>NC_060069.1:21622500-24122500 GCF_922984935.1 Meles meles | reverse complement strand
GGATGTTTGATATACAAAATTTCAGTACAGAGCTAGAAATCGATGGAACAAAATGACCACCAGCTTCATAAAGATTGCCTACATTGGGAGCAAGTTAAGTTCGGTTTATATTGGGTAAAGTTCTCACATGCATAGTACTCACTGGGAGCTTATTCCATACCAGGCTCTATTTTAACGCTTTCTGAGTATTAGCTCATTCGGTTTTCTTAGTTACCCTAAAAGGGAGGTTACGATTGTTACATCCATTTTACAGAAAAAGAAACGGAGGAACAGAGGAATAGTGTAACTTGTCCAAAGACACATACCTAATAAATGACAGGTTCAAGGGACACCCTGGTGGCTCAGTTGGTTAAGCATCTGTCTTTGCCTCAGGTCATGATCCCAGCGTCTTGGGATTGAGCCCCACATGGGGCTCCTTGCTCAGTGGGGAGCAGCTTCTCTCCCTACCTGCAGCTTCCTCCTGCTTCTGCTCTCTCTCTCTCAAATAAATAAATAAGATCTTTTTTAAAAAAAATGACAGATTTGAGAGTTGAATCCTGAGTAGTCCTCATGACATAAAAGGAACAAGGCTACTTATAAAGAGAAACAAAATAACAGGTTTGCTATATTTTCTGAGAAAGAATTCAATCTATAACAAGTTTGACATGAAAAAATATTTATGAAAAGAATGTTTCAGTAATTGATATTATTGAAGCATCTGTCTCCCTGATTCAAAATTTAGTGTAGCTATTTAAATAAATAGAGGTTGCTGGTAAACAAAAAGGAACATCTAAAATTCATTTAATGGAAGCACTGAGGAAATACTTTTTAAATATATACTTTATAAGAAGATTTAGTTGATAAGAACTGATTTAACCTAAACCAAATTCAACTTGTTGACTCACAATAAAGTCTAAGTGATATCAGAATGCCATTAATATAAACACATTGATTGAGACATGTTACGTCATACATGTTTAAAATAACTTTATTATATTCAAGAGCTAAAATGCTTGGCATCAATTTGATTTGAAAACTTCCATTTTATTTTTTTTAAAGCATATCATTAGGCCATATTTATGCACTAAACCTGTAAGTGTTTTAAAATTTGTTTTGCAATTGTTTTCCTCTTTTAGATAGAGCCTAAATGGTGTATATTTATCCTGATGTTGTGAATTTGTATAGGATAAATGCATCATTAAACAACAAATAGCAATGATAATACAAAATATTATAAGATAATACGAGGACTCACTGCTACATAGAGACAAATAAGATAGGAATAATATAAAAACTAAAATATGTGTTTTGTTTGAATATATACTCCTTAAAATTATGGGTGAGCTCCACTTAATTTAGTCCTTATACAAATTCAGTCTCCTTATACATGTAAATGTGAATGACAATAAGGATTTTTCCCCATTGTATAAGTGAATAATTGTAAATAGCATTTATTAGGGGTTCAATATGTATCAGTCACTCATAGGCTCAGATGGGCTAAGTGACTTCATCACACTTTCACAACCAGTAAGAGATTAACTAGAATCCACAAATGACTCAAAATTCTGTTACTCCCATGGTACAATGCTGTCTCCTTTCCTTCTTAAGTAAGGTGATTTCAAATTGTGAATTCCATAGCATATGATTATATTTTTAAAAAGCCTTGGGATGGTGAAAATATTTTACATCTTGATTGTTGTGGTTAGTACATAGGTACATGTATTTGTTAAAACTCATCAAATCCTACACTTAAAAGTAATGTATTTTGTGTTACTTCTCAAAAATGTTCATTGAAAAACTAAAACAATTTTAGGGGCGTGTTTATTGTGTAAGATATTCACTCATCAAGAAACACCACAGTGTTAGAGATATGATGACTGTAACAGATAAAAAGTAGAACTAAAAGGTTTTTTCTAATTTCTTTCTAAAAATAAATTGTAACGATTACTTGTTTGCCATCATATGGTTAAATTATGATTTTAAATTACATATATAGATCATACTCTTGCCAATTTTCAGATAGCAAGCTGTCGTTTTTAAAATGTGACAAATACACAGATATACTTTGTGTCTTTTTTTTTTAAAGATTTTATTTTTTTTATTTATTTGACAGAGATTGCAAGTAGGCAGAGAGGCAGGCAGAGAGAGAGAGGAGAAAACAGGCTCCCTGCCGAGCAGAGAGCCTGATGCGGGGCTCGATCCCAGGACCCTGGGATCACAACCTGAGCCGAAGGCAGAGGCTTTAACCCACTGAGCCACCCAGGCGCCCCTACTTTGTGTCTTTTTTCAAGAGTCTCCAATTTTGTGTCCCCAAAAGTCATTGGTTGCAAGGAGAAACCTGAAGAAAGACTCCAAAGCTTAAAAAAAAAAAAAAAAAAAATTTCCAGAGGAACTTGGGTGGCTCAGCTGTTAAAGCACCTACCTTCGGCTCAGGTCATGATCCCCAGGGTCCTGGGATTGAGCCCCACATCCGGCTTCCTGCTCAGTGGGGAGTCTGCTTCTCCCTCTCCTGCTCCCCCTGCTTGTGTTCCCTCTCTCACTGTCTCTCTCTCTCTCTGTCAAATAAATAAAAATTAAAAAAAAAAATTTCCGCATTCAGTGAGCCCAGATTACTTTGCATTAGGTATGCAATTAGCAGTTAGTGGCACACTGTGATCTGTTTGACAGCTGAAACCTGGTGGCTGAGGCAGGAATAAATGGTTATTTCCTGCCTCAGCAGCACCACTGAGTGAGTAAGCAAAGTATTGATCCTTATTTGGTTCCTGAAATGCATGGGACTCAAGCTATCCCAAGTCATCCCTCCAAAACTCTCTTTGGGATCCAGACAATAAAAGAGCTTGTAATTCGAAACCTTTCTTCTTTCACTCTGGTGGACCAATCTGGTATGCAGGGTCTGAGGGAAGCCCTGCTTCCTATGTCTCCCACCATGAACTTAATGTTGACCCTGGAACAAGTTTCATGATGTAAATCCAATGTAGTCATTTTTACATTACTGATGGATTCAGGATTTCGTCTGTTACTAAATATTTATCATTTCCACTTAAATACTTGGAACTGTGCTAGGACTCGGGGTACAAAAATGAGCAAGATGAATGTGCTGTCCTCAAAAGCTTGTAGTTAAGGAAAATGAGAAGGAGGAGAGAGAAAGAGAGTTAGAGACAGAGAGACAGAGAGAATAAACCAGAAGATCAGTGAAAGACAGTGTTAGGAAAGATAGGCTATTTAAGTATGGTTTGGGCACAAAAGGGAGACAGGCATTTTTACTTGGAAGGATTGTCAGATAATGACCCTGCAGAAAGGCCCACCAAACAGACTTCAGCTTTCACTCCCCCACAAAGACCACCCTGGTCAAGCTTGTCAATGACCTTGATATTGCCAAACCCACTGTCACTTGTCTGTTGATACATTTTTTAACTTCTCAATAGTATGTCATCGAGATCCTTGATCATTCTGCCTTCTTGAGATACTTTCTTCCCCCCACACTCACCTGCTTTCCTAGTTTTCCTCAGTCTCATTGCTTGTTCCTTTATAAACTCTTTTGTTGGTTTCTATCCTTCTCAGAATCTCAGAACGTTGAGTTGTGAGACCACTTCTCTTGCTGTGTACATACCCTGTGTATGAATCATGTTTAAGTGAGGAGCTATTAAACCGAACTCCTTAATTTAAACCCTTGACTTGCCAACTACCAGCTGTGTAACACTGGGAAACTCACTAAATTCTTTGTGTCATTGGTTTTTCACCTATAAAACGGGGGTTGCCCATGAAGTATAACTGGGTTAACACGTGTAATATGAAGTATTTACATGTAACTTACTTAGAATAATGTTCAACACATATTAGGCACTATATTGTTGACATTGGTATCTGTTTTAATGCCACTTATAATGCTTTTGACTACCAGTCTATATTTTTTTACTCTAACCTCTGCTTTGGAAACTAGTCATATATCAAACTGCCAACTGGTATCTCATTTTTGATGTCTAATAGATCTCAAAAATAACAAGACTGAAGAGAACTTTTGATATCTATCCACCCAAAATTGTTCTTCCCACAATCCTCCCCACTTGATGAAATGACTTTATACTTAATTTAGATGCTAAAGACAAAAATTGAGGAATTCCTAGGAATTATTCCTAATTTCTCTTTCCTCAACCATCCTGCCATATTAGTAACTTCTATCATCAGTAACTTCCATCAAAAACATCTCCAAAATATTTCCCAAATCCATCACATCTTATCTCCTCCACCACCATGATCTTACTCCAAGCCATCACCGTCTCCTGCTTGGACCTCCACAATGACCTCCTTGATCATTTGCTCTCCTCTTCCCTCATGTGTCCCTAAAATCCATTCTTTATAGACTAACCAGAATAACTTTTCTAAATAATTAATAGATTAGCATAAAATGCCACCTCTCTACTCTGGCTCATAAAACCTTACTGATTTGGCCTGTTGCACTTTTTATTTTTGCTTCATCTCTTACTACCCCTACCTCCCCTTACTCATTGTTTTGCTATTCTGACCTTTATGTTCCTTGAATACACCAAGCTCATTTCCACCTTTGGACATTGGTACAAGCTTATATCTGCATGTGATGCCCTTCCTTCTGAATATCACATGCTTGTCTCCTTCTTGAAATTGAGCACTCATCTCGAAGAGGTCACCCAGTCTATAATAACTTGCCAGTAATTACTTAGAACCCCCTTTTCATGGTATTTCAACCTTCTTTTCATGGCACATTCTGGTGTTTTCTCTAACTATTTATTTGTTGATATATTATGTCTCTCCATGAGAATGTGATCTCTATGCCAAGACTTAACCAATCCTTAAGGTATCTGCAGTGCTTGGCACATAGATGACATTCAATAAATACCTTTGAATAAATGAGTAAATAAACAATGGCAGTAGTAAAGCACAAGAGGTGTTGGATATCATAAATACCAAGCAATTGGAATCTATGTACTTTGGCAACTACTTCTTGGTTAGGGAAAGGAATGACTCTAAGGTTTTTTTTTTCTGTTGTTGTTTTTTGTTTTTTTTTTATTTAATCTGGATGACTGGGTGGATGGATGGTGCCATTCACAGAGAAAGAGAACACAGAAGAAGGAACAATTTGGGCAAAACAATTGCCCAAAAAAGGGCAATGAGTTTGATAACTTTTGGGTTACAAATTTGGAACCTGTCAGGAATAATGAGATAGGATCTAGGACTAAGAGAAGACTCCATGAGCTGGAGATGCAGATTTAATAATCATCAGAGTAGCTGAGGTTATTAAGTAGGCTTTGTGAAGCAGGAAGAGAGGAGGTCCAAACTCTGGAAAACAGCAAAATATTCAAGAGGAAGACCGATGAATAGAAGTTGGAAAGAAGAATCTCCAAAAGGTAAGAGGAAACCCAAGAAAGAATAGTATGAGAGCCCAGTAAGAATATTTCAGGAATAAATGAGAGGTAAGCAGGGTTAAGTAACACAGAGATCAAATAAGATAAGGACTAAAAAAGTCAGCCATATTTGACAATTAGAATATTACTGGGCAAACTGAAAACCAAGATACCATCTGAGCCTGCGAAGAGTCCTGCCCTTGAACCTCAAGTCCCTCATAATTTCAGGAACTCAGCAAGATACTTGCCTGGAATTCTGCTTCTGCCGGAGCTCCAGGCCATTAGCTGGCACATCCACAGAGTTAATCACATCCTTCCCCATCCCCAGCTTTTTTGTGTGACTACCAACACAGTAACCTATGTTAACTTGTGCTCTCAACAGTTTCATTTTTATTTTTCCCTTCTCTGTTTTTAGGAAGAAGTATTAGATATCAGCAATTTAAGTAAATAGATTTTGGAAAAATCATCAACATTCAACAGAATCTTCTTTGTCCAAAGTAAAAAAAAAACAAAACAACAACAACAAAAAAACAAAACAATAACGAAAGAATGCTGCATGAATCAGTAGGACAATAATTTCCAGGATGCCCCCCAAACGTTGGAGGATTATTTTTTTTATGATTCACTAGATATGTTCACTAGACTATAGTCAGCAAGAAAAATGTAAATATATAGAAGCTTGTTATTACATGAGTCAAAACAGGAGGACTTCCTTGCTCAATCATTAATTAAATGCAAATGTTTTAAAAAATGGAATGTTAAGGAAATGTTTGACTTAATGAAAATTGTGTGAAGAAGGAAAGCGAGATCCTTCCAAGGACATTGTTTAAAGTGCTTTTAGAGCCCTGTTTCAGGGCTTGATTTTCCACGCATACATCTAAAAATCCCATTTTTTAACTGGAAAATCCAATTCATCCCAAAATTATCTTAATAAAATTTATTTTTAAGTCCTCTGGTTAACTGAAAACAAATTGGTAGCTCCTAAGAAGTTTCTAGATTCTCTGCAAGCCAGAGTAAGGAAGTTAAAACACTTAACTAAAATATATTTTTCTATTAGCATGAGCATGATTCACTCCAGGGGTTCCCAAACTTTGTTACATATTAGAATTACCTGAGCTGACTTGTAAAAGTCTTAATATCTAAGCTGACCCCACATGTGTTAAATCAGAATTCCTGGGGGTGAGATCCAGATACTAATATATTTTTTTAATTTTCTCAAGGGATTTTCATGGGCATCCAAGGATGTGAGAACTCGCATGACTTATGCCATCCTCATTCTCATTAAATGAATATTTTAGTGGTTACAAATAAGAGCTCTGAAGTCAGAGCTAGGTTTGAATGCTGGTGTCTGTGTAAGTTTGGGCAACAAGGCCCCTAACCTTTCTAAGCCGCTAAGTTCATTCAACTATTAAACTCAGCAATCATTGTTCTCACTTCATAAGGCTATTTTTTAAATTATTTATTTATTTATTTGAGAGAGAAAGAGAGTGTATGCATGGGTGCACGCAAGCCCATGAGTGTGAGGTGGGGGGAGGGAGAAGGAGAAAATCTCAAGCAAGTGCCAGGGCAGACATGGGGTTCAGTCTCGTGACCCACGAGATCATGACCTGAGCCAAAACCAAGAGTCAGATGCTTAACCAACTGAGCCACCCCCATGTTCCCATAAGGCCATTTTGAGCATTAAATGAGGTAATATAAAAACATAGAATACATGTTATGTAATCCACAATAAACGTGACTTATATATATATAAACATAACGATTCGTTATTAATGATAATTATCAACTAATTACAAACCAAATACTGTGTCTGGTTTATAATCCAAAGTTAGCAAATATAATTATGCACACATTGGAATTAATACACATAATCAAGTGTCAGGTGTATGCTGACTCAATGAATTCAGACATCTAGTTTGGACCATAAAGGCACTCTCTCATTTAAATTGCACAAAGGAGTGTTCAAAGGTCTTCTGATTCACTTCCTATTCACACCTGTCTCCATACAGATTTATGATACTTCAAAAGCAGCCCTGTAATTTGAGTCCAACTTTCAGGAGCAAGCTACTAATAAATTTCCTTGGGTCTTATTAGAGGGAATTTTTAAATCTACATTGACACAGTAGAAAAGAACTTAAAAAAAAAATTTCCAGTCACATTTCTTCTTATTTACTCCGTTACTCTGGAGTGCATGATGACTTGTTTTCCTTTAGTTGTATCTGAACAGTTTGACAGATTACTGTGACAAGGTTACTTTTAAATTGATAAAAGGTTTGATTGTGTCGGTGCATTTGTCAAAACTGTCTGACACCATGTATAATGGACTCTGCACTCGGAGCGCGGATGACTCTTGAGTCTGTTCTAACTATTCAGCGTTCCGCACACACCTTCAGGAGACATCCAACAGGGTTGGGTGAAAATCGGGGAGACTAGCTTGGGCAGACCCTCAGCTCGGGAGCTCAAAGACCCCTACTTTGTTCTGGCTTTTCATTCGGGGCATTTCTCCTCTGTTGTTAAAGGCTGAAGTGACATTTACAGCGTCATTTTAAAGGGAGCAAAGCTAGGGTGTCATAGCTTAGCAGAGAGAACGTTTACAGAGAGAAATGGAGGGCAGGATAGCAGACTTCCTGTCTTCCGGTGATGCTTGGAAGTATGTGTGCACCTAGCCAGAGCTTCCCTCCTTCCCCTTCATTCTGCTTCAGATGGCCTTAGCGGTAACCACACGCTCATTTTCTGACAGAAGAACAAGTCAGTCTGTACCTGTACAGAGTTGTCATCAATGCCAGATTCGTTAATCATGTGGAGCTGGGGCAATTAACGACCAGAGCTTTCCAGAGCAATGCATTAGTTAAAATTAGTTGAAAGTCTTGAGGTTGGTTAGATAAAAGAGACTGTAGATGTAGAAAATATAAATATGTCATGATTTTCGTTTTCCATTTTAAATTCTATTATGTTAAATAGGTGGGGTTTTTCTAAGAGCAATTTCAATGTGTTTTAAGGGCATGTTTATAATCATATCAGAGAAGTGACCAAATTTTTTTTGAGAGAGGAAATACAGTTTTGTATGTAAAAAATGATTACACCACCCAAATTTTATTTGGGCCATAAGTTGCAATGCACCACCCCTCCTCAAGTCAAATCTATCTTTCCTCACTTCTCTCTCCTCCTCTTGAGATAAGCTGAAGAGTATATAATCCAAGCATTCCACCCATGATCTCCAACAGATAACTCATCCCACAAATAGAACTGTATAATTAATAGTTTTTAATTTTCTTTACATTTGCTTTGAGTGCTCTTAATATTGCAGTCCTTAAATGTTTAATAATATATTGATGAGTAGGTTAAAAAAAAAAAGAGAGAGAGAGATTAATTAAAAATCACCAATTTGGGTCTTCCATACTACTTCACAGTTTCATTCCAGTTCATTAGATTAATTGTCTCTCAAGTCTTTGTTTTTCAATGGAAAAATAAATGCATATATAAAAAAAGATATCTTTCACCACACATAACTATTGTACCACCACAATTATTAATCCTCACACCTTCTTCTCTGACTAAATTATTCTTCTTCCTGCTTGCTTTTCAGGGTATTCCTTCCCTGATTCCTACCCTGATTGTCCCCTGATCTCACAGGATGCCTTTTTTCCACTCTGCAGTTGGAATTTTTGGAAACAAAAATCTGACTAGTTCACCTTCCTGTTTATGACAAGCCAATGTTTTCCTCTATTGCTCTTAATATAAAACACATTTCCCAACATGATCCACAAAGAAATCGCCTTATCCCATATTTCCAGCTCATTTTGCCCCATAGTCTATCTCTCCATCTCTGCTATGACCACACTGGCTTTCTTCCAGCCCCTTGTTCTTGCCATGCTCCTTCCAGCCCTTGGTTCTACACACATGAGACTCTTTCTGCCTGGAATGCTCTTACCTTCCTTCTCCATTTAGTAAAACCTATTCTTTCTTTTGATCTTACCTTGTCACTTTCTAAGAGATTCCTTTGCTCATTGTCCTAACTAGGACAGATCCCATGTGATAAACACTCTTGGTTCCAAGCTCGTCTTTTATTTTATTTTTTTTAATTTACGGCTGTATTGTTTTTGTTTTTGTTCTGTTTTGTTTAGAGAGGGGGAAGGGCCGAAGGAGAGGAAGACAGGGAGGGAGAGAAGCAGACTCCCCGCTGAGCATGGAACTCAATGCAGGGCTCTACCCCAAAAACCTGAGATCATGACCTGAGCCAAAATCAAGAGTCAGATGTTTAACTTAATGAGCCAGCCAGTCACCACTAGTTGCAATTTTATATCGAATTATAAGATTACTTCATTGATGTCTATTTTTCCTAGTAAAATATAAGCTCTGTTAAAGCAAGGACTTTGCCTAAATTTACTCACCAATGAATCGTCAGCACTGTATCTGGCATGCAGCAAAGATGTTCTGTAAATATTTCTTGATTGATAACAGAATAAAGTTCTTTGAGCTTTCTCAAGATAAATACTATTACAAAGTATTTAACCAAAGTATCTCCTATAAGACACCCAATGTGATGTACCCATTCAAAAACTTAACTAGAGAGATTTCCCGTAGAGTGAAATCATTTTTTAGTCTTGTCTTCTTTTCTTTGATTTTACTTGTGATCTGAACATAGAAGCTTTTTTTTTTTTTAAGATTTTATTTATTTATTTGGCAGAGAGAGATCACAAGTAGGCAGAGAGGCAGGCAAAGGGAGAGGAGGAAGCAGGCTTCCTGCTGAGCACAGAGACCAATTTGGGGCTCGATCCTGGGACCCTGAGACTATGACCTGAGCTGAAGGCAGTGGCTTAACCCACAGAGCCACCCAGGCACCCCTGAACATAGAAGCTTTGATGATGAATGTGAATGGAATCCCTTAATAAGAATCTGCTCTCAGATTATACATTGAGAAGTAATATAATTTATTTATTTTAATATCATTTTCTTGTTGTTCATTAGTATTAATGTGGATTACTGCACTCTAATACCAGATAATTTGATATATCTATGCTTATTTTTGGTACATCTCTGTTTTTTTCTATTAATTTATTACTATGGATATTAGCAAATACTGCATTTCCTATAATATAAGGAAATATTGACTCTAAAATACTTATAATTTCATTGAAATAAACATGAAAAATCAATCGTGGTGGCAAGGTCATTTAAATCTACAAATATTATGTTTGTAGGTAAGATTATTCTACAGTGTTGGATGAGTAATAGGAACATAAAATTATCTGAATCTTTAGAAAACTACTAATGTAAAATACTAAGGACCAATGCAAGAGACCGACTGTACAAGAGAGGAACGTGATTTTATAAGTGACGTGCACCTGTCTCTTACCACAACATGCCTCCGTCTCTTACCACAGGCATCCCCATACATCAGGTCTTACCAGTATAGCTGAACCAACTCAGGCTTGGCCCTGCCAACACTGGCAAAGGGGGTTGGAGAAAGATAAAAAAGCATCCAAGAGCAGCTTTCACCATGAAATAATGAAGGCCTCAATGAAATATTAGATCTTTGGGGTAAAAGAAGCTTAAAGGATTATCGAGTTTAAAACCATTATTTCATACTTGGGGGAAACCAAAGTTAGGGTGAAAACAAGTCATTGGTCTAAGGCCACACACCCAGTTGACGGCAGAGCCAGGACCCCAAACAGATCTCTTAAGACACAGCTATCCCCACTGCATTATGTGGCTTGATCACATCAGTTCTCCAAAATTCTCTAGGAAACATAATCTGAGCAATAAACCCCAGATCTAGACCACTTCAGTAACTGGAGAACCCACAAACATCTTTATAATAACAATACCATGGGACCGATCTTATTAGCCAGCAAAAACTAATATGAACAAATAACCAGTACCCTCTGCGCTCTCAGCATTCTCTAAATTTCTCAGATGCGCATAAGGAACATTAACAGAACGTCTTTCTTCAAAATAACGTCTCTGTGTCACTAAATCTCTTTCGTGAGTTAAAAACACCAATACAGGTTTTTAGGTGACAGTTTCCATCTGTACACTTCTGGCAATATTCTATCAAAAGTGGACATGGACACAGAAATCTAGAGTATAATGCTACATCAGTGGTGTGCTCAGAAACCAGTTCTCCAAAAACATAAGATAAAATATAAAATGCCCTTATTTCTAGAGCTTGCTGGTTCCTGTGATAGAAATACTCCCACCATGGCTGATTTCAAGCAGCTGGATTTGGAACACACCACACAGGGAATTCCTTAGTATTGAACAATTGATCCTAATGTACCAGTCAAAGGCAGCTCTGAGCACAATTGGTAGTACAAGGACACTTAGAAATAATCAAAGTCAACACACTCTTATAGAAGAGGAAACTGAGGCTCAAAGAGAGTAAATTAAATGATTTGCCTCAAATTCACACAGTGGCTGAGTGGGTTTTAAAACACAGGATTCTACCTCAACTACTTCCATAAACTAACTTCGTAAGTGTTATGTGTTAGAAATAGTCAGTGGTCTCCATATTATTGAAGAGAGAAGTATTCCTTCTCAAAAACCAGCAGCAACGATACGAGGCACCCTGTTAGAAATGCATATCCTTGGTCTCCACCCCAGGCCTGGTGACTCAGTATCTATTGGGCCCAGAAATCTGTGCTTCAACAAGCTCTCTGAGTGGTATCTTCCTTAAGCCCATCAATATTTTTTATAAATGAGATTCCAGTACAAGTTAGAGATCATAGCTACCCTTTTTTTCCTATCAGCATCCGTGAATAGATCCTTTTTCGGAAACTTTTAAGATAAAGTCCACAAACTTTCACATTTTCAAAAGTCCTTACTTTTCAAAATAGTTTAGGTTTTTCTAACAACCACAGGAAAAAGTTGAGTTATTTATCTTCAAGTCCAACTCCAACCTTTCACAGACCAAAACCTAACATATATTTATATGTCTTAGCCCTGGCTCATTCCTTTTGTTTAAATAACTACTTTTAAGTAAATATTTATTTTTCCAAGTTTTGCCTCACCTCCTTCACAAATCAAGGTGGGCAGTGGCAACATCACCCCTCCTCTGCCCACCGTAATCCACATTGATTACTTTGTCAATTGATTACAGAGTTAGGTATTTGTGTTTCAGTTTTTCAGGCACTTCCTGGTGTTTTGGTATTTGTTCCCAATCTTAAAATCCAGAACAAAGACAAATAAATACCGTCCACTTTGTTTTCCTCTTTCAGTATTTTAGAGGTTGGAAAATTTACAAAATAAATATCCTCTCAACCTTCTTGTGAAAGCATTGCAAAAGAGAAGGAGAAAAATTGAGTAATAGTTTCCCCAAATTTAAAAATACCCAGCTAAGGCATATTCAAGTGACAAATAGCAACACTGATATTACTTTAAAAATAATCAGATAGCAATCTAAAAATACAGGTCCATGAGTCTTAATTCTTTATCCATTATTAATTTCATTCTCGGGGTGAACCTAAATATGTTTATTCTATTTGCACAGAAATAAGAGTGTTAATAACCTAAGTGTTGGTAGATAAGAGATTAACAAAAACATTTCCGAAGGGCGTTTAATCACTACCACATTCCCCAGCAAATCCAAAACAATTTGCCGAGTATGGTCCTTGGCCTTGGTGGAAAAGAGCTTCACTGGAGGTGGAAGGAGATGTTTTCAAGGAAAGCGGAGTATTAGTTTTATGATTCTCCAATTACCTTGTCTGAACTTATATTTACCAAGAACAGGCCAGAAAAACTCTGCAACATGGGAGGTCATCATCCTGAAATCTACCACTTCAAAATTTTTGAGAGTCCCTTCGCTAACACTTCTCCAAAAAAGCAGCTACCTTTACGAGATTCACCACTGTTTCCGCCAGCCACGTCAGGTCTGAAGGACCAACTAATATTTGCGGACGGTCTTTTGGGTCAATACCTACCTATCTGCCCCGCTGCCCCAGGTTTGCCTGCTCAGAACCTCCCCTCCTCCAACAAAAAGTATGCAAATCCCGAGCTCCTTGAGCTCGACTTAGAACTCAAATTTAAGTCTCATTTAGCAGAGTCTCCCTCACTGAGGCACCAATACAAGGGAATACAGAGCGCAAACCCAAGTCCTGCATGGCTGGAGCATACAGGAGATGGCGTGGGGTGGGACACGGCGCGGGGAACCGAGGGGCACTTACGGTTGGCACAGCTTGATTAGGTCCTGGTCAGTGGTGCCTGGTGGAAGGCCTCGAATGTACAGGTTGGTTTTACTCAACTGTTCCCCGCTGCTGTTGCTGCTGCTGTTGTTGCTGCTGCTGTTTGTGCTGGGGCTGGGAGGAGCCATGGGGTGGGGAGCTGGTGCATAGGACTGCTGGAAACAGAAAAGGCTGTTACTGGAAAAACAGAGCCAGCACGGATTCACAGGCCAGCAGCACACCTTGAAAGCAAGACAAGTTTCTCGACCTCTCTGACCCACACATGCAAACACATCTTTATATCCCCGACCTATGTACTTCTGAGAACATCACTTGCTCCCCCGCTCCCACCCTGGACCTGCATTTGGATCCATGTGTTAGCCATAAATGGGACAAAAAGAAGCTCCCAGGTGCTCCTACCAGTGGCATATGGCTTCTGAGCTAGTCTGCTGTGATTCTCCTTAGACCTGTCAAGTAGCGTGGCACCTCCCTCCCTGTTAGAACATAGTTCCTTCACTCTTGGCACCAAAGCCCTGCTCCTAGTTCACTTCAACAGCTCACATCTTTGCTTTGTCTCTACCCCCAGTTCCCTCCTTCTCTCCAATAAAACAAAACAAAACAAAACACAGAAAGACACCCTTCCTCCTATTATTTTCTTCACCGTCATTCTCCAACAGAATTCTGATACACAGACAGAACTATAGTGAATTTATCAATGAAAGAACGGATGGATGGATCTATCTTACCTCTTTCTCCCACTCCCAAATCTGCTTCTTCATGGTGAACACCATGTTTGCAATACTGAGCCACCAACCTCTCACGACAGTCAAGATTCCCTTTAAATCTCAATCTAGGCAGCCTTGCCAACTTGGAGGGCATATTCTTTGCTGTGGGACCCTTTGTGTTCACTACATTGTACAACCTCCATTGTTCACTGCAGGATAGTAACAGCATGCTTGTCCTTTACCCACCAGATTCTAGTAGCACCCATCCTCCAGCTGTGACAACCAAAAATATCTCTGCACCCTGCCAGGTGTCCCCTGACAGGGGGAGTGGGGAATCTCCCCCAGTAGAGAACTACTATTCTAACCTGTCAAACTAGTTTATAACAAAATAAAAAGATAAAACGGATCCCCAGCAACTTAGAATATACAGTGTAAGGGTTTTAGAACTCTACATGCCAGAATTAGTAGATATATTACTCTTTATGCATTATTTCTTTGTCCCGTAGGCAAATCTTCAGAGGTTCTAAAATTACACTATCTGGGTTTGCATCCTGCTGTGTCTCTTACTGACTGTGTGACCTTTGGATGGTGCCTTAGCCTCTCTGAGACTCAACATTCTTATTCACATGAGGAGGATAAAAATATTACTCTCAATAGTATGTCACAAGGTGTCTATGGAAACTTAATGAGCTCATGTAACAAAATGATTCCTGGAAATTAGTGATGCACAATAAAATGCTAGCAAAAATAAAAATGTAAGAATAATAATAATGGCGATATTTGTAGTTCTTATTTGTCTTGCCAGTGTTATTAGTCTATGTAACTATCCCAGATATTCTCCAATGTAACCTACAATGTTACCTAAAGGCACAATGAACACATTTGTCAAGATTCCAGTGGGGAAATGTTTAGCCAAGTTTTAACCTGAAGACACATTAGCTGTTTTATCAGGAGTTGGAAGGTGCATACTTATCAAACAGCAAGTAGGTGCTTAATAAATACTTAGGCTACATCGTACATAATAAATAAGTGAGTGAACACAACACTTAGCCTACAGTGACAAGAGGCCAAGTTTTAGCAGTAGCCAGTCTTGTTTCTTGTTATAATAGTCTGTTTTACACCTTCCAGAATTATCAGATTTGTCCCAGTCCACATTTTCACCCAGCTATGACAAAGCCTCTTAGACACAGTTGTGTCAAATGAAACTCATTATCTCTACTTTCTCATCTCCCAATTCCCCACCCCAGCCACCCAGCACAACGACCCCATTTCTTTTGGTCTTGCTGACATTCATCAATCCCCATGCTAGAACCCTTGGTATTAGCTTCATCTGTTCCTTAATTTTAAATCTCAAAATAAAGTCAGCTACCAAAATCTCTGAGAGGTTGTTAGAAGCTTCCTTGTCTCTGAATTCCCACGCCTTCCTAGGCCAGGCTCTGGTCCATCTTGCAGACCCACCAGATCTATCCTCTGAACCCTTTTTCCTCTTGCTCTCCTCTTAGGGAGGAAAGGGAGGGAGAGTAGAAGACAGAATGCTCATGTGCAAACGCAAACTGGTAAGAGTGTCCTGGGCAGTTTCTTTAAGGAATAGGGAAGCGGGACAGTAGACATGAGAGGAGCAAAACCTAGAGCCTCCTTCTTTAAAATAAACACTCCTCAACCATTTCTTAGGCATTACTTCTTTTGTTACCAACATTCTTAACGTGGAATTTCACAACAAATCACACAGGAGAATTTTCTGTCCTCACTGTTTGAATAAAATGAAATATATCTATTGCCTTTAGGAATTTAAAATCTGCAAAAACTGCATGAAGTTCCTTGGCTGGCTTGAAAAACTATTCCTCCTTGATCTAAGAATTCTGTTTCGGGGCGCCTGGGTGGCTCAGTCGATTAAGCATCTGACTCTTGATTCCCGCTCAGGTCATGATCTCAGGGTCGGGGTAGAGCTTGGGGTGGGGCTCTGTGCTCAGCACTGGTTTACTTATCCTTCCCCTCTGCTTCCCCCACCAGCCCCCCACCATCTGCATTTGTGCAGGCACTCTCTTCCAAATAAATAAATAAATTCTTTTAAAAAATTCCATTTCACTCCTTGGACGCCCCATGACACTTAAGCTCTAGCTCTTTTTTTTTGTTTTTTTTTTTTGAATATTTTATTTATTTATTTGACAGAGACAGAGGTCACAAGTAGGCAGAGAGGCAGGCAGAGAGAGAGGGAGAAACAGGGTCCCCACTGAGCAGAGAGCCCGATGCGGGGCTCGATCCCAGGACCCTGGGATCATGACCTGAGCCAAAGGCAGAGGCTTAAACCACTAAGCCACCCAGGCGCCCCTAAGGTCTAGCTCTTAATAAGCCCTACACTTAGTAGGTCTTCAACAAATCCTTGCTAAAGCAGCTTCTTGTCTTGCATCTCCCAATGGGACAGATGGGATTTATCTTTTATTTCCATTATGTGCTTTATTCTCTTAAATTTCCCAGGGCTTTTTAAAAGCTGTTTGTTACCACTTTCACCTCCCCTCTCCCTAAATTCTTTGAATTCCATTCTGTACTCAGGGTTCTTTTAAAATGAGGCTTTGTTTAAAGCAGCTTTTCCCACTGCACAGCTTTTAAAACTACTAGGGAGCCAAAAGAAAAAAAAAAAAAGTCTTCAGCTCTATGTATCATAGATCTGATGGACCAGCACAGACTTTGAGTCCCTGACTGATCAAATAAGAAAGCATCCTTTACAGGCTGTTCAATGTGTGTTTACTTACTTCTCCCCTCCCCGCCCTCCCATCATCTTTGTAAGCATTTCCATAGCCAGAAATACCATTCAGTAAATTGCATGGTGCCTAAAACAATAAATATGCCCTCCAAAGTGCCCCACGTATTCACCAGGATAAAATAAATAAATTAACAAAACAGTCAAAAGCAAATCAAAGTTGTGATGACCATAGGAAACTTGTATGCATGGAGGTGAGGTATGTGATTTCTAAATAGAGATAGTACCACCAGGCTGCTGCAGAGAAATGATGTATTCCAAAAGCCCTTTGGAAAAAACACACAATCAAACGTGATTTTTTCTGTCATATCCCTGTTTGTGAGTTCTAGAACTTCTGCAGAAAGAGGTAGACTTTTCCAGCGTTACTGAGCCAATCAACTCACAGATTTTAACACCTAGTGCCCATCTCTCCCTAATCCTTAATATTTCATTTATCCTTTGATGATATACTGAATGATTCAGGTAGCAGTCTGCATTATAAATCATTCTTTGGTGTTAAGAATTATAAATTCCCTCCTCTCCACCCACTTTCCAAACACACATCCTTTAATCAACAAAACATTGGCGGAAGGTTCCCAGAATGTCTGACAAATGCAAAAGCCTAAATGAATTAATTTGTGAAAAGCAAAAAGGAATGTTGTATGCTCTGGTACCAAAGACAAATGACCAAACTACAGCATCTCAAAAAAAAAAAGGCAATAATCGTTAGAGGTTAATGGGTCCCAGCAACCACTTTCCTAATTAAAAGCGGCTCTGATACCTTTCTCAATTCTTTTGTCTTCAGACGGAGTTGGGATTTTATCATTGATTAGCTTTTAAATCATTTTGAGGCACTAAAGAAGAAATTCGAAAATGTTAGTAACCCAAAGAATTTATTTTCCCTCAGATAAAACTGACTTTGCTATATTGCTCAAAGTCACACTTTATAAATCCTATTTAGGAGCAGTGAGGACTTACAGTGGGGGTTACCCAGCCCCGTAATGCTGCGTTGTAGCAGGGCCCGGAGCTGTTATGAATTTGCAGTGTCAGCTTGAATACAAGCAGTCCAAAGGGCACATTTTCAGAAGAGGGCCTTCAGATGGCACTCGATTGAAGGAGGGAGATCGGATTTCTCTCTCGAACCTGCACATGCTTGGCAAGGACGCAGATTTCCCTCAGATGTTTATTCACAGCAGCATGGCTGGGAGGGTCTGTTAGGTGTCAGGGGCTGGGGCTGAAAGCCCTCTGAACCACACGCTGGAGCTGCCACATCAGTGGATCAGGGCCAGGGTCCTCTTTGGGAAATTAAATAAAATGTCTTGACATCCATTTTGGAAGATAACAATTCTCATAATTACAGGTAGCATTTGTGGCGTGCTTCCTAAGCATTTTATGTAACCGCCCAATGAGGCAAATAAAACGCTTCTCATTCACAAATGGGAAAAGGCAAGTGCAAAATGGGCAGATGACCTTCTCAAGGTCACGCAGCGGGAGCCCCAATTGGAACTCAGGAAGTTTGACTCCAGAAGCCACACAGTCCCCACCTCCACACTCTAGAACTTCACGTTCTATGGGCACCAATACACCCAGTGGCTTTCTGACCCTGAGCTTGGGAGGATGACCCTGACGGAGGCTCCGGTGCATCCAAGTACAAGGTGGAGACAAAGACAGTGGAGGGTAAACAGCACACAGCCAAAATGGAGGCGAATAAGCCTTTTCCTCTCTCAGAATTTACAGGAAGTCCATTTTAAAATTTAATTTCGAAGGGGAAGTGACCATCACAAGCAAGCATGTTATGAGTTTTTCAAATAATGTCAAGCAAGCGGGTTCATTCGTCAAGAGTCAGGGTGTGTTATTTGATAACAGGAAAATGAACTGGCTTGTAGATCATCCTCAACAGCTGACTCATTTAGTGTGCTTTGTTAATATGCCTCATTTTTCAAGTTTGAAAAGTGAATCAACCAGGTCCTCCTACATTCTTACAAAATGTATGATTTGTGTGTGTAGGTCTGGAGGGAGGTTCGTTGTGTTTTTCAACCCCTATGTAGTTTGGAGGTAAATTGGACATGAAAAATATGAGTTATAGTTTTGTTTGTTTTCCCCCTTTTTTGTGTTTTAACAGAAAGCATTTGATATATCCAAATAAATGCTGCTCACATATCAATAGGGTAAAGCAAATCATTAAAAATCATCTATCATACAGTATCAAACATATTAGATGCAAAAAAAAGGCAGGCCTGTAATACACGCACACACTGTCTAGTTCATTTGAAACTGGAGTTCTCAAACTTGTCACTATTGACATTTTGGACGAGATAATTCCTTGTTGATGGGGGCTGCCCTGTGCATTATAGGATATTTAACAGCACCGCTGTCCTTTACTACTAGATGACATGTGCACTACCCTCCCCCCAAGTTGTGGTTACCAAAAATGTTTCCAGATATTGTCAAATGTCCCATGGGGGGGTAAAAGTGCTCAGTGGCCTACAACCCACTTCACTGAAAAACCCCTTCACCCACCGAAGTTCAACTTCTTACCCCCAAGTATATATGGTGTTCGATTCCCCATGCCTCTACCCTCTGGAACTAAGATGCTGGTATACCAGATATCATCTGTAGCAGACTACATCTGAAACATACTTCTCCCTCTTATTGAAAACATAACTCTTTCACAAAGAGAATTTTAAATATTTTTTGCATGCAATTCCCCTTGGCTGGGAATCACAGGGCCTCGATGCCAAACTGCAGTCAATTCTATTCCCAGCATCTGGTTGCTGGCAGGATCCTGAAGCAGTTGGTCTGGTGGTTTTTCGGAGTAGCCTTGGACTCCATCACACAGCAGTCTGTTTTACTGATGGTCTCCCCAATTTGTTTTTATTCATCTCCAATGCAATAGAATTTGTACTCTTTTATCCACTCAAGGGTAAGCCCTGGATAAAGTCTCCCATGGGACTGACATGCCAAGTTTTTACTATCCAAAAATGAATACAAACCACATTCCTGTCTTAAATCATACATTATTTAGCCTGTACGTGCACATGCAATCCATTGCTCAGTGGATCACACTGCTGCAAGCTATTGAATTCCTCTCCCGGACAGTGTAATTTCCACATAGCCTTGCTTCTGCAGACCTCTCCTCTCGTGTGAACACAACACGAGCAAGTAGACGTGGCAAGAACTGTCGCAGTCACTGGAGTGCCTATAATAATCTCAAGTGAGTATATGTATGAATTTTGTCCACGTGTGCAAGAATAAATGCAGCTAAATGAATATCCGAGGCAAGATGTGCGATTTGAGCCACGGTCCCATGAACCACATATATGATGGCTTTGCAATTTTATGCTAGGCAATTGCCCAACCGTTACATAGAATATGACTATATAAAACAATGGTTTCAATTACACATTTTAGAACAGAGTTTGGTGAAAACCTGCCCCACTTCTCTTTTCCTACCCACAGATCAGATACGGAAATGAGCAATAAAGGACAAGACTCCTCACAAAAGGCAATCACTTGCACATTCTCCGTCAAGGGGTCTTAGAAATAGCCACTGTCAACAGTGGTAAACTTGTGTTTAAGAGCTCCACATTGCCCTCCCGGAATCCTGCTCTACCACTAACTAGGCACTTAAACCTCTAGTCATGGGTAGAATAGGAATTGTGATGATCTCACCTCGTAAGACTGCCATGAGGCTTTAGTATATAAATTACATATAAAGTATTTAGCACAGTGCCTGGCACAGAGTCAATACTCAATAAATACTTGTTGATCTTATTATTTTAATCAGCATCATCATGACACAGAGCCTTAAAAGAAACATTACTCTCTCAATCCCAGTTGGAGTAATGTATCTTGAAGGAGTTGCTACAAGAGTCAATGGTTTATTTTTTTAAGCAAAGGAGCCACTGTTCTTAAAATGAAACTATGTCACTAGAACTGTGGTTTGTCATTTTCATCAAGAATCAAAAAAGTAGTAACTGAGCACTGATGAAACAATCACTGTGGACTGAATGACTAATTAGTTTCAAGGTATTTACAAATCACTACTGAGGTTTTATTAAAATTCTGTTAGGATGAGATTCACTTTTGCAGTAAATATTAGTTTTTAAAAACCTCAGCAGATTGCATAATTACACGTTGCTCTGTGCTATTTACAAATAGGATTAATCTAAAGTCATTGAATTCCATTTAGAGGTTTGGATATTAAATGACATTTTAAAATTCATGGTACTTGGAAACACAAGTAAACTAGTTATTGTTCATTTCAAGCACCTATAAACCAATTTCATTAACAAATTTACAAGCTAGAGAAGAGTGGCGGCCATAAATGATGCCAATGGCCTTTTATAAAGATTGCTTAGTCCTCCAAATGCCGATGACATCTGGCCTTTTCTCCCATCCACCTTGTAATTTGGCCAACTCTTGATCTCTTTAAGGAAAAATAAGCAAAATTAAAATACATTTCAAAATTTGAGGAACTTAAGACATTCATTTAAAGTTCAAATCTACACTTAGAAAATAACCCGGACAGCTCATGATTCCAATATTAATAAGGATTAATTCCTCATCCAAAGGGAAAAAAAAAAAAAGCCATGATTGGCACCCAAGGTAGAGATTACAATGTCATCTATGTTACGAACAGTAATTGCTAGAATTCCCCAGAAATATCAAAAGTGACCATAATCCCGGGATGGGACCTCTGTTCTCTTTCTCCCGGGTCTATCTCAGAGATCAATTCAAATACTTGCTTTTGAAGTGGGCTAGAATCACTGGGAAAAGACCAGAAAACCCAGAACCAGTCATCATAACTTCTTGTGGAGATCTCTCCACAAGATCTCTGGGAGAGCCAATGGTCAGCATCTCAATTCCAAATGTGATCAGAGGTAAAGAGGAGATCTTGCAAAGAGCCAAAGAATTACACTTGAGTCACATTCTTATACCTTATAATATATGTTTATTTATTTTATTATTTTAATTATTTTATTATTTTATAAATTAATATATTTAAATATTTAATTTATGTTAGTTTAGTTTTTTTCCCCATCATCTCATTTTGAGTTGTTTCCTGGTTTTTTGGTAATATTCTATGTTATGTAATAGTCTATGTTTCCTAATCCAACAATCTGTTTCCCGAAAACTACAATCAGTAATATTGTCAACAGTTAGTTGCCCTAGCTTTGTGACGTATGCTACCCTAGACGGAACGAAGACCAGCAGATGCAGCTGACAGGACACCACTGTAAGACGTGTTGCCCTAGTACTTTGTTGAGACTAAACGAACACTTGGAAAGTTTTCTTCTTCAGCCATAAAAACAGATATAATGAGCCATTTCCACTCAATTGACTAATTTCCATGTTAACCAAAACTATTACTGACTTGGTTACTAGTAGCTAATGGGTGATAAAAATGAAGCATTTTTTTTTTTCAAACCGTGTGTAACAAAAATTACAACCAATAATGGAAGTTCAATCAGAACACCAAATGGTATTACGACTTTTTTGGTGACTCTGTCCAATTAGACCAGAAATTCCTTTTTGCTTTTTCTGAAAGTAAATCTATGTTGACTTAGGAGCAATGTGATAATAGCATAAAGAGCAAGTGCAGTAAAATCTGATTCCTTTTTTTTTTTAAGATTTTATTTATTTATTTGAGAGAGAAAGAGATCACAAGTAGGCTGAGAGGCGGGGGGGAGGGGGGAGCAGGCTCCCCACTGAGCAGAAAGCCCAATGCGAGGCTCGATCACAGGACCCTGAGATCATGACATGAGCCGAAGGCAGAGAGGCTTAACCCACTGAACCACCCAGGCACCCCCAAATCTGATTTCTTTATTGAGGCTTTCATTCCAGGTACATAACGTCTCTCTAACCCCTATCTAACCCTGTTTTGCTCTACTTCCAAAGCTCTTGCAGATCTCCTGCCATACCACAGTGACATCTGCACCTTATTTTGTCTTCCTTCACTTGGAATGCCTTGGGCTGCATTCTTCTGCCTTTTTCCAAGGTGACTCTAAAGTGTGTCCTACAAACTGGGTACTTTTGAGAACAAAAGAGAGAGACATTGGTAATTTTATCAGGACACGAGGTATAAATAGAGACTATCCAAAGAAACTTGGAACATAGGACCATCCTATGATTATTTTCTATTTACCTGAATCTCACACATTCCTCTAGAGTCACCTCCTCAAGTTTCACCCCATGTCATAGCATTATCCTTTTATTACTTTAAGCCTATTTCATTTATGCCTCTTTTTTAGTTTCTAGTAATTAAATATCCACAAAAGGTTATAAAATAATTAACAACAATAGCATGACTAATGTTCATTGAACATATACTTAAAAAAAGAACATACACTATATGCCAGGCATTGGTCTAAGAATTTCATATTGATTTATTTGGATGATCTCAGAACTTTTGGAAGTAGCTATTATTACCACCCCGATAACAAAGACGAGAATACAGAGATTCGAGGAATTTAAATGACTCTTTAAGGTTGTTCAGCTACTCTGTGGCAAATTCAGAACCCAAAGCGAGGCAGTCTTCACTCCAGTTAATTCCAGATTGAACTCTAAATATGTGCAGTCCAAGATGGCACCCACTAGTTACAAGTAGTTATTTAAATTTAAATATAATTGATGTAAATTAATTAAAATTTAAAAGTTCAGTTCCTCAGTCACACTAGCTATGTTTCAAATGTTCAAAAACACATGACTACTAACCTCTATATTGGACGGGAAGACACAGAACATCTACACCATCATATAGCGTCCTACCGAACAGAACTGAACTAGACCATTCCTACAGATACAAGGCACCATTTCCCCAGACTATACCACACAACTGCACGGCTTAAGTGTACTGAGCTAAATAGTGGTCATGATCTCTATGCATGTATTTTGCATGTATTAATTGCAATTAATTGCGTAGGGTTTTGTTAAGTGCAACTAATCTCCTTTCAGTACAGACTATATTTAAGTTTTTTCTCCTTCAGGAGTGGGCCTATTTTGGCATATAAAATCTCTCTTTCAACTGATACCTCACTTAGCCAAAAGTGGAAATTATTAAAAACAATTTCCATAAAGTAAAATACAATCTGTGAGAAGCACAGGATGTTTTTTACTTATTTTTAATCAAAACCAAAGTTTCATCTGTATTTTAAAATGTCTTAATACCAAGAAAGAAGAACAACAGAGACAAACTGTTGGTACAGAATAGATGTCTCTGTCTTTGCCAGGCAAGCTTCTGGCCTGGGAGGAAGCTCTGCATTTTCATACATCATCTCCTTTTCCCAAAAGAAGAGCACCCTTACTTTCCACGTATTACCGGCTATTCTACCAATCCTATTTCCCTCTAAACTGAACCAAGGCAAAAAAGAAGTGTTCTTACAGTGAACTACAGAGGCAATTTAGCAAATTCATAAACAATAACCTATATTCCATGACATAAAATAGTTATGTTGTTTTATTAGCCAATTCATTCATATTTTATTGATGTAGCAAAATTAAATGCAAACAGAACCTATGCTTCAAAAGTCCTAAATCTAAGAAATTTGGACTATAAAACACAATAATTTCCTCAAGAAGACAATGTTGGAACACAGATCAAATATGCAACAGCAATTAATACATGCAAAATAATCGCTTCATTATAAAAACTGGAAGGAGCACTTGCACAGATAATTTTCTGTGAATATATTTTCAACATTCATTGTATTTTGGGCCATGAGATGATAATCATGAGAATAAATTAATGCTCAAGTTCAACAAAAAGTGATCTGATAATAAAATGAATATTAGGGGGGCGCCTGGGTGGCTCAGTGGTTTAAGCTGCTGCCTTCGGCTCAGGTCATGATCTCAGGGTCCTGGGATCGAGTCCCACATCGGGCTCTCTGCTCAGCGGTGAGCCTGCTTCCCTCTCACTCTCTCTGTCTGCCTCTCTGCCTACTTATGATCTCTCTCTGTCAAATAAATAAATAAAATCTTTTAAAAAAATGAATATTAGGCATTTTATATTATTAACTTATTTATTAACATTTCTAAATCAGAAACTTATATTAATACCTTCAAACTTTTATTTCTCCTATTTGTAAGCCTGTATGAAGTCTCCTGTTCTTAGTATATTTTAAGTCAGTCTGCCTTGTACCTTAAAGAATGTTCAAAATAGTATGGACACATCCAATTTCTAGGGCATCTTCTTTGTTGTAGGATTACTGGAGGTGTTTTTTGCCCAGTGATACTCTCCATAATCAAGACAACAAACTAGACAAGAAACTAGAAAAGACAGTACTGCTTTTCTTTCTCCAAATCACTTTTGTTCTTTTTAAATAAATGATGCTTCAGAGACTGGCAAATTGGTAGACTCTCCAAAGACTCGAGAAGAAGGAAATATTATTATTATTGTGTAGTGACTAAGAGCATAAATGCCGAAGCTACACCACCCACGTTCAAATCCTGCTTTACCACTTATTGTCTGTATAGCCTTGGGCAAATGACCTGAATTCTTCTGCCTCAGTCTCCTCATCTGGGAAACTGGTCATAATAACTACCTCCAAATATTGCTAGATATTTCAGATGAATAATTATGTGTAGAGCACCGAGAATAAAGCCGGGAACACAATAAGCCCTCTATGAGTACTTGCTATTATTATCACATAAATCCTAAAGCTTTTTACAATACCCATTGTTATCATGAACAACAGTGTTCTTTTGAGTAAGAGGAATACTGGTTGGTCTATTGAATGATCTAGCAAACTCTGGTTTGTTGAGTGTAAAATCTTACAATCCAAAGCTCACTGATGCTTGTCAAACTGAAATTCTCTAGATTAGAATCAAGAAATGTCACTCTTTGATGAGACTTTAGGCTCAATTAGTACTATTTTAGTTAGTGATACTGATTACCTTCAGATAAACTGATGAGAAGACTGTTAGAAGAATTTTTTTTAAGATAAATAAAAACTTTTACAAGGGAAGCCATTCTTAGAATACACAAGCTCTAGGAAAATATCTATAAATTGTGAAAGTACTCATTAAAATAAGATATATCTTATTACCAATGGAAAGCTTCGATCAGTGAAATAACACACTAACTACTAAATGTCCATGCACTTAACTGAAAGGACTTTTATATACAGAAAATAAGCTATACTAATTTCATAGCTTCTAACTCCAAAAATAATTATGTTTTTAAAAATCGTTGCCCTGAAAGGATATTTTATAAGTAAACAATTATTTAAACTGTTTATTTCAGTTTAATTATCTCTCTAATTTCCAGTACGTTGTATGATATGTGCCCTAGGGTAACTATAACAAATAGTCTCTAGTATAAAATTGGGATAGCCATACGTTTATACATTCCAAAGCACTTACAACACATCTCCAATATTCCAGAAAATTATTTTATTTCATTTTGTTTCAGTTTGGAGAATTATATGTATACCTCAGCAAACAGAAATAACAGCCTTTTCAAAGGTGTAATTAATAAAAGAGTTTTCCAAGACTGACCATCCCTTTGTCTCCTCAAGAGAAGCCTCAGAGTTTGCTCTATTCAGCAGAAGCCAATTTGGCTGGATTGGGGAATCAAAACAGAAAACCAACTCAGAATTACTGCTACTATTCCAGTTCTGTGAGGAAAAAACAAAAACAAAAGTTCCAATATATAACGCTGCTGATTTCTGAAATGTAAATACTCTTTCAGGGTGGGTTTTAACCTACTAAGAGTTGAAACCTGACTCATAGAATTTCTGAGAATTTAGTGACCAGCTCTCACATGCAGTACCATCCACCTCCAGCATCCCATTACGTTGAAAAATGGGTGTGACCATAGCTGAAATGCTATTTCTTGGTCCAGCATCTTAGGAGACATAAACAAAGGAAAGAGTTTATACGCCTGAGTAGGAAGGAAGGTGGGAATACCTAGGAAAACAGAAAACAGAATATGAATTTCTTGGTGTCTCTGTCTCAGTTGCTATATCCAGAGGACACCATGAAAGAATGTGGAATGTGCAGACTGATTTAGGAAATCTACATGATCTCATGGAGGAACAGTACAGAAAACAGAGGTTTTCTGTAGATGGGACTCAAAGAGAACCATTGCATTCATTCGCCGACAGAGAACTTCTTAAAAAGAACGTAACTTTATGTTGTCATTCCTTGAGGTACAAACACTCAGGGTCTACTTTAAAATTAAACTCTTTGAGGGCAGAACATTAACACCACGGATTTGCTCACTCTTAAGCAGAATCAAAACAGAGACAACCAAACATAAGAAACTAAATTATGACAGCATCCATCAACAAAGCAAAAAGTATAGCATTAACTACTAGAGTACTAATAAAAGCTGCCTCCTTGAAATTATGGTATCAATAGTTTTATAAGCACTGCTCATTCAGGATATGGGTTAATTAACAACTTGTTCGGTTAAACATTTTAACAAGCTAACTTTACATATTAAATTGTATGTATATATGATAAAACACATATGTATCCCATCACCCTTTCTACTTACAACCAGCATCATACAGAACCCAAAATTTTGGCCGTTAATGGGTAAACAAATTGTTCAAGTTTACAAAATATGTGCAGTGTAGCAAAGGCTAGAAATGTAGCTCTTTACAGATTTGTAAATGAAACAATTTTTTTGTTTCTATACATAGACTTCTTAAACCTGCTGGCTTTAAGAATCTCCATTTAGAAATCTGACTTGAAGGAGGGATCAAATTAGAGAAAAGTTACATTATACCAAAGAAAGACCCAAACCTTCTAATTTTCAGATAACCAATACAAATTTAATCCATACTACAACATGTATAAAACAGAACTTAGAATTTATCATATAAATTCAACAGTAACATAAAACTAAATATTATTATGAGAAAATATTATGAAAGATAAAATATCCAGTGACACTTATTCCTTAAAGTCCTAAAGGAACAAAATCAGAGAAAATAGGTTGTTTTTTTTAAAAATGATTTTTTAAAAAGATTTTATTTATTTATTTGACAGAGAGAGAGATCACAAGTAGGCAGAGAGACGGGCAGGGGAGGGGGGAAGCAGGCT
Source organism: Meles meles (assembly GCF_922984935.1). Classification (NCBI taxonomy): domain Eukaryota; kingdom Metazoa; phylum Chordata; class Mammalia; order Carnivora; family Mustelidae; genus Meles; species Meles meles. Next base: position 24,094,470 of record NC_060069.1, on the reverse strand, counting down.
CCCCACTGAGCAGAGAGCCCGATGGGGGGCTCGATCCCAGGACCCTGAGATCACGACCTGAGCCGAAGGCTGAGGCTTAACCCACTGAGCCACCCGGGGAACGCCTAGAAAAAACAGTTGATCCCGTTAATAATAGCATAGAGTTCTCAGTACATGTAACTGCAGGATAGAAAGCAAAGGAAAGATTGAGAAATTTGCCAAATGTGGTCTATTTTTACATCTACTAAAGTATAAGAGAACAGGGGCGCCTGGGTGGCTCAGTCAGTTAAGCATGTGACTCTTGATTTCAGCTCAGGTCATGATCCCAGGGTTGTGAGATCAAGCCCTACATCGGGCTCTCTCTCTCAAAAACAAAAACAAAAACACACAATAAAGAACAAGAGAACACAGTGCCTCTGTTCAAGGCTAATTCTTAAGAGAATATCTATTTTTTTATTGTAACCTATGCTTTTCATAATAAATAAAGAACAACATATTTTACTACTCAGAGTGATTACTTTAAGTATAGGAATAAAGAGAGCTGAGAAATGGTCAAATTTTATAACCACTGTTCTCAAGGTAATAAATGGAATTAATTTCATTGCTTTTTCTTATGGTTTCCAGAAATCAGTAATAATAGAGATAAAAACAAAATGGGAAAATAGACTAATAACAGAACTTTCTCTACCAGGGTAGGGACTTTTACTCAAATGGATTATGGTTTAATCAGTAAACTCATATTGAAGACATTTTTTGCATGGGGATATTATTTATCCAGTGAAAACAGGCATCCACTGAGCAGAGGAAGGTAAAGATTCCCAAAACATGGAGTATATACCATAGTGGCAGAACTCCTTCTTAATATCCAATACTCCAATGTAGGCATAACGAAGCATGGGATTCTTCTAGCACAGCTACCTCTGGCTAGAAGCACTGTTTGGAGGGCTTTAATATTATAAAATTCTAAAACGCTGACTGTCCACACACTCTGAGGTGGGCTAAACTATGTGCAAAGGCATGTTTCCTTTTACTTATGGGATTCCATTAGTCGTTAATTTCAATCAGCACCAAGGCTTCTGGCAAAGCCAGGTAATGCTGAATGTTAGCAATCAGTCAGACAGATACATCTCTAATCTTGGTCACTGTTTCTACTGTGGACACAACCTTCAATCCTATGTGAAGACAGAGATAATGACCCACCCCCACCAAAAAAAAAAAAAAGAAGAAGAAAAAAACAAAAACAAAAACAAGAGACCCACACATGTTTTGCACTTGCTTTTTCTTGATTAAAACAATGAAAATGGCATGAGCCAATGTGTTCCATTTACTTTGAGTTACTTATCTCACACTGGCAGGTCAAATAAAAATATGACTTGTTTACGAACTGAATGAAAATAAAGATTATGTTTGTAGCTGTTATGCCAATTCTTGTGACCAATCAATATCCCTATATCTTTTCCCTACCTGATTTTACAGATTATTTGTTATTGAAAACACAGAGAAATTGGGAAAATTAGGAAATTATCACTGACATTCCAACTTAAATTTCAGTGGGTGATCTTCCTGTGAACGAGAACTCATCTTGTTATATGTTCCCTTACAAAACTGAATAAAATAATTATTTAACATTTGTTTTTCTGGCAACGGAGTATTGATAGCTGATAATCAATTCCTCTCCATTGGTAGTAATTCAAGATCCCTTGTGTACTTCTGAAAATACTTTTCTGAATGAAACTAGTTATAACTGGTGAAACTCTCCAAATAGAGCAATCTTACATATAAACATCTTCCTGACTTTGGTATATAGTCTACTGTGATTTGGATTTGAACCACACATCTCTGATTTAAACCAGTTTCCAAGTTCTACTTGAATATATTACTCAAATTCTATGCTATGCAGAAAATGAAACATTCTTTTTACTTTTTCATTAATTAATTGATTTTTAGAGTGGGAAAGGGGTAGAGGGAGAGAGAGAATCAAGCAGGCTCCGCTCCACACCCAGCACAGAGCCTGACTCAGGGCTCAGTCTCACAACCTTGAGATCATGACCTGAGCCGGAACGAAGAGTCAGACGCTTAACCAACTGAGCCATCAGGGGTGCCCTATTTTTCAACTGAAGTATAGTTGATAGACCATGTCACATTGTTTCAGGTATAAGAGTCATTCTTTTTTTTTTTTAAGATTTTATTTATTTATTTGATAGACAGAGATCACAAGTAGGCAGAGAGGCAGGCAGAAAGAGAGAGAGAGAGGAGGAAGCAGGCTCTCCGCTGAGCAGAGAGCCCGACGTGGGGCTCGATCTCAGGACCCTGGGATCATGACCTGAGCCGAAGGCAGAGACCTTAACCCACTGAGCCACCCAGGCGCCCCTATGGAATCATTCTTTTCGGCTGGAATTTGTGTGTAGGATTTTAGGGAATACAAATGTATTCCACTAATATATAAGCTACTAATATATGTTCTCTGATTTTAATAATTAGAGAATTAGAATATTATAAAGTAGAGACAAATGATTAAAGATGAATAGTCTGAACACTATGAAAGTTGAAAGCAACAGATGCTTTCTTAGTCTATTGGGGCTGCTTAACAAAGTATACCACAGACTGGATGGCTTACAAACAATAGAATTTTATTTCGCACAGTTTTGAAGGCTGGAAGTCAGAGGCTAGGGGGCCAGCATGGTCCAGTAAAGGTACTATCTTCCAGCTCCCAGATTTCTCATTGTATCGTCACATGATAGAAGGGACAAGGGGGCTCTGTGTGGGGTCTCTTTTATAAAAACTCTGATCTCCTTCATAAGGGCTCCGCCTTCATATCTGAGGATCTCGCAAAGTGTTATCGCATTGGGCATTAGAATTTCAACACCTGCTCAGGGGACACAAATATTCAGACTGCATCAGATGCTTAAGTTCAAAATGATCAGCATGGGGCCATACATGGCTAAAGGTTAAGATTATGCACTTTGTAAAAATGAACATCCCACCAACGTGGGGACAGATCCAGGTTTTGCAGTGCCTAAAACTTACACAGAGTTTGAGAGAGACTTCTTAAAAAAAAAAAAAAAAAGAATAAAATGCATAAACATAAAATTGGTTACAAAAGCAAATATTTATTTAGAATCAAAAAAGAAGTTGCGAGAAGTCACCAATTTTAAAAGCTGATAACACAAACATTCAAAAAAGGCTAGAAATAATAATATTAATCCCTGACACACTTCAAAATAATTTTCCTTCTTTTTTTCTGCATACTCTTTGATTGCCTCATCATATGGCAGTAGCTTCATAATATTTTCTATAAAGAGAATAAGAAGATAATTCTCTGTGCCTTCTAGTGCTTGATAGAAATTTTTTTTTATTATTGATAAAAAATATCAACGTTTAGAACAGTTTTCTTTACAGCTTTACAACTCATTAACGGTAACGGTTTCTAAATTGTTAGAATGGTAAATGTGGGGACTAAAAATTGGGAAGAATTTTGCATAGACCTGTCTTTTGGCTTCAGATCTTCCTAATCTTTTTTTTTTTTTCTTCTACTTCCCATATACTTGCAGTGTTGGGCACCAAAGGCCACACACTTATCACAATAGGATCTAGTGGCAGCATGTCCCTGCCACAATGCCCAGGACATCAGTAAGTGGGCAGTCTGAAAACCATTCTTACCACAGAACAGCTAGTGATGACACAATGTGTATCCCATTAAACCCAGACTCAATGCATCTCCCATCACCACCTGAAAAAAGGGGAGTGCAATGAGGAAGCTGAAGTGGAGAAAGACAAGAGTCTTCAAATATCTTTCTTTTGTAAAACTTCCAAACCCATATCACCATGTGAACACATTGCTAGGCAATGGAGAAATATGGCTTTGGTCAGGGTAAAGTTAAACAATTTAGATGGTGCATCATTGGCCATTTTTAAGGAGAAGGATACAAAATTAAGACACAAGGTTAGGGGCACCTGGGTGGCTCAGTGGGTTAAGCCTCTGCCTCAGGTCATGATCTCAGGGTCCTGGGATCGAGTCCCGCATCAGGCTCTCTGCTCAGCGGGGAACCTGCTTCCCTTCCTCTCTCTCTCTGCCTGTCTCTCTGCCTGCTTGTGATCTTTGTCAAATAAGTAAATAAAATCTTAAAAAAAAAAAAAGACACAAGGTTAGATAGGGAATCACTGAAAGGCTGGGGAAAACGAGGGGCCCTAAAGCTTCTATTTCATCGGCTTCTAAGGAACCCTGCTGCCACTAACTCCTCAGCCCACCTTTGTAGCTACCCTCCATCTCTACACATCGGTGATCTCCCCTATTCACAGGTAAGTACCTTGTGTGATCATGTGCACCTGTGCCTTGCCACTTGCTCTTCTTTCTGCCTCCTTTGAGCCCATGTCTTCCAGTGTCCTCTTCTGGGCACTTTTCCTGATGGCTTACTGTGCTGAAGAGCACCATGAAGTATTGCCCCAGGTCAGGCATGGACATGTCCCAATACATTATGCCTTGAATGTTCCACTTGAATTTAGCAGTCATCATTCACAGATCAACTGTGTATTGGTGACTTAACATATGGATAAATCTGCTTTTTATTTTCATGGTTCTGTCTCATTCAGGCACCAAGTCCCGCTTATGCTTCCTTCTTAGTGTCTCACACATCTGTCTTTTCCATTCATTTCACTGCTTCTCTTCTTGTCTGGGAGCACTCCACTTCACATATGGATTAATGTAACCGTCTCCAAATTGTGTTTCCTGTTCCCAAGCTCTGAATAATCTATCCTGCATGCGGCCTTAGCTTTATCTTCCTAAAACAAAAATTAATTTTCACACTTCTTCCCCGTGTTAAAAAAAAAAAAGGGAAATCTTGAAATGCTCTTCATAGTCTAAAGATCACCTTCCTTAGACTGATATTCAAGGACTTTAAAGAATTTTCACAACATCTCCTTGACCATTAGGCTTCAGAAATGGAAATTCGTATTTCCAAATGTTCATAACGTTTACAATTTTGTGTTTGCAAGCCACTCCAATTTATTCTTGCAAATTTAAAATAATGTGATGCTTTTTGCTGAAAAGGAAAACTATTGCTCTGTGCACATCTGAGTACCTATTCCTCAGTAAAGAATTTCCTTTCCAAATTGCCAGTTTCTACAGTTTGCTTGATTTTCACCCCAAATTCCAGCACAACTGGGCACTTATGAGGGCCCTGTTGAGTAATATCATCTCAAAGGGCAGAAATACATTTGCATAATTTATATTTACAAAAGATGCGAGTTATGCACATCTTCATTAAGCAGGAGAATGCTCTGGTGTGACTGCTTACATCTAAATGTCCTGGGAATTGTCCTTCTCAGCATTCATCAGTCATCCCCTCATTTTATTCTATTAGGAGGGAAGGAAGAGCAATGCAGACTGATCAATGTGCTCGTGAGTTTTATGGCTGTATTTTAGAATGACCTATATTAAAGGAGTTAGGCAAACGTAAGAGAAATTTACTGCTCTCAGGATAATGACTCTCTGTAGCGAAAGGGTGTCCCAAACATGGCATATTCTTGCTTTATTTACACCCCCACGCTTGACTGATATCTTTCTCATATTTTGCCTTACTTTTGAAAGCACAGATTCTCTTGCCTTATTGATCTCTTTATATCCTTATCATTTTTCCCCTGAGTTATTTGGCATGATGACAGTGGTACGTCGCCAAGGCTGATTTAACATCATCTCCCAAGTATGCAGCACTGAACTCAAAGCCGAATATTTTAAAGCTGAAACATGTAACACATCTGTCGGGCAATGGTACAAATACAGTCACTTGTCAGAACTAATGAATGAGGTAATCCAGAGTATGGATAAATTGCAGGAAGATGGAAGATGCTAGAAACGATGTTTCGCCAAAAAGCATTTCTGAGTAATTAAATTATCTGAGGAAGAATGATGTTTCTTTGTTTTTAGCTCTAACTCATTTTTTTCTCCCACAAAAGACCTTGGTGGTAATACCTAGAGAACCAAAGGTGCAGTGAGAAGCAGATCCAGCTATTTACCCGTCAATGGAAAGAGCGGGTGGTCCTTTGACTGTGGTCTATCTCTCATGGGAAGGGTATATTTTTCTCTGATATTTTATAAAAAATTGCTCAACGAGGTAGTTCTTCTTTACTTGATTACAGTCCAATCTTTGTTAATTTTTGCAAAAACCTCATTATTGGATGTGACCAGTCCCAGCATAAACCCAGAAAGTGCAGAGATGGTTCAATGAGAGGAATGGACACGGGTTTCCAGCCCAAAGTACCTCATCTTAAAATTTTTAAAGAATTCTCTACAAAGAGAAAAGAATATCCCAAAGTTGCTTCTTTACATAGAGTGTAAACAAGTACATGCCCAAAGGGAGAAAGGTGACACAGCACAGCTGTGTCAAGGTGTGCATAATTACAGAAGAGAGGACACAACAAAAGCCTAGAAAGAGAAAAATTAAGTGAAGGGAAGGAAAGAAGAGCCATGACCCTGACACAAACACTGATTCTTGTATTGGAAAGGAAATGCCTGACTTTATACAGGGATCTCCGAGGTTATTTATAACTTGGGATGCAGCATTTTAAACAGTGATTAAGTTCTGTGAATGGTCCGTACACACTCATTTCCCTTCATCTGGAAGTCAAGATGAAAATCTAACACTGAGGATCCAAGATAAAGATAATCTGGAAGTCCTACCAAGAACTATCTCAATAAAAATTATCACTAGTGCCACTGAACTCTGCTTTTATCTAGAATCCCATTGTACTGCTATTCCTACTTTTACCGCCTTTGATATCTCAAGTGACATTAGTCTGACTATACACAACTAAGACTCTACTTATAAATGTTTGAGTTTGTAAATCTTTATTAAGATATGAACACAGGGGTGGCCCCTGGGTGGCTCAGTAGGTTAAGCCTCTGCCTTCGGCTCAGGTCATGATCTCAGGGTCCTGGGATCCTGCCCCACAGAGGGCTCTGCACTCAGTAGGGAGCCTGCTTCTTCCTCTGCTCCTCCTCCTGCCTGTGCTCTCTCTCTCTCTCTCTCTCTCTCAAGTAAATAAAATCTTCTAAAAAATTGATATAAACACACTTCATAGTCTGCTACTCTTTTCAAGACTACTGGATTTCTCCTGAATTTCAGCTATAGCTTGTCCTCCAACAAGAGGAGAGAAATTTTGTCAATGTTGCAACAGGACCACTGGTCCTTTTTCATGCAATCTAAACTAATAGTGGTATTTGAGAATGTTCGGATAAAGGCATTTGGCAAAAGAGGACTGTACTGCATCCTGACGCATGCTGTTGCACTATATGGTATGCCCTCCTCCTGGTTCCCCGGTAGCAAAACCTTTTCATTCTGACTCAAATTTCACCCCCTCTGAGAAACCCTTATCACAGGCAGATTTATCTCCACCCTGTTCAAGGCTCTAGGGGACATTTTCCTCATGCCTCTGCCGATGAAAAATATTTTGTGCAATATTTCATCCTTCAGTAACTATTTCCACCCCTGGCATGCTGGAGAGCTGAGCACAGGGTGCAAAGAGGCACCCCTCTGAACCTCAGCACTTACATCTATACTTAGGGTAAATCTGTCAGTTGGTACTTAATCATTTGCGGGATGTTGAGTTTTGCCATAAACATCTTGTCAACAATGATTATTCTTGGGAGATCCAGGGATAATCCAGAAATCTAACCTCTAATTATATTCTTAGTTTTATTAGGTAAATGTATGTTGCATGATGTGGTTGTGAAAACAGGGCAACTTGAGGAGAGGTTATCCTTGCCTTTCTACTCATGGGATCCTATAGTAAGAACAGAGAAAGGGAGCTATGGTAAATACAACTCCTCCTTTCTTCTTCTGTAGCTGTCTGCCAAATACCCGCTAGCCTGCTGCTAGTAGACACAACCATAGCAGCTGGGCTACCCCAAAAGAAGTGAGCAGAATGGCTTCTGGAAATATATTTGTTAATCACTGGTTAAGGGGTATATATTCAATTTTTTCAAACATAGGACAGTTATAGATGTCTATCAAAACTAAGGCCAAGTGAACTTCATATTTTAAGTCTCCAATATATGGATAAAGTGAATTTCACCTGTTACAGAAATACAGAAGTAAGAGTGATTAGAAGATTTTTGCAAATGCATGCAAATAAAATTCTCTTCTATTGTAAACTAAATTTATATATATTTGAATTAAAGTTTTAGTGGCCTATCAACTTTGAGACTTAATTTTTTTTAATCTTGATGTTGATAAGCGTACTGAATAATTGTTAAAATAGACTTTTTCAACTACTCTGGCACATAATTTATTTCTTAGTATCACTTTCTTTGATGGATATGGAGCATGCAGATGTATTTCTCTTCGTTTCAGATCAGATCTCTGTGTGTGTTTGAAACAATAAAAATTCCATTCAATTCAGTTGCTATTTGCAAATGGTGGTGGAAAAGATCCATTCTTTGCTGGAGAAGAAATATATCTGTAGCAAATAGCCACCAACTTTAGTAGAGAAAATTATTTGCACACTGAACAGGGAAACTGCCAAAGCGAAGAACAGAGCATCTGCTGTGGACAAGGGTATAATTATCTTGCTCATCCAAACACCGTTGGGCATAAAAGTTTTACTCTCTCTCTCTGGCAAGATGCTCTGCTCAGACTTTTAACGAAACACTATTAGCAAATAACAATCAGTTTTGAAGTCCTGTCAATAACAATAGTACGTCTTCTGGACCTTTTCCTGAAAATGGAAAACAGGTTCTAATCTGATAAAATGATGAACCATTTATATGCCAAAATGATCAAAAGCATCCATCTTGTCTTATTGTAAACCTTTCACATACCTGCATACATTGTTTGCCACAGACTTGAGAATTCTTCCAAAGAAGAAATGCTCTACCCTTCTGGTTCAAGATTGTAATTTACTGTACATTTCTACGAACTACTTTCTGATCCTTAGTGTTCTCTTTCTACATATGCTGGGGTACTCATTCCTTTCATGCCCCCTTACCTTCATTTAGAAAGAACTATGAGAGCATCTTTCTGGTAGACCAGATGGATGAAAGAAGTCTGTTTTTAATGAACAGATATCATTATCAAAGAACAGCTGCTCTTCAGATGCTGTTGTTGCCACTTCCAACTGTCCCCTGGGGATTTCAACCTGTGATAGGCAAGACACTCGAATCTACTCCTACAACCATCAAAGAATGAACTTCCATTTCCAATTGCTTACATGCACTTCCTGTGTTATCTTCTTTTAAAAAGAAAGGGGGGGGGGGTAGGAATCAAGAAGCTATTTCCAATAAATGCCCTTAATAGGCAGGCCTGCTAAAACAACACCATGCCCCTGTCTTTTCCAAAACCTTCCAGCAGCTATCAGCAACAGCTGACAAGCTCCAGCTAATTTGAAATCATGTGTTCTCTCCTGAGAAGACCAGACCACACACGCAGTATGGAAAAACACCCAGTGAATACCACAATTTCCCAAATGGTGGGCTCGTCATGTTCTGTTTTCTGTGCCTAAAAAATAATGTATCCTTTTATTGAGAATAAAAGTTTTACCATCTATTTGAGTTTTAGTCTTAACACTTTATTCTTTTGGAGTAGAGGGGAATAGAGATCAAATATTAAAGTCAAGAGAAGAAGCAGAAGTGACAACTTCCTCCAAGGTTGGTGGTACCAGACACTGGCACAAATTCATCCATCTGGGTGTCTCAAGGACATATTCCCACATGAGACTCCAAGAGGGAAAGTGTCACAGAACTGACAGATGGGCTTCCCTTGCCTAGATCAGCCTAATGGAGCTTTGAGGCAATTTGCATACTAGCTGTCAGTGACACAGGTGTGTGTCAAGGACTTGAGAGGCCAAGAGAAACCTTATAGAGGATACAGCTTCATGACCAATCCATGCTTCCATTTGTTTGTTCATGCTGATAGGTGATATTTGTCAGGAAGCCTGCAGTTTAATGACAGCACCGTTTTTGTTGTTTGCTTCTGAATTATAATCTGCAGCAGTTCAGTGTAGGTTCAAGCTAGAACAATTTTCATCCCAATAATAGATTAATATTAAAGTCTTGTTCTTCTTGTTGGTGAATCACTCCCAAAATAGCTCTTACATGCATTTAATTTGTACTACATATGCATTAAAAATATTGGCTTGTTTCTGGTCTTATGGCTCAAGTTTTCAATATTGAAATGTTGAGAGCTGGCTGGCTCTATCACTGTCTGAAATAAGGAAACAGGGGCTCCAAAGCCAATGAAACATTCCTGTTGCTCATGATATTCTGGAAAGTTTCACCTGTCCCCTAATCCTACAACCCACCTATGGCTGTGCACTGAATACTGAAGCTAATTAATGAGTTGAAGAAGCATTACATTATGTGCAAATATACCATGTTCTTGCAACTTGCTCTTTTGACCTTAACCACATAAATCATCTGCCACTTTGGGAGGCAGGCACATGGGTAGCTCCAAATGAACCACAGTTTCTATAATCTATGCTCTATGGCAGTGTCTTCCACATTGGCCCAAAGATGTGCTTTGACTGACAGATATACACAAGTAAGCAACAAGCAGATGTTCATGAGCACTTGCACACGGGGCTTATTCTCTTGAGGTAGTCCTTTTTGGAACCCAGCCATCATGCTGTAAGGAAATAATCCCAACGGCATAATACCTTGAAGTTGATTTCTCCAGAGAAGCTTTAGGACAGTCATTTGTACCCAATGTGAGTAAGATTGTGCTAAGGGTTAGGGCTGAAACAAGTGCTACTTTGGTCGCAGAAATATCCTGCAGGACAGAGAGGCTACATGGAGAGACTCGAGCAGATGAGACCCCAAAGAGAGAAAGAGGCCATGAGGAGAACTGAGCTGCCCCCGCAGAGCTCTCAGATAAGTGGAACTGGACAAGTGACCCTAGCCAGTACCACGAGGAGCAGAAGGTCTGCGAAGTCAATGCAGAGAACCGTGACATTATTCAATAAGCCAATAGTTTAATAAATAAACAATAAATCATGATTATTTTAGCCATTATGTTACTTATTATTACTTGTTATGCAGGAATAGATAAGTGAAATAGTCACTTTAAAAAATCCAACTATTTGGAGCACCTGGGTGGCTCAGTCAATTAAGCGTCCGACTCTCGATTTTGGCTCAGGTCATGATTTCAGAGTTTAATAAATAAACAATAAATCATGATTATTTTAGCCATTATGTTACTTATTATTACTTGTTATGCAGGAATAGATAAGTGAAATAGTCACTTTAAAAAATCCAACTATTTGGAGCACCTGGGTGGCTCAGTCAATTAAGCGTCCGACTCTTGATTTCGGCTCAGGTCATGATTTCAGGGTTGTGAAATTGAGCCTGTGTCAGGCTCTGTGCTGGGAGTGGAGCCTTCTTGAGAGTCTCTCTCCCTCTCCCTCTGCTTCTCCCCCAACCCCAAATGCTCTCTGTCTCTCTTTCTAAAACTAACTAACTAAATAAATAAATGCAACCGTTTTTTGAGATACTGATGGACAGTTAAGTCACTTGCTATGTGACATTTAATCTGCCAAAGGCTGTTTTCTCATTTATACTATGAGCAAGTTGAACCAGATGACCTGGAGGTTCCTTCCAATTCTGAGGCTCTATTTCATTCTGCACTGGGATTAGAATAAAGGTTGGTAGTGACCTGACTGCAACAATAAACTAATTATGTGACATGATGACCTTAAAAGAAAGGGATTTTAGTTGGCAGCCATGGACTAATATAAACCTACTGGATTAAAAAAAAACTACTTTCTTTGTAGAGAAGGCTTTTAGCTCAGCTTCCTCATAGCTGAGCATTTTGATGGAGACTTTTCAATTCTGTAATGTGTATATTCCAAAGAAGAATAAGAAAAAAACCCACAATTGTTTAGTATAGTGATTACACACTATAACGAGAAGGACGCTTTTCAAAAGAGCTAGGATCTGCTGGTATAATTTCATTCCATGATTCAGAAAGAAAAGAAAGAAAAATATAATGTATTATGATGACATCAGAGAGCCAGAGATCTGTACCTGTTTAGGCACATAAAACAGTTAAGGTTACTGGGTAATTTAAATACCATTACCAAATGTTGATTCTGTAAATGAAATACCAAGAATAAGGTTATGCTTGCTTCTTAAGCCTGATAGTTTTGTTTTGTTTTTTATTCCCTAAACCATCACTTTTATAGTACTTACAGTATGGCACATACTGTTCCAAGCATTTTATAGATGAGAAAACAGAGGTATAGAGAGATTAAATGCATAACTGGTGTGTAGCAGAGCTGGTATTACAGTACAAGCAAGCTGGCTCCGGATTCTGTATTCTTAATCATAAACACACCATTTTGAACTGATAAGGGAAATAAACCCAGGATCTTCTTGTTATTTGAACCAAACTCTGACCAGGTGAGCTAATTACTATGATAGTTATATTTATTTTTTTTTAAGATTTTTATTTATTTATGTGACAGAGAGAGAGATCACAAGTAGGCAGAGAGGCAGGCAGAGAGAGAGAGAGAGAGATGCAGGCTCGCCACTGAGCAAGGAGTCCGACGTGGGACTCGATCTCAAGAGCCTGAGATCGTGACCTGAGCCTAAGGCGAGGCTTAACCCACTGAGCCACCCAGGAGCCCCAATAGTTGCATTTTAAAAAGCTAAGGAGCATCTGAGTGGCTCAGTCAGTTAAAGCATCCAACTCTTGGTTTTGGCTTGGGTCATGATCTCGGGGTTGTAGGATCCCACACTCAGCATGGAGTCTGCCTGTCTCTCTCCCCCTGCTCCTCACCCCACCCATCATTTTCTCTTGTTCTCAAATAAATAAATAAATAAATATAATCTTTAAAAAAAAATGAGTTGAAAAATTGTATCAGAAACTCTGTAAGGATAGGAAGGTTATCACTGAGAAAAAACTCAAAGACCAACTTGAGTCAAAATAAATCATAATTGCTGTACTCGCTAGACAGAAATATTTCATGTATTCAGCTTTCAAAAGTCACCTCAAAGGACTGCTTTACTCTAAGTCCTCCAGCGTCTCTTCTTTCCATTAATAATGTAAATTATCCTATTATTACCCAAGTCAGAATATTTACACACACACAATCCCAACAACCCAACTTCATGATGTTGATTTGTCCAGATTGGCTTCGGGGAACACTAATCCATATTCAGTGTAAGGAAGGCTATGCTGAGAGTTAGGACGGACATGAGTCATTTCAACCACAGAAGCCAGTGAGATGCTCAAGTCTGACTCAAGCATTTCTTAGGGTGAAGAGGGAGTTGTAGGAATGTTTACGTGCCTGGCTAAATGGTTGGACCCCATAGCATGTGCTTAAGATTCTTTGACTCCCCATAACTTAATCATATTCAGATAAGTACATTGTATCCACCTCCATTAAGATTCTTCAACTCTGCGTATTTTAATCAAATTGTAGCTGTCTGTCCTATATGTCCACGCATATTTTAATCAAATATGGATGAGTATATTGATGAGCAAAATTGCCCCATCATTCAACCACAGAATACAACGACAAAGATCCTGGAAACCGCTGAGGTTTGCATACACGATTCCTCAAGGTCACGTATGGAACTTGGGCAGAAATTATTTAACCTCTCTGAGCCTCGGTTTCTAAGCCTGAAAACTGAGAATTACTGCTGTTCCAACCTTCCCAGGGCTGTGGCGATGATTGAGTGAATTGAGTGAATGCAAACCGCTTAAAAACGTTCCTAGTTCAAGCAAGCAGACAGTAATCACCAGTCATTGTTGGCATTGTATTGTTTGGCATTGTACTTGTTTATAAATTTATTATTGAACTTCATTAAAATCTGCATTAGTTCTACAAAGTGTACCAGACAGCTTCTGCATGTGAGAGCTTCAAGACCCTGTCCAGAAGATCAGCACGTGTTTGTGTTTCATCAGTATGATTTTTAAATGGTGATCAAACTCAGAACATTAAGTCCTTTCTTCCTTGGCAATAGAAACCTGGCTATAGATAAAAGACTATAATAAGGACAGCAAATCTGATTTTTATATTAAAAAATCCTGCCCATTTTAGCTATAGCTCCCCTACTTAAATGAAAAGAAGTGGAGCTTCAAAGGACTAGAATGGCATTTTGCTATTTCTAACAGAAGTATGCAGTCAACAAAAAGTTATAATGTCGTTGACTAAAAATTATTAAACGCTGAAATCGTGAGTGGGTGTGTGTGTACACACAGATAAGGATTTTCTCAACTCAGGGAAGGACCCAGTTAAGTGCGAAAAACAATAGTTTCTAATGCCAAGCCCAGTTTTGGCTCATGATATGTGTACTATAAATATTTGCCGAAATATTGAATGACAAGGCAAAGGGGTAGAATTTAACAAATCATGTGTACAGAATATTTGGCTTGACTACTCTCGGGGAATTGTGATATGACTTAATGAGCCAGACCACCTTTCATTAGGGCACAGAAAGGGGCTTGGATTGTCATTTAAGGAATCTAAGTGTTCGAAAAGAATACATTGCTCTGTGCCGGTTGTAAAGACTGCAGTCACAGCTTTTAGTGCAGATTTCATTTTTAATAATCTCCGTAAAAATCACTAAAAATATCACTGCATCATGTAATTTGTTTCTTTCACACTGATGGCACTCCTACTGTTTTAAAACTAATTGCTTTTTTACATTATCTGAAGGTCAGGCTCAACAGAATGAATTTGAAGATAGTATAACCGTGAGCCACGACTATTTAACACACCAAGAGCAGATCACAATGCTGAACGAATGTCTCCTTCAGAAAGGCACCAAAGATATCTGCTTTAATTTGCCTCTAGGCAAACATCAGAATGACTGACAGTGTAACTTGAAGGTTTGTTAAACATAGTCTGGGTGTTTATTTGCATCTCTCTGGAAGATAGTCTAGAAATTATTTTTTTATTTTTTTCTTAACAACTAGGATATACAGCGGGGGAAAATTTGTGTGTGTTCAGTTGGAGTTTTTGTGGTGATATTCAAGGACTGTTTTAATCTATCTAATACGTCTCTTTCAAGATGGCCGACAAGTTCAAAAGCTCTTTGGGCAATGTCTTCACCTTTTCCCAACAGGGGCAAGTCAGAAAGTCAAAACAACAGTCTATCACCAAAATAAATCCCTAGATCACACCAGGTACACCTTGAATAATTGAAAATACAGCCAAAATGGCTGAATTTTCCCCACTACTTTAGTTTACAAATGAAGCAAACACTTGAACAAAAGCCATGCAGCTTACAGGTTGAATTGAGCAAGATGTGCTTCAGCAAGTGTGTGTGTGTGTGTGTGTGTGTGACTCATTCCTCAAATTAATACAACCTCCCTCTGTTCCCACTTTACCCAAGAAACATTATGACCACATATGCAGCAAAAGGTACTTAAATATATCATAGAACAATGATGCTTACTATGAAAATAATGTATCCTACCTGATTTGCCATAAAATTAATTTTAAAAAGTAGACAAGAATATTTATGGATTCAGAAGTGTGGATTGGAAAAAATTTTCTTTTCTTAAAGTCACTTAAGAATGAGGAATCCTTAAAAGCATGACCTGGCAAATAAATTTTCTGTGACTTTTTTTTTTTTTAAACAAGACTCAGGACCACGCACGAAGTCTGGAAGTTAACATCCAAGGGCATAAACAATGGTTTGGCTATCTGCAGTATCTGTCTTCTTACAGAAAGTTTTGACAATCTTTAATTCTTAGAAACAGCATGGAGGCTTCCAAATAACTTATTCATGAGGAATGCTGACTTTCCCATAAGATCTAACTTCCTTTTGAGAATAGCTTTCTAAAATCCACGAAAACTTGCATTTTGGTCCTAGAATTTAAAACGCATTCTCAAAACATAAACCACAGGAACAAAATGACTAAGCACAATCATTTACTCATGGTTATTGGGACCTGTGACTCTAGATAAATGTTTCTTCCATTTCTACTTTTATTATCACCCATTAACATTCAGAGAGGGTAAAGGAACCGTCTAGCATTATAATCATCCCACAGTCAAACACCTATCCAAGACCCAATATTTATCAACTTGTACAGCTACATTTTTGTTGCCATCTTTTGGGCATGTATTTTTTTTTCACTACAGGTACTGGGACAGAAAAGGAAGCTAATGTATCCATTTTGCAGGTACTTTGTCATCTTCAGAACAGATCTATTTGTAACTCAATACACATACTCTTGTTAGTGGAGCAAATTGCAGATTTATCACTCTGGGTTACCCTGACAACTCCTCATCACTATACCACCCAGAGCACTTGGGACTCCCAGGGGCACAGGGGTGGAGGAATCATTAGAAAGTCCAGATGATGTCCTTCTTTACAGTAGCTATTTTAAAAATGTCACTACTCTGAAAATGGTGCTGTAATTGAACAACAGCTCTACAAAAATATAGCCTGTAAACCCTCAACTAAAATATGTTCTCCACTCATTTATATTAGTGCAGCGTCATGGAGACCATTTTATTTTATTTTAGATTGATTGATCAGTTGATTGATTTTTAGAAAGAGAGTGTGTGCAAGTGGGAGGAAGGGCAGAGGGAGAGAGAGAATCCTCAAGCAGACTCCCCACTGAGCACCGAGCCTGATGCAGGACTTGATACCAGAATCCCAACATCATGACCCGAGCTGAAACCAGGAGCAGGACACCCAACAGACTGAACTATTCAGGATCCCCTAATGGTGTCCTTTTTTTTTTTTTTAAAAGATTTTATTTATTTATTTGAAAGAGAGAGATCACAAGTAGATAGAGAGGCAGGCAGAGAGAGAGAGAGGGAAGCAGGCTCCCTGCCGAGCAGAGAGCCCGACGTGGGACTCGATCCCAGGACCCTGAGGTCATGACCTGAGCCGAAGGCAGCGGCTTAACCCACTGAGCCACCCAGGCTCCCTAATGGTGTCCATTTTTGATGGTAGACTGTACATATGACAACTGTCTCATAACTAGTAAAAAGAAAATACTATCAAAGTAAGATAGAAGCACAGAATCTTAGCAAATATATAACATGTTCCCACTTTATTTTATTTTATAAATCGGGAAAAGAATGTCCGAGAGGTAAAATCACCATCCCCCAGATAAACAGCAAAGCACTCTAAATCAGTGCTACTCGGAGTACCGTCTGTACCCCCATGTCAGCGCAATGAGTCTTCAACAAGGTCAGTTGCAGAAATTGGGAATAAGAATTTAAACATGTTCAGGCCGGTCTGACATTGTCCAACATCTGGTTTTATATGACACAAAAGTTACCTGTCTGCGATGGATTGGAAAGAAACAAAAACTTGATCTTTGTCTCGGATTGGTTGAGAAGCATTGCTGGAAATCGGCCCTCTAACCCTAGGGTACTTGTCTCCCAGCTACACCTTCATGCCCTTCACCCTGATCCAATCTATAATGCTGTCGTGTAATCCAGTTAGGGAGGATGTTATATCAGACACAGACTTTTGTCAGTAGCAAAGGGACATAAAATTAATTCAAATTTCTACTGCAAAGAAGTTTCATAGGGAAGGGAGAAGTCCCTGAGCATTTTGGAAACTACACAGCACTATCTCTGGGACTACATTGTAGACCTTAACAATTTTTGATTATTTATTATTTTCCTAGACAAAAAGCAGGGTAGGAATTTGTTTCTCTACTGCTAAAGGTCTCTAATTTCACATCTGGGATCAGAGTTTAACCCTGATAGAAAAGGGGAAAACTAAAAACGATTGTGTTTCCTCCATTTCAATTGTAATTCCTTGTTGCATCTACTTCTCGAGAATTTACACTGACCCTCCCACCGCCTTAAACCAGAGTTTTCAAAAACTCCAAAATATCCTTCCAGAAATCCCACTGCTTCCTCAAGTCTGCCCTTCCCTGTGAGCCCCACGATGACTTGGGCCTAAGGCTGGAGGTGCAGACCTTACACATCGTGATCAGGGTGTTGGGAAGATGGGAAAGTTGGCATGGCCCCCTGTTTTCCTGCCAAAATAAGGAAATATATCCACATACAGCTGTAACACCTAGAACTATAGGAAAGTAGGAAATATGTGCATGTTTCTTTTAATCCCTGACTTTGCAGTCTTTTACTCAACGTGAGAATGGGTCATATCTGAATGACTTGTGAGCAACAGCTCAACTCCCTCTCCCTTTTATCCTCCTAGCTTAACACATTAAAGAATCCTCTTACACTTTTCTTCATTGCTCCAGGGCATTGTACAAATTAAATGCTCAGTAAATAAACAGCATTTGGCTCCTGTGTGATCTTACGGTGTCTTTTGTCTCCCTGTGTTTGGACCCACTGAGTTACTCTGTGCCAATAAACTCTGGTTCAATTCCATATCCCTCCATCTGAATTCTTTATGGACACTGCTTGAATATTCTCTGGTGTAAAGTTCTGGGCCACAAACTGAAAACTGCATACAGAGGTCTGTCCCTCTTCTTGGGACACTCCCAAATCAGTTAAGAGGCTATATGTTGGAGTCAGTACAAGGTATATGGCAGGGGGCGGGAGGGGGGGTCTCTCCAAAATCTGCTGCTCTTTTACTGATCGTGATTCTATACAAGAATACTTCGAAATCAAAGCGGAAAACATTTACAGGATCTCTCTGAGAAGATCGATATCGCTAACTCACTGCCATCACTATTAGAAAACAACAAAAAAAAAAGATAGAGCATATCTCAAAACCACTATGTAATGTTCCTCACATTTTTGGTTGTGTTGTAAAAACCCACATCACTGCTTAATGTGTTCATTCAAGGAACATTTATCGAACACAAACTCTCGGCAGGGAATCTAAAAACAAGTAAGACACAATCTCTTGAAATATTCTGCCTGATTTCAAGGATAGGTGATTGAACTGTTTTGTATTTGGCTTAAGACATGTTTCTGTGGAGTCCTCAGTACGACCTTGAATTCTCCCTTGGCTCTTCCAGAGAAGCTCTCTCCTTAGCCATTAGGTTCTCCTACATCCCTGTCTCTCAGGACCCGAGAGCCATAGTGTTTACTTTTTTTTTCACGTATATATCCTTATATATCAACACATTACTAAGGGCCTTTGTTTTGTTTTGTTTTTGGCCATTGTGGGTATAAAAGCTAACACTGTGGTGGCATAAAGTAAACAGCGGTGAGAGTACCGATCATTCAGGCTTCTCAGCAACTAACAGACAGGGGCGCGGAGTCTGTGTTGTTATCTAAATTACAGGATCGGCACCTTTGCTCACGTTCTTGACGTTTAAAATGCCAACTTGGGCCAACTTGTTCAAAGCCATCTTTCTTTAATGTGAGGCAATATTCCTTCTCCAGTTTTAAAAAATTAACCATCGTACCAAGACCACGAGATAGAAAAGAGGTGTAGCGGCTGTGCGAACACTAACATGGATACGTCCTCAGCGCCGAGGTTGTTTGCGGACGGAAGCGTCTCTGTTTAACAAGGTTTAAGGAAAATTAAATCAAAGTTCATTTGATGTAGAAACAACATTTGAAAGGAAGGCAGACGTCTATCCCTAATCTTCATTCAGAACTTCCCACTGATGTCATTCCCCACATCTATGCTCCTTTATGACACTTAAGTCATTATCGCTATTTAAATTAAAAGCCGCATGGTCTTGCCATAACTTTTCCTCTTAAAACATGCTCAGGGTTTAAACAAGCAGAAGTGAACAAAAGTGATATTCCTTCCTATAGCTCTGCACCAATAAAGGCATCAAATAGCTCCTCACGGGTGAAAAGGCATTGTTCTGAAACACTCCACTCTCCTAACAAATTTTAAACTGAAAATGCAAAGACTATCAACATAAGAGACCATAGGTAGACTGCATGTTTCTTTTGGAGAGATACACATAACAGCTTATAACTTTATTTTATCGATGATCTGATGGGATCTTATCAAAGTATATTTGTATCGTGTTAAATGATATAATATAGCATTCTTCATCATTATACTTAATACGGGTTGTTTTTGGCAGCAAGTGATAGCTGTTTCTGGAAACTTTATTTATATCCAATACAGCCCACTATTTATAACAAACTTTGTATTTAGAGCATTTTAGTTTCACAGCAAAACTGAGCAGAAAGTACAGATAATTACCACATACCCCCTGTCCCTGCACACCCACAGACTCTGCCCTCTATCAGCATCCTGCCCCACAGTGGTATATTTCTTACAATCAGTGAACCAACATTGACATGGCATTGTGTCCTAAAGCCCGAAGTCTACGTTTAAGTTCACTCTTGGTGTTCTACATTTGGATTCTGACGAATGTACAATGATGTGTATGTACTACTATAGCATCATACAGAATAGTTGGGCTGCCCTAAAGCTCATCTCTATTGCACCCATGTTCCTGTGTTCCATCTGTGTTCACCACCCCCGACCCCCTGCTGGAAACCATGGATCTTTCTACTGTCTTCTTAGTTTTCCTTTTCCAAAAAATCATAGAATTGAAATCATATAGTATAACTGGCTTTTCAGCTTGGCTTCTTTTACTTGTTAATATGCATTCAAGTATCCTCCATGTGTCGTCACTGCTTGATAACTAATTTCTTCTTAACACTGAATAATATCCCATTGTCTGGATGTATCACAGTTTATTTATTCATTTACCTACCAAAGAACATCTTAATTGCTTCCAAGCTTTGGAAATTATGAATAAAGCTGCTACAAACATTTGTGTATTTGTTCACTTACTTGTTTGCTCAGCTTTATTTTTTTTAATTAGCCTTCCATTATGGATCCTGTCATTTTTCTTGGCAGTGCCTCATTGAGATTTCTGTTTCCTTAACTGTAATTCACGAAGTGCTTAAAACACTGGGAACATTTACCTTCCACTGCATTTAAAGAAATGGCAAACTGTTAGAACTAATGAACAGATTTGGTAGAGTTGCAGGATACAAATTAACATACAAAAGCTAGTGCATTTCTATACACTTACAAGGAAATACCTGAAAGAGAAATAAAGAAAACCATTCCACTTACAATCACATTGAAAACAATAAAATACTTAGGGATGAATTTAACCAAGGACATGAAAGATCTGTACACTAAATCTAACCAAGAAAGATCTGTAAACTGAAAACTACAACATTGATGGAAAAAATTAAAGACAAAAAAATGGAAAGATATCTCATGTTCATGGGTTGGAAGAATTAATATTCTTAAAATGCCCATGCTACCCAAAAAGATCTACAGATTCATTACAATCCCTGTTAAAATTTCAAAGATGTGTGTAACATGAATTAAAAAAAAAATTAACTCAAAATGGGTTAAAGACTTGAATGTAAGACCTAAAACCCTGAAACTCCTGGAATAAAACACAAGGAAAAAGTTCCTCGATACCTGTCTTGGGAACAATGTTTTGGATATGACACCAGAAGCAACAAAAGGAAAAATAAGCAAGTCGACTGCATCAAACTAAAAACCTTCAACATAGGGAAAAGAAAGGAAAAAAGTCAACAAAATGAAGAGACAATCTAAGGAATGGGAAAAAAAAACATTTTTAAACCACATGTCAGATAAGAATTAATATCCAAAATATATAAGGAACTCATATAACTCAATAGAAAAAATCAATAACCTGATTAAAAATGGGCAAAGAACCTGACAGCACATTTTTTCCAGACAAGACATCCAAATGGCCCTCAAGAACATGGAAAGGTGCTCAACATCACTGATCATCAAAAGGTTACAAATCAAAACTATAATAAAATATCAACTCACACCTGTTAGAATAATTATTATCAAAAATATAAGAAAATTGGGGCGCCCAGGTGGCTCAGTTGGTTAAGCATCTAACTTTTGATTTTGGCTCAGGTCATGATCTCAGGGTTATGAGATCAAGCCCCACAGCACTTCAGGCTCTGCACTCAGTAGGGAGTTTGTTTCTCCCTCTCTCCCTCCACCTCTCCCTCTGCTTGTGCTCTCTCTCTCTCAAATAAATAAATAAATCTTTTAAAAAAGAATAAATAACAAGTGTTAGCAAGGATGTAGAGAAAAGGAAATCCTTGTGCACTGCTTGTGGGAATATTAGGGAAAACAGAATGGAGATTCCTCACAAAATTGAAATCAAAACTATCCTATGATCCAGCAATTCCACTTCTGAGTATATATCTGAAGAAAATTACATCAAACTATATCACAAATCACTATACTAAAGAGATATCTGCACTCCTATAGCAATTATAGCATTACTCACAATAGAAAGACATGGAAAAAACCAAAGTGTTCATCAGCAAATGTATAAAGAAAATACATACATACATATATACATGCATGTGTTTGTGTGTATACACCTATACACACATTTATACACAAACACACATACACTTATATATGAAGAAATATACTTAAATACGATGCAACAACATGGATAAATCTTGAAGGCATTATGTTAAGTAAAAATAAGTCAGAGAAAAACAAACACTATATGATCTCACTTATCTGAGGAATCTTTAAAAAGCCAAACTCACAGAAATATCATAGAATGCCAGGGGCTAGGGTGTCGGGGGAATGGGGAAATATTTATCAAAGAGTACCAACTTCCAGTCTTGAAATGAATAAGTTCTGGGATCTAATATTCAGCCTTGTAACCATAGTCAATCATAGCATATTATATGCCCAAAACTTGCTAGGAGAGAACTTAAATGCTTTCACAATATACACTCCCCCAAATTGTAATCATGTGAGGTGATGGGTGTGTTAACTAACCTTATTATGGTAATCACTTTACAATATATGTGTATCAAATCATCACATTAACTTACACAATGTTAAATGCTATTCATATCTCAATAAAGCTTAGGGAGACAGAAAGCACGCAGAAATCATTTACACAAGTATTGGAAAACTGAGCAGTGAAATCTATCCTTCCTTGTATTATCCTTTATTTCTTCTAGGATCCCTTCTTGTCTTTTTGTTGTTGTTGTTGTTTTATGCTTTTTTAGTCACCATACATTGCATCATTAACTTTTTGATGTAGTGTTCCATGACTCATTATTTGCCTATAACACCCAGTGCTCATTACAACCCCGTGCCCTCCTTAATACCCATCACCAGGTCTTCACCCAGGTTCTATAACAATCTCTACTCAGTTGTTATGGTTTTACCCTCACACCTGGAATTGATTCTTTTCTAACTCTTCCTCTAATTTTCTGTGGTTCTTTCCAGCACTGGTCAGTGTAGGGCCATCGAAGCTCTTCCTTCCATCCTCCCTGTCTATTCCTGCCCCTCTGACTACCCTCTTTTACGTTTTTAAATCTCTCCCTTTTCCTTCATTAGCTTCTGGCAATATGCTTGGATCTCTCCAGGGTGAAACAACCTTCACTGGCTCCTGCTTTCCTCCCAAGGTTCTGTTTTCATCTTCTCTTTCCTTGGCTAATGAGCTTTGTTAAAAAGTCACCCATGTGTATTTCTTCCACTCCCTCAACTTCACCCTCCCTCCTCAAGGTCCTCCCAAATGAGTTGTGCCAGAACCACTCTAGGAACACTTACGGGTACTTTGAGGTTCCTAATCACCCAATCCAAAGGACTGCCATCTTCCCCAAATTGGGAAAGCAGTTGCATGCTATCATTTGACATTCCTGAACTACATTCCAGGCTTTGAGCATTCCTTTTTTCTGCCTTCCTTACACAATGTGTTTGACTGCCCAAACCTGCCCTTTTGGGATGCCAGTCCCTCTGCTTCCCCACCTCTATATAATCCAGAAGGCCTATGTCAAAGGCCCAAACTCAGTTTTAATAGTTCTTTGTCTCCCTCTCGTATAGTTTTAGCCACTGTGCTTAAGAGAATGATTCCCAATATCGAATCCAGAGCACAGCTCTCTGTCCTAGTACTGGTTAGTTGTGCTACTGAACTAAAGAGAAGTTAACTCATTATCTTCCTCAGGAATGCCTATCGGGGGAAATGAGACCACTTCCAATCAACTAGATTCAAATCTGAGTGTGCGCTGTTCTACCCAGAGTTACATCAGCAGTTAAGATCAAGAGGTGTAACTGTGTCTTGCTTTTATTTGCACTGCTTCTTCTCTGAGGTGAGAGCAATACTGATTAAAGCAATATCTCATCCAAAAACTTCCGTGGTCTCCGACTACACAGTAAATTGCATAGATCTTCTCTACCGTAGTACTCACTCACTCTGAACTTTCTAGTACACTCCCCTTCTATTTCTAGTCCATACTCCATGCAAAGGAATCTACTTCTCCTCCCTTTGAAATGTCATGACCATCCTCAGTTTTCTCACCATCATCCCTGCCACTTCCCCCCGCAGAACTTGTAGCGATTCACCAAGATCCACCTCAAATGAGTAAATGCCATAGGAATGGAGAAAAATTCCCCTGTTTGGCTGAGCAAATATGGTTTCTCAACCTGTTGAACCCTACAGACACACTCATTCTATCTGGGGTTGTTTAGACAAGGTTGTCCCACCTTGTCTAAGATTAAGTCATGTACTTGTCCCATTTGCCACTCAATTGTAAGCTCTTTTATGGCAGGCATTTTGCTCTTGGTTGCTTTTTTCTGATTTGCTTTCTTAATTTTTTGTGACTGACTACACATGACAGAAAACTTGCCATTTTAACCATTTTTAAGTGTACAACTCATTAACCTTTAGTACACTCCTGCTGTAATGCAGCCATTAGCAAACACCATTCATCCCAGAGCTTTTGCATCATTGTAAGTAGGGGCTCCATATCCATTATATCATAAATCCTTATTTCCCTTTCTGCCAGCCCCTGGTAAGCAGGGGACTACTTTTTGTCTCTATAAGTTTGATTACTGTAGTTACCTTTTATAAACAGAATAATATGATATTTGTTGATGTCTGCGGTACTTCACTGAGCATAATATCTTCAAGATTCATCCATGTTGCAGCTTGTGTCAGAATTCCTGTGACATTAAGCACAGTGCTTTGAACTCAGTTGATAGTACATAAGTATTCCTTGAATTGAATTCAACTATTTGTCTCAGAATTAAACAGAGACAACATTGATTGCCTTAGTAGGTTTATCAAGCTTTTCTCCCTAGAAGGGATGGAAAATAGACATGAAAAATTTTGATTTATTGCTATAGCTAAATATTCTGCTCAGTGCAATGTTTTTGCTTCCAAACTCACAAAACTTCTGCTAGAGTTTTGCTGCATTTCTTTGAAACCTAAATATAACAACCTACATAGGGTTTGACCCCACAGACTCTTTCATAACCTATCCAAGCCAACCAAAAAAAAGAAAATATATATATATATATATAGTATGTATTTTTTTTTCCACTCTTCTCTTGAGTCATGTGGCAAACACAAAAACACAATTGGTTAGCTGACTCAACCACCATCCTTCATTCTACTTCTCTCCCTGCCTAGCAGAATCGTAGCTAGGAGTGGTTTTGGGACAGTTCTAGCCAAAACAGCATAATTGGAAATTGGCTGTCTCAGTATTTGGGAAAAATTTAACTTCTCTAATCAAGGTAATAGACTCCACTGGCACACATATTTGGATTTTGTTCCTTTCCTTCTGGCTTTCATGAGGCCTTGACCAGGGGAAGGATGCAGGATGCTGATGTAATCAGGGCACGATGCCTGGAGTTTCTGCAGCTATTTTGAGATCATGTGGCTAAGGCCAACATACTACCGGTGTCTGAAACTTGCAAGCAGCTACTCACTCCTAGAGTGCCTCTCTGAGCCTTCTTTTTATAAAAGATAAATAAACCTGAATGTGTAAAGCTTCTGATAGATAGATTTTCTTTTAGTTACATCTAAGAGCATTTATTTCTCAGCCAAGATGCTCAGTTAAATTGTACCCAAGTACACAAATGCAAGGAAGTGATTTTTGTTAAAACCACCTTCACATTCAAGTGCTTTAGCACCAAACTATTACTGATCTGAGCCTATGAGAAGGAGACATATGTAGATGTGTGTGCATGTTTATAGGTATACCTAAATGTATACCTAAGTTGTATGTGTATACACATACACACATACCTATGGATATGTGGGTATATAGAGAGAGAATATAGACTACAGCTGTTTGAGATTTGGGCTTTGTCTCTTTATTCATTCCAAGTGATTATGGCTCTGTAATTTAAGAAAGGAAGTTAATATTTTGAGGACAAGGAAAGAGGATGAGGCCAGACGAGAAGGAGAGAGGAGGCCTGATACAGGCAGAAATGATTTTCCAAAACTGGCGTTCAGCCAAAGAGCACTGCCTAGCGTTGGCAGCCTGGAAGCACGGGGAACGGAAACGCCTTTCTGAGGAGAGCTACAAAGTGATTCACACTCTCAACAAACATTTCCCAGATGTACAGCAGAAAATTGTCACAAAAACACCAAAACCCTCCTCTTCAAAGAGCCTAAATCACATTCACTCCTTTATAAGGGTCCTCCTGCGTGTTGACACACCATAAAAAATAGACGTTGAGATTCACAGTTCTTGGTTTTATTTGTGCCATGTAAACATTTCTCAGGTTACTTGACACTTGCAGCACATGGCATTCTTGGGAGACGGGGGTCTTTTAAGCACTCAGAACACGATTTTACCACATATCCGTCTTGAGAGCATTTCCAGAAGCCCTAGTCACAAACTGTCATGACGGGCAATGGCCATGTGTTCCGGCTGGAATTCTGCCAATGGGGAAGATCTGAGAAAGATCTTTTCATCTCTAATTCAGAAGACTTTTCAAGTCAATATTAATAATAGTAATAATAACTATTATTCTGGCTTTTACCAACCCAAGATATGGTTATTATCAGTTTCAAGCTCATTTTATTTACTCTGATAGCTGGCATGTGTTCTAGGAACTGCTCACTGGACCTCACTGGGATACTTGTTGAGGACTAGCGAGGTAAGGGAGAGGGATTTGCCTCACTCGTCCATGAACTGCTGTGCACAAATTGTGTCCATCCTGCTTCCTAACCAAAACGAGCTCGTGGAAGACTGTCTTGGGGTTGAAAAGTGAACCCCCAAAATGAAATTAAAGAAATAACATTTCTGACTAAAATAACAACACTAATAGCAAGTTGGACAGCATGCCGGTCATTGCATGGGTTGTTTTTCCTGTGTAATCTCATTCCATCCCAAGAATCCTCTGAGTTGGTATTGTCATTACCTCATTTGATGGATGAGGAGTCTTTGGTTCCGAGAGGTTGACTTCTGATGCTTACCCTGCTAGTAAGTGGTGGAGAAGGGATTTAAACTCAGGTCCATTTGTGTCTAGAAACTTTCCACTCTCGCTAACGGCACTCAGAGTAGTTATGTATATAATTTCCCCAAAGCCAGGGGGGAGATTTAAAAGCAGTCTCTCCCACATCCTTCCTTCCTCACCGCAGTTTGAGCACTTGGTCATCATGGAAGCATTCCGACTATTTCTTCTGTCACTGATCCCATAGCAAGACCCTGTAGCTATGGGATTGCCTGCTTTCAGCTCTCCTGTGGCCAGAGTGGAGAAAAGCTCAGAAGAGAAGATCTGTAAGAGGTGATTGAGGGCAGAAGGAAGGTAGTGGGTGCTGAGGAAGGAGAGGAAAAGGGGACACATAAAGGAGAAGAGCTTGGGGCATGGCTGTTTTAGGTGAGATCTCTCGCTTCTCTTAAGCACTAAAGTCAGCTTTACTGGCTCGTTCCAAACTAGCCAAGGGCAACTATTGCATAGCACACAGAGAGTATAAATGGGAAAGGTTGGGAGAAACATTCAACCCAGTTACCATTTAAGATCAAGGCCAATATTCTGACAGCATCCCCACAAATTCAGATTTTCTCTAATTTACAAAAAGAACTGTGGCATACTAAGAAAAAATATAATCGGTCTTTTAAAATTAATAAATTCAACTGTAGACCATGGGAAATATTACTGAAGAATGCTATACTATGAGCACTTAAGTAGACGTCTGGGACCATATAACCAAAAGCTCAGTAAATGGGCACTGTGCATACAACACACAGACTCATAACACGCCAAGTCATTCCGGCAGTTGTGTATATAAACATGCAGTTAAAAAGCATGAGTTGGTTAACTCTGTAGTCCTCCCCTTATAAAGTGATTTGAAGTGCATATTGAATTTGTGTTTCTAACACATATGGGGCGCAGACATTTGAAAATGAACTTTGCACAATTTCATTATTAAACACTCAGCAGGCTTCAAAGACAACTGCATTTCATTAATAATAAATAATAAAAAATGAAAAAGCAGTAAAATATTAACATATCAAACACCTCTGTAATATTATTTTTATGCACAAAACATTTTACCTTCCCCAGAGACTAAGTCCCTCCCTGCCTGATTGTAAGTTAGGCATTTAGTACAGAAAATAAACTCTTTCAGAAGTCAAGAAGTCTCAACTGTTATACTAAGTGGTAACCTAGTGCTCCCTTATTTTTTTAATGTTTTGTTTGGAAATACAGTAATTCCAAACACAGAAAAATTGCAAAAATAGTACAGAGAATATCCACAAATACTGCTACCCTGCCCTCAGATTTACATTACATTTTTTCCTTTATTTGCTTTTAATTTGTTGTTCTCTCTGTCTCTACCTGTCCATCCATTTAACTATCTTAAAAACTTTCGTTGGGAGGGGGGAATGCCATTAATAGCAATTTCCCCACAGTATAGGAGCCCATAACAGTACATTTCATTGTCGTCCTTAGTCTCCTTTAACATGGTACATTTCTTTGGTATTTTTCTTTCTTTCCCTTTTTTTTATGATGTCGACAATTTCAAAAGTTGTTTTGTTTTAAAAATGATCTTTATCTTGGATTCATTTGATGTCTCCTTGTGATTAAATTCAGGTGACACATTACTCCTGGCTGGAACATATGTAAGTGACACAGTGTCCTTTTCAGGATGCCACATCCAAGGTATGTGATGCCTGCTTCCTCCACCACTGGTGATACTGATTATCCAAAGGGTTGGCTGATTTTTTCATTGTAGACTTACTATTTTTTTAGCTTCCACCTAATGATCTTCGAAAAATCATAATCACTCATCAAAAATTTCTCCCTAGATTTCTCACTAGTATCTATTGATGCTTTTTTACTTTGATCTCAAAATGATTTTCTCATTCCAGTTTCCCTCCATATTGACCCGATTACTTGTCTTATTATTTATGTATGTGTGTGTAAATATATATACGTATATAATGAGTAATACATATAATGTATTATATGTCAAGGAATCATTTAGCAGGAATTTGATCATGGACAAGTCACTGATCTCTGAATCTAAGTTTTAACATCAAAATAATTTCAATGATTTATTTTTATAAAATGCAAATAATGGCAAGTGACTGTACATGTGAAAGTAGCATGTTCGATGAAAACATAAGGTGTTATTAAATACAAGCATGCACTTACGTGTTCATAGTTGTCACAACAGTAATGGGAAATGTGCCAGCACTTTTCCTTCTGACTCAATGTTTTTCCAATATCCTAGATGCCTTTATATAAATACATATCTCACACGCACACACACACACGCGTGCACACACACACACATTCTCTCTTTCTCCCATCCAAGTACTAACCAGGCCCGACCCTGCTTAGCTTCCGAGATCAGACGAGATCGGGCGCGTTCAGGGGGATAAGGCCGTAGACACATTCTCTCTCTCTCTCTCTCTCTCTCTCTCTCTCTCACACACACACACCCCATTGAGGTGAGCATTCACGTATTTATTGCCAATATGTAAGCTAAGCTAATAACTAATTCCAGAAGGTTGACATGGCCCAGTTCCAATGGCGGCTAGGGAAAATTATGGGAGAATGTGACAGCAATAGAGGAGTGGGGTCCCATGGTAACTGGCTCCTGATGCTTTTCACGTTTGAATTAGAAAATGGCATTCATGATTTGGAAGTATTGTGCATTCTTCTTTAGAGATGGACCCCCAGCCCAGCATACAACTGAACAGAGTAATATTGGAAGATGGCAGGTGGGACTGGGGGAAGGGGCAGGAGGTACAGTTGATAAATTTAAAAAGGGTGGTCTTAGTAGACTTGATTAAAAAGGTAACATCTGAACAAAGCCTTGAAGGAGGTATGGTTCCCTAAGGCAAGAGTCTTTCAGACAGAAAAAGACATGAAGCCAGGCCATGTCTGAGGATCCGCAAGGAGGCCCCTGTGGCTGGAGCAAGGGGGGCCAAGCAGAAAAGGAACAGAGTATGCAGTAATGGAGATGCAGTCAAAGAGACAAGGGATGGGGACATGATCACGGAGGGCAATGGAGGCCAATGCAAGGACTGTAGATAATCATTAAAGGGTTTGGAGCATGGAAATCACATGATCTGACTTACACTTTAATAGAATTGGTAACATTGATGTTTTTGTTCTATATGGTGACCCTGGTTTTGCTAAGTATCAGATTAACTGAGTATCTAGGTAGCTCATCATCCATCAGTCCTTCTTATTTTCTCTTTATCCTGATGTTTTTCCATTCCATAATTAACTTAATCACTTTTATTGTGTGTGTGCATGCATGAAATCATCTCTCCCTGAACTCTTCAATTCTTCAGCTGTCTCTGCTGTATCAACCATCATAATTTCAAAAGACCCATTCCTTTTCCTTACTACATTATACTGTATTTATTCACACAGTTGTGTCGTATCCTGTATCATGAGTTCCTTGATGGCAGTCCCAGGCACCTTTTAATTCTCAGAATCCAATAGTTTCTGGGTCACAAACTCTGTAAAATGGTGAGTGAATGACAACACATAGACATAGGCTATGCCTGCATATATGTTCACACAGTATATCATATTACAAGTCATGGAAAAGATTCTGTTCTTCTAAGAGTTAAATGAAAATATATCAAATTACCAAAGGAAAAAATATACAACCAGATTGTTTTGAGAATTGTCACAGAAATGTGCTAAATTTTATTTTATTTTTTTAAGATTTTATTTATCTATTATTTGAGAAAGAGAGAGAAAATGAGAGAGAAAGCATGAGAGGAGAGAGGTGAGCAGGAGAAGCAGACTCCCTGTCAAGCAGGGAGCCCGATGTGGGACTCGATCCCGGGACTCCAGGATCATGACCTGAGCCGAAGGCAGTCACTTAACCAACTGAGCCACCAGGCACCCGAAATACACTAAACTGTAAATCAAGTTTCAGGTTTTTATAAAAAGGAAGGATATTTCTCAAATGAAATTTTTTAAAAAATGATTTTCACACAATTGATTTTGAAGTCCTCATTTCTAATCAACAGGTTCAGGAGCTTCTTTTTTTTTTTTTTTTACTTTTTTTTAAGATTTATTTTATTTATTCATGAGAGACAGAGAGAGAGAGAGAGAAGCAGAGGCAGAGGGAAAAGCAGGCTTTCTGATGAGCAAGGAGCCCAATGCAGGACTCTATCCCAGGACGCTGGGATCATGACCCTAACCAAGGCAGATGCTTAACTGACGGAGTCACGTCCATGCCCCTCTCAAATAAAATATTCTGAAAGGTCCACCTCTTCTGAGGAAGCATTAGAATGAAAAGTGACAGAGAGCTTAATATATCCCCTTGTACATATTCTCACATAAATATATATTGGAGGTTTACAATTCAAAGTATCATGAAAAAGAAAAATGACTCATATCCTTGTGGCGCTGAGACATCGCTTGATGCCCATCTGAGTAGTGACTTTCAAAGACGCAGCTTCACCTTTGTGGTGTCACTTTCACACATAAACCAGCAAAAGTTACTCACTGTTAAAGAAATCTGTGGAAATAATGGCTCCTTCAGAAAAGGGCAGTGGGAGGGTGGGGAGCCAGCAGGGTGAATTAGACCCTTCACTTTGGAACAACAATTACAATATGGAATAAGAGAAAGCTCCTTTATGGTTTCTCTGCAGATGTTGTGCCATTCTGCAAGGTGTGACAGTCAACTACAGTCAAGTGATGGCTGGCATGACCTCTTTTCCCCGAGTAAAGGTCAAGGCAGATTCTCTTCTGTTACCTTTGCCATCACAGATGTGCAGTAGTGACAGATCGATCACACTGAGGCAACTAACATCTGTATGTAACCTTATCCCCACTGTGGTATCATGGTATGTTGTTCGCAATATTTTGTTATCCATAATTTTAAAAAATGATGCAGAAGAATATCATCTACTAAGCAAGACTTAAAAGCTGTAAGG
This sequence comes from Meles meles, assembly GCF_922984935.1. NCBI lineage: Eukaryota > Metazoa > Chordata > Mammalia > Carnivora > Mustelidae > Meles > Meles meles. Next base: position 24,062,436 of record NC_060069.1, on the reverse strand, counting down.
AGGATACATTATTAAATACCATGAGCAGTAAATGTGATTAACTAACTCACATTTAACTTATTCATAAATTTACTTTGCAAATATTTTGTAAATATTTATAGATTGACTCCTATAATCCAGGCACTAACATAAGAGCTGGGATGCAATGATGAATGAGACAAAATTTACTTTCATGATTGATAATTTCTAAATATATGAAATAGAGAATTAACCAAAAACAGGGTAATTTCAGTTGCAGTAATACACATTTCCATTTGATTAAATTTTATAATCCACCTAATCTTTTATTTTTTTCTATATTTTCTTAATTGAATCCCATTTATCACAGTTGTGACTCATTTATTATGCTAAACATCAGTCTCATAGCTATTCTTCTCATTTAATTGTCAGTGAGTTACACCATGCCGTCACTTTACATTTCTGTAGATAGCTTAATAAAAAATTAGTTTCAATATGTATATATATTATACCTATATAGACTATATTACATATAGACTATATTACATTCTTGATATATATTCCTCCTCTTTTCTTATTATTATTCCCTTATTTCAAATGTCTTCCACAAAATATAACTTCATTAAGTAGATAACTTCATGGAGGATATCTCCTTCAAAATTCCAGAAATAACAGACTCTGAGAGTCTGAGACTCATTGTTCCCTGAACATTTCTGCTCTAGGGGGTCTCAAGCACCCAATTCTGTCCATCTCCCTTTACAGCTAAGGGGGGACGCAACTTGCAAAGTTGAAGTGAGCAACTTTTACCAAGGACCTGAATCATATCTCTCTTTCCTGCAACCTTTCCCACAGAACATTTACAAATACAGTCTGGGCCACCCATCGGCACAGATTTAAACCACATTCCCTAAGAAGTCCTATGGTCATAGCAAAGATGATATCAAAGGCAGCAGTAGTTTTTGGGTTTGTGTCTCTCCCCATCAACCCTCACCAATCACAACCTCAGATTACTGTTCTCTCCACCTTGGTTCTAGTTTGACTCCTTTTAGTTAAGTCACAGACAGGTATTGCCCAAGTTTTGCTTGCTCAGAATACTATCTTTGACTTTTTTTCAATATTCTTTATAGTTGTCCTAGAGGTGTAGTTGCGTTTCTTCTCTTTCTAGGCCATCTTTCATTTATTCTCTTCTTTTTCTCATGGTTTCTCCCAATCTTTCAATAGATCACCTGTCTTTGTCATGCTTGTTTTGGATAATAACATTCCATCAGTTATCTCCAAAGAAGTTTTAATAAATATTATGAGGGTGGTGGTGTGATAGAAATTCAGATGGCTAATCAGGAGGTTTAGGAGATCCCGAGTTAAAAGAATTTCAGCAGAGATTTTTACTGTAGTACCTTTCAGAACCCATGACATACTAATGTATTCTGCGACTCTCCAAAAGGGTTGCATACATTGCATTTTATACATTCAAATGCCCTTTTTTCCTACAAAAACATCTTTGATACAGAGACGCTTCCATTAATTGAATCATCGTTTAGCTGGCAGCAATTTTTCTTGGTGGTACACTAAAAAAATGGTCTATATTACAATCGATAGTATCTTAGATTTAATAAATCACATTACCAGATGGTGTCTGCTATACTTATTTGACTATAAGACTTCTTTTAATCACAGAATATCTCTTTAAATATGTGGCAATACAACATATTTTGGGAAATATTGTGTAAAAAAACCGTATTTCCCTAATCTATTTATTTTAGAAGAGTGACATTCCATCCTGAATTTGGAAATCCCCAAGTTATCAACCAAGGCAGGGGAGGTGGAAGCAAAGGGATTTTTGCAATCTTTAATTTTCAAAAGAATTTTTAAAATCTCCATAGCTTTATTACTCATTCAGAACAGAATTTGATATAAAGCCATGCAAACATCAATCCAAACTTTAGTCTTCAGCAGAAGTGGTACCAAGGGATCTTTTTTGGGTAGGAATCCTTTAAAATCTTTCAATCTCCAGAACACTCCCAGGCCCAGTTAGACCTACCGAAGCCATCACAAACACACCGCCTCAGTAAAGAGCGTGTGGAGTGTGCCTGGCATTTTCTACAGCAATCCCACCTCTTCCACCACAAGCAGCCTCCAACCAACTCCCATCCCCACCTCCATGGGGCAATTCTGGAGCCCTTCTTAGTAAGGACCCCACCTCCCCATGGCATGGCCCCCAAATAGCAGGAAACCAAACCAAACCCCAACCTTTATTCAGTGGACAGGAACGGAAACTGCAGCCATTCAAAAAGGCTGGGGATTATTGTTCCTGTTTTATTTGGAGCCAGTGTCTGTCACTGTACGGAATTTTAGAACCAAGAAAGAAACATTGGCTAAGCCTCCCTATCACCACCCAATCGATGTAAAATTCAGATACTGACTAGACTAAAGATGCTGAATCAGATACCTGCAATGCCTGGTAAAGCCACCATGGAGGCAGAATGTACTTACGAGTGCCCAGTCCATAAATAAGTTATGCCTGAGGCTTTCTGGAGGGCTGTACACATCCCTTATTAGTGCAGTCACTAGGACAAAGCCCTCAGGCAGGGGCTTAAACCCAGTGCACGGGCACAAATGCAGAGCCAAGTACAGCTCTGTAGCTTAACAGTCACCTTTACCCCCATTAATTGTTTCTGATTAAATGTGTAGACTTATCAGAGGTTGGCATCACTTACAGCAACCTCAAAAGTAGGCTGTTGTAACACAAAAATTAAAAAGGCAAGCTAATCGCAAAGAAGGGAAATGACAAGCCATGGCTAGGGAACATACCTAGGAAATCAAAGGGGAATGACAGATTGTGAGAGCTGGATCTTTTCGCACATTTTAATTTTTTTTTTCCTTGTCCAGAGGGAGAGTCAAAGTGATTCTGCTGTTATCACTTCACCATTTTTCCTGAGGTAGGAGAATTCTCCAAAAGGATTCAATTAAATGACACTTTTAAGTTAATAATAAGAAGAATCAAGAGAGGATTTCATTTTTAGTTAAGTGCTATCCCCTCTACCCAAACTCTCTCAAATGCTCAGACCAGCACAGCAGGAAACTGCCTCCTGGCAAGTCTGCATTAAAGAGAGGGAGACATCCAGTCTGCATGCTCGTTCTGTACCTACAAAGTGATACCTTGTTGCAACAGAAAATTGTTGCCTGCACACAGACTGGGGAAGGGGCAGGGGACACAAAATGGTGTTTACTCAATTCTGAATTCTCTAGTTACAGTATTCCTTTAATTGGCCTTCTTGGAAAGCAAACCAGGGTTAAATGTTGCAGTCATGAAAAAGACAATCAAATCCAAGCTCGAATACTTGCTCTTCATCGGACAAATTCTTATGTGCACCTGCTATGTGCCATGCACTCTTCTAAGTGCTAGAAATCCAGGAATGAACAAAGCACCTAAGTTTGTCCTTGAAGCTCACACTCTACTGCTAAGAGTCAGATACTAAACTATTTATCTGCCTACCTACCTAACAAAATAAGACATATGGAAAGCTAGGAGTAGAGTGAAAGATTATACACACACACACACACACACACACACACACACACGTGCATATAGTTAAAATATATACACATGTAAATGCATAATATATATATATATATATATGTATAATCCTCTGATGGGTGACCTGAAGGAATGAGCAAACAAGTCACTGGGGGTGTGGTGGCAAGAGAGTGGGGCTGGGGTCCTTTTAGGGCAAGGAGTAATAAGCAGATGGTGTGGACAGGGTATATTAAGAAAGAAGAAAGCAAGGCAGAAAAGTAGGAGGACCTCATAGATGTTTATTTTTTTAGATTTATTTTGTTTTATTTTATTTATTTAAGAGAGAGAGGCAGGAGGAGGAGGAGCAGGGGGTGGGGCAGAGGGAGAGAGAGAAGCAAATGCCCTGCTGAGCCTGGAACCAGGACTCTGGGACTCATGACTTGAGCAGAAGGCAGACACTGAACCGACTGAGCCACCCAGGCTCCTTGACCTCACAGATGCTTATGAAAACTTCTGCTTTTACTTTGAAAGAGATGAGAAACTTTTAGAAGGCTTAAAGCAGAAAAAAATGATATGAGCTGATTACATTTTTAAAAGTTTACTCTGGTTGCAGGGTAGAGAGCGGGACATAGGGAGGCAGGGATATAAACAGTTATTAGTTTAAAAGGTATTGTAATATAGGCAAGGGATTATGTTGGTTTCAGCTGGGGTTATAGAAGTGGAAGTGGTGAGATGAGAAGTGGTTAAGGAGAGCTACTGACATTTGCTGATTAATTCTATGTGATATGTGGGGGGGGGGGAAGGAAAAATCAAAGTTCGACGTGAGTCAACTAAGAAAGCAGAGTTTCTTTTCACTGAGATTGTAAAGTTAAAGGCAAAGAAGTCTGAGGGGGAAATAATGACTTGTTCTGGACATTTTAACTTTGGAACTCCTATTTAGTATCTAAAATGAAAGTGTTAGTTTTTCGTTTCCTTACAAAGTCTGGAGTTTAGTTGAGAGGTCAAGCTTACCAACATAAATTTGGGAATGAGCTAGATACAGATGATATTTAAAGATGTGAATTCTGATGAGTTCAATAAGGAAGTGAGCAGGGGTAAAGATGCCCAAAGCTTCCAGAACTGGGCTCTGGAGTCTGCCAAGATCGAAATAAGGGAAACCAGTCATGACAATCGAGAAGAGGCAGCTAATGAGCCAGCCAGGGGCCCAGAAAGAACTGTGCCTCACAATGCTAATTTTTAGAAAGAAAAGTTGACCAAGTGGGTCAGATGTTTCCAAGAATTAAAAATGAAATGAGAAACAGGAATGGCCCTTCAGTCTGAGCAACAGGAGATCACTGGTGACACTGACAAGAAGCGTTTTGCTGGAGTGTTAGCGATGGAAACAAGATGGGGTGTCTTCAAAAGAGCAGAAAGAGGGCAAGTGGAAAGAGTGAGTAGAGGCTTATCTGGTAGGCAGTTTTGCTTTCAAATGGGGCAGAGATTAGACAGTCACTGAAAAGGAAATGGAGTCAAGAGCGTTCCCTCTTTTTTTTCCTCGCAGGATGAGAAGCATTGTACGCTTACCGCTTTGTAAGCTGACCTGACTAACTTCATTGGAAGATAGTGTGGTGGCAGCATTTTTAGTTTTCTTTTGTTTGCTTCTGTTTTCAGTGAAAGAGCAAGCGAAGTTATCAGCTGGGTAAACACTGCTTAGTAGAGAGGAGAGACAATGCACAAACTGGTCCTCCAGGGGAGCTGGAGAAAGAATAGACCAGGGAAATCCAATCAGTTTTACAGTAGCACTAGAATCACACTTGAGGGGAGTGGTCATGATGGAAAGTGAGACCAGTAAGCATGGTAGAGAACCTCCTTTTTTCCAGCCGGGCTCAGGCATACGCATGCAGATCATGAGAGAGAAAGAGGGAGAAAGAAAGGAGCAGGGGGGAGAGATGGATAAAACCAGGATTAGGGTTTTACTTGAGTAGATCAAAGGAGGAAAAGTGGGAAAAGGAAGTTTATATAAGTATGTAAAAGACTAAGAATAGTTTTCTATGAAAGCTAAGCAGAGCATAGACGGATGTGGGGACATGAGGAGAATGACAACAAAGGAAAGATGAAAAATTCCAATGACTCATAATTCCTAATGAGATTTAAAAAAAAAAAAAAGTGTTGCAATCAGAATACCTAGAGTTGTAAGCTGTAAAACAGGAAGAAGGCATGTAAGAGAAGGACCCCTAAAATTGGGATTTTGGAGGATTTTAGTAACTGGTAATGACAAGGTCCAGGATATGGCCATTAGATGGGTGGTTGAGATAAAATAAAGAATTGTTGGGAAAGAGGCCAAGGGACTAAGAGGCGGGTATGAAATCATCAAGATAGGTGCCAGGTGGCTCAATCGGTTAAGCGTCTGCCTTCAGCTCAGGTCATGATCCTAGGGTCCTGAGATCAACTCCATGTTGGGCTCACTGCTCAGCGGGGAGCCTGCTTCTCCCTCTCCCTCTGCTGCTCCCCCTCCTTGTTCTTTCTGTCAAATAAATAAATGAAACCTTAAAATGAAATGAAATAAAAATAAAATAAAATATAATCATCAAGACTATGCCAGGTTTCATAAGGGATCCAGATACAGTGAATGACCTGGAAATGAAGGGTGGGGACTGTCGTGGCGGATAATGGTGTGAAGACCTGTGAGACTCAAAAGTGGGGTTTCCACAGAGGAAGAGGAGAGAGTGATCTGAAAATGAGAGCAAGGGAGGTCCTCCCGGTGCCAGTGGGGTACGCTCCCCAATTTGAAGTGGTTTTAGGGGCAGCAGTGTCTTCTGGGATATTCAATTTTGAATTTGAGTGGGAAAAGTGAAAAGAAAGAGTTCAAGAAAAGTTTGAGGATAAAAGCGATATTGTATATGACTCTGTGAGTTCCAGAAAACGCAGCTAGGGTCTGAGCGTTAACCAGACCGTTTTGGGCAGCGGCTTGAGGTAATGGGATTAGCCTTGAAGTTCTGCTGGGTAATAAAACAACTGTGGTCATTTTAACATGTGTTCAGGGACAGCATACCACACACACAAAAAAATCTGGTTTATTTTTCTCCATAAGGAGCATGTCTTCCGATCACTGTCTTCCTGGATGGCAAACACTATATACCATCAGCCAATGCTGATTTAACCACTCACTTAAGAGTATTTATTATTTAGCCCTTACCACTTTCCCTTCCTGTCACACACAGGAGGCAGGAAGCAGAAGGTCAGAGCTGGGGAGGTTTGTTCTGCAACACATTCCTTCTTCTTTTCTTCTCTTTCTTTCTTTCTTTCTTTTTTTTTTTTTTTTTTTTTTTTTTTTTAAACCTCAGGAGTTATAAGATCGTTTTTCTCTGCTTCCAGAGCACTGACTTGGACAGCTGGAATTGTGGTGACAAGGAACGTACGCTAATACTTTTTCATTTAACCAGAACAAGGTAATGTGAGCCAACTAGAAAGTGTTTCTCTCCCCTCTGCACACAACACGGAGGAATGTCAGAAGCCCCTGGGAGTAAGGATGCTTTCTGCCCAGTGGCCGAGGGAGGAAGGAAACTGCCTATTGGTTTTCCAGCTTTAAACCTCTGGAATGCTCAAATCTCTTTGCAGACTTTCTCATTTAGACTCCAGACACCAACACAAACTCGCGCTTGCTCTATTCATAGAGTGAAAGCATCGAATTATCATCACTGGTAGCAAAAGTTCTTTCCCTGTTTCATGACACAGGTAGTTCGATAAAAAGTTCTGGACCGGAAAGCAGTAGCTGTGGGCTTCTTTCTCTTCCCTACGCGCCTTCACAACCTTTCAGATCTTATTTAATATGTCTGGAGTCTTTCTGACATCTCTTTTTGGTGGATGTGTCTCTACTCTCCAAGCACAGTTAGAATTCCACTTCACTAATGTAGATTCTTATCCATTGTAATTTCATAGTCACCAACCACCTCTAGGTAACAGTTTACTCCAAAGTTTGGTAGGTATAATAATCTTTATTATGTAGTTGACATGCATTAGTTGTTCACTGTGGGCTAAGTAACGTGCATGATCTTATTCAACGTTTACAGGAAGTCTAAAAGGTAAATAATAGTATCGCCCCCATTTTACAGTTGAGGACAGTGAAATATTGAAAACTTACATCTCCAAGATCACATGTTTAGTAAGTAGCATAGCCAGGATTTGAACTTGGGTAGTCTCGATCCCTGATCACACATACTATTATCTACTACAATACACTGCCAGATACTGGGTTAGGTGCTGGATAGTAAAGTTGATTGAGACAACCAACCTCAAGGAGCACATAGTGCAGTAAGGAATTAGGTATGTTATCCTAACAATACCATCCTACCCTTGACTCTTAAGGGCATCCCTGCACATAACAGTTTGAGTCTGAATCACAATAAATTAACTAGTCGTCTGCATTGATTTTTTAAAACACGCTTGTAGGCTAAGAGGAACCCTTCTCAGCAAATCAATTTACAAGAGTCATAGAAGAAAGATTATGTTACAGAAATAACTTTCTACAGCTTTCCCCCCCCATCTTTAAGGGGTAAGTAGCATCAACAAACATTGATAGCCAAAGACGTGCATTCAGAATCAGAGGCAGAATAGAACAGGACAGAATATACATTGTCATTCTTTCCACACAAAACCCTGAGCTGAGAGGGGAGACTGAGCTCTTCTTAGAAAAGGAATACCTCTATCATTCAATCCTTATCAAAACACACAACACTGAAACTAAAACACAAATTTACTATATTCTGGAAATGATATTCTGGCAAATGTATTCTGGAAAAATATTATAAGTAGCATCCTAAAAATAAAACACATTTTTATTTTGAAAGAATAGATCATTTGTGACATTTTAGCCCTGGAGACTGCTCATGAAAGGCATAAGTGGAGATATGCTTCACTAAGCCATTCCTTTTGACAATTACAGCTTATATCCTACATACAAGGACCGATTTTCTCATTTTGTTTTGTTTTCCCATCAGTTGGGTCACTAATGATGTGTTTGGATGAGTGTGTGTATACAGAGTTTGGGGGAGCTTTTTGCATTAATCAATTACAGATTTTTGTTAGCCTAATTAAATAGAGTTAGTAAAAGACATGGGAGAAAAATGACAACAAAATTCAGAATTCTTTCTATCTAGACTCTATATTAAAATTGTAAAAAAATACAGGGTGCCTGGGTGGCTCATTGGTTAAGCTTCTGCCTTTGGCTCAGGTCGTGAGCCCAGGGTCCTAGGATGGAGCCCCATATAGGGCTCTCTCTTCAGCAGGGAGTCTGCTTCTCCCTCTCCCTCTGCCTGCCACTCTGCCTACTTGTACTCTCTATCTCTCTGTCAAATAAATCAATAAAATCTTTTTTAAAAATTGTAAAAAATATTTCTGTGACAGTTTGTTTAAATGGTGACAGTCTAGAAAGGGTATAGATGGGGGAAATCCTAAATTACTACATATGTAGAGTCTACAATAAAATTAGAGAGGTATGTTAGTAGATCATGCTGTAATTTAAGTATTACCTTCTCAAGTCAAAATAATGTATTGTCTCTAGAACCTCAATGAATACAATAGTCATCCAATAAAAGCTGTTTGAGTTTTAGTGCTCCCAAGAGTTAACAGAAGAACTTTTAGCACTAGAGAGAATTCATTATCATATAACTTCTCTTCGACCACAGGCAGTGGGTGAACTTTGTAAGTGAGGTAATTTATCAAAAAACACAAATGACAACTTACAGCCTTGAAGATGCAGAAAGTAGCGTTAAGGAAGAAATCAACAAAGTACAAAGTACAAATTCACACTTTTACACATACATGACTGTGTGTGAGATGATTCATGTCATTGTGTTCTGCAGAGCGATTGCTTCCATATTCCCATTTACTGACCATGACACAAATGACTCAAGGCAAATGTCTGTCTTCCGTTGCAGTAAGTTGGTGGTTTATTTGAAAAAGAAATTTTCATTGTTTTAACTAAGACAACATGAAAACTAAAGGCCTTCCAAAAATTCCACCCTTTCCTTCTGTGTGTGACTCGTCTGTGGAAGCATCTGGACTTTGTGTGCATCATAAGCCTTCAGAATATCTTTATCAGGACTCTGATTTCATACAAAACTGCAAGGAAATGCTCATGTAGTAGCAATATTCATTTATGAGTTTTTACCAAAATTCTTTTTTCTGATTCTCCAGCAGAAAGAAAGAAAGAAAGAAAGAAAGAAAGAAAGAAAGAAAGAAAGTTTTTTTTTCCATTAGGCTACAGACACTGTTTTGCTTCTTTCAAGAATGGGAGAGGAATCTGGTCTCACAGCCAACACAGAATACCAAACACATGAGATGACTTAATAACAACAACTAAGACAAAACAGACACATCACTCCCACCCAGGTACCACATGTCTGATATGTGGCTCAAAGATAGTCAACTGCTGAGGAACAAGATACATCTCTCTAGTTAGAACAAGGATGGGGTGGTATAATTTAAGGGTTACCATATTGGATTAAAAGATGGAGATTTTGGGGCACCTGGGTGGCTCAGTGGGCTAAAGCCTCTGCCTTCGGCTCGGGTCATGATCCGGGGGTCCTGGGATCGAGCCCCACATCGGGCTCTCTGCTCCGCGGGAAGCCTGCTTTCTCCTCTCTCTCTGCCTGCTTGTGATTTCTGTCTGTCAAATAAATAAATAAAATCTTTAAAAAGAAAAAAAAATGGAGATTTTGGAGCACCTGGATAGTGCACTCAGTTAAGTGTCCAACTCCTGGTTTTGGCTCAGATCATAATCACAGGGTCCTGGGACTGAGCCGCACACTGGGCTCTGCACTTAGTGTGGCATCTGCTTGAGATTCTCTCTCTCCCTCTCCCTTCGCACCTCCTCACTTGTGTTCATGCTCTCTCTCTCTCTCTAAGTAAATAAATATTTTTTTTAAAAGATGAAAATTTCTGGACAATGTGTCGCTGGCACTGATTGGCTACATAAAGTTAAGAACAACATTACTTTTACATAATTTTCAAAATGGGACATGCCCCTGTCCTCCACCCCATGGAGGTGACCTTATAGGAATCCACCCAAACCCCATTTCTCCAGACTAGTAGGTTGTGGCTAGAAGACCCAATTATTGTTTTCCTAAAGAGAAAGGCCATACCTACACCTGGTTCAATTAATACCATTTCCAAATCTTCTAGACCACATGACCAGAGATAAAGTTGGTAATTATTTACACTTCTGCAAACTTGCTTCTCTCATAGGCTCACCGTGTCCAGAGATGTCACAGGATGATTGCAGGAAGGTGACAATCATACTATGGAACTCAAACTGCTACTTGGCAGTGTCGAGAGAGAGCAGGAGGTCATTTGACCTCTGCCCCTACGGACCTTTCTCTCACATTTCCTTCCTTACCGGCCCAAGAAATAAAACAAGCTTCCACGGGGCAAATTACAACTGACACTTGGTGCACGTGGAGTATCAAGAGACACAGGAGAGGAGATTTACTACCTTATTTCTTCCCTTGCAGCCCAGCATATGCTTCGGAGCTGTTCTTTCTGAGGGATCGGAGGTGAAGGACCATCGTTCTCCCAGTCTGTCACGGACGGTGCGTCGTCCTACAGTTCATGGCTCATGCACAGTTCATAGCCCGTGTGATTCCACATGACTTGCACAACACTCAAACTGGCCTACAGTTTGTTCCAGGAGACATGACCCCTGACGTGACACACTTATCCTCCATTTCTATATTTACTGCATGCCTGCAAGGACAGCTCACATACTGGCATCCGGCTGAGTCAAGGATGGAATTGAGCTCCCCTTACCCTGATTTAACCTTAGCTCCATGGCTTACTTACTCATGTGTGTGACATGGGCGGTTCACTTCAGCCCTCGGCGCCCCGGTTTCCTCATCTCTGAAATGGTGCCAGCTCATTAAAATGAGGGAAAATATGCAAAGCAACCAGAACAACTAGGACAGGACTGAGCACAGAGTAACCACTATGTATTAGGTTTTATTTTTATTACGCCACTGTAAACCATAACTCAGCAGGCTTTGCAACCTATAGACTGCAAACTATGTAGGGCAACCTGTAACAGATAGAGAGGATCAGAGTCCCTTGCCACTTGCCAGAGTAAGCCACATTGATGATGAGCTAGCATGTTTTCTAAAGTATAAGTATAAGACAGTGTTAAAAATCAATTGCACACACACACAAACAGGTTTCTTTCCCGTCCTAAAAAACTAGGCGAGGGGCACCTGGGTGGCTCAGTGGGTAAAGCCTCTGCCTTCGGCTCAGGTCATGATCCTGGGGTCCTGGGATCGAGCCCCAAGTCGGGCTCTCTGCTCCTCGGGGAGCCTGCTTCCTCCTCTCTCTCTGCCTGCCTCTCTGCCTGGTTGTGATTTCTCTCTGTCAAATAAAAAATAATAAAAAATTAAAAAATAAAATAAAAAAATAAAAAACTAGGCGATTCCCACTATCCCTCATTCTGACACCTGGCTGAAAGGCCCTGAGTGACATTATACCAACTACTCACTTGAGACCTCTTTCCAAGCATACACAGTCCCAACCCTTGGTTTTTCTTTCAGGTCCTCAGACTCTTTTGCTCTTTCTCTCTAAGGGCAAGACCATCCTCTGGGTCCCTGTAAAACTAATTCCTTCTGTTTCTCCTGGTCTCAGATGAAAACTCACCTCTTAAGAGCATCCTGCCTCGATAACACTATGGTAAGTCTCTCTCATTTTGAAATTCTTTGTTTATGTGTTGTTTGTTCACCTCAGTAGGGATCAAACAATGCCAGTGTTCTCTACTATGAAATCATGTACCCAGGATGATACTTGGCATGTAGTAAATATTCAATAAATACTTGTTGAATCAACTTGTTATCAATAATACTTATCGAATGAGGTATATTTCTCCAAAATCCAAAATAAAATCTAATAAAGTCTTTTGACCATTTTTCCATGCTACTCTTTTCTCCACCTTCAAAAATTTTATTCTCCGATTCAGTCATTCGTTGAGCAGTTACTGGATTACAGGTGCCTATCAGTACACTTAGGAGCAAGGGAACAGAATGAGACACTCTGTGTCACAGCTTTTAAGAACTGGAAAAAAAAAATGATGAACACATACCCTTATAAAATATGCCGTGTGTTTTTGTGAGGGCCCACGTCTATGCAGGCGTGTGTGTGTGTGTAATATCAGGAAACACAAGAAAACACACAGACCAGCACAAGGAATTTGAGCATGGTGAATTAAAAGAGGGCTATAAATTTGAGATTGGCCTTGAAGGGAAGTCTCTAGGTGTACAAGATAGTGGTGATACTCTGGAGGTAAGAAGTAACTGAGCCAACAAACCTGTTTTGAAGAAATTATAAAATCAAATGAGAGCTCTTTTTCTAAATCCCAACTGAACTAATTTGGAAAATAAATTTTACATATTCCTACATGAATGCATTTTGATTTTGCACATTTTCTTTTTTTGTTTTAATTTTGATGTCATACTTAAGGGTTAAAAGTGAGATTAGAAAAAAATCATTTTAAGAGTTTCAACTAAATTCTGTCTTTACGGGCATCTGGGTGGCTCAGTGGATTAAGCCTCTGCCTTCGGCTCAAGTCATGATCTTGGGGTTCCTGGGATGGAGTCCCGCATCGGGCTCTCTGCTCAGCAGGCAGCCTGCTTCCTCCTCTCTCTCTGCCTGCCTCTCTGCCTACTTGTGATCTCGCTCTGTCAAATAAATAAATAAAATCTTTAAAAAATAAATAAATAAATAAATTCTGTCTTTACAAAGACAGAATCTGCAACCAAATCAGATCTGCAAATCGAAAGAAAATATAGTGGGAGAAAACTTATTTATCTTCAAAGTAATCATCTGAACATATGCATTTGCATGTTTTTTGTCTTTACTTGTAAGAGTGAGCACTTCTTGCCTAACCAGTAAAGTATAAATAATACTTTACAGCTGAGGGTTGATAGCTTTTCAAAATTATCTCATCAGCATTATCTCATTTAATCCTCACAATACCCCTGTGAGACAAATAGACAGGTATTTTAATCTCTACTTTACAGACATGTCAGTTAAGAAAGAGAAATGTTAAGGGGCTTGTCCGAGGCTGTAAATCTAGGCAGAAGCAGATGAGAGTGGAAATCTCAGTGGTCTTTCCATTATAACTTTTGGCTGTCTCTGGCAACCAATGCCCCAAAAGGAGAATCAGGACTTCTGTGTACTGAGGTTATAATATTTGCAAATGGGATCACTCTATAAAACACTCATCAACCCTGGGGATAAAAATACATTATATGTTTATTAAAAAAAAAAACAAAATTTGGAAGGGGAGGCGAACCATAAGAGACTATGGACTCTGAAAAACAACCTGAGGGTTTTGAAGGGTCAGGGGTGGGAGGCTGGGGGAACAGGTGGTGGGTAATGGGGAGGGCACGTTTTGCATGGAGCACTGGGTGTTGTGCAAAAAGAATGAATACTGTTACGCTGAAAAAATAAATAAAATGGAAAAAAAATAAATAAAATGGAAAAACAACAACAACAACAACAAAAAATACATCTAACAAAAGTCACTTTTAATGTAATAAGTTACTTGTTGAAAGACCAGATCTTCAATCATCTGGTACCACATTTAGGACTACCTCCACTCTTCTGCTGATGACTAGAGTGAAGCCTTTAACACATACGATTCTGAACACGAACATAGTCCATGGCCATACCACCCTGAACACGCCCAATCTCGTCTGAAAACGAGCACCTAGCCCAGGAGAGTGTATGTACATCCATTTGCCCAGTGTCTGTCTTGGTGGAGTTGACTGTGGTGCGGACAAGGGGAGGACCACCTTGGCTACAGTGACTGGCCATAAGGTTAACCCATGCTTCAAGCCAGGTCCATTGAATTTCTCCCTGGGGCCTTTACTGGAACTCTTGGGAAAGAGACTCCCACCAGCTGGGCTGTGAGCACTTCTGACAATTACATAATCCTGAAGCTGGGCAGTCAACAGGGAGGTGAGGGAAAGAATCCCTAAGAAAGTAAATACAGGCGAGTCATGAAGGAAGCAGGGTAATGGAAGGAAGACAATACCTACAGAGAGGTGGAAAGCAAAAATATATCTTAGTTTTGCCTTGCCATGTAATTTTCAACTTGGCATCCGTATTAGTGTCATTGGAGAGTCTTAAAAACTGCCAGCATCCAGGCTTCACTCCAGACCAATGAAATCAGAACTTTGGGTTCTATTCATGTTCACGCTCACAGCCATGTTCAGCACATCTGACCAGCAGTAATGCCCTGAGGTCCTTTGGCTTTGCAGAAGTCTGCTGCTAGAGCAGAAGCTGTTCATTAACCATTAAGAAATGAAGGCACTAAGAGAGAAGTCAGTGGAGAATTGGTAAACAGACTGATTTTAGCATATACGGTGTAGTGTGTAGCAATAGGCCGTCATGGGCATTTAACACACTGTGCCTTTTGAACTGCTCCTGTGAAACCTTCAAAATTACCACATTGCTGCTGTTTTACGTGTGGGTGGGAGTAAGGGCAATTGAGGTGGTGAATGGGAAGCCAGTTTTGAGCTGCCATTATCGCATCACAGAATGCAGAGTCAGGAAGAAACGTGCCTTTGCACATGACTGCATAGTACCTTTGCCATGCAGATATAATGCATATAGGTAACTTCAAGAGCATAGACAGTAGCAAAACAGTACAATGAAGTGGTGGATCATGAGTATTGCTTTTTCTACATAGTTCATTTAATTACAGTTTCCTACAGTGCAATTTTTAATAATGACTGTGTTTAAAAACCAGCTTGCAAAATTCCTGGAAATTTTTAAAATCAGCTTCTCACCAGCTGGTTGGAGGATCTGTAGGATAACACCTTCTACAACTTAACAGCTGTATTCTCATTTGAAAACAACTCACATTTACCAAAGGGCTATTTTTGCAGACTGTGATGACCCACCTTCACAATTAGGTATCTTGTTCTTGCTAACCTCTGCCATTTTGGATTGGTTGTTACACTCAGAGGGAGGGAAGTCAGAGCGGTTAGAGTTCTGGACTCATATAGTCCCCCCCTCCCTGCAAACCCACGGTGTCCCACCCCGCCACAGTAGTAGGCCCAATTTCCCAGCAAATGTGTGCAGCATTCTTGGTTTCTTTGCCTCAGTGCCTTGTGTCCAAAGCTCTAATGCTGACCACCCACCCATACACAGAATCTTCAAGGCTTCCACATTCACTAGACAAGAAACTAATATACCATTTGATTTGCATCATTGTGCCTCCAGCGCCAAACATTCCACAGTCATTTTTAATGCTAAAAAGGCTTCGATTACTTCTGAGAACACTACCCACCCCTATTCTACCCTTTTCAAACAGCAAAGCCTAGAATTTCATTTCCTGCAAACAGGCACTCAGAAACCAGCTAGATGAATATCAAAAGTGCATTCCCCTAAATGACGAGCCTGCTTTCCAAAAGGATCCCTCAAGGCTCAATTACTTGCCACTTCTTTGCTTGGTTTCATATGTTAGCATTCCTTCCCAGTCTCTAGCGCAAATCATAAGGACCTTAACCACTGATAACAGTCTGCAAACAGTGAGAGTGATTATTACCATTTCTTTAACCAACACCAAGGGTTTCCTTCCCACAAGGTCTGGGGGCCAAGTCTGACTCTTGTTTCCCTTTTACATCTTTTAGTTAATTGCTTCAATTTGTTCCATTTCCATTCACTTTCTTTCAGTAAATCACAATTATTCATCACATATGTGCAGCCAGGAGGTTAGGGAGAACACCCAGCTGGTATTATTGGGAAGCCAGAATTTCTTTAAGGGGGTGGATTATTCTTGGCATGACCCAACATTATCCCCCTTCTGTTTACCCCCTAGTTTCAGAAGCTGCTTTTACCCAGAGAAATCGTGCTGAGAACTCATTGGATTGCATATGATCAGTGGGTTCTGGAAGCAAACTGTCAGAAGGAATTCAAGATTAACACATAAGGGGGCCATGACATCACCAGCACACGCATGTGGCTTCCAGATAGGAGCTCTAATATGAGAGATGCCATGCACCAATCCAGAAAATAATTCCAGGCATCCTGTGCTATGAAATTAAAATTTCAGAGACAGTTATGTATGCCAATGTCTTAGTATTATTCCCACTAATTTTTAAAATTTATATTTAAGTTTACTAATGTATAAACATGAAATAGGGGCGCCTGGGTGGCTCAGTGGATTAAGCCGCTGCCTTCGGCTCAGGTCATGATCTCAGGGTCCTGGGATCGAGTCCCACATCGGGCTCTCTGCTCAGCGGGGAGTCTGCTTCCCTCTCTCTCTCTCTGCCTGCCTCTTTGCCTACTTGTGATCTCTCTCTGTCAAATAAATAAATAAAATCTTTAAAAAAAATAAAATAAAATAAACATGAAATAGAGCTACCATAATTGAGCACCTACTATATTCCAGGCACTGTTCTTATGGCTTCAAGTGTGTTTTTGTTTTTGTTTTGTTTTGTTTTGTTTTTCTCATTGCAACATCACAATAAAGCTGTGAGGTAGGTCCTGTAATCATTTCTATTTCATAGATGGGTAAACTCAAAGACAAATCTGTTTTGTCTTCAGTTTTTGGTTTTTGTTTTTGGGTGTTTTTGTTTGTTTGTTTGTTTGTTTGTTGTATTTTTTGTTTGTTTGTTTTTTGCAACAGTAATTCTACACAGAGTACACATCTCAATTAGTGGTTTCTCTTTTCCATCCCAGAAGAAAGATGGGCCTGGTCTCTCAGAATCATTGAGTATTAGAGGAACAACAGTAAAATTGAGAGTGAGACACGGAAATTTCATACCCGAAAAACACTGCAATTTTTTAAAAAAGCAAATAGAATTCTTTCATTGCTTATCAGCTCATTGAGATGTCAGGAATTTAGGCTCCCAACAAAGACATTTTTAATTTTATTTTCTTACAATAGTTTCCTACTTAAATTTCTGAAATGTTCCTATTGGATTATCCACTAGATATTGTCTTCTTTTTCAGAAGAAGGAAATGACGCTACTTTAGCTAATTTATCTTATTACAAACAAACACAACCAAGAATTAATAAAGTTCTTTTAAAAAGAAATATATTTACTCTTTTCTCTCAAACTGAAAGCAACGTTTTGGTAAACTTTCACAATTAACTATTTAAGACTTTTGCATTGCATACCAGCAGTAATCGCCAGAAGGCTGTATATGCTTTTGCGCCCCCCCCCCCACCGCCTTACTGTATGCTTTTTGGCAAGGCTTTTAATTTGATGCTCTTCAATAGTGATCTTTGAATCCCTTGCATGTGAGAGAACACTGACACGTCTGTTACTTACAACCAGTTCAAAGGTTAATAAATGAGGAAGAAGGACTCTTTTAAAGGTGATGAGGATATGGAAAAGTAATTCAAAAAGGCCATTTTGCACTTAGAACTAATCCAATCATCGCCTGGTTCTGCAAGCTCTGGATTAATCACGTTTGCTGGTCTGACTGCCTCCCCCCTCCAGAGTGGCATCTTCATCTTCATTCTAGACCTTTCCTGCAAGAACTAGATTAAATGTAAAGCCTACCTTGAATCCACCATGACAAAACTATGTGTGCCACCCCTTTCACACTCACACACACTCTCAGAGGCACTCACACACATCTGTGTGTACACTCACACGAACAGCTACTAATATCACTTTGTGTGTTAATGTGGTTTTTGTGCGTGCTATCACTCAGTTCCCTGAAAGCTCGTCTTTGCTCACTCAGTAAAGCATGTGTGTGTTGCCAGCGTAATTTTACAGCGAGAGATTTAAATCCCATCTCGGTGAATAAACGTGCCTGGCCCATCACATACAAGTTTCTGCTCTCTCAACACCAGGGATTTCCTTAACCCTTTGGGAAAAACCAACCCAATGTCTCTGTTGCCATTTCAAGGATGAACTATTTAAGCTCATCACCGGTACCTGCCTCTCCTCCCCACCCGCACCCCCTGTGCCACCCAAGCAAAGCCTCCCAATCTTCAGATACTAAGTACGTTGAGAAGATTCTTGGGTTGGTTGACAGAAGGCAGGTGGAGGTGAACCACTGTATCAGAGAAGAGCATCCCCACTCCACATATAAGACACTGGCATTCTCTCAAAGAAGAGAAAAACACGGCATCTGGGGAATGCCAACCTAGCTCATTGCTGGAGCTCTGAGCAAACAAAGGTAGCAGAAAAACAAAAACACAAAATGGTATCAGCAATCACGGCATTCAGACATTTTTATACCTCTCTTTTAAAATGTCAGCTTCTCCTGACAGCTGGATCCAGCCACTGGAGGTAAAAAATATTTCTGTTTGTGAATCCCTCCAGCCTCTGCCATGTAGGACAGCTTCAAACAGCCATCAGTAAACAGCATTCTCATCATTCCAGCCCAGACTGAATTCTAATCAAGGTCTTTAAATGCCATTGAACAAATCTATATACTATGGATTGTTTCTTGTGTGCCTCTGGCCAAATGCTATTCACTGGGTCATTTATTATTTTTAGAAAACCAAACAATCCACACTAATAGTATAAATTATAGTACATCTAGAAGCAGGGTCCAGGCTTCCTTGGTGATTTAATAATAGAACTGAAAGAAGCTTTTAATTATTCCTCCTCTGGTGATTTATTAGTCTGAATCTAGGACTCGCGTGAGTAGAAGAGCCAGGTTTATATCACCATTAACCAAGAGGAAGGATCTGGTCTGAATATGCTTAAAAGCCAAGTACTAAAATTCAAGGGGCAGGCATAGTTGAGACCAAAGAGAACTGAAATATGAAAGTTAAAAGTCCAACAGATTATCAAAAGCAATATATCTGCCAAAAGACAGGACTTGTAAAACAGGTTATCGAACCTGAAAATGAATGTCCAACCTGAACAGCACTTTTGATAAGTGTTCATGTGAATTGTAACTTAAGACATGCAATGCATGATCAATTGTGACTACACAAAACAGGTTCACAGGCTCAACGAAGCCCAGTGGAAATCCACAAATGATGTCATAATCTACTTGCCCTCTCTTGAGTTAAGTCCATCAGGAAGGCAACAGAGGAAATAGCAGACAACTTGGCTTCTCAAGTTCTTTACATCTGTAGACAAGTCAATAGACAAGTCAATTTTAAAAAGACTTCCCAGAACCACATGTCATGAGGCTTGTCTATCTGTCATCCTTGAGTGTAGAAAGGAAAACCACAAAGTCATTTCTCTGGGCTATTTGTTAGAGAGACATAATTTTAGGCTTCAAGAAAATGACATCTGAGAGAAAAGCTGGTGCCTGCATTGTATCTTCAGATTAATTAAGCCAGAGCCTTGGAAGTTCGGAATTGAAATTTCAGACAGAGCTGCTTTTTTACCGAGGAAAGTCATCTCTATAAATCAGGGTTGAAATTGGGAAGTATGATAGGAAGGACTGCCTTTTTGGTGAAGGACTGCCTTTTTGGTCCTCACTGTCACCATTTGAGGATCATTTTACTAGACAGAAAGAAGAATTTCAGCTACAGTCGTTCCCAGGTACAATAATCCATTCCATACTCGTTCCCCATATTTGTTTCTCTTTCTCGCCACTGAGCTCCAGACTTGGGGGCTCTCTTTCACCAGCTGTCTCTAGGTTCCCTCTTCCCTTGATGCTACCCCAGCCATCACCAAGGAAATTTCAACAGTTCCCTTATTAACTTAACTTTATTTTCTTTATTGCTCCCTCTCCCCTCCCCGCCTTCAACTGGTACGTGTCTATGTGCACATACATATCTGTGTGTGCACGCACAGGCGTGTGCATGTGAGTGTTTATTAGGAGGGATGATATGGGTTAGGGACAGTAAGGCTTAGAACATTTGTGAGATCAAAAAAAAAAAAAAAAAAACTAATCCAAATTGGAGATGTCACAGATTGAAGAAATTTAAAACACTTTTGCACTTTTCCCTGCTGTATTTACACTTAAAATAAGCGTTTGCTTTCATGAACAGCAGCTCTTAAACTTCCATTTTTCAGTAGAGGTGTGGAAAGATAGTTCAGACCGAAACTTCCAGAAGTCAGGAATTCATTCCACAAATATTTATTAAGCACCTGTGAAGTGCCAGGCCATGTACTAGGCATTGAAGCTAATGTGGTAACAAATCTGCTTCCCAGTTGTACCTCCAAAGAAGATAAATCAACCTGCTCTACCGTTTGCTTTCCACAGTTCAGTAATGACAGTTCTATCCTTCTAGGTGATCGGTCTAAGTACCAGTAATACAACCTGCTAGTCCATAGAGTTGAACCAACGTCACTGCGCCCACTTACACATGGACCTTCCTGGTCTTTTTCACCAAATGCTAGACTCCTTTCTAACTGTTAAAAGCCAAGCAGTTCAATCTGAAACTTTTCTCTCTCAATAAAAAGTTAACTAACTCGATAGCACATAAACATCCTAAATCTGTATAGAAAGGGACATTTTGAGGTGAAATAGGTGAAGAGGATTAGGAATGCCCTTGTCTTGATGAGCGCCAAGTCATGTGTGAGGGTGTTGATTCATTATATGGTATGCCAGAAATGAACATAACACTGTATGTTACTTACACTGGAATTACAATTTTTAAAAAGTAAATTCATTTTAAAAAAAGACATTTTACAATTCTCTGACTAATGCAGAGTTTAAGGAGCTAGTTATAAATTCAATGAATTCCACGCACAAAGTAGTGTCTGTATCCAAAGAAAAATGTAACATTGCGTCTCTTCTTTTCATCAAAGTTGACATCTTGATCAGTATTTTATGGATTTCCAAACCTATCATCCTCAATTTTTCTTTTCAGTTATTGACTTAGAATAGAGGAAGAAAGCATAATAAAATACACTATTATCCTTCCTGATTAGTAATAATCTAGTTGTAGAGAAAGTACATGACTTTTCTTTTTCTCATTTCACCAAAATACTTGATTAAGAATGGAGGACTATTGTTTGCCTTTCAAAAAAATAACCATATCTGTTCTTCTAAGAGTGATATATGTTCTTCATAGGTTAAAAAAAAACTAGAAAAAAGAAAACATAGCAAGTCAGAAAGAAACAAAAGGCAATTATATTCCTATCAAGCTGTTCTTCTAAATTTTTTAAAAATTGCATATATTTTAGGTTTTTCCATGCTTTGTTGGTAAATTAAATGGCATTTTTTCCTGAGGATAAAGATAATACATGTTAATAAGAGAAGATTTGCAATATAGGAGATTTTATAATAAAATACATTAATTGGGGCACCTGGGTGGCTCAGTTGGTTAAGTATCCAACTCTTAGTTTTAGCTCCAGTCATGCTCTCTAGGTCATGGGCTTGAGCCCTGAGTTGGGCTCCATGCTCAGAGCAAAGTCGCCTTGAGATTCTCTCCCTCTGCCCCTTCCCCCACTCGAGCATGCACACCCTCTCTCTCTCTCTTTCTCTCTCAAATAAATAGATAAATGTTTTTAAAAATTAATTATCTTATTCTAAGGTAGTATCTAAGGTTTTGATTAGAATCTCCCTGATGGCTAATGATAATGAATACATTTTCATGTGCCTTTTAGCCATTTGTACATCTTCTTTGGAGAAGTGTCTGCTCATGTCTTCTGCACATTTTTTGACATGATTATCTGTTTTGTGTGTGTTGAGTTTGAGGAGTTTATTATAGATCTTGGATATCAGCCGTTTGTCTGTAGTGTCATTTATGAATATCTTCTCCCATTCCGTGGGTTGCCTCTTTCTTTCATTGATTATTTCCTTTGTTGTGCAGAAGCTTTTAGTCTTGATGAAGTTCCAAAAGTTCATTTCTGCTTTTGTATCTTTTGCCTTTGGAGACATGTCTTGAAAGAAATTGTTGTGGCCAGTGTCGAAGAGGTACTGCCTTTTAGTTCTTCTCTAGGATTTTGACAGATTCCTGCCTCATGTTGAAGTATTTTATCCATTTTGAGTTTATCTTTGTGTACGGTGTAAGAGAATGGTCAAGTTTCATTCTTCTACATATAGCTGTCCAATTTTCCCAGCACCATTTATTGAAGAGACTATCTTTTTTCCACTGGATATTTTTTCCTGCTTTGTCGAAGATTACTTGACTAATTATCTTATTCTAGCAGTGTTACTATTTTGATGCACTGCCCTTCCACATCACTTTAAATGCTGCTTTCTTGTCTCTCTGTCTCTGTCCCTCTCTGTCTTTCTCTTTACACTCTACTACGTCTTTCTCTTTCTCTCTCCATCTCTCTACACATACATACACGTTGTCTATTGCTTTCTTAACGTATCACCATTGTTTCTGAGGTTATTAAATGGTTTTCTTGAACCTAAATTTTAATGGAGATATAATATCTCATCATATAGATGTAAAATAACAGAATGCTTACATATTATTATAATTAAAGTTACACTTCTATTGTAACTATTGATCAGATGGATATTTAAATTTAAAGAAAAATTAATGTTATATATATTCAAAAAAAGAAATTCTACATCAAATCTTTTAAGCATGTTGACGATGCCCCATAGGGATCATACATTCAACTGAGGAATAATTTTTACACAATTTTCACGACAGAATATATTCAAATGTATAGACTTTCTCTCTTTTAAAATTTTCATGTGCTCCCAAGTACCATTTTATCTTCTATGTAATATTTCCTCTGAGGTTAAATATCTGGGTTGCCAATTAATCTTTATAGTTGTTTCGATTACTTGACCAAGGATCAAAGTCCTTTTCTACCAAAGACTTTGAGTTTTATTTTTAAAGTTGTAAAGAAACAATGGTAAAGATATCATCAGAGAGTGACACAGCTCAGTTACATAAAAGATAACCGAATGCAGGGAGATGAGTCTAATTTTATTTGTGTGAAAATATTTCGTTTGCTATGAAGTGTTTAGAAAATTTTTGTCCCACAAAATACCAGATTTCCTCTAGTTCAGTTCAGAAACAAAATTTGGAGGCATCTTTCATTAGAACCCTAAGGGGTGTTTGTTTGTTTGTTTGGTATTTCTCGAATAGATCAATATAGATCTGTGTGGCTGGGTAATGTCTTCATGGCACTAATAATAAAATTGTCACCTAAGTCACCTTATTTTTAAATGATTTTTTATATTAAAAGAAATAAACCTAACCTCACCTACATTTTTACAGAGTTATCTGTCCCAAACTTAGACACAGACTACGGTGCTGAATATTCTTAAGCTTGAACCAGCTAGTTCAACTCTTATTTCATATCCTCTTGCCTAAAATTATAATCTGATAAGAACCCATCCACAGCTTACAAAAATTAAGGAGACAACTTTCAAGAACTGGAGAAAAGTCTATGGAAATGATGGGTTCAAGAAGTTTGCAAATAAAATACAGGGAACTAGCGAGTAGGAAAACATAGCAGCTAACTCTTTGGGATTGTTTATCTTTGTTTGTTTTCGATTCCCCCTCTTCAAATACAGATCAAATACAGTAGATAGTCCATATATTTAAAGACAACCATGAAGGAGCAAGTTTTGAAAGGAAGCCCATGGCAATAGACATGGCATCCTATGGAGAAAATAGGAATGGCAGGAGAGATAGGTAAGAAATACAGTATCTTTTCTAAGAGTACAGGTTAGAAGGAAAGAGCATACAAAGAGACTTAACACAAAGAAATACTATGACTTTTTGTTTCATATTTATTGCCTTAAGATATAATATTCTTTCTCTAATTTTAGCCCAGAATTATTTTTAAGGATCTAAATGTTTATCACCACTTGTTTTATTGTCCCACAAAATTTTTTTGTTTTTTCTTTTTGATACAGAAAAGGGGATTAACCCATTCTAATAATACTTGAATGATGGGAAAATGCTCGATTATGTTAAATTTCTAAACTGAATGCCAATTTCTTAAAATTTTTAAAGCAATATATATAACAATAAATCTTTCCTAAAGCTTTTTGGTGTTCATATATATATATATATATATATATATATATGATTTTATTTATTTATTTGACAGAGAGGGACACAGCAAGAGAGGGAACACAAGCAGGGGGAGTGGCAGAGGGAGAAGTAGGTTTCCCTGCAAGCAGGGAGCCAGATGCTGGGCTCAGTTCCACCCTGGGATCATGACCTGAGCTGAAAGCAGATGCTTAAGGACTGAACCAACCAGGTGACCCAACTTTTTGGTGTTCTTACCTGAGAAAAAAAAACTAAAAAAAAAAAAAAAAAAAGGCCAGAGCTTACTAGTAAGCTTACATGTTACTGTTTTCTGAAGCCTTCCTCACAAATATTGCTCCATTTGGTGGGGCCAAAGCCTTTTCCAAAACCTCTCTGCTTGAAATTGTAATTTAATGCAATTATTTCCATACATACAAATAGGCTCCATTAGATGATCTTGATATTGGTATTAATGGAAGCCGGCGTCAGATTCTAATACAAAATATCAAAAAGTATTTTATGTGATCTTCCATTTTAGCCCTTGTGAAGTCTATTTTCATTAATTAGGTCTTATCTTTTCACTGAGCTCTTAGAAATTGAGAATAAGTAGGACTGTGTAGAGCTATTGCAATCCAAGCTCCACAAATTATTTTAGGCATCAGTGACTCCATGAACTCATTATGCTGGCAAGACTTTGGAGGAAGGAATAGGTCGACAATCCCAATACTTCAAGCTACAGGAAAATGGAAAAAGCATAAAACGAATATGCACCTGAAGCTTAGAAAGCCTGGGTAAGGAGAAGTTTAATTTATTATTCTAATGACTTTCACAGCATGAGACTCTCACCAGGAGACACACGTCTGTGCATCTAATAAGGCTGCAGAGATTGGGCTATTCCTGAAGGACTCTCATGGCTGTTTCCAAAGCATCCTTTTAGCGATGGGAAAATACAAAGTATGTGAAAAAGGCTCAAGACAGATACTACCCATGCTGTTTTGCTGCTAGCTACCTTCACATATATTCCCCAGAAATGAAGCCAATATTGGCCAACCCGCTCCACTTAAAATATTCCGGTTGTTTTCCCTAAATGTTCATTCATCTTTTGCTCTTGCAGCATGAGACATCCTAGAAATGACTGAAAGGGCTGCTTAGTCCATACATAACTAGGTCTGCAACAAATAGGTCCCTCAAAGTTTGCCCTTGTCTATTTCATCATGCTTCCTGAATCCTACTTCTTCTCTGGGTTATTGCCAATGTTTCTATGAGACTAAAAATGTTTATGGACATATACCCATCGATCTATTTTTTATACAATAATGTGATCAATGGATATGCGTTGTTTTTCAGGGTGGTTTTTTTTTTTCCACTCAATGATAGACATGAGATTTTTCAATGCCATATGTGAAGATGCATCACATTTAACCAATCTCCTCCACTGTGGACATTCAGTGGTTTCCAGCATGTCTGCAATCCCTGTATGTACATCACTTTGTATATGTGCACATAAATACTCAAAGAAATTCTGGACCTAAGATACACAAATTTAAAATTTTGATGGATACTTCCAAATGATAATCCAAAAAAGCTCTTCTGATTTAGATTTATTTAATAGGATATGAGAATAACCATGTCTGCCCATCATTGTCCACATCAGGTGATATAGATCTTAAATTTTTTATCCACTTGATAACAACAAAAAAAGAGACTTTCACTGTCATTTTTAATTGGAACTTAAATTAACTTTGTCTTGGTATGTAAATAGTTTCTTTAAATAGTAGCCTACATCATTCTTGCATTTTGATGTTTTATAATCCCTGGGTTAGAGAATTTCCATAGAGATTATATTACATAGTTATCAGGTCTTATTAATGTCTTGTGATTATCTGGAATGAAGAGACTAGTCTACAAAGCAAGCAAGGTCCTACATCACTCAAAACGTAAAAGCAAAGAAACCATTTACTTATGCCTTTGTCCATAGTAGGATCTCAAAAAATATTGATGATGGGAATGACATCCCAAATGGGGTTCTACTCAAAGGGCATAAGGAATGAAGTATAATGGAGTTGCTCCTTATCTGAGAGTAGATTCTAAAGTCAGTATTATAGGTCAAGTAGAATCAAAATTACATTTAAAAATACCTTAGCCCATTTGGGCCGTACAAAATACATGGCTCGATATAGAAAGTAAGCAGCAGCATTTTGGAAGTAACAATATTGGTTAGAATCATGACCATACACACTGTTTCTTCTCCTTTTGAAACTGGGAATTTATATGTAATCATTTGTGTAAGATCTTGCAAAACCTCCACCCAATGTAAAACCAGCTTTTTTAACAAATTTTCAAACCAAATAACACTCAACATTTCTTAAATATATTCTCATCTGGTCTTCCCAGCAACATGATACAGTAAGTGCTAAGATTAACTCGCTATTTACAGGAGATAAAGATGGAGTCTCTTATCACATTGGAGGTCTTAGATGTCTAAACACATGTACATATATACATACACATACACACACACACACACAATCTTTCCTAATAAACATTATTCATTATGTAAACTTCAGACAGATCGACATGACTATACACAAATTACCGAGTTTTTAAAGAGCTATCATCCTTGAGAAGTTGATTCCCTGAACAATTACAGTGGCCATGGTATTTTCATTGCATACGCAGCAACAATAGTCAAGACAATCATACATACTTATTTAATAGAATCAAAGTCACAACGGTCATATTTTGACCAGTCTTAACAGGTAGAAGAAGGTTAACCAAGCTTTCTGAAACTAAAACATACTATTATTTCTTCAGAGCATTCACTGGCCCAATATAATATCTTAAGAAAATATCTCCTGAAGGATTATTAGGACCTAATTGCTTGACACCTGGGTGCCACAGAATTTGCCACTAGGACAATAAATTCTAGAGCAGAGGTATGTTCCCATCACTACTTAATGGAGAGGGTTATGAAACCATAGCACACAGTAGTCATTCAAAAGAAAGAGAAAATGCAACAGAGCTGAGAGAAACTGTTGGCATGAGACCTATTTCTCAAGAATAATCTTGAAACACCCTTACACGTCTGTAGTCAACAGTCCTTCTGTTGTGATTTCAACTTGCACTCATCTTACTACATCAGGATTTTTCCCTGGATGGTATACCTACCATGTAGCCAACCAGGGGACCTTATAAAAACAAAATTGTGATCACAGTTCTTTCTAGGAACTTCTGCCTTTATGAGATTCACAGGAGGTTGGAGGACAGTAAAATCAGCTTACATGATAAAAATTGTTTCAGGGCTTGTTAAAGGGTGAGAGGGGGGACATGGGAAATTTCTGAAAGTTTAGAATTGTTCTTTGTCTTGATTGGAGTGGTAGTTTTGAGTATCTTCATGTTATTTATCAAAAGTCAATGAACTATAGACTTAAGATTTATGCTTTCTATTTAATGTAAATTATCCTTCAATATAACTTCCATCAAGCTATTTTTCTTTGGAAAAGAAAAAGAAATTGCCTTTTACCCAAAGCCTCCCTTTTGATTTCAGAAATAAGACCAAATGTTGCTATAATGAATAATTATTTTTCTCTGGGATAAGGCAAATAGGCAAGCAAGTTTCCTAAATAGACAAAAGCCATCAGTGATGGCCAAAGATTCTTCCTTTTTTGTTTTTTGATTTTTTTTTTCTCCTGTGCAGATTTTCCCGTAAGAGGTAGCTTGTGTGGCTAAAAGAGTGAATGGGGTGTTAGGAAGCGCCAAGTTATTAGGAAATTCTAAAATGCATTGATGATAAATGTGAACTAAGCAATAGGCCTAATGAAATCCGTGTTAGAAAAACAGAGAGTTATTTTTCTGTTTTGCCTTTCCTTTACCAAACTTCATCTTTTCTAAGTTTATTATGAAGGTTGTGTGTTAGGGAGGCATGAGAAAAGGGGTCTTATACAGGCAATATTTTATTTTAATTCAATTTTTAAAAAATGGTGTATATACACCTGTTACATGCCAGACATTGTTACATCACTGGGAATAGAAAGGTAGGCTCTTTATTCAGAAAACATACAGACTGGCAGGAGCCCATGTCAGTAAGTGAATAATCACAACACAGTTGGAGAACAAGATAGGGCCCTTGTGGATGACAGTATAGGCTGTGGAACCAAACTAACTGGTTCAAATCCTGGTTTACACTCACCAGTTGTATGACCTTGGACAAGTGGCTTAAATGCCTTGTATACCTCCAGTTTCCATCTGAGACTGGAATGGATAAAAAGCATCTATTTCATTAAATTTTATAAATTAAGTAAGGTAATATATTTAAAGTTCTTAGAACACAGTCTGAGGTAGAGTGAGTGTTATGTAAGTAACAGGGAGGCATGTGGCTATCAAAGGAAAGTGTAATTGGCCAACGCTGGCATTGCCATGTAAGCACCATCAGGCAAATGTATTTCCTCTTGGTCAGTGTCCCCTCTGCCAGGTATCCTAATGTTGTTGACCCTGAACAATGACTGCACCATGACTGCAGAGCCAAATGCTGTCAAGTGCAGCACGACCCATCTCTTCTCGTGTTAACTCTGTAGAAGTCTCTGACAACTTGACTTTGTATAGTTGGGATACATATCAACTAGATAGATACATACATACATACAGATAGAGAGACAGAGACAAAGCAGAGACAGAGAGACACACAGAGAGACAAAGACAAAAGAGAGAGAGACAAAGATTCTGTGATCATGAAAAACAAGGATATGGTCTGCTTGAAAGTCATATTTCATACCATAAATGAACAAAATTTTATGATGGCATGAATATTTATGGGCATAAAATACTTGTGGGAATTAACATAGATGTGTTACATTCTACACACCTATGTAGAATGAAAGAGAACAAGCAAATGTTCAAATGTGTGGGTGTTTCCTAATTCTTTTTGTTTTTCCTAATCCTATAGTCTGATTCATAACATCAAGGAAACTAGAAAATGACAATGATTAATCAATAAATTGTAAGAGTAATTTTAAGAAGAATCGCTTAAGAAAACTTGCCATTAAGTAAAAATCAGTAACACAAACGAAACAAAGAAACAAACAAAAAACAAAGGAAACTCCCCCTCTCGTTTACTGGAGACAAGAATTGCTGGCAATGCATCTGGATCTAACATCGATTAGTGTCAGGTAATGTGATTTCACATGCCACTGAGTCCAGATGAGGAAATCATCTATTCTAAAGGATTTTTGGTCCACACCTAAAATAATACTGCATATATCTCTCAAAGATATTTTGCTAATAAGAAACTGCATATATATATTAAATTATAAGTGTTGAGCTCTCTTTTTCCTGGTATATAATTTTGTTCCACAGAAGTCTACATGCCCTTTGGTAGAAACTTCCAAGCAATAATTAATTTTGTTGTCTTAAAACACTATTGGCTGCTTGGGGTTTCTTAAGTTGTGATATATTAGAATCCCATTAGCAAAATCATCAAGAGAAAAATACATAACTCTATTTGATTTGCTTTACAGAAATTCTGTGATGAATAATTAAAACATTCCCACCAGGACTTCTGGTTTCAGATGGCAGAATGAAGCATGATTTCAAAATCTTCCTTTCCACAAACCTAATTATAGTAAGCAAAGCAAGAACAGAAATGTCCAGCTGCATTCAAGCAAAGAAAGATCCTGATGACCACTTAAGAAATAAATGCTTCTATGTATCTAAATTCCTTAATATATAAGAAGGTACATAGTTCAATTCCAATATTGATAATATTAAAATAGTCTAATAATCTATAACTATTCTATTTATTACATCTGTATAATAATCTATAAAATAATCTAAAGTAATAATAGAAATACCTACTTCCTTTATATCAATACACACACACACACACACACACACACACACACACACACGAGTCAGATGCCATCATCACTGTTAATAGGGAAATAGGAATCAGTCACACTATAATCAAGAATATAACAAGAATGTGCTATAATTTTATACTGCTTTGTCATGTAATCAGATGTAATCAGATAAAAGAAAGATAAAGTTATAAAAATAATATCAGGGGACATATTTATCATTAATCTTAGGTGATGCGATTATGCCTCAAGCAAACCTTAGACTATCAGTTCTAAAATATACTAGAACACAAAGATAATTCCGTAAGGGGGTGTTACATAAAATTCTTATTCAAATGTAGCAAATATATATATGTGTATATATATATATATACTTTTTTTTTTTTAGGATTTTATTTATTTGACAGAGAGAGAGCACAAGCAAGGGAAGCAGCAGAGGGAGAAGGAAAGCAGGCTCTCCGCTGAGCAAGGAATCCAATGCGGGACTCAATCCCAGGATTCTGGAACCATGACCTGAGTCTAAGATGCCTAACCGACTGAGCCACTCAGGCATCCCTAAATGTAGAAGATATATTAAGAAAGAACACAATTTCCAAAACTAAGCAAAAACATAAAATATTTTATATAAATCTGAAAAAAATCATATCACTTATGCGCAGAAAATTTAAAATTCTATTACATACCGTAGCATATTTTGGTGAATGAATCGATATGCCATGCACTATAAAAGGAAGACATGGTAGTATTAAAAGGTCAAATTGTCCAAAGTTAATCTGCAAGTACAAAGTAGTCTCAATTAAAATATCCATAAAATAATGTGTTTATGCCTGTGAAAATAAATACAATGTGTATCTAAAAAAAAGAAGAAAATCTTTAAGAAAATTTTTGAAAATGTAGATTAAAGACAAAAGACTAGCCCTAAAAGTTAGATAACTAATTACAAAATTATAATTATTAGAATTGGTTTTGAAGGAAGAAGAAATGGATTTATATGGAATAAAATTAGAAAAATTCAGAAATATAACCAAAATATATGGAAATTAAATCCATGATACAATTACATTTCAAATCACTGCAGAAACAAGAATTATGCAATCATTAGTGTTGGGACTTCAGGCCCAGCTGATTGGAATTTTTAAATTATATGTATTTTTTAAAATTCATATTTGCACAAATATATATATACATATTATACATATTGATGCATGTGTACATATACATGTGTGTATTTTACCTCTTACCCTTTAATGTAAAAGTCAATGTAAAAAGTCTAGAAGAAAATCTAGCTAAATTTATTTACAATCTTTTTGTGGAAGGGCTCTTTTAAGTATATCTTAAAAGGAAAAAAAAAGTTAGATTTTACTACACAAATATTTTAAACTTCTGTTTGGCAGAAATGTCATAAAATCAGAATGTATAAAACAAACTGAGAGAGTGTATACAATGTTACTCAGATACAGATGTTATTTCCTTAAATTACAAAGAACTCGAGGTCAGTAAAAAGACATAGAATCCAAAATTTAAAAAGGAAATCTATAAAGAATAGTAAGTTTCTAGAAAAAATACACACATGATGGATAACTGTAACTTGACCTCCTTCATAACGAAAGAAATACATAACGAAAACAATGAGATCACGTATTTCACAGTCAGATTTGCAAAATATCTGGAAGTTCAGCAGTCAAAGTTCTACAGAGGTTATGAGAAAACGCAGACTCAAATACTAATTAAAGTATAAATGTGTGCCTCATTTCTTATGGGCAAGTTGGCTATCTCTGCAAATATCACAGAAAACTCAGGGTTCTTTCGATCTCAGATTAAAACTCTTAAGTATTTATCTTTAGGTTCATAAAGATATAAGTATAATAATGTTCATCGATCATTGTTTGTATTAGCAATGAAAGCATCCAGCAAGAATGCACTGACTGAGGACATTATCATGTCATAACTTAGTCATCAAGATACAAGATAATCTGGCATCATATCGCAATAACAAGAAACACACTATTGCTATTTTAAAAGAACGAAGTAAAGCTAGAAAAGAAATAGAAAGGTAGAGAACTATGGGGTAGAGGAAAGAAACCAAGTAGGCACGTTGGTATCTGCATATCTATAATGATAACTTGATACACAGACACGCAGCTATAAAGATGTCTGTAAATTCCCTGGGGGAACAGGCAAAAACTGTTAGAATGAAACAGATTTCGGGAAGAGGGAACAAGACGCAAGATAAAAGATGTTTACTTTCCTTTCCTAGTTTTCCATTCTATTAAAATTGTCTTAACATGAAAATATATTTTCATTTTATTTTATTTTATTCGCTGTTTGTTAAAGGCATTATATTCACAGAGGATTATGGATCATTTTTTGTACCTCTTTGTGTTTCATAATATTAAACAGAAAACACACTAATAATCAATGATCATCCTGAAGAAACTAAAGCATTCTACATGTGTGATATTCACATTCATCTTAGACAACCGCCTTGTCCTAGAGCAGACCATAAGTTTTGTCCCAGGCTCGGAGGATTTTAGTTCTACCCATCTCCACAGTCCCTGTACCATCTGCTATAGGGCCTTGCATCCATAAGATGCTCAGGGCAAGTCTGTCAAATGAAGACATTATAAGGTTGAATGAACTATTCATTTATTTTATATGGGGTAAATTAACTGAAATTTACCTATAGAATTTTCTGTTGCATGTGCATGTATCCAGACTTAGAAACATTTGTAAATAAATTGGTCATCTCTAAAATGAACCAATCCTAACTCAACTGATGGTTCAATTTACAAAGTAAGATGAATAATCAGCTATGATAACTGATAAGAATATTTGTCCCTAATTCTTAGCCACGGTTTTATAATGACCATTGTTTTTAAATCCCCTCACTTTTAAAAATGTTTAAAATGGGGGCGCCTGGGTGGCTCAGTCGGTTAAGCGTTTGCCTTCGGCTCAGTTCATGATCCCAGGGTCTTGGGATCAAGCCCTGCATTGGGCTCTCTGCTCAGAAGGAAAGCTGCTTTCCCCTCTCCCTCTGCCTGCCACTCCCCCGGCTTATGCTATCTCTCTCTCTCTCTCTCTCTCTGTCAAATAAATAAATAAAATCTTCAAAAAAAATGTTGAAAATGAACAGCTAGACTCATGGACGTAAATAGGAATTCACTGGCTAGATTCACAAAAAAGAAAATGGAATATTAAGAAGTTCTGAAGGCTATCAGAATTTAAATCATTTGTAACAGTATGTTAAATTTGATTCCTTTAACTGAGGTACCAGGATAAAATGGATAGCAGAGAGCTAAGTAAGTTGTAAGGCACAACATGCAATAGCATTTGCAAAACGTCAGAGTAGGATGATAGAAAGCTGGCCAGCTGGCCTTAGTTATACACCAAGCATTATAAAATGGTGCAGGCCAACGAAACAGACATGGAAGAAGGACCTGTGGAAAAGATGTGTTTATTCTGTGCTTCCCCCTCAACTCAAGTGAGGAAAGAGGAGCTTTGGAAGTACTCCTCAAGAGCTTAGTGTTCTCCCTCTGAGATAGGAGGGTCAAAGGCACTGTGTTTGGACTCTACTCAAGAAATGTAGAGGACCACATGCGCAGCTAAGAAGCTGCTTTGGGCACAAAGTGAGAGGGCGTGTGCACTGGGATTGACCTGTACACTGACTTTGTAGGAGTCAAAGATGAGTATCTTCTGTGGACAAGATGTGCGTTACAGAGGAGATGGAACAAGAGCCAGTCGGAAGCCTATGTGTCTCCTGGCCAGGAGAGCTGCTGGGAGGCTAATGAGACTCCTGCAAAGAGAATTTACAGACTGCACCTCTTAGGGGCTAAGGACAGAGAAGACAGCTGGAGAAAAGTATATCATCAACGTCACAGTGGTGCTTTCAAACACTCACAGTAGAAGCTTCTGAAGATGCTGAGAAAGTTCTCACACAAGAAGGAGAGTTGGTGAGAGAATGCAAGTCCATCTCAAGGCAGAGGTCAAGTATGAACCCCTCTGCCTTTCTCACCTCTCCTCTTCCTCTTCCTCCACTTTGACAGGAGAGCAGGGTCAGAAACGGGAGTCCATATGCTGAAGGAGGAGGTAAACTGCTGGTCGGGAAAGACAGAAAGGACCTCCATGTTTCCCTCTACTGTCAAGAGTGTGCTCTTCTGTATACAAGCTGGATGAAGGGACACAATTGAATGCTAATCTACATTTTTATTAAAGATCAATTATTGGATGAGAACTGCACATTCTCATTTCTGAAGCCAGCCTCAATCTGCTACTTAAAGTCGACCCTGAATCCCTGTGACCTCAATTAGGAGGAAACTGGAGCTCAGAGAATTTAAGATTTTTGTTTATCGCCAACTACTACTTAACTTATTAATGAAAAGCCAAGACTATAAACTGTATGTTTATTATGGTGTTGTACCCCTTTTTAAAAATAGTGATTTGATTTGACATTTTTTTCCTAGAGGAGTAGAGTCAAAAGTGAAAAGTTCCCACGGCCTTAGGTCTACCACAACTATGCAATGCTATAATAAAGCCTGTTGATGAACTGCATAAATTAACTTTCATTTTCTGGAGACAGTAAATGCAGTGTTTTGTCTGACTATATGCACCAGGAACAATGTTGCATTTTATAGCATTCCTTTTATACATAACCCCACTTGCATATTATTAATATTCTTGACTAGATTAAGTCTTGGAAATGATTTGCCTGAAATGTTTTAGTTCAATATTCCCTTTGGGGAATTAGTTTCAGCCTTAATTAGCTTAATTGACAAGACAACCGAAAGACTTCAAATGAGAGGAAAACAAAAAAACTAAAGGAAAAAAACTGTATTTATAAAGAGAGTCAATGTGTTGCAAGTATGGACAAATCTGGAATTTGTCCATAATATTGTCACAGTGGTGCTTTCACTCACATATTACCGTTTACTTCATCACATTGCATGTCTATGGTGAACCTTATGCAGTACAATTATTTTCTCTTGAAATGCTTTGAATAAGTTATTATTATGATCACTAACAAACTTTTTTAAGGCTAGCATCATGTTAAATAAATGCTTCTGTACTTCACATGGCTAGAATGTATTATAAAAGTTCGCATTTCTCTCCTTCTTGAGGGTGGCTATCACAACGGGTTTTGTTTGGAGAAATAAACAGAAAATTTAATTCTGTTCCCACCCTGTACTCCTCCCAAAGTAAACCATTTGAATTGTAATTCCATCCATGCTCCCTTCGGACTTGGTTCATGAATTTCAGAGGTAAAATCTTTGTCATAGCCTTGGGAACTGAATGGAATCCACATAATTTACTATTTCCTGTGATTCGTCAAAATGCCATTCTTCCCAAGAGGCCACTTTTTCCCTATCATGAACACACACACACACACACACCACACACACACACACCACACACACACACACACACACACACCCATAGGTAATAACTTTAATTATCCAGGATATACAGAATGGACTGTAATTTAAAAGAATTACAAGTCTGTTTAGTTTTATTAAATTAAAACAAACAGGTTCCCAACCTACCCATTCTCCTATCAATTTTAGTTTGCATACTTCATGCAACAAATGGAACCTATGTATTGAGTTTCTAAAAATTACGAGCCTAAAATAAGTGCACTTACATACCCCATCTGTCACTTGAAGGACATGAGCTTGCGTTAAACTTGAAAGTGCTAGAAAGTTAACTTATGCTTCATAAAAAAAGGAAAAAGTTCTCAAAGACTTTCAGATCTCATTTTTAAAAGAAAATGAAGCAAACTGTAGGAACTGGTTGATGTTTAAGGTTTCCCCATTTCCCATCTCTCTCATCAGCCTCCAGAGTCCTCATATTTCCCTTTGGGCACCAAAGGAATTCCCAACATTCTTGGTGAAACTCCTTTTTCATGTAGCTGAAGGCATTAACTGAAAAATCCACCACTAGGCTTTATAGAACACAAAGAGAACGAAAACCTGGAAAATGGCAAGAACTTATTTCTCATATATACTTTGTTAGAAAGTTACAGTCAACAGCTTTTGAGATCTTATGTTGACAGGCCAAAGGAAGGCTTTTCTGTAATATTTTCTTTATGCACTAAGAGTGCCAACTCTACGATATCAAACATTAGCTTTTCTAGAAGCTAAGGAAAATTTTAACTTAGCTGTCTATACAGAAAGACCTGAAGATATGCCCCTGCCAGTACCCATTAATAATCCTCAAACTGACCCATCCAGCGTAATTCAGAGGTTCTGACAAGATTTAAAGGCCTTCCCTAGAGTTCACAAGACATCAGAAACGGTCAACAAAACCAAAGCATCAACTGGAAACATGTCACAGTCTTCTCCTTTTGCCATATTCAAAAGCATCATTTGGCTGCTTCAGCACACATGCAAATATTGAGCCCTACTGCGTGCTAGGTCTTCTGATGGTGTTTTTTATGTTGCGTTCCTCTAAAGTAGCAGCAAGCAAGTAAATACACGGTCCTCTGGACTGAGAGATCATTTGTATTAATATGGGCAATTCCAAGTACGCACATACTTCTATTTGCAGAAGTGGGCTGCACCCATAATCCCAGTCAGCAAATTCGCAAAATCAACCTAGGTAAAAGGCCTAAAGACTCACAGAAAAACCACCAATATAAATGTAACTCACAATTTTTAACTGTGTATTATCCTTTCCATAAAAAAAGAGGGATGCAATTTTAACATATCGTCGCTTTTCCAGCATGTTTCAAAAAGCTGGCTTCCCTTGGCTAGATGTACAGTCTGGGGCTATGACCAACCCATTTTTCTAATTAGTTTGAAGCACTTTTCTTACTCTAAATTAATCATTTTAACTATGCCATCAACATCTGTGTCAGGACTTCAATCAAACCTCTTTCCTTAATGGTCTCCTCTGGCCACAGATTGTCAGCCTGTCCCTTGAAAAATCAGACCCACACGTAAGTCTGACAACACGCATTTTCAAGGAGACTCTAGTAAGCTGCATTAGAGCATGATGAACTTTACG
Organism: Meles meles; assembly: GCF_922984935.1. Classification (NCBI taxonomy): domain Eukaryota; kingdom Metazoa; phylum Chordata; class Mammalia; order Carnivora; family Mustelidae; genus Meles; species Meles meles. The sequence continues at coordinate 24,025,271 of NC_060069.1, read as the reverse complement.
TTTGGATGAGAAAACCAAATGCAAGTCAAGTAAAACACACAGACGAAAAGAGCTGTGTCTTATGAAAGGGCTTCCTATGGCGGGAGGCATTTGATGTCTTTCAGAGGAATTCCCATAAAAGCAATAGGAGAAATCAAGGTTTTAGGTAAAGCGTAACCAAAGAGCCCACCCCCCCCCAAAAAGCAAGAAAGAAAGACTGGGAGAAAAAAATACCCCTCTTCCTTCAAAAATGTTAGAATATAAAGACTTTCTTTTTCCTGTTACCATACCTTCCTTCACTCAAGAAAATTTAAATCTATCACATTTCTGTGACGGAAATAGATAAAACCGTGAGTTTTTAAGAGACAATTTATTCATTCTCGGTCTTTCTGTTCTTCTCACAAGGAAAATCACAGACAGGACTGTCAGGTAGAATTCACTGAACAAAGCATGCAAATTGCAGCCCCTTCGTTCATGAGATCATTTAAAATAATAAAGGAAGTCCAGATGAATGAGGAAACCCCAGGCAATAGCTCACTTCCACCATAACTAACAAGTTGGCCTTGAAGGAAAATAGTACAGCAGTAATTTAACTTCAGGGTCTTTAACAAGACAAATATTGCTGCCATCGCAGTTGGCTAAGTGGTGTTTGCAGGATGGTTGAAATTCGACATTTGATAATTAACACTCCTACTGCCCTTTGAGAGAAGACGTGTCAGAGTTAAATCTCCGGAAGACAAGTCTGCAGGTGCTGAGCCAGGAGGTAAGAGACAACCGCCACCGGAGATGTCTGTGTTTTCTGGAGAAGTCCTGTAAGGAGGGATTGCAGAGCAGCCTATTTTATTTATTTCCTCTGTGATTAAATGTTGACAAATTTAAATTAGCCTTTCTCAGAGGAGAGAAAGGGAAACACATACACGAAAATCGTTGGTTTAAGCTAGTTCCAGAAAAGCAGCAATCACCACCTCGATTCCATACCCTGTGGTTTAGGTGCCAAATACTGGCAGCAAATACAAAAGAGAAATGTTACCTTTCTAATGGGTGGCCTGGTTGCACATAATAGCTAATTGATTTTGGCCTGCATTTAAGACATTAGCCTCAACAAAGGGAATACCATTTATAGACACAATAGTCCTTATGAAACTAAAAATAGTAGCTATGATTGGGAACTTGCTCTCTACCAGCATTTCCCAAAAGGACATTCAGAACTGCTGCACTGAAACAGAACCAAGGACAATTTTAATTCTCCCCTGTTTAGTTAAGGGAAATGTAAGTTTTTAGGAGACAGTGTCTTATATTTTCTAGGAATCAAATGATTGCCATTGTGTGATAAAGCTCTACAGACCACAATGTACTGTGATAGCATTCAAAACTATTCAGCCCTCCATGGGGCGTAACACTGTACCTGGGTCTCCAGCATGCCTTCAAAAATAAGGGATGGATAGAAATGATAAGAAAAGGCTTCCAGGGGCTCCTGGGTGGCTCAGTGGGTTAAAGCCTCTGCCTTCGGCTCAGGTCATGATCCCAGGATCCTGGGATCAAGCCCCACATCGGGCTCTCTGCTCCGCAGGGAGCCCGCTTCCTCCTCTCCTCTCTGCCTGCCTCTCTGCCTAGTGTGATTTCTCTCTGTCAAATAAATTAAAAAAAAAAAAAAAAAGAAAGAAAGAAAAGGCTTCCATTTATAAATATGAGGGCCTTTGGTTTCTTTGCTTTAACGGAAGGATGCAAGAAAGGAAAGAAGAAAGAGAGGGAAGGAGGGAAAGAGGAGGACAGAAGGAAGAGGCCCAGAAAGGGAGGAAGGAAGAGAGAAAATGTGATTGCTTTCGTCCCAGATTGGTATTGGCAATGATAGACTTGGGAAAGAGATCTGCGTTCAAACCCAAACTTCACCACCCATCGTTGTATGACCTTAGGCAAGTACCTGAACTGTTGCACACTTTCCCATGCCCCTATCTGTGAAATGAGGGTACAACTTATGTATGGTTGCAGCATGGTTCTGAGTAAAGCACATCATTGTGGTAAAGAACAACAATGATGGAGAAGAAAGGACCTGCCTTCGGCCCAGCCCACCAGGTGTTTTGAGGAATGTGAGTTAGAACCAGCTTTCCCTGGTGCTTTCAATTCACCAACATTCCTAACAAGATGTAAGTGATAATCCATTGGGGAAAACATCAGCATCTATCTTTGACGTTGGGAAAATTTTTTCTCTGGCTTGATATCATATACAAAGAAAACTCTTTTTATAAAAAGAGGAAAATAATAGCCATCTACTTAAGAGAAACTATAAAATATAGACAGATATGTAAAAGAATCTTCTGTGTAGTAAAATTTATTTGGGAAGTTCCTCAAATTACTCACTCAGACCAAAAAAAGTAAGATTTTTAAATGGCGTTCTTCTTTGTCAATGAAAATAGTTTGTTCAGACGTAGCAACATTTATCAATGTTGGTATTGCTAGACTTAAGTAGAAAACACTGCAGGTAATTGGCTACATTTTAGGAGACAAAGAAGTCTCAAAACACATCTTTTATGTTCATTTTGAAAAGATAGTTCACCTGGACCAGAAATCATAACCTCTACTGGATTCATGCATATTCTTTCTTAAGTTGTTTTTACATGTTGCTTTATCAGGTTAAAAAAATGGATGCAAGCATGTTAATGAATCTAGTTACATCTACAGATACAAACTTTTCACCATTTCAGAAACTGTTCTCCTACTAAACAGCAACTACATGAGAAACCAATTCCCTAATAGCCCAACTTTTAAAACAGCTTAATATATAATACAAAACATTCATCTGATTAAAATTTTAGTCTCCACTTTAACGCAAGCCAGTAAATCAATTTTCCCACATCAGTAAATTAGCCCAACAAAACTTTTTGCTGCTTTTTACACACTTTTTATCTTACAAACCTAGGCTTATTACAGTAGAATTTTACAGTGAAAAAGGGTTTAAGGGACCATCTCCAACTCTTCCTCAAATGTATAAACTATTTCTACAATGTGTGAAAACTGCCAGATTAAATCACAATTTATAAATTTTAACATACACTTAACTATAGAATTGGTCAAAATAGGAGTAAAACATAAGGTTCAAGGTTATCATATTTTTGACAATTATGGAAATGGATTCCTCACAAACTTGGTAATATCCCAGGCATACAGCTAAGCAATCCATTGTGTGTTTCTGATATAAATCATAAGTTAGCTGCCTATTTTACTGTGATCTTTGAAGATTTACTTTAAAAGATACTTTTTTTTCCCCCAGTGATTCCTAGCTTTCAAATAGAAATGAGACAGAAACAGAGATTAACAGACAACAATGGGTAAGGCACAAGGAAATTAATTTTTTTGGCATATTCCAAATCCAAAAATAAACCATCTGAAAACATACTAACACCAACAAAAGATTCACCACTTTCCATCCATTGGAAATTGCTTCCAAAGTTGACTTTAATAATGGTCAGCTTTTTACTATACTTATGAATAATAGAGAGAACTAAGTCTCAAATCCTCATGGATACGCCACTAAGTCAGCTGGCAAAGAAGCCAAGTATCTGCTTTCTGTACACATTTGTAGCCTCCATTCTTAGAAATGACTCAGAATTCCGTACAGTCTCTTCTCAGTTTATTACTATGAGAATGTATCTCCCTGTTATACCAGAAATTATTATTACTTTCAGACTTCTTGAGAGCCACCAGCTACCCCAGTTAGAGTCCCCAAAATGCTATCTTACCAAATACATGATGTTTTATGAAGACTAAACAAGAAGGGCGAAGTTACACAGACAAAAAGGGAGGGGGTGTCTCTTTGGTTTTAATCCAATTAAATGAAATCCAATTAGCAGCGTTTGGCATGGTCCCTAAAATGAAGAGCTGAGTTCTACATTCTCAGAATGGAAGTGGCTATAGTTTACTTCCTTATTTGAGGGTAATAATTATTTTAGATGATGGGAGCTGGAAAAAAATAATTCTATACACATTAAATAGGTAGAGACCCATACAGAATTATAAACTACTAAAGATGAAGGTATTCTGCTAGTTAGTAACAGGAGGGGAAACTAAGCAGAGTCTGCATGGTCTAGGGCCATAATGAAGCTGGGGTCATTTCTGCAACGTTCTAGTCTCTGACAGATTCCTGAAGAACGGAGCAAGCTTGGGCAAGTCACCTCACTTCCCTGAACTTGGTCAAACTGGGTGTTTATTGCATGGCTTACTAAACACAAAAGACGGGATAAAGAAGGATAATAGAATAGAAACACTTAGAAAAAAAGTAAAAATGTTTTACTTGAGACTGTAGGGTGATATGGAAAAAGAGTATGGATTTTAGAATTAATATAGACCTGCATTCAAACACCAATGAGTGAAACTGGGCAACATAATTTCCTTGGATCTCTTTCTTTGTAAAAAGGACAATCATATCTACTTCAAAGAACTGTTGAAAACTGAATGAGAGAACATACGAAACATTTTGAATTCTTTGGCATTTCTTAATATCACTTTTATGAACTTAGTAGTTCTAAACTTAATTACATATATCATAAGTGAAGTATTTTACAGCTTATTTACTTTATACATGCCTGTGTATAAAAGCACTATTTATTTATTTCCCTCTAATAAGCCAAAAGTATTGTTGTCAGCAGTTAGCTCACTGAAAGGGTAGCATGGTGCTGATAACAATGATATCTCACAGTTGGTAAACTAATAAGACATGGAAGATTATGATTAAATTCAAAAAAAATATGATTAGAAAGAATCAAAGAAAGATAGCTTTTTATCTATTCAAAAAGGATTTGTCTTATTCTATTTCTTAAAAAGAAATATATGAGATGATCAAAAACACAAAATGTCCCTTATTTGCTATTATTTCTGTTACGCTGCTGAAACACTGATACAATTATCTTGTTAAACCAAAAAAACAAAGCAAAGCAAAATAGAGCACATGGAGGAAATGGAGATATTTGACCATCTCCTCAAAGGTGAACCAGTGTTAGGAGATTTTGTGATAAGACAAGCTTTGCCTTTGATACGATGGATTTGGGCAAAAGGTACCCCTCTCTACTAGGACACTTGACTTTTGAACAGAAGAAAAGAATTGGCATTTTGCCAAATCTCACTAATACAAGCTTGGAATTAATGCTCTAAAGAATATGAGGGAGAGGCAGATTTTGAGATACGTTCAACTTTCCTTTGATGTGGCCATGAGAGAAGATAATCCCTCCATTCTCAAAACTGCTGTATAAGTCGAGAGAGCACTTTAACACATGATGTTGAAAAAAACACTTTAACAAAATCTCATTCTGTCATAACACAGCACTCCAGTGGTGCTGCGCAGCAGTGGGGAAAAAAGGAGGGGGGGATATTTTGGAAAAATTGGTGAAGGGAAGACAGTCTTCATGGGCTTGAGGCTTGGGCACAAGGCTTCCTCAGAACAATGCCACATTTGGTTTCATTGTCTGCTTCTGCCTTCTAGAAATTCTTAGCAATTTTTCATCAAGAGTCTCACATTATCATTTTTCATTGCACCTTCAAATTATGTAGCCAGTCCCGGAGGAAGACAGACAAACTTGGTTAAATCTGCCCCTACATATGGTTGATGTTCCTCTAAGGGTCAGGCTCATCACTTGGAGAACGTTGCTTTGACAGAAGAAATCTGTCAGTAGACTTGTCCTTAGCAAAAAATGCAAGATAGAATGTTTATTTCCAGCTCTATCTCATCTTTCTGCACCATCTCTTGCCTTGGTGGTCATCTTTGCGGGTGCTCTAATTTTCTTCTTTCCTGCAATGAAATGTGCCCTCTCCTCCCCAGAACATCATCTGAATTCAGAGCTCTGTACTATTTTGTGATCTTTTTTTTTTTAAAGATTTTATTTATTTATTTGAGAGAGAGAGACACATCAAGAGAGGGAACACAAAGCTGGGGGAGTGGGAGAGGGAGAGGCAGGCTTCCCACTGAGCAGGGAGCCCAATGCAGGGCTCAATCCCAGGACCCTGGGATCATGACCTGAACCTAAGGCAGACTCTTAAGGACTAAGCCACGCAAGTGCCCTCTATTTCATGATTCTAAGTCAGCACTCTTCTCAAGACATTTTTACTTTAGGCCTTCCTCTAATTTATTCATTTTTTTCTCCCTCTCTGTAAAAGGAATTTCTGGCATCTCTGATTTGTCAGGAACGTATTATCTTAGATAGAGGCTCTTGCTAGAATTCTTGGAACTGCAGTTGGGAGGCAACTGTTCATTTAATACCACTGCCCCCACCCCCACAACACCACTAGAAAGATGTGACTTCCCTGACAACATTACCCTGTTCTAAAAAAAAAAAAAAAAGAAAAGAAAAGAAAAAAATATATATACCATTTACTTAAGGCCTATCTATTTCATAGGGCTGCTAAGAGTTAAATAACAGCCATGAAGCTCTCTCCTCTCCCATTGCTTAATAATCATGATTAATGACTCTGCAACACAGTGCTCTCCAGCCATTTTTGGACAACCAGAGATCAGAAACTGAGATCAGAAATTCTGCATCTGTGAGGACCTACAGCCCCTTCCAGGCACTCACATCACACAGGAAACACTGACAGAGAGAACAAGTGGTCTCTTATTAGGCACACTCCAAAGCCCTTGCCCCCAAGATTTTTCCATTTGCAAATGCCATTTGTCTTAGTCTTTCTTCAGCCAGACAAGGATAATGACATGAATTTGGTGTTGGTAAAAAGAGACTTTAGCTCTAGAACTTGAGAAGCGATGTCTCCCTACTTATCCCCTGAAGAATTATGGCAGGGGTCTAGAGAAAGCAGGCTTCCCCAACTAACTCATCCCTTCCACACTCCCGCTTGGGAGGGATCATAGGCAGGGAGAGAACGGCAAGAGTGAAAGGATCGCGAGGAGCCATCAGGCCTACAACGGCTGACCCTTCCGTGGGGCATGCCAACAAAGACGCCAATTAGTAATAAGCGTGGTAGAGACAAACAGGGGAGGCAAGCGATGGAAATGAGCAAGGGAAACACCCTCCAAGAGTCCTAACAGAATTGATGATGCTAGTCTACTGATCCACAAAGGGGTGACAACATTGGCTCTGAACCTCTGGAAGTGCAGACTCACAGCTGATATAGTGGTTATTTATTAACTATATACTTAAAAGGCATTAACTCTGCAAATCCAAGGTACATATGTAGTAGGGAGGAAGGAAGGAAAGAAAAGAGGGAGGGAGGGAGGGAGGAAAGGAGGAGGGAAAGGAGGGAGGGAGGAAGGCAGGCTGTATATTGCACCAGTATAATCCACATAAATAGACCAGCAACTTGTAAGTATTAATGTGCACCAGAATTAGCTTGTGAGCTTTAAAAATACAGGTTGCCAATCCCCCCCCCCCCCCCAGAGTTTCTGATTCTGTAGATCCAAGGAGGAGTCTGAGAATTTGCTTTTCGAACAAGTTCCCTCATAAATCTGAACCTACTGGTCCAGGTATTATACCCTAAGAACGACTACTCTAAACCTTTCTTGGAGAGACTCTATTCTACAGGACACTGAGGACACAGTGTTAGGCTGACACCAAGCCAATGACTCGTTTTCTGTGCCTCAGTTGACGTCAATCTGTAAAGTATGAACCATTTTATTTACTTTTATATAATTCGCAGATGAGGTATAGAATGTATCCTAAGACTAATTTATGATATTTAAGATGCTGGATTGATATTCCGTATTTTATCTGGCACATAAAAAGGAATGCAAATCAAAGACAAAACAGATGTGAAGCTTATTCAAAAAAGCTTAAAGAAGACCAAATACTAGTCAGAGGTAAGAGCACAGACCAAAGCAGGTGTTTTTTGGTTGGTTTGTTCCCAGCTCCTTCCATCTTTATCTTTCCTTAGGTCTTGGGCCTGTTACTGTATAGTGTGGGGACTCAGTTTCCTCATCTCAAAAAAAGACTTGAGTTCCTTCCGTGTGTACCGTTCCAACCTAGGTGATCAGGTAGTCAGTGGACTTGTTCGTTTTGCAAATAGCTAGTTCTTTCCTAAAACACAATATCAGATGCTATTTTATACCACAAATGTACTTTAGAGAAGATCAACCTTGCAAAAAATGTCCCTTAGCTATGATCCTGGGAGCCCTAAGCGCTGTAGAGATTAGTGGTATTGTGAGGTTTCTTTGCATTTGTGCCTTAGGATTGTAAGGTGGTTTCACCATTACATCAGCGCTCGGTTCTGTGCAGCTACATCTAATATCAGAACACATAGAAATCTATGCCATAATTTTCTCTAGCATATTCCTAAGACCGTGGATCACTTAGGCCACGCGGTAACCATTTCTCTAATAGGAAAAATAGTTTCCATCGGCTGGGAGAATTTTTCTGCATTTTTTGTCAGTTATTTCTAGGACTGTAGGTTGGATTGCTAGAAGTTAATACTGTGATAGCAATGTTCTCATTAAGTTGTAAACATCTCTGTAAATGTCCATCCACTTTAGAATTGTAAACACGTCACAATAAAATTATAACGATAGCACTTTTCAAAAACACAGTTTCATATTTTCCAAAGCTACGTTTTAACCCATCAAAGAGTGTTAGAAGGCCAGGAAAGGAAGAAGGTACATGGTATCTGATCCTAATTTCTTTCTAATGATTTAAATCTGGATTCGGCCAAAAGGATCACGATCGTGCCCCTTTTTCCTCTCCTGAGTGTGAACACAAGGGCAGAGTAGACAGCATCAGGCCTAAGTTTGAGTATCTTTGCTAGGATTTACCAGCCCTCTAGTACTGATCTGAGCTTACCTTTGGCAATCTGCTAAACTTTCTGAGCTTCAGTTTCCTCATCATAGAGGGACTAATAATTTTCTTTTGGGATTGAATGGGAAGATGCATATAAACTCACTTCCGTGATGTCCAATGCATGGCAGGAGATTAATAAATTATAAGAGTGGTTATGTTTCTTAGACAGGCTCAGCCTTCCTAGAAGGCAGTCCTCTGGTCCAATACTGAAGTCCCCCCCATCCAGGATGGTTTGTCCTTTGGGCTGCAAATGCAACCTCACAGGCCGGCCATGCCTTTCTTCATGTAAAACTACGTAAGAAAAATCAGTATTGGCGTGCGTCAGCAGACCGTGATGGCCCATCTCATTTGGATACTTACTTATGTCTTAGAGTTTTAAGTGAAGGTTGACTTTTGATAAGTGCGGTGCCTTGCTAACAAACACAAGTGCTATTTTATATTTTGGTTCGGAAAGCATCCTTGAGCAGAACAGACTGTACACGCACCAAAAGCATATCGACTCTTAAGCCTGAGACAATTAACAGAAAGCTTGTTTCAAACTGTGCTTACCACACAAAACATGAAGAAAATGTCAAAATATTTTTTTTACTTGTTTGAGCACTATTTTTAGATGGTTTTTGAATAGAGAACACATATTTGTTAGAGACTACGAATTCAATCCAGATGGAGGCTTCACTATGAAGTTATGGGATGCAAAAGATCTGGTTTTCCTTTGTTAAGAAAAACCAGAAAGCCTGATCAGCTGAAAAATCAAGGTTACCCAGGCCCAGGCCTAAGAACCTCCATGAATATTTTATAATAATTTTTAATACATTTAGAACAGAGCTCCCTTCAAAAATAAAACAGAATAAAAAACAAAATCAAAGAGAAGGCAGGGGGAGCAGGAGGAAGGGAGGGAGGAGTTGCGAGGAAGGAGAGGGGTAGGGAGAGGCAGGAGGAGGGAAAGAGGGGGTGAGGAAGAGAGAGGGAAGAAGGGAACTTAGGAAGGAACGGAGGGAGGGGCGAAGAAGGAGAAAGAGGGAAGGGGAGAAGGGAAGGGAGGGGGACACGTCTTCACAAATTTCACCAATGTACTTCTTGGTCTCTTTTTATTGCATTTAAACCTTCGCCATGAAAAAGCATCTCTGTGTGGAGCTCTGAGTTGGGTGGCTGGGAGGCTTTGGCTTTGGAATGCTCACACTTCAGACGTGACAGACGTTGTACAATGAATGGGCAGTCCCAGAGTTACGAGTTTCTCCCACATACCAAATACATTAAGTAGCAGCAGAGTGCTTGGAAGAGCTTTGGCACGGGGCCACGCTGTAACAGGAACTTGCTTGGCAAAGAGCTGCTTTAAGCACATTTGCTCTATGCATATTTGTAGCCATTTCTTTCCCTTTTAGCCCCTTTGAAACTGACATGGGTGGGCCAGTTTCTTGAGGATGTCCACCACCGAACAAAACGCAAAAGCCAGACCTCCTAGAATTTGCTACAGGGGCTCTGGCCAAAAGAGCTGCTGATTCTCCCCCTGCTCGTGCCGCCATGCATTACATGGGTCCATACCACATATGATTCTCCTCTGTGGTGGGCTGAGACTTAAAATATTATATTAGCATTATCACTGGAGATCAAATCCAAACCAGGGAGGAGGTAAATATCGTTTGCTTTATCACAAAACGCGAAGTCAGGTATGTTTGGCTTTTGTGGGACGAACGGAGGCACCTAGGACACTGATCAAGTAGTCCAATGGTAGCAGTTAACCATTAAAAAAATGTCAAACATAACTGAGAAGGAAATTTATTTTCCAGTTTAACAGCAGAAAAGGCAGACCTCCAGTCAGGAGGATAATGCTTGCTATTAAAACGTAACTGATGAATGCTACAAAAAGAGTATTTGTCATCAAACAATACTTCCATTGTAAAACAATTCCAACCTATGCATGAAAGATTCCAAACGCTAGTACAGCATTCAATTTGATACTGGAGTTTTATCATATTATTTCATGCGAAGAAGAATTATATACTCAATCTGTCTGACAGCTTTGCATATAAAGAACAGTTTCTGCATGACAAATGTGGTGAGCTTATTAAGTTACCAATATACTGCCAAGCCATATTGTCTCAGCGACAGCAGACCCAAAATATTTTCAAATGATTTTTTAAAAGGGCAATGCGGGAAAGCTTGAACAACCACATGTTCTGACTTTAATAAAAGTCACAATTGCAGGAACATTTACCTTATATCTAATTAGAACAAATCATCCATAAGTCTCATTTAGCCCATATTTAGTCTGTCAGAGACTTTTATTTTTTAAGATAGTTGGAAATATTAGTTTTTGATTTATCATCTGCTACCTCACAGCTGCAGAAAACAACAAAAGCAAGACACTATTAATGTGGATATAAAAACAGACCGCTTTTTCTTTCTTAAAAAATATAGAGACAAGAGCGTCCTTACAAACTTTTTTGTATGATGGGTGGAAACAAACTGCTAAATAATGCAAAAGATTACTTTAAGAAAATATTTAATCAAAATTAGTAATAGAAAATAATTCCAAGCAGACTAGCCTCCTAATTTTCTCATGTGCTTGAAGACATTGTTACTTTCAATCATGGAATGAATGAGAACCACTAAATTATATTTGCATTGCAAACAGGAATTGTGAAAAGCCTGGATCATAATCATGCTAATAAAAACAAAAGGATATGAAACAAAGGGACTCCATATTATTAATGAGGACACTGGGAAGGAGCACATGCTAGGTGCCGGGTACTGTGTTCAGCATTTTTGACAAAACTGTTTTTATTTTAATTCTTAAAATAACTCTGTAATATAGTTCCATTGCACAGATGAGGAAAATAAGACACAGAAGTGTCCAACTGGCTCAAGGTCATGGGGCTAGATATAAATCCAGGAATTCCTGATGAAGCACTAAGCTCTTGACTGCCCTTTCATCCTATTTCCTTGCTCCACTGGATTGGGGTGGTTTTCGTCACATAAAAGAAAACTAAACAGGGTTGTCAGACTAGCCTATGAAGAGCTGTCAGCTATATCAAAGATTATAGCCTAGTTACACCAAAATAACAAAGGCAACTGTGCCACTCTGTTCTTATCGACGACTATGCGATGGGGACACGACTTGGGCATATGCCTCACTCTGTGTTGAATATTTCAAGAGTCATGCACCCCATTTAGAGGGGAAAGTGCCAACAGGGATTTTGCTAACAAGAACTATTGCTAAATTGCCTTAAGTGTAGCTTCATTACAAATTTAAGAGTTAAATTTTCCAATAGATTGAAAGTAGTTTTGTTTTGTTACGATTGCCCTCCCTCCAAAACAGTCTAGAGTTAGAGAAGAATGAGTGCATGAGTGCATGGAGTGTAATTTTTTTTAGTGTATATTTTCTATGGAGCCCCATGACTTCTTTAAGTCACTTACCCTGCACTCAACGTTACTGTGCTCTATTGCAACTGCTTCCTAATTGGGCAAAAAAACCCAAGAGAGTCCTGGATGCCAACGGCCACTGACTATCTCCCCTTCAGTCATAAGAATAAAGGAAATAGTCTACCAGGTAGTGTCATTGCATAACAGCAGCAGACTACTGACTTAAAGATACACTAAGTAACAGTTTGGGAGTTTCCCAGACTATTTTCCTTCCTTTCTCTCAGATACAAACGTAGAATATGCAAATATTACTATACACATACATTATATCCTCACACACATAAACAAATTTTTCTAAAGAATTTATTTATTTCTGTTGAGAGAGAGAGAACACACGTGCATGAGCAGAGGGAGGGGAAGAGGGAGAGAGAATTTCAAGCAGACTCCAGGCTGAGCACAGAGCCTGACATGGGGCTCGATCCCCCAATGCTGAGAATATGGCCTGACCCAAGATTAAGACATGGATGTTTAACTGACTGAGCCACCCAGGCACTCCCACACATACTAATTCAAGAGGATAACAGCCAAATGGGAAAAAGAAAAAATACATGGTCATTCAGTAAAAAGTTAGGTTCTCCTATTACTAAAATATTTCAATATCTATTTTCTGTTACTGAAAATTTTCCATGTTTTAGAGAGTAGTTGGGAAAATAATAATAAGCAAAATCATATGCTAGTCTATAAGGGAATGAGGTCATCCTAGAACAATGTCATTATTTAATTATACTTTGAATTCTCATTTCAAAGTGAGCCTGCTAATGATTGCAGGAACGTGCAACATAAAAACAACATCATTGGGGGAGGAGTCAAGATGGCGGAGAAGTAGCAGCCTGAGACTACATCAGGTAGCAGGAGATCAGCTCGATAGCTTATCTAAACATTGCAAACACCTACAAATCCAACGGGAGAGTGAAGAGAAGAAGAACAGCAACTCTAGAAACAGAAAATCAACCACTTTCTGAAAGGTAGGACTGGCGGAGAAGTGAATCTAAAACGACGGGAAGATAGACCGCGGGGGGAGGGGCCGGCTCCCGGCAAGCGGCGGAGGAACGGAGCACAAAATCAGGACTTTTAAAAGTCTGTTCCACTGAGGGACATTGCTCCAGGGGCTAAACCGGGGTGAAGCCCACGCGGGGTCAGCGTGGCCCCAGGCCCCGCAGGGTCACAGAAGGATCGGGGGTGTCGGAGTGTCACAGAGCTCGCAGGTATTAGAACGGAGAAGCCGGCTGCAGAGACAGAGCCGAGGACTGAACTCTCAGCTCGGGGTTACCTTGAACTGGTCGCGGGCTGGGTGAGCTCGGAGCGCGGCTAGAGGCTGGGGATACGGGAGTGATTGGGTGCTGTCCTCTGGGGGCGCACTGAGGAGTGGGGCCCCAGGCTCTCGGCTCCTCCAGGCCGGAGACTAGGAGGCCGCCATTTTCATTCCCGTCCTCCGGAACTCTACGGAAAGCGTTCAGGGAACAGAAGCTCCCAAAAGCGAACCCGAGCCGATTACTTAGTCCGGCCGCCGGTAAGGGCGGTGCAATCCCGCCTCAGGCAAAGACACTTGAGAGTCACTACAACAGGCCCCTCCCCCAGAAGATCAACAAAATATCCAGCCAGGACGAAGTTCATCTATCAAGGAGAAAGCAGGTTCAATTCCTAAGACAGCAGAGCAATTCCAGAGGAGGAGAAAGCAAAGCATGGAACTCATGGCTTTCTCCCCATGATTCTTTAGTCTTGCGGCTACTTCAATTTTTTTTTTCTTTTTTCAATTTTTTTTTCTTTTTTCTTTTTTCTTCTTCTGCTAAATTTTTTAAAACTTTTACCCTTTTCTTTTTTAACGTTTTTTGACTAGTTCATCTAAATATATATATATTTTCTTTCTTTTTTATATTTTTTTGTTTTATTTTTTAAATTTTTTCTTTTTTTTTTTTCTTTTTTTTTCAGAACCTGTTTTTATCCCCTTTCTCCCCCCCACAATTTGGGGTCTCTTCTCATTTGGTTACAGCGCATTTTTCTGGGGTCTTTGCCACCCTTTTAGTAGTTTATTTGCTCCTTCATATCCTCTTATCTGGACAAAATGACAAGGCAGAAAAAATCACCACAAACAAAAGAACAAGAGACAGTACCGAAGGCTAGGGACCTAATCAACACAGACATTGGTAATATGTCAGATCAAGAGTTCAGAATGACGATTCTGAAGGTTCTAGCTGGGCTTGAAAAAGGCATGGAAGATATTAGAGAAACCCTCTCTGGAGATATTAAAGCCCTTTCTGGAGAAATTAAAGAACTAAAATCTAACCAAGTTGAAATCAAAAAAGCTATTAATGAGGTGCAATCAAAAATGGAGGCTCTCACTGCTAGGATAAATGAAGCAGAAGAAAGAATTAGTGATATAGAAGACCAAATGACAGAGAATAAAGAAGCCAAACAAAAGAGGGACAAACAGCTACTGGACCATGAGGGGAGAATTCGAGAGATAAGTGACACCATAAGACGAAACAACATTAGAATAATTGGGATTCCAGAAGAAGAAGAGGAAACAGAGAGGGGAGCAGAAGGTCTATTGGAGAGAATCATTGGAGAGAATTTCCCTAATATGGCAAAGGGAACAAGCATTAAAATCCAGGAGATGCAGAGAACCCCCCTCAAAGTCAACAAGAATAGGTCCACACCCCGTCACCTAATAGTAAAATTGACAAGTCTTAGTGACAAAGAGAAAATCCTGAAAGCAGCCCGAGAAAAGAAGTCTGTAACATACAATGGTAAAAATATTAGATTGGCGGCAGACTTATCCACAGAGACCTGGCAGGCCAGAAAGAGCTGGCATGATATATTCAGAGCACTCAACGAGAAAAACATGCAGCCAAGAATACTCTATCCAGCTAGGCTATCATTGAAAATAGAAGGAGAGATCAAAAGCTTCCAGGACAAACAAAAACTGAAAGAATTTGCAAACACCAAACCAGCTCTACAGGAAATATTGAAAGGGGTCCTCTAAGCAAAGAGAGAGCCTAAAAGTAGTAGATCAGAAAGGTACAGAGACAATATACAGTAACAGTCACCTTACAGGCTAATAATGGCACTAAATTCATATCTCTCAATAGTTACCCTGAATATTAATGGGCTAAATGCCCCAATCAAAAGACACAGGGTATCAGAATGGATAAAAAAACAAAACCCATCAGTATGTTGCCTACAAGAAACTCATTTTAGACGCGAAGACACCTCCAGATTTAAAGTGAGGGGGTGGAAAACAATTTACCATGCTAATGGGCATCAGAAGAAAGCTGGGGTGGCAATCCTTATATCAGATCAATTAGATTTTAAGCCAAAGACTATAATAAGAGATGAGGAAGGACACTATATCCTACTCAAAGGGTCTGTCCAACAAGAAGATCTAACAATTTTAAATATCTATGCCCCTAACATGGGAGCAGCCAACTATATCAACCAATTAATAACAAAATCAAAGAAACACATCAATAATAATATAATAATAGTAGGGGACTTGAACACTCCCCTCACTAAAATGGACAGATCATCCAAGCAAAAGATCAACAAGGAAATAAAGGCCTTAAATGACACACTGGACCAGATGGACATCACAGATATATTCAGAACATTTCATCCCAAAGCAACAGAATACACATTCTTCTCTAGTGCACATGGAACCTTCTCCAGAATAGATCACATCCTGGGTCACAAATCAGGTCTCAACCGGTATCAAAAGATTAGGATTATTCCCTGCATATTTTCAGACCACAATGCTCTGAAGCTAGAACTCAATCACAAGAGGAAAGCTGGAAAGAACCCAAATACATGGAGACTAAACAGCATCCTTCTAAAGAATGAATGGGTTAACCAGGAAATTAAAGAAGAATTGAAAAAATTCATGGAAGCAAATGATAATGAAAACACAACAGTTCAAAATCTGTGGGACACAGCAAAGGCAGTCCTGAGAGGAAAATATATAGCGGTACAAGCCTTTCTCAAGAAACAAGAAAGGTCTCAAGTACACAACCTAACCCTACACGTAAAGGAGCTGGAGAAAGAACAAGAAAGAAACCCTAAACCCAGCAGGAGAAGAGAAATCATAAAGATCAGAGCAGAAATCAATGAAATAGAAACCAAAAAAACAATAGAAAAAATCAATGAAACTAGGAGCTGGTTCTTTGAAAGAATCAATAAGATTGATAAACCCCTGGCCAGACTCATCAAAAAGAAAAGAGAAAGGACCCAAATCAATAAAATCATGAATGAAAGAGGAGAGATCACAACTAACACCAAAGAAATACAGACAATTATAAGAACATACTATGAGCAACTCTACGCCAACAAATTGGACAATCTGGAAGAAATGGATGCATTCCTAGAGACATATAAACTACCACAACTGAACCAGGAAGAAATAGAAAACCTGAACAGGCCCATAACCAGTAAGGAGATTGAAACAGTCATCAAAAATCTCCAAACAAACAAAAGCCCAGGGCCAGACGGCTTCCCAGGGGAATTCTACCAAACATTTAAAGAAGAACTCATTCCTATTCTCCTGAAACTGTTCCAAAAAATAGAAATGGAAGGAAAACTTCCAAACTCATTTTATGAGGCCAGCATCACCTTGATCCCAAAACCAGACAAGGATCCCACCAAAAAAGAGAACTACAGACCAATATCCTTGATGAACACAGACGCAAAAATTCTCGCCAAAATACTAGCCAATAGGATTCAACAGTACATTAAAAGGATTATTCACCACGATCAAGTGGGATTTATTCCAGGGCTGCAGGGTTGGTTCAACATCCACAAATCAATCAATGTGATAGAACACATTAATAAAAGAAAGAACAAGAACCATATGATACTCTCCATAGATGCTGAAAAAGCATTTGACAAAGTACAGCATCCCTTCCTGATCAAAACTCTTCAAAGTGTGGGGATAGAGGGCACATACCTCAATATTATCAAAGCCATCTATGAAAAACCCACCGCAAATATCATTCTCAATGGAGAAAAACTGAAAGCTTTTCCGTTAAGGTCAGGAACACGGCAGGGATGTCCATTATCACCACTGCTATTCAACATAGTACTAGAAGTCCTAGCCTCAGCAATCAGACAACAAAAAGAAATTAAAGGCATCCAAATTGGTAAAGAAGAAGTCAAACTATCACTCTTCGCAGATGATATGATACTATATGTGGAAAACCCAAAAGACTCCACTCCAAAACTGCTAGAACTTGTACAGGAATTCAGTAAAGTGTCAGGATATAAAATCAATGCACAGAAATCAGTTGCATTTCTGTACACCAACAACAAGACTGAAGAAAGAGAAATTAAGGAGTCAATCCCATTTACAATTGTACCCAAAACTATAAGATACCTAGGAATAAACCTAACCAAAGAGACTAAGAACCTATACACAGAAAATTATAAAGTACTCATCAAAGAAATTGAGGAAGACACAAAAAAATGGAAAAATGTTCCATGCTCCTGGATTGGAAGAATAAATATTGTGAAAATGTCTATGCTACCTAAAGCAATCTACACATTTAATGCAATCCCTATCAAAATACCATCCATTTTTTTCAAAGAAATGGAACAAATAATCCTAAAATTTATGTGGAACCAGAAAAGACCTCAAATAGCCAAAGGAATATTGAAGAACAAAGCCAAAGTTGGTGGCATCACAATTTCGGACTTCAAGCTCTATTACAAAGCTGTCATCATCAAGACAGCATGGTACTGGCACAAAAACAGACACGTAGATCAGTGGAACAGAATAGAGAGCCCAGAAATCGACCCTCAACTCTATGGTCAACTAATCTTCGACAAAGCAGGAAAGAATGTCCAATGGAAAAAAGACAGCCTCTTCAATAAATGGTGCTGGGAAAATTGGACAGCCACATGCAGAAAAATGAAATTGGACCACTTCCTTACACCACACACGAAAATAGACTCCAAATGGATGAAGGACCTCAATGTGAGAAAGGAATCCATCCAAATCCTTGAGGAGAATGCAGGCAGCAACCTCTTCGACCTCAGCCATAGCAACATCTTCCTAGGAACAACGGCAAAGGCAAGGGAAGCAAGGGCAAAAATGAACTATTAGGATTTCATCAAGATCAAAAGCTTTTGCACAGCAAAGGAAACAGTTCACAAAACCAAAAGACAACTGACAGAATGGGAGAAGATATTTGCAAACGACATATCAGATAAAGGGCTAGTATCCAAAATCTATAAGGAACTTAGCAAACTCAACACCCAAAGAACAAACAATCCAATCAAGAAATGGGCAGAGGACATGAACAGACATTTCTGCAAAGAAGACATCCAGATGGCCAACAGACACATGAAAAAGTGCTCCACGTCTCTCGGCATCAGGGAAATACAAATCAAAACCACAATGAGATATCACCTCACACCAGTCAGAATGGCTAAAATTAACAAGTCAGGAAATGACAGATGCTGGCGAGGATGTGGAGAAAGGGGAACCCTCCTCCACTGTTGGTGGGAATGCAAGCTGGTGCAACCACTCTGGAAAACAGCATGGAGGTTCCTCAAAATGTTGAAAATAGAACTACCCTATGACCCAGCAATTGCACTACTGGGTATTTACCCTAAAGATACAAACATAGTGATCCGAAGGGGCACGTGTACCCGAATGTTTATAGCAGCAATGTCTACAATAGCCAAACTATGGAAAGAACCTAGATGTCCATCAACAGATGAATGGATAAAGAAGATGTGGTATATATACACAATGGAATACTATGCAGCCATCAAAAGAAATGAAATCTTGCCATTTGCGACGACGTGGATGGAACTAGAACGTATCATGCTTAGTGAAATAAGTCAATCGGAGAAAGACAACTATCATATGATCTCCCTGATATGAGGACATGGAGAAGCAAAATGGGGGGTTAGGGGGATAGGAGAAGAATAAATGAAACAAGATGGGATTGGGAGGGAGACAAACCATAAATGACTCTGAATCTCACAAAACAAACTGGGGGTTGCTGAGGGGAGGTGGGATTGGGAGAGGGGGAGGGGGCTATGGACATTGGGGAGGGGAGGTGAACCATAAGAGACTATGGACTCTGAAAAACAACCTGAGGGTTTTGAAGGGTCAGGGGTGGGAGGTTGGGGCAACCTGAGGGTTTTGAAGGGTCAGGTGTGGGAGGTTGGGTGAACAGGTGGTGGGTAATGGGGAGGGCACGTTTTGCATGGAGTACTGGGTGTTGTGCAAAAAGAATGAATACTGTTACGCTGAAAAAATAAATAAAATGGGGAAAAAAAAACAACATCATTATTTATTTTTCAGTGTTATCAATGATGTATTCGGAAAATATGTTTTTGTATGCACAAGAAATAGGGTACCAGATCTGTCTCATCCTTGTTTTATTTATTCAATATTAATTGGAAAAAACATTTATGGCATACCAACTGTGTGAATGTACAAAGAGAACATACAACTGGATGTTTCAGATATTCGTTTAAAGGATTTAGAACTGAAGAAGACTTTGCCATCACAATCAGTGTTGGAACATTCATGACCAGGCAAGTTTTCCTTGGTGCCCCTGGGCTAATTAGACATTACATTCAGGTCAGCTTTCATTCTTGGAAAGATAGTCACTTTTAAAATAAAGTATGTTTCTCAGTTAATGTTCCTAAGTATTTGAGAAATGTTCCTAAGTATTTGAGAAATCCACATGCAGAACATACTAGAAAACACATTCTATTTGTGGATAAAGACCAAAGGGAAAGAGCAAAAGCAGTTGAATGTTCATAACTGGTTCTTGTTTTATCCCCAAATATATCATCTCCTTTCTACCTTGCCATTGGTCTTTGCTTATTCTGATATTTACTGGTATGGGATAAAAAATTTATTGAACTTGGGGACCCTGGGTGGCTCAGTTGGTTAACTGGGCCTTAACTGTCTTTGGCTCAGGTCATAATCCCAGGGTCTTCGGATGGAGCCCTGCATTGGGCTCCCTGTTCCGTGGGGAGCCTACTTCTCCCAGCTCCCTCTGATGGTGCTCTTTCTCTCTGTCAAATAAATAAAATCTTTAAAAAAATTATTAAACCTAAAAGAGAGAAATCAGATAGTGTTTTAGGAGCTGAGTTGAATAAACTGAAACAAAAGTGACTAATCAAAGCCAAATGACCATAAGTACTTTACCACAAACATAGATGTACTTAAGTCCTTTTATCAGTTACAAGGCAGCAACCATTGGACAGCTCTGGAGAAGAAGACACCGTACAAGGTGCTTGTCAGGGGTTCTGATAACCAGGTATTCCCCAAAGAATTCACAGTCCAGTTTGAGAAGCAGACATATTCTGTAACTGGAGGCAAGAGGCAATACACAGCAGAAGCGCTAATGGATGAACAAGCTGATTTCAGAAGGAACACAGGAGAGATACAGCACTTGAGGTAAACACACACACACACACACACACACACACACAGAGAGAGAGAGAGAGAGAGAGAGAGAGAGAGAGAGAAACCATTCGGGGTTTGACTACCAGGTAAGGGTTGCCATTTCAAATGACTCAAATCAATACTATGGAAAAGACCCTTTCAATTTTGGAACAAAACTTGTGATTTGAAGGGCAGTTCAGATGTTCCTCATGGGAAAAGGTCTATGGAAATCAGGTCAGTTAACCACATGAAGTTGAGGAGTCTGACTGCCACTTTCGAGGTAGATCACAGAACAAGTACTGGTGTCTCGAGTTTGGTTCCCTACAAATGAAATCCGATATGAGGATGGGTAAGATTTATTAAAGAAGTGTTCCCGGTAGAAACTGGTAAGGACTTTGTCTGGGGCAGGGAGCAGGAGGAGCATAACAGGAATGGGGAAAAAGCCAGGCAAGAGTAGTTTTTCTAGTGGAGTGCTACAGAGGGTAGCTTCAGTTTGATCCCACTGAGGAACTAGAGGCTGCAAGTTGCATGTTAGAGTTTATCCCAACCTAAAGCAAAGGAGCTGGGCTTTGCTACACACCAGAGTAGGCACAAACTCTTTGGCACCTCAGCACTCCAGCAACCCAAAAACAATCCTCTGAAGAAAATCCCAAGTTCTTTGCCAGCACAAGCAGAGCATCCAGAGGCTGGGATTGCGAGCTCAGAAACAGTCAAAGAAAGGCAAGGAGGTAACAGTGCCAACAGTGGGTAGTGCACAGACTGATGAAAAGTGGGTGAGGATGTTCCTTACCTAACCGCCATACCCCTATTTTGCAGGGAGGTCAGTTCTTGGACCACACCCTCCTAGGACAGATCCGGCCAGTGCCCTTGTCCCCGCACTCACAAAAACATGCCAAGACAGCCCCCAAATCAGTGCATTCATCTAATGCTACAATTAGAGCACGTAGGAAGGGAAGAACACTACTGGCTGTGAAATTCATATGTCTGCAAAGCAATTTCATCCCAGTGGCACAAGCAATTCAATCACCACCCCGGTGCTGCAGATTTAATAGCTTAATTTTCTATGGACTGACAACGTCCATCCTAACAAGCCCCTTGCGGAATGCCTCAGGACAAGGCTGCGCAACACATCATTTGATGCTGTGTGCTTACCTAATTATTCCTCTTCTAGAAGCATTTCACGGGGTGGGCACGGAAGAATGAGTTAGCAGGGGAACTTAGGCACTGCTTCAATATTTAGAGAACATAAGGTATTATTATAGGATTAATAAGCAAGGCTAGTTCAGCAATAGGGAAGGCTGCCAAGGGAGGGTGTGGAATTGCTATCACTGGAGATAATGAAGGCTGAGAATAGATACCCACCCAGAATGGATTTTATAGACAATAAAAATCCATCCCACTATTCTAGAGCAGGGGACGCACTCTGGGCTTCACTGTAGGACTCTTCCAGCCCAAATGATTTCATATATTAGCTACAGCAGTTTAGCTTAAAATATTAGTTATTAAATATTACTTATTCCGAAGTGTATCCAGTACAGGGGTGGTTGAGTGACAGCCATCACTGGAATTATAAACCACACTAGCATCTATAAACAAACGCCCACTCTGAAAACAGGACAATGAGAATCCAGGAAGGCAGATTTGTCCAGTAGAGAAATAGGGACCAAAATAACCACACAGCGATGTACTTGAACATCAGCTATACCGGGCCCGAATAAGCAACAGTCGTACTTGTTGCGATGGTTCACACACTGCTTGATGTGTATGGTATGGAGACGTTGAGTGCTGAATGCCTGGTCGCTCTGATGATCGTTCTAGAGACGTCATCAAGGATGATGTGAGTTTCAGAAATATCAGAAGAGCTGCACAGGGTGGGTCATTCTAGAAGTCGGAGGAACGAATACACTTTTAAAGCATCCTGGGAATGTGACAAGGATTTCCGATTTTTCAATCACGGTTTCTTTAGGTCAGAACAAATTTTTTAACATTTCCATGACAGAGTAGAAGGTCAGCTCATCAGTCAGATGCTGGATCTGTGGTTCATGAGGCCTTATGCCTGCTCAAGGAATGGCACACAGAAACACTTAATTTTCTTTGAATTAGTGAATGGAGACAATGATAAATCTGTCTAGTCAACACAGTCCAGTGGTCTCTGGAGATACACAGGGCAGAGGTAAGAGATTTCTCTAAACCTTGTCCAGTTTTATATGGTGGTATTTTATGAATCAACTTTTAGTACATTATTTCTTTTGGTTTCTTTTCTTTTTTTTCTTTTTATTTAATTCTAAGTCCTTTAATAAACCCTCTTGCTGGGGAACTAATTTGTGGCTTTCACTGCATAGACATGGGACACATATTGACTATAGAATTTGCCATGACTTTCAAATTTTAGATTCTGATATTAGAGCAACACCATAAATTACTGGGACCTCTTAACCACCTGCCCTTCCAAATTTTAATTATACCATGAGCTCTGGAGAATTGTATATACATCTTAAAGCCCATATGCTTGCATTTGCACATGGTTCAGGACGATGTGATTTCACGGTCCTGAAACCAGAAATGTTCTCTTCAAAAACCTGGAGAAGTTTTAATTGAATTATGAACAGAATATAGATAGATAGATAGATAGATAGATAGATATAAAATATGTTGTGGAATTAGAAACCAAAAACACCTATGTTACCTATATACTGCAGTGAATAATTTACTTTTCAGAATAATGTAATAATACTGATTTGAATTTCAGAAAATTGATAAAATCACAAACCTAGTATACATTTAATAAAGGTACCGAGAATGCTAAACTTTAGCCGAAAATGAGTATTTTGAGATCTGAATGGTCTTACATTTTTAAAAAATATTTACTCAGTGTCTATTATGTGCAAAATACTATATTAGGAACTAATGATATAGTAGTGAATTGAAGCTTGAAAGTGGGGCTTTTGTATTAGTGAGGAATGAAGACTAATCAAATAATCCTGTAAGCAAATGTGAACTTGACATTGTGACAAGAAAGCAGTGCTTTGAGCACCTACTCGGGAGAATCTGACCCATGCAAGGAGGTCAGGGAAGGCTTGTATGGAAGAACAGAGGGCTGAACTGAGGTGAGAACGATAAACAGAAGCTCACGTAGTGAGGAAAGAAGAGAGTACTTTTGAGGCCATGGGGCTGCCAACAGACTTAACCTAGAGGCTGGGAGAAATAAGGACGTATTCCAGAGTTCTTAAGTCATTAACTGTGGTTATGTGATCTGTGGAAAGCAACAGATCAATGCTAATTCTGGGATGAAGAATTGGGTGGTAGGGAATGGTGGAATTTAAAAGGAATCATGTAATACTATATATACATTTTGTTTAACCTTGTGTTATTTTTTCCATTTCAGCTTGTACACATTTATGATGAACAGACACCTAGCACTTCTAACAAATAATCACCACTTCATCATTCTTAAAGACTTTTCATTTCAACCTTCAGTCATGCCCACTGTCACATACTCCTCATTTCAATGGAAAATTTGCTCATTTTTTAAGTCTAACGGAAAATAGTCAAAGATTTTATACTATGGCGAAACCATGTGAACGTGCTATATTGTTTGCATGGAGGGGAACTCTGAAAAGAGTTGAAGGGCGTTACACTGTATGGAGCCATTAGCAAGACACACTGATGTTATGAGAGACTAAACCAGAGTAGGCCCCATTAAGTTAACACTGCTAAATGATGCCATTTTCTTCTCTTCTTTGGTCATGAATAATCATTTATTGATAAAGGAAGAAGGAAAACACCCAACAACTAAGATGCAGGGACTGATACTGCATTCTCTTATCCTCTAAAAAGCACTCCCTATGATCTGGCAATTGCACTACTGAGTATTTACCCCAAAGATACAGATGTAGTGAAAAGAAGGGCCATATGCACCCCAATGTTCACAGCAGCCATGCCACAGTCGCCAAACTCTGGAAAGAGCTGAGATACCCTTTAACAGATGAATAGATAAAGAAGATGTGGTTGGTTCATATCACAATGGAATATTACTCAGCCATCAGAAAGGATGAATTCCCAACTCCTGCATCAACATAGATGGGACTGGAGGAGATTATGCTGAGTGAAATAAGTCAAGTAGAGAAAGTCAATTACCATGTGGTTTCACTTACTTGTGGAGCATAAGGAAGAGCATGGAGGACATTAAGAGAAGGAAGGGAAAAATGAAGGGGGGAATATCAGAGGGGGAGGCGAATCATGAGAGATGATGGACTCCCGGAATCAAACTGAGGGTTTCAGAGGGGAGAGGGCTGGGGGATGAGTGACCCCAGTGATGGGTATTAAGGAGGGCATGGGTAGCATGGAGCACTGTTATTACATGTAAACAATGAATATGGAACATTGCATCAAAAACTAATGATGTATGATGACTAGCATAACATAATAAAAAATAATAATTAAAAAAAGGAAAAATATCCTAATATCAACAACAACAAAAAATAAATATATAAAAAGCACTCCAAAGTGATGAATAGTGGTTCTTTGGTACTAATTGGTTCTGCTTCTCTGGAGAACCCTGGCTAATACAGGATGAATTCACTGAGGAGTAACATGATCCAAACTGCCTTGTAGAAAGATAAATTTGGTGTCAATGAGGATGTTAGACCCAAAAGGAAAGTCTGGAATTCAGAAGGACTTCTCAGAAGAATACCATAATCCCAGTAGTACATTATGAAGGCTTAATCTACAGCTGTTGCAAAGCTAATGAAGTTTGGATGGAAAGGTAATTCAGAAATATAACTGTCACATCTCATAGTACTACCCAGGTGGCCCAGTTAAATGAATAAAAGTAAACTCCACAGGTTTCAAGAGCGCAGAAGAGAAATGTAATAATACTTTCAGGACATAAGAACTCAGGCAAACTGGTAATGGAGTTTTGATACCTTAATTAAGGTAAACATTCTATTAAAATATATGCAATTGCCAATATTCAAGGGGTTTGTTGTTGTTGTTGTGTTCATGATAATGGTAATGATAATTTTATGTAGTTCAAACCATAAGCAACTAATATGTGAGAAGGACATCCATGATTTGGACCAATATACCCAGTTGTGTGAATTCTTTGTACTTTTTTTTTAACACTTTCTTTCCTGAATCTTACTTTGACTTTTTTTTTTTTAAAGATTTTATTTATTTATTTGACAGACAGAGATCACAAGTAGACAGAGAGGCAGGCGGAGAGAGAGGAGGAAGCAGGCTCCCCGCTGAGCAGAGCGCCCGATGCGGGGCTCCATCCCAGGACCCTAGGATCATGACCTGAGCCGAAGGCAGAGACTTTAACCCACCGAGCCACCCAGGTGCCCCTTACTTTGACTTTTGATGATGATATTATTATATTTAACTTTTTGAATAATACATTAACGTGTTTTTTAAATAAATACAAAAAGGAATAGTAATGAAATCTCTTCTTACTACTCCTCAGCTCACCCACCCCCTGACACCCATGAGCACCTTCCTGTGTCTCCTATACAAATTTCTTTGTGTGTTTACTAGTTACAATAAACAAGCAAAAAAATGGAATCTTATTCACCACCCTCCATACAAACACCACTTTTTTTTTCCACAAAAGGAAATATAAAGTACAAATTGTTCTGCACTTTGCTTTTTTCCACCTAACAAAATGTCTTGGAGATGTTTCCAAATTAATACATAGAGTGCTTCCCAATTATTGTCTATAGCCGCATAGTGTTCCATTATACGGACAGGCCACAGTTTATTCAACATGTCCCTACGATGAACATTTGAGTTGTTCACAAAATGCTGTTATTAAAAGCAATCCATAATTATGGGCACATGTCCTTTCACCTGTGTGCAAGGGATCTAGAGGTGTGGCATACATCCTCATAACTTGGGGTCCAGTTTTCATAAGAGAAAAGAAATGAAAGTAGAAGAAAAATAACGGGTTTTTTTAAAAGGAAAGAAAAAGAAGGAAATAATGGAATAAAGGCAGGCAGGCAGACTAGGACAGGGCCAAAGAAGGAAGAAATGTGAAATGAGGAAAAGAAAAGGAGAAAAAAATCAAGAGAGGGAAATGCTCTTGACCTCTGGGAGATGGTGTGAGGGAAGTGATTAAACCGTAGTTCAGGGGTGGAGGGCGTCAGGAGAGGGCACGTGGGAATCGCAGGGAGCTTCATCAATGCTGGCAGAACATAACAAGGAAGTGACTCTTCCTGTCCAAATAATCCTGCCCACTACAGCGACACAGGAGAGAGAAGTTTCGAGGCTAAAAATACAGCACATGGAGGCAGACATCTCTGAATAGAGCCCAGGACATGGCCATTCCAGGTTATCTAGCGAGTAAGTCACAGAGGGAAGCCACACGTTTTGAAAAAGAACCAGCTACGTTCTTTGAAAGAATCAATAAGATTGATAATCCCCTGGCCAGACTCATCAAAAAGAAAAGAGAAAGGACCCAAATCAATAAAATCATGAATGAAAGAGGAGAGATCACAACTAACACCAAAGAAATACAGACAATTATAAGAACATACTATGAGCAACTCTACGCCAACAAATTGGACAATCTGGAAGAAATGGATGCATTCCTAGAGACATATAAACTACCACAACTGAACCAGGAAGAAATAGAAAACCTGAACAGGCCCATAACCAGTAAGGAGATTGAAACAGTCATCAAAAATCTCCAAACAAACAAAAGCCCAGGGCCAGACGGCTTCCCAGGGGAATTCTACCAAACATTTAAAGAAGAACTCATTCCTATTCTCCTGAAACTGTTCCAAAAAATAGAAATGGAAGGAAAACTTCCAAACTCATTTTATGAGGCCAGCATCACCTTGATCCCAAAACCAGACAAGGATCCCACCAAAAAAGAGAACTACAGACCAATATCCTTGATGAACACAGACGCAAAAATTCTCGCCAAAATACTAGCCAATAGGATTCAACAGTACATTAAAAGGATTATTCACCACGATCAAGTGGGATTTATTCCAGGGCTGCAGGGTTGGTTCAACATCCGCAAATCAATCAATGTGATAGAACACATTAATAAAAGAAAGAACAAGAACCATATGATACTCTCCATAGATGCTGAAAAAGCATTTGACAAAGTACAGCATCCCTTCCTGATCAAAACTCTTCAAAGTGTGGGGATAGAGGGCACATACCTCAATATTATCAAAGCCATCTATGAAAAACCCACCGCAAATATCATTCTCAATGGAGAAAAACTGAAAGCTTTTCCGTTAAGGTCAGGAACACGGCAGGGATGTCCATTATCACCACTGCTATTCAACATAGTACTAGAAGTCCTAGCCTCAGCAATCAGACAACAAAAAGAAATTAAAGGCATCCAAATTGGTAAAGAAGAAGTCAAACTATCACTCTTCGCAGATGATATGATACTATATGTGGAAAACCCAAAAGACTCCACTCCAAAACTGCTAGAACTTGTACAGGAATTCAGTAAAGTGTCAGGATATAAAATCAATGCACAGAAATCAGTTGCATTTCTGTACACCAACAACAAGACTGAAGAAAGAGAAATTAAGGAGTCAATCCCATTTACAATTGTACCCAAAACTATAAGATACCTAGGAATAAACCTAACCAAAGAGACTAAGAACCTATACACAGAAAATTATAAAGTACTCATCAAAGAAATTGAGGAAGACACAAAAAAATGGAAAAATGTTCCATGCTCCTGGATTGGAAGAATAAATATTGTGAAAATGTCTATGCTACCTAAAGCAATCTACACATTTAATGCAATCCCTATCAAAATACCATCCATTTTTTTCAAAGAAATGGAACAAATAATCCTAAAATTTATGTGGAACCAGAAAAGACCTCAAATAGCCAAAGGAATATTGAAGAACAAAGCCAAAGTTGGTGGCATCACAATTTCGGACTTCAAGCTCTATTACAAAGCTGTCATCATCAAGACAGCATGGTACTGGCACAAAAACAGACACGTAGATCAGTGGAACAGAATAGAGAGCCCAGAAATCGACCCTCAACTCTATGGTCAACTAATCTTCGACAAAGCAGGAAAGAATGTCCAATGGAAAAAAGACAGCCTCTTCAATAAATGGTGCTGGGAAAATTGGACAGCCACATGCAGAAAAATGAAATTGGACCACTTCCTTACACCACACACGAAAATAGACTCCAAATGGATGAAGGACCTCAATGTGAGAAAGGAATCCATCCAAATCCTTGAGGAGAATGCAGGCAGCAACCTCTTCGACCTCAGCCATAGCAACATCTTCCTAGGAACAACGGCAAAGGCAAGGGAAGCAAGGGCAAAAATGAACTATTGGGATTTCATCAAGATCAAAAGCTTTTGCACAGCAAAGGAAACAGTTCACAAAACCAAAAGACAACTGACAGAATGGGAGAAGATATTTGCAAACGACATATCAGATAAAGGGCTAGTATCCAAAATCTATAAGGAACTTAGCAAACTCAACACCCAAAGAACAAACAATCCAATCAAGAAATGGGCAGAGGACATGAACAGACATTTCTGCAAAGAAGACATCCAGATGGCCAAGAGACACATGAAAAAGTGCTCCACGTCACTCGGCATCAGGGAAATACAAATCAAAACCACAATGAGATATCACCTCACACCAGTCAGAATGGCTAAAATTAACAAGTCAGGAAATGACAGATGCTGGCGAGGATGTGGAGAAAGGGGAACCCTCCTCCACTGTTGGTGGGAATGCAAGCTGGTGCAACCACTCTGGAAAACAGCATGGAGGTTCCTCAAAATGTTGAAAATAGAACTACCCTATGACCCAGCAATTGCACTACTGGGTATTTACCCTAAAGATACAAACATAGTGATCCGAAGGGGCACGTGTACCCGAATGTTTATAGCAGCAATGTCTACAATAGCCAAACTATGGAAAGAACCTAGATGTCCATCAACAGATGAATGGATAAAGAAGATGTGGTATATATACACAATGGAATACTATGCAGCCATCAAAAGAAATGAAATCTTGCCATTTGCGACGACGTGGATGGAACTAGAACGTATCATGCTTAGTGAAATAAGTCAATCGGAGAAAGACAACTATCATATGATCTCCCTGATATGAGGACATGGAGAAGCAAAATGGGGGGTTAGGGGGATAGGAGAAGAATAAATGAAACAAGATGGGATTGGGAGGGAGACAAACCATAAATGACTCTGAATCTCACAAAACAAACTGGGGGTTGCTGGGGGGAGGTGGGATTGGGAGAGGGGGAGGGGGCTATGGACATTGGGGAGGGGAGGTGAACCATAAGAGACTATGGACTCTGAAAAACAACCTGAGGGTTTTGAAGGGTCAGGGGTGGGAGGTTGGAGGAACAGGTGGTGGGTAATGGGGAGGGCACGTTTTGCATGGAGCACTGGGTGTTGTGCAAAAAGAATGAATACTGTTACGCTGAAAAAATAAATAAAATGGGAAAAAAAAAAAGAAAAAGAAAAAGAACCAGCTACATATAAAGACCTGGTGCTTGAGGGAAACGTAAACCTTATCAGTCAAAACCGTGCATCATCTGTAAATAGTTATAAGGCCTTAACTATAAGAGGCTTAGAAGAGCCCTGCAAATTGAAAAGGGACAGACAAGGCATCCAAGAAGGAAAGAAGAATCCAGACCAGACCAGAATGCTGTGCCTCCCTGCTCTGCCACAGTGACCGATGTTTCCAACGGGGTCCCTCCTGAGGAAAATGAAAGGTTGAAGTCAGGGTTCATGACTTACTTCTAATGCGCACTTAAGTCCACCACATAGCAAAATCTATGTTATTCACACTCTAGTGAGCTTTTTTGTCCTCTTAATAAAGTCCAGAGTTAAAAATAAAAATGAAAATTTCAAAAAAAAAATCGCTGAGTCTTGTGAAAGGTAGTGATTTATCTTGCAGTGAATTTATTCCCATGTGGAGTGGGCGAATCCAAGGAAACAGGCCCCATTTCAGAGCTGTGCTTGAACAAGGATAATACCTGACTGTGTGTGTCTGTTTACTGGCTTCACTAGTGTTTTCCAAAAATGCCTACAACTGCATAATGTCTGAAAAAACTTTTTATACCTGAAATTGTTGCTATGCTTAAATGCAAGTCATGGGGGAAATGATAAAAAAGGGTGTGAATGATTATTAAAAGATATTAAATAGGGGATGCCTGGGTGGCTCAGATGGTTAAGCTGCTGCCTTTGGCTCAGGTCATGAACACAGGGTCCTGGGATGGAGTCCCACGTGGGGGTCCCTGCTCGACAGGGAGCCTGCTTCTCTCTCTGCCTCTGCCTGCCACTTTACCTGCTTGTGCATGCTCGCTCTCTCTCTTTCTCTCTCTCTGACAAATAAATAAATAAAATATTCTTTAAAAAATATATTAAACAGGTGATTTTTTAAGATTTTATCTAGAACTTATCTACCTAAGAATGGGCATGCATTTCAGAAGAGAAGGAAGGAAGAAAAGAGCCAAGAACACAATAGATATGTTACAAATGGCCTCTGACTTTTGTTTCTTTCGACCGTTAATGTTACCCAAAATACTGGAGCTAAATATGCATTTTAGGTCATGTAAAGATCAGTTAATACACCTGATCTTAGCCAAAAGGCCAAGAAGTGTTTAGGTCACATAAAGATCAGGATAATGTAAATAATTTAGAGACTGAAATCATAACCTTTCCTACCTTCCACGTACCCTAGTCACAAGTTGAACACTGCTCTGTCCCCAAATCCAAAAGATTAAAGGAAAAATATGAGCTAGTGGACAACTTTGGTTCTTAGTTTTTATATTTTTAATCTGATAATTAGAGATACCTCTGCAATTATTATAAATTCTACCGTGTTATGTGCTCCTATGACAAAAATCAACTTTGTATGAGGAAAACAGACTGAACTGTATCTCCATTTTTATTTAGAAAAAATAATTTGGATATAAACGAGACTTCTATCCTCATGACAATCACTGGACATCTGATATTAAGGCAGCATCCTCGCAAATGGAGATTTTACAAGTGACATTCTGTCCAAGCCTCATTCCTTCTTGACTTGCTCTCGACATTAACAGCGCCAACTTCTTCTCAGTTCCAAAGGATGAGGCTAGAATAGGATGTTCTCCATGGCGATGCCAAGTCCAGCTCTTGGCACAATGTATGCACTTCAGCAAGAAGCGTCAAAAACATAATCTTCAAACAATGGACTTCTCCAGAGTTCTAAGCATCCCCACAAATTCCCTACGTTATTCATTTAATGGCAAAGGGGTGTTATTGTATTAAAGTAAGTAGCTAAAGAGCTTATGGCAATCATTTATATAAGGCTCACAGAAATTAACTCCACGGAGCTATCTACAAATCCTTTGCATACAGTGGGGTTTCCTTACATGACGTATTTCCTTAAATAGAAAAACCAGTAGCTGGAGTGTGGTCGTTGTGTCCTCCATATACGAAAAATCATTAGCATGGCAACCAACTTCATCTAAACTAGGTAGTTTTAAGAGAATCGTAGTCAAGGATAGAAAGGCTAAGATTTTCTATTCAATAAAGCGGACTCCTTCTATTCACCAGGTCTATCCGAATGTTGAAGAATTAACTTTCTAATCATGTCTATGACATGTGGAGACTTAAATTAGGTGATAAAGGTTCCAGAATGTTACTGCTTTTTAAAGGATCCAAAGTGATTATACCTTAATTAGAATTCATATATTCTTATGTAAATAAAGAAAAACTTCTGAGTAAATTAAAAGCAAAGAAATAGAAAACATTTTCACTAGATTAGAAACCTTTTAGCTTTTCATCTCCTTAGTGCTTTGTATGATGTCTGGTTCTTGGTGCAAATAGTGTAATTGCTGGTTGACCCCAAAAATGAAAGAGGTAGGGAAAAAAGGAAAGGAAGGAGGAAAAAATAGAAAAGAATAGAAAAGAACTCTTCACAGGGGGAGTGCCCCATAGAAAATTCTATAAAACTCTAACCATAGTGCCTGGAGATATCACTGTTAATTATCTTTCCACTTATTCATCATGTGTTCCTAGACACTCTTGTCACTATAGCTACTACTGGAATTTTTTATAATGTCTAATTTCTAAACATCAATAAAATGCAAATAAAATAACATATTAAGCAGTTTTTCTTCTTAAAAGGAAAATGCTTAGAATCACTAAGCACTACTGAGTAAAGGGGCATAGCAGTCAGAAGAGAAGGTACAAACGATAGGCTCCAGGGATTGTAACCTGAAGCTGAACACCGCTAGCCAGCTTGGTGGCTTTGACCTTCATAAATGTATAAATGGCTTTCATTTTGAGTCATGTAACTGATTATTTGTATCCACGATGGACTGCTAGTTAAAAGGCAGGATGCATATGGAGCACTGATGTGGCAATACAATTTGCATTCATCTTACATAATACATCAAGATAACTCTAGCATTTCACAGTCAACTGTAAGAAGGGAAAAAAATGCATGTTGACATATTTCCAATTTGGGTCTTCACTTACTATGGATAAAAAGCTGTACACACCAGCAACACGTAACAAGTAGAGAAAGCTCACAACCTAAAAGTCATACCTTATTTCACCACTTAGAAACAACTTCTGAAAATTATAAAATCCAGCTGCGCAAAATGCACCATAATCCGAAATCTTTCTGTGGTCAAGTTATCATTACACATTTATATTTTTCCCATATACATTTGTCAAAATTTTAACTTTGAGGTAAATGACAGGGTTTATCATTTGTTAAGGGGGAAACAGTAAAAATCTCTCTTGTTATTTTATTTTATTATACACCAGATAATAATGTAAAATAATTATTTTTAATTCCTAAGGAAGTTCTGAGGATCATATATTTCAATGAAAGGGGCTAATATATCATAAAAATTTGGGGAACATTTGTCTGATACAGTAAAATGCTTAATGCAAAGGGAGCATTTGGAGGCTATTTAGGTTGTAAATGAAGGAAAAATTCTAGGGAATTCTGTCTTCAGATTCCTCCCCATGACGTGAATAGAAGATCATTTGGTACCAGAACTGGGTAAGTCTTTTAAATCTTAACTCAATCTATTCCTCAAAACTTCCTGCTACCATAGCTCAGAAGACAAAGCTCAAAGACTTTCCCAAGATCTTGGAAATAAAAACACTGGAGACAAGATCCATCCTCTCTGACTTCAAAGTCTATTCTTTTCAGTATGCCACATTCTATTTACCTCACCTTTCTGTGAAAGAGTATTTTAATCTGGCGTTTCAGTATCTCTTAGTAACTGTCCCTTAAAACAAAAAAAACTGCATTTATTCAAACTCTTAATTCATAACTAAAAACAATATCCTTTCTCCAATACATTTCCAACAACTCCAAGTTGCCTGAATAGCAAAGCCACGACATTGCTAGTAAGTAGCTAGCATAAAATAGAAAATCAACCTGCTTGATTTTCTATTTTATGTTATTCTTTTAAAAATATTTCTCTGTAAGTGAATAAAATTCCCTCTGATTATTTTTTCCAGGGATTAAGCATCTCCAACTGATGTATGGTCTATCTGCAAAATTTTCTCTGTGACAGCCTAAATGCCTCTATTTATACGCCTTAGGATGTTTCTAAGAAGGAAGATAATCCAGTTTATTAAACAAGGAATGGCTTCTTTCACCTTTGGAGAGAACCTTTTTTTCCCCCATGAAATTCCCTGAGACCATTTGCAAGGAGTTTGGTTTCTAAGAGTTAAAATAAAACCAGGCATTCTGAACCTTTCAGAGAATTCAATTTATAAAATCTCCTATTTTGTAGAACTTCTGCTCCTTCCCATCCAGTCAACTGTGGTCTCATCAAAAAGTAACCCAGTGTCTTTTGCAAAGGTTATCTAGATAGATGCCTGGTGGTCTCTCATGAGGAAGCACAATCCATGGACTTAGAGGAAAGGTCTTGATGAAATAAGTCGGTTCTTCCTTTTACATAGTAGGGACAGAAAGTTCAGAAAGCTCAGAAAGGCTGACTGACTTGAGTACGATCTCTAAGACTGTTCTGGTCAGTACCAGGTTTAAAGCCTGAAATCTGAGGCTCTAGAATCTCAAAACAGATTTTTTTTTTAATTGTTTATTTTTACCATGGGCTTGTCAGAATATTAGTGCAGGGAAGTGAAGTGGACAGGGTTTTACAGGGAGGGGGCGTTAACTGGCTCAGCCATCACCTCCTCTACCTCCCTGACAGCCCCTCTGTCTCTTTTCTTACAGAGTGCAACTAGTGTAAGTCAAAGGAAAGTTGGTCATAAGAACTAGTAAGCAGGGCAGAGCAGGCTCCCAGAACTCAAGAGGGGAAATATGACTAAAATGAGACCAAGAAGATACTCTCTTAGTGGTCGGTATATGAATTCTATTAAGGGAAAGAGGCCTGCCTTTATTTTGAAGATCTTTCCCCAAACCCCATGGAATGCCCCCAATGAAGCAAGGGAAGGGTTTTGTGACTGTGTGTCACAGAGTCAACAGGATGCCCTGCCAGGATGGGCAGGGAGAATCCTCCCATAACCTACACGCCTTTGTTCCAAATTATGGTGTCACATGCTCAGTTTAGCTTTTCAAACCTTTGGGATCCAGCCTCTCGCTTTACCCTTAACTTCCATACCTACCACCTACCCCTTAGCTCCCTTCAAGTCATGCTGAAATATTTGTCATGACTCAAATACCTGCTGCTGGTTCATGTCTCCTTGACTTTTTACAGGTTACAGTGCTGTCTCATTGCTTCTTGAACTAGCAATCCCACTTGTTCTTCAAAATTCAGTCTAAATATGGGTTCCTCCGGGGGATTTTCCCTGAATCTGATTTTTGATGCCCTTATGCTCTCCCAGCATTCTGTTCATGCTTCTATTATAGCGCTGATAAAAATGTAATGCAATCATTGATTTGCATATTTATTACTTACTATAAGCCTCTGGAGGTTTGGGATCTTGTCTCACTCAACTTTGTATTCCTGGCGCGTAGCACACTATCTAGCCCACAGTTCACACCAGATAAATGATAAATGTGTGAATGAATTAATGAAATGCCGAAAGACAGAAGTTATCCCAAGACTGCCTACATTGGTTGTGACTTTGGGCAGATCACAAACTCTATCTGATCACCCAAATGTAATCACTCAGAAGTAATTGTTAATCAGTGTCAGGGGATAACTTATTTTATGGAAAGGAGCTCTGGGATTTGATGAGTTAAAATAATGAGGACCTTGCAGTTTGAGGGCTTTGAAAAAAGTGAGATATCTGATACATAAGGCCATCCACTTTTCTTATGCAGTATATGTGTCCCTTTCTCTATTACTAATGCTTACAGTACTCGGGGCAGGACGTGTGGCACCTTTGTGTGACGTCATTTCAACTTGCACCTGATGCCCAAGTGAACTCAACTCCAATATTCCTAGTTCACAAGATTCCTGACCACCTATTTTATAAACCTAAGAAAAAGTTAACTCAATTAAGCCATGAGTGATGATTTTACGCTGGGTACTGCATAAAATGCAAATTTTTCTTTGAAACATGGTAAAGATACCAAATTGTTATGAAGGCCACAAATGCCTGGTTTTTCTAGTTGGATTGACAGGAACAGAAGAAAAAACAGGAAATTAATACCAAAGACATTCAGGACAATAGAAAAGTGTTTAACAGGATCCCACATGGGGTAATTTGATCTCTCCCATTATTATCTTGTATGAACCTACAAATCAGAACAGGAAAAGGAATTCTTGAAAAAAAATTAACTAAGATGAAATTAGATATTGCATTCATCACCGAAATTCAACTATAAAGAGGTTAAAGCTGCCCTGTAAACTCCAGAAAAAAAGCTCATAACTCATTTCCACTGGAGGGTAATAAGACAAGCTGTTCTTTCCATGAGTGGATGGAACAAGTGTAGTCTTGTAGGAAGAAAACTGAAGGTGAGTAAAACATTCTTCTGCTACCTCTGAAGAACTATGTTGTTTAAGAGATGTGACACCACTGTATTCTTTGACCTTTTATAGTCAGTAGGGAGAAGTATTCTTTCCCACACATCTTCAGATTGCAAATATATAATCCCTTTCACATTGTATAATGTGTGACATTTCTTAATTATTTTGTCTAGTTACCTTCATTTTCATGTATCTCTGTGGTGTTTTAGATATTTATTGATTCTTGTCTTTTCTTTGCAAATAATAATAGCTTATATATGTTTCGCCTCTGTGGCTTCTGAATGGTTGCAAATTCATGATACATTCCTTAACCTGTCACGCTAAGGATAGATTGAGACTTTCACTATAGATGAGTTAAAGCTCCTGGGTTAAGATAAAGACTAAAACCAGAGAAAGAGACCAAACAAAACTCATCACGCTATTACAGATCTGCTAAAGATTATTGCATTCAGGGCACATAATGAAATATAAGGGTAAAAAAAAGTTCAAATTTCTTTCATCAGATTGTGCTTGCTTTCTGAATATATCATCGTTCAGATCTATCATAGCTTAGTTTTGTTAGCCGAAAACAAATTAGCAACTTATGTAAATCTTATAAACAAGAATTAACATCACAGTACTCAAACTGGATGGGCTTTCTTTCAGACCTATCATATTCTGATCTAAGACTTTTTAGTATTGGACTGAGTTTCTTCTAAACTCTTTTTATCTCTAAAAAAACATTTTGGGGGAAAAAGTGAATTTTAAAGAATAAATCTGGTGCATGAGTAAGGGAATGATAAAATTATAAAACCATACACCAAATTAGCCTTAGACAAATTTTATTTTGGTATGTCAATATATCCAGTATCTATTATTCATATTAGGATCACTAAAATTTCTACCGATGAGTAATAATGGTATTAGTATTTTTACCTCATGCAACATATGTCTCTTGAGTGTATAGGAATTAAAGTTTAAGCAACACCAGCCACTTATGCAAACTTCATTTCCAAGAAGCAGATAGTTCAGAATAGAAAATTTCAGAATTTCACAATAACTATTAAAGAGTGGAGCTCAAAATACAGTAGCCAGTAAAATGCGGTCCAGGGGCTGGCTACCTATTTTTATAAATGTCGTTTTACCAGGCTACACATGTGGCCTTTGCATAGGCATTATTTATGGATGTTTTTACATTACAAGAGCAGAGCTGAGTGCAGTGGGAAGTCTATACCCCTCAAATCCAAAGTTTTATCTAGTCCTTTACAGAAAAGTTGCCCCCTGGTGAAGGTGATAATAAGGACCATAACAAGTTCAGACAAAAGGACAAGACAGTGCATAAAAGGATTACCTCCTTCTTTACCAGGGAGGTATCTTTGAGATGAGCCTTGAGTTAGGGGTGAGGATTTTGACCTACTGAATCACTGCAAGTAGCAATCGCAGTAAAAAAGAGTCAGCTGAAAGACATACACAAGATGTATAGTAAAAATATCAATATATTGTTGTACAGTTTGGTTAGATGAGGAGATACAGGTAGTAAAATCCAAATAGACGTCATATTTCTGTATCCAGCTCGTTGGCACCAGCACAGACATACCAGGTGTTAATGGCTAAAGTCAGTAGTCATGACACCTTTTCTGAGGGGCGGTCACCTGTTCTTAAATAGTGTGAATACCACTCCTGGTTCTACATATGGAAACCTATGAGACCCAGCAAACACAGTATTCAAAGGAAAATCTACAGTGTAAAATCAATGTATGATAAATAATAACACAAAAGATATAGCGTTCTGCTCAATAAGCCAGAAAAAGAACATCAAAACAAACCCAAAGGACCAACATACAATGTAGGGAAGTAAATTGATAGAAATTTATCAGTGATGGTGGCAGAGGTGGGGGAAGGGGCGTGCATTTATGCTGATCTGTAGAAATATAAGTGACCCTTGGACTCAGCAATTCTACTCCCAAAATTTGACTCCGTGGACACGTTCCTACACATGAAGCAAAATATATTGACCAGTGTCTTCACTGCAATGTTTGTATAATCAAAATTGGAAACAAACTTTCTGTTCATTAAGTTTAATGCCTAACAATACGTCATGATTCTCATATACTATAAAGTTGAGAAAATAATTACGTAGATCCATATGCTCTTACAAAAAAAAAAAGAAAAAAAGATACTGATATTCGGTAGAGAAAGTAAGTTATTGAGCAATATCTACAGTCTTTCCACAATTTTCTTAAAAATTACACTTTGGGGACACCTGGGTGGCTCAGTTTATTAAGTGTCTGATTCTTGATTTTGGCTCAGGTCATGGTCTCATGGTCTTGAGTTCAAGCCCTGCATCAGGGCTAGGTGTAGAGCCTGCCTGGTATTCTCTCTCTCTCTACCTCTGCCCCTCCTACTCACTGCTCACATTTTCTCTCTCTCTTTCAAAAAAATTTTTTTTATACACACACACACTTTTGGGAGAACTGGGTGGCTCAATCAGTTAAGCATCAGACTGTTGGTTTAGGCTCAGGTCATGAGCTCAAACCCCAAATGGAGCTCCACTCAGCAAGGGATCTGCTTGTCCCTCTTCCTTCCCCTCTGCTCCTCCCCCTGCTCTCTCTGAAATAAATAAATATTTTTTTAAATTACATTTTTGTATATATGAGTAACTAAATGTGTGTGTGCATATGAAAGGGAGAAAGAAATATGATGATGAAGTTTAAAAAGTATATAACAAAGTGTTAAGAATGGTTGACAATAAACAACCCAAAACAGTAAAAGCAATCTTGAATGAAAAGAACAAAGCTGGAGGCATCACAGTACCTGATTTCAAAATATACTGCAAAGCCATAGTAACCAAAGCACCATTATTCTGTCATAAAAGCAGACATATAGATGTGTGACACAAAATTGAAAGCCCAGAAACAAATTTACCCATTTATGGTCAACTGATCTTTGACAAAAGTGCCAAGAACACACAATGGAGAAAGGACAGTCTCTTCAATAAATGGTGCTAGGGAAAATGGAAAATAGATCCTTCCACCTCACAAGATATACACAATCAAAAATGGATTGAAAACTGAAATTTAAGATCTGAAAATTACAATGCTACTAGTAGAAAATATAAGGAACAAACTTCCAGACATTGTTCTGGGCAAAGATTTTTTTTTTTATATAATCCCAAAAGCATATGCACAAAGTAGGAAGGTGGATTGCATCAAACTTTTAGCTTTTGCACAGCAAAGAAAGCAACAGAGTGAAGATGCAACTTACAGAATGGGAGAAAATGTTTGCAAATCAAATATCTGATAAGGGGTTAATATCCGAAATATAGAAGAAACTCAAGCAACTCAAATAGCAAGTAACTTTATTAAAAAATAGGCAAAGCACCTGAATAGATATTTATCGAAAGAAGTCATGCATATGACCAACAGACATATGAAAAAAGACCCAACGTTATTAATCATCAAAGAGAGGCAAATCAAAGCCACAGTGAGATATCACTTCAAGATAACCAGTAATGATGAAGATGAGGATAAGAGGGAACTCCTGTACCTTGCTCGTGGGAATGCAAATTAGTATAGCCTCTATTGAAAACATATAGAGGTTCCTCAAAAAATTACAAATAGAACTCCTATATGATCCAGCAATCACACTCCTTCTGGATATATACCCAATGAATCAATCAATCAATTTTGTATTTTGTATTTTTGTATTTAAAGTTTTTCTTTTTGAGTATAGTTGACACATAATGTTGCAATAGTTTCAAATGTACAACACAGTGATTTCACATCTCTATGCATACATTCCATGCTTCACTCACAAGTGTGGCTATCATCTATCACCATACAACACCATCACAATACTACCAGTTGTGTCCCCTATGCTGTACTTTTCATTCCCACAACTTACTCATTCCATTTGCACTCCCATGCCCATTGCAGAATTATTCACAATAGCCACAAATGTCTGAGTGACCATAGACAGATGAACGGACAAAGAAAATATGGTATATGTATATATATATATGTGTGTGTGTGTGTGTGTGTGTATACATATATATATATATATACACACATATATATGATGAAATATTATTCAGACTTTAAAAAGAAGGGAATTCGGTCATTTGCAACAACATGGATGAAACGGGAGGACATTACACCAAGTGAAAGAAGCCGAATACTTATCTGAAGGATAAATCACTATAGGATCTCACCTATATGTGAAATCTAACAAAATCAAATTCCTAGAAACAACAAGTAGAATGGTGGTTTCTAGGGAAGGGGATGGGCTGGGGTGAATAAAAAGATACTGGTCAAAGAGTATAAAGTTTGATTATGCAGGATAGATAAATTCTAGAGATCTCATGTACAGCATGGTGATGACTGTTAATAATACTGTATTGTATACTTAAAATTTGCTAAGAGAACAAATCTTAAAATGTTCTCACCACACACACACATATATACACACAATTATAGCTGTGGGAGGTGGTGGATATGTTAATTAGCTTGATTGTGGTAATCATTTCATAATGTATATCAAAATACCATTTTGTACCCTGCAAATATATACTTTTGTCAATTATACTTCAACAAGATGGGGGAAAAAGAGTGGTTGAACTTTGGGCAGTAGAATTGGAGTGAGGAACATTTTGACATTTTATTCTACATATTTCTGTTTTATTTCTTTTCAACCAGGATATTACTCTTTAGTAAGACAGACAGACCAACACTATGAGGAACATCTCTGAACATAAACCTCTCTAGACAAAGGATAATTAGATGAAAGCTTATGAACACTTTAAGGTTATTGGTAAATAATGCCATATTGTTTTTCAATAGTATCAACAGAGTCTAATTTATGTTTTCCTCCTCAAGTCAAACTTGAAGTTAGATTCCAGCAAGAGCTATGATTAGACCAGGAATGGTCATGCTACTCGACCTTAAAGCTTCAGACTATAAATACCTAAGCTTTCTCTTTGTGATTGCAGACATTCAGAACTTTTCCCAATCTTGGATTCCCCAAAGTCAAATGAGATAGAGGATCCAGTGAATGCTCTTTCGGCCTATTTCTTACTGCTTTCGTACGCCAGCTACTAGCATCACTCTACCATGCAAAGTAGTACATGCCTTTTATTTTCAGTGGCATTTCAGGAAAGAGCAACTCTATCTCAGAAAACTTCCTGTTTGATACATGAAGTTAGGTCTAAAATATTTCCTCCAGTTCATAAAACCCATTTTGAGATAAAGCTTGAGATGTGAATTCGAAGTTGAGGTCCCTGACAAGCAGCTTCCCAGTAGGCTTTGAAGATACCAAGTCTGGTTCCCATGACTATGAGAACTGGCTCCACCCCTATGAAACTGAGGGAGAAAGAATGCTGTGCTGAAACACAGAGTAGCTGTAACTAAACCAGGGTCCAGACTCTGCTCTCCTGGCTCTCAAGCAAAAACTTTCTCCTCTAGATACCTTTCTGTAATGCTGAAAATTATGGACTCCAGAGCCCCATTACCTCCGTAAGCCTCCTGCCTTCTGGCTCTGTGATCTTGGAAAAGCTACTTAAACATTCTGTACTTCAATCTCCTCATTTGTAAAATGAGGATACTAATAGGACAGTAAACCCTTGTCATATCTTTTTAAATAGGATCTAAATACTCAATCCCATAAAATATGAGAATGGATTATTGTGAGATTAATGAAATGACTGGAGTCAGCTGGCTGGCTGAGAATTCCAAGGATCTTGGAGACAACTGCCAGTTATACTATATCTGAATCTGTAAGGTACCAGGTCATGGGATTTTGCCACAAAGTTATTATGAGGACTGAGTTACTATGTAAATATCTAGAACAGAGTCTGGCATAAAGTCGGCCATGTAGATACTGGTGGCTATTATCACTCTCACTGCTTCCGTCTCTACTGCGACCACAGCACACCACTGTTGCACCACCACAAAATAGACAAAACCAAAGGAAGAGAATTTGCCAGAGACCAAGCAGCAAGAAGATAATACGAAGTAACAGCAAGGCGATCTCCACATATTTGTTCAAGGGCAATCCCTTTAGGTTGTCCTAACTGCTTTCTACTCGTTCTGAATTTTCCTTTACCAGAGGCTATCAACAAATTAACTCTGGGAGGGAACAGGGCCAGAATGTGAGGCTGGCATTCAAAAGAGACTGGACTTCTATTAAGCATGCTGTCCATCTCTAAATCTATCCCCTGCTTGGGACACACTGCTCGCTCTAAAGGCGAAAGCTATTTTTCCAGTGGACATCATGCCGTTTTAACAAAATATCGTCGACCTGAAGTTTATGTACCATAAACTGTAGAATATTATTCCTATGAAGGAGCTTTAGGATTCCTGAGGGGAGAAAAGTATTGCATGTGGCCAGCAAATCTGAGAGGTGGCAGTGGTTCACCTCATCCTTATTAATGTCACGACACTGTTGAAAGGAAATCATGTCATCCCAGACACCGGTGACCTGTTCCTCAACCTTTCTTGTTCAAGGCAGGAGTCCCGGACTGGAATTTGGAAAAGCCGGCCACCCAGGGCTTTCATGCCCATGGACATGAAAATGAGTCTTGGCAAATCTAGCTGTTGTGGAATTAACTTCATTTCTCTACTGGAGGCGGTAGCTTCATAATTCAACGGCAGAAAGAGAAAGACATCAGGGCTGAGGGTTTGTACGTGTTTCCTACCTTTGTCTTGTTGTACACTAAACAAGACCAGATGTTCCAGCAAAGCAATGAAACCAAAGTCACACTGTGTTTGATTTGTGGGACCACCCTTACTTGAAATGCCAGCTCATCATTCCAAGGTTTGAAAAATGAAGTGCATGACAAGCAAGATAAGAAATGTTGAACATTCCTTCAAAAAAGTAATTAATTATACGACTCACAGATGGTAAGAAAATGCCTTCCAGGTCGGCACGGAGAAATGCAGAGATCATTTGCCAAAGGGTTGGAACCAGGGTGGATTCTCTCATCCCTTCCATGCCTCTGTCCTGAAACCATGGGATGGGTGAGAATGGCACTGAAGGAATAGTGAGGTTAAGGGGAAAAGCAGAACCAAACCCACAAGAGCCAAGAAAGAGAGTGAGCAGATCAAAAGCAAGGGATTTGGGGATTATCTGGAGTGTCTATGGTTTCCAGGGAATAGCAGTTCGGCAAAAGGTCAATCAGGGAGTCACAGTAAATGCATGTTTAATTTATGGGAATTCAACTCTGTGTGTAGATGTACTGGCTTGGGGGAAAGATAAAGACAGAGAGGGACCAGAAAAGGGAGAAGAGGGAGAGAAAGGGGTAGAGAGAGAGATGGAGGGACAGAAATAGAGACACAGATACACAGGGAAAGAGAGAAAAGATAGACACACAGAAAGAGAGAAAAGAATGAGAAAAACTAGTGATTTAAATTTGTAGTCACTTATTATGGTCACTACTATTCCACTAATGAATTTATAACAGAGGGTTAGCTCTAGTCAGTTCTAGATTTTCAAATTGTTGACATCTAAATTTGCCTTCCCCTGGTCATTCCTGGTTATTTTATGCCTCTATGTCAGTGAGCCTCTTGCTAAGCTGAGAGCAGTTCAAGTGTTTAAAAATAGAACACACACTCTTAAAAAAAAAAAAAAGTAGTTTGCTGTTATTTTTGTTGTTGTTGTTTTGGGCCCCTAAATACAAGTTCATTATCTTATGTTCAACCAAAGAAATAGAATGCTGGAGAGGAAAATAATAATAACTGGTTTGGATTTTAAATTCCTGATAATTCCTTTATAATTAAGAATGGTAACAGTGGAGGCACTATTTTTCAGAAGACTGTATAGTCACAAAGTTTGGGGAGCAGTGGGTTCATCAAATTTAAACAGGTTTCCTACCTTCTGATTTTCTTAAAGCCCTAAATGTTTAACAGTAAGCATTGGGTTCTCTACAATGTAGATACACAAGGCAGTTTCTCCCAAAGTGACTTGATCAGAGAGTTCTTCCTTTCTCAAAACAAACCTCACAGCACTATGCATCCAGGAACTTGAGAAATCTTGCATCCAATTCAAGCCTTCCCATGCCTTGCTGCTCATGCCTTCTGCTAGCCAAGTGCATATGCCATCAAGCAAACCTCCCAAATGCAGGTTTTGTTACAATGTGCCCATGCTTATTACTCTGTAGTGGTTTCCAGTTGTCTACAACTGTGAATTTCAAACTTTCCCCAAACATTTGGATTAAATGGCCACCCCAAGCACGCATGCCATATTTATTCTCTGGCTTCACATATCTCCTGGCACAATACCAACTTCCTTTGGTGGTTTGTCTATCATGATAGGAGATGCACATTTGGAATATCAAGTACTTCTTCCTCAATCAGTCTGGCAGTCAGTGTCCATTACCATCAGACCTCAGCCCATTTTTCTGTCCTGTGTCCTTCCTTCCTTGATGCCTGGCTGTGGAGCATAAAGCAGTCTACAGAAACTGTTATTACATTCTCCAAACCCAGACTGATTGGAG
The DNA here is from genome assembly GCF_922984935.1 of Meles meles. Taxonomy (NCBI): domain Eukaryota; kingdom Metazoa; phylum Chordata; class Mammalia; order Carnivora; family Mustelidae; genus Meles; species Meles meles. The sequence continues at coordinate 23,980,318 of NC_060069.1, read as the reverse complement.
ATCTCAATTTCAATTAAGAGAAGAAACATATGAGAGGACTGGAGAATGATATTCTCCTGCCACAGAGCTCTAGAAATAATAAGAGAACCTAGCAAACACACCTTGAATCTGTTTGCACATGAAAGATAATGTCTAGCTTTTCTTATTAGCTCTGTTTATCAACCAGCACCATGCCCAGCAGCCCCATTAACCTACAAATCAGGGAGATGATATGAAAGGGAATGACTATGTCTTGGACCACAGAAAAGGCAGCACCCAGGAGTGATAACACGGTGGCAGGGTTGGATATATACATCAGACACAGATCTGGACTTATTGGGAGTTGCCTAGTGGAAATTGAAAGGTTTTGTGTTTTGTTTTGGTTTGCTTTGCTTTGTGGTACTCTAACAATAAAACTCAATGGAGATAAAACACTAGTTAATCTACATAAGAAAAACAGAATAACACATGACCAGCAGAGTCCAAAACATGAATAAATATGGCAGATGCTGCCCCCCAAAGCGCCACACAATCCTAAGTTTTCATTCCATCAATTTATCCCACAGAGTCCATCTTGAATGATTTTTTTCCCTCCAGCTTTAGCCTAACAACAAACAATGAGGGAAGGTGGGGCTGGAAGGAGTGACTCCGGCGCTTTCTTTGTTTCACGTTCCCAGGAAGAGAAAATCTTCCCATAAAACCAACCAAACAAATAAATCTTAATATTAGAATGTTCACATGCAAATATGGTTTATAGGCCTCTCGTTCTTCACCATGGTCTTTAGAATTTCACTAAAAATCAAAGCTTTTGAAAAACAAAATACAGAAGCTTAAAATCTTGGGGTCAAGGGCATTTGAGAATTTCAGTGGAAAGCATCCAGTTCTGCCGCATGCGTTTCCTGTGCATTTAGTAATAGTTTCCTCGGTTTCAAAATTCCTTAATTATTGGAACTATAAAGTATGAAGTTCTACTAGGAAGAAAAATTTGCCTTTGCCTCTCCAGATTTGACCTCTCCCAGGCCCCCTGGCTGGCTCACAGAAGATGACCTACTTTACTGAGATGAAAGTTTTCAGACATGATCCATTTCTGCTTCGTCCCAACACAAAATTTATCTTTGTCCTCATCTGCCCTTTTTTTCCTCCTTTCTTGTAGGAAGAAGTAGTTATGGATTAGCTTTTCTAAGGCCAATTGTCTGACCTATACCCATGATTTGTTCAATATCCACCACATGGATTCAGGGTATGTTTCATGGCTTCCCTTGCCTGCTACCTGACAACTCTGGTCCTTCTCCACAACTTTTCCTTGGACTGAGACCACAGACACACCCAACCCTCCCTACTTTAAAAAACACTTGCCGTTAGTTATGTTATCCCACATTAGTATCTGCCCATCTCCTAATTTTCAACCTCAAACCTCTAGAAAGAGTGGGCTACACTAATGTCTCTAGTTCTCAGACCCCACTAAATTTTCACAGCCTGCTTCACCTGTCCTCCAGCTGAAACTATTTTCCTGAAGGTCAACAGTGACCTTGAGTTACTGAAAGCTATGCATTTTTTTCCTCAGCCTTCAAATACCTCAAACTCTTTCCAATGCATGAAATCACTGAATATTTCTCTTGTTATGATATTTCATATTCCCTTTGCTATCACAATACTCATTTCTGTTTCTTCCATATCTCTGACCAATACTTGCTCCTTCACTGACTGTCCCCTTAATATTCACTAGGACTCTGTCCTTCATTTGCTTTCTACTTCTACAATTTTCATTTTCATCTTGTCTCTTCTAAAAGCTATGCTGATCACTCCCAAATATCAGCAAAATCATGATAACCACTGTGCCCACCTCACAGATTCTTGTGGGGATTTACAAGGCAGTACAACATGAAACCCTCAAAAGAGTGTGAGTTGTTGCTGTTGTTGCTGTTTTTGATATCATTAATTCTGAATCTTTACTCTAGGTCTTTATGATGATCCTCACATAAAGTTCTAACAGACTTCTAGCCAGTTAACAGACCAACACAAACACTTCCAAATTCACATGGCCAAAACATAACTCATTGTCATGTTCCCCCAACTTATGCTTCCTCAGGTGAGAGTGTCCCATCTTCGGTGTCATTCTAGCATGAAGCATTTGACTTGCCATTGAAACCTCTCCAACCCTTAGCCCGCTTCACCAAACTACCACCCAATTTCTACAGCTCCTTCTATAATGCCTCTTCACTTTTAATATAACTTCCCAAAGCCAGAGGTTACCTGGGTCATTTCTGTAACTTCTAACCTGACCTCCTGCCTCCCGGCTCTGCCTTCAGTATCCCCATCTTAATCAATACTAGAGTTAACTGTTCAAAACCATTGTCCACTTATATATCATCTATACTGCAAAAAGATTACCACTCATGTTCTTCACGAAAACATATTAGTGTCCTTCCCAAAGCATTCAAGGTCTTCTGGATTCCTCACCAAAACTTCTTTCCCATTTTTTTTTTTCCCTCCCATTTTCCACCACTACGCTCTATTTCTTTATAGTGCACACTTTCCAACTGAAGGCTTCTGGCCAAACCATACCTTCAGACACTGCCAGGTGATTCCATACATTCTTTAAAATACATCTCAGACAACATATCCTCCATGAAGTTTTCACCAGTTCTTCCAGACTGACAGAATCACTCAGCTCTGGCACTGGTGGGTTTCTGTACCTATTAGAGGACTACATAGATCCTATATCACATACTAGGCCTGTATGTCCCTGTCTTAAATCCCTCTTAAATTATATACTGATGTCTTATTTAGTAATTCATCACCCTTATTCATTCAGTGTTGACTAAGTACTTTCTGTGTACCAGACATCATGATAGACTCTGAAAATACAATGTGAAAATAACTCTGTCTCGTCCAATAAACCAGCTTTTTCAAATTAGCCAAGTGCCTGGTACTGGCAAGGACAGAATACATATGTGTAAAATTGAATTGTCCCTAACATCACAGGTGAAATAAAGGCACCATGAATTCAAACACTTCGATTCTCTGTGACAGGCTAAAACTCTATGAGGAATTGAACTCAACATTTACCAGTTTTATTTTTTTTTCTCTTATTATTCTCCATTTTATTTATTTTTTTGAGCGTAACAGTATTCATTCTTTTTGCACAACACCCAGTGCTCCATGCAAAACGTGCCCTCCCCATTACCCACCACCTGTTCCCCCAACCTCCCACCCCTGACCCTTCAAAACCCTCAGGTTGTTTTTCAGAGTCCATAGTCTCTTATGGTTCGCCTCCCCTCCCCAATGTCCATAGCCCGCTCCCCCTCTCCCAATCCCACCTCCCCCCAGCAACCCCCAGTTTGTTTTGTGAGATTAAGAGTCATTTATGGTTTGTCTCCCTCCCAATCCCATCTTGTTTCATTTATTCTTCTCCTATCCCCCTACCCTCCCATGTTGCTTCTCCATGTCCTCATATCAGGGAGATCATATGATAGTTGTCTTTCTCCGATTGACTTATTTCACTAAGCATGATACGCTCTAGTTCCATCCACGTCGTCGCAAATGGCAAGATTTCATTTCTTTTGATGGCGGCATAGTATTCCATTGTGTATATATACCACCTCTTCTTTATCCATTCATCTGTTGATGGACATCTAGGTTCTTTCCATAGTCTGGCTATTGTAGACATTGCTGCTATAAACATTCGGGTACACGTGCCCCTTCGGATCACTATGTTTGTATCTTTAGGGTAAATACCCAGTAGTGCAATTGCTGGGTCATAGGGTAGTTCTATTTTCAACATTTTGAGGAACCTCCATGCTGTTTTCCAGAGTGGTTGCACCAGCTTGCATTCCCACCAACAGTGGAGGAGGGTTCCCCTTTCTCCACATCCTCGCCAGCATCTGTCATTTCCTGACTTGTTAATTTTAGCCATTCTGACTGGTGTGAGGTGATATCTCATTGTGGTTTTGATTTGTATTTCCCTGATGCCGAGTGACGTGGAGCACTTTTTCATGATATGATACTATATGTGGAAAACCCAAAAGACTCCACTCCAAAACTGCTAGAACTTGTACAGGAATTCAGTAAAGTGTCAGGATATAAAATCAATGCACAGAAATCAGTTGCATTTCTGTACACCAACAACAAGACTGAAGAAAGAGAAATTAAGGAGTCAATCCCATTCACAATTGTACCCAAAACTATAAGATACCTAGGAATAAACCTAACCAAAGAGACTAAGAATCTATACACAGAAAATTATAAAGTACTCATCAAAGAAATTGAGGAAGACACAAAAAAATGGAAAAATGTTCCATGCTCCTGGATTGGAAGAATAAATATTGTGAAAATGTCTATGCTACCTAAAGCAATCTACACATTTAATGCAATCCCTATCAAAATACCATCCATTTTTTTCAAAGAAATGGAACAAATAATCCTCAAATTTATATGGAACCAGAAAAGACCTCGAATAGCGAAAGGAATATTGAAAAAGAAAGCCAAAGTTGGTGGCATCACAATTTCGGACTTCAAGCTCTATTACAAAGCTGTCATCATCAAGACAGCATGGTACTGGCACAAAAACAGACACATAGATCAGTGGAACAGAATAGAGAGCCCAGAAATCGACCCTCAACTCTATGGCCAACTCATCTTCGACAAAGCAGGAAAGAATGTCCAATGGAAAAAAGACAGCCTCTTCAATAAATGGTGCTGGGAAAATTGGACAGCCACATGCAGAAAAATGAAATTGGACCACTTCCTTACACCACACACGAAAATAGACTCCAAATGGATGAAGGACCTCAATGTGAGAAAGGAATCCATCAAAATCCTTGAGGAGAATGCAGGCAGCAACCTCTTCGACCTCAGCCGTAGCAATATCTTCCTAGGAACAACGGCAAAGGCAAGGGAAGCAAGGGCAAAAATGAACTATTGGGATTTCATCAAGATCAAAAGCTTTTGCACAGCAAAGGAAACAGTTCACAAAACCAAAAGACAACTGACAGAATGGGAGAAGATATTTGCAAACGACATATCAGATAAAGGGCTAGTATCCAAAATCTATAAGGAACTTAGCAAACTCAACACCCAAAGAACAAACAATCCAATCAAGAAATGGGCAGAGGACATGAACAGACATTTCTGCAAAGAAGACATCCAGATGGCCAACATTTACTAGTTTTAAATATTCATTCCAATTGCTAGAGCATACCATCCCATCTCTATTTAAAAAAAAAAAAACAGTTTTATATGACGTCACAGGTTTACAAAAGGGCTTTCACACAAAATGTTGGATTTCTGGCATATAGGTTTACATTTTTTAAGCAGTAAAGGATCTGTCTGGTATGCTTTGAGGAAATTTCAGTCAAAAGCAAAGTGTGAGTTGTAATTTTCTTGATTCACATTATTTACCAATTACACATTTAATGACTTATCCATTCACTTATTGATTTAGTCATTTAACAAAATATATTTAATCTATAACAGTAAATATATTACGGGAATAACTAAAGTGTTCATCAACCAGTAGTGATTTATACTCTTTCTCTATACCCCCTGAAATTACAGATGAGCAATTAATTTATAAAAGTTTTTATTCTCCACACTGGCAGAATGAAACTACTGGATGATTATAATATTCTTCTACCCCATAGATGGCATGCTCCTCTGTTCTCCTGACATCCCCAAACCAAAGACAGCCATTGTCTTCTTGTTTAGCACACTACATGGGATTTCTTATCTGTTCTTCTCAGGCTTCAACTTCACACCGAATAATATCACAGTCTCGAGGAATTACAAATAATGCACTGTGATAGTCACCTAAATCCTTTTGGGTTTCCCTGCTTGTTTCCAGCACAATCCTGACCTCCAAAAAACCCCTCTCCCAATATAGACCACCACCGTCCCAGCATGAGAAGCATGTAGGACCTACTTTATAGAGAATCACATGACTACTCATTGCTATGCCAGCTATAAATGAATTACTCAAAATATGACTAATACACATAATAATAACTGCTTATACATGATGCAAAAATATTTATCTTGAAGAGACCTTGCCCTTCCTCCAATCTTTCCCTACTGATTTCCTCAGATAAAGCACAGCACATTGATTTGTTCTCTGATCAGTTGTGGGAAGGATACTAATACAGCTGGGGGCATCTGGTAAGGGGAAGGGAGCGAAGATAGAAAGGAGCAGATGTTTCAAAGCTGCCTGTCTGATGAATGAAATGGAAAGAGAGACAGCAGAACTAGCAGGCATTTTAAACAAGGTTCACAAATGCAACTGTGTATATTTTTTTCCAGTGAATTTACTGATAGTTCTGTGTGGGTTTTTTTTTTTCCCTTCATGTAACAAATTAAACCAAAATGTTTTTTTGTTTTTTTTTGTTGTTGTTGTTGTTTTTTGCCTTTCCCCTTGACTACACACTGTAAAGGCAAAAAAAAAAAAAAAAAAAAGAATAAGACTTAATGAAGGACAGGCAAAAGAGATTAATGTAATCTCTGAAACTATAGTTCTAGGAAGTAGGACCTGAGTAGGGCATGGCGGATGAAGATGGGGCAGGAAGACCTGAGAGAGAGGTCAAGTGAAGGTGGCAGTACAAGTCAATCAAGCATTAGAGCCTCAAGTGGATCCGCTGAATGGAGAGACTACATTCTCTGGAAGTAACACTGCTTCTTTCTTATGTATAGATGCCCACCACGTAGCTCTGATTATGGCAGAAATGCAGAAGGAAGGGAGGGGAAAATCTGACCTTCTGCTGTATTTCCCCCAAATACCAAGTATCAATCCTTTTTCTTATTATGCCATTTTAAAACATTTTAGAAGACTTACTCTGTAGGAGTTATAGGGTCCCACAGTTGCGAGTAACAGTAGCTGAATCTTAGTAACCAAAGCCAAAGCATCCAACTATCTAAGCCACGGCTAATGAAGAAATGGGCATCTGAGAAGGCAGGAACCAGAGAAGCTCTGGGGATCTAAGCTGAAGGAGATAACAGATTGTATTTTTTTTTTTTTAATGCTGAATGGATAACTCAAGATGCATCTTCTTAGGAAAGACCATACACTTTTCTTACAGTGGGTTAAGAATCTCCCTGGTGTCCAGGTGCCTTGCCATAAGCAACTGAACCAAAACCACACAGGAGATTAGTTTTCCAACAGGAACACTGGGGTGAAATTATGACTGCAGGGAAGAATGGGTGCTGGGCTGTCAAAATCAGATATCCACACCACGCAAATGTCAAAGCAGAGCATCCTAAAGCCGTCAGGGAGGAGACAGGAAGTAAGTGTCAAATGATAGATGGGCATGGGAGAGTGTGCACACGTGTGTGTCGTTGCTGCTTTGTGTGTCTTTAGAACTACAACTGATGAATGCTCTCTGGCTGGCTGAGGTTCACGCTTCTTTCGTCCACTCTGATTACTGAGCTCTAGGAGGACCCAAATTCCAGATCTCTACATGTTACTATTTTGATAAATTCTTTTAGATGTGTTTGTGGTTTTGTTTTTGTTTTTAATGAAGAGCAAACCTTCCCCCAAACAATTTCTTTTGAAAAACCACATTATTTAAAGAGAATATAGGTAATTCATTGCAGATACCATCAGTCCAGTTTGGGTGGAATGGAAATGCAGGAACAACTTTAAGGATCAACAGTGAACACACTGTTTGATCTCGTGTTCAGCTAAACTGATGGTACCTCCTGTAAAACTATGAGGATTGCAAGGCTATGGCAGCCACACAAGCAATTATCAATGTCTTCCTGGCTAAGAAAAGTGGGTGAAGCCGGCCAGTGTACGTGGGGTAATGGTACATTATTATTATCAGGGACAAAAGAACCTTGATCCTGGCATATGAACAGCCACAGGAATCTGGGGACCAGAACCAAAGATAGAAACAATCCTGAGAGGGGCCCCTGGGTGGCTCAGTGGGTTAAGCCTCTGCCTTCGGCTCAGGTCATGATCTCAGGGTCCTGGGATCGAGCCCTGCATCGGGCTATCTGCTCGGCAGGGAGCCTGCTTCTCCCTCTCTCTCCGCCTGCCTCTCTGCCTACTTGTGATCTCTGTCTGTCAAATAAATAAATAAAATCTTAAAAAAAAAATCCTGAGAGGCAGATCGGTACTCACTCAACAAATATTTATTGAGTACCTACTATGTGCCAACCATTGTTCTGGGCTCTGGGGATACAGCAGAGAACAAGATAGACCAGATCACTGTTCTAACACAGTTACACTTTAATAGGGAAGACAGAGAGTAGACAAAGAAGATAAACAAGAAAAAATACCCAGTAATGATAAGAGTTATGTACGTTGTAGGGAATTAAAATATGGTGAGGCAATGGAGCATCAAGGGGTGCTGCTTTTAAACCAAGTGGTCAGTAAAAACATTCAAGCTGGCATCTGATAAATAAGAAACGATTCAAGTTAAGATTGGACAGGATGAGGAGGGGAGGGGTCGAGGCAAAGGGAACAGCTCTTGCCAAGGTCTTGGCATGTTGGGACAATAGAAAGAAGGCCATTGTGGCTGGAGTATGAGAGGGTAAGAGGGAGAGTGGTAGGAGATGAGGTCATAGCTTTGGGTAGGGGCCAGGTGGGTGGTGTGTTGTAGGGCGGTTTGTAAAGGGTGAGCTCAAACGATGTTTCAAGAAGCAGCCCCTGAAGACATACATTAGGATGGTAAAGAAACAAAAAAAGAAGTCAGTGAAGATGTGGGCATTTGAGAGCAAGGTAAAGGAGAGTTCGGGTCACTGGGCTGTAACAAAAGATTAGATTTCAGTTAGGAGGAAGAGGATGGGTATGAATATTGCTGGGGATCCAGGACCTTACCATGGAACAGCAGAGAGCACCCGGAGGACAGTAATGTCGGGCAGGGCAACTAACTTGTTAGTGAGTAAGCACTCACCTGATGACTTCAAGGGGGTAAGCAGTAAGTTCTCAGGAGCAACATGGCTGGGAGGGGGCCTTGTGGGGAGTGCTGGGGCATTGACAGTACCCATGAGCAGACTTCCGCAACTCGTACTTGGGTGGGTAATTTGTTTCTGCGATCTTCCAAGTAGTGAGGCTAGAACTGTCATAGCCCCTCTTCCATTATTCAAGATGGGGGTGCCTTTGTCTGCAGGATTGTGATCCCAGAGGCTCTGACTGCAAAAAAGCTGAGGAGGGCAGAGGCAGAGCTAAAAGTGGGTGGTCCAGTTACTTCTCCCAGTGCTTTTATTTTAAGTTTTTTAAAAAATTTTAATTCCAGTACTCTTAACATACAGTGTTATATTAGTTTTAGTTTGCAAAGGAGTGATTCAATGATTCTACACATTACTCAGTGCTTCTCCAGATAAGAGTACTCCTTAATCCCCATTCTGCCCATCCCCTCATCTACCTCTCCTCTAGTAACCATTGGTTTCTTTTAAATCTATCCTTGCTTTGAGTCTTTCTACTCATTCTAAATACCAGTTTAATTTACAATATAACTACCTTAAGAATAACTACCAAAACTCAAGTATATACAAGTATATCAGGCAAGTTGTATATATTTCCCTATCTTTTGCAACCAACTCCTTTAAAGAAGAAAGGACTGAAACCCAAAAATGATAGCAAGTTATTAGAATCAAGTTTTCATGAATACTTTTTCCCATCGTATCAGACAATACATAAACGCAAACAAATACTAGAGTTCCCTATGAAAAGGAAAAAAAAAGTTTCTTGATTCCCCTTTTTTAATTGATGACCATCTGAATGTATGTTTTCAAATGTATGGACCTGGTGCACTAGGTCCACAATCCATCCCACCTTATAGGGGGATCGGATACATATTTTCCTTCGGATATGCTCTTAAGAATATATTCATGTCAATAGGCTTTACTCTTTGAGGTTTTTAATCACAAGGTGTAATCCTAAGCTACAAAGGTTAAACAAAAAAATTCAATGAAAGGGAAGTTCACTTTTAAAGTTAAGCAAAACACACAGGTTTGATAATGCAGATATACATTTCTTAAATTGAACTAAGAAAGCGTTCTAGAGGTTAAGGTTTGATGGATTCTCACTCTAACATGAGCGCCTGAACCCAGTGCCAAGCAACACACTTCAGACTAAGATCACAAAGGAGAAATACCCCCACCAGGCTGTGAAATATTTCTGAACAGTGAACCTAGCCTTTTGAATCATGTCAATTGCCAGGTTCAAGAGACAGTCTGATTCCAATGGAAGGTTACGACCTTAACTTCACAATGAAAGGTCTGGCCCTGATGACTTCAAAGCTCCTTTCAGTTTTATAAAATTCTCTACTTCTGTTTCCTAGTGAATGAACAAATGAACAGTAGGTAAGGTGCTCAGAAAAGTTGATGAGTCTCCATTTAGGCAGGACTGTTTCAAGGACCCACCCTCTGACTCTTGTGGCAGATGTATGGTGGTCCATGGTCATTCCCCTGGCTCTACAGATTCAAGAACTGGGCTTTCTTAACACACAGCAAGATGATCAGAATCCTGGAGAAAGACTCAACCTAAATCAATTCATATGAGGTTGATGTATAAAAAAGAAGTCGAACTTATCAGTGGACAAAATATCCTTATGATTAGCATATTCACATTTTATAGAAATAAAAGCACAAAAAGTTTGCTAATAAGATGCAACTAGAAAATTAGGAAATGGACAGAGAAAAGGATTCCATAGACCAGTATGAGGCATGATGAAGCACCCTGACCCCATAGCAGAGACGGCTTCTCTACCAGGAACAATGTTCGATTTTTCAGGATTCAAAGTTCCTCTCCCTTGGACAGGGTAACCCACTCCTTTTTTCTTTTCTTTTCCTTTCTCTTCTTCCCTTCTATATTTCCTTTCCTTTCCTTTCCCCTTCTCTTCCTTTTCCTTTTCTTTCTTTCTACATACTTTTTCTTTAGATCATTTGAAAAACCACTGACTAAACAGATACGCATATACTCAGGAATATACTCTTTTACAGCATGCACTGTTAAGATCAGTGAATTTCCCTGTTCCCCAAGGCAAACTAATTTTTCTTTCTGCAGAGATCCTGGGACAATGCACTCCGCTGTTCTTGAGGTCTCTTCCCAACATTATCACGAAAGTCTCACACTCTTATCAAGAGGGATAAGTCACAAAAATAATTTTAATTATTTAAATTACAGGCAAATTAAAATCTGGAAAATGTCTTTTTAGTAGATTGCAATAATCAGAAAATGCCTCCATCACTAAATTTCAGTAGTACTTGGTGATGTAGTTGGATGTGTCTTTGTGAGAAAAGGCTAATGGTAAATGAAAATGGCCTTCAAAGTCATGTTTCCTAGAACAGTGTTACTCAACCTGTGGTTTGCAGACCGGTAGCACCAGCATCCCTTTGGAGATCATAAGACATATTTCTTGGAAAAAAGAAAAAAAAAAGACATATTTCTTGGGCCCCACCCAAACCTTTTCAGTCAGAACGTCAAAAAACAAAACAAAACAAAAACAAAAACAAAAAACAAAAATCAAAACAACAACAAAAAACATAAATCAGTGTCTTAACAAGTCCTCCTGAGGGTTCTTCTGTATATGAGCATTTGAGAACCAGTTGGAAACCTAAAACACAACTCAAGAAAGAAATTCCACATACAATCATCAATTGGTCAAACGAACAAACAAATAAATGAAAATAAATCATAGAAACAAGCACACAAACAAATGAAACTTATCCACCTGTCTTATTCTTTCTAAATAAAACTATTCAGGGGCACCTGGATGGCTCAGTCAGTTAAGCATCTGCTTTTGGCTTGGATCATGATCCCGGGGTCCTGGGATCAAGCCCTGCATTGGGCTCCTTGCTTAGCAGGGAGCCTGCTTTTCCCTCACCCTCTGCCTGCTGCTCCCCCTGCTCCTGCTCTGTCTCTGTCTCTCTCTCAGATAAATTTTTTAAAATCTAAAGAAAGAAAGAAAGAAAGAAAGAATCTTCAAAAATGGGTCCACAAAAGGATCACTCAGCTAAAATAGAAGTACACAGCACAGGACAATCGCAGGTAAAGATACAATTGCACCTGGAAAAGAAAAGTTCAGACTTCAAGATAGGTTAAGTTTCTTCAAGCCCCGTTCTCTAAACTCTCCCAGCTCTGCCACTCAAATACTCTTGCTAGTAACTAATTCTTTTCTTGATGTTTGAAAGACCCTATCACCCAGAGGACAATCTTAAACTGTAAGAAATGCACAGCACAGAAGGATGCGAGAATACAGCTCTCTTGGTCATCCCCCTTCACCCCTGCTGCTCTGTCCTCACTCTAGGTGACCTTATCCACACTGACCACTTTAAATGCCACCGCCATGTAGCTGATACTTAAATCTCTCTTTTTGCCATTGGATTCACATCTTGCTGTCGTTCTCTTTCTCCGTGCCCAAAGCACATCTTCATGTGCGTGTCCCATAAGCACCTCAAAATTACCATGATTGAAACAAGCTCATCCCCTTTATCATCAGATGATTCTCAGGTACCTTTTCTCCAGTCTTACTGGCCTTTCTCTGGTTCCTGATGTTCTGTGCTTTCCCGTCTATGCCTGCTCTGGTTTCGCTCAACTTCCTAAATGTAACCTTTCTGCTCCAGGGCATCTTGCAAAATACTGGTAATCAATTCAAAGCATTCCTTTCTCCTCTATGTTACTTCTCTCTCAATTAAGCCGCTTTCAATGGCTTTCTTCTACTAACTGCCATCAAGATCCTTACTTGTTTGCTTAGCTTCCTCTTAATTTGTTATTATTTCTTGGAAACATGTTCCTATGTTAATTGCTTGTAATGATCATCAGTTCACATTCAAAAGCATTTAAAAAGGCCTGTAATTCCAAAAAGCTAGACAAAACCTTTCCTTTGTTTTCCCAGGAACAAATAATCACAGACATAAGCATACACAGGCACATACATGCATACCCAGATTTTAAAGACAGGTTGGGAACCATATTAAAACACTGTTTTATAGCTTTTTTAAAACCTAACAATATGTCATTTCCTCTAGTCGATATATCCACATTCATTGATTCCATGGCTGCCTAGTGGTTCTTTAGAAAGATTTAACATCATTTATTGAATGCACTCCGTATTGATAGACATTCGGATTGCTTACAGTCTTTTCTAGTAAAAGCAGTGCTGCAATAAGCAGCTTTGTGCATACATACTTTAACCTTTCTGATTAAATATTTCTATTTATTTCTGGAACTGAACTTGCTATACAACCGGGCATGTACATATTTAAAGCATTTGATACATCATTTCAAACTGAGGCTTAAATATTCCCCTAATTATGACCAGTGTGTGGGAGTTGCCATCTCCCTATACTTCAGTCTACCCTAGTCATTAGAAAATATTTAACTTCTTAAAAATCTAGCTGATAATAATATCTTGCTGTTGCAGTCATTTCTTTGATGATTGGTGACATACGTTTATTTTATTTTTTTTTTAAGATTTTATTTATTTATTTGACAGACAGAGATTACAAGTAGGCAGAGAGGCAGGCAGAGAGAGAGGAGAAGCAGGCTCCCTGCAGAGCAGAGAGCCCGATGCGGGGCTCGATCCCAGGACCCAAGATCATGACCTGAGCCGAAGGCAGCGGCTTAATCCACTGAGCCACCCAGGCGCCCCGTGGTGACATACTTTTAAAGGCTTGATAGCTATTTCTATTTCTTCGTTTATGAATTTTTGTCCCTTTTAATACTGGAGTACTTTCCTTTTCTTTTTTGTTCCTATTAAGTATTAGGAGCATATTTTATACCTAAAGTATTACATCTTTGCAATTTTATGCTGCAAACTTTTTTTTTTTTTTACAAGAGTGTTTATTTGCTTGTTACTGTACATTATGGTAGGCTGTTGCTCGTTGAAGATCTATAAATATTTCTCTGGTTAAAATGCAGGAATTTCCTAAAAACAATGAAGAATTTTAAATCTATCATTATTTTCACTTACAGTTTATGCTTTTGGAATGAAGTTTATGAAACCATTCCATGTATAAAGATTAAATAATTACTCGCTTTTTTTTTTTTTTCCTTCCTGACCTCCTGAAGGCCTTTCAGTAATTGCTACACTCTGGCTATTCAAACTGTTCCCTCTCAAAGCTTCTGTTCCAGCTCAGCCTGTTTTCTCTTCTCCTGCCTCCCCCTAATTCCAACAGCATGCTTATATTAGGGTTTCTATCTTATTCTAGCAGGAATACCCTCCCATCCTTCCCCAGCTTTCCCTAATATGCCAAATGTCCTATTCCTTTGTCTACCTCAAAACTGACCCTTTAGGGCTCTTTTTGCCCAAAGAGCCATCATCCATTTCTCTTCAAGTCACTGTGACACAATTTAGCATTTAATGACTCCCTCTGTGCGTTGTGTCTCCTCTGTTTCCTTAAACAAATTACCAACTTCTGAAGAGCAGGAATAACACCATAACCTCCTTCTGTCTTGTCCAAACCACCCTATACAGTGCCGACCTAAGAAAGAGCCCCAGGAACAGGCATTGAGTAATATATTTTATTTTACTTTCTGAAATTCCAAGTTCCAAATCCCTTCTTAATAACTGTAGGATATGAAACAAATGAACACAGTGCTGGACTGCAAGATATTGTAATTCAATAGGGCACAAACACTGAAAAATCTTATTTCCCTCTTTTCCAAAACTCCTTCAGATGAAAAATATACAAAAGTATAGGAGAAGGCAGATGTACCCAGCCACCTGGTTTTTTGGTTGAGTCAATGTTGACCTGAAAGTAAACATGTGAATAAGTAAGAAGCAAGCAAACACTTTACAAGGGAAAAAAAGAAAAGAAAAGAAAAAAAAGCCAAACACCTTCAGGAGAATTTCACGTTTATATTTTTTCCTAGTTTTATGGCAGGGTCTTCGGAACTGAAAGTGAAATAGGGGCGCCTGGGTGGCGCAGTGGGTTAAGCCTCTGCCTTCGGCTCAGGTCATGATCCCAGGGTCCTGGGATCAAGCTCCACATCAGGCTCTCTGCTCAGCCAGCAGCCTGCTTCCTCCTCCTTCTCTGCCTGCCTCTCTGCCTACTTGTGATCTCTGTCTGTCAAATAAATAAATAAAATCTTTAAAAAAAAAAAGCAAGTGAAATATTATTCTGATATGAAAAAGTAAAAAAAAGAAAACTAGAAGAGAAACAGATAAGTATGGAGGAGGTTGCATTATACTTTCCTGAAAAGTATTATGTCAGTTAAAGGATGTTTAGAGAGTGATGTAATCCATTCTTTTTTTTTTTTTTTTAAGATTTTATTTATTTGACAGACAGAGATCACAAGCAGGCAGAGAGAGAGGAGAAAGCAGGCTTCCCGGGAAGCGGAGAGCCCGATGTGGGGCTCGATCCCAGGACCCTGGGATCATGACCCGAGCCGAAGGCAGAGGCTTTAACCCACTGAGCCACCCAGGTGCCCCGATGTAATCCATTCTTTACTCAGTAAATATTGACCAGTACTGACTATGTGCAAGTCAATGCAGTGGGACCAGAAGGCAACACAGAGACGACACAGACAAGTATTCTTTCCTCTGGCAGCTAGTGGTATGTGCCGAAGGGAAGAAAAAAATGGGTAAGTGTCCAAAAAGTGTCTATCAGTGTTATTAGAGTTCGGGATGTGGAACGGCAAGTCCCATGTGATCAACTGGTATTTACTGAGCACCTGCTATGTGCCAGGCAAGGACTAAGGGTCACACAGCTTGAAGACCTTTGAGATGGCCTTTAAAAGCTTGGTTGAGTCTAGCCATTACAGCTGGAAGAAGATCAACAAAGGGGTCAGATTAAGGTTTAGTAATGCTACATGTGAATAAGTTTAAAAGATATTTGAAAACTTGGGGCGCCTGGGTGGCTCAGTCATTAAGCATCTGCCTTCAGCTTAGGTCATGATCCCAGGGTCTTGGGATAGAGTCCCACACCAGGCTCCCTGCTCCGAGGGAAGCTGCTTCTCCATCTCCCACTCCTCCTTCTTGTGTTCCTCTCTCGCTGTGTCTCTCTCTGTCAAACAAATAAATAAAATCTTAAAAAAAAAAAAAGATATTTGAAAACTCAGTGTCAGCAGGGGAAACTAAAACAAAACTCAGTCCCCTCATTCCCCAATGGATAGTCTCAAAAATTATCTAGTTAGAACCAAGACCACACCCAGAGCCAGTGTTGGCCACGCTGAAAGCATTTTTAAACATGAGGTTTAGCTCTCGGGAAGCAAGAGCTGACACTCTATAAGCTGGCTGTAAGAAAATCACACCCCATTCTCTCCTCTAATTTAGGTACTTTAAGGGACAAAAGGCATCCTGGGAACTTCTATGAGGAAAGCACAAGTATTGTGAAATACGGCAATGTAAAAACCAGACAATTTCCCAATAGATTCATCTCGGACTGCAGGGTGAGTTTTCTATGGAGCGCTGAGACAGGCTTGCATTGCTTTCCAAAATAAAACAACGATAAAAAAGAAAAAAATCATGTAAGAAGTATGAGAAATATTGAAAGTGGATCTCTCTACATGATTTCAATCCAGCTGATTCCAGAGATGGATGCCAGAGAAACATAATGGAAGTGCAAAGAAATGTTTCAATGAATAGCATTGATCAGAGCTATCACAGGGATTCTACTCCATTATACTCATGCATCAAGTCAATCCTGGGCCTTTCAGTCACCCTCTCCTTACCATTATCACTAATAACAATCTCTTGGAGTTAATGGTTCTTATTTATATTTTATCATCTTCATAATATGTTAATATATTGGCATTCTTACAGAACATTGAAACACATTACTACTGGTCTAATATTGATTCTCAAGACATCTTATCAAATAACTAAATATTCCGGTGATGGGAAGCAATGGTAGGAAACTGAAATATGAAGAAAGGGGAGAGGGCATTAAAGCAAGTTCTAGAACAGAAGCCTTGGCCTTCCAGAACCATGTTTAGTACGCTGAGTCTTTTCACCTAACCAAAGTGTTGTTGTCTTCTGATTATTAAATTCCTTTCCCAGACTTTGTAAAAATGCTTCTACTTGCACTAAATCTATATGAAGTATGGTACACTGTTGATTTTTAAGCATGGGTGAAAAATGGTGATATTTCTAGTTGTAAAATGGGAAAATACTAAATTGGCTCTGGTATATTGAACTAAGCTCCCTGTCTCACCTCACATACCTCAGAGGAAGAGAAAAAGGTCATCCTGGTGGGTTCAAGTTTAGGAAAACTCCCCAAGTTTCCAAAGTAGCATATGAAACTTGGCCATCAAATTTGAAAGGTGTGATTAGTTCTGTGAAATGTGAGTATGTGAGAGAAAATTAAGTGGTATGAGAAATGTGTGTCCTTAGTCTAACTTTTCTTGTAGGAAGAACAAACTGTTGAAGCTTTATAGTCTACGGTCTTCTAGACAGATATTCGTAAATATTTCTAGATAAAGCCAGTTTGCATCTTCTATAGGTAAACTTTTGCTTTATTCTTTATTTTTGCCATATTTTGACTTTAATTAAAACTGATATTAGAAGAAAGAAACAGGACAAGTACAGATGAAGATAAAGTAAAATCAGACTTTACCTAGGTTTGTTATTTTTTCCACAGTTACTTTTTCCAGCTCAATTAATGTACCATGACATTTCCCCTATGATCAAGCAGTACCAAAGAAGTCCAGCAGATAAGAGGTATCACAAAATACAGTTTGCAGCATTCCCAAGATAATAATGTAAAAAGAAAAATCCCGATGCCCAAACCCTTGGGACAAAATATTTGCTCTCAGATAAAAATACCTCAGTGGGATTCCAATCAGTTGGGAAGATTTGGGCTGCTGGAAGCTCTCCTTGATTGCTGCTGCTCCTTCCACTAGGAATATGAGGCAGCAGACAAAGGAAATCCACCTGAAACAGTGCATCCCCATAAAATGGCTGACTAGCATGGAAATGGTAGCACCAACAGGTAGCACCTGTTGGGACCCCAATAATGGTGTCCCAAAGAAAATAAGACATTTCTGCTTCTGCCAAATGTGAGTAGTTCGTTTTCAACTCAAACCTCAGCCAGGAAGTTCACCTTCTCACCAAAAGGCTCAAACCATAACCCTTATCATCAAAATACAAAGGGGCAGGCCAATCCTGCAAGATGCAGTTTTAGGTTTAGGAATCCAAGCATAGCGGTCAATCCTTATGTAAGAGGAAACTCATCGAGGCATTTCTCAATGTTTAAAGAAAGTGTTTAAAGGAAATAACACCTGCTTAGAAAATCACTGATTCTAACTTATGGTTAAATGAGTACCTTGTACATATACTGTAGGATTATTCATAATGGCAAAACAGTGGCAAAAAAGAAATTACTGCCCATCAGTGGGTATCACCTGCATAATATGTGGTACAAATGCATTAGGAACAATTATCCTGAACGTAAAAAAGATATGTGTCTAATGACTTGGTGAAAATATCACAAAGTATGCCTTTCACTGAGAAAAGGAGTAAAATAACCCATTCGGTATGATCTCATATACCATAGATCTGATTGTATGTTTGCACAGACCTAAAGAATGCTGTAGAAGGACATGTATGATTTTATTATTAATATTGGCTATGTCTGAGAGTTTTGACAGATCGGTGTGTTATCTTAAAGGGAGATTACTAATACTCTTTATACATCCTGAATTGTTTTGCTAGATGCAATGAGTAGGATTACCTTGCAATAGAAAAATTTACTAAGTGCTAATTTACTAAGGAATTATATATACAGAAACTATATTTTCTGAAAATGGTAATAAGGACCTTGATCCAAAAAAGAAAAAAGAAAAAAAAAGAACATGATAGAGGAAAAAAATACAGACCAAACACAAGAGAATCAGTGCAACTTGGAAAAATCAAGAGGCATCCAAACCAAAACCATAGTTGGTTCCTTAGCCACAACTAGGTTACTGTTTTCATACATTCCTTGGTGAGAAAGGCTTTGAAGTTTACATCAGAATCCTATCTTGTGTCATCTATCATTACTTTAGACATGTCTTTATACCTGCTTAGTTAATTGTATAGCGAAGGTGAATAGACTTCACTTTCCAAAATAGGAATTCTGTCCTTCTTGCCTAATCTCCAAAGTGGTCTTTTCATATTTTGAGTTAAAAAAAAACCCATGTCAGTACTGTTGTGGACCATTATGTGGCATGGGTAGATATATATGGCTAATAGACTCAAGATCCCCTGGTGAGCAAAGCAGACAGAGGGAAAGTACTAGAGCTCGACCCATCTCCCAGCTCCATCAGCGAAGTTCACCTCTTGATATGTCCAACTCCCTGCCAACCCAAGAAAGGAAGCCGCATACACAAGCTGATATTTTTGGCAATTGCTCAGGAATGTCCTCTCTCATTCCCTCCAAACCACCATCACTACTATTTAGTCCTGACCTACTTGCTTACTCTCATCTCCAAGTTCCAAATACTGGCTACTTAGACTGTCTTTGAAATCTACTCTGCCCTTCCTTGAGTTGGCACATTGTTCTGATGCTCTTGCCAGCATCTTGGAATGCAATGCTGTGGTAGTTTTGCTATGCTTTGCTTTGCCTTTTTTTTTTTCCCCCTTTTTCTTCTCTCCCCTCCCCTCTCCTTCCCATTTTTCTTCTTTTCTGTTCTTTTTTTATTGCCATTTCTGACTTACCTCACCTCTGCCATCATAGCATGTCCCATTAGCTAGTCATATAAACCAATTCCAGCCAACAGTCCCAGGTTACCTAGCCCAGTGGTCCCCATGTTTCAGGGAGAAAATGTAAGTAAGTAAGACTTACTTCTGGTAAACAACATAAGCACCACAGAGGTGAAGAAAACATTAAGCAAGTCTGGTTAAAAAAAAAAAAAATTCATAGGGGCGCCTGGGTGGCTCAGTGGGTTAAAGCCTCTGCCTTTCGCTCGGGTCATGATCCCAGGGTCCTGGGATCGAACCCCGCATCGGGCTCTCTGCTTGGCGGGGGAGCCTGCTTCCTCCTCTCTCTCTCTCTGCCTGCCTCTCTCCCTACTTGTGATCTCTGTCTGTCAAATAAATAAATAAAATCTTTAAAAAAAATCACGCTTTCAAAAAATATATAATAAAAAATAATATTAAATAAATAAAGTAAATCACTGTTTTCAGCAATGGACTAATGCACGAGACACAGAACGTCACAGATTAATGCATTCTGAAAACCTTTCCTTGCACGTTCATTCTGCATCAATCTATTGGATACTGTAGGATACTCATAGATGAAGAACCCATGGTCCTAGTCCACAAGGGGTTCACAGACAAATTCTGACACAAATACGATGCTGAGGAATAAAGGCATGTTCAAAAAGCCAAAAATAAATTTATTACAAAGTGCAAAAAGAAGTCAAAACCCAATCCCACCCTATATTGGGGAAAAAAAAAAAACTAAAAAGGTAAGAGGAGACTAGAAACTAAGAGAATAAGAAGAATGCAGAAGTTTAGGACCTAAAGGCAAGGAGGCAAAGAAGGCAAGTCCATAGCTGAAAACTTGAGGACAGGAGGCTTGTTTGGGGGGGGGGGGGCAGGAGGGGGCAGGAGGTAAGCAGGCAAGGATAAGTGGAAAAGAAGCTGAGGTACAGAAAGAAAAGAGTTAGTCCCCCCCAGGAAGGACAATGTGGGAAAGGCTGAGAGATGTAGAAGATTTCATGTACAAGCAAGGTCATTTCAGATAGCCATCCTAGATGGATTATTCCATGGGGAAGTGAGGAAATGATGGGGAAGTAAGGAAAACGAACTTGGCAGAAAAGATGGACCATGACTAATAATAATATCTAGTCTTTCTTGGACCTCTATTGACCTATATTCTTCAAGGACCATGCTGAAATCCAGACTGTCTTTTCGCCAGGATCCACCATCTAACGTGCACACGTGCTGGGGGTCCAGAGCATGGAAGCGTGATTGCACACACATCCTCAATTCAACTGCTCCATGGGTCCCCGGGCACATTCATGGCCTGCAAACAGCATGGCTCTCTGGTGAGCATTTTGCATTGTATGATTGTCATGCCAATACAGGTTTGCTGGTTTTATTATGGTATGCTGTTGTTTTCCCCCTCTCAAAGCCAGATGCTTTCTACACTGAAAGCTTCAGTCATGATTATATTTTTAAGCATGTTACGGATTTTATATGAACAGTTTATATATAAAAATTCCAAAATATGTGTTAAAATTTGATTCCAAAAACACTCCTGTTTCCAATCAAAAGCATCAGTAAAACTTTTATCCAGATTCTCCCTGAGAACTACTGATGAGAAGTCAGAACAAATAAAGCAAGTCCTGAAGGTTACTAAGTGCCTCAACATATGAAAAACCCCAACAAAGCACTAAATTTGTCCTCACTAGCATTGATTTTTTTTTTCCCACAAGACACCAAAAGCCTCAACTATATGACTCCTCCATATCAAGCTCTATATTCACATTAAAGTTTTCCCCAAAGATGGTTCTTCGATGTGTAAATTATATTTTCTTTACAATGTAGCTCTTACTGTTTGCCTTTGAAAAGGAAAACTCATGGCCAAATTCCAGAAATTTGAAAAGTGGAATAAGATCTTGGTCTTTCTATTTTCTGTTTCTTCCTCTCTTTGTTCCATCTTTCTTGGTGCTTTTCATAAATCACTTGTTAAATTAAAATTGTAGAACTGCCATTTTTTCTTCTACCATGCCTCATCACTAAAAGCTCTGAAGATCATTAGAATTTCTGCTGTATAAACAATGATTATGAAATTATTTGAGAAAAAAATTAGAATTGATTGATCAATAAGATTTCTAAAAGATGCTATCAAAAATAGGGAAAAGATTGGGGCGCCTGGGTGGCTCAGTGGGTTAAGCCTCTGCCTTTGGCTCAGGTCATGATCTCAGAGTCCTGGGATGGAGCTCCGCATCGGGCTCTCTGCTCAGCGGGGAGCCTGCTTTGCCCTCTCTCTCTCTGCCTCTCTGACTACTGTGATCTCTGTCTGTCAAATAAATAAATAAAGTATTTTTTTTTAATAGGGAAAAGAAAACACGTATCTAACTTGATATCCTACCAATATATCTCAGATCATGGGAAGATACTACACTGTTGGGGAAAAAAAAAAAAGAAATTATTAGTTACCCTAGTTCAGTGAGGTCTTTATTTGTCTTTATTTGCTATCAACTAGCCGGGGGAAAAAAAAAAAAAAAGGCCTGGAAAGAACAGATATATGCCACTTTGAGACCACTTTGCCCCCTTCATATTCCCTTTGGTCACTTAGACTCAGCAAAAATCAGAACCACTGAAATAATCCTTAAAGTTTCCAGAAGTGTGTGAGTATGTTATGTGTGAGAGAGATAAATCAAAGCTGATTCATTGAGTCTGCTGATGACATTCAGTGAGATCTGGTCAGAGAGCTGGGAAGAAAAATTGAGTAATTAGGTAGAGAATCAAAACATTGGGTGATTATGAGAATTCTCCTTGGAACGCTGGGGGGGGTGAAATTTTAGATACAAGTGTATGCGTGAATTGGAGAAAGAAAAAGAAAAAAAAAAGGCAAAGCAAAAAGCCTCTTTCTTAAGATTTGGTTGGGAGGAAATGATCCTGCCTTGAGCCTGGGACCCTGATTGCCTTGTATCACTGGGACAAGAATGAATACAAATGAAGCCCTCACCCAAGGCCCCTTCAGAAGCAGTATGTTCAGGATGCTCAACACCTGTGCAAGTAATAGTAGATCTGACTGGAGTGTGCATACGTGCGGACACATGGGTTCTTTAAGAGGCACACGGATTCAAGAAAAGTCATTCTATGTGAACAACCATGGACACAGAGGATTAGGAGGAGGTGGCGGCTTTAATACGTGCAACAAACCCATCACCCAAGTAACAGACAGAAGAATTTAGAAAGATTATGCCATCAAGTACCTATCATGCCATTGCTTGCCTCCTGTCTGTACCCCTAATGGAAATCCAGGGAAACACCTGTTATATTCAAGCTCTTTTTTCTTTCCAATTGGTAAACAATTCCACCAGTTGCACAATGAAAATATTCTGTGAGCCTGGCACTCAGATCTGGACCTTTCAGTTGCTCTTGCTGCCAAAAGTCAATCCAGTGTGTCTGCTTTTGACATATTTTAACCAAAGAATGTTAATGACATTTTCCAAAATGCTACCGCTGTTCCACCAAGTGACCCACCCCGGAAATTTGGGATTACTAAAATACAGAGGTATTTTAAATGCCAAAAAGCCACAATAGGTAGAGATAGGGCCAGCTTCTCAGGCTTTCTGACCACTTCAGGGACCCACAAAAACACTGACAAGATGAAAAAAACGCATTGTCTCCAAACTAAAAAGAAAACGGTGAAACCAAAAGTGATAAACATTTGTTTGCTATCAACAAAACATAACTCACTATCAACTTTATTCATTGTTGATATTCCTCAAGAAATTCTGTATGTTAGAAATTTTTCACATTGTAAGAACACCCCCATATGCAAAATGCCCAAAATTGATAGGCATATATAATGAATTTACTTGCACTCAAAAAGTTTTGGCAGCAAAATTATAAAAGCCCTTTATTTTATTGCAAAAACAGTTCTAACTTGATGTGCTGTGAATGCATTTTAATATCTTTGTTAGTTTGTGGGATGGGGGCTTCCATGACTGGCCAGAAAATATGGAGGTTTTTAAATGACCCTTCACTTCTTCCATTGTTTAAGGAAGTCGCTAAACTTGTAGAGAAATTCTCCCATGTTCATTGACCTATGCCTTCTGATTTTTTTTCCTTATCTTTTTCCAGCTTATTAACAAAGTTAAACAAAAGAACAAGGACAAGGCAGGAAGGGAAAACTTGCCATTGTCAACATGAAGTCTAGTTGTCTTAATAGATAAATAATAAATTTTAAAGTCAGCGGTTAATTTTCTTTGGAATAAATTTTGAAAAGAACATCAAAATTTTATTCTTTTTCAGAATTCCCTGCCTTAAATTGAAACACAACATCCTATTTCTAATGGTCCAGTCTGAATTGATATGCACAACAATGGACAAAAGTCCTAGGGGCCAAAATTCAGGATCCAGGGTAATTCAGGATCTGTCACAACCCTTCAAGGGACTAGCACCGAGTCAAACAACAACAAAAACAAAAATTGTGTTTTTTCAGTTTCTTGAGGAGAAATTAAACATCTTAGGTATGTAATATGGTTTTTTGTATGACACACTAGAAAACAATCTCTGAAATTTTATTCCAAACTTTGTACACTCTCCTTCATATACTTCATCTACTCAAAACTACTTGGGCGCTTAAGAGTGTATTTGCTTGAATGTTAAGTTACCCTCGCGTAAGTTATGTCAGGGTGCCACCATCCAATTTGTGTGAGTGATAAGTTTTAAAAGGGGCAACATGAGAGTTTACAGATATCAATAACAACTTCAAATATGACTCACATGTGTAAGGAAAGCTTTTAAGGTATCTTAACCAGTTCCAGAAACCCAGATAGTTAGCATTCTGTTTTCCATTTTCATTTTCATTAAATCATCATCAATCAGCAATATGACTAAGATAAATAGACAGCGGTACACGAGATAAAAATAGGAAGACTTCTCAAAAATCCTTCTGAAATTCTATGCGTGATCCATATTCAGCTTGAAAACTATCCACTAAGAATGAAATAACCAAAGACTCTAGCATATGAAGGGTGATGTATATGAATTTTTTTTTTAAGATTTTATTTATTTATTTGACAGAGATCACAAGTAGGCAGAGAGGCAGGCAGAGAAGGAGGAGGAAGCAGGCTCCGGGCTGAGCAGAGAGCCTGATGTGGGGCCTGATCCCAGCACCCTGGGATCATGACCTGAGCCGAAGGCAGAGTCTTAACCCACTGAGCCACCAAGCGCCCCTGAATTTCTTAACACTACAATGTAACAGTAGGAAAGCTAATTCGGAAACAAATTAAAATCAGTACTTAAACAATTACTATCAATATTTAGAATATAGTAAGATTAATTTCTCTTCCACTGTCTCTTACTTTCCACACAATAGGAAGGGGCACTATCAGAATTGCCTTAACTATGTATAGAGTCAAGTCTCTTTTTTTCTATCTGGCTATCATTCATAAAAACAAAATACAAGATTCCACACACTTTCATTAATTCAGCTAACAGGAGCTTTGGGGGGAATAAGAAGGATATCTAGCGAGAAAAAGAGGGAAAGACAATGGTCTTGCTTACGTGTCCTGGAGAAGTTATTCTCTTCCTCCTATTACTCCATATACTACAGTTACTACAGTATTTCTTTTCCATGTTTTAAAGGCTACTAATCAGAAGTTTAGGGAGTTGAAGGATTTGCAAACTCCAGTCGGAATAGTATTTCATCTGTTGATTGTCATTCCCATACTGACGCTAGCTCCTAGTCTGATTCACCAAACTAGTGCTGTCAGAAGGCAATCCTTCTGCCTTCATCCCCCCAACTGGGTAGGTCAAACATATGCCTACCCATTCAGTTCTTACACCACCTGCAGAGAGGAAGTTAAATGAAGAAAAGGAAAGCATCACATTGTCACCTTCAAGTCTTTGAATAAGCTCTCATTTTACCAAAGAAGAACACTTAACCAACAAAGCTGGCAATGACCATGATTAAATGATGCCTGTCATTCTGTCCCACCCCTGGGAACTGCTCTCCACCCACTCGCAGGTGATGGATGTGTTCCTCTTGGTGCACTGGGTTTGGATGTGGTAAAGGAAGCAGACAGCTAAATTCATCAAAACACCCGCGTCGGCAAAGCAGCATTTGATCCGCTCTGGAGAAAACGATGGGGACCTGAACAAAAACTCATCTATGGCACAAAACCAAGGTCATCTTCCAGTCCCACGAATACATCAAAGCAGGCTCATTTATCTCAAAGTGAGAGTCACAAATGCTAAGCCTGGAAGAGATCTTAGAGAACTTGACCTAGAAACCAATCTATTGACACACAAATCAGAGAATTCCCTCCCACCAAAAACAAACAAACAGGAAAAACACAAACAAAAACAGAATCCAAGTCTCAGCACTTATTACCCATAATCTTGAAATTTATTATCTATTAGATGTCAATGTTCTGAATTACAGAACTTTATCCAGATATCTGATTCCACATGGTATATACTTCCTGACCAATAAATCTACATGAAAAAATCCAATTAAATGTGAACAAATTTGCTGCCTATATCAACATGACAAACAAAACCAAATGGAGTCCAACTTACTTCTATCAACCTGTTTTTTTGTTTTGGGGTTTCTTTTTCTTTTTTTTTTTTTTTCCTTTTCCAAATTGCTTTTCAGTGTCTGAACTCTGAAAACCACTGGCCACCTCTCTAGGCTTTTTTTAAGGCCCTGAAAACAATGACTTCCTAATAAATCTCTTAGTAGTATTAGCATCCCATAGATTCACAATCTAAAAAAACTTAAGATTATAGATGTCATGAGTTTTTTTTTTTTCAAAAACTTTATAATCATCCCTCTAAAACAGAAATCCCTTTACCATGACATCCTGCTAAAAAGACCCACAAATTTTGTCTCTTTGTAGAAGTACGTACTTTTTAATAGTGGCCACCAAGGAGCAATATGCATACAAAACGAAATATCATATTTTCAAATATCTTTAAAAAGAATCGTACTACCACCTATTTTGTTCTCCCTATGTTACTGGTCCTCATCACCTATCACTTTTCTTAAGGGATAAATGGCCTGAAGATTTCCTTATAAGAGATGCACGGATCAAAGTAGCCAAAAAAAAAAAAAAGAAAGAAAGAAAGAAGAGAGAGAGAAAAGTTATGATTTCAAAGCAGAAATGAGAAATTCATTATTGTTATGTGAATGTGTGTCACACGGGAGTCATGATGAGCCTTCCATTGGTTTCGGACACTTTTGTAAATGTGTGTTTTCTGATTAAATGGCACTCCCTGTTTAAAACAAAAATCGGTCTTATACGTCCATCTCCATTTTCAGAAAGCGTATTTTCCAATCACCTCCAAGAGAGTTCAGCATGTTTCCCACTACTGCAAAAAAATAGCAACGCGAATCCTCAACACAGGTCTTTCAACACATAAATACCCTGTTGCCCTTGCTTTCCCTCCAGTTTCATCTGCTCTCTTGCTGTGCAACAGCTATAGTATAAAAAAGTCTATTCTCACATGCTTTTGATATTACACTATTTAATCACATACAGCTGTGGCTTATGAGACTGTTACAAAACACAATTTTAATGTAGTACTCGAAGCCAATTTTGGATAAACATCAACCATTTACTCTGAATAAGAAGTCCGACACTAAAAAGATTTTCTTTTAAAGGAAAAGACTGGTTTTCTTAGAATTTGGCCTGGGCATAATTGTGAGTGAACCCTGTCTCTGCGCAAAAGACTGATAATGTCGAAAAGGATTGTGTAAAATCACATTAGTGCAAAAATGAAGCTTTTCAGAATTCCTGGAGCCAGAAAGACCTGAGATGAACTTACCGCTTCCTTCTTGTCTTTTGCCTCCCTCCCTTGCAAATCACCCCTCCCTCTAACCCTCTAATAGATTTAATGACTTCATAGAAATAATTTTAAGTTTAATTCTATTGTTCTTTTCCCAAATTTAGAGAAAGCGAAAGGAAACTGCATTAGAAAGATACTGTTAGAACAAATTTACATGAGGTTTCCTTTGACTTTGGAATGATTCTGGAGAGAGGAAAGAAAATAAAAAATAAAAAAACCGACCAGGAACTTTTTACATATCTCTTCTTTTTAAGTAGGCACTAAACTTAGTGCTGTGAAAACAATGACTGCATTATGGAAAAGACAAGCCCAATGATAATAAAGAGTGGGGAGAGGAAAGCAAACAAGAGAACTAGAAAGGGCGAGTGGCCCCTTGTTACGATATTTCTCCTATTTAAAACCAATTAAAATTGTATACATTCTAAAATGAGACAAACAAGATTTATCATGGTTTCATGCTATCCTATGACCCCCCTGAAGTGAAAGAACTAGTTGGGGTTGTACCTAAAAGTTCTGTTGCTGGAAGATTTCTAGAAAACCAGTTTTGTATGTTTCAGCCTTTCAAAGGAAAACAGAACTTGGGAGTTTTCAAGGCTGTTTTAAAACTGGCAAGTTACCAACTCCGGCTATCAATGCAAATCTGAGGCAGGAAGTACTAAGGAAATTCTAAACTCATTCCCACCCTCTGCAAGATTTTCTACATTTTCATGTACAAGAAGTATGTTAAGGGGTTGTTCTGTTTTGCTTTTGAAGGATCTGTACATTCACATCTTTGAGAATATCCTTTGCCCCATAGGAGCCTCTCTCTTCCTCTGCCTACTCCTTAGTCCTTTGTGTTTCAAGTGTTTGCTCTTTCTGTGGCAGTCAGTTGGGCTCTAGCTAGACTTTGAGAGATGGGCGGCTGTCCAGGCTGCAGATGGTTGGAAACTCAGCCTGAAATCAGTGTGCAGCTGATGAATTACTCCCCACACCTGACCCCACCTTCACACTGGGCTCTGAATACAATCCGAGTCCCACCAGCCAGAAAAACCCCATTGGGTCCCACAGGCTGAACCCCTTTCTGCAAGATCTTCAGGGGGAAGCGGATGAACAAAGAAGGGAAAGCAGGAGGCTGATGGGAAAACAGCCTGAGTAGAAGCGGTGCCCTGGGTTGTGACCTGGTCAGGGTGAGGAAACGGAAGGAAGGACTAGCTTGCTGTGTGTGCCTGGATGAATTTTAAACTTTGGGGAAGATGACTAAAGTTTTCCAAATATCACGTAAGAGGGAAATATCTATTTCTCAGCACCAAAATATCAATTCACTGGACTGTGACCAGGTTTTACTCTTTCTAGCTTTCCTAGGTTGACTAAGTTGCTTTTCCAAGAACCTCCCCTACACAAAGTACCTCAGACTCAGATTGGAATCCACCCTGGGTCTCTCAGTGCAATTCCAACAGGTTGGCTGGTTTGAATGGGCTATCACAAAATTACTGAAAATATTAGGTTACAACTCAATCAAACATGATTATGGATATTATCATTAAGCTAATGAACTGTTTTTTTGATCTCCGTTCTCTCAAATTTGCTGATTATCTGGGTGGCCTTCAAATAGCCAATTCGTTTTGATGGAGTTTTTTTTTAATCCAACTCTGTCTCTAGTGTAAATACTGTAACATGTCACCAAAATTTCTTCTTTTCTGCCTAATCACAAACATTGCTTTTTGAAAGTGCTTCTTTTAATAGGGGGGAAAACGCCAAAAGAAAACCGACAAATGATAACTTTTAATGCAGGGTCTCGGAGAATGAACGTACTAACAACCCTGTTACAATAGAGCTACCAGTCAGCCACTGGGTTTTTCATTTTACTTGCATGTACATTTGTCTAATATACTATTTTAAGCATATGGAAAATGGTTCAGAGGGAGAAAAGTATAAATAACTTATTTCTAACTCCTTTTTCTTTTTAACCCAACAAAATTAATGGATTAGTTCTCATGTAATGGGAAATAAGAGGAGCAGAGAAGGCAGGGAAGTGTCCCAAGTTTTTCTGAAACTTTAATTGCATTTGAGGAAATGAAAACATTTCCATTTATTTAGAAATCCTACTTTCGTTTCATTTTATTATAAGAAAATAGCAGATGTATCTAACACACATATTTAAGTAGAAAGAGAAGGTTTGGTATTTTGTACTTTCTGAATGAATATAACAATAAACCTTTCGGTTCTTAAAAAAACCCATAAAGATTTTTCACCCCAAAATAAATGTGAGTAAATGGCTTTTGTTGATTAGTAAAAAACACCTGAATTTGCAAGACAGCTTAAGTTATGATGTTCCCAGAATGTGACTTTTATTGTCAACCACAGATCTCTATTTTTACCAACCATAAGTATTCTTTATATATCAGCATCATTTTAAATAGCTATAAGTTTAAAAATGGACTATAACTAAAGCCAAGGCTGAAAGGACCATAGATTTTGTGAATTCCACCGAGGCTTACCAAATCAACATGAGCAGCATGTATTTCCTTCAAAATTAGTAGAGATTATATTTTAAGATACAAGTATAAAAGGAGCAAAGCAATAATACTGAAATAACCTAGTTGTTTTCATGCTACGCTGGGTCGTGATAGTACTTTCTTACACAGTATTCATGCTGTCAGAAAGACCCCACATTTTAAAGTATGATTGACCCTTCTTCTTCCCATTCCCTGTGTGACCAGGTTTCAAACCAGGGCACGTTTTCACATCTTCAGCTTCCAGGAACGTTATTAATGTCTGTCATTTCACAGTCACCATAACAGTATTCGACAACTTCACAGCACTGTCGAAATTTTACAACATAATAATCAATACGAACTACCACAATAGCCAAAGTAGCTAATCTTATATTCTCCACCACCCTGATCTGATTACCCGAATATCAGCTTAGGTCACCTAATGGATCTAGCTTCTTTAAAAATGTTCCAGAAGTTGATGGCTTTGACTAGCTTGAAAGTAACAAGATCCAGATGCCGCCTGTCTACACAACACTAAACTACACAGGACCCCAAAACAGATTTTTTTTTTAATTCCCTTTATATTTTTCAGGCTCTCATCTTTTCTCTCGTCACTCCACTTTTCCTCTTTGCCCCAATCTCTCTCTCTCTCTCTCTCCTTCTCTCTCATACACAGACACACACACGCACACACACACACTTCCCATCAGTGTAACTCATCCAGCATCCTGTCATTAATATAATGTGCACGACATTATTTCCTGCTAGTAATAAGTTAAAAGAAATCTCAAGCAGGAAAGCAATTATTCCATTACTCCATTCATTTTTAGCTAAAGTTTCCTCTCTGAATATACTTCATAGTAAAAAACAAGAACCGAAAAGAAAGCGTGAATTTTGAAACATTTGGAAAAATTTAGCCAAATGAGTAAAAGGGATGGAATGTCCGATATTTTTCATGGAACCCTTGGGTTTGTTGTTTTTGTTTCTTTGGGGGATGAGAAATGACTATAAATTTCCTCTTTTTAACTTGCCCTTGTTGTGCCATTTCCTTGAGGAAGGCAGGCAGCATTCTCCACCCAATCCCCCAAAGAGTTAAAACTCAAGGCACCGGGGCAGGAGGGGCTGGTCTACTTAAGCAGCAGCCACACAAACTAAATGCTCACAAAGGCAAAAAGCAATGTGAGTCGACCTTGGAGGGGCAGGGCGAGTCATAGAGCGACTGAAAAAGAAAGGGAAAAAAGCAACAATTTTTAATATAATTCTGAAAGTCTGTTGCCTGGTCTGGTTTACAAACAGGCATTGTTTGATGAGACAGAATAAATAAGAGCTAACTACAGCATGAATTACCAAACACTAATCACATCAACGAGTCCGGTGACAGCACAGATCACTCAGGCACGCCTTGTTCACTCTCGGCGTATTTATTTATTAAGAAGACAGTGGAGTCTGGCTAATGATACAAAATAATATCATCGGCAAAGAAATGCAATCCATGCATTCAAAGTGGTAACTCTACCAACATCCCCCCCCGCCCCCGCATCAAGTCCAATTTAATGGACAAATTGGAGCATTGATTTCACACCTGAGAATGTTTCATGTCTGAACTGCAGGATAAAGTTCATGGCTGGCACTGCCCACTGCTTAGTTACGTGGGCTTGCCACTGGCCCCGTAATGATCATCTGAGCACACACAGAAAGACTCAAGTATTTAACCAGTTCACGTCCAATTATCGTCAGTTACATTTCATCCTGTTTCAAGACCGGGCCTCCCGATGGCAGCCAGCACAGAAAAACAGAGCTTGTGAAAGTAAAGAACATCTATTGGAAAGCTCTAAAATTCAGTCTCTAGCGTCTCGATCATCCTCAATATGAAATCGAATATGTAAGACACATACAAACACCACAAAAACACACCCAAACAAACTCTAAGGGACTTGAGTTAGCTGTATTTAATCTTCCCACACCCTTCTTTCTCTCTATACTCCACGATTAAAAGTTTGAGTTATCCCCACCTTGATGAGTCCTATCCGGGGGAAAAACCCTTTTAGAGCCACAAACAAAGAACAGCTCACCAGAAAAGCCCCTGAAATTGTATTCTTGTGCCTGATAATCACTGTTACGATCTCCTTTCTAACAACCCTGTCCATCTGCACAGCACTTTACTACGGGTATCAGGAACATTTTCACGTTGCCAAATAACAACAAAGGAACACGAGCACAACTATTATTTCTCCCAAAAGAGAAAACCACAATCCCAGGGCTTGCTTTCTTCTTAGAGTCTCCTCTGCCTCATTAACTCCATTGGTATGTTACTCATTTCAAAGAACCAGGAAGAGCTGATGGGGAAGGGGAGGTAAATAATAATCCACATGCCTGTCTGTTTCCCATCCCGAGTGCAGAAGGATACCGCACTGCTTGCCAGACTGTGGGTCGAGCCATACCTTGGTTTGGAGATAGTGAGGATAGTAGTAAGTGTACTGGGGGTACATTTGTGGCTGATCCAGGCGTTTGCCCATGTAGCTGGAATCTTTATCTCCGAGGCAGGGAACTGGATGACAGGGTATAGTGCCCCAGGCCGAGCTTCCTCTTAAACCACTATTCCTGACAGTCCCGATGACTGATGAGGCTTCAGAGATCCCTTGTCTTCCACCACTCGCTAGTTCCAACACGGCAAGAATTTAAAAAAGAAACACACTTAAAAAAAAAAAAGGAAAAAAGAAAAAAGAAAAAAGGAAGAGTATCGGTAGGGGAAAAAAAAAAAACACACACACACACAACCTCCCAGATCGTGCTTTCCTTCCCCGAGCTGCTAGGGTCCACTTGGGATGAGGCAGTTTGTT
Organism: Meles meles; assembly: GCF_922984935.1. Classification (NCBI taxonomy): domain Eukaryota; kingdom Metazoa; phylum Chordata; class Mammalia; order Carnivora; family Mustelidae; genus Meles; species Meles meles. The sequence goes on along the minus strand of NC_060069.1, from coordinate 23,947,630 downwards.
CTCTATCAGGCTGTCTGTCGTGATGTCAATTGCCAGCGTTTGTAAAGAGAGAGAGAGAGGAAAAAAAAAATCAAAGTCCTTTTAGCACAACTCGGAATCCTTGCAGATCAGCTTCCTGTCTCCTGTTTGTCTCTTTCCCCACCTTAAAGAAAAAAAAAAAGGGAGGGGGGGGGGGAGAAAGAAAGAAAGAGAAAGGAAGAAGAAACAGGAAAAAAGGTGGGGGAAGAAAGAAAAAGAAAGGGGAAAAGAAAAAGAAAAAAAGAAAAAAAAAAACCTTGCACAGCTTAGTTGCTGCTGTCTCCCTCCCAGAGTGACATGGTGTTCGGGGCTCGTCCTGTCCTTTCATTCACTTCCCCTCCTTCCAGCCGGTGGGTGGAACCGAGAGAGCCTCTCCAGGGAGCAGCGTACGCAGTCCAGAAGGCTGCAGTATTTCCTCCAAGAAAAAAAAAAAAAAAAGCCTGCTTCAACCCCTGCTGCAAGCAAAGTTCCGATTCCCTCTGCTGGCTATCTCGAATAGCAAAGCAATTTTTGCAGCAAAGCTGCCGCCGCTGGAACTGAACCCGAGGAACCCAAATGCGGGCAGTGGATTATTTCTCATCCTTCCCTCCATCTACCCCACCACAAGAGCTGCCTTCTTTTTTTTTTTCCTTGCCAAGTTGCAAGGTAAGCCACACTGCTAAACAAAACACAGAAGACTATGGGAGGGGAGAGAGGACGAAGGGAGGAAGGAAGAGAGACAAAAGTAAAAGCAGAAGGACAACCCTTGCTGGGTAAAATGGAAAAAAGTGTGTCCCAGATGCTTTCAAAACCTGTTAACGTACAAAAGCCAGATGAATCCAAAACCTGGTTCAGAAACTAACCTTATACTTCTCGGAAGACATCGAGGATGCTAAGTATTGAAGAAATTTGAAAGTCTACTCCAGGACTACAATTAGCAAGCCATGCATCATCAAATCACAATGACCAGCTTACCATAGCAGAAATGATCATTCTCAACCTTACATTCATTTTGTAAACATCAAAGGAGGAATCCCATTAGTTTTATGGGCATCTTTATAAATAAAATCACGGGTTCTCTCACTGCCTATCTCTTTATGATTATTTTGATTCATGGATGCTTTAATCACTTTACTGATACCGTCACACACACACACACAAATCATAATTACTTGGCAGAGTTTTTCCCTACCAATAATAAGTAATATTCTGACATGTCTCTCAGCTATTACATTATAATACAAATTGTTTCAGAGAAAATATATTTTCTTTAAGGGTCCCTTTTCAAGGCAGTCAAGGCTAAAATTAGACATGCCAGCTGTGTTTTGCTGTGAGTGCTCACGCATGCCCAAAGCGTGGGCAGACCAATATTGAGCGCCTCTCCACTTTGTCAAACCAGCTCTGTTCTCCCCAGCCCAGAGTTGCCTTTTCAGATAAGAGGCTCCTGGTACAAATCCAGCTTCCTAGTGAAGAAGAACAGAGATTCCAGCCCAGTGCACAATATGGTGTCCATCCACATTCCAGCCCTGCTACCCCTGAAGGCACTGGCTTGCCCTCAGGGGTCTGGTTATTGGAGGCTGTGCCCGTGCATGGCCGTTCCTTGGAGAAAGATAAGGATGGTGGGTAAATAGTTTTATGTTTGACTTTTCACAAGAACAACAACCAGAAAGAAGGAAGGAGAGATGGTGGAAAGGTATGAGTTAGGAGCCCTGATATTACTGTCATTAAGAGAATGAAATCAACACCACCGACATTGAAATGTGTTCTTCTGGGTCTCACTTGTCCCATCTAGAAAGTGGAAGTATTGCCATCTTAGCTGGCTGCAGGCAGTAAACTGTATCAGATACTAAGTCAAAACTGCTTTGATTTAAAAATCCTTCAGTGACATCTCATTGCTCAGACAATTAAGTCCTGACTCCTTGGAACAGTTTTCAAGACACCGGAAAACCCAACTTCATCCTCCAGACTCAGACAGCCAACTCTGCCCCTCACGATCTATACCTGAGTCACTGTGAACTGCTTTTGAAGTGGAATGTGCTCTCTCAGGGCTGTCACGGGCTCTGCCCCAGAGTCGTCCTGCATCCCCATTCAATCCACCCTTCAGCTCTCAGTATGGATCTCACCCCTCTCTCGCAGTAGCTTTCCCTGAGCCCTTGCTTCTCTGCCGCATCTTATATTTGCCCTAATAGATTGCTTATCCTGGGGAACTGCCTCTTTTTTTTTCTTTTTTTAAAACATATAATGTATTGTTTGTTTCAGGGGTACAGATCTGTGATTCATCAGTCTTATACAATTTACAATGCTCACCATAGCACATACCCTCTCCAATGTCCATCCCCTAGTCACCCCATCCCTCCCACCGCTCTCCCCTCCAGCAACCCTCTGTTTGTTTCCTGAGATTAAGAGTTTCTTATGGTTTGTCTCTCTCCCTCTTATGGTTTCATCTTGTTTCATTTTTCCCTCCCTTCCCTTATGATCCTCTGTCTTGTTTCCCAAATTCTTCATATCAGTGAGATCATATGATACTTGTCTTTCTTTCATTAACTTGTTTTGCTTAGCATAATACCCTCTAGCTCCATTCATGTTGTCGCAAATGGCAAGATTTCATTTTGTTAATATTTTTTTAAAGATTTTATTTATTTATTTGACAGACAGAGATCACAAGTAGGCAGAGAAGCAGGCAGAGAGAGAGGAAGGGAAGCAGGCTTCCCACCGAGCAGAGAGCCCAATGCGGGGCTCGATCCCAGGACTCTGGGATCATGACCTGAGCCGAAAGCAGAGGCTTTAACTCACTGAGCCACCCAGGCGCCCCAAGATTTCATTTTTTGATGGCTGCATAATATTCCTGTGTGTGTGTGTTTGTGTATCACATCTTCTTTATCCATTCATCTATTGATGGGTATCTAAGCTCTTTCCACAGTTTGGCTATTGTGGAAATGTGCAATGTTACTATAAACATTGGGGTGCACTTGCCCCTTTGCATCATTACATTGTATCTTTGTGGTAAATACCCTGTAGCTGGGCAATTGCCTCTTAATTGCATGTTTGTTTCTTCTCTGATGCCCTAAAAGCATCAGGAAAAACAGGAAAGTAGGAGGTCCCATCATTCTCATTCACCTTCATATTTCCAAAAATGGTCATAGAATCTGGCACAAAATGGGTGCTCTGCAAATGTCTGAAGAATAAGATATCTTACATACCATAAGAATTCTAACCCAACTTACATCCTTCTCTCACTACATTTCAGTACATTTCCGGATGCAAGGGCTAGAGTGATAACAGATCAGAATAATGTCCATCCCTCATAGAATATATATTCTACAGGTGCCTGGGTAGCTCAGTTGTTAAGCGCCTGCCTTCAGCTCAGGTTGTGATCTCAGGGTTCTGGGATCGAGTCCCACATTGGGCTCCCTGCTCCGCGGGAAGCCTGCTTCACCCTCTTCCACTACCCCTGCTTGTGTTCTCTCTCTTGCTGTGTCTCTCTCTGTCATATAAATGAATAATATCTTAAAAAGAAAAAAAAAAAGAATACGTATTCTAGTGAGGGAGATAAACAGAGAAATAAGCAAGTAAATAGGCAATATAAATCAGGTATTACATAGTACTGTTCAGAAATATAAAACTAAGTAAAGAGAAATAGTGTCACAGGGATTCCACTTTAAATAGGATAGTCAGGAAATGCTCACTGAGAAAGAGCTCTGAGGTTAAAGGAAGGGTGGGAACCACACCCTGGGTGTTGTGTACTATGAGAGCACTTCTTGTGAGAGACTTGGCTCCCACCCAAGCTGCCTTTGTTCCAGTTCTGTCTCTGCCAGATCACTCTGCCTCCTTTTCTCATCCATCCAATGTCACTACACACTACATACAGTCATCATGAGAACTCACCAAGACTAACAGGCAAAGCATTTATAATGCCTTGGAACATACAGGATCTGCTCAATAAATGTCAGCATGTATCTACGGGGGTCAGGTCATCTCAGATAGAGAGAACGGTAAGTAAAGAAGATCTGGCAGTAAGAACATGTCTTTGAAACATACAAGAAATGGCACAGGGGCTGAAATGGAGCAAAGAGGAGTAAAGACTATCAACAAGACTGGAGAAATACCCCGGGCCAGATCGTATAAGCCTTAGTGGAAACTTGGTGAGGAAAACTAAATTAATGACAGTTAATAGTACAGTCAGGACTCTATCCAAATATTTTGATTGTAGATCTAGTCATCTTCAACTATAGAATGCTGTCCTCCAAAATGACTTTTTGAGGTTCCTCGGAATACTAAGACTTACAAGATCAGGATCCTCGGATGCTTCTGCCAATTTTGCCACTATCAACAAAGGATACCAGTATTCTTTCATTAACAACTGGCCTAGCTACTCCTTGGAAGGAAAGGAGCAGTGTCTTATTTACAAATGAAAGGCCAAATAAATAACTCCCCTACCCAAGCTATAGCTCACTTATACATAAAGTCCCAGCATGTGTTGATGCTTTCTGCAATTTCTACACAAATTGCCACTTTCCAAAATGCTATTCTATTTCATTGGATTATTGCTGTCTTCTTGGCATCAAGTGTCATTAGCTTAAGCACATTCATTGAACATTTAAAGTTTTTCTTAAATAATGCAAAGACAGTTTACCACATGTGAGAATTGTAAAAATCTGTGTTTTATTTATTTTTTACTTTTTTTCCTTCAGAGATACCAGTAGCCATCACAATTGGGGAGGCAAGATACTCATGTCAGAAATGGTTTTTTTATCATGTCTGCTCTGTTGGAGCAGTAGCGCTTTCCATTTAAATGTTCAAGTTAAGGTAGGAGGTAACTAATTTAAGGCACTCTCTAAATCAGAAGCCAGCTGTGTCCCATTTGCCAACTAATAAACAAATTTCATACAAATCCAAGATCAGGAAACTGCATCAAAGAGCAAGGACTCTTACAGATTCACGTGATTTGCAGCAGGGACAGGAGAGGCACTCATTTAAGCCAAGTCCTTGGTTACCAGGGTAGAAACAATGTTTCAGACATACCATACAGAGATAGAGAAGTGATAGTGCTGAAGTGAGGGTCAATTGCATAGAGACGGAGAGACTCTTCTGGTTTGCTCTAGACATATCCACTCAAAGAATAACTGGGTCCTCTCTTTGGGTGATTCATCTTTTTAAATGGCAAAGATGTAGTCAATAGCAAAAGAAAAGAACAGGAGAGAGAGAAGCAAAATAATAATAAGAAGAAGAATTGTGTTATCTTTAAAAACAGGTATACTATTTTATCTTCAAGACATTCATGACCTTGGTGATCACAGCTTTGTAGTAAAGCTTGAAATCAGGTAACATGATGCCACCAGTTTTGTTTTTGTTTTTCAACATTTCCTTAGCAATTCGGGGTCTCTTCTGATTCCATACAAATTTTAGGATTATTTGCTCCAGCTCTTTGAAAAATACCGGTGGAATTTTGATCGGAATGGCATTCAAAGTATAGATTGTTCTGGGCAGTATAGACATTTTAACAATGTTTATTCTTCCGATTGAAGAGCATGGAATGGTCTTCCAACTTTTTGTGTCTTCTTCAATTTCTTTCATGAGTGTTCTGTAGTTCCTCGAATACAGATCCTTTGCCTCTTTGGTTAGGTTTATTCCCAGTTATCTTATGGTTCTTGGTGTGATCACCAAGACAGCGTGGTACTGGCATAAAAACAGACACATAGACCAGTGGAACAGAGTAGAGAGCCCAGATATGGACCCTCAACTCTATGGTCAAATAATCTTCGACAAAACAGGAAAAAATATTCAATGGAAAAAAGACAGTCTCTTCAATAAATGGTGCTGGGAAAACTGGACAGCGATATGTAGAAGAATGAAACTCGACCATTCTCTTACACCGTACACAAAGATAAACTCAAAATGGATAAAAGACCTCAACGTGAGACAGGAATCTATCAGAATCCTAGAGGAGAACATAGGCAGTAACCTCTTCGATATCAGCCACAGCAACTTCTTTCAAGATATGTCTCCAAAGGCCAAGGAAACAAAAGCAAAAATGAACTTTTGGGACTTCATCAAGATCAAAAGCTTCTGCACAGCAAAGGAAACAGTCAATAAAACAAAAAGGCAACCCACGGAATGGGAGAAGATATTTGCAAATGACAGTACAGACAAAAGGTTGATATCCAGGATCTATAAAGAACTTCTTAAACTCAACACACACAAAACAGATAATCATATCAAAAAATGGGCAGAAGATATGAACAGACACTTCTCCAACGAAGACATACAAATGGCTATCAGACATATGAAAAAATGTTCATCATCACTAGCCATCAGGGAGATTCAAATTAAAACTACATTGAGATACCACCTGACACCAGTTAGAATGGCCAAAATTAGCAAGACAGGAAACAACGTGTGTTGGAGAGGATGTGGAGAAAGGGGAACCCTCTTACACTGTTGGTGGGAATGCAAGTTAGTGCAGCCACTTTGGAGAACAGTGTGGAGATTCCTCAAGAAATTAAGAATAGAGCTTCCCTATGACCCTGCAATTGCACTGCTGGCTATTTACCCCAAAGATACAGGTGTAGTGAAAAGAAGGGCCATCTGTACCCCAATGTTTATTGCAGCAATGGCTACGGTCGCCAAACTGTGGAAAGAACCAAGATGCCCTTCAACGGATGAATGGATAAGGAAGATGTGGTCCATGTACACAATGGAGTATTATGCCTCCATCAGAAAGGATGAATACCCAACTTTTGTAGCAACATGGACGGGACTGGAAGAGATTATGCTGAGCGAAATAAGTCAAGCAGAGAGAGTCAAGTATCATATGGTCTCACTTATTTGTGGAGCATAACAAATAACATGGAGGACATGGGGAGATGGAGAGGAGAGGAAGTTGAGGGAAACTGGAAGGGGAGATGAACCATGAGAGACTATGGACTCTGAAAAACAACCAGAGGGTTATGAAGGGGCGGCAGGGGGGTGGGGGGGGGGGTGGGAGGTTGAGGAACCAGGTGGTGGGTAATAGGGAGGGCACGTACTGCATGGAGCACTGGGTGTGATGCCAAAACAATGAACACTGTTATGCTGTAAATAAACAAATAAACAAAAAAACAACAACAACAAAAAGACATTCATGACCTTGAATAAATTAAAACAAACAAGTAAAACCACAATTTGATATGTGTTACCTCTTCATTCAAGTTTGTTAAATCCCCTTCCAACACAGCAGTTGCCAAAGGGGTATTAAAGATAAAAGTTAGGTTTAAAAAAAAGACAAGATGGTAGATCACAAAGTCTGACAGTAAAGTAGTGTTACAAATGTCTTATCTTCTACTGGATACTCATCCATGGTTTAGGAACATATCTGAGATAAACTAGGAGAAAGAGACCACTAGTGATGGTCCAAATTTGAACTATAACTAAATGTAAAATTTTAATGTAGATAAAGACAATAAAATGGGCCTTGGAAGAAAATTTCAAGCTTCAAAGCAAAATTAAAATGGACTATATCTCATGACAGTCAATCAAGTAGAGGAGCAAGAATAATTTAAAACAATGAACACTTTTAACTTCATCAAAGTTTTACTGAGCATTTACTACATGTCTAAATAACCAAGAATATCAGTATAAAAATTATCACCTTTGTCCTCAAGTAGACTTAGCATTTCAGTATCTATCAAACATCAGTCATTCATAAATGACCTAAATGCCTTTCTTCTTCTTTTTTTTTTTTTTTTGGCAAATTTTTTTTTTTTAAGATTTTATTTATTTATTTGACAGAGAGAGATCACAAGTAGACAGAGAGGCAGGCAGAGAGAGAGGAAGGGAAGCAGGCTCCCTGCCGAGCAGAGAGCCTGATATGGGGCTCGATCCCAGGTCCCTGGGATCATGACCTGAGCCGAAGGCAGAGGCTTTAACCACTGAGCCACTCAGGAGCCCCTAAATGCCTTTCTTCTTATCAGAATACCAAATTTTAATAATAGATATTAAATAATTTTAGGTTGACCTAACTTTTTGAAACACATACTTTATTATAAATCTAAGCAATTGATATGCATGAAAATCCATGCTTATTTTGCTTTTATTATCTTTTCAAAAATTACTTAACTATCCTTGCTCTTTATCACATATTATTCATCGTGCTTAATACTGTGATAGTCACATACCACTAGGATTACCAAGACTCACATTGAAATTAGGCATGACCATGTGACTTGCTATGGCCAATAAAATTTGAAGCAGAAATGACACATGTGCAATGTTTTTGGTTTTTTTTTTTTAAGATTTGTTTATTTGACAGATAGAGACCACAAGTAGGCAGAAAGGCAGGCAGAGAGAGAGAGAGAGAGGAGGAAGCAGGCTCCCAGCTAAGCAGAGAGCCTGATGTGGGGCTCGATCCCAGGACCCTGGGATCATGACCTGAGCTGAAGGCAGAGGCTTTAACCCGCTGAGCCACCCAGGCGCCCCGACACATGTACAATGTTTTAACTGTTGCTCTTTGATTCACCAGCCCACTCTTCCCTAATAGAAGCATGTGCTAATACAGAGGAGGCAATTTGGAAGGCTTAGAACAGCTACCTTGAATAATCACCTGGACCAGCCATTGACTTGTCATGAGCAAGAAATCAACCTTTGTTGTAATTATGCTAATGAGATTTGGTGACTTACCACAGCATCACCTAGACTGCCCTGACTAATAAGACATCACTTATAGTTTGCTTTTATACTTGTTGATTTCCTTCTTTGAGTATCTCCCCCACTAATGTCTAAGCTCAGAAGGGCAAGGAATTTATCTGTCGTCTTCACTGTTATGTCCCCAGCACCCAGAACTGGGTGAGATTTAATACACATTTAATAAATGTTTGTTGGATAAATGAGTAAAATGTTCATCTAAAGTCATCTCATTTATCTATCAGTGGTTAAAATGCAATACTTCATGAAGTAGAAGGGAAATGAGGCATGTACTCAAAATGTAGATTATTCTGGGAGGAGAGTATAGTTATATACTACTAAATGTTTAGAGGAGGAGAAGGTTTTAGGTTTTTCTTTACGGACTATAAGGAGTGGTACTAGGTTAAGAAAGATACTTAAGAGAAAAAGAAGCTCAAGGAGAAAATAAAATTCAAATGGCCTGCTATATACTAGACACTGTACTAGAAGTTCATAAATGTTTCCTCAGCTAAAACTTACAAGTTCCTAGAAAGTGGGTTGATTCTCCATACTTTACAGTTGAGCAAATTAAGAAGGAAAGGGTTTAGCTATCTTATCCAAGTTCATCCATAACATGGTAGAGGAATATTCCTAACTCATGTCTGCATAAAACCCAACCCCAGATTTTTTTCTTAGCATCATCTGATGGAGATCTTAAATGTTTTATTCCAAAACTGGGTTAAGGTAATCTTTGTGTTTACAACAGAAAACTCATAGTATACATTAAAGTACTAAATAAGTCAGTGTGTTTTCATAGAAACAGATGGTACGGAACAGAGAGAAAACTGGAAAGAAAGAACATGGCCTTCTATCAAATAGCATAAACTCTATTTGGACCACAGATGTGATGGTTAATTGTATGTGTCAACTTGGCTAGACTACAGTGCCCAGTTGTTTGGTCAAACACCCTAGATGTTGCTATAGGTTTTTTTCAACATGGTTAATACTTAAATCAGTAGACTACGAGTAAAGCATACTATTCCCATAATGGGGGTGAACCTCACCCAAAAAAGTAAAGGCTTCAAGAATGAAGACCGAGATCCTTTAAGAAGGAAGAAATTCTGTCTCTAGACTGCCTAAGGACTCTAGACTCAACATCAGCTCTTCCTGGGTCTCCAGCCTTAACAACATGACCTGAAGTTTTGGGATCTGCCAGCCTCCAGTCACATGAGCCAACTCCTTAAAACCCTCTCTGCATATAAACACATCTTACACATTATGTTTCTCTGGAAAACCCTGACAAAAACAGTAAGTTAATAAAATGAAAGGATGGCAACAATGTAGTTCAGAGATATCGGCACTCATATACATTCCTAATAAATGTCCATAATCCTTTTTAATAGAGCTTAACAAAATGTATAGCCTTAAAAATCTTCATCTTTGTCACCCAGTAGTTTCAGCTCTAGGAATCTAAAACAGATCACCACTAGATATTTAGGAATAAGTAACTGGAGAACCCTGACTGTCCAACTGTAGTTTGGTTAAATAAATCACAGTGTAGAGTATGATTCAATATAAAAATGATACTTGGGAAACATTTTAACATATGGGAAATGCTCAAGTCGTGTAGCTAATGGAAAAATCAGAATACAACCTCGTATACACAATAGGTTTTCAACTATGAAATAAAAACACGTAGACAAAAGAATAGAAGAACTACATCACAGTAACAACAGTGGAAATGTTTCCTCTATGTAGTATTATTGAGGATTTTACATTCTTCTTCTATCTCCCCCCAAAATTTTGGCATTTTTCATTATCTTTTTTTTTAAAGGTTGTATTTATGTATTTGATAGACAGAGATCACAAGTAGGCAGAGAGGCAGGCAGAGAGAGAGGAGGAAGCAGGCTCCCTGCTGAGCAGAAAGCCTGATGCGGGGCTAGATCCCAGGACCCTGAGATCATGACCTGAGCCGAAGGCAGAAGCCTCAACCCACTGAGCCACCCAGGCGCCCCTTGGAATTTTTCTAATTGTTTTAAAATGAGTATATATCTCATTATTTGAAATAAATATTATTTTTTAAACAGTTTGTAAATAAGTATATTCTTAAGTATGTTTTTTTGTTTTTAGCTCACAGGACATTTTTTTTTCCATTTTATTTGATTTTATTTCTTTTCAGTGTTTCAAAATTCATTGTTCATGCACCACACCCAGTGCTCCATGCAATACGTGCCCTCCATAATACTCATAATACTCACAGGACATTTTTAAATACCCTGATATGACAATATCAAAATAAATTATGTTTGCATTTTATGTAGCCATTGCCTTCTTATCTGAATCAGACATCATTTTAAGAAAAGTTCATCTTTCTTTAAAGTCTAGGAGCATGGGGCACCTGGGTGGCTCAGTCATTAAGCATCTGCCCTCAGCTCAGGTCATGATCCCAGAGTCCCAGGATCCACTCCAAAAATGGGCTCCCTGCTTGGTGGAGAGTCTGCTTCTCCCTCTGACCCCCACCCCAATTGTGCTCTCTCTCTCTCAAATAAAAAAAATCTTAAAAAAATAAAGTTTAGAAGCATAAATTCTATATCCAAAAAATGTCAAAAGTCTGATTTAAAGCCTAAAAACAAATATCATCATTTAGTGAAAGAAAAGCAGCTACCAATGGCAAAGGACATAACTTCACAAGCATTACAGTAAACCTACATGAGTATCCAAAACATTATATTTTTTTTAACATCCACTAATTCTGCTTTGGCTTTCTAAGTTCCGCATAAGTTTATTTGTAAACGTCAGTTTGCCTATAATATACTGTAGGAACAGGCAATTTGGGAGGGAGGGTATATCACAAATCCTCCCTGTGTATTTATTTCCATGCAAAGAATTCCACTGCTTGCAGCCCATTGAGCCAACATTGTCCTGATGCAGCTGGCAGACTCCTGTGGCCTTTTTACAAGCACACCTTCTGCCATGACTTGTGCCAACAGTGAACCAGAGCTTTGGAAAACACCAACTAAAAGCCTCAAAGTAGGGAGAGAGGAGTACTGCTTTGTCACATGAGAAACACATTTTTCAAAAAGGAATATCGTTACTTTGTATGGACCATTCAGCTTCCAAATGCCAATAGCTATGCAAGTTGGGTCGATATGGCCAGATTTGATTGGCTGTGTTGATTCTTCGCTCTAGAAACATCTGCAGAAGCCCAGGCCAAAAGGTTACTACTAATTAGAATCACTACGCTAATACACCTGAACTAATATAATATTGTACATCAACTACACTTCAATTAAAAATTTTAAAAAATAAAAAACAAATTTAAAAAGAAGAATCACTGGATAAAATACAAGATACCCAGTTAAACTTGAATTTCAGACAAATGATGAATACATTTTTAATACAAGTTTTGTTCCAAATATTGCACATGGCATATCCCATGAAATATTTGGGCCATACTTTAAAAAAAGTACTCGATTCTCGTCTGAGATTTAAATTTACCTGGGTGTTATGTATTTCTTCTTTCCTAAAGCTAGCAAACTTAATCCTAATTGATGCACTGGGAAGGTTTAGAAGCCTTTCAGAGGATATAAGAATTGGTAGGAAGTTCAAATTTGATGACAATTAGCAATGCTTAATATTTCCAATCCTCATTACACTCAAACCAGGTAAACCAAAAACGTCTCCATATTAAATTTCTTCTTAAGAGAGTTTTACCACAGTGTATCCTTGAAATGAATCCATACAGTGTTCCAGAATCTCTGGTTTTGTTATAATTATAAACTTTTTTTTCTTTTTACATGAGGGAATGTTTTAATTTTTTTCTTAAGTTGTTATTCACACAATAAAGTACCTGTCAAGAATGACAGATGCCCAGATCCATACCTGATATCAGAAAGCTCCAGCTGGGGGGGCTGGGTGGCTCAGTGGGTTAAGCCACTGCCTTCGGCTCAGGTCATGGTCTCGGGGTCCTGGGATCGAGCCCTGAATTGGGCTCTCTGCTCAGCGGGGAGCTTCCTTCCTCCCACCCCACCACCCCCGCCTGCCTCTCTGCCTACTTGTGATCTCTCTCTGTCAAATAAATAAATAAAATCTTAAAAAAAAAAAAAAGCTCCAACTTAAGAGAACCAGACAAATGCACCAAATACAAGAGAAAAGGAGACCAAGGCAGTGGTCCAGTGACCAGTCCGTGACTCCCGCGTCCGTGACCAGTGTGTACAGTGATGGAGAATAAGTGCCTAACAACTTTATAGTAATTTGTCAGAAGAATTTTATGTCTCTTGTCTCCAAGAAATAAAAGTCTGAACTTGTATCTTTGAAAGTCTGTGCTTCATCTTTCCAGTAGTTGCTATTATACATTACAGAAATATCAGCTAAGGTCAATTAAAAATAAACAAAAGCCTGTCTTTCATGACAGATAGTTTGAAAAGTGCTGATCTAGAAAATACACAATTGTCTTATATCCTTTCATTTCCATTTGCACATTTCTGGTGGTGGAAACGTTGAATTGATGTGTTTTCTGATTGCAATACAAGGAATAATGAAACTCACATGAACTATAAAGGAGAAATTTAATTCCCTCAAATTTACTTTCCTTGCCTTCCTAACTCATTCTCTTTTCTTCGTCTATTCCTTATCCTCTAACCTATGTCACCTTCCTGACCCAAAGGACAGCATCGAAGAGTGCCAAACCCAAAGCTGGGAGACGTGAGACTTGGTTGGAGACTGACGCTGGCCAGATTCCCCAGCCAGAGCCTCACATGTAACATGCAGGTTGTAATGAGGTCATCTAAGGTCTCTTGCTGACTCCGATATTCCATGATGCCGGGAAGCAACTTGTTGAACTAAGATGAGACCATGTCTTTTTAGCCACAGGGATACACGGGCTGGCCCCTGGGGGTGGACGGCAAGGCTCAGGCCAAGAGCACAGGGGCTTTGTGTGACTCCCAGCCATTCCCAGCAGCTGCAGGCTGGGAGGCCCCGACTCCAAAAATAGCCCCACAAATTATGATCTGCCTTCTAGAGATGACATCTCTGTGAACGGTACTAAATCACGGCCAGACACTTAGCTTGACGTTGTTGCCAGTGCCTCGAAAACAGCTCCATCCCTGGAAGTCTGGATGAACCACCCATCCCACCGAGGGGCTTTCAGTATTCTGAATGTTTATGCTCATTATGCAGTCAGGAAACATAATGATTCGTTTTTCTTTAAGGAAGTTTATGACCGAAGGTAATGGGGGGAACATAAATGTACTGACTGTTTACTGAGACTCATAAATGCTAAGAACACAGACAAATAATTGTCTCTTGGAGATTTGTTCTTGTAGTGTAGAATCTTCATTTTTAGCAATTTAACTACTGAAAGTTTACCCACCTTGAGGAGAATTATTTAGTGGGAAATAAAACTTAGCACCTATTTCACTCCCTCTTCCAACAACTTTCATCCTCTCAGAAAACCATCTTTCACATAAAATGTGCAGAAGGTAGCTTGTTATATAGGGCTAGTAAAACTAAGAGGTAATTAGTAAAAGCTAAACCTCTAAATAATAATGTCAAGTTTTAACATTTGTTGAGCTCTGGGTCAACATTAACTAATAACTTCTCTGTTCTTCTCTGTGAGAGATAAACTTTGTTATTCACAAATTACCAAGAAAGAAAGAAAAAACAAAAACAAAGTAAAGAAATCGGTCTGGCCAATTAGTTAAAAAAAAAAAAAAAAAGGTAAAGCTACGGTCAGAATTTAACAAGTACAAGCAAATGCTTACACCTGTTCAGAGTTAAGAATAACGGTCACTTATGACAATCATCTTGGGAGACCTTCCAGGAGGATCCGGCATTACAGGGCAGAAGACACCAGCGTGAAGCCCCTGGAAATTTTTGACTCCTGATCTCCTACCTTGACTGCCGCGATGGCAGGTACCTGTGTGCGCGCACGCGCGGTGGGGAGGAGCAGAGATGCTGCAAGTAGCTCAGTGTGTACGTGGTCTGCCTGTAGCTTCCTCCCTCCCCCTACAATGGACTGCTGCGCTCAGTTTGTCAGTTAACCTTGCCTTTCCCCGGTCCACCAGGGGCCATACTGTCAGGTTCCCCAGCATGTCATCTCTTGTCAAGCAAACAGGTAAAAGTGAAGTGAAGCAAACAGGTAAAAGGAAAAGACAATGATAATAATAATAATGCTGAATCAGACCCCTTACCGGCTCATCTCTTTTCCTTCCTCTCCACATCCAGTGGGAAGGAGAATTAAGAGCTTGTCAGGATTGGCTGCATGGAATCAAACAGTCCCTTGCATAGACTCCCATCCAGCCACGATCTGGGCTCAGATGCCCATTCTTCCTCTCTCTCTGACAAGTGGGTGGGGAGCTTGTGTGTCAATACTTGGGTTCACACTGGTTTGAAGATTAGGACAGTGTCTTCTCTTCCCTCTTGGAAGAAAGGCACACATGTTACCAGGGAGAGGGAAACAGGCAGGGACCACCGCAGTAACGTGGACCTGTGGATCCCGTGGTGCAGACAATGGTAAAGGCTGCTGTCCAGGTCCAGCTTATTTATTTTTGCTGAAAACTTCAAAAATGAGTTTTCTGGTAAAGAAACACTGTTGTGTCAAGGTCCCTAGAAAAATCATACAGTGTTATTCCATAAGGTCTTAATGGGAGGATCTATCCATTCTGACCAGGGATAAATGTATTAGATTCAATATGTTTGGTCTGGGAAATCTCTTTTAGTCAAATCCAGGATAACCAATTGTCCATTATACCATGTCCTTGCTAAGAGAAGCTGATGTGGAAATACTTAACCACCCCATCCATAAACATTTCTTTCCTCCCAAAGCAGAAAAAGCCTGATCCTTTCAAGGCCTAATGTTATTTATTTTCCAGTGAAGGGATATGATTTTTATACCAGGTCCAGTTTTCCCGTAGCATTTTTTAAGTGCCTGCCTTTTAAATGACTCCTAGAACTAAGATCCTGACCACTTGCCCTTGTTAAATATCTGGTGATCCTTTTCCCCAACAGATGGGAAGGGCCTCCTGATATGCCCCTGGCCTCATTTCAATTTGGGTAATTGCATTCTGTCGACTTGAAATTTCCCCACCAGTTTAATCTGCCTGGGATATGATGCTTCATTCTCGGTCCTGAACTGCCTGGCATGCCGTCGGAGGCTGGGGAACAGCTGGTGCCTTCTACCCCAAAAGTGGATGCCTTTTCGTGGCAGGTGCAAAGGTTTTCATCGGCCGAATGCAAATTCCAACCTGGGAATAAGTCTCATGGTAGCTTTTTTAAATTTTTTTCAATGAACATAGCTTCCACGAGACCAAAAATATAAAAGCATCCAAAGCATAAATATGAATGGAAAAGAAAATACACTTTCACTAAAACCAGCCTATTGTGTGATCATTTTGCACTCCATGAATCTTATAATGCTTCTAGATTTGAATATTGACAATGAGAATAAATAATTCACATAAAGCAGGCAACCATGTCTCTTCTGAAAGAAAGAATTTTATACACACACACACACACACACACACACACCGGGGCACATGGATATGTGCACAGATCAGTACATGTAGTGTGTGTGTGTGTGTGTGTGTGTGTGTGTGTGTGTGTGTGTGCGCACCTCCCAACTTTTACCTCCCCCTGGAGAGTCCTTTTTAGTTGGGAATAAAAACAGCCTTCCTCACAAAAAATCACCACGTTAGACATTCTGTGCATATCTCGTTTGAGTAGGTAAGACATTTCATTGTAATGAGCTTATCTCCTGTAACAAACTGGAATCTTAAAATGTATCCTATCCATTCTCTTTCCCTAGCATCTAGAACTAATAGGTACTTAATAAAGGAATTAAAATATAGACTACATAGGGCAAATCTAATGAGTCTTAAGCTCTAAGCCCCCAAATGCTATGTAAGGATTGCAAGTCAAGGTGTATTTTGTTAAGGTCTACCTGGACAAAACCCCAGGAACTGGTGGCCCGAAGTTACATCCCTTTGACCAACTGAGCTCTAGGGAAGAGTTTCGTGCGAGCACAGGCTCACCTTGCAAATGCAAGGCATCTCTCAGAGGTGGCTGCCAGTGGTGATGGGCTCTGGGCAGTCACAGCCTGCAGGTTCAGGTGAAGGCACCAAGCCAATACCAGACCAGTGGAGAACAGGAGCTCGTAAAGAAATACTCCTGCCTCTCAGCCTTCAGGCAGCCAATTCTAGAAGTCCTTCCATATCTTCTCAGGATTTCTCCGTAAAACTGAACTCCACCGACCAACTTCAGCTTTTTTTCCTTTTTCTGAAATCTTCTTGGCAGTGACCTTGATAACACACCCTTTTATTGGACTCTTCTCCTTCCCCTCCCCCCACTCCCTCACTCCTGCCTCAGGGAATCAAGTGTCAAGTGGACTCTCTGCCCCCTTGCCTCAGGCTCTGAATTTGGGGGAACCCAGACTCTAATGACTTAGGACATCATCACCACGACACTGACAGTCACACCAGCAGACCATCCACATGAGAACATATAGAGTACCTACCCCCCACCCTTCATATTCTTTCCCTAACACAGGACAGATAAGCAATACACCCACCAAGCGCACCCTGATTACCTAGGCTGACAGATTATATTGTATGTTTATGGCAGGAAAATGGTGGAGAACTAAGATTATGCCTTGATGTGTATTCTAACATAAGAAACATTTCAACTTTAAATACCCTACCTTACCAATGACTCAGGAGTCATTCCCAGAGTCTCATAATCAGTAGGACAGTCCAGATTCTGCCTCATTTTAGCCTCTGCAGGTCACCATAAATTAGCTTAGAGGCCCCAAGCCTCTGTATGACTCAAGCTGACTTGAATTCTAATTTGTACTATGCAGCAATCCCGGCAATGCCGTTTGCATGCTTAAGTCTTATGCTGTCTTGGCCCTTGGGAAAAAATGTATCTCCAGTAGCACCCATCTCTGCCATCCTTGTTTAGTGTAGATCATCATTAGGTAGTGTCCGAGGTGTAGATCCTTCAGTAGTCTCTTTTTCCTCTGGTATCTTTTAAAAATGTAAGCAACCTTACTAGAAGCCCCAGCTCCCAACAGTCTGCTCCTCATGTTTCATTGGACAAAATGGATCACATGACATTTCCTAACACATTCACTGATGAGGGAGATGGAACTGTAATGATTGGCTCATCTCCCTCTGAGTTTAGGGCAAAGGTCATTCCCTCCAAGCCAATGGTGATATAAGGCTAGAGAACTGAGTGTGAGAATGGCTGGAGAACAGAGTGTAGACCAGACCCAGAGCCTTCCTGAAACGAAAAGGGGACTTAAAGGGAATCAAATTCAGGAAAGCAAGATGCAGTTGTCTTCACATAAATTAAACTTGTTTTGTTATCTTCTCACCTACATGATCACACTCTTTTCTCTAATAATCATTGTCCTTCCTGAATTCACCACCTACGTACTCCTTTTTAATCAATTTTTTGCTGGTTATCCATGAATCTCCAAAAGTTAACTGAAAAAAATTAACATCACAATGATAATCAGCTTAAGGTCTTGCTCCCCTTGGGGGCATCTCTGTTCTAAAAGGGAGTTCCTGAAGATACAAACATCTTCAAGATCTATAAGAACAAAGTAATAATCATGGTGGGAGGTCAGGCAAGAAAGGATTCAGGACCCAGTGTGATCCTCCTACCACCTCGCTCATTAGACTGTGCTCCACTGCTCACTGTTACACCCACACTGGCCTCCCTGCTGTCCCTCTGAGAGACCAGCATCCTCAAACCTGGGAGATGTTGCACTAGACTTCCCTCTGCCTGAAACAACCTTTCTCTAGATAGCCATAGGACTTAATTCCTTGCTTCCTATAGCTCTCTTGCACCTATCCCTTATTAAAAAGGTTTTTCTTGATCCTCTGATATAACATAGTACCTTCACTTCATTCTTTATCCTATCACCCTACTTTCTACATATTTGGTACTCACAACCGCCGGACATGGTATGCATATGTTTACTGTCTTTCCCCTAAGTAGATAGTAAATTCCACGAGACTAGAATTTATGTTTTATTCACTGTTGGTTCCTCTGAGCCTAGAACAGTGCCTTAAAAACATATGCATTCCACTGCTAAACATTGATTAACCTGGATCACAGCTGAAGTCAAGTGGGACCTTATGCTGTGCAGGCATCTTTCTCTGTCATAACCCTTGATGCCCACAGTAAGTCTAAGAAGGTCATATTTTCCTTCTTTCACCTACTTTCCTCTAAAGAAGGCCTTCATTTTCAAGGATGAGCTGTGTATATCTTGAAATCTAAACAGTATCTATTTTTCTAACATGAAATAAGAGGCAAGTCCCAACTTAAGACACCATATAACTTGCAATACTATCTAATTAATAAAATGTGTTTCAATTCTGATTAAAATTTATTTTGCATGCCAGAAACAGTCATAAAAACATATCTCAAAGCCACAAGGAAATAAGGTAATATAATTATTCAACTGTAACTTAAGAAGTAAATTACCATATGACTTGGAGCTTCTTTCTGAAGCTGTAGTTGAGACAGACAGATACACACACACAAACACACACACACACACACACACACACACTGTTTCAGAGACTTCCAGGAAAAGTGGTGACATGAATACACGGACATAATCACTCACATGAAACTATGAAAACATCTATACTGAGCTCAGAAGAGGACACACTAGGAACCATACATTTGTACTAGAGAGCATGCATGATTTCTGGTTGTTGTGATATAAATATGCCAGACGGAAAGGAAGGCAACCATACCACAGTCACAGGGAAGTGAGAGAACTACCTATCTGGGATAAGTATGAAAGAGATTCCCGCAGAACCTAGCTAACACTCACTGTCTGTGTGGAGACAGCGGCAGCGGTGGTAGCACGTGTCTGAACCCCGGAAGCATCTCCAGGAAGACTGAGAAGGCAGACACCTTCATGAGCAGCCTGGGTAGGCCTGTGGTTACATGAGCATAGCCTTGTCAGGGTAAGAGAGGGATCAGGATACTTTGGCCTCAGGATTTGACCTCAGAACAAGGGTACCATTGCCTGAAGAAGAACAGGGCCCTGACCAGCTAACTCTTGGCTTCCTCACCAGACTTGTGGGATAAACTCTTCAACAAATCTCCTGGGAGAAGGGGCTCTGCCATGAAGATGAAAGCAGAGCAAACATAAGCAGGCCCCTTCCCTGAAAGACTTCTGCAGGCCACCCCCTGCCACCACACCCCGACAGCACCCAACCCAATTCTCAATTCTGGGTACTGGGTTGTATATTCTATTTGTGGAATGCTTCATAACTTCCACTTTAAATATCATATTCTCAACTAAAATTTAAGGATGTGGAATATCCTTATGCCATGATATATGTACTAGGTGAAAAAAATGTACACTAGTCGGTGGTATTGGACTACAACTTCAAAATATTTCATACAGATAGCACACACATAAATCTACACAAAAGTACTAGAAAGATCACAACAACAACAACAGAAATCTGAAGTGATTTTTATTCTTCTTTCTATTTTACATGTTATGGGGAAAGAAATTTAATTGGCCCTTCATTCCAAATATATCCAGAACCTAAACACTGTCCATCACGCTAATGCCCACCATCAGATGCCCGGATTAGTGCCTTAGTCTCCTAATAGGCCTCCTGGCCTCCATTCTTATAGTATATTCTCTACACAGCAGCTAGAGTAAGCTTTTAAAAAACGTGAATCAGGGATGCCTGGGTGGCTCAGTCAGTTAGGCATCTGCTTTCAGCTCAGGTCATGATCCCAGAGTCCTCGAATCAAGTCCCACATTGGGCTCCCTGCTCAGTGGGGAGTCTGCTTCTCCCCCTGCCTACTGCTCTTTCTCTCTCTCTGACAAATAAAGAAATAAAATCTTTAAAAAAAAATGTGAGTCAGAGTTCTGCTCAAAGCTTTCTGGTGGCTACAAAGCACGCTCTTTTCCTAAGTCTCTCCATTACTTGACAGATTTCTCCTGCTATTGTGCTTGTACGGACTCCAGTAAGATGAGGCTGGCTTTCTTTCCAGTCCTCAGACCTGCCAAACGTTCTCTTCCTTTTGCACAGGCTGTTCCTGCTGCCTAGCACTGTCCTCCTTTCAAGGGCACCTTCTTCAAGTCTTTAATGCCTCCATCCCAAGCAGCCCAGCCATTGCCCTAAATAACGCATTTCTCCCTCTGTGGCCACCAAGATTCCCTTCCTGGGGCCACACAGCACAGTTGGGGGAGTAAGACTCTCATAAAACAGAATGTCCATCATGCCCACTGACACTTGTGCAATGGGAAGACCGCACTCGCTGCACGAGGGTAGAAATGTCTGGCCACTACAGCTCTCACCTCCGTTCCAAGAACAACGCTGGCATGCAGCGCCTGCTACTGCATGAATGAATCATAGGGTAGTAGGAACAGGAGTGATTTTTATTTTCTTCTGTAAATGATCTCTATTTTCCCTATTATTTCTAAAACCAGAAAAAGAAATCACTAAAAAGAAAAAATGTGTCCTACTGCTCATTTCATCTCTCTTGTTCTTCACGTGGAAAATACATTTCTTCTGGACTCAAACCGAAGAACAACTAAAGAAGGAGATCTGTTTAAACTATTGTTGAATCAAACACCCAGTAAAACATCTCTGAGCTCTGCAGTTATTTCCATGGGTTTCCCCCACTC
Organism: Meles meles; assembly: GCF_922984935.1. Classification (NCBI taxonomy): domain Eukaryota; kingdom Metazoa; phylum Chordata; class Mammalia; order Carnivora; family Mustelidae; genus Meles; species Meles meles. The sequence continues at coordinate 23,926,326 of NC_060069.1, read as the reverse complement.
CCTCTGATTTTGGTGTAGTGGCTGATCAGTCACGATGGTAGGAGATGACCCAATTTCATAACATCTGAAGCTATTCCATTTTTCTATGATACGATTCCATCATGGGCCAAGTCGAATGGTCCAGCAGAGAGATGCTCTTACATTCTCTTAAAAGGTTATCCTTTGGGCTTTCTTTTAAGATATTGTTTCTTAGGAGAAAGATTGAAGCTTATATCTGAGGACAAACTATATGATGAAACTTTTTCTCTGTTACCAGTCCTCCTGTCCTCTCACATGGAAGAAACTATTCTGAGGACTTGGACTTTCAGCTCTAAAAATCTTTTTTTTTTTCCAGCTCTAAAAATCTTAATAACTGTAAGTGAACTTGAATTTATCCTTAAATATGCTTTTTGGTATTTTTAAAATAAGGTATGAACCAATTGAAAATTTTGATAATTTGTAAAATATCTCAGAGCTGACTCTCTGACAGTGGTAGACAAAACCAGATCCACAAACAAAAACCATAAATGAGATTCATCCTTTGCCACTCTTCACTTTATTTAACATTGCAGCAATTTCCTCTGGACTAAACAATTCAAAATCGAGCAAAGCCGTACCGACCATAGAGGAGAAAATGAGTCTGGTCAACAGAGATTTGGGACCTACCTTTAATCCTTTAATAATGGTCCAGAAAATAATTTATCTCTTGCTGTTATTTTGTATCTGGCAATTCAACCAAAGACATCATTCTGTCCTCAGCAGGGGTAGTCATTTTTACTCTAGCCTCTGTGGATCGCTTTATATAATTTATATAGTTTTTAATTTTGGTAATAGCAACTAGCTGACTAAGGCAATAAGCCCTTTTTAACATAGACTAAATAAAGAAATCTCTCATATTTCAATTAACTAACTGAACCAAATCATAATGAGTATGACTGTTTCATTTCATTTGGCTGTTGCTCAAAGAATGTTCACTTATAATGTTCACACCAATATTATACATAATATTATAATGTTCATACTAATATTAGAAAATTAGAAAAACACCAATCTGTGATAGAATGACCATTGCACCAACCAAAAATCTTGTTTTTATTGAATTAATGGTATTGTCCTTGGCTTTTTACCTCTAGAAATGTAGCAGGTGCCAGGGAATCAATGGGCAGGGATGAAAGATGGTGTGTCATACAAAAGTATACATGAGTGTCCCCATTTATTTAAAAATCTTTTGATATTTTCAGTAGTCTCTCTAGTTTTATGCTTTATGCTGCAGATTTTTAAAATACACAGGTGGTAACACTATTTCCAATATCACATATACCATCCTGGCAAATCATAGTAGTCTCTGAATAACTATTGATAAATGTAATTAATCGTTTCTTAGGACACATAATGATTATGTATGAGAACATCATAAACTGCCCTCGATTAGATGTAAGTTTCAAAATGTATATGTAGATTCTGTCAAAAGGCCATCGCTATGATCAGCTTACAAGTACATACGATTCTTACAAACACTTGTATGTACTATATTATTTTAAAGTTAGTAATAACCATTTTAAATAACCCACCATAGGATAAATTTCTGAGAGTTTAAATTTATTAATAATCTAATATTGTGAAATTCTAAGTATAAACTTCTTCCTACTTGTCTTTTGGCCATCAGTATTCATAAATTTCCAAATTTCATACACATTTTTTTTAAATTTTCATTTCCACATCTCTGAGAGCAGGTTGTATCGTATAATGGATAATATGAAAATTCTGCATTAGCATTTTGTTCTCCTTCCTAGTTAGAGAAATAGAACATAAAATGATGATGTGTCTTCTGATCACTGCTTCTCGAAGTCAACGAAATATAGGAACAGACATAATTTCCCTGGCTCACTAACTAGATTTGTTGTATGATATTACACCTGGCTGAAAGTTGGTTAAATATACTCAGGACAGACGACTGAAGGGCCCATGCTCACATACAGGAGGTACTTAGCACTTGGCTTGGCAAAAAGCAAGCTCTCAACAAACGAGACTGACTTCCTTCTTTGATATGAAATATGTATGTGTAGCAGATGCAGAACCTGCCCCTGATGATCTCCTTTACTGAGCTTCTGTTCCCATGCCCTTCTGTTTTTTGGAGGCATGCATTTAGCATAAAGGACCCACTCTACCCAGAGTGGCCTGGGAGGTTACAACTATCTGCCTCCCGGGGAGGGGGGTGGTGGCTTATGACCAGAGGTAGAAAAGCCCAGCACCTTTTGCGTAAAGGCAGAAGCGTAAAGGCAGGCAATGCTCCTGCTGCAGAGCTTCCTCTGGGATAAAGCAAACCTGGACTTCAGAAACCACGCCTTTGCCTAACTCGTCCCTTGGCCTGCTCAGCTTCCCTGACTCAAAAGTTTCTTCATGAGAGCACTCCTTCAATAAACCACTTACACAAGAATCACAAGTTCTTCTTGTAGACAACCCTACCTGAGAGTAGGTTTCCTTGGGTTTCGGCTGGGTGTGGTATTCCTACCGGTTTTTACAGGGCACTGGGCCAGCATCATCATGTGAAAACAATCAGTTGAACCTGGGGGAATACGTAGGGATTTACACGTCTGCCCTCAGGGTCTCAGAGGGGAAACAGATATGGAAATAAACAATCACAAATTAGTAAAATGCACATATGTGAAAGGTGCTATAGAAATACAGAAGAAGGGGTGCCTGGGTGGCTCAGTGGGTTAACCTCTGCCTGCCTTCGGCTCGGGTCATGATCACAGGGTCCTGGGATCAAGCCCCGCATCGGGCTCTCTGCACAGCGGGGAGCCTGCTTCCCTCTCTCTCTCTCTCTGCCTGCTTCTCTGCCAACTTGTGATCTCTCTCTTTAAAAAAAAAAAAGAAATACAGAAGAAAGAGTGAATAATGCTGCCTGGGAATTCACTGAAAGCTACATTGAGAGCATGAGATTTGGGTTCAATCATGAAGACATGAAAGTGGCTAGGATCTGCTTGGGTAGTCAAAGGGGGAAGGTTGAATTAGTGTTACTGAGGATTGAGAAAGCATGTTGTATTCACAAACTTGCAAGTAGGGTGAGGAGCAGGGAATCAGCTGCAAACTGGCCCAAGACGAATGTGTGTATATGCAGATATACATTGCATAGAATTACATGCAATTCATGATCAAGTACATGATGGAGAACCAGAGAAATTTAAGTAGGAAAATGACATCATTAGATGTCTTTAAACTTTTTAAATCAATTACTTATGTAAAATATGCATAAGAAAAAAACTCAAAGGGACCACAAGATATAAACATTGAGGTTAATAAAGAAGATTCTAGCAGCAACTGGAATACCAGTTGAAAGATGGGAGAGGGAAAGGGGCCAGAAACTCCAGAGACTAGGAAGATACAGGCTCCCGAGGAACTGATCTGTAATTAAGTCTAGTCATACACTCAGATGTGTGTTGGGGTCGTTTGGTTTCTTGCACTTAGTAGGTAAGCAGGCACATAACCAGACCCCCTACACCATTCGGGGTAAGTCAGAGAGTATGGAACTCCATGTGAGAAAAGTAAGGATAAATTCTCAGTCAGGCCCTATTACCAGCAACAGGGTCCCTTGGTGAAAAAAAGACATTTGTCTCTCCAATGGGGAGAATGTTTCTGAAACTCCAGCTCTGTAAGACCATTCCCATACAGTTGATATCTTGCATCTTTTGCTTATTTTAAAGGGATTTGTATTCTTTGATTTCTCTGTAAATCACTATTATGCTTCTGACAAGCACACAGCAATGCGTTACAATATCCCAGCAATGAAGTGATAAGGGTCTAAACTAAGTCAGTGATCTACGGAAGGAGAACAGGGTGGGAGGATGGGGATGGGGCACTGAAAGATTTATTTGGTAAAAATAAACGCAAACTGGCGATCCTTTGGAAGTAAGATAGGTTAAAGTAGAAAATACCTATTGATACCACCTTAAAAATTCTCACGCTTAGAGATGTCTGAGTGTTAGCACACTAAAATAATACTGAATAGTCTGTTGTTTGTTAAACCACAAAAGTGTATCAGTTCACAAAACTCAATTCAAGAGAGGCAGATAAGGAAAAAGGAAATAGAGACACAAACAAAACCTATCTACCTAAACCATAAAAGTAAGATATGAACGTTTAGCTAGATCTGTAAGCGAAGAAAACAAACAAAAAAGGTGTCATTTTTCCTTTACAAGATTTCATCATTAAACTGCAGGTGTGTTAAGGACGGCCGTGAATCACAGCTGCATGGCACGGATGTTACTCTCCTCTTGTCTAGGAGAGGCCACGATGCCACTGCAGTGAGGAAATAAGGTCCAAGCCCAGCCGATGGCTAAGCACAGTCTTAGGTATCCAATGACCCATGCCCTCTTGCCCAAAATTAGCAGGACCAGCTGTGGGTTGTATCTTCCCATTAGAAAATGTTGTCAGGGGGCGCCTGGGTGGCTCAGTGCGTTAAAGCCTCTGCCTTTCACTCAGGTCATGATCCCAGGGTCCTGGGATCGAGCCCCGCATCAGGCTCTCTGCTCAGCAGGGAGCCTGCTTCCTCCTCTCTCTCTCTCTCTGCCTGCCTCTCTCCCTACTTGTGATCTCTATCTGTCAAATAAATAAATAAAATCTTAAAAAAAAAAAAGAAAAGAAAATGTTGTCAGTACCTCTTCTTAGAAGGAGGGATGGAAAAGGAAACAAAGATATCCTTCCTTTGAGTACAGGGATGTGCCTGGCAATGCTTCCACTCCTGAATGACATGAAAGTAGACAGATCCCCTTTATAGAGCTGGAACACCCATCCTCTAGCTTGTGTGAGTACGCGACATCTGCTAGAGGGTCACAGTTGCCCTGCCTCCAGATAACTACCCACAATCCCCACTTCCAAGAGAGAAGTATTTTCTAATTTGACTTAGGCTCCAGAGTCCCCAAATATCAGGACAGAGCTGATTGTTTTCATCAGAGAGCACATCCTTGCTTGACTCTCTTCCCTTCCCTATCCTGCTTCCCTCACCTCCTTAATTTATTTATTTTCCCCCCATTTGTTTCCTGAAAAGCACTCTGATAGTAAATCACTTAAGCCCAAATCTCTCCCTTAATGTCTGCTTTTAGGAAGCCTGACCTAAAATAAAAGGGTTCAAAACAATATGGCTGGTTTAAAATTTAAAAAATTGGCAACTGAGATTCTTAGCAAAAAAGAGGAAAAAAAACAAAATAAAACAAAACAAAACAAAAAACAAGAGGAAGAAACTGTCCAATGATAATACTTGTAATCCTAACAATACTGGCAAAAAAAGAGAAGCGATGCTTATATTTTATTAGGTCTCAAGATAACATGATGGTCCAACAGAGAGGAGTTATGTAGTAATTATCCGTGACAACAGCAACATCACATCAACAAGGCAGACTAACAATTACATGTTGTTTTCCTCTGGAAGCTTATTGACAGTAATACAACACTTGTACCACATCGTTCCATTTGTATGCCATTAAGTACACGACCTTGAAAAATAGTTGTTTAATCGTTCTGATCCTCAGTTTCCCTATCAGCAAGATACGTTCAAAATGCCTTCCTCCTTTAATCATCATGAATATTAAATGAGAGGCTCCTGCAAAGCAATTAGCATAATACTTGGCTCTCTCCAAATATTAATTTCCTTCCACTTTTCTACCATGTCACCATCAATTAATATTACTTTTTAACGGACTGGCTGTATTGTACCCTAATCAACACTAAGATTTAATCTAAGTTTATTCTTTTATCATTGTTCAAGGTGATGTGATTAGTATGAGGGACTATTTCCCATGCTTCTGAAAACAAAATATTGGAAACTGAGGGGATTAGTTCATTTACTGTTGAGAATATTAGTGTTTTTTGCTTGCCCAGCATCCACCTCTCTCTCTCTCTTGTTTGTTTGTTTATTATGTCCCACCTATGGTGGTGGCAGCATGTTAATTTTTCCCCGGGGAAGCCCTTCTGTATTTCTAAATTTTTATTAGGGACGCCTGGGTGGCTCAGTGGGTTAAGCCTCTGCCTTCACTCAGGTCAAGATCCCAGGGTCTTGGGATGGAGCCCCGCATCGGGCTGTCTGCTTAGCAGGGAACCTGCTTCCTTCTCTCTCTCTCTCTGCCTGCCTCTCCATCTACTTGTGATCCCTGTCTGTCAAATAAATAAATAAAATATTTTAAAAAAATTTTTTTTAATTAAAAAAAAGACATTCTCCTACCCACTGGAGGGCTGGGCATCTGACTCAACTGAACCAGGCAGACTCATTTCCCAAAACTGTCTGTCTTGAGTGACCTCAGGATGGAAAACAGTGGCCATTTCTTCCCCATCACAGCGATGCCCTAAACGGAGTCCTCATTAGTTCCTGCTTCTTGATCTCTCTAATTCATCTTTTCCTTGAGAGGGCTTCGATTTCACAATCTACTTATCATTTTAATAAATTGCTTTTACTGCTGTTACCCAGAGATAGCCTCCGTTGGCTGCCACCGAATAAACTCTATAAACAGTGATTCTTAAGTTTACAAATGCAATAATTTTAAAGAAATCTTTAAAGATGGACTTAAGATTCTACATTCTAAAGTGGGATACTCTAAAGTAGAGGAAAAGGAAAAGAACATTCTCAGTTTTATTTGAGGGGATCAATATCATGGTTATTCACAAAAATATATGTTTTATATACAGGATCATTTCCCAGTTCTGATGCCCATGGATGATATATCCTAATTAAATATTTTCTACATTAGAAATATATTACACATATCAATAATTTCAGAGAACCCTTGATGCCACTTTCGTATTTATGTGTTTTAAAACATATGCCCCTTTTCAAACTAACAATTAACATATTAGCAGATTTAGTATCCCTACCTTTCAAGTTGAAAGTGTAACTACTAATGATATTATCAAAACCTAAAGAAATTATGGAAGAACAGAAGAATATCCCAGAACTTCTGATTACAGAAGAGTCCCTACAAAACTAACAATGCACTATCCCATATAGTATGTTCTGATACCTACTGTAAATCTGCCAAATGGGAATGAACAGGGGGGCAACAGACCTGAGCAACACCAGGATGATTCTCACAGTTCTGAGGAGCATCCCTTCTAGACATACCCTCCATCCGCCCCACACCTATCACCAACTTGCCATCCCACCGCTACACTCCATGCAAGCATGCTTAGACTAGGTGGGCAGAGAAGTCACCAGGGTCTCTATGGAACTCTCAGCAAGGCACCTCCAGATCCAGGGAAATGTCGGCCCAGGGAATTCCAGAGATGGAGTGCAGGTTCCCAGGGTGCTATGACATTCTCAGGACAGCTCACTTTAGTGTTTAGCCACTTAGAGCTCCAAGTTCTCCTCCCCAGTCCCTATGTTATTCTGTCTCTCTCAGGGAAACTGCTTCAGGTCAAGTTTGTGCCTTTGCAAATGTACGCATTTGTTGAACAGACATTCATTGCTTGGTGGCAATGTGTAAGTCTCCCAGCTGGACTCAGAAAAACAGTGGTGAGCAAACCTGACGAAATCCCCACTTTTATATTTGGGTGTGAGTGACTGGGATGGGCAAGAAGCAGGTAAAGCAGATAAATTTGACCACTCCAGACACCCATAAGCACTACGAAGAAAATAAGTAAGAGGAGTGGATTGAGAGGGGCCATTTGGTAGTGAGAGAGAATGGTTAAATTTAGTTTTGGTGATTAGGAAGAGCCTTTCAGGGGAGGTGACCTTCTTGTCCTATGACTGTGTCAAAGAACTATAGGAATGGACTTAAATGAGAAGAGCAGAAACCACCAAAATATACCCACAATGCAATGGTTATATTATAAGGCCCATATCCCACTGGCCCATATCCATCTAAAACACACTATACCCAGGATATCTTACTTTTAAAAAAAAGAGCTCAAATCATCTTGAAGGCCACACATTTTATCTCACTTGTGGTGTGCTGTGCAAACACAAAAGATAAAATGACTTGGCTACCTGAATGCTTTGTTCCTTGAGAAGAAATCATTCTCTTTTTTTCCCTCTTTGGCATATTGATTACTCATTAATCCAGCAAAACAAAGGATTAATTAATCTCCATGGTTCAATGAAGAATAAATTAGCACAGTTTAAAGTGGGCCTGATTCAATATTACAAATTGGAGGAAATGTTCCACACACTCTCTCTCCATTCACTTTTCCAAACCTAATCTCCAGAGAATGTCACTGGAAGACTGAATTTAGTTTGCATGATATTTTGTATTCTGGCTCCTTCTTCAGAATTCAGTCCCTTGAAATACTCATTGCTTTCCCCAAACCCCACTTTAAGTATTTCCAAACACAGAAAGAGCACCACTTTTTAAAAGTGTTTTAGACATATCACTTATCTGAAACAACCTTTCCCTTTGTAGAAAACAATTTGAATAGCCAGTTTTTCCAAACTGAAAATAATACAGCAGCCACATACATTCAGGCATTTACATAATTGTCCGATTATTTCTTCCGGCACACGAAAAAGATTCATACATATCATCATATTCAGCCAGAATGCTTCCATAAACTACAAAACATGTGTAGGTGCAGTCTCTCTGAGCATCCTTGGAAAGGGGAAAAAAAAAAAAAAAAGGAATGGTGTGTTTTCTAAAGTCATTTTTTGGGTTCTAAATTGAGTTTTTTCAGAGCTATAAAAGAAATCCGATGTTGGAGTCTCAGAATGCATTAAGGGGTAGGATCTACACTTGTAAAGAAAACACTGCTATTTGAAATGTCAATATCTAGGATACAATATCCTCCTCAGTGCCCACTCCCCATTTCTTTGTTGCAATTATATCAGTTTAAAGGAACTGTGTGTATCAGAAGTTAGCCTCCAGATTCTTCCCCAGAATTCCTGCAAAGAAGAAACTTTTAAAAGAGTAGAGAAAAGAAAAGCTTAAGAGTAGTCTTGGTCTCCTATAAGCTTATCTTGATTGTTAGATAGTCTAAGACAATGATTTCATTTTCTGTTTCTCTCTTTGATGAGGGACGATCAACAATTTTCAAGTATGGATTTTAAAATAATAAATGAAAAACCAGCTCTTCTCTGTAAAAATTTTTTAAAAATCATATCGGATACTAAATCCTGGTTATTCAGTATTTATTTCTATAGTGTAGTATCAACATAGTATAATATAGTGTCAAGAGGAAACCATCTACTGCCTACGTAAAGTACACGGTGTGTGCTAAAACCATAGGGTTGAAAGAGTTCAGGACTGGGGATGAATGTACATGATTTCTCATTCAAACTGACCCTCCTTACTTGTTTGGCTTGGGCAAATTCCTCCATTCCCTAGAGGTCAGCCTCATCACCTGGAGAAGGAGAGGTTACAGCAGATGGACTAAAAGGTCAAGGCCAACTCAACAACTGTATGACTCAATAACTCAGCTGACTATTCCTGATGACATAGTTAAAATGACGCTGGCTCTAGATCCTATACTGAGAAACTTGGGACCCTTGGCAAGATCCAGCTTTCAAGGAGCCAAGCTGGCAATGAGACTTGGGAAAGTAAAGTGGAAGCTATGTTGTTGCTGGCAAAGAGCCACGTATTGTTCCCATCCAAGAGACCCCAGATCATCCCAGACCAAGCACATAGTCGCAGTGACTGGGAAACCAATATTTACTTAGGAGAATTCTTTAAAAGGACAGTAAGCACTTCACTAACATACTACCCTACCTGCATCTTTGTTCTCAGATGGACCTGGGATCAGAACAGTTGTTAAAGACTGGCCCAGATCCTAGGAAGGCTTCTGAAAGCCTCGGTCTCCACATCCATAAAATGGACAGTGAAAAACCATACTCCCTTCTTTCAGTTTTTGTGAAGATCAGATAATATAATGGTTGCAAAGCACTTAGTACAATAGCTCTTACTATTTTTTTGCAGTTTTTATAAACCTCTCTGACCTTGAGACAGAAACGAAATCGGCATGGAGGCTCACCCACACCACGTTTTAGAAACACTAAAATCATTCCAACAGCAAGTCAAAAGAATTTCTCAGTAGGCAACCATTTACTTCCCCAAAGTTAAATTCCAGTGTTTTGTTTTATTAAAACAAGCAAAACAAAGGTAATAACGCTCTATTTCTGCTTTTAGCTGAACATTTGTATGAATGTAATTATAGTTGTGCTCCATAAATCTGACAGCCATTTTCAAACTCGATTGGTAGATTTTATGCAAGTGTATGCTCCACATTTTTCACACTGTTTAAGTTACAAATGAGATATAAATACACCAGCGTGACAATTTAGAGAACCACTTGGAGACCCGCAGAACACCAAAAACAACTTCAATATACAGACTACAAGCCCGGAATACCCACAACCTTGATGTTTGCCATTGGTCACGCTGGGCAGGCAAGCCTTTGCTTTCTGATCTAATCCACTTCAGAATGATTGTGAAGCCAACAGCTGTGTCAGAGCAATTGGAAAAATAGATTCAGAACAAAGGGGAAGACCCATCTCTCTAGGACCTCTCCCTCTGGAACACACACTAAGCTTCAATGGAATGTATAAATATTTCATTCACTATTTTGTACTACATTCCTCCCATGATTTATAGGTCCAACCCACTACTTTTTAAAGTACGTTAATGTACCCTTTCAATGGTTGCCTCCTCTAACTGCCCTCTTCCTTTACTTAATGAGTTTAGGGGGATTAGAACCCTAAGAAGCCTCTCTGCCCGTTCTGTGTAACGACACAGGGTACCAAACTATAAACTCCTTTATTTTCATCTTGAAGAAGTGTACCTTTCCTCCAGACAGCTGCTATCTGAGATGTTTGCTGTTTTTGTTTTCTTCCATGTATGATATTCGAGGAGGATTAGGGTGGCCTCTGAAGAAAATGGCATCAGGAGGTACTGAGATATTGCACTTCCTAATCCTATGACATGAAAGGGGCAGGAAGAGAAAGAGAGAAATGGGTACACAGAGGATAGAGAGAAGAGGAGAACTGGTGTGACGGTACTAGAAGGAGCTGGAGGTCCCCAAGCTGGCTCGCTAATCCTTTCACAATCTCACAGTTGGACCAGTGTATTCAAGGATGTAGAATTGACAGGATCAACGTGGCCTCCTTCAACTGCTGACTTCTATCTCTCCAAATTGCAAGAAATTCCAGAGTTCAAGTGGATTGGGATCAATGCATTTTATGATTAAGCATGATTTGGTGATTTTCACTTTCCAATAGTGACCACACTTAAAAAATTTAGAAAGACATGGGTCAAAAACGCTACTTGGTAGCTTCTAAGTCAGGAACCACAGAATTTAAAATATATTATTTACATGTTTTAATAATAAGGAAACCATGATTTTTACTAACCTCCATGTAGTTGAAATAGCTAAAATGTTAAAACAAGGGGTCAACTCTTCACCTGGGAAAAAAGCACAATAAATACACTTTTTTTTTTCCTGTTACCAACTATTTTGGATACTCTCAGGTGTTCCTAATTCCCTAAATATAACCAGAGCTTAACTGATAAAGGACAAATGCTTCAAATAGGTTTTTATTTTTCTCATTCAATGACAGGTTCATACTCAGGGACCTATCAGTTTGCCTTCATTCCAACCTTGTCCCATCGCCCTTCCCCACCCACCCTCACCCCATTAGAGAAAGGGGATCTGGTGAACAAATTGTGTTTCCCCAATTCCCAGGTCTGCTAGCTTCTGTCTGGGCTCCATCTGGCCAGAGACTAGATAGCAAGGAGAAGGAAAACGCAGTTTATTCCCCTCTTCTCCTCTGTCTGTTTCCTGAAGCTCTGTAAGTTTCAAGAAGATGGACAATAGGGGCACTTGGGTAGCTCAGTTGGTTAAGCATCTGCCTTTAGCTGAGGTCATGATCCTAGGAATCATTGCACCCCATGTTGGGCTCCCTGCTCAGTGGGGAGCCTGTTTCTCCCTCTCCTCTGCCACTCTCCCTGCTTGTGCTCACTTGGTCAAATAAATAAATAAAATCTTTTTAAAAAAAAAAAGATGGACAATAAACAAAAACGTAAAATAACAGATGATAATCAGTGAAATACAGAGAAGGAAGGCTAGATGATATGAGGGTGAGAAATTGAGCACTACTTTAGTTTGGAGAGTTACAGAAAGCCTCACAAGAGAGGTGCCATTTGAACTTGTGAAGGACAAGAAGGAACCAGCTATGTCACAAAGAAGAGAAAGAGCACTCTAGGTAGAGACAGAGAAACTTGGACAGGAAGGAGTTTAGAATAGTGGAGCAACAGAGAGGCAAGAAAGGAAAAGCTCAGGAGAATAAGCAGAAGTCAGGAAAGAAGATAAGAAGGCTGGTGATGGAGGTCGGAATGTGAATTTTATTTCTCAAAGTAAGCTTATATGCCTTCAGAGAGTTATAAGCAGGGCTAGGGAGCATGATTTAACTTATAGCTTTAGAAAATTACTACGACGGCTTTTGGGGAGTGGATAATGGGAGAGTGGGGGTGGAAGCTTCCAGACGAGTCACCTCTATTGCCAGGGCACCTTTGATGGTGGAGGTCAGGCTAGGTGGTAGCAGTAGTTGAGGAGGGAGTGTAACCACTGTCAGAAGGGAGAGCAGATAGGACTGTTGATGAACAGAATGTCAGGGTAAGGATAAGAACGGAGAATGAAGGATAACTGTGATTTTTTTTGGTTGAGCAACTAGATGGATACTTAGACAAAAATCATTCTTGATCATATTTCTGTCATCTTACTCGAGTTAATGTTCTTCTCTTGAGAAGTAGTAATACATAAATATAAACCTGATATTTGTTTCATTCCCCAACATTTTATTTTGGAAACTTTCAAGCCTTTGAAAATATTACAAGGACAGTACTGTAAACACCCACAGGTTCCTTTACCTGTATTCGCCAGTGTCAATATTTTGCTACGTCTACTTACAGCACTTTCTCTTTCTATATCTCCACACCCAGTTTCACTAAAACATTTTTTAAAAAGTAGCAGACATGATACTTCCCCTCTTGATTTTTCAGGACATATCTTCAAAGAACATGGACATTCTCCTGTAGAGCTGTTCTATTTTCACTCCCAAGAATTTTTACTTTAATGTGATCTATTATCTATTATACAAACCCTCTTCATATATCCCCAACTGTTCCCCCACAAAATTGCTTCTATGGCCCTTATAGCACACTCCTCTTCCCCCAAAAAATCTGATATCCAATAAGGAATCATTCATTTCTCATGTCACTGTTGTCTCCTTAATCTAAAATAGACTGATCATTTTTTTTTTTAGTTTTATGATCTTGACTTTTTTATTTGAACAGTCCAAACCAGCTAAAATGGTCCTCAATGGAAATTTGTCTGATTGTTTCCTCAGGATTAAAGACAAACTTTATTTGGTGGGATTATTGATGAAGTATAGTTGGAAGGCAGGCAGGCAGGGTCTTGGGACCCCTGCCCTAAGAGGAAACCACCCTTAAAAGGATTTTATGCCATGCTGGAAGGGTCATTTATCCATCACCCAAGTGATAGGTAGATGAAAAATCCTGATTGGATGACAGGCATAGAGAGGGTTAATCAGATTAACACAGCCCGCCCACAAGCCCATATAAACCCCTAGACTTAGAAACTCCAGGGGCAACCCTCTTGGGTCCCCTCCCTCCTTGGCGGCTTTGTACTATATCACTTTGCTGTCGCTCAATCAACCTTGCTCTGTGGCCCACCACTCTGTCTGCTCTACCTCCTCATTCTTTGAAGTGGTGTGACCAAGAACCATGGGCACTGATGGAGAAGAAAATCCTGTAACCTTACTACAGAAATGATATTGTGCCCTTCTTAGTGCATCAGCCAGGAGGCACATGCTATTACTTGGATCCAAAGATGGGTCAGATAAGTTTGATCCCTTGATTAATATGGCGTCTTTTTGGTTTTAACCAATACAATCTTAATAGCCTTGCCACCTGTTACAATCCTTAACCAACTCATGAAATTAGATTCTCTTTGATATTTAAAATATGAGAACATCCACTGCATAGAATGTGCATAAAAATGTCCACTCCCCTGAAGCTGGGTAGCTTTCTGAAAATACAGGGGAACTGGTAACAGCAATATCAATAACTTTTGGGAGAAAAGTTAGAACACAGTATGAATAGAAAATGATATACAGATCTATATTTAAATGATCACAGAAAGTGGTTCTTCCCAGCATAGTGCCAATCATTTGTTTGCAGTAAGTGCCAAAAGCCAAATCTATAAAAGTCATACGTGAATATTTATGCCAAACAATATGCTGGATATTCTTTCACTCGTTCTCACAATTAGTCCTCAGGAAAAACCTTGTTTTTCTCGTAAATGTAATGAAGATTCAGAAAGGTTTTCTGAGTTTCAGTAATTCAAATTTTCAAATTCAAGTCTCAAAATTCTCAATTCTCAAAGTTATTATGTGTCAGTTTACCATTTGAATCTATACCAGTGTTACTCGGAAGTTCATGCACTATCCAGCCAGACTTTGAAGTTTTATACTTCATACTTTTAGAGTCATTATACTTTTCCTTGATTATAATCATAAGAAGGAATGGGAACAAATTAAGAAATAAATTACTCACTTTGTTTTCATCTCCTCCTTTAAGGAAAAACAGGAAAAGAAGTAGATATTTCTTCCTCCTTTTTTTCTTATCAACTATCATAAGCTATGGAAAAATAATTTTAAAAATAGTAAAAATAAATAATAAACACTTTATGGAAAATAATAATAAATAACAAATTAAAAATAAATATGGGAAAAATAAATAAAATCATAAACTATCATACGTTATGGAAAAAAAATAAATTCCAGTGAGAACAGGAAATGTAACACTTCGGTTAAGAAAACTCAATATAATGGGTAATATGTCAGATCAAGAGTTCAGAATGACGATTCTGAACATTCTAGCCGGGCTCGAAAAAGGCATGGAAGATATTAGAGAAACCCTCTCTGGAGATATTAAAGCCCTTTCTGGAGAAATTAAAGAACTAAAATCTAACCAAGTTGAAATCAAAAAAGCTATTAATGAGGTGCAATCAAAAATGGAGGCTCTCACTGCTAGGATCAATGAGGCAGAAGAAAGAATTAGTGATATAGAAGACCAAATGACAGAGAATAAGGAAGCCGAGCAAAAGAGGGACAAACAGCTACTGGACCATGAGGGGAGAATTCGAGAGATAAGTGACACCATAAGACGAAACAACATTAGAATAATTGGGATTCCAGAAGAAGAAGAAACAGAGAGGGGAGCAGAAGGTCTATTGGAGAGAATCATTGGAGAGAATTTCCCTAATATGGCAAAGGGAACAAGCATCAAAATCCAGGAGATGCAGAGAACCCCCCTCAAAGTCAACAAGAATAGGTCCACACCCTGTCACCTAATAGTAAAATTGACAAGTCTTAGTGACAAAGAGAAAATCCTGAAAGCAGCCCGAGAAAAGAAGTCTGTAACATACAATGGTAAAAATATTAGATTGGCGGCAGACTTATCCACAGAGACCTGGCAGGCCAGAAAGAGCTGGCATGATATATTCAGAGCACTCAACGAGAAAAACATGCAGCCAAGAATACTCTATCCAGCTAGGCTATCATTGAAAATAGAAGGAGAGATAAAAAGCTTCCGGGACAAACAAAAACTGAAAGAATTTGCAAACACCAAACCAGCTCTCCAGGAAATATTGAAAGGGGTCCTCTAAGCAAAGAGAGAGCCTAAAAGTAGTAGATCAGAAAGGTACAGAGACAATATACAGTAACAGTCACCTTACAGGCTAATAATGGCACTAAATTCATATCTCTCAATAGTTACCCTGAATGTTAATGGGCTAAATGCCCCAATCAAAGGACACAGGGTATCAGAATGGATAAAATAACAAAACCCATCAGTATGTTGCCTACAAGAAACTCATTTTAGACGCGAAGACACCTCCAGATTTAAAGTGAGGGGGTGGAAAACAATTTACCATGCTAATGGGCATCAGAAGAAAGCTGGGGTGGCAATCCTTATATCAGATCAATTAGATTTTAAGCCAAAGACTATAATAAGAGATGAGGAAGGACACTATATCCTACTCAAAGGGTCTGTCCAACAAGAAGATCTAACAATTTTAAATATCTATGCCCCTAACGTGGGAGCAGCCAACTATATCAACCAATTAATAACAAAATCAAAGAAACACATCAATAATAATACAATAATAGTAGGGGACTTTAACACTCCCCTCACTGAAATGGACAGATCATCCAAGCCAAAGATCAACAAGGAATTAAAGGCCTTAAATGACACACTGGACCAGATGGACATCACAGATATATTCAGAACATTTCATCCCAAAGCAACAGAATACACATTCTTCTCTAGTGCACATGGAACCTTCTCCAGAATAGATCACATCCTGGGTCACAAATCAGTTCTCAACCGGTATCAAAAGATTAGGATTATTCCCTGCATATTTTCAGACCACAATGCTCTGAAGCAAGAACTCAATCACAAGAGGAAAGCTGGAAAGAACCCAAATACATGGAGACTAAACAGCATCCTTCTAAAGAATGAATGGGTCAACCAGGAAATTAAAGAAGAATTGAAAAAATTCATGGAAACAAATGATAATGAAAACACAACAGTTCAAAATCTGTGGGACACAGCAAAGGCAGTCCTGAGAGGAAAATATATAGCGGTACAAGCCTTTCTCAAGAAACAAGAAAGGTCTCAAGTACACAACCTAACCCTACACGTAAAGGAGCTGGAGAAAGAACAAGAAAGAAACCCTAAACCCAGCAGGAGAAGAGAAATCATAAAGATCAGAGCAGAAATCAATGAAATAGAAACCAAAAAAACAATAGAAAAAATCAATGAAACTAGGAGCTGGTTCTTTGAAAGAATCAATAAGATTGATAAACCCCTGGCCAGACTCATCAAAAAGAAAAGAGAAAGGACCCAAATCAATAAAATCATGAATGAAAGAGGAGAGATCACAACTAACACCAAAGAAATACAGGCAATTATAAGAACATACTATGAGCAACTCTACGCCAACAAATTGGACAATCTGGAAGAAATGGATGCATTCCTAGAGACATATAAACTACCACAACTGAACCAGGAAGAAATAGAAAACCTGAACAGGCCCATAACCAGTAAGGAGATTGAAACAGTCATCAAAAATCTCCAAACAAACAAAAGCCCAGGGCCAGACGGCTTCCCAGGGGAATTCTACCAAACATTTAAAGAAGAACTCATTCCTATTCTCTTGAAACTGTTCCAAAAAATAGAAACGGAAGGAAAACTTCCAAACTCATTTTATGAGGCCAGCATCACCTTGATCCCAAAACCAGACAAGGATCCCACCAAAAAAGAGAACTACAGACCAATATCCTTGATGAACACAGATGCAAAAATTCTCGCCAAAATACTAGCCAATAGGATTCAACAGTACATTAAAAGGATTATTCACCACGATCAAGTGGGATTTATTCCAGGGCTGCAGGGTTGGTTCAACATCCGCAAATCAATCAATGTGATAGAACACATTAATAAAAGAAAGAACAAGAACCATATGATACTCTCCATAGATGCTGAAAAAGCATTTGACAAAGTACAGCATCCCTTCCTGATCAAAACTCTTCAAAGTGTGGGGATAGAGGGCACATACCTCAATATTATCAAAGCCATCTATGAAAAACCCACCGCAAATATCATTCTCAATGGAGAAAAACTGAAAGCTTTTCCGTTAAGGTCAGGAACACGGCAGGGATGTCCATTATCACCACTGCTATTCAACATAGTACTAGAAGTCCTAGCCTCAGCAATCAGACAACAAAAAGAAATTAAAGGCATCCAAATTGGTAAAGAAGAAGTCAAACTATCACTCTTCGCAGATGATATGATACTCTATGTGGAAAACCCAAAAGACTCCACTCCAAAACTGCTAGAACTTGTACAGGAATTCAGTAAAGTGTCAGGATATAAAATCAATGCACAGAAATCAGTTGCATTTCTGTACACCAACAACAAGACTGAAGAAAGAGAAATTAAGGAGTCAATCCCATTTACAATTGTACCCAAAACTATAAGATACCTAGGAATAAACCTAACCAAAGAGACTAAGAATCTATACACAGAAAATTATAAAGTACTCATCAAAGAAATTGAGGAAGACACAAAAAAATGGAAAAATGTTCCATGCTCCTGGATTGGAAGAATAAATATTGTGAAAATGTCTATGCTACCTAAAGCAATCTACACATTTAATGCAATCCCTATCAAAATACCATCCATTTTTTTCAAAGAAATGGAACAAATAATCCTAAAATTTATATGGAACCAGAAAAGACCTCGAATAGCCAAAGGAATATTGAAGAACAAAGCCAAAGTTGGTGGCATCACAATTCCGGACTTCAAGCTCTATTACAAAGCTGTCATCATCAAGACAGCATGGTACTGGCACAAAAACAGACACATAGATCAGTGGAACAGAATAGAGAGCCCAGAAATCGACCCTCAACTCTATGGTCAACTAATCTTCGACAAAGCAGGAAAGAATGTCCAATGGAAAAAAGACAGCCTCTTCAATAAATGGTGTTGGGAAAATTGGACAGCCACATGCAGAAAAATGAAATTGGACCACTTCCTTACACCACACACGAAAATAGACTCCAAATGGATGAAGGACCTCAATGTGAGAAAGGAATCCATCAAAATCCTTGAGGAGAAAGCAGGCAGCAACCTCTT
Source organism: Meles meles (assembly GCF_922984935.1). Lineage (NCBI taxonomy): Eukaryota > Metazoa > Chordata > Mammalia > Carnivora > Mustelidae > Meles > Meles meles. The sequence continues at coordinate 23,907,655 of NC_060069.1, read as the reverse complement.
CGACCTCAGCCATAGCAACATCTTCCTAGGAACCACGGCAAAGGCAAGGGAAGCAAGGGCAAAAATGAACTATTGGGATTTCATCAAGATCAAAAGCTTTTGCACAGCCAAGGAAACAGTTAACAAAACCAAAAGACAACTGACAGAATGGGAGAAGATATTTGCAAACGACATATCAGATAAAGGGCTAGTATCCAAAATCTATAAGGAACTTAGCAAACTCAACACCCAAAGAACAAACAATCCAATCAAGAAATGGGCAGAGGACATGACAGACATTTCTGCAAAGAAGACATCCAGATGGCCAACAGACACATGAAAAAGTGCTCCACGTCACTCGGCATCAGGGAAATACAAATCAAAACCACAATGAGATATCACCTCACACCAGTCAGAATGGCTAAAATGAACAAGTCAGGAAATGACAGATGCTGGCGAGGATGTGGAGAAAGGGGAACTCTCCTCCACTGTTGGTGGGAATGCAAGCTGGTGCAACCACTCTGGAAAACAGCATGGAGGTTCCTCAAAATGTTGAAAATAGAACTACCCTATGACCCAGCAATTGCACTACTGGGTATTTACCCTAAAGATACAAACATAGTGATCCGAAGGGGCACGTGTACTCGAATGTTTATAGCAGCAATGTCTACAATAGCCAGACTATGGAAAGAACCCAGATGTCCATCAACAGATGAATGGATAAAGAAGAAGTGGTATATATACACAATGGAATACTATGCAGCCATCAAAAGAAATGAAATCTTGCCATTTGCGACGATGTGGATGGAACTAGAGCGTATCATGCTTAGTGAAATAAGTCAATCGGAGAAAGACAACCATCATATGATCTCCCTGATATGAGGACATGGAGAAGCAACATGGGGGGGTAGGGGGATAGGAGAAGAGTAAATGAAACAAGATGGGATTGGGAGGGAGACAAACCATAAATGACTCTTAATCTCACAAAACAAACTGGGAGTTGCTGGGGGGAGGTGGGATTGGGAGAGGGGGAGCGGGCTATGGACATTGGGGAGGGGAGGCGAACCATAAGAGACTATGTACTCTGAAAAACAACCTGAGGGTTTTGAAGGGTCAGGGGTGGGAGGTTGGGGCAACCTGAGGGTTTTGAAGGGTCAGGGGTGGGAGGTTGGGGGAACAGGTGGTGGGTAATGGGGAGGGCACGTTTTGCATGGAGCACTGGGTGTTGTGCAAAAAGAATGAATAAATAAAATGAAAAAAAAAAAAAGAAAACTCAATATAAGTTAAAAGTGAAGTTATATAATGAATGTGAGTATTCCTTTTTTTTTTAAGATTTTATTTATTTATTTGAGATAGAGAGAGAGTACACAAGCAAGAGAGGAGGATCAAAGGAAAGGGAGAAGCAGACACCTCACTGAGCAGGAAGTCTGATACCTGCGGGGTCCCAGGACCCTGGGATCATGACCTGAGCTGAAGGCGGCTGCTTAACTGACTGAGCCACCCAGACGCCCCAATACAGGTGTTATTTTTAAAGAATTTTGATAATACTTTCTGCAAAATTCTTCCATATAAAGTTTAACTTGTGGAAGCAATCTTTGAAGGCTGGTTGGTATTATTAAACTCACTTAAAGTCTTGGCAGTGTATATTTAAATCCAAAGTTAGCAATTGATTTATAGTGAATACGGTCTACAGAAAATTGGTCCATACGATTGAGGGCAATGGAAAAATTGGCAGGAAGAGCAGATACGCATTCTTTGCAATTACTACAACAGAACCATAGGTCACTTAGTGTGTATGATAACAGTAACTGTTGAGTGGTCGATAGAAAAATACAAGAGGAAACGGGATTGAAGAAGATATGGCTCCTATCCTTAAGTGGCCTTTAATCTATTTAGCCCTTATTTTTTTGAACTGGGAATAATAGCAGGAAATAGTTCAACCAAGTTTCTTTCAGTCATGTCACTTTGTTTCTTTAATCATCCTCCATTTTTGTAGAAATTATGTCTTTTAAGCAATTTTTACATTGTTATGATTGTTCAATTTTATTATTAGTTATTGTTAATCTCTTACTGTGCCTACTTTATTTTTTTTAATTAATTAATTTATTTATTAACATATAAAGTATTGTTTGTTTCAGGGGTACACAATTCATCAGGGTTCTATGATTCATCAGCCTTACACTATTCACAGCACTCACCATAGTTAAACAAAATTTTAAGCAAGTGGTAAAAGCAAAAGCCTTGGAATAAATAAATAAGGGGAATAAAGATTTGGTGCAATCAGTTTTTTTAATATCACTTTCTAACATGTCAAGAATATTATGACCTCATGATTAATGCAACAATAACCAGCTTTAGGCAAAGAAAAAAAATTTGACCCTCAGACTTCAAGTTTCCTCACCTTTCAATTTCAGGAAATTATCTGCTTGACAGTCCTTTGATTTTGCTTATTTTGACTGTTTATCTTCCTCAAAGCGTAAAGATCAGTGAATAGATTAAATGTTTATAAAATATTAAGTATTTAATTTTAAAATACAGGAGTTTTCCCTCAAGGGTCTGTAATTCTTTAAAATGTTGGTTCTTCAGTTATCATAATATCTCATTTGATAAGCAAAAGGCCAGGGGTTTTGATATTCAAGAAAGATAAAACTCAGGTTTGCAGAACATTTGAATAAAACTCCCCCGAGTGACATAATGGGAATGACAGCATGAGAGAGTAAGGGACAAAGACAGAGAAAAGAATGCATTCCTGAATTTCCTTTCATTCTGAACTTCTAGTTACTGAGATGCCACTCTTCTTATCCCCTTATAAATATTATTACCAATTGAATAAATAAATAAATACAAGAACATTGAGTGGACATCCTTCCAGAAAAGATATTTGGATTTGGCTCTGAAATGATCTAGCTCTATGAATTTGGAAAAAAACCTCAGGTACCCTATATGCCTCTCTAAATGAGGGGCTTGAACTAACCCCTTTCCAGCTCAAGATTTCCCATCCCCATGATTGGAAGTAGCCCATTACACAAGGGACTGGCTAGAGAGTATCTCTATGATCTAAGAGAGAATGTAAGATTTTCCACCACAGCTTTAATTTTCAAAAAAATAGATTGCTTTTCTATATGTTTATTTCTTAATGTGTCTGTGTACCTTTATATGGAAAAAGTAAAACCGTTCCATCTCATGTCCTGCAATAAAGTTAATTTGGACGTAAGACTATTGGCAAATGGAGCACCTGTGTGGCTCAGATGGTTAAATGTCTGCCTTCATTCAGCTCAGGTCAGGATCCCGGGGTCTTGGAATGGAGCCCCGTCAGGCTCCTGGCTCAGTGGGGAGCCTGTTTCTCCCTCTGCCTCTCCCTCTGCTCATTCTCTCTGTGTGTTTCTCACTCTCTCAAATGAATAAATATACATAGAGAGAGACACACAGAGAGAGAGACTATTGGCAAATGACTCTTAGATCCTAAAATTCCCAGTCAACAGGCTGAGCTAGTTCACCTCAAGTTTCTCATTAAGCTGTCAATAATATGAAGAAACATTTTGTGAATTTGGATTTTTGCTCCCCACTTACAGTGCTGTCTTGGGATTTTACTGACACGTTTAAGTCCGTGTGTGTTTATTAATCTCAGCAAATATAAAGTCAAAGGGGGTTGTTTCCCACCTTGTGGTTTACAATGTGCTCTGTCCTAAGTGTAAATTCTGAGCGGTCAGTGGAGGGAACTGGAGAACGGTTGCTATTTCAATGATTCCACTGGACTTTCTGAATGCCTCCATATCCTTTCCACTGCAGGAATATTTCCTGATCAATGGTTTCGCATCTACTGGACACGGGCCCCAGAGTCCTAAGAGAGCCATCCCTGAGAAGACCTTAAAGATATTCAGATGGCATATTTAGATGGCAGGAGTCAATTCTAACCCCTAACCATTGGAAATTCTCACAGACACAATGCAAACGGGTCCTCTAAAACAATTCTCCATCCTAGTTCCTTTCTCAGCATTTTCACAGACAGGATGTTTTTTTGTCTCCCCAGTTGAACAAGAAAGAACAAAAGTAGATCCCCCAAAGGAGGAATCATTCGTACTAAGTTGCTTTATGTAGGTCACCTCTGATGTGTTCTTGGTAGCATTTCAACTGCTAAATTTCACATGTCAGGCTTTCAGTTCTGATGGTTCTGCACATAAATTCAATTGCTTTCAAAAAGAATAATTGTTTAAATTCCCTGTTTGAATATTGAAGGATAGATCCTCTATGTTCGACAGATGTTCAATACGGTATCAGTTATATCAGCATGGTACAAAATGCAAGAATGTTTGACTCTGAGGTGTCTCTGTAAATGTACGTTTTAGTATGTTAAGGAAGAAACATTTCCCATTAAACAAGTGTCTAATTTAAAGGCAGTAACTACATGTAGTTTATAATTTATAATTTTATAAAAAGTATAATTTTCTTATAATTTTAGTATTTACTATATTTATTTATTATAATTTTATTATTTGTTTATTTTCTAAAAATTAGAATTTATAATCACATAGATTATAAATGTTTGTCCTTTGTGGTTGCCAGCCTCTCATATGAGAGGCCAGTGTTCCTAACTTTTTCCCTTCCCCAGATTTCAGTCTTACAAATATTGCTTGACAAGAGCTCTTGCCCTCCTCCCTACTCCAACTGTCACTGCTTTGGTTCAAGGCTTTGGCAAGCCATTCTTCACCTCCAACCCTGGGAGCCATCCACTACTATCAGGTGTTTCTAAAAAAATAGATAGATCTTGCAATTCACCTCGCCTAAGAACCTTTTCTGTTTCCTCACTACCTATGGGGGAAAAAATTAGACACCCTAACATGGCCTTCCAAACCTCTGATAGTCTGTTGCCAATGTATTTACTCAGTCTCATTCATTTGGGTTTATTCAATCATCCAACAAAAGAATGAAGATGCCTGGCTAAAGTTTTAGATGCCCCACTAAGATGTGAGTTCCACAAGGAGATGGGCTCTGTAGCTAATGTTTATTAAACATCTAGAACAGGCATCAGGTAGATGCCTAACAATTTTTTTTTTTCAATTGTAAATTCAGCAATACTTGCTGAGTACTTTTTTATGTGCCACATAGAGACCTGGTATTGGGAATCCAGCAATGAAAGTCATTACGTCTATTTTTAAGGAATTGGCCGGGTAAATTGACATTTATAATGAATTCGGTGTGTATCCGTGAAAATGAATCTGATCTCTGTAGTGATTAGTACTTAAGCATCAGAGGCATAGTTCACTGATCTCTATATCTTTCTTCTGCAAACCAAGGGTTTATTTAATGTTTACTAAATAAATCTAAGAACAAAATTCGGGCAGAATGTCTGAAGGTTGTGATGGGCAAATAATGACCCCCCCAAAGATGTCCAGATCCTCACTCTAGGAGCCTGTGAATATGTTGCCTTACGTGACAAAGGCAACACATTTGCAGATGTGATTAAGATCGAGCCCCTGGAGTTGGGGAGATTATACTAGATTATCCAGGTGGGACCAATCTAATCACATCGACCTTTAAAAGTGAAAGAAGAAGAAAAAAGAGACAGAAACACTGAGAACAACTCGATGGGCATTGCCGGCTTTGAAGACAGAGCAAGAGAAACAAGAGTCACGGAATGTGAAGGTCTCAAAGCCTTGACAGCTCACAGCTGAGGGTCAACAAGAAAATAGGACCGTCAGTGCTATGACTGTGAGGAACTGATTTCTGCCAACAACCCAAGTGATGAAATGGAGCCTCCAGGAAAGAATGCAGACTTGCCAATTCTTTAATTTTAACCTGGTTAGATGTTTGTCTGTCTTCTGACCCCACAGAACTGCAAGATAATAATAAATTTGTGTTCTTTTAAGCCATTAAGTTTGCGACAATTTGCTATGGTAACAAATAGAAAAACCCACACAGTACTTACTATAGTCTTGAAAGACTGTTCAAAGCGAACCTCTGTCATGGGTTCCCACGACCAAAAAGAAAACGAGTATCCTCAAAATTACAACAGGAAAATCTCAACATATTCTTACAAAGAACACATACAGAAAGAAAACTGGCTACACTTCCAGATAAAACAAAAGGATTTTTTTTTCAGAAGCAGAATTTAGGTAAAAATCATTTTGTAAAATGATGATGGCTAATTGGATCATCAGAATTAGTTTTCGGACTTCACACTGTAGTATGAAAAAGCTATACACATGTAGTCTTTGGAATATGTCTTCAAATTTTATGCCCTTGAAAACTAACTTTGACATCAGGGAGAGTTTTGAGTTACAGTCTTCCTCTCTGTGCAGGAAGCCCCAGGGAAGAAACCACAAACAATGGTCCAAGCATGGCCCTTTGAAAGGAAGGAAGCATAAGGGTATAAACTGAAAAGGAAATCTTCTTCAGCCACAAAAGAACAAGTTGACCTAAGGCTGTCACTTACATCCATGTAGATGGCCCAGCACACAGTGGGGAGGTTGTGGCTCACACTTAGGCCACACTCTGCTCACAGAGTCATGTGCTCTTGCGTGGGGCAGTGACTTCTCAGAGCAAGGGCCACTTGGGGCAACACCTTCATACTAAACAGATGATGCCCGGCACAATGCTGGAAGGTGATGAGGGAACAGAAGGCTAGCTGGGGACCAAGCAGAAGGTGACACCCTGCAACCTTCCACCCACCCCTCACGCCTCGGTGGGACATATGTGACATTGTTCCAGGAATCTCCCATCTCATGTTAAATACCTTGTGAGAAGGGAAAAACAACCTTAACCTGACAAGGCAAGGTCCTCTTTAGCATATGAAAATTCTATGGAAATCTCCCTTTTCCTTACCTCCCCAACCCCACGGTATATAACCTGCCACCTTCTCACAACCCTGGGGCAGCAGCTCTTTCTGCCCATGGGTCCTGTCCCCGTGCTTTAATAAAACACCATTTTGCACCAAAGATGTCTCAAGAATTCTTTCTTGGTCATCAGCTCTGGACCTCAGCCACCGAACCTCACTATATTCTAAAACTTCGTCAAAGGTATCCTTAACAAAGCCTACCATGAGAAAAGTAGCCTGCCTGCCGGGAATTCCTCCAAAAGGGGTGGTGGTTTCTAATTCTTATACTGCTGTCACCTGTGTGAACAGTGGCTTGGGCTCAGCCTAATTCTGGGAATATGTGTCCACTTTCTATGTTATTTTAGCCAGATTAAAAAAAAAAAAAAAAAGAGGCTAAGAGCTGGGTTTGCAAGCATTATAGGAGCAACAGAAAGTGGTATCTGTGTCCCACTCACAAAAACCTATGGAGGTTATAAGCCCCGGTCCCTAAAAGAAACAAAAGATAGTTCGGGGAGCTTTAGGCACCCACTCCGGTGCATACTACAACTTATGCTCAAACTAGAAGATGTGAAAATAAAAAATTCACCCAGAGCCATTCCCGCCCTCTAACTGCAGACTCCCTTCCACAACCTCCCTGCTTTGGTCTCTCTGTTCAGTGCTTTCCGTGAGTTCTTTCTATTTTGCCCAGAGTTTCTATTTGTTATCTATAGAAAGCTTGGTCTAATCTGAGTTACTCTGTTACTGGAAGCAAAACTCGGCACTAGCTTTACTTCTGTCAAATGTGTCCAGATGTCACTGGCTTGCCCCAGAAATGCTGATCACGAACTGTACTATCATATAGTCCAATTTTCCTGGCATGCCAATTGAGTGAGCATTTGTACTGAACGGAAGTATTCTGCCTTCAACAACATAAAGACGTAGTCACCCTACTACCCATAAGACATATTAGCAGGACTGTCATATCTCCTGGAAGACAAATCAAGACCAAGAAGGACTCCAGAGATGGGAGAAAAGTTTGCTTGCATACTTATCTACCTTTTACCCAACAGAGAACATTCTGTTTGAAGACACCCTGGGGACAGTAACCTATTTCTATGTTAATTATGATAATACTCTGCCTAAGCACTCTTTTGTTGAAATTTAATCCCATTTTCTCTCATCTTGTACTTTGTATAAATTGATAGTGTGTTCCTTTCTTCCTTAAAATTACCCTTTATCTACTTCGGGAATATTAGGAAATCACCTCTTAGCCAAGTCTTCCAGGCCAAGCACCCCAATTCCTCATTCTCCAATCACAAGTACTATTTACCTTCCTTTCAATCATTTGGTTTGCCGCCCTTCACTCTGAACAGCATTCCAAACTGCTTTTTGAAGATAGAAGCTGGGCCCCATGACTCAACCATCCCATTCATAGGTCCCTACTCAAGAAAACACTAGCGCCTGTGCCCATACAAAGATTGTGACAAGAATGCTCTTAGAAGCCTTAATCCCAGGATCTGTCAACAGAAGAAAACCGAGAGACAGTTTGGAAGATATCCAGGCCATGAATACTACTGCAAAGTTATGAAAATGAAAAACAAATACTAAAGGAAAAAAGAACATAGATGAAACTCAGAAACATACTCAGTGAAAGAAGTGAGACTCCAAAGAATGCATTCCACGTGACTCTACTTCCATGAAGTTTAAGAACAGACAAAACTAATCTAGGGATAGAAAGAGGACATATGGTTACCCCTAAATGTGCATATTGTAAGGACCTTTTTAGCCAGAGTGATTCCATCTGGTTAAACAACTAACCCTGCCCTCCCCCCCGCCCCAGGGGAACTTACTTAAAAGCAAGTCCTGGGAAACCAGTAGAATATGGTCGAGCAGTCCCTGATAACAGAGCCCAAATACAAGGGTGGGTCAGGTCAGGTGGAGGTAACAGAGCCCGAATGCAGGGATGAGTCCGGCCAGGTGGAGACATCCAATCAGTGGGGCGCCCATACTGTCTCCCTAGCTACCAAGGAGTGTGTGCCCCGCCTTTTGGGCACCTTTTGGGCGCCAATTCTGACCAAGGTGATAGGCTAGTTCAAATAGCTACTATGGGGTGAATTGTAATTCAATTGGCCACTCGTGTGTGACCTAGCATGACTGTGTAGCTTTCTCTGTGTGTTGCAATCTCATTGGCCACCTGTGTGTAGCCAGGCTCAACCACATGGCCTTTGCTCTTTAAAAGTTAGTCTGAGGCTGGGGGTCACCCTCTCTGTAAGAGGTGGCCCCGAACGGTCAGTTTGATTCTCGATGCTTGGCATGAAATAAAGCTTTGCTTGACCTTCACTTTGTATCAGTCTCGCTCCTTTGATTACGGACCCATCACATATTTATATGAGCCCGTCTGTTTTGGACTGGGAAAGGTCATTTGGGAACTTCTCTGGGAAGATGGAAACGATCCATATCTTGGTACCCAAGGTGGCAACATGGGTACATATTCAAAAGTTCATTAACTTGTGTACATATATATAAAGTTGTGCTTTTATAGACATAAAATGAAATACACATGAAAGGGAGCAGAATATGCCACCCCAAAATTGGTTACTTTCACATGTGGTTTATTTTGAGCTGGAGGCAATCAGGACCCAGCCGAATACTGAACAATTTTTACCTCTCCTTTAATTCCCTAAAAGAATTTAGACAGGGGACCTGGCCCAGAAAAAAAGCTATTACCAGAGAGATACCTTTTTTATCTGAAGGACCTATCTGCACAACGGGACCAACTTCTAATTACCCAACAGCTGCTCTTCTTACTGTCCTGTGAATTACCCTTCTCACTTTTGAAGCTCAACCCTACCCCATTCCTTAGCTCAGGGTATATAAGCCCCAACTGCCCAACTTTCCCTGGGGTTTCCCATCTTTGGGCCCTCCGCATGTGTGAAATTAAATTTGTTTTTCTGCTATGAATCTGCCTTATGTCAATTCAATTAGCTGAAGAGCCAAAGAAGGGAAAGTTTTTTGGCCCTTACACATACGTACACACACAAAAACACACACCTGTAGTATAGGGACAGATGCACATACAGGTGTGTGTGTGTGTGTGTGTGTGTGTGTGTGTGTGTGTGTGTAAGAATCAAAGCCAAATATCCTTTTACAAAGAAAGCCTTCAGTGATGAAAGGCACCCAAAATTCTGCCGAATAGACTGAATAGACCGACTTCCTAACAGAAGGGACATAGAAAGAAAAAGCCTCAGGGAATTCTTGTAAAAATAAGGATTGTTGTATAGCAGATAGAGGAAAACACCAGCAAGACACTTCCAGGTGGGATTGTCCATCTGATGGGAGAATGCTGTCCACAGATGCTTCACGTTCTCTCTGAGAGTAACTTAACAGTCATCAAAAAACAGGAATTAAGTGTTCTAATTTGATCAAGTTCAGTATCTCTGGGCCCCCCACCAGAAATACCAGGTTGTAGGGGTTATTAAAAACCCTGTCGAAAGAGGAAGGGCTCTAAGGTGGGACAGCCACAAAAGTGTGTCAATCCCATATTTCTGCCCAGCTGTGACCCTATGAAAGGCTGTTAGCCTCTGAGGTGTCCTGTTGCCTCATCAGGAAAATGGGATCATTAGCAGAACGTCATAGCATTCTCTGAGAAATAGGTGAAATAATATATAGGAAGGGCTTGGTAAATGTTTGTAGAGAAGAAAAACTGGTAATACCTTAAAACTTTTGTCTGAATAGATTCTCCGAAAGGATCATAGCGTTCATTATGTCTTACTGGTTTGATAAGCACTCTCAGGGAACATCCTGGATTCACAAAAATCATTGCTATCCCAGCACTGCATGCTGCTGGTTAGAACATCATTCTGACAGGAATATGGGGGTTGGATGGAGCCCCACAGGAGTCAGTCAGTTTCAATTTGGGCCATGGTCAGTGGCCAAATCTCTAGCTCAAGCCAACCCTCTGTTAATTCTAGAATCTGGCCACAAGTAAGAACAGATGTGGATACATGAAAGGACCACTACAAATCTATCAATCAAGACCATAGAAATGACTCAAGCTATGACCTGTTCACCACGGGTCAGTTATATTGCCATTCATAAAGAAGAGAATTTCTGGTGCCCGGGGAAATCTCTAGAGACGCTAGAAAGGGCTGGTGGGAAGACTTTCATAAGGAAAGAAATAGCTCAGGACAGTATCTGGATGGCACAACAAAGCTGCTGCTTTTCATTCTCTCCCACCTCCCCCCAACTTCCCCCAAATTGAGGCATCTGGCCAGTGACCAATAAGAGAACTGCTTGTAATTGCTGATAATACAAAACTCATTTGCATAGCTTCCCATCTGTTGGAGATAGTATCACTGTGGCTTTGTATCCTGTATGCATCTGTGACAGACAGGAATAATGAGAAAATTGGTGTGTCTACTGAGCAGCTATGGGTATGCTCTACCGCGAGGCCATGATTTCTCTCTACCACCTTCGCTCCCTGAACCAGAGACCTTGGGTCCTTTTTTCCCCCAAGAATTACAATATATTTTCCCCAACATTTTGGAGGTCATATTTTCTAACCCAAAAGTTTTCACTAAGCATCCACTCAAGGGCTTTCAATACATTCTTCCATAAAACCCTCGATGGGAAAAATACTTCAAGAGAAAAAAATCCCTAGACAAGAAAGTTGGGAAAATGAAGTCTACACTAACCTATACTATTTATATCCACATGTGCTAGAACTCAGTCCTGTGGTTTAAATAATATCTATAAGTTGATGGCGTCTAAATTTTTCATCCACAGGGGCGCCTGGGTGGCTCAGTGGGTAAAAGCCTCTGCCTTCAGCTCAGGTCATGATCTCAGGGTCCTAGGATCGAGCCCCGCATCGGGCTCTCTGCTCAGCAGGGACCATGCTTCCCTTCCTCTCTCTCCGGCTGCCTCTCTGCCTACCTGTGATCTCTGTCTGTCAAATAAATAAATAAAATTTAAAAAAAAAAACAACTTAAATTTTCCATCCACAGCCCAGACCACTCCCCAAATTACAGACTTAAATGATAATAGTGATAATAGGTAAAGGCATGCAGTGATTAATACATTTAGTTTTATGGTGTGTATGAGATGTGCGTGTGCATGCACGCGCGCGTGTGTGTATTCATCTAATAATTTTAACAATCCTATGAAGTAGGTACCATTATCATCATTTTAAGGACTAGAATTAGAGGCATAAAGAGAATAGCATTTTCAAAGTAAAACAGCCAGCCAGAATGTTGAACAGAGAGGCTGATTCAAGATCTTCCGGTCTGAGTCACACCATCTCTCATATCCACCTGCGTTTTTGGTAACTCCACTCAGATGTCTAATAGGCATCTCCAACTTAACCATGTCTAACACTGAATTCCTAGTCTTTCCCCAAAAACTTGCTTCATGCCCAGTCTTCCCCATGGCTCCATCCTTCCAGCTGCTTAGGTCATCTACTTTGAAGTTATCTTCAACAATTTCTCCCACTTAAACATCCGATCTAGCAAGAAATCGTGTCACCTCTATCATCCAAAATATCCAATATCTGACCACCTGCCACCGCCTGTACCATTGAGCCAACTTCCTCTTCACCTAGATTGCTACATGAACCTCAAATAGTCTCCTGTTTGTACCTTTGCTCCTTAAAATCCATTCTCCAAAGAGCACTTAAAATGGCCTTTCTAAAATAGTTACATTACACAACTTTTTGTTTAAAATCTCTACTGTTTTCCTATTACATTCAAAGTAAAGCCAGAGTCCTCCCGATGGTATATAATGTCTCACCCAGTGACCTCTCTGCCTCACTCCCTCTTCATATCACCTTCACATGCCCTTCAGCCACAAGGTCCTCTTGTTATTTTTCAAATACTCCTAATACTCCTAGCTCAGTACCTTTGCCCAAGATGTTCTTCCCCTCTGTTCTCATGGTTCTGACCTCCCCTAAGCCCTCATTAGTTGTCACATTCTCAGTGAGCCCCATCCTCACGGAGGTCATAGAAGTTGACACCTACCTTCTTCATCCTCCATTCTTGCCTTCTCTACTTTTCTCTTTTCTAAACACTCGCTACTTTCTGAGTCAACATATATTTTACTTCTTACTTTACTTTTTGAATTCTGTCTCCCCAACCAGAGTATAAACATCATGATGGCAGAAACTACTCTGTTACTGCCATAGCCCGAGTCCCTACGCATTTAGCCTGCTAAACCTTTAGGCAATTAAAGGCTCTGAGAAAGCCCTCTATCAAGATTCTCTGTATTTTCCACTTAATCTATTTTTTTCAAATTTAATTGATCACAGACCCATGTTTTCCATAAAAATCCTATTAAAATCTCATGACATCCATGCTTCAAGGGAAGGAGTTTGGTGATGTCTGTTGTGGAGGGTACAGGAAGAGCATACATAAGATTTTAGGCAGCTTTCCAGGAAGAATAAAAAACACTCAGGATATAAATCACTAGAATTTAAATTGTTGCATATATAATCACCAAATAACTATCTCCGATGTTGCGGTATTGTTTGCAGGAGGCTACAATGGGCGCATAGCAGATAAGATTTTTCACACATATTTGCTGTCATATCCTACTGTTGTGTTGGCAAGCCTTTCTGAATGATTCCAACAGTGTATTCCAATAGTATACCTTATGTGAACAATGTTTTATATCAAGATTTTACAGTAACCCCCAAAAGAATCAGCTAGACTGAGGGATCACTGGCAAGAAGCAGCAGGCAAGGAAAGGTCAAAAGATTGCTTATATAGGTGAATTACACAATACATTTAACTCATTCTTAATCGGGAAATAAGGTTTAATTTTCAAATACAATGTACTTACATTCGAAGAATATCTATGGGAGAGAACTTTGTCCCTGAGTTTTAGTTATGATTCTGTTAACTAGCTGTGGGTCTTTGGGCAAGTTATTTCACCCAGACTTTAATTTCTTCCTCTGTGCAATGAGCTAGTTGTAGTAAGTCTCAGATTGGTTTTAGGTGTAAATACCTTTAATTTTCTTTAACTTGAAATCTGGTAAGAGGTAATAGCCACACATTTTTTTTTAAGATGAAGGGGTTTTTTTTTCTTTTTTTTTTTTTTAAGATTTTATTTATTTATTTATTTGACAGAGAGACACACAGCAAGAGAGGGAACATAAGCAGAGGCAGAGGGAGAGGGAGAAGCAGGCTCCCCGCTGAGCAGAGAGCCTGATGCAGGGCTTCATCCCAGGACCCTGGGATCATGACCTGAGCCAAATCATGATCCCAGGATCCTGGGATTGAGCCCGAATCGGGCTCTCTGCTTGGCAAGGATCCTGCTTCCTCCTCTCTCTCTGCTTGCCTCTCTGCCTACTTGTGATCTCTCTGTGTCAAATAAATAAATGACCTGAGCCAAAGGCAGACACTTAAGGACTGAACCACCCAGGTGCCGTTAACTAATAATTTTTGTAAAAGAGGATTACAATGATTATTTGAAATGTCTTCTCACTGGATTCTTTGATAAGTATTTGTTACAATTTCAGTTGTTAAAATGTAACAGTGTTAAGAATGTGTGAATTTGAATCCGCATAGGACCGCATAGGACTGTGATAAGGCAAGCCAAGCCTTGTGTGTACTTAGCCGGGAAAAGTGTGGGTTTGTTGCTGCAGCATGCTATAGGTAAGTTAAGGTACTAGGTAACTAATTATCTCTATTTAGATGGAGGAAAGAAGTAAACTTTATAATGAGTTACTGAGCATGCTTCAGAATTTTTGAAATAAATCATATCAGATTCATTTCTAATGAAATATATCATTTCCAGGTAACTTGTCAAGCTCATGCTTAATTAGATATTTGAGATGAATTTCATGACAACAACCAGAAATGTAAATTCTCTGGTTTTGTATCCACTGCTAAATGAAATGGAGAAAAAATAAGTATAGAATAGTGGATTTCAAAATTAACTTTTGGAAAGCAAAGAACTTTTATTTCTTTGATCTCAAGGGCACTCTCTTAAAATATCCATGTCAATAACTAAATCATGCCTCTGGAATATATGAAAGGCTACTAAAGAAGATATGTATATATACTTACTAATATGTAGTTACACTTATATATTCTTACGCTCCTTGGAAATATAATAGAATCTTCTCTTTTTTCATAAAAGGACTAACTGCAATTCATTCAAATGAAAGGCCTGAGAGGAAGAATACATTGGATTTCACACCACAACTTTTCCCAAACCTTACTTCCTATATACTTGGAATATGATATGTGATTCACTCAGATCACTTTCTATAGCACAGCATACTATTGATTAGTGAATTTTCTGGAAACACTTTATGTATGAAACATTAGAAAGGGGTAAGAGGGTGAAAGTACTGTCAGTAGCCTCAAAAAGCTCAATATCTACTGAACAGTCAAAAAACTCCAAACTCTCAAAAAAAAGGACCACGTTATCCACTGTTATTTAATCTTGGAAAATCATACATATTTTCTGTGATATTGGTATTCCAAAAATTTAATGTAGAAACAAGAAAAATGATAGGTTACAAAACATTAATGAAAAAAATCAAAGATAACCTAAATAAATGGAATGACATACCATGTTTGTGGATTATCAGACTCTATATTATGAAGATGACATTTTATTCCATAGTGATCTATACAGTTCAACATAAATTTATTTATTTTTTTTTCAGCGTAACAGTATTCATTCTTTTTGCACAACACCCAGTGCTCCATGCAAAACGTGCCCTCCCCATCACCCACCACCTGTTCCCCCAACCTCCCACCCCTGACCCTTCAAAACCCTCAGGTTGTTTTTCAGAGTCCATAGTCTCTTATGGTTCGCCTCCCCTCCCCAATGTCCATAGCCCGCTCCCCCTCTCCCAATCCCACCTCCCCCCAGCAACCCCCAGTTTGTTTTGTGAGATTAAGAGTCATTTATGGTTTGTCTCCCTCCCAATCCCATCTTGTTTCATTTATTCTTCTCCTATCCCCCTACCCCCCCATGTTGCTTCTCCATGTCCTCATATCAGGGAGATCATATGATAGTTGTCTTTCTCCGATTGACTTATTTCACTAAGCATGATACGCTCTAGTTCCATCCACGTCGTCGCAAATGGCAAGATTTCATTTCTTTTGATGGCTGCATAGTATTCCATTGTGTATATATACCACTTCTTCTTTATCCATTCATCTGTTGATGGACATCTAGGTTCTTTCCATAGTCTGGCTATTGTAGACATTGCTGCTATAAACATTCGGGTACACGTGCCCCTTCGGATCACTATGTTTGTATCTTTAGGGTAAATACCCAGTAGTGCAATTGCTGGGTCATAGGGTAGTTCTATTTTCAACATTTTGAGGAACCTCCATGCTGTTTTCCAGAGTGGTTGCACCAGCTTGCATTCCCACCAACAGTGGAGGAGGGTTCCCCTTTCTCCACATCCTCGCCAGCATCTGTCATTTCCTGACTTGTTAATTTTAGCCATTCTGACTGGTGTGAGGTGATATCTCATTGTGGTTTTGATTTGTATTTCCCTGATGCCGAGTGACGTGGAGCACTTTTTCATGTGTCTGTTGGCCATCTGGATGTCTTCTTTGCAGAAATGTCTGTTCATGTCCTCTGCCCATTTCTTGATTGGATTGTTTGTTCTTTGGGTGTTGAGTTTGCTAAGTTCCTTATAGATTTTGGATACTAGCCCTTTATCTGATATGTCGTTTGCAAATATCTTCTCCCATTCTGTCAGCTGTCTTTTGGTTTTGTTAACTGTTTCCTTTGCTGTGTAAAAGCTTTTGATCTTGATGAAATCCCAATAGTTCATTTTCGCCCTTGCTTCCCTTGCCTTTGCCGTTGTTCCTAGGAAGATGTTGCTATGGCTGAGGTCGAAGAGGTTGCTGCCTGCGTTCTCCTCAAGGATTTTGATGGATTCCTTTCTCACATTGAGGTCCTTCATCCATTTGGAGTCTATTTTCGTGTGTGGTGTAAGGAAGTGGTCCAATTTCATTTTTCTGCATGTGGCTGTCCAATTTTCCCAGCACCATTTATTGAAGAGGCTGTCTTTTTTCCATTGGACATTCTTTCCTGCTTTGTCGAAGATTAGTTGACCACAGAGTTGAGGGTCGATTTCTGGGCTCTCTATTCTGTTCCACTGGTCTATGTGTCTGTTTTTGTGCCAGTACCATGCTGTCTTGATGATGACAGCTTTGTAATAGAGCTTGAAGTCCGGAATTGTGATGCCACCAACTTTGACTTTGTTCTTCAATATTCCTTTGGCTATTCGAGGTCTTTTCTGGTTCCATATAAATTTTAGGATTATTTGTTCCATTTCTTTGAAAAAAATGGATGGTATTTTGATAGGGATTGCATTAAATGTGTAGATTGCTTTAGGTAGCATAGACATTTTCACAATATTTATTCTTCCA
The DNA here is from genome assembly GCF_922984935.1 of Meles meles. Classification (NCBI taxonomy): domain Eukaryota; kingdom Metazoa; phylum Chordata; class Mammalia; order Carnivora; family Mustelidae; genus Meles; species Meles meles. The sequence continues at coordinate 23,890,486 of NC_060069.1, read as the reverse complement.
ATCCAGGAGCATGGAACATTTTTCCATTTTTTTGTGTCTTCCTCAATTTCTTTCATGAGTACTTTATAATTTTCTGTGTATAGATTCTTAGTCTCTTTGGTTAGGTTTATTCCTAGGTATCTTATAGTTTTGGGTACAATTGTGAATGGGATTGACTCCTTAATTTCTCTTTCTTCAGTCTTGTTGTTGGTGTACAGAAATGCAACTGATTTCTGTGCATTGATTTTATATCCTGACACTTTACTGAATTCCTGTACAAGTTCTAGCAGTTTTGGAGTGGAGTCTTTTGGGTTTTCCACATATAGTATCATATCATCTGCGAAGAGCAGTTCAACATAAATTTAATTAAAGTTCCATCCAGATTTTAAAGTAGAATCAGTAAGCTGAATCTAAAACATATAAGGAAATGCAAAGGAACCAAAAAAAAAATAATGATTTTGAAAAAGAGGAGCAAAGTTGGATGACTCACACTACCAAATTTTAAGACTTACTATACAGTTACAACAATCAAGACAATGTAGTTTTAGATAAAAGAAAAACATATAAATAGAGCATAATAAAGAGTCTAGAAATAAACCCACATATATATGGTCAATTGATTTTTGACTAATGTAAAAAGGCAAATAAATGGAGAAAAAAAATAATTCTTTCACAAAATGGTGCATACTGAAGCAGAAAATGGACCTTGACCTTTATCCAGGACTCTGACAAAAACTGACTGCAAATTAAAACCTAATCCTATAAAGCTAGTATATGTATAATAAATGATCAAATCGTATACCTTAAATATTTACCATTTTAATTGTAAAATATACTTCAGTAAAAAAAAAATAATAAAAACAAAATCAAATACATGAGAGAAAATTCTTATGACAAAATTTCTGCGATACAACACCAAAAGTGTGACACATAAAAAGAAAAAAAATCATAATTGAGCTTCACCAAAATTAAGAACTACTTTTCTTTTTTTTTTTTTTAAAGAACTACTTTCTGAAAGACTTGGTTAAAAGACTGCGAAGACAAGTCATTTGTCTATCTAAGAGAAAATATTCTTAAATCAAATCTGCTAAAGGGCTTATATTCAGAATACATAAAGAATTTGAAAAACTTAACAATATATAAATAACAGGAAAGCAATTTGGACAGGTACTTCATCAAAGAAGATATATGGGTGACAAATAAGCAAATGAATAGCCTTTCAACATCATTAGTCATTAGGGAAACAGTAATTTCAAAAACCCCACCATAATCCTATTACACATCTGTCAGGAAAGAAAAGAAGGAAGAAAAAAGAAGGGAGAGGGAGGGAGGAAGGGAGGAAGAAAAAAGAAGAAAGGACTACAGGCAAAGATACCAATTGTTGGTAAGGATGCAGGACACATCGCTGGTGACAGTGCAGAATGGTACAGTTACTATGGGAAACTGGCAGTTTCTTGTGAAATCAAATAAATATCCTCTAACCACATAATCTAGCAATCCTATTCCTAGGCATTTACACAAGGAAAATAAACATTAGGTTTACATTAAAAAAAAACTATAGAAACATGTTTTTAACAGCCTTATTCATAATTGTAAGAAACTGGCCACAACTCCATTGTCCCTCTGCTTGGAAACAGTGGTGTTTCCATACAATAATACAATAGAATATGATTCAGCAATAAAAAGAAATGAACTACTAATATAGGCAATGACATGGATAAATTTCAAATACATTAAGATAAATGGAAAAAGTCAGACTTAAAATGCTACATATTATATGATTTCACTTATATAATATTCTGTAAGAGACAAAACAGCAGTTAAAATAGAGACAAAAGAATCGGTTGTTGCCAGGAACTAGAAGTGGAAGAAAGGTCTGAGCCCAGAGAAACATGGAGAATTCGGAGGTGGTGATGATTGCGTAGCTGTGTATATTTGTTAAAACTCTATACAATAAGAAGAAGATACTTCCGGCATGTAAGTCACCGTAGTAAAAACACGATGATTCGTCTTTAAGTCCTAGCCTTTCCATGAACGTGTTCAACATAGGAACATGACAAATCTACTAGGAAAATCATTTTCCTAAAAACAAAAGTACTGGTATTAAAATAACTGAGCAATTCAAGGAGCAAAATTGAGGAAGCAAATGTTAGGGAGTTTGGAAAAATGAAAAAGTGGCTATAAATACAGAATGTAGTAAGAGCTAGACTTTGAATGTCAATAAAAATAAGAGAAGGAAGGCAAGCGTCCCTACATATCAGTTTATTCTAAACCTTGGAAATGTATCTAGATAATTCCAGGAAAACTGTTTAGTTCTTCAATGCATGGGTTACACACGAACAGATTAAATAAACTAACATCTGTGAATCCTGCTGTTAAAATAGATGATTGCTGGTTAAGAGCTATGCATTGGCTTTGAAAACCGGAGAAGGTATAGGAAGAGTGGTACAGTACAGAAGATAAGGCAAGGGAGAGAAATACTGTGTGTTAGACAAGGACTATCGGATCCTGCTCTTTCCCTTACCTGGACCTTTCTCTGACACCGTGCATTCCGTACCTCATTACATCCGAGATCACAGCAAACAGAAGATGAGACGCAAGATAAAGGACAAACTATTCTTAAGAGAAAGGCAACGCTGTGTAATCAAAAAGCTTCATCTCTGCTTGAAAGGTAACCATTATCTGGCAATTCTCTCCTATTTTTATTGGATTTTTCCATGTCACTTATAAGCATGGATTATTCAGAGTTTTCAAAGGAATGATACAGAAAAAACTACGTTCTACGCGTAGTACAAATGCTAGATTCATAAGGAAGCAAAAACTAAGATCCAGGGATATATTTGCTTCTCGTAACTGGTAATCAGGACGTAATATTCAGCATATTGAGAACTCACTTGAAAAGGAAAGGAAACTCTAAGGAAAACTATCAAGAGGCTCTTCTTTCTGAGTCACACAATGTGTAATGCTCTTAGAGAGTCTTGCCTATTGTGTAAATATGAGGACTAAAAAGACAATTTGCCATGAGTTCTATATTTAAAGAAAAAACTCTGGTGTTTTTCTCAGCTCCTATTTAATTAATGGAAAAATTATCCATACAGCTGTTGGAGTCTTTTTCTCCCAAATTCTTTTACTTGAAGACACTTCCAACAAAGTGACACCCTACACTCTGATCAAGCAAAACATAACATCCTTTACGATATGCCACTGTGTTTGTTGGCACCGGCTCATAAAATAGAAATTTTATATAACCAAAAGCAGTTCACGTCCTCTGCGCCACACGTCTTAGATCTACCCCTTAGATCTCCTCAAAGAGATCCTCTGTGCTGGTGATTTTAAAATATTAGATTTTCGCACATTGTTTCAATCAGATGTTTCCCTGAAAGAATAGAATTTATTTATATGGTAAAAGTGCAATTTAGACATGAACTTGCTGTTTACTCGTTCTTTCATTTGACTAACGTTTATTGAGCATCTAACAATACAATCCAGGGATTATTCTAGGAACTGGAGCCCAGCGAACATAGGCCACGCTCTCTAAAGGGGTAGATGGACAATAAGAAACACAAAACAAACAAAATAAGACAGAATCAATAGATAAGAGAAATCCATCCACTGGCAAGCCTGGTGTGTGTAACAGCAGTCCAGTTTAAGCTCTGTACCTCCGCACAGCTCAAGAGTGTGATTTTTCACATCGCCAGTAAAACGCACGCAGAGCTAACCGAAGATATTATGCTTATACCTCTTCTTCCGATCGCTGTTGAATTCAAATGAGATTCAAATGTGCTGACCTGTCGCCGAGTTTGCAACAAATCACTCTGAATTATTTTAGTCTTTCATCCAGGACTACTAAAAATTCTGTTCTCTTCCATGCTTTCACATTCATATAGATAATAAATTAGATGAATTCCATTGTGTTATTTTCTTGTTTGAATTCAGCTGTGTGTATTTGCTCTCCCACTCCTTTGGTAAACAAGAGCACCCCTGGCAAAACAGCTTGCTCTTGGAGACTCACAATCTCATTGTATTAGAATAACGGAATTACAAGAGGATTAAGTAACCAAAACTGACGGAGATATATATATATCTATAGATATATCTATATATATATCTATAGATATATATATAGATATATATATATATATGAAACCTGGTTCTGGAACACCAAATGACCTCCATGCGCTCACCCTCTTCCACCTTTCCTGTGTCCAATTCCACAACCCAACCTCATCAAAGATGAGGAGGTGAGAGGAAGGGAATCATGCCTTCTTTAAATCAGACATCCAATTTGTGGCAGCTTCTGAAAGCTATCACAGAAATGCTCGATTTGACCAGGTCAAATTTCATTTGTCGTGTACTTTTATCACTCTCAAAGCTGGTGCAACGTGTTTGCAATAGAAATAAGGAAAACAAAAATGAACTGCCCCGTCGGCTTGTCAGATTAAAAAAGTGGATTGATTTTACACCTTTGAAATAAGCCGCTGGCTTGAAGGCTCTCTCTTCTACTTTCTCTGTTTAAAGATTCGTATACTCTTTGGACTCAAAGAGAAGCATTAAGGTGGGATAAATGTAGAACACAATTCTATTCATGATGATGACAGCGGCTAACATTTACTGAGCACTAACTATGTGCTAGCATTTGTATTTGTTATCTTATTTAATACTGAAAACAATTATTATTACTATTTCTCCTTCCTATTTGCTGAACCCTATACTTTCTCCCAATCCTTTACAGTCTTCATTTAATTTTTTCATTCAGCTCTATCTCATGGTTATTTTAAAAATGCACGTGGCGAGACACAACCCCCCAACCCCCACCCTTGCTTGCTGCTTACCTAGAAAACCAAGCAAGAAAAAATTTTATACGTATTTTTATATATATGCAATATATACAAAATAATATAATATAATTAATATATGCACATATATTTTTTCTTCTCCTGAGAAGCTGAGCTCAGCTGAATTCCCACAAAAAGATAGTGGAGTTCCACTATAAATTTAGGATGACTGAACTCAAATGGGAGCCCAGCACTGGTGGGCAATCATAGTCCATATCTTTGGTCAACTCAACTTCCCATTACCTACAACCACAACTTCAACATTTCTACTCTTCTCAATGTTCCAACTTCTAACCCTCCCACTCCTCCTTTCCTCCTTAATCTGAGAAGAATACTTTGCCTTCTATTTTAGTGGAAAAACTCAGTGATAAAGGAAAGGGGCCTCAGCTACCTTCTACTGAAACTATAAATGTCACAGCTTCCTTTTTCTTTGACCTTCAAGATCCCTCATGTTACTGCAGAGGGGTGCTCTTCCTGTCATTTAAGCCCAGTGAGCCCATTTATTTGTTTTTCCATTCCTATCTTCATCTTCCTTCCCAGTTACTTATGTTTCCTGTCTCCTTTATGTTCAACTAGTTTTTCTCAATAGATCATGCCCATCAAAGTTTAAATATGCTCATGTCTCTTCCATTTTGAAAGAGCCCCTCTACTCATCATTCTAAACTCTTTAAATTCTCTCTTTCATTTAATAGACAAACTTGCTGAAACAGTTGGCTTCACATTCAATATTCGTATCCTCCATCCACTCGATGCTACTAGATTTTAACCCCATGTGAATGGAAATAGCTCCAGCTAGAGCACGGTGAGGTAGATGGAGTACTCATTTTACACAGGTATCAGTGGTGGAGATGGTATTTGAACCCATGCCAGTTTGCTTCTGGAACCCAAGGTCTTAATTAATAAAATAGACTACATTTTTAAAAATTAACCTACATCCATCCAAATTACAAAAGCATTAACTGTTTGACTTAATAATTTTAGTCTTGGATGGTTTCTTTATAGGTACACTTACACACCTCAAGAGGGCATATGTATGAGGATATTCCTTATTCATAGCAAATATTTGGACACAAATACAATGTCCATAAACAGAGGATGGACAAATAGACTATGCTATTTAGTTAAAATGGAATATTATGCAGTTATGTAAAAGAAGGTAGAAGCTCTCTAATTGATAATATATCAAGATTTGATTTTATTTTTTAAACTTTTAAAGAATATTTATTTATTTATTTGTGTGAGAGAGAAAAAAAACACGAATGGGGAGAGGGGCAGAGAAAGAGGGAGAGAATCCTCAAGCAGACTCCAAGCTGAGTGTGGAGCCTGACACGGCACTCATCCCAGGACCCTGAGATTATGACCTAACCAAAATCAAGAGTTGGACTCGTAACTGACTGAGCCACCCAGGTAGCCCTAAAGAGTTTAAGTTTTGGGGGTTTTTTTGTGTTTTTTTTTTTAAGATTTATTTGCTTATTTGACAGACAGATCACAAGTAGGCAGAGAGGCAGGCAGAGAGAAAGAGTGGGAAACAGGCTCCCTGCCAAGCAGAGAGCCCTATGTGGGGCTCAATCCCAGGACCCTGGGATCATGACCTGAGCCAAAGGCAGAGGCTTTAACCCACTGAGACACCCAGGTGCTCCAAGATAAGTTTTTAAAAGTAAGGTGAAATTTTATGCAAGTTTGCATAAAAATGAGGGAAAATTAGACTATTTATTCTTATTTGCCTATTTTTGCATAAAAGACATAAGTGCGCTCAAATAACAAAAAATGATCACCTTGTGTTGGATGTTAGAAAATGGGCAATAGGAAAAAAGGATATGAGTACAACATCATAATCTACCTTTATGTATTTTTTTGGTTTTTGAATCATGATATTGTGATAACTATTTAAAAATTAAACTTTAATTTTTCTCTATGGATTTGCTATGGAGAATTTATGAATACAAATATCCAAAAATATTCAGATATGATGTAAAACATTAGTAATATGATGGGTTTGATTGAAATACTCACTCTATCACATCACTCCCTGTGGCTTTTCTGACAGCGTCCTCCTACAACCAAAACACAATCAAATTCTTTATCAAGGCCTAGAAGGCTCTACCTAGAGAGAAATTTATCAAAATATATTCAAAATTTTTCCCAGAATGAAAATATGATTTTCTCAATTTAAAAAAAAAGTCTACTGAGTTCATAGATAAATAGATAGGGAAAAACAAAACAATACAAAACAAACCCTACCAAGCCACATCACGGCAGAATTTCAGAAGTATATGCAGCTTTGGGAATGAGATGTCACCTGATTTCTGAAGCTCAACATCCAAAGCTAGGAGACAATGGAGAAAGGCACTCAATATTCAAAGAAAAAATGATTTCTAACTCAGAATTCTATATCCAACCAAACTGTCAACCAAATATGAACAAAAATGAATGAAAAATGAAGCAACATTTTCCTCTCACATAGCCTTTTATGGGGAACTATTGGAAAACATATACCACCAAACAAGGGATTAAACAAACAGAAAGGAAAAACTGGAGCCAGAAGGCTGAGGATCCAGTGCAGAAGAGGGAGGGGATCTGCAAGACAAGTGTGCCAGATTAGAGGAAGCCAGCTCCGCATCGGTCAAGAAAGCCATCATCCAAATCAGAACAGGAGAATTACCCATACAGAAATAGAAGCTTTATTGTTAACTTTAGTGTATGTAAAAAAATCAGACCAAAAAAAAGGTGTGATTTTAGGACAAAAAGTTGCTCAAATATGCTATAATAACAGGAACACTGAAGAATCATCTAAAGAAATATTAACACATTGCTATATTGGAGAAGTATGACAGACATATGAATGGTAGTGTGAGAGTTGAAGCACCAATGTCTATAATGGAAAAATCATAGATAATATCCAAAATCAAAGATATCAAGAAGTTGGGGCACCTTGGTGGCTCAGTGGGTTAAGCCTCCGCCTTCGGCTCAGGTCATGATCTCAGGGTCCTGGGATCGAGCCCCGCATTGGGCTCTCTGCTCAGCAGGGAGCCTGCTTCCCTCTCTCTGCCTGCCTCTCTGTCTACTTGTGATCTCTGTCTGTCAAATAAATAAATAAAATCTTTAAAAAAAAAGATATCAAGAAATAGAAGGACAGACATTATTGAGTGCTGTTGAGATAAATAATCAAGGAAACCACAGGAAGATTTCTAAGTCGTTTTCTCTGAAAGCAGAAAGCAAGAGCAGAGCAGCAACTGCTGTTTTCCCTCATTTTCCTTTTAGAAATATTAGATTAACTAAGAACATGAATAACTATAATAAAAATTGGAAGTTAAAGAAGGGAAGGAAGAAAAATAGCCTCAACATCTAAACTTGAAGTTAAAAATATTAGTCAACAGCTCAGTTTCTGTCATAGTTAAAGAGAGAGAAAGGAGAAATTCAAAGACTTATGTCTTTGGAATTCTAAGAATGATATAAAATTAATAAACTATCTGCTCAATTGTACAACTAATGTCCTTAAGGGGGAAAGATCAAGAGTTTATTCATTCCTCACAGCTGTTTTCCCATTCATTTTCCATTCTCAGCAGAAACTCTTACTAAAATTAATGGTAGTTATTTGAGTGTAAGTAAAGGATAATGTATTTTTCCACAGGCCAGGAAGTATTTAGTGAAAATAATGTGGGATGGGATTATTGCTGAATTAAAAACAATTCTTAATGGTCACAAAGCATTATTTAAAATGAAATAGCATTAAAGGTCTCATTATTTTGCATCATTTTACTCTATTTGATAAGTAAAATGACACTTTCAAAAATTTCGCAAGTTCACAAGCATTTCTGTGCTACCAAATTTTAATTTTACTGGTAGTACATACTACCATTATCTCATCCATTTATTTATTATTAGTGATCAGGGAGAATTTATCACCTCTAGGTTTATTTAAATGTTCAATAAACTCAACATTTTAGCTACAATATTATAGTATTATATGGTTTTTAAAAACTGCTACTAAATTTCTTGACTTTCCTGCCAAATGATGAAATAAAGGGACTGCAGTTATTGTAAAAAAAGAAATAGTTTTTCTTCTCAATTAACAAGTGTTAAAATTAATTCCTTTCTTCCTTAGAAGAAAAACCTCTTGGTTTGGGCTTTTTTGGTTTGTTTGGCTTGGTATGGTTTGGGTCAGAGTTCAGTATAATTGAGGTTTCTTTCTTTCTTTCTTTGACAGACAGACAGAGAGAGAGGGAGAGAGAGACTGTAAGCAGGGGGAGCACCAGAGGGAGATGGAGAAGCAGGCATCCCACTGAGCAGGAAGCCCCATGTGGGGCCAGATTCCGAGGACCCTGAGCCGAAGGCAGATGTTTAACTGACTGAGCCGCCCCTGTGCCCTAATTGCGGTTTATTTCTTTTAAAATAAGATTATTTTATTTTCACTTATAAACAGTTTCTAAAATGTTTAATTTTGGAAACGAAGGAAATATTGAAAGAAAAAAAAAAATCACCAGAGCCCTCTCTCTCCTGTTGCTTTGAACACCAATGCCACATATTGCAATGGTAGAACCTCTCTTAGCTTAATTCCCTGAGATACTGTTTAGAACAGAGTTCACGAACCAATTAAGAAAACTAGGATTAGCAATAAATAAATCTTTTTTGGCATTAAGCCACTGAGATTTCAGGAATATTTGTTAGTATAGTAAAAATCCAACGTATCCAAACATTCCCTCCAACCCTACCTCCATCAACCCCTCCAAAAGGGCAAACAAAGAAGGAAGAAGCCATCTGGAGCCATTTCCTTGGTAAGGTAGGAACCTAATGCTAACCAAACCAGGCCACATAGGCTAAAGCATGAGAAAATTTAAAGACTGTTCTAATTGTGGAGCTACAGAAATAACCCCAAATCAAAAACCTCCTAGAGAATGTGCAAACTCTACTAAAGTTATCAATGATTATCATAAAAATAGCCAACACTGACTGAGAGAGTATGTTCCGCCAGATCCAGTTCTAAGCATTTTGCACATGTGAACGTACTTAATTTGCACAACAACTAAGAGACAGATACCATTTTTTTCCCCCCACAGATGAAAAAGCTTAGACAGAGTGGCATACTAGCTGTGTGTCAAGGTCACACAGCTTATAAATAACAGAATTGGGATTTAAGTCTATGAAGCCTGACTGAGACTTAACCTGAAAAAATGTGTTTTTATCCACCAGGCTATGCTGTCTTACCAGTGACAGGAAGAATTCACTTCTTCATACAAGAAAATGGTACATGAATATGGTCAGGTCTAAAGCAGATGGGGATACAGGGTATAATCATTGATAGGTTGCCCCATTCCATTACTTCACATTTGCCTACAGCTTTGATATTCTAGAACCTGCCAGGGAATAGTTCGGTTTCCAAGGCAAAGCAGTAAGTGGCAGAGGCTGAACAAGATGGAGGAAAAAGCAAGGACCTTTGTCCCTCCAGCCATGCCACCTTCCCTTTGGGACAGAAGAAAGATAGATGTTTAGGGTTTTAAAAGCTTAAAGGCCTAAATTTGAATCCTGGATGCTGCTAGGCAACCTGTTTTATATATGAAGAAACAGAGGCTCTATGATATTATTTCGCCTTGGTTTTTTCATTTATGAAATAGTCATTGTAAAGCCTTCCTCAGAGATTTCCTGTGGCATGAAATCAAGGTTTTAGAGGAGGTGCTCATAATAATGACTAGCCCAAACAGCGGTGACCAAATTGCATGTAACTGAAACTGGCTGGGCAAAAGGGGATTATTGGCTCTTAATACTTGACATTAAACAGGAGTTGAAACAAAGTCATCACGATCTCTTACAGTCTTTCAGCTTTGCTTCCTTCGGGAGCCTCTCCCTCTGAGACAGGTTCAACGCTCACAGAGGCAAGATATCTGCCAAAGCCTCCCGGGCCACATTCTACTTTATCAGCCTCCTGGAGCAAAAGGAAATACCTCCTTGTCAAGGGCTCAAGGAAAAATCCTGAAAAGGTCTGCAAAGTCCTAAAAAGACATGTGCTTGACAATGACAGGTTCATAGGCGCTGGGTGGCTCGCTCACTTTGGGCGGCTGCCTTCAGCTCAGGTCATGATCTCAGGGTCCTGGGATAGAGGCCCGAGCCCTGGGAGCCTCCTTCTTCCTCCTCTACTCCCCCTGCTTGTGTTCCCTCTCTCGCTGTGTCTCTCTCTGTCAAATAAATTAATTAAATCTTAAAAAAAAAAAAAAATAGTGACCGGTTCTGTTTGTGGGATGTGCCAGCTTCTGCAGCGCACCGTGTTCTGATTGGCCCGACTGGATTACCGGCCACCCTGGAGAACAAGGGCTGGGATCCTACCTGAAATACACATGAGAAAGTGAAGGAGAGTGGTTGTCCAAAAGTGTATGAGGAGCCGGGGGAGGAGGGAGGAATGGGCGCTGCAGGCACAGACCACCTAACACCCCCCGGAAGTGGACATTTCTCTTACATTGTGATTCATGAATAAACAAAGGGAGACATTCTGGAATTAGTCAAATTTTTCCTAGCAAGATGATTTATGTTCACCGGTTAGACCTTAGAATAGTGCCAAGACAATGCTGAGATGTATTTCTCAAAAGTATGAGTGCTAGCAACAGTATGATTTACAGGAATGTGATCTTATAATATGAAAATACTTAATGTTGACCAGGCTAAGCAAACTAACCCTTTTAGGAGTACTTATTTCCACTTAAAAATAAATAAATTAAATAAATAAATAAATATCCTTGGGACTATTTATATATATGGTATGGGACATCCCCACCACCCCACCTAAATGCCCCAGTTAATCTGGGAGTAATCCTCCTCCTTTTTATCTATTTTATCTATTTCTGTTTTTTATTTTTTATTTTTTAAATTATTTATTTATTTGACAGAGAGAGAGATCACAAGTAGGCAGAGAGGCAGGCGGGGGGGGGGGGGGTGGGGGGCGGGAAGCTGCTCCCTGCTGAGCAGAGAGCCCAATGCAGAGCTCAATCCCAGAACCCTGAGACAATGACCCAAGCCCAAATCAGAGGCTTAACCCACTGAGCCACCCAGGTACCCCTCCTCCTTTTTATAATGAGATAATTTTTAAAGGAACTGCCTTCTTCCCACTCCTATTTTAAGGAGCCAATCAACTCAAGTATACACAGAAAAGCCAATAATTCACAAGGCTTCGTATGGTTCTTGGATGGCCGCACACGGTATGCCAAAACATGTCAGGAAACTATGTTGTGCAGACCTTTTCTGTTGAATACTGGGATGGCTTGAGTTTAAGAATGACTGGCACATAAATATGTTTTTCTTTTTCAAATTTATGTAAAACAGTGATTGGCACACAACAGCCTGCAGGTCAAATACAGCCTTCCACCTGTTTCTGTAAGTGAAGTTTTGCTGGAACATACAAACAAACCCAGGGCTGTTTTTGCACTTTAAGAGCAGAACGGAGTCATCATGGCAGAGACCATACTGCCCTCAAGCCCAAGATATTTACTATCTGTCCCTCCATAAAAAAAAGTTTGCCCACGCCTTATGTCAAGGATGTAGGTAAACTGTATATATGACTCCAGGTCAAATATGTCTGATCATGCAATATAGAAAAGCAAGACGTGGGCGCCTGGGTGGCTCAGTGGGTTAAGCCGCTGCCTTCGGCTCAGGTCATGATCTCAGGGACCTGGGATCAAGCCCCGCATTGGGCTCTCTGCTCAGCAGGGAGCCTGCTTCCCTCTCTCTCTCTCTGCCTGCCTCTCTATATACCTGTGATCTCTCTCTGTCAAATAAATAAATAAAATCTTTTAAAAAAAAAGAAAAGCAAGACGTTCTTTTTCCTGACTTAATAATGTTACAGCAGTAGTCCTACAAGCCATACATGGCATCTGAATTTTTAAATAATTTTGTATTTGTTTTGCTACATCAGGAAATGTACATTGTTATTTCAAAATTGCACAGAAGCTTCTCTGGGTCCTGAGATAATTTGTAATCTAACAATAATAATATTTGGTTCTAAAATAACAGTAGTATTTGAGGACAGAATGCCAGGAAACACCAATATGATGTTCTGATGAATATTTATGAGCACTTCCACCTGGCCTTCAAGCTTTCCATGCTTCAGTGCTAATGTATTTGTGTCTGCACGGTGTGTGAGTGTGCGTGTGTGTTTGCACGTGTGTGTGAAGAAGGCTGAGAAAACAGAGAACCATTTTGAGTCCACTTCTCAAAGAATAACCAAATACATTAAGTCTAAACTCTTACCCCCTTCCTTCCCTGTTATGAGCCCTGACTGCAATCATCTTTGGATCCTATCTATAGAACACTCTTCTAATTCTTGCATGGGTCTTGCTGTATTCGCATCATTGTTTCCCCTCTTTCCCAAAACTTATGTTTTGTTTCCATTCCTCTTAGATCATTTCCATTAGCAAACAAGCATGCTGTATTAACTACCTCCGGTTCACACTAATTTCTTTCATTATCTTTACAATAACAGCCATTGAAAGATCTTTCTGTTTGCCCTCTTCATGTCCTCTCTTCCATTCTCTCTTGAATCCATTCCAAATCAGGCTTTATGGCTGCTGCTCCCCACTCCACTGAAACCAATTTTTTCAAGTCACTAAAGGCCCTCACATTGCTCATTCTACATTCGGTTCTCAAGCCATCTTTCCCCCAACATTTCAGCAAAATTTATGGATATCCCTCAATACCGTTCTTTATAACACTTTTTTTCACTTGAATTCTGCATTACATTCTCTTCCTGGTTTTCTTCCTAGCTCCTTGGACATTTCTTCTCAGTTGCTCTGACGGGTCCAGCCTCATTTCTCTGACCTCTGAACATTAGAGCAACCCTAAGTTCCTTCAGCAGACCTCTTCTCTTTTTCTGCACTCACTTCTCAGTCAACACATCCAGTCTCATGATTTTAAATACCACTGTTATCCTGATTAACTGCTTAACTCCTACACTGGTTATTAAGTTCTCACGGGCAGGGGGCACAGCGTATCTTCGCTGTCTCGCATCAAAGCTATGCCAGCTCTGCCTCCCTCTGTCACAATCCGGACCATAGGCACATACCTACTTTGTCTGGACAGTCTACGGGTCACCTCACTGGTCCACTACACTGATGGCAGCGTACTGACTGGACCTGGAGAACAGAAATAGCATGAAGCTTAGAAGCCTTGCTGAGACACGTGAATAATGGCCGGAGCATAGGCAAAAACACAAAAGGCAGAGGACCACTACCTCTGTGAGCTTTCTGGGACTCTAGTGGTCTGAGACACTTCCTTCAAAGTGGAAGACAAAGTATGGCAATTAGCATTGCCTGGAATTAAGACAGAAGCATTGTGTTGGTATCTGTGTTTTCTAGGCAAAATATACTGCATCTCAGTGTAATGCTCCCATTTAAAGATAACTTTAAGGTCTCTGATTTTGAGAGGGGCCCAGAGCAAGGGACTTTCTGCTGCAGATCCAGGGTTCAGTGAAAGCTTCTCTGCTATTTGGAATTTATGTCCCAACTGGTCCAGTGGGATTTAAAGTGTTTGTCACAAATATGCATGTTTCATAAATCTGCTAATGACCTTCAATAGGGCAATTACAGGGTAGACCCTGACCTTCAGGTTTCAGAGCTAAGGCTTATCTTATTCTACAGATAACTATTCTCTTTCTGAGAAACAACTCCCATATTGCCATTGGGTTCTCCTAGACACTACACTTGATTGTGAGACATCAAGCAACCGTACATCCAGAGCTGTCCCCCTGTGTTATCTGGCCCCTCAAATCAGAAGGCTGGGCATGCGCATCAGCAATCCACCAAGTGGAAATGGGACACCAGACATGGATCTGGAGCAGGTCCTGAAGGAAGAAATAAGCCGGGTCACCGAGTAATTCATAAAACACCTACTATTGTTGCATTGGTTCCTCCTCCTCAATCTAGATTGAAGGCTTCAAGGAAAGTTCTTAGGAACCATTTAACTGAGGGATAACAACCTGGGCTTGGCTTAGAGCATGACAGACTGAAAGCAACTGGAAATAGACGGCTGTAGCATCACTGGCCCGATCTAACTTAGTTCTTAAAGGTGGAAGTTACAGAGGAAGTTACAGAAAATCACAACAGCCCTCTCCCAATAAAATGCAAAGTCTTTACCTTGGCTTGCTGGCTTCTATAGGATCTGCTCCCCAGAAACACAACAGACCTCACCTCTTACCCTCTCCCCCAGGCTCACTCTGATGTCGTCAGACTGTGTTCAATGTTCCCAGAATACCTGAGAAATGTCCCAGAAGAGGGTCACTGCACCTGGTGTGATCTCGGCTTGACCTACTCTTCCATTTCAGTGCAGTCTGTGCTTAAAAATCCCCACACAAGAGGGCCTTTCCTGACCACTCACTCCAAACACGCCATGACATTTCTCTGAAACACTTACCCTACTGTATTTTTCCTCTTAGCACCTACCACCACCCCATGACAAATCTCTATGACCTTCTGGTGGTTAGTATTATTTCAAAAAATACTTTTATGTACAATATTATTTACTACTTATTAAATCTATTATAATATTTAATTGTATTGATTTATTATGTATGTATATATGTATGTATTCATTTATGTATTTTTCTTCTCCTCTATCTAGAATGTAAGATCTGAAAGTGAAGAGATGTTATTTTTGTTCATGACTGTATGCAAATTGCCTAATAAAATGTCTGGAATAGGGGCACCTGGGTGGCTCGGTGGGTTAAGGCCTCTGCCTTCGGCTCAGGTCATGGTCCCAGTGTCCTGGGATCGAGCCCCGCATCGGGCTCTCTGCTCAGTGGAGAGCCTGTTTCTCTTCCTCTATCTCTCTGCCTGCCTCTCTGACTACTTGTGATCTCTGTCTGTCAAGTAAATAAATAAAATCTTAAAAAAAAAATGTCTGGAATATAGTACCACACAAAGATGCATTCTAATCTACCACCACCTGCCGACCCTGTATTTATTTTTGAAGCAACCAAGGGATCCACTGTTGTCATATATTGAGCGCCTCAATATATTTGACCTTGGTAAGTAAACACAGTATCGATACAGCTCTGGGTTCATCATTTAATTAGTGACACACTTACAACTTTATCAAAGTGATGTCTGTCCCTCCATGCCAAATTTAACCCTTGAATTTTTTTTTTTTTTTACCCTTTTCAGAGTATTTATTTCCTTACTAACTCTTGGATCAGAACCCATTGGAAAGGGATGAAATATTAGGGTCCCATTGGTATTTGAAAGGCCAATGATTTCCTGTCAGTTTTATCAGGTTGTCAAGCGTCTGCTCTATGGTTGAATCTCCCTAAGAGGTTCAACCTGCCATCCTGCCCTTCTATTCCTGACTTGAACAAAATCACAGCTAATCCTTCTCACAGAGTAGGGTTATACATGTAAGCACTGTGCGTGCATCTGTCCTCTTGCGATATTGTTTTCAATAAAAAGGGATGCCCACACATCATTAAAGATTCTGCCCTAATGAATCCACGTGAGCATGTTCTGCAGACGCATAACAAGGCTGCACCTGTTACAGCCGACAACCATCCAAGTTCTGCTGTAACTCCAGCCTAATGTGAAACAATTTAGAGAAAGAATGGACCTTGAAGGAATTTGAGGATAAATATGAGGATTTCATGCACTCAGCACAGGTTGCTGGTTGCCCTTTAATATCTTCTCTTTTTACCTAGTATTAGAGTTTTGTTGGTGCGTGGTCATCAGTATAAAAACTTGATTTTTTAGCCTCTCTTTTGCAGGAAAGTGTTGCCATCTGACTAAATTCTAGTCAATGGATATGAGATGTGAGTGTCAATTTCCGAGTTATTCTTAGGCTTCTTATGTGATGGAATATATTCATAAATTGCTTAAATTGCTATCAATTTGAGTGTCTTTTCCAACTTTCCAACTTATATCTCATGTACCTAGAGTGCCCTGACAGACTCAACATATCATTCAGTGCTCACTTCTGCATAATACAGTAGAATCTTTAAGAGAACAGGCTTGAGTCAATCTGTGGGTTTAAGTCCTAGTTCACCATTTGTTGCCTGTGGATCTCTGGTCAAGTGACTTTAACTGTCTGCCCTTTAATCTCTGCTTTCAGTGAAATCAGAAGAGTACTAGTGCTATCACTCAGAGTTGCAGCTAAACGCAACCAGCTACGATCCTTAATATGTTTAAAACAGAACCTGACACTCCATAAGCAGCACCTAATCTTGTTTATTTAGAAATGACTCAAGGTCATCATTCATTCAGCCAAGTTTTCTCATGAAGCTTTCTTTATGTCCATTCTCTTAGCATGTGGTATGACAATTCCTGCTTGAGGGAGGATTTTCTTTGCTAAGAAAATTTTCTGACAAGACCAGTTGGGTTATGGAAGTCTGTTGAGGTGGAATGGATAGAGGCTGCTGCCAGATTAAAATATATATATATATATATAATATATTTTATATAATATATATAAATATGTATATAAATAATATATATAAATATATATATAATATATATATTTTATATATATGTTTTAATCTGGCAGCAGATATATATATATATTATATATATATATATATTTTAATCTGGCAGCAGATATATATATATATATATATACATATAATTACTCTGAACAGAACTAGGAGAGACAGTTCTCTGAAGCCAGTGGTGGGAGAAAGAATTAGAGATGGTGTAAGCTAGGAAGATGGTGGGAAACTGTGCAAAATCTTTTATCCCCTCTCTAGGGTCATGGAATTCTCAGTGAACTTACTCAAGGTCAGAGAAAAGTGCAATTACACCTCTATATATATTTATATATATATATATATATATTTTTTTTTTTTTTTAGGAAATAAATGATGGAGCTGAGGTTCTCCTATAAGGTGAAACATGATATGGAGTAAAATAAAAACATGGCATGGGATGAAACAGAATCTGTGCAGAAACAGTTATGTGCAAGGATGCAGAATATTAGAAATTTGTTAAAAAATCATCTAAGGTGGGCGCCTGGATGGCTCGGTTGGTTAAGCAACTGCCTTTGGCTCAGATCATGATCCTGGAGTCCTGGGATTGAGTCCCGCATCAGGCTCCCTGCTCGGCGGGGAGCCCGCTTCTCTTGCTGACCTCTCTCCTCTCATTCTCTCTCTCAAATAAATAAATAAAATATTTTTAAAAAATCATCTAAGGTAACCCTTTACATCCTCTCAATACTTAGACCTGGGCAACTGAGTCAAGTTTAATTCGTTCTTTGCTTGCAGATGTTCTTCCATCATGTGCCTATGATCATGTGATGATCATAATAGCTTGTCTACATTCTGTCAATCAAAATTGCCAATGGCCAATCACTTCTCAAAAGTCAGGCTTAGTTTAGTGAGAAGGGCACAGAATTTATGCAAAGCATCTACTACTTATGTAGTTAGCTATAGCATCTCTTGTTATATGGATCAATTAGAACGGGTTAAAAATATGAGAACCCCAAATGGGGGAAATCTTTAATTTCATCTCCTACATATATCATGAACTTTGTAGCTCCATGAGATTTCCAGGTTCTCTTTATTTATTTGGTATTTTAAGATGGATGGAAATCTTGCTTTAGGAAAATATTCTAGTCATCTGAGTGTGAGAAAGTGTGAGAAATTTATGGGAAACATTTAACATTTAAAGGATGGGTAGATGATGAGAACAACCATCTCTCAACAATATTGACATTGTACCCCTTTTCAAGGAATCAAAACATTTGGACAAATTAGCATTTGGATAATGTTTTGTGTTTCCAACTTTATAACCATTATGTGTAATTACACGCAGATTAATCCATTACTTTACATGTGGGTAGAGGGAATGTTCACAAGGAAGAAAACAATAGGAAGACTAAAACACATTTCCAGGGTGGTGAGCTCTGCTGTGAATGAAGCTGGGTTTCTTCTGACTTGCTGTGCCCCATCCCTGCCAACTCCCAATAAAACCAATGGAGACTGCTAATTCAATAATTATCAAATGCATTAAACATGATTTTTTTCATTATTCTCATTTGAAGTATTGCATTTTATTTTTTGAGTTTTAATATACTTTACAGAGGGAGTCCATTTGGGACCTTTGATTTTAAAATCTGATAGAGTTCATCTGTGGCAGAGAAAATGCAAATAAACTTCAGTTCAACTTGGAAAGGACAGTATGTGTGGCTTATGAGCAACTTACTGTGGAAAAAGAAAGCCCCAGTGTATTATGTACAAAAAATCTCATTCGTTTCTATTGATGGGTGGCATTTCTTTGCAAAGCTGTTTTGCTCCTTGATAAAATCAGCAGAGGTATGGCAAATCTAAAATTTGAAGGTGGAGGACCGTCTTAGGTGTGTGCCCAGCAAATGTCTGGTAGATGTAAGTAGACACAAAGGACAAAGGAGGTTGACAAAGCTGTGAAGAATACAGACATCTGATCATTTAACATATATTGATTTGTTTTCATCTTTTCATTTATAATACCTCACTCACCACTGCCCCTGAATTACAGCATTTCTAAAGTTGGTTTTAAAATTCTTATTGACTCCATAGACTCTGCCCCAATCACGGATCAGTAGTGTTTGGAATCGTTACAGATGTGCGAGGCTTTTTAGGGAGAATGCAGCTGGAAAGGGAAAGAAAGGTGGTGGTGAGTAGGGGAGGAGGGATTGATAGGAACAAGGTGGGGAAGCATGGAGGAATATTAGCCTGTGACATGGTAAGAGGACATCTGTAAACCCAGTGGCACCAGGAAGACATGAGACTGGCCATGATCCAGATACAAAAGTCAGATTTTTGTTTGTTTGTTTAGCTTACTTTGGTAGATATCCAATTACCAAATCACAACTACTAATTCATTTGATTTGTGAAGCCCCATATTTTTTTAAACATCTCTGTGCTTATAGCAACACCAAAACCCAAAAGGATTAAATTATAATATAGGGTCTTAATCTGATGAGTTACTTCTGAAGCTTAATTATATTTGTCCAATGGTAATTTAAAGAATTAGAACAGGGCTTTTACAATATCCTGATTAATGATGGCATTTGCTCTGGTTTTCCTGTTCAGCCAAATGATTCTCCTGAAAAGCTTAACATCTGATCTTGCCTGTAGTATCTATCAGTTTTCCTGAGTCCGGCTCAGTTTCTAGTCTTTAAACCTAAGTTTCCTCATCTACACAATGGCAACAACAGCCTCAGTTTCACTGGTAGTTAACAGAATTAAATGAAGTAATGTTGAAAGAGTTTTGTTCCCTGCCAACAGAATTAGCACTCAGTAAATGATAGCTGTCCTCCTGCTGGTATCATCAGGTTCACCTCAGACACATTGTGTCCAGGGAGAGAACCGTCCCTTTTGGAAATATAAAATATAAATAATGAGGTGATCTGCTCAAATGCATACCTCAGAAGACTGAAAAGTTCCCACAGAAACAAAACAAATAAAATAAACAAACCAAACTCCAGCAACTATGCACTAATATTTACTTAATTCCCTTCCCCCAAGTCCTGGGTCACCTCAGGTCAGCCACTTGAGCCTCCTGTATCTTTATCTGTCACATGTGTACTTCATGGTATTGTTTTGGTAATTATGAAGTAATGGCTTTAAATGGTTTAGGAAATACTGAGTATTTATGTGCCAGACGAAATGATATTGACCTAGAAACATATTTAGCAATTATGAATAGCTTAGATAAAACAGGGAAAGAACTATTTAAATCTTTACCACATTGCTAAAGATCCTCAGATTATAGCCTATTTATTTTGATTAATTTTATTATCTCTATCTAAATGTGATAAACAGATAAAACAATATGCTTGTGAAGCTTATACTGACACTAAAAAAATACATGAAATAAACAGTACCATAAATGCCAAGCACCTGTTTTAATATAATGGGTTTTCATGTGATTTTTCTTAAAGTCGCCTGGCCTTCTATGGCTCTTTGGGAATTGTTCTTATCATGAGAACATAAATTCTAATGTGTGTTAACAACAGATACGACTACAGCGCATTTCTTTTTGAAATATACACAAATAAGAAAAAGTTTAAAGGCATAGCAATAGTTTTCTTTAAGTGTGATTTTTAGGAAAAGCTAACACCTACTCTCTAACCATCAAAGAAAAAGAACTCCAGGGAAGCCAAAAGGAAATCCATTTTTCAGTCTCAAACAAGGGAGAAACCATCTGTGCTAAATCATAAAACAAATGCACTGAGAGTTTATATCAATATACACATGGGAAGGAGGTTATTTACTCTGCGGAGGAAAAAATCCTCGTTATATTTAATCATGTGAATTTTATGGGCAAGTAGACGCCTAGGCTGTTTTAACATTTTCAAAAAAGGCTTAAAATTCTCATCTTAAAGAAATATAATCTATTCAATATCAGTTAAACTCCTCAAATAGAGCCAAGCTCAGGAAACTCCTTATCTCTATCCCATAATGTTCAGGATAAATTCTGGCAAGAAATATTAGAAAATGAGTTATTCAGTTA
Organism: Meles meles; assembly: GCF_922984935.1. Taxonomy (NCBI): domain Eukaryota; kingdom Metazoa; phylum Chordata; class Mammalia; order Carnivora; family Mustelidae; genus Meles; species Meles meles. The sequence continues at coordinate 23,869,224 of NC_060069.1, read as the reverse complement.
GTCACATCTTTTCTTGTTAATTCTTTCTTTCTAGTAATCATTCCCATTACAGGTGGTCCCTATCTTTTGACGGTTCAACTTACAAGTTTTTTTATTTTATGTTGTGCAAATGTGATACTGTTTGGTAGAAACTGTAAATCAGATTTTGAATTTGGATCTTTCCCAGGCTGGGGCCATGCAGTGGATTCTTCCTTGTGCTCCCAGTCAGCCACGCCATCACGAGGGTAAGCAACTGATACATTACAACCCTTCCGGACCCATAAGGTCATTCTGCTTTTCACTCTGTGTATATTATCAATTACATGAGATATTTAACACTTTATTATAGACTAGGTTAGATGATTTTACCCAACTTTAGGCAAGTGTTTTGAGCATGTTTAAAGGTAGTCTGGGCTAAGCTACAGTGTTTGGGAGGTTAGATGTATTAAATGCAATTTTAACTACAGTATTTTCAACTTAAAATGGGTTTGTTGATATGTAACTTCAGCACTAAGTCTAGAATGATCTGTACTTCCTTTGGTACATGAATGGATTCTGACTTGAACTCTCAAAGGTCCAACACCAGATTAGCTAAAGAAAAGTATGCAAAACACGGAAGAAGGTATTCTGGAATATGTAATCGTTTTTTTTTTAATCAGGTTACTAATAAAATTTTGTTCTAATGGATAGGTTTGAGTTTCTGAAAAATAATCAAAGAACAAAAACCATTTGTATCTTTGAGTTCAGAATGAGGCAAGCCTTGAACTCAACCAAAGGTGTTCATGCCTAGAAGTGATGAAGAGCCGTCATTATAACTCCATCACACAGCGGGACATCCAAGGCGAGCTGCCTTACAAAGCCACAAATTGTGTTTCTCACCAGACTTGAGGTAGAGGGAAAAGAAAACAAATGAGAGAGAATCTTCTGAAAAGTAATTGCAAAAGGATTCAAATGAATTTGCTATAGCTCGTAGATGAGGCAACTGACTTTATAATTAATAAGCACTCGAACTGAAGATTTCACATTCACAGGAATTTTTATAATCAATACTTTATATTGTTAACTTATATGGGAGTTTTGTTGTGTTCTTGAGGGCAGGAATGATTCTCTAGCTTTAAAAGTTGATGAGGTTTAGCTGGAAGGAAGTACTTCCTAGACTTGAAACATTTCTCTAAACAATCGAATGAAACGAAATTTCTCTCAAAGTTACACCTGACACAAGGAGTGGCCTGCCTTGTATAAATAGGCTAAGGGAAAAAGGGAAAGATAGACACATGGAGGAAAATTATAAATTTTGGGAGATTTTATTAAAACTTTTTTTTTTTTTAAGATTTTATTTATTTATTTGAGAGAGAGCATGAGAGAGGAGAAGGTCAGAGGGAGAAGCAGACTCCTTGTGGAGCAGGGAGCCCGAAGTGGGACTCGATCCCAGGACTCTGGGATCATGACCTGAGCTGAAGGCAGTTGCCTAACCAACTGAGCCACCCAGGCGCCCGGGAGATTTTATTAAACATGAGCTAAAAGTAGTTCAAGAATTCTAAACGGGCTGTGTCCTAAGACTCTACACAAGTGAATCCTGTACCTGTGGTCTACATTGTTTTCATCTAACTCTGTTACATGCTGAGATAAGCCTATAAGATATATTCATTCTTTGCATTTAAAACTTCACTCCATCAGAATAACTTTATGTCTCTCCGCTGGTCTTTATGAATACTTTAATACTCATTTCCATTGTGTAAATGAAAAGCGAGCTTGTCATTGGGTTATATGCAAGATTCATAAAGTTTTATTTCTGAAATAACATCACTTCTAAATTCCTTCCCTCGATGTGCTGTTAGCGTCTGTTGAACATCTGACATTCTCTCACGTCTTATTTATGATCTGCAGAGGTGAACTCTGTACCCACCTTGATAGACGAAAACTTACACAGATTATCCCAGAGAGCTTTCCATTTTTCAGTCAACACTCGGGCAGCAGCTTCATATTGAGCAAATTCTGCCTAGCTGATGAGCGTACAGGGCTCAAGTAGGGACCCTCTGGTTCCCGCCCATGCAGTAGATACTCAGTTGAGGGAGACACAGCACAGGGCTTTTGTAATGGACAGCAGGCTGTTAGGAGAACTTGTGAAATCAAATTCATCCAAGACAGTTTCAACTGAGCTTCCCCTTCGCATCCTCCAAATGCAAAGCCACTTTTATTCTCTACAGACATTGAACTAGCTGCAAAAAAGAACCAACCACTAAAGCTGAGGCTTTTGACCTTCATGATGTGATTATCTGTTAGATGGTGCTCTGATTTGGGGGGTATTTTCTTTTTTAAATGAATTTCTCCAACTTTTTAGTTTAATAAGGTTTTGGGTAATTCATGAAGTTTAACCTCTACGACTAAAACAAAGGGATGAACACACCTCTCCTCCATTCTCCTCACTGGAACGGACATTAGTAATTGATCTCAGCTCTTGCTATAGTGAATCTAAATCTGAAATAGTAAGAATACATTGCCTGGAAGATGGAAACAGAGGGGATGAACAGGACTGGGAAGAATGGAAGAGTAATGATAGAGATGGAGGAAGGAGGGTTGAGAGTAGCTGTTTGATGCAAGAATGCATGAATGAATGTATCTATGATTCTGTCTACATTGTAAGATGCCCCCTTGACTCTGGAAGAATTACAAGGAAAACTTAGAGTAAAGCAAAATGAGAGACAGCTTAGAAGCTAGGATGGTCCAGGTATGATGGAGAGCTCAGAACATAAAGGGATTTTACAAAAAGAATGAGAGAAACTTAATAGCCAGTCAGGTATGACTGAATCATAAAAATTCAATTCTAATGGTATTAACATTTTCCCACTGATATAGTAGTAAATATTCACTAAGTGATTTTACCTGCATTATCATACTTTGCAGACAAGGATACCAAGTCAAAATTTATAAATGATTTGCACAGTCAGCAAACAAACAAATGACAAGGCACAAATTTAAGTCTTCTGACACTATATTCCCTGCCCTTTGTATAGTGTCAACCTTACAAGAGACAATAAGAAAGGAGGATGATACAGAGGGGACAGTGGTTTGTCAGTAGACATTACCTGGTCTTAATGCCTTTAGTTTTCTTCTTAAAACATGACTCAACTTCTTTCAGTCATATGGAGTATACATATCTGTATCCTCTCCCATGAAAATAATTACAGTTTTCCCTATCCTTAAAGAAAAAATAAACATTTTTCTTAATCTTTTGATTTTTCCATGCATTAGTAGAATAAGGAGGAATAAAATACTTTCTATCCTGAGATGTATATGTCATATGACAATCTCAAAATTTTTACCAACTGAGTTTCCAAACTAGAAATTTTTCACACACAGCAAGGGTTCCTTGTCTCTGGTAATCCCACATCATTTATGGAAAATAAATCAGTGCATGACTCTTCCCCAAAGTACATGCCCCATGTGGAATTACGTTTATACTGCAGGGCTTAAGAGTGAGCTTATCTCTGTCCTCTTTAGACAGAAAAAAGGTGCCATGAGTAAAAAAGAAAATGAAAGGAAAAGGAAGGCACTGAAGGGAAATTGAATGATAGGGTTAGAATAGGATTCTATGCTATCTTTCATCCTTAATTGGTTGAGGATTTCCAGTGGTCTCGGTTTTCAGGGAAACATAGCCTGACAGTGATTTCACCTATTAATCTATGCTTCAGAATAAGTTCCAAATGACATAGCTTAACTTCAGGAAAGTTATATGCTTAAATAAAAAAGCAGAGATGGGAATGAAGTTCAGGCCACTATGAATAAATACAAAATCTAAAAACAGCAGTCTAGATGGTAGGAGAAAAAAAAGGCATTGGTAACCAACAGGTGCCTTGGATAACCCCATGAGTTTAAATTTGGAATCAGGTTGCCATACATTTCAGGAGAGTGGATTATTGGACAGCACTATTTCTGTAGAAAATCATTTGTGTTAATTTTCACAAAGTTCCTTATATCACAATAATTTCACGATTGACAATGATAACTAATGACAAATTCATAACACAAGAGCAAAGCATGTTTATTGAAGAAAACATAAAAAAATGCAGAATATTTCAGTGTCTCTTTGTGAAATACACATTGGCTTTGGACGGTCTCAATGGTTTTGAGTTGTCAGAAATTTTAAGATGGCAGACCACATCCTTTAGCACAATTCATGCATGTAGTAGAAGGTATGTTCTCAGTATCAACTAAGAACTTGGTTAAAAGCATGGATTTGGGAGTCAGAATTATGTGTAAATCTGACTCTTCTTCAACAGCTATGTGATCCTGCAGAAGTTAGCTGAACTCCCTGAGACTTCATTTCTTCATTTCTTTTAGAGAGAACAACCATATCTATTTCCCCGATTTGTTAAAAGTTTAAATGAGATAATGTATCCAAAATGCTTAGCTCAAACTGCTGTATATTGAATCAGGGAAGACCTCCAGGCTCTACCTGAGTTGTTTCACGTTTTCCCTCTCCTCTCCCCCCGCTTTTTTTAAAAGATTTTATTTATTTATTTGACAGAGAGATAGAGAGAGCACAAGCAGGCAGAGCAGTAGAGAGAAGCAGGCTCTTCCCTGAGTGGGAATCCCGATGTGGGTCCCTGTTGATCCCAGGACCCTGGGACCATGACCTTAGCTGAAGACAGACATTTAACTGACTGAGCCATCCGAGTGACCCTGTTTCCCCTCTCTTTACACATGCCACTCCCAATCTCAGTCAATAAGCTTTCACCAGACTCATCATTTTTTTAAAAACATTTTTTAAGATTTTATTTTTATTTATTTTTTAAATTAACATATAATATATTATTTGCACCATGAGTATAGGTCTATGAATCATCAGGCTTACACATTTAAAAGCACTCAACATAGCACATACCCTCCCCAATGCCTATAACCCAGCCTCCCTATCCCTAGGCCCCCAACCCCCAGCAACCCTCAGTTTGTTTCATGGGATTAAGAGTCTCTTATGGTTTGTCTCCCTCCCAATCTCATCCTGTTTCATTTTTTCCTTCCCTACCCCTAGCCCCCACCCTGCCTCTCAAATTCCTCAAATCAGAGAAATCATATGATAATTGTCTTTCTCTAATCAACTTATTTCACTCAGTGTAATACCCTTTAGTTCCATCCACATTGTTGTGAATGGCAAGATTTCATTTCTTTTGATGGCTGCATAGTATTCCACTGTTTGAGGAACTTCCATACTGTTTTCCAGAGTGGCTGCACCAGCTTGCATTTCCACCAACAGTGTAGGAGGGTTCCCCTTTCTCTGCAACCTCGCCAGCTTCTGTCATTTCCTGACTTGTTAATTTTAGCCATTCTGACTGGTGTGGGGTGGTATCTCACTGTGGCTTTGATTTGCATTTTCCTGATGCCAAGTAACACTGAACACTTTTTCATGTGTCTGTTGGCCATCTGGATGTCTTCATAGCAGAAATGTCTGTTCATGTCTTCTGCCCATTTCTTCATTGGATGATTTGTTCTTTGGGTGTTGAGTTTGATAACTTCTTTATAGATTTTGGATACTAGCCCTTTATCTGATATGTCATTTACGAATATCTTCTCCCATTCTGTCAGTTGTCTTTTGGTTTTGTTGACTGTTTCCTTTGCTATGCAAAAGCTTTTCATCTTGATAAAGTCCCAATAGTTCATTTTGCCCTTGCTTCCCTTGTCTTTGGCGATGTTCCTAGGAAGAAGTTGCTGCGGCTGAGGTAGAAGAATTTGCTGCCTGTGTTCTCCTCAAGGATTTTGATGGATTCCTATCTCACTTGAGGTCTTTCATCCATTTCGAGTCTATTTTTGTGTGTGGTATAAGGAAATGGTCCAGTTTCATTTTTCTGCATGTGGCTGTCCAGTTTTCCCAACACCATTTGTTGAAGAGATTGTCTTTTTCTCATTGGACATTCTTCCTGCTTTGTCGAAGATTAGTTGACCATAAAGTTAAGGGTCCATTTCTGGGCTCTCTATTCTGTTCCATTGATCTGTGTGTCTGTTTTTATGCTAGTCCCATACTGTCTTGATGATGACAGCTTGGTAACAGAGCTTGAAGTCTGGAATTGTGATGCCACAAATTTTGGTTTTCTTTTTCAACATTCCTCTGGCTATTTATGGTCTTTTCTGGTTCCAAATAAATCTAAGGATTATTTGTTCCATTTCTTTGAAAAAAATTGATGGTATTTTGATAAGGATTGCATTAAATGTGTAGATTGCTTTAGGTAGCATAAACATTTTCACAGTATTTGTTCTTCCAATCCATGAGCATGAAACATTTTTTTCCATTTCTTTGTGTCTTCCTCAATTTCTTTCACGAGAACTTTATAGTTTTCTGAGTACAGATTCTTTGCCTCTTTGGTTAGGTTTATGCTTAGGCATAATATTTTATTTTTATTTATTTATCAGAGAAAGAGAGAAAGAGAGAGAGCACAAGCAGGGGGAGCAGCAGGCAGAGGGAGAAGCAGACTCCCCTCTGAGCAGGGAGCCTGACTCCAGACTCAATCCCAGGACTCCAGGATCATGACCTAAGCTGAAGGCAGATGCTTAACTGACTGAGCCCCTCAGGCTGTCCCCAGACTCATCTTCTTTCCAAGCTTCTATTTTGACTCTGGCTTTTTTCTCTCTTCCTGGAAATCTTGTTATCTGGATCTTGGCAGGGCTAACTCTTTCCCTTCTTTCAGGTCTCGGATGGAATTTCGTCTCAAAAGAGATTCTCCCATCCTGCTCCTTAGAGGAGCTCCCTTCCCTCTGCTGTTCATCCCGAATCACGTTTACCTTTGTTGTTTTCCCTCCTGGACTCACCACTATCTCTAATTTTTATGTATCTATCTGTTTTCATGCCTACTGCCTATCATTCTATAGCAGAATGGATGCCCCATATAAGTGGCGACCTCATTGTCTTGCCTAATATTGTAGTACACTTGGCAAAGACTGGCTTCATGCTCACCAAACATTCTTTCTCTTTTCCAAGAAACATGGCCATGATTCCCAGCATTCCTTGCAACCAGCATGACCACATGGCTAAGTCCCAGAGAATGGAATGCGTAGGCAGTGATGTGTGCCCCTTCAAGGCTGGATCTGCAAAGACTTGCCAATTGCAATTCTCTAGTCTCTCTCCTGCCCTTGCAGATTGGATGAAGAGGGTCCTTGAGATGACTCCACAATTCCAAGGAATTACAAAGTTAGGAGGTATAATAAAACTAGCATGCTAATCAATGTGGAAAATCTTCACATGAATAAGAAATGTTTCTATGTTGTTCAGTCTCGGAGAGTTAGGTATTTCTTTGTTACGGTAACCAGACATATGAATACCTAAGCAAACATGCTCCAGGATCTGGAAAACTGCCTGACACATAGTAGGTATTATAAGCGGAATGTCTGTGTCCCCTCAAAAATTCTTATGTTAAATCCCTAGCCCCCAAAATGATGATATTTGGAGATGGGGATTTAGGGAAATAATTAGGTAATAAAAACATGAGGGTAGGAGCCTTATGATGGGATTCATGTCCGTACACAAAGAGGAAGAGAGGTGCCCACCTCCCTCCCCCACATCTTTCTTTCCCTTCCTGAGCAGGCACTGAGGAAAAGGCCATCTGAGCACACAGTAGTTGGCTGTCTGCAAGCCAGGAAGAAGGCTGTCACTAGAACCCAATCAGGCTGGCACACCGGTCTCAGAATTCCAGCCTCCTGAGTTGTGAGAAATAAATTTCTGTTGTTAAAACCAGTCTATGGTATTTTATTATATCTGCCTAAGCTAAGACTGTAGATACTCGATAAATATGTAATAAGAATTAGTTAAATAAGCAAAATAATTAAATTGGTGGCATTATGTCCCATCTTATATCAAGTCTTTGTCCCTAAACTATATTCGTTCAAAGTGGGTCAAAGAAGAAATCACCCTCTGTGGGAAGCAGTTCTATCCAGATGATGCTCGGAGCTCTCTGAGGGGTACACATTGCTAGAAGTTGAGGAAACCGCACCTCCGGGGCTTAGGGGTTTAGTGAATATTAACATAAAAAAGAAAATAAAGTGATTTTGGTGTACAGTGTTACTCATTCCCTGCACTGACATTTCCTGTTTGGGATCATAAAGGGAATATGAAGGACTCATAAAACCCTAAATGAATTGTGCCATAAATGTTAACCGCCACTGATAGCATGCTGAACACTACGCCAATGCGGTGCTGCTAAGGGGCCCCTCTGCTCTGATACCTGAGAGCGAAAGCAAAGCCAATGTCAGGTCCCAGCATGTGCCATTAAGTAGGAACCCTCCCCAACCCTGCACAAGGTTAAGTTTTAATGCGTGTCTGTCAGGAAGAAGTCCTGCCAACAAAAAGTTATATTTGTTTAAACAGGACAGCACTCCCCATACTGAAGAGAATCCTTCAAAAATATTCCTATGCATCTTAATTATTAAACCCCAAAATTGACAACTATCAGTCTTTAATATATTACCTTTTTTTTTTTTTGAAGATTTTTTTATTTATTTACTTGACCCAGAGAGAGGGAGAGAGTGCACAAGCAGGGGGATCTGAAGGCAGAGGGAGAGGGAGAAGCAGGCTCCCCGCTGAGCCGAGATCCTGATGTGGGCTCAATCCCAGGACCCTGGGATCATGACCTGAGCTGAAGCAGATGTTTAACCAACTGAGCCATCCAGGAGACCCTATCTTTCTTTTTTTTTTTTTTTTTTAAGATTTTATTTATTTATTTGAGAGAGAGAGAGCACTGAGGGAGACAAAGAAGCAGACTCCCTGCGGAGCAGAGAGCCTGGTGTAAGGCTCCATCCCAGGACCCTGGGATCATGACCTGAGCCAAAGGCAAATGCTTAACCCACTAAGCCAATCAGGCAACCCAATATATTATCTTTCAGTTTGAACCAGATGTCCAAACACATGATCATATGAAGTTCATCCCACTTACCCTTAGACCTTGATAACTCTTGGGAGATTTAAAGGACTCAACATCTCAATTTTAGAAGAATGGGGTGCCTGGGTGACTCAGTTGGTTAAATGACTGTCTCTGGCTCATGTCATGATTATACAGTGCTGAGATGGAGCTCTGCATCCTGGTTCTCCCTCTCCCTCTGCTGCTCCCATTTTCTCTCTGTCAAATAAATAAAATCTTAGGGGTACCTGAGTTACTCAGTCAGTTAAGCAGCTGCCTTCAGCTCAGGTCATGAGCCCAGGGTCCTGGGATTGAGCCCCATGTCAGGCTCCCTGCTGATCAGGGAGCCTGCTTCTCCCTCTCCCTCTGCTACTCCCCTTGCTTGTGCTTTCTCTCTCTCTGTCAAATAAATAAATAAATAATCTTTTTAAAATAAATAAATAAACTCTTAAAAACAAAAAATTACAAGTGGAAATTGTGAGCTTTCAGTCTGTATTATCATCAGGCAAACTAATAATCAAGGAGAACAGTTAGTTTCATTTAAAAAAAGTGGTTTTTTTATAAGAGTGGCTTTGAACCCATTTGTTGAGTCAAGTACCATCTCTGTTTCTTTAGCCTTTTCTGCAGATGCCTTTACGAATTGTATTATTCATAGTACCCTATGAACTAAAAGAATTCTAGTGATGGCGCTCAGTGGAGCGTTTGGCTCTGCTGACTGAGCATAGGCATCCAGGCCACTCTGAGCTGGCGAACTGGCTGTGCAATCCCTGTGCAGAATCACTGCCAACCATCCTGGCATTTGAACACCTCAGATGCCATCGTTAAGCTTTAGAGTAGTTATCCTTTTTTACGTGCCACTGTAGAATTTGAAAAAGGCAAGTACCGAGATTTTAATTTTTAAGGAATATTTTATCATGAGAATGCATAAAGCATGTAAGCCAATGCCTGTGCCCCCATCAGTCAGGGTCGGAAATAGAACCCTATGAGGAGTGTTGAGGTACCCATGAACAATCCCAAATATCCCCTCTTATTCTGAACTCAGTAACTTGCCTGGGTTTCACTTACGCTTTTGTTATTTTCTGTCACTAACATTTAAAAATATTTTTACTAAAAGCTTATGCCACAGAGTCGGGATTAGAATTCTGAATGTATAACACCTGTTAAAAGAGCTTTGCAGTCATAAACTAATCAGCATTTTCTGGTGTTCTATTTTGCTTCGTTTACATCTGTTGATTTGAAAGTGTCTAACATGTAATGGATCAGAAAATAGAGCACTGGGTAAAGTGTTTTGGAAGTCTCTTCTGACTATAAAACACCAAAACTAAAACGATTTCAAGCAACAAACCCAGACAAATCTGTTCATTTTTAGCATGATTATGTTTTTGATTTTTAGGTTAAATAAAAATAGACGCAAAAAACCCCAATTTGCAGTGATTTGAATATAATTCTATTGCTTTATGATGAAATGCAATGCAGTAAAATGGCAAACCTGTCTTCAGGTACACTACTTTATATTTTCATTCTACTTTTATTCAAGGCAGGAGCTAAATTTTTTTTAAAAATATAAATGGTTGATAAACACTTGAAAAGACATTGGCTTCTGCAGTGATGAGAGAAACACAAATTAAAACAATAGCATACCATTTTCACCCATGTTAATAAAAGTCTAATTGACTGATAGTATCCAAGACAGATTAGACTATGGTAAAACATATCTTTATGAACACTGGCAGGAAGGCAACCTTGAAACTACTGCAAAAATTTTAAATGAAAATATCATTAGTCAAAGCAATTGTATTTCTCTGAACAGTACAAAAAAAATCTCACAATACATAAAGATACACACACACACACACACACACACACACTATACACATATTTACTCTATCGCGATAATAAAGAACAATTGGAGACCATCTCATGGCCCCCAATAAGAGAAGATTTATATTCTTCATTATAAAGCCACATTATTATATTTTATGCAACAATTAAAAGGAAGATAGATTTCTATCTTTCTAGCAAGGACAGGATGCTCAGGAAACATTGCTAAGTGAGAAAAAGAAGACGTTCCAGAGTAGTGAGCATAATGGGCTTCCATGTCTGTTAAGAACTCTTTTGGCCTAGACTGAATTCTTTCAAGGTAACATTGTATTTCTTCCAAAGAAATTCCTTGATACACGTGTCTGGGGTGGAATCTGAAGTCCTAAAGGGACCTGAGTAAATGTAGCATTATTATTTCCCAGAGAACTTCTTGGTGGCTCCTTAGGTCATGCAGAGAAGGAAGAGAGAAACAAGGAGATAGAGTAGGTATATGACAATACCCTGCACTGAATGTATAACCCCTCTTAATCATCCATCAAATTCCCGATACAAAAATCTTAAAAGGATTACTGAGAGCCAGTCTCTTATAGAAAGGAAAAAAGAATGTCTTCTTTGTTCTGGGTGTCCAAGAGAGGCATAGAGAGAGGAGACACAGCCATCATCCTTCTGGTTATGCCACAGCCTTGTGGTAAAAAAAGAATTTCTCAACACACAAAAGACATTACCCATTAAGAAAATTGATAATTTTGCTACACTGCAATTAAGATATTGTTCCTCCAGACCATTTCTCCAAAGAAGGCATACAGATGGCCAACGGACACATGTGAAGATGCTCAACATGACTAGTCATCAGGGAAATGCAAATCAGAACCACAAAGAGATAGACCTTGTACCTGTCAGAATGGTTAAAATAAAAAATACAAGAAATAACAAGTGTTGGTGAGGATATAGCGGAAAAGGAACCCTCGTGCACTGTTGATGAGAATACTAACTGGTGTAGTCACTGTGGAAAACAGTATGGAGATTCCTCAAAAAATTCAAAATAGAATTAACATATGATCCAGTATTTCTATGACTGGGTATTTACTAAAAAATACGAAAACACTAATTTGAAGAAATATATGTATCCCTATGTTTATTGCAGCATTATTTACAATAGCCAAATTATGGAAACGACCAAAGTGTCCGTCAATAAATGAGTGGATAAAGAAGATATAGTGTGTACACGCATACACACACACAATGGAATCTTACTCAGCCATAGAAAAGAATGAAATCTTGCCATTTGCAGCAACATGGGTGGACTCAGAGGGTATTATGCTAAATAAAATAAGTCAGTCAGAGAAAGACAAATACTATATGATTTTCACTCATTTGTGGAATTTAAGAAGTAAAACAAATGAAGAAAAAAGAGACCCAAAAAAACAGACTATAGAGAACATGAAACAGAGAGAACAAACTAATGGTTATCACAGGGGAAGTTGGGGGGGTTAAATAAGTGAAGGGGATTAAGAGGACACATTTATTATAATGAGCACTGAATTATGTGTAGAATCGTTGAATCACTATGTTGTACATCTAAAACTAATATAACACTGTATATTACATTGGAAGTTAAAAAAATTTTTCTCATCAAAAGAAATCATAAAGTGGAGTCTTTTGGGTTTTCCACGTATAGTATCATATCATCTGTGAAGAGTGATAGTTTGCCTTCTTCTTTGCCAATTTGGATACCTTTAATTTCTTTTTGTTGTCTGATTGCTGAGGCTAGGACTTCTAGTACTATGTTGAATAGCAGTGATGATAATGGACATCCTTGCCGTGTTCCTGATCTTAGCGGAAAAGCTTTCAGTTTTTCTCCATTGAGAATGATATTTGCAGTGGGTTTTTCATAGATGGCTTTGATAATATTGAGGTATGTGCCCTCTATCCCTACACTTTGAAGAGTTTTGATCAGGAAGGGATGCTGTACTTTGTCAAATGCTTTTTCAGCATCTATTGAGAGTATCATATGGTTCTTGTTCTTTCTTTTATTAATGTGTTCTATCACATTGATTGATTTGCGGATGTTGAACCAACCCTGCAAAACTGCTAGAACTTGTACAGGAATTCAGTAAAGTGTCAGGATATAAAATCAATGCACAGAAATCAGTTGCATTTCTGGACACCAACAACAAGACAGAAGAAAGAGAAATTAAGGAGTCAATGCCATTTACAATTGCACCCAAAACTATAAGATACCTAGGAATAAACCTAAACAAAGAGGCTAAGAATCTATACGCAGAAAATTATAAAGTACTCATGAAAGAAATTGAGGAAGACACAAAGAAATGGAAAAATGTTCCATGCTCCTGGATTGGAAGAATAAATATTGTGAAAATGTCTATGCTACCTAAAGCAATCTACACATTTAATGCAATCCCTATCAAAATACCATCCATTTTTTTCAAAGAAATGGAACAAATAATCCTCAAATTTATATGGAACCAGAAAAGACCTCGAATAGCCAAAGGAATATTGAAAAAAAAAAGCCAAAGTTGGTGGCATCACAATTCCGGACTTCAAGCTCTATTACAAAGCTGTCATCATCAAGACAGCATGGTACTGGCACAAAAACAGACACATAGATCAATGGAACAGAATAGAGAGCCCAGAAATAGACCCTCAACTCTATGGTCAACTAATCTTCGACAAAGCAGGAAAGAATGTCCAATGGAAAAATGACAGTCTCTTCAATAAATGGTGCTGGGAAAATTGGACAGCCACATGCAGAAAAATGAAATTGGACCACTTCCTTACACCACACACGAAAATAGACTCCAAATGGATGAAGGACCTCAATGTGAGAAAGGAATCCATCAAAATCCTTGAGGAGAATGCAGGCAGCAACCTCTTCGACCTCAGCCGCAGCAACATCTTCCTAGGAACAACAGCAAAGGCAAGGGAAGCAAGGGCAAAAATGAACTATTGGGATATCATCAAGATCAAAAGCTTCTGCACAGCAAAGGAAACAGTTAACAAAACCAAAAGACAACTGACAGAATGGGAGAAGATATTTGCAAACGACATATCAGATAAAGGGCTAGTATCCAAAATCTATAAGGAACTTAGCAAACTCAACACCCAAAGAACAAACAATCCAATCAAGAAATGGGCAGAGGACATGACAGACATTTCTGCAAAGAAGACATCCAGATGGCCAACAGGCACATGAAAAAGTGCTCCACGTCACTCGGCATCAGGGAAATACAAATCAAAACCACAATGAGATATCACCTCACACCAGTCAGAATGGCTAAAATTAACAAGTCAGGAAATGACAGATGCTGGAGAGGATGTGGAGAAAGGGGAACCCTCCTCCACTGTTGGTGGGAATGCAAGCTGGTGCAACCACTCTGGAAAACAGCTTGAAGGTTCCTCAAAATGTTGAAAATAGAACTACCCTATGACCCAGCAATTGCACTACTGGGTATTTACCCTAAAGATACAAACATAGTGGTCCAAAGGGGCACGTGTACCCGAATGTTTATAGCAGCAATGTCTACAATAGCCAAACTATGGAAAGAACCTAGATGTCCATCAACCGATGAATGGATAAAGAAGATGTGGTATATATACACAATGGAATACTATGCAGCCATCAAAAGAAATGAAATCTTGCCATTTGCGACAACGTGGATAGAACTAGAGGGTATCATGCTTAGTGAAATAAGTCAATCGGAGAAAGACAACTATCATATGATCTCCCTGATATGAGGACATGGAGAAGCAACATGGGGGGTTAGGGGGATAGGAGAAGAATAAATGAAAGAAGATGGGATTGGGAGGGAGACAAACCATAAGTGACTCTTAATCTCACAAAACAAACTGGGGGTTGCTGGGGGGAGGTGGGGTTGGGAGAGGGGAGGGGGTTGAGGACATTGGGGAGGGTATGTGCTATCGTGAGAGCTGTGAAGTGTGTAAACCTGGCGATTCACAGACCTGTACCCCTGGGGATAAAAATACATTATATGTTTATAAAAAAAAAAAAATGGAGGGGGTGGCGAACCATAAGAGACTATGGACTCTGAAAAACAACCTGAGGGTTTTGAAGGGTCAGGGGTGGGAGATTGGGGGAACAGGTGGTGGGTAATAGGGAGGGCACGTTTTGCATGGAGCACTGGGTGTTGTGCAACATGGAGCACTGGGTGTTGTGCAAAAACAATGAATACTGTTACGCTGAAAAAATAAATTAAAAAAAACCATTTACTTAAAAAAAAAAAGCTAGCTCAATAAAAAAGATGATTTTCAAATTAAAAAAAAAGAAATCATAAAAAGAAATAAAACCAGGTGGCTCAGTAGGTTAAGCGTCTGCCTTCGGCTCAGGTCATGATCTCAGGGTCCTAGGATCGAACCCCAAGTCGGACTCCTCGCTCAGCAGGGAGCCTGCTGCTCCCTCTGGTCCTCCCTCTGCTCATGCATGCTCTGTCTCTCAAATAAATAAAGAAAACCTTAAAAAAAAAAACTAAAAGAAAACATTTACTATATACAGAGAAGTCAAAGATTATTCTCCAGCTGAATATAGCATTTCTATAAATAAGAAGGAAAAAGACAAATATCTTAACAGAGACATGAAGAGAATAATATTGCAGGCATTTCACAGAAGATCAAATAAGAGAGACTTCTGCCTGACCGTAAATTGGAGTACAGCCACAATCTGGCATTGCCTAAGCAGTTTGAATACACCACACCCTACTACCCAGCAATTCCACTCCTGGGCATAAGCAACATGTGTACCAGGCATCAGGAACTCAGCAGCATTGCTCATTATAATAAAAACAAGAAACAGCCCATATAGTCAGCGACATTAAATTGGATAAACAACTGTGGTACATTCAAACAATTTTATAATACAACAGGAAAACTGGATGAACTTTAGCTAATCACATTATAATGGATACATCTCAAAAACACAATGTTGAACAAAAACAAAATACAGATTTGCAAAATACGTATCGTATGTTTTTCATTTTGACGATGTTTAAGTACCTGCATATAGTAAAGCAATGAAGAAAGGCAAGGAAATGCTTAAAATGAGAGGCTGGATTATGGTTCTCTCAGGGAGTTAGGAAGGAGATGCATTCAAAGGCCATGTGGGAACCGCAAATGTATCTGTAAAGTTCTGTTTCTGAAGCTACCTGTCCCATTTAAAGGTGCATATTTTGTTACAATGTTGTTATTATTGCTCTATTATTTGTATTTAAATACACAGCTCAGTTTGAAGAGCTACTGAAGGGGGATGGGCATCGGCAACCAAAAAGCATCTGGAAGGATAAACGACTATCCTCTGAGGCTAGGAAAGGAGGACCCTGGAATTTCCACTTTAATGTCTATTTGAAAAGTTTCAATGTTAATCCCAAAAGAAGGCACACTAATTTTCTTATTGAAAAGGAAAGATCCAGGCTTAATGGGTCTTTGCACAGGAACAATTATAGAGACCCTCCAGTGAGCCTAGGGGGTACACTGATGTCATTCAAGTTCATTGCCTACAGACCCTGCAAAGCTTGACCTTAAGAGACAGCCATCAAAAGTTCCTTCATAAAATTGATTGATAAGGGCGCCTGGGTGGCTGAGTGGGTTAAGCCCCTGCCTTCGGCTTGGGTCATGATCTCAGGGTTCTGGGATCGGGCCCCAAATTGGGCTCTCTGCTGGGCAAGGAGCCTGCTTGCCCTCTCTCTGCCTGCTGCTCTGCCTGCTTGTGATCTCTCTCTCTCTCTCTCTCTCTGTGTCAAATAAATAAATAAATGAATAAATAAATAAATCTTTAAAAAAATTTGATTAATAAAACCGTTCTTCCTTGGGCCCCTGGGTGGATCAGTCTGTTGGGTGTCTGCCTTTGGGTCAGGCCATGATCACTGGGTCCTAGGATCAATCTCTTAGTTCAGGCTCCCTGCTCAGTGGGGAGTGTGCTTCTCCCTCTCCCTCTGCTGCCACCCCCTACTCCCACCCCCGCTCATATGCGACCTCTGTCTATCTCAAATAAATAAATAACATCTTTAAAAAAACAAACACCTGCCTTTCTAGGGCATCTGGGTGGCTCCATCAGTTAAGCCTCTGAGTCTTAGTTTTGGCTCAGATCATGATTTCAGGGTCTTGAGATCAAGGCCCATGCCAGGCTCCCTGTTCAGTGGGAGGGTAGCTTGAGATTCTCTCCCTATCCTCCCCTGCCCTCACTCCCATGTTCTTTCTCTCTTCTCTCTCTCAAATAAATAATTTTTTTAAAAAAAGTTTGCCTTCCCTCACAGGGTGAGGGAAGCTCTTTGGAAGCATTCTTGTTTCTCAGCTTAAAATTGTTTATTTTTTCTTTTTCAAAAGGATTCATTACAAGGAAGTATATTTTGCTTTTTTTTTTTTTCCCTCCCAGTGACTTAATAGGTTTATATTTAGGAGACCTCACTCACATAGATGGCAGATAACAGACAAATCTGTTAATTTATGTCAGCTTTAGCATTTAGAATAGCACAGTAAACCAAAACCTTTCCTTCTTGTGTGCCTTTTATAACAACAATGTCACTCACCCCCCCCCATCTTTAAATTCTTCTCATGTATCAGATTCCTTATTTAAAGGGAGTTTAATCTCACCCCAGTGGTCATAACCAAATTGTGCAAGACATCATGTGACCCACTAAAGTCTTTGAAAATAGTTAATTTCTTTAATATTTTATTGATGATTTTAAAATTCTTTGATGATTTTAAAATTAAATGTTGTAGTGCATTTAACCAATTTTAATGTTAATTCAAAAAAAATTAGCAAGGGAGTTTTAAAAAAATCAAACATACAAAACCAAGAGCTGTCAGATTTAGGACTGAGCAGCAGGAAATTGTGCCTGGAACTCCAAGGAGGTCTCAGAAAATCCAAGCTTCACTGCAGAAGATGTGGACTAAGCTGGATGGATGGCTGAATTCATTTCCCAAAACATCTGTTTTGGATACTCAGAATTAAGCAGTGTCAAGCTATGCATTACTGAGATGAGACAAGGGACTATCAGAAAACAGGAAAGAGGGATGCCTGGGTGGCTCAGTCGGTTAAGCATCTGTCTTTGGCTCAGGTCATGATCCCAGGGTCCTGTGATTGAGCTCCATGAGAGGTGCTCTGGTTGGGGGGAGCTTGCTTGGTGGGGATCCTGCTTCTCCCTCTCGTTCTGCCCCTCCCCCAGCTTGTGCATGCTCTCTGTCAAATAAATAAAACCTTTAAAAGGTAGGAGAGAAAAAAGAAGGAAAGAAGGCAGGGAGGGAGGAAGGAAGGGAGGGAGGGAGGAAGGAAGAAAACAGGAAAGGAAACCATTGTGGCTAGGAACCAAATAAAGGGCATGAAATGTGCCAAAGGAAACTCCAGCTCTTCAAACCATGTGAAAAAAATAAAGGTGAGAAGAGAGAAGCAGAACAGTATTCCCATTTATACATGGAAAACACTGTCTTTAAGGAGAAAACCACATGAAACAAACATGGCAATATTAGACCTCACTAGAAATGACCAACTCTGGGCAAGCTTGTAATGATTTCCAGTCTCGGTCTACTAGAGCAAGGATGTCAACAGCAATGTATAGAGAAAAGTTGAAATTTCCAGGCAGACACATATGTCTTCATGTACCTGAGGGGCTCTCAAATATTTGAATCTTGAGTCCCAAGGTCTTCAAAAAAAGGTGCCATCCAAATAGTGCAAATTGGAATTCTGTAAGCCTTCTCTAATGATCCAAATTAAAATTGATTTCTTTCCCAAATAGCTTCTATCTATTAAGTGATTTATAAAGGATAAACTTGGGTGAAACAGCTTTATGTGTATTATCTCATTAACTTTTCACAATGACCTCAGGAAGTAGCTTATCATTTTCCTACTTTATAGAGAGGAAAGATAGAAAGAACCTATCTTCTGGAGAATGCTGATCTGTAGCAGCATCAACCTTGGAAATATCTGTTGTTCTAGTTACCATTGCTGAGTAAGAAACTACCCCGGGTTTCATGACTTAACACCACAACCATGTCCTATGCTCATGGTTCTGAGAGTCAGGAGTTTAGAGAGAACACAGTGGGAACAGTTTGCTTCTTCTCTCCCAAGTCCCAGGCATTGGCTGGGAAGACACAGATACCTTGAAATAACTCAAGCAGCTGGAGAGTGGAGTCCTCTGGAGGCTTCTTCACTCACAAATCATGCATGTGGGCTGAGAAGACTCAAAAGCTGAGCCCAGAGAACCTGCACATAGCCTATCCACTCCACCTGGTTGGCTTTCCTCACCACATGGCAGCTGGGGTGAGAATGGGCTTTCAAAGAAGCCAGCTAGAAGCCACATGACCTTTTCTGACCTTGATCCGGAAGTCATGCAGCATCACTTCCACCAGACAGTATGGGGTTGCAGTGAGTCACAAAGACTAGGTAGACGGAAGAGGAGGGTGGAAGAATGGCAACGTCAAACTGCAGAAAATTATGGGTGGAAAGGGTCATATTATTGCAGCCATATTGGCAAATATAAATTGTGCACCTCTACGCCCTGACTTTTTATTAAGATGGTTAATATTCATCTCTCTTTTTGAAGCCATTGTTAGTAGTTAGATACTTTGTTTTCTGCAGCAAAAGAAACCCAGGTGATAATGTTCATTACCCCAACTTCAATAATGGTAATGTTATCATCTGCTTTGCCTATTTAGTCTTAGAGGAGAGAGTGTATGTGTGTGGTGGGCTGAAAGGGGGTGACAGCCTTAGAATTGATGAAAGAGACACAGATGTGCAGAGATAGAGGCACCGAGATGGCTCAGTCTGTTAAGTGTCAGCCTTCAGCTCAGGTCATGATCCCAGGGTCCTGGGACCGAGCCCCACATTGGGCTCCCTGCTCAGCGGGGAGAATACTTCTTCCTCTCCCTCTGCCTGCAGCTCTCCTTCCTCGTGGTCTCTCTCTGACAAATAAATAAATAAAATCTTAAAAAACAAAAACCAAAGATGTACATAGATATATAATCTCTTGGCCTTTGGAGAATCTGGGCAAGAATTGGGGCAGACAGATTTCTGAGCCATGAGCAGCTTCTTTCACTGTAAGCGGGCTCCACAGTATGGGGGGAAAAAAGTAGTTTAGGGAAAAAATTACCATCAAGTAGTGGTCTTCAAATGCTGTTCACATATTCCTGGAATAATTTTGAAAGATTACGTACTCTTTCTCATTTCTAGGTTACCTAAAAATTTGGTTCTGAGTTTAAATAATTGTAGTGGTTGTAAGTTCCAGACCAGGATACAGGTCTGCCTTATCCTGCCTTATTCTTCTGCCTTAGCACACAGATCTATGTACAGCTGGGAAAGTCTGGGAGCCCCAAGGTTTATGGTGCCTGATTAATCATTACATGGGGCATCTCCTCTGTTGGCACCCCCCTGGGAAGTTTCCACACCCTGAGGTAATAGACCAAAGTAAGATATATGTGCAAGGAATATGCTTTCTTTTGTAAGGGGATGTGGTAGGGAGACCATACATTTTTTGACAATAAAAAGGGACACTATTAACTACTCTAAGACATAAGCATAAACCAGGAAAACCAGGATATAAAGTGACCCTAGCAATTAGAACCCTAGTAAGCTACCAAGGGAATCAGTTTACAATAGAGAATTCATGGAAGCTGAAGATCTCATCATCATTTTACTGAAAACTGCCCATTTTCAGTATTCCTTCAAAAGTTTTCCATAGCCCCCAAATTTGTACAGATCTATTATTAAGCTAGCATCCAGCCATACCAGTTGTCAAAGTACTAAAATATCACCGTACATGTTAGTAAATAGAGTAACAATAATTGGAATAACCAATCAAAATAATCAATAATCTAAATTCTAGCATTTGTGTTTCATTTCAGAAACCACAAGCAGGCAAACTGTGATTCTAAGACCTCCTTGTGGAATGGGTATTGGACACAGAGCTTGGGAATCTGCTACAGAGAACTTGCTATTTATTTCCAAAGTTGACGGGTAGCGGTGAAGCCCAGATATCCTTATATAGAAGAAATGAGACTTGCCACTTCTTTAAATGTCTCCTTCAGGCTTCTAAAAGAAATGCCTGTCCTTCCCCGTGGGGAGAAATAGGGCCTGGGTTCAGGAAGCAGATAGCAAGGTGACTGGGTGTCATGGACTCACAGTTGTCATGGGCATAGACAGCAAATGCCTTCATTGTGGGATAAAGTCATCTCTGATAGATTTTTGAGATCTTTGTTTTATTTGACAACTTAACGCCTGAAGGAAGGCAGCTGGCCCTGTGCTTTGTAAACAAGTCTCCAGAGAGGGACTCTCCCGGAAATTTATCCAAGGATGAACACAAAGAATCCTCTAGCCAGACGGTGCTGTGTCTCTACCCTCTGTCTTGTTCCAAGGTCCACACTCTTCCTCCTTTACCTGACTGCTCTCTTCTTGAAAGAGAGGGTCTAGAAGCTTCCACTACCTCCAGTCAGCACCAACCTCTCAGCACACTTCTATTTTTTTCATGCTCTTTATGTCTTCTTTTCTTCAGCCCTTTCTCCTTTGTCTCTATTAGGAACTGGGCTCTTCCCAGTCACAACCTCATGGTTGGCACAAGTGGTCTCCTGATTAGCCTCAGTGGGTCCACGGAAGCCTCCTGTGCTTCCTCACCAGAGGAAAAGAAAACAATATGCAGGCAGGCTCCTGGCCTCCACAGTGAAGATCAGATCGTCACCATCTACTTTCCATCTTTTCCCACTTCCCTGCCTCCCTCTCTGCATCTCCTTGGTATCACACAAATGATAACTTCATTTCAGGTAAGAAGAAAAAGGTACAAGTGAGGAGCAGGTGCAGGGAGAGTAGAGAGCTATTACAAAGGGCAACCGATGAATCCCCTTCTTTTATGACTAATGTGATCGCTTAATGGTGATCAATCCATAGGAAGTGATGGGCATTGTGATGTAATTCCCCACATCGAGTCAGGGAGCAAACAGAATTATCATTTAGTAATAATGCTGACAAAAGTATTGAATGAATGATCAAAACCAGCACACCAGTCAATATACTATCTGGAAATTATTAGAATGATTTTATGAATGAAATGGATTACAAATAATACGACTAGATAAGAAACTTACATGATATAGCATTCACTTCCTGAGACAATAAAAAGAGTATGATCTATTCAATATTTGATTTATATTATAAGTTATATGACTGTATTACTTGAATACTGGAACATTACATTTTACCATTTTATATCCAACATTAAAGAGACCATCCTAGATACCTGGACACGATTTCTTCATTTGCATGATTTCTTCACTTGGTAGTGCAGTGGATTAAACATTAGTAGACTTTTAATAACCTTGTATTCACATTTTATTTTAACATATGTATTGGAATGATTATCAAGGGGATAGTTATCACCTCATTTTAGAAGGAGAAAAACAGTGGGTCTCAGAAAAATGAAACACGTTAGTGAATGTGAATAATTCTGAACTGAGATAGGGTACCCATTTCGGTCCTCTATAACTCAAAGAACACCTCTCACATTATGTCCCTCAGTGAGAAGGCTCATCCATTTCAGGAAGCTCTAAATAATTACCTAATGGCTCAGAAGTGGCCATCAGTCACTGGATATTATGATTGTGCTGGGCTGAGTAATAAATAACCCACCCAGATGTCCACAGCCTAATCCCAGGAACCTGTAGGTGTTATATGGCAAAAGGAACTTTGCAGATGTAAGGATCTTCAGATGGGGAAATTATCCTGGATTTTGTGGGTGGGCTCTTAAATGTAACCACAAGTGTCCTTATAAGTATGAGAGGCAGAGGGAGAGGTGACTACAGAGAAGACAGTGTGAAGATAGAGCAAAAATAGAATTGAAGATGCTTTGCTGCTGGCCTTGAAGACGAAAAAGGGCCCATGAGCCAAAGTATGCAAGGAAGGTAGTTCTAGAAGCTAGAAAAGGCAAGAAACAGATTCTCCACTGGATGCTCCTTTGACACTTTGAGCTCAGTTCAGTGAAACCCATTTCGGACTTCCAACCCCTAGAAATGTAAAAGAGTAAATGTGTGTTGTTTTAAGCCCCTCAGTTTGTGGGCATTTGTTACAGCAGCCATAGGAAACTAATACAGTGATGTACAACGGGACTCTGAGGAAGCCCTTCCTCGGTCAGGGAGAAGCCAAACTGTATTCTGAAATTCTATAGGCTGCTGATTTCAAGTTAACTAACCAGACACTCATGGGGGGGTATCGGGATTCCTCAGTTGCAAGGGAATGGAAGAGAAGGGGAGCTACCTGAGTCATGTCTACTAACTACGCAAACATCACATTGGCTGACAGGTACCCTTGGGTCCCAGGAAATCAGCTAGAGACCTGGAAATCTTCAATCAAACTAGTAACTTAGAGGAAAGGGCCAGAATTTCACCAGGCAGGCTGAGCATTTATAGCTTCATTAAAGGCTACTAAATTATATGACTCAAGAATATCACTGGCAATTCATTCGGACAAGAAATGTTTCTGTGGGTTTTTACCACAAAACCTCGTTGGATCTTACACTGTATGACTATGGAATCTACTCTCACTTTTTGGAGCCCAAAATATCTGTCTAGTTCTTTGGCTTGCAATATGAACCTAAATAAAAAGTATGAGGGATTCAACATTTCTGGATGTTGTCATTATAACCCAGCTCTCAGTGACCCTGTACAGAACCTCTGATTCATTTTCAGATGATACAGCTCCTTTTTCAAGATTGTAGAAGAGGGAGCACCTGGGTGGCTAAGTCAGTTAAGTGTCTGTCTTCAGCTCAGGTCATGATCCCAGGGTCCTGGGTTCGAGCCCCATGTCAGGCTCTCTGCGCAGTGGGAGCCTGTTTCTCCCAATCCCTCTGCCTGCTGGTCTGTGTGCTTGTGCCCTCTCTCTCTCTCTCTCTCTGTGTCAAACAAATAGATAAATCTTAAAATAAAAAAAAGATGATAGAAGATGATAGAAATAGTTCCTGTTCTTAGAGTCAAGAGTTTAATGCCATCTGATCAGGCATGGGAGGAATAATGGAAGAACGTCAAGTAAGCCTTAACATCGATCCTTAGAGTGTCTTTTAAATCAGAAGTACAACATACATGATAAATTCTTTTAAAGAATTTTCTAGTCTTTTGCTTCTACTTTCACAGCTGGCTCACTTTACTCACGGTGGTGTGACAAAAGAAAGTAGGTTTCTGGATTATATATATATATTTATTTATTTAAAGATTTTATGTATTTATTTGAGAAAGAGAGAGAGAGAGCAGGAGCAGGGAGAGAGGCTGAGGGAGAAGCAGACTCCCCGCTGAGCAGGGACCCAGATGCCTGGCTCTATCCCTGGACTCCAGGATCTTGACCCAAGCTGAAGGCAGATGCTTAACTGACTGAGCCACCCAGGTGTCCCTCTTTTTCTGGATTTTAAAGCACAAAAAGTAGCTAGACATCCTGCAGTGATCCCAGTGGTTTCCAAAACAGGGCCACACCTATTCTTCATTCCTCCCCGCAAAACTAAAAGGAGTGTTTAATACATACAAGTTCTTCTCTGAAGTGTAACATGAACATTTAAATTAAATGATAGCAAAGAATTCTATCAGGGGTAAAATCACTGTCCTCAGCATGTAAATAAAGACATGGGGACTCAATGGAAGGAACATTATAATATAGTGAATGAGAATACTGGTTAGAGGGCTAAATAGCCAAGGTTTGACTCTCAGGTCCCACTATTGGCTGCATAACTCTGGGCAAGATTCTCAATTTTTCTGAGCTTCACTTCACTAATCTTTGAAATGGTGATAATAATAGTACCTACCACCTAGGGCTATTTTGAACATACATACCTATATAATACATATAAAGTTGGCCAGTGCAGAACTTAGAAAATATTCAGAGCTCAAAAAATATCAGCTACCTTTACATGACCTTGAAGCCAATAAGAATATGATTTGGAGTATTTCATTAAATTATAATTTGTCATAATCTAGCTTGACAAATAATGACTGAAGGAAAGAGATAATGAGACATTTTAAATATGGAACTGGTTACTGAAGGAAATTTTATTGCCAAACAGGTGCAACTTGCTTTTTATTATGAAAACAAGTTGCATATATTTTGAACATCAAATAGATCAAAGGACATACAAGAAAAAGTTAATCTTTCCCTTACTGCAGAACTTCAGTTGCATTCTATAGAAGTAATCACATAGATACATGCATGCATATGTGCGTGTGCGTGCGTGTGTGTGTGTGTGTGTGTGTGTGTGTAAAATCTAATTTGACTCCCAGATTTCCTTCTTGTTCCTCTTCCAGGAGATTTTCATCCAGCAGCCTAAGTGAATCCTAAAACAATTAAATCGTGTCACATAATTTCCTTGCTTAAAATACTCCAATGGCCCACTGTATTTAAATAAAACACAAGCTTCTTACTCTGGATTACAAAGTGCTACATACTCTGGTCTCTGCTGTTCTCTCTAACCTGTCTTCCTCTGTTCTCTTCTAAGCTCCAGGAACACTGGCTTTCCCTCTGTGTATATAATCAACATTTGGCCTCATTCCCACCTCAGGACCTTCACACTGTCCCTTCCCTGGAATGCTCTTCACCTTGAACTATCCATAGTTATGTCTCTTTTTTATTCAGATCTCAGATAAAACCATCTTCCCAGTTCAGGACATAGCTGACTCTACAACTCAAAAAGCCACTCGGTTATTCTTTATCATTTCAACCTATTCTGAGTCTTTGTGCAGCATCTAATACCACTCTATATTTTTATTTGTTTGCCTATTTTTACTTATTCATATGTTCAGTTAGGTAATTGCTAGCTTCTCTGTTTCCTAGAAAGGGACCTTCATGATAGCAAGACTAGGGCCTGTTCACTCCTGGGCCTCTTTGCCTAGAAGGATGCTGAAAAATAATGCATGTCTAATAATGCTTCATACATTTTTGCTAAAAGTTAATGAGGGCTGTTTAGGTTCCTTTTCCAAGTAATTTCAAAAATGGAGCTACATTGCCCTAGCGCATTCATCGCTGTACATGTCCAATCAAGTGCCAAAAGTTTAATTATTGAGGCAAAGGTATATACAATTTAAATTTTGATCACTGTTTCCAAATCACCTTTTAACAAAGTTATGCCAATTTACATTCTGATTGGATTCCTTGAATCTTCTTTTAAGTGACTTCATGACATGATATTTGAGATACATTCTCTCAATTTAGAAGCTCAGGACACTTTATTATTTCATGACTTTGAAATGCAAACAGGATAGCCCAAGTGCAGACATCCACAGTAGACCTTCGGAATGGCTGGAGAACCCGCATTTATAGTTACTGACAATTAGGTGAGTTACTATGAGAAGCGTCATGACTCCCTTTCAAAGGTCTCTCATTACCCAAGAGTCTTACATCTGAATTTTTAGCAGTAAACAAAGGTTTACTAATCAACAACTTTCCCAAGCATACAAGTATAATTTATGATAACAAAAATCTTAGTTGATGAGGATTGGATGGAGACACAGAAAACCATAATGACAGAAACAGGTACCTTATTCGAAAAGGTTCTCAAATTCCATGAAAATTCCATGAATTTATTTCTCCCCACCAAAGGCTTCTTTATCTTGCCCTTTGAGTCACCTATGGCAACAAGCTCAGATTCTGTGTAGTAGTAACTGGAGAATACCCTACTGGTGAATGTCTACCTGTATGTTCATTTGTTTAAACTATATCACCAAGACCAATGACAGAAGTGGGGGCGTATAGACACCATTGACTCCTCCATGCCATTTTGTGAAAGACATCCTCTCCCAGTGCAAAACCAACCAATTAAAGTCACGAACAACAGCCAGAAGGGAGCCAGAAAACAAAGCCATAGACGTACAGACATTCAACCTCTACAGGAACCTCATTCCAGAACTTCCACCAACCAATTTCACTCAGAAATATCTTTAAATGTAACATGAATTTTCAGCAAAGATCATCCAAACATCTGCTATTTAAGCACATAAGATGTTCTCTATCGCTCATCTCTTTTACTCAACAGCAACGTATTCTCCCCTTAGAAGAATTACAGCACTGGAAAAAATTGCCCAGTTAATTCAGAGATACCAACTCTGGGTTCTCAAGATGTACCTGCATGAAGTATCCAATATGCTAAATACAGAAAAATGGGGGTACTTACAGCAGGGTGTCCAGTACAGTAGGCATAGCTGGCATGGGACTGATAGTGCAAGCTTGCTCTTGGAAAGGAATATGTGTTCCAGGCTGGTTGGCTGCTGTTCCACTGAGAGCTGAAGCCAGGGCTCATGGTCACTCGGGACTTACTAGTCTGATAGGCTCTCACTGTGGAGCTAGACTATCAAGAAGAAAGAAATGCAATGTAAAGACAGGTCTGCATAAAATCCAAGTCAGCTATATACAGCAGTAGGCACTTTCTTGTAGGACAGTGCCATGGGTCTTGGCTGGTTAAGGCAAATGGATGATTCCTTAAGGCAAGGCATTAAATATTGTACTGACTAGGAGAAAAGTATTTTCTCACTGTTAGAATTTTAACTGGATCACAAAGCACAAAGGCTCATTGAAATGGATCTTACTGATTTTTTTTTCCAGTTGCAACATGCAACCCCATCCTTCATAAATGAGATGTGTTTTCGTGGTGCCAGCAGTGGTGATACTGTCGATCTTACATACACGTTCTCTCATCACGGGGTTCACCCTAGAAATCCACTGTCGATCTCATCTGAATGCAATAAACGAGGATGAGGATGGGACTGAGGCACAGATTAGTCCCTGACTCTAAATGGTCTTCAAGTTCCATGAATACTATTGCTCTTCTGTGGGAGGCATCCCAGAAACCTGGTCATATGTCACGATTCTACTACCTAATGGCAGCATAATGATGAGGGATTTGAAACCGTCATTTACCCTCAACCAGCCGTACCCATGTAATTAAAAATAGAGAAATAGGGAAATATCTATTAACTTGCCAAATGTTAAATATACATGGTTGTTCATAACTGAATATAGGGTAGAATGAACTGGAAACAAAACTCACTTGTATCTTCTTTGTCTTCAGATAGCCATGACATATAAGGCATATGATAGTTTCTTTTCAGAGAATAACTTTCTATCATCAAATTGCAATAGCTACTTACCCACGTAGTATAGCAACTTCCACAATAAATTCTATTTATAAATCCATGGGCATATGCCAACTTAATCACTAGGAAAATGCACTAATCTCATCTCCATTATATTCAGGAAACCTAGTGGGAAAAAACTTCTACCTGAGATTGTGTTCCCCATTAGGCTGGATTTTGATACCATTAGATACTTAGAAGAATGACTTTTCTGAAGACAAGTTTGGGCATCTTGGAGTAACTGAAAGAAAGCAAGGGCCTCGGCAACTGGAAGGTTCTAGGCAAGGCTATTTCTCTCACAATAACCTCAAGATACTTGGAAAGGGAAGAGAAAATATAAACCAGTGATTCACTGGTAAGCAACTTAAAATACTTAACCCCCAAACTAGAGAACACAGCCTTGTTGACATAGACAAGTTGTTTTTTTGACCCTCTGTCTCTAGTCTCATTCTTATACTAACTAACCATGTGTACTCTCCAAGTGTTCAATAGTTCAATGATATGTGCAGGTACAGCAATGCAAAGGTAGACACTGCTGCCTACTTCCCTAGGACAAACCTGTGTTGGAAAAGCAATAGCAGACTTCTATAAAATTGGGATTTTGGTGGGGCGCCTGGGTGGCTCAGTCAGTTAAGCATCTGCCTTCTGCTCAGGTCATAATCCAGGGTCCTGGGATGGGCTCCCTGCTCAGTGGGTGAGTCAGCTTCTCCCTCTCCCTCTGCCCTTCCCCTGCTCATGCTTGCTCTTTTTCTCTCTCAAATAAATAAAAATCTAAAAAAAAAAAAATTGGGATTTTTGTACATGGTCCTAAGTATGGAAGCTCCATATTTATATGTTATATGTGTGATATATACTATCACTTCAAAGAGTAACAAGCTCACCCTCAAAACTATCATTGGCCCTGAAAGTCTCTTGGCTTTCTGCTCTGCATCTCTGGTCACTAACATTAATCACTCTCACTAGCTCAGCAGGTTCTCTGGCTAGCTCCTTCAAGACGGAAACGTGGTTAGTTCCTTTATCAGTTTTCACATTTAGATCAGCTCCTGGACCTTAACATTCTTGGAAATTGTGTATGCACTCATCTCTTGGTTTAATTGCGTTCCCACATCACTTCAGTCTCTCCTCAATGATTTTATTCGTGGTGGTCTTCCTCCTGCAAATTCTTTTCGGTCCCTCCTTTACAAACCTCACACTCAAGCTACACTTCATACTTGGTCCCAGTTCCCATGCCCTTGCCTTCTTACTCTCACACAGCCCTCCCAGTGTGGCTCAAACACTTCAGTCTGTGATTGCATTGTTTTGTATTGTTCCCACTATATGTAAATTTCAGCTCTCCAACCTGGCTGAGAGTCTAATGAGGTCAAGATCAGGTATTGCTGTATTGCCTTTTTCGCAGCCTAAGGAGTCTTTATCTCCCTTGCCCTTGGAAGGCTCTGAGAGTGTTTATCTCCTTATCGCTGCAATCATCTTTCCCTCTGACTCCTTGACCCTTCTGACTGTACCTTCCTGTCTCATCTGCTTCCTTATCTTTCTATTTGCTCTCCCCAAATGAGGTCTTTTGCCAGGGCTTAATTTTCAGTTCTGTGCTATTCATTCTTTTAACTTTCCTCCTTTGTGATCTTATTCCTGGTCAAAGCTTTAAGTATTAATTCTACGAAGATGATTCTCTGATGTAATTTAAAAGTATGTATTCTCTCCTAAATTCCAGTCCCAAATCTTAAAATATCTGCTGGATATGGATGTATAATTATCAATCACCACAAATGGAACCAAAGTTTAAGTTACTGTGTATAAAATTAAATGAGTGTATTGTTTTACTATAAAATTTCACCTCCCCACAATTTCTTTATTTCTGCTAATATTATGGCATTATTTTGAAGCCAACTGCTTTGACCCTTTAGAATGCCCGTGACTCATTTATTTGCCCTCCAGCCCGATATCCAGTGCCACCAAATTCTATTGACTCTCTTCAGTAAGTCTTGAACTGATGCTGTCCTTTCCATTCCCATTACGAGTACCCAGTTCTAGGATTTTATCAGTTTATATCTAAGTCACAAAACTGCATCAACAACCTTCTATCTTAAGCCTCAATTTACTCTACACAATGACATCAGATTAGTTTTCCTAGAAACTTGCTTTTACGGTGTTACTCCCTAATGAAAAATGTGCAGTAGTTCTCTTCATTCCCTCTGAGACAAAATCCAAAATTCCTAGTCTCCTTGAACATTCTTTCCAACCCTAACCAATAATGCAAGGTTTATTTTTTATTCCTTTCTATATAGTCTCAAGCTCCAGATAGATTGTTACTCCGAATAAGATTTGTGTCGGTCACACCTGTCTACTTCCTAGAATGTCCTCCCCTGCACTTAATGCACTTGACCCTACCAGACTCTACCTTTTCTGGAAAACCTATTTCAACACTCAGCCACCAACCCAAAGGGACTTTCGCTTCTACTAGGCACTGGCATTACAGATTTTCTTTCATATTCTTCTGGCTCTTTCATTTACGTGGTACCCAGAAAATCAATACCATGACTTCATGAGTAGAAATCATCAAATCCCCTAATTAGTCTGTCACACAACAAGTCACATGTCTCAACACACATCTTTGGGAACAGGTGTCTCAACTGTATTTCTTCAGAAGGAGAGCCCATGCAGGAACTTGAGTATAGGTAGTTCATTTTGAAGTGATTCTAGAGAAAATCAGTAGGAGATTAGGAATGTGACAAAGAAAGGATAAGACAATCCATTTGCATCACTGAATAAATTATTACTAATGGAGAACCAATTCCACTGGGAGGCTCTGGGAGACAGTATAGAACAGGTTTCAGAGTTACCTTACCGGAAGTGCTAGGAAACTGGGGTATTTAACCTGATTTCCATTTGTCATTGGCTGAGGGCTACTACTGAGAGCATTATTCCCTGGCACAGGCATAGCTGGCCTGCCCCACACATAGGCCAAAACAAAGTTCTGATGTAGAGAGTCCCATGGGACTGTTAAAATGCTCTGAGAAAGTAAGTGTCAAGGAAGTATGGGCAGAGCATCGATAGCATCAATGTTAGGTGGATGACTCCCTGAATTTCTTCTTTTTTTAAATCCTTAAAGATTTTATTTATTTATTTGAGAAACAGAGAGAGAGAGAGAGAACACAAATGGGTGGAAGGGCAGAAGCATAGGGAGAAGGACTAGCAGCCTCCCTGCTGAATAGGGAGCCCTATGTGGGGCTCGATCCCAGGACCCCAGCATAATGACCTGAGCTTAACTGACTGACTGAGCCACCCAGGCACCCCTTCCTGAAATTCTTTTTTTTTTTTTAAAGATTATTTATTTACTTATTTATTTGACAGAGAGATACACAGCGAGAGAGGGAACACAAGCAAGGAGAGTGGGAGAGGGAGAGTCAGGGTTCCTGCTGAGCAGGATCGATGCGGGCCTCGATCCCTGGACTCTGTGATCATGACCTGAGTCAAAAGCAGATGCTTAAAGACTGAGCCACTCAGGCTCCCCCTGAAATTCTTTATATCTGTCATAGAACCCCAGACACTTGAACTTTCCTTTTGCATGACTGAGAGCAAAGAGCTCAAAAATTTTGGTCAAATTGGCTTGACTACACTAATGTTAAGGATTTGAAAGGATAATGCACAAAAGAAAATCCTGGGATGGCCAGTAAGCATGGTGAAGAGGTGCTCAAAATCGATAGTCATCAGGAAAATATAAAATAAAGCTATAAGAAGATACCAGTTTATATCCAGGCAAGAGGCTAAAACTAAAACCATTGATAACACTAAATGTTGGTGAGGTTACGGAGGACCTGGAACCTCATACATTGTCAGGGTAAAACTATATGGCTTCTGCTTGGTGGTTTCTGATAAAATTAAGCCTATCTCTACTTATGACCTTGAAATTCTATCCCTATTTACCCGAGGAAAAATGATTTACACAAAAATATTGTATAAAAATGTGCATAGTAGCCTTATGCATAATGGTCCCAATCTGGAACTTATTCAAATGTCTATCCAGAGGAAAATGGTTTAAAAAAAAAAAGTGCTTTCATATAATGGGATACTACTCAACAACAAATAGAACAAACTTCTGATGTACGCAACTACATGGATAAGTCTCAAGATCATGTCAAATAAAAAAGACCAGGAATAGAAGAATAGATATGTGTGATTTCATTTATATTAAGTTCAAAGGAAGGAAAACATAGAACAATAGAAACCAGAAAGTGGTTGCTGGGGGTTGGATGAAGGAGAATTGATTAGAAAGGGGAATGAGGTAATTTTCTGGGGTAATGGAAATGTTAGTCATCTTATTTTGGGTGGTCATTACATGAATGCATACATTTGCCAGAACTCATCAGGTGTGAACACTTGAGATCTGTGCATTTTATGTCTGTCTGTCTTTCTTTCTTTCTTTCTTTCTTTCTTTCTTTCTTCCTTTCTTTTTCAGATTTTTATTTATTTGAGATGGAGAGAGAGAGCACACAAGCAGGGGAAGTGGCAGGCAGAGGGGAAGGGAGAAGCAGGCTCCCTGCTGAGCAGGGACCCCCCCCTCCCCCCGCCACCGATGCAGGACTCAACACAGGACAGGGAGATGGTGATCTGAGCATAAGGCAGCCGCTTAACCAACTGAGCCACCCAGGTACCCATTTTATGTCTTTCTTATATTTCAGTCGAAGTGAAATATACTTTGGCTCCAAAAGGCTGATTCTGAATTTTCCATGGATGTGGAGGATAGAAATGTCTCATAAAGCTGAAGCCCAATTGATCTAAAAGTCCTAATTTTCTAGACCTCATAATTGGCTAGTCTGAGTTCTGCTATCTTTTTCCTTCTTGGTCTACCCTCTGAGAGCAATGCCAGGGAGAATCTAACGGCCAAAAGGCAGGCAGCCAGAGAGAAGAGCAAAGAGTCTGGATAAAGAGCATCTGAATAACCAGGAGCTGGCAGCATCATTTGGTGTCTGCCAACAGATCAGAGGTCAGGGCTGTTGGAGCAAGAAAAATGGAGCACAGCACAAAAGAAGGGCCCTCTTACATGCTTCCAGAAATTACAGAGCTCCAGGGAGCACTTGCTGTTGGCTCTACTCAGTCAGCACTAGCAAACAAAAGAAAGATAAAGGGAGGGGCAGAAGGAAGCTGCACAAGAAAAAAAACGCAATAGGGAAGAAAGCAATAACACCAAGATTTCCAGACACAACTGAGTGCGTGCTACAAGGGCATACTAAGAGGTAGCATTTACATGCAACTTACTACTTCTCAGACACTGTTCTAAACGTTTGGTTTTTTTTTTTTAAGATTTTATTTATTTATTTGACAGAGACAGAGATCACAAGTAGGCAGGCAGAGAGAGAGAGGAGGAAGCAGGCTCTTCACGGAGCAGAGAGCCCGATGCGGGGCTCGATCCCAGGACCCTGGGATCACAACCGGAGTTGAAGGCAGAGGTTTTAACCCACTGAGCCACCCAGGCGCCCCTGTTCTAAACGTTTTATATCGACACTGGGATAATGCATGTGTTGCTCGTTACAATGCTATAAGGTAGTTACTATTATTATCTGCATTTATAGGCAAGGAAACTGATGCAGAAGAAAAATGAGATAATTTTAAAATGTAAGGATATAGAACCACTAAGCAGTTGCATGGATTCACACCCCAACTGGGTGCTCCGTAATCCATCCTCCTCTTCCACTATCTTGGTTTGCATTCTCTCTGAAACAGATTCTACGGCAAGGACTGGTTTGGTGTTTTGTTTTGTTTTGTTTTCTGTTTTGTTTTTTTGGGGGGATGGGGGGTTAATTACAAAAATCAGGAGGAAAGGAACAGTGAGACTGGCTCAGAAAATGAGGATACACTATCACTGTATATGTGAGCCATGCTATAAAGCAACAATCAGAGAAGTCTCTTGAGACATTTGAGCAGTGTTCAAAATGCCACTCAGAATTGTCCACAGAGAGATGAGAGGTTAGAGCCCTGGTGGAGTCACCCAGCGGGTAAGGGTTGCTCTCAAGGAAATGATCACTGCTAGCACTTCCAAGCTATGTTTGGACATGGGAGAATAAACTTTCTTGGTATCAAAGGAGAGCCTGGGGCAGAGTTGAAAAACACACAATTAAAGTCAGATAGGACGTCATTAATGCTTGGTGGATAAGAGCCTTCCTTTGCAGTTGGGGTTAGAGTTGAGATCAAAGATGAGCCAGAGAGGGGTTAGGAGAATGTTATGTGGTTACCAGTGGTAGCTCCTGCAACCACCTCTCTGAGAGTTAAGCATTATAGCTATGTTTATTATAGAGCTTTTACAGCTACATGTGTTTTAGACATTGTCTCTGAATCCTTGGAACGTTTGAGGACCTAGGTGTTATTATCCACATTTTCCTGAAGACAGAGGGGCATACAATATTTAGGCAACTGGCCTAGACACAGCTAGGAAAGATACAGAGCTAAGGACTGAAGATTCAAAGGATGCAGAAGTATGGCTGATTATGCAATTAACCACTTGTCATCTCCAAAAAATAAGGCTTAGGAATGAACTGCATACTGCACTCTAAAATGGATTAAGAGCGAAACCATTAAAGGTAAAATTTGATATGAATATATAGAGAAAATCAATGATCCCAAAGAGCACACAATGGTTGTGGGATGCAGGCATAAGCATCACTTACTATTACAGAATAATATCACCTTTCCCTTCTGGTAATATCATTATTACATGGTAATGCTCTAAAGTTAACTCAAGTTCAATGATCAGCGATGATACAATAACCAACTCAAACTGCCCACATATGCCTCCTCTAAAAGTTTCTTAGTCTCCATAAGTGAATGTCCTCCTCAGCAGGAAGAAATTACAAGGAAACTCTAGAAACACACTCAATAAATTTAAACTGAAATTTCTTTAAGTATATTCCAATGGTAACCTAAAAATGCTGCCAAAGGTGTCTTAAGGGGAATTTATATTCTTTATAATAAATACTTTTGAAATGCATACAATGTACTTGTATGTACTAATAGAGCAGAGCCCCATAATAATTATTGTAGTAGATGTGCTCCACTAGTCTACCAGCCCTGCCAGTCTTCCCACGGCTCCGGCTGACCACAGAGTATGCCTGTACAAACATGGTCATCCCAGGTTAACTGCGTCTCCAACCTCCTACCTAATCTGAGTCGGTTGAACCAGGTAGTTACCAGACCCACCCTGGGCCAATCGGATGACTTCTCCCGGAAATACGGACTTGTCATCTGATGACTCATAAGCCTCCACTGGGCACCTGAACAGAAGTGATGTAAAGGTAGAAATGGGGTTTGTTTGTATGGATATAGAAACAAACCAAGCCCTTCAGAGGGCTAGTGGGGCTGGCGGGGGGAGGAAGAGGGAAAAACAACCTATGGATAGTAACAGAGGCAAGAAGTAAGAGACACTCTTGCTTAAAGGACATGAAAGGAACATTTCAGTTCTGGGTGACTTTTATAGTTTTTGGCTCTGGTCTCTTGCAACATTGGCTGTACTCCTGATCCCAGTTCCATAAGATATTACTGTATCCAGATATTAAATCCTTCTTTCCTGCTTAGGAGATCTTGAGCAGAAATTGCAATTAAATGACCGCTGACTATGCAAAGTGAAAGGAACAGATGTGCAGAAAGAAGCAGGGTTGAGAACATGTGACCCAGATGGAGAGAGAAACCAAGAGCTTTCTGGTTCCCACAAGGCCTGTAATATGTTTCATGGGAATCCTGTGAACCATTCCAGTGATTCCCCGTTTGCCTTCACTCATCTGAGTGCATTTCCCTTCCTAACAACCGAATGGTTGCTTTTGGGGCATTGGTATTCTTTTTCTTTGTCCATGTACCTTCATTTTCACCTGTAGAATGTACTTATTGTTCTCTTTTGGCTTTTTTTTTTATTTTTACATTTATTTATTTGACAGAGAGAGAGATTACAAGTAGGCGGAGAGGCAAGCAGCGAGAGAAGGGGAAGCAGACTTTCCACTGAACAGAGAGTCCAATGCAAGGCTCGATCCCAGGCCTAAAGCAGAGGCTTAACCCACTGAGCCACCCAGGCACCCCCTCCTTTGGCTTTTTAGAATCAGCATTTCCTGCTGACATTAGGGATTCGGTGACCCTTCATTGAAGATTTTAAAGTTGTTTCCATTCTAAAGCAAGCATCATATAAGTAAAGATAAAAGTCGTGAACCAAACATTACATCTAAAAAGACATTTTGGGTCAGCCAGTGAGCAGAAAACATGACCAAGTACGCATAAGCGATGGCAATCAGCAGATGGGTAGAAATTCAGAAATACGACATCTAGCTTTGACTCCTAAAGCACAGTGCTGTAAACGGAACCACACCTATATTTTTTGTGTCATTCTTTTTTTCCCCAACTGTTCATTTTATTTTTAGTTTCACATTACCAATATTGTAATAAGGGAGGATTAGTAAATATTTATGTACACATCTACACGCATGTGCACCCATGCACACATACACATGTATATACACACACATGCATCAGTTTCATAAGAACCCACAATGAACTTTTTTAGTAAGCAAATGTCAACATGAAGTTCACAGAGAGGCTAAATGACTTCCTGTGTGTGTTTATTTCCCTGTACTGCCCCTGAGGAAGTCTAAAAAGAACAGTTTCTACCCAAGGGCTCTCAGAATTTCAATAGGTTTTTCAAAGTTCCCTCTCCACCCCGTGCCCCAAGCAAAGGATTCCTGCTGTGAGGTTTCTAAAGATTTCACTTACAACCAGCCGAAAACAGAGCCTGAATGGACAGTAAAACCCACACCAAGCCTCTCTTTGCACCCCGTGTGGGACAAGTGGTTACTTTGTTCATTTACAAAGGCTGGGCAAGCGAGGGAGAGAGAGACAAACTGCCCGGTTGGTATAAGAAGCTCCTTTCAAATAAATCCTTTCAAATGGATCTAAATCATGACACTCAAAAGGAAGGAGGCTGCCCAAGGAAACTGGGAACGACTTCTAAGTTCTTCTCACACCCCATCGCCCTCGGAGGAACAGAAAAAAAGTTTTCTCTTCTCTGACGTACTATCTTTTATAACATTCCTCAAAGATGAGTCTCTTGCTTGGTCTCCACAGACTGGCTTCTCTGAGGAAAATGAGGCCTTCTTGTTACTGTTATTGTCGCTTCTCTGAGAGGGGGACTATCTTGATTTTTCTAACACCGCTTCTTTCATGACTTGTAAATATAAAGGGCCTGAGTGATTTGCTTTGCTTATCGGAGACCGTTTTTATAAAATGATCATAAAACATGGTGCTTTCTGGCAGTTCGTGCTATTGTTATTGTGTGGCTTCAAAACTTCAAAGGGTGGAACATGATAGAACATTCTGTATGCTCTGCAGACCCATTTGAGGGCTCTTGCCAGACCCCCTGGTGGGATCCTAGCCCCCGCTGAAGACTATCCCTAGACCAGCAGATCATACTAGGTGAATCCCCCAGTCACTCGTATCTAATGGGACGAGGTAGTGACCAGCCCATCCTGACTAATCAGATGCTCTCTTAGACCCTGGGAATGGCCACATAGTAACTAGTAAACCCCTGTTAGGCTAGAGGAAGAAAAAGCTCTGACCACTACAAAGTACAAATTAAAAGAATGACTGAGAGTACTTGGGAGGTTGGAAAGAGGGTTTCTGGTGTGAATGCAAATGGAAAGGAAATTTCACATTCACTCAGATGCTCTCACATACTTATCCAGGAACAGAATCCAGTAAGTCAAAGTCAGGCACTGTTCTCTCCTAAGCTTTTTCACTTTGGTGAATTCCTACACCCTTAGAATACTGGTCGACTCTGCAGCTCTTGCTAAGAGGAGAGATGACTAGTATAGTGATTGTACTTTTTTTTTCTTTCTTCCCCATGTTACCTCAACTTTTATTCCCTGCCCCACCCCCACGCCCCTGCCCCACCTGATGGAATGGTCACAGGACCCTGACAGCAGCTCTAAGTGTTGGAAACAGGATTGGTTCCTAAACCAGCAATTGTTACTATGTTTGTTTGTTTGTTTTTAAAGATTTTATTTATTTATTTGAGAGAGAGAGAGAGTAAGAATGAAAGAAAGAAATGAGAGGGGAGGGTTCAGAGAGAGAAGCAGACTCCCTGCTGAGCAGGGAGCCTGATGTGGGACTTGATCCCGCGGCTCCAGGTATCTGAGCCGTAGGCGGTCACTTAACCAACTGAGCCACCCAGGCGCCATGTTACTGTGTTTTTAAACACTTATGTCAGAATTTCTCATGGCCTGACCATGCAGGATATGCCTTTTCCTCCACCCAGCTTACCTGGGGCCAACGGTGAATGAAGCCATATTGGCTGGGGGCGGGGTGACAAATAGCCCTCTAATTCTGCACCTTTGCCCCCTTACCTCCCTGAACAGGAGTGGACAGCTGCTGGACAGCTGCCCGACTGGCTTTGCTGCCTGCAACCTAGACCCGCACGGTGGTCGAACTTAATGTGCCTCCCAAATGTAGAAGAGTTACGGTAAAAATGCACCGTTGAAGGAACAGCAGCTGACGGTAAAAGAATGAATAAACGGTTATGCAAAGGGGAAATCTGCTATTACATTAACACCGTGAAAGAGGCTGAGTGCAAGAGATGATTATTGTCTGAGCTCAGTTATAACAGATGCCTGAACGGGCGAAGATAGGTGTTTGCTGAGACCACTCTTGCGTTTTGGAACCTGACAAGACCAAACGGAAGCCTGCAACCCTGAGTGGCCTTGCCCAGGGAGACATTCTTCATACAATGTGAGGATGAACTGCACTAATGATGAATGGCTACATGGGATTCGAATCCCATTTAGCCATTATCTTTTGAGTTGCATGTCATTTTGCTGTGAGGGGTCCGTGGCCAGAGACTGGGGCTGGGAGATGAAAGAACAGAAAATCTATACATTGGTTTCTATCTCTATCCCTGGTTCCTGGCCCAGAGCTCATAAAGCCCTTGCGATTTCCTAAGTGATAAGAGTACTAGGAGCAGATTTTGTTCTAATATTTGGTTCCTGGGACAAAACTCCTCAATCCCTTGGGATTTCCTAGGCGATGGCTGGATCTTTTGTTCTAAGGAGGCAATGCTTGGAGGGCCTCCGGAGGGGAGCTGGTCACCAGAAAGACCAAGCCATGATTCGAAGTTTGGGACTTTCAGCCCCAACCCCATTCTCCAGAGAAGGGAATGGGTGCAGATGGAGTTCATGAGTGTCATGCCAATGCGGTAAAGCCTCCATAAAATCCTGAAAGTGAGGTATTCAGGTGATGGAGCTTCAGGCTGGTGACCACGTGGGGGTGCTGGCGGTCAGAGAGTGGCCTATGCGTCTCTGCCATCTGCATGTTCATCTGTAATCCTTTATCATATCATTTTATATAAAAAAATTGATAATGTAGTAAGTAAACTCTTTTCCTGAGTTCTGTGAGCTGCTCTGGCAAATTAATCAAACCCGAGGAGAGGGGCATGAGGACCTCTGATCTACAGCCGATTGGCCAGAAGCACAGGTGACAGCTCTAGACTTGCAACCGGCATCTGAAGCGTGTGTGTGCGTGTGTGTGTGTGTGTGTGCGTGTGTGTGTGTGTGTGTGTGGCGCAGGGGGTGGGAGTGGGGGCAGCAGTCTGGTAGGATCTGACGCCGTGTCCAGGAGACAGTGTCAGAATTGACTTAAACTGTGGGACACCCACCTCGTGGCACCAAATCACTTGCTTTGGGGAAAACTTCCACACATTTGGTGACCAGAAGTATCAGAAGTAATGTGTTTTGTGTGAGTCGTAAAGGAAACACCCAGGACCGTATGTTTTTGCCACTCACCCTTCCTATGCCTCAGTTTCCTTTTGTGATGCTGGACCGATAAGAGAATCTACTTCGTAAGATTGGCATTGGGGTTAAATAAATTAACAAAACATTCAATAGAGTGTCTTGTATTCATTAGATGTTACTACTGATTACTATTGAATTAAAATGTGATTACTTATTTTTTTTTTGGATTTTTTTTTTATTTATTAATTTGACAGATGGAGGCAGGCAGAGAGAGAGGAGGAGCAGGCTCCCTGCTGAGCAGAGAGTCCTATGCGGGGCTCGATCCCAGGACCCTGGGATCACAACCTGAGCAGAAGGCAGAGGCTTTAACCTGCTGAGCCACCCAGGCGCCCCTACTTATTTTTTTATTTTTAACACCGTACAAACACATAATTTTAGGAACTAGAATTTGTGAAAGACTTCTTTCCTTCCCTCTCTCCCTTTTTCCTTCCCCTTTCTCTTCTTTCCTCCCTCCCTCCTTTCCTTTTACCGTTCCTTTCTTTCCTCCTAAATGGAAAAAAAAAAAAAAAATCAACCTAGCAAGGGCTAATTTCTTTATATCTGAGTAATTGATTCTAATACTTATTTTTCTTTTCCACACTAAAAGTCACTTTATAGCTAATTCCTGGCTCAATGCACATTCAATGAGCCCAACCACACTATTGCTTCTGCCTGAGTGTGTTGGAAGTTAAAGTCACATAGAACATCCCTGGAGGACAGTCCCACAGCCCCAGAGTGACTGAAGACTGGAATGGGCAGATTCCCCAAAATGAAATTAGCCTATAAAAATGACAATAAGATAAATGGAAAACGATTCTTACAAGTCTTTTAATAGCTTAACGTCAAGAGGTAAGCTAGTTCATCTGTTTTAAGAGGAATTGCAATGCTAGACCATGAAGTGATGCCGGGGCAGGAGTTAATAATCTTCTTATCTCTACCACGTCTAGCACCCTGCAGATGTTCCACATGAATCATCCAGCCATTCACTCATTAAACACTTATTTAATGAAGGCCTACAATGGGCCAAGTATTGTGTAAAGGCTGGGACTACAAGTATGAGAAAGAAATTAATAGAGATGAATAATTAGCAAGGGAGACAAACATTTGCATAAACACATAAATAGCGATATAATTGTTTTCATGGGGAAGTAAAATGTAGTAACGGGAATATACAGCAGGGGGCCCTACCATAATGTGGCAGCAGAGGAGGAAGTTGTAAGGGAGGCTATGTATACTGCTGGGTATAAATTGGAAGAAGTAGTATTTAAAACAGTATCTGAAAGAGGGGCGCCTGGGTGGCTCAGTCCATTGAGCATCTGGCTTTTGGTTTGACTCAGGTCATGATCTCAGGGTCCTGGGATGGAGCCCCATGTGAGGGTGTGGGAGCTCTCTGCTCAACAGGGAGTCCGAGGTTTCTCTTCCTCTGCCCACCCCCCACTCATGCATGCCCACACTTGCACCCTCTCTCTCTCTCAAATAAATAGATCTTTAAAATAGTATCTGAAAGATAGAGGAGTATTCTAGATGAAGAGAAGATGAAGGTACTAAAAGCATGATCCTGACTGTGTGAAGTTTCGGGGGCAAGAGAGAGCAGGGTGAACATGAGAAGATCAGTGGGTCCAGAGTTAAAAAGAAGAGCAGTGTGTCCTGAGGCTATTCTGGGGAAAGGGTCTGGGAACTGGAAAAGAAAAAAAAAAAGCCTGGAGGGATAGGGAGGGCAAAATCCAGAAGGATTTTAGGAGTTTAAGTTTTTACCCAAGAGCAAAGGGTAACTAAGATGGGTGAATGGTTAGATTTACATTTAAGAGCAAATTGTTTTCTGGAAGTCCCTGGAAAAATGGATGGGGGTGGGATCAGACCAAAGGGGAGGGTTTGATTAGGAAGGTAAAGAATAGAGGTAATAGTACAGAATAGAGGCGATAATAACCTGAAGCAACGTCTAGATTTGAGATATATTTAGTAGAGACTGTCATTAGGACTTTGGAAATTAGGAATGGGCGGAAAGGTGTGAAGAATCACAGGTGATTCCCAGGTGAATGATGACATAGTCGTTGGTTAATTTAGGGAGCAAACAGAGGTGTTCATCATCAGGAAGTAGGGTAGTGTCCCAGCTAATCCTCAAAGATAATAAACTCAATTTTCAACCTTCTGGTGTTGAGATGTCTGTGTGTCTGCAGTGTAGAGAACTACGAGCCTAGAGTTCACCGGAAAGCACCAGGCTGGAGAATTGGAAGTCTATCAGTAACCATAACCATGCAAATGAACTGAGTTTAGAAGGCAGAAAGCTTAAGGCTATCACAAAAGTTATTAGTATAAGCTTCAGGTGATGAGCTAATTCAATTAGGCCTAGTATCTAAAAAATTAATTCCCATCCGCCAAAGATGTAAGGAGTGGCTTATTAGTGGAAAGTTCTATTACTGTTTCCATGCTGCAAAGTATGGCAAAATACCAGGAGTAGTTTGCCCTTGGCATCAAGCTCATTCTAATATTAGTACCACTTACTGAGTTTTCATTCTAAAGCAAACAATGCACTCCATAAAAATCATCACAGACTGAAGAAAACAAAACAAAAACGGACTAAGTGTCAGAGAATTAAGGATAGAGTCACAAATGAATCTTAATTTTTTTGTTTGTTTCGGGTAATTTATTTATTTATTTATTTATTTATTTATTTATTTTTGAGAGAAAGAGAAGAAGAAAGC
The DNA here is from genome assembly GCF_922984935.1 of Meles meles. NCBI lineage: Eukaryota > Metazoa > Chordata > Mammalia > Carnivora > Mustelidae > Meles > Meles meles. Next base: position 23,826,939 of record NC_060069.1, on the reverse strand, counting down.
ATGCACACACATGTGCCCACAGACATGTGGCCACAAATGGCAAGGGGAGTGGGGCCGAGGGTGAATCAGAGAGAGAACCTCAAACAGGCTCCACACCCAGCTGAGAGCCTAAGGCAGGGCTCAGTCTCACAATCTGAGATCATGACCTGAACCAAAATCAAGAGTAGGGCACTTAACTGACTGAACCACCCAGGTGCCCCTGTTTTGTTATTTTAAATGGTAATCATTACTCAAGGACTGTCCTACCCATCATGTAACTTTGATTATAATACCTCTCCAATGCATTTTCTGCAAGAAATAATGCCAGAACTTAATGTCTCCTTAGTATGGTTATGGTTGATTGTGTAGGATGTTATGGTGTATTTGTTACAACTATTTGCTCAGCTCATTAAATAACAGGTTTTTATTGTCAACATGTGCAAGATACTGTGCCAGGTCTTATAGAAGCACAAAGAAGTGACAGATTGTCACCCCGAGTAAACTTTCCATCCATTTGAATATAGCAGTAGATACTCAGTAAATGTTTGCCGAAAGAACTGGCCCTACTCCCCGCCCTCTTGCTACCAAAATTATTTTCAAGTGTTCTACTGAAATTTGAGCTAGTGAACGCTTACCCCATTGTAGTCCTTTAGCGGATATTAACTGTTTCCTCATCTTTCTTATCACATCATTTTGGAACTTATATCGTGTGTGTGTGTGTGTGTGTGTGTGTGTGTGTGTGTGTGTGTGTGTGTGACAGGTATATCTAAATTTAAAACTGTTAGGGAGTGCCTGGGTGACTCAGTCTGCTCAATCGACTCTTGATTTTGGCTCAGATCAGGATCTCAGGGTCATGAGATCAAGCCCCGCATTGGGCTCCGAGCTGGATATGGAACTTGCTTGAGAGTCTTTCTCTGCCTCTCCCTCTGCTCCTCACTCTACCTCTCTCAAATAAATAAATAAATAAATAAATCTTTAAAAGTGTTAAAATATGTATTTAGGCATACATTTAGACACATACATGTACACACATGTGCACACATACATTCCACAGTCTTTTAGATCAGGGTTGGCAAACTTTTTCTGTAAAGGGCCAGATAGTAAATATTTTAGTCTTCATGGGCCATAAAATTTTGGTACTAATTATTAACCTGGCATTGGAGGGTGAAAGCAGCCACAGATATTCTGTGAAAGAATGGGTATGACTGGGACGTCTGGGTGGCTCAGTCAGTTGAGCATCTGCTGTAGGCTCAGGTCATGACCTCTGAGATTGAGTGGGGGGGCCGCCTGCTCAGTGAGGAGTCTGCTTCTTCCTCTGCCTGCTGGTCCCCCACTTGTGCACACTCTCTTTCTCTGACAAATAAATAAATAAAATCTTAAAAAAAAATGGGTATGACTGAGTGACAATAAAATTTCAATTGTAAAAATAAACAGGGAGCTAGATCTGGCTTGATATAGTTTGCTGAACACTGTTCTAGACTCTTAACTATTTTTTTTTTTAAATCTTTGTACTTTTCCCAACAACTAGCAATGAAATGCAATGAAAATAAGCAACGAAAGGAGAGGCTTTGTCTCAATTTATACATGTCTTTATATGCTGATAGAAAACAACCAATTTTGTAATTCCAAGGGAGGAGGAAAAGCTCACCAATATGGTGAATGTGTAAAACAGTGGTATTGATGAGATTGACAGGGAAGAAGAAAAATGGGTTTGGGTAGAAATATTAACATATCTATCAGTATTTTTTTCCAAATACCGACAGAATATCCAGTTGTAAATACCCTACAGAAACAAAGATGACCAGGTCTAAGTATAAAGTTATAGAATTATAGGCTAGAGAAGCATATTTTTGACCATGCACCAAAACAAAAGCAAAATAGCTAAGATGACCTGAAAAGATAGTGTTTCTGAGGACCCAGGTAAAAAAATAAATAAAGAGGGGGCGCCTGGGTGGCTCAGTGGATTAAGCCGCTGCCTTCGGCTCAGGTCATGATCTCAGGGTCCTAGGATCGAGCCCCGAATTGGGCTCTCTGCTCCGCAGGGAGCCTGCTTCCTCCTCTCTCTGCCTGCCTCTCTGCTTACTTGTGATCTCTCTCTCTGTCAAATAAATAAATAAAATCTTAAAAAAAAAAATAAATAAATAAATAAATAAATAAATAAATAGAATCAGAAGGCTAAGAACAAAGGCCTGGGGTCATCTACAGGGAAAAGTCTATTTTCAAGTATGGGACTGCTGTGGATTGAATTACTTCCTCCCCAAAATTCAAAATTCTGAAACCCTGACCGAGTGTGATCATATTTGGAGATGAGGTCTTTGGGAGGTAATGGTGTAGATAAGGTCATGAGGTGGGCCCTCATGATGGTCTTAGTGTCTTTATAAAAAGAGACACCAGGGAGCTTACTTCCTCTCTCTCTCTCTCTCTATCTCTTTCTCTCTCTCTCCACCATGTAAGCACACAGCCAGGCAACCATCTGAAAGCCAGAAAGAGAGGCCCCCCAGGGAACTGAATTGGCCTGTACCTTGACTTTGGACTTCCCAGCCTCCAAGACTGTGGGAAATAAATCTCCTGTTGTTGTAAGTCATCCAGTCTATGATATTTTGTTGGGGTAGCCTGAGCAGACTAATGGTAAAAACAAAGGAGAAAGCTGATTAGTTACTTCTAACTAGCAAATTCCCTTTTAAGGGAATATCACTAGGGGAGTATAATTATCATTTTGCAAGTGTTCGGCAACCACATCTCACTCTGTAATCCTAAACAAAAATAAGACCTTTCTAAGTTTCTTTGTTCGTTTTTCTGCAGTGCTGCCACTAATCCAGTTCACTCTAGAAATGACACAGGCAAATATGGGAAATGTGCTTTAAGGGTTTAGGAGTAGGCATGTAAATTCATATACCAGTGTATGTATATAGTATACTGTGTATGTGACATCGACATTTATATTTTTGTGATTATAAAATAGGTATAATTGACCTAGAGCTGTGCATAATGGCAGTTTCCTTCATCTCTTCTCTTCCTTAAGGTATAATCTACTGAGAGTGTGCTCTGTAGTCTATGTAGCTTCCATAGAATGAGGGAGAAATGAATAGGCTCTGAGAGGAGTATCAGGGAAGGATTCAAGTAAACTTGCAGGGAAGCACAGTTTACATGATTATATATATATAACACAAACATGCACATGCAGTGAATCATGGCCCATCTCTTGGTGCATATTATTAATACATCACCACGACAATGTGTGAAGTCATCACTGAGGACTCTGGGGCTGGAGCAAGTGAATGGTGAGACTAAGTTTCAAAAATAAGTATCTCCAACCCCAAAACGCACGGTCTTCATCATCTTTGTGACATTGCCTTCTACTCAATGGATAAATCTCAGAAGCAGAACTCATCAGAAGGGTCTGCCCCCCCCCCAACCAAAATATTTGAAATAAATGAGAGTGAGAGATAAAAGAAAATTTATGGGGAAAGTCCCTGGAGAGTCATGTTTCCCTTTTGAGGATTTACTGTGCTGGGCAATAAGCTGCTGTCTGAGATGCATCAGAGAGGACAGTGAGATTTGAGAAGTCATTGTTTTCTAAGAATTCTTTTGGCCTCTCCCTGATCCATTCTTCTTCCCAATCTCCATAATTTCTACTGACATAATGAGGAAGGTATCTGGCCTGAAGGTCATTCACTCTGCAGGCACACTAATGGCCAAGGGAAGGCAAGTCAACGAAAGGCTGTTTCTAAAATATCTGCCTCAAGGTTGCAGAAATTAACACTATTAACAGGAGGGAAGATGGGAGTTCAAATGAGGAGCTCTAGGAGTAGTAAATTGCTTCAGAAATAAATTAGCTATTGTTTGGATGTTGGAATAAAACCAGTAGAAGAGTTTCAGTGATGCCTCTGTCGCTGCTCGTGGAGCAGATGGTGTCTCCGTCGGCTAGGAGGGGATTTAGCAGAAAAGCAGCTCTAAGAGAGAGAGGACTTGTCAGATCTTGGAGCAGCAACTGAGACATCCAGGTAAGTGTCTGAGAAACGCCTGGATATTCAGCACATCACTTTTAAAGTTGCTGCGGTGAGTAGGAAAGATGGATGGGGATAATCTGTATCTCCATAGTCAGAAACTGCCAATATTGCAAAATGGCTTGCACATTACCCCTCAGTAACCCTTTCTGGCAGAAGGCTTGATTTGCCGAGTTGATGTTGAAGATTTTTCTTTTTTTCTTTGTCTTTGGGATGCCTAACTAGATACAGCAGATTGGGTTTGGCAGTCGTAAAAGGAAACATATGTGGTCCCATTAAAGAAGCTAATCTCACATTTCCTGTCACATCGGAAGTCCCAACTTTGTAGGATCAAATCCATAAACTAATATATATATTCAGTAAACCATGGTTAAGATTAGGCAAGGCATTCATGTTTGTTTGTACAAGTTGCAACTGAAACAGTCTTTATTTTAAGCAGCATATTTTTAGTCTAACTGAAAATATCACTCTGTGAGTATTACAGTGTATGTGTGTGTGTGTGTGTGTGTGTGTGTGTGTGTGTCCAGACACTTTCATTCCCTCCAGAAGCTTCACACAGAAAAATATATATTTTTTGTTAATACTTTAAAATCTTTGAACTTATATACTTTCTCATTCCCCACCCCCATCCAACCTCAACTCCCACCAAAAACTGTGAGCTCAGTCATTCCAATCCATTAACCAGTACTCAGGTTTGGTGTTCACATTTTTTCTAAATGCATTTTAACTTCATATCTGTTTTTCCAAAGTTAGAATTTTAAGTTATGATGTTACACAAAGAAACAACACTTTGGAGTAATCACCACGGTTGTTATGATGGTTTTTAAGATCTTATCTGGACCTGAACCTCCCCCACTGATCTCTTCCTTCACTCCCCCTTAATCACCCTGTTCCTTACTGGCCTCCCTGTTGTCTCTTAACACACACTCAGCATACTCTTTCCCCAGACATGGCTCTTGCTAGTCCTTCATTCTGGAAAATACCACCCCCCCCCCCCAAATATCATAGCTGTGTTTACATGCCACTTGCCAGAGAAACTACCCCATCCATCCTAATAAAATGGCACCATGTTCATCCCACTCCTCAACTATCTATCCCCTTATTCTGTGTGGTAAGCAGAATTCTAAGATGGTCTTCAAGACCCCCACCTCCTGGTTTACTCTCCTTGCATAGTCCTGTGAAAATGGATTTTACTTCTCTGATCAGGTTATGTTATATGGCACAGTTGATTTTACCAAAGGAAGATTATCTGAGTAGGTCTGACCTAGTCATATAAGCCTTTTAAATCTGAGTCTACAGGTCCCAGGAAGAGAAAGTCAGAGCTTCGCAGCAACAGAGAAATTCTCCTGCTGCAGCAACTGTCATGTTGTGAACAGGACCACTTGGCAGGAAATGGTAGGTGGCTTCTAGGACCCAAGGACAGCTTGCTGTTAGACATTAGATTAAAACAAGGATCTTAGTCCTATAAATGGAAGGAGCTGAATTCATTTGATAATTCAAAAAGACCCCACAACTTAGATGTCTTCCCGGGAAGACATGTTGATTTCAGTCATGTGACTGCTTGAGCAGAAAAGCCAGGTATGCCATGTTAGACTCCTGACCAAAGGAAACTCTGAGATGAATCTGTCTTATTCCAAGCTGCTAGATTAGTGGTGATTTGCTACATAGAAATGGAGAACAAATACTACCTTTTAATTTTCTCCGAAGCATTGATCTCTAATGGACATGTTTTATATTTACTTTTTTCCTTATATATTATCTGTCTCCCCTCACCAGAATATAAGCTCCATCAACCCATGGGCTTCATTATTATCTCCTAAAACAGTGTCTACAACATAACTGGCTCTTACTCAATATTTATTGACTGAATGAAATAAATGTGGTATTTGAAGGGGGTGGATGCTTACTTTAAAAAAAGGTAAAATAGAAACTAGTGTCAGATGACACTCAGAAAAAGTGGAAGGGTCCCTTCCCAAGAGACTGGCTATTGTCCCATTATACTCTTTAGCACCACCCTCGTCCTCATCCACTGTCCTCAGATATAAGCTGAAGTGGACCCTTCTCAGCAGTGAGACTCGCCAATATCTCCAAAGCAGGTGCTACGAAGCAAAGGCAACATTCCCTGAAGGACTTGTAAGGAATCTCAAGAAAACAAAGGAACCCCCAACTGAAATGCGACTCAAAACTATGAGAAGATACTGCTTCATATCCATTAGAATGATTACAATAAAAAAAACCAAAAAACCAGAAAATAACAAATGTTGATGAGGATATAAAAAAAAATGGAAAGACTTGTGCACTATTGGTGGGAGTGTAAAATGGTATAATGCTGCCAAAAACAGTATGGTGGTTCCTCAAAAAATTAGAAATAGAATCACCATATGATCTAGCAATTCCACATTTGAGGACACGCTTAAAATAACTGAAAGCAGGGTCTCAAAGAAATACGTGCACATCCGTGTTCATAGGTGTATTATTTAAAATAGCTAAAACGTGGAAAGAGCCTAAATGTCTACCGGCAGATGAGTGAATAAGCAAAACATGGTTTACACATACAGCAGAAGATTATTCAGCCTTAGAAATTAAGGGAAGTCTGACATATGCTACAACATGTATGTACCCTGATGACGTTATGCTAAAAGAAATAAGCTAATCACAATAATATAATACATTATGAATATACTTAATAGCACTGAACTTAAAGATGGTTAAAATGGTAAATGTTCTATGTATTTTGTCACAATTTTAATAAAAAGAGGGAAAAAAAAGTCCATAGAGGGGAATATTTTTGAAAAGCCAGCAGCTAGAATAATGCCTAAAGTTAAAAAACAAACAAAACAAAACAAAAAACAACAACAAAAAAATGAACCCTGTTCATGCTCAGGGAACCAGTGTAAATAGGGAATTCAAGGTTAAAACCAGTAAAAGAGGAAAAAAAGATATTTCATATATACCAGCGAAGAATCCACCCCAAAGATGAAATCTTAAAAACCTGAAGCATACAATATAACTAAAATGAATTTTTAAAAGCAACAAGAAGTAGGATGCATGGAAAAGTAGAAAATGTACAGCTAGCACAGAAAATTCAACTTGCTTCTTTCTGACAGATCAAAAAGGTAAAAAAAAATTGTAATGCTATAGATTTAAATATAATAAAAAACTAGACCAACAAACACATATATACACATATATATATATAATACTTTGTGCTCTTAAACTAGAAGACATATTTTCTCATAAGTCATAAAACTAATTGACTACAATGGACTATGTCTTCACACACACACAAACACATATCCTATAAATCATTCCCAGAGACCACAATGGGAAGAAAGTGGAAATTAAAACAAAAGATCTTACTGCTCTCCTCCAAAAATCAAGGAAATTAAGTTAAATTAAATAGAATGAAAGAATTGATTAAATAAAAACTATGAATCACACACCTGATTAAAAAGTAGAATTTAATGAAAGTCAGTTTCTATAAAGCTCAGTAAAATAGAGAAGGAAAAACAAACTTTTGAAATTAAGATCTTTCAAAAAAAGAAGGTGGAAAGAAATCAATTTGACCAAAAAAACCCAAAACAAAACAAAAAAAGAAAGGCACAAAGAAGCCTACTTTAGGGGGGTATTGGGGGCAAATAACTACAGATACAGAGGATTATTTGAGTAGGAAATAAAAGAAAGATAAAAAAGGAAGAATATTTAAAAAATAATTATATTCATAAGTATACATAATCTTAAAACGATAGAAGAAGAAAGAAAACTACCTAGAGCATTACATAGGTTGCTTGTGTAGGCCACTAAAATCTAACTCACAAACATAAATTCAAAATTATTAAATTAAATATTAACAAATTAACCTAGCTCTATTCTTTCTGTTCTGTCTTGAACACATCAAGACAAAAATAGGGGTTTCAGAATAACTGAATCTACCTACCACAATCTGTCTACTGCTACTTAGCAGCTGTGTGACCCTGGGCAAGTCAAGTGACCATTGTGTACCCTAGTTTCTCCACAAGTAAAATGGTTGTTTGAGAAATGAATGAGATAATTTAAAGCACCTGGAACACTACTAACATAAAGAACTCAATAAATGTTAGTCTTTTTATTGCTGTTTGTTATTAGCATTTCATCCAGGACTGATATGAAAAATATGCAGCATTTTTACCAGCGAGAAACTCTCAGCAAATTACATGGGACAGTAATATCTACTAGAAAACTAAAAGAAATACCACATATTACGGCTAAATACTAGAAATGATCTCTTTTCTATCAGGAACTAGATAAGGATTCCGTTACTTGTTCATTACTGAATTGGATATGCTAAGCAACCCACTAAGCCAAGGAAAAAAAAGCCACAAATTGAAACAAAAAATACCTGTCTTTATGCCAAGGTAACATGCCCATCTCCACAGGGGTTAACTTTAAATTTATAGATTTATGAAAATAAATAAAATAAAAGATGTATAAAGAGATTTCAGCAAGGGAGATGGATTCAGAATCAAATTACATAAATTAATAGTTTTCATATGCATTCACTGATTAGAAAACTTAAACAGAATCTATTCACAAGTACTCCTTCCCTCCCCCAAAAAAGGAAATCGCAAGGAATAAATTCATCAGGAAGTATGCAATGACTTTATAAGACAAAACTAAGACACTTTTTTTTTTAAGATTTTATTTATTTATTTGACAGACAGAGATCACAAGTAGGCAGAGAGGCAGGCAGAGAGAGAGGGGAAGCAGGCTCCCTCCTGAGCAGAGAGCCTGATGCAGGACTTGATCCCTGAACCCTGGGATCATGATCTGAGCTGAAGGCAGAGGCTTAACCCACTGAGCCACCCAGGCACCCCAAAAGTTAAGATACTTTTAATAGAGCTTAACAAACTGATTATAATAGTCATATGGAAGAGAAAAAAACGAAAAAAACAATGCATGGAAACCTCTATCAAATGTAACATTATAGTATAAAGGGTGACCAATTTTAAAAACGATGTGATATAGGTACAAAGGTAGCTAAAATAGGGGCACCTAGGTTGCTCAGTGGGTTAAGCCTCTGCCTTCGACTCAGGTCATGATCTCAGGGTCCTGGGGTTGAGCCCCACATCGGGCTCTCTGATCAGCAGGGAGCCTGCTTCCCCCCACCCCTCTCTGCCTGCCTTTCTGCCTCTATCTGTCAAATAAATAAATAAAATCTTTAAAGAAAAAAATAGCTAAAATAGATTATAGGAACAGAGGAATTTGAAAAAGCCTATGTGTGCATGAGAACTGAGATTTTGACAAAGACGGTATTTCAAATCCTAATGAAAATAACTTAGTATTGAATAACTAGTATAAAGACAATTGTCTTTTTTGGGAAAAAAATTAAAATAAGATTATACTTCATCACTGAAACACACACATACACGCCCAAAACCTAACGTGTTAAAGAACTAAGTTTTGTGTGTAAACACAAAAACTTAACAACAAAAAAACATTGAAGAATAGACCTCTCTTCTTCCTAGGTAAGAACAATCCTCGGACGTGGCCTGCTAGCCCTCAGCCTCTGTGACTCTGAAAATTCTTTTTGCTTTCTGGTCCAAGATGGTGACCAAGAAGCCTCCTGAATTTACCTCCTGCCATGGAAACGCCAAATCTGCAGCTACACACAGAGAAATTCACTGATAGAAACTAGTGAGTGACTCCTACATGTTGGACAAGCAAGAAAATACCTACACTTAGTGTCTTAGGCCACCCTCAACTGCTGGGAGCCACTAAGAACAAAGAAGGGGACGTGAAGGATCCCTTAGTAAGTCTGGTTTGTATGTGAAACAGATACTGCCATATACTGCTGGAAGGAGTATAAAATGTTACATCCATTTCAGAGAGCAGTTTGGCAATTTAAATTAAAATTAAAATATTTCATATTCTATGGCATCAACTCCTTTTCATTGTATTTCCATGAGAGAAACAAACCCACAAATGAACAGGAAGCATGTACAATAATTCTGACTGCAGGACTATTTTTAATGGCAAAGATTAGATATCATCTAAATGTTAATGAACATGGAAAATTAAATAATTACATTCTACAGCAGACTGTGTTAGCTGCCCATCCATCAGCCAACTTTTTCTTTTTCCTTATAACCAGAACAGCTTTATTTGCAGTGGTAAGTGAAGTCTGAATGATAGATCATTATGAATCTAAGCTGTTGTAACCATCCAGCTCCCCTTTGCTGAACACTCATGTTCTCACCCTCTCTTGCTGCTGGTACAGAAGTGACCCAGTGCTGGTAAGATGTAGTGGGATGTATGCTGAGGGTATGGGGCTTTCTGATTAAAGGAAAGCTATCTTGACCTAGCTCTCTGACTCTTACTCTTTTTTTTTTTTTTTTTAGATTCAAGAATTTTCTGTAATTTCCAAAAAAAGCTAGAACATATTATAATTGTAGCCACTAGAGAACCATAAGAACAGTGACTTTCTGTAAAAATTTCTGAAGTAGTTCAACACACCACACCCAGGAGCCCAGGTGATGTTTAGCAATGTCCTGCTACATCTAAGAGAAATGTAGTGAATATAATAATACTTGGCTAATGTAGAATTTAAAAAAAACTTAGCTTATATATGGACTTCCACTGAATCACCAGTCCACCTTTTTTATGTAAAACTGAAACATTTAACTGTCAAGTTTTTGAAGTAAGACTCTTTAAAAGAAATAATAAGTTTTAAGGCTAAGATGTACCAAAGACTCTGAATAGGATTTACTTCTATTTAACATATTACATATCACTTCCTCAAAATACTAAGACTCCTAATGGAGCCAAAATAAAAGTCGTTTTCAGAGATGGGCACAATGCAGAAAATTCAGAAGGTAAAGCATATCTAAATTTGTTAACAACATGATTGATGCTGGAACAGAATGGAGAGCCCAGAAATGGACGCTCAACTCTATAGTCATGCAACCAACAGCCAACCAGCACGACAGATCAGCAAAACCAGGCATGGCTTTGTGAAAACATAGGAAACTTTGCTTTACAAAGAATGTAGGCTCTTTCTCAGACTTGGTACCTCAGCATGGAAGGCTGGATATTTATGCAGCATTCATGGTACACCTGCTGTGGGCCAGAGATTGGACTGGGCACTTGAAATTCAAAAAGGAAAAGGCACACTCTTCTCTCTTATGGAATTACCATCTAGTTGTTGCTACTAAATAACACAGGTGTGTGATGAATAGAATATTACCACATAAGCAAGGTCAAGGAAGTTGCCTAGATTGGCACTAACTAACTCTGTCAGGGAAAGGAGGAAATAAAGTAAGAGGTGCTACAGGCTTGGGTGAATGTGTGGGGAGCAATCAGCGGTGTAGAGAAAATTGAAAGAAACCAGGCTTTCCTGATGCATGAGCGAGAGGGAGTCATACGGACCTATGACCTATAGTCATATATCGCCATATAGTCATAGAGCTATCTATGGTTGGAGCCAAGCTTGAAGGGTTGGTAATGCTAATGACAAGTGCCCACCCTGGGTCCTCAGACACCAGGAAGCAACTTGGGTGACACGGTGGGACTTGGATTTTGGAAATGTTCTCTGGCCTGGGTGGAGTAGAAGGATGGAAGAGGGGCAAGCTGAAGTTGGGAGAGCCCAGCCAAGAAGCTTCTGCCATAATCAAAGCAAGCAATAGATTAAGACCTGAGTTCACACACCTATTAGGTCTCAAAAATATTTGGTGAATACAGTCATCTGAAGGATATTTCTACCATGTGCATTTCAAAATAAGGAGAGAAGAAGAGAGAGCAGGAAGGAGCAAAAAGGTAAAAAAAAAAAAAAAAAGAAAAGAGCCTGTCTGTGGCATAGCAATGCCAATGTCAACAAAGGGTTAAACTTAGGATTGCCAAAACCCCACTTTTTCTTAATACATGCCATCTTTTTTCCTGGTTTCCATATGTTCTTAGCATGGTTCTTTTCCTTAATGACTCTCCCGGAAATATCTCCTTTCTCCTTTTTTAGCAGCCTGATTTCTATATAAGTAACCCACTTCAGATTCTCCTTTTTCCATCAGTTCTTCCCACATTCACAGTGACCTGTCTCTTCCAAAAACAATTAGTCATTCTTGAATATATGATGTATTTTATTTTTCTTAGCTATTTATGTATTCCTGTTGCCTTCCTAATTAATGGTATGCTTACTAGAGGTCAAGGAGTTCTAATAATTTGTAAGCATTTCAGTACCTAACAAAGCATTGAGCCCAAAGAAACATCAAATTTAAGAGCCATAAGGGACCTAAAATCACCTTAGAAAAATCTCTTGTGCCATAAATGAAAAAACACTTACCCAGAAAAGATTAAGAATTACTTAGTTAGAGAAAGAACTAGGATTAAAACCTTGGAGTTGATTTGATCAAGCATGTTTTGGAGCATGCTACCTACTAGGGCATTGTCCTATTATTTCTATATCAAAGGACGACAGGAAATCATCTGGATTTTCAAGCCAGATTGCCCTTCTAATAAGCCATTCTTTTGATTGGAAAGGTAAGCAGGTGATGTCTTCGGAGAAGACTGCTAGTCCACGGAGCAAACCTGACTCCCCGGGTCGTGCTGAGATCCATAGAGAAAATTGGTAACATAACACATAAGAGAATACCATACCTGAAAACTCCATCTCTTTCCTAAAGGCTGAGAGAAGACATGCAGTAGATGTACCCAATAAAGGAACGGATTCTGAACATCCTATAAAAGTGGTCACGCCCCAGCTCATGGAAAGTTCCAAATTAAAGAAAACAAAGAGGGCACTGTGAATCCTAAAACACTCAAAGGGTATACTCTCTTTCTCTTGAAAGCAACAGTTAAACTAATTGCAAAGAACTTCGGGTCTTGCACTCAAATTAAATATTCATAGAACTCCATTTACGTGCTGCATTTAGAAGTTAAGAGACTTTAAAAACCCTTCTGCATTCCCAGGAGTCAGCTAATCCATTAGAAATGTGATACCCACTCTAACCCAGAGTAACAGAGTGCCAGCCCAGGCGGCCAGCTGAGCTTGGAAGCTTTCTCAAGAGCTGCAGACAGGGGCTTGAGGATGCTAAGTCATTCTGGCAGGAAATCTCTGGCTCTTCTCACCAGTGAGGTTTATCACCAAGCAGTTAAGTAAAAGAGAGGGATATGCTAAAGGGAATAATGTGAAGGGGGGAGGGCAGTGTTTCATGGTGAAAAAGACATTATTTTCTTATTTGGTAATGACAACTGATTCATAGGTGGCCTGGGGAAATAAAAAAGATCTCGTGCTCAAGGAATTTAAATATTTCTTTAAGCTGAAACTTGCTTATAAATGTGTTTACACAAAGATGGCCGGCTGCCGTATAGACAGGTGGCTTCTTTCTCACGTTATCCACTATGCATTTTGTTGCACGAGGCATCAGTGAAGTGCCGGACGGAGGGCCACGTTCAGCCTGCCATCTGTTTTTGTAAATAAAGGTTTATTGGAACACACCATGTCTGTCTGTTTTCAGATGATTGAGTACCCTGTGGAGTAGCCACAGCAGAGACGGTACAACCACACAGCCAAAAAGATTCCCCGTTTGACCCTTTACAGATGGAATTGCTGACCCCTGCTTTAGAAAGACACCAGTGTTATAAACAAAGTTGAATTTTTTACTTGAATTAAGCTACGCGTGGCTTCACTGTACTTGAATATATTAATTAAACACACACATACATATATAGTATTAAGGAGGTGAAATGGAGAATTCAAAAGGTAAAGAAAAGTCGGAACTCAGCGATGTGAACTTTTTTACAGTCTGCTTCCTCTGAAAAGGCAGAAATGGAGGAAAGTTTTTAAGCATCACAATGCAACCATCACTGAGTAATGGTGTTTTTGATCCTGTCTCCTTGAATTTCCTGCCATTTGTCAGCATTTTCTGAACCTACTGGTAGAAATCACATTTTACTCTCATGATTTCTCCCACCCACAGGGGGTGGGGAAGAACAATTCTTGGTGACAAAAGAAATTGCTTGGGTGAAATCTGTTATAGACCAGATGGGCTGGAAAGCTTGATGGAAACAATCCTTCATAACCTCTCACTATCCTCTGAATGCTTTCTTATTTACTCAGAGTAAGCCTTCCATGGCACATAAGAAATGCATATGTTGCTTCATTTATTATTTACCTGACATGTTGTTAGCAACTAGAGTTGGAAATCAGCTCAGAATATGATTTCTTAAGAAAAGACCAGGCAAGGGGACCAGCAGACTCAGGCCAGCACAGAGACTAGGTACATCATTCTTACCGGAGTTTTTTCAACCTCCTATCCTTTTGGAGATAAGGTCAGGTAGAAATTAAAATAAATAAATAAATAAACAAATAAATAGAACACTGAGGCTCTGTATATATGGTTATTTTCTGGCATGCAAGAATGAAGATGAATGGGCAAGCCAACCACATTCTGTCCAGGCACAAGGAAAAAAAGAAGTGTTCAAGAGAATAAAATGGTATTTGGTCTTTGCACTTCTAAAACTACTTTCTTAGGTAATCTGAGAAGAGCCACCCTGGTCACCTCTTGGGCACTGAGGGTGACTTTTTATAAACAGTAAACTTATTTAACATGACCCTACTTTCTGTAATCATAAACAGATACCATGCATTCCACTGATCTCAGAATCACACATCACATTTCTAAGCCTGATGCAATTTGGCCTTTGCTGAGTTTCTCCCATACACGAGGACATGATGGTCCAAAAAATGAATAAGACAACCACCCTGCCCTTGATAAGTTAAGAGAAGAGTTTCCAATACATAGAATATATATTCAACAGATCATTTCAATATATCAAACATAATTTTCTCAGATCATTTCAAAATCATATATTAAGAACTAAAGGATGGTTTATAAATTCTAATCCTGTCTTTAATAATTTCTTCCCTAATTAGGAAGCAGGTGCACAAACTATATGAATTAAAAGTATGCATCAAGGGGCACCTGGGTGGCTCAGTGGGTTAAAGCCTCTGCCTTTGGCTCAGGTCATGATCCCAGGGTCGTGGGATTGAGCCGGGAGTCTGCTTCCCTTCGTCTCTCTGCCTGCCTCTCTGCCTACTTGTGATTTCTGTCTGTCAAATAAATAAATAATTTTTTTAAAGTATGCATCAAAATAATGCTTTTTTGTCATTCTTTGTTCTCTGCCTGAACCTTAGCAAGACCAAAATCTCTAAATGCAAAGAGAAATAAATATTCACTGATGGCTCCCGAACTCAACTTTCAAGAAAAGATGACTCTTCATTGACTTTTTATACCGGAGAGATGAATGGATTAAAAGCCCCTAATGGACAGGGATTATGACTTGAGTATCCGTATATTTCTCACAGCATCTTACACAACATCAAGTCAACCAAGAGATGCCCAAAGTCTCAGAACGAATGAATGACAAAACGTGGGTCTGCTTCTCAAGACCTGTGACTTTTCACTGCATCGTCCTTAGGGCCAGTCCTGAGAATTCAGAAGAGGAAGCAAATTCCAAATGATGGGTGCCATGTGTCCACACGTCATATAGCTCATACCCGTAGACCAAGTAAGCTTGGTTTTGTCCAGCTTCCCTTGCAAGAGGAAGAAACTCTTTCCATGTTGCTGCCACCAAAGCCTAAAAGAACCAAGAGTTCTCACCACCCATCAGTCCAATGTCTGGCTTCATCAAGGGCAGGGGACTCTAGTGTCTTGCAACTTCTCTCATTAAAGCTTCATGTTCTCTTTTCCTTTTTCATTACGTTTTAATAGATCCCACTGTAAAACTGTTGTACTGTAAGACATATTTGCAAATCCTTTCAATTCCTTAAAGGACACTTTTATTCTCCCCCCCCCACCTTTCTTTTTGTCTTTATCTTGTGTGTGCGCGAGCACGCGTTTGTGTGAAAAAACAATCAGGGCTTGCCCAGGGTAGTTATTTGTGAATAGTTCCATTCTCTTGGTCTACTGACCTGAATACAAGACATAAAGTTGAAGGGGCAAATAATTTGGAGAGGAAAAGAGTAAAATGTCCAAATAGGAACAAAGGTAATTTCAGTGGTATATACATTGTTATTAATATCAGAAGAATTTGATAAACTTTTAAAAATCTCACTGACCGAGTGCCTTGCAAGGAATTTGGGCATATACACACGATCTCTCCAAGTTCAGGGATTCACAACATTAACTTCATAACTTGTTCCTCCTAGTCCACATTTTTAATATTTTTTTTAAATTATCTGAATCCCTTTCAGTAAAAATAAAGATGTGGGCCCAAGACTTTGGGGTAAAAAGTTCAGTGTTAAAAATATCTTATTTGTCACTGCTCTTTGTGTGCTTAGAGACCCATAGTCTGACCAAGAATTAGCTTTATGAAAAAAAGTGAATTCTATTTACATTTCTTTTCACCCAAATAAATATTCACTTAGAAAATCACATATTTAAATAAAGAATTCAGACACCTCTCAAAAACACTTTCCACGTTTCATCCCATTGGTCTAATCCCTCTAAAATTCTAGAAGACATTTTCCTATAATTGAATTACTATATTAGAAGTGATGGCACCTAAGTTGTCCTTATTTCAAGCTCTATCTCAGGACTAGCAGAAACTGAGACCTTATACACAAGTTGGGTTTTATAAGAATAAAAAAGGTCTCTACCCAATATGATTTTATTTTTAAAAGAATGTAGTAAAAACATGAGCAGGAAGCTCATAACTAAAAAGTCATCTTTGGAGTTTATTTCCAGATGAATCCGTCAGGTGCTCCGAGAGGATTTAAGGCCCAGCTCATAAAGCCTGTAAAAATAAAAATGAAGCCAGGTAGCAACCTAAGAGAGGGGCCCACAGCAGAACTGTCAGCGAGCAGTCCTCAACTGGGGGTGGCTTTGCCTCCAGGAGGACATTTGGCAATGCCTAAAGACATTTGTGACTGTCACTCCTGGAAGGGGCAAATACTGCTGGCATCTAATAGACTGAAACAAGGGATACTGCTCAACACCCTACTGGTCCCAGGACAGCCGTCCACAACAAAGGACTTGCCATCCTAAAATGTCAACAGTGCAGAGGTTGAGAAACCCGGTGCTGGTCCCATGAGCCATAATCTTTTGGGAGTTGTCGTACCCTATTATTTCAAAACACACTTCTTGCCATGTGGCATGCATTCATCTTATAAATGGAAGCAAACAAAAATTAATTTTCTTTTTACTATTTCTGCAACACCCCTTAATATAACCGGAGTTCCCATTGGGTGTTGCGTAACTAAGACCATGGATTAATGATCCTGACTCAGAGCTGACCCAGTTAAATGGAGACGTGTTGGCACATCTCAAAAAATGTGGAGGGATAGTATTTTATTTCTTCTTACACTGCCAGTTCCTCAAAAGCCTTAAAAAAAGCTCAAGTTTAGAATATACAAGATCATAATCACTTAAAATCATAAATAATATAGTTTTTCATCACTAAGGAGAAAAAGAGTATTTTATAAAGGTAAAAAAAAAAATTCTTTAACTTTGATCTTATCTTCTCAGGGAATTTTCCACATCTGAAAGTCTGGGGGTTAAATGACATATTAGGTCAATAAAGTGCTATTCTTTTTCACTTTATAAAGTGTAGCACAGAGGACAGCAAAGGGTCAGCAAACATATTTCCAATGTCATCTATCTCTTACTGTCCATCCTAGAGCCCTTAATATGTTAATAGGTCCTATGAATCTCCAGTGGTACACTATACCCCATAGGGTTTCCTAAACTACTTCCACTATAAAACCTTTTATTTAGTTGCATTTTATGTAATTAGAATTCCCAACAGCATATTTTAAAAGTGCTGGAATGGTAAACCTGGCCTATTCCCAACAAAATCTCCCTCTATATTGACTAAAAGCAGTGTTCTTAACCGGCTTACCCATGGAGAGCCACCTTATCTCTCATTTCACTGGACCAAGTCAAGCCCTTGGAAATGCAGTTCATTAGATTCTTCTAATGGATATGGTTTGGATTTTCTCACTCTTTAAGAGCCAACTGTATTCTAGAGAATACAAAACACTCTCAGCATCACTGAACTGGTGGATTTTCCTATTTTCTCTCTTGCTTAAAGAAATATTTCCAATGTATTGCTCAATATATACTTAAAGGAGTGAAGCCACAGAAAGCATGTACATGTTATCATGGTTTCAAAACAGCATTGTTCTTCCAAAGTCAAAAAGACCAGGGAAGTTTATATAAATATCTATACACACAGAGAAATACACATTCAGAGGCAATGATACAGATTTGCAGCATTCAAAAAAGATTAATTCTAAGAAAGGGGATTTTTAAATTAACTAGGATGGATTTTATATCCCATATTAGACTGAATAAATCATGAATATTTTTTCTAAATGGGCTGTCCTTCACTTACAGGATAATAACACTTATCCACAAACAAGGATATATGCCATGAGGCACGTTTTTAGTCACAGGGAAATATTTATTTTGATTCACCCATGTTCTCTTCCCTAGATCTTATTAAGAGTAGGCGTTTGCAAGGTCACTGTTCACGCTTTGATATTAGGTCTATGGCTATTGAAGCAGTTGGTTCATGGTAAATTTGAACCAATAACCTCATTTTATTTAACATAAGATTCTTATTGGCTGAGTGAGTCAGCCACATAAAAGAATATAACCTCATTATACTGGATACACACACACACACACACACACACACACACACACACACTTAGATATATATTTATACATACACCCCTATTTTTTAATAGCATAGGTGTTCGTATTCTAATATGGCCACAAAATTAAAACTTGCCTACAAATCTGAGACAGTACCAAAGGAAAAAGAGGGATGCAATAGAATATATATCTTTTTCTTTCTTGAAAATATAGAAGTACTGAGATGGGGGCAAATAGATGATCCCTTCTTCCAAGGAGCTTACTTGTATTTATTTTTTCCTCTTTACCAATAATAAAACTGCATCTGTTTAAGGCAGTTTCTTTCTTTCTTTCTTTCTTTCTTTTTCTTTCTTTCTTTCTTTCTTTCTTTCTTTCTTTCTTTCTTTCTCTCTACCTCCCTTCTTGTTCATTCATTCATTCATTCATTTACTCACTCATTCAACATTGCTTGAACTCCTTCCAGGTAGTGTAGTGATATTAAACTCAGACCAGAAAAAAAAACATTAGAAAAGAGTGGAAATTAATCTGATTCAGAAAAGATTGCAACAGCAAATATAACTGAAAGGTACCAAAACAACTACTCTAGGACAAAGAGATATGCTGCAGTTTAATAAATATTTTCCATACTTCATTAAAATTCCTTTTCATATAACTCAGGGGTCAGCAAACCACACACAGCTCGAGGACCAAATCCAGCCTGGTGCCTGTTTTTGCACTGCTCACAAGTTAACAATTTGTTTTGTAAACATTTTTTTTTAAATGTTGGAGAAAAAAATAAGAATGGTAATATTTTGTGACATGAAAATCATATGAATTCAAATATCACTGTTGTTCATGCTAAAGTTTTATAGGAATGCTGCCATACCCATTCACTTATATATTGTCTGTGGCTATTTTCATGCTATAACAGCAGAGCTGGGTAGTTGTAACAGAGATCTTATGACCCACAAAGACTAAAATTTTTACTACTGGGCCCTTTAAAGAAAAGATTTATCAACCTTAGATATTACTGAGAATATCTGTAATATTCTCTGAGAAAAGCAGTATGTGTTGACAATGTAACTTCAAATTCTGTACCATTAAAAATGCAATAAGCGGGTTTTCCATTTGTCTACCAATATATAAAATAGATCAGAAAAAGAGATGCTATATGTCTAAATCTAAAGGCAAATACATGTGAAGAAGGAATAAAGGCATCACAGTAGTCTATAATTTTGTAGTATGACTCTAGGGTATAAGAATAAAAATATATCCAAGAATCATTAGATAACTCATCTATCTACTCAGGTCAGGATTGCCTTGATCCTACTAAAATACCGAGTTTACAAAGTTTACGAGTTTACAAAGAATTTACAAAGAATTAAGAAAGAATTAAGAGAAATGAAGAAGGCTAGAAACTAAATGGAAAAAAAAAAAGAAACTGGGATAATTCAGTGAAAAGAGAAGAAAGCCAAGGGGCGATTTACTACTGAAGTTTCAACTATAGTTGAAGACATCGAGCTTATGCATTAAAGAGACTTTAATGACAAAGTATATTGTTCATTGTGGACCTGAGTTATCTAGAGAGACAACTGGTCCTTCAAGTCTGCAAGTCCTGGAAGAAACAAAAAAGACGTTCATCCATGCTACCCTTTAGGAAAAAAAAATTGGGACACCTGGTTGGTTCAGTTGGAGGAGCGTGCAACTCTCAATCCTGGGGTCATGAGTTTGAGCTCCACGTTGGGTGTAGAGATTATTAAATGAATAAATAAAAACTTGTAAAAAATCAGGTAAGTAAATAAGCTATATTAAGTGACCTCTTAGATGCTTAGACTTCTGAATATTCTAAGACTATTTCTGTAAATCTAAAAACATTAATAATTTTCATTATCAGTTAGGAGAGGAAGGCAGAGCAATGAGCACATAAATGAAGATTAATGTGTCTCCCTGTTGTCCCTATAAAATAGGGGTGGAATGGGGTGAAAGTCTCCCTAAGTAACTTTGCTGCATGAGCTCTAAACAACTCAGATCAAGATTCTTCTTGCCAGAAGCAGAGCTTTCCAAGCAGTACTGATATTTTTGGCCTTGATTTATACTGATCAACAAGCATATGTCTGTAGGGATTATATTAATTAGAGGAGATTTGCTGGATAATGTTCAAAGACCATAAAATTCCTCAAGGTTTACAGGCCATACAAGTTGGAGCACAAAATGGTACACCTTGGGGGAGGATTAAGAGAAACTAATTTTGTACCCATAGGACCATCATTTTCTATCCCCATGCAAAAGGGAGACTTTGCTTCAACACGTTTCCAACTGGAGAACTAAGTTAATGCCTATAGAACTATATGTGTTGGAAAATAAATCCTGAAAGAATAAACTGAGAAAAAATGGATTACATGAAGAAACATGAAGTGTAAAGGCAAATAACCTGTTTAAAAAACATTTTTCAAATGTCCAAAGGAAAGAAAGAGGACATTAAGCTGTTATTTCCCATGTTTTATGTTCTAAAAATAGGATAAGAGAATGGTTGCCCTTAATTATACCATAGGATAAGTTTCCAGTTGAAGAAGGCTATTAAATCTTGAGTAAATTATTTCAAAACCTGTAGACTCTTGAAAATAGGGTTATCTACAAGTAGATGGCTATATGGGAGTACAGCCCTTCATACCAAGCAAGAGACAAGGACTACTTAAAATTTCTTCTAATCCCAGACAACCTGTTGAGTAGATGAAACTGATGGCTACCTGTGCTTTACTACTTACAGTTACTTAAGTCCAACCCACATGAAGACATTGTTAAGCTCCTAGTCCTCTGCCATTAAAATCAATTTGGGAAGGGTCCCCGAATTTGCATTTCTATCAAGTCCCCAGGTGATGCTCCTGCTGTTGGTCCAGGGACCACGCTATGAGAATCACTAGTCTATAGCCATCTCTATTGTCCTTTCATACAAATAGAGGGAAGGCACCAAAGACCTAATTCACTAACCTAACTCTTAGTCTGTTGTTTCTGAATGTGAACATTTTTACATGATGATTAATCAGCACCTTCTAGAAGACTTATATCTAATTAACTGCTGACTATACCATCAAGTTTTGTTGTGGTCTAGTCTAAGTCAAAAGAGATACAAAGTACTTGGTTTGTCCAAATCCTGAGAAACAAAATTACAGGGAGAGGAATATTTATTTGGCCAAAGGCTAAAAGCTAAGATTCTACCTAGGTCCCCCGACTCTTAGTGCCTCAAATGCAATGAAAAAAACCAAACAAACAAATAAAGCTATTTCAGATTGCAGCTGTGTTTCAGAGCCTTCCACAGGCAATGCAAAGAAAGGCAGAGATATAATGACACAAACAATTTAGGAAGCTTGATTCTGAGATTATAATTTTGAGAATGTGAAAGGCAACAAGCTCATCAAGACCCTGAACATACCAAAACATTATGCCAACATGTAACTATTTCAAAATACTATTTTCCCTAGGGTTCAGATACACCCAGTGAGAAATATCCCTAATTTTATTTTATGTTAATAATTATTTACACTGTTGTTAAGCCTATACAAAGTACCATCTCTAAGGATGCTTCCTTTATCCAGTCAATATCTGAAGACTAGGTAAGAAGCATAGTCTTAAAGAAAAGATACGTCGTAAAAGCATTGTTGGTTAATTGGGCATAGATCAGTTGAATCAGTTTAAATGTAGTAAGGGTTGCAGCCAAAGAAAACATATAATGAGTCATTTACTTAAGTTAAATAATTTTCAGTTAAATCATTTACCTCTTTATTTAACCTTGGTAACCTTAGGTTTGATGTAGCAAACTTAGCACATGAGAAACTGAGACACAACACTTTTATGCTCTTTGGTGAAACTGACCTTTACTATCATGAAATTTGGCTGCTTTATTTATACCATGTGAGTAAGGGGGAAGAAAAGAACCAAAAAGTGTGGAGGAGAAGAAAGGACAAGAGAAAGGGAAATGAAGGGAGAAAGGAAGGGAGAGAAAGAATATTCATTTTTCTTTTTATTTTATTTTTTTAAGATTTATTTATTTGACAGAGAGAGATACAGAGAGAGGGGGAACACAGGCAGGGGGAGGGGAGAGGAAGCCGACTCGCCGCTGAGCAGGGATGCTGATGCAGGACTCGATCCCAGGACCGAAGATCGTGACCTGACCCGAACGCCAGCACTTAACAACTGAGCCATCCAGGTGTCCCATTTTTCTCCTTAAATAGGAGGTGATTTTAAACTCCATGCTCTGAGATTGCTCTGTGAATGTTAGCATAAATAACTACACAAGGAAAAGCTGAGAAATTCAGGAAATCCAGCTAAGACTGGGAAACGTGCACCATATCCACAGGACCCCACATGTACGAACAACTCATTCTCATTTAGTGAATTTTTGCCCGCTACAGGGGAATGGGAAATTTCAAAACTTAAATGAACTATGTTATCTTGATGTTTTCAAAGCATTTGATTTCAAGTTGTTGTAGTCTTAGAAATATTAATACCTTACGACCAAAACGCTACCTAGCGCATTTTGTAAAACATATTTAAATGGTTATACATTCCAAATGTTTTAAGAATCACCAAGAAAAAAAAAAGAACTAACAAGGACTATTAAAGGGCATAACAAGAACTATTAAAGGGCGTAACTTGGTCTGAGTTTCCCCAAATTCTGTAACTGTACAGCACGTCCATTTCAGAAGCCTGGATACCCACAGAAGTGCAGTAACTCTCCTAACAGAGAGTAGACAGCTCACATAAAGCGAAAACAGACTGGCAGATAGTAACACATGTCCCGATTGTGAAATGCAGTTGAGTTTAGAGCTCCATCTGTTCCCAGACTTGAAAAGTCTGGGGTTTTCTCAAAACCACCACAAAAGATTTGTGTGTTGTACCAACAGAATGCAGACGTTTTCTAAGCACTGGGCCAAATAATCGTTTATAAATAAATCCCTATCTTTATAACCACAAAAATTGAAAACACTCAGTAAGAATGTGCCAACCTTGAACAAAATACCATTGGCCCCTCATATATCGTCACTATTTCTCTTTTTAGAGGCATCATTCATCTCATGAAAATAGAGTAATGAGCAAATAGCCACTTTTTCCCAATCTGCAAGGATATTTTCAGGACTTTGCCCTTGAAAAAGGTAGCTTCCTCACCGAAATCATTTCAATCGCTTTCCGGCAAGAAAACTGCATGGCAAACATCAGTGATCTAACATCAGGCGAGTTTTCCTCCTTGATAATAAATATGTTAGTTTGGAGCAGGCTCCCAAAGAATCCAGACAGCTCTGATCTGGCCCTGTTCCAGCAGTGAAGCGTCTGGTGTGGGAGGAAAACCATCAGATGTCTTTCAGATGTATACTTCTATCTACCCCTACTGTCTGCAGCTTGAAACAGAAGTGGTGACCATTAAAGCCTGTCTTTTGGGCACTGGTGTCAAACATCTTTGCTAACCACAATGTACAGTCCGCTGAGAACATCATGTATTTATGGGGGAGGGATCTTTTGAAAATGTATAGCATCTGTCAGGTTAGATACTAGAAAACTGACAGGACTTACAGGGCACTCTGGGTCGGGATTCACAGCCAACATTGTAGAATTCGTGGACAGCTCCGTTTTCTTTTTGAAATTTACATACATTCCCCCGGAAATGTGAAGATGTGAGTCTGGGGCTGGGCGAGCAAATTCTTTTGTATAAGCTGCACATGTTCAGGGTCAGCTAAAGCCCCAGCATGGGGCATTTGGCCAGCTTCTTCATATACGCGGTAAACTGACTTAAGGAAAAAACAATAGTGTTTCTACTAAAATAATCTAATTCACACTCTGGGAGTAACAGGAATTAATTTAATGCTTAAGAGGGAGTGTGCACATGATGTACTCTGAGCACAAAGAGAGAACGACATTTAGTAGGGGACCCTTGATGATTTTGCTGGTGTAGGTCTTGAAGGCAGACTCAGATGTCACAAAGCAGATGAGGCTGAAAAGGAGACATGTCCCTCGGGAGCTGGAATTAAAGAAATTGAGCAGAGTCGAAACCAGGGGAAAGGCAAGGCAAAAGCAAGGTTAGAAACAGGGATAGGGCATAAAGTAGGACTGAAACTCAGTTCCCTCTGGATAACTAGAAATCAAATGCAGAAATATTTGTCATATACTCAGGTGATGGCCTGTAGGAAGTATCTGGTGGCAGAGAGTAAACAAAAAGGGAGTAGGAAGGGAAGGGCTTTGGCCAACCCTAAAGAGACAGAGATTCTCATTCCATTTGTCAAACTGTATCTGACATACACTCCAGCAGCTGAATTTACCTACCATTTTGTGTTCCATTATGGGCACTGTGGTAACTGAATGAGGGTAGGAAAGCTAGTGTCCATCAGCAGGCAGGGCTGAAGAGGGTTACCTGCCTTCAGAATCAAGCCATGGAACATTTCACAGTAAATTAGGTCATTTATTTATCAGCTGAGCATATAGCTGTGGAAAACGGGACATTTATTTATTTTTTAATTTATTTAGTTGTTTAAAAGACTTATTTATTTGAGAGAGAGAGCGAGTGCTCACGCCCACGCGCCTGTGTGGGGGATGGGTGGAAGGGCAGAGGGAGAGAGAGGCCCAAGCAGACCCCCTGCTGAGCGTGGAGTCCAACACAGGGCTCAATCTCAGGACTCTGAGGTCATGATCTGAAGGAAAGCAAGTCGATCACTTAATCGACTGCATTCCGAGGCACCCCCAAAACAGGATATTTAAAGCAAAACACAAATTTGCCTATATTTGATGTGGGGTATTGTGTAGAAGTTTGTGGCACCCTCCCCCACCATTTTAACTATTGTGAAATAATCCGCTGTCTGTGTCTTGATATTTTTTAAAATATTTTATTTATTTGAGAGAGAGAGAGAGAGAACAAACACACAAGCAGGGGGAGAAGCAGACAGATGGGGAAGCATGCTCCCCATTCAACAGGGAGCCCGATGCGGGGCTCACTCCCAGGACCCTGAGATCATGACCTGAGCTGAAGGAAGACATTTAACTGACTGAGCCACCCAGGCATCCCAATGTCTTGATATTTTTTTGTCAAAATGTGAGCAACTCCAAGTAATA
Source organism: Meles meles (assembly GCF_922984935.1). Lineage (NCBI taxonomy): Eukaryota > Metazoa > Chordata > Mammalia > Carnivora > Mustelidae > Meles > Meles meles. The sequence continues at coordinate 23,801,249 of NC_060069.1, read as the reverse complement.
CATTAGAATAAAAGTAAAAAAAGAGACAGAGAGAGAGGAAGCCATGGAAATAAATTTGTTTTTGTTTTGTTTTTCAACAATCATGAGAAACCAAGGTTCAGATTTGCTTGTGTAGGCAAACAGACTGCCCATAGACCTAATATCACATATGGAAATCCCAAGTTCTGGCATGCATGCATGATGGACCAGACTCTGGAAAAATTTCATGCCAGGGAAAACTGTGGATTGTCAGCCATTCATGCCGAGCTTGGAATGTTACTGTCCCATTAAAGTTTCCAAGGCTTTTCCCCTAAGAAACTTTTACAGGCACCCTGGGCAAGCCTTGCTCTGAGCCCCAGGACTCAGAAGACATTCAGAAAATGAAGGTTTTTAAAGAGGGAACCTAGAAGTAAGTACATGGAGAAAGAGGGTGGGAGAGGAAAGGGACTCCAGAAAGCTCTTTGGAGGTAAGCTTGAGCAGCCTCCTTAAAAACAAGGAGGACAGAATGAGAGAAACAGAGAAGAGGAAGATGGAAACTTTAAACACACAACTGTGACAGGAGAGCAAAGGAGGAAAATCTTGAACTCTGGGATGAAATGTCATGCAGTGGGGTCCTCAGCATGTGCGGACAATGGCACTTTTTGGAGGAAATTCCCCACACTTCTTACTCCAGGGAGGAAACCCCTTTAAAGCATGGAGGAATAGTGGGAGGGACAGAGAAGGGGGGAGGCCTCTAGTAATTCATTCTTAGGGCCTCTGCTTCCCTCAGATTTGGGGTTTCTTCCCAGAACCCAGTGCAGAGGAAATAAACGAAAACCTAGGAACCTTATTATAGCACTCTTTCCGGAGTTCAAGCAATCCACAAGTCACTCAAATGTCTGCTCCCGCCCCAATGTTTAAAATGCGACATAAATGGAAAAGCACGAATACGAGGGAAGAAAGTTAGGACTTTCTTCATAAATGGCTGACAATCCATAGCCAAGACTTCCTCTGTGCTTCTCCATTTCTATTTCTCTATTTCTTTATTTGGTTTTCACTTTTCTATATAACCTCAAACCATGCCAAGAGAATGCACTGATGATCCCACCACAGGGCGCACCTCTCCAAAGATCCAGATTCTCTTGGGCTTCGCTCCAAGAAGACATAGGGACAAGGTCCCTCCATGCAGATGGGACTGAGGGAAAGAGAAAAGAGATGGTCTTACATGTTGCTCATCAGGAATTACCCCTACTGCCTCAGGCAAGGGCTCCCAAGCTGGATCTGACGCTGAAACGGGTTTCTGAAGATGTTTTCTGGTTGCTGTACCGTGGAGGAGGAATGCTGCTCCTGTCCCTCGTTCTGACTTCAAAGCCTGCCTATTTGTGACATTAGCAAGTGCTGAGATGAAAGGAGCGAGGAAATCAGTCTGCAGTGAGTAGACTGGAGCTGGCAGTTATATGTGTCGCTTTTATCCTGAACGAGGAGACTACAGAGAAAGATACAAATGATTTATTGTACACTGAGCCAGACAATCCTGACTTTGAAAGAAAAAGCCCAACAAGTGTACATTTTCCTCCTCTCAGAAGATTCTATTTTGATAAAATGGAGAGATTCCACCAGATTCCTCACATGTTTGATATATACATATATATGTATACGGTGCAAACCGAGGACTTTTGGCTGAAGTTTCTGTTGCATAATGGATAGAAAATTATTTCTCAACACCAAAGAAGTGCTGTGTTGACCTCCAGCCTGTTTCAGCTTTTTAGTTCTCAAACCCTGTTGGATAGCATGAAATTTAATTTTTAGCCCCATCATGGGAACTGGGAAGAATTAAGATCCTAACCATGACCTCACATTCCATGAAAAATAAACTATTGAATCACGTGCATGTAATAGCCAGTTCTATTTTAGTTACAAATGTCAGAAAACCCCAAGTCGAACTGTAACTGAAAAGAGAAATTATTGTCTCTTATAAAAGTAGAGTCCAAGAGAAGTCCTAACTTCAGGCATAGTCTGATCCAGGATATCTAGGAAGTGACACAAGCCGGTTTATCTCTCTCCATCTCTCAACTCAGTTCACGGAAGCCTATCTCCATATTGGCTTTTCCATCAAGCAGCCTCATAATGGCAAGAGAGCTACCAGTAGCGTTGGGATTTTATCCGTATAAGTCTAAATCCAAGGGACAAAAAAAGTGAATTCTTAGCAAAACCTCCATAAAATTTCAGGTTTCACTCTGATTGGACTGACTTGGGTCACATCACCCCTGATCTAATCACTGAGGTTATGGCAATCCTGGGCTCTGAAAAGGCAGGCCTGAATTACAAGTCTCCTTCTTTGAGGTCCATGTAAACCTCAGAAATTGAAAACTGACGTTTTCTGTGCTAATTCTACCCCCAAAATAGTATACAGAATCTGGACAGGCATAACAAAAGACACACACTAAGGCATAATAGAATATTTTAAAGATGTGCTGCTAACGTATGAGTGGTATTCCTCTCCTAGTACTCAAAGGCAAATAGTGGTAACAGATTCCAAAACACTTTGAAAAACTATGGAATAAAGTTTAAAATTGATAAGATTAGATTTTTCTATGGATTTTTATTCAAGAAATATCTATTATTTTATTTTCCTAGCTGAATACCTCTATCCAATTTGTTAAATATTAGGAATGTTGTTCCACACCTGCAATGCTGGCTTGTCGTTGTACTGCCCTTCTCCCCACCAACTGGGTCAAATAAAACAGTGTATGACACACAGTCACTATTTATTCTCCTTAACTCATTCCTTCCTTAGTAGTGACCAGTTACCAAATTCCTACCATGTACTAGATCTGCGCTGAGTACTTTCAACACAGAGTCTCTAACCCTCAAACTAACAGACTTTATTGCTTGTCCGAAGTAATAACAGCTGATAAATGGTGGAACCACAATTTCAATCAAAATTGGTCAAAAGACCCCCTAGGCTTTTCTCCTGTAGGAAGCTGCCTTGCACTTACTTCTGTATGTTACTCCTGAAGGTCTGCTGTTCAGAGCCGCCTTCTCCAGCGGTTCTGGTGCATCTACTCAGGTGAGTAGGAATGAAATGGATAATTACACCCTCCTATTAATTCTATTAAGGTCAAGTTAGACTAGTTATCCACTGCTGAGTGCAACGTGTACCTTTTCATCTCCGTTCCCTTTTCATAGTGCTCACTGGGAAGACTTTCCAAATTTTCCATCTATGAATAGTACATCCATCTCCATATATAAAAATCTTACCCATTAAAATTTTACTTTATTACATTGCTATGGTCTTTGGGAAGACAATTTTGCACTATACACCAAGATTCTTGACCCATAAACATATCCTTTGACCCATCAACCCCATTTCTTGGGATTAATCTTAAGAAAATAAAGAGGTATGCATGGCGCTAAAACAAACAAGCACACATACACATATTGTCACATTAATTTTAACAGTGGAAGAATTAGGGAAATTCTCAATTTTCAATGTCATAGGAGAGTGCTTAATAACATATTAATGTACATGTCAATAACAGTCACCATGTACAGGTTATAAAACAGAATGCACAGATCGATCCAGTTTTAGAAGATAGCCTGATTGGCCCTTCCAGATTTACTCATGATCCTCTCTGCACTGCTGTCTGCCCCAAACAACAGATCTGTAAGCACTACTCGGTAGGCTCTTTTGATCTGTTTTCAGGTGGGTGCAGCCAATGGGAAGCCCAGCACAATATCTGAGACAAGGGGGAGAGGAGGACAACAGAGTATTTATTCTCTTGATTCTCTCCCTGTGGAGTTATCGGAGCTGGCCAAGTCTCCTCAACGAACGACAGTGCTTCTCTCAAGGTAGAAGGTTTTTCTCTACTAATCTCTCCTTCCAGGTTCCAGTAATCACAGCCTCCCCTTATCCCTTCATTAACAGGCCTGGGGTTAGTAAGAGCTCCTTTACTATTACTAGCCCCGGGTTACTGCACCACCCTGTGCTTTCCCTATGTTTACCCACCCATATAATTTGACTATGCCATCTGTTTCCCATCAGGACCTTGACTAACACAACACAAATATAAACACACTCACTCATAAAAGGGGAAAGAAATCTTACAACAATATACCACGAAAAAAGAAAAAAAAAAAGAACCAACAATAGCTATCTCACTAGGTGGTAGTATTATGAGTAATTTGGATTTTTTTCTCCTTATGCTTTTCCGTACTTTCCAAATTTATATAATCAATATGTAATACGTTCAGAATTTGAAATAACCACAGGTATTATGTTCCTACAAATCTAACTTATGACAAATGTCAGCTCTTCCATGAATTTTCCGCTGATCACATACCCTCTAAACTTGCCACTCTCTAAACCGAATTTTTCCACCATTTATTTTCTATGCTATCTATACAACACTCATAACTTCCTAGTGGTTAGGCTCTTTTTAAACGTGTATGTATTTATTTATACCGCCCTTACTCAATGAAGGATTTAAGAGAACACAATTTGTATATAGCACTTCTCTTTTCTGAGATTAAAATCTCAAAATCTTGGAGGGCAGGGGCCATGTTTTATGCTCTCTCTATTCCCTACTGTACCTATTACACAGTAGACAATCAATAAACATGGATAGAATAAATGAAATCTATAGAAGAGATTTAAAATCTCATTTCTGTCATTTCGACTTCCTTCCTATCAACTCTCTTCTATAAGCAATAAAAATGAATCATTTGAATTCAATTTTTCTACAGATCCATCTTCTAGTGAAAGTGCAAATCAGGAATGAAATAGCTAGAGGCAAGCAGTCTGAGGGACTAGGGAAAAACAGAGGGTTGGGAAAAGCCTCTACGAGAGTACAATAATGAGTTCTTGGATAATCACGAGGTGGCTAGGTTTTACAACGAAGCTTTCTCACTAATAACAAATCTTGAGATTTTAGTTTCAGAACTCTGAAATGTATCGTCAGAGGAAGAATTCTGAATAGCAGTATTTAGATTAATTGGGTCATAATTATTCTTTGTGGAAAAGAAAGGATCAGCCTTAGAGAAGATCAAATTGTGACCCGATTCCTCAAAGCACCATTTCTTACTTGAAATTTCTATTTTCCTCAAGCTCCTACTATAAATAGAGGCAGTGAGTCTAATTAGGTATTCGAATAGTCATCAAATGCAATCTTCTAAGTTTAATTTCAGCAACTGTTGAGTAACGTACTCCTGAGAGCGTAAAATGACATCCTCGGACCTACAGGGGTAGCTGGCTGAAGTGACAGGAAGTTACCACTATCCTTCTTTGCTGTGGTCTTCATATCTGAAAATCCTAACCCTGTTGGGTGTGTCACCACTTCCATGGTGGTTGGAAGTAAGTGGGAAACAGATGTTGACACAAGATGCAATATGGCCAAAAACACAAACATGGTGTCTTAAGCCCCAAAAGACACCAGGAGAAGGAGCTCTGTGTCTCCCTTTTCAGGATTCTGAGCAGGACCCCCAGTAAAGCAGGTAAAGCACGGTGGAGACATAGTACGTCTGACTTCTTTTTATTGACTTTGACAGTAAAAAGGGGGTAGAGACAACTTGTCTGCAACATCCCCAAGAAGTTCTGGATCTTGCTGTCTCATTAAAAATTTATTATATTACAATTTGGATTCACATACTGCTGGTCTCACCCTTTGCCTATAGTACGATTGCCTTTCAATGTTTCCCAGACCACATGTTGTTTAGCTGCCCAATATGTGCTTCCATGTGGCTCTTATTATTAACAAAACATTGTCAAAAGGGAGCCCCAGGACCAATGACAAGAACCGAACATGCCCAGATGCCACCAGTACCTCTGATTCAGTATCTGGAGCTCCAGTGGTATTCCTACCTCACCCCAGGTATCTTGTCTGTTTTCACACAACATCTATTCTAAAATCAGTAATTTAAAGAACGCATTTCATCCCTACCAACTGAATACACAGTGTACATTTTCCTCTGTAAAACATTTACTAAATACATTGCTGTATTTAGCTCTTAACTGACAGATTCTCTATTCTAATACAATAAGTGTCCTTCCTAACTATTCTTATATATTACTAACAATGGTTTGTCACTTTTCAGAGCTAGGGATACCCCAGTATATAATTCTCCACTGCCCCCCTCAGGCATGCAGAGCTCTCAAGTTTCTCATTATTAAAATCTGCACTCAGAATCTGATTGACTAATTCACAATGAAGTATGATAGTTTATGCTTCTTTCCAGATTTTTCTAGATCTTTCTATTCTAAAATATACAATCTTTAAATTAAGAGGACATATCTCTCCAGATAGATTTCAGGTACTAATGGCAGGTGCTGAGTTGTTAAGGTGGAAGTGGGGGTGTTTTTAGAGGAATATCTTCATGGAGCTTTCCCAACCCTGGCCTGTAGGTTCAGGAAGGTCCCATGTTAGGCTGCTCTGTGTAAGAATAACAGCAGTCATAGCACATGAATAACAATTTTTGCTATTTCTCAGACCACTATTTATTAAGTGCCTTGTCTCTTCAGAGTTGGGATATGAATTTTAAAATTTTATTTCATTTTCACTGCGATCCGATGAAATTGTCCTGTTATTCTCACTTTATGGTGAAGAAACATAATTTGATAAAAACCATCCAGCTAAATAAATGGCAGAGCTGGGATTTCAACCCACAGCTACAGGATTCTAAAACCCGTGGTCTTAGCCATTATGGTCTGCTTTTTATGACCTCAAATAAATTGAACTTTTAAGATATTTACTGGATAGACTCATTTTTATTTCATGATTTCTTGTTTGTTTTTCTCAGTACTCTCTCATCAATATCATGAGGGTAATGTGATCAATTGCATTTGAACCTTTCAAGTTTTGGGTAACTCATTGTTAATCTAGTCATTTTTACACTCGGTGGAAAGCTTACTTGGGATAGATTTTTCCATTTTTTTTTCTCTCCAGCTCTCCCAGCTAATGAAAAAGTTTAAGGGGAAACTCAAGCTTGCATTTATTCCAACATTATTACTAATCAAAATGAAAGAAGGAAAATTAATCAATAAGATACAATTTGTCCTAAGTTGATGATGCTATGGGAGGATGAGTGCTTTGAAACCATACTGGGAGGATGTATTTGATAAAAGTTTGGTGCAGAACAGTTAAATCATATTACCCTGGAATTACACTTCTTTGAACTTTTTTAAAGATTTACTTATTTATTTGAGAGAGAGAGAAAAAGAGCATATACACATGAGTTGGGGGAGAGGCAGAGGGAGAGAATCGTCAAGCAGATTCCCCACTGAGTGCAGAGCCCAATGTGGGGCTCATATCATATCCATAAGATCATGACATAAGCTGAAACCAAGAATCCAATACGCAACTGCCTGAGCCATGCAAATGCCCCTGAACGTGTTTTAATTAAATAATCAGACACACATCCAATAATACATGAGGATATCTGTCTTTGTATGAGGAAAAAATAAGAAAATAACCTAAATATATAATAATATGGGACAGTTAAATGAAGATTGGTGCATTTATATGGAAGAGTAATATGCAGTAACTAGAATGTTTTCTAATAATTCTTAAGGAAATGAAAATTTGCTAAAAATAGAATACTAAGTGTGAAAAGCAGACACAAAACAAATGCTCTAAATGCTTTTAAATTTCACAAAATAACAGATATTACACCAAAAGATTCACTGTTGTTAGAGCTAAGCAATAGGATTGTGGCTAATGTGTTGTTGCTTTGTTGTGCATTTTTTAACTTCCCTTAAATTTTCCTACAAATAAATATTACTTAGAAGAAAAATAATTTCTTTTTTTTTAAGATTTTATTTATTTATTTGTCAGAGAGATAGACTGAACAAGCAGGAAGAGGGACAGGAAGAGGGAGAAGCAGTCTCCCTGCTGAGCAAGGAGCTTGACGCTGGACTCAATCCCTGGACCCCGGGATCATGACCTGAACTGAAGGCAGAGACACCTAACCAACTGAGCCACCCAGGCATCCCAGAAAAATAATTTCTAAAATAGAATTCAAAATAGAACTTTTTGCTTATATAAAGTAGGAAATTATTGGGTTCTGTTTTTATTTTCAACCAATTTCTACATTTCATAATTTGAGATTGAGTCCTTTCAACAGATTACTTACATTTTAACAGATAGTTGTAATATCTCAATTCTGTCCCCCAGAAACTCACACCAAACTTATCTACTCATTTTTAGCTACTGATCCAAAGTATAACAAAATTAGTGCAATGAAATTAAACCACTCACAGCCAATTTTATGATCCTGGAATACATAATGCGAATGAATGCAAGAGTCATTCTTCACTTTCTTGTTACAAATTCCCTCTAGTAAAATGCAATGGGATGATTAAATTGTGTGGAATGGTGACCAGGGTGTGGTGCGTATTCTTTAATAAAATTTTCTGGCAAAACTACCAGAAAGAAGAAACAATGGGAGGGGGGTGTTTTTATGACATGACAAAGAATTATTTCATATGTGCTTTGCTGCATATAGTGATGATACAAAGATTTAATATTCATAGGAAAAAGAAAGTGCTAAGTCTCAGGAATTCGGGTCTAATCAACCAGGAATAACCACGTGTGTTATATAGACCCTGTGAATCCAAGCACAGTCTCTGGAAAACAAATAGATCTCTACTTCCATATCTACAAATAGGAAAAAGGGAACATTTATAAATCATGAGCTGATGGCAGAATATACACTCACAGAACAGGATACACAGTCACTTGCTCACTCATTATTTGATTCTTGCATTCATTGATTCATTTGGGGATTTATTGAGGAGATATTATATGTGAAATCCAAATTAAGGTTCTAAATTGGTCTCTAATTTATAGTAACCAATGTATAGTAGCACCAGGCAGTACCCCTGGGGTGCTCCTTGACAATGAGACTGTTGACACACTACATACCTCTGGAATCGGAACTTCTGGGGGTAGGCCAAAAAAATTAAAACTCTTACCAAGCTCCTTGGGTGATTCTTACGACCATTACATTCTTTTGTCTTGTAAGGACACAATTAATGCATGAATATTAAGCAGCAATGGGAAAATGTAGTTTACAATATATCAAAGGAGTAGACCCATGGTTGTTAGCAAAAGTGAAGCAGTTAAGGATATTAATACAGTGACTTTAGTGCTTTTGTCAATTTAACTTTATTATGATAGTGTACTTTTGGATAAACAACTACAAAATGTTACCTATGGTCCATCAGGAAAGTCATGAATCATTAATCTTTAGTTAAACTAACACTAGCTTTGCTAGATCGATAGCTGACTCAGAATACAACTAAAATAAAAATGTTTATGCATGTTAGTATGAAGGAAATGAGATATTGTGAAGCATAATTTCTGGAGCCACAATTTGTGAAGCCATGGAAAGGAGTATGACTTCTCCAGAAAAGGAAATAGGTAATGCTACATTTAAGTTCTGGGGAGATAACCTGCAGGTTCTGAAAAGCCAGTCATGAATATTTAGTTTGCAAAAGTAAGAGGAACTGTCATTTACCATGATATTTACCATGTGATAAGAGGTATAGTAAGAACCTTATTAAATTATTAAATTATTATTAAATTATCCCAATTACCTAATAAATCTAAGACATAGATAGTATCATTGCATTATCCCCACTTAAAAGATGAGTAAACAAAGGCACATGGAGATTAAGTATTATTTAAGGCCACAAATCAATAATCCACAGCTTGTGTACAAGCTATCGTTTAAAAACTTAAAAAAAAAGTCTGTAAGGAAACAAAAACCAACAACAAATCTCGTAGCTTAGTAAATTAAAGAACAACAATGAAAAGAATTAAAAAATCATAATGACAGATATAATCATCCAAGGATACCATTGATCAAGGAACTCAGAACCAGAGTACTAATGGAGAAAGAAAATTTCATTTTGTGCAACTGTCTCTACTATAAATGAGGCATCTGAGGTCCCAGGAGCTAACATGACTGGTGACAAGTAACTCTGAATTCAGATGCCTAAATAGTCATGAACAGAATGTTCTAGATCGCCCTCCATCTCATGGGCCCTGGAGTTCTTCCTTCAAATCAATATGCTACTCACATGAGCCTTACAAAGTCAGCACATTGGAAAGTAGATAAATTTTTAATTTAATATGTAATTTTCCCACTATAGGACCATAGTGGGAAATGTTTGAAATGTGAAGTGTATTAAAGGACCCATTTATTTGGTTTGCCATTTCTGGAACTAACCCCAAGCTCATGTTCTATTCATCTCTTCTTCTCTACTCCAAGTTCTTACTTCAGGACATTATCATCACTTCCATCATTATTATCTTTATGTTTCCTGTTTGATGCTTCAATGCTTCAACCTCACAAACTCTTTACCTATTGTCCAACCTTCTGTTGTGTCCTCTGTTTGGAGTAATAGACTTGAGCTCCCAGCTCATTAATGCTACTTACAAACTGTAACAGCTTGGATGCGCTACTAAACTATTTGAGCATAAGTTTCCCCACTTTGAAAAATGAACATAATAATATGTAGTTCATAAAGTTGTTGTGGGAATTAAAACCTAGGTTAAAATATCGCTTTATTGACCAGTACAACAGGTGTTCAAAATACAAACGATTCTTCCCTACTACCTCCGCCTGAATGCTTCATTTACGTGAATCATTCTGCTATGATCCCATTCGGCTACCATCTTCCCCCATCCCCCACTTGCCCTTTTTCTCACCTCAGAAAACCTCCTCTTCAGTTTTGACTTCCTAAATTTACCATTTGAGTGTTTTTCTGTAGTTCTCTGGGTCTTTAAAGAGGAAAAGGGACAAAGAGAGAAATAATGAAAGTGAGCAATTTAGTTGTCAATGAGTTTTTCTCATTTTTTCCCTTTTGTTTCAATCCTGTCTCTTTTCAATTGTTGCTTAAGATAAATCCTGTTTACTCTGTTCTCATAATGCATGTCGCTATCTAAGGTATCCATTGAAAAGAGGGAATGTGTTTTCCCTGGCAGTAATCTACAGAAACATCTGTTAGAATAACTGACTCGAGTCACGTTATTGACAGGAGATTGCCACCCAGAGATGACTGCAAAGAGTTATTTTTTCTAGAAGCCTCAACTTTGGTTGTTTTACAGCCGTGCTCCATGAAAGTGCTTAATTTTCCAAGCCCCTTCTTTCTTAAAATAAGCAGCTCCCCAAACCTTTGGAATAGAACTCATTTTAAAATTCACACTGTTGAGCTATGGGGATGAAAGAAAGATCTTAGGGCTTGAAAAGAGAGAAAAACATGTGCAAAAGGCAGGGGGTAGGTCATGGAACCACGTATAAAAGAGACAAAATTATAGAAGTACAAGAGTGCAGAGTCAAGGGCTGAAGTTTTAAAAATAAATTTTACCCTCTATAAATTAACATCCTGCTCCAAGTGAAGAGAGCTGTGTCTCTGATATCATTGATATCATGGAGACATAATTTATATTTAGCTCTGGAACTCATAATTCTAGGTGGAATTTCAGCCATATTAATCTGCAGCCAGAAGCAATTGTAAAATGTGTAGTCAGCCTCAAAGATATGAATATCCAACAACAACAAAAAAAACAAAAAAGTGCTTTTCATTTCATGATCTGGAATCCCAACTTCAGAGTGGACGGGGTCAGAGACAAAATATTAAACATTGAATTAGAGCCTTTTTAATGATATGTATATAAATATTCATTTAAATCAAATGAACCTTCTTGGCAGACCCACTGAAAACCTGATTGTCCCAGGCCTGCAGCTGGCTGGGAGTCTGTGGGAGCAGGGTCATAGAGGCATGCCTTCCTTCCTGTCTGCCTGCTCTCGTCTGCAGCTGAGCAGGACAGGAGGGCTTTGAAGGGAGGGAGGTCTGTGATGGGAAGGGTGACTTGGCGGTTTCTCAAAGGTCAGGTGCACAAATGCAGCTAAAATCTTTTCTCTCCTCTGCTGTCATTTGCTTCAAAATTGCTCATAATTTCAGAGAAAGTCAATAATTTTTTCCCTTCACTAATTTTAACTTAAGATACTAATAACTAATTTTTTAAAATATTTTATTTATTTGACAGAGAGAAATCACAACTAGGCAGAGAGGCAGGCAGAGAGAGAGGAGGAAGCAGGCTCCCCGCAAAGTAGAGAGCCTGATGCGGGGCTCGATCCCAGGACCCTGGGATCATGACCTGAGCCAAGGGCAGAGGCTTTTACCCCACTAATAACTAATTTTAACTTAAGATACTAACTAGGCACCTACTGGAAAAATCAAACCAAAACAAGGCAGATTAGGTCCTTAATCTCGTATAGCTTATATTCCTTCCATTCATTATACTTTATTGAGCACTTACAACCAGCCATGAGCTAGACAAGGTGGGGTAGGTACTACGGATTTACGGATGGAACAAGAGATTTCTGTGGCCAAAAAGTGCATGGTTAGGTTCAGTCAGTAGCCCTGCATCCAAATAATAACTCAGTGGTGAGATAAATGCTAGGAGTTGTCAGTACAAAGTGCTTCCTAATTATCTAGATAATGAAAACAGTGCCCATAGCCCTCCCACATTTCTGGGGAGGTGGGATTGGGAGAGGGGGAGCGGGCTATGGACATTGGGGAGGGGAGGCGAACCATAAGAGACTATGGACTCTGAAAAACAACCTGAGGGTTTTGAAGGGTCAGGAGTGGGAGGTTGGGGGAACAGGTGGTGGGTGATGGGGAGGGCACGTTTTGCATGGAGCACTGGGTGTTGTGCAAAAAGAATGAATACTGTTACGCTGAAAAAAAAAATAAATAAAAAGGGAAAAAAAAAAAAAAGGTTGAGAGGTGACCACATTTCTAATATCTTAAAGAAAAATTACATTTCTTAGGTCTCAGTCAGCTGCAGAATTTATGAGCTAGGGAAAACAGACACTCTGGCAAACTAAAATCAGTCATTTTAAACAGAGAAAGCATTAGGTGGCATTATAGCAGGGCCTGGTATCTACATTTTCTCTTCTCTGTTCGGATGGAATACATTTTAAAATGCATGTAATAAATGATCATCCCAAGACTTTCATCAAAAAGTATTATTTCCGGGGCGCCTGGGTGGCTCAGTGGGTTAAAGCCTCTGCTTTCGGCTCAGGTCATGATCTCAGGGTCCTGGGATCGAGCCCCGCATCGGGCTCTCTGCTCCGCGGGAAGCCTGCTTCCTTCTCCTCTCTCTGCCTGCTTCTCTGCCTAGTTGTGATTTCTCTCTGTCAAATAAATAAAATATTAAAAAAAAAAAAGTATTATTTCCCATTGCTGGTTTAAATAACAAAAAGGTTTCTGGGAATGAAATGTTAAGGAAATAAGACTTCAATATTAGATATCACCTATTGATCTCCACTATATTGTTTTCCTCAGGACTCACGAATTTCCTGCACATTGCTAAAGCAGATCACAAGAATATTAGGTCAAATATGATCAGTGGTAGGTCTCTGAGTTTATGAAACACAAGTATTTAGCAAAAATGATAAAATTCTGATTAAAATAGAAGTTACATAAATGAGGATTTTTATATCAGTTATGTTGAGTTTTCTCCTGCCAATAATGTCAGTCCCCTCCCCAAAATAAACACTGGTCTCGGGAATGTAAAAGAAACATTTTTGCCTTGCTGTTGCTTTATATGCAATATATGAACATACACATACATATTCAAGATATGCAAACTATGCAATCTACATAGTTGTCCTATGTTCTGTAATTTTTATGCCTTAATAGGCAGTATGCACAGCCAGAATTGACCTTTATAGAGATGGTCCCACAAAAAACTAATAAAAAACCCCAAAGTTTTAATAATACGTGCTGTACTTTCTATGGAAAAGAAGTCAATTATAGTTTTCAATCAGTTCTAAGGTGTCATCAATTGTACCACTATTTTATAGGTTATATAAAAGAATAAAAAGCTGCCAATTAAAAATAGCACAGGTTTTATTATCATTTAGAATCTTTATTTCATACTAGTTCAAAGAGGTCTGTTAGATTTACTAAGACATACAATTTTAACTCTATCACTCTTGTGCACTCATAAAAAGGAAAATATAAGTGAAAAGTAGTTGTGATAGTCTATTACATTCTGAGTCTGAATTTTCTGTATCACTTTTCAGCTGAGAGATGTCACTACCCAGGTTTCTGTACAGATTTCATTCTAGAAACTGACAAGGGGGTTACTGATGTAGGTTTTCTTCAGAGGATGTTTCCACTAGGGTCTCTGAGCTTCCTGTCCAAGCTTCTGACAGCAAGTCCGCCAGTCTTGATGTTGACTCTTTCTAAATCTTAACAAGAGTTGTTATTAGAAGGTTTGAAGGTAATAAGCAGAATTCTGATACTCAATTAGTCCTCCTCAGACAGTGTGTATGGAATCAAACACTGAGAGTTGAACTAGCACAGATATGCCAGCATGGGTCCTCACCAAATCTGCTCATGAGCACGCAGGGACCATCATGCCGAGAGGTAGCCTGACCGAAAAAGATTGGGAGATGTCATGGCTTGTAAGGGTCATCGCAATTTCAGAAAGGTTAGAATGTGAAGACTTCCCCCTTAGAATCAGCAAGATAAAGCAACCCCCAGATTAAGCTATTCAGAAAAGCACATTTCTCTGACATTCTTATGAATCGAATATTAACACATAACCTATACTATATAATAACATGCATTATATGTATATATATTAAATTACATAGCAATCATAACACAATAATGTAGCACCAGCCACACTTCATATAATGTTACTTTGTTATTATGGACAAAGAGACCAACAATGGTGTCCTCTCTAAGGGATCAAAACCGTAATTACTAATAATATAAAGAATATTTAGCTTGAATAAAATATAATTATGTATCATTAAAAGTGCATAAAATAGAAGCTAGGAAAAAAGCAAAGACTCTCTCCCCCACCCTTGACCTAAAAAACATTGAAAATGTGGAATTGGGAAGAACCAATAAAAATGGAATAAGCAAGGGCTTTAAGGTAGGGAAGAGGTTTTGATGCATTATTTTTTTTTCCTTGCAAAATTCCTGTGAAAAAGATACTTCCCTCCTGTTAAACTTTCTACAAAGAAATGCTAGTTCCCAAGCACCACACAGAATTTACAAAAGGAGGAATATCCATTTGGAAAAACAGGGCAATTTAAAGGATACACAGATTGGTGGTATGTTGTCCAAAATGAGCTGACATTAGGGACTTGTTCAGATTTCAAGGCACAGACTAGATCTGGGCAAGAAGTATTCTAATAAGCTTATTTGCCCATTAGCAATACTATTCTGACATATGTACTGAATGGATCAGAGAATATAAAAGTTTTCACCTGTTTAAAACCTCTAAACTATCTCAAGGGCAGCATCTCTACCACCTTTAAATTTCTACATCACTGATAATACATGCCACCTAATTAACACTTAATGATATAGTCCATCATATTAATTTTGCACGACCATAATGGGTATGTGCAAGAATAAATGAAGGATGAGGTCAGAAAGATGAATTTAAATCGGGAGCCCTGTTATCAGTTCTCCTTAATAAATGTTAGTGAACGTGCCTAATTAATAACCCAAATCTTCATTAAAAATTCATTCAAGTGTTTTCTGAACTGATAGGGATTTTGTAGAACTTCAATTTTGCTCCAGCAAACAATGCTGTACTATTTCGTAAGATTTTCAAACGTGTAAGTGCAAGGCATCTAACAAGCTAAAGGAGTTGAGGAATGTGACCACATGTGGACGCGCAGGTATGATTCAATATATGCAAATATATTAAATTTTCTAAAGTCAATATTGGTGATACTATATATCATTTTATTTATGTAATATAGAATATAAAGTCATATCTTTTCATCTATGTACCCACAGCCATCTGCTCATCTCCCTGTTGTTATCAAGCTATCTAGTAAATCATGAAGTGGTATAAATGGTTCTACATGGTGTGACCTCGTTTCCGCCTACTACTTCAGACATACATATATGTATTAGTGCTTCTTGTCCCCTAGGCTCCAGCCATAGAGCAGTCTACATTCTCACATTTAGAACTACTCACTTTCAGACTTTGAAGGCTTTATTTGTGCTACTCTCTCTTTGAACGCCTCCTTGCCAGCTGCCAAGCGCCTTATCATGCCTCAAACATCATTTATCTCATTACCAGTCGTAAAAGGAAGCCACTACAGTCAGTGCTTTATACTGGACCATGGTGACATGAGAGCTATAATGTGAGAAAAAGTTTTCAGCGGTATTTGTTCCAGGCATTAAAGTGATCTGGGGCACCTGGGTGGCTTAGTGGGTTAAGCCTCTGCCTTCAGCTCAGGTCATAATCTCAGAGTCCTGGGATCGAGCTCCACATCGGGCTCTCTGCTCAGCGGGGAGCCTGCTTCCGTTTCTCTCTCTGCCTGCCTCTCTGCCTACTTGTGATCTCTGTCTGTCAAATAAATAAATAAAATCTTTAAAGTGATCACTGAGTTTGAAAACAAAACTGACCTTAAAACAATAAAATTCTGAAGGTATGTTCTGAAGATTGGGTCTACAGATTTATCATTCTGATATGCATATTTCATTTTAGCATGGGATCCTCATGACAACACATTAAGCAAAAGTCCTTAAATAGCTTCCCATACTTATCTTCCAGGCCAATAATTCATAGTGAAAAATATATCATGAAAAATAAAGAAGGTGTTAAGGAAAATTTTAGTCTCCTCAAGATCATTATTGATGCAATTACTGCCTTAAATAAAATTACTAAAATATTTAATTGAGAAAACTAATTATCTTCAAGACTGCTAAAGTAGTTATCACAAACTACTATGACAGAAATACACTTTCTTCTGAAATATGTTATTTGGTAATTTATTTTTAACAAATCCTGCATGTGTCTACAGAAGAAAGCTCCTGCTCTGAATTAAAATTAATTTAAACTTATACAAAGAACAAATCTGGGATATAACATTTAATAGATTTAGCCTCAATAGAACATAAATTCCAGCAGCTAAAATGATGGAAGTCACAAAATGTACTGATGATTCAAACAATGCCATAAGATAGATAGATAGATACATAGATCTCAAAGGAGTATTGTATGATTTAATAGAGGTTCCTTTAACTTAGATTTTTAACTCAAAATTATTTTTATAGAAGCTTTTTGCTTTATCAAAAACTTTTTAACTAATAAATAAAGATATCTGGGCATGTCTGGATGGGTCAGTCAGTTAAGCATCTGATTCTTGATTTCAGCTCAGCTCATGATCTCTGGGTCCTAAGATAGAGCCCTGGGTCAGTTTGCTCCGTGCTGAACATGGAGCCTGTTTGAGATTCTCTCCCCCACCCCCTGCCCCTTGCCCTAAGGGGCAACTCCCTAATAAATAAATATTTAAAATAAATAAAGATGCCAATAGGTATCACAAAATAAATGTTATTATATTTTAAAAACTAAATTCATTCATATGAAGAATGTATTGACAATTAGGCTATCTTCTATCAAGATTCCTGACATTTTTATTAAAAATTTAATACATGAACGTTTACTTCCTTAAAATGTAAATATTTCAGAAGGCTATATATTAACAGGCAAAATCCCTTTATTTCAATTCCCAGTACCACCAATGCCCTCAGGGTCCTCTCTTCAAGTAGTTGCTGGTAACCATTTGAATGCATCCTTGCAGAATTATTTAAGGTATTTACATTATGTATATATCTGTGTTTGTATGTATTATCTCACTCATATTATTCTGCTTTTGTCTCAAATGCAAAATAATTTTACATTTCAGCACACGTAGATAGTAATATATTCTCTTTGAAAAGCTGTTGAGTATCTTATGTACCAGAATGGATGTCTTAGAATTTGCCTATTTATTTGTCTCATTGTCTGTTGGCTGAAATTTAGATTATCCCCTAACTTCAATTGTTATAAACCACTCTATTTTACTGTTATGCATTCCATCTCCCAACATTGGGGCACAAAGCATACCCCAGTGAAAACAATTAAATACATTTGATAAAATATTATTAATATGTCCTTGAATGCATTGATGATCTGCCACTATAGTAAGTAATACCACACTGAAGCCAGAAGGGAAGTTTAATCTGGTGCCATGGACTTGATATATGTGTGTGTCCCCCCCAGAATTCATATATTGAAACTCAATCCTCAGTGAGATGGTACTTGGAGATGGAGTCTTTTGAAAGAAATTAGGTCATGAGAGTGAAGCCCTCATGAATGGGATTAGTGTTCTTATAAGAAGTAACCCAAAAGAGAGCAGCCGTGGGGAGGGGGGGTGGGTACAGCAAGAAGTTGTCCATCTGCAGGCCAGGAAGAGGGCTCTCGCCTGGAACTGAACTGGTCAGATCTTGATCCTGGTCTTCCATGCCTGTAGAACTGTGAGAAATGAATTTCTGTTCTTTTGGCCATCTAGTTTAGGATACTTTCTTGTAACAGTCTGAACTAAGACAGTTGATTTGTACCTTATGAGAATTTTTTCAAACTATGAATTTGGGCAACCACAGAAGAAAAATTCAGGGCCTTGTCCCAGTGAGACATCCAATAGGAGATACTATATAAACTTTGGAACCTAAGCCGTGTAGGTACCCTTGTTCATAATGGCTAACTGGTCAGAAACTGTCAGTGCTTCCAGGAAAATAACAGAAACAAATAAAATTCCTTTCTGGAAATTTTTTTTTCATCCTGAGTTTTTAAAAAAAATTCCATAATTAAAATTAAAGAGAAATGAGCATCTTTGACTTCCAGTTTCTAGTTCCATATTTAAGGAAACTGGAAATCACCCCACTATCCTAAGAAGTAAACAAAAGACTGAAAAATCAACTTTTCTTGCAAAAACTATAGCAGCAATAAATAATTAGGAAACAACATTATATATGAATAAATGTGTATGTATACATACATACATAAATATTACATATATATAGAGAGAGAGAGAAAAACTGGCAATGCAGTGGGAGGGCAGCCTTCCTGCAAATGACAGAAGAAATGGCTTGCACATTAGTAATGGTGGCCTTAGTAGAAGCTCTAGCCGAATCTACAGATTCCAGGGACCACCATTTCCCTTTTTCTGTTCCACAGATAAGGGTACTCAGCAGTTTCTTAGTAATTAAACTCCAAGATTCTTCCCCTTCCTGTCTTTGCTCCTTAGCACTTCCCCCTCTTTTGTAGCCATTACATGTACTAAATTTCTTTAGTTTGAAAAAAACCTGCGTAGTTTCTGGGGATACTGACAGTTTCCTTATACCTTGGAAAACCAAGATATTTACTGATTCAGTAGAGATATTAACTGATTCAGTAATCAATATTTACTGATTCAAGATATTTACTGATTCCTTATACCTTGGAAAACCAAGATATTTACTGATTTACTGTTCCTCTAGGATACTTTAGCAAGCCTCTTTCATGGTTATCCTTGACCTGAAATAGTGTAAGAATAAGTTGTTTTAGTGTTAAGCATATTTGTCACATAATCACCATTAATCTGATCTTCTTATA
This sequence comes from Meles meles, assembly GCF_922984935.1. NCBI lineage: Eukaryota > Metazoa > Chordata > Mammalia > Carnivora > Mustelidae > Meles > Meles meles. The sequence continues at coordinate 23,781,824 of NC_060069.1, read as the reverse complement.
TCGAAAAGATAGGTCTAGACAGAGAGATAACGTGAAGACCTGTGTTGAACTGTCTTGGAGAAACACAGACACACCAGATATACTCTAGATGTATTAAAGTCAAATATATGACAACGTGGACCTAAGTAATAATGTGTATGTTTAACTCTATATTTAAATGTATTTTATATATGTAGATTTTTCATATTCGTGCATTTATCCATGTCTTCTGTGCATGAGCATATATTTAGCACCTATTCTTTAAATATTTTAAGTTACATTCACGTAAATTTTCTTTCACATGAGCTCTCCTTAAAAAGATAATACTATTTGACTCAAAGGGAAATGCCTATATTATCTTTCCTTATTTCTTTCTTTCCTGAATAAGCCTAAAAGTTATGATTTTTTTTTTTAGAAAATTGGCAGAGTAGATTATTTCGACATTTCTATGTTGAATCATTCAAATATATACATCAAGCCATTTTAGCTTCCTATTCAAACCCCCAATTTTTAATTCTCTATGAGAATAGTTTCAGCTCTGAGGCCAAATAAAGATGTAAAACAGTCCTTTGTCAAGAATAAAAAGAAGATTACCTCATCAACTAGCTATGAAATAACAGAACTAATTTAACTCAGATAATGGGGACAGTTTTTGGAACAAGGTAGTAATGAACTTACAAAACTGTAGAAAATATAATTTTAAAAAATCATCACAGAAGTAAAGGTTGATTAAAAGAAATGCATCAATTTTTATTTTTTAATTGCTTTTTATTCTCTGCTGAAGCCTTCACCTCCCAAAGGAATGCAAGTGAGGGTCAGTGCCTTACTCAATTTTTGCTATAGTAGTAACATTTTCAACTACATTGAAATATTTAGAAAGAACCATGTATTTAAAACACTTAGACAACAGATTTAACAGTGTAAAATTAAATTATAAGCATTGAATATGAATTTCCATTTTTACATGACTTAATTTTTAAAAGATATTATTTATTTATTTATTTATTTATTTATTTATTTATTTATTTAAGAGAGAGCCCACACAAGCTGGGGAGGAAGAAGGAGAGAATCTCAAGGAGATTCCACACAGAGCACAAAACCTGACACTGGGCTAGATGTCAGGACTCTGAGATCATGACCTAAACCAAAACCAAGAGTCTGATGCTTAACTGACCTAACCACCCAGATGCCCCCATAACTTAATTTTTTAGACCAGTATTAGGTTCACAGAAAAACTGCAGGGAAGGTAAGAGATCTGCCATGAACTCCCTGCCCCTACACACGCATAGCCTCCCCCATTATCTATTATCTCCCACCAGTATAGTATATTTGTTACAATTGATGAATCCACAGCAACACATCATAATCACCCAAAGTCCATAGTTTACAGTAGGGTTTATTCTTGGTGTTGTACATTCTATGGGTTTGGACAACTGTATAATGGCATGTATCTGTCATTACAGTATCATAAAGAGTATTTTCACTGCCTTAAAAATCCTGTGTTCTGCCTATTAATTCCTCTCCTATCCCCAGTCTTGGCAAACACTGATCCTTTTAATGTCTCTACAGTCTTTCCTTTTCCAGAATGTCATGTATACAGAATCATGCAATATGTAGTCTTCTCAGGATAGCTTCTTTTATTTAGTAATATGCATTTCAATTTCTTCCATGTCTTTCCATGACTGATATCTCATTTCTTTTTAGTGCTGAATAATATTCCACTGTCTGGATGTGTCACACCTTTTTTATTTACTCACCTACTGAGAACATCTTTGTTGCTTCCAAGTTTTGACAATTATAAATAAAGCTGCTATGAACATCCATGTGCAGGTTTTCACAGGGACATACGTCTACAAATCCTTTAGGTAAGCATCAAGGAATGTTTTTGCTGAATTCATAGTTAAAATATGTTTTGTTTCAGAAGAAACTGTCTTCCAAAGTAGTTGTACCATTTTGACCTCCTCCAGCAAAGAATCAGAATTCTTGTTGCTCTGCATCAGTATTCTGGATTTTCCCATTCTAATAGGTGTTCAGTGATATCTCATTGTCATTTTAATTTTCACTTATCTGATGACATAGGATGTGGAACATGTTTACATATCTTATTTGCCATCTACAGATCTTCTGTGGTGAGGTGTCTGTTAAGGTCTTTGGCCTAAGAGAATTGGTTGTTTTTCTTATTATTTAAGAGGTTTTTTGTATATTTTAGATAACAGTCCTTTTATCAGGTGTATTATTTGCAAATATTTTCTTTCAGTCTATAGCATGTCTTACTCTCTTGACATTATCTTTTGTAGAGCAGAAGTTTTTAATTGTAATAAAATCCAGTTTAACAAGTCTTTATTTCATAGACAGTACTTTTTGTATGTTAAAAGGCCTTGCCACAACCAAGGTCATCCAGTTTTTCTCATGTTATTTCTAGAAAGTTTATAGTCTTGAATTTTATGTCTATGTCTATGATCTATTTTAGGCTAATTTTTGAAGGGTATAGAGTCTGGGTCTAAATTCTTTTTTTTTTTTTTTTAATGTTAGTGTCCAGTTGTTCCAACACCAAATTGAAAACACTAATTTTGTTCCATTGCTTTGTCTTTCCTTCTTTGTTGAAGATCCACTTGACTATATTTACACAGGTCTATTTCTGGGCTCTGTATTCCATCTCATTGATCTACTTTCATTTAGTTTGCCAATACACTATCTTGATTACTGTAGCCTCATAGTAAGTCTTGAAGTTTAGGTAGTAACTGTCCTCCAACACTTTTTTTTTTCCTTCATTATTGTGCTGGCTATTTTGGGGTTTTTGCCTCTCCACGTAAACTTCAGAATCAGTTTGTTGACAGCCACAAACTAACTTGCTGGATTCTGATTGAGATTGTGTGGACTACTTAGACAAGTTGGGAAGAACTGACATTGTGACAATATTGAGTCTTCCTACCCATAGAGTTGGAATATCTCTCTATTTATTTAGTTCTTCAATTTCTTTGGTTAAAGTTTTAGAGTTTTCCTCATATAGGTCTTGTATATATTTTGTTACATTTATACCTAAGTATTTCATTTTGTGGGGGGTGGTGCTAGTGTAAGTGGTAATGTGTGTTTAATTTCACATCTCACTTATAATTGATGTTATAGAGAAAAGCGTTTGACTTTTGTATATTAACCTTGTATCCTGTAACCTTGCTATCATTGTTTGTTACCTCCAGTTCTTGTTGCTGATTCTTTCAGATTTTCTGTATGGATGATCATGCCATCTGTGAACACAGACTTTTTTCCCTTCTCAATCTATATTCTTTTATTTTCCTTCCCTGCCTTATTGAATTAGCCAGAATTTTCAATATGATATTGAAAAAGAGTGGTGAGAGAAGACCCTTGCCTTTTATCTGATCTTAGGGGGAAAACTCACCATTCAGTATGATGTTAGATGTTAGCTTTTTTTTGAAACATACTTTATCAAGTTCAAATCTCCATTTTTCATATCCTTAAAGGTAAAATAATGGTTCACTTCATACGTAAGAGATTTTTATTTTGTTTGGCTTTCAAAATTTTTCAAAAATTCAAGAGTCCAGATTTCATATCATTTAAATGTTTATTTGTAAATTTAATAACTTCTTGAGTTTTGAAGCCTATTAACCTCGCATATCTTAATTTTAGATTAAGATTAAGCCTTAAACAAGATTAAAATTAATTAACAGAAATCATAATTTAATCTGGAAAGCAGTGGAATTATAATAAATATATTTTATAGATCCTGTACTCCTAGAGAATCTTTATAATAAGCATAACTTCAGGTCAGGAAAAAAATACTTCCCTTCACTCTTCAGTCAAGGACATTAACTACTATAGTTAAGATGGACCTGAATTATTTTAGGAATTAAGGTGGTGGTGGGGTGTAATGCTGAAAGGCTGGCTCTGAAGACAGTGGGCATGGTTTCAGACCTTTGCCCTACTAGTTACTAGCTATGTGACCAGGAAAGTTGTTTAATTCTCTAATGCCTCATTTGTTATTAGTTAAGTGGAATAATATTAACTTCAAAAGGTATTTGTGAGGATTAAATGAGTTAATATGCATAGTACTCAAAACAGCCTCTGTAATACAGCACATATTATGATTATTAGTATTATTATTAAATGTTAAGAAATACAGAAAAGTACCTGCATAAATAACCCAGGTAAACCACCAAATCACATAACTTTTCAGACTTTACAGCCTCATGTAAATGTTAATATGACCAATATAAAAATTAGATTATTTCAAGGTACCACAATGATTGGTCAAAAAAGCCACCTTTTGTGGCTGTGGGAGAGGAGAGGAGTTGTACGTAAATTTAACCAGCTATGATATGAGCTCAGTTATTTCATCTGCCCTTGGTGGACACAAAGAAATGACAATTTTAAAGGTTAATCGATTTGCCTTAACCTGTTACCAGCAGTAAATAAACAAACTAGACCAGGATCATTTCATTTATGTGGATAATCTACGATCTCCTTTCAGGCAAGTTAATGAACTATTTAGGAAAGAGAAAGAAAATCAGAGAAGCATTGACCCCTGTTCCCAAAGCAAAGTGTGCATTGAACATATTTTCCCTTGCTTAGTTCTACAGTGTATCTGCTTCTATAGCTGGACATTTCTTTTATGAGGTACAATAGGAGGTTAATGGATCAAATGAGCAGATGGTAATATTCTGGAAAATAATGATAATACTTACACCACTGCCAGGGTCCTAACCCTGCTGAGTAATATGGTAACTCAGCAGTGGGGAACTGTTCCTGGGGGCACACAGACAATCTGTAGTGTTGCTTCCATTAAGTGGCTGAATGATCAGCTGTTGAACACTCGCGCTCTCTCTCTCTCGCTCTCTTTCTCTCTCACACACACACACACACATACCCTCACACAAGAACACATTGTGTAAAATGCACTATTAAAAACAATTATTCTAAAGAATGCCAAGGGATAGTTAATTCTTCAAGTCAACAAATGCCTAAGAAGTGTCAACTTCATGCTGAGTAATATGCATGATACTTCTCAAAATATGTTATGCTTAAAATGAAAAGTTTTTTATAATAATCTTGGGCATTGTGTGGACAATTAAAAAGATGGCATATGCTCATTTGTGATGCATAAGAAAAATGTAACTGCTCGGAAAAACCATAATTTCATAAATATTTCTTAAAATAAAGTGAAAGTAGGAATATGTTTTTTAAAAAATGCCTCACGGGAGGATCAGACAAGTTCACTTAGATGCACTCCTTCCTAAAACTCCATTGAAATGATGGTAAATAGATGGTTTAAAAGAACAAACCTACAGGACAAAGGAAGCGAAGAGGGGGCTATAGTACTGAGTCTGACAGTTTGAAATCAGAAAGACTAGAGAAAATGCTTGTATATTCAGGCTTGAGAAAGCTGAACTTGGAGGCAGCACCAAGGGAGCTCAGAAACAACTCATTCTTCACTGCAGAACTAACACAGATCACGAGTTGGTAATATGGAAACTTCTAGAAAGGGAGTGACAGTGGAAAAAAGACTGAGGATTGCATTCCAGTTTTGCTCAAGAAGAATTTGATGTCCAGATTCTTTCTTACACTTTGCATAGCCAGGCAATTGCTAAGGCCCCACTTCTGCAAAAGATAGGAGGATTCATGTCTGAAAAGAATAAAAATGTCTGTGAACAGTGAGGCAGAGCTAAGAGCTGAGATACTTTAGTAAAAACAGGGAATAAGTAAAAGCTTACATATGAGTGATTATAAAAGACTGGAAAATTCTTCTGTGGTGATTTTTGACCAACCTGACTAAAGGTAATGGTCTTGGGATTCCCCGATAAAGTAGCCCAACCAACTGACATTTGAAATTATCACCTGCATAGAAGATTTTCCAACCACCTCTGGTACCATACTCTTAAATTTGAACAGACAGAAAAGGACAATCAGATAGCTTAGGAAAAAAAAAATACCAATGTGCAAAACCAAAAATGAGAACATGCAAAAAAAGAATTGGGGCAAAACAGAGATTCATAGAGAAGAACACTTCAAAAATGTTAATATCCTCAGAGAGAGAATAGGAAATATTTCATTTACGAATCAATAACTGGATGATATAAAAAGAACATTCAGAGAACTAAGGGTGATAATAATAATAAAGATGGTACATGAGATATGTCCAGAATCCTAAATGACTCAAGTGGGGTAACATGTAAGGGTCGTTATACAGTTAGATGTGGGCCACAGAAGAAGTACCACCTGCAGTATTATTGGTGTTGGAGAATCTACATCCATTGGGGCACACTGGAAAGCTCCTTGAGGGAGGTGGAGTGTGGGATGAGCCATCAGGGGTATGTACAGCTGTGAGGGTAGAGATGAGCTCAGGACTTTCCTTTTGGAGAAAAATGGCAATCACAAAAGAAATAAATAAAAATGTGGGAGTACCTTAAAAAGAAATAAAAAGCATAGAAGAGTCACAGATTTGGAGAAAAGAGGGATATAAGAGGAAAACTAGTACCAGTATTCAGTAAGTTTTGTAAGGACTAAGAGAAGCCTGGGGCACTTCCAGACAGAGGCACCTAGCAGAGTCAGTGGCGTGGCCGCGGAATTCTAGAGAGAAGTCCAATCTGGTGGTTACCACTGGGTTGTTCACATGCAATATTACTCTACCTTTCTTCCTTCCCTTCTTTGTTTCCTTTCTTCCAACAAATATTTATGGATGCATAGATATAATAAGACAAATCAAATCTCTGCACTTACAAAACTTTCAATCTTGTGGGATGATGCTAAGGACAGGCATGAGATTAAAAGAGGGGGGGGCAGAGAGAGCGAGAGAGAATGTTTCAAAGAAAGAGGAATGCAGTGTGGAAGACAATGATGATGATGATGTCAACATTTCTATACTGCCAGACTTGGTTTTAAGCACTTCTCCTTATTCCTCACATGTGTCTGCAAACCAGCAACATCTGTATCACCTGGGAGTTTGTTGGAAATACAAAATCTCTGGCCCCATCTGAAATGACTGAATCAAAATCTACATTGTATCAAGATTTCCTATTAGATTGTACACGCAAGTTACTGTATTAGTAACCGGCATTACACAGTTTTACTCAGTAAATCTTCATAAATCCAGTGAGGTAAATGTTATCACAAGCCCCATTCTAAAGAGGAAAAAATGGAGGCATAGAAGGGTCAAGGGAATACTTACTAGCTACGTGCCCAAGTTAGGATTTGAGGCCACACCATCTCGTTCAGACATCCTTACACAGAATCACTATGCAATACTGTCTCTCGGTGGGCACTGAATTTGGGGGAAAACCTCATATTTAAAGGACAGAAGCAGAGGAAACATATTCTAAATGTTCTAGTAAGGAGAGATGTAGGAAGAAAGCAAGAACAAGAAGGGTTTAAGAATCCAAGATGTATGTTTTTAAAGGAAAATATCCACAAGCTACATGGTCATCAAAAAAAGATAAAGTCCAGTTCAGTGGAGTCACGTGTTAGGAAGTTAGTGATGTTCGAGAAAGGGCAGCAGGTAAAAGCTCCTTTGCAAAGCAAGGGGCTGGAGCGGTTGTGGAAGTGATGAGCGCAGACTTCTCATTCAAAAGCAGCCCCAAGGAGCGCCATCCGTCTCCACAGCAATAGAAGCGACTGACAAAGCAAGAGAATCAGTTCTGCTGAACAGGAGGGTTTTCCCGCACTCGGAGGATTAACGCCCGACCCTGGAAGGTTCACTGCTCTTTTGGAGACAACCTTAGAGCTGACTTTTCTCTCTTCGGTTTGCATATACAAATGTCAAGCTGAACATCTGAGTTAAAGGGATTTTTATTGGTGTTGAAGTATGGCATGGCTTAAATGAAAGAGGGAAGTATAATCTGCTTCTGCCACAAATCCACCTTAGTCAAAGTGTGGGGAAAATAGGGTTCCAGCAACTTTCTGGTCCATTTAAACTTCAAAACACTTTATAACACTTTAAAACACTTCTCCTGCCTCCACATTTTAATAGGTTTCCCATTGAAGGGAAAACTCTGGTGAAAATGACTGTGAGCTGTGTTTTGTTGCGGTGGCCCCTCAGATGCTAATTTTCTAGGTATGCATGCAACACTGAGGTGCTGGGCTCCTGATGCTTATTTGGGGGATTCTACCTTTCTTCTCCTTTACATGTAAACATGTTAATATCTGAGGAAACGCTCTGCTAGTACCAGTACGCTATACACTAAAAAGATCTTTTCAAGTGCTGCTTTCCTATTGCAAAGAGCAAAGTCACAAAAAAGCCCACGAGAAATTATTCATTCACTGACTCCACTAGAAAACAGTTGAAAAAAAAATGCTTTGTGTGCAGGACGGTATATCCTTTTTTCTGTTTGTTTGTTTGTTTGTTTTAGATTTTATTTATTTATTTGAGAGAGAGAGAGAAAGAGCATGAGCAGAGGGGGAAGAGGCAGAAGGAGAGGGAGAAGCAGGCTGCCTGCTGAACCAAGAGCCTGATGAGGTGGGGCTCCATCCCACTATCCTGGGATCATGACTGAGCTAAAGGCAGACACTTAACTGACTGAGCCACCCAGGAGCCCCAGGATGGTATATTCTTAAACCTACTTTTTATTTTTATTTTTTTTTTACAGTCAACATACTTCTAATATCTACAGGTGATGAGAAATTGAGATTTTAAACAATTAACTGCCTTAACAATATCAATCCAATATGAAAGACAGACACATCCTCAAATATTCCATTTCTTATCTAATACTGAAATTATCAATACAGTCTCCCTCAGGACCTTTCATGTGGAAGAGGGGTGGGGAAGCTATGGTCTGTGGGACATCTGTTTTTGAAAATAAAGTTTTGTTGGCATACCACTGAGCCTATTTCTTATGTTTTGTCTATGGTTGCAGTTACACTATAATGGTAGATCTGAAAAGCTGCAACATAGACCAAAGGGCCAATAACACCTGAATATTCACTACTGGCCCCTTAGAGAAAAAGTCTACCAACCCCAGGTAAGCAATCTAGATGGACACATGGGGAGAGGCCAGAGAAGGGGACTGGCTATGAGATTTTGTTTTTCCTTTTTCTAAAATATGGATTAAATTTTATAAGAAAATAGTGTCTCGATCCCCACATTTATTTCCAGTTCCTTCCAAGGTCCTAGTGAAATGACAGTACAGATATGCAAAACTAATCTATCCATAACAGCAGAGAAAAAGTAAGTATACAATCAGCAAGCCAGAAGTTTCAACTAATTCCTGGAGGATAGCAGTTAGATAAGTCATACTGATGCTTAAGTTAGATTAAAAAAAAAACAGTCAGGGGGCGCCTGGGTGGCTCAGTGGGTTAAAGCCTCTGCCTTCGGCTCAGGTCATGATCCAAGGGTCCTGGCATCGAGCCCCGCATTGGGCTCTCTGCTCAGCAGGGAGCCGGCTTCTTCCTCTCTCTCTGCCTGCTTCTCTGCCTACTTGTGTTCGCTGTCTGTCAAATAAATAAATAAAATCTTTAAAAAAAAAATAGAAGAGGCTGCAGCAGAGGTAAGTAAGCACAGTGCTTTCTGGTGGAGCCCCCCCCACCCCCGGGGCCCAACAGATGGAGGGAGTACAAGCAAACTTGGAGCAAGAATCAGGGTAATTAGTTAAGGGACTTACTGTGCATAGCTGGGCTAGTCAGCCCCTTCAATTTCCTCTTCTGTTCAGTTGGCTATAGCAGTGAGTCCCAACTTAAGCCTCAAGTAGGGCTTTTGAATGAGAAAGATTCATCTGTCAAGGGTCCATTAGTGTGTACGCTGGGACTACAGAGAGGGATAAAACAAGTACAATGCTGGGGCACCTGAGTGGCTCAGTCAGTTAAGCATCCTAGGCCTTCAGCCTTGGTCATGATCTCAGGGTCCTGGCAATTGAACCCCATGTCGGACTCCCTGCTTAGAGGGGTGTCTGCTTCTCCCTCTTCCTCTGCCCTCCCTACCATGAGTGTGCTCTCTCTCTCTTTTAAATAAATATAAATATATAAACTCTTTAAAGAAAAATGTTCAACGCCACTGGACCAGTGGCATAAAAAACAAAAGGCAGCTCAACTAGGAGATTGAAATAAAATCAAGTATGTTTCCCCATGTAGGGAACGTTGAACATTTATGGCTGCTCTGAATCTTTAGAGCACTTTCTCTACTTTTCATGGGGCCCAATATTGTGAATATTGCTTCCTGAGATACAACTTTGAAAGCCTGTATTTTCTAGTCTACATTGCAACTAGAATGTAGATACATGACTAGTTCTCCAGTCAGCTGTGTCCACATAAGACTCTGATTTGGGCATGACCTACACAAAGAAGCAGGTTGGGCACAGGGCATCTACTTGGACTCTAAGGTGCAGGTGGAAGCTGTTCCCCAGTTAGACCAGTTCTTTAGTGAGGTTCTCACAATTGTTTTTATTTAGTTTGTTTCTAGTAGTTTCTCCTAGAAGCTGATCAACTCACTCAACAATTGGGTGAGTTATTTAACATCTCTTAATAAATTCCTTTTTGGTTAAACTAACTGAAGTGGATTCTGTGTTCTGTACCTACAAATTCTAGCAAATAAAACCTCAAAATGAAATGTTCTTTAGCTCGGTGACAGTGGTAGCCCTGGGCCTGCCTATACACTTCCTGTCCCCACATCCTAAAGTAAAATCCATATGGGAACATGTCCTTATCCTTACACAGAATGACTCTTCTCTTTCAGAGCATCAGTCTTTGGGGACAACAGCCCACAACTCCTAAAGAAATTCAGGCCACATATTACATAATCAATGCAGTTCTTCATTGGTAAAAAGAAAGAGACCTTGGAGAGGAATAAAATGGTTGCAAAATAAAATGTAGACTGAAGAGACTAAATAACAGAAGGGGAACCGATATAGGACATATTTATAATAAGTAATATAAATTCAAGGAAAATCCCTAGAACATGTTCCAAAGGATAAATTAAATGGGAAATATTGGAAGAATCTTAAGAGACATGGAGGGTAGATTCAGAATGTCCAAACCTAATCTAAAAATCATTCAAAGATAAAAGAACAAGGACAATGAAGGGAGAAGATAATCAAATAGAAGAAAATTTATCTCAAGTCCTCAGAACTGATGAAAAAAGTTTCAGGAATATATATTTTTATGATATTTCAGCACTCCACTGACATAATATATTAATTCTTCCCCCAAAGAAAAGCATGTCATCTGCAAAAGAGTAAGAACCAAAATGGCACCATCATTCTTTCTCGTCATCAACATTTCATGTTAGGAAACCAACAGAACAGTAACAAGTGTCAATTAAGAGTGACACGAAAGAATTCTGAAAATTTGCTTTCCACCTTCTCTTACTGAAAACAAAAACAAAGCAAAACAAAAAAACAAACTTGAAAATCTATTCCAGCTAACTGAGAGAGAAATACAAGAGAAAGAAATCAAGGCATCTTAGAAACAACGGAATATTTCTAGAAATAAAATGAAAAATAAAAACAATAACTAATCTAAGAATGGCAATCAGGTGGCATGTGGAGGCAAGTTTAAAGAATGTCTTCAAGAAGAGTCTCCATTTCACGGATGTGATAAAAAGATGATGGTATGTGTTCTCCATCAACTATAATCACAAGATTATTAGAAACTGGGCAAAAAAAAAACCTTTAAAGGTAAGTCAGGTTTTAAATATGAAGCAAACAGGGGCACCTGGGTGGCTCAGGTGGTTAGGTGTCTGCCTTCAACACTGGTCATGATTCCAGGGTCCTGAGTGTTAGACTCCCTGCTCAGCAGAAAGTGTGCTTCTCCCTCTCCCTCTGCCCCTCCCCAGTGCTCATGTTCTTTCTCTCTTTCACACACAGTCTCTCTCAAATACATAAATAAAATCTTTTAAAAATATATAAAGAAACAAATATGGGGTATAATTTTGAGTAAACAATAGAGTAAAAAATAAAGAATACACATTTAACAAATCCTCTTTGAGGTCAGACTTTTTTTTTCCATTTTGATTCTAAAATGAATAATAGTAATACAATCAAAATGTTGTAAGTTCTATTTATAAGATTTACAAAGTTTGATATCAACTTATGGATAAAGCATTGAACAATGAATTATGATCATAGAACAAGATATAAAAGATGTAGTTTTGACATGTTAACATTGGTAGGAGAAGGAGGAGAAGGGAAGAAAGGACAGGGAGACGTATAACTTCCTTATATTACTTAGTAGGACAGTCCCAAGTTTAGGATAAAGAAATAAAAGGTTAAGTGTGTTAATTGAAATTGTTAAAAACAATATTATTAATCAAAACAGGAGGTAGAGGGAATAAAGGAGGATATTGGAATTGTTAACTGCTAAATTCCTATTTTTCTTATTAGGAAGTCAATAGAAACTATATGTCTTCATCAGCTCAAGATGTTATGGCAGAAAAGCACCTACTGGTGGTTTAAACAACAGAAATTTCTCATAATTCTGGAAGCTGGGAAATTCAAGATCAAGGTGCCAGCAGATTCAGTCCTTGATCTTTATTCCTGGCTCACAGAAAGCAGCCTCTCACAGACGGAGAGGATGCTCTACTGTCTTTTTCCGTTTCTGACAAGGCACTAATCCCATCATGGAGACTCCACCCTCATGACTTCATCTAAACTAAATTACCTCACAAAGGTCCCACTTCTACCTTAAAGATAGGAATTTGGGGAAGATACAAACATTTAGTCCATAACACTATATAAACATGATAAGTCAATGTATGTCCATTATACTTCATTAAAAAAAACAAAAGATCAAAAAACATAAACTAATGTATTTATTTTAAATTATTTCATTAACCAAGAAGGTTCTAGAATTATTCAAAGACAATTGTCTTGCAGCATTATTTATAATAGCCAAGATATGGAAGCAGGCCAAGTGCGGTCAATAGATGAATGGATGAATAGATAAAGAAGATGTGGTTTACTCAGCCATAACAAAGAATGAAAGCTTGCCGTTTACAACATAGTTGGGCCCAGAAGGTATAATACTAGTGAAAAAAGTCAGAGTGGAATTTAAGAAACAAATAAACAAAGAAAAAATAAGAGGAACCAAAAAATAGGCTCTTAAATACAGAGAACAAACTGATGGTTACGGGAGGGGTTTGGGGGTGAAGTGTGCGTGAAATAGATAAAGAGGATTAAGAGTATACTTAACATTGGGGTGCCTGGGTGGCTCAGTGGGTTAAGCCTCTGCCTTCGGTTCAGGTCATGATCTCAGGTTCCTGGGATCCAGCCCCACATTGGGCTTTCTGCTCAGCAGGGAGCCTGCTTCCCTTCCTCTCTCTCTCTGCCTGCCTCTCCGCCTACTTGTGATCTCTCTCTGTCTGTCAAATAAATAAATAAAATATTAAAAAAAAAGAATATGCTTAACATTGACTGAGAAATGTATACAATTATTGGATCGTGATATTGTACACCTGTAACTAATATAACCCTGTATGTTAATCATATTGAATCAAAAAATAAAATAAAGATAAATGTCTCTAAGGAGTGGCACTAGAAGTGGAAAACTCAAAAAAGGAAAACTCTTTGTTTTTGATTTTTTTAACTTTCTGTGTTGTTGAATTATTTTCATACTATGGACATACCTTATTTTATAATTTAAATAAAGCACTGAGGTAAAATAAAGACCATATTTGTGAGGATAACCAGAACAAGATTTAGATATTCCAAACTGTAAAGGTAAAAAATAACATGATTAGGATATAGGTCATAAAGATGTAAAAAATTTTAATTTTGTTATAATTGGGCAGCTAACAATACAGTTGACCCTTCATCAGTGCAGGGGTTAAGAGTGCCAACCTCCTGCCAAGAGTCAAAGATTCACCTATAACTTTCAACTTCTCGAAAATTTGACTACTAATAGCCTATCGTTGACCAGAAGTCTTACCAATAACAGTCGATTAACACATATTTTATATGTTATATGCATTATATACTGTATTCTTACAATAAAGTAAGCTACAGAAAACAGAATGTGATGAATAAAATTATAAGAAAGAGAAAATACATTTACAGTACTGTACTGTATTTGTTTTAAAAAATTGCCTAAGTGGACCAGTGCAGTTCAAATCTGTGTTGTTCAAGGGTCAACTGTACTTATTAACACAGATGACAAAAAAAAATCTCAAAAATAATGTTTTGTTATAAATTTATTTCTCAGAAAAAACATTCTGAAAGCTACAAGCTCAGGCTGTACTAACATGAAGAAAATAATTACTGGGGTGTCTTGTTGGATAAAAATCATATCCCATTTCTTCATAATAAAAACTAAGCTTCTTTATAAGAGGTGGCAGCTTCCTATTTCCATTGTATTTTCCTATTTATTTTCGAAATCATTTGATCTAGTATCCCCACCTCATCAATATCCCCTATCCACTGATACCACATCCTTCTTTCCAACTACAAGGCCATTCCTACTTTACTTGCATTCTTACTCGGTTTTGAGTCCATACATGATTGTTGTAGTCTTTAACTTGTAATTGCTCTCAATCCCCCTGTGCTTTTCTACTATCTTCATGGTTCCTCCTTTATCCTTAAAGATTTGGGTCCTAGGTTCTCTCTTTTTCTTTGTTCCTCCAATTCTGCCATCCATCTCGATTTCAGAGTCCATGTGCATGACCCATCTAATACAGCTCCTTGGATCCTTGACTTCCTTATCTCCAGTGACTTTTTTCTCCTATCACCTCAGCTACCATATCCCCACAGTGAAATCCTGGATTGCCAACACTTGAAACTTCTCAGTATCCGAAGTTATTAGTGCAATCATCCCACCTTCTAACAAGAAACTTAAGGAGGGAACAGCTGTAGCCTTTTTGCCCCTTTTCTCCTTCCTGTTGGCTGGAATGGAACACCACCTTGGACCAGGAAATGGAAGTCAAATGATGGAGAATATGGAATACCAAAGAGAAGGGGTCTGTAGAAACACTCCATCATTCTCAACTTAAGACCAAGAAATATGAGAAAGTTTTCGTAAACTTTTATCATTTTGTGTCTAGACCCACTGAAATTAGATTCTAATGTGCAGATATCACTATATATATTCTTTTTTTTTTTAATTTCTTTTCAGCGTAACAGTATTCATTGTTTTTGCACCACACCCAGTGCTCCATGCAATACCACACCCAGTGCTCCCTATTACCCACCACCTGGTTCCCCAACCTCCCACCCACCGCCCCTTCAAAACCCTCAGGTTGTCTTTCAGAGTCCATAGTCTCTCATGGTTCACTCTATACTCTTGGTCATCAGTTCAAATGGTTACTCAACACTGCTTGGCAGCTTAACATCATTGTCTAAGAAGTTGTCTCTCTCCCACTTCTCAGTCACTATTCACTGCCTTCAAATACCTGAACTTTCTTCTTCTCCATCTCCACACTACTTTCTTGCTTCATACTTCTTCTGCTTCTTCTTGTTTAAAACATTTTACTTATTCATTTGACACAGAGAGAGAGAGAGAAAACACAAGTAGTGGAGCAGCAGAGGGAGAAACAGGCTCCCTGTTCAGCAGGGAGCCCGATGTGGGGTTTGATCACGGGATCAAGACCTGAGACTGAGCGGAAAACAGTTGCTTAACAACTGGGTCACTCAAGTACCCTTTGATTCATACTTCTTAAATATCATTAATATTGCTATCAAATCTAAAAAAATATTGCTATCAAATCTATTGACTAAATCCTTACTCATCTTTTTGTTTTTCCTTCTGATAAGTTTGAAGGAAATGAGGCTCCTTCTAGCAAAGGTCAATTCCTCTATGGGTGCCCAGATTACACCTTTCTGCCACTTCAGTTTTCTCCTCCTAATTGCATTTTCAGTCTCTCCCGCCCCACTGCCCTCTTAGTCCTCTGAAATCAGTATTTTAACTTGCTCCAATTAGTGTCAAACTAAAAACCCAACTCCTCCCACGCCACCTCCCCTTCTAGCTACTGTTCTCTCGCTCTTTCTCTACACATGCTGCTCATCAGTATTATCTGTACACACTATTACTACTTTCTCACGTTCCATTAATTAAACAACTTTCTTCAAAGACAGTACTGTATCTTAAACCCGAGGACATTGCTTTTGATAAGAAAACATGCACTTGAATTTAATGCTGATATCAAAAAATGGAAGGTAACAAACAGCCTCCAATCAATGGAGTTTTGTTTTGTTATGTTTTTTGTTTTGTTTTGTTTTTAAATCTTAAACTCCGTTGACCTTATATAACCATACTTTCTCTCGACTACTTTGACAACAAAGTCTCCTGGCTTTTCTCCTATCTCTCTGGCCAGTCATTTTCCATTTCCTTTACTGACCCAGCTCCTTTATATTTGAAAGCTCCAAACCCTTTGCCTTCTCAGTAACTGTGCATGTTGATCCCCTTCCCTCACCCTCTCTTAGTCTCTGCAAGGGGAACCTTTATTCACCTTTCAGGTGTCATTTAAATAGTACGACCTTACACAGGACTTGTATAAATTCCCAATCAAAAATTGTGTGCCACATTTTCTTTTTAAGTCTCTGTCTCAAAAAAAAAAAAAAAAAGTCTGTCTTTTATAATTCTATCCTCATTTTTTTATATTATTTATGTCAAGACTCACACTCTACCATAAACACCATAAGGGCAGGGATAATGTCAGTCTATTCATCACTCTATTTGAGCATCATAGTATATGGAAGAGATTCTATAATTATCTCTTGAAAGAATACATGAATAACTTAAGACTAGGTAATTTTTCAGTCACCTCTATTGTAACACAGCTACAGAGAAAGGAGAGGGGCATGCATTAAGTAGACTACTATTTGATTCATTTTCCATTGTTTTCTGTGTCAAAAATCTACAAACATTTTTGGGCAGAGGTGGTGGGAGAGTATGTTGGAAGGCTCTATACTTTTTGCTCAATTTTATCTGTAAACCTAAAATTGCTCTAGAAATTAAATCTACTAACTTATTTTATTTTTAAGTATATTAATTTAAAAAATAAGAAGTCATCAAAACTTAGTAGTTAACAGCATGGGCTATAAGTCAGACTGCCTAATTCAAATCCTAGCACTGCCATTTAGGACCTGTATGACTTCAGGCAAGTTCCTTAAACTCTCCCTCCAGAGATTTCGTTTTGGGATGCCTAGGTGGTTCATTGGGTTAAGAGTCTGACTCTTGATTTTTGGCTCAGGTCATGATCTCAAGTGGTCATGAGATCAAGCCCCACATCAAGCTCCATGTCAGCCTCCACACTGGGCATGGAGCCTGCTTGGGATTCTCTCTCTCCCTCTGCCCAACCTTTCCTCCCACCCTCACTCTCTCTCCTCTTCTTTTTCTCTCTCTCTCTTCATAAAGAGAGAGAGAGAGTTTGTTTTATTTTGCTTTAACATTTTGATCACTGCTATATCCACAGCACCTAGAACAATGCCTGACATACAATTTGAACTTAATAATTACTGAATAAATAAACCAATGAATGCACTTTTTAAAAAGACCAACAAATAAGTCTCAAACTTTGCACACAACTTTGTAACCAAATTGAAAATTCTCTGTACAATCCACATCATTTCTTCATTTGCCACATGGATGGCCAGAGACATCAGTACCAAATCCTTATATGCTAAGATTTTCTCCAATTCATGTTTCTCAGTGTTTCAAATCTTTTTCTCCCTAAAATCAACAATACAAGTTTACCCATCCACCTCGTTTTAATCAAGAACACACATCTTGTCAATAAAAATGGAAAGTCGTATTTCATGTCTTCATGGACAAAATAAGTGCTTCAGTCTACTTGTTGACTATGACTGGTAAAACCACAAACTTTGATAAATACCAGCTGAGTGTTAAACACTTAGACCAGTCTTCAACAGGCAGAAATACTTGGTACCACCTCAACTTCAAATGTCTCAGCAAACAACCTACTTACTGTTGTATCTAGTAATATCATGTGTATGACTCCCAGGAGTACAAAGAAAAATAATTAATGTATCTCTCTGGAACTTAGAAGGAATAGAATAGCTAAAATGCAAGGGATTGCCAAGACCAAAAGCATGTTCCACACAACTTGGCAAAGGAATCTAAGTTGGCAAAGGAATCAAAACATTCTTACTATGCAGGTTGGGATCATGTTGAATTCATGTCAACAAATCATAGTTCTTTAAGGCCCAGCTCAGCAAATTTATGTTCTTTAAGAAAGAAAAGCAATGTGCTATGGACAGTACAGTTACATTAAATGCCTTAAACTTGTGCAGCACATGGTGAACATTTGTTCTGGTATTTCAAAGTTGAACACAGTTTTTTCAAGATTGTACTTCTAAAATAGACATAAACTTCCAGAAGAGGATACAGGTCATTCTATTTAAAAAATTTAACCATCCTTGTGGAAGGTAAAAACAGTCATTCAATAGAACCGTAGTTAGACCATTAACTGCTGGCCTTGTCATCAACCTCAGTGTCAACAAATATTTATTGAGTATACACTATGTGCTGTATGTTAGGCCAATCTATGAAGACAAATGTTACTATCGATAGATAAAATATGGTTGAAAGAAATGCAGTTAGCACTTGCCTATTTATTCCTTCATTTAGTCAGTCACTCATTCATTCACTCTATAGCCCTTCCTATTTGCCAAACACTCTGCCCAGAGACTGGTGTATAGAAGTAAACAAAACAGATAATGGTCTCAGCCCTCATGGAGCCAGATATTCCACTAGGCATTTTCCAAATGTTATCTCACTTAATTTAAACCTCAAAGTTATAACTACCAAGAAAGCATTTCCTCTGTGACAAAGACAATTTGGTGCTTATGAGAGATTCATACTTTCCTCTATTTTCTGTCCCCCTTGCAGGTGTGTTGGGCCATGTGAAAATTCTAGACAACTGATGGAGATGGAGATAAAAAGTAACAAATGTCACTTCCAGGCAAAGACCATGTAAGCTGATGGGCCTCCTCCATCTCTAATCACCTATTTGCTTGAGCCAATGAAGGCCACATCCTCAAACGGTTCTGCCACAAAATGGAAGCTGCCTGGAGCACTGGTTACTAAATGGAAGAAAGCTCACTTGGGGAAATCACTGGATCTGCACAGTAATATACATGAGCAAGAAAAAAACATGTATTGTTTTAAGCCACTGAAATTTGTGTTTATTTGTTACTACAGCAAAGCCTGACTCATCCACCTTCACCCTTCATAATAATGATTCCTAAGATTCTGAAGTGCAAGTTAAGATGGAGGCTTTGTCTGTCTCATGAACCCTCAGGAATTTTATTGGTAATTGGTCATCTCAAATGTCCAGAAATGGTCAAAGAAGTCCAGAAATGTCAACTGACCAATGTGTGAGCAGTGTTGGAAAAAAGCCTACCAGGGAAAATAGCTGCCTATGAGGAGTTTCTGAGCCTATCATGTCCCACAGTCCTATTTCATAATTTAACATTCCGAAGTGTCCATAACCATAACTCTTATTTCTTCATGCCATATCTCAAATTCCTAAATTTATATACCAACTGGGATAAAACAACCATTCTTTACTCTTTTCCATCTCTAAACTACTTTTTACAGAAACTCAGAACAAATTCAAGACCTAGAGTCAAAATGGCCTACCAGAGATATTTGACTCTAATTAATTAGGAAGGCAAGATGAAATGAAAGCCAATGTGTATTTCTTTGATCATCCAAAGCCATATTGCCTTACGAATCAGAAAATCAGCCAATAGAAAATTAACCTACATTTTAGACCTACTTATAATGAGTATCAAATCTCCAAATGATTATCCATATTATAATTCAATATTCAAAATACATTTTTGATGTATGCAGTATTGTTTCATATTTTAAAAATAAGGAAATTGAGGCTCAGAGAGGTATTACCTAACTGGTGAATAGATACAAACCAGATTTACTTGGTTCCTTTCCTAGGGTTTGATGTAATACTAAGGAAGAGGAAAGCAATGTGAGGAGAAAGGAAATATATCTGACTCTGTCAGCTGGCTAATAACAGCAGCCATTCCCAAACCTATTTCCCTGCATCCTAATGAGGCTTAAGAAGCTAAATATCCACTTCCCCAGATGCCCTAGCTGCTATCTGTGATCAGATGACACATTCCTGTCCAATGAAACACAGAATTGTGGTAGGGATGTTGGAGAAAGTTCTGCTTTCCCAATGAGTGAGAGCAGTTGGCAAATCCATTATCACTTCTTCCTGCCCTGAGCATGGGAGTGATGCCTGAAGATAGAGCAGCTTTCTTGCCATGACCAGTAAGCCAAGCCACTGAAGACAGAAAGCCCCTCAATGACATCATCAATCCCCTATACCAGCTCTGGACTACCTACCCTCAAACTTACAGCCATGTCAGATTTAATCAAGAAAGAGAAAGAAAGAGTGGGGGAGGAGAGAGAGAGAGAGAGAGAGAGAAAGAAAGAAAGAAGGAACGAACTTTTAGAAAATCCATGTGCATTTACTAGGTCAGAAATCTACTGTTATGCCACAAATCACCCCAAACTTGGTGGTTTCAAAAAGCTACCATTTATTAATGCATGACCAGCAATTTGGGCTTGGTTCAACGGATAGTTCTGTTAATCTTGTCTTGGTTCTTTCCTCTGGCTGTCCTTAATTGGCAGCTCACCTGAGGCTGGATGGAATGAAATAATCTTAACTTGTCTGGAGGTGTGTGGTGGTAGCCGGGTCTCCAGCAACTTCGTCCAGGCTTCTTCATGTGGTAGCAGTGTTAAGAACGTTGGTCTCAGTGTACCAGCTCTGTTTGAGCCTCTGCCTGTGTCACCTTTGCCAGTGTCTAATTGGCCAAAGCAAGTCACATGGCTAAGCTTAGAGTCAGTGTGGGAGTGGACTACACAAACATATGCACACAGGAAGGAGTGATTCATTGGGAACCATTACTCTAATAATCTACCAATTCTATTTATGTTATTTGCATTCTTAGCATTAGCAGATTTTGTAGCCTATGTGACAGAGAAGTGTGCCATCCTAAATAACCCAATCTTATGTAATCTGAACTACCATCAATGTTTCAAATTTCATCTTCTCATATATCTCTATGGAATGATCCTTATCCAACTACCCTAATATTGGAAAATGTTGTGGCTAAGATACGCAAAATTCAGAGCAAACTCTACTGGTTACTGGAGCTACTTATCACTAAGGACCTCTTGGCTCTGTAAACAGTCTTTGTTTGTTTTTCTTAAAAAACATTTTTTTTCCTTCAGCTTTATTGAGGCATGACTGACAAAAAAGTACACACTTAAGGTTAGGAAATTAATATTTTGATATGCATATATATACATTATGAAATAATCACTACAATCAAACTAAGTAACATTATCACCTGACATAGTTATTATTGTTTTGTATGTGGTATCAACACTTAAGATCTAGTCTTTAAACCAATTTCAAGCATATTATATAGTATTGTTAATTACAGGCACGTTATTGTAGATTAGAGCTCCAGAACTTATCTGTCTTGGGTAACGAAAAGTTTATACCCTTTAACCAACATCTTCCTGTTTTCCTCTTATCCTAGGTCCTGGCAACCAGCATCTCACTCCCTGCTTGTATGAGTTTGACTATTTTAGATTCTGCATATAAGTGAGATCATGCAGTATTCGTCTTCCTGTATCGGCAAAATTCACTTAGCCATAATGTACTCCAGGTTCATCAGTGTTGCTGGAAATGACAGGATTTCTTTCTTTTTTGAGACTGAAAATACTCTGATGTTCATTATGGCATTATTCAAAATAACCAAGATATGGAAACACTCTAAATGTCTACTGAGGGATGGCTGGATAAGAAAATGTGGTACACCCACAAATATTCAGCCTTTAAAAAGAAGGAAATCCGGAAGCAGGGTTAAGCAGCCAGCAGATAGCTAATGGCTCATTACAGAGAGTGGAGACAGGATAACAATGTGACAACAGAAGATGAAACTTCCCAGGGATTGGGAGGTCAGATACAAATGGAAGGAAATGGTCAGGAAATGTGAATAATTATTGAACAGCATGCTCTCTACCATACTAGTAATCAGCAGAAATTATCCCTGCTACCTAAATACAACATAATATTAAAGTGTCATGAATTAATGTGGAACTTAAAGAGATGGGTGGGACATCATATGTTACATTTAACTAATAGAGAGTCTATATTTTGGGACAAAAAATTAAAAGTAGCAGCGACTTGTTCCCTCGATTACCCGTTCAATAAGTACAGGACTCAGAATCAGGTAAGATAAAAGGCACGAATCCTCTAGCTCAGCTCACGCTACGGTGCATCATTCACTGCATGGAAGTCTTGAGGAAATTTATTGGTGTGAGATTTCTCTCTTTAATTTTTTTTTTCTTATGCACAGTCTATGCAAGATGTAATTCCAATGTGAAAACAAGCCTTGTAACATAGTTATCACCAAAGTGTTCTGAAATTCCACTTGACTTAGAATTTAAAAATAATAATAATTTTTTTTTCCAAAATGTGCCACATGATGCTCTCTGTAGGGATATTTTAGCAACCAGGATATTGTCAATGCCACTGACACCACGAACTTCACTTTCCAACCCAAACAAATTTATTTCAGGGGAGGAGTAAAAAAGAAGGCAATATAGATAAACGTGGAGAAAGTGTCTTTCTGCTAACCTTCTTCTCATAGTTGGATTAAAGGCACTGAAAAGGCAGGGGACGATCACATGCAAATCTTTCACTGTGTCAAAAAACCAGGATATCCCACATTTGTCTAACACAAATGCTAATTTTTAGGCCCTGTGGCAGGGTCTGTGATTGGTTCCACGTTTCCACAATCAGAGACATTGTAAGATGTTCCTAGCTCCTTTTGTTTCCACCCAGCTTGCCTTCTTCCCAATCACTAGCTTCCAATCTTCTAAATTTTCAGACATAACCAAGGAGTAAGAATAAAAAATTTTCCAAATGCTCTTTTCTTCTTTTCTCTATGAAATCAATACCACTGTTGGCTCTGCGGACATTACGGGCTAAGGAGAGACCTCACATTTGTTCTGAGAGTATTTAAGTTAGCTGGAAAGAAATATTTAAATGCATGGTAACTGCCAGGCTGACTTTCTACAGAACTCTTTTTCATTGTCTGACAAGGGGATATTAATGGTTGCCTCACAACTTCCAAGTTAATACTTCTGATATTTAGGAATTCATATGGAATCACAATAAACTCAATCAAAAATGTTTAGCAAGCCAACCAATAGAAAATGTTTTTTCAAAATGACTGTAATTTTCATCATGGTGTATGAAACTGTTCAGATGGAAAACCACTTCCCAATACAAGATGTTGGAAAATAACATTTTTTTCCCCAGAACAACCTATCCTCCTAGAATAGTTTACCAAAAAAATCTATGGAAATTTAGGCATGTGCCTACTGAATATTGTGGAAACATCATCTTTTGTTTAATGTTACACGTAAACAGGATACAGTTTGAACAATGAAAGAGGAAGCAAAAGACTCAAAAACTCTCTGTCATAGGAATACCTATTTCATGGTTCTCAATTCTATTTACAAAGTATTTTAGGAGGGAAGTAGATGTTGCTGGAAGTGCTACATGCTTTTTAAAAAGGAGCATTAAAATAATATCACAGAGCTGTTCACAAAGCAAGAGAATTATCTTCTCATGAGGAAAAAGAGCCCAAATAGTCTTTTTCGTTTTTCATCTGATAGAGCGTAATTAAACTAACTCGAAATTCAGATCGAGGGTGTAGATGTTCCTGCTTGAAAAGTGAGTAGTTGGTAAATAAATCTAATGGGGACTACAGAAAAGCTTTGCCAGAAATAAGTTCAGTTTACCTAGGACAATGCCGAGGCACATTTTTTTTTTAAATGCTCAGCAACTTGCAATGACCTGAAGAGATGGAAAAGTTGTGTACTCTACTCTTCAGATGAAACACAAAAGCAAAGGAGGCAAAACCATCCACTTCCACTCAGTTACAGAGCATACAACGACTTTCCTCTCAATTCATCCATTTGTTTCTTATAGACTGATGAAAAGTACAAAGTTTTGCTTAAGTTTGGTGTGACAACCAAATCAATGTGAACCATTCCCTGTGTTTAAATCCCATTAAAAAAGGTTATAGCTCCTGACCATAAACCTGTGCAGGGACTGGCAGGCTAATTTTTTCATGAAGACAGAAAATGTTCCTTCTCCTTTACAAAAAAGACAATTTTAAAGAGCATTTCATAGCTACAAATGATAAATGTGGATAATGGGGAAAAATATTACACACTCGTGATTTTTCACCATGACTTCAATGTCTTAGAGATTATGAAAATTACATACATGGTTATTTTAGCTTGTCTGTATATAATGAACAAATATCTCTCTCCCTCAAATGCATATTAATAGCCATACACACATAAATAGACACATAAGAACATAAAAGACTTTTCTGCCTATCACCCTGAGATAACATGCCTTCTTGCCTCATTTCCCTTGATTTCCCTTTTTAAGCAGCAAAACGTGGCACCGGCATAGGAAACCAACAGGTTCATCTGCCAACTCCCATTATTTGTGTCAATCAAGAACAAGGAGTTGAGAAGGATATTGAAATCAACCTGGTCATGACTTCTTGGGCAAGGGGTTACCTACCCCACTTTAGATATCTCCTAAATGTCCTTTGTTTTAAAAGACACGGCGATACGGACCTCAGAAGAAAAATCATCAAAAAACCCAAACTGGTAGGCGTTGGATCTGTGGGTGCATGAGGTATATGACGGTAAGAAGCGAAGAGATGTGGAAAAGCAAGTACAACCTGTTAAGACAATCCAACCTGTAGCTGCATCATTCGGTTAAATATTTGGTAGCTCAATTCATCACAATTAAACCCTTTAGACAGGGCACAGATATTTAGTACTGGAAAACCCACTGGGATCACTGGAGGCAAGTGTTTGTTTACAGGGTCAATACTCACAAAAAAGTTACACATTCCTTTCTTCAGATAATGAATCCAGAAACCATCTCCAAGCCTGATAGGCACTTTAACATCCCAAAGAAGCAACTCTAACAAGAGGTCAGGCATGGTCAGCAGAACCCTTTATATTCCCTACAAAGCTAACACTCTCGTTAAAGAGCAGTGTAGCCTTTTCACAATCAAGGCACTGTGTTGCATAAAAAGGAGGGATGGGACCCCCTCACTGCCTCATTTCTTCCCCCTAATGCTCCATAGAGTCCTCCGCATAGAAAGGCAACAATCTTTTATGACCTCCCCTGGAGGCCACCCATGTCCAGAAACTCTTAAAGAAGGTTAACTACCTACGCTGGATCCTGGGAGTGAAGGACAGCTAAGAGGGGAAGGTACCAAAAAAAAAAAAAAAAATCTCAAATTTTGTAATGTGATGACTCTATACTTTAAAATCATCCGCTGTCAACAAGTTGCAAGTTTGATTGTTGATGTTCAGGAGAATTACAGACTCTTAACAATTTTATTTTGAACCATAAAACCATTGAATATTATCATATCAAAAAACTAAGTGGTAACAGCAGGGAAGGAATTCCTTAGTTCTGCAGCTCTAATCCTCATAATAAAGATAACCCAGAGTTAAGACAGTTTGGCATTCAAACTCCATTTACCATTCCTTACATTTTTTACAGGAGGTTGCTATAATGGTGGCATGCCTTACCGCATTTAGCTTGAAAACCAATAAAATATCGTATGTTTTGAGAGCAGAGTGGTTGTACAACCACCAATTGCAGCATTGGGCTCTTGGTAGGTATTAAATCAGTGGGAGTTACTATTCCTTTACTAACTTTTACACAAGGACAGCAGGTAATCTAGGTATCTACAGAGCTGCCTGAGATCTACCCCAGACTACCCTATCCCTGAGACTTACTTACTTCCTTAGCCAGGTTTTGTTGCCATACAAATTCATGCCAGATATGGGTTCAGTCCCTTTGACATAATCTAACATTTTTAGATTTTTTTTTTTTAAAGATCCTGTCATGCTTCTTCCTACTTCTGTATCAAGAATAATTCCCTTCGGGTGCCTGGGTGGCTCAGTGGGTTAAGCCGCTGCCTTCGGCTCAGGTCATGATCTCAGGGTCCTGGGATCGAGTCCCGCATCGGGCTCTCTGCTCAGCGGGAGTTTGCTTCCCTCTCTCTCTCTCTCTCTGCCTGCCTCTCTGCCAACTTGTGATCTCTCTCTGCCAAATAAATAAATAAAATCTTAAAAAAAAAAAAAGAATAATTCCCTTCACCTGGGGAACTTCTACTTGTCTACCATTCAGGACTAACTGAGGTCCCACTTCTCTCCTTACCACCCTCTTTTCATCACTCAGGGCTAGCATCACTTTTTTTTCTCGTGGCATCTTGGCCATATCTTTATCATAATACCACCACAGCTGTATTGTGTTATCATCTTTGTCTTATGGTTTTCTCCCTACATGGAAGGCAGGGACCTCCAATTTGTATCTATAGTGCCAGACGTGCCAGGAGGGTTACATAAATGTACACTGAGCGAATAAATTTCAATGCCCTTTCAAACAAAATAATCATATGCCTATTCAAGTTGGAACTTTTCTGAACATTTGCCTAACATCTTCGTCAAGATAAAGAATAAGAAATGAAATCTACTGAGCGCTTAATTCCTGCCAAGCACCATGCTAAATCATTTATTTATAAGGATTTCATTAATTCCTCTAAAAAACCCTATATGGAAGGTTCCATTATGATGACTATTTTAAATAAGGAGAAATTGAGCCTTGGAAAGCACAGGTAACTTGTCTAAGAAGGCAAAATTAGTTGAGAGAATCAGGATTTACACCCATGTGTTCTGACCCCATAGTTATATATTTAGCCACTAACTCATAGGGTCTTCTATTAAAATACCCCAGTTTGTAATTAAAATCCTATTGAAAGTCAACCACAGGACTCCTGTGGCTCAGTCTTTAAGCATCTGCCTTAGGCTCAGGTCATGACCCCAGGCTCCTAGAATCAAGGCCAACATCCCTCTCCCGCTACCCCTGCTTGTGTTCCTGCTCTTGCTATCTCTCTCTCTGTCAAATAAATAAGTAAAATCTCTAAAAAAATAAAAAATAAAAAAATAAAGTCAACCATGTATTAAAATACATGCCTACATAGGCTCACACACATGCATGCCAACAAAATGCTAGAAAATAAAAGAATACCTACTGATAGGACTGGAGATTCAACATAAAAGAGACTCAGAAGCAATCCTGTCCAGCACTAATCTCAGGACTCCTGAGTTTTATAGGCCTCTCAAAATCTGCATGAAGGTGGCAGATGGTAACTGGGAAGGTTTCTGATGACACTAACTTGCCTTGATTTGGTGGGAGGGGGGAACCCACACATAGACGATCTAAAGGAACGCCAGGCGGACTCCAGTGTTTTGGGTGAAGAGGCGGATTGATGGCAGATGAAAATTAACTCCGGAAAGGGAGAAATACTATGTGTCAGCAAAACATCGACTCAGCTTTCAGGGGCAGCCTTCTGGACTTTGTTGTAGCCTAAGTTTAAAAGGTCCATCCTCAGCATTCCACTGGCAAAAGAGCACAACACGCGAAAGCAAGGGAACAAATACCATGGAACGGGAACTTCTCCCTTGTAACTTCCATCTGTCAACTGCCGGGCTCTAAACCAACCAAATGTTCTATGGAGAAAATAGTTTGGAGATAGTTTGGAGTTACTTTGATCATGTTCTCCACCGTGAAAAACCAATTTTCAAAAAGCAAACAGGATGCTGCAGAATGTGAAAAGGGAGAGAACCTAACACCGTGCTGAAGAATTACATTTGAGTTCACTGCCTGCGTCTTAGACCCAGAAGTGAAACCGTCCTAGACTGGAAGTTAATAATCTTTTTCTATATAAAGAGCACTATTGGCACCAGAATCCAAGGACCTTCAAAGAAGCACAGTGAGAGAAGTGGTAATACATTTAAATTGCATGAGGTGACAAAAACAATATTTTTATTTTTGGTAATGGAAGACACTGGGAAGTCCTATTTTAATGCTACCACAGGGCGGGGGAGGGGAAGAGGGTGAGTCCTCTTTTCTGTGCAATTTTCTTCTGTCTTCTTATGCCGTTTGACGAAGCGAGACCTGGGGTCACAGGGAGGTAATGGCAAATAAACAGAATATATAAAAGGAAATTTTTCTTCTCCGTGGATATAATCGGCTTGTGGCATTCAATGTCGCTGAAGGTCAGAGCGGCAAATACTGTGGCTGGAGTTCAAAGAAGCTGCATAGTTGAAAATCAACAGTAACAGTGGCAATGGGGTAGCTAAGTGAGCAGCGATCATCCCTCAGGCCAAAATACGGGCAAATAACCTTCGAGGTCTTGAAAGGTTTTATTTAGTCTTGATGCACTGTCCCTAAACTGGAAGTGTGACTGGACTGTTGGATGGTAGAGGCAAGGGACTGCTCCCCTGCCTTCATTAGCAGCTTTGCAGCTGGACTGTCACCTCCAGCTTCAGAAAAGTGACAGGGGACCAGGCATTTCCAGCTTCCTACTAATTCAAAGTTGTTCTTCGTTTACCGTTGACCGACTTGTATGAATTTGAAGAGTGGTCTTTCTTACTAGTAAAAATGTGATACTAGCTAAAACCATTTGAACCATGAATTGTTCAGGAGTAGCTTAGAATTCAAAGGGTGGTTTTTTTTTCCATTTTTTAATTTAAATTCAATTAATTAACATATATGATTAGTTTCAGAGGTAGAGGTCAGTGATTCATCAGTCTTACATAATTCCCGGTGCTCATTACATCATGTGCCTTCCTTAATGTTAAATGGATTTTTTTTTAAAGAAATATGTGGGGCTTCTTTGACTTTTCATTTTATATCAATTTCTGACAAGATAGAGTTTATCCTTCCTTATTTAGAAAGATACTTTTTGCATGTACATCCTATTTTTTAAAAAGAGTTTATTTATTTACTTGTCAGAGAAAGAGAGAGAGAACATCAGAAGGGGGAGTGGCAGGCAGAGGGAGAAGCAGGCTCCCTGCTGAGCAAAGAACCCCATGGGGGACTCAATCCCAGGATCCTGGGATCAGGACCGGCGCCAAAAGCAGACATTTAACTGACTGAGCCACCCAGGCGTCCCAGTACATTCCATTTTTAACAAAGAGGCCTATTTGCTATAGATTTGGGTTTTAACATTAAAAGAAAACTACCCACAAGTGTGGTTGTGCAGGAAGAATGATCCCCACCTCCACCCCTCCCACCCCCACCAGAGATGTCCATGTCCTAATTCTTAATTGACTGAGCCACCCAGGCACCCCCCATGTCCTAATTCTTAAAATTTGTGAATATATTACCTCAAGTGGGAAAGGGGACATAGCATATACAATTAAGGATCTTGAGATAGGAAGATTATCCTAGATGATTTAGGAAAGCCTATGTGACCACAGGTGTCCTTAAAAGAGGGGAGCAGGAGTGTCAGTATCAGAAAAGGACATTTGATAGAAGAAGTGGAGATGAGAGGGAGGGGGCGGGGAAGGAGGCAGGGAAAATGAGGTCTGAAGAATCTATGCTGCTGACTTTGCTGGCAGAGGAAGGGGTCACACGTCAAGGAATGTAGGTGGCTTCTAGAAGCTGGAAGAGCCAAGGAAATGGAGTCTCCCCAAAAGGTTCCCGAAAGAATGGAACCTTGCCAACATGTTGACTTTCCAACTTCAGTCCTCCAGAAATGTAAGGTAATACACTTACATTGTTTTCTGGGGTCTTTTGTTTGTTTGTTTGTTTGTTTTGTTTTGTTTTAAATACACTTACGTTGTTTTAAACCATTAAATTTGTGGTGGTTTTTTAGAGCAGCAATCAGAAACAAAAACAGACCCTGGCTCCAAAAGTGGGCTGCCACTCAAAAGAACTAAAAATGTGGAAATAGCTTGGGAATTAGGCAAGGGTCAGAGGCTGGAAAAATGTTGATGACCATGACAGAAAGAGCCTCGATCGCCTTAAACAGACTGTAGGTAGAAATGTGGGTTCTGATGGCTCTGCTAAGGAGGACTCAGGTGAAAGGGGAGAGTGCAGTGGAGAGATCCTATGTTTTCTTCAAGAACATTTAAATCTGCATAAACAGACTGTTGATAGAATTGTGTGCTTAAAGACATGGTTAGCAAGGGCTCAGAAAGAAATGAGAAATATGTTATTAGAAACCAGAGGAAAGAGGCTTCACATTATATAGAGGCAGAAAGCTTAGCTGGAATGTGTCCTGCAAATGCAAAGCAGAACTTGTAAGTGATCATTTCTCCGTGATAATTTAGCTGCAGAAATTTCCACACAAAGTGGTGAAGATATGGCCTGGTTTGTGTTGGCTGTTTCTAGTAAAATCTACAAGGAGAGAAAAAAAATAAGGAAAGAATTCTTAGCAAGAAAACAAAACCCCAGGACTCAGTGATTTTAGAAATCCAATTTGGATCTCAGAAATGTGTGATTTTAGGACTATAAGATAGTAAATTTTTGTTGTTTTAAGGCACCAAATTTGTGCTAATTTGTTACATCAGCAAAAGGAAACTAACACAGTGGTAAAAATGAGAAGTCCCAGATGAACACAGAATATGTTTATTTGGGGAGGAGAGTCTCTGAGACGTAGGATTCAGCTGAGGAATCTCCTTGAGACTGACAAATACTATGGCCCCATTTCTTCACTTAGATATGGCAAGTTTCAGTCCATCTATAGTACACATACAACTGCAGCATCAGCAAACCACCCCAAACTTGGAGGCTTCAACACCACTGTGTACCATTTCTCATAAGTCTAAGGGTCATCTTGGCAGTTCTGATGGGCTCACTCCTGGGTCTGGTCAGCTAGAAGGTCCATTGAATACTGGCTGGTCTAGAATGGCCTTCGTTCGGATGACTTGGCTTTTTTCTGCACAGTATCTCATCCCCCAGCAGGCTAGTCTGCTTCGTGCTTATAACAGTGTCAAGGTTCCAGAGGGAAAAACAGAAATATGCAAGGCCCAACTCTTGAGGCCAAGGCCCTGAACTGACACACCATCATTCTGCTGACCAAGGCAAGACTCCCATCCAGCCCAGAATAAAGGGGCAGGGATATACTCCACCCCTTACAGGGAAGATGACAAAGCTGTATTTTTTTTTTTTTTAAGATTTTACTTATTTATTTGTCAGACAGAGAGAGAGAAAACAAGCAGGAGGAGTGGCAGGCAGAGGAAGAAGCCAGCTGCCCGATGGGGGATTCAATCCCAGGACCCTAGGATCACGACCTGGGCCAAAGGTAGATGCTAAACCAACTGAGCCACCCAGGTGTCTCATTGGCAAAGCCCTCTGAAGAGAGGTTGTAGGAAGGAGGGAAAAAAGGGAAACATTTTTGCATCAATACACCACAATGTTCATGACAAAAACAGCAACAATATACACCTGCAAAACATCCATTTTCAAAAGCATTCAACCGATAGCATGGTTCAGAGTCTCAAGAGGGAGGGAGGGGGAGTGGCAGAAAGGACAAACACAAGAGTGATTCAGTGGTATGATCACACTGTTCTATTCACTGGTGTCGGGCAGAAAAGAAGACTATGAGCTTGACTGTTACCTCTACAGTGGGTATGAGTCACTGACACATGCTTTACTAGTGCAAAGATGGCTTTTTCCTTGTCATAAATGCAAAATCGCTCTAATCGTCAATGGCATCTGCTATTTGCAGAAATAATCTTCTGGCATATCAGTTATCATCATTAGGTTTAGTTCAAGTCTTGTTAATAACCTTACTTTTAAAGAATTAACCTAAACCAGAGAGGAGGTAGGTGGGGGGCTGGGTGAATTGGTGATGGGGATTAAGGAGGACACTTGTGGTGAGCACTGGGTAATGACTGGAATTACTGAACCACTATAATGTACACCGAGGCTAGTATAAGACTATACATTAACTAACTGAAATGAAAACAAAAGCTAAGAAAAAAAATTAAAGAATTAACCTACAAAATCCATTCTTAAACCGAAAAGTTGATACATGTGATTAATCTGAAAGTCAGCTGAAATTGAACAAGGACTTGAAACAAGACCCATCATTTCATAGGCTTAAATTCCTAAGACCTATATGATGCAGTAATGTAGGAAAATAAAGACCCAAGTGGCACTGCAAAAATGCTATGATGGAAATTTATGAAAGTCTGGAAACATTTATTCCCAGATAACTTGTATCTTCCCACTCTCACCATGATTTCATAAAGAATAATTCAAGATGTACTGGCTAGATCAACAGCAGTAGGTAATATTGTAAAGATGCTTTAAGGACCTAACGTAGTTTGATACTTGAGTTCTACCTAAATTGATTTCAATTTTATTTATACCTTTCTAGATGAAAAAAAAAAAAAAGATTTTTTCAAACTATTACAGCCTACTAGTAAATACTGTCAATGGACAGCATTTAATAAGCAATATGCAGGACATTTAATAAAAGTTACCAATTTGATCTTCCTCAAAACCCCTGAGGTGGACATCATTGTTCCATTTCAAAGAGATTCAATGACTTACGTGTGGTTATACCACAACCAAGTTGAGAGTTAGGATTCTATCCAAAATCAAAATAATACTTTTGCTTCCTAATACTGACTCCTATGCCTGAGTAGAAATGGAAGGGACATGCTGAAAAAAACCCAGGGATATTACAAGCAAAGGCGTATGCTTAGTAATAATGCCAAGGCATTTTCCAGTGTCTTTAATAGTGTTTAATAGACCAAGTCTCTCTGGGTCCCTACTTCCTGCGCAAATGTTGATTTGTATACCTTTTCTCTTGTAGTTGGTTGGGGTCAAAGGATCCCATAGATCTGGCCACTGAGGAGAAAGAAGTAACATGTGAGTCACGTCTGAGGCACAGCATTTAATTACCCAATGAAAGAGCAACCAAAAACTCCCTTTGTTTCTTGATACTGATCACGAACGTTAAACGTGGTGGACGCTCCATCACCCTGGGTTCCTGTGTGACTACAATGAGAGGCCCCTGCATCCCATGAGAGACAGGTACTGAGATCCATAAATAAAACTTTGCCAAGTTAAGTGTCTGAGATCTGGAAGCTCCTGATTATAGCAACATAATATAATCTTAATTATACACATGATGCTCACTTCTCTGAAAAAGAAGACCCTTTCTACGTTACACCAAAAGCATACACGATTCTGCCTCGGAAGAGTAACCAACTAACCTCAACATCATAACAACATACAAGGGTAGCTTAACCAGACACACCCAGATATAAGCAGAACTAACCTATGCATGAATAAAATAAGAAGGCATTTCTGGGTTTAAAAAAATAATGAATGTGATGTTATTTCTTACATTATCAGTGTTTGGCTGTTTTTGTTTTTGTTTTTTTCAGTTTCCAATGTCACAGATCAATGTGTGACCATGACAAGCGATTTCATGTGATCCCACCAACTACTTCGTCTTTAGTAAGGACCCCTATGACTCAAAATGCACTTTCAACAACACCCAACTATTGGATGAAATGCACATTATTAAATTGTTATGAGTGTTTCTAAAAGATTACTTCGAATATCTGAATTGTTGCGTGGGCTCCTGGGTGGCTGGGTCGTGATCCTGGGGTCCTGGGATGGAGCCCCACATTGGGCTCCCTGCTCAATGGGGAGTCTGCTCTTCCCTCCCCTGGCTTGTGCTCTCTCTCACTCACTCTCTCTCTCTCAAACAAGAAAGGAAGATCTTTAAAAAGAAATAAAAATGGAAAAAAAAATAAGTTGTGGTAGACCAGTAATCCAATGTTTACAGCCCTTTACCAGCTCACGTAACCACACCTTGAGGAGCACTGCTTAATGCACAAAACTTCCTGGGTTTGTCTTTAAAGTGAGCTTTGCATTTCTGCAACTAGAAATGCAGAACTTTCCATAATCAGTTAAAAAACCCAACATAAAGGAAACTGCGAGTAGTACTGGATAGAAACAAGATTGAGCACTCCTGAGAGTATTAGCAGAACTTTGGTGATGAAATGAGCAATCTGGATACTGCAGATCATACATGTGTCCCTTAGCCATACCTACTAAGCATTTTACTAATTCCTAATGGGAAAGAATTAATAGTTAATGTCAAAACATTCTGTATATTATTTATAGTTCATTGCATAGAAATCATCCTCAGAGACAAAATAAACTCTATGTCGTTTCCACTCCCTAGGGTAGGGAGTGCTCAGGTAATTTTTTGTGGTCTTGAAAAACAATCACAGATACAGGAGTGCCAAACAAATTATACAGATAAATCCAAACAGTGGACCTAAGATTGACATTGTTATTAGAATTCAGGCTCCCACTCTGAACAGGCAGAGCAAAAAGAACCTAGATACAAAAGTGCCTTAGCATAGTTTATTGCTATCTGAACATGCTACAAATGAGGCTTTTTATTTTAAAATCAGTCTGTGTATACACACCTATACCCACACACAGCACACAACATACACTCATTACATCTAAGTGTATATATGAAGTTTTCTCAACTTTGCACTATTGACATTTTAGGCCAGTAATCCTTTGTTCTGGGAGCTTTCCGTGCATTGTAGAATACTTTTAAGTATTCCCAACTCTACCCACTAGATGCCAGTAGTATGGCCCCCATTTCAAACCAAAAAATTTCCAGATATTGCCAAGTGTCTCAAGGGGGAGAAATTGTCCCTGGTTGAGAATTAATGATATACATTATGTATATAACTGTCTCAGTCTGTTTGGCCTGCTCTAATAAAATACCCTAGCTGGAATAATTTATAAGCAACATAAATTTATTTCTCACAGTACTAGAGGTCAGAGGTCCAAGACGAAGGTACCAAAAGGATCATGTACTGTAATGAGGGCTCTCTTCCTGGTTCATAACCAACACCTTCTTACTGTGTCCTTACACGGACGAAGGGGCTAGGAAGACTTTATAGACCCTTTCCACAAAAGCACAAATCCTATTCACGAGGGTTCCACCTTCCTGACTTAAGCACCTCCAAAGGTCCCACCTACTAATACCATTACTTTGTGGGGGGTTAGGATTTCAATTTATGATTTTTGGGAGGATACAAACATTCAGTCCATGGCCATATCTTTTAACAAATAATTGTATTAATTTCTTGGGGAAACTTGCATAAATGCATTAAAATTTATTAAAAAGCAAACAAATCTATTATTTTCACAAAAGCAGATGGGACAAAATTTTAAAGCATTACTTAGCTGACATGTTATGCAAGTGATTTAAAGGTACATAAATCGTGTCCTGGTGGGGTTTTCAGCACGCTGAATCAGGCAATGGTCTCTGTGAAGGAAAAGTTCCAAATATCACTCAAAAGTAAGTGCTCGGTATAAAACCTTTAAGTTATTCAAAGCAACAGGAAGGGGAAAATAATGTCAATGTCGAGACATGTGGGTTGTGCATCTACATTCCAATCACTATGTGGGAAGACATTCTTTACCTTTCCTCCTAGGACTGGAGGCGTTGTGTCTTTAAATGGAGCCAGCTGCAGTAACCTGCACAACTCTCATGGAATGTGGAGGGTTCTGGGATTGTGTCTAGTCAGGTCTCTGGCAGGGCTGTGGCAGCTTTGTTTGTGGGCAGCCGGCCTCCTCACATTTCTGTTACTTATCCTTAAGAAAGTTGCCATGGAGACTGGCATGGAGATGGCAGTCAGCCAGCAGAGAGAGTTTTAAGTTGAAAAAGTGCATGCGCGTGCGCGCACACGCAGTCTCAAGCTTCTACTCATACATATTCCTAAAATAAACACATCTTTGTGTGTGCATAATCAACTTTTTAAAAACACATTTGATGTCATTGCCTATTTGGGTAAATGGCTGAAACATTGTTTCTTTTCTAACTTGCCCAAAGAAACACTGCCAGATAAAGAGCAGTTAATGAAGTAGGAAAATAGCACCTATTAAAAGTAATCCATCACAGCTCATGAACACCCAGCTAGGAGGCATCTGATTGCAAAAATCTGTTTGCTTGGAAAAAAGAGTCACGGAGAGAAAAGTAAAATGATATAGTAAATGAAGAATTTATTCCTCATTTGGTGAAAACAAATGAGATTTAGTTAAATACTATGAAAAATGGTCCAACACCCTATTTTATTTGCACACACAATATATAAAAATAACATAAGGCTTTGCAGATTTGGTTTTTAATTTTATTTATTTTTTTTTAAAGATTTATTTATTTGACAGATAGAGATTACAAGTAGGCAGAGAGGCAGGCAGAGAGAGAGAGAGGAGGAAGCAGGCTCCCAGCCAAGCAGAGAGCCCGACGTGGGGCTCGATCCCAGGACCCTGGGATCATGACCTGAGCCGAAGGCAGAGGCTTTAACCCGCTGAGCCACCCAGGCGCCCCTGGTTTTTAATTTTAGAAGGGTGGCTAAATTGGGATTTTCTTTAGCAATCTGAATAGTCTCCGTTTTTATCCAATATTTGGCATTTGGAGCGCTTTTTGCTACAACCTTCAGCTCAAGGTATTTTGTCAAAAACAATGATAAAATCCTGAAGTATATCTAAGTTGGTAAGAGGGAGATGCAGGAAAAGTCATAAATCCTTCAGAATTCCCCAAAACAGCATCAGAAGCTTGTATTCTATTAGTGCATAAATCACTTAACATTTATTTGGAAAGTAAATCTCTGTATGCAGTGTGCACTTAATAAAATCAAAGTTTCAATATGCTTTTATCCCAGCATAGACAATATGCAGGAAAGCTTCTCTGTAATTTAGATTATTAGGGTGAGGACCATGCAAATAAGTCTCAAATAGGAAGAGAAAATGAGAGAAAAAGTTTGCATGATGAAACTTCCCTTTCTGCTTCTTATGAAAGTACGATTGACTGTCCAAAGACTATAGCCTCTTTTAGTTTTTTTAAGATTCTATTTACTTATTTGAGAGAGAGTGAGAGAGCATGAGCAGGTGTAAGAGGCAGAGGCAGAGGAAGAAGCAGACTTCCTGCTGAGGAGGGACTCAATCCCAGGACCCTGGGATCAGGACCTGAGCTAAAGGCAGATGCTTAACTGACTGAGCCACCCAGGCACCCAGACTATCAGCTTCATTAGCTTTATGGTGTCTTTTATAAAAGATTTTATTTATTTATTTGACAGACATCACAAGTAGGCAGAGAGGCAGGCAGAGAGAGGAGGAAGCAGGCTCCCTGCTGAGCAGAGAGTCGGATGCAGGGCTCCATCCCAAGACCCTGGGATCATGACCTGAGCTGAAGGCAGAGGCTTAACCCACTGAGTCACCCAGGCACCCCAATTTATGGTGTCTTTTTTCCTCTCTCCCCAAAGAGCAAACTCCCTTGGCGATATTGCTACGTGGGCTTGTGTGTGTCCTTGTTAATCTAACCCAAAGCAAGTTCACAAAGCTTTCTTTTCAATGTTTGGAGAACAGTGTACATAGTCACTGCATGGGTATCCACCCCTGCGTCTTACAGTCCTCCTGACAACCAACTCTGATTTTACATGGTCCTTCTGTTGCTATATAAACACAACCTGCTGAGATTGCAAAGAAATTACAGGGTTAGTAGAGTTGCTACACACCATGTCAATACTATTCAAATCAGCTTGCTGTTGATGTGTTAACATCACAGTCGTTCCTCTCCATTTGATGCCCTATTCTCCTTGCCTGATGAATGACACAACATAAAGTAGGAGTCTGACTAGACAGAAGTAATTTATCCAACCTGTCTCTCTCTACAACCCACAGAAAGAGAGACCATGTATTTTCCCCCACATGTGACCATAACATAAAAATCCTGTCTTTCAGAGGGAGAAGCAGACTCTCTGTTGAGCAGGGAGCCTGATGTGGGGCTGGATCCCAGGACTCCAGGATCATGACCTGAGCTGAAGGCAAATAGATGTTTAACTGACTGAGCCACCCAGAGGCCCCCATACGTGAAATCTTATCATGGTGTTAATGATGACCCAAAATACTGAAAGAAGAGCAATTAAAATCAATTTTTAAAAATGTTTCTGGTAAAGGGAGATGTTTTGCAATAAAGGGGAGCTGTGTTTTTATTCTAGGGTTCAGAGTAAAAAGTCTTCATTCTGTGAGAAGACAATTCTGACTGTATTCTCCTATAGAATGTTGACATGTGTATCCGTCTCAGCTCAATTTTAAAAGGCATCTTGGTAAACCTGGTAAAGGCCGAATTAAAATACTCCTTCCCCAGCCCCCAACTCTGCTAACGTTTGGCACTATTTTTAGCAGGAATGAAGGTAAGAATGTTCAACAAGGGCTGACTTTTAACTTTCCATAGATGAAGTGAGCACAGAGATTGCAAGTCTCCAATGACACACGAGGCCTTGACGTTCCTTCAATTAAAAGACTTGCAAGTATAAAGCTTATGAAGTTAGTTAAAAGGTATGCTGGGAAAAATACAGAGAGGCAAAAAGAGTAATTTTCTTTCAGTGTTGCATTCGCATAGAGGATAATTTTCCTCCACTGAGATCAGGCAAAAAGCAAATGGATAGACACTTTATCATAAATCATCTAGTTTATACAAATAAAAGCAATTTCTTCCAGAAGGGCTATTAAGACTGGAGTCATTTCCAACATATATGATTCTGTTGATAACCTTGGAGATCACTGGGATCAGGATTTTGATTTTGTGCTTCACTGTTCTGCTCATCCTCCCATCTGCTCCATTTTTACACATTTCTCTGGATCCTTCGGACCTCTACTTCTATCACTTTCATCCCCATCTCTAGAACTCAGACTGCAGTCGTTTCTTTCTCAGCCATATCCTATTTCTCTTTGTATTGAAACACACCTGCCCTACATTTCAATCCCCCAGAGCTTCGTCCTGTGTTATCTAAGATGGTGTCTGATTGTGTGATAAACACATTCTAATGGCTGAGACTGAGGGGGTGACTTGCTGCCTGGGCCTCATCTACCTACCAGGCACTGCAAGCACGCTGCCAAGTGTCCATAACACTTTTTAGAGACCTACGAATATGCTTTTTTTTTTTTTAATTAGAAGAAAAACATCAACTTTCAGGTCACAAAAAGACTGTATCATACAAAATTAGTCTATTTGCCTTTTCACCAACAACATCCTAAAATAGAATTTTTAACAAGGTTTCATGGCTGAAGGGGCCCGTGAAAGTCATACTGTGGAACTATCGCTGTCCAGTGATTTATGCTCTGGATTGATTAGCAATCCTCCTTCAATAGTTTCCCTATGTTCTGGCCCCCACTTCTAACTCTTTTTAAACAATTTTTATGTGATGTGACCTTCTTGCAAAAACGCTGTAAAGTGAAGATCTTATGAGATGATTTCTAATAACAATCTGAGGGGTGCCTTGGTGGTTCAGTCGGACTCTTGATTTCAGCTCGGGTCATGATCCCAGGGTCCTGGGATCCAGCTGTGTGAGGCTCTGTGCTCAGCTGGGATTCTGCTTGAGGGTTCTCTCTCTCCGTCTCCCTCTGCACCTTCCCCTGCTCGCACTCCCTCTCTCTCAAATAAATGTATCATTAAAAATAAAATAATTAAAAATAAAATAAGAATACTTAGCTTTCATCAATAAGCATAACTTATGAGTCACTGCAATCACTAGAAACCGAACCTTCTATGTAGAAGAAGACAGTTACCAGCTCCTGATTTCTAAGGAAGGACTCAATAACCCCAGGACGGAAGACATACAAATGGCTTTGCAGACCACTGTAATCAAGGACCAGAATGCCTCCATGATTTATTATCTTTGTTTATTTTCTCTGCTTCCCTAAATGTAAGAGGAACTCAAATTCACAAAGAAAGAAATCATGGGGCTGAGAGTTTTAAGTAGTTCTTTTAATCACTCTGCTACACAGAATGTTTGTTACAGTGGAAATGGCGAGTGAATTCAGGGAATCACATAAAAAAAAATTAGACATTCTGGAACATGCATATCCCATTAATTTTCTGGGACCAAACAGAAGTATGTGATTGAAAACAGTCAACAGAGCATTGGGTGGCATGTAGTCTGAGACAAGGGTGTATATTCCCTCTTTTTGCAGTGCAGCTTTTTTTTTTTTTTTTTCCCCATGTTGATGTGGTCAGTACTTCGTATTTGCCAACAGGGATTGGCCTGTGATCAGAGGATAGAGCCTTGGAAATGAGTTATACATTGGATTTGAAAACTATTGGAAATCCCATGTTTATATGAATAGGAAATTGAAGTACAAAGATGTAGAGTGTTATATCCACAAAGTTATTATTTCAGTATACATGTTTCTAGAAATAGTCCTTCTCTGAGCTCCTAGACCTGGGTCTGTATTTGATGAGAATATAAAACCTTTAGTAAGGAACTGGTTATTCAACGCCCAAACAAATGTCTTCCACCCAGACTAAAATAGCATCTACTATTAACTTAATTCTCTTCATATTTTGTGGAGCAATAAAGATATGCCAACCATATGAACAGGTTTCAATTTAAAGAAAATTTTTAATTTGGTTTATTTTTATTTATTTATTTTTTTTCCCTTTCATTTTATTTATTTTTTCAGTGTAACAGTATTCATTCTTTTTGCACAACACCCAGTGCTCCATGCAAAACGTGCCCTCCCCATTACCCACCACCTGTTCACCCAACCTCCCACACCTGACCCTTCAAAACCCTCAGGTTGCCCCAACCTCCCACCCCTGACCCTTCAAAACCCTCAGGTTGTTTTTCAGAGTCCATAGTCTCTTATGGTTCGCCTCCCCTCCCCAATGTCCATAGCCCGCTCCCCCTCTCCCAATCCCACCTCCCCCCAGCAACCCCCAGTTTGTTTTGTGAGATTAAGAGTCATTTATGGTTTGTCTCCCTCCCAATCCCATCTTGTTTCATTTATTCTTCTCCTATCCCCCTACCCCCCCATGTTGCTTCTCCATATCCTCATATCAGGGAGATCATATGATAGTTGTCTTTCTCCGATTGACTTATTTCACTAAGCATGATACGCTCTAGTTCCATCCACGTCGTCGCAAATGGCAAGATTTCATTTCTTTTGATGGCTGCATAGTATTCCATTGTGTATATATACCACCTCTTCTTTATCCATTCATCTGTTGATGGACATCTAGGATCTTTCCATAGTCTGGCTATTGTAGACATTGCTGCTATAAACATTCGGGTACACGTGCCCCTTCGGATCACTATGTTTGTATCTTTAGGGTAAATACCCAGTAGTGCAATTGCTGGGTCATAGGGTAGTTCTATTTTCAACATTTTGAGGAACCTCCATGCTGTTTTCCAGAGTGGTTGCACCAGCTTGCATTCCCACCAACAGTGGAGGAGGGTTCCCCTTTCTCCACATCCTCTCCAGCATCTGTCATTTCCTGACTTGTTAATTTTAGCCATTCTGACTGGTGTGAGGTGATATCTCATTGTGGTTTTGATTTGTATTTCCCTGATGCCGAGTGACGTGGAGCACTTTTTCATGTGTTTGTTGGCCATCTGGATGTCTTCTTTGCAGAAATGTCTGTTCATGTCCTCTGCCCATTTCTTGATTGGATTGTTCTTTGGGTGTTGAGTTTGCTAAGTTCCTTATGGATTTTGGATACTAGCCCTTTATCTGATATGTCATTTGCAAATATCTTCTCCCATTCTGTCAGTTGTCTTTTGGTTTTGTTAACTGTTTCCTTTGCTGTGCAAAAGCTTTTGATCTTGATGAAATCCCAATAGTTCATTTTTGCCCTTGCTTCCCTTGCCTTTGCCGTTGTTCCTAGGAAGATGTTGCTACGGCTGAGGTCGAAGAGGTTGCTGCCTGCATTCTCCTCAAGGATTTGGATGGATTCCTTTCTCACATTGAGGTCCTTCATCCATTTGGAGTCTATTTTCGTGTGTGGTGTAAGGAAGTGGTCCAATTTCATTTTTCTGCATGTGGCTGTCCAATTTTCCCAGCACCATTTATTGAAGAGGCTGTCTTTTTTCCATTGGACATTCTTTCCTGCTTTGTCGAAGATTAGTTGACCATAGAGTTGAGGGTCGATTTCTGGGCT
This sequence comes from Meles meles, assembly GCF_922984935.1. Classification (NCBI taxonomy): domain Eukaryota; kingdom Metazoa; phylum Chordata; class Mammalia; order Carnivora; family Mustelidae; genus Meles; species Meles meles. Next base: position 23,740,014 of record NC_060069.1, on the reverse strand, counting down.
CTCTATTCTGTTCCACTGATCTATGTGTCTGTTTTTGTGCCAGTACCATGCTGTCTTGATGATGACAGCTTTGTAATAGAGCTTGAAGTCTGGAATTGTGATGCCACCAACTTTGGCTTTGTTCTTCAATATTCCTTTGGCTATTCGAGGTCTTTTCTGGTTCCATATAAATTTTAGGATTATTTGTTCCATTTCTTTGAAAAAAATGGATGGTATTTTGATAGGGATTGCATTAAATGTGTAGATTGCTTTAGGTAGCATAGACATTTTCACAATATTTATTCTTCCAATCCAGGAGCATGGAACATTTTTCCATTTTTTTGTGTCTTCCTCAATTTCTTTCATGAGTACTTTATAATTTTCTGTGTATAGATTCTTAGTCTCTTTTGTTAGGTTTATTCCTAGGTATCTTATAGTTTTGGGTACAATTGTAAATGGGATTGACTCCTTAATTTCTCTTTCTTCAGTCTTGTTGTTGGTGTACAGAAATGCAACTGATTTCTGTGCATTGATTTTATATCCTGACACTTTACTGAATTCCTGTACAAGTTCTAGCAGTTTTAAAGGTAAGTGAGAAATCATTTCTTAAAGAACCAATTAAGATTTTTAATTTTTAAAAGTCAACTCTTGCATCCTGTTAACATAACCTAGTATAAGCTTCTTATCAATCAGTCTCCAAGATACTGGCAAAGTCATAAGGATCCATGTTGTATTGCACTAAGCACTGGGAGCAAAGAGAAATCCTCAGTTAGTATACCAGATGGAACAAAACTCAGTCTCTCAGTTACTATGTATACACTTCTGAGGGTCCTCTTTTGCATGTTCATTTAGTTGGTTGGTTTGTTGATTGGTTGTTTGGTTGGTTGGTTGATTGGATTTGTAGGGAAATTTAAAAAAAAACAAAATTAATGCCATAGAGCTCAGTGAGTCGTATGGGGAAAAAAGTATTTCTTACTGGCTAGTAATAGAGGCCCAAAGCATTAAACTGATAAAGACTATTCTAGTAAATGCTGAAGGCAAAACCTGATTTTAAGTTTGACATCCCTAATACCATGTAAGTATGTTTTTATATTTATCAGAGTAAAACCAATAGCTTCCACATCTGATTGTTGTCATACTATAGAAGTATTTTTATACAGAAGGATGCAAATTTCTTTCCTTTTTTAAAAAAAAATCAGTTTCCTCCCATGATAGCAAGGCTATAATTTAGATATATAAGTAATGATTTTGATTGATGTTAAATTACTAAGCATAAACCAGGATTAATTTTTTTTTCCTAAATTGATGTATTTATGCAAGAAAGCTGTCCTTTCACTCTTTCCTTTTGTGAAGGTAAGAGCAGTTAAAAGTTAATGGTTGCAAAGAAGTGAGGATTATAGCCCAGTTTTTACTGAGTAAGTATTATTTTAAAAGCTACTGTGGATCCTTCTCAAAACACACTCCATTATGAAATGAGACCTCTGATGCCAACTCTCCCTCTCTTCAGTGTGGATGGGTGCACAATGAATTGTATATTCAGAGACAGTCTGATGGTGGAACAATCTTGAGCAAATAATAAGGACCACAAATCAAAACAGAAGTAAGAGAAATGAGAATGGTCACTGGAGCACTTGGCTTGGGGCCAGACCTCATTACAGAACATGGTAAATTTGACTTAAGTCTGCTCAAGAAATACTGTACATTCCACATCTTTGCTTACAAAATAGAGAAGGAACAGCCATTATGAGACAGTGAAATGGGTTGGTGGTCAGAAAGTAATTGTCAAAGTGCTCCTGACAGGGGCACCTGGGTGCCTCAGTCAGTTAAGCATCCAACCAGTTCTTGATTTTGGGTCAGGTCATGATCTCAAGATTGTGAGATCGAGATGTTGGTTCTGTACTCAGTGCAGAGTCCACTCAAGATTCTCTCCCTTTCTCTCTCCCTCCTTTTCTGTTCCTCCCCACATTCACATGCACACTCTCTCTCAAATAAATAAATAAATAAATAGAAATTAAAAATTAAAAACATTGTCAAAGTGCCTCTGACACAGACTCTTCTGAGGGGGGACTACAAGGGCAAGAGCCCAAAGGAAGAAATAAATGTGAGGAGTTCCTTCACATACCTGAAGTACTTTGGTCCAAAAGGCTAATAGCAAAGCTTAAGGACAGTTCAGAGCGCCTAGCCAAGTGACAGGTGTGAGATCAAAAGACTATCAATTAAATGAACACTGGAAAAGGTGATTAGCCCATGGGTCATCAAGAGAAGAGAAATTAGAACCACAATGATATATCTAAACACATAAACCAGGTTGCTAAAATTAAAAAGACTGACAATACCAAGTGCTGTCAAGGATGCTGAAGAAATGGAATGCTCATATACTGCTGGTATAAATGAATGTGAATATTGTTTGGCAAAACTCATCACATCTAAGTGTACACAACCATATAATCCAGAAACTCCAGTCCTAGATGTATAGCCAACAGACGTACATAGGTATGAATATCAGGTGACTTGCTCAGGAATGTTAAGAACAGCATTATTGGTAATAGCCTTAAACTGGAAAAAAACAAATGTCTGTCAAAAGTAAAAACATATACATTGCATACCGTGGAATATCATACAGTGATTAAAATGAATGGGCTAATGCTTAATGGGAAAACCTACATGAACCTCACAAACGAAATGGAGAACAAATGTCAGACACAAAGGAATATATTCTCTACAATTCTATTTAGGTAAATATCAAAAACAGATAAAACTGATCTACATTGTTTGATGTCAGGATAGTGATTATCTCTGGGGTTACTTCCAGGAAGGGGGCATGAGGAAGAAATGGGGGACTTCTGGTGCTATAATGCTCTGGAACTAGCTCTGGGGTGTGACCTAATACGGGTATGTTCAGTTTGTGAAAATATATCAGGTAATATACTTATTTATCCCCTTTTCTGTATTATCTCCCACTAAATAAAAGTTTTAAAGCTACTCATAAGTGTCATAGGCAGAAGGAGGAACGTGGATATTGAAATATTTTATGGTGACCAACATAACACAATAAAAAAAATTAAAAAATAGAAAAAAAAAAGAAATGAAAGATACTGGGAGGGAGATGCCTCTAAAAGAAGACATCTGAGCAGGAAAGCAGAGGTGCTTTCTGGACCCGTCCTACAAATCCTGTCCTAAGAGCCCACCTTCCACTAGAGAATTAACAGTCCTTGTTTTTAACTGGGCTCTCTTTGTCATTTTCTCTGCGATCTTGGGCTCATAATTTGAACTGTCTATACCCAATTTTCTCACCTATGACAGGGAAATAGCTTGCAGTTTTGTTAGAAAGACTAAATAAAAGAAGAAAAATGTCCATTAGAGCACCTAGAACAATCCTTGGTACACAGTTGATAATCAATAAATACAGGTTCATCTGTGACTTCCTTCTCTTTTCCAGTCAGCTCTCATGAAAGGCTGCTTGAAAATAGAAAAATAAAAAAATCTCATTTTCTCTGTTTATTAACATCGTAGAAAATTCTTTTTCATATCCATATCCGTGAACAAGGAGATCTTTTACTGCAATAAGGGAAGACACATGGCATAGGCCTGGCCTCCATTTCTTTTTTTTTTTTTTTTTTTTAATATTTTATTTATTTGACAGAGAGAAATCACAACTAGGCAGAGAGGCAGGCAGAGAGAGAGAAGGAAGCAGGCTCCCTGCAGAGCAGAGAGCCCCACGTGGGGCTCAATCCCAGGACTCTGGGATCATGACCCGAGCCGAATGGCCTCCGTTTCTTAAACTAACCAGATAATAGAGAAGGATGGCCAAAACACTGTGTCCAAAGACCAATGCTGAAAATAAAGAGTTGCATCTCAGGGTTGGAAACATAGGATCAGATTCAGAGAGAGAAGGATAGGTTACAGCAATGAAGAACAGATAATAACTTAAATCTATTTTCTCTAGCATAATCTTCTCAGCCATCACCAGGGAGAAGATAGGTTGCATACATGGAAAAAAAGATCCACTGTTAATTTTGAAAAGGAAAGTCTATAATGCTAAACTTATTTTGAAAACTATATAGTTAATCAACAATAAATTTATGAATTCACAGACGGATCTTATTTTGATATAATCTGATCTAGAAAATGGTGTAGTATCCTTGGCTCTATACGCAAATTTTTTCCTTTTTTCTTTCTTTCTTTTTTTTTTTTTTTTTCCATACAGTGGACATTTTCATGTGAAAGAAAATGCTAAACTATAGCGTTCTGACTCCTGGGAATGTGGCTCATTAGAAATGGAGGGGAAAATCAATTCCTTTGAAAGAAAATGTGCTAACCATCTGCGTATCTGGGGAGCCAGTGGGTCGCCAAGTCTCCCCTACCCAGAAAGACTAAAATGAATACACAAAATTGAAACATGCTTGCATATAGCCCCACAATTCTGGGGGTATAGCTCAGGGGAGAGCATTTGACTGCATATAGCCCCACAATTCAACATTCTGGGACACAGTACCTCTATGGAAGGGCTTATTTTTATGGAGTAAGAAAGGACAATGGAAACGTTCTTAGCTTGGGTGATATTAGAAGGTGAGATAATCCTCTGACTCAGACAAGTCCCCTGCATGTGAGAAAGTGGTCCTGGAATCCAGAAACCCACAAATGAAGGTCACAACAATGACAGCCGCCCTGATACAGTGGCACAGCTATAGGGAACAGGCACATAGACTTGATGAAAGCTAGACCCTAAGACCGCTTAGTACGTCACAGGTTATAGTATATAATACTTCCCTTTGAGTTTTCAGTAAAAACTGGGACAGAGCTAGAATTCTAGCAAATCCATTGATTCCACTCAGCTAAAGAGTAACACCTTATCACCTTGTAACTCTCCAGTTACACACAGTTCTGTATCCTTGCTTTCTGGGCCCCCCTCAGTGTCCAAGTTAAAAATCAATAATTGCCATAGTTGATTTAACTGGTTTTCCTCAACTTTCTCCTCCTTGAGCTGGTCTTTAAGTACAGAGAGACACAGCTGTGTGTTCCTAACTCATGGGCCAAATAGAGTATACCGACTTCTTTCTCTTCATTCACTAACTCAGTGATTCAATTGGAAAAGTGTGACCAAACCTGTCGAGCCCAATCTGTGCTTTATAAACCAGGCTGTTTATTGCTAATGTTCTGTTGCTCCCTGGATATGTACAGATTTTTCCTCTTAATTTTTGTCCCATTACTTTGATAGAATTTAAAACAAGATTTAGTGGTCGTAACTGCCAAGACCACAGGTATGGCTTTTGCTGTTATTGATGTTTTTCTCCTTCTTATTCCTCTGTATAAATAAGGGGCAGGGGGAGAGTGTTATAACATCTTCTCAGATAGATTTTCATTTACAATTGAATGGTGACAACTGTAAAGGCATTTATATTTCAATTAGTAAAATAGAAACAAAACATGGATGGTGCATGGAAAATTAGACACCCTATCCCTTAATGAGATGTACCTTCTTCCTACCTCCATGCATCCTTCTCTCTCTCCCTCGCTCCCTCCCTCCCTTTCTTCCTCTTTGTTCCTGTCTCTAACATATGGGATAAGAATCTGCATCGCTGTGATGAGATCCCAGAAGTCAGAGGTAGAAAAAAATACAATCCATGGAAGAAGTCGTCCCAAGTCTTTATTTATATTAGCAAACATTTACTTGCACAGTGGTCCCACAGTATAATGGAGAAAATATAGAATTTGAAGCCAGAGAACCTGTGTAGTTACTCCAGGCCAAGTTTACTTAACCTCCCATAATTGTTATGCCCTCTGAGGTTATTTTAAGTAAGAGGTCATGGACCAAAGTAGCCATGAAAGAGGGCTATGGAAGTCAGGTTCTCTGAGTTTTAAGTCACTCATGACCTTGTACTTTCAGTTTGACCTTGGGAAGTTACTGGTATCAGTTTCATCCTCTGGAAAACAGGGATGATAACAGAACCTACTATATAGGGTTATGGAAATTAAGTGAATCAGGTTACATAAAGCACATAGTGTCACATGTAAAGAAAAAGACCAATGATATTATCAGTAGCAGAGTACCCATAAAAATAATTTAGAAAATGAAAAGTGTTTGTTATCAAAATTTCAATTCTTTTAAGGTTCTTTCATGGGAGACATGGAATCATCAAAGGCTGAATTTATAAAAAGATAAAGAACATACTATACTCATGTACCAGCCCTAAAAATAATGATTAAGCTGATGATGAGATGGGATATTTTCATATAAACGTAATGATCAAGATCCAAGTGTAGACTATGGGCAAAATCTTCCCTTCTGACAAGTCCATGTCACAGGACATGAGATTAGGGTGAGGTAGGAATACAAAGCAAGTTCTGAGGCTTATATATAGACTTAGACCAGAGGGAACATTATTACAATAGAACAGTAGAAAGTGGGCTTCAGGGAGTTAGAAGAGAGCAGATTTTAAGTGCAGAGGCTCTTGTAGAGCAAAATGTAATGAGAAAAAGGATTAATTCGGTATGCTATGTTAGAACTACTGAATGGGCAGGGGTATAGAGAGAAGAGATAGGTCCCAGGAGCCAAAGGAGTAAGGGGACATTTATGAAACAATCTCAGCGCTCCAATTTGCTTGGGCTGCATGGATTATCCCGTACAAATACGACGTAAATCAACTGATGTGTATGTGTGCGTGTGTGCAGGTGCACATGGATGTCTCCATGTAGTCCTTGTTTTGTGCACCAAATCTCTCCTAGAAAATGTAAAACTAACAAGTAATAGGCTCATATTTGCTCATGTTAAAGATTGTGTCTTTAACAACTGATTTAAATACAAGTAAGTCAGGTAGTTCCATACCATATGAATTCTAGTGAATGAAAATACAAGTGAAAAGAAAGTGACTTAAAATTCTCTTTTTTAGTTATTATGATCACACCATACATTCAATAAGAATAGCTAATATTTATCAATTTCTTAAGAGGATGCTAGGTACTACAGCATGTACCTTTTATCTATTCACTCACTTGTTTAATTTTTGAAAGAATCCTCTGAGATATATACTAGTTTACCCTATTAAGGAAACTGAGGCAACTAGTGAGTAACACAACACAGCTAAGTGGTAGAGCTGGAATGGGCAATGAGGTTCTGGAGCCAAAAGAATTCCTACTCTTCTTGCCAAAGTTGTATATAATAATTATCTGTGGATCCTGGGAATGGTTAAAAACAGAGAGTCCTGAACCTCCTATACAAAAATTTTAAGTCCAGGGTAGGGCCCAAGAATTTGCATTTCTAACAAGTTCCCAGGGATGATGAAGCTGTGGTCAATGGATTATACTTTGAGTAGCATTGTGTCAACTGTTGGATAAAAGAAAGTGAAATATCATAATAAGAAAAGGTGATTCTCACTTCCAAAATGTTTAAAGTTCAATTCAAGGCAATATTCCAAAGCACTGATATGAAAATTACAGATTTAGCCCAAAAGTATAAGCTTGTTCATTGAGCATGATGATAGAACTGTTGAACTTATACCAGTATTTAGGATTCAAGCTGCTCTATTCTTTCTCTAAATTATCCTAGTATTTCTTTTGAATATTTTTTCTGTATTGAATAACAGCTTATGGGCTTAGCATACTAACTGAAACATATCAATATCATAAAGCCCTTAAAGACAGGAGACAATCCACTTGGAAATATAGTGAAATCCTCTTCTTATACTTTATTGCAAGAATTGAACATGTTAAACAACAAACAAAAATCGACACAAATCATAACCATCTTCAGTATGTTCTTTCAAAGAACCAGGAAAGTGACAGCCTAGTAGGACAAAGTCTTTTAGATAATACCACTCTACACCAAACGGAGATCTATGGGCCTACCACTACCCTCAGCAGCAAAGTCTGAGCAGGGGACCTACACTCTCTTTGGGCTATAGGTTAGTATCAGAGAAGACCAAGTGGGAAGCTGAGACTTTCACTCTAACCAGGTGGCAATGAGATCACACCTATAAGGTCAGTGGCGACGATATGGATTATGGGTTTTTAGCCCCATCAGCGATAATAAAGTGTTTCAACTCCTTGCTGGGGCAGTGTTATTGTAGGCCAAGTGGAATCAGGACTTTCACCATCACCTGGGGGTAAGAGCAACTCTCCTCTTGCTGTGGTATCAAAAAAGCACTCTTATCCCTCACAGCCAGGGTGGTTACAGCAGAAGCCTAGTGAGGAGTTAGAACTCCTATCTCAACCAGCAGTAATGAGGAGCATCTCTTCTTATAAGGTGTAAACAGAGGCTGAGTGGGGAACCTGAATTTCTAGCCCCACCTGGAAATAATGAAGCCACACACTGCTTCTCCTGTTGGAACAGTGTTAGAAGAAACCATATAAAAACAAAAGGTATAGGGATGCCTGGGTGGCTCAGTTGGTTAAGCAGCTGCCTTCGGCTCAGGTCATGATCCCGGCGTCCTGGGATCGAGTCCCACATCGGGCTCCGTGCTCGGCGGGAAGCCTGCTTCTCTCTCTGTCTCTGCCTGCCACTCTGTCTGCCTGTGCTCACTCTCGCGCTCTCTCTCTCTCTGACAAATAAATAAATAAAATCTTTAAAAAAAAAAAGGTATAAATCAGATCCTAAGTCTTATCACAAGCTATACAAAATGGTGGGGTTTCAATGGAAAAATCACTTGTCATAACAAAAGTCTTTCAAACCTTTACTTATTTTAAAATAAATCAGTAGACACCAATGCTAAGATGATAGGAATGTTAAAATTATCTGATGAAAATTTTAAAGCCATCATCATAAAAATGAATCTAATGAGGAATTATGAATACACTTGAGACAAATTTTTAAAATCTCACCTAAGAATTGGGAATATAAAAAAGAACCAAATGGAAATACTGGAATCAAAACATGCAATAACTAAAATTTAAAAAAAAAAAAAAAAAAAAAAAACCTCAGTTGGGGGGCTCCTGGGCTGCTTAGTGGGTTGAGGCCTCTGCCTTCGGCTCAGGTCGTGATCCCAGCGTCCTGGGATCCAGCCCCACATCGGGCTCTCTGCTCCGCGGGGAGCCTGCTTCCTCCTCTCTCTCTCTGCCTGCCTCTCTGCCTAGTTGTGATTTCTCTCTGTCAAATAAATAAAAAATTAAAAAAAAAACACCTCAGTGGATAGACTCAACAACAGAATGGGAGGAAACTGTGAGACAACTCAGTGAACTGAAAAGCAGAAAAATAGAAATTATTCAGTTTGAATAACTGAGAGAAAATAGCCAGGAAAACAAAATGAATAAGGCTCAAGGAAATGTGGTATTATAAAAAAGAAGATCTAGCATTCATGCCACTGGAGGCATGAAAGGAGAGGAGAAAAATGATGGAAATTAAAATGTAGTAAAAAAAAATAACAACTAGAAACCTGCCAAATTTGGTATTAAAAAAAAACAACAACAAATATGTAGATTCAAGAAGATGAGCAAATCCAAACAGAATAAATCCAGGCCAAAGTAATCACAGTTAAAATTCTTAGACATGAAAACAAAGGAATTTTGAAAGAAATGAAAGAGAAATGACACCTTGCAGATAGCACAAAAAACAACTAGAATGACAGTGGATTTCTTATCAGTAACCATGGAGGTTAAAGGAAGTGCACAATATTTTTTAAGTGTTTAAAGAAAAGAACTGCCAACCTATAATTCTATAGTCAGTGAAAATATCCTTCAGGAATGCAAGGGAAATCAAGATATTTACAACTGTAAATTAATCAGCAGACATAACCTAAAAGAATGGTTAATAGGAGTTCTCTAAACAGAATAGGAATGAAGGAAGAATAAAAGAATCTTAGAAATTAAAGAAGGATAAAAGAATAGGAACAGTAAAAATATGAGTAAATAAAATACATATTTTTTCTTGAGTTCTGTAAATTATGTTTGATGGTTCAAACAAAAATTATAATACTCTCTGATGTAGCCCTATATACAGAGAGAAAATATTTAGGAAAATTATATGATAAACTGTGGTGGATAAAGGGATTAAAAAGAGGTAGGTAAGGTTTCTATAATTCACTCAAGCTGGTGATTTATTGATACCAGTAGACCAATTATGTATATATAATGTAATACATAAAGCAACCACTGAAAAAGCTATACAAAACAATGCACTCAAAATCACTACAGATAAATCAAAATTTTACTCCAAAAATTTTTTAAGTAGCCCACAGGGAGGTGGGGACAAGAAACCAAGAAATAAAAAACAAAGAGAACAGAAGACAAAATAAATAAATAAATAAATAAATAAATAAATAAATAAATAAAATGGCAGATTTAAACCCTAGCATATTTATAATTACATTTAATCTAAGTACTCGAGGTATACTAAATACAGAGATTGGTAAACTGTTTTCAAAAACATGACCAAGCTATAGGCTGTCTATAAGAAATTCATTTCAAATAAAACAGTATAGAAAGCTGAAAGATGAAAAAAAAAGATATATTATGCAAAAAGGAATCAAAAGGAAGAAAAATGGCTGTTTTAGTATCAGATGAATTTGACTTCAGAGCAAAGAAAATCACAAGATACACAGAATGACACTGAATAATTTATAAAAGGGTCAATCTACCAAGAAGACATAGCAACTCTAAATGTGTATTCACCAAACAATAGAAGTGCATGATATGTGAAGTACAAAGTGATATAACCGAAAAGACAGATCCAGATACATGGAGTCTTCAACACTACTCTCTCAGAGGCTGATACAACTAGATGGAGAATCAGCAAGAATATAGAAAATGTCAAAAGCAGCATTACAAAAAGGATCTAATCACATTTATGGAGAAGCTTTTCAAGTTTCTATGCAACATATACTAAGACTATATCCAAAGACATAAAATAAACCTCATCAAATCTAAAAGAATTGAAATAATACACAGAGTATTCTCTGCCCCCAAACGAGTCAAACTAAAAATCAATAAAAGTAAAAGGAAAATCTCCAAATACGTAGAAACTAAACAACACACTTTCTAAAGAACACATCTGTCAAGCCTCAAGGGAAATTTTAAAAAATGAACTTAGTGAAAATGAAAATATGACAACAATATTCATGGGATATAGCTGAAGTAGTGGTAAAAAAGAAATTCATAGCACTAAAATCATACATGAGAAAAGAGGAAGTGACTCAATTTTTGAGGCTCTCACTTCAAGATGCTGGAAAAAAAGCAGGCAAAATAATTCAAAGCAAACAGAGGAAGGAAATCAAAGTTAATAGCAGAAATCAATGAAATTAAAAACCAAAAAAATGACAAAGTTAATGAAACAAAAATTTGGTTCTTTGAAATTATAATATAAAACTGACAAATCTCTAGCAAGACTGACAAGGAAGAAAGAGAAAAGACACAAATTACTAACATCAGGAATGAAATAGAGGATAACACTACAGATCCTATAGAAATCAAAGTATAAGAAGAGATTACTACAAACAACTCTACACACATACATTTTAGACCTTAAGTGACAGGAAATAAATCCTCAAAAAACACAAACTACCACAACTTACCAATATAAATAGACAATTCAGATAACCCTATGCCCGTTAAGGAAACTAAATCAATAATTTAAAAACTCTTACTCTTCAAAGTCTCCAGGCCCTGGTGGTTTCACTGGAGAATTCTACAAAGCTTTTAAAGAAAAATGAACCAATAATTCTTCACAATCTCTTCCATAAAATAGGAGAGAAGTGAACAATTTCCAACTGCTTTTGTGAAGCTAGTAATACCCTGATACAAAAACTAGATAAAGACAGTACAAAATCAAAACAAAAAGAGAAAGGTTGTAATACTATCTCTCACTAATATAGTCAAAAATCCTCAACAGAATGTTGGCAAACAGAACTCAGCACGTGTAAACAGAATTATAAAACATTACCAAGTGGGGTTTATTCCAGAGCTTTACAGTTGGTTTGATACTTGAAAATAAATCAATATAATCCACCATATTAATAGGCTAAAAAAGAAAAATCATATGATCAAATCAATCAATGCAGGAAAAGCTTTTGATAAAATTCAACATACATTTATGTTTAAAACTCTCAGAAAAAGAAGACTAGAAGGAAACTTCCTTAACTTAATAAAAAGCATCTACCAAAAACCTATAGCTAACATTATACTTAAAGGTGACAGATACAGTTCCCTATAAGATCAGAAATAAAGCAATCTTCTCTATAACATTTAGGAGGGAACTGCCACCGGTGATTTCCTATCAAAGAAGCATAATCCCAAAGCAGTAACTTGTTTCATTTCATCATTGATCCAAACTCTTCCAGAAAACCCTTAGAACTTCTTGGAGCAGTCTGTATACTTAATAGATGTTTTCATTACTTTATATTTTATGTCCAGATTTTTATTTACATTAAGGTTGGCTAAGGGATGGGTAATTTTATACTGAAAAGTTCACATTCTGTTGTTGGCTAATACATATATTATCAATGAAAAAATAAAAGGTGAGCTCATCCACTTCCATCATTCTTGTTCAATACTGTACTAGAAGTTCTAGCCAGTACAAGAAGGCAGAAAAGGAAATAAAAACCAAACAGATCAGAAATGAAAATGGGGCAACTGGATGGTTCAGTCAGGTCATGGTTTGGTCAGGTCAGGTTGGTTTCAGCTCAGATCTTATGGGTTTTGAGATCCAGCCCTGGGTCAGATTCTGTGCTCAGTAGGAAGTCTGCTTGAAGATTCTTTCCCTCTGCTCCACCCCCACTTGCTTGCTCTCTCTCACTCTCAAATAAATAAATAAGTCTTTACAAAAAAGAAATGAAATAAAACTATTCTTCATTTCCCTGTAACATGTGTTTTCTTTTTTTTAAAGATTTTATTTATTTATTTGACAGACAGAGATCACAGGTAGGCAGAGAGACAGGCAGAGAGAGGAGGAAGCAGGCTCCCCGCTGAGCAGAGAGCCTGATGCGGGGCTCAATCCCAGGATCCTGGGATCACTACCTGAGCCGAAGGCAGAGGCTTAACCCACTGAGCCACCCAGGCGCCCCTCCCTGTAACATGTTTGAAAAGAAATTCCCCAGGAATCTACAAAAACCTTCTAGAACTAACGTGTTTATATTGAGTAAAAATCTGAGGATATAAGAAAAACATACACAAATCAATTGTATTCCCATGTGCTAGCAATGAACACACAGACATTAGGCTTAAAATATATTATCATTTACAATCACTCAAAAAATACTTAGGATTCTAACAAAATATGTACAGGGCTTGTATACTAAAAATTATAAAATGTTGATGAAAGAAGTTTTAAAACTCTAAATAATTAAAGAGTCACACCATGTTAATGGACAGGAAGATTCAACACAGTAAATATATCAACTTTCCTCAAACTGATACACAGACTTAGTGAAATGCTGAGTTTTTATAGTTAGAATTTTTCTAGCTATAAAATTTCAAGTACCATAAACCAGGGTTTTGTCTTCATGTCTATATATATCTGGAAATATACAACATATTCTTCTTTTGATTGAAATATTTATCCAACCTTTCCTCCATATATTTATTCAAATTTAAAATGAAACAAAGCATATTAAAATCCTATTAATATACATGCCAGGGAATGTTCTAAGCAGAGAACATGGGAAAATTGACAAATTCCCCCACCATCATAGCTTCCCTCTCTTACCTGCATATATGTGACTTTTAAGACTTGCTTTCTTTGGGCACAAGTAAACTCATTGAGATATTTCAGCTTTATTATCTAACCACTTTTAAAAGGCACTGGAGTTCAGTGGAGTTGAAGAAAGAGTAGGAGGGCAATATCTACAGTCCATTTATATATTAGAAAAAGAAGATTAATAGAGACATTTTCAATGGCACCACATCTCTGAATATTTAAATACTCCCACACCAGAGATTTATGTTACTGTCACAGATGTCAATTAAAGAAGAATCCAAGAGTTTTCTAACACTGGCATGTTAGCTAATCAGATGTATCATGGTGGCTACCACAATGGGAGTATCACAGGTTTGGCATCTAGAATACGCTGTTCAATTCATACCCTTTATTCTGATGATACATTAAATTTCGCTCTTTCCTATTGTTCATATTGACACTTTTTTCTAGAAGTCTGAAATGAACTTCACAAATGGAAACACAATGATGCCTCAAAACTAGCCTAAAACTGACCTTTCCTCTCTATCTAAAAATAGTGGTTTTTTTTCTTTCCTTTGTAATGTTTTAATATATATCTCTGAAATATAAATACCTTTTAATAAAAATAAAACCAGAATACAATTATTATGCCTCAAAAAAACCAGAGTAATAATTCCTTAATATCAGCAGACAGTCAGAAGTCAAATGTTTGGAATTATCTCACTTTCTTTCATGGTTGGCTTAGGATTCAAATAAGGTCCACATATTGCAGTTTTAAATTTGTGTCATAAGTCTCTAATCCAGTGAGTCTCAAAAGTACGGTCCTCACACTAGCAGGATCAATATCACCTGCATTCTTCTTAGAAATGCAATTTCTCTGGCATTGTCAAATGTTTTAAGAGCTTTTATATAAATTATCTACATACCAGGCATTACTCTAAGCACTTTATAGTCATTATCTCATCTAATCCTCATGGTAAGTCTACAAGATAATCTTATGATAAATCAAATCTTGCTGTCATCTTGCAGTAGGGAAAGTGAGGCTGAGGGAGACAGAGTTTGAGGGACTTGCCCAATGTCAAATGGCTAGTGACTGGTAGACGTAGGACTCATGTCCCAGTAGCTTGGCCTCACAGTCCATGCTCTGAACCATACATGGTCTAGCAGTACATGAATCTCATTCTGGCTCCCTTTTAGATCTACCTCTAATGATTAATTTCTCTTCACTCAAATTTTACTTAGATTTCCACTTGATCTCAGGCCATGGATAACCATATTAACAATCAGAAAACAGAAATGATATGGACTGTATCAGCCAATTTTTTATTCCTCACTTGGTCAATAAAGAACATTTAGTCACTTTGTCTCTAATCAGAGATACAGCAAATGAAGTCTTAGGACTGGAACTGGGTTTATTTGGATGAAACAGTTTAGAATATTCAATTTGGCCACTATTTCTAAATGGGTAGCAGAACCTGGGGTCCTTAACATTATCCCTTGAAACTTGTTCATAATGTTTCTTGTTTGAATCATACAACTGAATGTGTATCAACATAAGGTCACTATTCCGCTTTGCAGTATTTTCATCCTCATTATGGTTCCCTTCATTGGTGCTGTCTTAAATGCTAATGGAATTTAGTTGGGCAATGATAATAAAAAGAAAATAATTGCTGACATGTTCATGGCAAAGAAATCATAATTCTAAGATTGTGTCATCCTGATTTCATTACAGAATGCATCCCAGTGTTAAAAGCAATCTGTTTTGCTATCAGAAAAAAAAAAAATGAACATTTGTTAATCATTTCCTGAAAAAAAGATTTAAGAATATTCCAAGGCTGTTTCAATGTCATTTTCTCTTACTTCTTGAGTGGTAGGGAAGGATTAAATTGGAGGTCCTACTTAACCAAAAGCCTATTTCATTTATGCGGTAGTCCATAAAAATTATGAATCATTGCAGTGCTTGTGGGTTGTGATTCTAGAGTTAGTTTTGCTTTCTTTTTAATTTTCCACATGGCTAATTTTTTAATAAGGAAGAAAGCAAGGGCAGATGAAGAAAGCTGGAGAAGTGCACCCACATCTACATTTACATCTGAGATAAAAAATGATGGTGTGAATAAGAGACTATGGACTCTGAAAAACAACCTGAGGGTTTTGAAGGGGCGGGGGTGGGGAGGTTGGGGGAACCAGGTGGTGGGTAATAGGGAGGGCACGTATTGCGTGGAGCACTGGGGGTTGTGCAAAAACAATGAATACTGTTATGCTGAAAAAATAAATAAGTAAATTTAATAAAATCTTTAAAAAAAAATGATGGTGTGAAAATCCATCAGTAATGACACAATCACTGTGATTGTCAAAGTAGGGCAAACAGAGGTGATGGGATAAACCTGGCATTTAGTTGGACTGAGGAGGAAGACATGTTGTTGTGTGTTGGGTTGTTTTGTCGAATCAATTCAGTTGTTCTCTAGGAGATCTTCAGATGTCAACTGTACTAAGTAACCCATTTTGAAAATAATAATGATTCTTTACATTAATAAACTTTTGAATTGATGTTGTCCAGTCCTGATGAATCAACAATGTCTAACTTGTCAACAGGTGACAAGGTGTCATCTATTGATGACAACATCGATAGAAACATTTAGCCTAGTGACATCTTATTTACCAATTTCAAAGGAAAAATGTCTATTTCAGAAGAAGTAGTTATTCATCCACTGTTTATCCAAAAGTCATTCCATAAATATTGAGCACCCACTCTAAGCATCAGATATTTGGTTTCAAAGGGGCATCAAGGGGCAGGAGACAGAGAAAAGGAAGGCAAAGTTTAAAAAAAAAATGCTGAATTTTGAAAAATGTTCTTTAGGAATTTAAATTCTAGGCATGGAGAGTAAAATAACAAAATTAGGCCATGTATGATTAAGTTTCAGATGAATGGCACACAGTGAATCAGATCATAATTATCATAGAAGCAGAGATGAGTTTAGCATAAAGGTAACAAAGCTCCAACGTTAGGATCCCTCACTTGGAAGGGTATTCACTCCTTTAACTTAACTTGTATATGTAATTTTAAAATATTTTTTTCTGACAGTGGACCCCTCAAATGGTGTACTCTAATCTGCAGAATCTAATCTGCTTCGGTATAAGGATTCAGAAAGGCATTGAAGATGCCTTCTTTGCATTTATAAATTCTGTTTTGGTCATGACTAGTGGTTACTTGTTTTCTGTCCAGTTGTTAGCCCTTAGGATCCTTAAAGACCTAATTTGATTTGATTTACTAAAAAAAAATAAATCTCTAATTTTTTGCAAGAGACACATTGGGGTTGTTCTTCAAATTTGAACATGAAGAGAGACCTTGAGACACATCTCTTTTGCAAAAAATAAAAAGTATGTACAAAAGAACAGGTATCGGTCACCAAGTCCAAAGCCCAACTCTTCCTGGAACCAGCAAACGAATTCAATATAGAACCAAAATTCTTGCTTAGAGATAAGGTGTAGGGTCATACCATTATAAGCCCTCAAATAAGTCAGATGCTGACTTAAGATGCTGATCCCAAAATTATTTTAGCATACGGTTTTAAATAGATGTTCAGCTTCATTTTTTCTCCAGGTGTCTAATAAATTTGACCAAAAGAATTCATTTAAAAATATTTCCCAGTGATCTGAAATGCAAACTTAACTAAATTCCCAGAAACATTTGGATCTATTCCTAGAAATTCTATTCTATTCCATCCATAACACTGTATCATTTATCCATGCATGAGTATAAATTATTTTAAATATTATAGTTTTAAAGCATGTTTTAATTTTTGTTACGATTATTCACTCACTGCCCTTTATTCTTCACATCTTTTTCTTTAATTTTCTTTGCTCTTCTTGGATGCTCCTATTTTATTTGAAGTTCTGATATGTAATGTTTGTTTTGTTTTTATGAAACTAAATTCACAGATATGTTAGATATTTCTTTGTTCCTTAATCATGAATTCAAATCAGATATTTGCTTTCAAAGCCATTACCCATCTCTGACTTCTGTTTCAGGCTTTTAAAAAAAATCATCTGTCTAAATTGCTTAGAAAATCTTTACGATGCATGTTGTTGTAATGTAGGTTTGGTTATAAAACCTGCCAGTCAAATTCATCTCCCATGATGAACGGCCGCTCTCTCTTACTTAATGTGGAAAGCTTAAAATGAAGGTGTCATCCTTGTCCCCCAAAACCACTTTAATAATGGTCTCCTACTGTAACAGAACTCCACCGGCTTATTGAAGTCAGCTGTTTTCTTGAGAGTTTCATTACCTGTGGCTATTTTCATTCACACACATTATTAAAAAACAACAAGCAAAAGCAAAATTCTCTAAATTCAACCAAAGCAAATCCTTCAGGAAGTCAAAAAGAAGTACTGTGATTTAAAAATAAAACAAATTGCATCTCCTTATATTTTACAAGGGCTCTAAAAATTAATTTGCCACTAGTTATATCTTATATTTGCTTAGAACACATGATTAATATCAATAAAGTATTGTAATGTTTTTGCTTGATCTTACAAAACAACTATATTAGCTTATTATGTTTACATCTATTCTTGACCCAAAAAAGATTTGATGTAAATGTATTTTTATTGAAAGTTAACTTAAAATAGAATATATTAATGAAACAAAGGAAAAGTTTTGCATTATTATTTGCTAAGAAGTTTCCTTATCTTTTGTTCAATTCTGGGCAACATATGAAAATTAAATTTCCTGGTTCATTTGAGCTGTAGCAGAATCAAAAAGCAGTATACTCAACATAGGGTTAAAATATGCTATTTGTTTACCCTTCTCATTAATTTGTTAACTAACTCTCCCCTCAAACATCAAAAAGATCCATTTGAAAACTGTGACTTGACATATAATACACCCAATTAAAAAAACACTCACACACAGAGATACATATACACACACTTACACATTTGTGCAGCTCCTAATGGTGCCAATAAATCAACTCAAAACTATAAAAAAGTAATTAGGAATAAAGAAATGACCTGTCTTGATGTTGCTTTTTTTCTCAATATGATTCTAACTCGATTATACATGCATATCTAATTACTACATCTGATGACCTATGGTCATAGCTTGATTTCTGTATTACAAATGGCCTGACATTTAATTAGTTTCTGTGATTAAATTATGTAAATATCTACATGGTGACCAAATGATTAAAAATTTTTTATATCTCCAGTTTCTCAGCACTAGAGTTAATTATATCTGCCCACATATATAGTATGTGAACAGACTCACACAGAAATCCTTTCAGGTGAAAAGAAAGCTACAGTTATTCAAATTAAGATTGAAAGATATATCATTGAGTACATCTTACAAAAGGTGCAGAGGGATGGTTTAGGACTTCAATCATTGCAAAAACTTCAACCCTAAATTATTATAACAAGGACAGATCTGGTAAACCAGTTTCTCCACTTCTCATTCATTCTCATTTCTTTCTTTTAGGAATTGATGGCCCCTGAGTTTTGGTGTGGGTGTTTGCTTATAAGAAATGATTAATTCCTATAAATTTTAGATAAAATTTCAATGGTTGTGGTCATGATTTCAAACTTATTTCTTGAATTTGAATTTCTTATATCCCAAGTCAACCACTGATACTTCATAGCCTGTCCCTTGAATTGCAACAGTTCTATTCTCAAAACTCTGGTAAAAGCAACAGTGAATTCAGGAGTTTTGAATCTCTACAAAAAAATGTGGATTTGTTGTGAACCCCAAGATGACCCAAAGAAAAGTAAGAAAAGGATCCCCACTTCCATTTACATAAACATTTTAATGAAGCAGGGAACAAAGGCTTTCTCTTAAAACTTGTCTATGTTAACAGAGGACATTCTCTTGCCATCTTGGAGATACTTGCCTCATTCATTTTTACCCCATCCATATGAAGGCAGTGAATACAAAGGCTCCTAATTATTCAGGGATAATAATGAAAGACAAAGAAGTTACACTGAAATCTACCACTAATCCTGAAATCTCATTTACCCAATGCATTCAATGACTGTTCCACCAGAGATTCCCCCCACCACCCTGTAAGAGATAAGAACAAAGTTAACTGATATGTGACTCTCATACATACAAAACTACTTGGTCAGAAATAAGAACACTTCACAAATTTGACTTTTGTTCCAATAGTAGGTTACTTCCTAAACTGTAGCTATATGATTATTTATTAGGACAAAATTATTTGTCTCAAAAACAATAAGTTACTTGATAAAAACCTCCATGTCCTCCAGAAGGTAAAAACAGATAGAAAGATACAAGCAGACTGAATTTCTTTTCTTCAGATTTTATAACAAAAGTGCTAGAATGCTTCAGATAGCCAGTATTGAAAACAATGGATGTAAGCAATCCAGAAGCTAATTAATTAATCTGTCATCAGAGAATGTCATGACTTTAAAGGAGAGAATGATGATAAAAAGTGGGGTTTTAGTAAAAGCAGAGAAGGAAAATAAGACCAATAACTTTGAAGAGTAACAGAGAAATAAGAAGAGAGAAACAAGATATGATTCAGTTAAAGGTTATAGAATCAGAAGGTAGAAATGATAAAAAATAATGGACTCCATGTGAGCTTAATGAATTGAAAATGAAAGAAAACGGGCTTCCAGCTCAAGATGGAAGAATGAAGACCTACTGTATCTCATTTCCTTCACGGAATACACTGAGATAAAAGTATAAATATATAAGAAAAAAACATAAAAAGAATAGGAGTAGGAATCACCATTAGTCAAGAAATATTTAAAAACTTCAGAAAATTATAAAATGCATGATGCAGTAAATTAGCGACTAGCTGACAACCCTTCTTATAAAGGTTAGGCTTGAAAGACCACACACTCTCTTGTCATAAATACTCAGTTCTGTTGTCGTAGCTCAAAACACCCATTGACCATACCTAAAAGGATGAATTAGTTGTATCCCAATGAAACTTCACCAAAATAGACACCTAGCCCATGGCTGTAGTTTGCCAACCCTACAATTAAAAACACTTCCGAGCACCTCAAGATGGCAGCGAAGTAGCAGTTTGAGACTACATCAGGTAGCAGGAGATTAGCTCGATAGATTATCTAAACATTGCAAACACCTACAAATCCAACAGGAGATCGAAGAAGAGAAGACCAGCAATTCTAGAAACAGAAAATCAACCTTTCTGAAAGGTAGGACTGGCAGAGAAGTGAATCCAAAATGATGGGAAGACACACCACGGGGGGAGGGGCCAGCTCCCAGCAAGCAGTGGAGCAACGGAGCACAAAATCAGGACTTTTAAAAGTTTGTTCCACTGAGGGACATTGCTCCAGAGGCTAAACTGGGGTGAAGCCCACGCGGGGTCAGCGTGGCCCCAGGTCCCACAGCGTCATAGAAGGATCGGGCGTGTCGGAGGATCGCAGAGGTCGCAGGTGTTAGAACAGAGAAGCCGGCTACAGAAACAGAGCCGAGGAGTGAACTCTCAGCTCGGGGTTACCTTGAACTGGTCGCGGGCTGGGTGAGCTCGGAGCGCGGCTGGAGGCTGGGGATACGGGAGTGATTGGGCGCTGTTCTCTAGGGGCGCACTGAGGAGTGGGGCCCCGGGCTCTCGGCATCTCTGGGCTGGAGAAAGAGAGGCCGCCATTTTCATTCCCGTACTCCGGAACTCTACGGAAAGCGTTCAGGGAACAGAAGCTCCCAAAAGCGAACCCGAGCCGATTACTTAGTCCAGCCCCCGGTAAGGGCGGTGCAATTCCGCCTCGGGCAAAGACACTTGAGAGTTACTACAACAGGCCCCTCCCTGAGAAGATCAACAAAATATCCAGCCAGGATGAAGTTCCTCTATCAAGGAAAGCAGGTTCAATACCTAGGACAGCAGCGGAATTCCAGAGGAGGAGAAAGCAAAGCATGGAACTCATGGCTTTCTCCCCATGATTCTTTAGTCTTGCGGTTAATTCAATTTTTTTTCAATTTTTTTCTTTCCTTTATCTTCTGCTAAATTTTTAAAAACTTTTACCCTTTTCTTTTTTAACGTTTTTTGACTAGTTTATCTAAAATATATATTTTTTCTTTCTTTTTTATATTTTTTCTTTATTTGTTTTATTTTTTAATTTTTTTCTTTTTTTTTTCTGAACCTCTTTTTATCCCCGTTCTCCCCCCCACAATTTGGGGTCTCTTCTGATTTGGTTACAATGCATTTTTCTGGGGTCTTTACCACCCTTTTAGTATTTTATTTGATCCTTCATATCCTCTTATCTGGACAAAATGACAAGGTGGAAAAAATCACCACAAACAAAAGAACAAGAGGCAGTACTGAAGGCTAGGGACCTAATCAACACAGACATTGGTAATATGTCAGATCTAGAGTTCAGAATGAAGATTCTGAAGGTTCTAGCTGGGCTCGAAAAAGGCATGGAAGATATTAGAGAAACCCTCTCTGGAGATATGA
The DNA here is from genome assembly GCF_922984935.1 of Meles meles. Classification (NCBI taxonomy): domain Eukaryota; kingdom Metazoa; phylum Chordata; class Mammalia; order Carnivora; family Mustelidae; genus Meles; species Meles meles. The sequence continues at coordinate 23,718,003 of NC_060069.1, read as the reverse complement.
AAGCCCTTTCTGGAGAAATTAAAGAACTAAAATCTAACCAAGTTGAAATAAAAAAAGCTATTAATGAGGTGCAATCAAAAATGGAGCTCTCATTGCTAGGATAAATGAGGCAGAAGAATTAGTGATATAGAAGACCAAATGACAGAGAATAAAGAAGCTGAGCAAAAGAGGGACAAATAGCTACTGGACCACGAGGGGAGAATTCGAGAGATAAGTGACACCATAAGACGAAACAACATTAGAATAATTGGGATTCCAGAAGAAGAAGAAAGAGAGAGGGGAGCAGAAGGACTATTGGAGAGAATTATTGGAGAGAATTTCCCTAATATGGCAAAGGGAACAAGCACCAAAATCCAGGAGGTACAGAGAACCCCCCTCAAAGTCAATAAGAATAGGTCCACACCCCATCACCTAATAGTAAAATTTACAAGTCTTAGTGACAAAGAGAAAATCCTGAAAGCAGCCCGAGAAAAGAAGTCTGTAACATACAATGGTAAAAATATTAGATTGGCATCAGACTTATCCACAGAGACCTGGCAGGCCAGAAAGAGCTGGCATGATATATTCAGAGCACTAAATGAGAAAAACATGTAGCCAAGAATACTCTATCCAGCTAGGCTATCATTGAAAATAGAAGGAGAGATAAAAAGCTTCCAGGACAAACAAAAACTGAAAGAATTTGCAAACACCAAACCAGCTCTACAGGAAATATTGAAAGGGGTCCTCTAAGCAAAGAGAGACCCTAAAAGTAGTAGATCAGAAAGGTACAGAGACAATATACAGTAACAGTCACCTTACAGGCTAATAATGGCACTAAATTCATATCTCTCAATAGTTACCCTGAATGTTAATGGGCTAAATGCCCCAACCAAAAGACACAGAGTATCAGAATGTATAAAAAAACAAAACCCATTTCTATGTTGCCTACAAGAAACTCATTTTAGCCCCGAAGACACCTCCAGATTTAAAGTGAGGGGGTGGAAAACAATTTACCATGCTAATGGGCATCAAAAGAAAGCTGGGGTGGCAATCCTCATATCAGATCAATTAGATTTTAAGCCAAAGACTATAATAAGAGATGAGGAAGGACACTATATCATACTCAAAGGGTCTGTCCAACAAGAAAATCTAACAATTTTAAATATCTATGCCCCTATCATGGGAGCAGCCAACTATATAAACCAATTAATAACAAAATCAAAGAAACACATCAATAATAATACAATAATAGTAGGGGACTTTAACACTCCCCTCATTGAAATGGACAGATCATCCAAACAAAAGATCAACAAGGAAATAAAGGCCTTAAATGACACACTGGACCAGATGGACATCACAGATATATTCAGAACATTTCATCCCAAAGCTACAGAATACACATTCTTCTCTAGTGCACATGGAACATTCTCCAGAATAGATCACATCCTGGGTCACAAATCAGGTCTCAACAGGTATCAAAAGATTAGGATCATTCCCTGCATATTTTCAGACCACAATGCTCTGAAGCTAGAACTCAATCACAAGAGGAAAGCTGGAAAGAACCCAAATACATGGAGACTAAACAGCATCCTTCTAAAGAATGAATGGGTCAACCAGGAAATTAAAGAATTGAAAAAATTCATGGAAACAAATGATAATGAAAACACAACGGTTCAAAATCTGTGGGACACAGCAAAGGCAGTCCTGAGAGGAAAATATATAGCGGTACAAGGCTTTCTCAATAAACAAGAAAGGTCTCAAGTACACAACCTAACCCTACACCTAAAGGAGCTGGAGAAAGAACAAGAAAGAAACCCTAAACCCAGCAGGAGAAGAGAAATCATAAAGATCAGAGCAGAAATCAATGAAATAGAAACCAAAAAAACAATAGAACAAATCAATGAAACTAGGAGCTGGTTCTTTGAAAGAATCAATACGATTGATAAACCCCTGGCCAGACTTATCAAAAAGAAAAGAGAAAGGACCCAAATAAATAACATCATGAATGAAAGAGGAGAGATCACAACTAACACCAAAGAAATACAGACAATTATAAGAACATGCTATGAGAAACTCTACGCCAACAAATTTGACAATCTGGAAGAAATGGATGCATTCCTAGAGACATATAAACTACCACAACTGAACCAGGAAGAAATAGAAAACCTGAACAGCCCATAACCAGTAAGGAGATTGAAACAGTCATCAAAAATCTCCAAACAAACAAAAGCCCAGGGCCAGATGGCTTCCCAGGGGAATTCTACCAAACATTTAAAGAACTAATTCCTATTCTCCTGAAACTGTTCCAAAAAATAGAAATGGAAGGAAAACTTCCAAACTCATTTTATGAGGCCAGCATCACCTTGATCCCAAAACCAGACAAGGATCCCACCAAAAAAGAGAACTACAGACCAATATCCTTGATGAACACAGATGCAAAAATTCTCACCAAAATACTAGCCAGTAGGATTCAACAGTACATTAAAAGGATTATTCACCAGGACCAAGTAGGATTTATTCCAGAGCTGCAAGGTTGGTTCAACATCTGCAAATCAATCAATGTGATACAGCACATGAATAAAAGAAAGATCAAGAACCATATGATACTCTCAATAAATGCTGAAAAAGCATTTGACAAAGTACAGCATCCCTTCCTGATCAAAACTCTTCAAAGTGTAGGGATAGAGGGCACATACCTCAATATTATCAAAGCCATCTATGAAAAACCCACCGCAAATATCATTCTCAATGGAGAAAAACTGAAAGCTTTTCCGTTAAGGTCAGGAACACGGCAGGGATGTCCATTATCACCACTGCTATTCAACATAGTACTAGAAGCCCTAGCCTCAGCAATCAGACAACAAAAAGAAATTAAAGGCATCCAAAGAAATCAAACTATAACTCTTCGCAGATGATATGATACTATATGTGGAAAACCCAAAAGACTCCACTCCAAAACTGCTAGAACTTGTACAGCAATTCAGTAAAGTGTCAGGATATAAAATCAATGCACAGAAATCAGTTGCATTTCTGTACACCAGCAACAAGACAGAAGAAAGAGAAATTAAGGAGTCAATCCCATTTACAATTACACCCAAAACTATAAGATACCTAGGAATAAACCTAACCAAAGAGACTAAGAATCTATATGCAGAAAACTATAAATTACTCATGAAAGAAATTGAGAAAGACACAAAGAAATGGAAAAATGTTCCATGCTCCTGGATTGGAAGAATAAATATTGTGAAAATGTCTATGCTACCTAAAGCAATCTACACATCTAATGCAATCCCTATCAAAATACCATCCATTTTTTTCAAAGAAATGGAACAGTAATCCTAAAATTTATATGGAACCAGAAAAGACCTCGAATAGCCAAAGGAATATTGAAAAAGAAAGCCAAAGTTGGTGGCATCACAATTCCGGACTTCAAGCTCTATTACAAAGTTGTCATCATCAAGATGGTATGGTACTGGCACAAAAACAGACACATAGATCAATGGAACAAAATAGAGAGTCCAGAAATAGACCCTCAACTCTATGGTCAACTAATCTTCGACAAAGCAGGAAAGAATATCCAATGGAAAAAAGACAGCCTCTTCAATAAATGGTGTTGGGAAAATTGGACAGCCACAGGCAGAAAAATGAAATTGGACCACTTCCTTACACCACACACGAAAATAGACTCCAAATGGATGAAGGACCTCAATGTGAGAAAGGAATCCATCAAAATCCTTGAGGAGAACGCAGGCAGCAACCTCTTCAACCGCAGCTGCAGCAACATCTTCCTAGGAACATCAGCAAAGGCAAGGGAAGCAAGGGCAAAAATGAACTATTGGGATTTCATTAAGATCAAAAGCTTTTGCACAGCAAAGGAAACAGTAAACAAAACCAAAAGATAACTGACAGAATGGGAGAAGATATTTGCAAACGACATATCAGATAAAGGGCTAGTATCCAAAATCCATAAGGAACTTAGCAAACTCAACACCCAAAGAACAAACAATCCAGTCAAGAAATGGGCAGAGGACATGAACAGACATTTCTGCAAAGAAGACATCCAGATGGCCAACAGACACATGAAAAAGTGCTCCACATCTCTCTGCATCACGGAAATACACATCAAAACCACAATGAGATATTACCTCACACCAATCAGAATGGCTAAAATTAACAAGTCAGGAAATGAGAGATGCTGGCGAGGATGCAGAGAAAGGGGAACCGTCCTACACTGTTGGTGGAAATGCAAGCTGGTGCAACCACTCTGGAAAACAGCATGGAGGTTCCTCAAAATGTTGAAAATAGAACTACCCTATGACCCAGCAATTGCACTATTGGGTATTTACCCTAAAGATACAAACATAGTGATCCGAATGGGCACATGCACCCGATTGTTTATAGCAGCAATGTCTACAATAGCCAAACTATGGAAAGATCCTAGATGTCCATCAACAGATGAATGGATAAAGAAGAGGTGGTATATATACACAATGGGATACTATGCAGCCATCAAAAGAAATGAAATCTTGCCATTTGGGACGACGTCGATGGAACTAGAGGGTATCATGCTTAGTGAAATAAGTCAATCGGAGAAAGACAACTATCATATGATCTCCCTGATATGAGGACATGGAGATGCAACATGGGGGTTAGGGGGATAGTAAAAGAATAAATGAAACAAGATGGGATTGGGAGAGAGACAAACCATAAGTGACTCTTAATCTCAGAAAACAAACTTGGGGGGCGCCTGGTTGGCTCAGTGGGTTAAAGCCTCTGCCTTCGGCTCAGGTCATGATCCCAGTGTCCTGGGATCGAGCCCCGCATCAGGCTCTCTGCTTGGCAGGGAGCCTGCTTCCGCCTCTCTCTCTCTCTCTGCCTGCCTCTCTCCCTACTTGTGATCTCTATCTGTCAAATAAATTAAAAAAAAAAAAAAAAACAAACTGGGGGTTGCTGGGGGGAGGTGGGGTTGGGAGAGGGGAAAGGGGGTTATGGACATTGGGGAGGGTATGTGCTATGGTGAGTGCTGTGAAGTGTGTAAACCTGGCGATTCAGAGACCTATACCCCTGGGGATAAAAATACATTATATGTTTATAAAAAATAAAAAATAAATAAAAATTAAAAAAAAAAAAACCACTTCCGCAGTCATGGTATTGGCCCCTCTGCTTATCAAAGATCCATAGCTTCTGAGCTTAAAGATAAAAGAAAAAGCAGAGTAAAATGTGAAAATAAAGAAAAGAAATTTTAAAAAGCCCTCACTATGGAATAACAGTGCCAGTTACTCCTTCTTTTATCCTCAGTACACATAAAAGTAGGTAACTCAGCTCTAATGTCTAAGGAGAAAAAGGCAAAAGTTCTTCTGTAAATAAATTACGCGATTTCTATCAGTGGGTGTTGATACCTTAAACAAATGTCTCTTCTTCTGACATTTGGATCATGCTTATCCTGAATTCTAGCCTGACCTCTTACGTACACTGTCCATCAATTCAGTCAGACTGCCTACACATGAATGATGCCCATTGTGAAATTACTCAGTACTGAATAAAACTCACAACACCTACACTGTGTTGAGTGTGAAAAAGTAAGCAGGAATCATCAGATGTGAGAAAACAGAGCAAATGACAAAGACCAAATTGACCCCAAAGTAAACAAATAATAAAAGAAATTAAAAATAGTAATAATAAAAAAGATTCAGTATGCTCCTTGAAATTTGAGAAGACATTATACATCCAAGAAAATAGAAATCAAAAAGACAACAAAAAATCAGTGACCATGAAGGAGTTCTACAAGATTAAAAAGCAATTTTAAAACATTCGCTAGAATGGCAGAATGATAACATCAAATAGCTACATTAGAAAATAAATAGGAGTAATAAGGGGAGCATCTAGATGGCTCGGTTGCTTAAGTGTCCAACTCTTGATTTCAGCTCAGGTCATAATCTCAGGGTCTGAGATTGAGGCCTACATTGTGCTCCAAGCTGGGTGTGGAACCTGCTTAGGATTCTCTCTCTAACTCTCCCTCTACCCTCCATACCCCTACTCACATGCACACACTTTCTATCCCTCTAAAAGGGGTGGGCACGGTGGGGGGAGATAAGGGCTGACACATTGGTAAATGCTTGCATATGCCAGGCATTATCGTAAACAGGCTGCATGTATCAACTCACCTAACCCTCTGTACTACTAAAAGGCAGATAATATTATTTTCAATTTACAGATTTTTTAAAAACCCTATAAATCTAAGATATAAAAAAGGTGTATATATATACACATATGAAAATACATATATATATATATATATATATATATATATATATATATATATATATACCACATCTTTATCTATTCATGAGTCAATGGACATTTGGGCTACTTTCACAGTTTGGTTATTGTTCATAGTGCTGCTATAAACATTGGGGTGCATGTACACCTTCAAATCTGTATTTTTTTATCCTTTGGGTAAACACCTGGTAGTGCAATTTCTGGATCACAGGGTAATTTTATTTTTAACTTTTTGAGGCACCTCCATACTGTTCCCAGAGTAGCTGCACCAGTTTACATTCCCACCAATAGAGCAAGACAGACCCTTTTTTAAAAAATTGATTTGTTTATTGATTTTTTTTTGGTACAGACTCTTAATGATAGAGAACAAACTGAGGGTTGATGGAGGGAGGTGGGTGGAGGATGGGCTAGGTGGGTGATGGGTAATAAAGAGGGCACCTCTTACGAGGAGCACTGACTGTTGTATGTCAGTGATGTACCATTGAATTTTTACTCCTGAAACCAACAATACACTGTATGTTAACTAACTAGAATTTAAATAAAATCTGAAAAAAAGATATAAAAAAGTATTAAAGATATAAACACAAAAAAGGATAAAAGGATATAAAAAAGGTGTCTGATTCAAAGAGTGAGTCTACTCCACAACCCCTGCATAACTACCATATTCAGAAGGTGAAACACATGAGATATGGACAAATAATCAGGAGCCTAATATTAAACCAACAGGAAATTATTCAAAGATAAAATGGAAAAACAAAACATGAACATGAAATTATCACAGAGAAAATTTCTTTGAAGTGTAGAAGGAAATGTATTTTCAGATTTAAGTGGTCTAAGAATTGCTAAGAGGATGATAAAAAATGTTTTAGAATTGGAAAAATTGTCATTAACTTGAAACATCAGGGTAACAAGGAAATCCTAAAAATGTCTATTAAAAAAGAAATTCCAAGTAAAAGGTCTAACTCAGTACGACAATCAAGGAAATTCTCAGGATGACAGCTATGCAAAAGGCTTAGAGAACATAGAGTCCTGAATGAAGGAGAACACAGTATTTTTAAAGCAATTCTCTGGGGAGAAAAGGAAAATTCAGTAATGCAAACCATGATTGAGGTTCCAGATTATCTTGAGGGTAAGCTAAAAGCACATCATTCTTTTTTATCAACATCAACAAAAACCAAAGGCAATTAGAAATTCTGGGAAAAAAAGAATAGGAAGGAAAAGAAAAAAATGTAAAAGCCATAATAAAAACATTATTTTTTAAAAAATTTCCAAATGTGGATTCTCCTGTAATTTTCCATGCTATTGATATCTAGCAAAATGTCATTGTCACTAGAGAATATACTCTGAATGACTGTTGTAATTTGTTTTTGATAAGACTTGCTTTTTGATCCATTTATGGTCACTTTTCATAAAAGTTCCACGTGTGCGGAGAATGATTACGCTGCACTTGGTGGATATAATATTGTTTTTATATTCATTAGGTCAAAATCGATCATTGTTACTTAAATATTGATTTCTGAAAGTAGTTAAAATCTTCCACTATACAATATACAAATATAAATTTGTATTTGTTTTTTTGTCAAATACATTTAATTTATTTGGGGACCCTATAATATAACTTCACAGCATAAGCATTACTCATTTCTCTGGGACTCCAAATGAAAGTATGACATATGGGATCATTCTTTTAATGCCCTTGTCCATATTTTCTGTCATTTGTCTTTCTATGCTTAAAAAAGCTTAACTTCTGATTCATTTTCATTCACTACATTTCTCTTCTACGCCCTATCTAATGTAATGTACACACTGAGTTATTTCAGTTATTGTGCTGTTCAGACCTCAAATTTTCATTTGGTACCTATTCAAAGCTTCTATTTTATTTTCTACAGTTCCAATTTCCTGTTTTCTTTATAACTTTGGCTTTTGTTCTTTGAGCATAGTAACAGTCTGAGCCTGACAGTCTCAGATACCTAAAGTCTTTGTGAATCTTTCCATTCTCTGCAGTTTCTGCTGGTTATTATTCATGGTGTCTCATTCCTTTGAGTGTCTTATTACGTTTGACTGTGTGTCTTGGACATTTTATTGTAAAAATTATTCATAGGAATAATTTGAGGCATGAGATGATGACAAATCCCTCCAAATGGGTTCTATTTTGTTTCACTTTGGCAAGGTGTTAAGAGCTCCACTAGTCTGGGATGGCTTTAATCAACAGAGATTCCCTGGATCACCTAGATAATGTAAACCCAGGCTGCAGGTTTACTTCCAAAATCTACCCAGATCCCAGGATACAGATTGTGGAATCTCTGCTTGAAGTGGAAGTGGCTTTAAAGGTGTCTCTACCCTTGATGGGCCATTGGCATTTACTTGATCCCTCCTAGCCCCATGAGGTTGCCAAAGTGCTTTAGTTTGACAGGTCATTTTTGGATTTAAAACAAAACAAAAACCCCATAGGCTAAAGCAGCTTTATGGGCTAAGCTAACCCAACTGGGTTCTTGTCCTCTTCAAGATTTTGGTCTTGCATGTCCTTACTGTATTCTTAACACTTTAATGCTTTTAGGAATGTTTAAATATATTTTATCTAACATTTTGGTTGTCCTGAGCAGGATGATTCGTCCCAATTGCTCTGAGAACCCTTCCCTAAGCTTAAAATATTAGTATTTCATTGCTCATATTTCCTGTTAACCAGTAACTTCCCCCTCACACAGACAATTGCTTTAATGTTCTATGCCCATGTCTCATAGGAAAAAATGCATGGCACAATGCAAAGAATAAAAAAGTCAAATTATTTTCTTCTGTATTTTGATAGACTTGATCAGGATAAACATGCGTCACTTTCGGCAGATGACACATTTAAGATCAAAATTATTCACTCACAATCTGGGCAAAAGTCCCACAAGTGAGCTGAGGGAGTCAATGTGAAAGCTACAAAGTGAGATACTAGTCAATGTGCCCTAGAGAAGAGCCCGTTCCCTAAAACCTGCAAAACTTCCCCATTGGCTTGGTCAAGTACTCCAATTCCAAGAACAAGAAGGTGGTATAAAGAGTCTAGGAAACTCATACAGGTTTATAACCAAGTAGAAACCAAGAAAGCAGTAAAACTATAAAGCCACACTCCTAAACACAAAGTCTCATCTCTTGTGACAGAGCAGTAGAATAAAAATGTCCGGGTAATGAGCCTGGACAACAGCCTGAAACAGAGTCCCAAAGTTCCCATATGACCAAGGTTTGCCCTAGGCAGTTAAATGATTCCCATACATCTTCATATTTTAAAGAGATAGTGAAGGATTTTGGATAGGCCTAATCAATAGTCCATAACCCCAAGTGGACTGAAAAAAAATTTTTTCTTCACACCCCAGAGCGGAGAGAAAGTTGCTGACAGGGATCTGGACTTGTATAAGTCTTGTTAGAATAGAAGAGTATAGGGCTGTGAGCAGTCTGCTGGGACTGAGGACCAAATACCAGATGGGAGAGTATTCATCTGCACCAGGACCAAAATGGACAGATGTTAGCTGAATATAAGATTCACTCCTTCCTCAAACTCTCCCACATATTAAGTGATCTCTTTAAATTGGGAAACATACTCGGTGGTCCTGCCAGATGTAAAATCATCATCTTTTAAAACTGTAGTGAGGGGCACCTGGGTGGCTCAGTGGGTTAAAGCCTCTGCCTTCGGCTCAGGTCACGATCCCAGGGTCCTGGGATCCAGCCCCACATCGGGCTCTCTGCTCCGCGGGGAGCCTGCTTCCTCCTCTCTCTCTGCCTGCCTCTCTGCCTACTTGTGATCTCTGTCTGTCAAATAAATAAATAAAATCTTTAAAAAAAAGCTGTAGTGAATCGTTACATAAAAGAAATATACCCTTGGCTCATACCTTATCTTTGATCTCTCTCTCATTCCACACTCCTGTGTTGTATGAGTTTCCTGAAGCTGCTGTAACAGAGTACCACACATCGAGTGGCTTCAACAACAGAGATTTACTCTCACCCAATTCTGTAGGCTAGAAGTCCCAGATCAAGGTGTTAGTAGGTGTTAGTGTTCCTTCTGAGGGTGGGAGGGAGAATTGGCGGCATGCCTCTACGTAGCTTCTAGGTTGGCTGGCAATCACTGGCATTCCCTAACTTGTATATTTATCATCCCAGTCTGATCTCTGTCTTCATCTTCACACGGTGTTCACCTTGTCGGTCTTCATACAGTCTTCCCCCTATGCAGGTCTATCTCTGTCCAAATTTCCCCTTTTTATAAGGGCACCAGTCAAACTGGATTACATCCCACTTTAATGATCTCATTTTAAATGGATCACCTCTGCAAAGACCCTGTTTCCAAATAAGGCAACATTCTGAAGTACTGGGGGGTTAGAACTTCAGCTCATCTTTTTAGGGAACACAATTTAATTCATAACATATACCATCACTCACTTTCACCCCAACCCTCACTAGCACCCTGTCTCTGGTCCTCACATCAGAAGTGGGGTGAGGACATCAATTTGATGTCCTCACAGTATCACATTCTGTGATAATGAAAAAATAGAAAATCCAGGTTTGAAGTTTTTATTTCTTTAAAGCCATACATGAAGAACGCACAACACGTGGCTATCATCCTTCCATGATACCCATTCTCTGACTCCTGATGAATATTTAAGAGTAAAAAACGGATAGATTTGGAGTCTGCATACTGTTAAGATCAGCCAATAGTCTATTTAAGTTAAATAGAATCGATTGACTAGTCCACTTCCCCCACCAAAAACACTTAATAAGCTATCGAAGATCAACAAATTTCTTTTGATCTCGATTCCCACTGCTCTTTGTTTGGGTGGGGAAAAGAAAATAAAAATATAGAGTGAACTAGACTGAGTGTTTGGCTGAACTATAGCAGAATGATGTTGGCTATTAAAAACTGTGGGGGAGAAGAATGGGGAAGAATTCAGGGAAGTTAGTGCAAAAATCGCCAACAGGTTTCACTGGAATTAGAAAAGATGCTCATCTCTCGACTATTTCCTAAAAAATGTGGCTTAGCTAAATTATTTTAATCTTCACTCTCCTAGGCCAAAAGGTGAATGCCCAACATTTATATGAAGAGAAACTCTTTAAAATATTGCTTTATACCCATCAGTTTCAACTACAAACAATGCAGTTGTGTGTGTGTTCCTGTCAAAAGAAAGGATCCTGACTTATTTCTATGTTTGGGAAGCCCTTTCCAGTGGCTATCACACAATCTAGCATACATAGGGCTTTAATAAATCATTTAAATAATTGCATATGAGGGGCGCCTGGGTGGCTCAGTGGGTTAAGACTCTGCCTTCAGCTCAGGTCATTATCTCAGGGTCCTGGGATCGAGTCCCGCAAGGGGCTCTCTGCTCGGCGGGGAGCCTGCTTCTCCCCTCTCTCTCTGCCTACTTGTGATCTCTCTCTCTCTCCATCAAATAAATGAATAAAATCTTAAAAAAAAACCAACAACTGTAAAAATAAATAAATAAATGTATATGAGCCCATATACATTTTTCATCACTGAAAATTTTGTCCCTTAGACAGTGCCATGTTCTACCTCTTCTGCATTGAACTTCTTTTTTTTTTTTTTTTAAAGATTTTATTTATTTATTTGACAGTGAGAGAGAGATTACAAGTAGGCAGAGAGGCAGACAGAGAGAGAGAGAGAGAGGGAAGCAGGCTCCCTGCCGAGCAGAGAGCCTGATGTGGGACTCGATCCCAGGACGCTGAGATCATGACCTGAGCCGAAGGCAGCGGCCTAACCCACTGAGCCACCCAGGCGCCCCGAACTTCTTGATTAGTTCAACTTTCGAGACTATTTCCTCTCCTTCCCAATTCAGTGTTCATTGTGTCTTTTAATGAATGTAAAATATTTTTTATGAAGAAGAAAAACGCATAAAGCACATTTTAGTATTAGAGAGCTGAAAATACTCTTATTTTCAGTGAAGGAGGTGCTGTTTTTAATGTGGAATCAATTCAAAAACATATCTGTACACCGTGGGTGAAAAGTGCCTAGCATTAAGCATTTCAGGTTTTTTAAAGTACGGGTCTAGGTAAGGCATTTGCAATCCTGAAGAACTGCTCTTGTTTACAGGCACATAGCCAAACAGATCAGCTAATATCCTTTTTTACAAATGTCAATTCACCAGCATATACTTCTGAACCTATGTCTTTTCATAGCATCCCTGGTAAAATGCTTCCAGAGAAATAATACTCAGCCAATCTCCCAGGCTCTGGGATATTTTAGTCCAGATGTTGGCAAACTACAGTTCATGGGCCAAATCCAGCAGTTGCTTGTTTCTGTCAATAATTTGACTGGAAGGCAGGTGGGTGGCTCTCTTGGTTAAGGGTCCTGCTTCGGCTCAGGTTATGATCCCACATCCAGGCTCCCCGCTCAGTAGGGAACCTGCTTCTCCCTGTGCCTGCTGCTCCCCCCTGCTCATGGTCTCTCTCTCTCTCAAAGAAATAATAATCTTTTAAAAAATAGTGTGACTGGAAAACAGCCACACCTTTATCTTTTTGGATTTTTCTAGGCTGCTTTTTGTACAATGGCCTTGTCAGTGTGACAGAGACCCCACGGCCACCGGCAAAGGCTAAATAAAGTCTATACTACTGATCATCGGCAGAAAAAGCTCACCAACAGTGACTTCTGCTACAGACAACAGCAGATGCACAGAACTGATTATTTTTTTCTCTTTGTAGACAAGTCCAAACACCAAATGATTTGCTTAAACACTTGTTTCTGCTTAACTATATATGGACATGAAAAAAAAAAACAATTTTGATGTAACTGATTAGTGTGAAGTTACACCTTCATTGGATGAAGATTCTCTTAGCTGTCTTCTGAAACAAAGAAGTAAGTTTCTAACAAGGTGAAAGTACAACTTTATTAGAAGTCTCCAAGTCCATTCAAAAGAATCCTTCTTAGAAACATCTTCAGTTTTGATAGTCGTGTCTATGCTCTCATTGCAAGATCGTCTTATTACTTTCCCTACCTCAAGTGGAAAGTCGGTTATGATCTTATGTCTATGTTTTCCTCTTCCCTCTCTTCTTTTAGCTTGTTCTTTATCACTTTCTACCTGTCAATACCAAACGTCCTCATTTTTCTTATAAAGTACTCTCATATATCCACTTCAGAATGAAAATTAATTTAGTCTCTCAAGCTAATGAGAGTTTGAGTATGGCTTTCTCCTGCCTGTCTTTCCTCCTACATGTTGACAGGAAAAGATTTATTTTCACATTTTTTTTTTTAAACTAGAAAGTTAAAAATCAATCCAGTCAACTGCCCTTAAATAATCCTTCATTTTAGGCTCCAGGTATAAGCTTGTGATGTGTTTGTCCACGGATGACTGCAAAACGGGTTGTCTTCTTTTTATAGAACGGTAAACAGTCGTTGTTAGTGTAGGACTGCAGACCGCTTCCATATTGTATAGTTCCTTTACCCTCCTGAACTTTAGTTTGGAAAATTCTTTAGGTAAGCATACCAGGAAAGCAAAAGTTGCTAGAATTTCCTTTCTCTACTCTCACTCCAGCCAAGACAGACCCACCAAGGCCCATGTGTGAGGCTTGCCGAGGTGGGGGAACATGGAGGCAGTGAATGGTGCTGGTGGAGCAGCTCAGTGTGGGGCATGCGCCTGGGGAAAGTGGGACAAGGGTCTCCTCCAACGTAGGACAGAGAGTGTAGAAATGGCCGCAGACTCCGACTGCTTACTGTAGACATGTGCAGTGTGACAGGGACCTCTGGGCTCACTGGAGCGGCAGAACTCAGGAAACAGGAGACAGGGACTTCCAAGCTCCAAAGGACAAGACTTCTATGATAAATCTGGTAAACACCACTGACAAAAGACCTAGTCCCTTCCCAACTTTTGTAGCCCTCAAGAGGCCAGAAGACTCGTGAAATCATGTCTAGCCTGGGAGGGATCCCGCCAAATGGTTAAGACTGACTTTCCTACCAGATTGGCAGGGGGTACCTTGGAGAAAACTAAGTATGATTTAGGAAAGAAACAAAGGAGGGAAATGTTTGGAGCTAGAACCACTATTTCATACACTCTGAACCCCAAATGAGTTAAATTTCAAGGAAAAATTGTACCAATAATGTAGTAATCTAATCTCATTTGGCAACAAAAAACTATACAATCTAATAGAGTTTTAGCTTAGCCATCCAGAGACTTAGATTCAAATGCAGTACTCAATAAAAGTAATTACTTTTTTCAGATTTGTGGTGCTTCTTGTACTTAATCTCTTTGTTTCTATTACACATTTACTTGCTTTTTATCCTGAATTGTACTGTTTTGTGGATTGTTTTGTTCAATTTATAATTTGCCTCAAATCTGCTTAAAAGCTGAATGTGCACACTAAATGAGGGCTTGATGCAAGTTCCTTAGTGTCACATTTCTTTAGAAATAATTTTGTTCTAACTAATCTAATCCCATTATAATATCGAAAAAAATGTTATACCCTCAAGGTGCTTCATGTAGCTCTGGTTGAAATGCTTTTTCATTGCAATTGTTTCATGTGGTAGAAATAAAATAAAATTTGTTTTTAAAGTCACTTTTAAAAACCCAAATGGTTCAATTATGTACACCGTCTAACCAAGATTACAAGAGCACTATAATTTATCAAATTTATTCATTTGTGTCCCTTGAAAGCATTAATTTTGAAATTCTTCTGGAAAAATATGTAACATAGAGCATGTAGGAGAGCTAACAAATAGTATTTTAGTTTTTTTTTCAGATTTATTTTTTGTAAAGGAAAAAAAAATTACAAATACAACTAAGGCTTTACCATACCCATCTTTTTCTTTCCCCCTCCTTCCTTAAAGTAGGCATTATACCAAAACTGATACATATCTTACTAATATACACAGCTTTATACTTTAACCACTTATGTCTCTACCCACAACAATGTATAAAATTATCTGGACATAACATAAGTGACATCTTAATGTCTAGGGGGCGCCTGGGTGGCTCAGTGGGTTAAGCCGCTGCCTTCGGCTCAGGTCATGATCTCAGGATCCTGGGATCGAGTCCCGCATCGGGCTCTCTGCTCAGTGGAGAGCCTGCTTCCCTTCCTCTCTCTCTGTCTGCCTCTCTTGTGATTTCTCTCTGTCAAATAAATAAAATCTTTAAAAAAAAAAAAAAAAAACTTGTTTTCTAGGGGTGCCTGGGTGGCTCTGTGGGTTAAAGCCTCTCCCTTCAGGTTGGGTCATGATCCCAGGTCCTGGGATGGAGCCCCGCATCGGGCTCTCTGCTCAGCAGGGAGCCTGCTTCCTCTCTCTCTGCCTGCTTCTCTGCCTACTTGTGATCTCTGTCAAATAAATAAATAAAATCTTTAAAAAAAAACTTGTTTTCTAACAATTCAAACAATTTTAAAGACTATCAATACATTATTTTAAGAATTAGATTCTGTATAAAGCATTTTCTCAAGAATTGAGTACTGTATATATATACACATATTATATATATATTACATAATATATAATATACAAATAATTATATATTTACATCTTATATATTTATATGAATATATTTATATATTATAATATATAAATAAATACAGATATACAAAATATTTATTATATAATATATGTTATATATATTATATGTATATATATATATTTTTTAACTCAGCTTATACCTTGGGTGTAATTGTAAATTCACCTTACACTTATACAAATAATGCCCAGAGATACCTGTCCTATCACCATGAGGATCCCTTGTGTTGCTCTTTAATAACCACTTCCCTTCTCTCCACACTGATAGTCTAATTTCTAAACCTTGGAACTATTCTTCTATACTCCATCTCTATAGCTTTATCATTTCAAGAATGTCATATAAATGAAATCATGGAGTGTACAACCATTAGGATTGGAGGGATTTTTGCACTCAGCTTGCTTTCATATTGGTCTCTTGCACATTCATTCATTCATTCATTCATACATAGTGTCATTGGATGTAACACTCTACAGTTTCTTAGTGGTTTCTCTGGAATATACATACACACATGCATGCATATATGCATACATATAAAAATCACAATCTACTGTCAATATTTGTTAAGGATTTATTTATTTACTTATTTATTTATTTGAAAGAGTGTGTGCACATGATGGGGGGTAGGACAGAGGGAGAAGATCTTCAAGCAGACTTCCTGCTGAGGGCAGAGCAGGATCTAGCCCTGCTAGATCCCAGGACCTTGAAATCACAACCTGAGCCAAAATCAAGAGTTGGAGGCTTAACCAACTGAACCACCCAGGCACCCCCGTTATTCTGGAAGGGTAGGTCTGCTAGTGAAAAATCCTCCTAATTTTCTTTTATCTTAGAATGTCTCTATCTCCCTTTCTCCCTTTCTTCCCAAAGGATAGTTTCACTGGCTATAGAATTTGCAGTTGACGATTCATTACTTTCAGCACATGAAAAACATTGTATTGTGTTCTTCTGATCTCTGGTTTCAAATGAAAACCCTGCTGTCATCTGAATTGGTGTTTACCTATAGGTAATAGTTGTTCCCCCTCACTGCTCTCAAGATTTTTCGTTGTATTTACAAGTTTCATAATCATGTGTTTTGGCATGAATTTCTCTGAAACATTTACCTTACTGGTTTGTGCAACTTCTTGAATCTTCTACATGCTTATGTGTAAATATGGAACGTTTTTAACCCTCATTTTTTCAAATACTCTTTCAGCATCACCATCTTCCCCTTCTCCTTCTGGGACATCATCATGAAGGTGGAATCTGTTTTTAATCACACCAGCTTCCTGAAACTCTGTTCATATTTTCCCCCCAGCCCATTTCTCTCTGTTGTTCAGATTGAGTAAATTTTATCAACTTGTCTTCAAGGTCACTCATGCATCTGTCATTTCCTCTCTACTAATGAGCCCATATTTTGAGTTTTTAACCTCTGTTCTATTTTTTTCAGCTGTTTAAATTCCATTTGGCTATTCTTTTTTAAAACCTCTATTTCTAGGTGGGATTTTTCTTTCTTTCTTTCTTTTTTTTTAAAGATTATTTATTTATTTTTTTGATAGACAGAGATCACAAGTAGGCAGAGAGGCAGGCAGAGAGAGAGGAGGAAGCAGGCTCCCTGCTGAGCTGAGAGCATGATGCAGGGCTCCATCCCAGGTCCCTGAGATCATGATCTGAGCTGAAGGCAGAGGCTTAAACCACTGAGCCACCCAGGCGCCCCCAAGTGGGATTTTTTTATGTTTTTTTTTCTTCTGTTTTTCTATCATTTGTTTCAAGAAAATTTGTAATTCCTGATTGAGACATTTTTATGATGACATCTCTCAAATCCTTAGATAAGTCCAACATCTAATTCATACTGGTATTGTATGAATTGATTGTCTTTTCTCATTCATATTGACATCACTAGATGCCAGGTTATTTTCTATTACAACCTGATTATTTCAGCTTTAATGCAGACAAACTTTAAGTCTTATTTAAATCTTTTATTTTAAGGGGCACCTGGGTGGCTCAGTGGATTAAGCCGCTGCCTTTGGCACAGGTCATGATCTCAGGGTCCTGAGATCGAGCCCCGCGTCAGGCTCTCTGCTCCACAGGGAGCCTGCTTCCTCCTCTCTCTCTGCCTGCCTCTCTGCCTACTTGTGATCTCTCTCTGTCAAATAAATAAATCTTTTATTTTAGTAGGTAGTCATTCTGTTTAGGATTAGCATATAGGTCCAGGCCTATTTTTGTTGACTGTGAATCCAATGACAATATTATCTTCTAAGGCTTTGTGATTCTCTCTTAGTCAGATTGTACACTGCTGGGGCTCTCAGTGATCTCTGATGATGCAACCTGCGGGGATGAAAGGTGCTTCCTCAGGTCAGAAATCCTATAGATGGTAAAAGATAGTACAGAACCTATTCCAGGTTGGGCATCTATGGTGGGGTCCCTGTCGGTGTCAGCTGTCTGCCTAATGTCTCTAGGCACAGGGAGGAATTTTCCAGTCCTAGAAAGGACTGAGAATGATTCCCGAGATAGATACTTGCTGTAACAAATGTGTTCCAGCAATGCAACCTGGCTGCCCAGTGTCTCTAGGTTGAGGAAGGCATTTTCCAGCTCAAAGAGAAGAGGATTCTTGGGCTGTGCACTTGTGATGGCAGGATCCACTCTGTTGAAACCAGCCAGCTGTCCTTGTCCCTAGGTAGGGGAAGGAAGTCATACGGCCAGTAGGAAAACAAAGTACTTCCCCTCGACTGTTTATATTGTCAGAGGGACTCCCAATAGACTCTGAGATTGCCTAAGTGCTGTCCTTTGGTCTCCTTTCAACCTAGAGTAGGAATGAGACAACTTGACCACCTTCTGTTGCTAGGTTGGGGATGGCAAAACATAAAACCTGGGTTGTCTTCTGTTGTTGAGTGAATGGCAATAAAATGTCCTGCTGCTGTATTCTTCTTCTAACCCTAATATTCCTAATCAGTTTACCTTCTTTCTACTCTTCAGACTTTCTTTTGGTTGCCTCTTGCATTATTTCCATCGTTGACAGTTATATTTCATGAGGACCAGGAGCCATTATATCCAGATGAGAAGTCAGAGCCATAATATCCAGATGAGAAGTCAGGTTTGATTTTTTACACTGTAAAAGCTAATCTCTGAATCATAGTCTATCAAGGGAAGAGTTTTGAGAATTTTATTTTATTTTATTTTTTAGATTTTATTTATTTTTTGACAGAGAGAGAGAGAGATCTCAAGTAGGCAGAGAGACAGGCAGAGAGGAGGGGGACACAGGCTCCCTGCTGAGCAGAGAGTCTGATGTGGGACTCGATCCCAGGACCCTGAGATCATGACCTGAGCCGAAGGCAGCGGCTTAACCCACTGAGCCACCCACGTGCCCGAGAATTTTATTTTATTTTATTTTATTTTTTTTAAAGATTTTATTTATTTATTAGTCAGAGAGAGAGAGAGAGCACAGGCAGACAGAGTGGCAGGCAGAGGCAGAGGGCGAAGCAGGCTCCCTGCCGAGCAAGGAGCCCGATGCGGGACTCGATCCCAGGACGCTAGGATCATGACCTGAGCCAAAGGCAGCCACTTAACCAACTGAGCCACCCAGGCGTCCCGAGAATTTTATTTTTTAAATGGCAAGTATTTCATAGTGATCTGATAAAGGCTGAAATTTATAAAACACTTCTTACTAAAACATTATTTCAAAATAGGTATTCTCATAATTTCCTAGATGAAATCAATAAAAAACTTCTTTAATATCTGGAAGTAGTTCTGTTAACAATGCCTTTTATGTAATAACTGTAGGAGCCAACTAGGCTCACTGCAGCCTAATGCGCTAGAGCTTTTCATTGTGTGTACAATCATTTATCATAACAAATAATTAAAAGGAAAGTGTCCATTAAATGTATAGAATATATTGCCAGTATGATGTCTACTTTGAAAAAGATTAGATACTCAGTCTCAGGATTATAGAAGAGCATGGAAAAGCTTTACAAATTTTCTGTATATCTAAAACTATTTTAAATAAAAGATTTTTTTTTTAAATGTGCCTTTGACTATAAGAATAAACCTGAATGATTTGGGGAAGTAGCAGTTACCTGATCCTTTGGTCAGAGCCAATGGAGAGATTCAAGTTAATGTAAAACTGTTTTTCAATTAGAACGGAGAACTCAAGGTTGATGCTATTGTTATTACTGTTAAGGAAACAAAGGTCATTTACTCTCCTTTGTCTTCTTTTGAAGATATGAGTAATATTAAAAATTTACCTTTTTTTTTTTTTAAGCGCTAAGGCAGGAAAAATACCATGTGAGAAATCTTGAATCTTAAAGAGTTAATTGTGACTTGAATAGCCTTGTAATAGAGATGACCCCAACATATACCCAAAAATGTCACCAAGTAATAGAGGAAATTGAGATTTCTACCTTAATGGAAGAACCAATAAGAAAGGTTTTTTTCTTTATGTAAGCTTAAGGATAAAGGAATCCCATCACCACTGCTTCGCTTAAAGTGAAAACATAAAGTAAAAGTTACTAAGAAAGCAAAGAAAAACTTATCTGTGTAGCCAAGTGACAGGTATTAAGTTAAGACAAGCACAGAAAACTGGCTACAAGGACACAATATTTGCACTTATCCAAAACCAGGCTTCTCCATGGTGAGTCAATGAACTGTGTGGGAACCAGTCATCCACACAGATGAACAAATTCTTCTTGCTACATTACTTGGTAGCCTAGGATGCAGGAAAAGCCACTTAGCACTTAAGACACAAACCACAACCTAGACAGGTTCCCAAGAGTCGATGCTCCAACTATACTTAGCTATGAATCTCTACCTATTATTGTGAACTATCTACTAACAGTTAAGTTCCCTATGGAACATTCTTGAATGCCAAGGCAAAGTTTGCTTATTTTCATCGGTGTTTATATTAAGAACAGTGATTTATTTTTCCCCCATTAATGGAGCAATGGTGGTTCTTGGAACACAAAGTTATTACAAAAGAAGTTGCTGAGCTGGAACCTACCATGAGAACTTTTAGAGTGACTCATGGGATAATGATACCCTAGCTCTGTTAATGACAATCTGGTTCAGAGCTGGACAATCTTTAGAGGTTTATCTGAAATCAACTGATGTCCCCCCTTTCTACAAACTTTACACGCTGTCTTTTTTTTTTTCTCCCAACCAGTCTGAATCTGAAGTGTAAACATGAGATAATTAGGCATTTTTAACATACAATTTACAATGGTGCCTGATATAGGGGGCTGGTCACTTACTAAATTAGGAGATGAAGTTCATCTCTGGGAAGTTATCAATGAAGTGACAAAGTTGAACGTAACAATAGGATTTGAGAATCCAGATTTCACTTGAAAGCTTTAAAAATTCATTTCACATTATAGGTAACCCAATATACACATTTATTCTCTTCATTTTCCCTTCCTTCTTTCTTTTCTTCTTTCTTTCTCCTCCATTAGTTGTTTCTTCCCTCCCTTTTTCTATCTCCTTCTTTCTTTTCTTTTTTCTATGTTGTCTTAAGGAACATTTTTGTGGCTTCTTTATGTATGCTTTAGAGAGTACCTTTTGCTCAGAATCTTATGATTATACATGGAGGCTAAGAATTTATCCTACTAAGAATAATGTTTTAAAAATTACAACATGCTAAATGGTTTTAATATATTATGATGACAAATGGTAAGATGGGAAGAAGGAAAACTTCAGCCATGAATGAATAAGCAGATCACAGAGCTTGGAATAGAGACTCTTATTTTTCTATAGCAGAGGATACTTGACTTGAGAATCCACCAGAGCAAACCCATTTGTAATATAAGGTCAAGTTACTTTATGAGGAAATTATTCTTGCATCCATAATCTAGGTTCACTTAACATATTCAGCCAGAAAATTAGAATGTTCCTACAGTTGGTCCTCTGTAATAGGATAGCCTTAATCTGTGCAGAACACTGTAATATGCACTTGTATGAAGGAAAAAAGCCCATTCCCTGCCTTCCTAGAGATAGGAAATAATAAATCTATGAGCATTTTCTAATGCCTGAAGGTGGTAAGTTACTTCCTTTAAATCAGACTTCCAAACACCAGTTGGGTTGTTATGAAAACAATGCTACATTTCAGCACTGAGAAACCATCTGCTACTCCTCTGGGTAATATACTCTTTATCATCCAAGCTTGGAAATGAAGCTTTTTTTTTCTCATCTCAAGCCTTCTTCCAACCACACAGTTAATTCTGAGGCACTGGAATAGACACAATATCCAGCACTGTTAGCACTGGATACGGTATTGTGCAGAACATGCTCACCATTTGCTTTTCAATATGTTTGTGATTATGAGGCTCAGGGCAATGGAGAACACTCAGCTTTTGTGACTTTTGTGGAAGTGTTGGATGTGCTTTTATGTGAGTACAATGTGATTGTCTTCTTGAAGATTCAATGAATTTCCTAACGAAGAGAGCAAAGAAGAAGAAGAAGAAGAAAAAAAAAAAAAACCGCCTGAAAATCATTCATTAGAAATGACTTCCATGGGGCGCCTGGGTGGCTCAGTGGGTTAAGCTGCTGCCTTCGGCTCAGGTCATGATCTCGGGGTCCTGGGATCGAGTCCCGCGTCGGGCTCTCTGCTCGGCAGGGAGCCTGCTTCCCTCTCTCTCTCTCTCTCTGCCTGCCTCTCTATCTACTTGTGATCTCTCTCTGTCAAATAAATAAATAATCTTAAAAAAAAAAAAAAAAGAAATGACTTCCAAAACAAAATGTCTGGTGGAGAGATACGACTGCAATTCATTTGTTCAATGTTTGGCTCCTGTGTCAAAGGAAAATGGAAAAAGTATATAAATCATCTACAAAGCCAGATCAGCCCTATAAAATGAGCTAAGAATTAGATGCCCAGAGCCTACTCCCATTCAATATGACAAACTCCAGAAATGTTCACAATTGCCACAGTTTGTTAATTGCTACACAAGAGTTATCACATTAATGCAACTCAGATGCCAAGAAGGGCTTAAATGAAGTTAAATGAGTAAAGCACGCAGAGTGCTTTTCATTGTTCAGGCTTATGGGTAGTCAGTGAGTTGTATAATTGGGATCTCTAATGTTTCCAGCTCATTTAATCTTTTACTGTATTGTGTGAAGTCAACAAACATCTGCCAAAGGGAAAAAAAAAAAAAAAAAGTGCAAGCCCAAATTCAAAGACCCTCAATGCAAGGATCAAATAATTTTTCCTCCCAGGGTTTACTTTCTTAGAAATAAGAGTTTTTAAAAATATATTTGTTTTTGCTTAATACTTTTATCTGATGGCCACAATAGCTAGACCTTTGCTAGTCAAAAGATATCCCATAGACTGGCATGATCAATAAGAGCTTGTTAGAAGTGGAAAATATGAGGTCTATCCCATACTTACAGAATCAGAATCTGCATTTAACAAGATCCCTAACTGATCTGTATGCACAAAAAAGTTTGAGAAGCACTGAGCTCAAGGACAATCCACATGAAATCTGTAAAGGAAAAACAATGCAAAACTCTTCCTTTTGAGTAGGGAGTGTGAGTTTTTTCTCTTACAAACATTCATCCTGAGTTTATAAGCTCCTAGAAACTTTATTGCTTTATCATCTCTTAGGGTTGTTAATTAAATGTGAACAAACTGACTTCAGACATACTTGACGTTAACAAACTTAGAAAACTGTAATTATAAAGAAGAAAACAGGTAATTCATGGACCAAAGCTCTTTTGCCACCTTTTGCTGTTAAATGAAATCTTTTATTGATAGGGTGCCTAAAACTTTACCTAGTGGTGGGTGTGCTGGTATATGATTAATAACCAAATGATTGTCCAATAGAGGGGAAAGCTCAGATTTGAAGCATTTGGTGATTTCTGGTGTGAATAGTCCAACTGTGGTCAATTTAAAGCCGCTAAACACAAGGTCACAGAACCCAGATTTGGGAAGAAATCGTGCACAAGCAGCTCTAAACTTGCGAGTATGAGGTAGTTCTGGTGTTCGGCTGTACCTACACATAGAGTTGGCCACTTAGCTCTCCCTAGAACCTCAAGCCCTCAGAACCCTGTTGGAAAACTTCAGGAAGAAGACTGAAAGGAAATCAAGGCAACCAAGCTTCAAAGAGCTTTTGTCTCATTCTTGCAATTCCTTTCCTTGGCTCCAACACCTGGTCTGCTTGCCCTACCTGGCTTGTCCTTGAATCTTCTACTTTGATTCCCATCCTATTACCAGCAACTTTCTGAAGTGCTCAATTCTCTGCCTGTGGCTCTGAAGGGGGCCAGTATGACCTACTGCTCATGATCAGAATCTAAAGTGTTGTGGCTTGTAAATTTTTAACTAATGGTAAAGCGTACAAGTTCACCAATGATTTCTTTTTCTGTATGTATTAAAAGCATTTCAGACTTCCATTCAAAATCCATTCTACAAATATTTAGTGAATCTTTTCTATTTCTACCACTTGAAAAGGAGAAAGGAGACTGAGTAACAGTGGGGATGCTGTAGGTTCTGGTGTATTTTACTCATTAAGTGAGGTACAGGGAGGATGGCAGGATTCTCTGCCAGCATCATGGTGCCCTGTTCTCCATTCTCCTGTGTGAAAGGAAAGAAGCTCCCTCTCCCGGTGTCTTCCTTGAGGCCCAGTTATCTGTTTCTGTCCCACATTCAGGGGATAAAATACCTAAAACAGACCCTCAATCTTAATTTCTTCAGGAATCCCTCCTTTACAGTGACAGAGCTAATCAAAGACAGATGGGCCCTGGGCTTTGTGATGATTTTTTTTTTTTTCAGAAAGAGATCACAAGTAGGCAGAGAGGCAGGCAGAGAGAGAGAGAGGGAAGCAGGCCCCCCGCTGAGCTGAGAGCCTGATGCGGGACTCGATCCCAGGACCCTGAGATCATAACCTGAGCCGAAGGCAGCGGCTTAACCCACTGAGCCACCCAGGCACTCCGTTGTGATGAATTTTTAAGGTGATCAGTTGAAGGCTGACACGGTCTGGAGGGGCAGATCTTAACAAAGGGTTTCAAATGAGCTGCCTGAGCCTTATGACCACCCTTGTCATCCACCAATACTTTCTTTTTTTTTTTTAAGATTTTATTTATTTATTTGACAGAGAGAGATCACAAGTAGGCAGAGAGGCAAGCAGAGAGAGTGAGAGGGAAGCAGGCTCCCCACCGAGCAGAGAGCCCGATGCGGGACTCGATCCCAGGACCCTGAGATCATGACCTGAGCCGAAGGCAGTGGCCTAAACCACTGAGCCACCCAGGCGCCCCACCACCAATACTTTCTAAAAGTGACAGATTGTCAGGGTGCCTGGGTGGCTCAGTCACATAGCGTCTGCCATCGGCTTGGGTTATGATCCCAGGGTCCTGGGATCTAGCCTCACACAGGGCTCCCTGCTCAGCGCGGAGTCTGCTTCTCTGTCTCCCTCAGCCTGCCACTCCCCCTGCTTTTGCTCTCTCTCCCTCTTTCTCTGTCAAATAAATAAATAAATAAAATCTTTTAAAAAATAATATAAAAAAATAAAAGTGACACATTCTTATATCAAGCAACCTATGGAAATCATCTGTATGCACTGAAGACATAAGCAGTGAACAGCTGTTGGCTACAAGAGAAAGATGAAATTAGATATAACACAGGGAGACCTACACACAGCTTATCACGACCCCTCAATTCTGGAGTTCTGCATCAACATGTTAGTCTATTAGTTCACTTTTTAATCTGCTTTGTAGCCCTCAATATTTTTTTTCTGAGTATCAGTCTACTCTATACAGCAACCACAAAACATTTTTATGTTTTAAAACATACTGACACTGTCATCTGCTTAGAGTTTCTGTCAGTTTACAAAAAATAAGATGTTAATGTCAGATCCTTCAAGATACAGCAATTGTGTTTATTTTGTAAAAATAAGAACACACAACTAGCAGAATTGTATTTTAGCTGATAAAATATACTTTTTTTATACCTTTATATCTTTAATTCTATTTTATTTTATAAACATATAATGTATTATTATCCCCAGGGGTACAGGTCTGTGAATCGCCAGGTTTACACACTTCACAGCACTCACGATAGCACATACCCTCCCCAATGTCCATAACCCCCCTCCCCTTTTCTCAACCCCCCCTCCCCCCAGCAACCCTCAGTTTGTTTTCTGAAATTAAGAGTCACTTATGGTTTGTCTCCCTCTCAATCCCATCTTGTTTCATTTATTCTTCTCCTATCCCCCTAACCCCCCATGTTGCATCTCCACGTCCTCATATCAGGGTGATCATATGACAGTTGTCTTTCTCCGAATGACTTATTTCACTAAGCATGATACCCTCTAGTTCCATCCATGTTGTCGCAAATGGCAAGATTTCATTTCTTTTAATGACTGCATAGTATTCCATTGTGTATGTATACCACATCTTCTTTATCCATTCATCTGTTGATGGACATCTAGGATCTTTCCATCGTTTAGCTATTGTAGACATTGCTGCTATAAACATTCGGGTGCACGTGCCCCTTCGGATCACTATGTTTGTATCTTTAGGGTAAATACCCAGTAGTGCAATTGCTGGGTCATAGGGTAGTTCTATTTTTAACATTTTGAGGAACCTCCATGCTGTTTTCCAGAGTGGTTGCACCAGCTTGCATTCCCACCAACAGTGTAGGAGGGTTCCCCTTTCTCTGCATCCTCGCCAGCATCTGTCATTTCCTGACTTGTTAATTTTAGCCATTCTGACTGGTGTGAGGTGATATCTCATTGTGGTTTTGATTTGTATTTCCCTGATGCCAAGAGATGTGGAGCACTTTTTCATGTGTCTGTTGGCAATCCAATCAAGAAATGGACAGAGGACATGATAAAATATACTTTTAACTCCCAAATGCCAACTAGATAATCTCACATAGGAAAGTTATCTAGACACATATTAATGTTTTTCAAAAAATAATTTGTGTGAGAGCATAAATTTCAAGACATCCCCACAGATTCAAAATTCCTGTACAACTGCAATTGTATAATTGTACTTGTGATCTCACACAAAAAATAACTATCTTAATAACATCATCACGTACATAGAGGTAACTCAAAAATATCTGCTGACTAAACAGTGACCTTGCATTTATAATAAGAGTGCCATGGTTTTTCTACGACTAATGAAAGTGCAGCACAGGTTAATGACATGGCTCTGTATACTATTCTGTATGAGTAATTTTAATTTATCTTGGTGGAAATAGGGATGAAAAGTACCTACCAACACTTCCGCCTAGAATCTTACCTCTCAAAATCTTAAATGTTCTCTTATGTTGCTAGTATCTCTTCTTTGGATTTATTTACTACTGCATCTTCAATGATGCTAATGTACAACTGAAATAAGTCTTAGGTGTGTAAGTATTTAGTTAATATATTTTGAAGGCCACTTGGGCAAAGTCCAGATAAGCACTTAAATTTCAATGCTTATAATTACCCTTAGAGCTGAGGAATATATTTTCATTCGAAAATACTGAGGTTTAAAACATAATTATTGGACAAAACCCAAAACAAACACCTAGAAAAATATACAACAGCGAATTATATTTTTATGTATGGCTAATTTATTTGAAAGAACTTCTTAAAAACCTCATTAAGTTGTTTTAATTTGAATGTCTAAAATTAACCTTGGGAGAAAAGAATACATTTTATTTATAAATATGAAGAAGAATGAATATTGTAGCTGCTGGAGTAAAAGCAAGTTAGAAGTCTGCAAAAAGTATAAAAAACCATTAATTATGGTCTCAAAACAATGTGACTTAATTTAATTTACCTAAATACTGTATGTTTTACACTTGTGCTTCAGGGAGACTTTTAACATTAAAAGAGTAATTTTATAAATCACAGAAGAAACTGGGGTGGTACTTACAAAAAGCATTAAGGTAGCATTCTTTTTTTTTTAATTTTTTTATTAACATTATTTAAAGAATTCATTACCACGATTTGTCTTAGCAGAATTTTGAAATCATTTGGTCCCCCCATAGCTTTGTAATCTTGGTCTTACATGGGCAAACTTAGAAGAGGAATGTGTTAGAGCCAAAGGGTACCAATGTAGGAACTCAAGGCACTGTCCATTAACCACGTAACTATACAAGATACTAAAAGAAAGCGAAAGGTGAATTTTTCAGCTTATTTATTCTAGAACCCTCTCTTCGTGTTAAACCATCTACAAAGTAACTCCTAATGGTATTACCATTAGACACAGAGAAGGGGAAACCACTGCATCCTCTCCAACACTCATGATCGCTCTGCCTTTTATCAACATCTAAATTCTCCCAGGGCAGCAGGATCCCAGCCAGCCACAGAAGCTCTCCCATACAGAGGAGGCTTCTGCACCAAACCCTAGCTGTTCTCTCTCCCTGTAGTGATATTTTCCCACTGGAAGCAAGTTAACCAGTGGCAGCTTCTCATAAACTCTGAAAAATGCTCTATTTGACCAGGCATAGTGGAAAGAGGTTGTGGGTTAAATACAACCCTGGGATAAAGCAATGAGACAGCACTATAGAAAGCAGAATTTGCCAACATCACAATAAAGGGCAGGTCTCTAGGGCCAAAAAGAGCATTTGGAGATGGGTTTATATTCTCTCCCTTCCCAGTTGAAGGAGAATAAATAGTAAACTTTGAAACTTTGAAGCTATTCCATTTCTTCTACTTTAAAACGTTTGCTTCCTTTGTCTTAATTCCTATACAGTTTTCTCCACATTTTATTATGCCAGTTTTCTTTCTGTAACTTTTGTCTAGATCTCAGGTCTCAAAAGAACCTTATATTTTTAAAAACCACTGAGCATCATGAAGAGCTACTGCACATGTGTGTCCCATGTATCCATATTTACTATATTCACAATTAAAACTGAGAATTTTTTAAAAACACAAGTATGCCCAAGCATACATTCTAACGGCTGCTAGAGTAATGCCATCACACATCACATAGCCTCGGAGGGCTCCACCGTATACCTGTGAGAGAAAGAAAGTGAAAAACACAAAAACCATCTGGTGTTGCCACGAAGTGTTGACCTGTGGATCCCTGAAAAGGTACTTCCAGGAGTCCCTGGATAACAAATTAGAAGCTACTGCCCAAAATAAATAGAAGGCAAAAAGTAGAATTATTTTATCTTTCTCATATCAATTTCTACTCTTCCTCCAAATACTGAAAAAGAACAATGAAGTGGAACTTCACTACTTGATTTCATGATTATCATGTCATAGTTCTCAAGACTATATAGTACTGTGTACTTAATAGAAGAGGACTAACCATACCAGCTATTGGTGAAGATATGGGGAAACTGGAACATCTCACACTGTTGGCAAGAATGTAAAATGATACAACCACCCCGGGAAAACAGTTGAGTTTCTTAAAAAAAATTAAACATATACCTACTATATGATATGGCTATCCAGCTCCTAGGTCTTTTTTTTTTTTTTTTAAGATTTTATTTATTTATTTGAGAGAGAGAGAGAGAGAGCAAGAGAGCACAGGCAGGGAGAGAGACAGGGGGAGAGGGAGAAAAAGGCTCCCCACTGAGCAGGGAGCCAGATCCCGGGATCCTGGGATCATGACCTGAGCCAAAGGGAGATGCTTAACTGACTGAGCCACCCAGGCACTCCTCCTAGTTTTTATGTAAGAAAGATGAATGTGTATGTCCATACAAAATTCGTACATGAAAATCATAGCACCTTTATTTGTAACAGTCAAAACTGGAAACAAACAAATGTCCATTAACATACCCATTGATTAGTAAATTATGGTATATCTACACTGGACATAGTACTCTACAATAAAAATGAGTAAACTATTGATATATACAACTACATGGTTGAGTTTCAGGATAAATTTACTCAGTGAAAGAAGCCATTCAAAAATAGCACATTAAGAGAATGAAAAGCCAAATTAGAAAATATAAAATCTTTGCAAAATGCAGTTCATATAAGAATCTGTAACCAAAATCTTAAAATTCAACAATCAGTAAAAAAATACAGCTCAGTTTTAAAAATGGGCAAAAGATATGAACAAACAACTCACCAAAGAAGATATAGATGGAAAATAAGCATATGAAAATATGCTCAATGTCATTCATGCCATTAAGGAATCACAAATTAAAATGACAATGAGCTATTACCTTACACTTATTAGAATGGCCAAAATCCAAAACACTAACACCACCAAATACTGGAGGGGATGTAGAACAACAGGGAGTATTATCCATCGCTGGTGGGAAAGCAAAATGGTACAGCTACTTTGGGAGACAGGTCGTCTGTTCCTTATAAAACTAAACATGTGATCTAGCAATCATGCTTCCTGCCATCTACTCAAAGAAGTTGAAAACTTATGTCCACACAAACACCTGCACATGAATGTTTACAGTAGCTTTATTCATAATCAATAAAACACAGAAGCAATCAAGATGATTATAAGTAAGTAAATGAATAATAAAACTGGGTGGTACATCCATATACAGTGATTAAAAAAAAAGAAAGAAAAGAAAGAGCTACCAAGCCATGAAAAAACATGGAGGAAACTTAAGTGCATATTGCTAAGTGAAAGAAGCCAATCTGAAAAGGCTACAGACTGTATAATAACAACTATATGACCTTCTGGGAAAGGCAAAACTGTGGAGATAGTAAAAGTAGCAGTGGTTATCAGGGAAAGGGAGGGAGGGTAGGAGATGGAGCACTGGGGATTTTTAGGGCAGTAAAACTATTATTCTGTATGATATTGTAATGGTGGATACATATTATACATTTGTCAAAACCTATATAATGTACAACACAAAGAGTAAGCCCTAATGTAAACTATGGGCTTTCATTATAGTAAGGCATAATAATGCCTTAATATTGGCTATTAATTGAAACAAATGTACCACACCAATGCAAGATGGCAAAAAGAGGGGAAATTAGGTTGGGCAGGGTGAGGGCTGAGTAGGTAAATGGAAACTCTTGTACATTTTTGCGCATTGTTTTCTTAAACCTAAAACCTCTCAAAAAGTGTTAATTTTTAGAAGGAAATATTATATTATTCCATTAACATAAAGTTGTAGAATATGAAAAATCATGTACATGGCAGAAACTGGAGCAGTGATTGCCTGGAGATGAAGAGGAAGAAAGGGAGGGTTTACCAAAGAGTGCAAGGAGATCTTCGAGGGTAATGGATAGGTTCATTATTTTGACTGTGATGATGATTTCTTGGGGAAGCAGATATGCCAAAGGTCTCAGATTTTATACTTTGAATATGTATAGCCTATTTATGTTAATTTGCTGTTCTAAACATTTCCCAGATGCTGCTAATGCTGCTGGTCAGGACCACACTTTATCACCACTCAGAGACAGTGACACAGAGATTAAAGAGAGGGCAATTTTTCCCACCTTGGGCTATACTTTGGAATCACCTGGAAAGGTTAAAAAACAGAGATCCTGAAGTCAGTTTGAGGTGAAGCTTGCCTTGGGGATTTTTTAAAAGCTTCATGAGTGATTCTCACTTTCCATCTTTAAGATGGAAAGCAATTAGGATAGAGATACCTTAACAAAAAAATGAGATCACATCTGGCCTACTTACAATAGCAACCTCCCAAGAATAACTAAAAACTAAGGGCAATTATGACTCAACCAACAGTGCACACTTGAAATTTCCATTAGTTTTATTTGTATCACATATAGAATTTTTGGTACATCTACCCAAAAGTGTAAGTTGTTAATTAATCGAGTATTGGGAGAAAAAGATGGGATTTCTTTTGTTTGGGAAATAGCTACAGTTTAATATTTAATTCATCATTAAAGCATAATCTCAGAAAAAAAAATTCTCATGTCTTCTCCTTTCTGTGAGTTGCTAAGTCATATGAGGACACCAAAAATAATACAAGATGACTGCTGATCTGATTAAGATTTAGTTATTTGAGGGATGGGCTGGGTAATTTTATAGTTCATTTGTACTGAATAAATTTCTTCCCTTCCCATAAAACTTCTTTAAAATTCAGTTCTATCACATCTCTTTCACGAGGCATGTATTACTGGATTCTTCTAGTGTCCGCCTCCCACTGATAGATAAGAACCAGTGCAGGGAGACACACAGTGCTTAGGGAAAGGGCCTGCACCCCAAATCCTCGAAGAATTCATTTATTCTTCTATCTCCCATCCATAGGTACAAACTAAGCATGGGAATGAGGAAAGCAAGCTGTGGTATTTACTATTTAAGTCAACCTCAAAACCTCTCTACCACATAACCCATTTTTAGTTCTGTAAGGATTATTTCTCACTTGCTGTTCTGAAAGGTGGTTTGACCACATTTGTCTTTTTTAATTGTGTTATGTCAGTCACCATACAAAACATCATTAGTTTCAGATGTAGTGTTCCAAGATTGGCCACATCTTATAGTGAGGACCATCAGATCTTCAACCAATGGCCTTAATTATCCTGGCTGTAGGGATTTTCCTGGATAAATTTTTGACTGGCTACTAATATCACTTTTGATATACTAAACAGAATTTTATCAGCTATCTGAATCCTAATCATTTGTGGTTTACACTAACCAAGGGCTATTTTTGCACCTAACTAAATTCCTCAATTAATGCAACCCAGGTCTTTTCAAGTCAAGCCTAAAGGCAAAGGTAATTTTATAAAGTAGTGTGTGTATAATTGATTAAACAAATATGTCACTAGTCCAACAAACAACAGGAAGCTTGGTACAAGAGTAATTCAAGGCATTTGCTATTGTAATGTGATTCTAAATTTAGATGCAGAAAAATTGAAATTATATGGAATTCACATTAGCATTTACATTCTGGTGTCAAGGAGCTGTATTATTTTGTATAAACAAATTACTGGAGTCAATTTTCAATGAAAACAGAAAGTTTCTTTCATGATCATTGAGTTAATGTCTTTATAAAAAATAATAAAATTTAATGATCTCAACAGCCAACTTTGGCAATCCTAGAACTACATGC
Source organism: Meles meles (assembly GCF_922984935.1). Lineage (NCBI taxonomy): Eukaryota > Metazoa > Chordata > Mammalia > Carnivora > Mustelidae > Meles > Meles meles. The sequence continues at coordinate 23,685,390 of NC_060069.1, read as the reverse complement.
TTAAGTTCCAAGAAGGCTCTAACTCATCCATTCGACTTTTTAAAGTTGTTCCAACTAAATGCCACAGTGATGAGGTAGAAGGGGCCTCCATGAACACAAGCCAAAATTATACCCAGAGATGGTACTGTGAGCATATTCTTGATCTCATCTTCTTAAGAGTATGGCAGTTTTTTCTATCAGAGAGTTTTGTTCCTACTGCTCCTCTACGTCACACATTCCACCCTTTTAATCTGTATATCAGTCCCCACCAGGGCTGCAAAGCAATAGGTTTCAGATGAGCTATGTCATACAATTGGCTATGGAGAGTCTAAGTGGTAAAGATAAGAAAAAGGACATAGTTAAGGGAATCCAGATTCTCGTCTACTCCTACCCTTTGGAATTGATTCCACCTCATCACCAAATAAAGATGATAATGTCAGCTTCAATTCACTTCCTAGATTCATTACTCTGACCTTCTGAGGGACAGACATTAAAGAGCAGTTATGGACTTCCAGGTCTGACAAGAATAGAAAGCCACAAGATAAATTTGCCCCACTCTAACCAAACAAGGAGCCAGATAAAATACAAAAACAATAATTTTTCCCCAAGACTTATAAAAGAAGTGAAGTCACAAGTAATAATGATTAAAAAAAAGAAGAAGAAAACTAAACTCTACTGAACTAAGTTCAAGATGTGACAAGTCTTTCACAGAAGAGAAGGAAATCATGTCTGCTTTCTTCCATAGTTGAGTAGTAGAAAAAGAAGAAGCCATCTTAAGTGTAGGTGAAAAGAAAGCTGCTAAACTTTCTGCAGATTTGAAGGCTGTCTGTGGACTGGCATGACTCTTTAGGCTGGGAGCCTCAGATGAAAGGGGAGACTGCACAGCCCTGCCAATTCTTTTCCACAGGCCTTTCTAAGTTTTCATGACAGAGGCTGGGAGCAGGGCAGGAGAACTGAGAGAATGATAGCAAAGTCTTGGGGCGGCCGAGGAGAAGGGAGGGAAATGTTTCAGGCAAACTGGGCCTCACAACTGAGTGCCACAGCTGTCTACCCCTTGCACAAAAATTGGGGAGCTGACAGATCCCCTTTCCAGGCTCTCTCAATCCACTAGGACTGCTTAAATCGGCATTTGCAGAAGGTCTTAAAGGCACTCCATGCTGACACTAGACCCTCATAAATAATAGGCAGTGGCTGTCTACTGCTGAAAGACACTGAAAGAGACTCCCTTGAGGTAAAGATGCACTGGGGCCTGGTGAAATATGAAAAGTAGTGGAGAAAATCCCACAACTACACACAATTTTAACTGTATATTACTAAGGATTTGGGGGACACAATTGTTGAGAAAGACACACACACACACACACACACACACTACTCATACACGTGACCTGCTAAATTCTGACAGAACAGAACTGAGACAAACCTGTGGTGAATAACAAAGCCCAGACACAGCTTAACTGATGACAAAACGGACTCACACCATTGCCTCACCTCCATATGCCCATGTGTACACCACAACTTGATAAACAATGAGGCATGGCACTCTTTCTGGGATTAAGCATTTTCCTCAGTTTCTACTTTTCTACACAATGTTCAGAATGCAGTAACAGTTACGAGAGTCATGAAAAGGCAAGAAACTGTAAACCATCAACGAAAGAAAAAAACATTTAATAGTACCAGACTGCAAATAGCTCATATGCTGGAATTGTCAAATAAGAACTTTAAAAGAACTATGATACAAATGTTAAAGTATGTAAGGAGAAAGGTAGGACGACATGCATGCACAGATGGGAAAATTAAAAGATGAAAACTATAAAAATGAGCCTAATACAAATGTTAGAAATGAAAAATATAATATATAACTTGAAAAATTATTTCGATGGGATTAGCAGCAGACTAGACATAGCAGAGGAAAAAAAATCTGTGAACTTGAAAACTCTTTAAGAGAAATTGCCAAATACAAAGAGGTTAAAAAAAAAGAGTAAAAACTAAAAACAGAGTATTGGAAACCTGTGAGACAATATCAAACAATTTGACATATGTGTAAACTGGAGTCTCAGAAGGAGAAAAGGGAAGGAATGAAACAAAAAAATATATATTTTAAAATATAATAATGAAGAATTTTCTAAAACTAATGCAAGATATCAAAATCCACAGATACAAGAAGCTCAGTGATACCAGGCAGAATAAATACAAAGTAAATCACACAGCGGGAAAGTATACTGAGATGAAAGTCAACATTATGGAAAATCTAGAAAGTGATCAGAGAAGCAAAGACATAATAAATATAGACAACAAGGATAAAAGTAATGGCTGATTTCTCATCAGAAACTACTGAGGCAAGAAGATAATGAGAAGACATCTTTTAAATCCTGAAAGAAAAAAAATGTCAACCCAGAACTCTTTATCCAGAGAAAATATTTCAGGGGTGCCTGGGTTGCTCAGTTTGTTAGGCATCCAACTCTTGATTTCAGCTCAGGTCATGATATCAAGGTTGTGAAATCTGCCCTGGGCATGGAGCCTGCTTCAGATTCTCTCTCTCCCTCTCCCTCTACTCCCAGCCCCCGGCCCCCACTCACATACACAATCTCTTTTTCAGGAAAAAAAAAATCTCAAAAATGAAGGAAACAAGAATGGAAACTGGTACAGCCACTATGGCAAGTGGTATGAAAGTTCCTCAGAAAATTAAAAGTAGAAATGCTATATAATCCAGTATTCCATTTCTGAGTATTTAGCAGATGAAAACAAAAATGCTAACTCGAAAAGATATGTGCACCCCCATGTTCATTATAGCATATTTACAGTAGCCAAGACAGGGAACCTAATTGTCATCAATGGATGAATGGATAAAGAAATTAGATTATTATTTAGCTATAAAAAGAAGGAAATTCTGTCATGTGCAACAACATGGATGGACCTCAAGGACATATACTAACTGAAATAGGTAATACAGAGAAAGACAAATACCATATGATCTCACTTATGTGTAGAATTAAAAAAAAAAAAAGGCAACTCATAAATACAGAGAACAGTTTGGTAATTGCTAGAGGCAGGGAGGGGTGCGTGAGGGGCAAAATGGGCGAAGGTGGTCAAAAGGTATAAACTTTCAGTTATGAAATAAGTCCTGGGGATGCAATGTATGGTATGATAACTATAGTTAATAATATTGTGTTGTATATTTGAAAGTTTCTAAGAGAGTAGATCTTAAAAGTTCTTGTCCCAAGAAAAAAATTGTAACTATGAGTGGTGATGGATGTTAACTAAACTTATTGTAGCTATTGTTTCATAATACATACATGTATCAAGTCCTTGTATTGTACACCTGAAACTAATGTCAATGATATCTCAATAAAAAAAATTTTACCAACAAAAGCAAACCATCTACTCAAGCACCATCTTTCCTACCAATTTCTAACTTACATATTCTATTATAATTTTTTGCATGTCATCAATAATACCTTTTAAAAATGAAGGAGAAATATAGATTTAACAGGCAAAACCTGAAGGAATTCATCTCCAGCAGACCTGCACTATAAGATTAAATCTTTAAAAAAAAAAACTATGAGCTATATAAAGTAAAATTATTAACATTATTACAGGGTAGATAGCATGTGTGACAACAAGAACACAAAGTATAGGAGTGCGGTAATTGGAAAGATACTATCATAAGTTCTTATATTGTTTGTGGAGTAATACAATGCTTACTGAGTTAGACTGTGATAAGTTCAAGATAGATACGTTTTCATCTCTAGAGCAGGGATTGGCAAACTTTACTTGTCAAGGGCCAGAGAGTAAATATTTTATTTAGTCTTTACAGGTCATATGATCTCTGTTACAACTACTAAATTCTACTATTGCAAAAGCAGCCATATATAATGAGTAAATGATTGAACAGGACTATGATCCAATAAAACTTTATTTACAAAAATAATCCTGGATTTGACCTGTAAGATGTGGCTTGCTGACCCTTGCTCCCAGACATCCACCAAAGAAGATACACATAACTAAAAAATCAATAAAGAAATAAAAACGGAGCACAAAAAATTACTTGATTAATTCCTGAAGAATAGGGAAGTGGTAAAAAGCAAATGGGACAGGTGTAATTCAGATACCAAGATGACAGACTTACACCAAAACATATTAATGAACACATTGAATTAAAGTGGAATACACACCCTAATTGAAGCAGAGACTGACATACTGGATTATAAAGCAAGACCCATATATATCTGGTTTATTAGAACACTCTTTAAATATAAAGATACAGATCGGTTTCAAAATGAAATAAAAGATATACTACACAAGAACATATGAATAATAGTTTATATGTAGAACAGATAAAATAGACATCAAGAAGTAGACAATTATTAGTGTAGGAATTTCTTAAAAAGTTAAATCTATATCTTTTCTATATATGTATATAATACATACAATTTTTCAAAATATTCTCTTATAATTGTATTTCTGTGATGTTGGCTGTGATTTCTCCTCAGTCATTTGTACTTGTCTTTATTTGGGTCCTTTCTCTTTTCTTTTTATTAAGTCTGCCTAGAGGTTTATCAATTTTATTATTTTTTTCAAAGAACAAGCTCCTGATTTCGTTTATCTGTTCTATTGGGGTATTTTTCATTTCTATATCATTACTTCTGCTCTAATCTTTATTATTTCCTTCCTTCTGCTGGCTTTAGGCTTCATTTGTTGTTCCTCTTCTAGCTCCTTTAGAAGTAAGGTTAAGTTGTTTATTTGAGACTTTTCTTGCTTCTTGAGGTAGACTTGTATTGCTATATACTTCCCTCTTAGGACAGCTTTTGCTGGGTCCCAAAGGTTTTAGACCATTGTGTTTTCATTTTCATTTGTTTCCATGTATTTTTATCTTTCTTCTTTGATTTCTTGCTTTACCCATTCATAGTTTAGTAGCATGTTATTTACTATTCATGTCTTTATGGTCTTTCCAGATTTTTTTCTTGTGGTTGACTCCTACTTTCATAGTGTCGTGGTCAGAAAAACTGCTGCTATGATTTCAATCTTTTTTGTGTTTGTTGAGGCCTGTCTTGTGAGTTAATGTGTGATTTATTCTGGAGGATGTTCCATGTGCCCTAGAAAAGAATGTGCATTCTGGTGTTTTAGGATGGAATATTTTGAATATGTCTGTTAAGTCCATCTGGTCCAGGGTATCATTAAAGTCATTGTTTCTTGTTGATTTTCTACATGTAAGTAGGGTGTTAAAGTCCCCTACTATTATTCTATTTTTATCAATTAGTTCATTTACGCTTGTAATTAATTGTTTCATACATTTGGGTACACCCATGTTGGGTACATAAATATTTACAATGGCCATATCTCCTTTTATATCTTGTTGGATTGTGCCCTTTATGATTATATAATGCTCTTTTTTGTCTCTTTTTACAGTTTTGGTTCTAAAGTCTAGTTTGTCCAATATAAATATTGTTACTCTGCCTTTCTTTTGACATCCATTGGTGTGATAAATATTTCTCCACCCCCTCACTTTCAATCTGCAGGTATCTTTAGGTCTAAAATGAGTCTCTTGTAGGTAACATATAGATGGTCTTGTTTTTCTAATCCATTCTAACACCCTATGTATTTTGATTGGAACATTTAGTCCATTCACATTCAAAGTAATTATTAATAGATATGTACTCACTGCCTTTTTATTATTTGTTTTGTCATTGTTTCTGGAGATTGCCTAAGTCCTTTCTTGTCCTTGGAATTGTGGTCTCTCCTCCTTTGCACTCAAAGAGACCCCTTTAATATTCCTTGCAGGGCTGGTTTAGTGGTCATGAACACCTTTAGGTTTTGTCTGGGGTACTCTATCTCTCCTTCTATTCTGAATGATAACCTTGTTGGATAGAGTATGCTTGGCTACAGATTTTTTCCCAATCAGTACTTTGAATTCATCATGCCATATCGAGCCACCTCCTGGCTTGGCAAGTTTCTGCTGAGAAGTCTCCAGGTAGCCTTATGTGTTTTCCCTTGCAAATTAAGGACTTTTTGTCTTGCTGCTTTTAAGATTTGTTTTCTTTATCACTATATTTTGACAATTTAATTACAATATGTCTTGGTGTTAGCCTGCTTTTGTTGATTTTGATGGGCGTCCTCTGTGCCTCCTGGATCTGGATGTCTGTTTCCTTCCCTAGATTAGGGAAGTTTTCTGCTATTATTTCTTGAAATAAATTTTTGTTCCCTTTTCTCTCTTCTTTTTCTTCTAGAACTCCTACCATATGAATGCCACCCACGGATCTTACTCTTACGTAGAAAAATGAGAACCTATGTCCATAAAAAACCTCATATACAAATCTTTATTAAAGATTTATTCATAAAAACCTAAATATGGAAAAGCTCAAGTACCCATGAACAGGTGAACAGGCAATTAATGATATATTCATATTGTGGAATACTACTTAGTAATAATAAAGAACTAAAAGTACTGGTATCCATGACAGCATGATCTTAACATTATTCTGAGTCTAAAAACAAAATAATATATATTGTATAATTTATATAAAGTTCTAGAATAGACAAAAGTAACTTATTATAATAGAAATAAGATCAATGCTGTATTGGTAGGGTAACTGACTCAAGGGGCACATAGAAACATTCTGGGGTGATGTAAATGTTTTCTCTCTTGACAGAGAATGGGTCACATGGGTGTACCCATTTGTCAAAATTAACCAGCCTCATACTTAATATCTGTGCATATCCTAAAAATAAATTATAACCCAATAAACTTGACATTTGATTAGAAAAAGCATTTATACATGACTTTGAAAATCAGTAGGCATTTATGTAAATCAACTATAGCTATATAAATATTCATTTGCTATTAAACTGTTTTCAGGTCCAAGCCAAGAAGAATATTTGTTAATTAGGTTTTCTGCTGATATGGTCCTTAGATATTCCATTACCTGAAAACACTGGGATAAAATACATAGAAACATGCAGCAAACAACAGATAAGCAACACAACATTTTCCTTCCCCCTTTCCTTAGATGGAATCTGAAGGCAACATCTCTTATCCAAAATTTCGCATTAAGTATAACGCCTATAGTTCCTTTCATATTTGAGTCACATACAACCATTAGCTCTTCTAATCCTCTTTCAGCAACCAATGTAACCACACCTCCAATGGATCTCACTTAGCATGCATATTGATACTTGTGTGTCACCTACACAAAACCATGAAATGCAGTTCTCAGAAGCTCAAGGTGGGCTTTGGCAGAATAAGATAGTTCTAGTCAAAGCCAGACTGGACTAGACAACTTAGTGGAGCAATATCAAGAGAATCCTGTGATAAGTTAAAGATGATATCCTAACCTGGCCAGGCAGCATGTCAAAAGTAGAGATGACGAGGGTTGAGTTCAGTGACAAGGCATTAGGCCAGTTCAGAGTTTAGAGGTAATAGTTAGAGTGAATCAGGCTCAGGACTTTAAAACCTAATCCAGATTAACGGACCTGGGGAGAAAGGGAAGGCTGTGCAGAAAGGGAAGCCTGTGCATAAGAGAAGGCATCAAAGAGTCAAGCAGAATGACACAACTTACCCTAGAACAGAGCTTTAGTTTCTAGTAATTCTTTTTTTTTTTTCAAAGATTTTATTTATTTATTTGACAGAGAGATCACAAGCAGACAGAGAGGCAGGCAGAGAGAGAGAGGGAAGCAGGCTCCCTGCTGAGCAGAGAGCCCGATGCGGGACTCGATCCCAGGACCCCGAGATCACGACCCAAGCCGAAGGCAGCGGCCCAACCCACCGAGCCTGGTTTCCATTATACATTAGAGTGTGTTCTTTTAATAGTTATTGTTGGGAGAAAGGGGAGTTTCCTATTTATATTTCAAAGCATATAATTTAGGGGTTTCAATGAAGGAAAGAATAGAATGTGATATTTGTGATTGAAATTAAATTTTAATAAAACCATCTCTCTGAGTTCTGCTTAAAATGCTAACTTGCAACTTCTGCTTTTGATGAAGTAGAGTGAAGAACAAAGCTCCCAATGAGAACTAGCAAAGGCAGATAACAAACCAAAACATCTGTTTGAAGGTAAAAGGGCCTGCCAAGAAAAGCCAGAACTGCAGAAGCCAAGATAATGGAAAGAAAGATTGTTGAGTTGAGCCCAACTTTCTGCACACTGTTTTTCCCCCTGGGTCATTTGCCAATTCCTGGTACAGAATGAGAAGCTAATAAGGCTGGCAGATGTCAGCTACTAAATGGCAGAGAAGCCAGCAGAGCTTTTGACAATCTCATGGTGCTTGCCAAGACAAAAGTGACATTTGGAGCTGCCAAATTAGAAGAGGTTGAGAGGCCAGGCGTCTGAGGTAAAGTGATCCCAACTCTCAGCACAAGGTTTGCCCTGGAGGTATTTATGAATTCTTAAGTTGTGCTGGACAAAATACCAAGAAACCAAATAGAAAGGAAGGAAAGAACTGAAAAATATGGAGGAGTGATTAATAATCATATGCTAGAAGATAAAAATTGACTTTACAAATTACCAAGGAGGAAAAAACAACAACAACAACCCTAAATATCTCAGGTTCTCAGGTGGAATACATAAAGGGCTAAATAAAAGATGGGAGGGTTTGAAGCGAAGGTAGACTGAGTCATATAAAACTACCACCCAGCCTTGAGCCTGTTCAGCCCCTAGCTGAAGTGATTTCCCTCCACCCACGTCAAAGTGTCACCTGAGGAAAAGTATAATGAGTAACATGTTGAGTCTCCTTGCTATTTCAAACATGTGCTAAATAGTCAACAAGCCATTACCAACTATTAAAATAACAAGACCTGGGGAAAAGCAAAAAGACAGCAGACACAGAAACAGATATGAACATCAGAAGATTCAGATAGGATGCCAAAATAGCTAACTGTCAAGAAAATCAATGTTAAGTTCAAAAATTTCCCTGGAGAGCTGGACTCTGTGGAAAAAAAAAACCAACAAAAATCTAAACACAGATATGAAAATAGTGATGCGATGCACCTACAACTCAAGGAACACCAAGGACTGCCAACAACCACCAGAAGCTAGGAGACTTTTTTTATGACAAGCCTTCAAAATCGAAAATGTATTTTATGTGTAAAGCACATCTCAATTCAAGTAAAAATTCATTTTTTCCCAACTACACTAGACATACTTCAATTACCCAATGACCACATGTAGCTATGGACTACCATAGAACGTATCAGATAGGACAACTCCATACCACAAAAAATCAAAGTAAAGCGAAGGTACATGCAGAAACAGGCACAGTTTTCACAGACATATTCCTGAACAAAAAGAAATCAGATTCAAAAGAGGACGTGCTGAGGATTCCTTTTATATATCTCAAGAAAAGGCAAAGCTGACTGACGGTCCTATAAGTCAAAATAGTGATTCTCTTATGTGGGAATGGATTTGACAGGCGAGAACACGAGGGAACATTTCTGGAGTGATACTCAATATCTTGATCTGGGAAGTGCTGTGTATATAAGTAAAAATCAAAAAGTTGTCTATTTAAGAAGAGTGTGCCATCTGCAATTGGGCGTAATACATATTATATATCCTGTGGTGTGCTGGCTAGCTGGACTTCAAGGAGAAGGGAGTGGAGAAGACAGAGGAATTTGTGGTTTGTAGAATCTGCTGTTTTTGTTGTGTACATATTCTGATCAGGTCCAATTTGAAGGCTCCAACATGACATCACTGAATACAAACATGGGAGAGATACGAAATATCAGCTCCTACAAGTTGGTATAATCCAGTTCCCACACATCTACCTTAACACAAAAGTACAATAAATAAAAACATGAAGAACTTGGAATTTGAACAAAGCAGTTAACACAGAGCCCACTCTTTTGATGACTACCCCTATCCTGCAAAATAATCATGAGGAAGGGAGGGAATCTTCTTCACCAGACTTCCCAGGTGCTCCCAGAGAACACTGGTAAAGAGGTTACTGAGATAGGCACAGGTAGGCTCCCTCAGCCTCCACTCCTGGCCCCCTCCCATAGGCCCTTCCACCCAGCGGTGCTTGCTCTCAGCACCCCCAAACAGAGCTGAAGGATGATGACCGCGTGCACTCCGAATGGAACTTTCTCTTCTTACACACTGTATAGTGCCAAATATGCTGTCAAACTCTGGAAATAATGCACTTTAAAATAATGAAGTGTATTAGACAACAATAGCAAAGGCAATATTGAAGTGTCAAATAAAAAATGTACAACAGTAAAATAAGGTAGATGGTCCCTGGTGCCTGGCTTGTTCATGGGGGAATATATATTAAAGCACAAATAAACAGTATGTGCTTCACTGGGTCTCTAAATTTATACATGTTTGCCGTGCAAGAAAATTCATGCTGAGAGTCACCGTTTGCATTTTCTAACCTTTGTTAGACTCTATGGCCTCAGTGACACAGTGCTGCAACCATGTGAAATTAATTTCCTGGTTGCATTAGCTCAAAGAGATGCTGTCCTTTAAAGGTTATCAATTAATGAAACTTCTAATTCAATGTAAACATGGGGCCATAAAAGGCCTGGATACTGTACAAGGTGGCCTATTCTGGAGGGCAGAATGACATTTGCCCCAAGGCTTAGTACGACATACAAGAAAATGACCACAGTGGTAAAAAGGCCTTTTACTATTATCTAATGCCATAAAGCAGTTCCACTCAAGGGAAAAAAAACTCTGATTCCAATAGTATAGTGGTTAAGAGGCAAGGCCCTGGCATGATCAACCTGAGGTTGCATACCCCATGTGCCAGTGACCGAGCTGCGTAAACTTGAGCAAGTTTCTAAACTTCATTGTGTCCCAGATGCTTTATTTAAAATGGGGATTACAATAGTAATTATCTTACACACATCTATGTAATCTTAAAGGTGAATTATTATGTAAAAGTATTTTGATACATATTTCTAAAACTCATTCCAGAATACTATAGATATATACATTTCTACTCCCTCAAGTAAGTTATCATAAGTACTGTCATAAGTCCCATCTAAACATTTACTTCTTTTATGGATTTTATTTATTTATTTGACAGACAGAGATCACAGAGAGGCAAGCAGAGAGAGAGGAGGAAGCAGGCTCGCTGATGAGCAGAGAGCCCGATGCGATGTGGGGCTTGATCCCAGGATCCTGGGATCATGACTTGAGCTGAAGGCAGAGGCTTTAACCCACTGAGCCACCCAGGCACCCCTAAATATTTACTTTTAATTGTAGTTTTTTATCCATCCTTATTACAAAAGAATTTCAGGTAGCCTTTGAAGCTATATACAAGATAAGAAAGATAAGTAAGTATAAAAAATATGATCAAATGGAACTACGAATAAGAAAAATAAGATGAGGACAGGTGGGATATTAACATATAAATACTGTGAGAATCGTTACAGCTGTACATTTTACTGTGTAAGAAGCCATATTCAAACTTTATAAATATCCAGACAAATACTTGATTAAGCAAACTGATGACATGAATGAATCATCTCCAATTCTTTTGAAAGTTGGTGTAGTATGCATAATAAATGAGTGAGTTAATGACAGCAATGAAAAGTCATGTTGATAATCCATGACATCGACGTGAATAATTAGATGATGACTGTATTAGTAAAATGGGAATAAATTTCACTCAGATAGACATAAAACTATAAAGTCAATGAGTCTTCAGCCCAAAAAGGAGAATTACTATTCAAATAATTATTACAATCTCTATTCCTTTGCTTTTTATCAGAAAATTTTAATCAATATCTATGTCCTTTTTACCCCAAATATTCATTATATATTTTCTTACTATATACATACTTCTAAAATTAGCAGTTTAGCCCATTTGTAGGGCACAACTCCATTTCTAAAAAATTAAGTGGGCTTAGACAATGCTTGTATACAAGAAGAAGATGGTAACCTCTAGAACCAATAACTAACAATGGTGAAACAGACCAACAAAACCAACAGTCTTTCAGTGTCTCTGGAGATGTCTCTCCAATATGGTAGCCACTAGTCATAAATGGCTAGTGAAATTTAAATGCAAACTAAAGCAAGTGAAATAAAATCGAAAAACCAGTTCCTCAACTGGAGTAGCTGTATTTCAAGAGCTCAGTAGCCGTACTTGCCTGGTACTACCACATTGGATAGTGCAGATATGGAACATTCCTATCACCACAGAAAGTTCTATTGTACAGTAGGACTTGTAGAATATAAGTTTTCTTTTACCAATGAAAAGATAACACATTTGCACGTATATATGTAAGTTGATGGACCAGAGATCAAAATGTATCTTCCAATAAAATCACGAGCACAAATGATTTCTAGGTGAGTTCATGACAGTCTATGTAGCCTTCAATTAACTGAAATCCTGCAAACTGACAGTGCAACACAGTCATAAAATATTCTATTGCACACCTGTGAGTAAACAAACATGAAACACAATAACAGTGCCTGAGAAATTGTGTTTCATTTCCTATGAATGCTGTCATTAAGGGATAACAAGTTTCATAGATAAACTGATGTCCATCTAAATAAGGAATTCGGTGACAATTGGGTAAACATATTCTCACCTTCTCATCAATATTAGAGGTGGCTAATAAGTCATTCTATGTTACAATTTGTCTTTTGAGTCACAAGAGAGAGCCTCTTTTCCTCGATATGAAGATATCACTGTCACTAGACTTAGATATGTTAGCTTAGGTATTTGTAGTTTGTCTTCAGAAATTGAATTTTAAAAGAGGAAGGGGGGGGATAAACAATCTTTCTTCAAATAAACAAGGGTAGAGAAGGGAAGGTTAAAGGGTTGCAGCTAACATTAGTTTGTACTAAACAGTTTACACATACACATTTTCTCATTAAAAGTGCCTGTGAGAACAAGTGAGAAAATAAAAGAGATAAAGGACAAACTGAACTTCATATAGAAAAGGACAGAAGAAGTAAATTAAAGGATGAGATTAGGGAAAATAAAAAGGTGTGATAGACCAGACCTAATATAAAACTTTGCTACTTGAAGTGTGGTCTATGGTCTGGTAGCATTGACATCACCTGACAGCATGATGGGAAAGCAAATTCTCAGGCCCCACCTGAGACCTACTGGGTTATAACTTGCGTTCCAGCAAGATCTCTAAATGGTCCACATGCACACTGATGTTTGACACGTGGACAATATATAGGAAACCTCTGAAACAAGCCAATTTTATTGCTTTGTAGGATGGTGTCAGACATTGTCAGCAGCCCATCCATCAACCATTCCCAAACCCTCTCTCTCTTGCCTGCTTTCTACTAATGAAACTAAAAACGTCAGATTACCTTCCTTCCTTTCTTGCAGCAAAAAGTACCAATGACCACCAGGGGGACAATGAGGCACAATGAAATATTTACTGACTGGCATTTGGTAAAGTTTTTCCTACCTGATAAAAGCCAAGATAGTGAAGTGAGATTTTTTTGCAACTTGCTAACTTTCCTCAGTTAAGATTGCCACTGTGAAGGTATGATGCTTAGAATTGGGATGCATATTTCAGGATTAATAAAAGACATCATCAACTTACTAAGAATAATTAAGTGGAGTTAGAAAGAGCCTGCGTCCTTGATGACATCACTGAGCCATTGCACCAACCAAACTGGCCACCTTTGGACTTCTTGTGTTTTGAGAAATAATTCAATATCCTCTTCTCTAAGTCACTGTTCCATTACTTGCATCTATGACCCCCGGTCCCAGCAGTGTTTGAGGAAGAAAGAAAAAGGGAAGGAACTAGTTATTCTCTACATAGAAAATTCATACATCAGGTATTCAAAACTCCAGAAGGACTCAGAAATTTTTAGTCATACTGTAGATCTGATTAAACCAATGACTTCAAATTTCAAAAGGTTGTGTGTGTGTGTGTGTGTGTGTGTGTGAGTGTGCACTTTTTCTCCCATAAGGAAGTAAACATGATAGTTGGTAAGTCTATAATTCACTTTCTGTTTCATAGACATAACTGAGTGTGAATCACACTTAAATTTTAGTCTTATATCTTAAAAACTATTTAAGTCAATGATTAAAAATGACAAGCTCTGCTACTTTTTTGTCAGGCAGGTTACTTTCAAACTTATTTACCTCAGATTGTGTGTTGTTAAACATTCACTGTACCTCTCAAAACCTGCTAAAGTACAGAATTTCGGTCCACAGGGAGTAGATATCAAAGAGATGCATGAAGTAAACAGGTTATATTTTCCCAAAACTTCATGATTAAAAACTTTAATCGAAGAGCATTTCCTACCATTCTCTTTCTCTTCCTCTGAATCAACAGTTTAATTTGCAAAAGGAGTGGAAATTTCGGCATCTATTTCTGTTTGGAATTGAAATTTTCCATGACACTTCAATCTTATCCTACCAGTACAAGACAGGGCTGCTGCTGCCACTGTTGCATCAAAGAGGAAGTGAAATCAAAGGCATGAATTACCAGAATTTGCAAGGATTAAGGTTTAAATCTTCTAGTTATTGAGTATAATGAAAGAATATATTGCAACACTTGTGCATGAAAATCTTTTGTGAATGTATCAATGCATTTCTTTCTTTACCATCATAATAGCAATATAGAAAATCTTTTGATCATGGTGAACTTTCACAGACATCACTAATCAATCTTGTTCATGTTACAGAAAGGTTAAAATAAAAGGTTTGTACTTACTGTTTATGGATCCTAGGACATGCCTTGCAGAGACGTGTGAGTACTGTTCCTGGATATTGAGATTTTTTTTTTAATTGTTTTTAGTTCAGACTATGTTTTTCTTTTGGATGAAGCTGGTTTGTCATTAGTTTCTTCTCTCCAAAGATTATAAGACAATAAGCAACAAATAGTTTAGATTTTCAGTTTTACTCCTTTGGAATAATATTTGTTACAATACACTCAATATAGGCACAGCAAAGTAGTTCTAAATTATAAAGTGCATATAAATCCCCTGGGGATCTTATTGAGGTGCAGATTTTAATTCAGTAGATCTGGGGTTGGGCCTGAGATTCTGTACTTCTCATTGGCTCCCAGGTGCTGCTGGTGCTGCTGGTCCACACAACATTCCGTGAGTAGCAGGGTCTAATATCTCACAGTTCACAAAGTGCTTTAACTTACATAAACTCATATAATTCTCACCCATCCCCACCACATTGATGAGTAAGAAAAAGTAAGTTTTTGAAAGCCTCACAGTCTTCCTCAAGACCATAAGTAATAAAGTCGACACTTCAACCTTACAATCTGGTAAATCTAATGCGCTTTCTACTTCAAAATAGGGCCTTTCCCTCTAACTCTTTCAGATGAGACATCTAGTTCTTTGGGACAAATAAGAACAAATTCTGCAGGCCATCAGTTCAATCAGACTAATTAAATCAACCAGTTTCACAGAATAGTATAGAAAGATCAATCTAGCTTACTTACATATCAGAATACAGTGTAATTTGGACTTTAATTAGACATTACAATGTTATACAAAAAGAAATGTCCATTTAAACATGTGCCATTAGCATGCCAGTTCTCTATAAAGCAGAAGTTAATTCATCTTCAGATGGGGAAAGAAGGAGTGATAAGCAGATTGTTTCTAATTTCAGAAGATGCTTCTTCTGGTCTAGGGAAAGATATCATTAGGGTTTCTTTCTCTTCACTCTGTTGTCCTCCCTTCCCTTTCTTCCTTCCCCCACTGCCTACCATCTATAAAATCCTTTAGGATCTGATTTCATTTTTATGATTCAACTAACTGAAAAAGCTAAAATCCCTATGAGAGTCTGAGAGCAGCAGAAAATCTGATTATTTGGAGTGCTGTTGGCTAGCTCATGGCATCCATATTTAAGGAAGCATCCTGTAACAATCATCCAGAATGAGCATATGGCAGACCTCTGTATGCAGCCATTATTATTCAGTCATTGTTCATTATGTTTGAATTAACAGTGACAGCACACATCATACTTATTAGATGATGTTTCTATTTAATTCCCTATTATCTATTAAAATCTCTCTGCTCTTGCAGAGAGAAAACACAAAAAAGTCATGCACAGAGACTCAAGGACCACCCACGATTACTTTTCCTATCCTTTCCAAAATACAGTTCTAAGCAGTTTACTTTAAAAAGCAACACCACCAAATTAGTACAGTAACATCATATGTCTTGTTCTGACCAGAGTTTAATAGGAGAAAATGGATTGATACTTTTTTACTGATTTGTGAGCCAAATTACATTCATTCTTGGAGAGCAGAGAGGTAGGAGTGGCCCTCAAGTGCAGAGTGGCCTGGTGGAAAGATGGCTTCATTATACTCTTGGATGATATTAATACATAAGCTAGATCAATATGACCATTTCTTGATTCTACAGAGCTACCATTTTGTTAATCGTTCTAGCATCCAGGAGACTGGAAAGAAGGGTCAGCACCGAACTGCTTAAAGACCATTGGCCCTGTACCACATACTTCAAATATTGTTGAACTGATATGATGTAGGAAGGTGGTGAAAATTTAACTGCAAGATGACCGTTCAAGAGTTATCTGAGACTAAGGTCTCAGTCCTGTGGGTTAATTCAAACCAGGAATATAAAGGGCTTTCTAATGGAGTTTTCTGAGCTCTTAAAACTTAATGATACCTACTAATCTTTCATCCCAAGCGACCACCATGTTGTTGGGATACAACTGGCACTGGGATCACCAAAAGTGGGCTCCAATGTCTTTTTTTTTCCCTCCTTGAAAGTCTTAGTATTCTTCTAGAATTGTAAGTCACCCGCTGATGCAGCCACAGCTATATCCACTGCTGGGTATTTCATTCCCATTCAGAGACTCCTCCCCACCCCCTTTCCCCACTTTGATTTGATTAGGGAAAAACCATGCTTGCAGATCTAATACTTGTGCTCACAGTGTTACAGAATGAGAATCAAGAACTATAATCTTCAAGGCTTTCCAAAGTTCTATTTGAAACTATGATAACAAAATAAGATTAAAATACTCATTTTTGTCATTTTTCTGATTTCTGGAGTTTATGAGAAAATTGGCCATCTCTTTATGAAGGTGAGCAAAATAATACAATGAATCACAATGGGGACTGGGGCAGAACATATAGATATACCCCTAACTTAACAGTGGCAAAATGAGCTCATTCCATTTAGATTTCATTAACTCTAAGTGAATCTTGTTTTCAGGACTGATTATTCATTATTGAAAACAGAATTACAAAACTTTTCCTCAGCAGAAAAACTGAGGCAAAGATTTAATAGTAGCCTAAAGACTAAAGATTCATTTACTGAGTGCATTTTATTTAAATTAAAGTAGTATATAATCTAGTCAATGTTCAGGTTCACTTGTAAACAAATGACTACCCTCCTTCTAACAATAATAATGTAATAATAACACCCTCCATGTGTTAAAATCTTGTATACTTTTCAGAAACCTTCCATATGGATTAAGCCACTTTGGATCCAATAAGATCCCTTAAAACTTACATTTGCTTTAATGGTGAATTTCCCCCCACCCCCAAAATATGGTGAAATCCTAACCCCCAGCACTTCAGAATGTGACCTTATTTGGAAATAGGGTCTTCACCAAGAAAATCAAGTTGAAATGAGGTCTTTAAGGTAGGTCCTAATCCAACATGACCGTATCCTTATTAAAAAGGGGAAAGTTAGATACAGACAGGCACTGAGAAAAGACGACGTGAAGGACACAGTGAAAAGATGGCCCTCTACAAGCTAAGGAGTACCTGAGGCTACCAGAAAGTAGGTTTCTTCTACTCACTTGAGGTCAATCATTTTCACTTTTTTTTTTCCTTTAATGATGCTTCTCTTGGAGTGTTTGACATGGAAGTTGATTGGCCTGCTTCCTAGATGGATGAGCCATGGTTATAAGAATGCTGAATTTCTAAATTTACATAATGAGTGTTCAGGTAATGTGACTGGATAACAGGGAAAATAATTTCAGAAGCAAGTTCCTTCTAAGTGGGTATAAATGTGCTAGTTCATTCATACAATAACATACAATATACATATACAATAACATACAGTTATTGTATACTTGTTATGTGTCTAGTATAGTACAAGATGTGAGGATCTTACACAACACACACAATTAAACTAAGATGTAATTATAACCAGATCTGGCAAAAGAATAACAACAGTGTCCTTACCATTCCTTCTGGGTAAAGCCAGGAAAAGGAAGACTCTTCACTCATCCCTAAAGCTTGAGCTAAGATTTATACTGCAGGGGAAGAATTTGGCATATTCTCCCTAAAAACATAGATGTTTCTGTTGGGTTTAACAAATAATAATATTAACTAAGCTAGCATTGTACAATTAATTGATAATTGAATTGAATGATATTATTAATGATTTTCATTAATTTTCATCCTAATTTTGTGTACCAGAATTACTACATTAAGAACTTGACAAACACTTTCTCCTTTGATCTTTAAGACTAAAATCTACTGGATAGATGCTACAATAATCCCATGTTATCGATGAGGAAACTAATGCACACAGAAGCAAGCTGCTTATTTTAAGAGGTCCCATAAATAATAACATGTAGAATCCAATTCCAAAACGAACAGACAACAAAAACAAAGAAGACTCACAGATCCACTAACTAGGTAAAACTTCAGGTAAATATCTGCCTTCCCATTTCATGAAATAATACCTGTGATTCATACTTATGCAAAATCCACACACCGCCTCTATTTTACAAACAAATTCTAGGTCCAAAAGAGTTACAGTGTTGCAAGAAAAGGAAAAAATGCAATAAAAACTCCAGATGACAGGGTATGTAGATCCCTCAGAATGTGAATTTCTTGCGATAAGTCACTCCAAAAACAAATTAGTATTCCAATAAAAGGAAAAATATGTATATATGATCACTGGTGTAAAGAAAATAACAGATGGCAAGTGGAATCTTTAAAAATCCAATGCTGGTGAATAAGACACATGAGATTAGAAAACATTTTTTTGTTTCAACCCTTAACAATTTTCCTCCTGCATAAAAATTCTCTTGTCAACTATAGGGTTTATATCAAATTTACCATTAAAATGTCAAAAAAAAAAAAAAAAAGGAAAACCATGGCATCGTTGAATGACCAAAGTGGAAGTGACCTTAGAGGCTATGTTGAACCCTCATACAGAGGCTAAAACTTCAATTCAGAGACTTTAAAGTTAGTAACAAGAGTAGATGGAAATTCTGTAACAAAGATGCATTTGTGGTTAAGACGAGGATTTTTAACAGTGTTAGCCCAAATTATTCTCTTTTTTTCTTTCATGTATCCTTCTCTATGTGAGGTCTGAGATGTTCATGAGTTCAAGTAGTTCATAACTCTGTTAAGAACATTGGGTACTAATATATTTTTAAAGTTGAACCATCTGCCTCCCATCACCAATAATATTCTTCTTCATTTTGGCAATGAAGCCTTTCCAGGGCCTTTCACATATGCACCACATGCCAATACAGCATTTTCCCCTCATAATCTTAAAAACTGAGGCAATGATAATGACTCCATGTCTTCTTCCAGAGCACACGGGCAGTCTACAGGCCACTATTAATTAGGCTGAGACCACCTCACTGACTTCCGGTCCATGGTGGATACCTTGAAGAAAGAAAGATTATTTTAAAGCACGATTCATGTTCCCCCAGTCTCTCTTCTCCTTCAGTCGTTATATTGGGAGTCCTTTGTTCCACATGACATAGCCTTTATATGAAAATATTTTAGGTCACTGAGCCACCACTTGAAAGAGCTACTGAGGAGAGCAGTTATCTTTTACTATGTGGAGCCACAGATATTTTAGTGTTTGTCACCATAGCACAGCCTAACCTATCCTGACTAATGTGGAAAAAAACTTTCTGTGTATGACCATTCATAAAGCTATGTTTTGTTTGTTCTTTTTTTAGAACTCTGTGTGTCCTACAACATACTCACATGTAATATTCCATGTAATGAGGGTTTTAATGTCAAATAAAGTATCTCAACAAGGAGCTAAAATAACTGGCTTAATTTTCTCTTTCTCTGGGTGTCTCACTTCCATGTTTTTTATTGCCCACCTACCCTAACAACCAATCTGTATCTAAGACATCACACCATGTTGACAGCTACTATGTACTTGGCCATCCTTCTCCATCATTTCAATACTCTACCAATTACAGGGTCCGTGTTTTTGATGTCTGATTCCTTTTAGTCTAGTGGTCTCAAATGTACATTACTGACTTGATCCATTTGACATCTACAGAGTTAATAACTCTAACTTCCCAGGATGTATTACAAACATAGATCGTAACTGGAATACATAACCCTGAATATATGAAGATATAGAATCAAATATCCTTTAGTTGGCATATCTTTCTGTATCTCCCTAGGTGTGGGCACCATAACAGCCAAAAAATGTCCTTCACGTTTGTTGGTTAAGCAGAACCACTGGAAAATAGAATTTTATTTTACCTTCACCCTTTCCCTTGATAGGGAGGTTTTTTATGAATGCGATATTCATCACCATGGGAGATTCCATTAATTCCAAAATGTCAAAAGCAATAGATCACCTAAAACATTTTCTTTTGTATAGAAAATATTAAGATCTCATGAGACTTTAAGGAGAGAATTCCCTTAAGTTGGAATTGAATATTAGATCAAGGACTCATTTCTCCTATTCCATTTATAATGTCCTTGCTGTGTGGTATGAAACAGAGTTCTTAACGGTGATGGGGAAGGTGAGGGGCTGATCTAGGAGCAATTAATTGAGAGTAGATGGATTTTGGAAGACCCTGCTATGCTGAAGCTGACAGGAATCACAAACTCAATAAAACCTCCCAACATTTGGAGACAAATATTTATATTCTCTATATTTTCTTATTCTAAAGTGATATCGGCACTACATGGGAAAAAGGGATGAGAACATTTGTAGCAAGAAGGCACCAAGAAACAGCCCAATGCTGGAGAGAAACATGTGAAAAGAACATCTGCTTCCCCATAAAAAATACAGAATAGAAGTGATCTATGATGATATGCAAAGCATTGACTGAAGGAATAGAAGCTTTCATGCAGAGAAAGGTGAGAGGAGAAGGCAAACCTGAAAGAATTCTCACAAAAATAAAACAGTATATCCCAAAACTATGTGTGAAAAGGAGCATGCTTGCTAAAGGAAACTGCAGTGACTCATTACAGCAACAGCAAAGAGTGCAGCAGATGACCTCCTTCATTTACAACTTACTGGTTCTAGTCAACAGTTCTAACCTGTCATCTTAAGACAATAATCACCTACACTGTCTCTTGAATCTTTCCTTCAAATTCTGATGAAGAGCTCTTCTTCTCCAAAAAAAACTTTTCTGGTGGATATTTATCATACTTTATGATGCCAGAAGCTTTGAATACCCTTGCTGGTTTGGGAAATTCCTCACATTGTCAATCCTAGTCGAAACTCAGAGGTCACTTTTTGCATAAAAGTCTCAATTTCACAGCTTCCCTCAAAGATGAACTAAGAGCATATCCATCAAAGCCAAACACTGAAGCTGGTAGAAGCTTGTAGCACAAAGGAGGAGGCTTTGACCCAAATTCCTTCTGGCTTAAGTTACTCCCAGTTTCTAGGGACAGCAGTGAACAGAAGTTCTATGCCGGTGTCTCATGTCCAGTATTAAAGTGTCTACCATGGTGTCTCCCCTTCAGAGTTCTGATTGTTGATTTGAGACACTGGTCATTTTTATGTGATCCTGGCACCTCCTTCTCGAGCTTCCTAGAAATTATGACCTAATTATTATACTATACTTACTTTTTGCTTAAAACACTGAGGATTTATATGTCTTGTTGAGAACCAATACCCTGTGGGGGACACTGTCCGTGCTCTGCTCAGATTACCTTCACCAGTGCTGTGATTTCTTCTCCTTGCTTCTGTGTACTTTTATTTCTAAAAGCAACTCTTGCAACTTTCTTTGGAAAGACTGCTTCTGACTATAAAGTTGCTTTGTACACAGGTAAAAAGAGCTGGTAGAGCCTAGAAACTGATGCTCTCATAAGCAGTATTTGGCAAATGACTGACGGGTGTAGGAATATGAAAACTACTGTCTTAGTTTGCTAGGGTTGTCAAAACGAAGTCTCACAGACTGAATGCCTTCAATAGCAAGAATTTATTTTCTCAGAATTCTGGAGGTTAGGAATTTAAATCAAGGTGTCCATAGGGTTGGGTCTTCTAAGCTGATGTCCATGGCTTATCTCCTCCCTGTGTCTTCATTTCCCTGTGTGTATTTCTGTGTCCTAATCTCATTTTATAAGGACACCAGTCATAATGGGTCAGGACCTGCCCATATGACCTCATTTTAACCTAATTACCTCTTCAAAGACACTATCTCCAAACACAGTCACTTTCTGAGGTAAAGGTTAGGACTTGAACATATAAATTTTCAGGGTGGCACAATGTAGCCCATAACAATGACCTCACTTGTCCCAAGGAGATACAAACAATAAGACATGACTTACATTTCAGAGACCCTCTGCAGGATAGGACTAGGCTGGAATTTGGTCCAATACCACACTCTTTCTTGGGCTTCCTTCCCTTGCCTGGCCTGCTTCACTCACATTTTAGTGGTTTTTCCTGGGATTTCCTTAATAAATTACTGGCATAGGAGTTCTCATCTCAGGTTCTGCTTCCTGGGAA
The DNA here is from genome assembly GCF_922984935.1 of Meles meles. NCBI lineage: Eukaryota > Metazoa > Chordata > Mammalia > Carnivora > Mustelidae > Meles > Meles meles. Next base: position 23,662,831 of record NC_060069.1, on the reverse strand, counting down.
ACTGATCTATTACATAATCCTGATTAATACCCCTTTTTTGCTCAGACAATATCCCACCTGAAAAACTTTCAGGAGGATATGCAAGGCATCAGGAGGTGATGTCAACAGGAATGGAGAAGTAAAGAGTTCCCAAAACTCACTCTTCTATAAAAGCAATGAGAGCACTGGAAAAAAATTGTAAAAACATCACCTTTCTCATAACTCTGGAAATTAAACAAAAGCTCGTCAGTTAAGCATCTGCCTTTGGCGAAATCTTAAAAAAAAAAAAAAAGGAAAAAAGAAAGCTTGCAACAGTCTAGGGAACATAGATTCAAGAAAAAATGGCTGAATCTTAGTAGGGAGAGAGAAGTTGTAGCATTTTAAGGTGGTCTATTTCTATCCCTCTCTTCCAAATCTACGATAGCTTTAAACATCAATAGCCTTACAATCCCAGTGAAACTTGTATCTCAACAGGCCCTGGAAGTAACAGAACAGAGTTGGAGATACCCTAAAGCCCAATCCCAGAGAACTGCCATTATTTGATGCATCTGTCCATTCCCTGGAAAGGCACTCTCATTTGACCTACCTCTGAGTTTACCCAGTGCAAACAACTTTTCAATACATCATAATAAAACTATCAAATCTGAAGACAAAAGAGAATCTTGAAAAGGCAAGAGATAACTCTTCACATACAAGAGATCCTTAATAAGACTAATAACTAATTTCTCATCAAAAATCAAGGAGGCCATAAGGCAGCGAGATGATTTATTCCAAGTGCTGAAAGACTGTCAACCAAGAATTGAGCCAGTAATTCTATACACACAAGAATTCTATATTCAGAAAATTATCCTTCAAAAATGAAGGAGAAACTAAGACATTCCAAGGTAAGCACCAATAGAGAAAATTGGTCATTAGTAGACTGACAGAGAAATAAATACTAAAGGGAGTCCTTCTCAGTGAAATGAAAGAACACAACATGGTAACTTATGTCCACATGAAGAAACAAAGAGTACCAGTAAAGGTAATTACTATATAAAGGATGCTATAAAGTTATTTATTTATAATATTTCCCCTCTATAATGAAAATAAAACTGCATAGAATAATTATAAATCTAAACAATGTAAAAAGATATAATTTGTATGACACTAATACACCAGGAATGATGAAGTGGGTTGAGCTATATAGGAGCAAAGATTTTTGTACAATTGAACTTGTTTGTATTAATCTGACTAGATTGTTGTAAATTCATCTGTTAATAGTAATTTCTAGGCAACCATTAAGAAAATAATAAATACATAAAATAAATGACAAGGAAATTAAAGTGATACACTAGAAAAATCTAACACAATAAAATATTAAAAGAGAAAATATATAACAAGAAAGATGTGAGACATATGTAAAACAAATAGCAAAATGGATAATATAAATCTTACCTCATTATTAATTCATTAAATGTAAATGAAATAAACATTCTACTTAAAAAGCACAGCTTGGTAGAATGGATTTTTTTTTAAAGGAAAAACACATCATCTGACTACATACAAATCAAAACCACAGTGACAGTGAGATAGCACTCCACACTCACATGGTTATAATAAAAAAGACTAATAATAACCAGTGTTGTCAGTGATAGGAGAAATTGGAATCTTTATACAACGCTGGTGGTAATGTTAAAGTGGGATAGCTATTTTGAAAAAACAGATTAACAGTTCCTCAAAAAGTTTAATGTAGAGTTCCTATTTGACCCAGGATTCCATTCCTAGGTATGTACCCAAGAAAATTAAAACCATAAGTGCAATTAAAACTCAACAATAAGAAAACAAACAATCCAATTAAAAACTGGGCAAAAGATTTGAACAGACACCTCACTAAAGAAAATTTACAAGTGGTAAACAACCATACAGAAAGAAGTTCAATATCACATAGCATTAGGGAATTGCAAACTACAGTATTAATGAGATTCTATCCCACGCCTATTAGAACAGCTAAAATCGAAATATGGGCAGAAATGCTTCTGAGGATATAGCAACAGGAACTGTCATTCTTTGCAGACAGGAATAGAAAATGGCACAGCTACTTTGGAAAGGCATTTAGCAGTTTCTTACAAACCTAAATCTAGTCTTACTATACGATCTAGCAATCACACTCTTAGGTATTTATCCAAATGAGTTGAAAACCTAAGTCTACATAAAAACCCACACCTGAATGGTTATAGCAGCTTATTCCTAATTGCCAAAATTGGAAGTAACCAAGACATTCTTCAATAAGTGAATTAACTGTGGTACAGCTATACAAAGAAATATTATTCAGTGATAAAAGGAAATGAGCTATCAAGTCATGAAAAGACATGGAGGAAACTTAAATGTATATTGCTACGTGAAAGAAGCCAGTCTGAAAATGCTACAGACTGTATGGTTCCAACTATATGATAGTCTAGAAAAGGCAAAACCACGAAGAGACGAGCCAGGGGTTTAGGGGACAAGAAGGAAAGAATGAGAAAGAAAAGGGGAAAGAGAAGGAGGGAGGGAGATGGAGCACAGCTATTATTTTGTAAGTACTGTTAAAGTGGATACATGACATTATGCATTTAACAAAACCTATAGAATGTACAACAAAAAGAATAAATCTTAACATAAATTAGGTTGTATAGTTTATAATAATAATCTATCAGGGCACCTGGATGGTGCAAGTTAGTTAAACATCAAACTCTTGGTTTTGGCTCAGGTCATGATCTCAGGGTCGTGGGATCTAGTCCCATGTAGGGCTTTGTGCTCAGTGAGGAGTCCATTCATCTCTCTTCCTCCCCTTTGCCTCTCCCCTTGCTTTCTCTCTCTCAGAATGAATAAAAATCTTTAAAAAAATAATAATCTACCAAGGTTGGCTCATCGGTTGTAACCAATATACCATACCAATGTAAAATGGTAATAATAAGGAAAACTGTGAGCGGTGGTGAGTGGAAGGGGTTGCGGACAGGGAGTATGTAGGAGCTCTCTGCACTTTTAGCTCAACTTTTCTATAAACCTTAAACTGTTCTAAAAAATAAAGTCTATTAATTTTTAAAATGTTCACACAAGAACGTGTATATGTTTCCACAGCAGCATTATTCGTAACAGCCACAAAGTGAAAACAACCCAAATGTCCATCAACTGATGAAGGAACAAAGAGTGGTACATCCATATAATAGAATATTATTCATAAGACAGAATGGTATAGTGATATATGTTATGACTTAAATGAACCTGGAAAACACCGTGTTGAAAGAATCCAGACACAAAAGGGCACATATTTTACAATCCCTTTATATGAAATTTCTAGAATAGGCAAATCCATAGAGATAAAAAGGATATTAGTGGATGCCAAGGATAGGGGGAGGGGTAATGAGAGTGACTGCCAATGCTGAGGGTTTCTTTGGTGATTATGAAAAGAAATTAGGTCATATTGATAGTTGTACAAGTATATGAATATACTGACATTTATTGAATTGTATACTTCAAAGGACCCATTTCATAACATGTAAATAATAAAGCAATTAAAAAATATGAAGCATGAAGTCACCTTGTCCTCGACAGGAAGAAAGTACATGTAGAAAACAGTATTGTTCAAAGCTCCAAAATACCATTATGCCAAATCATACAGTGATATAATCAAGTGCTTTCAACCTGACAAGTAAGATCATTGTGTTTTCTTATTATCAGTGATTACATTACGCACCCACCCCCCACTACCACACTTAAATCTAACCCATTCATTTTGGAGACTTACAAAGAACTTGAAACACCTTCAACTAATCACGAGTGGGCCTACAGCACTATCTTCTTACATGAATGACATCCATGATATTTTAAGGTATTATTTGTTCGTCATTGTCTCTTCAAGTTAAGCTGTCTTTATTAAAGGGCTATTGTTTTGAGCTTTGAGTGTTTTTTGGGAGACAGTGAATCGTACCTCCCCTCTGCCAAGATACACACATGCACACGCCCCTAGCATCTTCTTATTTCTCAGTTCTATGGGCTAAAATGTAGGAAACTCCATAAATGTAGGCAAGGCCTGGTATTCATTGAACTTAACTCCATGTCAACAATTGTGCACATTTATCCACATAGACTTTCCCAAAGTTTAAGAAACAAAATTCCCTCTTGCAAAATATGCCACATCAGAGCAAAGTGGGCCAGAGATCCTTGAAATATCGGGATGGACTATATTTCTGTTTTTCTCACTTTATCACTATTTTAACCCTATGATGTAAATTTGACCGGTATTTTAATCTCCACTTAAAAAATAAATACTAGGGGCTCCTGGGTGCACCAGTCAGTTAAGCATCCAATTCTTGATTTCAGCTCAGGTCATGATATCAGTTTCCTGAGAATGAGACCTACATTGAGCTCCATTCTGGGCATAAAGCCTGCTTGAGATTCTCTCTCTCCCTCTTCCTTTGCCCTCCCCAACCCTCACTAGCATGTGTGCCCACTCTCTCAAAAAAAAAAAAAAAAAAATTGAGACTTAGACACCAAGAAGGCACATTAATTGCAGAGGTTGCATTATTAATTTGTGGTAGCCAAGAAAATATTAAACCATATCCTGATTCTCTCATATGTTTACTGAAAAGAGCAGACCCTCTTCGCTTGCATTGTGCTAGCAGTCCATTGAAGAAGTAAGGAAAATTATTCTGACTTTGTAGTTAAAATGCCTAAGAGAATTTAAAAATAGGTGATTGGGTTTTGCTATTCTATAACTTAATTTGGAAAGAGGAATGAACGAAGTTGTGCAGAGAATGGGATGCAAGCCTTTAATGGCATATTTGTTTAAAATATTGTAGAGGGAATTACCCATGAGTCGCTTATTGAAATCAAATAAATTTCTTTAAATCACTCTCTTTTTCTTTTCATTAACAAATTCTGTATTGGGAATGATTTTGTAATCTCCACAAAGTAATAAAATGCAGTCTATCAATCTGTCTATGTGAAGTCAATAGCACCCTAAACTCAGCCCTCCTCCTTCCAGCATGCACATACATACGCATGTGTGCACACACAAACTCACACGATGTCCTTATTTTATGGCCTGAAGTATTTTCTCTTCCAGCATGCGCTTTGCAAAAAAAAAAAAGAAGAAGAAGAAGAAGAAGAAGAAGGAGAAGAAGAAGTGGCAATGCCTCAGTAGCATTAAGGAGGACTCTTGAGGCACTTTTGCAATAAATTCAATATCTACTCCTATTAGAGAAAATTGCCATAAACTACCAGGTATCACATTTTGGCTAAGCCATCAGTCAGCCACCTTTTATGGAGGTGTATTTACTATCTAGTACATTTCTTGAAATTGCCTAGGTTGCTTATAAATGTCAAACAAGGTTCACATGCTTACCTGTGTTTCTTTTTAGCAACTGACAGCAAAATGCCCTCTCAGTGGGGTACATGTAATTTAGCCAAGAAAGTAAAACTAAGAACCAAGATGTTTTTGACCCCACTGCAGTAGTACTGCTGAGCAAGGAAATATCCACTTGCTGTCACTTAGAAACAGCACTAAAAGAGATCATGGAACCCATCTCTGTGATGCAACCAGCTGTGCATGGAATCAACCCTTAATTAAACAGTACTTAAGAGTAATAAAACTAGGGTCACCCCAGCCATTTTAATTTCAGTGGAATGGAAAGGTAAACTCTGCCAATATTTAAGCCATTTTGTTTTGCTTTCATCAAATGTTCTCCTTCTCTAAGATTATCCACTAAGGCAGCCTAAGTTCCCATTCCTATGAGAAGAGAAGATTAGGTACGAAAGCAATCAAGAATGTCTTTAAAGCATAGGAGAGTACCTATAAAATTTTTATATTGTTCCCCCTTCTTAAAAAAATAATTGTATTTGGGCGTCTATTTCCTTATCTACAAAATACTAAGAAAAATGCCCAATTCATAAAGCTGTTATAAGGAATGGATAAACAATGTACACAGAATGCCTAACAAAGTCTTCTAAGATGGCACCAAAAGCCTACATGGAAACACCACCTCAACTCATCTCTATAGACTGTAAAATGAGAAAGATGAGTTTCTAAGAGGTCTTGCAGTTCCATCACTCAAGAATTCCATAAATCTGTAACAGAAAGGAAATATTGTTTGATTCCCCCCATCTCTCATGCATGCTATGTTTTTCCTTTCCTTCTTGCTTGCTTTGACACTACCACACTACCCTACCCTGCCCCCATCACCACCACTAAAAAAAGAGGAAGCAAAAGGAAAGTTTCGTTTAGTTTTGGCAAAGTTTAACATGCACTTAGTCATCTACTGTGGGTTATTTTGGCTTGATACTCTATTTTTTCTGTCAGTCAATAAAAAAAGTACCACTCACCACACCACCAACTACAGCATATGTGAGTGGACTCTCACATGGAAATAGAGGACTCCTTTTGTGGAATTTTGAAAAAGCTATTAGCTATATAGGATTTCACTAATATTTTTGGCATTTCAACATAGAACTCCAAATCTCTAAGATTTCTATTAAATGTCAGTGAACTGAAATATTTTATTGTTAAAGGGCCATTTTTCTTAGATACACTGAAAAGGAAAATTAAAAAAAAAAAAGGAAATGATGGAAAATGCTGAGTCATTGTAGAAGACAGAAGGGAAAAGAAAAAATGCAGAGACCTTGAGAGATATGCAAGCTTCCAATTCTGGCTAAATTTAGGGGGAAGAAATGAATTGTAAAACCAACATATGTGATCCAATTCCCAGAGAACTCCTTTTCACTACCAGCGAAGGAAAACCAGCATTCATGTAAGTATGTTCTCTCACGTAGGTGAGCTAGGATCAAATCTTTGGGGGGCTGAACCCCAACCTTTGAGAGAGTGGTGTCCCAGACCCAGGTTCTCAGTGCTGTGTAACTTTGGAGAAATTCTTTAACCTCTCAGAATCAACATACAGCAACATACAGCAAAATACAGGATGCCTAGTTACATCTGATTTTCAGATAATAAATTTTGCATATGTAAAACTAAGTTTTGAGGTTGTTTTGTTTTGTTTTGTATTTTGATCATTAAAGTCATTTGGGAGAGGAATGGTGAGTGGGGAAAAAAAAAGAAGAGGTTTAAGTCAAACTATCTGAGTTCTTCCTTCCTTCCAATTCTCAAGTCTATCTTATACATTTACTTGGTACAAGGCACTAAGCAGTTCATGGTGAATAAAAGCAGACATTAAGCTATGAAAAATAAATACACCAGTAAAATTAAAGGTGTGGTTCTCATGAGGGCAGTGGAAAGACGTCTGACCAGGAGAACCACGGCAGGTGCTAACTGCAGTTGCGCACGTGATGAACTGAAGTACAGGTGGGAGAAGATGGAAGACAAGGGGCCCAGGCTTGGTCTTAAGGAATCCCAAACCCTAATTATCTAATCAAGGAGGACAAGCCTCCAAGGAAATTAAAGGCTGGAGAAGAAGGAGGGATCTAGGATATAAATATTGTTGAGAGCAGAATAGGGACTTTCAAATAGGCAGTCATGGTTAACACTGAGAAATGCTGCTGACAGGTCAACTATTATGAGCACTGAGAGGTGTCATTCCACTCCATGACAAGGATGCCACGGGCACCTGAATGAGGGTTGTAACAACAGCCTGGGGGGTGTGGGCAGGAACATATTTACCTCTATTAGCTTTGCAACTATGAACTAATCTTGAGACCAATTTTAGCCTTAGTTTCTCTAGCTGTAAAATGGGAGCTAATCACATCTACTTCAGAGGGAATTCCAAAGTCTTTAACAGAATATATGTCCACCAAATAGTTCCCTGCATGTTCAAGTTTCATCCGAGAAAACTGTGCTTTCACGGCACTAATTCGGATTTAACTTGCCCTCAAATTTTTCTTGGTGAGGTTAATCTGAATAACAACCACGAAATTTATTCTTATAGTCAATTACACTAGAACAGCTTTTAGGTAACAATCTACATAAAAATGTAGATATGCAAGCAAATAAAATCAAAATAAAATGCCATTGAGTAGGTAATTCAGGAGAATTACATAATAGACTTCTTGAACCCATCTTAGTGTTAACAGCAGAGTTTTCCTCATTTTACTTTTTTTTCCCTATCACAGTCTGAATCAAACTTGCAACTCCCAAGATGATACCTCACTACTCCATCCTTTTGCAAGAATGAAAGTGAAAAAAACCTCACTTAGATTCCTACCTGTAGACATTCTCCAACAAATAAACACCATCTACCAAGCTACAAGGGGTTCCTCTCTTGCTCCTCTTTATCTGCAGAAACAGGAGTCAGCAATAGTTGTGATCCCAGGCCTATTATGCCCCAAGCACAGAGTTACAGGCTTTACACACATCGTCTTATCTAAGCATCCAGCAGTTCCACCAGGTAATTATGACTGGTCCCAACAGATAGAACTGAGGCTCCCTGAGGTTAAATAATGTACAAGGCTGGTACAAGGTGGAACCAGGCTCTGAAATCAGATTTCTCTGATTCTAAAACCCTAACACTTTTCATTACATTATTTTTTTCCAAGCTCAATGGTATAACAATATTTGGGAGGGGGAGGAAAGAAGGAGGAGTACAACAATAATACTCACAGTAAAGGAGATAATATCCTCCTATGTTATCTGTACATAGTATTGTCAGATTTGGCAACAGAAATAGAGGACACCCAGTTAAATTTGAATTCGAGACAAAAAACCTTTTTTTTTTTTAAAGATTTTATTTATTTATTTGACACACAGAGATCACAAGTAGGCAGAGAGGCAGGCAGAGAGAGAGAGGAAGGGAAGCAGTCTCTCCACTGAGCAGAGAGCCCGATGTGGGGCTCGATCCCAGGACGCCGGGATCATGACCTGAGCCGAAGGCAGAGGCTTTAACCCACTGAGCCACCCAGGTGCCCCCCAAAAACCTTTTTTTAAATTATTCTTTGTAATAAGTTTTTGGCAAAATAAGTATGTCCCAAGCAATATTTGGGAAACATCTACACTAAAATATTACTTGTTGTTTCTCTGAAATTCAGATGTAACTGGGCAACCTGTATTTTCTCTGGTAACCCTATCTGTAGAGATTTTTAAAATAATAATAAAATTATTTACAACTTGGTGTGTTTTTATTATTACCACACACCAGCAATTCCAAACAATGTCAGTGACAGAATACTTCTCTGATGAATGGACATCCCCCTACACCCTCACCTTACACAGGTTTATTCATCACCACCCAAACTGTTCTATAGAATGTCAACACCCAATGAGATATTAAAAAGTCTGATGGATAGGGACACCTGGGTGGCTCAGGGGGTTAAGCGTCTGCCTTTGGCTCAGGTCATGATCCCACGGTCCTGGGATCGAGCCCCGCATCGGGCTCTCTGCTCCGCAGGGAACCTGCTTCCCCTTCCCCCTCTGCCTGCCTCTCTGCCTACTTGTGATCTCTTTCTCTCTCTGTGAAAAAAAATAAATAAAATCCTTAAAAAAAAAAAAAGTCTGATGGATAATCTGCAAAGATGGCCACCATTCATTCCTTCCATCCTTCTAAGCTCATGTAGCTCCATCAGGAGGTTAGGTCTAATTTCCCTCTCCTTGAACCTGGGTTGGTCTTCAGCCTTGTTTGACCAAGAAACTGTGGCAGAAGTAATATTCTGGAACTTCCAGGTCTAAAATATTTGAAGCCTTGCAGCTTCCCCCTGGGTCTCTTGGAATGTTCGCTCTTCAGATGCTCCCTTTGAGAATGCTTCCTTACAGAAATCCTATGAAAAAAACAAAGCCATGGAGAAAGGACAAGGTAAGTCCTCTTATTAACAGTCACAGCTGAGCTCTCAGATTAACTGCCAGTCATATAAATGTCCAGGCTAGTGAAATCTTCAGATAACTCCAGCCCCAGCCTCTGTTTGATGACAATTGCATAAGAGACCCCAAGCAAGAACCAACCAACTGAACCCGGTGAAGTCTGAACTGTGAAGGACAGTCATAGATCATTTCAAAGCAGGGGCTTCTGAGCTTTAAAGCAGTATGCAATTAAATGAAGAGAATTCTTGTGGGATTAAAAAAAAAATTACCACATAAAAATTTGGAAAATACTGAAATCATATTTTTCTCTTAGAAATATGCAACTAATGAATCAGTGAACACTGCTTTAAAAACTAATGATGTACTATATGTTGGTTAACTAAATATAATTTAAAAACGACAACAACTACAAAGAATTCCACAGTGTGTAAGTCCATAACAACAGTTCTGAGAATTTCTGCAGAAAAGTAACTGTTTAATTTTTGTTTAACCCAATATATCCTAAATGCATTTGGTTATGTAATCCATTTTCTGTAAAATTCTCATTAACTTTTTGGGGAAAAAAGATGTCCTGGGAGCGCAGTTTAGGAAAATCTGTATTATTCCACGCTATTTTCCATCAAAGATAGTTACGTGAAGGAACTATTGTTTCAAAACTAATGAAATGATAAATCTTCCTAACAGCTTGGGCTCCAAAAGAGAACTAAGATGTAGAAATAGTTTGATTATATAATGTATATGATAGTTCCATTTGCTGAACAGCCAATAAGGATTTGCCTTCTAATCACAGAGCATATACATATAGGAAGAATGGGAGGGAATATCTGAAATTAAGATAGTCTACTCCAGGAAACCGAGGATGCAAAACAGCTGAAGCATAGGGTTGCCTTTATTTTTAGTAGGAAGGTCTCAGTATAGAAGTCTTCTATCTTAACAAAAGCTGGAGATTTCAACTTAAAGTTTTACTTTCCAGTTTGAATTGCTTGGCTTGGCCACAGCTGACAATCCAATTCAATTTCTAACTTTAAAGTGTGCCGCACAGATAGAGCTTTACTTGTAAAATAAATCACAGTTAAAATACAGGGAATATTTGTCTCCACCCATTTGTTTGAAATAGATCTTGAGTAATAAAACCATAATTCTCCAGCATTTTTGACATAAATGCCGGTTGACATATTTTCCCTCTTTAGTTCATGATAGCAAGCTGAAAGGTATTTTTTTAACTCCTCATTTATCTTCTTTTAATAAATCATAAAGATAACATATTCTTTTGCAGGTTTTCTTAAATATGAGTGTTTTTAGAGTCAATTGCTTGAAGGAAAAGACATTTTTATTTATGGATTCAACTGAGATTGTATAAATAAATTGCTACAAACATTGCCTTTATTTTAATGTAGTTATCAAAGTACAACAGGTATTTACAATGAAACACTACACAGAGAAAAGGTAAACACATGAAAGGATCCAAGAGAGATGTCAGTAAGATGAATCTGTGGCCTTGTTATTATATTGGGGAAGCTTATATCACTGAATGGAAAGAAAGTCAGTACAGGCAATCGGTGGAGAACGAGTTGCTCTTCACAAAATGCTTATCTGGTTTCACCCTCTCCAGTTCATTTTATAGATGAAGAGACTTGGGCTGAGATAAAAAGTCAGAAGTACCCTTGGGGGTGGGCAGTAGCACATTCACCAGAAGTATCACCTTTCAAAAATGTTCACATGCCCCTGGTTAAGACAGTGAAAAAGCCGGGGGGGGGGGGGGCGGGGGAACGGACAAAAATGTTAGATGGAGTTCCAGAGCCTGAGCCCAAAGACTCCAGAACAAGTTGGTATCCCAGCCACACTATTCCTGCCAAGGGGGTCTTGGGAAAGGTACAAAAAACAGGAACAACAACACTCACCGCACAGGAGTCCTGAGTTTTACATGAGTGAGCATATGTAAAAAGCGGATAGCAGTACCTAGAACAGGATAGGCCACGATAAAGTTAATTCATTTATCAGGGCCCCAAGATTCCTCAGGGAGAGTGCTCTGCTGCTTGTGAGGCACCGTACTCCCCCAGTCCTTGGACTGTTTTCCCTTGAATGAAGGACAAACTTAGGGGGGAAAAAAGGTTAGATGAAACCAAATGTAATATACTACAGAATCATCAGTAATCAAATTATAGGAAGCAGGGTGGTCAGAGGGTTTTTGGTGAGTATGGTTTTGTTTTTAAATGTGTTTTCTCCCCTCTACCAACAGCAAGACAGGCCCCATCTCTCGAGAAACCTTTCTGTCCTGTTCTGAGGGTTCCATTCACACTGAAAGATGAATGGCATCCCTGAAAATGTACAGTGCACACATGTGGCTTTAAGGAGAGGCCCTGCCCAGCCCCCTTTCTGTTCTGGGCCTTACTGCCAAGGTTGCTGAACCCAGCTATACCTAGATAACAAATCAATTCTTCAAGTTCATATATCTTTTCAATCAACAGTAGCAACTTCAAAATGTAGATGCTAGCCTCTATGATTTTTGAGTCCCATTATTGCTTTTTGTTACATGTGGCCAAGAGGAACATGGTAAACTGATCTAGGTTGTCATCAAGTGAGTAAGAATAGTATGTACATATAGTATATAAGAGTAGAAGACAAGTAATCAAAATAGTCCAAATGGCTTGTACAGTATATAAACGCTTAAAATCCCAAGCTACAATGTCTTCCCAAATCTTTGTTAAAGACAGCAAGAAGAAATCTAACAAGACAAGACCTTCAAGAGATCCCTTAGGCTAACTTGGGGTATATAAGTACTAATATATTCACATATACAAACAGTCATGTGTGTGCATATGCATGTAGCCATGGAGAAAATACTCTGGTCACTAAAGTCAGGTCTATCCTTTGGTTTAAACTTTAGAGAACCATAATTAAGCCGGCTCTATGACAGTCATAACTTCACATCCTTGATCTGACTCCTCGTTGCCAGAAGTTTTGAATTTACCTTTTTTCATGTAATAATTGTACTTGAAAGCCTATTATAACAATTCTAATTCCACGTTCTTTTTCCAGTTCAATTCACATGACAATACAGAGAAACTGGACCCAACTTTAAAGATAAGAAAACTAAAGCCAATGGGATTGCTGTGACTTGCGAAGTGACACAGCTACTTAGAGGCATGCAAGCCAGGGACCTGACACTTTTTTCCCACTATTATCAACTATCTTTTCTTTAACACTTCTTGTTTTATGTTTTTCTCATTTCCTTGTACCACTTCTGTACTGAATTTTATGCTGATAACATTGGGTAACTCTCAGAGCTATCTGAGATCTTCACAGGAAGGTAAAAGGGACAATCTGAGTTTCTGAGACATAAGTGAGACCAAGAAAAAAGAATCCACCTATATGGCAAGTGTGTGACAACTGCCCTGAAGTAGGAAGGGGAAAACAGGTGTGGACCTCAGCAATTCTGAAACTGACTGGAGGGTACGGGTTAAAGATACCGCATCTAGGCAGAGTACTGTAGTTGATAAAGCTTCTCCTCCTGGGAGTAGGGGTTTTACCAATTCTGAAACCACTGCACGCATACCCTGGAGCTAAACATACAAACAAATGCATGGTGGACAGTAAGAGCAGGTTTCCTATTGTTAGAGGGGAAGGTTCCAGATAAGCAATGGGGAGGAGGCCAGAATAAATCCTATAATGCTGGATTTAGAGGTGGAGACATTGGTAAGAACTCCTGTTTAGCTTCATACAGATGGATAAATATAAAAATGATAAATAAAGTTAATCCATTATCTTAATGGGTATATGTACACAAGTTAGTAAACATATGTATATTTCCAAGTTCCTTTAGGCGAGTGGGCCTTAAAGCAGTGACATTCGATAGCAGCAGCGAGCACATCTAGTGCCCAGATCTTAGTTTCTGACACTGTTCTCCAAAACAAGGAATAAGGACTCCTTGGAGAAATGGCTGGGTCTAGGGCTAGGGCAAGGAATATACTAGATGAATCTGGAGTATCCTATTGTGTTAGCAATAGGGAAGTGCTCCTAAAACAAAATAACGGGAGTATGTCACAGGGGCACGAGATCCCATTGAAAGTTCTTTCAATGGCCAAGGCTGGAACAATTGGAGTAACAAAATAAAAAAACATAGTATTGGGGTATAGCCCAACATATAAATACCCATGAGTTCTAATGTATATAAATAAATGATTAAATAAATTAGGAAATGTAAGCAAATCTATGCAGAAGAAGCCCAAATAATTTATGCAGATACTCCCTTTCAAGGTAGTGGAGCTTAGCCACCTTCTCCCCCTAGCCCCAAGTGTGGGCTGCACTTAGCGATTTCCTTCCAAAAAGTATGGTATGGGCAGGGGGGGGAGTCAAGATGGGGCAGGGGGGGAGTCAAGATGGCGGGGAAGTAGGAGGAGGCACCATTTCAATCTGTACCCTAAAGTGAGCTGATTACCTACCAAAGAACTCCGACCACCCATGAAATCAGCCTGAGATCAGAATTATACACGTCTGGATCTCTACTGGAGCAGAAGACGCCAGTGGCAGGTAAAGCAGACTGGGAGCATCGGACTGATATGGGAAGATAAACAAAAGGGGGAGCGAGCCACCAGAGGTGACCGATTGGAAAGTAACACCCCAACACGAGAGTGCTCTGCGTCTGGGGACCAGCATTAACTTGGAGTCTGGTTGAAAGCACTCAAAAAACAAACAGCAAAGGATCGCGGGGGGTAATAGTGGGAACCTGGGCGGTTAGGGTCAGGGACCTAAGTCCCCGGACCCAGGACAGCCTCCCCTGGTGCGGAGCCAGAGAGAGTGCGGCGGAGAAATCAGGTCTCCGTCCCTGAGCCGCCAGTGCGCCTGAATGCCAGCGCGCCCGAGAACGAGTGGGGTCTGTCTCCCGTGAGGGGCTGGGAGCCTGGCCAGACGGCAATCCTGAAACGCAGGCATCCCACACCCTCCCTTGGGATAGGTGCTCATAGGCGCTAGCCTGGAGCTCTGGCAGCCAGAAAAACCAGACATTCCCAGCCCGGGACAGCGGGAAAATCTCAGTGCGCGATCTCTGCTCCGAACCTCTCTGGCGGTCTGGAGCTGCCTAGACAGCCACCGCTGCCCTGGTTTTGGGTACAACGAGGAGCTCCTGCATCCCCAGGGACAGTGACTCAGAACCGACTCTGCCAGCAGCTTTTGCAAAACAGTCTGAGGCTTCTCTCTGAGAGGGAGGTTGGGGTGCTGTTTGCTCTCCTCTAAACCTCCAAAAACCGTCAAAAGCTGTCAAGGCGAGAGAAAGCAGATGAAAGAACATAAAAACCCCCAGAGAGCAAAAGGCTGAAAAAAACAGTTTCCTGAAAAAAAAAGAGCTCACCCCCTTGAGGGGAGCGGGAGGACCTAACTCAGGGAACATCATTGTCTGAAAACCCACGTGGCAGGCCCCTCCCCCAGAAAACCAACCAGGAAGGAAGAAAAAAAAAAAAAAAAAAGAAGACTACAAGAGAACAACCACCACTACTTCATAAATACAACTTTTATTTTTAACTCTTTACCAATATTCTGGTTCTTTTTTTATATACATACAGATAATTTTTTAACCTATTTACCATCACACTGAGATGTCCAGTACATCAAATTCTTTAATAACCTTCTAACCTGAACTTTTTGATACATACACCCGTGTTTTTCTTTTGTTTTTCTATTTTTTTAATTCTTTTTTAATTTTAACTTAGTTTAGTCTAGTTTATTCTTTTTTAATTTTTATTTTCTACTATACATATAGAGTTAAACTTCAAGGTAATCCCCTTTCCCCAATCAATGCTACCCCTATAGGCAAACCAGTTTCTAATCCCCCTGTAACTTAGGAAAGTTGAGTCCCTTAACAAAAACATCAAGATACCTTCAGGAAGAATCAAAATAACCTTCCTCACCCACACTGAGAATCTAGAAACATTCTCCCAATTTTTCCTACTGTCAGTGTTTCTGTGAATTTGTGTTTGTCCTGATAATATATAAATCTTATACTTGGGGTTCTTTCTGATGAGGTTCTTCCCTTTTTTTGCTTATATACACATATTTTTTTCTCTTGTCATATACTTTTATCACTCTTTTTGTTTGTCTGTTTTTGTTTGTATACTCCACAAATCTAACCTTGTGGCCCATTTGGGCTGAGCCATCTCTTTTATCTTCCCTTTTTTTCCTATCTCTCTCTCTCTCTTTTTTTTTCCTTTTTTCTTTCCCCTTTTTTTTCTTTCTTCTTCTCTATTTCTTTTTCTTTTCTTTTTTCTCTCATTTGGGTGGGGAATCCTGATTGCACAGAAGCGTTCCAGGGTGCACATTGACTGCACCACAATCGATAAGTCCAGCTGCATCTGTTTAGTCATCTCTTACCAAAATGACTAGGAGGAGGAATACCCAACAGAAGAAAAATACAGAGGATGGGCCTTCTGCAACAGAGCTAATGGCTATCGACATAGACAATATGTCAGAAAAGGAATTCAGACTAACAATTATCCAGGCAATAGCTAGGTTGGAGAAAGCCATGGATGACCAAACAGAATTGATTAGGGCAGAACTGAAAGCCACCAGGGATGATGTTCACAATGTTAGGGCAGAACTGAAAGCCACCAGGGATGATGTTCACAATGTTAGGGCAGAACTGAAAGCCACCAGGGATGATGTTCAAAATGCTCTCAATGAGTTCCAATCCAATCTAAATTCTCTAAAAGCTAGGGTAACTGAGACAGAAGATAGAATTAGTGATCTGGAGGACAAACAGATAGAGAGAAAGGATCAGGAGGAAGCCTGGAACAAACAGCTCAGAAGCCACGAAAACACAATCAGGGAAATAAATGATGCCATGAAACGTTCCAACGTCAGAATTATTGGAATCCCTGAAGGGGAAGAAAAAGAAAGCAGTCTAGAAGATATAGTGGAAGAAGTTGTCTTTGAAAATTTTCCCAATCTCACGAATGGAAACAACGTTCATGTACTAGAGGCAGAAAGATTTCCTCCCAAGATTTTAGATTCTCGAAAGTCCTCACGGCACCTTATAGTTAGAATGGGGAATTATGTTTCAAGAGAGACCCTCTTAAAAGCAGCTAGGACAAAGAAGCTTCTTACATACAGAGGAAAGCCCATTAGAATAACGTCAGACCTTTCCACAGAGACCTGGGAAGCCAGAAAGGGCTGGCAAAATATATTCAGAGTACTAAATGAGAAGAACATGCAACCAAGAATACTCTATCCAGCAAGACTGACATTTAAAATGGATGGAGAGATAAAGAGTTTCCAAGACCGGCAAGGCTTAAAAGACTATGCAAACACCAAGCCGACACTGCAGGAAATATTAAGGGGGGTCCTATAAAAGAGAAAAAATCCTAAGAATATCATTGAACAGAAATATAGAAACAATCTACAGACAGAAAGACTTCAAAGGCAACACGATGTCAATAAAAACCTATCTCTCAATAATCACTCTCAACGTGAATGGCCTAAATGCGCCCATAAAACGACACAGGGTTGCAGATTGGATAAAACGACAGGACCCATCCATATGTTGTCTACAAGAGACCCATTTTGAACCTAAGGATACACCCAGACTGAAAGTGAAGGGATGGAGAAGCATCTTTCATGCCAATGGGCCTCAAAAGAAGGCCAGGGTAGTGATTCTCATATCAGATAAATTAGATTTTAAACTAAAGACTGTAGTCAGAGATACAGAAGGACACTACATAATTCTTAAAGGGACTATCCGCCAAGACGATCTAACAATTGTGAATGTCTATGCCCCCAATATGGGAGCACCCAATTACATAAGAAAACTATTAATCAAGATAAAGAGTCATATTGATATGAATACAATAATAGTAGGAGGTCTTAATACGCCTCTCTCAGAAATAGACAGATCATCGAAGCAGAAAATTAATAAAGAAATAAGAGCATTGAATGAAACATTGGACCAGATGGACCTCATAGACATATACAGAACATTCCACTCTAAAACAACAGAATACTCATTCTTCTCAAGTGCACATGGAACCTTCTCCAGAATAGACCACATACTGGGTCACAAAGCAGGACTCAACTGATACCAAAAGACTGACATTATTCCCTGCATATTCTCCGATCACAATGCTTTGAAACTGGAGCTCAATCACAAGGAAAAGTTCAGAAGGAACTCAAACACCTGGAAGCTAAAGACCACCTTGCTTAAGAATGCTTGGATCAACCAGGAGATCAAAGATGAACTTAAACAATTCATGGAAACCAATGAGAATGAAGACACCTCGGTCCAAAACCTATGGGATACAGCAAAGGCGGTTCTAAGGGGGAAATACATAGCCATCCAAGCCTCCCTCAAAAACATTGAAAAATCCAGAATACACCAGCTGTCTCTACACCTTAAAGAACTGGAGAATCAACAACAAATCAAACCAACTCCACATGCAAGAAGGGAAATAATCAAGATTAGAGCAGAGATGAATGAGGTAGAAACGAGAGATACAGTAGAACGTATCAATGAAACTAGAAGCTGGTTTTTTGAAAGAATCAATAAGATCGATAAACCATTGGCCACACTAATCCAAAAGAAAAGAGAGAAAGCCCAAATTAATAAAATTATGAATGAAAAGGGAGAGATCACAACTAACACCAAGGAAATAGAAACAATCATCAGAAATTATTACCAACAGTTATATGCCAATAAGCTAAGCAACCTAGATGAAATGGATGCATTCCTGGAAAGCTACAAACTCCCAAAATTGAACCAGGAAGAAATTGACAACCTGAATAGACCGATATCTAGTAATGAGATTGAAGCTGTGATCAAAAACCTCCCAAAAAACAAGAGCCCAGGACCTGATGGATTCCCTGGGGAATTCTACCAAACTTTCAAAGAAGAAATAACACCAATTCTCCTGAAGCTGTTCCAAAAAATTGAAGCAGAAGGAAAACTTCCAGACTCTTTTTATGAAGCCAGCATTACCCTGATCCCCAAACCAGGCAAAGACCCTACCAAAAAGGAGAATTTCAGACCAATATCACTGATGAATATGGATGCAAAGATTCTCAACAAGATCCTAGCAAACAGGATCCAGTAGCACATTAAAAAGATTATCCACCATGACCAGGTGGGATTCATCCCTGGGTTGCAAGGTTGGTTCAACATTCGCAAATCAATCAGTGTGATAGAACACATCAATAAGAGAAGAGAGAAGAACCACACGGTCCTCTCAATTGATGCAGAAAAAGCATTTGACAAAATCCAGCATCCGTTCCTGATGAAAACGCTTCAAAGTATAGGGATAGAGGGAACATTCCTGAACTTCATAAAATCTATCTATGAAAGACACACAGCAAATATCATCCTCAATGGGAAAAAGCTTGCAGCCTTCCCGTTGAGATCAGGAACACGACAAGAATGCCCACTCTCACCACTCTTGTTCAACATAGTATTATTCTAGCATAGTATAGCATAGTATAAGTTCTAGCAAAGGCAATCAGACAACAAAGAGAAATAAAAAGTATCCAAATTGGCAAGGAAGAAGTCAAACTCTCTCTCTTTGCAGATGACATGATTCTTTATATGGAAAACCCCAAAGACTCCACCTCCAAACTACTAGAACTCATACAGCAATTCAGTAACGTGGCAGGATACAAAGTCAATGTACAGAAATCAGTGGCTTTCTTATACACTAACAATGAAAATACAGAAAGGGAAATTAGAGAATCGATTCCATTTACTATAGCACCAAGAACCATAAGATACCTGGGCATAAACCTAACCAAAGAAGTAAAGGACCTGTACTCGAGCAACTACAGAACACTCATGAAAGAAATTGAAGAAGACACAAAAAGATGGAAGACTGTTCCATGCTCTTGGATTGGAAGAATAAACATTGTTAAAATGTCTATACTGCCCAGAGCAATCTATACTTTTAATGCCATTCCGATCAAAATTCCACCGATATTTTTCAAACAGCTGGAGCAAATAATCCTAAAATTTGTATGGAGTCAGAAGAGACCCCGTATTGCTAAGGAAATGTTGAAAAACAAAAACAAAACTGGCGGCATCACGTTACCCGATTTCAAGCTTTACTACAAAGCTGTGATCACCAAGACAGCGTGGTACTGGCATAAAAACAGACACATAGACCAGTGGAACAGAGTGGAGAGCCCAGATATGGACCCTCAACTCTATGGTCAAATAATCTTAGACAAAACAGGAAAAAATATTCAATGGAAAAAAGACAGTCTCTTCAATAAATGGTGCTGGGAAAACTGGACAGCGATATGTAGAACAATGAAACTCGACCATTCTCTTACACCGTACACAAAGATAAACTTGAAATGGATAAAAGACCTCAACGTGAGACAGGAATCCATCAGAATCCTAGAGGAGAACATAGGCAGTAACCTCTTCGATATCAGCCACAGCAACTTCTTTCAAGAGATGTCTCCAAAGGCAAAGGAAACAAAAGCAAAAATGAACTTTTGGGACTTCATCAAGATAAAAGCTTCTGCACAGCAAAGGAAACAGTCAACAAAACAAAGAGGCAACCCACGGAATGGGAGAAGATATTTGCAAATGACAGCACAGACAAAAGGTTGATATCCAGGATCTATAAAGAACTTCTCAAACTCAACACACACAAAATAGATAATCATATCAAAAAATGGGCAGAACATATGAACAGACCCTTCTCCAACGAAGACATACAAATGGTTATCAGACACATGAAAAAATGTTCATCATCACTAGCCATCAGGGAGATTCAAATTAAAACAACACTGAGATACCACCTAACACCAGTTAGAATGGCCAAAATTAGCAAGACAGGAAACAACGTGTGTTGGAGAGGATGTGGAGAAAGGAGAACCCTCTTACACTGTTGGTGGGAATGCAAGTTAGTGCAGCCACTTTGGAGAACAGTGTGGAGATTCCTGAAGAAATTAAGAATAGAGCTTCCCTATGACCCTGCAATTGCACTGCTGGGTATTTACCCCAAAGATACAGATGTAGTGAAAAGAAGGGCCATTTGTACCCCAATGTTTATTGCAGCAATGGCTACGGTCGCCAAACTGTGGAAAGAACCAAGATGCCCTTCAACGGATGAATGGATAAGGAAGATGTGGTCCATATACACAATGGAGTATTATGCCTCCATCAGAAAGGACGAATACCCAACTTTTGTAGCAACATGGACGGGACTGGAAGAAATTATGCTGAGCGAAATAAGTCAAGCAGAGAGAGTCAAGTATCATATGGTCTCACTTATTTGTGGAGCATAACAAATAACATGGAGGACATGGGGAGATGGAGAGGAGAGGGAGTTGAGGGAAACTGGAAGGGGAGATGAACCATGAGAGACTATGGACTCTGAAAAACAACCAGAGGGTTATGAAGGGGCAGCGGGGGGGTGGGGGGGGTGGGGAGTGGGTGGGTGGGAGGTTGAGGAACCCGGTGGTGGGTAATAGGGAGGGCACATACTGCATGGAGCACTGGGTGGGATGCCAAAACAATGAACACTGTTATGCTGTAAATAAACAAATAAAAATAAATAAATTTAAAAAAAAAGTATGGTATGAAAAGGGAGGGAGGAGTAACTTTATAATGAAGAAACCTATTTCAGCCAGGTAAACAAGCATACCATCACTAAAGTATATACTTTTGATATGCTGAGAATACCGTGTGGTCTTCTTCCCAAGAACCCATAATCTCAATCTAATCAGAAAAAAAATCGGATAAAACCCAATGAAGAACATTTTACAAAATCTCTACCAATACTCCTTGAAACTGTCAAGGCCATCAAAAATAAGGGAAGTCTGGGAAACCACCACAGTTTAAAGCCTAAGGATATACAACAACAAACTATAATGTTGTATTCTGAATGGGTTCCTGGGAAAAAACCAACAGGACATTAGGTAAAAACTGATATCTAAATGAAGTATTGACTCTAGTAATGGCCTGAATATATTGGTTTATTAACTGTGAAAATGTACCATACTAATATATAAGATGTTAATATTCAAAATTATTTTAAAAACCGCACACACACAGCTTCCAAATGGATTTTCTTTTTTTAATCTTGGGTTCTCTGATGGTATTTGGTGAATCATTAACTCTCCAAAGGCCAGTACAGCATTTACAAACAACTCTTAAAAACATGTACTAATGAAGGGAAGAAGTCATGGTATGGATATTCTAAAACAGAAGATCTTTAAAATTGCCTCTATATTTGTTAAGGAAGATACTGAGGCATTCTTTCTCCTCTCTTACCTGCTCTCCCTTCTTTATTACATTTTGCTTGACCTTATGCTAAAATGACTCGGCACACTGAATAGTCAGCAGTTGGTGGTGGGAAACAGGGTTACGACACCATGGACTGGAGTGTCTGGGATTTAAATACTGACGGTTGATAGGCCTGCAAAGTTAGCAAGCCACATGGATAAGGAGGAGTTAGTCATAGGCTCAAAAGCTTCTGTTAATTCTAGATTCAAGAATCCAAGGTTAAAGTTGTCTTTCAAGCAGCACACATTAATTGCAGATTCAGGCACTAATTAGAGGCTTTTCTCAACTTGGTCAAAAATTCATAGGGCATGGGAAGCATTTTTTCTACTTCAATTCCAAACAGAACAGTGAATGAATATAATAAAAAGAACTTAACCCAGTGTGCTGCAAAATGAAAGAGTCTGTCTGAATGAATGGCATGAGTTGGGGGAGGATGGAGGTGCCACAGCAGGAGGTAGGGAGGAGACTAGAATATCATGCTTTATATTCCTTTTTTTTTTTTTTTAAAGATTTTATTTATTTATTTGACAGAGAGAGAGCACAAGTAGACAGAGAGGCAGGCAGAGAGAGAGAGGAAAGCAGGCTTGCTGCTGAGCAGAGAGCCTGATGCGGGACTCGATCCCAGGACCCTGAGATCATGACCTGAGCCGAAGGCAGCGGCTTAACCCACTGAGCCACCCAGGCGCCCCCATGCTTTATATTCCAATCACTTTGAGAATCATGGCAGGTTCTGATCTCCTCACTGTCCGATTTTTCTTATTCCTAAAGAGAGCAAACAAAGCAAAAGAAAACAGCCTTAGGCCCCAAAATAGCAGGTCTCAAACACTGAGAACTATGATGCATATAACACTTTACAGCAACCCACTGTGCGTGATTTCTGAGCATCAGCAGCAAGAAGCAAGGGGATACAGGCAAATGAATCACTCCAGGGTTACCAGTTGACATTATTCACCAATCCCAGTTCAGTGAGGTTGTCTGCGCACCTTAAGAAGTTGCAAACTCAGGGCGCCTTAGTTTGGGTGGCTCAGTGATTTAGCTGCCTTCGGCTCAGGTCATGATCTCGGGGTCCTGGGATTGAGTCCCGCATCGGGCTCTCTGCTCGGCAGGGAGCCTGCTTCCCTCTCACTCTCTCTGCCTGCCTCTCTGCCTACTTGTGATCTCTCTCTGTCAAATAAATAAATAAAATCTTAAAAAAAAAAAGAAGAAGTTGCAAACTCTACATACTAATGAAAATCCAAACTAAGTGCTCCAGATTTCCATCCAAGAAGCCCTGAGTGAGCGTATAAAAGACTCTCCCTCCTTCTGCTTTTCCTGGCTGACTGTGGTGCTATCTAGTCTTGGACCCACATAGCCATCTCAATGGGAATGTTTCTCTAAGTGAAATGCAACCATAGAATCGTGGGCTGGTTCCAAATTAATTACAATTTCTGGCTAAGTCACCCAGATCCCAGGGCCACTTCCCCAGGAAATTCCTAGAAATTAGGATCTCTCCACTGGGGGATGGTCTGAAGCCAATGACAAACTGTTTCAGGAAGATAAAAGTTGGTCACCCAGTCTCAAGAATAGGACATACTGCTTTTGGTAGTGGCTTATCCTCCAGAGCTCCACATAGGATCGGGCTGAGGTCAGACCTCAGCTAAAACCATATCTTTGCCTAGATTCGTCCTTACCCTATCCAAATTTTCTCATTCCCTTGCAGATTTCACCTGAGATGGTCCCTCAATAAACACCTGCACCAGAATCCCTCTCTCAGGCTCTACTTCTAGAGAACTGGACCTAAGTTATCACTAATAAAAACCTCAAATAATAATAATGGTGACACCATCAACAACCACAAATACAAATGCACAACAGCAGCTTACATTTGTTGAGTGCTTATTATTGCTGGGCACTGTTCTAAGGGTTTTATAATAATCACCTCTCTTAAACCTCATAAAAACCCATGAGATAGGTGCTATTATCATCATACCCATTTTCAGAAGAGAAAATAGAGGATCAGAGAGTTTAAAAGAAAAATACTTGCCTACAGTCACACACCCCATAAGAGGTAAAAAAGGAATCCCAGGCAGTCTGGTATAGAGTCTCGGCTCTTAATCTTGATTCCACTCCAGCTCAAGCCCTAATATATTTTGCAACCACACAATTCTTTCTTTTTATTTTTTTTTTATTTTCAGCATAACAGTGTTCATTGTTTTTGCACCACACCCAGTGCTCCATGCAGTACGTGCCCTCCCAATTCCCACCACCTGGTTCCTCAACCTCCCACCCCCTGCCCCTTCAAAACCCTCTGGTTGTTTTTCAGAGTCCATAGTCTCTCATGGTTCATCTCCCCTTCCAGTTTCCCTCAACTCCCTCTCCTCTCCATCTCCTCATGTCCTCCGTGTTCTTTGTTATGCTCCACAAATAAGTGAGACCATATGATACTTGACTCTCTCTGCTTGATTTATTTCGCTCAGCATAATCTCTTCCAGTCCCGTCCATGTTGCTACAGAAGTTGGGTATTCATCCTTTCTGATGGAGGCATAATACTCCATTGTGTATATGGACCACATCTTCCTTATCCATCCATCCGTTGAAGGGCATCTTGGTTCTTTCCACAGTTTGGCGACCATAGCCATTGCTGCAATAAACATTGGGGTACAGATGCCTCTTCTTTTCACTACATCTGTATCTTTGGGGTAAATAGCCAGCAGTGCAATTGCAGGGTCATAGGGAAGCTCTATTCTTAATTTCTTGAGGAATCTCCACACTGTTCTCCAAAGTGGCTGCACCAACTTGCATTCCCACCAACAGTGTAAGAGGGTTCTCCTTTCTCCACATCCTCTCCAACACACGTTGTTTCCTGTCTTGCTAATTTTGACCATTCTAACTGGTGTCAGGTATCTCAATGTAGTTTTAATTTGAATCTCCCTGATGGCTAGTGATGATGAACATTTTTTCATGTGTCTGATAGCCATTTGTATGTCTTCATTGGAGAAGGGTCTGTTCATATGTTCTGCCCATTTTTTGATATGATTATCTGTTTTGTGTGTGTTGAGTTGGAGGAGTTCTTTATAGATCCTGGATATCAACCTTTTGTCTGTACTGTCATTTGCAAATATCTTCTCCCATTCCATGGGTTGCCTTTTTGTTTTATTGACTGTTTCCTTTGCTGTGCAGAAGATTTTGATCTTGATGAAGTCCCAAAAGTTCATTTTTGCTTTTGTTTCCTTTGCCTTTGGAGACATCTCTTGAAAGAAGTTGCTGTGGCTGATATCGAAGAGGTTACTGCCTATGTTCTCCTCTAGTATTCTGATGGATTCCTGTCTCACGTTGAGGTCTTTTATCCATTTCAAGTTTATCTTTGTGTACGGTGTAAGAGAATGGTCGAGTTTCATTGTTCTACATATCGCTGTCCAGTTTTCCCAGCACCATTTATTGAAGAGACTGTCTTTTTCCCATTGTATATTTTTTCCTGTTTTGTCAAAGATTATTTGACCATAGAGTTGAGGGTCCATATCTGGGCTCTCCACTCTGTTCCACTAGTCATTGTGTCTGTTTTTATGCCAGTACCACGCTGTCTTGGTGATCACAGCTTGTAATAAAGCTTGAAATCGGGTAACGTGATGCCGCCAGTTTTGTTTTTGTTTTTCAACATTTCCTTAGCAATTCGGGGTCTCTTCTGACTCCATACAAATTTTAGGATTATTTGCTCCAGCTCTTTGAAAAATACCGGTGGAATTTTGATCGGAATGGCATTAAAAGTATAGATTGCTCTAGGCAGTATAGACATTTTAACAATGTTTATTCTTCCAATCCAAGAGCATGGAATGGTCTTCCATCTTTTTGTGTCTTCTTCAGTTTCTTTCATGAGTGTTCTGTAGTTGCTCGAGTACAGGTCCTTTACCTCTTTGGTTAGGTTTATTCCCAGGTATCTTATGGTTCTTGGTGCTATAATAAATGGAATCGATTCTCTAATTTCCCTTTCTGTATTTTCATTGTTAGTGTATAAGAAAGCCACTGATTTCTGTACATTGACTTTGTATCCTGCCACGTTACTGAATTGCTGTATGAGTTCTAGTAGCTTGGGGGTGGTATCTTTGGGGTTTTCCATATAAAGAATCATGTCATCTGCGAAGAGAGAGAGTTTGACTTCTTCCTTGCCAATTTGGATATATTTTATTTCTCTTTGTTGTCTGATTGCCATTGCTAGGACTTCCAATACTATGTTGAACAAGAGTGGTGAGAGGCAACCACACAATTCTTAAAATGAATCTATTTCTTGTAAAGTTTCTTATCTTAAGGACCCCAAAATGTATCCGTAAGCAGCTAGTCTAGATTTGGCCATGGGATCCAAAGAAAGTGTGAAGAATTATGACCAAAAATACATTGCAGACCATCTGCAGATTTATAGGGTGCTGGGGACACCATGGACAGGAAGAGGCCCCCCCACCTCCCTTTCAGCACAGTTTGGCCCGCAGGAAGTCACAATCCATGGATGGACTTCAGAGTATGTCTGTTTCATAAACTAACTTAAGGGAAATCAGGTGACTATTCCTGAGGTGCTGGGCACCCTCTTCTTTGAGTTCATGACCCCTGTTATAAGAACCCAAACTTCACATTTTAAAAAGTTAACCAGGAAAGACTTAGAATATTCACCCTCTCTCCCCTTTCCCTCTCCTCTAACCTATGAGTGCAGCTGCACAAGGCACTTCAACGGGGAGAATCTAGAGGGCTGTTTTTGCTTACAACAGCCAATTAGAAAGCAAAAGGCCAGCAAAGGCTTGCCAGAGATTTGCTGTGCCCTGGACAACTTCCCACATAAACAAAGTGGGGACTCCTTTAAAGAAAAGATGCCCTTGGCTTTTTTGAGGGTGAGAGTGATCTTCCTACAAAACCACAACCTTTCCCTGGCCTTGAGTTTCCCTTATGCAAAACTCAAGTATATGTGGTTTTACTTCTGCATAACCTTTCTCAACAAGCCCACAAGAGTTTGGGTTCCAGTATAAGTGATTTGCCAATTACTCCAGTTGGGGATAATTAGAAAAAATAGAAACCCAAGCTTATAGAGGAAGGAGGAGGTAACTCAGAAGGCAGAATCGCGGTAGAAATTTTGGCAGTAAAATTTAGAAGGAGAGAAGAGAAGAAGATGAGTTTAAATTAGGGCCAGATTAAGACTTTCAAGGACCAACACTTGGTGAAAAGATCATTGTAAGCTCCTCACTCTATATGTAATTCAAACCAAAAACTTTATACCTTAAATACTGGCTATAACATATGCCATAACGAAACTAGTTTTGTTTCATTTCTTATTTTATTTTATTTTAAATTGTAAAAGTCTGAAGTCCATAGCAGCTGAACTCCCTCTAGCTTTTTGGAATCTTTGCTTGGGCCGCCCCCTAAGATGCTTGCTGACTCTTGCACAAAGCAGCATGAGGTAAAGTGAAATCTATGTCTTAAAGCTAAATCTTTGTGCCTGTTGGGAAAAGGGAAATAATGGTATGTGCAATAGTTGCTGATGTCTCTACTTGGCATAAATTAATATCAGACAAATCTGAGCATTCACATTATTCTGCATTTTAGAGGCCAAGGAAGAAGCTAGAGTTAGGACATAGAAGGATAGAGGCAACAAGTTTTGTGCTATGAAATTCTAACAACATCTCAAAGGCATTGACTGTCTAGGAGAAATCCTAGACACAGAAGGTGGAAAATATCTTGATGTGTGCTCACTATTGACAACAAAATAAAGCAACCCTATATGCATAACCAGTAGTCACCCAGAACACTATAGTTCCATCAGACTCATTATTAAAATACCTGCAAATAGGCCTGTCCTGGTTGTGAACCAGGGGATGCCCTCAGCAACCTCTACTCCCAAGCCTTCCTCAGGGACTCCAGGAACCACAGGCATTGCCATAAGCCAGCAACAAACACCTGGACCAGCTCAGATCAGTGCCCACTCTGAATGGTCGGTATCCCCACTCATGGCACACATACCTATAACCGTGACATTGAAACCATAAGCCAGGAAGAGCATGACATTTCCTCAGCAAAAGCGAGCTGAAGAGTGGGAAAGAAGAGGATATTGGCTATCACAACTCATTTATAACAAATACGATATATTTTAAAGAAAATTCTGACTTCCTTATAATGTAAAGTTTCTCAACTATACTTTTCTCACTATGAGGTTTTCAGGACTCTAACCCTCAGAGTTGGAAAGACAAGTCTCTACTTTTAAAACCTGCTATCGGTAAGTAAAGACACCTAAGGACTCATTACACTTTATTCACATAAACCACTCAAACATGCGGCAAGATGCCATCCGTAATTTCATTCAACACAGACCTAATGAGGCCCCTCTATGTTTCATGCGTCCTTCCTGGTGCTGAGAACCCACCTTCCGGAAAGACCCACGTATACTTCTCCAGAATTCGCTGTCCACAAAGCCTTGCTCCCTCTTTAGAATGATTTCACACTTACAGACTCCCATGGGAGAGGGTTTTCTGGAGCACAGTTGTCCA
The DNA here is from genome assembly GCF_922984935.1 of Meles meles. Classification (NCBI taxonomy): domain Eukaryota; kingdom Metazoa; phylum Chordata; class Mammalia; order Carnivora; family Mustelidae; genus Meles; species Meles meles. The sequence goes on along the minus strand of NC_060069.1, from coordinate 23,634,333 downwards.
AGAGCCTTCCCCGCCCTTTTTCCGTAGTGAGCGTATTTTGCTTGTTGAGACTCACATAGAGATGGTTCCTTAGGCACCAAAAAAAAAATGGTGCATATTGTGCAAGATTGATGACATGTGCACTAACATACAGGCAGCAGCAAAACAGCATCAAAACAGCTGCACTCATAGAAGTGTTTTTTTGTTTTGTTTTGTTTTGTCTTGTTTTTAATATGTCTGGTTCCCTCCTTTTCCTTTTCTTTCTCTCTTTCTTCCTACTGTCTTTCCTTCTTTCCTCTCTCCTCCCTTTCTTCCTTACTGCCTTCCTTCCTTTTTTCTTTCTTAAACTTCTACCTCTTATAGTAGTCTTTCTATTTGAAAGAGATTGAGAGAAAAAGAAATGAGGAAGGGAGAGAGGGACTGAGGGAGGGAGGAGGGATGGAAGAAGGCCTTAGCTTGAAATCCTAATTGTCACAGCCCAGGGAGGTATGATAATAACGGATAACCTCTCTGCTTCAAGCTAAGGAATTCAACTCCCTTTTCCATATATCTTCTTTTATGGAGGACGGTTCTTACAGACTTTCAATATCTGCATTAAAACCCTCCTCAGAGCCCACTGTCAGTACATCATCTCCCTAACAAATTGCCTTCTGCTTGGTAATACCTTGTTTAGTTTTTATTTTCCAAAACTACACTTTGGAGATGAGAGAGTGGAATTTTAAAAGATATTACAAAATTAAAATTTCTGCCTGTTGCAGTTTCTAGGAACTAAAGCTGATCCTCATCAAATTATGCTAATTTACTGTATAGTGTTTAATTAAATCTTACCCCAGGCAATCTACTTCCAGGGTTTATTTTCTACAGCTTAGAACTTGCAAACATGAAAATGCCTTTCAATTTAAATTAAAAAAAAAAAAAAGAAAGAAAAACTATTCACTGAAGTTCATTTAGGAAAAAAATTTTACTTTACATCCTGGGCTTACTTCAGCCTCACTCCCTTCTCATTCTTACTCTTTGTCTCTTCCTCTTTTCAAGAAAACAAATGCTTCTTAGAAATTGCCTCCCTTGGGGCATCTGGGTGACTCAGTGGGTTAATGCCTCTGCCTTCCCCTCACGTCATGATCCCAGGGTCCTGTGATAGAGGCCCGCATCTGGCTCTCTGCTCAGTGAGGAACCTGCTTCCCTTCCTCTCTCTCTGCCTGCCTGTCTGCCTACTTGTGATCTCTGTCTGTCACATAAATAAATAAAATCTTAAAAAAAAAAAAAAAAGGGAAAGAAATTGCCTCCCTCTATCCTGAATAGTAGATAGGTACATATCTCTCTGTAATGGCAACTTTTAACTGGCCCATTTCCCAGACAGATTGTGTTCGGCTAAACGTAAACACAAGTGACTGAGGATAAGACGGGATCTCTTTCCGCAGGAAGTGACAAGGACTGTGTTGCTGCCACTGAACACGTGGGTCCCCGTGCCACCTGCTCCTCGCGTCCACTTACACGGGGAAAAAAGCTGACTTCAATAGGCAGCCTCAGCACTCATGCTCTCTCTCTCTCTCTCTCTCTCACACACACACACACACACACACACACACACACACACACACACACACGATGAAGTTACTCTCTCCTTTTAAACTTGACCCCACCGAATGGCCCTGACTCCATCATCTGGCAGCTGCATCTTTCCTTGTAGAAAACCACTGCGCAGCCAAGAGCTGCCGGAGGCTTACAGAACTTCTGGTAAACCATCATGCAAGGTTCCTGGGTCCTGTGAAAACAGAACCAGCCAACCAGAAAGCTAATAAGTTTTGCTTCAACCCGGCATTTTTTTTTTTTTTGTCCTTTTGGAGAAAATATTGCATCTGAATGTTATGACATTGTCCCAAACCTTGATTTTTAAGTAAACCAAATGCTTTCAAATCATGTTCCAGAGCAAGTACTATATATTACCTTTATAATTTTCCATCATTTCCTTGGTTTAAGTTGAAACAGTGAGCAATGGCCTCTGACACCTGAATGGCACACACAATTCAAAATCGACATAGTGTCATTGAGGTGAGAACTTTTCCCATCAAAGTCCTCTAAGCCAAGACATTATTTTACCCTTTGTTGTGTGGGCTTTTGCCCTTTCCAATTTAAGTCACAGAGAGGAGGAACAATCTCTTATACATCAAATCTACTCAACTTCTCTGCAGCACTTGTGGTAGGCAGCTTCCAAGATGGCTTCTAATGACCTCAGTCTCCTGGCATTTCCATCTTGTGTACTTCCTCCTACACTGAACTAGGGTTGGTCTGTGAGGTCAATGAAATACTGTAGAAATGTATGTCATTTCCAAATTTAAGTTATAAAAGATGACATCTTCCATCTTGGATACTCAGTTTGATCATATGCTCCTGAAGAAGCCAGGGCCATTCCACGCAACACTCAGTCTGTGGAGAAGCCCAGAAGACAAGGAGTTCCAGCCAACAGCCAGCAAGGAACTGAGACCTGCCATTACTATCTAAGTGAGGCTGGAAGCAAATCCTCCCCCAGTTAAGCCTTCAGATGAGACTTCAGCTCCTGCCACCACTTTGACTGCAATTTAATAGAAAGATTATGCCAGAATCACAAAGCTACCCAAATTCTTAACTCATAGACACTGGGATATAATAAATGTTCATTATTTTAAGCTGCTTGTCTAAGGGCAATTTGTTATACAATAATGTATAGCTAATACAGAAATGTGGGCTATCCTATCCTTTCCTCTTCTGGTATTTCAATCAAAGTCTGAATAGGAAAAAAAAAACTTTATTATTTACAACAGAGGGACTCAATGCAGGGGACTGGTTATACAGGTAATAGAAATGTTGTGAACTTAGAGAAGAGTGAGAAAACCCAGAGACTAGCAGCATCAAGCTGCCACACCCACCCTTAGACAAGAACAGCAAAAAGAGAAGGTGGTATTACCAGAGCCTGTGAGCCACATAACTCTCTACTACTCTATTCACTGTCTAACAGGACCTTCTGAGATAGTGGAAATTATCTATATCTGCATTTTCCAATATGGCAGCATTTAGCAACAGTGGCTACTTAGAACTTGGTGGTTTGTGCACCTAAAGTAATGAATTTTTCTTTTAAGTTTAATTAATTTAAATTTATATAGCTGTATGCCGCTATAAAATGTAGTGGCCACAATACTGCACATTGAAGCTCTAGAAGCTATAACCACAGTAGGCCATTCTCTTGGAAGCAGGAGCAGTGAAGGACATGTAGCTGCTGTGAAAGGTGTCATCAGAGCCAGAGAGGGACCAGGAGAGAGTGAGACCTTGACATCTCTCATCCCTCTCTAATTTCCTCCCAATACTCCCCACTGGTGATAGCTAATAGAAAGCACATTCCCAGAGCTTGCTTTCCTGTGGGATACAGAGAACAGCAGGGAGGAGGTATTAACCAAAAGGTAGCATATGCCCAAAAAAGGTGAGCCTAGTGGTGGGTATTATGGAGAGTACATGTTGCTTGGAGCACTAGGGGGTGCATAAACAATGAGTCTTGGAACACTGAAAAAATTAAACTAAATTAAGAGAGAGAGAGAGAGAGAGAAGGACTCAAAACCTTGATGAGCTTTAGAATGTCCATAGGCTATAATTTCTTTTGATAAAGAAAACACCACCATCTTGTTTTGGGTTTTACAGTCGCCTTGGATGCAGCCTTGGGACCTAGCCAATCAAATCTTTTCTTCCAAACAAATACAGCCTTCTCCCTAAAGGAATTCAAGCAAGCAAATGTCTCTTCATCTTGTTCTATGTGTTGAATGGGTTATTGTGTTTTACATGGTAAGCTGTAAACTGCTATATTAGTGGCTTAAAAGAACATATGTATTACCTCATAGTTTTCATAAAACAGGAATGCAGGCAGAGCTTAGCTATTTCCTCTGTTCAGGATCTCACAGGCTGTAATCAAAGTGTTGTCTCTTCTAGAGGCTTGACTAGAGAAAAATCCACTTTCAAGTTCACTCAGATCATTGGAAGAATTTATTTCTTTGTAGCTGTATGACTATGGCCCCTCTTCTGGGGGCTACCCACAGTTCCTGTCACATGACCTTCCAGTAGGCAGTTCACAAAATAGATATTTGATTCTTCAAGACTAGAAGGAGATTTCCTTGCTCCAGTCTGCTAAGAGGGACTCTTACATAGCAAAATGTCATCATGGGCATGACACCCCATCGCCTCTGCCATTTAACCCAACCTATTCAAGGAACTGACATCCCATCACCTCTGCTATGCTCCATTGGTAGAAACCAGTCACAGATTCTACCTGCACTCAAGGGGAGGGGATTTTATAAGAATATTACTCACTGGAGGTTCACCTTGGGTTAAGTCCTCCATACTGCTGGAGAACAAAGTCTATATCTTATTATCTTATTAATATTTGATGTTTATATTCTTGACAAACTTCATAGTCCTTAGCACACTAAGGTTGCTTTATAGTTTCTCAGGTTAGAAAATCATATTTCCAAAAAAATGCTCCAACATGCAGTAAGATGGAAAATGCATGAGCAGCAGGATAGAATGAGTGATGAAGCATCTGCTTGACTAGAAAACACAGTGAGATGCATAAGCTAGACAGCACAGGCTCGGGCACCTAGACAAAAGCACAGGCACAGTAGTTACTGCCTAATTCAGGAACATGGTATAAGATAGAAGTCATGCATATATGGCTGGATCACAGGTCAGGAGGCAGATGGAGTTCATTTGGCTTATATGTCATTGCTTGAAAAAAAATGAATCAGTGTTAACATTTTCTAATCAGAAGATATCACACCAGAATTCAGATTCCTTCTTGTCTCAAAATTGCCACAATCAGTGGGATGACTTGGGGCTACCTTCTTTAAACGAGGTGTGTATTTTCCAGCCCAATCAATCCTTACTCAGCCCCTTCCATTCAGAATTCATGTGAGTTTGCAACCTGTGATCTAAGGTAATACAACAAGGGGTCCCAGAAGGTGAACCAGGCTCAACCTCCAGAAACAGAGGAAATGATTAAACTTCAGATGTCCAGACAGATTGCTGAGATTTGGGGGTCTCTAGATGTGAAGAACATTGACCAGAGAGAGGGTCTACTAAGAACAAAGCCAGATTAAAGTTATAAGGAGATGTGCAGTACGGTGACTAACAAAACGTAATTAAAAAAAATAATAAAATAAAAGTTATAAGGTGACTGTACAGACCACAGCCTTTACAGACGAACTCAGGATAGGGACAGAAAAGGCAGCCACTTCTGTGGAGGTTGACTAGAAAAAGTACCTTTGTGCTACAGAATCCTATGATGAGAACTGGGACATTGAAACCCATAGGCTTTGGGGATTTGGTGCCCTTATTCACAGAGCAGTACAGTTGGAAAAGGGGCTTAGTGCTCCTCTCCCACCAGAGCAGAAGGGCAAAGAGCAGAGCACCATCCCCCAGAGAGGAGCAGCCCAGAAACTAGAGATAGGAACTAAGTCAACATCTAGAGATTCAAGTAAATTCCATGAAGAGATGAGGTATACAGTTGGGGCTGATAAAGAGGTTCATTCCACTCAATTCTTCAAGTATAAGAATCCAAATTTGTTTCAAGAAATGTTTATCTGGTTTTCTTCAGAATTAAGGTGTTAAAGAGTGTGTCTCCCTCTTCCCTTAAAAACAAAATGTCATCATTGAATCTCAGACATATTTTAAAATCATGAATGCAGAGCTTCGGGAACAATTGGCAGAGTTTCTACTCCAAAGGAAAAATCGCTGATTTTATGAATCTTCCCAAAGTGGTGGATAAAATAGATTACCCTTCTCTGAAATCTTTTTTTCTTCTTTTCTGCCTACCGCCTTTCCTATTTCCTAGTTGTCCCCTATGTAGATGTAGGGAAGGGTCAACTTCCTGTTAGTAAATTTCTGAATACTTAAACTTCCTGTCAGTAATTTCTAATGCTTGGTATAGTCTCTGACTCTTGTGATGATTAGTTGAGAGTAATTACTATCCACTTTCACCATTGGATGCTCACAGAGAGAAGTGGTTTGTTCTTGACTGGCAAACGTCTCAACCATGTTTGGCAGCCATTCCTATTCTTAGTTTATAAAGGGCCTGTGTAGTGATGAAAGGGACGGGTATTGGGATCAACCACAATGATGATGGGGGTCTGCTGAACAACTGCACAAAGCAGTAGCCACCAGGTAGGTCTCGGTGGAGGAGCAGCCCTCCCATCTCAATGCTGTCTATACCATGGTTAGTTTCATATGCAAAGAGTGGCAAGTATTTAACCCCTGGTGCTTAGGCATGCCACAAGCTACAAAGAGCAAAGTAAAACTTCTCCTGAGAAAAATATAACCTGGTATTATGATGAAGGTGAGAGTTCTTGAGAGAAGGAGGAAAAGAAATTCAATGGTAGGAGATTTCCCACTGCGGCAGATGGAGCCACATCCTCAATGTAAATATAAGGACTATAGAACCCCCCATTTCTTTCCCAGATCGCTGGCTGTCACTATTTTCTCCAGCCCTCCACCCAGTATCTGGAAGTCTCCACAGTGGTGTAAGTCTTCAGATTGGTTGCTTTTATTTCACTCTTCTTGAAAACCTTGAAGAAATCAGATGAATATTCATTAATTTGAAAAATTCGTCTAGCCAAATTCTTCAAGTCATGGCTCAAGGTTTATTTGCTCATGAACTCATCAAGTAAGTGCTCTCTGCATGTTCTGTTAATGGGATGGATGGTGCTGCTCCCAGGAAGGCAGGGTCACCACTTTTGATTATCACACCCTAAGGGAGGGAGCATGGCAATTTCTGTCCTTGAGGGATGACTTTATTGCCTCTCCATGGAGCATATCTCTGGCTTTAAGAGGAAGCTCTTTGGTACCAGGAATTTGGTAAGAAAACCTCCTTCTTTTCATCAGTGCCCCACCCTTCACACTTAGTACTCCCTTGAGTACCTGCTAAGTAATCAGGCATGTCTAGCTCTTTTATGGGTCTCTTTTCAGGGGAACTAGGTTCCAGTTCATAAACATGACTGAAATCTGGTTGCAAATATACCCCAAGAGTTAGAAGCTGATGCTGCAGACACGGTAAAACTCTATTGTCAGCCAGGCTCCTTTATTCCATTAGGGATGGGGCTGGGTGGGAAGGAACTACAGTGAAGCAAGTAATTTTGCAATTTAAGTGAGAAAACTTATGAGGAAAAGGATGAAGTTGGGGGGGGGATGGGGTCCATGACTCCCTTTTACAAGGTCAACAAAAGAAAGGAGATCCAGACTGCTACAAATAGATACACAGTCTCCTCATACTCTGTGACCAACAGAGTATAGTGTATCTCACTGCTTCTCTCCCTGCCTGTCTCTGGAACAAACATATAATCATATGTTTGAATCATATACACATAGTTTGTAGCATAGAAGAAGATCCAGATCACAGTTCTGGGGTTCCCAATCTCACTTTTCATCTGACACTTCTTTAGTCCATTTGGGAAAATGAATCATGTGGAACAGGAATGACTTACTCTTCTTCCAATCCTAACCTTTGCTGATCTACTTACTATCTGGTTATTCAAAACTATTAGGGGCACCTGGGTGGCTCAGTCATTAAGCAACTGCCTTCGGCTCAGGTCATGATCCCAGGGTCCTGGAATTGAGACCCGCATCAGGCTGCCTGCTCAGCAAGAAGCTTGCTTCTCCTTCTCCCACTCCCCCTGCTTGTGCTCCCTCTCTTGCTAGTCTCTCTCAAATAAATAAATAAATTCTTAAAAAACAAACAACTATTAAACAAGGAGAAAACATAAATATGATGTGGGATGGTGGTGTGTGTGTGCTGTGTGTGTGTGTGTGTGTGTGTGTGTGTGTGTAAGACATCAAGTCTGAAGATGACAAACTGAGGCTAAAAGCATGCACAATTCCAGTTCTCATTGGATAGTCTGGTCATATACTGCTCGGTAACAAACCTCCCCAGCAACACTCATTTATTTAGCTCATGAGATTGTAAATTACAGATAAAATTTTGACTTAGACTTACAAATACTGGCATGAAAGATTCTCTCAATTTATTAAGTAAAAAATAATAAAAATAAATGAAGAAATTGCAAAATAATACATATTGTACGGTCTAATTTCCAGAATTGCAAAACTCAAAAACACAGAATAGAACCATAAGAACCATATGTGTATACATGGTTTTGAAATATATACCAAGTGGTTGCTCCAAAGGAGGAGGAGTGAGTAAACAAACACCTATCCATTTTATTCTAACTACTTCTGTTTTATCTGAATTTGTGAAAATAGATGAAGTTATTACGTCAGTAATTAAAAGTAAATATATTAATTAAATAGACTTTACAAATCCATTCTGGAATCAATTTTCTAGGTGTATCAATGACTATAACTCATCATCCAATAATTGATCAGTGTCATTTGAACTGGCCACCAATACCTCTCCTTACTCTTCTTTTAAAAGATTTATTTATTTATTTGAGAGATATATAGGGAGGTGAAGCCAGGGAAAGGGCAAGAAGGAAAGAGAGAGAGTCCTTAAGAAGACTCCTTGCTGAACATGGAGCCCAGTGTGGGGCTCCATCCTAGGACCCTGAGATCATGACCTGAGCTGAAATCAAGAGTCGGATGCTCAAATGACTGAGCCACCCAGGTGCCCCTACTTCTCCTTACTTTAATACTCAATAGATTTTTTAAATCTATTTACAATATTCAACACTTATTCTTAAATTCAAAAATGACATGCCTTTGCTTCCCAATGAAGCCAGTAAATACATGAAAGCAAGAATCTCCTCTTATATTTTATTTCCTGCCCTCCCACCATCTGGTTCATTGTTAATGTACATAATAAATATTTGATAAATACCAGGTAAATTTAACTCACACTAAGTCTCCTTTATAGGCTAAAGATTTAATTGCTGTAAGTGTTTAAAAGGATAGAGACTACATACATACAGGAATACAAACATCTCCCTAAAATTTACACCTTTTAGTGAGTATTCCCCACAGTCACCGGTTTGAATTATGCAGAGGCAGGAGAGGGCAGGGAAGGAAGGACCCTTTTAATAGTCTGGCTATCTCTGTTTTCTGTGTCCTGTATCACTTTAAAAGCAGTCTTAAAATAGTGTATTACTGAGTTTTTTAGAGTTAAGAAGAAATTGATAAAAGAGGAAATTTTTGAGATCTGTAGATAAAATTATAAATATAAAATTTGTTACAGCATTAGTGATACAGCAAAATTGAGAAACAGGCTAAATAAATTAAGATCTTCACCTCAGAAACTGTTGCACAGACATGTTTTTGAGAACTAATTCAATACAGGTCTCCTCTGCCCCTAATTCTTTTTTTTTTTTTTTTAAGATTTTATTTATTTATTTGACAGAGAGAGAGATCACAAGTAGGCAGAGAGGCAGGCAGAGAGAGAGAGGAGGAAGCAGGCTCCCTGCCAAGCAGAGAGCCCTATGCAGGGCTCGATCCCAGGACCCTGGGACCATGACCTGAGCTGAAGGCAGAGGCTTTAACCCACTGAGCCACCCAGGTGCCCTCCTCTGCCCCTAATTCTTATTGAAAAGAATAGGTGAGGTTGAAAAGAGGGAAAATGTTATGCTAGCTCTGGAAATCAGGTAAGGATGCTACTTATAAGCCAGACATTTTATTTATATTTCTAAAATATTTATTTATGAGAGAGAGAGTACACAAAGATCATGACCTGAGCCAAAACCAAGACGCTGCTGCTTAACCAACTGAGCCACCCAGGTGCCCCATACAAGCCAGACCTTTTACGTAACTAAGTAAAAATTAGACTAAATAAAGAAATAGAAAAATAAAATCCCGCTTGAGAAATTAATGAAAGAGACTCCCATCCAAGGTGAAGAAAAATGTTTAAAAAATGGCAAATACTGAATGAATGGTATAAGTATATGATTAGTTATAATCCAGACTGAAAATCACAGATAATTCTAAACAGAAGTAGGCGTTTGTCCTCTTCTATGTTCTCCTCCAGGAAGGTAATATAAAAAAAATAGTTTTTCTCAAGGTACCACCTTACAAGAGAGGCACAGATATTTTTTTTTTCTTTTCATTCCTAAAATTTTTTTTTAAATTTAAAAATAGTTTTTAGGGTTTTCTGGATGGTCGGACTTGCAGGTACTTAGAGGAATCAAGAGCTAAAGAAAATGTTCTCATAATCTTCTTTAACCTAAATATGAAAGGCCGTCAAATTAAACATTCAAGGCCAAGTCCTTGAAAAAGAACAAATTCTTAGGTGCTGTGTATGGCCAGAATAGAAGAGAGAAGTGGCCCCTCCTAATCCCAGACTTCCAGTCACTGAGCCAAAAATTCTCATAGACCTATCTCCATCGCGAGGATGAGCTGGTGATGGATGCAGCACTAGTGACCCTTTTGGGCCATGGGTTCTGGCTTTTCAGAACTGCTTATCCCTGGAACAGCCACAGGATCAAGTCACTCCTCAGAACATCACAGATGTCCCAGGGCTCAAGCTCTACAGGGGACTCTCAACTCTTACTCATTAGCAAGTGCTCGTCCCTCAGCAATCCATGTCTTCTGAGGTCCTCTGCCACCAAATCACATAGAGATTTATGTCAATTTAAAAGTTCTATGATTGGGGCACCTGAGTGGCTCAGTCCATTTAGCACCTGCATTCAGCTCAGGTCAAAATCCTGGGACTGAGCCCCAGCTCAGCAGGGAGTCTGCATCTCCCTCTCCCTCACTGGTCCCCACAGCTCATGCTCTCTCTCTCGCAAATAAATAAAACCTTAAAAAAAAAAAAAACCCTATTGTTGGTATCACTACCATATCCTGTTTAACAGGACAAAGTGTATAATATTATTAACTAAAGTTTTCTTTTGTTAAAAGCTGTTACTTGTTCTTTCCTGTCATAAAAGTAATTGATAAAATTACTAGATTTTATTAGTATAACATTTATTAGTAGTAATAAAAATATAGTTTGTTCAATGAAAATAGAGATAAAGGGAGGAATGAACACCGTTTGTTTAAATACTGATATAATGCAAATTTAAAGATCATGCTATCGAAGATTGTAGGAAATTCTAACAATGCTCAATATACTCTAGGTATAGAATGTTTAAAAAAAAAAACACAGGCCCAAAATGATAACAGTTTGGTTACGGACCCAAGTCAGTAAACTGAGACTAAATACGTAAACTGAATGAAATTTCAACCTCTCCCAGAAATGCAGTTTTAATAAGTCAGTCAGAAATTTTCTGATGGGTTCCAATGAGTCTGCCATGGGGCCCTCTTCATTCCCCAGAGGAAGATGAGGTAATCTGCATTAACCCCCTTGCTCTACTCTCCAAGGGAAAATTATCTTGTCTGGAAAAATCCTTGCTTTCCTTTTGCTTATAACTTTCTTACAACGCCCTCCTTCCTACAAAAACCCTCCATTTAGTACAGTTTCTTTTTTTTTTTTCATTTTTCTTTTATTTTTTATTTGTTTATTTTCAGCGTAACAGTGTTCATTGTTTTTGCACCACACCCAGTGCTCCATGCAGTACGTGCCCTCCCTATTACCCACCACCTGGTTCCTCAACCTCCCACCCCCCCCCCCACCCCCCGCCCCTTCAAAACCCTCTGGTTGTTTTTCAGAGTCCATAGTCTCTCATGGTTCATCTCCCCTTCCACTTTCCCTCAACTCCCTCTCCTCTCCATCTCCCCATGTCCACCATGTTATTTGTTACATTGCACAAATAAATGAGACCATATGATACTTGACTCTCCCTGCTTGACGTATTTCACTCAGCATAATCTCTTCCAGTCCCATCCATGTTGCTACAAAAGTTGGGTATTCATCCTTTCTGATTGCATAATACTCCATTGTGTATATGGACCACATCTTCCTTATCCATTCATCCGTTGAAGGGCATCTTGGTTCTTTCCACAGTTTGGCGACCATAGCCATTGCTGCAATAAACATTGGGGTACAGATGGCTCTTCTTTTCACTACATCTTTATCCTTGGGGTAAATAGCCAGCAGTGCAATTGCAGGGTCATAGGGAAGCTCTATTCTTAATTTCTTGAGGAATCTCCACACTGTTCTACAAAGTGGCTACACCAACTTGCATTCCCACCAACAGTGTAAGAGGGTTCTCCTTTCTCCACATCCTCTCCAACACACATTGTTTCCTGTCTTGCTAATTTTGACCATTCTAACTGGTGTCAGGTATCTCAATGTGGTTTTAATTTGAATCTCACTGATGACTAGTGATGATGAACATTTTTTCATGTGTCTGATAGCCATTTGTATATCTTCATTGAAGAAGAGTCTATTCATATCTTCTGCCCATTTTTTGATATGATTATCTGTTCTGTGTGTGCTGAGTTGGAGGAGTTCTTTATAGATCCTGGATATCAACCTTTTGTCTGTACTGTCATTTGCAAATATCTTCTCCCATTCCGTGGGTTGCCTCTTTGTTTTGTTGACTGTTTCCTTTGCTGTGCAGAAGCTTTTGATCTTGATGAAGTCCCAAACGTTCATTTTTGCTTTTGTTTCCTTTGCCTTTGGAGACATCTCTTGAAAGAAGTTGCTGTGGCTGATATTGAAGAGGTTACTGCCTATGTTCTCCTCTAGTATTCTGATGGATTCCTGTCTCACGTTGAGGTCTTTTATCCATTTCAAGTTTATCTTTGTGTACGGTGTAAGAGAATGGTCGAGTTTCATTGTTCTACATATCGCTGTCCAGTTTTCCCAGCACCATTTATTGAAGAGACTGTCTTTTTTCCATTGAATATTTTTTCCTGTTTTGTCAAAGATTATTTGACCATAGAGTTGAGGGTCCATATCTGGGCTCTCCACTCTGTTCCACTGGTCTATGTGTCTGTTTTTATGCCAGTACCACGCTGTCTTGGTGATCACAGCTTGTAATAAAGCTTGAAATCGGGTAACGTGATGCCGCCAGTTTTGTTTTTGTTTTTCAACATTTCCTTAGCAATTCGGGGTCTCTTCTGATTCCATACAAATTTTAGGATTATTTGCTCCAGCTCTTTGAAAAATACCGGTGGAATTTTGATCGGAATGGCATTAAAAGTATAGATTGCTCTAGGCAGTATAGACATTTTAACAATGTTTATTCTTCCAATCCAAGAGCATGGAACGGTCTTCCATCTTTTTGTGTCTTCTTCAATTTCTTTCATGAGTGTTCTGTAGTTGCTCGAGTACAGGTCCTTTACTTCTTTGGTTAGGTTTATTCCCAGGTATCTTATGGTTCTTGGTGCTATAATAAATGGAATCGATTCTCTAATTTCCCTTTCTGTATTTTCATTGTTAGTGTATAAGAAAGCCACTGATTTCTGTACATTGACTTTGTATCCTGCCACGTTACTGAATTGCTGTATGAGTTCTAGTAGTTTGGGGGTGGAGTCTTTGGGGTTTTCCATATAAAGAATCATGTCATCTGCGAAGAGAGAGAGTTTGACTTCTTCCTTGCCAATTTGGATACCTTTTATTTCTCTTTGTTGTCTGATTGCCGTTGCTAGAACTTCTAAAACTATGTTGAACAAGAGTGGTGAGAGTGGGCATCCTTGTCGTGTTCCTGATCTCAACGGGAAGGCTGCAAGCTTTTTCCCATTGAGGATGATATTTGCTGTGGGTCTTTCATAGATAGATTTTAAGAAGTTCAGGAATGTTCCCTCTATCCCTATACTTTGAAGCGTTTTCATCAGGAACGGATGCTGGATTTTGTCAAATGCTTTTTCTGCATCAATTGAGAGGACCATGTGGTTCTTCTCTCTTCTCTTATTGATGTGTTCTATCACATTGATTGATTTGTGAATGTTCAACCAACCTTGCAACCCAGGGATGAATCCCACCTGGTCATGGTGGATAATCTTTTTAATGTGCTGCTGGATCCTGTTTGCTAGGATCTTGTTGAGAATCTTTGCATCCATATTCATCAGTGATATTGGTCTGAAATTCTCCTTTTTGGTAGGGTCTTTGCCTGGTTTGGGGATCAGGGTAATGCTGGCTTCATAAAAAGAGTCTGGAAGTTTTCCTTCTGCTTCAATTTTTTGGAACAGCTTCAGGAGAATTGGTGTTATTTCTTCTTTGAAAGTTTGGTAGAATTCCCCAGGGAATCCGTCAGGTCCTGGGCTCTTGTTTTTTGGGAGGTTTTTGATCACTGCTTCAATCTCATTACTAGATATCGGTCTATTCAGGTTGTCAATTTCTTCCTGGTTCAATTTTGGGAGTTTGTAGCTTTCCAGGAATGCATCCATTTCATCTAGGTTGCTTAGCTTATTGGAATATAACTGTTGGTAATAATAACTGATGATTGTTTCTATTTCCTTGGTGTTAGTTGTGATCTCTCCCTTTTCATTCATAATTTTATTAATTTGGGCTTTCTCTCTTTTCTTTTGGATTAGTGTGGCCAATGGTTTATCGATCTTATTGATTCTTTCAAAAAACCAGCTTCTAGTTTCATTGATACGTTCTACTGTATCTCTCGTTTCTACCTCATTCATCTCTGTTCTAATCTTGATTATTTCCCTTCTTGCATGTGGAGTTGGTTTGATTTGTTGTTGATTCTCCAGTACTTTAAGGTATAGAGACAGCTGGTGTATTCTGGATTTTTCAATGTTTTTGAGGGAGGCTTGGATGGCTATGTATTTCCCCCTTAGAACCGCCTTTGCTGTATCCCATAGGTTTTGGACCGAGGTGTCTTCATTCTCATTGGTTTCCATGAATTGTTTAAGTTCATCTTTGATCTCCTGGTTGATCCAAGCATTCTTAAGCAAGGTGGTCTTTAGCTTCCAGGTTGTTTGAGTTCCTTCTGAACTTTTCCTTGTGATTGAGCTCCAGTTTCAAAACATTGTGATCAGAGAATATGCAGGGAATAATGTCAGTCTTTTGGTATCAGTTGAGTCCTGCTTTGTGACCCAGTATGTGGTCTATTCTGGAGAAGGTTCCATGTGCACTTGAGAAGAATGAGTATTCTGTTGTTTTAGGGTGGAATGTTCTGTATATGTCTATGAGGTCCATCTGGTCCAATGTTTCATTCAATGCTCTTATTTCTTTATTAATTTTCTGCTTCGATGATCTGTCTATTTCTGAGAGAGGCGTATTAAGACCTCCTACTATTATTGTATTCATATCAATATGACTCTTTATCTTGATTAATAGTTTTCTTATGTAATTGGGTGCTCCCATATTGGGGGCATAGACATTCACAATTGTTAGATCGTCTTGGCGGATAGTCCCTTTAAGAATTATGTAGTGTCCTTCTGTATCTCTGACTACAGTCTTTAGTTTAAAATCTAATTTATCTGATATGAGAATCACTACCCTGGCCTTCTTTTGAGGCCCATTGGCATGAAAGATGCTTCTCCATCCCTTCACTTTCAGTCTGGGTGTATCCTTAGGTTCAAAATGGGTCTCTTGTAGACAACATATGGATGGGTCCTGTCGTTTTATCCAATCTGCAACCCTGTGTCGTTTTATGGGCGCATTTAGGCCATTCATGTTGAGAGTGATTATTGAGAGATAGGTTTTTATTGACATCGTGTTGCCTTTGAAGTCTTTCTGTCTGTAGATTGTTTCTATATTTCTGTTCAATGATATTCTTAGGATTTTTTCTCTTTTATAGGACCCCCCTTAATATTTCCTGCAGTGTCGGCTTGGTGTTTGCATAGTCTTTTAAGCCTTGCCGGTCTTGGAAACTCTTTATCTCTCCATCCATTTTAAATGTCAGTCTTGCTGGATAGAGTATTCTTGGTTGCATGTTCTTCTCATTTAGTACTCTGAATATATTTTGCCAGCCCTTTCTGGCTTCCCAGGTCTCTGTGGAAAGGTCTGACGTTATTCTAATGGGCTTTCCTCTGTATGTAAGAAGCTTCTTTGTCCTAGCTGCTTTTAAGAGGGTCTCTCTTGAAACATAATTCCCCATTCTAACTATAAGGTGCCGTGAGGACTTTCGAGAATCTAAAATCTTGGGAGGAAATCTTTCTGCCTCTAGTACATGAACGTTGTTTCCATTCGTGAGATTGGGAAAATTTTCATAGACAACTTCTTCCACTATATCTTCTAGACTGCTTTCTTTTTCTTCCCCTTCAGGGATTCCAATAATTCTGACGTTGGAACGTTTCATGGCATCGTTTATTTCCCTGATTCTGTTTTCGTGGCTTCTGAGCTGTTTGTTCCAGGCTTCCTCCTGATCCTTTCTCTCTATCTGTTTGTCCTCCAGATCACTAATTCTATCTTCTGTCTCAGTTACCCTAGCTTTTAGAGAATTTAGATTGGAATGGAACTCATTGAGAGCATTTTAACATCATCCCTGGAGGCTTTCAGTTCTGCCCTAACATTATGAACATCATCCCTGGTGGCTTTCAGTTTTGGCCTAATCAATTCTGTTTGGTCATCCATGGCTTTCTCCAACCTAGCTATTGCCTGGATAATTGTTAGCCTGAATTCCTTTTCCGACATATTGTCTATGTCGATAGCCATTAGTTCTGTTGCAGAAGGCCCATCCTCTGTATTTTTCTTCTGTTGGGTATTCCTCCTCTTAGTCATTTTGGTAAGAGATGACTGAACAGATGCAGCTGGATGTATCGATTGTGGTGCAGTCAAGGTGCACCCTGGAACGCTTCTGTGCAATCAGGATTCCCCACCCAAATGAGAGAAAAAAGAAAAGAAAAAGAAATAGAGGAGAAGAAAGAAAAAGAAAAGGAAAAGAAAAAAGGAAAAAAAAAAAAGAGAGGGAGAGAGAGACAGGAAAAAAAGGGACGATAAAAGAGAAGGCTCAGCCCAAATGGGCCCCAAGGTAAGATTTATGAAGTATACAAACAAAAACAGACAAACAAAGAGACTGATAAAAGTATATGACAAGAGAAAATATATATATATATATAAGCAAAAAAAGGGAAGAACCTCATCAGAAAGAACCCCAAGTATAAGATTTATATATTATCAGGACAAACACTAATTCACAGAAACACTGGCAGAAGGAAAAATTGGGAGAGTGGTTATAAATTCTCAGTGTGGGCGAGGAAGGTTATTTTGATTCTTCCTGGATGTATCTTGATGTTTTTGTTAAGGGACTCAACTTTCCTAAGTTACAGGGGGATTAAAAACTGGTTTGCCTATAGGGGTTGCATTGATTGGGGAAAGGGGATTACCTTGAAGTTTAACTCTATATGTATATTAGAAAATAAAAATTAAAAAAGAATAAACTAGACTAAACTAAGTTAAAATTTAAAAAAATTTAAAAAATAGAAAAGCAAAAGAAAAACATGGGTGTATGTATCAAAAAGTTCAGGTTAGAAGGTTATTAAGGAATTTGATGTACTGGACATCTCAGTGTGATGGTAAATAGGTTAAAAAATTATCTGTATGTATTTTTTTAAAAAAAAGAACCAGAATATTGGAAAAGAGTTATAAATAAAAGTTGTATTTATGAAGTAGTGGTGGTTGTTCTCTTGTAGTCTTCTTTTTTTTTTTTTTCTTCCTTCCTGGTTGGTTTTCTGGGGGAGGGGCCTGCCACGTGGGTTTTCAAACAATGATGTTCCCTGAGTTAGGTCCTACCGCTCCCCTCAAGGGGGTGGGCTCTGAGGAAACTGTTTTTTTCAGGTTTTTGTTCTCTGGGGGTTTTTATGTTCTTTCATCTGTTTTCTCTTGCCTTGACAGCTTTTGATGGTTTTTGGAGTTTTAGAGGAGAGCAAACTGCACCCCGACCTCCCTCTCAGAGAGAAGCCTCAGAATGCTCTGCAGAGCTGCTGGCAGAGTCAGTTCTGAGTCACGGTCCCTGGGGATGCAGGAGCTCCTTGTTGTACCCAATATCAGGGCAGTGACAGCCGTCTAGGCAGCTCCAGACCGCCAGAGAGGTTCCAAGCAGCGATCGCACACTGAGATTTTCCCACTATCCTGGGCTGGGAATGTCTGGTTTTTCTGGATGCCAGAGCTCCAGGCTAGCATCTATGAGCACCTCTCCCAGGGGAGGGTGTGGGAGGCGCGCGTTTCAGGATTGCCATCTGGCCAGGTTCCCAGCCCCTCACGGGAGCCAGACCCCACTCGTTCTCGGGCGCGCTGGCGGCTCAGGGACGGAGACCTGATTTCTCCACCGCACTCTCTCTGGCTCAGCGCCAGGGAAGACTGTCCTGGGTCCGGGGACTTAGGTCCCTGTCCCTAACCACCCCGATTCCCACTATTTCCCCCCGCAATCCTTTGCTCTTTGTTTTTGGAGTGCTTTCAACCAGACTCCAAGTTAATGCTGGTCCCCAGACGCAGGGCACTCTCGTATTGGGGTATTACTTTCCAATCGGTCAGCTCTGGTGGCTCCCTCCCCCTTTTGTTTATCTTCCGATATCAGTCCGACATTCCCACTCTGCTTTACCTGCCACTGGCGTCTTCTGCTCCTCTAGAGATCCAGACATGTATAGTTCTGATCTCAGGCTGATTTCATGGGTGGTCGGAGTTCTTTGGTAGGTAATCAGCTCACTTTGGGGTACAGGTTGAAATGGCGCCTCCTCCTACATCCCCGCCATCTTGACTCCCCCATTTTGTACAGTTTCTTGCCCCGCCCTCCTTTCTACAAAACCCCTCCATTTTGTACAATTCCCTGGAGCTCCCCTTTGCTTACTAAACAGGATGCCTTCTGATTCATGAGTCATCTAATAAAGCAGATTAGATTTATAATTTATTTGACCGAATTCTGTTTTTTAAAAAGAGTACACTCAATTTTGTTTAAAAAAGAAAATGTTTGTATGTATTTCTATTTAAGTATGTATGCGTACCTGTGTTCATGTATATATACGTGTGTACACATATATATATGTATACATACAGGTTGATAAAAGATATCTCCAGTATTTTTCATTTTTAGATGTTAAAATTACCTATAATTCGTTTTCTTTCATGTGTTCAAAATTTCCTATAATCAACACATCTTAAACTGATGAAAGTAATCATTTTAAATTTAAAAAGCTTAATATAAACAACAAATATGAACAAAATTATTTTCCTTATAGTAGATTTGAATTATAAATTCAAAAGAAGGTAAAACAGAACCTAAAGGCAAGCCAATGTTCAATACAATGTTCAATACAAAATGAACAAATTTTTAGTATTTATTGTAATCAATTTCATTTACCTAGCAATGCTTTAACTATATACTTGTGCAATATTCTAAATTCAAGTCAATATTTTTGATAAATAATACTCAGTAAGGTTAAATCAGTCAATATCCTACTGGGAACATTTTCTTGATTTTTTCATTTTTGTTTTTGTTTTGGTATATACTGAAAAGAATTCTAAACTTAATGGTCAAAGACTGGAATTCAAGACTGTATCAGGCATCTTCCAACTGTGTAAATTTGGCTATCACTTAACATCTCTGAATCTCTCAATGTTGACCAAGTACAAAACTTTGTTACACATTCACACTTCTTCACAGGATTACTGTGATGGACCAATATAATTTTGGAACTTTGTGTAAAATTGTATAAAGAGAATTGTATTAGTTTGGTGACCTGAAATCTTTGGTTTTGGCACAGGCACCTGTAATTGCTAATGGCAAACCATAGTAAAAAAAAAATTTTTTTAAGTTTTAAATTTAATAAAGGAAAAGAAAACATTTCCTAGTATATTACCCAAAGATACCAAAGAAATGGATGCATTATCTTTCGCAAAATGAAAGATAAATATAATTCAATTGCATTACTTATATACCACATGGAGAAATGAGGTCCCTGTATAAGTTTATAGCTCAGATCATGACCAACATACATTAGATCATGAAAAAATGCTTGCCTCCAAGTCATTAGTATTTCGAAAGTCAAAGAATTAATCATCAGAAAAATCTATCACTAAGATTCAGATTCAAATGTGACTGCAGAAAGTCACACAGTATCTATCTAGCCAAGAATATGTAGCTCAAATTATAATTGATGGTAGTTTATTTTTATGAGACTTTAAATTTTGTAAATAGTCTTTGATTGAAAATAAGATGATTGCAATGTAGTATAATGACAGAATACAGTCACTGATGATAGTACATGAAATTTGACAACAAATTGAAATACTTGGACAAAGAACAGAGAAACACTCAAATACCTTGGCAACAGATATAATTATGATGATAAAATTATGTATCAAACTAATTCTTAAAGGACAAGTACGTATTTGTAAGTAGGAAGACTATGTAATATGCATATATATGTAAGTCTAAGAACATTAAAAAATTCTAAGAGCCACATAAAGCACTGGAATTAAGCATAGTTACCAATTAATGAGGGCAAATATTTAATCATACATATGCATAAAGCATTAGAGCTTAGTCATGTAGCAATTTTACACAGTACAAAAATGATTGAAGATGAAAGCAGAAAAAAATATGTAGGTAACGGCAATTGTCCAATTACTGGAATTTCTGCTCATAAACTATTATTACACTTTTATTATATCCAGTTATCTGGGGTCCTATCACATTTCGATGACAGTTTGGTGACTTCATTATTATACCTAATTCTTTCAATAAAAAAATGGCTATCCCAGTAATTGAGAATTAAAGTATATTTAACACAAAAACATAATACACATTTTCTTATTTTGTTTCATTTTGTTTCTTAGTGGCTCCCTCAGATTAACATTATCACCACTATACAAGGAATTTAGGTGAGATTTGTTTCACTTAGTATTGACTTTTGCTTGACATTTTATATTAATTAGGACATATCTCCCCCAACTCTAACTAGGATTGATACCGTAGTAAAAAGTAATAGAATCTAATGAAGAGAAAGCCAAAATATATAAGGATTTAAACGCAGAAAAATGGCATTTCAAACTCGTAGGGGAAAACAGAATTCATTGGTACTATGCTTAATGCACAAGCTCTATCTTAGTAGATGGTACCTTATTTAACAGAGTGTCTGGCGCATACTCAACAACCAGTAAAAAACATTATTGATTAATTCAGTGAAGAAAAATGTTCAAAAAAAATTTGTTAATTTTCAACCATGTAGAAATTTAAGACTATAAAGAAAAAAAATCAAAATAATGATTTTTTAAAAAATGGCAATTGTTATAACTCATTCAGCTTTGTTTAAGCTTTATTAAGAAAAACAAATAAGCAAAAGAAAACAAACAAAACAAACAAAAGAAGAAGAAACAAGATATTATGGAAAATTTGGGCTGATCCAAATACATGAAGATGAAAAAGTCTGTAAGAAAAAAAAAATACAATTAAAAAAATGAAAAAATAGGGAAATATGGCATATGTTAAGACAAGAGTTAGAATTTGACAAATCGGGAAAAAAAATTCTAAGCTAAATTAGCCAAGGATATCAATAGGTAAGTTACAAAATACATATAAGTGGTCAATAATCCTAAAAACAAGCTTACTAATCATGAATAAACGCAAAAGAACACCATAATGAAATGTCATTTTTAAAAAAGATTTTATTTATTTATTTGACAGAGAGAGATCACACGTAGGCAGAGAGGCAGGCAGAGAGAGATAGAGAGAGAGAGAGAGAAGGAAGCAGGCTCCCTGCCAAGCAGAGAGACCGATGCGGGACTCGATCCCAGGACCTACTAGGATCCTGACCTGAGTCAAAGGCAGAAGCTTAACCCATTGAGTCACCCAGGCACCTCTGAAATGACATTTTATTTGTTTAAGACTTTATTTATTTATTTGACAGAGAGAGAGAGCACAAGCAGGTAGAGCAGCAGGCAGAGAGAGAGGGAGAGGATGACTCCCCCACTGAGCAGGGAGTCCATTGTGGGGCTGGATCCCAGGATCCTGGGATCATGACCTGAGCTGAAAGCAGATGCTTAACTGACTGAGCCACCCAGGAGCCTCTGAAATGCCATTTTAAACTAAGGAATTGCCAAAAACTAAAATAAAAGGCAATAGTGAAGATGGAATCTTCCCAAAGGTGATCAGAATGCATTGACCAAAAACTAAAGCACACTATACTTTTACCCATTATTCCATATATATTTCAAATCACTTATCAAAAGTACACATTAATACTGATACACAAAATAGTTCTCTATAATATCTACAATAGAAAAATCTAGATGCCTATAGCAGATATAATTAATTGTTTTCCACATCCTATTCTCCCCTTCTTCATTTTGTAATAACACCACCATTCTCCTCCCCAGGTTTTATCAGATGACATTTTTATAAGGAAGGAAGTTGCCCTTTACATAAAGGGCAAGGACACGGTGCTCATGAAATAATTCCAATCACAAAAAAAGGGCAAAACCCTTGAAGATGGAAGAGAAATAATACAGAAGAAATCTGGATTTTTAGGGGACCTCACAGAGCAAGGACACTCATCACAGCCAGTCCACTGGCTTATCTCAGTGCTCTATCAAGAGAGAGAAATAAACCTCTATTGTATTCGAATGACTAAAGTTCTCTTTGTTCCAGCTGCTTAGTCTCTACCCTACTTAATACAATGTCCAACAGTATAGGATTACCTAAATAACTTCATTCATTTCACAGACACTAGCCAGCTACTGAAAATCATATTCCTAAAAATAAAAAATGTAAGAAATGGGGAATGCTTATGGTGTGGAGATTATTTATTAATCTGGGGAAAGCTGATTAGTAAATAACAGATATAATAAATATATTAATATCTCAAAGAGAAAGAATACAAGGTTAAAATAGAGAAGAGAAAAATGTAACAATAGTTCTAGATCTTTGGGAATACAGATCATTTATTTTCCTAATTTACTATGATGGCTTTGTATTCTTTTGATGGAATATAATAAAACTGGGGGAAATCTTCAAAAAAAGAATAAAATAAAATTTCTTTAAAAGAACTTAAAATGCTACAATTGAATGAGGAGGTGCTTATACCTGGATATTTAAAGAGTGAATCCAAAAGTATGAAACAGTTATATTGAACGGTAAAGTGCTTTCTTCGTAATGGGAGCTTAATACATGTTTATTAAATTGGACCCAAGAAAATACTTTTTCCATGAGACCATTTGGTAGCATTTTAACGAACTCTTATTAGAATAGCAGGTTAGAGTTTAGCTGCAGTTTCAAAAATTTGCCACAATTTACAACATATTCAGCAATAGTTCTAGGATTTTGCTACAATCTATTAATTTTTTTCATATTAAATAATTCCAGTAAGTACTTATTTATCCTTTTGTGTGGCTTAAAAAATGATGTGATACCCAACACCAAAAGTGTTGTGAATCACTCAGCTTGCTTGGGCAGAAGATTGAAACTTAACTGAATGCAGCCTTTGAAATGGCATCATGGAAAAGTGAACAAGTGAATACAAATGTAAAATAGCAATTCACATAATTTTGTAGGTAATACGGAATTACAAATTCAAAAATATAGGACAATCTGCTTTTTCATGCTGATTTCTTTACTACTATGCAACATTTTTCTATTGATTTATTTTATTTCATTTTTTAGTTATTTCAAATACAGGCAAAGGACAGGAAGTAGTAGACATTTTTGGAATTCATGTTTCCATGTAAACTTCCCAACCCAACTGAGCCTAAACATCTTAACATATATTTTAAATGTGTCAACCAATGACAGGTAAAATTCTCTGGGGATTCCATTCAACTTTTAAATGACCTGATTTTTCAGTGACTTTGATGATCAACAGAGACTAGAATGAATAAATTCTTACTTTCCCAAACACAAGACCAAAGATGAAGGTTTCATCAGCCTTTGTTCACATGACAGTCAGTTCAATTCTTTTTTTTTTAAGATTTTATTTATTTATTTGACAGACAGAGATCACAAGTAGGCAGAGAAGCAAGCGGTGGGGGGGGGGTGGGGGGGTGGGAAGCAGGCTCCCTGCTAAGCAGAGAGCCCGATGTGGGGCTCGATCCCAGAACCCTGAGATCATGACCTGAGCTGAAGGCAGAGGCTTTAACCCACTGAGCCACCCAGGTGCCCAACAGTCAGTTCAATTCTTAATGAGTCAGTTTAGACAAAGATGGATTCGTTGACCATCTCCAAGCAGAAATAGCTACAATTACAATGTCTCTAAATTCACCAGTAACATTACATGAATTTAACTGATAGGTCTCAAAACATAAAAACATGAAAGCAAATACCCTGAGGTGGGAATTTATCTTCTGGGAAAGATAAGGTGCCCCTTGAGGATGATTCTAGCATTCTTCTATTCCTTGCATCTCATATTTTAGATAAAAGTTTGAGGATTAATCTGGATTCCTGAAATCCCACCTTATTAAGCATGTCCTCCTTTGCCTGATCAATTCTTCAGGTTTCAGGACAAACTTCACTTGCTCAGGGAAGCCTCATGATTCCCTGCCTCTCCCACTCCGCAGTCCAGGTCAGATGTTCTGCCAAATGCTCCCTCATCACTCTACACGATTTCATCCTGGGCTTGGCACTACCACTTACCCATAACCTCTACTTAATCCCATGGAGAACGGAACGATTTCAATCTTGATCACTGTTTTATCCCCAGCAATTATCGCTATGCCTGGCAGAAAATAGGCACTCAATTGTCAGATGAATGAATGAACGAATGAATGAACAAATGAACAACTAATGCCAAACAAAGGAAAGGGTAATGCAGACCCACCATTTCTGTATCACATATCCTTGTCTTGTTTATGACATTTTGAACAATAAGAAGAAAAAGAGACAGTGTACTTTTTGCTAATTTTCCAAAAGTGCATCAACTACTCCTAACCCATAAGAAAGGGCTTCTTCTCTTGGCTGTGCATTGGAGCTCTGTCAGCTAACATCTCTGAGCACTGAATGTAGATGAAATATTTCCATAGAGCATGCATATAAGAATATGTAGTAACATAGCTTACATTATTTTCTAGATGTCAAAACCATCTCCACATAAAAGCAAATTTCTACAGATTCAATCTGAAGTAAATTCAGGTAATAATGAAAAGTTAGGTGAACTTAGTTGCAGATTTGAACCGTGACTATTACTATCACTTTTCCCAACCACCAGCTGGGTTCCCTGAAATCAGAAAATCTAGTAGAACAAGAAAGATGTACTGAGACCCAAGTGCCAACAGTTGCCTTTGGCTCAATCACAGGTTTGAGATCATAAATTTGTACTGCTCATCCAATTTCCCCATTACAAAATTTACAGACTATTTCTTCTTTATATTCCAAACACTTTGCCACCCAACTGTGGTCCCCATCTGGCTGTAGCTCTCTCTGTATCAGTCCTGATTTTCTGGTTGATGATTCTACTATGGAAATAGTTTTTGAACAAAATGTTACAGAAAACAATCTCAGCTGCTGAAGAAATAGATTCTAAAATATCCTGTTTTAAATTTGTCTACCTTAAAAATCCAGAAAAATGGAAGCTTAATTTCCAGTATCTAAGAAAATTCAAGATAATTATATTTTTAAATAACAATCGAGAAGTGTTGAGTTCAAAATCCAGTGTATTTTTTTTTTTTTTAAGAAGTGGGAGAGAGGCAGAAGAATGGCATTTAGGCTTGATGTTTAGTGTTAATGGTTTATTATAGTCCTCGCTCGCTGCCCAGTCTCTATCATTCCACCAAGCTGGTGTGATTGAAGGGATGTGAATATTTGCTAACACTGCTAAGTTAAGTATGCATATTTTAATGATGCTTTTAGAATACACTTATAAGAGGCTCCAAAGAAAAAGATCTTATTACATTCTACTTGAGACAATTGAAAACTTCAAATATATTGGAATCTTATTGGTAGAAAAAGCTCTCAAAAATGAGGCCAAGTCTGCACATGAAATAAGAAGAGGAAAATTGAGACAAGTACCCAGATCTTTAAGGATAAGAGAAATATCTAAGCCTTTAAATGTCTACCCACTAAAGCAAAGGCTTGCTTTTCTTTCTCTCTCTCTCTCTCTCTCTCTCTCTCTCTCTCTCTCTTTCCCCCCCCCCCCTATTTTCTTTTTCTTTCTTCAGGTATGAAACATAGAGATAATTGTGGCAAGTTCCTGTTTCAGCAAACCTGTGTTAAAACAAACATAAATATCTGACATTTCAAGTCCAATTGCTACTTGTATTTTGCGGTTCTTGTCGGGAGGGAGCAGGTAATGAGAGTAGGAGCTTCTGGTCTCCCTTATTGCCTACGTATGGCAATACTAAGGAGCTCTGGGCTAAGAAGGCAAAGGGAGACAGCTTATAGTGGCAGAGGATCTTACTCCAAGCCTTGGGCAGTGGCTTTGGGAGATTTAGATGCTAATTTGAGCTTTCCTGTTATACCTGCATTCAGACCTGTTTCTTAGTTACTAAGCAAATGCTTTAC
This sequence comes from Meles meles, assembly GCF_922984935.1. Classification (NCBI taxonomy): domain Eukaryota; kingdom Metazoa; phylum Chordata; class Mammalia; order Carnivora; family Mustelidae; genus Meles; species Meles meles. The sequence continues at coordinate 23,608,132 of NC_060069.1, read as the reverse complement.
TTATGCCTCCAAGTCTTCATCATACTAATGGTACCTAGACTGCTGCCTGGTGGTGAAGAGTATATTATAAAATAACATAAGCAAAACACTTAGTCTTGTACCCATAGATGGCATGGGTTTGATCAACAGGAACTTGGAGCTAGTTTGCAATGGGGTCCAGTAGTACTTCCAATCCTATATATGTATGCATAAATAAGTGCTTTTTCATAGTCCTAAAGTACAAATATACCAGCTTTTGGGACCAGCTAACCCTGTATCATAGAAACAAGACTGAGAACCTTTGTCAGCCTCGCACTCCTATGTCAAGTGACCTCTGTCCCTTTCGTTTATAGCACATTCAATGCAGCACATTCAATACACCCAATGTAAAATGCAGTTCTGTCTGCTGCAAATACTTGGAAGGATGTTTAATTTTTGTTGAATATAAATTTAAATTTCATTATGATTTGATTTCTCAGCAGCCATCACCACCTTTGTGATCTGAGTATAGTCTAATCGATGATTGTTTTCCAAATGTAATACAACATTATGACAAATTTAATAATTTCTGAAGATTAATATAATAATTAACATTAATTTTGATCAAGACCATTCCTGAGTGAAAAAAAAATTCACTGATTAGCTGTTAAGAGATTTAGGTTTAAATTCCAGCTGTGTGATCTGAATAAAGCATTGGGTCTTTCTTTATACAATGGGCATGTCATCACCGTCTCCACTTCCTTCGTCCATATATTGTGTTGTTCTTGCGAAAGAAAACAGGTGCAGGTACCCTGTGACATGTAGGAACATTAGTACATGAATGAACAAATGGAACAAAAATGATAGTAGCAGCCTCAAAGTTAAATCTAGACTCCTCCAGTCTTTCTACATCCTTTGTAGTAAGTACTAACAGAGCATCCTGGGGGAGAGCGTGAGGAGGCAGAAGACCCTACATCTACATCTATGCATAGCAAGAAGGAAAGCAGCAGATCTAGGACCTACTGGCTCTAAGTTCCACCTCAGAGGCATGACCCAGGGAGGTTCATGCCACACTCAATGACATTCCTTTCCTCCACAAAGGTAAAAGCTTCGGGAGATGGGGGGTGGGTGGGTGTCTTTTGATTAGAACCCACCCTTCAGTAGCCATGCATATGGCTCAAGGAAGGGCCCCACAAGTCGCTTACTCTGGCTCCCTGGAAACTTCTGTGGCTTTCATCAGAGTTTGGAAAGTGAAACAAGGCCAGACATCGTTCCAGGGCCAAAATGGTTCGGAAACAAAAATACGCCGTGCAGCAAAACCCACCTAAGCCAAGGCAGCTGAATAAGCACCCAGCTCACAGCACAGGAAACCAGGCTGCCCTGTAAATAAAATTAACGTAATGAGACTCTGTCGCCATCCCATGTCTGAGCTGAAAAGTGATTTCTGCCAAGCCCTGAATCCAATCAGATAATCATGTCTTTGAATAAGCATAAGACTTTGAGCTAGAGACTTTTCAATGGAAATTTGGAGCACCCGTGCACCAAAATATTTTCTTTAGGATCGATCTCCCTGAAGAATTGTAGCACTGAGAGCATTTTCCCATTCTGTGATTCTAGTAGCTTGTTACTTGCCGCAAACTATTTTAACTAAGGAATGGCCTTAAGAGTGAACATGTACCTAAGGGAGGCAGGAAGGGAAGGAAGGAGACAGAGAGAAAGACAGAAAACAGGAAGAGACAGAAAGACAGAGAGGGGAAAAAAAGAGGTTTTCACTGTCCAAAGTACTTTTCTTTCAGCCCCTAAACTAATAAAGAATGAATGGTTTAGATACCCATCTCTATTCACTTTGCAAGAGAGTATCCCATGAGAGTGGCTAGCAAAAAAAAAAAAAAAAAAAAAAAAAAAGGAAAGCAAATTCACTCATAGAAACAAGAAGAGCAAAGAAAATTGTTACAGATCTGTCACAGCCTTATCTCAATAAGCCTGGCTGTGTGTTTCGGTACTTGGTTGAATTAATACATCCCATTAAGTAACCTTGCTGCCTCCTGTAGCCTGCTCAGTGAACAAGAGAAGCAATCAACGGCAGGTGACAATACTGTGTGAGTTCCTTGTTGCTGAATCAATGACTAATCCTACCTGGCTGGAACAAATAGAATGGTAGGAAATCTGCTCTGACTGCAGAATGCCTTCTAACATATTTGCATTGAAAAAACTTTTAATGATACGCTCAGCCATGGTAGTCAGCATTCTGTAGAAATACATCAGATTAGCTAGTTGATCCGCTACGGATTGATTAATTCATCCCTGCTCCATATATATCCCTCTGAATGTGTTCTTATATAACTTTGTGTTTCACTAGGCTGTGGATCTTCTCTTCCTTTGGTTACCCTCTAAGGAAACAGGTCAGGACTCTAACCATTGTGAACTCCCAAGAGTGGTCCCGGTTGATTGTCTTAGGTGAGACCTAGAGACATTTTAGGGGTGCTGAAAGGATGATGGTTGGGAACATGACAAATTGAGACTCATCTGAGTACATAATTTTAAAAATTTAGCTTTTGGAAGAAGTCCTGAAAGTTTAGAAAGTTAACGTGGAAACAAGCTGAATAGAAGAAATTAGCAAAAAAAAAAAAAAAAAAAAAAAGCCTGATTTTCTTTTTGTGTGTAGCTGTTTTGTCTTGTTTTGGTTTTGGTTTTTTAAAAGCAAGTTATAAAAGGAAATTCCTGAAGTAGCTACTCCTAGGTGATTGGAGGAGGAGAGTGGAATGAACTGAATTCTTGAGTATTCAAAGTAAACCTCACTACTCTATAGTGATATGAGGTGCCATGGTGAACATCTGTGCTTGAATCCCCATGATAAATAACTGAATCTCTCACACCCCACTTCCCTCATCCATAACATGGGAACGCTATCTATCAGAATTTTCCTGAGGATTCAGTGAGGTAAAGCACATTAATGACTGTGAATATGTCTCACAAAGGGTTAATACTCGATAAACATGGACATAATTATAGTGTTCATGCAGACTGTAAACTTGACAAACAACATTACCCACAAGCCTCGGCTGTGAAAGTTTGTGTGAACACAATCTGTGTGCCACCTAGAAGCAGAATTTAATTCAGATACAAAATCCATTCTAGTTATTTAAAAGCATACTAAAATGTAATTACTTAAAAAGTTTTTATTCATTGCCAAAGTCGAGTCTGAAGGGACTTAAAAATTAAAATATTTGAAGGATGACTGAACGAAGCAACCATCATAAGTAGAGATAGGCCCTGATGCATGTACAGTGGACCCCTGAACCATGTGGGGGGTTTGGGGCACTGAACCTCATGGAGCTGAAATTATAATGTGTAACTTCTGACTCCCCCAAAACTTAATTATTAATAGCCAATTGTGGACCAGAAGCCTTAGCAATAACATACAGTTGATTAACACATTTTGTATGTTTTACGTATTAAATACTATATTCTTACAATAAAGCTAGAGAAAAATATTAAGGAAATCATAAGGAAGAGCTGGTGCAACCACTCTGGAAAACAGCATGGAGGTTCCTCAAAATGTTGAAAATAGAACTACCCTATGACCCAGCAATTGCACTACTGGGTATTTACCCTAAAGATACAAACATAGTGATCCGAAGGGGCACGTGTACCCGAATGTTTATAGCAGCAATGTCTACAATAGCCAGACTATGGAAAGAACCTAGATGTCCATCAACAGATGAATGGATAAAGAAGATGTGGTATATATACACAATGGAATACTATGCAGCCATCAAAAGAAATGAAATCTTGCCATTTGCGACGACGTGGATGGAACTAGAGCGTATCATGCTTAGTGAAATAAGTCAATCGGAGAAAGACAATTATCATATGATCTCCCTGATATGAGGACATGGAGAAGCAACATGGGGAGGTAGGGGGATAGGAGAAGAATAAATGAAACAAGATGGGACTGGGAGGGAGACAAACCATAAATGACTCTTAATCTCACAAAACAAACTGGGGGTTGATGGGGGATTGGGATTGGGATTGGGAGAGGGGGAGCGGGCTATGGACATTGGGGAGGGGAGGCGAACCATAAGAGACTATGGACTCTGAAAAACAACCTGAGGGTTTTGAAGGGTCAGGTGGGAGGTTGGGGCAACCTGAGGGTTTTGAAGGGTCAGGGGTGGGAGGTTGGGGGAACAGGTGGTGGGTAATGGGGAGGGCACGTTTTGCATGGAGCACTGGGTGTTGTGCAAAAAGAATGAATACTGTTACGCTGAAAAAATAAATAAAATGGAAAAAAAAAAAAAAAGAAAATCCATATCCAGTGGCATACTGTATTGATTTTAAAAAGTCACATATAAGTGGCCCTGTGCAGTTCAAATCCATGCTATTCAAGGATCAACTGTATACATCACAGATAATGTCCCTCTCAGCTAAGTCCTCTGTCAAAGCTGAATGCATTTCTTCTCCTCCCCATAGCTTCTGTTTACGGTCTTTGTCAAGGCATTTTACAATATAAGGGTGATTTTTCAAGATATTAAAATTTAGTTTTTGAAGTTAAAAGCAGAATCTACAAACTCAGACCACCTTAAGAGCTGAAGTCTTTAGACTACCATTCAATTCAACTTCCACTCCATGTAAAAGTCGTTACCTGGAGAGTTGTCAGTTACACATCTGAACACTAACCATTACAAGAGCTCATTGCCTCCTAAGGCTTTCCACTCCAACTTCACATGGTTCTCGTAGTTTGAAAAGTTCTTCATGCTAAATTGCATTCTGTATCCTTGTAACTATTTCTACCACGTGCTAAAACAATGCAAAATTAATCTATTTATCTATTTTCTCTTCTACCTAAAACCCTTTAAATGAAGATTGTTTTCAGCGTGGCCCCAAAAATCTTTCTCCCATAAGCCAAACATCTACAGTACCATCAGAGAGCTACTTTTTTTAATTTCATGGAAATTAAAAATTGTGTTTTAATTTCATGGAAATTCTCTGATCACTCTCCTCTTGGCTTATCAATGAAGCACCTAATAGATAACAATACTCTGATGTGAACTGAGAAGCACAATTTGGGACAAGTGCATCAGCTTCCTTGGAACTGACAATAACCTGCTATTAATACAGTTCAAAAAGAAATTCGAGTGTTTAATAGCTGCACCATTTCGTTTCCTTGTAGGAGATTTGGTTTGTATAAAAACCTGCTCATGTTTATTTTAACAGCAGTCCGGATAGGTCTCCATCTCTGTTCTTTATTTTCTAACCTAAACAATTGAATTTGAATTTAATCATGTTCAGTGAGGTTGGGTGGGTTTTGGCTGTTTGTTCCAACTGGCCTACATCATCCTGAATTCCAAATTTATTATGCGTTCTTCGGGTTTCAGGTATTTGCACAGCTTCTCAGTCCACATCCAAGTCGCTAACCAGCTTTGTGAGAGGGACAGACACAGTGAGGTTGGGACTTCCTAAGCCGGCCTCTCCGAGTAATACCTGATGACTGTGCTCTTTATTAAGAGCTTTCCGATTTGTCAACAGGAGATCAGTAAAAACTGTCAAATGTCTTGCTCAAACTAATGAAGACCTGGATATTTTTAAAATATCATTCAACTTAGACTCTTAATCTCACAAAACAAACTGAGGGTTGTTCGGGGGAGGGGTGTAGGGAGAGGGTGGTGGGGTTATGGACATTGGGGAAGGAATCTGCTATGGTGAGAGCTGTGAAGTGTGTAAACCTGGCGATTCACAGACCTGTACCCCTGGGGCTAATAAAAAAAAGTTAATTAAAAAATATATATATCACTCCATTTAGAAGTCAAATAATTAATGTATTAAAAAACAAACCAAGGGTAACTTGAGTGCCTGCCCTTTTGAAACACGATTTGAAATCTAGCAACTGCTGCCCCTTTTCTGTGAATTCACCCATCATTTGTTATTGATATGCCTGTTTTACCCAAAAATTGGTGTCAAATGTATGAGTCTGTCACATCCATAACCCATTTCTCTTTCCTTTTTTTTTTTTTTGGTAAATTTCATAGTATATTTTCCTCAAGGATCCTGCTTACTTCTTCTTATCTGCTCTTCAAGTTTATCCCTTTCTCCAGAGAAAATTGGGCTTGATATTAGAAGTCATTTGAAGTCTCTGGGTATCTTCTTAATGTCATCTTTCATTTTCTGGAATAACACTATAGAATATATTGTAAATATATAATATTTTTATATATCTACATTGTTTATATTTATATTCTATATAATAATTCTAATATATTCTCATTACCATTTATTCTACTTCCCAGTTTGCCAAAAAAGTCAAATATAAAATTTCAAGGAGTTTCTTAAAAAAGGAACAAATGGGAAAACCTTGTATGTTCTTTTTAAAAAAAGAAAATTTATTTTTTTTATTCCCCAACAAGATAAAAAGTTTTATCTTTTTCATGCCATTTCTTAGCATTATTCTGTGTTTCCCAAAATACCAGTTCTGCCTCCTTTTGATGTGAATATAGCTACATTATGATTTGGGAAGGGAGGAGGAGGAGGCCAGGGGAGAGTCTTTTTCCAAGACTGAAATACTTACAGAATTTTAAGTTCTTAACAAAATTCTTACATATGCCTCTTTCTATCTTTTAAAAACTTTTAGTATTTTTTTCTTTTAGAAGTTATATTTTATATTTTTGCATTTATTTCTAATTTTAAAAAATGAGTTATACTCTGTAGAAATTCTTAAAGGAAAATTATATAAGAAAGCAAAAATATATATTCCTATATGTACACACATCCATATGTATGTACACACACACATACATATATTTTTCAACTTTAGACTACATCATATGATTTTCCTATGTTAATAGCAATTATTTGATACATTCTACCACATGGACATTCTCCTAATGTTGAACATTTAACTTTTTGCCAAGTTGTACTATTATAAATAATGCTGTAGTAAAAATATTTTATATTAATCATTTTCCCTATTTCTAATTATACCCATGTTAAAATAGCATTGTCCTAGCAAGAATAGCACTGTTTAAATACTATATTGTAGGATTTAATTTTTATTTGTAGGAAGAACATTTTTTAATGTTCTTTCCAAAAAGGGCTTTTATATGTGGGTGGCAAATTTCTGAATTCTTACTCATAAAATAATATAGGGTTTATATTAATTTCATTATGAAAAGTAAACTGGTTTCACAAAATTTTTGGATTATAATTCTTTTCCTTCAATGTTGGTATATGTTGTGTCATTGGTTTCAGGAACATCCTATTAAAGTCTGAGGACACTTGATTTCTTTTCTTTCATAGATACATTGGGATATATATATATTTTTTTCTTCTATTTAAAATATTGCCAAGATACAGGGCGTTTAGGGGCACCTGAGTGGCTCAACCAGTTGAGCATCTGACTCTTGGTTTCACCTCAGGTCATGATCTCAGGGCTGTGGGATCCAACCCTGCCTAGGGCTCCTCCTCAGCAGGGAATCTGCTTAAGATTCTTTCCCTCTCCCTCCCCCGATCATGCTTTCTCTCTCTCTAATAAATAAATAAAATATTTAAAGTAAAGATACAATATGGGGCGCCTGGATGGCTCAGTGGGTTAAAGCCTCTGCCTTCCGCTCACGTCATGATCCCAGGGTCCTGGGATCTAGCCCCACATCGGGCTCTCTGCTCGGTGGGGAGCCTGCTTCCCTTCCTCTCTCTCTGTCTGCCTCTCTGCCTACTTGTGATCTCTGTCAAATAAATAAATAAATAAAATCTTTTTAAAATAAATGAATGAAGATACAGTATGTTTAGAACTTCCCCAAAATAGTCTTTTTCCATGTACATTTCCAGGATCATTTTCTTTTCCTATCCAGAATGCTTCCTATATCTTGGGCTTTATCTTAGGATGTTGTTTCCAGTGGCCCTTGATTATGCCTCAAGAAAACTAATATTTATGCTTTCCATTTGAGACATTTTAAACTTTTTGTTTTATTCCTCTTTGCTCAAGCATTCTATAGTTTGTTATTTTCCTCCATATCCCTAATTTAATATACATCATTTTTCATATACAGATATATGTTGAGGGAAGGAGAGGAAAGTTGCCATCCCTTTCTGCTAACCAGATAAGATTTTAATTAAAAACTGCAAAAATATTTTTTAAATCTAAGTATATCAATGGCATCTCCATTAAACACATTAATACCTTTCCTCAGATTATTCACAGTCATCTGGCCAGAAATGCATTAAGGAAATTCTCTACCCCTTGAACCATGTATAATTTTATATTATCTGTCCCTGAAAGCACATTCTTCTGGATTCTCATTTCTAAGAGAGAAGATTCATGGCTGTTCCATGTCATATCTAGCACCAATACCTAACATGGTACCAGGCTTACAATACATACTCAAAATCTCTATGTGACTGACATATTTACTCTGCATAAAAAAAATATGTACTTGAATTCCACAATACTCTTAAGTCGTCTCTGTTCATGTCATTCATCCCTTCTGGGGTTGTGATTTCTGACTTAACTAGATGCCAGAAGAGCCATTGGTTAGAGCTAACTAAGCATTCTAGGAAGAACAGTCTTTGTCCTCAAGAAGACCACTAACCATTAGGTAAACAAACAAATAAATTAAAGACAGAGAAAACCTGGGGCTGGGTAGATCATAAAATGTGAACAGAAATCACCTCTCCCCATCCCCCTGCAAAAAAGAGCACCTACAGGAGCTCAGGGAAGGAAACTCTCCTTATAAGCTTAAAGGGAGGCTCTAGGCTTAATACTCTTTTGAGCTACAAAAACATCCTGAACACTTCCTTTTCAGTCTTTATCACACACACTTGAAAAGCTCTTAATCCCCATTTGTTTGACCAGAATATTCAGTTTATCTGTTCTCCCTATCTTGGTGAAGTTCAAAATATGTTTGTTTTCCTCAGTGCCAAAACGAGTATTTTACCACCTAATAAGAGGTTGTTACATGCTCACAAAATACAGTATGTATTAAGGCAAGAGAACCATCTCTCAAGTGATCTTTGTTTTGATCTGTAGAGGATTCATAGCTGAATTTAGGGAAACGTTCTTTCCCCAAGTAATTGCAATATCCATCTAATTCTAGCAGAAACAAACTCTTGTCATTCTGCTTATTCACACACCTACGTGAGCAAATGTAATTTCCTTGAGATAAAGTATGTTGGCTGAATTGGTAAGAAAGAAATAGGAAAAGTAATTATTCCAAAAAAAAAAAAAAAAGGAACAAAAGAACCCTAGGCTTGCTTATTAATTGTTTGGTACAGAGCCATGTTTTCAGTTGGAGAGCTTGTGTAGGTGTGTATCTTATGCCTGGCTGGGAAAGAAATAAGAAGAAACACACAACTTATGGAGGTATAAATACATGGGATTTTCTTTTGGCCAGTTACTATAACATGTAATGGTAGCTTTATACATATTCTTCCATAAATGTGATATGACGGTAAATCAACTTTTTTTTTCTTTTTAAAGAGTTTATTTATTTATTTGACAGACGGAGATCACAAGTAGGCAGAGAGGCAGGCAGAGAGAGAGAGAGGAGGAAGCTCCCTGCTGAGAAGAGAGCCCGATGCGGGGCTCTACCCCAGGACCCTGGGATCATGACCTGAGCCAAAGGCAGAGGCTTTAACCCACTGAGCCACCCAGGTGCCCCATTGTTGGTTTTTTTTGTTTTGTTTTGTTTTGTTTTTTAACCAGTAGGCACAAGATAGTCAGCAAGGATGAAAACATGACCTTCCATGATTTGCAAAATGTATCTCTGGCTGTTCAGTTTCTGCCCCACGTGCTACCTTTGAAGAATTTCTCACTTTATAGGACCTAGAGGGAAAGAGAAATTGCTCCAACGACAGAAGATACAGAAGACTCACTTTCCCAGCTCCCTTTGCAATTGTAGAGAAAGCATGAGACCTACGTTGTATTGGACATGTGCAGGTCCAGGGCATGAAGTCTAGAGTGGATCACCAGCAGCATCCAGCGACAGTGGCGGTGACAGGTCATGACGGTGCTCTGACACTCAGTGGCGACAGCCTAAGTGTCTTCAGTGGCCCGATTCAGTGGCAAGGCTTGATTGGGTTATCTAGACTCCATTTACTTCTGCCTTTTTGCCAACCTGGTTTTCCATCCTTCTAGGCAATCCAGTGAGCTGCCAACTATAGCCTCTTCCTGCTTAAAATACCCACAAATAATTTTTATTCCTTGTCACCAAGAACCCCACGAATACAATGGTCTTACCAATGATACTCATGTCCGAGGTTCTATTACTGCGTCCAACCCACTGGATGGCAATTCACTTTTTTACATACCTGATTCTCTTCTGTGAAGTCCTCCAGGACAGGCATAACTTTGTAGAGGGTTTTATGTTTTTTCTACCACCCATAGCTTTAGTCTATTGCACGATTCCTAATATATAGTAGGCACTTCAAAATGTGTATGAAAGTGAATAGTGCCATTAAAATCCTTTTATTGTTTCCCAGACAGATAATCCATTTCATCCTTTTAAATTAAAATGACCACATACTCTCCCATGCCTATGCTTGGAAAGATTGTGTTATTTGCTTCTGAGTTTGTCTTCTTTACCAGGTTATTAGCTTTGGTACAAAGACCAAGTCTTAGTTAAATCTGGATTCAGTATCTGATGAATAAATTATTAGTGAACATGAACACAGCTAACAAATAGGGAGCCATGACTAGAAATCACGTCCACCAGCGAGCTCCTGCCCCGGCCACTTTCCACGCTCTGAAGCAGCAACACAGCCAGCGCAAGTATATCATCACCTTGGCCTTTCAGCTCTTAGAAGAAATCCTCCTATAAAACACACACACCGGTTCCCTGAGGAAACCAAACAGGCCCCAAGGAAAAAGGAAGGAGACTAACGAAGCTTAGAGTGTCTGATTCTAGAAAAAAATGGTTCAAACTATAAGGTCTGTAACAAAACAATGATCATTAGCCATATAACAATGCCTAATGCATTATAACTTGTGTATGGATTATCTCTACTGCTCTTCTTAGCATACTTAGGAAAGATAAGTATTTTTACCATCCTAACGTACATATTAGAATACGCACTGTGGATTATTCCCTCCAACACATCCTCCTAGACTGTTATCTGTTCAAGCAGCAAAGACACTAAGGTTGTACCACATGGATTATAAGGAAGATATTTACTTCAATATCCCTCTTGAGCTGACGGTCTCTGCTGGGCTGTCTTGAATGTTTATTCAACCCATCCACAGTGTGGCATAGTGCAAGGAGGGCCAGTTTTGTAGCCAAAAGCGCTGGCTGCGCCCCTCACTTCCTGTGTAACCCTGGGCAAGTCAGCGAACTTCACTTTCCCTTGGTTTTCCTCTTCTACAAATTCCCTTGTGGGAATTTATTAGGTTCTAAGTAGATTATTTTATACTTTTACTATACGAAGCACTTAACAGGTGGCCACAGAAGGGAATGGTTGTCATTACTGTGATTTTTGTCAGGTGTTGTGCTCAGTACTTTACCCAAGTTATTTTATTCAGTAGGTACAAATAAGGCTCTATTTTTATCCCCATTTTACTGATGGGGAAACTGAGGCTCCGAGAAGTTAATAACTTGTATCAGATCTCTCAGTCCGGGATGTGAAGTGAAATTTCTCTGACGCTCAAGACCGCCCACCTAACTAGCACATGCCACTTCTTTTGCCATTATATGCCTCCTGCCTTCGCGACGTACTTCCACTTCCTGCAGATGGATGGATCCACTTCCTGCAGATGGATGGATCCACTTCCTGCAGATGGATGGATCCACTTCCTGCAGATGGATGGATCCACTTCCTGCAGATGGATGGATCCACTTCCTGCAGATGGATGGATCCACTTCCTGCAGATGGATGGATCCACTTCCTGCAGATGGATGGATCCACTTCCTGCAGATGGATGGATCCACTTCCTGCAGATGGATGGATCCACTGCACCACAGATAATGAAGTTGCCTTCCAGCCCGCCACTTCATTACTCACGAAGCTGACTCACAGCCCTCCACCGCACCTCGTCTCCCCCATCGGCCCACACCACCCCTGCTCTCACACTGAGCACAAACGCAGTCTCCTTTGGCCCTGTGAGGAGTACGACAGAACCTCCAGTGTATTTATCAGAAGAGCCTTAAGCTTTTAATAAATGGCCATTTCAGAAATACAATTTCAGAGATCTCTGGGAGGCTATAATTGGAGACGGTATTGTCACTAGTGGCGATGGAAAGCTGCCTGCATTTGTTTCTCTGTCCTCTTGCGTTCCCTTCAGGTACCACATAAAAGCAGTAAAAAATAGCTTAGCCATGCCGAGAGCTCCTGAAGGGTAAGCCGTTTCTTTGTCTCTCCCTGCTACAAGGTTGAGGCCATCCTTAAAACGGAAATGCCTACTGTAATGACTCACTGGTGGCTTCCTAATGGCCTGTTTTAGTTGTTAAATGTCTCATTTTACCTGATAAATCATTGTACCATTGCATCAGTTGTGTGTCACTAGGCTAAAAACACACCTTTGCTGCTGATCTTTCCAGAAACAACCCCACCCACACACAGTGCCTGTTCTTTATTCTGCATCCTACAGAGGCAGACCTACCTCCTGCAGACCTACCTACAGACTCCAAGCTCCTTAGGGTGGGAACGTTTTTGCTATTTGTTCAACACGATTCATTCCATGAGAAAGCCCTGTGTACCTTAAGAGTAGAACATAAATAAAGCTACCTGAGAGCCAAAGCAAGAGAGAGCCTAGAAACTGTCATGTTTGGGGAAATTAGAGATATAACTGATGAATCTGAACATGATATTAATTTTAAATGAAAAATAAGGGTGTATTCTCAAACTGATAATTCACTCTAGGAGAGGTACTATTCTCTTCAATGCAAATGGTTCAAAGGCTTTTCATAAGTAAACAAAATGATATGCAAAATAATAACTTATATGAAAAGAATATTTTCAAACTTAGAGTATCTTTGCCTTTGGACTGAAATTCTGTGGCTCCAATAAGATGATCTTTATGGAAACTTCTGATGATTGAGGGGAAGTAATAAGCAAAATATTATCTATGAATTTTTAAAGCTATTTCAAATGGTGTGTCTTGTTCCCCTATGACAGTTCCTATACCGAAAACTGTAAATAAAATTTCTTAGATTTGAAGGACCTTGTACTAGTCATGAGAAAAAAAGAAATCAGGTAGTATATACATATGATGGGCTATATTCGTCTAGTATTAAGATAAAATGGGTCATGCTACAGTAATGAACCAGTCCTACACCTCCCTGACTTAATACATATTGTTTCCTCATCAAAATTCTTGTGGCTCCATTGTTTTTCCAAAGTAGGACCCTTTTAAGTATTGACTCATGGTTCAGTTACTTCCATCTCGTAACTATACCATCTAGAACACACAGCTTTCAGGGTTGCCACGGCAGGTAAAGAGAAAGTTGGAAAATGACACAGTAGATTTTCACTGTTATTATGGGCTGAGCTTCTCTCCTCGAAATTCGCATGTTGAAGCTCTAACCATCAATGGGACTATATTTGGAGACCTTTTATTTGGACCTTTGTGGGGGTAAGTGATATTAAATGAGGTCATAAGGATAGGATCCTACTCGGATAGAGATGGTGCCCTTATAAGAAGAGACACCGGAGCTCATACTCTGTCTCTCTCCTTCCATGCACATACAGAGAAAAGGCCATGTGAGGACATAGCACGCAGGTAGCAGTCCATAAGCCAGGAAAAGAGCTCTCACCAGAAACCAAGCTTGCCAGTACCTTTCACCACAATGGTGAAAAAACGCATCTGTTATTGAAGTCACCCCAGTCTGTGGTATTTTGTTATGACAGCCTGCACTGACTGATACAATCGCCTTTGCTCAAATGTGACATATGTCTTCTCTGATCACAGACCCCTGGTGAGAACTAGGCAAATAGCTCTGTCTGACTACATGGGGGCTACAAAGTTCTGTTTCTCATACCCACAAGAGGAAAAGGAACCTCAAGACTAGTGAGCACTAGTAATGCCCATACCTCCACACACCCTTCCCCCCAAAGACATGAGAGCTAAACAAACTCTGAGCTGGGGAGGAAGACAGACAGGATTTCAGAAAAATAAGGAGAGCAAGAACCAGTAACAAATTAGTGTCATTTCCATCTCTCTTAGATTTAGCTGCAAAAGACAGAAGGTATATGAAATGAGTCCTCTTGAAATTATGGATAATTCAGAGAGGAGATGGCCTGACTGGCTTCTATTCCAGAAATTTCTGAAAGCAGAAGATTCCCCAAAGCACCATGGAAGCAACTGGATGACATCTTGGGGAACTTGGATACAACTACCAACCCCAGCATTGGGTTCCCAATGGCTTACAGGGGTTTTGGTAAAAGACTGAAGCAGAAATTCAAAAAGTCCAGAGGCAGAGTTAGCTGGTAGCCCAGAAGTTTCACTGGTAAAGAGAGGAACAGCTACTTAATGCTATGTTCTGCAAGACAGTGTTAACAGTAGGAGATGCTGACACAGAACTGGGATTTATGGCTTCAATAAGGACAAAAGGATTGCACAAGAGCAGAGGTCATGTGGCATTACTTAACCGACAGAGGCAAGATGGATGAAAATACTGTCAGGAAAAGCAAAGCCAAAGTGGCAACCAGGGTATCTTGACCCGCAAAGATCTGTAACTACAGCTAATAGACCGTGGTATTCCTAGGAACAGGATAGATGTCTAATAGTCTGTGGCATGTCAGGATATCCTCTCCTAGGTAAAGAAGAGTTGTCATGCCTCATACCCCATAGCTCTAAAAGAGATGTACAGCATTTGGTAGGTCTATTTGAACTTTAGAGGCAACTTATATCATACTTGGGAATATTGCTCTGGGCCATCGATCAGGTGACTCAGAAAGGTACTAGTTTTAATGGCGTTCAGAGTAAGAGAAGATTCAGCAGCAGATCCAGCACCCATTGCAAGTTGTCCTAGAACTCGGGCCATATGACCCAGCATATTTAATAGTGCTAGAGGTATACTTATTGAACAAAAATGCAGAATACTGTCCCTGACAAGCCTGAAGAGAAGAATCAAGTGCATATCCTTCAAGTTCTAGAATAAGGCCAGGCCTTTTGTAGGAGAATACTATTCACCATGTGAAAATCTGTTCTTGGAGTGCTAAGGAGCTCTAGTAGAATCTTAAGAGCCTGACTTGAGGATACCAAATAATTATATGTCTGGAATTGCCCATTGTGAGCCAATATTATCAGATCCATCAAATCATAATGTTGGATGGCTATAAGCAGCAATCCATCATATGATGGAAATGGCACATCCAGGTCTTAAAGGCATACATAACTTACATAAAGAAGTGACCCAGACTCCTAGAGCTGTTAGGTCATCCTGATGCATCTCTCTCAACTCATATCTTATAGCTACAGGGGAACACAGATACTATGATCAACTACTAGAGAAGAAAAACACCTAGGGCTTAGTTCCCTGATGGATTGACTCTACATGTTGGTGCTGGCTGAGAATGATGCCACACAGAAGCTCCAGTCATAAGTGACCTTGATTGAAAGTGGTAAAGTGAGAGGGGCCTGGGTGGCTCAGTCAGTAAACATCTGACTCTTGATTTTGGCTCAGGTCATGATTTCAGGGTTGTGAGGTTAAGTCCCATGTTCAGCTCCATGCTCAGTGTGGAGTCTGCTTGAGAGTCTCTCTCTCTGCTTCTGTCCCTCCCCTGGCTTGAGCTCATTCACTCTCACTCTCTCTCTCTCTCAAAATAAATAGATCAAATCTTAATATAAAAAAAAAAAGAAACAAACAACAAACAAAAGGGTGAACTGAAATCCTTCTAGTAGACAAAGGTGAGAATAGAACATGTGGTCATTCACTTTGTATGAAAGAAGAAATGACCTGTCCTGGAATGTAGAATAACCTAAATTATGGGCATTACTGAATGGCTTATCTTATAGGTCAGCTGCCTGAAAGGAATAAGGTCAGAGACCAAAAAAAAAAAAAAAAAAAATGTGAAGAGGCTTATATGTGAACCTACCAGAGAAGATACAAAACACGCTCTTATTTGTGCTTCATATTATAGCTCATTACAAAGTACCCACTGCCTCCAGAGGTGGAGAAAAGGCCCTTACACAGTTGCTATGGTGATATGAATGAAGGGTATACATGAGCCAAACAGCATGGGATACCTCTTACAAAGGTCATTGCCAAATCCCAAGCTTGCCAAGAGCAGAGTCTGATGCTGAACTCTAAATATGGCATTATCTTCTGAGAAGATCAGCCAACCACTCACTGGCAGATTAATTTATTAGACAACTCCTACCTGGAGTATTGCTTGCTGGAAATGATACCTACTACAGATATGGGATTGTCTCCCTGGCCTACAGTACTTCCATCAGCATCTCCCTGCAAAAATTTACAGAACACCTAATTTAGATAAATTTACCCTACCGTTCATCAAAATGGACCCCTTTTATGGCTATGAAGGTACAATTATGGGTATTTGATCACTTGACCCAATAGTCCTACCATATATCACACTACTCAAAAGCAATCAGCCTAATGGCATTAAGAAATAGCTCACTGAAGTCTCAAATAAGGTCCACCTCAGGCACAACATCCTTTGGGTTTGGGACACTGTGCTCTGGGACTTAGAACTGAAGCAATGGCTGATACACACGTTGCTATGTCTCTAAAAGCCAGAACTAACTGGCTAGAAAAATAAGGAATAAGATAGACGATGTTTGTCACGTCCAGTTCCCAGTTTGGGGAATTTGCTCTTCTTGTCCCTAAAACTTAAGGCTCCGCTAGATTGGATTCCATTGAACCTGAACTTACAACTACCACCTTGCCATTTAGGGCTCCTCATGACAGGAGAACATCAAGCAAGGAAAGGGATTACTATATTGACAGTTGTAATTGATCCTGTTACCATGAGGAGGTATGGTTGCTACTATACAATGACAGACTAGAAGGAGTACACATGGTACCTATGGGATTCTCTGGGGCATCTCTTAGTGTTTCTGGTAATAACCATAAATGGGAAATTGTAGAAAAACATGGTCAACAAAGGTAGAACAACTGAAGACTCACATCCTCAAAGATGAAGTTCCAAGTTAACTCTACCAGGCCAGAACCTTGTCTGCACTGAAGTGCTGAGTAAAGCTGAGGGAAATAGACAATGAGAGATGGAGAAAGGAGATGAGATGCAGAGGCAAGCAGTAGCTGAAGCTTACTCCACTAACCTTCAAGTTCGAGTCTTTTGTAGATTTGGGAGGTGAAATGCCTCAGCCGATTCACCATATTGAATAGTTTTTGTACCCTAATTCACATCTTCACTCACATCATTTACTGCAACCATTCATCCTACCACAAGTTTCTAACTAGAAGCTTCTACCTGAAGTTGTATATTATAGTACTTTTCTTCAGCTGTATTGCTGCTTTTCTGACTCTGCAGGGTGGGGTATCTCACTTAGGGTGAGATATCTCACTTAGGGTAGGGTAACTCACTTAGCACTCATATACGGAAATTCTGAGATGGGCAAGAAGTTACCACTTTACATGGAAACTACTGACTGACGGGGAATGGAAGTTGATGGATAGATAAATGCTCCTCTCTTCTGCCCCTTTAGTAGAATAGAAATGAATCTACTCCATCTTTCAGAGGGATAGGAAAGAATCCAGCCACAGGGGCCTATATTACTTTTCAACTCAAGAATGTATCCTTCTAGATTGTTTCACTGGTAAATTCTACTAAACATTTAAACAAGAAATAACACCAATTCTTCATAAATTCTTTTTTTCAAAAAAAAAAAAAAAAACAAACCTGAAAAGGAAAGAACATTACTCAATCTAGTCTATGAGGCTAGATATTATCCTGACATCTAAGCCAGATGAAAATATCACAAGAAAGGAAAATTTCATAATAATATCTGTTATAAATATAGATGCAAAAATCTTGAACAAAATACTCTCAAAGGATTACAAACCATGACTGGGTAGGATTTATCTCTGGAATGTAAGGTTGGTTTAACATCTGAAAATCAACCAATGTAATACACCTTGAAAACAGAAAAAAAAAATGGCCAAAGAAACCACGATCATCCCAAAAGATGCAGGAAAAGAAATTTGATAAAAGTTAAGACCTTTTTATGATTAAAGGACTTTAAAAACCAGGAATAGAATTTTTCAGTCCAGTAAAGGTCATCTATAAAAACACCCATAGCTAACAACACTTAATGGTGAAAATATTAGAACTTTGGCCCTAAGATCAGGAACAAGACAAGATCT
Organism: Meles meles; assembly: GCF_922984935.1. Lineage (NCBI taxonomy): Eukaryota > Metazoa > Chordata > Mammalia > Carnivora > Mustelidae > Meles > Meles meles. The sequence continues at coordinate 23,589,905 of NC_060069.1, read as the reverse complement.
TCATTCTCCCTCTTGTATTCCAAATTATACTAGAGATTCTTGGCACAGCAATCTGGTAAGAAGATGAAATAAATGGGACCCAGTTTGAAAAAATAAATGTATAATTATCTCTTTTTTTCAGGTGGCATGGCCATATATATAGAATATCCAAGGAAACCCACTTAAAAACTATTAAAATAGGGGCGCCTGGGTGGCTCAGTGGATTAAGCCGCTGCCTTCGGCTCAGGTCATGATCTCAGGGTCCTGGGATCGAGCCCCGCGTCGGGCTCTCTGCTCTGCAGGGAGCCTGCTTCCTCCTTTCTCTCTGCCTGCCTCTCTGCCTACTTGTGATCTCTCTCTCTGTCAAATAAATAAATGAAATCTTTAAAAAAAAAAAAACTATTAAAATAAACAAGTTCAGCAAGTTTGCACAGTACAAAAGAAGCTTTAAAAACACAGTTGTATTTCTTGTGCTAGCAATGATAAATCTGAAGGTAAAAGAAAGAAAACAATTCCATTTGCAAGTTAAAAAATACCTAGGAATGAAGTATTTAGGCAAAAGTATAAAATTTGCACTTTGAAAATGATAAAACATTGTTCAAAGAAATTAAATAAAAAATCAAACAAATTGAAGGACATCTGTGTTCATGGAGCAGAGAACTTAACATTGTTAATATGCCAATAGTCATGAAAGTGATCTACAGAATCAACACAGTCTCTAACCAAAACCCTAGTTGGCTTCTTTGTGGAAGAAACTGACAAGCTAAAATTCATACAGAAATTTGAGGGTCAGAATAGCCAAAATAATCTTGTAGATGAATAGCACTGGAAGCCTCCCACTGTCTTCATCCATTTGGACTGCTATAACAAAATACCATAGACGAGACACCTAAAAAAAACAAAAATTACTCACAGCTCTGAAGTCTGGCAAGTCCAGGATCCTGAGATGCCTGAAGACAGCTTGCTTCCTTACATAGGAAGGCCTATGTAAGGTGTATGTAAAGATGGCCTGCTTTTCGCTGTGTCCTCATATGATGGAAAGGGGGTGAGCGAGCTCTGTGGAATCTCTTTTACTGGACATTAATCAGATTTATGAGGGTCCCACCTTCTTGAACTTAGCAACTCCCAAAGGCCTCACCTCTAAATACTATTACTTTGAGCATCAGAATTTAACCTGTGAATTTTGAGGGACAAAAATATCCACCTGCTTCCCGATATCAAAACTTACTACCAAGCTACAGTAATTAAGACAGTGTGGCACTGTCCGAAGGCTAGTACACATAAACCAATGAAAAGAACTGAGACTCCAGAAGTATACCTTTACATATAGGTATACATGGTCATATATATGATATACATGTATATGTATGTGATATACATGTATCATGTATATATATATATAATATATATACATGATACGTATACATGGTTAACTGATTCTTAGCAAAGGTGCTAGGATAATTCTATGGGGGAAAGAACAGTTTGTCAACAAATGGTGCTAGAACAACAGGATATGCGTACGCAGAAAAATCAAGTGTGCCACTCCCTCACATACCATGCACAAAAATGACCTCAAAATGGATCACAGACTTACCTAAATGTAAGAACTAAAATTATGAAACTCTTAAAAGATAATAAAGAAGTACATCTTCATGACTTTGGGATAGACAAAGCCTTCATGTATTTAATACCAAAAGCACAAGAGCCAGAAGAAAAAAAAAGATAGACTGGCCTACATCAACATTTAAAATGTTTGTGTTTCAAAAAATACCATTAAGAAAGTTTTAAAAATTGTACAGATGAGAAAGAAATTTTGTAAATCATGTATTCGATGTAGTATGTGTATCTAAAATATATATAGCACTCTTAAAATTCAATAATAAAAGGACAAATACTAAAAAATGGGCAAAGGATCTGAATAGATCTGAATTGGTATTTCCAAAGGAATACCAATGACCGACGAGCACGCAAAAGATGTTCCACTTCATTAGCTATCAGGGAAAAACAAATCAAAACCACAATATGGTACCACTTCATACCCTCTACAGAGGCTAAAATCAAAGAGACAGATAGTAACAAATGTTGTTAATTAATGATGTAGAGAAATTGCAACCCTCAACATTGCTAGATGGAATAAAATGGTACAATCATTTTGGAAAACAGACAAAACATTGAACATAGGGTTATATATAATTCAGCAATCCCATTCCTAGAAATTTACCCAAAAAATTGAAAACATATATCCACACAAAAACTTGTAAACTAATGTTCCTAGCATTTATAATAGCCAAAAAGATAAGATAACTCAAACGTCCACCAACTAATGAATGGAAAAATAAAATGAGGTTTGTTCATACAAGGGAATGTTACTGGGCCATCAAAACATACGAAGTAGTGATACACGCTACAACATGGATGAACCTCAAAAACATGAAAAGTGAAAGAGGCCAGTCTCATATAATTCTACTTATATGAAATGCCCAGAATAGGTAAATCTACAGAGACCGAGAATAGATTGGTGGTTACCAGAATCTGGGAAAGAGGGGGGAGAAAATGGGAGGTGACTACTAAATGGGATTTCTTTTTGGGTTAATGAGAGTATTCTAACAATTGACTGTGATGCTGGATGTACAACTCTGAATATAATAGAAATGATTTAATTGTACATTTTAAGTGGGGGAATTTTAGATTACATGATTTACATCTCAATAGGGTTTTTCTTTTTTTCTTTCAGGAAGAAGAAGCTAAAAAAGAAAGAATGCAGGGGGAGGAGTCAAGATGGCAGAGAAGTAGCAGGCTGAGACTACATCAGGTAGCAGGAGATCCACTAGATAGCTTATCTAAACATTGCAAACACCTACAAATCCAACGGGACATCGAAGAGAAGAAGAACAGCAACTCTAGAAACAGAAAATCAACCACTTTCTGAAAGGTAGGACTGGCAGAGAAGTAAATCCAAAGTGATGGGAAGATAGACCGTGGGGGGAGGGGCTGGCTCCTGGCAAGCAGCGGAGCAACGGAGCACAAAATCGGGACTTTTAAAAGTCTGTTCACTGAGGGACATTGCTCCAGAGGCTAAACCAGGGTGAAGGCCACGTGGGGTCAGCGTGGCCCCAGGTCCCACAGGGTCACAGAAGGATGGGGGTGTCTGAGTGTTGCAGAGCTTGCAGGTATTAGAACAGGTAAGCCAGCTACAGAGACAGAGACGAGGAGTGAGCTCTTAGCTTGGGGTTACCCTGAACCAGTCACAGGCTGTATGAGCTCGGACAACAGCCGGAGGCCAGGGATGTGGGAGTGATTGGGTGCTGTTCTCTGGGGGCGCACTGAGGAGTGGGGCCCCGGGCTCTCAGCTCCTCCGGGCCGGAGACTAGGAGGCCACCATTTTCATTCCCGTCCTCTGAAACTCTACGGAAAGCATTCAGGGGAAAAAAGCGAACCCGAGGAGATCACTTAGCCTGGCCCGTGCTAAGGGCGGTGCAATTCCACCACAGGCAAAGACACTTGAGAATCACTACAACAGGCCCCTCCCCCAGAAGATCAACAAGAAATCCAGCCAGGACCAATTTCACCTACAAAGGAGAGTAGTTCAATACCAAGGACAGCAGCGGAATTCCAGAGGAGGGGAAAGCAAAACATGGAACTCATGGCTTTCTCCCCATGATTCTTTAATCTTGCGGTTAATTTAATTTTTTTTTCAATTTTTTTTCTTCTTCTGCTAAATTTTTTTAAACTTTTACTCTTTTCTTTTTTAACATTTTTTAAACTTTTACCCTTTTCCTTTTAAATGTTTTTTAACGTTTTAACGTTTTTCTAACATTTTAAGTAGTTTATTTAATATATATAGATTTTATCTTTTTTATATTTTTTCTTTATTTGTTTTCTTTTTTAACTTTTTCTTTTTTTTTTCTGAACCTCTTTTTATCCCCTTCTTCCCCCCCATGATTACGGGTCTCTTCTGTTGGTTAAAGTGAATTTTCCTGGGGTCTTTGCCACCATTTTGGTATTTTACTTCATATATTCTTCATATACTCTTATCTGGACAAAATGACAAGGTGGAAAAATTCACCACAAACAAAAGAACAAGAGGCAGTACAAAGGCTAGGGACCTAATCAAAACAGACATTGGTAATATGTCAGATCTAGAGTTCAGAATGACAATTCTGAAGGTTCTAGCCAGGCTCGAAAAAGGCATGGAAGATATTAGAGAAACCCTCTCTGGAGATATAAAAGCCATTTCTGGAGAAATTAAAGAACTAAAATCTAACCAAGTTGACGTCAAAAAAGCTATTAATGAGGTACAATGAAAAATGGAGGCTCTCACTGCTAGGATAAATGAGGCAGAAGAAAGAATTAGTGATATAGAAGACGAAATGACAGAGAATAAAGAAGCTGAGCAAAAGAGGGACAAACAGCTAATGGACCAAGAGGGGAGAATTCGAGAGATAAGTGACACCATAAGACGAAACAACATTAGAATAATTGGGATTCCAGAAGAAGAAGAAACAGAGAGGGGAGCAGAAGGTCTATTGGAGAGAATTATTGGAGAGAATTTCCCTAATATGGCAAAGGGAACAAGCATCAAAATACAGGAGGTGCAGAGAACCCCCCTCAAAGTCAACAAGAATAGGTCCACACCCCGTCACCTAATAGTAAAATTGACAAGTCTTAGTGACAAAGAGAAAATCCTGAAAGCAGCCCGGGAAAGAAGTCTGTAACATACAATGGTAAAAATATTAGATTGGCAGCAGACTTACCCACAGAGACCTGGCAGGCCAGAAAGAGCTGGCATGATATATTCAGAGCACCAAACGAGAAAAACATGCAGCCAAGAATACTCTATCCAGCTAGGCTATCATTGAAAATAGAAGGAGAGATCAAAAGCTTCCAGGACAAACAAAAACTGAAAGAATTTGCAAACACCAAACCAGCTCTACAGGAAATATTGAAAGGGGTTCTCTAAGCAAAGAGAGAGCATAAAAGTAGTAGATCAGAAAGGTACAGAGACAATATACAGTAACAGTCACCTTACAGGCAATATAATGGTGCTAAATTCATATCTCTCAATAGTTACCCTGAATGTTAATGGGCTAAATGCCCCAATCAAAAGAGCCAGGGTATCAGAATTGATAAAAAAACAAAACCCATCTATATGTTGCCTACAAGAAACTCATTTTGGACGCGAAGACACCTCCAGATTTAAAGTGAGGGGGTGGAAAACAATTTACCATGCTAATGGGCATCAGAAGAAAGCTGGGGTGGCAATCCTCATATCAGATCAATTAGATAATAAGCCAAAGACTATAATAAGAGATGAGGAAGGACACTATATCATACTCAAAGGGTCTGTCCAACAAGAATATCTAACAGTTTTCAATATCTATGCCCCTAACGTGGGAGCAGCCAACTATATAAACCAATTAATAACAAAATCAAAGAAACACATCAATAATAATACAATAATAGTAGGGGACTTGAACACTCCCCTCACTGAAATGAACAGATCATCCAAGCAAAAGATCAACAAGGAAATAAAGGCCTTAAATGACACACTGGACCAGATAGACATCACAGATATATTCAGAACATTTCATCCCAAAGCAACAGAATACACATTCGTCTCTAGTGCACATGGAACATTCTCCAGAATAGATCACATCCTCGGTCCTAAATCAAGCCTCAACTGGTATCAAAAGATTAGGATCATTCCCTGCATATTTTCAGACCACAACGCTCTGAAGCTAGAACTCAATCATAAGAGGAAAGCTGGAAAGAACCCAAATACATGGAGACTAAACAGCATCCTTCTAAAGAATGAATGGGTCAACCAGGAAATTAAAGAATTGAAAAAATTCATGGAAACAAATGATAAAGAAAACACAACGGTTCAAAATCTGTGGGACACAGCAAAGGCAGTCCTGAGAGGAAAATATATAGCGGTACAAGCCTTTCTCAAGAAACAAGAAAGGTCTCAAGTACACAACCTAACCCTACACGTAAAGGAGCTGGAGAAAGAACAAGAAAGAAACCCTAAACCCAGCAGGAGAAGAGAAATCATAAAGATCAGAGCAGTGGGGCAACCTGAGGGTTTTGAAGGGTCAGGGGTGGGAGGTTGGGGGAACAGGTGGTGGGTAATGGGGAGGGCACGTTTTGCATGGAGCACTGGGTGTTGTGCAAAAAGTATGAATACTGTTACGCTGAAAATATAAATAAAATGGAAAAAAAAAAAGATCAGAGCAGAAATCAATGAAATAGAAACCAAAAAAAAACAATAGAACAAATCAATGAAACTAGGAGCTGGTTCTTTGAAAGAATCAATAAGATTGATAAACCCCTGGCCAGACTTATCAAAAAGAAAAGAGAAAGGACCCAAATAAATAACATCATGAATGAAAGAGGAGAGATCACAACTAACACCAAAGAAATACAGACAATTATAAGAACATACTATGAGCAACCCTACGCCAACAAATTTGACAATCTGGAAGAAATGGATGCATTCTTAGAGACATATAAACTACCATAACTGAACCAGGAAGAAATAGAAAACCTGAATAGGCCCATAACCAGTAAGGAGATTAAAACAGTCATCAAAAATTTCCAAACAGGGGCACCTGGGTGGCTCATTTGGTTGAGCAGACGCCTTCAGCTCAGGTCATGATCCTGGAGTCCCAGGATCAAGTCCTGCATCGGGCTCCCAGCTCACGGGGAGACTGCTTCTCCCTCTGACCTTCTCCTCACTCATGCTCTCTCTCTCACTGTCTCTCTCTCAAATAAATAAATAAAATATTAAAAAAAAAAAATCTCCGAGCAGACAAAAGCCCAGGGGCAGACGGCTTCCCAGGAGAATTCTACCGAGCATTTAAAGAAGAACTAATTCCTATTCTCCCGAAACTGTTCCAAAAAATAGAAATGGAAGGAAAACTTCCAAACTCATTTTATGAGGCCAGCATCACCTTGATCCCAAAACCAGACAAGGATTCCACCAAAAAAGAGAACTACGGACCAATATCCTTGATGAACACAGATGCAAAAATTCTCACCAAAATACTAGCCAATTGGATTCAACAGTACATTAAAAGGATTATTCACCACAACCAAGTGGGATTTATTCCAGGGCTGCAAGGTTGGTTCAACGTCCACAAGTCAATCAATGTGATACAACACATGAATAAAAGAAAAAACAAGAACCATATGATACTCTCAATAGATGCTGAAAAAGCATTTGACAAAGTGCAGCATCCCTTCCTGATCAAAACTCTTCAGAGTGTAGGGATAGAGGGCACATACCTCAATATTATCAAAGCCATCTATGAAAAACCCACCGCAAATATCATTCTCAATGGAGAAAAACTGAAAGCTTTTCCATTAAGGTCAGGAACACGGCAGGGATGCCCATTATCACCACTGCTATTCAACATAGTACTAGAAATCCTAGACTCAGCAATCAGACAACAAAAGGTGATTAAAGGCATCCAAATCGGCAAAGAAGAATTCAAACTATCACTCTTCACAGATGATATGATACTATATGTGGAAAACCCAAAAGACTCCACTCGAAAACTGCTAGAACTTGCACAGGAATTCAGTAAAGTGTCAGGATATAAAATCAATGCACAGAAATCAGTTGCATTTCTCTACACCAACAACAAGACAGAAGAAAGAGAAATTAAGGAGTCAATCCCATTTACAATTGCACCCAAAATTATAAGATACCTAGGAATAAACGTAACCAAAGAATCTAAGAATCTATATGCAGAAAACTATAAATTACTCATGAAAGAAATTGAGGAAGACACAAAGAAATGGAAAAATGTTCCATGCTCCTGGATTGGAAGAATAAATATTGTGAAAATGTCTATTCTACCTAAAGCAATCTACACATTCAACGCAATCTCTATCGAAATACCATCCATTTTTTTCAAAGAAATGGAACAGTAATCCTAAAATTTATATGGAACCAGAAAAGACCTCGAACAGCCAAAGGAATATTGAAAAATAAAGCCAAAGTTGGTGGCATCACAATTCCGGACTTCAAGCTCTATTACAAAGCTGTCATCATCAAGACAGCATGGTACTGGCACAAAAACAGACACATAGATCAATGGAACAGAATAGAAAGCCCAGAAATAGACCCCAACTCTATGGTCAACTCATCTTCAACAAAGCAGGAAAGAATGTCCAATGGAAAAAAGACAGCCTCTTCAATAAATGGTGCTGGGAAAATTGGACAGCCACATACAGAAAAATGAAATTGGACCACTTCATTACACCACACACGAAAATAGACTCCAAATGGATGAAGGACCTCAATGTGAGAAAGGAATCCATCAAAATCCTTGAGGATAACGCAGGCAGCAACCTCTTCAACCTCAGCCGCAGCAACATCTTCCTAGGAACATCGCCAAAGGCAAGGGAAGCAAGGGCAAAAGTGAACTATTGGGATTTCAGCAAGATCAAAAGCTTTTGCACAGAACCAAAAGACAACTGACAGAATGGGAGAAGATATTTGCAAATGACATATCAGATAAAGGGCTAGTATCCAAAATCTATAAGGAACTTAGCAAACTCAACACCCAAAGAACAAACAATCCAATCAAGAAATGGGCAGAGGACATGAACAGACATTTCTGCAAAGAAGACATCCAGATGGCCAACAGACACATGAAAAAGTGCTCTACGTCACTCGGCATCAGGGAAATACAAATCAAAACCACAATGAGGTATCACCTCACACCAGTCAGAATGGCTAAAATTAACAAGTCAGGAAATGAGAGATGCTGGCGAAGATGCGGAGCAAGGGAACCCTCTTACATTGTTGGTGGAAATGCAAGCTGGTGCAACCACTCTGGAAAACAGCATGGAGGTTCCTCAAAATGTTGAAAATAGAACTACCCTATGACCCAGCAATTGCACTATTGGGTATTTACCCTAAAGATACAAACATAGTGATCCGAAGGGGCACGTGCACCCGAATGTTTATAGCAGCAATGTCCACAATAGCCAAACTATGGAAAGAACCTAGATGTCCATCAATAGATGAATGGATAAAGAAGATGTGGTATATATACACAATGGAATACTATGCAGCCATCAAAAGAAATGAAATCTTGCCATTTGCGACGACGTGGATGGAACTAGAGGGTATCATGCTTAGTGCAATAAGTCAATCGGAGAAAGACATCTATCATATGATCGCCCTGATATGAGGAAGTAGAGATGCAACATGGGGGGTTAGGGGGGTAGGAGAAGAATAAATGAAACAAGATGGGATTGGGAGGGAGACAAACCATAAGTGACTCTTAATCTCACAAAACAAACTGAGGGTTGCTGGGGGGAGGGTAATTGGGAGAGGGGGAGTGGGGCTATGGACATTGGGGAGAGTATGTGCTATGGTGAGTCCTGTGAAGTATGTAAACCTGGGGATTCACAGACCTGTTCCCCTGGGGATAAAAATACATTATATGTTCATAAAAAATAAAAAATATATAAAAATTAAAAGAAAAAAAAGAATGCACCTTCGCCTTGACTTTTCCTTTATCCCAGTTTTCCTCTCCCATGTCCCTATTCTCTGGACCACCTTTGGTAGTAAACTAGCCAACATAAACCCTGATTCAGGCTCTGCTTTTTGAGGAGAACACAGGATGGAAATACCTATTTGTGTGTGAGTAAGTGATTCTATTTCTCCTTGGAGAAACTGTCAAAAGGCAATATCACTACCAACATCATCACCTAGAGAAATCCACAAATTATCTCCTGTACTTATCTTGAATCTATGAGATAAAGGGGAAAACACCACATAAACTTTCTCAGAGACTTCCTTTCAAAGACTAAGAATTAGGGCAAGAAAATTACCAACATAATAATTTAGGATTTTAAATTAAGGATTTAAATTAGGATTTAAAAAGTATCAATATAGGAATGAGTAAGAGTACATTTCCTTCCCCCACAACTAAAAGCCTTGAGTTCTGAACTTGGACACTCTATGTTAAAGACACATTCATGGTTTTGTTACAAAGAGTTGCCAAGCATTCAAACAACTAGCTACCAAAGGATTTCTTGTTGGAAGGATAGACAGATAGATGAAATAACTTATTCTGGAAGTGGTGGAAGTGGTATGATTCTGGATCCATGACAGTCAGTTACCTAAAGGAGAAATGCACCTGTCTCCAGTATGGTTTAGATCAGGGTTCTATACTTTTTCTCCCAAATCATCTATACTTAGGCTTTGTGGGCTACAAGATCTCTGTCATCACTACTTACCTCTGCCCTTGCAGTGTGAAAACAACCAAAAGTTGCTGTAAACAAGAAGAAACTGAATGAGTGTGGAGATGTTCCAATAAACCTTTATTTATGGAAACCACATTTCTTCTAACTGAAATTCCAAATTCTTGTAAATTTCATTTTTCATGAAACATCATCCCTGCTTTGATGTTTTTGAGCCATTTAAACCTGCATAACCATACTGAGCTTATGGGCCATACAAAAGCAATAGTGTGTTAACTTCTAGAAGTAGGTGAGTTCTACTGCCATTAGCAAAACCACAAACTAGTGCCTAAAGAAAGGGCCCCATACTCATGTTTGGCATAAAACGAATAGAGCCACTCACTTCAAATGGACAATACAGCCAAAAACAACAAGCATCTGACTTAGGAACTAGCATATACCAAAATCCAGGGTTCTGTCAGCTGGTGTGTGTGTGTGTATGTGTGTGTGTGTGTGTGTGACCCACAGTGAATGAAAAAAAAATCCCCCCAAATTAAGTTTTGATCCTTTTCTTCCATGAGAGCAATAAGGCTTAAAAATATTCATCTCATTTTTTTTTTCATTTGACATATAAAGCATCCAATGTTAAACAGAAATGTCATCTCTCTCTCTCTCTCTAAGATTTTATTTAAGAGAGAGCAAGAGAACAAGCAGGGGAGTTGGGGCAGAGGGAGATGGAGCAGATGCCCGACTTGGGGCTTGATCCTAGGAACCTGAGATCATGACCTGAGCCAAAGACAGTTGCTTAACCTCTGAGCCACTCCAGTACCCCAAAAATGTCATCTCTAATGCTGGGGTATGTCTTGAAAAAGGTTGACTAACGGGTTCTGAAGGCTAGACCCTGAGGAATACTTACTATAAGGTCAGAAAGAAGACAGGAATCTCAATCCAGGGATAGAAACTCTCAGCTCAAAAAGGTATTTAATATCGATGTATAATAACCTTTTTTCTTCCTCAGCTAAATCCGCTCATTGCCAGAGGAGAGCCAACGTGCACCCTTTGAGATTTGAAGCATAGCCTGAAGCAGTCTATCATAAGGGCAGACTTTCTTTGAAATCTAGAGCTTTATTTTAGGAATGCACGTGCATTTGTATTCTACTCCATAACACAGCTGCGTGTTTGTTTTCATATAAAAATGGCATGTTAAACTACTTACCATCAAGGAAAACTGGCTCTCCTTGAGGATGCATTGTGTTTACCCTGTAGTTTTAAAGACCCCCAGGCCAACCACCTCACCCCCAAGGGTACAGGGAGTGCATTTGAAGAGTGTAAGCCATGAAAAGACACAGACCTTCAAGATTTTGTTCAGGTACTGAATGCTCACATTTTATTAACAGGGATGACTGAAATAGGTTTAGAGGTAGAGGACATCCTCCATGTTACAGGGCATGGGCTCTCCAAGTGCAGCTCTAGAACCCTACATCACCTTCACCTGGGACTTCTTAGAAATGAAAATTCTCAGGCTCACCACAAGCCTACTAAATCGGAAAGGCTGAGGATAGGGCCCAGCAATCTGTATTTAAAAAGCCCTTCAGAAGTGCCTGGGTGGTCCAGGTGGTTAAGCTTCCAACTCTTGATTTCGGTGCTTGTCATAATCTCAGGGTTTTGGGATCAAGCCCCATGTCAGGCTCCATGCTCAGCTTGGAGTCTGCTTGAGATTCGCTCTTCTGTCTCTGCCCCCCTTGCTTGTTCTCTCTCTCTCTCAAATAAATAATAAATCTTAAAAAAAAAAAAAAAAAAAAGGAAATAGCCCTCCAGGTGTCTCTGATGTTCCTTCGAGTTTGAGAGCTGCTTCTATAGTGCAAAGAGTTTGAAAGAGCCATAAAAACTTTGTTTAGGGGTGCCAGGGTGGCTCATTCGATTAAGCATCCACCTTTGGCTCAGGTCGTGATTGTAGAGGTTCCTGGGATCAAGCCCCGCAATGGGCTTCCTGCTCAGCGGGAAGCCTGATTCTCCTCCCTGCTTGTGTTCTCTCACTATCTCTATCTCTGTCTCTCAAAAAAATAAATAAAATCTTAAAACAAAACAAAAAAACAACTTTGTTTAAATTCATCCTGATGGTGGCAATCTCTCCAATCTCTCTTTGCCTCCTTGTCTCCATCTATAAAATCAGGATACCACCTTCCTCTCAAGACTGTCTTGAGAATTAAATCAGACACACTCAGACATCCAGAAACCAAGACAAAGCATCAGATGTCCCAGCATCATTATTCTTTTCCTCCTTTTCCAAATTCAACCCCAATACTAAAATTGAGGTACAGTTGGCCCTTGAATAACACAAGTTTGAACGCTTTAAACTGCTCGGGTTCGCTTACATTCAGATTTTTTTTATATAAATACAGTCCTGTAAACATATTTTCCTTATGATTTTTTTAAAAGATTTTATTTACTTATTTGACAGACAAGTAGGCAGAGAGGCAGGCAGAGACAGAGAGAGGAGGAAGCAGCCTCCCCGCTGAGCAGAGAGCCCGATGCGGGGCTCGATCCCAGGACTCTGGGATCATGACCCAAGCTGAAGGCAGAGGCTTTAACCCAATGAGCCACCCAGATGCCCCCCTTATGATTTTCTTTTTTTTTTTTTTTTTTGTTTTAAACTTTTTTTTTTTTTTTAATTTATTTGACAGAGAGAGATCACAAGTAGACAGAGAGGCAAGCAGAGAGAGAGAGAGGGAAGCAGGCTCCCTGTTGAGCAGAGAGCCCGATGTGGGGCTCGATCCCAGGACCCCGAGATCATGACCCGAGCCGAAGGCAGCGGCTTAACCCACTGAGCCACCCAGGCGCCCCCCCTTATGATTTTCTTAATAACATTTTCTTTTCTCTTATTTTATTGTAAAAATACAATATAGAACATATATATAGAACATGTGTCACATGACTATGTTACTGGTAAAGCTTCCTGTCAACAGTGGGCTACTAGTAGTTAAATCTGGCGCGGGAGTGGGGAGGAGGGTGTGGGAGTCAAAAGTTATACATGGATTTTGACTATGTGGGGGCTCAGTGCCCTTAACTCCATATTGTCCAAGGGTCAAGTATATAAGTGTAACTGAAATAACGAACTATTTCCATGAGATGATGTGAGATATGCAGCCGAAATATTTCCCACAAGACGCTCTCACCATGGTGTGTCCTCTCATCCACATTATTTGCACATTCCTGACGCTTAGCATATGGAATTTTAAAATCAAGTAATTATCCGAGTTGAGAAATATTTAGGCTAAAAAGTACTCGTGACAAATCAATTTTCAAGCAGCATATTTTGTCTTTGATTTTAAGAGTTCTTTGGGGAACATTCATTTATAAATTATCCAATTTAAAGTAGAAAAAAATTCTCTGAAATACCAACTTCAAAGAATAGTAAATTGTAAAGGGCACCATTTCCTTCTACATCCCAAATTAGAGCAAAATCTTTAAGGCATTCTTCTGGTCTCTCTCAAAATCAGAGACTACACGTACTCTTCTTTCCTCATCTAGTCAGTCGAAACATTCATATAACCCTGAATACCTATCATGAGACACTCAGTTCAGATCTACAGAGAAAACAAATAGGCCAAAACAAAACAAAAAATTCTTTAAAATGAGCAGAGGGGAGTTACACTGCTATTTTTTTTAGTTGAATAATCTCAGTTTATTTCACTAAACAAGGTATTTTTCATCTGTTAAAACCTCTGTCTTTTCTAAGTGGCTTCCACAAAAATATACAGCAAAATACAATTAAAAATGAATCCATGGAGAGGTGCCTGGGTGGCTCAGTGGGTTAAAGCCTCTGCCTTCGGCTCAGGTCATAATCCCAGAGTCCTGAGATCGAGCCCCGCATGGGGCTCTCTGCTCTGTGGAGGGCCTGCTTCCTCCTCTCTCTCTGCCTGCCTCTCTGCCTAGTTGTGATTTCTCTCTGTCAAATAAATAAAATATTTAAAAAAAATAAAAAATAATAATAAATGGAAGCATTTAAAAAAAAAAAAGAAAAAAGAAAATGAATCCGTGGAGACAAAATTAGAAGAGTGTCAAAATGTAACTAGCAGTAAATACTGAAAAGTGTGTTGCCTCAGTTTTCTTCTTTTTAATAACACTTTTGAAAGGACTGCAGAAATCCACACCACATACATATACGCATACATACACATGTGTTCTTATATGCTCGGTTTCTCTCACAAACACATATGTACAAGCTCCATTTTCTATGTAAAGTAACAGGAGAATAAACCTTAAGAACACAGCCTCTCAAATATTTAATTTTTGATTATTTGTGAAAGAATTACATGCAAGGTTATGCATAAAAATGTGGCTCTGAAAATAACTGGGAAAAAACACATAATTTGGGGGGTTATGATATGGAGGATAATTTGGTATAGGGGTATATTTTACCTTACTTAAAAGAAAAACCCATTTTCAAATATGCTTAGCACCACTACACCCTGAAGTAGAAATCAGTTATGAACCATTGGTAAACTAATTCCTACTTCTTCTTCTTTATCCTTTAGAACAGGCTCCCAAAGGGACTCCATTAGGCAAAATCTTGCTGACCTGCTCATTATTGTACACTCCCATACAGAACTTGGGCTCTGCATTATTTAAAGCATTATCTTAAGTCATCTTGTCACTAATTCACATAATTATCTCTGTTTTAATCTATATGGGATAATGGTATTTCAGAGGCAAAGTAGATTTGTCTACCTATTTGACCGAGATTGAAAAAGAGCAAACTTTCTAAATCTGGAGTTTGGAATCCAACGGTGGTGAAATTCTTCTGGAATATCCTCCCACAGCACCCAGATAATCAAAGGATAATGCAAAGGCCACCAGAACTTTAAAAGAAAACAGGAGGAAGAGAAGGTTTGTTGAGTTTATTAACTTGCCAGGCAAGAGAGAACACAGCAGAGAAACACTAACGGAATAGTTGTGGAGGAGAGAGACAAAGAAATCAGGGTTTTTTTTAATCACTAGAAAAATGGATGGGGTGCCTGGGTGGCTCAGTGTGTTAGGCCTCTGCCTTTGGCTCAGGTCTTGATCTCAGGGTCCTGGGATCGAGCCCCACAAGGGGCTCTCTGCTCAGTGGGAGGGCTGCTTCCCCCTCTCCCTCTGCCTGCTGCTCTGCCTACTTGTGATCTCTCTCTGTCAAATAAACAAATAAAATCTTAAAAAAAAAAGAAAGAAAGAAAGAAAGAAAAAGAAAAGAAAAGAAAAATGGGGGTGGTTCAGATGGCTAGGCTAATTAAGGTTGACCAACCACAACTCTACATAAGACAGAATGAGTCCATAAGTCTGAATATGGTTGACTAAAATAAATCCTTTGTTCCTTCTACAGAATATCTTTAGGTACATCTGAAGAGGTCAGCTTTCTGGAGGGTTATAGGTCCTTTTACATGTTCAGTTGTGATGAAACACAGCATTTGCACATATACATTTGTACAACACTGACAGTGAAATAATTTTGTTGAAAGTTTGGAATTTAAGAACTGGGCTCTGCAATCAGACTGTCTGGGTATGAATCTTAGCTCCACCACTTACTGGCTCTTTGATATTGATATTGGGAAGACTGTGGAATCTTTCCTGGTTTCAGTGTCCTCATCTGTGACACGGGGATAATAAAAGGATCCCTTCCTATGGTAGCTGCAAGTATTACATCTATTAATACATTGGTCCATACTTATTTGTTGCTTAATAAATGTAAGACATTATTAGAAATATCTTCCCCGTGGAACCACAGAAGATTGTTGATGGATAGACCTTGTCATTTTTCTCTCTCTCCCAAAGGAAATTAAAATTCTAGGTTGGAAAGTGATACAAACTTTCATTCAACATCGATTCATTCATTCAGTGACTTGCATTCGTGGAGTGCCTACGAGGTACCAGGCCTGGCAGAACTCATAGTCTAATGGGAAACACAGACACACAGGTAATTAAGAGTCTGTGTTGAGAGGAAAATAAAGAAGGCATAATGAGAAACAAAAATGGTATATTTCACACAGGAGTTGGGACTGGAGAGGTAGATAATTCTTTAAGAATCTGAGAGAAGGTGAGCTCAGCTATAATTAACTAGTTTTCTATGACTCACTTTTTACTCATGTAAAAAGTTCTAGAAATATTATACTCACAGAGTTATAATTTCTTCCCATTTAGCAAATATTTTTGAGAAACTCCTTGCTAAGAATTGCAAATACATGCATTTTTTGCTTCAATATTAAATATACTCAGAAACTTTGCATCTTTTATGGGAAAAATAAGATTTTATGGAAAAAATAAAATTGGGGTAAGCCAGTCAAAACTTATGAAACTTTGGTCTAGAACCTCAATGCACACAATAATTATCTTAGTAAGAAATACCAGCACAACTAAATCTCTGCCATCACTTGAACCTACCATCTTTTGCAAGCCCTATACCTTGGGTTTGCGTTCCTCCTTGCAGATCTAGGTTCTTGAGACATTTACTTTTAATAGTTTCATCGAAATTAGAACTATAATCTTGAGGGGATCAGAAAATGCCACCCCCAAATATTCCACTTCAGAATACTGATTCTTTTGATAGCAGATGCAGGAAGGGCTTTCTGACCTCCCCCTTTCTACCTAGAAGCAGGACCTATCATTTCCTGTGAGAAAAGTGCCGTTCCTTCACAAAGAAGAGAACATTCTTTTCTTTTTTTTTTTTTTTAAGTTTTATTTATTTATTTGTGTGTGTGAGAAAGAAAGAGCTCAGGGATAGGAGGGGAAGAGGGAGACAGGTCTCCAGCAGACTCCGTGCTGAGAACAGGACCCAACACAAGGCCCGATCTCCGGACCCTGAGATCACAATCTGAGCCAAAAACCAAGAGTCCTACACCTAACAGACTGTACCACCCAGGCGCTTTGAAAAGAGGAGTACATTTTATCACCAGAGACGCAAAGCTGATGCCAAAATGTATCAGTACAAACAAACCTATGAAAATGACCCTCATCTTCCCTTAGTTCCCTCCACGTTCCCTAATAACTGCCCCTGCTGCAAACTCCCTTTCCCTTTGTCACAATTTCTTGTTCTCTGTTAAAACGGTAGATACAGCTCTTGGGTCTATCCAATTCTTAGGGTATTTGTTTCTTTTTTATGAAGGCTTTCATGTTCCATGAAATATTAACATCAAATAAACTTTGCAAGGTTTTCTTCTGTTAAACTCTCTTTGGTCAGTTTACTTCTCAACTCCAGCCACAGCACCATGAGGACAGAGGAAAAATCTTAGTTCCCCTACAAATCCAATAAAACCCTTCTACACCCAAGACTTTTTTTTTTAAATCCAGAGGGAAAATGTCTTTGCCACATCTGCCCTTGCTCTCTCTCCTAACAACCCCACATGGTGGAAAGTTAGCAGTTCTAGAAGTCACTGACTCATCTATTTCTTGCACTCAAAGGAAGGCACTTTGACAAAAGTTTTCATTCTCTTAGGATCTTGATGTATTGCTAAATGTTCTTCTTCAACTGTAAGAAAGCTTACATCTGATCATTTCAAAACATTAACATGCTGAGAAAACTCACACTTAAAACACAGCTTCTGTTATGCTGCTATCATGCCTTTATTTGCCACTCATGTTAAGAAACACACTTTGCTTCGGAACAAACCCTATGACCGGACATAGTCCCAAATCTCAAATAATTCACAGTTGGGTAGGAAAAAAATAGTCACACAAACTCAAATTGTACTATTTTGAAATAACTGCTTTACTAAAAAGGGAAAGAAGTGCTAGGAGAAATCAGGGTAGACAGGGATTAAATTCCTGTAGCTAACTTTCAAAGGGTTCTCAAGGTTGTTTACAATGGAAGAAACATGCCAAGGATGAGGAAAAGTGTTTCTAAGGCAGAAGGGACCTCTGGGAGTGCGTTTCAGGAAGGAACAACGGGAAATGCAAAGATGCAAAACCACTCCTCAGAGTGCAAGAAGAAAGCACCCCCCCACCCCCATCTCTCCCTTCTCAACAATTTTTTGCTATTTCATCCCCGACTCCTATGGTTCTAATCATCATCGAGAAAACACACTTTAGCCAGGCCTTATTTCATCAAACTCAGCTTCCCTTGCATCCATTTGAGGATATTTTGTGAGGTTGTTGTTTTTGGAGAATAGAGATGTGCTGGGGTGGAGGAAGCGGTCTCCAGGGCTGGATTTGGCTACTATCCTAGGTAATGAATGTGAGCAATTGATTTCCAAGAGTGGGTAGCAGGGCTCCACTTAAGAAGGAAATGTCTTTAGTTGGAAAAATAACACCACTGGTGTGAAAGGTGTGCAACCCTGTGGACATGTGGGCTGGCAGAAACCAAGACTACAAAAGATGAGTGATAAAGTTGTCACCATGAGACAAGGAGAGGCTTTTTGCTTGGCCCACAGAGGAGCCAGAAAGCAGCTGGGAAACAAGGAACAGTGCTACAGGGCGATGGTGGTGGTGCAAAAGCATTCTTCATAGACTTTAGTTCATATCCTCTGGTTATTTGCTCTATGATACCTTCCCCATGATCCTTAAAACATGCTACACAAGTTCTTAATGTGTGGTCCCTTTGGCAGGGGGCTGGGAGGGGGGATTAAGGAGAAGTCCCATGTTTGTGTGAACCCCAAGATGGAGAATAAAAATTCCCATCTCCACCTAATAGGAACAGAGATAACAGAGAACATTTAAGAAGAGCTTCAGAACCCTAAAACCCACAGCCTGGGTGTTGGAATCAATCTCATCTCGATTTTAAGGAACCAGGAGACCCTAGCATGGAATTAAACCACTTGGTTTACCTTAATTTTTGACACCCTATACATAGTCCTTCCTGACTGCAGTGTTATGTCCTCTGCACACAAAAGGTATTGACCATTGGATATGTTCCTTAGGTGACCATTTGCTAACAGGAGTAATTTTATTTTTAGCACATGCTACCAAAACAAGACCATTTGCCTTCAGGTAATAGTAATAAAGGAAGTTATCAGTGCATCCGTTTTGCACCTCTGTTCATCCTTAAGGGTAAGGTACTTGGAAGCTCAAGTTTCTGGCTTTTCGCCTTTGTGTATTAGCCCACTGCCTAGTTCGCAGTAGTAATTTTCGCTCATGTGACGAAGGAATCTGGCAAGGCCGAATTCAGGGCAAGTCAACAACCTGGAGGCCTAGGGAAGAGGTGATGCTGCAGTGTTAGTCTGAAGACAGTCTTCTGGGAGGATTCCTCTTCCAGGGAGAGCAGTCTTCAACCGGAGAAGGCAAACCCACTCTATGGAAGGTAATCGACATTACTTAATATTTACTCATGTAGATGCTAATCTCAGTAGAAAAATACCTTCAGAGAAATAGTATAATGGTTCACCACTCATCTGGGCATTGTGGCCTTGCCAGGTTGACACATAAAAATAACCATCACACCAATGTACCCCAAAAGCTCCATCCATGGGCCCCATCACAATCACAACCCTCTGTCCCCACCCACACACCCAGCAAGTAACCATTCTTCTGATGATAATCACTTTTGTATTTTTAAAACTAAATTTATCATTCAAACATGTATCCCTAGACATGACAAATAGGCAAGAAATGTTTGAATTTAATATTCCTTATAAGTCTCCTTTAATTCACAGAACCCACACATTGCCTCTCTTCACTTCACAATTAATTTACTGAAGAGCTTTTTGGGTTATCTAATGTAAACTTTTAATTAAAGATAGACTGGGGGCACCTGGGTGGCTCAGTTGGTTAAGTGTCTGACTCTTGATTTTGGCTCAGGTCATGATCTCAGGGTCATGAGATCAAGCCCAGCATCTGGACTCTGTGCTCAGCACGGATTCTGCCTGAGATTCTCACTCTCTCCCTCTGTCTTTTCCCCCACTGGTGGATACACTCTGTCTCTCTAAAATAAATAAATGAAACTTTAAAAAAAAGGGGGGGGGGCTGGAACATTTTGACACCTGAAAATAGCACTGTCCTTAACTTTAAGGGCAGTAAAAACACTAAAGGATCTCTCAGCAAGAGACAGAAGGGGAGATAGGACAGAAAAGGTCAGGGACAGCAATGGAGGAAAGGGAACTATTTACTATTTGTATCGCCATCGGCTTCACTTAACATGCACGCACTTCTTCATCAAGCTACACACGCAAAACACTCTCACCCTCATTTCCTAGACAACAGAACCAAAATCAGCAGTCTCTCCAGTATACCCACAAATGTACCCCCAGGTATACTAAGGCTAACTTCTCCATATCAGCCAGCCTGGTAGACTGTTTGCCAGATCCTGAATCTAAGCCACCTGTCACCAAAGCTCAATGCTGCCACCACAATATTTAACTGCCCTGACTGGCCTCTTCTGAGGCTGTTAAAAAAAAAAAAAAAAAAAGACGCCTTGGCTCACTCCACTGGAAAACTGTGAGTACTTAAGCTAATTTATGACTTTGCTATGCCAGTGAGGAAAAGCATTATTTCCCTACCGTATTTCCAGAGAGACAGCTGTCCAGTGATCTTCAGGTGATCTTCTTAGCAACTAGCTCACTAAGAGAGTTTGGATAAATGCTTCCTGGATGTATAGACAAATAAAGGAATGAGGGAAATACATGGGTGTAAAGAGAAAACTTGCATTTTAATGTTGGCTTTCTGCTAAGAACACAAGTGATAAAATAGACTTCTCAGCGTCCTCAGGTGTTGTGAAAATAATTCAGGTTTTGGATGTCCAAGAAAACTACATCAGGTGAATTATTTTAAGCCGTCACTTCTGAAACTAACCTCTGCGCTGACAAAAATAGGCCCTCGAAACAGCTGCAGCCATAAAATGCGCCCCGGGTACCGGCTCGTGTGGCGCCGGCCAAACAGAGCAGGAAATGTCGAGAGTGGAGAGGAGACAGAGCAGGAAACTTGCTTCAGTTCTCCTGATTTCAGCCAAGGGAGGAAAGGCAGCCATGGGCAGGACGGGCCTTGTGAGCCGCAGATACACCTAATTTAGCTCATCCCTACAAATGTCACACAACAAAGTCACTCATATTCCCACAGCTAAGCGTTAGAACTTTCCTGGAGAGCAATTTCATAACCAGGACCCCAGTGCTTCAAGAGCTGATTAAAGTGTGGCCAGGTCTGTCTGGAGAGATGGCCACCATCATGGAAACAGTCCTTGGGCTAACCACGAAGGTCATCACAAATTTGAGAAGATCCTTGGGGTGGGATGGCAGGGCACCCTGCTTTTATCTCCATTTTGATGACTTCCTTGCTTTGTCACCTGAAAACTGGCATCCATTTACTGGATATCACAGTTTGCCCCATCATCAAACAGGGATGGTAATGCCTTCCCTTTTTACTTCATGAGTAAGATAAAGTCACCTAATGCACAGAATAGTATATAGGTCACAAGTCTGCAATTTCTAGCAGTGTTCCAAGATTCAAATAGCCAGGAGGAAAAGTTTTTTCTTAAGTCAGGTTTTGGCGGCAAAGCTTTATCTGACATAAACAGATTTGGTGGTGAAATCTGACCTGAACTAATTTGAAGCTTTGTATTTATTTAGTCCCATTGGGTAATATTCATAAGTTGCACTGCAGAAGTGCTAACGGGATTGATTAAGGATGTGGCTCAAGACCCTTTCAGGACTATTCTAAAGTACAGGGAATATATGCTGGTTTAACTTTCTAAAAATCCAAAACAATTTTAAAGTATATCTAGACAATGGGACTATGGGCTTGCATTAAAACAAAGACCATGATATATAAAATCTAACCAAATGCCCAGATTTCCTTTTACCATGATCCAAACTGCTTAGCCTTCGACTTAATTTTTCCTGCATGGGCATAAACCTGCACATTATTCTCAAACAGGTCACCAGCAGGGTCATTTTATCCATTAAGAACAACAGCCACACTATCCAGGGCTTATGACCTTTCTCAGGTCCTGCAAAAATGAGAACTGAAAAATCAAGCTATTGGTCCCAAAATATGAAAACAAAACTATAAGACAAAAATCTACAAAATGTAGACCACAAAAATCTATAAAACTTAAAATGAGCTACTTCATCAGTGGCTAAATTTAGTATTCTAAAATATCATTGCTTTTGAAAACAATTTATAGATTCAGTTTTTCTCATTTTGCAAGAATGCTCATGTATGCACAATAATTGTCAAGAAATGATAGCCTCTCATAAATTGTGTTTGTTCTTGTAGTCAAGTGATTGCAAAAGCAAAGTAATAAAATTCCTTCCAAATGTTTATAGAAAAATAGTATGTTTAGTATGAGATGCAAATGGCACTTAATATGTTTTATATACATTAGAATATATAACGCTTATAACGTTCAGCTTGGCCATGGAGAGAAGTGTCAACTCTGCCAATACAACCTCTAAGAATGATATTAAGTATTGGAGTTGAGAGTTTTTCTCCAGGTATCCTGAGCATCACCTGTTTCTTTTATGTTTCCTTAACAGCTTAGGGTTTTCTGATTCCTTTTTTTTCAGTTACAAAGATAAACATCACTGATCAAACATTCCTAGCCTGGAGACATGTTCTGAAAAGTAGCCAGACCTAATATGACCTTCATACTAAATGTCCACTTAATTTGCCCGGTAGATCAAAAGAATTCATCTTCACTTGGATTAATAAATTGATTCCAATCCAACTTGGAATGGTGACAAAAAAAAAAAAATGCTGATCTAAATCTCAGGCTGTCTGCAGTTCCATGGGCATGAGCCATTGTTCAGATCACAATCCTTCAGCACAGAAATACAATTCTACAGCCAAGTTGTGGAAATGACTTACCTATCATTGTGGTATGCTTTACACAGAAAACTCAAATTCTAGGGCTTCTGCTGCTTTATCATTTAATATTATTATATCACTTAATACTTACAATACCCTATAAGTTAGCTACCATATTTGCCTCCATTTTACAGGTAAGGAAAATAGCACTGAAAGATTCAGTGGCATTTCCAAATCAAGCTAGTGACATCGCTGAAATAGGTATCATAGCTTTGTGTGTCTCCAGAGTCCAAGTTCTTACCATTATTATGGTGAGAATTGCCAAGCTCTCCTATCCAAAATAACAAGCCCAATCATTCTCATCCTTTTCTTTCCCCTGCATCGTGAAAGATTACATACATACACACACACACACACACACACACACACACACACACACACACACATATCCTATAAAAGATGAAGCTATCTTTATGTTAGAGAGCCGTATCCCACTATGGAACTAAAGACTTTTTAGACTAATCGGATCATTCTGCGATCACAGCCTATATCTTATTTCCCAAATTCCAAAGAGGCGTATCAGAGATTCTACGGGCATAAGAAAGATAAATAGTTCTATCAAGCTCCACTACAGTGCGGAGAGCCTGCAGCGCAGTGTAGCAACAAATCCAATGAAACCATTGTTGCTTCTCCAGGCGGCAATCAGCAACTAAGTCCATCTCCACTGAACCAAAAATTTCTCAGAACTACTTGGTTTTTATTCTCTTTATTTCTAGCTTCCCCACCCCCCCTGCTTGGTGTTAGCAGAGAAGGTTTCTGTACCTCAGGCATTCATCTATAATTTGCCAATGGGCATTTATATCGATAAGAGGATTCATAGTGAAGCAAGACCACTGGTTTCCCTAACTTATTCTATTTTCCACAGTCCCAAAACATCAAGATGTCTCCTCATTTATCCCACTAAGGACCGCCTTAAGTCTTAAGTCCACAGATTATCTTAGAGAGCACCACTGCCCACTGTTGTAGTTATGCTTCCCTTAAGGTGGAAGTGAAGGAGTCACCTACTCTGGCTGACAGATTATCATGGCTAACATCAAGGTGTTAATATCAGATGAACCCAGCAACCTCTTCTAGTTGAACCCATGACTTCTTGCCACAGCCAAACATTGATTCATTGACCGTTTACTCTAAAGTGGCCTCTAATACCTATTCATGTTCCAATAATAGCCAATTCACTGCTGATCCACTAACAGGTGTTTTAGAATCCTCGTTTATGAGTAAATGAACAAATATAATATAGAAAGGGTACAAAAGCCTCACTGTTTCCACACCTCATTTTTTATTCCAATGTTAATGATGCATTTTGATAATTTTATAGAAATCCCACTATTTACTATGACACAAAAGAATCATGAAGAAATCTGAGCTTACTCCTTAAAGTAGTTAAGTATTTGACTGCTAAGATAACACATTTCCATTACTGACTTCTCTCTTCCTTCAGCAACTATCTTCAAAGAACTCAAAGGAGTTTTAGTCCAAGTTGGTTTTTTGACTGGATAAATATATTTATAATGAAGTGAGCAGAGACGTATCTTAAGAGGTTATGTTCCACAGTTTATATGTAAGTCAACATATTGAATGCCTTCAAAACTACACTTGAAAGGTCCTTCGGAAGGCTTCACATTGGATATCAATACATGTTTCTTGGTACGTTCAACAACTTCTCTTTTCCTTCAAAGATGAAACAGATTTCTCTGTTAGTATGCAAAGATGGATGGTTTGCATTTATGAGTCATTCTATACATAAAGTATGCACTTTCGAGCAGTAAAATCATATAATAGGGCAGCATGATGGCAACTTCATGAGGGCCCTCTGGTAACGGAGCCATTTTGGGTAATGGGAAATATAACAACTCATCTCACCAGCACTCATGCTTATTAAAAAGAAAGTCAGGTGGAATCACTGGAACTATTTAAATTGCTTTCTCCCCCCTACCTCTATTTCTCCCAGCTTTGTTTCTGATAGCATTGACCACAATTGTTCACTTTAGTGTTGAAATAAAACTTGACATCGTTTGAAGAAAATGGACATTGTACAACAATCTCAGTTTTATCTTCCTTCCTTCTTTCCTTCATTTCCTTCCTTCCTCCCTTTCTCAATAGCAGAAAGCTCTAAAGGTCCATCCATGTTATGGCAAATGGCAGGATTTCCTTCTTTTTATGGTTGAATAATACCCCACTCTATATACATAACATATTTTCTTTATCCATTCAGCCACCGGAGGACACTTGGGTTGTTTTCCATGTCTTGGCTATTGTAAATAACGCTGCAATGAACAGGAGGGTGCAGATATCTTTCTGAGATAGTGATTTCATTTCTTTTGAGTAAATACCCAAAAGTGGAATTGCTAGCTTACATGGTATTTCTATTTTTAATTTTCTGAGGACCCTCAGAAATTGGTGGCTATACCAATTTCTATTCCCACCAACAGTGCACAAGGGTCCCCTTTTCTCAGTTCCACCTCTAAGAGCAGATATAAATTTCAGTAATACTAAAGGTAATCAGAAAAACAGAATTCTATAAAATATAAAATAGGTACTGGAGAAAACACAACAGTTGTGACTGAGCATGATTTCTTAAAGTCTGTACATTCCATACATGGAGGAAAACAGCTCAGGCTCAACCCACACTGCAACCAGTGAGATAGAGAAGCGAATTTAAGAGTGGACAGTAAAACTAAGCTAGATGCAGAGTTAAGCCCAGGAGATCCACAAAGTTTCAGCTCAGGCTTGTTTTGTTAAGCACAATAATTAAGGAGGCGGCATGTGGGCAGAAAGAAGGTACAGTTTCACCAGCAATATGTGTCAGAGAGAAGGTCCAGGTGACTGATGAGAACATGGAGAGTAACAAAAGTGTGTCTTGCTGCCTGGACATGTGTGCGAAATGACTATATTCAATTCCTCGGAATCCTGGACCAGGGTGAGAGCTCTGCCAAGAGTTAGCTAGTCTAGGAAGACTTAAGAAGAGCAGAAGGGTTATGGTCATTCACTTAGAAACCAAGCCCAGGGGCGCCTGGGTGGCTCAGTGGGTTAAGCCGCTGCCTTCGGCTCAGGTCATGATCTCAGGGTCCTGGGATCGAGTCCCACATCGGGCTCTCCGCTTGGCGGGGAGTCTGCTTCCCTCTCTCTCTCTCTCTGCCCGCCTCTCTGTCTACTTGTGATCTCTCTCTGTCAAATAAATAAATAAAATCTTAAAAAAAAAAAAAAAAAAAAAGAAACCAAGCCCATTTGTGTTGGAGTTCTAGTTCTGCCACTCATCAGTAACAGTAAGGACTTGTTACATGGTACAGTAGCAGAAAAGCCAGTGTTCTAATGATAGAGAAGGATCAGAGAATACGTTAACTACGCAGACTACAGCAGAAGGTTTAGTGCAAGAATGCAAGGCTGGAATTGGTCAACATAAGGAACTAGGTGAAAGGGGGGGTGGGGTGAGCAGTGAGAACAGTAGACCACCAAAGGCTGGTTTCATAGGTGTGCTAAGTTGCTGCACACAGTGTGTGTATTTTGTTTCTAAGCACACGGTCCCACACTTGGTTTAATGCTTTGCTGTTACAATCTTGAAATTCTCAATAATTTTTTACGTTTTGCACCAGACCCCACAAATTACGTAGCTGGTCCTGGGTGGGCCATTATGGGCACCAAAGACACTTCAGACAGTGAAGATATTGCAAGCAACCACAGAGGTTGAAATAAAGCTTCACTGATTATGACTGGCTTAGATTTGTCTGGGTCTTCCATGGGACTTACATGGCAAGACACAGAATCCAACTCTGGGGGATGGAATAAGACAAAAGCAGGGCAACCTAGACAGGGGTGCTGGGGTGCTATGAATAATTACCCCAGGACAAAAGGCATAACCTGTGACTCTCCAGTCAAACAGGGAGAAATGGTCACTGCGTAAATAAACCATTCTAGCCAACTATTCTGAAGTGATTCCTACAGAGCAAAATTGGCAATAAATACAGAAGATATGATCAAGACCACAAAGTGAGTGTGTTCATAGAAAATTCAAATCTATTTTTGGAGGTGGGAGAAAGGGTAGTTATTATCTTATCTTTGAAAGGATGATCAAAACAGAATAAAATTTTATGTAGTCAAAACTTATGTTTGAAAAGCTGCCCATATGGTGATAATTGTTGCAGCTGGGTAAATGAGTATATGAGGTTCATTATACTATTCTCTCTACTTCTATGCATATTTGGAAATTTCATAATAACCTTTTTTAAAAGTAAAAAAAATAGATGTTTTTGTTAATACTATATCAAATAAATATTTCTTAAATCCTCTAATATTTTATTTTATTAACTTGCTATAAAGTTACTTTGAAAAATAAATAGGAAAACAATGTGATTTGAGAATGATTTCAGCGTCAAGTGTTCTCAAATTACCCAAGTAAATAAACAGTGCTATTGCCAGAATTTCTATATTGAGGGACTTAGGGATATAAATCTAATTGGAGAAAAAAATCAAAAATTCTGTCTTGAAGCTCTGTTTACGTAGAAATCACATTATTTTTATTTAGATTTCAAAGTTGATTTTGAAAGGCCTGGGATGACTGTGATGGAGCTTAAGGGAAATTAAAGCTCTTGTATTAGTCACAAGAGGTTAGATGGTACTACAGATCCAAATTAACTCCAAATCCCAGAGGCTTAGGAACAACTAAGGCTTGTTTCTGGCTTGTGGTAATGCCAGTCAAGGATTAACAAGGCACTCTGCTCCCCTCACTCACCCAAGGAGCCCAGGCCAGTGGAGAATCTGCTATCCAGTAATTGTGCTAGCTGGTGGAACACATGGCTTCCTTTAGCCCTGTGTCAGGCAATAGACTACAGAATCACACATTGTCTCAAAACACGAGAGTCACATCACTTCTACTACCATTTCATTGGCTGAAAACTGTAATATGAAAACCAACTGACTGCAGAGGGGACCAAATGGAATATTTGGTTAGTATTACGATTTCCACTATCTCCCATCCGGTCTTTTGGGCACTGCAAGAGAAGTATGGCTCAGGATTTCTGGGGTCTTTAATCCTAGAATCTGAGCTACACACTGAATGAGAATTAAAATGTCATTGATAGGTCTAGAAATATTTGTTCAACAAATTCATAATGAAAAGAAGATTATAGGGTGAAATTTCTGTCTAACTTTTTCAAACACTAAATAGTATTCATTTTCATATAAGAGGCATGATCAATTCAAATGAATATTAACAATTCATTCAAACCAGCATAGCTGAACTTTCAACCACCAATACTTTCTTAGCCATTGCTATGGATAATAGTAATGTTTATTTTAAGATGAATGATTGTTTTAGTCATCTGTTCCTATATGACAAAGTACCACCTTGGCTCAGTTGGGTGGTTTCACTTCAGGTCTTATGTGCGATTACAGTCAAATGGTGACTAGGGTTAGAATCATCTGAAGGCATCTTTTCTCATTGGTCTGATACTTCTGCTGAGATGGCTGAAATAGCTGGGAGCTAGCTGAGCATCTCTCTTTCCACACAGACTCTCCACAATCTTAGCTTGGGCTTTTCTATAGCATGGAATTCTCAAGATAGTTGGGCTTCCACAAAGCGGATAGCTTCTCCTATAATAAACATTGTAAGAGGGCCAGATGAAAAATGCAAGGCTTCTTAGCACTTAGAAGTCCCATGGTGTCACCTCATTCCACTCCATTGAGTCATAGGGCCATCGAGGCTCCAAAGAAAGGAAATGACCCAAAGGTGTTAGTTACTAGGACGCATGGTTCATTGGGGCACCATCTTTGGAGACAAGCTATTATTAATCAGATATTTCATTTAATCCAACCCTAATTTCCTATATTCCAAATAATTCATTTTCAAACACAAGTCCAAATCTGTAAGCGTTTATAGTATGTCAAGTTTGCTTTTTCACAGGTTTTTCCTTATCCTTTAAAAAAACTGTAAATGGGACATGACAGTTTGCAAATGCATAAGAATTGGTATTGCAGATCTTCCCTGATCTCTAGATTTATAATGCTAGTATGTCAACTGGATGTCAGCTCTAGTTAAGAACATTGCCACTTCGCTATTCTGGTGAAATTCTCCAATATAGAAGTGCAAGTATCAGGAGGAATGCGACAGTCAGGGAGGATAGTGCAGGTCTTCCATTTTATATGTACAACCACATAAGTTGTGTGTGCATAGACCTATACACATATATACATATACATGTATATATATAATAGTTATATATGTATATATACACATATGTGTGTAGATATGTATGTGTGTGTATATATATGTTTATATATAAAATATATCTGTCTAAAGTAGATTGCCTCGCATTAGCACCTAGGCCAAGATGTTCCCTACTTAACAGAAACAATTTACAGAACATAAACATCAGACTAGACAAAGTTACTTCGTGACCCTAAACTTTATGAAATAAGACAAAAACAAGACTCCTCCATAACTACATCCATGCAGAGAGAAAAACAAGACCACTGTCCAAATCACAAAAGTGGCCAAACAACCCCATCACCCCAGTAACATGAGTGACTGCTGCTTCATTATCACTTACATCTTAAGCTTTGCTTTACTGATCCCACATTCTGGATAAAATTATTAAGATATCCAATCATAGGGGCGCCTGGGTGGCTCAGTGGGTTAAGCCTCTGCCTTCGGCTCAGGTCATGATCTCAGGGTCCTGGGATCGAGCCCCGCATCGGGCTCTCTGCTCAGCAGGGAGCCTGCTTCCTCCTCTCTCTCTGCCTGCCTCTCTGCCTACTTGTGCTCTCTGTCAAATAAATAAATAAAATCTTAAAAAAAAAAAAAGATATCCAATCAAAGAAATATCCCCACTTCCTAACAGTAGTCAATCCAGAACAAAACCTACTTCTTATCTCTCACCAAAATCATCTAACCCAAGTCTGAATCCCATAATAAATCTCACCCAACAGTACTCACTTACTCAGATTTCCCTCATTTTGCATGTTATACTCTCTGCTGCAGAGCAGCAAGCAAAAATAAGCAACAACTCTACATTTGTCTTAACACATGTGTTCCTGGTAGTATTTGGCTGATGAGCATTATAATAATAATTTTATATAACATATGAAATATTTTCTATTGTTTAAATTGCAAATTTCAACAAATGCACACACAGATAAATGGGGTCAATTTTGTTCAGAATCCTGAAAGAGAAAAAACTGGAAGTTTGTCTCATTTGTCTCCATGGGCCCCAGAGCATCAAACAACAATACACATGTTCCCAACATTGGGGTTCATCACTGAAATCCCATGGCAACCACATTAATCTCAAATGCATACCACAGACAACATAAAGGCAACATCAGGTTGACCGGTGATTCAGAGTGTGGACTCTCCTGGCCACTGTCAGCCTATACTTCTCCTACCACAATGCTTTTTATCAGAACTAACACCAGAGAGAAGGTAAAATGCAACTCATGATTATCAGCTTTGATGTGAGCCTCAGTTAAGGAAAAGGTAGAAACAAATGATTTGGAGAAAAGAGAAAAATATATATATGGATTTGAGGTCCCTCCTTCCACATTCCAATCCCTGCTGTTATGTCATACAACTCATTCCATTCATTCAACAAATACTTCATGCGCTCTCCTACATGCTGAGTGCACAGATTTTTATACACAGGTATGAAAATTTATATAAGATGATCCAGGAAAGATACTCACTGTAACCTTTTATAACTGGACTGCACCCAGCAACATTCTTGTACCACATGAACCCAGTGATACAATCCATTGCTCTCTTCTTCTTTCATTGAACATCGACCCTTCAAGATAACCAAACTTGTACTGTCAACCACGCATTCGGCCAGGTTGACCTGTTGCTAGAAAATGATACTGGGATACCTGGTTGAATTCTCTTGAGAAAATGGTCACTCCTTAACATATTGCATTTTTTCCCTAAAATCCACAAGTTATCCTTTTAATGAGATGAATTTTAATGTTCTTACCTACCAAGGACTACTCTAAACACAAAGCTTACAAAGTTACAAAGTTTAAAGGGCTAAAGAGATGTCAATCAATCGATTGATCATTATTGACCAAAACTTTATAGTGAGGTTTTAAGACAAGATGCTTGGATTGGTGCCAATTATCCAAAAGAAAAACTTTCCATTTCGAAATCATAGGAAGATAGCTACTTCTTATTCATAAGGAATGTGCTGAAGAGGACATAGAAAATATGATGGGAAATACAAAAGTTTTCTAAAGAGAAGTATACAGTATGCATAAAAACATCACAATTTTCATTTCAGATTTGAAGATACCAGTAGCCAGTCACCATTCTTATTTGTCTGACTTTTACTTCACAGATATCTGTAAGTTTGTAAGATTCCTTACAAACTGAAAGCATTAGAAAAGACACTTTTTTTCTTTTTTTTAACAAAGAAGTTCTCAAATTATTCCAAATAAAACACCAAATTATTGCAGCTTAAATAAATGGCATGGGGGGTGGTACTGGGTGGTAGAGTCAGTTAAGTGGCTGACTCTTGGTTTTGGCTCAGAGAGTGATTTCAGGGTTGTGAGATCCAGTCCTACGTCAGGCTCTGCGTGCAGCTTGGAGTCTGCTTGGGACTCTCTCTCCCTCTCCCGCTGCCCCTCCGCTCTGCGTGTGTGCACTCACTCTCTCTCTCAAAATAAATAAATAAATCCTAGATGGATGGATAGATAGATAGATAGATAAATGTGTTTTTAAATAAAACTTACTAAACATATTAAGATCTATATTTCGAAGATTGTCTATTTGCAAATAGACTGATCTATACTTGAGTGGATACAAACACTTGTTTCAACAAAGAAAGTTAACTGGGCAAAATAATTTCAGATTAGAAATAATATCTAAAGGCCAAAATGTAGTGCTCTGGCCAATACAAAATAGAACTACTGGTAAAAATGGTTTTCAGTGGCCTTAAGTTAGTCTGAAATCTTCAGGTATTATTGCCCACTAGTGAAATGACTGGGGTGCAGCCACTCTGAAAAATAGTATGGAGGTTCCTCAAAACATAAAAATAGAACCACCCCATGATCCAGCAATTATACTAGTAGGTATTTACCCATACGATACAAAAATATTAATTCAAAGGGATACATATATCCTAATGTTTATAACAGCATTATCTGTAAAAGCCAAATTATGGAAAAAGCACAAATGTCCATTGACTGATGAATGGATAAAGAAGATGTGGTATATATATACAATGGAATAGTATTCAGCCACAAAAAAGAATAAAATCTTGCCATTTGCAATGATGTAGATAGAGCTAGAGAGTTCTATGCTAAGTGAAATAAGTCAGAGAGAGACCAATGCCATACAATTTCACTCATCTGTGCAATTTAAGAAACAAAACAAACAAGCATAGGGAAAAAAAGAGAGAAAGGCAAACCAAGAGACAGACTCGCAACTACAGAGAACTGACGGTTACCAGAGGGGAGGCACATGGGGGTAATGGGTTTAATAAGCAATGGGGATTAAGGAGTGCCTTTGTTGGGATGAGCCCTGAAAGTGCTGAATATTGAAGTCCTGACTCACTAAATTGTACACCTAAAACAAATATTACACTATATGTTTACTGGAATTTATTTTTTTTTAAAGATTTTATTTATTTATTTGACAGAGAGATCACAAGCAGACAGAGAGGCAGGCAGAGAGAGAGAGAGAGAGAGGGAAGCAGGCTCGCTGCCGAGCAAAGAGCCCGATGCGGGACTCGATCCCAGGACCCTGAGATCATGACCTGAGCTGAAGGCAGCGGCTCAACCCACTGAGCCACCCAGGCACCCTATTTACTGGAATTTAAATAAAAACTTAAAAAAATAAATCTAAATGGACAGGAAAAAAAAGAAACAGCAAGGTGCTGGAATCTAAGAACCAACCCTGTGGTGGTGAACTGGACCAACATAATTAAATGTTCAGGTTCTCCATTCCCTCACCTATAAAATACTGTCTCCTTATCATAGAGATATTGAGAGGACTAAATAAGGTAACACATGACAAGAAGCTGGCAGACACCACAGAGTAAACTTTCAGTAAATGTTAGGTATGATGATAATGATGAAGAAGGAATGGGGATGATATTAATTCTCAAAGGAGCATGTATCTACCTGTACCAATTCACTCATTACTATGTCTATATTTGTATCTGTCTGAGCTTTACAAATAGTGTTATGAAGACAAATAGAAAAAGGTCCACTAATAAAATAAAACTAAAAAAAAAAAAAAAAAAAGGAAAGGGTCCATTTTTCCTAATGAATAAATCCATGACAATTTCTTTTCTAAACTGTTCTGCTGATGACAAAAATCAGAGGAAGACAAAAAGCTAGGATCCAGGATTGAGTTACAGTTGTCCTTTCAACCTCAGGCTGAGAATTTGTGTAGGTACTTTCAAAAACTGAAGGCAATAAGCCTATTATATTGCAAACACAAAAGACAAAGGTTTTTGTAATAAACACAAATTTAGAAGGGAAGGATTAGCTCATGAGTGACAAAGAGGAATAATTATTTTGTGTGGGATAGGGGTATAAAAGGATTACCACCCACTAGGCCAGCTCCAGAGAATAAATCTCAGAGTTTTCAGCAGCTGCAAGTCTGGTGAACCTGTAAATATTCACATAATAATTCTAAAGTTAAAGTTAAAAACCAATGTTACACAACAAAAGAATAAACAGCATCATGCCAGTGTAGGTGTATCAATCAGAAAACAGAAAAATTGTTGGAAAAACAGAGCCCATAACAGGCCGTCAAACAGAAGGAATTTAATATAGGGAACTAGTCATAAGGCTATTGGGAAAGCCAAAAAAACAGAGAGGGAAGAATGAGGACACTTCCCTCTTCCCTGAAGCTTGGGGGACCACAGAGAGGGTACTCAGAAGCCAGAATCAAGGACTGTCTCACACTAGCTAGATCCACACAGAGGTACTGAACATGGAGATATACTGCCCAAAGCAAAAGAAGGGAAAGATATATCCTGGGTTTTCCCTTTCTATCTCTTCCCAGCCAGCAATGGTACCTCCAGCTGGGAGAACCTATTTAGCAGTCAGTTAACAAGGGAGCCTGGGAACATAGATGTCAAGAGATGGGCATGCAGTAGATCTGAAAGCAGACAAACAACTCACCGGCACAACAAGTAAATGCCAAGGAAATCTACCAGATGTAAAAAATGTACCACTCCTCTCAGGGTTAAAGGGGATCCTCAGTACAAAACAGATGTCACCAATATTAGTTTTGATTGGGCTACCATTTGGAAATATCATCAAATTAAGCCTCCCAATCCAAATGGCACTGCAAAGATTGAAAGACTGCCAATATAACCACATTTCTTTCAACATATGAGAAGACAAAAATGAAATCCCTTTTGGTAGCTCTTTTGCTCCTGGATTTCACATACAGGTAAGAATTCAGAGGACACATTGGGAAATGTATACAGGATGGTTACCATTTTAATTTGGCTTGGATATTAAAAACTACACAAAACCATTGAATCATTGCCAGATTTCAGTTAAAAAGTCACTGGAATATTGGAAAGCTAAAAGGGTATATTCTGAGAATTAAGGACTGTCCCAAATACCATCCTGTCTTCACTTTTCTCTTTTCATGGCAAGATCTAGAGGTTTGCAGGACCAGCCCAGAGTCAGATTCACATTAGACTATTTCCCTAGGACGTCCTCAGAAGAATTGTGTGGGCTTATAGAACTGAGTAAGTTCTAGGCGGGGAAAATCACGGAATTGTAGACCAACTGAAATCATGTAACCTTGGACAACATAATCTCTGCGTCTCACTTTCCTTAGACTGTGAAGATCAGATTAGAACATCCCCATCTTCAGGGTGAGCGCAGGGATATGACCGGTGACTTGCTCAACCCAAACTCTGGAAAGTGTGAGAAGAGAAATCAAAAACACCGATTAAAACCCAGTGTGCATTTTCAGGAGATGCAGGAAGTCAAAGAAAACTGGATATTCAAAGCAATCTCCTAAGACTGGAGCCGCTGCCCCTCTTTCAGGGTTGCCTTTTTTCTTAGCTCTCACTCACAAAGCAACGTATCCTTCAGAGGTAACAGAAACTAAACAAAGCTGATGCCAATGGAGGCAGAGCCATCACCTCAAGTTTTTTCCACCAACAAATCAATATAAAAAGAGGCACCATGGGGCCCCCGGGGGATGCAGTCAGTTAAGCATCCAGATTCTTGGTTTTGGCTCAGGTTGTGCTCTCAGGGTCATGAGATCAAACCTCACACTGGGCTCTGCACTCAGCATGAAATCTTAAGTTTCTCTCTCCCTCTGCCTCTACCCCTTTCCCCAATGTGCACACTCACTCTATTTCTCTCTCTCTCTCTCAAATAAATAAATACGAAAAAAGAGGCACTGTGATAAAATAATGCATAATGGAAGGATGTATTTTTCCCATTAATTTCTTTAATATCTTTATTGATAAGTATCAATTTCTTACAAAGAAATTGCGAAGAGAAGATAAAAGTGAATATACCTAGAGTGCTCACGTTATGCTGATGCTGGACTAAATTATCACCCATACTAAGTGTCTACAGAGAGTCAATAAAATGTGGGAGAAAATGCGACTCTAAACCATTTATAATGTGCTTCTGCTACTGTCACTCCAGCCTGCCTAAGTGACCTTAAAAGTCTAAAAGAGAATTCGGACCAATAAAGCAAAAGGCAAGACAGAGCTTATTTCTTGTTGGTCTCAAGGTAACGAATTCAAGTCCTACCCAGCTTTTAGAGTCTAAAGTTAGTGTCCTCACCATATGCTGCTTTAAATAGAAGCCCATGTAGTCACCTGTGTAAATGGCTTACCAACCCAAAAATCTTGCTTTTTTTACACACAGAAACATAACGGTACTGTAGTGGCTTAACTTGTTTGACCTGAATGCAGATTTTAATCACCCTGAGTAACACGGCGAAAAAGTGATTGTTTGCAGTATCAGTACATTTTCAGATATACTGGTATATACACTCCTAGAGATCCTATGTGCCATACACACACACACACACACACACAGAGAGGCATGCACATATGCACACACATGGGAATATACACACTTTCCTAGAACAGAAAGGACAGAGAGAAAATCTTTGGTTGAAAAATAAGAGGCAAAATCTATTCTCACGAATTGCCAGATTGACTTCATTAGCTAGGCACAGAGGAGGGCTTTGAACATGGAACTTGTGCATTTCCCTCTCACTGTTCCCCTCACTTAGCCCTGACTGGAGACTTGAGGTGGAGAGAAATCAAAGAGGAACTCCACAGCCATTTGCCAAGAGGCCACCTTCAAGGTGAGAACAGGCAAGAGCCCGATACCCTCCACGTTTGCCCAGTGATGAGGTAACTGCACTTTGAAGGGCACTTCAGGGGAAAACAAGCATGACAAGATTCTTAAAAAGAGCATGTTACCTGATGTGGCTGTGAACTGGACCATCTGCTATAGGAAGGAGCCCCCGAAGACTTGCTGGCCGAGGGTCTCTGAAAAAGGGAAGGGGGGGAAGATTTCATGTTGTCACACAAACTGAATCACTTTCTATTTCTCTAAACAAATTATTTATTCAGTGTCTACAGCTCCAAAAATTAACGCAGTCTCAGACTGTCTCAATTTCCTCTGTTTCATTTCTTTTAAAACACATTCTCCTCAGTGAGTATAATAATACAAACACCAGAGCCAAAACATCTGGATCCAACTCGCAGTGTGTACTCATTGTTTGACCTGCTGCAAGTCATCCAAATTCTCTGTCTGTCTCTACTTTCTCTTCAGTGAGACTAGAATAATAATTTTTATGTCACAGGATTCTTGAGGGGATCAAATTTTGTATGGTAAGGTGCTGTACACATAGAAGCCTTAATGCAACAAGCAGAAAATAAGGCACATTATTATAAGTTTCCACATGAAACCAAACTGGTATACAGATATCCACATTAAAAATGAGGTCATTTGGGGTGCCTGGGTGGCTCAGTGGGTTAAAGCCTCTGCCTTCGGCTCAGGTCATGATCCCAGGATCCTGGGATCGAGCCCCACATCAGGCTCTCTGCTCCGCAGGGAGCCTGCTTCCTCCTCTCTCTCTGCCTGCCTCTCTGCCTAGTTGTGATTTCTCTCTGTCAAATAAATAAAATATTAAAAAAAAAATGAGGTCATTTGAGTCTCTTAGTATAAAGAGAGACTGTTCATCTTGGGAAAGACCTGACCGTACCATTGTTACCAGTTCCCTGGGCTTGTAAAAATGCCATAAATTCACTGTAGATTATCTCATTCACAGCGATTTTTAACACCATTGGGGGGGGAGGGACTTCTACCAGAGAGGCTCAAAAAAACAAAACAAAACTGCATACGCACATCCTCGGCATTTCCTCCGTCCACTCCAATGAGACAAAATGTAATTTTGGAGGGGCAGGAGGTAACAGAGTTCTGGGAAACCCTTTGCTTTTCTGCTAAAAGAGAAAAGATAATGCTTTGACCTTCACCACTACTTCTTCTTTCTCTCTAAATACAGATACGGTGCATGGAGCTGAAGCAAACATTCTGTGACCAAGAGGAAAAAAGTCCTAGAGAAGAACAGAGATGCTAACCCTAACTGGTCTTCTTATGCAGTTTAACCACAGCTTCAGGCTGCTACTCTTTCAGCCCGAACCTCCTTGGGAAATCGACTATACTCACATTTTCTACCCCTTGCAGAAAGTTGTGGATACTTCATGGCAGAGGCACGAAGATGTGGAAGTATGTTTGGAGAATGACCAGTAGACCACTACAGTACTGCCAACTCCTATACTCCCCATCACGGCATTCCACCTGCCTTTCAGGACCCCTGTGCAATTCCGTGCTGGCCTTTGCTGTTCCTGACAGCTTTCCTGAATCTCTGCCACGGGGAGGCTGGCATGTTAGCTAAATGCTGTGTTCTGCCTACTCGATTCAACTCTCCTCTCACATCTGCCCATTTGAGGAGGCAGACTTGGGATCAGCTCCCCTGCCCCACGGAGGCTGAAGGGGTTGGAAGCTACAGCACAGTATAAGCAGTGTTTCTGATTTCAACTTGGGTAAAGGGAGAACTATCAAGGAAGTAGCTGGAAATTAAACTAAAACTTAATCATATTCCCTCAATGAGAAGCAGTAGCAATGAATTTCAAACATATCTGGCTTTACCAGCGCATGATCACATACCTTCTCTTAATGCCATTTTCCTAATTGCGAAATAAGGATAATTTAGATGGTCCCCATGCTCCCTCCTTATCCAGCCCCAAATCTAGTCAATTAAACGATGCTCTGCTTTACTGATTACAGTGGCAACCCTGAACGTCCATGGAAAGATTCGATTCCTCTCAATGTTATGCGCCTAAAATACCAAAGAAACATCTGAAATCTCTGTTACCTAGAAAATGCTAGTTATCCAGAATCAGCCCATTGCCTGAATATTGTAGAATCCCGGCTTCTCTGCATTTTTTAGGAAGGAGCCATAGGCTGATTTTCTACCCCAATGATTTGGGCTTCAGTAGAATCTCTTCAAGTCTCCTTAAGTCATAACCTTTAGGAAATCACCATCAGATTAATTTTTGAGACATCATATGTTGAGAACATAACTTATCATAGTTTCAAGCCACAACAGAGGTTTCTAAAATTAAACCATAATTTTTGTACTATTATCAGGAAAATAAAGCTTTATGGTTTTTTTAATTGAGATATAATTGACAAATAATATTACATAAGTTTAAGCTATCAGAGTTGATTTGATACATTTGATACATCTACATTTTGCAATATGGTTATCACCCTACTGTATATTGTACATTTTATATAAAACATGTATATTATATATAACATATATACCTCTTCTTTATCCACTCATCTGTTGACAGACCCTTAAGTTATTTCCATATCTTGGTTATTATATATAATGCTGCCAGAAACACCAAATGCAGATATCTCTTTGATATCTTGTTTTCTTTCTTTTTTTTTTTTGATATCATACTGTAGTTCTATTTTTTCCATTTTTTGAGGAACCTTCATACTGTTTTCCAGAGTGACTGCACCAGTCCCACCAAGAGTGTGCACAAGGGTGTCTGTTCCTCCACATCCCCATGAACACCTGTTATCTCTTCTTGAAAGCTTTGGTTTTTTTAAATCAAAATAAAAACCACAAAATGATGGTAATCAGATTCAAGACATGAGCACTAACATTCAAAAAAATATTTTAAAGAAAAGTGAGATGTGTGACCTACAGCGTCTGAACCAAATTATTAAGGAACCTTGAAGCGGGAAGGACAGAAAATGGGTTTCTGTGGATCTGAATGCAATAAAAACCCAATGTGAAACACACAGCTCTCCCTTCTTGAAAGGTGTCACGATACTTCCATGCCCATGCTTAACTTTCTCCTAAAGGTCACACTGCACTTCAGCACACAAGTATAATTAACTGTATAATGGTAATTGCAGTCCATTGTGATTCACACACTTCATGTCCTTTCTACTGCTAAGGATAAATGTAAAAGGCCAGAGAAACAACAAATGACTGGTCAATATTAATTACAAATTTTAAAGACACGGCCACGTCCCAAATTGTAGCATAGCTTCTGAAGGATGTGACTATATTCAAAAATCAGTTTCATAGCACGAACACATTATCTGGTTTGATATCTTTTTGAATAAACTAGCCATAAGGCGTGGTTTGGATTTCAGTCTGGACGAAAATAAACTCACAGATAAGTAATTGATCATACCCTCCATCTCCCCCTCTTAGTGCCCTTAGCAACCAGTGGTTAATCAAAGGGCAGTATCCAGATCAGAATAATGAGGCATGCTGGTTTAAAATGCAAATTCATTGACCCCAGGAATTTACAAATCTCTGGAAGTGGGATCCAGCAATTTGCATTTTTAAGAGGTTTTTCAAGTGATTCGCATTTAATCTTGGAAGCAAGGAAACATCCCAGAATATTCCCAGCACGCACTTCTACTGCTACATGCATCCACTGAATAAGGCTGATGACGAGTAGAGGTACGAAGACCCACGGATATTATTGATAGTAGTTTTCTCTAAACAGACAAAATGAACTCTCAAACTCCAGAGAAATATCTCTGGAAATTGTGGGAAGACGCTTGAGGAAAAAGAATCTGATTTTTAATCTACTGATATAGATTGAACGTTGAACCACCACAGCCCAATTAAATGGCTGGGTAAGGGTTGCAGTTTAGATATCCAACTCCTGTCCTTGGAAAACCTGCCCTGAATACCAAGAACCGGCTACTCTACTGATGTTTCCAGCACATCTGCACTTACGTCTTAGCAAAACTTCTGTCACACTCACTTGTAATTGCCTTCTACATGCAGTTTCCTCTTGTACAGTGTAACATTCCACAAGGTTATAGGAGAAGACAGGAGAGAGTTGGGGCTGGGTCTTATTTACTCAAATAACTAGGCATGCTTGTACCAGGGGTATACTAATCAGTAAATATCAAATTAATTAATAGGTTCAGCAGCCTTAATCCTATTCAAGTTTAGCAAGTACGAAGAGGGGACTATGACAATGGGACCAACATGCCTGAGGACAAATGCAGTAAAAACTGGTTGAATTCCAGAGCCTCAGTGGCAGCTATAATATCTCAGAAAGGATAATACCACTGGCCCAGACTTCAGGATATTAGGGTAAGGAGTTCCCTAATGTGGCTTCATAGAAAATGCCAACTGTTAAAGTCAAGAGGGCAAGAAATCAGGGAAATGGCAAGCACCGCACAGAGGTGGAGAGCATTGGTGAAAGGCTACATGTGATTCCATACGAAATGTCTCCAGAAGGCTGTGAGGTAACTGCCAAAGGACTAGATGATCTACGAAAGCAGAGAGAGGCTGGAATTCGAAGAAATATTGAGGCAAAAAATACATACCCTAGTTTGCGTCTTCTCTCTCTCCCTCCCCCAGGCTGTGGGTCTCAAGCAGATCCAGGTTACTTATATCAGAGAAGGGAGCTCAGGAGGAGGAGGCTGTAAAACTGTTTCGTGACAAAAGCACACAGAGTGTGCTGCTCAGCAAAGGCAGGGAAGTACTATGCAGAAACCTGGAAGACAGACCAAATTCAATGGCAGCTCCTAAGTGAGGAAGGCTGCCAGATGCTGCAGCAAGCCTGCCAGCCAGCCAGCCGCCCTACTTCGTCCACAACTGTCCTTCGCTTGGCCAGATTCCTCCAAGTCTAATTGCCCATCAGCGTAAGACAAGGAACTTTGGGAATGTGTACATTTTTCAGTAGCTAGAGTTCTTCCTGCATTTGGCCTGGAGCACATTTGAAGAATGAGAAATGAAGAACCAATAAATAGTGTTAGAAGGTGCCAATTAGACATCTGCGTTTAACATTGTGGCACAAAAAGTCATTGACAAATACAATCCAGGAACCAACACGGGTTATTCAGACAGACTGAACTCTGGATGACAGACATGACTTTAATTTCAGATGGAAAACCATGTTTCCAACCCCAGTGAGATGAATCATGCAAGAAACAAGACCAAACAGCAAAGGACCTAGACAGCAATAACACTTTTAATAAGTAAAGTAGGAAGAGATGACTCAAAAACCTTCCCAGGGCAAGAAACTTTGTAAAGAATAATTGGTAAAGGCTCTGTATCTTCATAAGGAGCTACCAAAAAAAAAAAAAAAAAGAAAAGAAAAAGAAAAAGAAAAAGAAAGAAAGAAAAAAGAACCCCCACACAACCAAACTCAACAACAAAAAAAACCAAGTGTACATACCAAGCCAGTTAAGAAAAGGAAACTGATTAAGAAAAAGAAAAAAAAGGGTATACAGTGAAGTTCTGCAATCTCTTTAACAATTTTGTTATTGAAAGCATGATTTTGGGGGTGCCTGGGTGGCTCAGTGGTTAAGCATCTGCCTTCAGCTCAGGTCATGATCCCAGGATCCTGGGATGGAGTTCCACATCTGGCTCCCTGCTCAGCGGGGAGTCTGCTTTTCCCTCTCTCTCTACCTGCCTTCTGCTGATGCTCTCTCTCAAATAAGTAAATCTTAAAAAAAAAAAAGGCAGGATATCCTCTTTATTGTTGCAATACCCTAGAACACATATTCCAGCGTGTGCTGCTACATGGACTCAGCATTTATGGGGTAGCCTATGCTGTGAATGTGAGACACTGGAGAAACAGCCTCTTCCCTCCCCATCCTCTGTAAACACCATTACACATTAGTTACCTTCACTTTGATAAGAAATTATCGAGCTCAGTTAGGAATCCCAGAACTCTGGACCAAACCATCATTGCCAAGAAGTCTTATCATGTTCCTAATGCTACAGAGAATCCTCACAGTTCGTAGCTAAAAGCTGATCTAAATCTTTCCAATTTCAATAAAACTCCAGACCATGAGAGTATATGACAAACAGCTCACATTATCTCCATCTATTTCTAAGGCTCAGCATTTTCTCCTATTCTTTTCCCAATTAAATTAACCAATGCTGTTTAACCTTTCTCTGTGTGCCCTCGTTTCCAGCCCTTCTTCAGCCATTTCACTGCCCTTCTCTGGGTCACCTCCAAAATCTCCACGCTCCTTCTTCTCAAGTTCTGAAATCTGAAATTGAATGAGTTACTACTCATTGTGCCCTCAGTCCATTATGAAAATGCAAAAGAAACCTAAGCTAGCCTCAATGGAAAAAAAAACAAAAGGAAGAAAATCCCAACACAATTCCAGTTACTAAACATTGACTTAGTAACTATAGTCAATAGCTTTTGCCTCTTGGTCTTA
This sequence comes from Meles meles, assembly GCF_922984935.1. Taxonomy (NCBI): domain Eukaryota; kingdom Metazoa; phylum Chordata; class Mammalia; order Carnivora; family Mustelidae; genus Meles; species Meles meles. Next base: position 23,547,233 of record NC_060069.1, on the reverse strand, counting down.
TTTATTTTCCAGTGATGAAGGAGAAATAAAGGAATCTTGTTTAAGGAGACCTAACCAAGTCTTTGTGTTGTGCTTACAAAAAGCAGATGCAGAATAATAGACACTCCATCTGTCTCCATGAGTTAAAATAGCATATATATTTACTGAAACCAAAATGGTGCTCCCATTTTCTTTCCTAGGGTCTTTCTTTCCTAGTTCTCTGGCCCCTCCCTGCCAGAGGAAGCATTTTGCTGCACACCTAGGATGTGCAAAGTTATCAACAGGCATTGCAAAGATGGCGTTGCTTTCTTCTCTCCTTGCCCTCCCCTCGCTGCCCCCAAGAACCACACTCAAGCCTGCCCTTGTCATTCCTTATCCTTTACCCTTTGTAGGTTCTTCACAGCTCCTCTCACTATCTGAAATTCTCTTGTTCATGTACTTATTTTGTTGTACAGTGTTCCTGTCCCTCCCTAGAATGTAAGTACCAGGAAAAACAGCTTTCTTTTTTTTAATGCTTTTCTTTCTTAACCATCACTGTACTATCACACACACAGAGCAGCATCTTCGTATATACCCGCTGAATGATCAGTGAAGGAAGGAGTAAACTTGGTTCTTACCCTCAAAGACTTTACAGTCCAGTGAGGGAGATGAACACATACGCAAGTTCACTGCAAGTGGTGCTGCTCTTTCCATCACATATGCAGGCTGGGTGGGCGTGTCCTGCATGGGGAGCCATGTGGTATATTACAAGACTTTTCCACAAACAAAGTAAAATGCCTTGCTGTAATAAAATTGGTACATTAGGATCGTTTTTCAAAAAGTGGAACAAACGATCTTATGGAACATACCTTTTTCTCATTTACAAAAAGCTGCTCTGTAAGCTAACAATGGTCTTACGTGGGTAGAGCTGATTTTAGGGCCAATTCCCTGGCCTTAGGCTTTGAGTATCCTGGACCAGGGGCAGGGAGTCAAGGCATAAGCCATTCCTTCACCAACAGATGCTGCTTTAAATAACCAGAATGTGGTCTCCAGGCTCCAAGATGACCTCCAAAGACCCTGCTTCCTGATATCCATTCCACCTTCTAGTCCCCTCCACAATGTACCAGGGTTGGTATGCTTGATCAATAGAATATTAATAGTAACAAGGATATATCACTTTTTAGGTTAGCTTATTATCTCGGCATGGTTTATCACCTTTGGGTTCCGTAGATCCAATCCTTGTCACTAGAGAAACCATGTCATGAGCCACCTTATGAAGAGTCCCATGTGGTGAGAAATTGAAACCCTTTGCAAGCAGCTACATGAGTGAACTTGGAAGTTGATCCTTCAGCCCCAGCCAAGTCTTCAGAGACTGCAACCGGCTAACAGCTTGAGTGCAAGTTTAAAAGAGACCCCGACCAAGAATTCCTGTTCACTCATCCCCAACCCTCAGAAACTGCAAGCTAATCAAGTTTTGCTGTTAAGCTGCTAAATTTGGGGGTAATTTGTGACACAGAAATATATTAACTAATTCACATTATTAGCAGAAAAACTATTCAGCTCTTACCACGATACAAGTAAAAGTCTGTAGAAAGCGTATAGTATTCTGTGAATCATACCTACCAGAGGGGAAGACATTATACTTCTGAATTACCAAAAAAAAAAAAAAAAAAGAAAGAAAGAAAGAAAGAAAAGAAAAGAAAGAAAGTTTCCAGGTTTTTCCTCCTTTAGGTTTTTTTTTTCTTTTTTAAATTAAGTCCCTGAATTTCCACATTGTTATTTAACATGTCTCGCAGTCACTTCCTTCAAGGAGACAGAGAACTGTAAGTCCCTGAAGACACAAGCACAAGGTAACCCCCAACTCCCTTCCTGCACAGGACTAAAAACAGTGAACAGGATGCTCAGTAAATAAATGATAAGCTTCCTGTTATCATGCAGCTTTCTCTGTAACTCAACTTGATCTTGCTGTATCTTACAACAAAGAACTGATTCACTTTCGCTACTGGGCTCAATCTGCCACTCCACATCTCAGAGAAACAGAAATCCTTCTCTAGTGCAGCTGCTAACGGTGGAAGGGAGGGTATTCTGCTTGCAAGGTACTAAGGGGAGGGGAGGGGAGGGGAGGCTCCCACAGACCCACAAGGAAAGACTGAGTTGATTCGGTGTTCCCCCCACCTGTGTTATATAGAGACTGGACCAACAGAACAACCTCCTAAAAAATGGTTCTCTGGTCATTTTTGGGAAATGCTACATTTTCCAAATGAGTCAACCCATGGGTCAGCAAAATTTTTCTATAGGGGACCATAGAGTAAATATTTTGGGGCTTTGTGGGCCATACTCTTTCACAACTAACTACTCAACTCTGCCATGTGACCTGAAAGCAGCTATAGAGAATACAACACAATGAATGAATGTGGCTGTATTCCAATAAAACTGCATTTGCAAAGATGGGCTTGGTTCAGATTTGGCCCACGGGCTAGAGTTTCCATAGAGTTCTTGTTCCCCACTGGAATGTTTAAGTACTAGGAAAGCAGGAAGGTTAACACAGAGGACACTGCTCCAACCTCTCTCTTGGAGAATTACTGAACATGTTGGTACATAAAAGACATTGAGAATTTCTGCTCCAAAGACCCATCCATGGATCAACTTGTCCCAACATTACTTGTCTAAAGAATGAATGAATTTATTCATTTATTTATCTGTCTATTTATCTATCTATTTATTGCTGGCTGGCTGGCTGTACCTCTCCCCTCCTTTTTTCTCTCACTCAACTTATTTTCTTACCGAATACTTATTAACATCTCAGGAACCTAGTCTTCCACAGTACCTCCCCAAGGAAATAAGGAGTCACTGAAACTGCCATGTATATCAATCTGAGTGAACAATTTGATTCTAACTCTTTAGAAAACTGGTTTGGAACTCAGAGTGTCAGTGAACATCTTAAGCAATACCTTGACTTTCAAACATAAGATAGTTCCAAAGATAGAAAATTTAAAAAGTATCTGGGGTTTTGTCTGTGTGTGTGTGTGTGCACGCGCGCGTGTATATACACACACACACACATATATGTTTTATGGAAAACTGATTGGCTAGCTGTTTCTCACATTTTTCTGTGTCCTCTACCTCCCCTCATTCCTATCCTAGAAGTGGTTGTTCCTTTTGGAACTGTAGTATGAAAACCATTAGGAGTTATGGAGTAGGTCATTACCCCCAGAAAATGTCATGTCACTAACACATCCGAAACTTAGAACACAGAGTTAATTTCATTGGCCAAATTAGCACATTAATGATTTTCTGCCAAAGTGTCTTAGGAATTTATAAAACACACATAGTGGCATCAGGGATTGTCAGAGTTCTTTTAAGCAAAAGAAACCTTGAATTCCCTCATTAGTAGTCTCTGATTATTGGTGATTGTTGGCGAAACAGACCAAATCTGGAGTAATACAGGAGCGTACCTCACCAGGGTGTGAAAGGCAGAAGACAGGGATCATTGGACAATATCTTGGAACCTGCCTGCTACCAAGGTAGGTGGAACGAAATCAGGCAAGCAGATTTTTTCCCCCTTCCTGGATCTGATACTAATTATAAGGCATTAACCAAGTCATTTCAGCTCATCTATAAATTGGGGAGGTTGAACAAAAGTCAAACTTGCTGTGAAAATGTGAGTCTATCAATATTCATACATTGCTTTAAATATTTTCAATGCATATTCATATTAGTGGTGCCACAATGTTAAGTGGGAAGGATCGGGTCACAAGCTGGCTAGGGTCCAGTTTCCCAGAATGGAGCTACCCCTAACCTGAACTCCAACCCAATCACTTTTCTCTCAAAGGCATTAGAATCCCCAGGACAGTCAGACTCTCCCGAGCTTAGACACCACCAATGCACTGTAATCCACAAGGCTTTTCAAAGCTTGAACTTTTCAAAGCCTGAGGAGGGGGTGGTGGTTGCTGAATTTTAAGAGTGGTTTATTCAAATGTCCTTCAGATTAGAGGTTGCTCTTTCTATCTCCCAGACTTTTCCTTCATCATGGAGAGACATGGAACTCTCAGAAGTTTTTCTTATAGAACCATATCCCAGGACACTACATAGCCCTCCATTCTTATCCTGGTATTTCTGCCTACCTCTTCATCTCATCACCAAACAGTGCGAAGACCAAGGTCTCCTCTGCACACATAACACCAGATGCTACCTCAGTGGCAATGATCCTTCCAACCATGGGCACTTGTGACACGGCTCTGATCTAGCCATTTAGCTGTGGCTAGCAAGAGGAGTATGGCCACACTATCGTAATGAATCAGATTTGTTCTCCATGCTAATTGTTGTGTACAAAGCACTACTGGCATGCACACTTTCCAGGATGAGCATGTTTACAAGTGGAAGACGTTTGAAGTCTTTGTTCTGTGACTGAATGGACTAGGGCAGAGAGAAAGCTTTTCTGACTCTTCCTCACAAGTCCTCATGTGGCTGATCCTTCTAGGGGCATAAATGACAAAGAGAAGTAGAAAAATGTATTTTTGGCTTTTCTCTGCCAGGAAACTAAAGATTGCACAATTCTCAAAGGAAGGGACGACTGTAGAGTTTAAAACTTTATGAAGAAATAACCATATCCCATCAAAATGCTCATGAGTAAACCGGGGGTGAAGTTAATTCCTCCAAATACAGCTCTCTGTTGGGAAGAATTTTGTGGCCATCTGCATTATTTGAAACTTTTTTTAAAAACAGGGAGGAGGAAGGGGAGGTGAAGAATTAAGCCTAATTTTGAGAGAATGAGATTCAGAGCCAACATGGGTAAAAGCCTTCACAAGCATTAAATCACAAAAAAATTAACTGCCCAATGCGATGTGTATTTAGGTGGAGCAAATTCCAAGAAATTGTGGAAAGGCTGCCCTCTTCAGACACACTAATTTTTCTTAAGTTGCTATAGGTTTTTCTATATAAGTTTCTCTATAGGGGAAAACAGAGTATGGGGTAAAATATCTAAGTCTGAGCTTTACTCTAATAAATAAATGTCAAACAAGGACAAGGAAAAAAATGTTATTGAGTACCTAGTTTGCCTGTCCGGACTTGTGTGGAATATATATCGTGAAAGTATTCCACATGGCCCTTGAAGCATGTAAGCAAGCTTCAGAATCCTAAGTGGTAATTAATTAATGGAGCTGTCTGCGGCTGAAATGTTTACCTCGGCTGTCACGTATCTAAGTGCATTCGGAATAACCACCTAAAGTCACAATAATTGGCTTTCATGTCATTAGAAATTTTAATAGCCGTGATGAACTCTACTCTTATTCCACAAAAAATCCTTGTTTTTGGTTTTATTCCTGCAATTCTGAGCAACCCGAAATGACAATTAAGAAGAACCCTGTCATAATGGTAGGTATTGTGCGTAGTTGGGACCTTGGGAAGGCACTAATTCTACTGTCAGCAGAGTTTCCTTAGAATACCCCATAGACACGTACTAGTGAGAAGCAAGGAGAAAATTTCATTTGAAACACAACTTGTTTCTCTACATTTCCTGATCTGGGTTTTTTCTCCCCCAACCATTTATTTTTTTCAATGACCAAATGCAAAGTATAAATAATATAATGAGATGGCTTCTAAGAACCACACTCAAAAGCCAATTTCAATTATTTACAGTCAGTTCCAGAACAAATTAGAGCAAATACACACACACACACACACACACACACACACACACATATGTATCTCCAACAAATCATAAAATACTCCCATTGTATCATCCTCTGCAGGAAGGACATGAAGAAATTCAGTTTGCAAGGTGGGCTTTTGTTTCATAACAACAACAAAAAGAGAGGGCACATAATATGCTCAATTAAACTGAGGTCACGGAGGAGAGAATTTCCAAATATTGTTGTTGACAAACAGTTGTTGATGGAAATTGAATTGGAGTCGACAGGAAAATGGTGTGCAGAGCAATAATAACTACGGATTTACGTCATATGTGACACATGTAATAGAGGTGTGCATTTTTTGCACAGGGACGTAAACACAGAACGAACTTGTTCATAATGTGAGGTGATCAGGCGGAAAGGAAGTGCGTGCCAGCATGTTTCTCCTTTGCCTTCTAATATTCAGTTTCATGTATAATTGATAGACTACCATTTATATGATGGCTAAAATAACAGTAAATAAATGATGAGGATTTCAAATATAAGCCATTTGCCAGGAAGGCTCGGTTTTTCTTTGAATGGACATCGTATGATTTTAATTCTGAAGGCATTTCTAGCAGACCAGCAATGTTATTGGCTTCTTATGGTCCCAAATTTTACTTAGCTTCCAATCTGAGATTGGTAGACAACTAGACCTCAAATACGACCCATGTTTTATATTTTTTGCAGAGGTAAAATTCATAGCATTTGGGCTGAAGAGCTAGCATAATACCAAATGCTGAACTTCAGTTATACTTGTATGCAGGGATAAAATGAGGAAATGCCAAACAGAACCAACAGAACACGCTTTCAACTCTAGAACAAGACCTTGGGGTAAAGAGAAGTAAATCACATGCACCATAACTTCTGAGTTTTCAAATATAGATCTATTGGTTTACATAATTAAAATTCTATAAAATTACATTTTGAACATATATCCAACTACAGACACTATAGATACACATATATAAGCTAGTAAACTTGCACAGTGCATGTATATAATTATATAAACATGCATTATGGGTAATATATATTGTGTATATATATTATATATAATATATAGTATATATACAATTATATATAACATATATAATATAATTTATATACTATATATTATATGATATAATATATATTGTGAAAATATAAATGTTTATACACATATTTTTGTATTTATCTTATTTATGTTATAAATGTATGAAGATATTTACTAGCATGCACAATACGTAAGTATATAACGTGCTATGTATAATACATAAATATTACGTACAATATATAAGTATATAACATTATATATTACACATTAGATATGTCACATGCTATATGCACATATTTTATAATTACATATATTTCATATTATATAATATGCTATATAATGATGTTATATATACAATAGATAAGGTTGCTGCTAAAATGTATATACAAAAATCATAGGCACTGAATTTATTTTGAAATCTGAGAGATTTTCAAGGGTACTCTTTACTGTATGCAATTTCTAACTCCCACAAGGACTTTGAAATGAGAACCCTTTCATGAGAGGAGACAGCACTGTATCTACCCTCACCAGAGCACTCCACAAGCCTTCCAGCTTCCGCAGACATCTTTAAGACACGCATCTTTAATGCTGAGCTCGGAAACTCCTTCATACAACTTCAAATCAAAGCCAATTTGTTTCTTTGAATTGGTATTGGCTATGTTGGCCTTGGTCTACAGACAATTTGAAACAGAACCATATGGTAAAATCAGTGATTTTACCACTGATTATGACACCTTTGTTGTAAGGTGCAGTGAAAGAAACACCAAGTTACCTGGGAGATGTGAAAAGGAGAGCTAGTGACCAATGTTGGGACCAGACTATTCCACGGACGGGTACGGTAACCACCGGACCTCCCAGCTTCTCCAGGTCTCTGTGCTTTGATTAGCCGGTGGTATGAGGCACTGGATTACCCTTAAGGCATCAGTACAATCATTGTAAAAGCCTCTCCAAACAATGCACATTAAACAAGCTGGCATTCACGCCGCTTTCTCCTCACAGACAAACCATTACCAGCCACTGTTACCATGGCACAGACACACGCCAGGGAAAAGCCCCACACACAGAAGGGTTGTTTTTGTGATTAACTGGTAGAATCAAAAGGAGAAAAAAATAATAGAGCCGGAACTCAAGCCATGCATAGCCATTTGTCCCACATGAACAAAATATTCATAAAAACAAACAGAGCATGGAGCCAATACGGCAAATTTCAGACGTGAGCATGATTTTATAAATAATCACTTATAAAACTGTGGGAGAAAAGCAAAAGACAGCCCGTGTGCATTCTCTAGGGTTTGCCATACATCACGGCTTTGTTAGCGACAAGACAGAGGCTGCTCAGTCTCGGGAAAACCCCACAGCTCTCCCAGGAGCAGGGAGGCACGTGACCCATAGGGGTGCATGTGAGGATGCACTTCAGTTCCGGGGGCGCAAAGAACTCCTCTAATCACCGAGGCAAAGCTACTCAAGTCTGGGTATAGAGAAAAGTCCTATAGCTGCCCCAGGGAAGGGAACAGCCAGGAGATTTTCTGTAAGAGCTAGCACCTGTCCTTCAGCTTGCCGCTCCAGGATTTCTTACCACAGTACCAAGTCCAAGGTCCATGCAGAATGTTAGACTAAGAACACTGGAGCTAGAAATATCTGCAGTGGGGGCCTGTTGATTTGCTTGCCTGGCTCCCATACACATTTTCTTTTATAAAACAGGGTACTCCTTTGAGAAACTCCTCTATCCCCACTAAGCTTGGCAGTTCAGGTGCATTGTCCTCTGGGTAACCCAAGCCTGCCAGGCAGTTTCTTTATCAGGAATCTGGATCTTGGGTGGAATGGCCCAAAGGGCACTTGGAGCTGGTTCATCTCAATGGAGATGCCCTGAAGAGACCACGTGGTAGTTCCTAAAACCTTCCTAGATCCCCAGAACGTCCCTCAATGTTGCCTTTCCCAAGCACTGAAGGCTCTTTTTTTTTTCTTTGAAATGTAATTCTGTCCTACCACATATCTCTCCAATAAATTCCATTTTGCTTAAGTTAGCCAGGGTTAGTTTCTGTTGGATTGAAACCAAAGTACCATAAGAGACACAGACTCTTACCAATTACCATGTTTCCAATGTCTTTTCCACTCTTCCCTGCACACTATTTACCAAGGTCTGCTCATCTTATATGATTATTTTCTCTCTGTATACACACATTATAATACATGTTATGTTATATTCTGCTGTATTACACTCTTTTATACTATTCCACGTCTCTTCATTCATAAAACACCCTAATGATGGACCTATTGTTATTGCAGATGCGCTGGAGCTGAGGAGGTAATTGTAGTTCAAACACGTTAAATTAGTTGTGCATCAGGATAACCGAAAGCCTTTGGTAAACAACAGACTCCTGGTCCCCAGGCTTGGAGGACTGATTCAGTGGGTCTAAGAGAGGGCCCTGAGAAGTCACGTTTCTAACGAGTTCCCGGATGAGGATGCTGCTTGTCCAAGACCACATGTTGAGTAGCACCAGATTAAGTCAAAGCTCCTCGAATTCTGATGTGCTGACAAATGCCCTGGGGAATACATTCTGCTTCAGCAGATCTGAGGTGGGGCCCAAAACTGCATTTCTAACAACCCCCGGGAGAAGAAAATGCCACCAGACCACACAGAGTAGCAAGGATTACATGACTGGCTCAGATCGCACAATAAATAAGTGCCAGAGCCTCGACCTGGTCTCGGGTTTGACTTCTCCTACTCACTCTGCTGCCTCCCCTAAGAAAACCGGGTCTTTACAGATGGGAAACCCAAAACTCTGAAAGATCATACAGTTTGACCGGATCTCTCAGCTCATTAGTTACATATTTCATAGGACACGGCCCCCATCTTCGATCACCAGCCTAGGCTGCTTTCCTCTGCTGTGCTCAAGAGTTTATAAAATATTGTAGATTCACTCCATTCCATGTAAACCCTGACAAAGACACCAAGACATGGGCAAGGCCAGAACTCATCTACATTTCACTGATGGGGCACCATGTGGGGTGCGGATTGCAGAAACCACTTGTAATGACCACAATGCTAGAAGGTGTCAAAGCTTGACCTGACCTAAAGCAATTCTAATGCCAAGTGCCTGCTCCCACCTCCTACAACAGCCCCCCTCGCAAAGATGGAAAGACACATCCTTACTGTGAAAGATGGAAGGAACCCAGACAGACAGTGAAGTATGGGGACCCAAGACCGAATCCAGGTGTCAAAACTGAGGTCCTCTAGTCCTGTCTGGCCTGCAGAAGCATTTTCTCTGGCCTCTACAATGTCTTTTTGATTGGTGGTGGGGCAGTTGCCTGTGTTTAAATACTGAGAAATTTCACACTATAATCCAGAACGAAAGTTGTAAAGATCTGGCAACACAGAGTGCAGATCTCACCCCGTACGAAAATCAGCTCCGGGCGTGAGGGGAGGAAGGTGGGGGCCTGGTGGTCATTAAGGTGGCCACACCGTCAGGGACATGGATTTACGTGATAGAAGACAGGCCACTGGCCCCTTGTTCTTCAATCCACCGCAGCCCTCATTCAGCCTACAGCCAGGAAACCCTCTAAGTATTTGAGTTTCAATGGCTGCAAACTAAAAATCCACAAGACTACGGTACTATAATATCAACATTTCCCCCGGAAACTGGATAAGAAGGTGCAGAACTGAGCCACGTTGTTAGGAAAGAATGCATCTGTTAAAGTACTGGAGAAGAAAAATCCAGAATATGTGCCCCCGCCTTTATGGTTACACGAAGGTAGGTAGCTTCTCACTTCGGAATGAAAGCTGAGCTCATGGTTGCCTCCTTTTCTCTCATAAAGTACAAGCTGCTAATTCTATTTGAATTACCCCAACATCCCTACTCATCTTTAAGTTCTAGTACCTTGATTGGTGATTATTTGCTGGTTTCTGGAAAACTCTGCCTTTGTAAAAAAAAAAAAAAAATCATTTTCTCTACCCTCGTGGATTAGCGGTCCCTGTTGCACACAGCCAAGTATGTTCCTGAACGAGGCCAAGGATCCAGCTGGCAAAATCCTGCTTTAGCATAATTTTAAATCGCCGAGTCAACATAATGCCACTCTTCTGTTTAAATTACTGAACAATTAGAACTATGTAGGGTGTAATTCCAGGCCGAGTCCAGTCCAGCATGCGGCTCTTTTTTGTTGTCATTGTTAAATGACCATATTAAAGCATATCCAGAAGTTGACTGAGGGTAGAGTTTTAGGGCAACAAAATTTATGCAAGGAATTTAAACATTGTCGCCCTCTTTGTTTAAGAAAAAAGATTTGTCCGGAATTCATCACACCTTTAAGACCACAGTAATATATATATATGTGTATAGTTTGGGGATTTTTTTTGTTTTGGGGTTTTTTTTGTTTGTTTGTTTTTTTGTTTTTCTTTGGAGAGTCAGACCTAAGAGCCAACAGCCCTATCCCCTGGTGCTCTGCTGTCTCCTTGCAGCCTGAAGGTAGAAATAATGAGCCTGCAGAAGGGAGTGATAGATTTTATCTTGGAGACACTGACCCGAATGACTCAATTAGCATTGTTCCATATGAAAAGTCGTCCTCCCTCTATGGGGATCGGAGGCGCTGCCTCTGCCAGGGAGCTAGGATGCACTGAGATGTTCATCTTCCATTTGGAACCAGATCCTTCCCCAGAACCAAGGACACGTTGTGCCCCCACCCCCACGTGCATCCCCCAGAAGCCAGGCCCTGTCTTTTTCTGTAGTACTTGCCTGCACCAGAATGAGAGCCTCTCAAATCAAGGAATACTACCTATGCCCTCCCTGCTCCCTTTCAGCCCACATCAAGGGGGTCCAGATGGCGCAAACTGATGGATGCCCTCCAGTCCGACCTCATGGTTTATCATTCGCCCATTTCTCTTCCAGGATCCTGTTCTTGTGGAAGATTAAAGTCATGTGTCCTCCCCCAGAGCTCTGACTTTCCAGAGAAAACCATCCCTTCCCAGTTTTGAACCAGAAAGGGAAAGGGAGATGGAGTGGGGAAGGGAGTGATGGGCAGGAGGTCAACACAAACACACACACACACACACACACACACACACACACACACACACACACACAGCATCACTGAAGTCTCCAGGCAAAAGCATCTCATCCCACAAAGTAAAGGCCCTCTGAATCTGAGAGTTCGTTAGACTTTCACCTTTTGTGTACCAGACGTTCTCTAAACCAGAGATAATGCTCATGGACAAGCTTGGGTCTGAGATAATTCCAAATTTTACCTCTTACTTGCTGTGGGATCTTGTACAAGTTTAAGTACCTTGTTTAAATGCCTCTGAGGGGCTCCGTTTCTTCACTGACAAAACGAAGATGTTAGTTCTCATTTTGCAGAATTGTCTTGTAAATTAAATGCAAAAAGCAACTGTGCTCCTAGAACAGTGCCCAGTGCATACAAGAAATTCAGCAAAGATGGCTTAATTTTAATAATAGTAATAACATTTGAATAAACCCTCTAAACACAAAGTCAAGAATTTCCCATGCAGAGGTAGCCCCTACCATGGTGGTCCCCTACCATGGTAAGATTGTGGCTGATGTCCCTCCCTGCCTTCTATCCATATTTTCCAGTGAAATCTTTCTCAAGCTATGTTCCTCCCCAAGGACTGTTATGGGAAGTCCCACACTGCTGGACAAGGCTTTGATCTTGACTTTAATGAGAGCTTTAGAATCCTGAGTGACAGCTCTGTGGCAGGCCTAGACAGGAGGGACATCTCAGATAGCTCCCCAAGATAGCCCTTCACTCTGGGGAGTCTCAGTAGGTTAGAACATGCTGGAAACCATGGAGAAAATATAGTATCTTTTCCAGGAGTATCACTCTTCCTGAATGGTAAGTCATTTAAAATGTCATTTTTAAAATTGCAACAAACAAGGATATAAATGGAGTAAAAGCAGGGAACAAGATTTTTTAACTTAAAACATAAAACTTCAAGGGAAATTCAGGCCTACAAGAGGCTATTTCAGGCTCTTGGGGGCAAAGAGGTAGGCAGTTTCTCTCTGTTGCCTTTAGGGTTGCTGGGAAACACTCACCAGGTCCCCAGTCACCCTCAAGACAACAGGTATTATTATTACTGCCCTTTCATTGGCAAAGAATCAGGCACAATTCATCTGCAGTGACAGAAAACAGATCAGTGGTTTCCCAGAGCCAGGATCAGAGGAACTGACCACAAAGGGACACGATTTGAGGGGGACAAATATTCTACATCTTGCTAATAGTTGTGGTTACATGGCTGAACACATTTGTTCAAAAAAAAAAACAAAAAAACTGAACTGAACTGTATACCCCAAATAGGTATAGTTTATGAGTAGAGCAAAATAAAATTGATTTTTTTTAAAAAAAGGCTTCAGGGGCGCCTGGGTAGCTCAGTGGGTTAAAGCCTCTGCCTTCGGCCCAGGTCATGATCCCAGGTCCTGGGATCGAGCCCTGCATCGGGCTCTCTGCTCGGCAAGGAGCCTGCTTCCTCCTCCTCTCTCTCTCTCTCTCTCTCTCTGCCTACTTGTGATCTCTCTCTGTCAAATAAATAAATAAAAATCTAAAAAAAATAAAAAAATAAAAAATTAAAAAAAGGCTTCAGTTTTTAATTAGGTGTTTAAAGCATCTGTTTACTATGCATCCAATTATAGGTGGAAAAATTGAATCTTATTAAAAAACAGAAAAACTGGGCAGGGGATGGGATGGAAAGAGATAAAAGTAAAAAGCGTGGGCAGGGGGAGAGACTAGAGCTGAGCAATTAGATAAAATTAGCAATTTAGACACACAGAAAGAGTGCAGGAGACCTTCCTGTGAAGGGAAGAAGAAAGCAGAAAGAAGCAAGAGGAGGATGAAGAGGCAGAAAGAGGAGTGGGGTGCTGGCCCAGTAGAAGAATCTCCTGGGGAAGGCAAGGGGGGTGTTGGGAGGGGTTGACTGGGGGGCAGGGAACCTGTCTTGCAGAACTTCAGGAGAGGAGAGGGGAGGTATCTGGATACAGATGCACTTATGGACATAGCCTCTGGTTTCCTGGACCATCAAGATGGGATCTCCTAAATTTCACCAAGTGAACAGCTTTGAGGTGCCTTCCCTAATGCTTTGGAGCTCTGGTAGGGATCTCCAAACCCCGAATATGCAAGCTGTCCCTCTCCCTTTGGCTCCACGGGCCATCCTCCCTACTTCTCTCTACAGAGCTCTTCTCCTGCCAAGTGTGTCTTTACTGGGAGGTTCCATACTTAAAAAGCTGGACTTATTTTTAGCTCCTGACAGATCCTCCAGGTTTTTCAATCCAATGGAAAGAGGAGTGACTCGGCTTCTTTGAGGCTGAGGGTGTGGGGAAGAGGTGGGAAAAAGAAAAGAAAACCAACCTGAAGTTTGTTGCAATGTCGCTTTTCATTTTTCAGTGTTAATTTGGAAATTTGCTTCGACTTGCTGTGAACCTTTCCACAGAAATATATTGCACCGAACACTGAAGTGTTTTAAAAATACTGGCGCACTCTGGTAACCGTCTGTCACTCTTTGCGGCACATAGCAATTTAAAATTATTGGAGCTCTTAAATTAAGTGCTTAAATTTGAAGGTGATCACCACTTTGAGCATGTGGATTGCACAGCTATCTCGACTATAACAGTGCTTCAATTTTCTTTAAGCAGGTCATTTTGGGGAGCGATAAGGGAGTCTGATTGCCCAGCACGCATTGATTTAAAACTAGTGGAGTCGTCAATCCGTTTCTACAAGCGCTTCTGTTTGGGTGCAATCTTGCTCCGACGGCTAAATTGGGCCAAATTGGTCTATCCTGCACATGCCCAAAACACTAATGTATCTTGGTAATCTGCCTTTTTAAGGGCAAAATTAACAATCATTTCTGGCTAAGCCAAAAATGGCACACCAGCAGGTATATTTGCCTTTTAAAAACACAAGGTCATCTAGGTGGGATTTTTCTGGGTATCTAACGTCAAAGAGACATAAAGGGAATGTATGTATGGGTTTTTCAGAGACATTTGGCCCAACATACTGTATTCAATTTCTCAAAAATAATAGGAGTTTTATCAGAATGTAATGCCTGTTGGAGAACCTTCCTAGAACCCACAAGTTAACATTTTATTGCCTCTGAAATACTGAGAGATCACTGGGTTTTGCAATCTGACTGTATACAAGGAATAAAAAAGCTTTTCTCAAATTAAATATGCCCTACTCAAGTTATAAGAAAAAGAAAAAAAAAAATAAAGTCTTAAAAGGGAAAATAACCAATGGACAGAATGTCTCCCATGACAGATCTGAAGGTATCCCATTGTCAAGTAGTCCAACAGCAACAACAACAACGTTTTCTTCTCAAAAATCAGTGAGAACTGCTGACTCAGGTACAACAAAAATAGCATTGACAGCTGATGTGCATTGAATATCATGTAATCCGCACAGGAACCCCAGAAGGCAATTATTGTGCCCTCCCTTATTTTCCCTATCATGTAGAACTTGTCTTTTCGTTTATAAGGAACAGATTCGCAGATTTCCCAAAAAATATATTTTTAGGGGATATCAGAGTAAGAAAGCACATACACACTTACATTCTCAAAGGGTTTCTATATAGCAGCTCTAAAGAGGTATGGCGTACATACCAGGAAATTCAGCCATTCTGAGTGAACGATGCAAATGATGTTTAGGAAATGTATATGTAGACAACCACCTCCACAATCCAATGTTAGAATATTCCTGTCACCCCCAAAAG
Organism: Meles meles; assembly: GCF_922984935.1. Taxonomy (NCBI): domain Eukaryota; kingdom Metazoa; phylum Chordata; class Mammalia; order Carnivora; family Mustelidae; genus Meles; species Meles meles. Next base: position 23,531,869 of record NC_060069.1, on the reverse strand, counting down.
TTCCCTCATGCCTGGGGTCAAACCCCAATACCCACCCTTGCACTCCACCTCCCCCACCCCCCACCAAGGCCCAAGCCACCTCTAATCTGGGTATTTCACATCTGTGGGATCACACACGTAGCACGCCTGCCTTCTTTCACATAGCACGACGTTTCTGAGCCCCACATGGTAGCATGTATCAGTTCTTTGTTTTTTATTGCTGAATAGTATTCCATCATATGGTTACACTTGGGGTTGGATGGACATTTGGGTTGTCTCCATGCTGGTGCTGTCAGGAATAACAGCGCTCTGACAAATTGTGCATGCTGTTGTGTGGACATAAATTGTCAATGGTCTTGGGGCGCCTGGGTGGCTAAGTGGGTTAAAGCCTCTGCCTTCAGCTCAGGTCATGATCCCAGGGTCCTGGGATCGAGCCCCACATGGGGCTCTCTGCTCAGCAGGGAGCCTGCTTCCCTTCCTTTCTCTCTGTCTGCCTCTCTGCCTACCTGTGATCTCTGTCTGTCAAATAAATAAATAAAATCTTAAAAAAAAAAATTGTCAATGGTCTTTATGATTAGAAACCCAGCAGAACTGGGAATAAGTTTATGTTTAACTCTATAAGAAACTGCCAGGTGACTTTCCCAAGGGGCATGTCATTTTACAGACTTGTTTTTCCACCAGCAATGAATAGATTCTCATTGCCCCAAGAGGAAAGGGAGGTAGAACAGAATTAGTACTTAGCCCAATATTACACAGTGAATAACTTCGAAGCTGGGGGTCTGAAGCTAAGATTCCCAATTCTATATCCAACCTCCTGAATTTCACAAAGTTGCATAGGTTATAGAGGTTAAACCAATTTCTCTGTTGGAGTGCCCTAATAATAAGGAACTTCCAAGAGAAGTCAAGAACATCCAGTGCTTCTCCCATAGTTGGCCCATAGAACCCTTTCCTACTTAGTTCACATCTTCTGTTAAATTCTCAAAAAGCAGAGCCTCAGAAGGGGCCTGGATGCATGCAATTTGTTGAAGAAGCACAGCAGAAAGAGGGAAGAAGCATTGAAAAGAGAAAGGAGACTAAGTAAAGATGGGCATCAGATAGAATCCAACTTTTGCCTGACTGGGGATGAAGAGAAGCTCTGGACATTAACTACAAAGGAGCTATGTTGTCAGCACTTTGCTCCCAAAGTCAACTAGTCATTGGCTATGGGCTAGCCCTCCTTGGTGCAGAGGGAGGAGGGCTATGATCTTCTGTCCTTGGTGACTCCAAATGGTGGAAAGTAATGCTCAAAGAAGGTGGCTGCTGGGAGCCGTTAGCAACCAACTCACTGAGTGCTGTCTTGGAAATGGGCCTGGGGAGGGGGGCACCCATAGCATACATTACAGTAAACTTCTTTCCCTCTCACACAAGTTAACACATCAAACTCTTTCTCACCCCTGGGCCTTTGCACTTGCTGCTCTGGTCTGAAAACCTTACCTCAATACAACCATAAACATACTGGCTTCTTCTTACCTCTCAGGTCTCAGCTCAAATGTCAATTAAAAAAGAAAGAAAGAAAGAAAGAGGCGCCTGGGTGGCTCAGTGGGTTAAAGCCTCTGCCTTCGGCTCAGGTCATGATCCCAGGGTCCTGGGATCGAGCCCCACATCGGGCTCTCTGCTCTGCAGGGAGCCTTCTTCCTCCTCTCTCTCTGCCTGCCTCTCTGCCTAGTTGTAATTTCTCTCTGTCAAATAAATAAAATATTTTAAAAAAAAAAGAAAGAAAAAAAGAAAAGAACTGAAGAGAAAAGGGTGGTGGTCATAGTAATGGTCACCAAAACTGGCTATACATGTCCTACATGATTGAGGAGATTCTGTGAGCTCACACACCCCAGGCATGAGAAGACTCGGGGAAAAAAACAAAGCCTGTAGTGTGGAAGGCACTTCCTTCCACTTTGAGACACTTCTTTCAGGATCACAGGCCTGCTGGGTACATGTTCATTCAGGACAGGATAGGTTTTCCTGCAGTAACAATAAGCCCCAAATATCACTGGCTCAAAACCATTTCTTGCTCTTCCTACACAGCCATGGTGGGTCACCAGAGAAGGAGGGGAATGGAGGCATTCTTCTGTCAAAGTCACCCCCTCAGAGGCCCAGCTGGTAGATTAGCTTTCAGTATCAGTATTGCTCATCAGTAACTGCCAAACCAGAAGGACAGTGGTCCAGAGGCTCTAGCATTGGCAATTAAATGTTCCAGTCCAGAAGTAGCACCTGTCATTTCCATTCACAGCTCACCGGTGAGAATTGCTCATAGGGCCTGGACTTGCCAGGGGGTCTAAGAAGGGCAGCTGTCCCACATGCTCAGCAGAGAAGAGACCAATGGAAGAACTTCTGCCCTTCCTTTTAGGCTTGACTTCATCTGATCCACAAATAGTGTGGCTCTGGTCACTGTTTCCAGTCAATGAAATCACTCCCTTTCTCATGGCCTCTTGTGTTGAACTGATTTTAGAAAGAACAGAACTTCTAATGACATAATGACGGACAGCAATTAAAGAAGGGCATAGGAGTGGTTAATGAACTAGTAAGCATTTCCAAGAGAACTCTGAAGAACCATTAAATCCCAAGTTGCCAGCCAAGTAAGCCCACTATATTTTTAACTGTACAGACCTTTTCTACTTTCACTTTGAGGAAGAGAGAGTTGGCTTGTATCTACTTCTAAGGTAAATGAAGGTCAAGAAGGCCATAAAACTTATTTTAAGACCAAGCCAGGACAGTGATCTGACAAGGTTATAGAACACAAAACCTTAATTAAACTTTCTAAGAGAAAGAATCTAACTACTTGCTTATATTATTCTCTGTGTGAAGAAAGTCTTTCAAAATTCTGTATCACAAGAAAATCTTTGCAATTAACTTAAAATAAGTCGTCTTCTTCAAGGTACTTAGATTTATGATGCAAAGGTAGCTTTTAACTTAATTGTTATTTTTTTCCCCAGGACCTTCCGCATGCACGACAGCCAATTAGGAGAGCCTTCTTTTGCTAGTCAGCATGTTTGTAGCTGCTGAAGTGTACTTTCAATCCCTGCTTCTGAGATTAGCTCCATTTAGGATCCTTCTCCACTTCCCTGTGAGTTGCCTAGAATGACAAGAAGTTCTGAATATCAGAGGAGGGGTTGGGGTCGGGATGGGATGTAAGAGACCTTAGTCTGTGCCTATTGACATAGCATTAAAGTCATGCAAACATCAGCCATCAACGTCCTCCATGCAAAACCCTCCTCCAGGTTTAAATTAAAAGGGATCCCAGAAATTGACAATTTGTTTCCATGGCTATAGGAGGATTTTAAGAACAGTGATGATCCACTCGAAAACCAAATCTCAACGTGCCTAATTTTGCTTGTATTTGCTCTTGTAGGGGCTCTCCAGCAAATTTGACCTCAAATACTCAAAGCAACTTGAGTATTTGAGGTCAAAACACTGCCCTTGGTTACTTGGTACGCCCCAACCACTTCTCATCAGTTCTTCAGCCACACGTACCTACCCAATGGTAATATGCAAGAAACGTTATATACTTGGACTAAAGAATACCATGGTCTCTGTGCTTTTTTCCCCACTCTGCTGAGTGCCATTTGTTCACCTCTGCCCGCAGTGGACAGAGAAGGGAGAACGTCTTTTATGTTATGCTGTTTGAAGGATGCGTCTGTCCCCTCCGTCCCTCTACTCCAGCCTCCTAGCTCCTCCTCAAAGATGCCACCTCTGTCCAGGCCTGCATCACATCACATATACAGGGAAAGTGCTTGACTCCTGAAAAAACTGAGAACATCTGGAAATAGTGAGCCCACCAAGCTGAAGCAGAAAAGCAGCTGCCTACTCTGGCCAGGACACGTACATGTTTATTTCGCAGGGCCAGCGGCAGGCTGCGGAATTGTAAAACCACCAGCTCTCGGGACAGAGGGAGCCCTAACTGGTACTGTTTGCCACTGGAGTATCACCCATCTTACACGTTTCCTGAAAATTTAACAACTGGCTCTGGGGAGCTGGTACAAGCTCGTTCTAGCATACCATGACACAGTGGCCCACACTCCACACCCACACAATGTAAGTATGGGAATTAAACCCATAACTGCTTCACATGCTACTTTCCCTGCCTGAGGCTCTCTAGGCATCCAAATGAGCCACCACCGGAGTAGATGACCCTACATCTTTCCAGCTCCAACAGGACATGATTCCACGTCTTACCAGGAGACTCCTCAGAAAACCCTTTCTACATGAATAACAGGACAGTCTGATATTGCCTCACTATTTTTAGATCTAGAAAGGGCTGCCAGAAGATTGAAAATCCAATCCAGAGTCAGATCTGATGCTACGATCTTCACCATCTCATCCTAGTATTATTTGTAACAGCTTCTTGGATAGTAGTCTCTCCCACTCCAGCCCTTTCCGTAGCTAGGCAGCCACAGGAATAATTGTCCCCCATCAGCTGTGAGAATGAAGCCCTCCATCACCATTTTCGTCATGACATTTCCCTACCAGGCAGGCTTCAGAAGCTTCCCGTGGCTTGTCATATCTAATCCAAACCCCTCAGCGTGGCATTCAAACCTGTCCACCCATAAGCAAGACCAATAATCCTGGGCTATTGTGGCCTCTCAAGACACCAGAGAAGGTATTTGAAATCCCTCTATACCCTCCACATTGTGTCTCAATTTCCTCATTCACAGAAGACAGCAATAACTCTGATTTTCATCTTTCATCAGACTTGCTAGAATACAGAGCATCTAGTAAGCAAGCTGTCTGCATACTAAGTCTCAGGGACTTCCAATACTTTTTTAACACATTCATGTCCTCAATAAGCCACAAATCCCTGTAAGGATGGATAACATGGGAGAAAACAAACATTTCATTTTAACACTTTCAGGGCCACCAGCAAAACAAATTTTCAGACACAATGGCATTTTCAGAAACCACTAAGCTTCTCTTTTCTCTACTTCTACTTGTAGTTCTTGGTATCTTTAAGCAGGGTCGATTCTGAAAACTAACTCCTCTCGCCTATGGAATGAGTCAGAGAATGTCCTGCAAGTGGGGTCTTTTTAGATGTCCTGCTTGTCTTACACCAGGAACTGGAACAAATTCCTTTAATATCACAGGCTACGGGTTGAGAAACAGACTCTATTCAGGAAAGAAGACATTCGCGAGGACAGGATATATAAGATGATGTTGAGGTCCCAACCTATTGATCCTCGTAGGACACCTGAGGTCACCTACAGCTATGCTAGATGGTTTCCAGTGTCAATTTGTTTCCATGGCTATAGGAGGATTTTAAGAACAGTGCTGAGAGCTTCTCAACTCAAGCACCTGCTATCTCTCTTCAACTCTGCCTAAGGGTTTTCTCCCAACACCACCTGAGCTTGCAACCAAGAAATGCCAGGATATTAACATCCTCAGGGGCAGTTTTTACCAACTGTGGGTTGGGAGTGAATGGAAAAGTGCCCAATTCTCCATTCTTTGGAAGGACACTACTGAAGGGCATTCTACATTGTTCCTCAGAATGTCCTAGAGTCATTGAGCCTCATTTTCCCACTGCTTCCTATCCCCACACACCAAACAAACCACAGGGTGAGAAATAAGACCACATGCTGAGATTAGCCCATTGCCACCCGGGTTGATCCAAAAGGAGCAGAACTGGCTCAGAATCCTCTGGACAGTAATCTATTAATTAGCATACATTTTATTAGCTTCCCTCTGTTTTCACCTGTGTTTCCTTGTTCTCCCAAATAAAATACCTGAACCCGCATCTTGGGCTCTGCTTTTGGATGAAACAGAACTAAGGCATGGGGTCAGTGAGGGGAGAGAAATTGTATGTCCCTACCCTCCCACTCTCACTATGAGTAAGCTGGGTCCTGAACAATCACCAGGCCACGCAGTAATGATTCTTTGTTCCAATGGGGAATTCCCACCCATGCTCCTTAGAGATCCTTACAGATCAGCGATTCTCAACTAGAGGCAATTTTTTGAGTCCCTAGGGACATTTGGCTCCTTCTGGAAACATTTTTGGATGTCACAACTGGGGATGAGAGTTGCCACTGGTATCCAATGGGTTAGCGTCATGGATGTGGCTAAACATCCTACAACGTACAGGACGGCCCTCTATAACGAAGAATTATCTAGACCAAACGTCAGAAATGTCAAGACTGAGAAAGGCTGGCATAGAGCGAATGTGAGAACTCTGTCCACGAAGAATTACCACACCGCTTTGACAGCAGTTAGTCTTGATCTGGGTGTCAGCTGATTGCAAGAGCCATCTCAACAGCATCTGTCCAGAACCAGGAGGCTTTGGGCCCATGGAAGATACAGTCTCCCTGGAAGGAGAGGAAGTCACAGTCCTGGGAGAAGCTGAGGTTGGGGTGGGCCCCTCCTGCTAGGACCAGACAGACCCTTGTTCCAGCTGTTGGTCCAGGTAACCAGAGTGAGTCTCTGGAGTCCCTTTTCCATCTTACACACAGAAAAGGTATTGAAACTTGCCCTCCTACTCTTCTCCTTGAGGAGAATATTATTAAGATCATTCTCCAGGCCTGTAAACAAGTGTTAAAAATGTAAAAGAAAGACGTAAGAAAATGTAAGAAAAAACCTTCCCTTTACAAGCTTTTTGATCCGTGAATAAATCGTAACCAGAGAGGAAGTCACCCTCCCCTGTCGCTGATCCCTGTCCCCACACACCCAACAAACTACAGGGCGATAAAACCAGATGCTGAGGTTAGCCTATCGCCTGTGTTGATCCGAAACGAGCAGAACTGGCTCAGAATCCCGTGGACACAAACATTTTCCTTAAAGATTGTCTCAGGGGCACCTGGGTGGCTCAGTCGTTAGGCGTCTGCCTTCAGCTTAGGTCATGATCCCAGGGTCCAGGGATCAAGCCCATGTCAGGCTCTGCTTCAGCGGAGAGCCTGCTTCTCCCTCTCCCACTCTGCGTGCTTGTGCTCCCTCTCTCACTGTCTCTCTCTCTGTCAAATAAATAAATAAAACCTTTAAAAAAAAAAAAATCCTAACTCTCAAAGATATCACTATGAGTTCCACTAAAATCAAAGAGTAGCAATCATGATGGGGTTAAAAAAAGAAAAAAAAGAAGAAGAAGAAGAAGAAGAATCACGGGGGCCCCAAGTAAGGAAAGATCAGACAGGGCAATCATAGGTGGGTCACCTGCCGGCGGGGGGGGGGAGTTGACATCAAGCGGCGGCTCAGCCCCTGCTCAGGGACACGTTCAGCCCCCACTGCACCTGGAAGGGCACTGCTCAGGAATTCTACGAAAAGATTCCAAGTAGGACTGTCCCTGCCAAGGAGGCATCTGTCTACCTGCAGAGCCCCCTTGGCTGCCCGAATTAATAAGCTCCACTCCCCAAAGGTGGCTTCTTGCCAGAGGAGGGAGTTGGCTACCCAATCCTAACTCAATCTCCGGCTCACATTAAAGCCCCATGTGCTCTTGGAGCAGCTTTGCAAATCACTAATGGTTTCTTTTTCGGGAAAATAGAGAAGCAGGGAAGTGTAGCAGCCAGCTGACTGACAGAAATCCACAAAGCTGGCAGCCGGCCCGGCCCAGAAAACAAAAGGGTCTTTGGTTCACCTGTCAGGACTGCGCTCCTTCCTCAGGTCTCTTCCCATGGAGCTTATCTGATTCCTTCAGCCAGGTGTGATGGAGCGGAGAGTGCTGACATCATCACCCGGAGTGAGTGGCTGGCTGGTTCGGAAGCCGCCAGGGAAAGCTGGCAGGAGACGCTGCTCTAAGCAGAGGCTGCAGCAGCCAGAGAGACTTGGAGTTCTCTCCTCCAAACTGGGGGCTCTGAGGAAGAGGGAGGAGCTGGGGGCCGGGGTGGCCCAGGAGTGTGAGGGAGCTCTCCGTACTCACCTCTTACCCTGGCTTCTTCCTTCCGTGGGTGCTTCCCAGAATGAAAGGACCCGTTCAAGGCTATGGAGTAACATTAACTGGACTTAAGTGAATCAGGCAGAACCTTTAGTTATTATAATTTGGTTATTCTCTTCCACCCATTTTGACCAGCAAATATGCTCTTAAGGTTTTCTTAGAGCAATGGTTCTCAAAGGGCAGCCCCTGGGACAGGCATCACCAGGGAATGTTTTTAGAAATGTGAGTATTTCCCCCTTCACCCCCGTGCGGACTCCCAACGCCCTTAAGTCAGAAATTCAGAGGGCGGGGGTGGGGGGGTGGCAGGTTTTATAAGCCCTTCAGATGATTCTGATGCACTCTACGACGTGCAGTCCACTGTGGAGAGGAGCGGAGTTTACTACCAGGCCCGGATTCCCAGGTGATTTCGACTCCCAGTGAGATCGCACCTGGCAAATGCACGCCTTCCATTTAGCCTTCCTCCCCAATGCCGCCCTGGCACTACCACCCCTCTCCCCCAAATATTATATACTGACTTCAAGCTTTTCAAAATTTGCAATTTAAACTTCTCCTCGGAGTGTGAATGTTATATTAGCATAGATTTCTCATAGAATGCAAATGTCGCTACTCAGAAGCATTTCAAAGCCGAAAAGCCCTCGCACCTGTCATCCCCGTTAGTGAATTTATTTTACCCTAATACAAGCAATCCTAGATGAACCCCATCAGCATTTTTTAACCAAATGGTTACTTGTTTGAAAATGATTGTATGGCGGGGTGGGGAGGTGGTGAAGGAAAGAAAAAAATATACATATACATACACACACACACACACACACACACACACACACCCCACACACACCCCTACACCTAAAATATGTATGTATAAGGGAACTATCATGGGCAAATATCTCACATGAATCTCTTCAAATATCTTTTAGAATAACATCACCTCTCAACTCTAAAATGCTTATAATACAGGTACCTGAGTGGCTCAGTTGGGTTGGGCATCTGCCTTCGGCTCAGGTCATGACCTCAGGTCCTGGGGCTGAGCCCAGAGTGGAGCTCCCTGCGTGGTGGGGAGCCTGCTTCTCCCTCTGTTCCTCCCGCCACTCATGAGCGTGCACTCACATATGCACCCACACACTCGCTCTCTCTTTCTCTCTCTCTCAAATAAATACAATCTTTTAAAAAATCAAATAAAATGCTTATAATAGGGTCACGATACTCCACCCTGGCTTTCCCGGAGCTCTACAATTATTCCTCAATGCAGCCCCTCCGGCACTGTATTTAAGTCACCCAAAGGGCTCTGCCTTCTCCAAATAAGCCACGGACATCCAGGCCTTTCTGCTTTACTCTTTTTGTGCCCTCACTGACCTTCCCTGTGACAATTCCCCCAACCCCCAAGTCAGAATAACTTCTTCCCAATCAAGCTCCAACTCCATGGGTGAAGATGAACTAAAATGTTAGTACTCACTGTTGGCAATAATACGATGAGGGGGGCACCTGGGTGGCTCAGTCATTGAGCATCTGCCTTTACCTTAGGTTATGATCTAGGGTCCAGGGATGAAGCCCCGCATTGGGCCCCCTGCCGGTTGGGAAGCCTCCTTCTCCCTCTCCCACTCCCCCTGCTTGTGTTGCCTCTCTCGCTGTGTGTGTGTCTCTCTCTCAAATAAATAAATGAAATCTTTAAAAAAATTTTAAAAATAATATGATGAGAGAAGCCCCTCTCTACACATTTCAGGAACGTAGATAGGAGCAACTTTTCAGGAAAGCCACTGGGCAATATAAGACATGACCCAGGAATTCTTCTTGCAAGAATCTAACCCGAGGAAATTTTAGGAAAATCATGTTCAGTCTTTTAGGGGATCTGTCTCATCCACAGGCTGACCACCTTTTTGGTAACCGGCCTCCGGGTGTCCTGGTCATGCAGCACAAAGGTGGAGGGCAGATTTGGGAGCTCACAACCTGGATTTGAAGCCTGACTCTGAGCCAAGACACCGGTGTGACGCAGGATAATTAGGTAAATTTTCTGAGCTTCAGGCATCCCCCATGTAAAATAATCACGTCCGGACTACCTCTCCTGTGTGTAGGCTGGATGAGAGGCCGCATCGTAAGCACTGGGCACAGTGGCTGACATCCCGTTCACGCTCAGGAATTGCAAACCAGTGTGGCGTTATGGCTCTCCTGTAGCTGACCGGTGGTAACGTCAGCCGGAGCTATCGGATTTTTCTCCTGGGACTGTGGCTTTGCGACTCAGAGCCAGCTCGTTTGTCTCTTTGTTGCTGGGAGCATAACACGCCACTTTCTTCCACGTGGACAGAGAACCTGCGAAGCCTCTTCAAAGAAAGAGAAGTTTGACAACACAGCAGCCAAAGCAAGGACTAGAGCGCATCCTGAGGGCTTCCCAGTCTTCAGTTCTGCTCTCTACTGGCAACCGGGCTTTATTCCTGTCCTTGATTTCAGGAAACATTCAGTTCTTTCTACGACATAGAAGAGCATCATGATGATCGCCGTTCTGCCCCTCGAGTGGAGCCTTTGCCTTCTTCTGCCCTGCTCTCTGTCTTGGGGACTCAGAATAGCCTTGGCATCACCCAGGACCCCTTCCCCCTTTAACCACACACCCCATGACCTTGTGATTTCATCTGTGAGTTCTTTTTTAATTGAATTGTCAATCCTCTTAGGTTCTTCTATAACATAAGGCATATGCACGGGATTTTCTTTTGTTCCCTGAGTTATAGTTTTCTTTTTCAATGAGGTTCTTTGTCTTTTCGGGTTATGCCTTTTTCTCCCCTCTGTGGAGCCTTTTACAGCTGCCATGTGGTTTTCTTTTTCATCTCATGGTTATCATGAGACACTTGTCCAGAATTTCTATTTGATCTGCTACAGTGTGAGAGATTGAATTCCCTTTAAGTTCCTTTCCACTGAGACCTATTTATAGCTCTCTAAACTACAAATAAAGCCTGGGCATCCCAGGTCCTAGCCAGTTGTTTTTGTTTTCCTTTCAGTGGACCTAGCAAGCTTGAGTGGAGGAGCTGAAAGAGAAGGAAAAGGAGCTCAGCGCAGGCTGCCAGCAGCTGTTATCAGAAGACCTGGGTTGTCTAATATCTCCTGATTTTGACAGACACCTGATCTAAACCAGGGTCCGTGCCACCTACATTAACAGGGTATCCCAAGGCCCTGGAAGCTGAGCTATGTTCTCAGGTTGTGCTCCCCACTCTATGGGGGATCCCTGGAGCCTTTTGTCCACAGGGAGGGTCATCCTCAGTTGCTCACTTCTCATTTAACGATCTTACTACCCCCCAGTCAAAAGAGGGGAAAGCAGGGGGTGGGGAGCCCTTTATAACACTTCTCCCCAGTCTGGGAATGATTCATGAAAATTGAGATTATGTAGACTCTGTGGCAGAGACTGATATCATCACCAAAACCTTTCTGTTTCCTGGTGGACACAAGAAAGACGATGTTTCCTGGACTCCCTGGCAATTAAAGACGTCTGGCCAGGTGAGGTCAACCACTTCCAAGCTTATTCCAGAAAAATTTGTCATTTCTGATTCTCTACCCTTATTCTTTTTAACAGGAAGGACTTTGAGGATCTAGAAGAGGAAGACTCCATAGATGGAAAGAACCTTGAAGCTACATCACAAGAACAACCATTTCGGTACATAAAGGGTGAGAAAGGAGGTTGCACGTAGCATGTGAAACACTGAGGTTTTAGCATTGTATGTTTCAACTCTTAGCTAACCCTGAGGAATACATTCACCAAAATTGTTTCTTGAATTCCGTAGCTGTGGTTCCGTGACATGCTATGTCACGCCATTATATTTTAGTTCTTTTCTTAGCTGCCACTGGAGAAATATAGGGCATTCAATTATTCCCTTTTCCTTATTTTGTTCTACGAGTGATCTACTTTTTGTTTACTTGCTAGCTTTTACTAGTTGTCCTTCATTTCATTAGGGAGATTTTGTAAACCTATGCCATGCAGTCGTTGTTATCCAAAAGTGACACAGGATATATTTTTTCAATCTGTTATAGCCATTTTCCCATTCTACTTGCAATATATGTAGGCAGTTACAAACCTGTTTCTTTTCCAGACTGTAAGTTTCTTAGACGCAAGAATGATGACCTAGTTTGCTGCTAACTCTCATGGGTACCACAGAAGCTGGTTCATAATAGGCACCCAATATTTTCTGACTAATAGATATACTTGTCATCAGTAACACTGGGCAACCAGAATTTTGTCTGCAAGAAGCTGAAGGTAAATATAAGTGGAGTAAACATTGATAATAAACACAAAATATAAACTGCAAAAATCTATGGCCATATAGAACATCCTGCCAGAGAACCTCAACTAGTCAATTTACCTGCAACAAGAAAAAACAAGCACAATCTACTGAAGTACTAAATACCTTGTCAATTACACAGAGATATTTGACACACCTACTTTGGGAATAGTAACAAAACCACAAGTAAAAATTTTGTAACTATTAATGTTGTATAAACACAGGCATGCCATTTTTGCTGCCTATTAACAGAGATCTATTATGATACAAATCTCTCAACAAACCTCCAATGATATAATTCAAGCACCTGGGTGGCTTAGTTGGTTAAGCAGCCAACTCCTGATTTCAGCTCAGGTTGTAATCTCAGGGTCCTGGGATCAAGCCCCACGTCAAGCTCTGTGTTCCACACAGTTCGCTTGAGATTCTCTCTCTCCCTTTCCCTCTGTCCCTCCACTTGGTTGTGCACGCTGTGTCTCTGTCTGTCTCTCAACTAAATAAATACTTTTAAAAAGTAAAAAATAAATTAAAAAAATAAAGTGTGCCATCAACCTTGTCACTTTTGTAGTACATTGGTGCAGTACTTTTTAGCACTTAACTCTGAAATTCTAAAAACCAAAAAAACTAGAGAAAAAATGAGATTTATAAATAAGACCAAACGGACAATTGCCAACTTCTGACTCTCCCTGGACTTCCTGAGATACAGACTGTCCAAGATCTCTATCCATGCACAGAAATTCAAGGCTAAGGCTAGTAGTCACTGGAATATAAAGTTTAGGTTGAAACTAAAGAAAGATCTCCCTTCATTCCTTTTTCCTATGTATATATCTTTCACTCCATGATAAAATAGAAAAAAAAGTCCTTTTCTACCAGCTGATGCTCCCAAATTTACCTCTTCTCTGAACTCCCGATCCAACTAAATACTCAATGTGTCCACATGGATGCCTCAGAGGCATCTGAAAGTGATGCACAAAAGACAAAACTCTTGCCTGCACCCTCCCTGTCCTGCCCGAAACCTACTGGGGTAGTTGTCACCCTCCCACTGTATGTCCCCCATCCTTATCCACGCCACACCACCAGGAGCCATCTTCAATTACGTTTTCTTCCTCACTCTATTTATCTCTTCAGAAAACTCTGTTATCTCTCCAAGTCTACATCTCACCTTTCACAAAACTAAACTTGGTCTTTATGGCCTCTCATGTGGACCCTGCCAAAGTGTCCTACATGGTCTCCTTCTGCTCTTACGTACTGCCAGTCTATCTACTAAATACAGCCAAAGCTATATTTTAAAATCCCAAATCAAATCATTAGCCTCTCTTTAGGAAAGCCTAAAAGGCAAGAAATAATGTCACCCCAATGCTCTCTATCCACATTCTATACCATTTTCCTCCTTCAAGACTGCCTTCTAGGTATAACTGTCATACTTTCAAGTTCCCACAATGCATCAAGGTCTTTTTCATTGCAATTAGCTTTTGCATTTGTCATGCAACTTTTTGTTAAATATCTCCCCCCACCTTGGAATGGCTAGGTCCTTATTCTTCTCACCTCACTTTAAATGTCCCCTCCTCAGAGAAGACTTCTGAAATTGCCCTCCTTCATCTTTTCCATCTGGGACATTGTTTCTTCACCCAGTATCTTGTATAACACTTGACACTTAGTTGATGCTTAATAAAGTATAATTAAATAAATGAGTGATTGTGAGAACTTGAGAGACCCACTGTGACGAGGATGACACTCATATTCTTGTTGCTTGCTAATTTTTAAGTTAACAGTTACCCGCAATTTATGGCAAAACAGGTAGAGTTTTTCATGAAGCAAAGAGAAGGGTTATTTTTGCTCCCCAAAAGGAGAAGAAAGCAGGACAAATTCTGGTAAAGAAAGTGCTGATAAGGTCAAGATTTAACAAAGAGAGAGAACAGAAAGAGCTAACAGGAGGCTGGTTTCTCTAATGGGGAGTGGATATGAACTCCTCCTTTTGTCAATACTATAAAATCCACCTTGCCTACTAATGCATTTTGAGAATATCAAGGGATGCTAACTCTTGCATCTACATTAGCATGGGTTAAACCAGTGCTCACATAACATAGGGCAATCCATGAACTGTGCTCACATAAACTAAGGAACCAGGGGATGAGAGAACAGGTGACATCTGCATGACCACGTACGATGAAAAAATCTTAGAACAAGATACAAAGTGCACAAAACATAAAAAAACCCCATACCTTTGAATACATTAAAATTAAAATTACTTTTAAAACTCACTATGAAAAAAAGGAAAAGAGAAGCCACAGATAGGAAAATGTATTTGCAGTGCATATAACCAACAATACTTTAGTACCCAGAAAGAACTCCAACATTTCTCTTTGGAGAGCAATTCAGCAATATTTGATAAAGTTGAAGATATTCTATCCAAAAACTTAGCAATTCCATTGTAGTTTGATCCTCTAGAGAATCCTTACACATGGAAACATGGTTAAGAATGTTCTTTGCAGTATTGCTTGTAATAGTGAAAATCTGGGGACAACCTAAAAAAATGGATAAATAAATTATGACAAAATCATACAAAAGAAAACTACATAGTAGTTATAAAATTTTAAAGCCTGTATAGCAAAACTATTTCTCAATTATGGTATCAAAGTATGTATTAAAATATGGAAACATGCATGAGAATAAAAAAAATCACATTCATGATAATGTTTCTTTCTAGAAAGGAAGGCAAAGGAAAGGAATCAGCAAGACTTGGGGAAATATCATGATGTGATAGGAGTGGAAGGGTCATCCATCAGGGTTCATTATATTTGCCTCAAAATCACTTACATGTGTAAAATCTCTAAAAATTACATTATTGGGGAGCCTGGGTGGCTCAGTGGGTTAAGCCGCTGCCTTCGGCTCAGGTCATGATCTCAGGATCCTGGGATCGAGTCCCACATTGGGCTCTCTGCTCAGCGGCGAGTCTGCTTCCCTCTCTCTCTCTCTCTGCCTGCCTCTCTGTCTATTTGTGATCTCTCTCTGTCAAATAAATAAATAAAATCTTTTAAAAAAATTACATTATAATTTTTTAAAGACTTAGAAAATACATGAAGAGAAAAAAATGTGGAATAAGAACCTAGATGTCCATCAACAGATGAATGGATAAAGAAGATGTGGTATATATACACAATGGAATACTATGCAGCCATCAAAAGAAATGAAATCTTGCCATTTGCGATGACGTGGATGGAACTAGAGCATATCATGCTTAGTGAAATAAGTCAATCGGAGAAAGACAACTATCATATGATCTCCCTGATATGAGGACATGGAGAAGCAACATGGGGGGGTAGGGGGATAGGAGAAGAGTAAATGAAACAAGATGGGATTGGGAGGGAGACAAACCATAAATGACTCTTAATCTCACAAAACAAACTGGGGGTTGCTGGGGGGAGGTGGGATTGGGAGAGGGGGAGCGGGCTATGGACATTGGGGAGGGGAGGCGAACCATAAGAGACTATGGACTCTGAAAAACAACCTGAGGGTTTTGAAGGGTCAGGGGTGGGAGGTTGGGGCAACCTGAGGGTTTTGAAGGGTCAGGGGTGGGAGGTTGGGTGAACAGGTGGTGGGTAATGGGGAGGGCACGTTTTGCATGGAGCACTGGGTGTTGTGCAAAAAGAATGAATACTGTTACACTGAAAAAATAAATAAAATGAAAAAAAAAGAAAAAAAAATGTGGAATAAAGTAAGGTGAAACCCTAGCTAAGGTTAGCACACAAAAAACCAGACACTGTACACCACCATTCACGTGGCAAAAAGTGATTCTAACACTAGAACATTTATTTACAAAATCATTTCAGTTGTGTTTCCAAATGTAGGTAGTATAAATCCTTGCCTGCAGATCGTGGTATAGCATGGACTCAGTAATTTCATACCCACAAATTGGGGGAGTTTCAGCAACTGTTGCAACCCCCTCACCTCTACAAAGAAGAATCGAGATCAACTGCCAGGTCTATTCTATGCCACTCGGCTCTATGCAGTGTAGATCGCTAGGGGAGGGTAAGGATCTTGCCTGGTGGACATATTTCTGGGTTAGTCTGACAGACAGGGCATAAAGTGCATCTCTAAAAGCAAATGAAATTATATTGTCATAAATAGGTAACAGCTCTGGCCGGGGCACGACATGCGCACTGCCCAATGAATCACTCCAGGCTGTTCTTGCCTAAAATAATCCGGGGCCTTATGTGGTGGAGGAAGCCATGAATCTTTCAACTCCCCGAGCAGCAAGAGCATGCATCTGTACTGCTGACTGGGAGAAACCTTCCTGAGGTAGAGGGGAGGAGGAAAAAACAGAGCAAGAATTTGGACTCTGAGGAGAAAAAAAAAATGGGTCATGTTTTTGTCTCATCCTTGCTCATCTTTGGAGAAGCTAAATTCACTCTGAATCAACAAGGGATTTAACCTCCTTGTAAGGAGGCTAAGATTTTATCATAATATAAAACCTGACACAATTACAATAGAATTTAAACCAGAGTTGCTTTTAGTCTTTGTTTTTCACGTTAGCTCTAACAGACACTAGTGCCCAAAAGAAATGAGCAATGTAAAAAGATATTCTTTCTTTAAGCTAAGTCAGAATGCTTCACCTCCTCATATTTTCCCAGTGGCCAATGGGTAATGGGGTCTCCTCCTGGGGGATATCTCAATCCTCCAGGGGAAAGTTCAGATTCCGTGCCTTCCTATTCAACTTCCTATGGCCCATTTGATAAATGGGACCTATATTTCCAAAGCAGCATTACCATTGTCCCAGCTTCTGGACTCTACAGACAGAAAACTTGCATGGTAGCAAGTACCATGTCATCCCTGCCTTCCACAAAGACTGGTGGGCTGTGATAACTCCATTTAGAAACAGGCGAAGTCCAGGCTATGATGTAGACTATATTTTATTTTAAACTACTTCCAACCTAGATCATGTAATGTCAATGAATGTGATGCCTCTAGGCCCCAAAGCATAATTTCCCTCTTTGACCATATTCTAGGGGTGGTTAGTGGACACTTATTCAGAAGATAATATACCAGAGATGGTGTCCATAAGGCTTCAGCTAGCTCTATGTCTGATCAACAGAGAAATGTGTTAATTGGCATTATGAATGTTATAAATTGATTTTCAGGGACACCTGGGTGGCTCATTTGGTTAAGCATCTGCCTTCAGCTCAGGTCACAATCCCAGGGTCATGGGATCAAGTCCTGTATCAGGCTCCTTGCTCAGCAGGGAGCCTGCTTCTCTCTCTGTCTGCCACTGCCCTGCTTGTGTTTTCTCTCTCTCTCTCTCTGACAAATAAATAAATAAAATCTTTTTTAAAAATAAAAAAATAGATTTTCATTGGTGAAATCAATGGCTTATTAATAAGCATAATGGACACTAGATACGGGCTTTCATCAGTAAAACTGATGGTGTTACAGATACAAGAGCAGGATAGAATACAGCTGATAGAGTCCTACTTTCACATGAACAGAAAATTTTTAAAAATCTAGGATTCCTTCCACATTTAGTAATGGCTCCCTAAGTTTAATTTCTACTTGGTCCTGGGATAGTAGTTTAGAAAGTGATCATTTGATTATAAAAAGAAAAATAGTTAGAAAGTTCATGCCATAAAATATTATACTTTTGCCTTAAGTGAAATTTTCATACAACGTGATTTGGGAGTAGACAAAGGACAGAGAATGAAGAGTTCATTGAGTTTATAGAACTTTGTGCTTGCTTACTTTAGACTTCAGATGTATGAAAGAATACTGTTTGAGATTTGTTTTCCTTGTACCATACTGAGATACTAGAATTGGAATAGCAAATACCATCTATCTCTAATACTAAAAGGAAGTTAACAGTTGTGCATTGCCAATTAGGTTTAAGTCAGGTTTTAGCATAAGAACTAAAGCAGACTCAAATCATGGCTTCATGAGGGAGCAAAATAGGAAAATATCTGAGGATATAATTTGGCAATAAATGACTGATGGAAAAGAGAATTGGAGACATGGAGACTTACAGGGTCAGAAAGAAGAAAACAAAATACAAAACGGAAGAATTGAATGTAACAGTCAGGAAAGAGAATGAAAAGAAAAACTAAAAACAAAGAGGTAATATTAAAATAAACTTTCAACACATGGGAATAAGGTAAAATAATAACTATATGTCCTTTGGAAATCATAAGAATATTGTCTAATAGGTCTTCCCCTGGGTTACTTAATTTTCTAGGAGAAGGTATCTTTGTTTGACTATTTACCATTGATTAGAACTCATAATCTTTGAAGTTGAATGTTAACTTTAATCTTTGATAAATATACAAATGATATTTGAACAGTAGAAATGGTAATGCCAAGAGTTACAATTTTTGTTATTTATATTTTTACCATTTTACCAGTTTTATTGCCCTGTAGGAAGCGAACAAATTTTATATTTAAATTTAGCAATCTTATTCCAGCAGTAATTCTTTCAGAGCCTATATATACTTAGCTTTTCAAATTCCTGCTGCTTCTTTTGTTAATGAGTTAAATAAGTCTTTGACATGATAGTCATGTTTTAATTTTTTTTTTAAATTCTACTTTGAGAGAAAGTTGGAAGAATTGCCAAAACATTTATAAGTAGCTTTCAGTGCTCAAATACCTCAGAGACAGATTGTTGGCTGATTATTATTATTCTCCAAATACCTACTTGGAAAGATACTAAGCATTCTCTTTGGAAGAAAATGTAGTCATTCCCATTTCACAGAGAAGAGAACTGAGCTCGAAGAGGGTCAGTAAATTTGCTCTTATGAAACAGACCATAGCTTGCACTCAAAAGGTTGCCTGAGTCCTTTCCTTCTGTTCTATAACCTTTAGATTCCATGAATAGAATTGCAAAATGAAATTAAAGAGTTGTCACATAAATACTCCTCCTTCTCAAGCAACCTCTCAGTGCTACCATTCTATGTTGCCCCAGGCATTTTGCGGAAACTATTCGGTGCAAGTCTGGCCAATACTTCCACTGCCTGAGGCTGCTTTTCCTCTAGCTGTGAGGTGATCTGTATGCTTATCAAGAAAACAAGGATGTTTTATGGGTTCCTTCCTACAGCTCTTTCCTAATAGTAGGATGAAATAATCTTGGCCCTGGTTCTAACTAGGGCATTTAGAGAACAATGCGATTATTATCGCAATTTTTTAATTGTCAAGAGAATGAAAAAATAAATAAGTCCAAGAAGATCAAAATGTTCTCATACCAACATTCTCCCCCATTTTGAGATCAAAGTTTTAAAAAGTGGTATCTCTTACCTCATCTGTTCCCTCCTGCCCCCCATTATCTTTCTTTAAAGCATGAAGGTGAGATTTTAATACACAGAGAGAGGACTGGATAGTAAGAACTTCAACAAGAACTGATGTTGAGATGTTGAGAACTGTGAGATGTTGAGAACTGCGAAGATCAAAAGGATATGTTGATTCTCAAACCCTCCCAATTTGTTGTACCTTGTGGGTGCCCCACACTGTACAAGGTACATCTACCAGAAGAATTCTGGGTCTACTTTAAAAAGACAGAAAGAAGTAATAGCCATGTAACAGGACAGATGGCCGCCACACTTGTGGCAAACATGGCATAATGTATAAAATTGTCAAATCACTAAGCTGTATCCTGGAAACTAAGGTAACAATATGTGTCAACTATACTCAAATAAAACAAAAAGATAAAGTGAACATAAAGCAGATAGTTCAATCATTTAGTATTAAATTTATGAAACAGACCCTAAGATTTACCGAAATTCAAAAAGACAGGGGTGGAGTAGAGTAGGGGAAATAAGTGATCTGTGACGCATAAGTCCAAATGCAGAGATCAAAGCCCATCAGGGTCTCCAGTAATTTGTAAAGTTGGGGAGCAGGAAGGATTTTGAAGGGCAAGGTAGATCTGTCTACAGGGTTTATATTGCAACCTAGTGATAATAAAGTACTCTTGAGTGGTTACTTTTTTGCTAAGTATAGTAAGTAGCAATTTACACATCATGTGTATTTAATTTCCTTTGGTCATCAGTCATGGGAGACAGATAAACATTACACCCATTTTGTAGATGAGAACACTGATATGATGCCCAAGATCTTAACTGAGGATTATTGAGCTCAAACTCTGTATGTGTGTGTGTGTGTGGGTATACATGCACGCACACACACACACACACATATCGAGGGCAATAGGGCCATGCCTGCACCAGGGTGGAGATGGGATGGTCACTTGGTGAAACTGAAAGGTACCAGGAAACCTTCAGTGGAAAGTTGCAGAGTGTAAGTTTGAGAAAAACAGGCATTAGAGAATAGCTGTGATTTTTTTTTTTTTCCTCAGTCTCTGGCATGATGAAATCACAGTGCAGGATAGAAAAGCAAAGAGAGGGACAGGGGAATCTGGACTGTAGATACATATTTCTTGCTATCTCCAAAAGAGAAGTGTCTTCTATTTTTAAAAATACACTTTTGTCCTCATTTGACTGTATATACTTCTTTATCATTTTTTGCTTTGTTTGAATTATAAATTTTGGTTAAATGTAAACCAATCATAAAGAAAAATTGGGGAGCTTGCTTGATAATTTTAAAAATATTTAAATGTTTTACCTTATTTGCTGCTAATAATGCTGTGAGGTAGGGAACATAGGGTTTACTTAGTCATTGTACAGATGAGGGAAATGAGGCACAGAAAGTTTCAATGCCCCCCTTCTCTGTCCTCAGTTGTCATGAATGATACCATTACTTATCTATTAGAGTCAAATAAACTAGACATTTGAAGATCATCCTTGACCCCTCTCTTTTCCATATGGCCTAACTCTAATTGACTACTATGCCCCAACAGTGCTACATCATTTTAATAATGCTCAAATGCCAAATCTCCACTCTGCCTAGACTGTCATAACTGAGGCAACCATCACTCCATCATTTATACCCATATTGGTCTGGCAATGTAAAAGAGACCAACCTGCCTCTGGTCTCACTAATGCTCAATCTCTTTCCCAACGGCCACCATTTTGTGAAGTTATTCTGTAGATATCTCAGCCACCATGACAATGATGTTCTTATTTTCACAAATAAATACAAACTCTGTTAGAGCATATAAGATCCTTCATGATGCAGCCTTCATGCAACCCCAGTGTTACCTCTTGCCATTTACCCTCTGTTCTGATGAGTCATACCTCCACCTCAGGTGCCATATCTTCCAGTCACAGAATATTTCCTGATGGTTCCAGGAGCTTCACACGGGAATTCTCTGCGTGTGTTGTTCTCTGTGCCTAGAATACTCATCCTCATTTTTCTCACAGTTCATTTCTTGTTCAGTTCTTCAAAATTCATTAGCTATGCTTCCTTCCCCAGGAAGCCTTTCTAGCGCCCCCTAGACAAGCGTAAGATGACTTTCTGTATGCACTTAGCCATGTCATAGAATTTATCACTCATAAAACACACTCTATTTTCCTGTTCATCAGTCTTAGCACTAAGCTCTGTGTCACTAAATGTCATGAGATCGTTTCTGTCCTCTGTATGCCTGTTTGCCACCCATTCCTTTAACAGCTCTCAAAATACATTAAGATACATATACATCCCAATACGTTAAGAGGACTTTACTGGGAAGAGTTTGACCGGTCTGTGGGGAACCCAAAAGACACAAAATATGTTCCCTCTCCTTGAGGGAGAGGTCTATGAACTGGAAACAGGAGAAAATACAAGGAAAAATGACACATGCCCCAAACAGTAGATTGAATGATGGTCCCACAAAAGATATGTCTATTCAGAATCTGTGAATGTAACCATATGTGGGGGGGGTGGGGACAGTCTTTGAACATATAATTAAATTAAGCCTCTTGATAGGAGATCATCCTGACCCCTGAGCGGGACCTAAATGTAATGATGAATGCCTTTATGAGAAGAGAAGATACTAACAGAGGAGGAGAAACAGTGGAGAAGTTGATGTGAAGACAAAGGCAGAGGTTAGCATCGTGTGTCATAGCCAAGCAATGCAAAAGACTGTCCACAGACTGCAGAAACCATGAGAGGTAGGGAACAGATTCTCCCAGAGCTTCCAGAAGAAACCAAACCCAATGACACTTTGATGTTGGACTTGAGGCCTTTAAAACTGAGGGGGGATCACTGATCATTTTTTTTGTGTTCAAAGCCGTTCAGTTTATGGTAATTTGTTATGACAGCCCTAAGAAAATACTATGCCAGAAATTAACAATAATAAGAAAACAAGACCTCACTTTCAACACACATTTGCAATAGTTTAACACGTTTCCAACAATTTAAGATGTGATCCTCTTCTTTCTGCTTGCATGTTCTCTTCCAACCGTCAGACCCTGGCAGGGAAGTGTATGTAGAGATGCACTAAGGGCTTGGTAAATACTGAATGACAGATAACTATATTTTGTATGATAAGAGAGAGATGCTACCATAAGCAAAGCAAAAGTGAAAATAAGTACAGAAATGTGTGCCTTCCTTACTTCTAAAAAGAAAAAAAAATCTGTCAGAAACAGGAAAGAACTGTCAAAAGTACATGGTATTGAGTACAGATACTGTGAAACAAGTCACAGTACAAGTTGTTTTGTGACAGTGTAAACGCATACATTTTACATCATGTTAGCAAGTAGGTATCTACTACCTCGACCAAATTACATGTGCTCCTCCCAACACTTTAATCATGCCGTGCAATAATCTCCAATTCAAGAGAGATAAGTTGATAACTGATATATTCAGAGCTATATAGGATTTTAACACTGGGGAAAATAGGTTCTTTGAAAAAAAAAAAAAGGTGGAGGCAAATTAAAGAGGGAAAAACATATGATAAACACTATTGCCTGGAAATGACAAGGACAAATGAAAAAAGGCAGCCAAACCTTTCTTCTTTTATGATTTGAAATTCAATAACCTGCATCTTTCCTTGGTGCCAAGTATTGTACTTCCTACTGAGGGACAAACTCCCTGAACTCACAGTACTTGGATTCTAGGGCAGCTCTTACAAAGCTACAATGCATTATGTAAATTGGTAATAAAAATAGGAATGAAATCATCTGCTTCCACATAATGTTAATAGTTAATAATTATTGAGTGTTTATTATGTAATAGGCACTTTCTAGGCTCTTTACAAATTAATTTATTCAATACAACCATCTATTATTATCTCTGTCTTACAGAGCAGGAAACTGAGGCAAGGGAAATGAAGTAAATTGTCTGTTGGTTGAACCAATCAGGAAGTGGTAGAGACAGGAGTGAAACCCAGCAGCCTAGCCCCAGAGCTCTTGGTTTCAATTACTGCATTATCTTGCATCTAGATGTAATAGCAGTGACTTGCAACAATAAAAAGGAAAAGTCATTTTATGGAATGAATTAATCAGTCTTTACTCCACATCACAAAGCACAAATGAAATAACCACTTCAGTCTCACACATACCATATCAAAAAAATGTGGAAAATAGTAACACGTACTTTGCAGGATCCGTGTGAGTATTCAAGAATGGGACAGCCAGTACTCTGAACAAAAAAGGAATTTAATAAGTACTGATTTTTAAAAAATTACACACAGATTATTCTATGGCCCCTTTCCCTATCTTTTAAGCATTAACTTATAATTGGGCTGAAAATGCATAAAGATCACATTGAAATCTCCAAAGTACATAACAAATCCTTAAGTCGTTGCCTACTGCAGAAATATATGTTATAGCATCACTAAACTGCTTTATTTTCTTCCCCAGCACAGAGGAAGATGACATTTGGTAGTCCAGTTTGTATAAGAGAGGTCATAAAATCTCTTCTGACCAACGGAATCTGAAAGAATATGATGAAAACCATGTCTAGATCTGGTCTCTAAAACCTACACTTCTAGACCTCTAGATCTAATGTGTCAGCCCTGACAGACCAATCCTTCAACTGAGAACAACTAGAAAATTACATGGAATGGAAAACAAAGCAAAACAAAATATAAACTAAAAACATAGCTTTGAGGCCATCAAGGATGTTAGAATATGTAGCAGGTATTAAGGGAGAGGGAACTTAAAAGAGACCATGATGCTACCAACCAGAAACAGATCACTGAGGTGAGCATGACTTTCTGTAATACTTTTATCAATCTAATCGTTTATCAGAGAGTATGACAAAATGGCCAAATTTGGAGAGCCAGAGCAGAAAGCAGCTACTGAGAAGCTAAGCAGATTTTTTTTTTAATTATGTTCAGTTAGCCACTGTATAGTACCTCATTAGTTTTTCATGTAGTGTTCAATGATTCATTAGTTACATATAACACCCAGTGCCCATCCCAACAAGCGCCCTCTTTAATACCCATCACCCAGCTACCCCACCCCCACAACCTCCTTTCTTTACCCCTTAGTTTGTTTCCTGAATTCCAGAGTCTCTCACAGTTAGTCTCCCTCTCTGATTTCCTCCCCTTCAGTTTTCCCTCCCTTCCCCTGTGGTCCTCTGTGCTATCCCTTATGTTCCACATATGAGTGAAACCCTATGATAACTGTCTTTCTCTGCTCTAAGCAGATCCTTTGGCATGATACATTGGGGGATAAAATCAGAAGTTTAGGGTCCACTTTGGTGCAGAATCTTGGGAGAATCACACTCCAGAGTCAGAACAAAGTGGAAATGGGCCAGATCTTACAAGGACTGGAAACTCAGCCTCAAATCAGCTTTGATCATTTGGCCAGAAAATAAACAAAATCTTTTATGGGAAAATATAACAGCATCCATAGACTGTAATATTTGTTAATAAAATGTGTGGCATTGGGGCGCCTGGGTGGCTCAGCGGGTTAAAGCCTCTGCCTTCAGCTCGGGTCATGATCCCAGGGTCCCGGGATCGAGCCCCGCATCGGGCTCTCTGCTTGGCTGGGAGCCTGCTTCCTCCTCTCTCTCTCTCTGCCTGCCTCTCTGCCTACTTGTAATCTCTATCTGTCAAATAAATAAATCTTTAAAAAAAAAAAAAATGTGTGGCATTCAGGTCAGAATTACCAAGCATATAAAGACACACAAAAGAAAAAGAATTAACTGAAACAGACCTGGGTGATCTCTTTCATGAGTGATCCAGATATGTGAGCTACCAGACACAGACTATATATTCAAGAAAAATGAATCAAGATGAGAATTTCACCAGTGAACTTGAATCTGTGGAAAATTAAGGGAAAATTCTAGAATTTTAAAAATCATATAATTACTAAAATTAATACAACTTAGAATTCTGTACCCAGTTAAGATACACATCATAATGAAGGTGAGAAAGGTTTAAGGAGCTTGGAAGTCACCACTCTGACCCAATAACTCTCCTTGGATCCATAAGAGAGGGAAAGACAAAAGACTGACCCCACGACTGCCCCCAGGACTGGAGAGATGGGTGAACACAGATCATCACAGCTTCCCAGAGCAGAGACTCCTGAAGAAATTGCAACAAGAACCAGTGTTCTTCAACCAGTGTTGGTTGGTAAGAGAATTTGAACTGTAATTGATGAATTAATTGCTGGAGGCTCGGTGTAGACAACTCTCAGAGTAAAAAACTCCAGAGGGACTCAGGCAGAGGGAAGATCCACAACATTGTAACATTTACCTCTAGGAGCTCAACCAGATTCCCATAGTAAATATCTGGGAAAAAAAAAAAATCAATCCCCTCAGGCATCCTACAGGGAAAGAGAATAAGAAGCCATTTAGAAATAAGCCAGAGAACTCAGTTCTTCTTAACAAGGCCTGTCCTCAGGGAGAACTAGTTAACTAGAACCTAACCTGCTTGGGTATTATCAGAGCTTAACTTGCCTGGGGGAAAGAAAATACCCAACTCTAGTCCATTGGTGGCATCCTGTCCCACCTAAATGGGGAGGAAAATACTGAGAAACCCTTGTGAAGTTCACTGTTGAGACAGGGTCCCTAAGAGACAGACCTAATCACAGGACCATAGAAAGCTCCCACACTCCACAACCACATCATAAAAGCCTATTCACTGGAGTTGCTTTTACCCAGTACTCATGTCTGATTATCAAGAAAAAATTAAAAGGCATACCAAGAGGCAAAAATATAGTTTGAAGAGCCAAAGCAAGCATCAGGATGCTTGTTAAACCAGATATGCACCAGATATGGCAGGGACGTTGGAATCATCACACTGGGTATTTGAAACAACTATGATTAATATGCTAAGACCTTTAATGGATAAAGTAGACAGTATAAAGAAACAGATGGACGATGTAAGCTGAGAGATAAAAATACTAATAAAGAACCAAAAAGAAATGCTAGGGATAAAAAAAAAATTTAAAAAAACTATAAGAGAAGTGAAGAATTTCATAAGTTTATATAGACTGGACATGGCTGAGGAAAGAATCAGTGAGCTAGAGGATATAGCAATAGAAACCTCAAAAACTAAAAAGCAAAGAGAACAAAGACGAAAAATAGAGAACAGAATTCTAGGGACTGTGGACAACTACAAAAGGTATAACATACACATAAAGAGAATACCAAAAGGAGAAGAAAGGAACAGAAGAAAACGTGAGATAATAATCACTGAGAATTTCCCCCAAATTAATGTCAGACACCTAACCACAGGTCCAGGAAGTTCAGAGAACACCAAGGAGAATAAATGTCAAAAAATCAGAAATCTACATCCAGGAATATCATCTTCAAACTATAGGAAATCAAAGAACCCCCCCCAAAAAAAAAATCCTGAAAGAAGCAAGAGAGAAAAACACATTTTCTGTACAGGAACAAAGATAAGAATTGCATCCTACTTCTCAGAAACCATACAAGCAAGAAAAGAGTGGTGGGAAACATCTAGAGTATTGAAAGAAAAAGAGAGAGAATAAAAGAAATAAAACATTTCATAATGGGCAAAACACAAAGAACCTACATTACATGATTTTTTACATTGTGTTTTACTTTGTGAAAATTCATGAACATCATACTGAACATAGTAAAAGTTTTTTTTCTAAAATGTCTACACGATGGTGAGAAGGAGGGGAGATGAGAAATAGTGAAGCTTTAATGACTATATTCACCCTCTCTTACTGTAAACCACCTGCCACAGGCTCAAGTTCTAGATGGGAAAACTAATTAACTTCAAATCATGTTCTCAACTTTGCTAATTACAAAAGACAACATTTTGACTACAGGACTTTCAATTACCTAAATATAACCAGAAAGTACATGAGGCCCCTGAGCCTTCATCCAGGGTCAATGCTTTAAGACAGGGTGCCTGTGTGGCTCAGTCAGTTAAGTGTCTGCCTTTGGCCCAGGTCATGATCCCACAGTCCTGGAATTGAGACCCTCATAGGCATTCCTCCTTAGTGAGGAGCCGGCTTCTCCTTCTGCCCCTCCCCTCCACTCATGCCCTCACTCTGGCGCTCTCTCTCCCTCTCGAATAAGTAAAACCTTAAAAACAAAAACAACAAAAACTAGGCAATGTGGCACTTGGTGACCTTTCTGAGTCATTGACCAGGCAGGTCCCCGCAGCATGTGCTGGGAGTCCTACACCAAGATGTTTCAAAGCCTTTTTAAAAATGTTTGCGTCCCCACAAAGCCCTATTCTACACGAGTTTATCAGGAGATTTGGGTAGGAATGGGCTCCATCATCTATAAAATCAAGGAAGAAAAGCTTTGAAAGGTTCAGATTCTGCACCTCTTCAAGGTCATCATTAACCCACTTTACCTGAGCATACATCAGATGGACCATCAGTCTGGCTATAAATCTCAGCAAGCTCTACTAGCTGGGAACATGCAGCATCGCTGTAAACTTGTAAACATACTGTTTCCTTTGTGGCCTGAATAAAGGTACTGGGAGGTGCACCAAACAAACTGGGTAATAAAAAAGTGTTGTGCTTATAATTATTTTCTAATTTGCTTGCTCTTCTCTTGTCTTTGGGCTCAAGGCAGAGGATGCAGTGGAGGACCTGAGTCACAGCTTGAAACAGAGCTGCCCCACCAAGAAAACCCACTTGGGTTTTCTTTTTTGTGAGTGAGACATAAATTTGATTGACTAGTGTTACAGTATTTTAAGGCTATTTGTTACATGACCTGCATTAACTAATGCACTGCTGTTGGAACTTTAAAGGTAAACAAAACCACCAATCTGTAAAATGCTTTGAGTAGTATGAACATTTTAACAATATTTGTTCTTCCAATCCATGAGCAGGGAATATCCTTCCATTTCTTTCTGCCATCATCAGTTTCTTTCATCACTGTCTTACAGTTTTCAGGGTATACGTCTTTCATTTCCTTGGTTCAGTTTTTTCCTAGATATGTTGTTATTGTTTGTGCAATTATAAATGGGATTGTTTGCTTAATTTCTCTTTCTGCTGCTTCACTATTAGTGTATAGAAATGCAACAGACTCTTTGTACATTGATTTTGTATCCTGCAACTTTACTGAATTCATTTACTAGTTCTAGTAGTTTTTAATGAAGTATTTAGGGTTTTCTATAGATAGTAAGATTTCATCTGCAGAGAGTGATGATTTTACTTCACCCTTACCAATTTGGATTTATTTTATTCTTTTCCCTTATCTGATTGCTATGGCTAGGACTTCTAGTACTATGTTGAATAAAAGTGTTAAGAGTGGCTATCCTTGTCTTGTTCCTAATCTTAAAGGAAAAGCTTTGTTTTTCTCCATTGAACATGATGTTAGCCATGGGTTTTTCAATATATGGACTTTATTATGTTGAGGTATGTTCCCTCTAAATCTCCTTGGTGAGGGTTTTTATCATGAATGGATGTTGTACTTTGTCAGTTTCTTCTTCTGCATTAATTGAAATGATTATATGCTTTTTATCCTTTCTCTTATTGATGTGATGCATTATGTTGATTGATTTTAAAATGTTGAACCTCTTTGCATCCCAGAAATAAATCCCATTTGATTATAGTAAATGATTTTTTTAACGTATTTTTGGAGTTGGCTTGCTAATATTTTGTTGAAGATATTTTTGTGTCTGTGTTCATCAGAAGTATTGGCCTGTAGTTTCTTTTTTTGGAAGTGTCTTTATCTGGTTTTAGCATCAGGGTACTGCTGGCCTCGTAAAAGGAATTTGGAAGTTTTCCTTCCCCTTCTATTTTTTGAAATAGGTTGAGAAAAATATCTATTAAGTCTCTTTTAAATGTTTGGTAGAATTCACCTATGAAGCCTTTTGGTCCTGGACTTTGGTTTTTGGACGTTTTTTGCGTATTGATTAAATTTCATTGCTGGTAATCAGTCTGTTCAAATTTTCTATTTCTTCTTGGTTCAGTTTTGGGAGGTTATGTGTTTCTAGGAATTTTTCCATTTCTTCTAGTCCGGTTTGCTGGCATATAATTCTTCTTCTTTTTTTAAAAAATATTTTATTTATTTATTTGACAGAGAGAAAGTGATCACAAGTAGGCAAAGAGGCAGACAGAGAGAGGAGGAAGCAGGCTCCCTGCTAAGCAGAGAGCCCGATGCGGGGCTCGATCCCAGGACTCTGGGATCATGACCTGAGCCCAAGGCAGAGGCTTTAACCCACTGAGCCACCCAGGTGCCCCAACTGGCATATAATTCTTCTTGTCCAATTTGCTGGCATATAATTTTTCATAATATTCTCTTACAATCCTTTGTATTCCTGTAGCATCACTTGATATTTCTCTTTCCCTTCTGATTTTGTTTACTTGAATCTCCTCTTTTTTTGGATGAGTCTGGCTAAAGGTTTATCAATTTTATTGTTTTTTTTTCAAAGAACCAGCTCCTGGTTTCATTGATCTGTTCTATTGTGTTTTGTTTTGTTTTGATTTGGTTTTGGCTTTCCTTTCATTTTTGTTTTTGTTTTAATTTCTATTTCATTTATATCTTCTTTTATCTTTATTATTTCCTGCCTTTTATTAGTTTGGAGTTTTGTTTGTTGTTGTTCTGTTTCTAGCTCCCTGAAGTATATGGTTAGGTTGTTTATTTATTTGAGATTTTTCCTGCTTCCTGAGATAGGCCTGTATCACTATACCTTTGTCCTTAGAACAAGTTTTGCTGCATCCCAAAGATTTGAAACCACTGTGTTTTCATTTTCATATGTTTGTTTTTTTGTTTTGTTTTGTTTGTTTGTTTTTTACTTTCTTCTTTGACTTCCTGGTTGACCCATTCATTGTTTAGTAACATGTTATTTACCTGCCATGTTTTTGTGCTCTTTCCAGATTTTCTCTCGTGCTTGATATACAGTTTCATAGAATTGTGGTCAGAGAAGATACATGGTATGACTTCAATTTTTTAAAAAATTGTTGAGACTTGTTTTGTGGACAAATACGTGATCTATTCTAGAGAATGTTCTGTATGAACTTGAAAAGAATATGTATTCTGCTGTTTTAGGATGGAACGTTCTGAATATACCTGTTAAATCCATCTGGCCCAGCATGCCAAAGAAACTGTTGTCATTGATTTTCTGTTTGAATGATCTGTCCATCGATAAAACTAGGGTATTAAAGGCCCCTATTACTATTGTATTACTATTGATTACTTTGTTCATGTTTGTTATTAATGCTTTATGTATTTGGGTGCTCCCATAGTGGGTGCACACATATTTACAATTTTTATATCTTACGTTAAATTGTTTCCTTGATGATTATATAGTGTCAGTCTCTGTCTCTTGTATTTTGTCTGATATAAGGACTGCTACCCTGGCTTTCTTTTCACCTCCATTTGCATGATAAAGTCTTTCCCAAACATTTGCTTTCGATCTGCATGTGTCTTTAAGTCTGAAATGAGTCTTATAGGCAGCTTATAGATAGGTCTTGCTTTTTTATCCATTCCATTACCCTATGTCTTTTAACTGGAGCCTTTAGTCCATTTACATTCAAAGTAATTGTTGATAGGTATGATTATTGCCTTTATGTTACTTATTTTGTGGATATTTTTGTAGTTCTTTTCTGTTCCTTTCTTCCATTGCTCTCTTCTCTCACAATTATGTGGCTTTCTTTACTGACATACTTAATTAGATTATTTTCTCTTTATCCTTTATGTAAGTACTACTGGTTTTTGATTTGTGGTTACCATTGAGTTTGTATATAGCATCTTCTGCATAGAGCAGTCCAAATTAAGCTGGTGGTCACTTAAGTTTGAACCTATTCTTTACTCTTCACCCCACAATGTATATGGTGTCATACTTTACATCTTTTCTTTTTTCAGGGGTGGAGGATCCCTTTGCTGAGTTTTTACAGAAATACTTATTTTCACAGCTTTTGTGCTTCTCACTCTTCTTGCTCTTGCTTATGGTCTTTCTTTTCCACTTAATGAGTCCCTTTTAACATTCCTTAAAGGTCTGATTTAGTGGTCATGAATTCCTTTAACTTTTGTGCATCTGGGAAACTCTTTATCTCTGCTTCTATTCTGAATGACAGCCTTGCAGGCTAGAGTATTCTTGGCTGCAGATTTTTTCCTTTCAGCACTTTGAATATATTATGTTACTGCCTTCTGGTCTGCAAAGTTTCTGCTGAAAAATCAGCTGATATTATGGGGTTTCCCTTGTATACAATGGCTTTCTGTACTCTCTTTGCTTTCCAAATTCCTTCTTTATCACTACTTTTTACCATTTTAATTAGTTTATGTCTTGGTGTGGACCTCCTTGGATTGATATTGTTAGGGGATCTCTATACCTCCTAGATCTGGATTTCTGTTTCCTTCACCAGATTAGTGAAGTTTTCAGCTATTAGTTCTTCAAATAAATTTTGTACTCCCTTTTCCTTCTCTTCTCCTGGGATCTCTATAATGCTTGATGGTGTCACTGTGTTCCCTAAATCTATTCTCATTATGCATAATTTTTTGTGTATGTCACCTGCTCAGCTTGATGATTATTTTCCATTACTCTGTCTTCCAAGTCAGATTTGTTCTTCTGTTTCCTTTAGCCTATTTATTCCATCTAGTGTATTTTTAAAATTTCATTTGTTGTGTTTTTCATCTCTGATTATTTCTTTTCTATCTCTTTTGTAAAGGTCTCCCTGATGTTTTCCACTCTTTTCTTGAATCCAGTGAGTGTCTTTATGACCACTATTTTATTTTTTTTAAAGATTTTATCCATTTATTTGAGAGAGAAAACATGTAAGCCAGGGGCAGTGGCAGAGGGAGAGGGAGAAGCAGGATCCCCACCTGATGCAAGGCTAACCCAGGACCCTGAAACAATGGCACAAGCTGAAGGCAGACACTTAACCAGTTGAACCACCCAGGAGCCCCAATGACCATTACTTTAAATTCTGTATCAGGCTTATATATGTATTTCCATCCTTTAACTCTCTTGTGCTTTTTGTCCTATTCTTTCATTTGGAATATATTCCTCTGTCTCTTCATTTTGTATAACTGCCTGTGTCTGCTTTTATGTGTCAGGAAATTCAGCTGTGTCTCCTGCTCTTGAAAGTAGTAGCATTATAAAGAAGAGGTCCCCTAGTGCCCTGCTATACAGTGTCACCTCGTCACCAAAACCTGGCATTTCAGGCATGTCTCTTATGAGCGTTGTATGTACCTTGCTGTTTTTGGTGAGTCACTTCTTCCTTTAGTCCAGTTGTATGCAGTGGTTCCCTCTGCCTGTTGTGAGCAGTGTTTGCTCCCTGTGGTGTTAGTGGGCCAATCTGTGGCCTACTTGGTCTTGAGTTGAGTCAGACCTTGTATTTTCCAGAGATATAGTAGCACCAAACTGCAGGGTGTTTTCCCTGAGAGGCTTTCATTGTTGGGTAGGGCCTGCTTTCAGACCAGTTGTGTGCCTCCAGCCCACTGGTGCCACAGTGTGACTTATGTGTGGTTATCTTCCTCTCCTTCCAGGGCAGGAGTCACTTTGGAGTGGTGCTGGCCCCTGTTGGGGCTGCTTACACACTGGCAGTCTTGAGGTACCAGTCTGGATGGGTTTGGGCCAAAAGCATATTGGCGGAAAGGGATCTGCAATGTGCATGGGGGTGGGGAGCAGCAGTGTTAGCAAGTTAGGTAGTGAGTCTTGGAGCTGTGCTGTTTCCTGCAGATGGCCATGTGTACATGCTGCGAGGCGGAGAGGGATATAGAACTTGTCACCTCCTTTGTTCCTAGAGGATTCTCCCAAGATCTCTATCCATCTGGGACACACTTCTGAGATAAGTAAATTATTCTCCCTCTTGTATACCCCAGGTGTTCTTCAAACTGCCACTTACATGCTTTATCTGTATGGGGCTGTTTGTTGTGCTGTCTCTTAAAGGGTAAGGACTCAATTTCCTCTTGCCCTTCTGTTTCTTCCAGAGCCGAGCCCAATGATTTTTAAAATTCTAGTT
This sequence comes from Meles meles, assembly GCF_922984935.1. Lineage (NCBI taxonomy): Eukaryota > Metazoa > Chordata > Mammalia > Carnivora > Mustelidae > Meles > Meles meles. Next base: position 23,498,558 of record NC_060069.1, on the reverse strand, counting down.
TTTAACCAGCCCTTCTAGTTCTCAAAGCAAGTGTTATGGGGATTTATTTTCCCCTCATGGGCTCCCTGGTATGAAGATCTGTTTCTCTCCTCTTCTTGGACATCCCTCCCTCCCACAGAGAACCACATTCTATTTTGCTACCAACTGCATCTCTGCCCTTCCTGCCCTCTTCAATGTGGCCTCTTCTCTATATCTAGCTGTGGAGAGTATAGTGTCTTACTGTCTTTTTCTTAGTGTCTTTTTCTTAGTCTTAGTGTCATTTTCTGGGTTATTTACACTAATCTGGGTGTTTTCTAGTTGTATCTATGGGATGAGGTGAGATTATGGTCCTCCTCTCCACCATCTTCCCCTGAAGTCCTCTAGACCCATATTTAGAAAGCAGAAATCCATTCGAGAATCCACTCCATTCTAGGCTCAAATGCAAGACAGTCTTACATCAGAACTTCTGAATGGCATTAGACTGCATTTTTTTTTTTTTTAGTATTTTATTTATTTGACAGAGAGAGAGCACAAACAGGGGGAGCAGCAGACAGAGAGAAAGGGAGAAACAGGCTTCCTGCCAAGCAGGGCATCCCACTTGGGGCTCGATCCCAGGACCCTGGGATAATGACCTGAGCCCAAGGCAGATAACTGACTGAGCCACCCAGTTGTTCCTTGACCAGCATTTTTTGTACTGAGCTATCTGATTAGTGGTTGCTCAAGAACTCTGTGACAGGAAATTATTTTAACTCTCCATGCCTCTGTTTCCTCATCTGATATTCTCAAATAAAAATAGTAAAACTAGGACTGTTCTAAAGATCATACATATAAGGTGCTTGAAATAGTCCTAGACACATGGGACTTTAATACTAGTTAGGTATTGGCTTTATTAATGTGGGTCTGATTATTGAGTAAACAGATGATTCAAGCAAAATCAAAAGAGGGGGAAGGTCTATAGTGAAATAAATGTGGCAAATCTTGGGGTGACAAAATTAAACAGGTTTCTTATAGGAAGGACTGTGACACCCTAAGTAGGCGTGGTAGAGTATGCAGTGTTTCCAGCCCTTACGTGCTAATAAAATCTTTTTTTTCAGAGCACATTAACATCATTAATTCATTTAACAGATGTTTATTGAGGGCCTATCAAATATCAGGTGCCAATACAATGATGATCTGTGCAGTTCCTCTTTTTTTTTTTTTTTAGATTTTATTTATTTATTTGACAGAGAGAGATCACAAGTAGACAGAGAGGCAGGCAGAGAGAGAGAGAGAGAAGCAGGCTCCCTGCTGAGCAGAGAGCCCGATGCGGGACTCGATCCCAGGACCCTGAGATCATGACCTGAGCCGAAGGCAGCGGCTTAACCCACTGAGCCACCCAGGCGCCCTGCAGTTCCTCTCTTATGAAGCTAGTAGACAGAAGGGGAAAAACACAAGAACAAGTGAAAAACAAATAAAGTTACAAACCATGAAAGGTTTTGTGAGGTGGAACTTCAATATACCTTTGAATACTGATAAAGTGTAGAAGGAAAGAAGATATTCCAGGTAAGGCACAGGGCACAGAGGAAAGGAAAATAACTCACTAAAATTTTCCATGAGGATTAGAACTTATCTCAAGTTAACGGTTTTATGCCTGTTTGTTGTTCTCATAGCCTGGTGTATCAACTCAGCAGAAACTATACCTATTTAGGTCAATTATGTCATTTTCCCAATTCCTCTATTATTGCTATGATCACCAAAACAAAGAATGGTACAAATAGAGAAGAAATTAGAAACTTTAGCATAAATGTTAATTATGTAAATGAGGAAACTGAGGCCCAGAGAGGTTCAATGACTGGTGTCCCAGTTTGGTTGCATGGACCCACAATGTTCCCATAACATCAATCTTCAACCTCACTGAGCATCATTTCCTCAACTAGAAAAACAAACAAATTAGCAAATATTTCTCAAGCTTTGTATAATGCTAGGTGCTAGGGAGCATTAAAGCAAATAAAATAAATAACAACATAACCCATGCCATTTGGGTGCTTAGAGTCTGGCTGGGGGACAAGAAACACAGGTAAGTAACACAATCAAGTTTGAATAGGATCTCAGGACAGCAACCAAATGGAATGAACAGACAGCACTTAACAGTGTCCATTGAATCTAAAAGCACTAATTATTTTAAGAGTCTAGAGAAGGGGTTGAGGTACCTGGGGAGGTCTTTTCTAAGAAATTCAATTTGAGTGAGGGGTGGAAAGTCTGGAAGGATTTGAAAGTGCAGTGAAAGAGAACATTTACAAATAAAAGTAATAAAGGAGGTATACAAGGAAGTTCAAGGTGTGTTGTATTTTGAGGAATAACAGCAAAATGGGAATAGCAAAATAGGGAGTGGCAAACTCAAGGCAAATCAAAACGATCAATTTAGTGGATCCTTTGGTGGGGAAAAAAACTCAAGAGGAGTATTCAGGTCTCTGTGGACTTTCATTCATTCATCTACCCATTTGATAGTTAAGAGAGTCTGTTCTATGCCAGGCAGTGTACTTGGCTCTGGGGATATACAAATCAACAAAACAAAGTCAAAGAAAAGAAAATCCTTTGGGAGCTTATCTTCTAATTTGGTGCCTCTCACACCTGTCTGCACATTACAATTTCCCAAGAAGCTTTTTAAAAGGACCCAAGGAAACTTAAATGCACATTAAAATAAGTGAGAGAAGCCAATAAGGCTACATACTATAAAATTCTAACTATATGTCATCCAGGAAAAGACAAACCTAGAGACAATAAAAAAGATCAGTGGTTGCCAGAGGTTCAGAGTGGGTTGAGGAGAAGGATGAACAGGTGGAGCACAAGGGGAATTTTAGGGAAACAAACTATCCTGTATGACATTGTCACAGTAGATACATAACATTTGTCAAAACCCAACAGAACCATACAACACAGAGTGAACCCTAATATAAACTATGAACCTTAGTTAATAATACATCAATACCAGTTCACCAATTATAACTAAGGTACCCCACTTGTCTAGGATGTTAAGATAGGTGACACCACATAAGACAAGAAGGGATATATGTGAACTGTCTATACTTTCACAATTTTTCTGTTAACCTAAATTATTCTAAAAGATAAACTATATTAATACTAATAGGTTTGGGGTTTTTGTGGGTGTTTTGTTTTGTTTTGTTTTGTTTTGTTTTACTTATGGATTTTACTGGGGTGGGGGGGAAGGACCTGCTCTTGGGTCGCACCTGAAAATTCTGATTAAATAGAACAATGTGTCTCAGGTACTCTCTTAATGTGCCCCCTATGCTATTAAACCTACAATATCAGATGTTAGCAAAGACTTCAAACAACTGGAACTTTCATCCATTGTTGGAGAGAGTGCAAAATGGTGCAACTACTTTGGAAAACAATTTGACTGATTCTAATAAAATTAAACATATACTTACCATCTGCCCTAGTAATCCCACTCCTAGGTATTTACCCAAGAGAAAAGGAAACATATTTATGCAAAAACCTGTGCATATATATTTATAGTAGATTTATTCATAATTGTCAAAAACGAGAAACAATCTAGAAGTCCTTTAAATGCTGAATGGATAAACAAATTTAGGTGCATACACATAGTAGAATTCTACTCACCAGTAAAGAGGCATGAACCACTGATGCACACAACACAGATGAGTCTCAAATACATTTTGTTGAGGGAAAGAAGTATGTTCTAGTGAAGTAAGAGAATCAACAAACAAGTAAGCAAACATGTGGTAAATCACATAGCAATACAAGCTATAAAAATATAGCAGAGAAGAAAATTAGGGAGACAGAGGGATGGACTTGTAAATTCAAACAGAGTGGTCAGGAGAGACCTCCCTGAGAAGGTGACATCTGAGCAAAGACTCGAAGGGTGTGAGGGAGAAAGACCTTATAATACGGCAGGACAGTTCAGAGTTTACAACAATGGCATAAGAATGCCATCAGAGGGTTTTATGGAGAAAGTTCATGAATTTCTCTTAACTGACCATACTGGATGCTCATTGGAAAAGAGATTCGTGCAGTTTAAGAGAAGCAACAGACCCGTAGGGAGACTGTTTACAGCAGGGAAGGTGGAAGATGATGGCTGAGAGAGACATTCATACTGCACAACTTTCCCCCACAGAGACATACACAGAGTTTTGAAAAGGGTCATTCTCTCCCTAAATGGAACAGAGACAGAGCATATCCAACAGGCATTACGCAGCTTGCACAAAGTGCTAATTATGCTGGTTATGTCCGGAGTAAAAGGAGGAAAATGCTCTCTTTAAAGTTACTCGGACAAATGTTTACTCTCTTCATTGAAGACTGGCAGTGGAAAATGAACAAAGCTCAGTCTGATTAGCACCAATTTGTCTTCTACAAGTGTGTGTGATGATAAAGGTACAGGACACAACTAATAGGGAGAGGGGACACAAGGAAGCCCTTAAAGACCTCCTCTGTTCAGAATCCTTCTCTGTAAGCAGAGTCCTATCCAAACCAGCTGGTTAACACTCTGATACCTGGGATGTGGCGAATGGGATTCTGGAACCAGTACTTTCAAGTCAGAACTACAGAACCTGAAAAATCAGGCCACTGCCCAGGTTCCACAAAGAACAAACAGCACAAAGAGCCAACATTCTTTGTTCCTATTTTAATTTGGGTTTTCCCAGAATCTAATCCTAAGCAGGGATCAAGCAGAAGAATTTATTTGGGAGATGCAGGAAGTATTAGTAAGTGGGGAAATGACATAGTGAAGAGAAGGCAGTTCATCAAGCCAGCTTCCCTTGCAGATAAATATAACTTAACCCTGAATGGAAACTCTGGGGAACTGTGTAAAATAATACCTACGAGTTACATCACCCAAGGAACTAGGGAGCTGGGGAACTGCTATCAGTCATTGGTTGAAGACTGCTGAAAAGCAGTCACTAAGTTATTTTCCAAGCATTGCTGGTCTCTTACAGTAGAGGCTTTGAAAAAAAGGCTTCAGGCAACAAAAGCAAATATTAGCATCTGGAAGTCAAAAGGAGCTCTCTGAACTCATAAGACCCAAGGGCTAGACCAGAGCACCCACACGTTGTGCTACACAACAGGATTCTTCTCCATGCCACAAGCAAGACATTTTTTTATGTCTGGCCAATATTTCCTCTGCACAGGAAATGATTTCAACAAATTGCAAAAAGGAGGAACTCTTCCCTTCATCCATTTCTCTCAAAGCACTCCTCATTGATTTATCCATTACATTATTGTTATAAATTAATAAAGTAAGGCACACGTTAATTTACTTTATAGGTTTCTCAGCCACTGATTTCCTATTATCCCTTTCTATTACTCAACTCACTGACTCCTGCAGATAAATTGGCTGCAACGCAAATGCATCCCAGACTCTCGGATTTTATTAAGTATATAAAAGGTGTGTGATTTGTATTAACAACCCAACTCATCACCCCATATTCAAAACTTAGCCAATTAAGCTCAAGTGCATATTAAAATAGGAAAGAGATTCCCAATTCCTAGTTAATATTCTTATTGCCTAATGAATTGCTCATTCTTTCTAATTCTAGTGCCATTTGCTTAATTTCCTTTTAATTTCTAAAATGTAAGAAAAACATGTCTAATTTTCTAGATGTGTGAAAATTCATTGTCTTAATATTGTTTGTTAAAATTTCTTAAGAACATTGAAAAAAAGTGCCATAATGAGTGATAAGTAATAGATTCATCATCTGATGGGGCGCCTGGGTGGCTCAGTGGGATAAGCCTCTGCCTTCGGCTCAGGTCATGATCTCAGGGTCCTGGGATCGAGCCCTGCATCGGGCTCCCTGCTCAGCAGGGAGCCTGCTTCCTCCTCTCTCTCTGCCTGGCTCTCTGCCTACTTCTGATCTTTGTCTGTCAAATAAATAAATAAAATCTTTTAAAAAAAATAGATTCATCTTCTGACACAGTGCCATGTACATAGCAGGCACTCAGTAAATGCCTGCTGAAAGGATGAACGAGCCTACAGTTATATGACTAATGCCCAGGAACAAATGAGGAGACTAGCTCAGTTATCACTATAACAGCTTGTTTATTTATCTGGTAGCTATTGTCCTCATAGGTTTTTGGTGAGCCTGGTAAAGTGAAAAAATATGCTTTTATTGATACTATCTCTTAGGGCTAATGGGTAGTTTTTATTTTTATAGCCCTTTGGAGCATTAATAAATTTCAAAAAGAACAGGAACCATTAATTCACTCATTTATTCATTCGAAATATTTATTAAATGCTAACTATGAACCAGGACTCAGTAATAACTTCATAATGCAGATAAAGTTAAAATGATGCCCAGCCCTCTAGAATATTATCTGTGGTGAACAGTTTCTAATGCAACTGTAGTTCAGCTTACAGAACAAGAAAACTGACCACAGAGGGAGTCAGGAAAGTTTTATCCAACACAGGATATCCGAAATGAGTCTTCTTCTGCCTGAGGTTGTTTCTAAATGGTGAAAAACATGTTCCAGTTTTAATTGTTTTAATGAACCTAGTGTAATGTCACTGTATTAATCAGTGTTCTCCAGGAAAATAGATATCTATTTAATAAATTATATATATTTTGTAAATTATATATCTTGTATACATATTTTGTAAATTATACATTTATATATTTTTATAAATTATATATATTTATATATGTGTTTTATAAATTATATATATTTACAAATATATATAGAGAGAGAGAGAGACAGAGACAGAGACAGAAAGAGTTGATGTTGCATCCTTAGGTCCAAAGTATAAGCCAACAGGCTGGTTATAGTCTTGAGGCAGAATTATTTCTCTTGTTCCAGAAACCTTAGTCTGCTCTCAAGGTCTCTAGTGGATTGGATGAACCCACCCACATTTTGGATGATAATCTGCTTTACTCCAAGTCCACTGATTTAAATGTTAATCACACCTGAAAAACAGCTTCACAGCAACCCAACTAGCTAGACCAATGTTTGACCAAACTGAGCAACATGGCCTAGTTAAGTTGACAAATAAAATTAACCATCATAGTCATGGGAGTAGTGGCTCTCAAAGCGCAGTCTCTAGTCAGAATCATCATTATCTGGGAACTTGTTAGAAGTGCAAATTCTTGGGCCTTCCCCAGACCTCCTAAATCAGAAACAGTGGGCGTAGAGCCCAGCAGAGTTTTTTTTAACAAGGCTTTCAAGTGTTTCTGATGCACACCAGAGTCTGAGAACCGATGGGCTAGAATACTAGGTTCACTACTTAGGTCATAAAATGTTAACACAGAAGCAGGCTATTAATTGCCTTATTTTTGCCTTAGTCACTTGATAGATTCCACATTTAAATGGCATATCTGATAGGCCCAGCAACATCAAGTTGTATTCTAATTTTGGAGAAACAACAAAAGAGGGGACTATTGATTGTTTATAAATCTTTACTCAGAGATACTAAGTAATGAATCCATTGAACTCCTCCTCCACTACCTCTAGCTCTTCAGCTCTAAGACTCTGCTAAGCTGGCTTCAATTTCCTTGACTAAGGTCAATAGGACCTACATCAGAATTTGCCTCAAGACTCTTGAACAGTCCTTCTGTTGGTATTGATCACACAATGGGAACTATTTCTAGATGGTTTCGTAGCAGTTGAGAGACAGTATATTAAGATAACCAATGGGAGTGGTTACTGTTTCTTTTCAGAGATTCACTGAATTCTTTTCAGTGATTTAAGTACCCTATTCATTCACTGGCCCCCGGGCTTTTCTATCAGTCATCTGTCACCACAATAATGCTGTGTAACAACTGCACAACTTCTTGGCATGCTACAATATGTATTTACTGCTCATGTGTCTAATGTAGGTGGCTTTGCTGACTTAGGTGGGACTCAGTCACACGTCAAAGGATTGCCTGGATGTTGGCTGATCTAGATGCCTCGGCTGGATGACTGGAGCAACTTGATTCTGCTCCATGGCACTCATCCTCCAGCATCCCTGCCCAGACACAGTCTTGTGATAATGGCAAAGTGCAAGAAAGCAAGTACAAATGCAAACTTGCTTAGTTAAGCCTCTGTTTGCATCATGTCTACCAAAATATCATTGGCCAAAGCAAGTCATAGGGTTGAGCTAAGAGTGAGGGGTGGGGACACTGCAAAGTTACTTAGAGGTGAGCCTAATTCATTCAGAGAGAGGTAAATTAAAGCCATGTTTAGTATCTACCTCAGTCTGTAATTGGAAACTCTTCCCTATCTCCCCTCCACTTTCTTTACCTGGCTACCTCTCACCCTTCAGGATAGACCTTAAATATCACTTTCTTGATAAAACTCCATCAACTCAAGGCTAGACTCTAGGCTCCTCCTGTGAGCTTTCCCGTAGTTCCCTATAATTTCTATTACTGTAGCCCTTAATGTTATGGACCTAAGTTAGTGAATTGAAGAAAGTTAACTGAGAAGGATGCTAACAACACATATTTGAAAAAGGTTGAGGTATGTGATTTCTAAATGATTACTGAAGTATAGTGAATGTTTATGGGGTTTTTTGAGATTTTAAACGTCAGAGTAAGTGACATAAAATTCTGTTTATTATGAAGATGGATTTCCTCACCAATATCCACACACATTACTCGGCTCTTCCATATGCCATCCCTTCCACCTGTAACCTTTCCCCTCTGTGACAAATTAAATCCTCATATTTCAAGTTCCACCAGGCTTACGTAGTAGCTATCCCAAGAGTCCCATAGCACTCCACTTACCTTTATTACCACATTAATGACTCTGTTTTACAATTGATGGTATGAAGACAGCAGATTATTTACACTTGCTAATGGAAAGTTCTGGTATACTGCCAGACTGTGCCCTCAACACTGCAGAGAAAGAATGGAAACTTACCCAGAGTGCCCATCGTGGACCAGTGCCCAGGCACCTGTGTGAGCATCAGGCAGCAGTCTCACTCTCTAATTTCCACCATTTGATTCCAATAAGCTTAACTAACAAGCCTTCAGCTTATGCTCTTATTTCCAGTTTCTTTTCAGTCGCTAGAGACTCACTGAAAACCCTTACATGGACCTGAATTCTTCACTCAGGTATTGTTATCTATGTCTGGGTACACTAGAACTTGCTTTCAGTGTCATTTCTTTTTTTTTTTTTAAAGATTTTATATTTATTTGACAGTCAGAAATCACAAGTAGGCAGAGAGGCAGGCAGAGAGAGAGAGGGAGAAGCAGGTTCCCTGCTGAGCAGAGAGAGCCTGATGCGGGACTCGATCCCAGGACCCTGAGATCATGACCTGAGCCAAAGGCAGCGGCTTAACCCACTGAGCCACCCAGGAGCCCCCAGTGTCATTTCTTGACCTAAAATTCAAACACAGCAGTAACATTAACCCCCTCCTAACCACCAACATACATCCAAAGTCTCTGCTATTTGCCCAGTAGGCCTCTTCGACCTCACCTCCAAAGGCCATTTCTCTTTTGTAGATTTCTTGCCTCTACACACTCCCACTGAGATCTCAGCATCCTGTTCAAGTTGGCAGCAAGCTTTTAGAATTATTCTTATCTCTCATTTCTTCTCATCCTTTCTCTGTTTTTGCTCTCTCTTTTATAAAGTATTCATTTTGCATAAAGTTTAATTCTCCCAAATCTGTGTTTTCCACCTCCATTTTCTCTTAGGAAGTTCCAGCAACTGAAGAACCAGGTCCTACCTGCTTATCTGCCAGTCTGATATGGGAAACTAGATGATGGGGTCTTATAATTAAAAAAAATAATAAAAAATTTTAAAAAAACAGACTCAGCAAGTACACATCATTAGCAGGAAGCATGATGGTCCCAGGAGTAGTGATTAGGCATTTAAAGAAATAATAAGGATGGAAAGCTTGAAAACCGTACAGCAAAAAACATTAAAAATAATCACCAATGGCCAATTTTGTGAAGTTGATGACTTGCAAACAGTTTGATTTATAACATAAAAGGGATTTTTAAAAAAATTAACAGACCAATGTATTATGAAGTTCCCTAGTCATTCTTCCAAGGAGCAATGGAGGCTGACTTAGCAAAGAGTTTCTACCATGGATACTGGGAATTTTGGGTCTCTGTCATAACTTCACATGCTATTCCTCAGAGATGGCAACCACTTTCATTGATTGCATTTCCACTTTAAACCACTGACATCTGTAGCTTTAGCCCAAATTATCTTTCTGAGTCCTAGACCCACAGAGGCCATAGTCTACTGGCATTTCTACTTGGGTGTCTTGGAGGCACCTTGTACTGTTTGGATCTCATTTGTCCTGTGAAGACACTCTCCACCTTTCTTTACTCTGCTCTGGACCCTAGAAGACTATCTTTAGGAGCTACATCAACTAGACCCCTAACTTTTTGAATCTAGATGAGTTTAATTAGTGATTGACAGGTGCTCCAAGGATGGGGGGCAGAAAAGCTGGGCTCTTTATTCCCCCAGTTTCTTCCCTGCCAGGCTATATTCTGACAAGTCCACAACACTACACATAACGCCATACCTCTTGTTGGATTAAGTTCTGAGACCCATCCTTCTCTTTGGTCTTTAGACCTACAGAGAGTGATAATAACTTTCTATTATTGCTGATGCCAGAGTGCTTCACTAGCTGCTATTGATTTCCCTTTACCCCACTCATAACTTTGTGAAGGGACTCTTAAACTCTTTAGTTGTGCCTTCTGAGCTTGCATCTACATTCAAATGTCCAAACTGGACATTCATCATTCCTCACCTTCCATCCCCAGCAGGCCCCTCCTAACACTTCTTCTTTACTACCTGCCACAGTGAATGGCTCCACCATCTATCTATCTACTGGGACTATCCAGAAGCCTGGATCACATCTCACTCACTACTACCTGTCAACCATCAAATCTAAGACTCTCTCACATCCTTCCACTTCTCTTCAATCCTACTTCAGACCAACATTATCTTTTACCAAATTTACTATGACAGCCTCCCAAATGATCTCTGTACCTTTGATTGACCCACTCCAAATCCAGTTCCTTTGATTGACTTGCTGACTTAGTTCTATATCCTCTAAACAAGTCAGCCTCTTTGTTTATCCCAGTTTTTCACTGTGTCTTATCTCTTCATCCATATTGACCTACGGTGAACATTTGTCAATATGAATGTCATGTAGTATATTAGCTCTAATCCTCATAAGAATTAGGCTAAATGTTAATCTTCATTTGGCTGAAAAGGGAAATAAGCTCAATAATAAACAAATATTTCAGGGTCACATTGTAAGAAAGTGACATAGTCAGAATCTGATTCTGTGAGAGTCTAATGCCCATATTCTTTCCATCTCTGACTCTATGTGGTATATGATACATGAAGAGGTCAGTGTCCAGTGCTTATTTTTGTTCCTACAAAGACTCGGCGAGGCTGCTGGCAAAGGAGAAGCCCATGGCTTCCTTTCGGCATATATAGCAAACCTTACACAACCAGCCAAATCAAAGATTAACAAAGGCAGCTCACAGTGTCAAGATGTGACTTCTTCAAATGACTGCAAATGGTCCCAAACTGTCTAGATGTACTGAGCAAATTTATCATGGTCAACCAAATATCCCCATCCTTGTTCCTCAGCTTTACCTTGACTTTTGTTTTCATTAAGGACTCCGAATAACACAGTCAACCCTTTGAACATTCCTCCTACATTAACTAACCAAGTGGCCTTTTCCCAATATCACTTTATCCTTGGGGTTAGGTATTGCGCCCTGGTCACGACCTCCTTATTTTGGAACCTCAGTCCAACCCTACTTCCATCTGGCAGCATCCATTTTATTTCTATATCACTAAGTCCTCACATTTGTCTGAGGTACTTCTGCAATAACGATAGAAGTCTCCAGGTAACAAAAGCCCTGGGAAGAGAGCAGCGTGGTTAAGGGTAAGAAGGAAGGGGCTCTTCTTGAGGCTGATAATAGAGAGGAAGAGACAGGCAGTAGTATGTGCCTGAGCCTGGCTGTGGCTCAGATGGCATCCTTCAGGACTTAGAAGAGCCAAGCTCACCTCTGCTCCACCATGGTGTCTGTGTTTTGGATAAAGTCGGCAGAAGTACCCCTCTCTCATCACCTTGATCTCTACTCTATCACAGTCCCCTCACCAAAAAGGGAAGGAAAGCATAAAAATGTCCATTTTGTGGTACTGACATAAGGGACAAAGGAGATTCTGGGAATGGAACTTATGATACACCACCTGGCACAGGGCAAGACCTCAACATACACTACCTAGATTTTTATTTATTTATTTATTTATTTATTTATTAGATTTTATTTATTTGAGAGAGACCACAAGCTGCGGAAGGGACATAGGGAGATAGGGAGAGAGAGAAGCAGACTCCACTGAGCACATGGCCCTCCACAGGGCTCCACGTGGGGCTCCATTTGGGGCTCAATCCCAGGACCCTGAGATCATGATCTGATCCAAAGTCAGATACTTAACTGACAAAGACACCCAGGTACCCCAGCTAACTAGATCTTAAGTCCAAATGTATGTGGCTAAGGCAAGGCATCTTTTGAAATCCATTCTGTTCAGAATCTGTAAGAGGAGCCAAACCCGTAATGGGCATCATCAAAATAATAAGAAGGAAAATCAAAACAGACAGAAAGAAAAGAAGTCCTAACCATGCTTTACAATGAAAAAAAATTTATTTTATTTATTTATTTGACAGAGAGAGAGGTCACAAGCAGGCAGAGAGGCAGGCAGAGAGAGAGGGAGAAACAGGCTCCCCACTGAGCAGAGAGCCCGATGCGGGGCTCGATCCCAGGACCCTGAGATCATGACCTGAACCGAAGGCAGAGGCTTAAACCACTGAGTCACCCAGGCGCCCCAACAATGAAAAAATTTTTAAGGTAGTTGGACCACTCTACATAAATAACATACAAATATACTTCATAATATAGATGAAGGTAGTCCCTAGTTTGAGGTCATAAAGGACTGGGATTTGACAACTTTTATGTCAGCCTACAGTTTGAATTAAGTATATGAAAGGCAGCAATAGAAGTTTGAAAGGGGCTCCTGGATGGCTCAGTAGGTTAAGCCTCTGCCTTCAGCTCAGGTCATGATCTCAGGGTCCTGGGGTTGAGCCCCACATCGGGCTCTCTGCTAAGCGGGGAGTCTGCTTTCCCCTCTTTCTCTAACTGCCTCTCTGCCTGCTTGTGGTTTCTCTCTGTCAAATAAATAAATAAATTCTTTAAAAAAAATTAGTTTGCCTCTACTCTTGAATGTTTGAACAGTTGCAATTTAAAAAAATAAAAAAGAACTTTGAAAATATTCACAAAGGAGAAACCAGTGAGGGCGGTGATGGAGGTCGTATCAGTGTTCGACTGGAGAAGGTACAGGTATTCTGGCCATGGGATGGAGGGCAACTGGTGACCCAGTTCATGATAAAAAGAAGCCAGAAGGAAATAGAAGGGCATTTCTGCAACCAATATGCATACATTATTTAGCTGGGCAGTTTGTAATCACTTTCTGGGAATCTCAGTGTGAGATAGCAGTTTAAAGGTGATTTAGTCCCCTTTGAGGAGTCAATTTGAGTACTTAAAAATATAAAACACATGGGCTCACAAAGATACATATTTTCTCTCAGTTAGACTATTCATCTGGACACCAAAATCCATAAAGTTCATAGAAACAATGGTGACTTTATTAGAACTTCCTGAGCTCTAACTATGTACCAGGCACCATTCAACATTTTCCATATACTTTTTCATGCAATGCTTCCAACAAGACTAAGAGATAGACATACTGTAACTGTTTCCATGGTGGTGGTGTGGAAACTGAGGCTTGCGTGGGCCCGTGGGGTTAGGTCACAAAAGGAGCTAGTGAGAGCCAGAGCCTGATGCTGCCTCTCTCACCTCAGTATCTATGGATGTAAATTATCAGAGCTGCTCGAATATGCATTTGGGGAGCCTAGAAACCTGGCCAACTGGACACAAAGTAAATACAAGAGATGAAATGAGGCACTGCAGGACGAAAATGGGTAAAGTCAGAAGTTTAAGGTTAAAAATGGAGAGAAGCCTTCCTCGCCAGAGAAATGCCCTGGCCATAGTCCTTGCAGCCAAAGTGGAATAGTCAGACACACAGCCTGGGTGAATTCCAACAGGAGGGGGAAAGGCCTCTGTGCCTCACTTGGAAAAGAAAGCCACGGGGAAGGCCTGGGATAAAGAGGAGACACAAAGCATGTCAACAGAGCAGGGAGGGCACAGTGGGGCAACGAACAAGAGAACAGAAACATCCTAATTGTTAACAGAGACAGGAAAACAGGCAGAAGTTAGCCGGGTAAAGGCTGCCTGGTGGCACTGTCCTCCAGGGAACAAGAAAAGAGACAGCAATTGAGGGCAACTTGGGGGCACATCCTTAGAGTTTATTAAAAGCACAACTGCATGGGGACCAAATGGGAATGTTTGCTACCAGTTCTTCCCGTAATACTGTCCGGAAATGTGTTTCCTCCTCAAAGCTACAGAGCTTCACATGTGCTGGAGGCTGTGGAAGAGAATTTTGAAATCAAAAGCTCTCAGAGGTAGAGCTCTTCTAGGATATGTGTGGAAATCAAGGCTCTTTATTTTTTCTGCTAAGGCCCTGAAAAGAAAAGGTAGAGACCTTACAAGGAAAAGAGCCAAGAAAACTTCCAGGTGTCAGATAGGAGCTGGGTGGAGGCTGGACCTGAGGTTTCCCAGCCTTAAGTAAGACTACTACCCAGCAGTGTGAACCATGGACTTCCTTCCCATGCCAAGAACAAATCACTTCTAAGTGCAAATTGGTGCAACTTCTTTGAAGATTTTATTTATTTATTTATTTGACAGAGAGGGATCACAAGTAGGCAGAGAGGCAGGCAGAGAGAAAGGGGGAAGTAGGCTCTCCGCCAAGCAGAGAGCCCGACGCGGGGCTTGATCCCAGGATCCTGAGATCATGACCTGAGCTGAAGGCAGAGGCTTTAACCCACTGAGCCACCCAGGTGCCTCGGTGCAACTTCTTTGAAGAATAACTTGGGGACAGCCATCATAACATTAAGAATTAGTGATTCCAATTTTAGTAATTTTGTCTATAAGATATAGAGATATACAGTGATGTGTGCCTGAAGGTATGTATTGCAGTTTTATTTATAATACTGAAAATCTAGATGGCCTAAATGATCACGCATGAGAGACTGTTGAGTAAATAATGCTGCATCATATATATATGTGCACCCCTTAATCTATTTTTGGCAATATATAGAAAGATCTTCAGAATATATTCATTAATAAATAACAACATCCCACTTCTATAATGTGAAAAACTTATTCGTATTAAATGAATTTATTTCAATATATTTTTGTGTGCGTAAAAATTTCTAGAAAGAAACACTGAAAGAGTTGCTTTCACGGTGAGAAGTAAAGTTAGGGCATATCTGAGATGGAAGAAGTTTTCATTTCATTTTATATCCTTCTGTACTGTTTGCATTTTTAAACCATGCACATGGATTTAAAAACAAAACAATATTTAAAAAGTTGAAAAGAGGGGCGCCTGGGTGGCTCAGTTGGTTGAGCAACTGCCTTCAGCTCAGGTCATGATCCCGGACTTCCAGGATCGAGTCCCACATCGGGCTCCCAGCTCCTTGGGGAGTCTGCTTCTCCCTCTGACCTTCTCCTCTCTCATGCTCTCTCTCATTCATTCTCTCTCAAATAAATAAATAAAACCTTAAAAAAAAAAAAAGTTGAAAAGAAGTTTCTCTGTGAGGGATTATAGTTGAAAATGGAATCTCTTTAAAATTAAGATGCAAATCCCTGAGCAGAAACTATAGTAAAATGGAGTCAATACTTTAATAAATTTTTTATCCTTTATGACCAACTAGAATTTATCCCAGAGATGTAATAGAGGTTTAATATTAAAGAATCTGTTAACAAAATACATTACATCATTAGACCAAGGAAGAGGAATTACATAATCATCTCACTGGATGCCAAAGAACATTAGGTAAAAAATAAAAACTGATTAAAAAAAAAAAACCGTCTATAAATAGTAGACTGTCATAATGGATAAACAGTAAGTATCTGAAAACAATGGCCATATAACAATATCATAATTGGAGTTATGGAGACATTCCAATTATACAGGACATTTTATACTTTTGAACTTTTTTAAATGATGTTCACGTCTGAGTTTTACATTAAAATAATTATGTTTCAGAATCCATCTGGAGAATTCCTCGGAGAGGAGTGAGAAAGGTAAATACGTGACAGTCAGAAGGCATCCTCAATACAGAAAAAGACCTACTTCGCTAGCCCCAAATCAATATTCAAAAGCATTGTTTGAGAATTTAGATTGCACCATGGACATGTCTGAAACCCATGTTTAACTCTTCCCATGTGTGACCCTAAACTATCTTCATGATGTGCTTTCTTTCAAAATCATCTAACAAGAAATTACCTAGCACTTTGTCTGTGATCAGGACTGCTAGGTTTGAGACGCACAAAATAGAAAAACACATAGGAACAGGAGCGGGGGACTAAGAGCTCCTAGGAGGTGTCCCCATGTGAGGGAAGACAACGGGTCATGACCAATGTCCATGTCAGGGGAATGCCGACAGCCAATGACTTGGAGTGGAAGAGAGAATGGCTGCGAGGAGGCCAGGCTGACCTTGAAGAAGTCTTTCATGATTCGGTAAGTGTGGTAAGCTTTGAATGAGGCAGTGAGGAGGTAGGAAGGATGGAGCTGCTCCGACAGAAGAGACACCAAGAAGCAGAGAGATGGCTCAGGGGCAAGGGTGAAAATATAAGGGTCCTTGTTCCTAACGAGACAGGTTCAAGTGATTGAGAGAAGGTAAACAAATGATTGGGTCTCAGGGCTCATGCGGATTATAGGGGTGACTTTTCATTCATTAACCAGGAATCTCCAAAACAGGAAGCGTCGCTGGAGGTGAAAATCTTAAATATCCAAACTTGGACACATTGGTGTCAGAACTGTCCTCGGTCACTAGCTCCTGTGCTAAAGGTTCAGCAACAAATCCAAGACTCGGATTGAGGTCTGGTGGCGCCCCATGTGACGTTCCCTACACCTTACTCCACCACGGCGTGAATATGCCAGTGGCTCAATATGCCATTGGGCATTCTGTCCGGGCAAAGCACTATGAAGACGATAAGGGGAAGAATTAAGGCAGAACTGCCCCCCCCCGCCCCCTCAAAAATACTCAGTACAACTAAGAAGACTTGTGACAGTGATTCTTTTTTAAAACACTTTTTTATTTAAAATCAATTAATTAGCATATAAGTATTATTGGTTTCAGAGGCACAGGCCTCCGATTTGTCAGTCTTCTATGACACCCAGTCCTCGGTACATCACGTGCCCTCCTGTGACAGTGGTTCTTAAGGTTAGCATTGTCAGAATCACCTGGAGAGCTTATTAAAACACACATTTCCAGGCCCCAGGCTCATAATGTTTGACCCAGTGGGTCCAGAGTGGGTCCTGAGAATTTGTATTTCTAACCAGTTCTCAGATGATGCTTGTGCTGCCAGTCCAAACTTTGAGAACTACTTTGAGAACGACTTTGAGAACTACTGACCTATGAGAAATAGTTACCTACAGATACCACGGGAACTCAGAGTATGGGAATGCTCACTTATGGAGATGAAAACTCATACTATAAAAATAAATAAATAAAAATCATACTATAAATAAAATTCGAATAAGTACTCAAAGTTATGACTTTTAGGTCTATGATGTTCTCCAAAAAATGCATGTGGTTAATGTACTTTTCATCAAAGAAGAGCCAGGCTCTAAGTAAATTCAAATAGCAGGGGAGGATATCCTGCCATGATTCAGGCCTACTCAATCAAGCATTAGAAATAAGAGCTTCAGCGTGTTCTCTTTACAAGATCAAATCCTGCAGTACAAGACTCATGACACAAGCTAATGGTCACTGCATGTATGGGCCAGTCTGGACCACAAGAAACATCTCTCCTCTTCAAGCTTTCCTGGGAAATATAGTAACCACAAGAGCTACAGTTTTTGTTTGTTTGTTTGTTTTTGTTTTTGTTTTAAGATTTTATTTATTTATTTGACAGAGAGAGATCACAAGTAGATAGAGAGGCAGGCAGAGAGAGAGAGAGAGAGGGAAGCAGGCTCCCCGCTGAGCAGAGAGCCCCATGCGGGACTCGATCCCAGGACCCTGAGATCATGACCTGAGCTGAAGGCAGCGGCTTAACCCACTGAGCCACCCAGGCGCCCAAGAGCTACAGTTTTATAACACACAGCAGTTTACAAGTACTTTTGCCTATATTTACCCAAGGAACCAAATGAGGAACATATAAATAAGTGTGCTGTAAACTCTAAGGTCTATTTAAATATTATGTTATCATCATAATTTGATCCTTACAGATTCCCAACCATGAATATTGCTAATTTTTACCTATGAATAAAGTAAGACAAAAGTGGCTTGACCATGGTCAGGAAACTTCCAAGGAGCAGAGATAAAATTAAAATTAATATAGGATTTTGCTTCCAGATTCTGTGGTGTATTAGACAAAAGATATCCCAGAAATCCCAACTTTTCCACTTGCTCCATCCATAGTCACCAAGGAAGGGACAGTCCTGAGTAACCATGTTTTATACTATACCATTCTCTGTTCTTTTTTCTCACTGAACCAGAGCTGAGGATCTGACCAGAAGATTAGCCAATCCGTAAGTTAGACTATGGTTCTCAAAGTTAAATGTTCATTAGAATCACCTGGCTTATTACAAACAGCTTGCTGCCCATCCCCACCACCCCACTTCACTCCCACCTCCTCTCACCCCGAGTTCCTGATTCAGCGGGTCTGGGGTAGGGACTACGAATTTGCATTGCTACTGAGTTCTCAGATGATGCTGAAGCTGCTGCTCATGGGACCTCACTTTGAGAACCTCTAATTATACAACAGTTGGCCAGTCAGATTCCCTTTCTTCAAAATTTGAACGAGCAAATTCTAAGAGCATGAAATCTTTAGTGGAAGAGGGAGATGAAAGGAAACACGGAGAGAGGATTAATGAGTAAGAGCTGCGAGAGATTACAGCAAACCAGTCTTATAAAGGAATAGAAACTAGAAGTGCAAGCAATCGGGCAAAGAAATGTTTTTCAGAACAGAGAGAAAGAACAAGCAGTTGATGGCAGAACAGAGAGCAGCAACCACGCAAGGGGCACCTGTGCTGACGGAGCATTATGGAATGAGAGAAGAGACCCTCGAAAGCCTCCTGACAGGTCCCCTGACTCTGTCAAGGAACTAGAACTCTATGCTTCCTCTTCTTTCTGAGTCCTGCTGATTTATCTTCTTCTGGATACCCTCTCAATTCTCCCTTCCATATTAGACATGGAACCTCAAGAAAGTTTCCATCGCTTTCAAAGAAAAGAACTGCATTGATCAAGAGAGGAGGCTGGAATATTCTTCAATAAGCAACCCTGTTTCTCTAACATCCAGGGCAGTCCATAGATTTGGAAATTCTATCATCTCATTAGCAGTGTTCTGCAATGCACAGTGGCCACTGAATCGCCCTGGACCACCAGGTTCCATAGCACATGGCCATTCCCCATGCTCCAGTACCCATAAAGTCAGTCTGATCTATAACCTCCCATGGCTCTGAGTTTGTCGCCCTGACCAGTACTTGACAATGTTTGTTCCCCCAGATATGTCTTCTCCTGGAAGAATTTTCAGCACAATCTTCCAGCCCATTAGAAAGGGAAAACAAACAAACAAACAAACAAAAAACAAACAAAATAAAACAAACAATACAGCAACAACAACAACCAGGAAACTTAAAAAACAAAAAAAAAAATCACACTCTGGTTACTAATACTTTAAATGACTAGTTGAATGATTTGGGGTAATTACTTAAAAAAAGAAAAAATGATGCCCAGAAGGCTTATGTCTAAGGTAAAAAATGTCTTTAAATCTCAGTTTACTTTGTCAATGCCAGTCAATCGGTAGTCACTTCCTTGAGTGCTGTCTGGAGGATAATGAGCCTGTGTCCATCAAGGGTGCCATGACTGGCTAATAATGTCTGTCATGGCATGAAAAGGGAAGTGATATGTAAACACTACATATTTGCCCTTCCTGATCCAAATGCGATCAGACATCCCTTCCATTTCTTAATTCTATGATTCTCTGTTATTATCCTTAATGTGAATGCACCAAACATGTATTTACCTCTACAATGTTAGCTTTATATCTCTTGAAGGGCCATCCTTCTGGCTTCCTGTTGGGTCTTGCACTCCACTTATTCTCAGGTTAAACGCTACAGTACTCCAGCTCACAGCATTGTATGTGCACAGCAAATGCATCATAATACAGTGTCTGTTAAACACTTTCAAAAAGTAACATTAATAATTCACATCAAATCCCTGCTTCCTTAGAAAAACCTACATGAGGCAAATGAATTCAAATCCCCAGTAGGGGGGAGCTGTAGCCCTGTGACCACAGTTCTTGGATCCAGATAAAGTGGCTGCAAGGAGAGAACTTTGATGAAAACCACCTTGGTTTCCCTTATTTCTTTTCTTCCTAAGCCTCTTAAAAGTGGTGTCAAATTATTCCAATGCACCTGGCCTTGTTTCTGTAGAAACTATATAGCATAAAGTTGCATGGCGGAGAGAATCATTAGGTCAAAAACATTCTTCTAAAGAGCATTAGAAAGACAGAACTGCTTATTTCGCACTGTAATTGTCAACGAGCTGCCTCTACCCTGGGCAAGTCACCACCCTGAGTCTCAGTTTCCTTATCTGTTAAAAGGATTTTAAAATAGATGACTTCTCTATGACCTTCTCTGCAAAAAATTTTTACATGGGATTGGGAAATCAGATGTATCTAAAAAGGAACTCTCCTGTTACCACATTTATGATGAAAAATTCTTATTGTCCTCTATTGTAAAAATAAAAATAAAAATTCAATTGGTTAAATATTGGCTACCTTCAACTCAGTTGGATGCACACTCCTGACTCTCTAAGGCAGAAGAGGAACAGACACCAGGGAAAATATGGAACTATCTAGAGACATTTGGGATTGCCAAGATTAGGCTGGAGGAGGAATGTTACTGGCACCTAGTCAATAAAGTCTAGGTCGCTGTTAAACATTCTGCAATGCACAAAACAGCCATCCCACAATAACAAAAAATATTATGTGGCCCAAAATGCTAGTAGTGTTGAGGTGGAGTAAAACTATACATCAATTCCATCTCACTGCAACAGAATTCACAAAGATTTTTAGGGTGGCAAATGAGATCTTCGATTTGATATCAAAACAAGTTTCAGTTGTTTCAATTGATGTAAATCAAGGTAACTGCGTGGTTTATGTCAACTGCACCAGGCCAAATTAGCCACTGTAAAATAGCTAAAATATTCAGGATTTCTAAATATTACTAAGTGATGAAAAAAAAATCACACTTGGCAATTTCTGAGCTGATGAGTACTACTTGAGGCAAGTCATTTTTCTATAGTAACATGCTTTGCTTGTATGAATTTCAATCTCTCAATTTTATTTTTAACTTTTTTTCAAGAAAAGCTGCAAGATCCTCTTTAATTATCATTAAATGCAATAAATGAAACAGTTTTCTATTTCTTAGCCTCATTCAGCTAAAGTACAAGAATGGAAAATCTTGCCAAAAGAATGTGCCTTCTATTTTGGAGGGGAACCAAAAGCACCTTCCTATATCCAGTGCTGAGACTGCCAAAATGGAAGCTAGGACAAAAACATCTTTTTGCAGTTCTGCTAAATTTTATTTTTGTATGTTAACTATCTTTAGAGGACTAGAAAGATTCCCATTGAAGACACCATACCTGCTTTCCTCCCTGACCAAAGAGGAAAGAAATAATATGTTTTGTGCTAAACTCTTAAGATCAGGAGATGGTCATTATAGCAGCATAAGCTAGCCTGTCCTGACTAAAGCTCTCAGAAATAGGACCCATCTTTCTACAACAGGACAACAAATGTGAGCCCCTCGTTGTCTCAGGGGCATAAGAACATCCAAGATCTAAAGTACTCTAACTCATAATTACAAACATGTAAATCCCAGATACTGTTTTTATATATACCCTATGCCTCTTTGCTGCATTAAACAGGGTCTGAGACACTTCCAAACCAGTGTCTCCTTTGATACAAACTTTAGTCCCAGTTTCTGAGCATCTTCCTTACAAGTTATGGAGACAAGCTGATAATATGTTCATAAAGTAGCATTAAAAGTACCTTGCTCTGCTCAGTAATGGAAAATCTGTATTTGAGTGGCCCTTTTGCTACTTCAAAAATACAAATTTTCCCTTTGTTTGACCAAGTATACTTACTTGATAAGGGTCTGAGACCATTTCTACTTTATATTCTTGGGACACTTTAATGTACAGGAATTTCTTGGGCATAGTTAGGGAATTTGATTAATGATTTGACCCAATCTCTGCTCATGTATTCATTCTACTCTTTTCACCTATCCTCTTGATGTCAGGTTTTCTGCGGTCATGAGGCCCATCACAGAAACTTCGCAGGAGAGCCGAGTCATTTCTTCAAACTTCTCCATCTGACATTTTAGTCCAGTCATAGTTATCCAAATAAAGCAAAACATCCCACACTAACCCCTCCCAACTGCCCAACTGATCCAAGCTATTACCAAATGGTCTATATTCTTTTATCTATGGAAACCTAATTTATGAATTCTCAAACTTTCGACCACTCATTCTTCAAAAAAAGCATGTTCTCCTATTGCTCTTAAAATAGTCTGTGGATTCTTTTTTTTTTTTTTTTAAGATTTTATTTATTTATTTGACAGACAGAGATCACAGGTAGGCAGAGAGGGAGAGGAGGAAACAGGCTCCCTGCTGAGCAGAGAGCCCGATGAGGGGCTTGATCCCAGGACCCTGAGATCATGACCTGAGCCGAAGGCAGAGGCTTTAACCCACTGAGCCACCCAGACACCCCCAGGTTCTTTCTTTTTTAAAACACTGTGAAAAGTTTTATATTTTACTGTGGAAAAAACTCACAAAATCTCACAAAAAATTCACAAAATCCCACAAAAACTCACCAAAATTGCCCACCGTTCGAAGTCTTAAGCTAGAGGAATTAGAATACAGTGGATAATTTTTGGCCTAAAGGTCAGAAAATAGCTCCACGCAAGGAAGACCCAAGACATCTAACCACAGCGAACAGCAAAAACGAATAGGCAGGGATATGTAAAAACCCTCTTTGTTCTCAGATCGTTCAGTTACAAAAAAGCAAGTATGACAGAATGTATAGTAATCATCTGTTTACCTGTGACAGAATATAGTAATTTATCTATTTACGAGTCTGTTTTTCCTGGACTTGACTTGAGCTCTGAGGGCCAGGAATGTGTCCTATTTATCACCTCAAGGCCTAGAACAGTACATGGCACATGGAAGGTGTGTGATTGATTGAATAACTACATGAATGAACACCAGTTTTTCAACCTGATTTATCTGGCACATACATACTGTTTTGCTCTGCCTCTCAGATTGATTTTGCATTAAGAAACTATCACTAGGAATCTCCAACAACTTTAGAAAAATTTTCCCGTCTCCGATGAGATCCCTATAACAACATCTGTTTTGTTACTGGTAGTCTTAAGAGGATGCTGACATATTGTATACCCTGGTAAGACTAAACAAGAAATGGCAGGAATTAGGGTTGCAAATAAAGAAGGACTTACTTATCACGGTGACAAAATATTGAAATGGGGATTCCCAAGGACATTCTGGGGTCTCTGGAACCTTCTCTTCTGGGGAGACCAAATGAAAAGCCCTCACGAGCCCTTTATCTCATGAATTCTCAAAAGTCATTCTCACTCTATGACAGATTGAAAAGAGGGTAGTAGGAAGAGTTTGACCACCATTATTCTACTATAAAACAGGAGTAAACATGCTAAACTACCCATAGGAAAATAAAAATAAAGGAGATTATAAAGAATTTCGCAAACATAAAGGATTCTGGCCATGCTGAATAATAATTTTAATGCCTTCCAATAGAGCCACTACCTTTGACAGGGTTGTCTTGAAATAACAAATGGGATCTATTCTGCCTAAAAGAATAAACAATTGCTGTGAGTGCCCTGGAAACCCATATGAAGTCTGGATTTTTATATACAAGGCTGTTTTCTCACTCGCTTTCTCCCTTCCTCCTACGATCCCTCCTTCCCTCTCTACCTCTTTCTCTCCCTCTCTCCATCCTTGTTTTGTAGTCTTATTCCTATTAATAGATGATGACAAAAAATTACCTGCAGTAAGGAAAATAACATACAATTTACTTAAGACATGGAACAAGACCTTAGAAAGTTCTTTGTCATTTCAAGTAGCGGAAAGCTTTTTTAAAGAAGGCTAAATCATTGAAAACCAAATCACTTCTAAATAGTCTAGCTCCAGGAATCCCAGCAAGAGTGACTTCAAAAGGGCGTGGTGGAAGACTGATTGCTTTAATGACCAACTAATGGCCATGCTATAGCCTCTCCCACTGCAGTATGGCTTGGCAGCTCCTCCCACCAAGAGGAGGGCTCCATTTCTTCACTTCTTTCATCCGGTCTGGCTGTGTGATTTGCTGCGCCCAGTAGAATATGGCAGGAGAGACACTGGGTCAGTTCTAAGCCCAGGCCTCAAGGCACTTTGCACATGTGCACATGTAATCTCCAAACCTCCAGCACGGTCACTCGACAAGCCTGGATTAGCTCACTGGACGGGGGAGAGAGCACAAGGAAGAGATCCACATTGTCCGGGCTAACGACAATATCAACCACCAGTCAACGGCCAACCAACAACTTAGATATGTCAGAGCTCAGCCAGTATTAGCACAGCTGCCAACCTAACATAAAACTTACCCCAGACATATGACTTAGTTTAGCTGAAGCCAGAAAGCAGCGGAACCAAAGCCTTGTACACAATGAGAAGTGATTATTGTTTTAAGCCCCTAAGTTTTAGAGTGGCTTGTTATGCAGCAGTACCTACCGGATACAGTCCTCATCTTTATCTCCTCACCACATGCTCAATTGACCTACCTGACATTTATTAACCTTAATGGAACTGAGACATACCAAGACCCTGAACATATATAGACTTTATACCTGATGCATTATGATAGATGACTGACACTTGGAGCACCACATGTGGTGTGTAAAGGGCATCCTATGTTCAGAAGGATGCTTATGACTATCAAAATCCCTAATTACAATTCATGGAGACCCTTCTGCTGTTGTTAATATTAAAGCAGCCATGCCCAAGCATGGTCAAAACTATGAAGTATAACATACAATTGTCGACATCATCTCATCAGCTTTCTGTGATGAAGTCCTTTTTCCCATCATAGTTATTGCCCTATTTCAAAATTTGTCAGACAGTCTCTGTTCTTCATGGCTAAAAAGAAAATGAAAACCTCTATCGAGACCAGAGACTTTAGAGACTGTCCCTATAAGAGCCAAAGAAAATCTAGACACTCCTTGTGTATTTATGTCCATATATATATATATATATATATATATATATATATATACACACACAAAAATTGTCCAGTATCCCCTATTACCCTATTAACCACCAATATAATTTTTAGGCAGAAATTCAACAAAGATACAGAATATTTAAACAGCAAAATCCACCAAAAGAATCAATAAAAATAACACCCCATCCAACAACAGCAGAATATACATTTTTTTTGTCAATTGCACATAGAACATTCACTAAGATAAACCATACTGGGGTCATAAACAACCTCAACAAACTTAAAAGAATTGAAATTATGTAGAGTATATTATCTGACCATAATGTACTCAAATTATAAATCAATAATGGAAACCAACTAGGAAAAATTCTAAAACCATGACAAAAGACACATTTCTACATAATCCATAGGTTAAAGAGAAAAAAATCTCAAAAAATTAAAAAATACATGAAACTAAATTAAAACAAAACACAACATATGTTATGGGGGAAAAAATAACATAATACTGAGAGGACATTTATAGCACTACTTACATTAGAAATGAAGAAAGTCTAATAATCTAAGTTCCTACCTCAAAAATTTAAAAAAGATGTGTAAAATAAGTCCATAGCAAGAAGAGGTAAGGAAATTATGAAAGAACAGAAATCGATAAAATCAAAACAAAAACAATGAAAATCAATGAATCAAAAGCTCGTTCTTCAGAAAAAAAAAAAATAAAACAAATAAACCTTTCCTAGGATAACAAGTTTTTTCAAAAAGAGAGAGAAGGCACAGATCACCAATTTGAAGAATGAATTAGGCTCTTAACTACAGAGAACTGAGGGTTACCAGAGGGGAGGCACAGGGGAACAGGTTAAATAGGAGATGCCGATTAAGGAGTGCACTTATGATGAGCACCAGACAGTATGGAATGTTGGATCACAATATCCTACACCTGAAACTTTTATTACACCATGTTAACTAACTGGAATTTACATTTTAAAAAAGGATAAAGTAGGGAAGATAACTACAGATCCTGCAGCCCTTAATAAGATAATAAGGGAATTTATACTCATAGATTTAGCAATTAGAAAGAAAATGAATCAATTGCTCTAAAACTGCAAACTAAAGTAATCCAACCAATATTAAATAACAACCTGAATAGGTCTATAACCATCAAAGAATTTGAATTTATGATTCAAAAGCTTCTAAATAAAAAATGTCCTGGGCCAGAGGGTTTCACTTAATTCTACCAAACATTTGAGGCGCCTAGCTGGCTCAGTCGGTGGAGCATGAAACTCTTGATCTTGGGGTTGTGAGTTCCAGCTCTGTGTTGGGAGTAGAGATTACTTAAAATTTTTTAAAATCTGCTGGGGCAACTGGTGGCTCAGTCGGCTAAGCGTCTGCCTTTGACTCCAGTCATAATTCCAGGGTCCTGGGACTGAGTCCCACAGTGGGCTCCCTGCTCAGCGGGGATCCTGCTTCTCCCTCTCCTTCTGCCCCTCCCCCTGCCTGCCTGTGCATTCATGCACATTCTCGCTCTCATAAATAAAATCTTTAAAAATACAGAAAATAACATAAAGAATCCTGCAAACATTTAAATAGGAATCAACCCCAACCTTGCCATTATTGACATTTTAGACTTGATCATTCTGTAGGGGGCTAGCGTGTGCTTGTAGGATATTTAGAAGCCTTCCTGGTTTCTACCAAATACTACTAGCATACTGTCTCCTCTTTTCCCAACAGTGACTACCAAAAATGCCTCCAGACATTACCAATATCCCACTGGAAACAAAATTTGTTCTGGCTGAGAATCCGCGCTCTGCAGGGTTTCCATGTAGAAATATACATTTTTTTTTAATGGGCACTGATTGCAGTGTTATAAAATGTCTACATATAACCTATTCTATCCTAACCCAATGAATAAAATTTTAATTGCCTTGATTCTGTAGTTTTAAATGATATCCCAAAATTCCAATTTAAATATTAAGGTAAAAACCAAATGCTTATTCATTATACTAATTTGTTTCAAACCCAGTCTGGCACACACCTTTGGTAATAACACATACTTCAGAAACATGCTGGGAGAATTAGTACTTAGAAAGTGCTTTAAAGATAAGACCATATTAAAATTATTAGTGCAGATTTTAAAACCTATATTGTTCTAAAACTAGATTTTGCTAAGGGTTGTTCTAAATTTCTAAACATAAAACCTCTACTCATCTCTCCCTAACTACTTGTTAGTGGATTTTACAGATGCAGGACTGGCTATAGTGCTACGTTTATTGGTCCCTGACATTTAATACTCATAAAATGTTTGTTTACAGAAGGTGATCTGTTATATTACACTGCCGTAACTGGCTCAGATTCTTCTCCAAGCCATTGCTGGACCTTAACTGAAGGGCAAAGGGAAAAGAGAAAACATCAGATATTGGGTGTGACCTGAGCCAAAGGGAATAAGAAGGTATGCGGCCAGAGGACCAAATTCCAGTGCCGTAAGAGGCTTGAATCCAGAATCCACGCAGCCTGTATATTTGAGCTGGTGGCAGGGCTATAGTTCAAGTGAAGTTTGCATGATTTAGCGAAGGTCTCTAGGCATGAACTGAGAATAGGAGGAGACCCAAAGTGCAGAAATTAAAGCAAAGGATGGGTTTGGTGGGCACTTTTTCAAACACTTGGTCAGAAAAATAAGACTTACTCCAGACCTATCTTGGGGGAGAAAATGAAGCTTCTGATACATCCGAGATGGCCAGGTCTGGTTCAGAAACTAAAAAGAGCTATTGTTTCTTGACATTCAAAGGATGCACTGAGTATGCTAGTGATGCAGGTCAACCCTATGTGCTTATTAAGATATTCTTGTACTCTGTGGGTCAATGGGTACTCCTTAGTGATTTAAAACATGACTATGGAGAATGAGTTACCCACAAAGATCCTGACACCAAGACCATGAAACCAAGATAGTATGAGTACTCCTAACTACATATTTAAACACCTTTGTTCCAAGGTGAGTACCTATGATTCATTCGGAGATAAAGACATGACATTTTAAGAGCTAAGGAGAAAGGGAAAGGGAAGGAGAATGTAGCTGTCAGAAGCAGAATAACAAAACAGGCCCAAATGTTTCAAATCAGGAGACAAAGGTACTTGTTAGCAAGGGTAAGAAAGGAACAAGGGATGATGAGGCAGCCAGACATTAACAACATTAGGAAGCCATTATCCCCTGCTAGAGCCAAAGAGACAAGAAGAGAAAATAAGCATGACAGAAGTTTCATGAAAGCTGGAGCCATGACAGAGAGGCTCTCCAGTAGAGGCAGAGATCACACAGTGACCTACTATCAGAGATTGGTCTTCAAAGCAAAGAAGAGACATGGAAGAAAGAGGTTGCCTGCTGCTCTATATCTTTCTTGTGCCTCCCATTGGCCAAACCTTACTGGAAGCCATTGAACAAGGGGCCCTGAGTGTTGTGGTCCAGAGTCATCATCGTTTCATGTCACAAGTCTGGGCACCCATGTGCAGAGAGCGGATCTAGGTGTCAAGGCAAGTGGAGCATAATTAGTACAGGAATAAACATGATTGAATATCTACCATAAAAAGCAGACAATTTAATTATCTAATTAAAGTTTTATGTAAATAGAATTGGTGGGTGATTTAAAGAAAATTTTCCCCAAATATTTTCTGTATCAACCTAAAATTTCCACCATTCCATAAGATTTGGATTTAAATGGGTGCTCTGGTAGTCTTCTGGAAGAATAACTTTTTATATAGGTAAGAAGCACAGTTTGATCACTTTTGAGTTTTTGTTTTCATAGTTCTTATATGAAAGTAACCTAATCATTATCATTTAATAGCAGCTGTTTGTGGATTAGGTCAAGAATATCCTGTGAGTTTGGCTGGGGGGAGAAATTATGGAAAAGACTGTGCTGATGAACAATGGTGATGGTTGTCCTCAAATGCCTGAGAGATTGTCCAGTGAAAGAGATTTCACATTCCTTCCTTATAGCTTTGGGGCTTAGGACAAAGGCTGAAAATTAATGACCATAGGTCAAACCTAGGTATAGATGTGTGAATTGGCTCTCAGAGGGTTTTAAACACTTGAATTGGTTGCAAATTTAAAAGTCAGGAGTTGCTCCCCCAAAAGCCCATATTCTGATTTACTTGAAAAACTTAGAATATCTGGCCCACATTTCTATAAAGAAAATATATATGAGAGCTGAAAAGTCATACTCTTCAGTTTATCACAGTCCCTATCATTCCCTATTATGTGGGGCTACATACCAGATGTTATTTATTATAATATTTGAAATGTTTTAATTTTTAAATCTGGATTACCTAGCTCATATGTACTATCTGCTAAGACTCTGTAGGCATCTGGATTTGACTTTCCTGAATTAGAATTAGGATCTATGAGTAAAGTTACCAAGACACAGATTTCCACCTGACAATAAGTATGAACTCCCCAGAAATGATACTGATTGCCATGGATGATAACAAGTTTACTAAAACTGAGGATTTCCAAGGGAAGCCAGATCACCATTTGCCAGCACGGTTACATGGGATATTTTTTTAAGATGTATTTATTTAAGAGAGAGAGAGCACATGAACAGAGGGAGGTGTAGGGAGAAGGAGAGAAAGAATCGCAAGTAGACTCCCCACTGAGTGTGGGGGAAGCCCAACCCAGGGCTCCTTCTCACAACTCTGAGATCATAACCCAAGACAAAACCAAGAGTTGGATGCTCAGTTGAGTGAGCCACCCAAGCACTCCAGGTTCTACAGAGGGAATTTAAGCATTGGATGATAATCCTTAAAGTCCCTTCTTTGAGATTTTACTGGAGTTTAAACTGCGATCTTTTAAAGTTATCAACAATTCCTCAGTCATTTCTGATTCTAGCACAGGAATTAGAATATGCTTGAAGCAACATAAACATATGTTGTGTCAGATAATATTATGATTCGTTAACTATTTCTTATTTTAAGGTCATGATGGCTAAAATAACTTTTTAAATCTGGGAAAATGGATATATTAAGTTATTGTTGTTCACCAACAAATGATCTTATCTGATTAGTTAGTCAGCTAGAACAATCCAGCATTCATGACACACAGAATAAGTTTAAAACGAATGAAGAAGTAAGTTCTAAAAATGTCAGAGAAGTTCTCAAATACTGTTTATAGCCTTCAAAATTTTGAAGCGATTATTCCAGTGAGTTATACACTGAAGTTAGTCACATTAAGAGGAATTAAAAAAAAAAAAAAGTAGGGACTGTTTTGGGCTCTGCAAAAAATAATAAAAAATAATAATAATTCTACCAATAGTGAAAAACTCTGGAGTAACTACCTCTGGGTCTCTGATTAAAGACAGTGGTTTACAAAATATTTGGCTTAGTTTAGCAATTATATAGTTTGTACCTATTATACATACACCACTCCTAAAAATAATAATTAATAAAAATGGAATGCCTCTATGAAGAGCTCAAGTACCTCTTTTGTCCATTCCTAAGAAAGGATGCTGACATAGGACATGGGCCAAGATCACTATTTGACCTTGTGGATAGAGCATGGAGCTTTGCTCTAATCATAGGTACTGCCGTGTTATGAACAAAAATTTTAAAACTGTAGGATCCACATAGCCTAGACTGTTTGGATTTCCAGACTTTTTAGAATTTCCCTTTTCTGAAAGTTTTCCCATGTCATTGGTATGGTAAAATGATTCCTAGGTATCTTTAGGATATTTAACTTTGAGTTTATTCTTTCCTTCCTTTTCTTGCCATAGGATCAGAGATATCAAGGGCCAAGGTAAGGTTTTGGCCAATGGGGAAAAAGGCAAAGTGATGACTTGTTTTTGATCCAGAAAACAACAGGAATTTTTGAGGTCCAACTACAGGCTGGCCAGCTCACCTAACCTAGAGTTTACAAGTATTAAGATGTTAAGAGTTTAAGTTAGGATGATAGACAATCTGCTTGCATTTTCTATTATGCCACCATAACTCCATTCCCACAGAGCATTATCCTGCTCCAAACCCCTTTAATGTTTTCCCATATAATGCTTAGAATTAAATCAAAACTCTCCCCCAAAGTCTACAAGGCCCAATGCAGTTAATTCCCACCTTCTATTTCAATCTCATTTCATACAATTTATATTAATAGCTATTCTCTATCATGCTGGTCTTTCTGCTGTCTTAAATATACCAAACTCATTTCAGCTTCATCACACTTTGCATGCTCTTCTTCAGTATAGAACACTTTCCCTCAGTTCTCTTCCGGGCTGTTTTTTTCCTCATTTTTCTAGTCTCAGATTAAATATCATCGACTCTGAGAAACCCTCCTTAACTACATACATTTCACATTCACACTCTCTTCAACACCACTTTGTTTTCTTTTATCAATACAAATAACAATCTATTTTAGTTTATTTCTTGTATTTGTTCTTCTTCTAAAACATAAGCTCTATGAATTCTTCACTGTACTGTGGTCTCCAACGTCTGCACAAGTGCCTGGCCAAGAAAAGGCTCTCAACAGCATGGATCTGCCAGGAAAGTCCACATCAATATTTCCCATGTAGATGTCCAGGATCCAACAAATAATGTTCTACATCATCAAAACTACCAGGTATAAGTGGCAGGTGAAATCTCCATAGAGTAATGTAGGACTTGAAAGAAAAAGTAATATTGGTTGGGGTGAATCAAGCAACATTCTATAGGAAAGTACCGTTTCTTATGCACTTTTCAAAAGAGTGTTGGATTTCAACAGGTCAAAAAAGAAGATGATATGAAGAAAGATTAGCACAGTCAAAAGATTAAATTTAAAGGCATGTTTAAAGATTGATATCACACCAATGGAGAGGGTTCATTAGTGAATAGTAAGAGAGGACAGTGTGAACGTGAGTTGGGGCTGTGTGTTGGAAAATACAGAATGGCAGCATTAAGAGTTTGAACATATCTTATTACCTACTGAGAGTCATGAAAAATTCTAGATCAAGACATCCCTTGATCAGTGATGTGATTTGGGGGAAAATTTATGTTGCAATGATATTTAAGAGGGATTGCAGTAAAGAGAGACTGAAAATGAGAATATTAGTGAAAAGGCTTTAACAATCATTCGAATGGTAGCATTGGGTACATAAGACACAGTTTTCTCAGAAGATGGAATAAAGATATTAACACCAGAGAGACATACTGGAGGCTGAATATTGTGGACATCTGGGATGATAAGGAGGAAGGTTTTAGTGAAGCAAATAATGTGGCTTATGTTCAGGGAGAAAACAAGGATAATATGGGTTGGGTAGAGAAAGCACTGAGTCCTGCTATAGGCAAGTGGTTTGAATTGGTAGACAGACATCCAGATAAAGATGCCCTACAGTCAGTTGGAAATAAAATTTTGATTTTTTTTTTTAGAGGGGATTGGGTAGGTGGGACTATGAAATCATCCCCTCTATAGATAATTTAAAGTGTGTGGAGGAGTTTACTGATAGAAAAATCAGAGGTCAAGGAACAAAGAGAGAAGGCAGAACTTTGAAGAACATCTACATTTGGGGGCAGACAGAGGAACAAGAAAACAAAGGAGTTTTGTCAGGTAGTTCCAAAATAGACCGAACACCTGCTCTGTGTGTCAGAAGTTCAAGTCCCTCACAATAGTATAAATAAATGCATCTATTTATCTTCCAGCATGATTCTTCCGGCAGGATTGCAAATGTCTTATTAATGTCACACACAACATCCATTTATTATGGCTGTTTATTATTCATCCTGAAGTGGCAGCATACCTGGCCCTTGCTTAGACACTTAGGAAGATAGACTTCCTGCCATCACAGATGTCAGGGAAAGGGAGATAAGGTCGACACTTCAACCTCAAAATAAAACCAAGATTTACAATCTGGGCTTATAGATACAAAATCCCTTTGTGTGAATTCTTTCCCCACCAAAGACATTTTTACAAGAAATTTCCTTATTGTATGTTTATGGTGCAGGTTAATTTCCTAGGTGAACTACAGAATTCTGTTGATTTTTTAATTGATGTTTTCATACCTCACTGTGCTTGTAGATATGAGATTTATAGCTGATAGGCAGTCAGAATTGCCCAAAGAAAATGGAGCCAAGGAGTAAAAGGCAGACCTGGTTGAATATGCAAGATCCACAATGATAATTCCAATTTTTATAACCCAAGGACTTATCTTTCTAGAAGTCATTTTACTTGCTATCTCTTCTTAACCTTCAGCTTGATTAACAGCCTCAAAATTCAAGTTCCAAAGGCTAGCTTCACCTAGTCAATAAACCTTACTTTATGTACCTTAGACCAGAGTGTGGTCACACACCCATCAGCATTAGCCCCACCTGGAACTTATAAGATATGCACAGTTTCCAGTCCCACCCCAGACCTACTGATAAGAAATCTGAAAGTGGGGCTCAGTAATCTGCATTTGAACACTCCCTCCCAGTGATGCTACTTTGAGACTCACTGCCTTAATCCAGTGATTAAAAATTCTAAGTGGTATTCATTCCATTGCATATAGGACAAAAGTCTCAATCCTAAACCTCATCAGAGAATTCCTTTTACAGATGAGAAAGCCAATCTCTCTACTATATCCCAGGCCTATCTTCATTTGGATCTTGTCTTATGTTTGTCAATAAAAGAACTACAAAGTGGTGAACAATTAAACATGCAAGGCTAATAAATGAGAAAGGCATGTGATAACAGTTTGAGTTGATAATCCAAGAAAGCATGGTATAGGAAAATAAATTTTAAAAATTAATATTAGATAAAAATTTAAAATTAGTAATATTAGCATTTATATTAGAAAAAGATAATGAAAACTTACAAACATATTTTTCCAGCACTTGCATTACAGTGGCCAAAATTAGTATTATTTTGTCTATTATCACATTCATGGGGATAAAACTGATACACGATCCTACTGCTATTCTCTACTAATAAGACTCAGGGCTTCTCAAGGACTAAAATATTAGCTAATAGTAGAGAAAAATCAATACAGGTATGGAACATCTTGTTGCCTTTAAGCAGGAGGCTTTCAAAAATATCTCAGGAGCAGTGCTGAAAAGATAAGAGAGACTACTTAAGGGGGTGTCCACATTCCAATAATTTGAACATGAATAATTATAGCTCTTTGGAATAACTGGTTTCTATGGCTTGAGTTCATCGTAGTACTCACTCAACAAGGAAAAGGACAAGGTATACAAAGAGGTCATTAAAAACAAAAAGGGCATATTCCAAAATATATATTCCTAATAAGTAGGTTAGGAATTTGATAACTAGAGATATTCCGTTTCTTTTATTTTATATATTTTTTCTCATTAAATAAAATAGAACAGGTACAGTGAATTTTAAGTCAAATAACTCAAGAGAAGTTGGAGAGTTTCCTGGTCGATCAGAGACATGATCCCCCGCTAAGGCTACACATCACAGTCAGCTGTGGGCTGCAGGCAGATGCATGAGGCAGCTATCAAGAAGAGAATCTGCTGTCCAGACCCCTCCTTTCATCCCCTAGATGAGTAAGTGGCTGCATACTTTGTTATCAAAATACTGAGAAAACAAGGTGTGATGAAGTAAAGGCTCACTGTCTGGGACTAAGATTTGATGAAGAGAGAAGTTCTCAGAGGGTGGTCCATGTTGCCACTTCAAGACAAGTGCTGCCAAGGTCTCATTGACATAGCAACAGAACTTTGAATCTAAGAAAAAACTCGGGCCAGAAAACACCAGCCCACGATGGAACTGATTTTGCAGAGATCCACTAAGATGCCATATGCCAACCAAAAATCAAGCACCTAATAACCCAGAATGTGAAAACCCAGCTAGTTTAAGCCCACATGCTTTTTCTTTCAAGTCTGGCAAGATTACTATAATTCTAGGAAAATATAAACACTGATAAGCATTAAAATAAAAAAAAAACAAGGAAGGGATAAAACAAGTTTATAAATAATGAAGACATAAATCAAATCCATAGTATAAATACTTCTTAATCATTTAAGCGAAGGTATACTGTATTTTGAATCTCATGGTGATTACTTTATGTGTGTGTGTGTTTGTGTGTGTGTGTGCTTGCAGGTGTATGCGTGTGTGCACGTGTGTGCTGTCTGCTTTTAAAAGTTTGTGAAGCTTTTAAATGAAATTGGTAGAGGTTCTACTGAAATATTTAGGAGAATGTCTACTTAAGTTTCTAATCAGCATTTAAATATTTAAAATGATATGATTCATAAAGTATATTTTATTTGTGGCAAAGTAGCATTTGAATATTTAGGAAAAATTTAATAATTAATGAGATTTAAAATGTGGGTATTAAAAAGTTACCAGTAGCAATAAATGTTTTCCCTACATAAAAGAGCCTTGGTCGGCGAAAATGAACTATTGGGATTTCATCAAGATCAAAAGCTTTTGCACAGCAAAGGAAACAGTTAACAAAACCAAAAGACAGCTGACAGAATGGGAGAAGATATTCGCAAACGACATATCAGATAAAGGGCTAGTATCCAAAATCTATAAGGAACTTAGCAAACTCAACACCCAAAGAACAAACAATCCAATCAAGAAATGGGCAGAGGACATGAACAGACATTTCTGCAAAGAAGACATCCAGATGGCCAACAGACACATGAAAAAGTGCTCCACGTCACTCGGCATCAGGGAAATACAAATCAAAACCACAATGAGATATCACCTCACACCAGTCAGAATGGCTAAAATTAACAAGTCAGGAAATGACAGATGCTGGAGAGGATGTGGAGAAAGGGGAACCCTCCTCCACTGTTGGTGGGAATGCAAGCTGGTGCAACCACTGTGGAAAACAGCATGGAGGTTCCTCAAAATGTTGAAAATAGAACTACCCTATGACCCAGCAATTGCACTACTGGGTATTTACCCTAAAGATACAAACATAGTGATCCGAAGGGGCACGTGTACCCGAATGTTTATAGCAGCAATGTCTACAATAGCCAGACTATGGAAAGAACCTAGATGTCCATCAACAGATGAATGGATCAAGAAGATGTGGTATATATACACAATGGAATACTATGCAGCCATCAAAAGAAATGAAATCTTGCCATTTGCGACGACGTGGATGGAACTAGAGCGTATCATGCTTAGTGAAATAAGTCAATCGGAGAAAGACAACTATCATATGATCTCCCTGATATGAGGACATGGAGAAGCAACATGGGGGGGTAGGGGGATAGGAGAAGAATAAATGAAACAAGATGGGATTGGGAGGGAGACAAACCATAAATGACTCTTAATCTCACAAAACAAACTGGGGGTTGCTGGGGGGAGGTGGGATTGGGAGAGGGGGTGCGGGCTATGGACATTGGGGAGGGGAGGCGAACCATAAGAGACTATGGACTCTGAAAAACAACCTGAGGGTTTTGAAGGGTCAGGGGTGGGAGGTTGGGGGAACAGGTGGTGGGTGATGGGGAGGGCACGTTTTGCATGGAGCACTGGGTGTTGTGCAAAAAGAATGAATACTGTTACGCTGAAAAAAAAATAAATAAATAAAAAGGGCAAAAAGCACAATAAAAAAAAAAAAAAAAAAAAAAAAAAAAAAAAAAAAAGAGCCTTGGTCATTTTAGGAACAATATTATTGTCTGATTTTTTTTCTTAATAGTATTCTTGCCCTCATCTGGCATAAAATATAGCCCTACCCTCCAAGAGGATAGCAAAGACTGAGAAGAGGTAAGGCAGACTCTGATACATACTGTGGTTCCATTTACATCTCTGATAAAATAAACATCAGAATCTTGACTGGGAACCCCAAAGAAATGTGTTTCTTCATGCATCTTCTTCCCAACAACAAAACTACATAAAGTAGGTGTGTGGTACCTCTAACAAAGATACAGTTACATCTCTTACTTTACAAGGTTGACATTTCCAACGTTTATCTTTAAAAGCTACAGTGGGTCAGTCTGACATGCTTTTTAGAGCATCATAACTCGAACTTAGAGAATTGGCTCAAGCTGATAATGATAATGGCAAAGATGAAATCCCGTTTACAAAACTGTCAAGCCAGAAAAAGCAAACCTCTTGTATAATAGTCCTGATCAATGCATTAGCTACTCCACACAATATTCAATATTCCCACAAAAATGTCCCAGCACTACAAAGGCTTGCGGACAGAGAGTGTCTTGGAACCCGTGTAATGGGATTTGACAAGAGCCAGGCACTCTAGGCAGGCTCAATCAATGTTAATTGAAGCAGAAGTGATTCAAAGGCAAATGGGAGTCCTTGAGAGGTGAAAGGGGGGTTCTGGGATTGTGACTCTCTCCTTTTCCCATTACCCCCTTATATTTAATTACTTGTTCTAGCTGGTGAACTGTAATTTGATTTGCCATCAGGTGACTCTTGCCCAGTCTCATATGTTAGCTGAGTCTTTCATTTAAAGGAAAAGTATATCATAACCTGTGGAGGTGCCCATTTCACAGGAAGGAAGCTTCTCTGGCAAGTGGGTCTCAGATTTATAAAGTCTCCTTTCTAGTTTCTAACACAGCAGAGGTATCAGTAGATGGACAAGGGGAGAAACGGTTTAGTCTCGGATGACACAGCTGTATTGTCTCTGGGACGTTATTTTTCTTTTTAATTTTTATTTATTTATTTGACAGAGACACAGTAAGAGAGGGGACTCAAGCAGGGGGAGTAAGAGAGGGGGTAGCAGGCATCCTGCTGAGCAGGGAGCCCGATGCAGGGTTCGATCCCAGGACCCCGGGATCATGACCCAAGCCGAAGGCAGATGCTTAATGACTGAGCCACCCAGATGCCCCAATGTTATTAATTCTATAACTGACCAGCACCTAAATTTTGCATTCACTTGGGCTCCCTGCAGAAGAAAACCCTAAAACAGGAATTTGTGAGCACATTAACTCCTTACTGGGAAAGTGACTCCAGGAAACACTAGTTGAGAAGAAAGCGTATGACACAGGAGAGAAAGACAGACAACAAAAGTGGGTGAACAAACTAATTCCCGCCATGGGCAAAGGAGTGTCACCTCACTGGGGAGCTCAGAGCCAGAGCAGACCCCACCTCAGCTGGCCCACACAAAGGTGGGGAGCTGGATCATTTATATACCAAGTCTCTTCCGTGGGGTTGAGGGCTAGTCTCAGTGGGGGAAGAATGAACCCCCAAGCACCTTACGGTCTGGGATCACATAGGCCCCACAGCCAGAGAAAGCCCTCAGAAACAGGCACTAGGTACCAACGGCATCTGCTACAAATGTGTAAAATGCTTTAAACTCCAGCAGTCCTTTGGACAGGTACACAGTAACACCACCTTCTGGACAAGCTGTTGGAGCGAACTGGGAAAAGGTTGTTTCTGTCTGACATAAATGATGTCCTTTGATACAGCTTTAGGAACTAAGATTAGAGTCAGCATTGCTTTGTTCCAGAATCAAATATTTCGCTTCTACAAAAGGTGCTCCCTCATTTACCCTTGAGAAAGTTCTTGGACTCAACACTGACATCCGTTAGGATCTCCTCTGGAAAAAATGCACTGAAACCTCTGAAACTGAACAGAAATAGAATTCAGCATAAGGCAGGTTGAACCTGGACCCCATCCAGAAGAACACCTTTACTTTTCATATTGATTTTACAATTAGTTGGCATACATGTGCCAAGAGCCTAGACAGTAACTGTGGGAAGCAGGTAGGAAAGTTGATAATTAATAACCCCAAGTTATAAGTAAGGATGACGCAGTTCTGAAGGTAAGGTTCACAGTAAGAAGCCAAGACTGCAGACAGGGACTGGGACCAAGGTGAAGGAGCAGCTGATCAAAACGATAAAGAGCCCAAGTTTTGGAGTCAGTCTGACCTGGTGCATTAGAGCTATGACTCTCACCAACTCGGAAGCCTGGCCCACTTACAAAGCAATTTCATGCCTCAGTTTCTCATCCAGGTCATGGGAGTTGAGAGTACCTACCTCACATGGCTGTTGAGAGAATTAAAAGAGCGACTACTTGCAAAGTACTTTGCCCAGTGCCCAGCATTAAAGTAAATATTTAGTAATTGTTACCTGCTTTTGCATTATTATTATGGTTTTATGACTTCGGAGTAGAAAGTAGAAAATGCTCTTTCTACTCAGTATGGGTTGAAGTCCAGTGCTATCTGTAGGACTATAACACACACCATGGCAACCAGAGAACAATGACTTTATTGCCATCCTGCATGAAATGGACAATCTAAGCTCTTGACCTTGCTTCCCATGTTGGTCATCCAGAAATCTCAGGTGTGGTGCTGAGACTGCAGGGGGTTTCAAACAGTGCCTTCACCTGACGTGGCAGCCACAGTCTGATGAGGCCTGAGGTGGGTCAAATTCTTCCCCCATGGTGAAGGAAACCTCTCTGTCAGTATCCAGAGAGACTTGCCTGCCCTTGGATGATACGGGCCTGATGTTGCAAACAAGTGGGAGAGATGGTCTCTCCTACACCTATGTGCTTGGTAAATTTTACTTTCTGTAAAAGCAAAAGTATCATCTCTGTGAAGGAGGTAATGACTGCCGTATTCCACGGAGGAAGGAACCAAGGTATCTGGCTGTGGTCAAGGCAGTGAGCTACAGATTGTCTTCTCCTGACTTTTGTCCCGTGAATCTTCATCTTTCTTTCTAATGGCTTTAAGCAAGGAGGCCTAAGATGCTACTCAAAGGCTACTGTGTTCTTAGTCAACTATGCAGTCAACCATAAGGACTTAGAGTTTTCTTTCAATCCTTTACTAACAAATGAAATAATCACCATTTATGGAGTGCCGCCACATCCCAGTATGTTTACAATGTGTACAGAGTCATCCATGTGATGTCCTTCTACAGGTGCTTATGACTGTAACTACAGAAAGGATCGTTATTGCCGTGTGACATGTGAGGAAACTGAAGTTCTAAGAGTGTGCAGCTTGTTCTAGAGTCTCAGAGAAATACACGGGGGTTCCAGAACGAGATGGCAGCACCCTGGCCTACCCGGGCTACACCATAACTACAGAGGTCTAGAGTTGACCATAGCATGAAGAAGGGAAGTTGACCACATGCACATGGACCCCACATGGAGACAGCAGATGGCTCTGGAGACGCCCCTGAAAGAGCAGTAAATCTGCAGCCAGCTGCGATCTCTGACAGATCAACCACTCAAAGGTCTGCCCTGGACTTTCTGACAAAGCACTGAGGACACAGTGTTGCAGGAAATTGACAGAGACCTTGTTGCTGAGTCAGCCAAAGGTGTTTTATTGCAACGCAGGCACAGTTACAGAGCATTCAGTCAGAGACACCACAATTTCCATAAACCCAACACAGAAGCAGGCCTTGTTCTTGGATTCCTCCAAAATGAGCAGATCCACAGACCGACCTGGGCAACCCTATTGATGAGGTCAGCTGATCCAGTTCCTGCTTTGCCTTGGAAAGTGGCATTTCCAAACTTTCCACTTATTGTTTTTTATTGGTTAGCTTACGTTCAGGGTGTTTGAAGCTGCTTTTGATATTTATAATTTCTCCACCATTCTAACTGCAGGATCAGACAGGAATTAAATTTCAGCCTATAAGGTTTGTGTTTCTTTGTAGTGTAACATATATATCAAATATCGTGCAAGAGCCCCAGGTATAATATATGTTTGATTATATTTCATCTCTAAGCGATACCACATTGAGATCGCTTCAGTAGCTAAGCAAATGTGACTCGGGCCATTATCTGGATCCAAAGCTTGAGGGGGAAAAAAGAAAGAAAGAAAGAAAGAAAGAAAGGAAGGAAGGAAGGAAGGAAGGAAGGAAGAAAGAAAGGAAGAAAGAAAATGTATTTTTAATCTAAGGATCAGAACTACACAAATCAAATCACGCAGCCCCATCTACCAGGTAACCTGGGATTGCAATTCAGAAAATCCTTAGGGACAGAATTTGTTCATAAGCGAGGCCAATTTCACCAACAGAATTATACTTTCTAAAGCAATCCTTTTCTTACAATTCTCAGGGCCAAGAGGAGAAAAAAGAAAAGACAGAGAGGGGGCGGGGAAAAGGAAAGAAAGCCAACCATTCAAAAGCATCCAGAACTGTGTTATGCAGGTGATGGCAAAGCAAAAACAGTCCAATCAGGAACCACACGCAGCTCAGAGAGCTTCAGTCTGAAGGGGTGCTGGGCTTCAGTCCCACTCCAGGTGCTTCTTGGTTCCAGCTGCTGTGTTTCTGTCCTGGGGATCAGCAACATCTCCCTCACTCTCCTTCAGCAGTTCCCCCAGAGACCTGAGAAGGTGGTTTTTCCTCTGGCCAAAAGTGGAGCCTGTGAAAGGACACACGGGAAACAGCCCATCAGGCCTGGGCCCAACCATCTGACAGCTAAAGGTCGATGGAGTCAAGGGCAGAGGGAAGAGTGATGTTTCCTCACCTCCTCCAGGCTTCCTTCCTGCCGCCTCTCCAGAATGGTGGCTTTATGCTTTGGAGCACCCAGTGGCTTGGAATCTTTGAGATCTTGTAGTGAGCTCATTGGGGTACCCATCACCTTTCAGTCCATGATATCTCTGTTGACAAGAACATAAAATAAATACCCCTGCATCACTGGTCTATGAATCTTGAGGAGAAGGAGACAAAACAGAGTAACACAGACATATGGAAAGAAGAAAAGGGAGGACGAGAGAGAATAAAACTCAGAAAGGATACTCTACCTGCCACCTGTCCCTGGAATTCCCCTAGGTGGTCGCATCCTGGACAGGAGGCTCCAGGTGAAGTCTAAGACCTCCCAGAGGTCTCAAAGTTCTGAAAGATCAGGAAGCATCATTCCACTGCCACGTGGGCACCTGAACTCAAAACTCAGATCCTTGAGAACCTCAGCCAGCCTTGCCCCAAATCTCCTGAGTGGATTCTGTCACTGAAATACTACATAACAGAGAGCAAAGTGCAGTTGAAAATTAGCAGGAGGTCCTCCATCTTCCTTTGCCCCAGGGTAGTGGTTAGGGAAAAGGCAGGAGGGGGTGGGGGTAGGAGGTGCATCAACAGCCACCTGGGCTTCTCATTAGTGATGTCAGTCTTCAACTTCAAACTCTCAACTCCCCAACCAGTGATAATTCTCTAGGAAGATTCTTCCAGGCCGTGGTCCATGCCCTTTGGTTCAATTAGCCTTGCTCATTTGACTCTAAAGCATCATCCAGATCCTGAAGAAAGTTTCTGTGCCTGGGTCAGGAGAACTCCAGACCCAAAGCATGCCAGGCACCTGGTTCCACTGTGAACCCCCTTTCCCAAAACCCATAGGAAGTCCAGGTCTACCCTCTGTCCTTCGTAGAACCTATCTCCCTGGAACACCAAGCAGGCTGCACACCAGTGAAGAACACGGGATGAGAACTGTAGGAACTTGCAGTGCTACCAAGAAAGGCAGAGAGAGAGGAACTTATCCAAACACACCCAGTTACCAGTGCTATACCAAAGGGTAGCGGCCGGTGGGTGTGGTCTGTCTTGGGCACACATTTATAAAGATGGCACATA
Organism: Meles meles; assembly: GCF_922984935.1. Classification (NCBI taxonomy): domain Eukaryota; kingdom Metazoa; phylum Chordata; class Mammalia; order Carnivora; family Mustelidae; genus Meles; species Meles meles. Next base: position 23,455,788 of record NC_060069.1, on the reverse strand, counting down.
GTCTGTAGGAGATTTAAAATCAATAATAATATTAAAAGTTTCTCTTCTTTGTACTACGACCATGCACTGGCAATTCTAAGAATGTCGGTGACAGAAGGGCCCTTCCCATCCAGGCACATTCCCATCCTTGGCCCGTTCTGCAAACTATTCACGGTATCTTCATTCTGCTGAATCTGTTCTTATGCTCCTCCCTCTGCTTGGAAGTTTCTTCCCCCAATACCACCTGCCAACATGTTACCAACTTTCAAGCTCCTCTTCAGATGCTACTTCTTCAAAGAAGACTCTCAGGACCTCTTGACAAGGAGGAATCCCTCTTCCTTTAAATTCCTACGGCAATTTACCAATTTTTTTTATTTATTCCTTGTATTACACTTGACCATGCAAAAAATATTATCTTCCCTATTAATATACATCAAGATGCCATGAAAAATACCTGGGATTTGAAATTAAGTCTATGTTAGATTCCCAGTTCTTACCCTTAACTAGTAGTGTGATATTGGACTAATTTTAACAACCTCTGTAGCTTATTTCTGTATCTGTAAGTTGAGGAAAATATCAGGGTTATTGCATTAAATTAGATAAACCCACAAAATATCTAGCCCTCAATAGCTATTGGTTTCTCTACTCTCTTCATAAGGGTAGGCTCATTCTTTCCTCCCCACTCCTGCAGGACTTACCCAGAAAAGTGGTAAAATGTGGAAGGTACTGAAAATGAAGATATGGAAGAACTACAACATAGGCCCATTTGGAGGATTCGGTGAGGGAGTATGTACTATGTTCTTGGATCGAAACCTGGTACATGGTATGGATTATAGTAATGTATATCATATAGGATAATCTTGTGAGTTAATGTAGGATTCCCTGACTCCATGAAACATTCCAAGTATCAATTACCAATATATTCCTTTCCCTGCTTCAAAATTCTTCCTTTCTTCTTCAAATAAAAATATCAGAAGGTGAATGGTGACAGTGGAATTTTTAGAAAATCGTGTGATGTTAGAGCTAAGAGACCTTTTCCCCCTTTAGGTAACACGTATGGAGAACCCATGATGTGCAAGGTACCATCCTAAGAACTTTACAAATAGTGTCTTATTTAATTCTCTGCCTTGACTATTTCTGCAACTGAGGCACAGAGAAGTTAAGGAACCTGCCCATGGATGCACAACCAGTAAGGTACAGAGCTGAGTTTGTTAAACAGGTTGAGAATCAGGCTCTCACTCACTATGAACGTACTCCAGAACTTTCTGTGAGGATGGAAATGTTCTGTGCTAAGATGGTAGTCATTAGCCATATGAGCTCTTGAAATGAGTCTACTTGAGAAACTGACTTTTAAATTTTACTTAATTCTACTTAATTTAAGTAGCACATGTCCAGTGGCTGCCATATTGGGCACTGCAGGTTTATTGTTCCTTAAGATCTTGCAGAGTTCCCCTATTTTGATGTTAGAGATGATATGATTTGCCCTAGACATAAAGTCAGGGCAGAACCTTCAGCAGGGGGAGCAGAGCTATGCTAATTATAGACCATAGGATTGGAGCAAGATCCACTTTAGTTGGAAATGCAGGTTCTTTCATTCACTGTCTGTGCTCAGGGGACATTAGTCAACCTTCCTGTGTATCTGATCTGTTTATGGTTGAGGAGGCCTAATAGCAACTATTCTAGGGTCAATGTGACCATCACATAGAATAGCATACGGGAGAGTGCTTAGCACATACCTGGTATAATTTAAGGGGAAGCTGTGGTACACAAACACATATAACTTAGAAGAAGCCCTTCTTCCATGTTGGCGAGAGAGCAGAGGAAAGTAGTAATATCAGTGAGGCAGGGGAGAGGTTTTCCACCCACATTCCACTCAGGATGCACATGTATGTCACAGACCAAGCACAAGATGAGGGTTACAAATGCTTTCTCGTTTCAACAGGCTCTCAGAGTCTTAGTATATGATTCTAGTGTTTATATGTGATTTTCCCCTATTGCCCTGACTTTAGAGCTTAATCACTACCCTATCCCATGCTAAATAAGGGCCCTAATGTTATTCCTCCCTGCACCACGGTCTTATGTGCAGGCTATTATTATGATTATTTCTACAGCCAAGTAGCAACACTCCTTATCCCAGGCAGCTCTTGGCTACAATCTTGTTCTTGCTAGCTCACTCAAATGAGCATGAACTCTCTCCCTTTCACTCTTGTTCTTTCTCTTTCTCGTGTATACACATGTTTATGTTCTCTCTCTGTGTTGGTTTTTAACTTAACTATGTTTCACCTCCAACCCCTCCTGCTTCATAGTTCTAGGGCTGGGACCCTCAGACCACGTCTCTCCTGTATCACAGGCCCCCTGTTGGGTCTGCCAGTAGGGGGAGGAGAAGGAACAGGGCTCCTTATGGGATTCCTATCCTGTCGCATGACTCCAGCGAGCACTCTCCACCCTGGCAACAGAAGCCAGATCCAGTAGGAGCAACTGAATCCACTTTGCAGGGTCTCTATATTCCCAGCCTCCTTCAGAGACACCAGCACAGCCAACTGTCCAGTGCCCCTCCTCAGAAGTCTGGGTTCCCCCTCTGCAAGGTCCATCATCCAAGTATTTAAGTTTTCATTATCCTAACTTCCTCTCTTTGTTCCCCCAGCCATAGGGGTACAGTGGCTTCCTGCAGCGTGTGACCTCTGTGAAGCTCAGTATCTTTTTGCATCTCTTGGATTATCCAAAACCTGGTTAACAAGCGATGAGGTTCAAGAAATGCCACTCCGAAAGGCTCCACCTTGGCATACTGAAGTCTAAGAAAACAGCAGAAGCAGCAAGGTCACGATGTCCTCTGCCCCCTCTTACCCTTCTTCCCAGAAACAGGTCACGAAGCCCTCCTGTGAGAGGTGCCTCTCTATACACAGTGGAAAGGAGCACCCTCACCTCTAAAGATAAGGAACACCTACATGAATCCTAACCAAGGGCCTTGAGACGTCTCCCCCGCTTACTATGCTTACCTCCTAGTCCTTGACCTATCGCATTCTCTCCCGACTGCCGGCTCTCCAGCCTGCCTCATTGAGAAACTCGAAGCTCTAACCACTGTGGTGAGTCTTTGTTTCCCTGTGCAGGCTCCATGTCACGTAACACTGACATTACATAAATCTATACAGGCTTTTCTCCTGTTATTCTGCCCTTGTCAGTTTGCTTTTCAGACAGAGGCAGGGACCCTGAATGAGTGGAGAAAGACTTTTTCCTCCCACACAAAAGTCTTCATGGTAATTCCTCTGTTAAAATAACTTGCTTAGCTTCTGTCTCCTGACCAGATCCAACCTGATACTCTTCCTCTTCCATGGACAAACTATGTTACTGTGTACATAAGAATACATGAACATGTCTTAAGGGGTTCCCCCCCCAAATATAAGATATCAATAAATTATTAACATGCCCTGGCATTTCTATTCTAGATCCTTTCTGCCTAGCATGTGAATACAGGTTTAAAAAAAAAAAAAGGCAAGAGCACATTAAATCATATAATTTGATATATCAGAAAGTAATTAACCCCTGAGGTGCAATCTCTGGGAGCTCATTCCTGGGCACATCTGCCAGGGCAGCTAAAAACCAGGTAAAACACATGGACATCTCCATTAACAAAGATCAACACATGGGAGTCCTGGCAGGGCATGTGCTAAAGCCTAGGGTGTAGACCTTCTGTAGCAATACATCAACAAGTAACTGTGTCAGGTGAACAAGAGCACTCCGCAATGCTGCAGGCTTCAACAAGCTGAACTGCCCCTCCCTCCAGGTCTCCAGAGAAGCTACATACCCACAACACAATGCAATGCCATACAATTCAATACAAGAGGAGACTACAGCAAAACCACTTTAGAGGTACTGACCATGACCATCCCTATCCCCACCTCCCCAACCAGGCTGCCAGTCTTATCCTCTATAAATACAGCAGGAGACCTGGGATGAAATCAGCACTGCTTATTGGTCACCACCTGCCTCTTCAACCTAGGTGAGCTGAAGAAGCCCATGTTGACTCACAGGCAGCTTTCATTCTTCTAAAATGATCGCTGGGGATGAATCAGGTCTTCGTGACACAGATAAGTGACTATCTATCATCCACAGTGCAGCTCACCTATCTCATAGCCCCAACATGATCTGCAGCCAACATGTGCCTACTAGGACACTAGACGTCCAAACTCAGAGCAGCCATCACAACCTGGATCCTCAGACTCCAAACCACCTTCTATCTCCAGTATGCTGCAGCTGGTCCCTTCTTCCTTATGTCACTTGAACCACACTCCTTTGAGGAACTCACATAAGAAAGCCTATGGGTTTTGGCTTCAATGTCACCCACTGTTTATTCAGACCTTCTTAGACAGTGGTCTCCTCAATGTTCAAAACTTTTCTCTCCTCTTCTTTCCAAGCCACTGTTCCCATTAATACCTGTAAATGGACCAGAGGCTGTCAATATCCCACTCTTATCCCGCAGGCCTTTCCTAGGCCAACCTTCAATTGCCATTAGCTCCATCTCTTTGCAAGAGAGTTTTCTCCAAAAACTATCTGTCTGGGCCTGGCAGGACAGGAATATGTGGGTAACCCATCCTGAGAGGAGTCCTCAAGCACAGGCTGAAAGAGTCCAGGGGATAATGTGAGGGGCATGTTCTTAGCTGTTCCCTATTATTTCCCCATAGGCTTGAACATAGGTGTCCACTGTCATCAGCAGCTGGCTCAGGAACATACCCTTTATTGGCTGCCTTCCTCTTACCTTCCTTTCCCTTTCCTCTTGGTGATGTTTCCGAAACTTCTCCAATCAACTACTTGCTCTTAAATCTTTGTCTCAGGGTCATTCCTGGAGAACCAAACTTAGGCAGCAGAAAACTACCTTTTTCTAATTCCAGTTACTTTAAGGCATTTCAGCAAATGCTTTAATTTTAAGTACATATTGATATTTCAACATAAATATGTGTACCTAGGCTTCTTTAATTGGATTTATAAATAATGAACTATACGTGTCTGGCTAGCATTTGAATTTTCATGTATTTTGCTTTGTGCTGGTTCTGTCTCTCCGGTAAGTTGATAAGATGTTCAAAGGCCGGGAGTGCATCACCTCCTTCTTCTATAATTTTCCACAATGCCTGGCATGATGCTCTGCAGAGTGAATATTCAATCAGGGCTGACAGACAAGAAGCTGCAGAGGTCAGATCCGTTTGGCCCGCAGGCTTGTCAAAGGTGAGAAAGCTCCTAAGAGAAGGAAACCGTGATGCTATTTTCAACCTTTTGAAGGATGAAACTGGAAACCCAGAATGGAAGCAGGCCCTGAGACAGGGCACCAAGTCAGGACACCAGAGTCATGTGGCACGTGCTCAGCCCTCCAGCCACGCAGGACAGGAGAGGCTGCATCACCAGATATGCTCTCGTGGCCTGTTTTTGAGTGAGAGTCCGGTCAGAGACAAAGTGAACTAGACGAGCTAGCCTGGGCAATGTCAGGTCCATCCCCAAGAGATCTCTCCTGAAAAGTCTGGGCCTTTGCCAAAAACCAGTAGTCTTCTGATTAAGCTCCTCAAAATGCATCACAGAGCTGGTTGCTATTAGGTAACGCACAAAAATGGATAAAAAGGAAGTCCTACCTTGCCCCGTCTTATACTCCAGAAATGAAGGTTTAGAGGACAATTAGCAGAGGCACACAGTAATAAAAACTAGTACCCCTAACTACAAACAGCCCTACCTTTGCTTCGGGCTCTCATCCCCCTCCTGGGCCAGGAGGACTTTATGCCCTTTCCACTTACATATTTCCTTTCCCAACTGGAATAAAGTCTGGTTTATCAGACATCCTGGACCTCAAATCTTTACTAACCGGCTCTCTTGAGATACAACAATTCCAAAGGACCTTTCGGGATCAAAGAAAGGTGAAATGACACTCAGTGTTATTTCAGAACTGAGTATTCTGCTGCATTATTTTCTAAGCCTTTTACAACGGACAATCCAAATAAGGTATTGATTAAACAGATCACTCCATATCCCCAACTTGGTTGCTGAGAGACTTGCCTCTATACCTTTCAATCATTTCTGGTTGAGTCTAGTGCCTAACAGTGAATGGCCACTGTGCTCTCGGCACCTCAGAGGCTCAGCCACAGCTCCTGGTCCACAGGACAGGCCTGCCCACAGAATGCAGCTGTCTACCAGTTAGGGGATGCCAAAAGAACATTTCTAAGGCTTTATCTGAGGAAATCACACCAACATATGGCTTTACATAAATCCTGCTGATTGAGGAAACTTAATTCTACAGCAGCTTTCTAAAAATAATTCTAATCTGAATAGAAAGTCCAGCCCTTTACACAGCCTAGACTGGTTTGCTCGCCCCACTCCCCACACCAGCACGTGGGAACTTGAAGAAGCCACAATGACAAGTGGACAGAGCAATGGGTAATTCATCCAGAAGTGAGCAGCAAATGGAATAATAAATCGCTGTCACAACGGCTGGAAAGAAGTCAGAATCCAGAAGGGCATGGATAGGAAGCACAATGACAACTACAGACTTCTAAGCACCAAATACGAAGGCACACACAATGTACTTTCACGATCTCCCTCTAACTTCTGTCCCTGTCTACACAGAAATGAACTGTCAGCCAGATAAACTCACTCAGAAACAAATATCATTTACATAATACATAGAAACAATCGCCAGAGCTATCAAGTCTCAGAGTGAAGTTCTAGATGATCTGGTCCATTCAGATGAATTCTGCACATTATTTATGGGAAAAACCCACTACTCAATTTTCTCACAGCTGAGAAGTACAATGCCAATGGAATGAATGTTTAATTACAGTCACCTTCAAATCTCCAGGCCTACTGAAAGAGAACCATGGCAGAAGGGAAAAAGGAAACACATTTCCATTAGGCTTATTGACTCCCTGGGTTCCTTGCATGCACGAGCGCCATTACAGCATGAAAATGATACCACAGGTTGCCAAGAATTTTACCCACACAGAAGGAACACTTGAGCGGTTCCTTAGGAATCATGGTAAAAATATTCCATACTATCCCAAATTGTGCTCAACTTTGCATTCATTCACTGGCTATTTAACCTGTAGCAAGTTATAATATTAAACACGGTCCCATGGTAGCCTTACTAATGCCTAGTGTATCTGAATATTAAAGGGTGGCTTATTTGAAGTCAATTCTAATCCTGCCTAGTCTCTGCTGTAGTCCAAGGCAGTTTAACATCTTCCCAACCTTAGTTTTATAGAAATTCCTTTCCTTTACCCCAAAACTGCTTTTGTCCTTGACAGTTTCTGGGTGTTATGAGTCAAGAATGGACAAGGGATTATTTATCATGAAATGTTTTTATGACTTTGATTGGTCAGTACTTCAAAGAAACCTAAAAACTCCTATCAAAACATCTTTATGCAGGACCTCCAGTGTGAACTCCTTGAAGGCTCCTTTTGTAAGTCTCACAATGCCTAGTTCAGAGCTGGAGATGAAGCTAAAGTTCGTATCTTTTCTAATAAAAAGTTCTGGTGCTTACTATAACAGGAGATACCTTGTAGCTGCCCAACATGGATTAGGCATCCCCAGGATTCCAAGGGTAGGTACCAAAAAAGTATCCCAGATAAAGATGGTGCCAATGAGTCTCCTCCTAGAGTAGAGGGTTCCCAGTTTTTTTCTCCTTTTACTCCTCACTGACTTCTACCTGTAACTCACTGGTTGAAGACAGAGACTTGGAACAGGATCCTAAATGCCAAAAAAAAATTACATTTACAGGTCGCTGAGATCAGTACTGCAAAGATTCTGCCAGATGGTCACAATGGGAAAAGAGGCCCTAGAAAACCCCTACAGCTGGCCCCAGGACAAGGCAGACAGGAGTTTTCAATCTCCTAAACTTAATCCCTTCCCTCTTGGTGATTTGCAGACTGCTGCTCACAGGAAATGGGAACAGAATGGGGGCATTTGTCTTTCCCCAGGAATTCTAGAAATGGAACTTTTGACTTGCCTGAGACACATCCAGGAAATAAGAAGGAATTCTGATCATAACTCAGAGGTGCTGGGGATATATAATGTGTATTTCCCCCCAACAAATGTAACTTTAGACAACCCCGGGTTTCAACTGCCTCATCTATAAAATGAGAACACTAAATGTCTTGATCACATTGAACATCTCATATTCAGACATGTTCATTGCATTTGCTATAATCCATTGGAACTATCAATGAGAATGTCCCTTTTACTGTAGCTCAAAGAAGGTTATTCAGGTCAGCTTCCAAAATGGGTTTAAGTGAGTTTTTGCACCCACGTCTACACCAGTAAATTTCCAATCTATCAATCGTTCCAAAGCTGTGACCCAGAGGAACCAAGTTCCCAGGCAGGAAATGAATATAAACAGAGTTCACATTTGTCTGTGTGTGGTCTACTCAGATGCAAACAGATTACTCAACCAGGGCAAACACAGGAGGTGCCAGCATCAAACCCAAATGGTGAAGAGCCAATTACGATTCAGCTTGCCTTCCTGATTTTGAAATGTCACTTATGCTGAAGAAATGCTCTGTCTGGAAAAGCCCTGCAAAAGAGAAACCACGCCACTAGGACTTTCACTCCTATGACTCTTGTGAGGGAGAAGCCAAGGAAGATCATCAGCTTGCTTGTGCTATCCAGCACACCTTCAAATTCCTTAGTTTTGGAGGAGTAGAAATCTTTAATCCAGAAGCCACAAACTCCTGCGGACAAAAAGGCTTCGGAGGAAACACAGACAGAGGAAGAGTGGTGGGTACTCTGTGTAACTTGAGAGCACACTGTTCAGCTCCAGGGGTCATTCACCATGGAAGGATCAGGACCTGGGGAGGCCAGATTTCCCACTTTTCGAAAGAACCCAGAAATCTCTATTATTTATGGGAAGCTTTCTGACATTAAAATGTTGGCAACTAAAAAAAAAAAAAAAAATGTTGGCAACTATAAATTTTTTTAATTACCATGCAAGCAAAGAAGACATATCGATGGGCCAGATTTGGCTTGTAAGTTGCCAAATTCCTAGGTTTCTCTGACAGATAAAATTATAGACACAAAATAAGTGGAATTCCAATGGTTTCAATGTAAACAGGGTATAGTGGAAGAATATCAGCCTTGATGTCAGAAAACCTATTTCTCTTGGATCTCCCATGGTCTTTTGGGGAGAGGGGGGACAAACCACTTTGCTTCCTGAGTCTCCACTTCCTTCTACCTGAAATGCAGCTAGAATAATGTAAGGCTGTTGTGAGGATCACATTAGAACAGGCTAAACTACATGAAAAGCACTCAGTGCAATGCCTAGTATGTTAGACCACGATATACTATGCCTTCAGTTCCCTCAGCTGAGAATTCGGGATAATAATGACTTTACCTCAAAGGAGCTATCATTTGAATTAGGTGGGACAATGCAAGCAGAGGGCTTATCTTGGTGTCTGACGGAATAAGGGCTCAGTAGTGTCTGTTGTTGTTGTTATTTGTAACCATGAAACAAGCTTTTAAACCCTAAGTTTTACCAACATTTCGGTGACCCGGAGAGAAAGGCACTAGTCAAGTCTCTGCAAGTATGTAGCAAAGTCAGAAACAAGAAATAAGTTTCCTGACTCCTGACCAGCAAACTTTTCCATGAAGCTCTGGTTTCCACTAAACTCTTGGCTTGTTGTGTGTTCTTTCTCTACAGTAATTTCATCAATATAGTTACTATAAAACAATAGGCTGGTGTTATTTTTGTTGTTGTTAATGACTGATGAAGTTGACATGACAGTGTCTTAATTTATTGACATAGTGAGAAGGGGCAAGGAAAAAAAAAAAAAAAGACCAGACTTTATTATATAAAATCCAAAGGATCAGCTAAGTTTCTTTAAAAAGTAAAAAAATAGAAAAATTAATAAAATAAACACCTACTGCACAAAGTGGCCTGCATTCTGATTAATTATATAAAATTAAAATTTTGTTCCCTTTTCCCAAGACAGTCCTGAAACTGACAGCCCTTTTGATCACAAACAGTAATATGTTTGATGTCTACAGGAAAAGAATGTTATTCTATTTATGTAGACAAACAAAATTATCCCAAGCCACTGTTTGGATAAACATGGCTTAAGAATATCAACACTGTCAAGGTGTAAAACACTCAGGAATTCAGCATTATCTTCGATGAAAGCAAACTGTGTAAAATGTTTGGAATCCAAGGTAAGAGACAATATTGTAAGGAATCAACAAAACTGACAGTTCCCAAAACATGAGGTTCCTTTTAAATGCAGGCCTGAAAATAAGGCCCTACTTGTCAAAATTTGTTCATTGCCTATTTTCTCTCTTGATCCCACTCATTTCCTTCTGCTATTCTTCATGTCTTGTCTCCTATTAGGATCTAAGGCTCTAAAATCTCCCCTTCTCTCTCAAGTTCCCACCCAGGCTCCACGACCCCCACGCTGGGAGGAGATTGTTCAGAAAGTCTAAGTAAAGCATGCACAGCGTCGCCATTTAACCCCGCTCCTGGAAGACCCACAGGGAGTCTCGGTCCTTCTCTCACAGAGTTCTTTCCTTCAGCTACTTCTCTCACGCTTCCCAAGTTTCTCATTTGTTTAAAGACAAATGAATACTAACTGGGCTCAGGCACTGACCGACCCATTCAGGCCCATTCATTCAAAAAATGGCAATGTTGGGTAGCCATTCTTACCTCTGTCTAGGTAGACTCTTAGCTTTGAAACTGCAGAAAGAACAACAATGATAAAATTTACACTCCTCAAGGCTTGCTTCCAATCATCTTTTCTATCTACTTATGCATGATTCTACCATTTAGTCTCCCCTTAATAATATGCTCTGACTCATCACAGTTGGTTTTACTAGTATTAAGTAGGTACCCCTTTATCTCCTTGATTACACTTTTAAGTTTCTTGAGAGAAGAGACTGAGTGTTGCTGGCATTTGGAAACATTTCCCCTAGTGAACACCCAGTAGACTGTCCTGCACTTAGTAGGTGTCCTCGTAAAAACTTGTGTAATTGAATTACGTCTCAAATTCAGGTCGGGTCATCATTTGAAAACACTTCAGCCTTTTAAAATTCTTCTCAGTGCTCTCATAGGAGAAAGTGGAGATGAATTCATTACTATGCTTGGCAAAGTGAAAAGCCCCAATTGGATCTGCCTTGCCCTTCTAGTTTGTTACACAGCGGGAATGTGAAGCTGGTTAGAAATCACATCCATCCAGCCTGGCAGATCTATCAGGATCCTGTTGAAGATATTAACATATGAACTGGTTAGAACGGGATCTATGCATTTCCATCATAGGTAATGGAGATGAAAAGGAACCTGTCAAATCATAGGGCCTATCTGTCTGCCCAAGGAGAGTGTTCAATTAAAACAATTACTTATATATATTCTGCAGAGCTTTAAAGACTTCATTCTTCATGTCCCCTTAGGAATCTGGCAAGGGACAAAGAGAATGTCCATTTTTGCAAGTGAAGCAGACAGTAACTCAATGAATAATCCCAGATGCCTTGGAGATTGAAGCTTTGTCCCCTGAGCTCAGACAATGGAAATGTTTAGGCCACAGATTTCAAGATAAAGATTCTTTGGCAGGTTTATATGTTCCTAATCAGAGTGTAGGAGCTAATTACAATGAAGTTTACTGTCATTTTATAGACATGGCTTTGTAGAATGAGGCTATTTATTTCTTCCTAAACACTGCATACAATTCAGATATTCAGCTGCCAGTTGAGCAGTAGTGGCTTAACAATGGTTTCACGGACTAAAACAGATATAAATAGCATCATCATTCCACTGGGGAAAAGTCCCCCCCACCAAAATAAACTTGTTTATTAAAACAATTACCATTCTTTGTATTTAGTCAAACAATACACAGAGTAATAGCAAAATTTAAACACCAAAATACAGTAAGGTATCACATTTACAAATTTTATACCGTTATCAGTCACTACAAAATCTACGCATGAGCATAACTACCAACCTCAGTAAGTCTCATGCTATCCGAAGTTCCTTGGCCCTCTCTCTCTGTGAGTGTGTCGCTCTGTGTGTGTGTGTGTGTGAGTGTGCGCACATGTTGGGTGGGTTCTTTGCTCAAAATCATCTGTCCTCCAGCATTATGTCTAGACCCCATGTGGCCTTCCCTCATATGTAAATTTTCAATTTCTCTAGCATTGAAACCAACAGAAAAATGCATCTCTGCTGTCTTCTAAACACCGAATATTCCCTCTTTCCCTTCTGTTTCCCAGTTCCTTGCCTCTTCGTGGCCTTTGCAAAAAGGATAATACAGGCAGCCTAGAGACATGAAAAAGTTTGTAAACACTCTTACCGTTACTTTTCACTTTGTAAAATTTCTACTTCCTACAATGATAATAAGGAGTCACATTATATACTACTCTGAGGTTTTTTCCATAACTCTCCATACCGGCTGATTTGCTCCCTCACACACGACTCACAGACACTATTTTTAAAGGACTTGAAATTACCTAAAAACCAACCTATTTCAGACCTTCTCCTTTAAAAACATGTAAATAAAATATTTGCTTTACACACATACACCACACACAAATACACACCGCATTTAAGTGCCCAAAGGAACTGCACCATATTAGACATCTTGGCATTTGTTTTCCCTAGGAGCTCATAATAAAATAGGCAACACTGACTCAGACAGACGTGTAGGGGGCATTCGGCAAACATGACCTACATCATTAAACTGTGAAGAGACAGTGAAATGTCTGTCCCATATACTACAGCCCAAGGGCTTTTGAGGTAAGGAACAAAGACAGGTATAAAACTGGGGAAAACAGTCCCACATCTAGCGACACTCACATCCAGTAGGCGAAGACGGCTGGGAAACCGTAAGTTCTTTGCTCAACAGTCCAAAGCAAACAGAACCAACCATGACATCACTGCTTGAGTAATTAAAAAGGAAGATGGCGGGGAGCCTGGGTGGCTCAGTGGGTTAAGCCTCTGCCTTCAGCTCAGGTCATGATCTCAGGGTCCTGGGATCGAGCCCCGTATCGGGCTCTCTGCTTGGCAGGGAGCCTGCTTCCTCCCCTCTCTGGCTGCTGCTCTGCCTACTTGTAATCTCTCTCTCTCAATCTGTAAAAAAAAAAAAAAAAAAAAAAAAAAGGAAGATGGCTCAAAGGAGGTAAGAGATTGTTAAAAGGAGAAATATCGATAATGCTCTCATAAAGTTCCAAATAAACATAATAGAAATAGATTTTTTTTTAAAGATTTTATTTATTTATTTGACACAGAGAGACCACAAGTAGGCAGAGAGGCAGGCAGAGAGAGAGAGGAGGAAGCAGGGTCCCCGCGGAGCAGAGAGCCCGATACGGGGCTCGATCCCAGGACCCTGAGATCATGACCTGAGCCGAAGGCAGCGACCCAATCCACTGAGCCACCCAGGCGCCCCTAGAAATAGATTTTTAAATGATAACACTAACCAAGTGGCTTCAGAGAAAGCTTGTTGATGAGCTTATATTTTCAAAGGGTGAGTAAGACAGAAAAAAATGTACAATATGAAAGATATACACTAAAGGGTCATGCTAAAGCAGAGAAAGAAGCAAGGTATTTTTAGAAAAATATGAAGAAACATAGCACCTTTTTCTTCTGTAAATCTTTCTTTTAAACTCAAGTCGAAAGGAAAAGCCCAAATAGTTGGGCTAACAGTCATATAGTGAATGTTCATAGCAGAGAAGGAGTTTGACGACTCTTTTGCTGTTATTTTCTCTATCAGGATAGTTTTCAAACGAAAAGGGGTCAGGGTGGCAAAGAGAAAAATGTGTTTATTTACTAGCTGATTGATTACTTATTAATTCTCTAGGGCCAGGAATTGGGCTCCCCTTTGGCAACTCTGGAGAATAAGAAAATGCTTCCATGAAACTTGTATTATGGTGACATTAAAACTGAAGGGAAACCTGACCACTCCCTTAATACAATCACACACAGATCTTACAGGGTTAGCAGTGAAGTTATCTCTCACTCCTCTGCCAACATTGGAGTGTTGAAGATTCATTTTATTAAGAGAGCTGTCAGATTTCTTTATAATGTCTAATAGATGAGAAAATAGTCATGGAGCACTTGACTGAGTTTGAGACTCCAGAACCCAATAAATCAGATTTAAAAATACTGAAAAAAACTTTACGGAGTAACTGTAGAAGACTTAATGAAGTGTACTCTTTCAAAAATTTTTTATAAGACTGTCAAAAACTACAGAAGTATTTTAATGTATTTTTTTAAACAAGTCTAGCAATACAGAGAGATCACAGAAAATCAAGTTTAGAGATCACAATGATGCTGTAATTTGGGTTCTGGTACATATCTTACAAGTGTGCCCCTACAATTATGTGCATCCTTTCCCAACCCTGCACAGTTGTAGCTTGAACTTGGCCAAGGTGGGAGTATTTACAGCATGGAAAGTGGCAGGCGTTACAAAGGAGAGATTTTCTTTCTTCCTTTCCTTTCTTTCTTTCTCTCTCTCCTTTTGTCCTCTTTCTTTCTTGAGAACCAGTGTTTAAACATTTACCAGTCCACGAGTGTCTTAATGTGATACACGGTGGTAGCTATGGAACTATGTTACCCAATGGGTTTCTTGGGTGTGTATACTTTGCATTTTCATAAATGTTATCACATTATGTTTCCTTAATGTATAAATTTATACTGTGACCATAAGCATATGAAAGTATACATAAAACAACATCCCATCTGCTATATGGAAAATGTTATACCTGCTTTTCATCGCAGCTAATCCTAAAGGTGGAAAATTTTTGTTCCAATGTACTTTTAATTTACGTTATCTAGATTGTAAATGAGTGAGGGATATTTTTATAAGTTATTGGCAATTTGCATTCCTTCTTCTATAAATGGCCTGTTTATACACTTTGTCCATTTTTTTTATTTGGTTGTTTACTTTTTATGCCATTTTGTCTGATCACATTACTTATATAAACTTCTATCATGTGTTATTAAGGTTTTCCCTAGTTTATTTTTAATATTTAGGCTTTGTATTTGGTATCTTTTGTCAAACACCATTTGTTGACAAATGTTTCTCTCTTTCCTTGGTAACTCTTGGTTTTCTGGTTTTACTCAAGCAGCCCTACCCTGCCCAAGTGCTACAGTCTGAATGCTTGTGTCCTCTCATCCAAACAGTATGGAGGTTCTTCGAAAGTTAAAAATAGAACTACCCTGTGACCCAGCAATTGTACTACTAGGTATTTATCCAAAGAATATAAACATAGAGATTTAAAGGGGCACAGGCACCCCAACGTTTACAGCAGCAATGTCCACAATAGCCAAACTATGGAAAGAGCCATCTAGTCTGTGGAATTTTGCTAGAGCATTCTGAGCAGACTGAGACGCCAAGGCATGAAGGGAAGTCACATGGGTAAGTTGTTCACAGCATAGGCTACACACTCAAACTGCTTCTGCTTGAATCCCAGCACTGCCATCCTGAGTGCCTGTCTTCTCTCTTCAAGTCTCTGCTTCCCCATTTATAAACGGGGGGGGGGGGGGGGGGAGGGAAAGCACCTTTGTAGAACTATTTTGATGAGTAAATATTTAACTACATATTGTGAAATTCATTGTTCATCACTGTTCCCCCATCTTGAAATGTCTATCCTGGTTCAATTTTCATTTTGTTATATTAGTTCATCAAATACATTCACAGGTATAGTCCAAGAACAGATTACAGTCTGAGGCTGTGCAGGTCTGACTATTTCTGTCTTTTCTCTGATTGGTGAGTAAAATCTCTGTGGAGATTCCTGACACCACTCCTCTCTCTCAATAGCCTCTTGACATCCCACTGACTTCTAGCTTCAATGGTTGTAGGCTAGTGCTGGTCTGATTCTTTACCTATTAAGAAATTTCTTCTCTCGGGGCACCTGGGTGGCTCAGTGGGTTAAGCCACTGCCTTCGGCTTGGGTCATGATCTCAGGGTCCTGGGATCAAGCCCCACATCGGGCTCTCTGCTCAGCAGGGAGCCTGCTTCCCTCTCTCTCTCTGCCTGCCTCTCTGCCTACTTGTGATCTCTCTCTCTGTCAAATAAATAAATAAAATCTTTAAAAAAAAAAAAAAAGAAGTTTCTTCTCTCTGGGAGCTTAGAAAAATGTCTCTCTCTCCTTGTCCTTCCAGAATTTCTAGGAGATATAGATTACACATATATACCCGTGTATTCTCCCATATACACACAATCATACACCCTTATGTACTTATAACTCCAGGGTACACACACCCACATGTATTCATGGGTGTATTTACAGGTATGTGTGTATTTACATGTGTACAAGTATGTCTAGATACATGTGTGTGTAATATGCATGTGTAGGATTATGTATGTATGTATGTACACATACACACACAAATATATATACACACACATACTTTACTCTTTCATGAAACTAGCCTGGACTTGGATTATATTTTTCAAAAAGAAATTTCAAGCCTTTTTTTTATTAATCTTAAGAAACTTTTCTTCTCCTTCTTTTTAAATTACTATTTCTGTTCATTTTTTCCCTCCTGGATTTTTTTTTTCCCCAAGTCAATGTCTTGGAACTGCCTTCTATGTCTCTTACATTTGTTACTCGATATCTTCACTTCTTTGTATTTTGCTCCATCCTGTGACTGTTCTTCTAGGAAACTAATTTGGTCTTCAGAAGAAACTATTCTCCTCTTAAATTATCTGCTGAAGTTCTAAGTTTTCAAAGAATTTTTTTTTCTTAATTCTCAAATTTGGGGATTCTAATTGTATCTCTTAAAAAATCTTCTGACCTTTTTGGTAAAGTTTCTATCTGTCAATTCTATTATATCAATAACAAAACCCTTCAACTGGTTTACTTGGCTGTTCACACATAGCTTCATTCAGGTCTTTTCTCAGAGACAGGTGGGACTGTAGTTCCTGCCACAAGAAGTTAAGTGTGACTTGCTTTTGCCATTAAATTATGAGAAAAGTATTGTGTGTAACTTCAGAGCAGAAGGGCTAAGAGCCAGTGCATGCTTCCTAACATTCCTTTCTCTCTGTAACATTCCTTTCTCTCTGTCCCAGCAACAAGCACCCTCCTAGTTAGTGGCTTTTCTCTCCTCTTCAGAGAACAATGATGCCATAGAGAAGAGCCCTCCCACCAATCCTCAGGGGAAATGTAGATGACTGAGAACTAACCACATTTTAAGCCACTTAGTCCTGGGGGTCATTTATTATTGCAGCACAGTTTAGTACACCCTGCCTGATATAGTCTGCTTAGTCTTCCTCTCTGAGATAAAATTTTGCTTTTGTAATCACTGTTGAGTACTCCTTCAGTAACCTGTAAAGATTAAGCAATTGGAGATTCCCGTGCAGAGGGAAACCATAGATGAACAGAAAGGGATATCTTTTAGACTAATAGACCATCTATGAATGAGCTAGTTCTCCTCAGATAGGAGAATGAGTCCTTTCTTCTCAAGTTTCTTCTAGTACAAGGGGCACTCTTCTTTTGCATGCCAACCCTGTGAGGTAGTCCGCTTACCCATGTAGTAAGAGTATGTTGAAATGGAGTCAGCAGGCTTAGCAACCCTACAAAGAGCAAAAGCAGCAAATACGGAGATGTGGGCTCCTTGCAAAATCTTGGTAGTCACCAACTGACAATCCCAACATTTATGGTGAAGCAAACCACCTTCTCTGTCACTTATTCCTTGACTGTTGTGCAACGACTATACGAGGGAAGCTCTGCGCCTGCTCTCTCAGAAATCTCTGGGGAATGTGGAATCACAGACCCAGCGTCGAGGGTCCTCTAGCCTTCTTACTTTGGTTGCTGTGATGTTCCGAAAAGAATTAAGAGGGATAGGCGGACAAAATAAGTGATTGGGCAACCATCTTCATAGATAGGGTCCCCACCTGCAAATTTAAAAAGAACAGGAGAGATGCCAGGTGTCCTGACAGAAATGAACGTCCTGATTTTTTTTTTTTTCTCATTTTATTTTTTCAGCGTAACAGTATTCATTCTTTTTGCACAACACCCAGTGCTCCATGCAAAACGTGCCCTCCCCATTACCCACCACCTGTTCCCCCAACCTCCCACCCCTGACCCTTCAAAACCCTCAGGTTGCCCCAACCTCCCACCCCTGACCCTTCAAAACCCTCAGGTTGTTTTTCAGAGTCCATAGTCTCTTATGGTTCGCTTCCCCTCCCCAATGTCCATAGCCCGCTCCCCCTCCCCCAATCCCACCTCCCCGCAGCAACCCCCAGTTTGTTTTGTGAGATTAAGAGTCATTTATGGTTTGTCTCCCTCCCAATCCCGTCTTGTTTCATTTATTCTTCTCCTATCTCCTACCCCCCCATGTTGCTTCTCCATGTCCTCATATCAGGGAGATCATATGATAGTTGTCTTTCTCCGATTGACTTATTTCACTAAGCATGATACGCTCTAGTTCCATCCACGTCGTCGCAAATGGCAAGATTTCATTTCTTTTGATGGCTGCATAGTATTCCATTGTGTATATATACCACATCTTCTTGATCCATTCATCTGTTGATGGACATCTAGGTTCTTTCCATAGTCTGGCTATTGTAGACATTGCTGCTATAAACATTCGGGTACACGTGCCCCTTCGGATCACTATGTTTGTATCTTTAGGGTAAATACCCAGTAGTGCAATTGCTGGGTCATAGGGTAGTTCTATTTTCAACATTTTGAGGAACCTCCATGCTGTTTTCCAGAGTGGTTGCACCAGCTTGCATTCCCACCAACAGTGGAGGAGGGTTCCCCTTTCTCCACATCCTCTCCAGCATCTGTCATTTCCTGACTTGTTCATTTTAGCCATTCTGACTGGTGTGAGGTGATATCTCATTGTGGTTTTGATTTGTATTTCCCTGATGGCGAGTGACGTGGAGCATTTTTTCATGTGTCTGTTGGCCATCTGGATGTCTTCTTTGCAGAAATGTCTGTTCATGTCCTCTGCCCATTTCTTGATTGGATTGTTTGTTCTTTGGGTGTTGAGTTTGCTAAGTTCCTTATAGATTTTGGATACTAGCCCTTTATCTGATATGTCGTTTGCAAATATCTTCTCCCATTCTGTCAGTTGTCTTTTGGTTTTGTTAACTGTTTCCTTTGCTGTGCAAAAGCTTTTGATCTTGATGAAATCCCAACAGTTCATTTTTGCCCTTGCTTCCCTTGCCTTTGCCGTTGTTCCTAGGAAGATGTTGCTATGGCTGAGGTCAAAGAGGTTGCTGCCTGCATTCTCCTCAAGGATTTTGATGGATTCCTTTCTCACATTGAGGTCCTTCATCCATTTGGAGTCTATTTTTGTGTGTGGTGTAAGGAAGTGGTCCAATTTCATTTTTCTGCATGTGGCTGTCCAATTTTCCCAGCACCATTTATTGAAGAGGCTGTCTTTTTTCCATTGGACATTCTTTCCTGCTTTGTCGAAGATTAGTTGACCATAGAGTTGAGGGTCGATTTCTGGGCTCTCTATTCTGTTCCACTGATCTATGTGTCTGTTTTTGTGCCAGTACCATGCTGTCTTGATGATGACAGCTTTGTAATAGAGCTTGAAGTCCGGAATTGTAATGCCACCAACTTTGGCTTTGTTCTTCAATATTCCTTTGGCTACTCGAGGTCTTTTCTGGTTCCATATAAATTTGAGGATTATTTGTTCCATTTCTTTGAAAAAAATGGATGGTATTTTGATAGGGATTGCATTAAATGTGTAGATTGCTTTAGGTAGCATAGACATTTTCACAATATTTATTCTTCCAATCCAGGAGCATGGAACATTTTTCCATTTTTTTGTGTCTTCCTCAATTTCTTTCATGAGTACTTTATAATTTTCTGTGTATAGATTCTTAGTCTCTTTGGTTAGGTTTATTCCTAGGTATCTTATAGTTTTGGGTACAATTGTAAATGGGATTGACTCCTTAATTTCTCTTTCTTCAGTCTTGTTGTTGGTGTACAGAAATGCAACTGATTTCTGTGCATTGATTTTATATCCTGACACTTTACTGAATTCCTGAACAAGTTCTAGCAGTTTTGGAGTGGAGTCTTTTGGGTTTTCCACATATAGTATCATATCATCTGCGAAGAGTGATAGTTTGACTTCTTCTTTACCAATTTGGATGCCTTTAATTTCTTTTTGTTGTCTGATTGCTGAGGCTAGGACTTCTAGTACTATGTTGAATAGCAGTGGTGATAATGGACATCCCTGCCGTGTTCCTGACCTTAACGGAAAAGCTTTCAGATTTTCTCCATTGAGAATGATATTTGCGGTGGGTTTTTCATAGATGGCTTTGATAATATTGAGGTATGTGCCCTCTATCCCCACACTTTGAAGAGTTTTGATCAGGAAGGGATGCTGTACTTTGTCAAATGCTTTTTCAGCATCTATTGAGAGTATCATATGGTTCTTGTTCTTTCTTTTATTAATGTGTTCTATCACATTGATTGATTTGCGGATGTTGAACCAACCCTGCAGCCCTGGAATAAATCCCACTTGATCGTGGTGAATAATCCTTTTAATGTACTGTTGAATCCTATTGGCTAGTATTTTGGCGAGAATTTTTGCGTCTGTGTTCATCAAGGATATTGGTCTGTAGTTCTCTTTTTTGGTGGGATCCTTGTCTAGTTTTGGGATCAAGGTGATGCTGGCCTCATAAAATGAGTTTGGAAGTTTTCCTTCCATTTCTATTTTTTGGAACAGTTTCAGGAGAATAGGAATGAGTTCTTCTTTAAATGTTTGGTAGAATTCCCCTGGGAAGCCGTCTGGCCCTGGGCTTTTGTTTGTTTGGAGATTTTTGATGACTGTTTCAATCTCCTTACTGGTTATGGGCCTGTTCAGGTTTTCTATTTCTTCCTGGTTCAGTTGTGGTAGTTTATATGTCTCTAGGAATGCATCCATTTCTTCCAGATTGTCCAATTTGTTGGCGTAAAGTTGCTCATAGTATGTTCTTATAATTGTCTGTATTTCTTTGGTGTTAGTTGTGATCTCTCCTCTTTCATTCATGATTTTATTGATTTGGGTCCTTTCTCTTTTCTTTTTGATGAGTCTGGCCAGGGGTTTATCAATCTTATTGATTCTTTCAAAGAACCAGCTCCTAGTTTCATTGATTTTTTCTATTGTTTTTTTGGTTTCTATTTCATTGATTTCTGCTCTGATCTTTATGATTTCTCTTCTCCTGCTGGGTTTAGGGTTTCTTTCTTGTTCTTTCTCCAGCTCCTTTACGTGTAGGGTTAGGTTGTGTACTTGAGACCTTTCTTGTTTCTTGAGAAAGGCTTGTACCGCTATATATTTTCCTCTCAGGACTGCCTTTGCTGTGTCCCACAGACCTGATTTTTTTAAAACAGTGGGAATGTGCAAAGAAGAAAGAAAAACTCAAAAACTGGTGAGCTTGATACCAAGTCTTAATTAAATTCTTTTTTTTTAAAGATTTTGTTTATTTATTTGACAGACAGAGATCTCAAGTAGGCAGAGAGGCAGGCAGAGAGAGAGGAGGAAGCAGGCTCCCTGCTGAGCGGAGAGCCCGATGCGGGGCTCCATCCCAGGACCCTGGGATCATGGACCTGAGCCAAAGGCAGAGGCTTTAACCCACTGAGCCACCCAGGCGCCCCAAGTCTTAATTAAATTCTAATGTGTATAATAACTAAATTGTGGCTTCTTCAAAAGAAGAAGTGATTACCAAGAATTAGTATTTGTTTACCTAGATAGGATAGCCAAACCTGGTTGATTCAGGGATATACCATGGACATAAGAACAAGCTTACCAATTTTCCTGTTTCAAGATATCCTTTTAAAGAAGGTGAAGAAATGACTAGAAGTGAAGTGGATTAATCATTGGTTGAAAGAAAAAATTCCTAAGGAGTGTTGATTAATGACTTCAAGTCATTGTGGAAGAATATCTGTATAAGTTGCAGAAAGTTTTTATCCTTTTCAATGACATATATCAATGTCAGACACAATAGCAGAAATTTGGCTTAACAGAAGCTAATATAAATAAGAACCAGGAACTTCCGTTAGCCACAAGGTCAAAATACTGCATAAATGACGCGCTTGCCAAAACAGCATAGGAAATCTTGGGCCCTATTATAAAGATGTACAGAGTTTAGGAGGTGGGCAAGGTGCGAAAGGGTCAGCATAATTGACTTGGTATTGACAAGCCTATACCATGCCTTTATACTAATAAGAAAATGGAGGCCCTTTATGAAGAGACAGCCAGAAGACAAACAAGGACATGTGGCTCGGTGGGTGGAGTGAAGGCTAGAATTTAGCCGCCCAATACCACCTTTGCCAGGCATCACTGTACAGTACACAAATTTGCCTAACTATATGGCAGTCTTGGCAATAAACTACCATACTGTTTTGCTCAGACCTCACCTGACAGATTTTGCTCTGAACTGAGTGTTCCTTTTTAAGAGAGACTTTCAAAGTGGGGTACTTCAAAATATGAACAGAATAGCAATTAGTTTGGAAAGTAACTCATATGAGAAAGGATTTAGAAACCTGGTAAAGCTAAGACTTGATAAGAGAAAACTCGGGAGACCATGATAGCAGACTTCAACTCTATGAAAGGAAAAGGATTATTAGATTTATTCTGGGTAGATCCAGAAGGTCAAATGGGGACTAGCAAGTAGACTCACAATGCCCTGTAGATAGTGAGTGTTCAAGAAATATGACAGATCAAGTCATAATAAGATGTATGTTTCACTTAAGTTAAAGGGATAATTTTCCATATATATGGCAATACAAAAAATAATTTTTTTAAAAAATAAGTTCCTTATAAGTGGAGCGTTCCACCAGTCAAGCATTTTATACCAAACCCTTCATCAAGCAAAGATTGAACAAACCTCTTCCTAAATTTTACACAATGCCACAAGACACAGTGTTTTTAACTATGCATATGTAAGGAGTTGTAAGAGATACAAATATAAATAACACCCATTTTTGCCTTTAAGCACCTCACAGTCTAGTAATGAAGATGGATATGTACACAGCCATGACACTAAACTATAAACAATTAATTCCTGAATGCAACCAGTATACAAACCAAACCTGTACAACACAAACTATATCTTATTTTTATTCTCATCTGCAAGAAGTGGAGTCTGAACCACCCAATAATTCACCATACATGTTTATTCTCTTGCTTTACATATTTAACCCCAGCAGGAATACGAAGAATATATTTATTCACAACATCCACTAAAGTCTAGTTTACTCTTAGGTATCAGAAAAGAGACCTGAACACAAGCGCCATCTACGCAACTCTCATTCAAGTTTTCATCTTCTTTAAATAAGAATTACCATTCGTGCTTCCTAAGAAGCCTATACATCTGGTTTACCCAGGAGGGTCCTGGTCTGTTGTCCAAGCATAATTACTAATACCAGACCCATCACTCCCAAAGGTGTCCCATTTGGACTATAAATTTTATAGTCACTCTGATGCTATCCTACCTTCTAAATGCCTTATATCTGCTTTGTGGAACATAAAGAAGCCTAAAAATCACTAAATGAGTAGTTTTACATTGAACATGACACTTTTTAGGTGACCACTAACACTACTTAAATCTGAAACAGATTAAAATGATTACCTAAACAAAATGCAAAGACCTATGGAAATATGGTGGCAGAAGAGAAGAATTCCAATAGAGAGACTCTTTTGAGAAATAGGGAATTCCCTTAACACCAAGAAATAGGTTCAAATGTCAGTAAGTGGAGGAGGCATTTCAACTAGAACATGGAAATACTTTTACGCTCATGTTTATTCATTCATTCATTTATTCACCCAACAAATAAGAATACAAGTAAAAATGGTTCAAGGAATAGTATATTACATAGGTAACAAAATAGGGAAATGGAAATATTGGGTTAGTCAGATATTCCTATATCAACATTCCTTTCTTTTTGTTAGCAACAGAAATTGAAATGGAAGGAAAATAAGAGAAAATGGGTTTTCTAAGGTATTTTACATATTATTGTTAGCAAATGGGATTCAATATAACCATCTAAAATAGTAATGTTTTGTCCCTCAGTGATTTTCTTCATTCAAGTTGTTTTTCCTCTTTCTTCTGCCTGGGGATTTATGATTTAACAGGCTGTAATAGGCAAGATAAAGCCATTCATCATGCAGGCTTAATGTGGGAAAGTAAATTTAACTTGGTGAGCTTGATATATAAATATTGGCCTTTTTGGGAACACACAGAGCATATTTACTTGAGTGTAAAATCCAGGCTATATACTATGTCCAACAAAATTCTCAGGCTCAGGGAAGGACCTTTCAGTTATGAAGCCTGTAGAGAAGACTACTCAGGCGGGAGAAAGAGGTTATGTATCTCTCTCACCCCTACTCCTTTGACAGCATTTTAATAACAGTACATTTTACCTAAGTATTTACTTACTTATTTACTTACTTATTTAAAGGACAATGGAAATTAACATTTAGCCAGCTGGAAATTTGAGAGTGGGTTTACTCTTGGTAGATTTTTTCACAAAGATGGTTGGCATGTCTCTGACAAAGACAAGGCAAATGAAAACGGGCATTTTACAAGTTTTAACGCCCTGTCTAGACACTGTTGATAAGCCACCAACCGCTGCATATGCCAGAAAGGCTTTGCATAACAAACGTGGAGAGCACCATCAGAAGGAGCTGACGGAGGCTGTAAATCAACCAGTCAATACAGAGAAATATTGTCAGGCTGATCAATCAAATTACTTCACTTTTATTCATTTTTAGCCAATAAATATTTTAATATTTAAACTGAGAAATTTGAAAATGTAGCTACACATCCCCATTTAAAGCTTTAGTATCAAGAGCCATGATTAAAGTTTCACCGTGGGTATGTCCCATGCATATAACTAAAAATCTTTTGAGAGATTGGTCACCTTACTTCAAAATACTTAAAATAAAGCTGGAGGCTGTGGGTAAATATAGCACAACTCTCATTACAGGTGGTAGTTTACAGTATGCTGTCATCAATATCGGAAGGTTTTGCCAAAGCCAAAACAGAAGCCATCTCCACGACAGTCTCAGCCAGCATACCCTCAGCTACATACATACGATGTTCACAAGCAGAGCTATCAAGGAATGCTATTTATATCTCTGTTTTCTGAATATCATTATAATAGTCACACAATATCCAGTTAGTAGAGATAATTCACTTTAGTTCAACATAATCTGAGTGCCTACGACATGATAACTTTAGGTTCTGGGGACTGAAAGTTAAGTAAACCATGGCTCCTGCCTTCAACAAGATTATAATCTTTCGGTTTAAGGTGTCAGCTTAATATAAAGGCAAAGAGATGAACTCGGATTATTAATTTTAAATTTGTCCAACTGTTTCACCTATATAAAAATTCACCTATATAAAAATTTGTATATAGGTGAAATATATATATACACACACACATACACACATACACACACACACACACACACACACACACACACACACTGGATGAGGAAAGGGTATACAAAATTATGGTAGTGAACCTGTTCTTCTGAGACTCAGAACTGAGAATCTGGATTGTAGGCAGACTGGCACATAGAGAAATAACAAGACAAGAACATACTCCAGAGATACCAAGCACACATTTTTTTAGTTCAGTTGATTACATAGTCAAGGTGGTCTCCAAGCTGCTCAGGGAAAGCTACAGAGAAAAAGGTGGACTTCAGCGTGTACTGGATCCAAGAAGACAGAAGGCATCCTAGGAGGTTAGGATCAGTAGAAAAAAATCACAGCAAAGAAATCCATGTGATTTTCTCGAGATTGAAGTGGGGCAAAAAGAGCAATGAGACAGACGCTATAACTCAATTAATAGACCAAAAGACTGAATGATGAAGGCAGAAATATTTATGGTGACCTTATAGTCAACCAACTAACCAGAGAGTTGGAAAATGAGCCAGAGATCAGTGTTTTTGCAGCCTTTCAATGGAAATTTTCAATTCACAAAGTCAGGCCATTCACAATTACAATGGTTGACCTCAATCTCTTTAAGTGATGATGCTGAACTGAGGATGGTTATTCTGTGAAAAGCACCCAAACACAAAATACTACACATACATACCAAACCATACATCCAAGGGGTAAGTCTCTGGTTACCTAAGGTATCAGATCATAAATTCTCCGTTCTGTGTTGAAAAATAAAATCCTCACTTGTCTTGAAAAGAGAATTGCAGCATGCAATTAATTCGCTATACACTGACTTGCCACCCCAACAGATCAGTTCTTTGCATCAATTTTAAGTACATTAGAGCTCTCAAGGGGCAAAAGATATCTTGTGTTACATAGGACACCATTAGTCGTGTGTATCAAGCCCTAAAATGTCAAAAATGATTTTGACATTCTCTTAAACTGTTACAAGTCTGGGAAGTCACAGAAGTGTAATTTTATTGATAACAGTAAAGCACTGTAGGGAAAAACAGAATACAGAGGGAAGCATGTAAATTACAACTGTACCTGTCTCCTTCCTTTAGAGCTTGAAGGTATCACCCAGATGATAATTATGACAGCGTACATACTAAGCTTTTGATATAAGGCTGACAAATGACTCCAGGATAAGATTTGGGGGTCTCAGAATGCTTAGCTGAATGGGTTAGGGAAAAGATACGATTAGAGAAAATGCTTTGGCTTCTAAATATATTGATCTTATAACTGTTCCTATACAGATAATGATACCCAACATAATGTGTTCCACTTACATTTAGAAGAGAAAATTTCCATTCTAGATTTCATAGCTAGAATCTCCTAATTGCATTTAAAAGCCTGAGAAAGTGTCCTCCAGCCCCAACTGTTCACTCTTTGAAAATATCCTTCTATAAATAAGGCT
This sequence comes from Meles meles, assembly GCF_922984935.1. Taxonomy (NCBI): domain Eukaryota; kingdom Metazoa; phylum Chordata; class Mammalia; order Carnivora; family Mustelidae; genus Meles; species Meles meles. The sequence continues at coordinate 23,429,055 of NC_060069.1, read as the reverse complement.
AATACCTTCCTTTTCTTTACAATAATGGGATTAACTATTTATAGACATAACGACAGGTCAAAAACCAATCTCCATTATCTGCCAGATGAAAACAATTCAATAACTGCTTTTGGCATTTTTTTTTTTTAATGCAGTGGCTATAACACAATGATATTTGAGATAATTACTGACCTTTGTCAGAATAAATACTATCAACACAAACCTACCCTGCAACTAACCAAAGAATGAGATGCAGCTATTGCAAATTCAAGGTGCTGGAGGGCTAGGGGAGTAAAAGCAGACTTTCTAGCAGGTCTTCCAGCAGGCTGCCGCTTACCAGACGCACTTGATAAAGTCAATACACATGCCAGCTGTTTTTTGTTCGTTCTCGAATATTTGTCAGTTCTTTGAAGAGGAAAGGGTCCCACGGTGTCTGTGTGCCCACCAGGTTAGCAAAAGAGTCAGCTATTTTGCTGAATTGCCATAAATGAAAAATAAACTATTTCCTAGAGTTAAGAAGTTTTAAAAAATCAGTTTTCTATTAAAATAACACTGGCAAAGATAAAACAACAGGAACTGTAGTATTCTGGTTATTCTAAACTACCCATCTGAATATGTTTCTAAAGAGGAACTCTTCATTATTAATGAGTTGGGGTGAATGTAGCAGAACAATCCACCCTCTAGAATCTGGGACCCTCACTATAAGGTCAGCATTGTGAACTACAGAAAAGGGTCTCTGGTCAATATCTTGTTTTTGCCTGCCATGTAGACTCCTCTCTATCTGGGTCTTTTCTATTCAGGAATAGTCATTAACTCATCCTACAATTGGCTTACAGGGATTAATTGGCTCTTCTACTAACCTGCCCCTTTATTCTCTCCTCCTCTTATATCTTACATCCTTCTCCACACCTGGAGAAAACCCTAAAAAACTAGTTTTCATTACTGATTTCCAATCATTTGAATAATAATCTACATTTGCATTTTAAAAAGAAAGTTTTGTCTCCACATCTTCTCCTTCTTCCTCACCCTCCGCCCTCCCCCTCACCTTCCCCCCCCCCACCGCCACAATGTGCCACATTTCATTCTACCGATAAGCCTGTAAAACATTGGTACATCTTTGTGGGTGCCAATCTATTAAACCATCTTTACATTCCTGGAGATGAACAATTAATCCCATCAAATAAAGTCCGATGCCAATACTAAGCTCATAACTGCACAAATTAAACTTCTTTATGTAACATGCAACTTACTGGGGACATCCCTTATATAGCAATTCCTTCCATTTTCTATTTTATCCTGGACATCATTACAGAAATGAGTCCAACAAGTCCAAATGAATTCAGGGATCCTTCTTCCAAACAATGCATGCATGAGATTAATGAGATTTTGGAAATATAAGTGTTAATTGCAAATCATCAAATCACACTGCATACAGATTACTAAGCAAGTACAATACGTTTTTCAGTTAATTACAAGCATAAAATAGAAGTGTTTTTTGCTTTTCACGATCAATCTTTCCCTATTAAAAAGATGATAAAAGTCAGAAAATCCTAATTTGTTAGAGCAGAAGATCATCCCTAGATCACTGGTTTTCAGCCACTTTTGAACCAAACCAACTCCCTGAGAAGGCCCCTCCCTGCACCCTTAAAAATCTACAATCTGAAAACCACTTAATAAGTTTCCCCACTTTGCTTACTAGAAAAGAATGATTCCATGCCTTGTCCAAGAACAACCACATGGTTAATTCAGAGGCAGAGCATGTGTGTTCCCTTTTCCCACTCCCTATTCCTCCCCATCTCCCCCTTTCCCTGCCCCTCACTTTCCCTTTCCTTTTACCCCCTCCTATACCTCTGCTTTGGTGATGGGTTCATTTGCCTAGGGCCACGTTTCACGTCCTCTTGTATTGGCTTCATGTCCTTGATCCCTTCAGTCTCCACCCTTACTTCCCAGATAAAGAGCCCATCACTCTAGGTCATATCCTCATGTGTATAGGATTCCCAGCAGCCTTTCTGCTCTTATTTCACTTATTGGATTGTAAGAACAATTATTTCTCACCTTCATGGTTTCTAATGAGAAAAGACTGCTTTCCTGGGGCAATATCTCTGGAATGACTCCAGGACAACAAGAAAACTTGTTTTGACAGTGTTTTTTGCTTATATCCCTCTCCTCCTCCACCACTTTTAAGTATTTGTCTGGAAGCTATAAAAAAAAAAAACCACAAAGTGACAATACTTCAGTTGATGCCATTTACATTTCTAAGTACTCCTAATCTCAATATGTTTGGCTGTTTTTAGAAACAAGGATTGTCCCATCTGCCTAAGCAGTCATCTCTTGGGCTCACTCATTATTAATGCAGAAATTGCCCAAGATTTCCTGCCTAAGATTTGAGGAGATTGACCTGTGGGTTTGGTATACTGATTCCATAACATCAACCAGGTGTGAGCCTTCATTACTTTACTGTGTGAGTAGAGTATTTATTTCTCTATTAGAATGATCATAATCACAATAGCACTCAGAGATCTTCTACCCACATGGTTTTTTTAACTGCATGTCAATCAGAATTTGTATTGGGCTAGATGTTCTTCCTCCTCTTTTTAGACCAGGTGAGTTTATTGTTGACATTATGGCACCTCTTGCTTTGGGCAATGAATGTGATACTACATAAGGGCTAGACCAATTAGTAGACAGCAGCTTTGCTGACAATCTTGTACTCAAGAAATCAGAAGTGGTGAGGACCACACCAAGGTTTGAAAAATATTAATGCACGTGAAGAAATAATACACTTCAGAATCTGTAGCTTTCAAAACAAAATGAAAACACAAACTCAATCTATTGTCAACTTCAACAAACACTTTAAAATATGGTAACTGCCAGGAACGGTAGCGACAGCTCTTACAAAAATTAAAAGCCTTAAGTCAAGAAGAGAATTGCCTGGAGAGAGCACTGTCCAAAGATCTGTCTACTGTTAATTTTTTGATGCAACTATTCAAATGCTTCAGCATAAAAACAGCATCATATTCTATGGGTATTTTGTCTTTTTACCCTAATTAATGAATTACAGTGAGGATCTACACACTGGATACATAGAGCTATGATAACATATTTATCCTAGATAAACAAAAAACTATAAATCCTCCGTCACCATTAACAAGAATTCACTATGAGTACATTCTTGCAATTTTCTTTGTATCTTTCAACTACTGACTGAGCACCTACCATGTACCTGTCCCTGAAAGTGCTGAGGACAGAACAGAGAACAGAACAGCAAAACTCTCTGCCATCCTAAGTTTAAAAATAAGAATTGTTTTTTATTTGTAGAGTTGCAGTTATTCTTTTCCTCAATCTCCAGTTGAGTTCACAGGTGTTCAGAATGGTCTGATAGCTACCTAGATGAATTCCTGGGACCAGGCAAAATTAAGGTCTCCTACTCCTCCTCCATCTTGGACTTTCCCCTCAAGAATTGTTTTTTAAAGCTAGTGCACTCATTGCTCTAAAGTCAGAGTTACAAGTAACTACCAGAAGTGGTTTTACGTCCACTTAACGTGACAACTCACCTCAGTGAATGTTCTTCTGAAAGCCAACCAAACAGTAAAGCCCTTGGTCTATCTTCCTATGTTTCTCTATCTCCCCACCCGACTCTCAAAAATAAGGTTTAGGAGGGCACAGTCTGGCTCTGCCTTCCTCACCTCACCCCGGCAGCATCTACTTGGGTTCCTGGCACACACCTGATGCTTAGTAAGTAGTGCTGACTGATTGAAAGTGAGGAAAGAAATCTGATTGAGCTAAATTGGACTAATACGTGAATTAACGTTAGCTCTTTAAGTTCCATGCCTATTACACTTAACAAATCTGTTAATACTTAAATAAAATCGACCTCTTAGGGAAAGAGGGACCCACGATTTGGTGAGCCAGATGGGTCACATCCATATTCCCAAGATCAGCTATACACCTGGTTTCAGTCTCTTCTGAATCCATAGAATTCTGAAAGGCCTCAAATTTTTTCACAGCAGCTTCCTTCCCAGGGCTCCAGCGGCAGATAAGACACGTATGCATATTTAGATGATCAATTTGTGGGCAGGGATTGCCTAATTTACCCTCGTCCATTTATGTGTAACAACAACAGTGTGGAACTACTGTCTCATCCATCCATCAAACTTCCATTATCTGAAGTGTAATTGTTATTTCACTAAGGGATCACAAAGACGGTACCTGTTTTATATGTTGCTGCTTCAACAGTTTGAGATATGCATCCAAATTGAGATTTTTGTTTCGGAGGGAAAGGGAAAAGATGGGGAAGCAACCATATTTACTGAAATGTCAGACACTTTGCTACATATTCTACTTACATTATAAAGTTCATAATCAAACCCATTTATTTGGGAATTCATTCAATCATTCATTCAATATATGTTTATGGAGTATCAGTGATATATTGTGTACTGGAGATAAAACAATGAACAAGATGATGTAGGGGGAAATGTACACAGTAGAATGATACCTATAAAGGCTGTACCATTAACCCCATTTTCCAGATAAGAAAACAAGTAGAGTGTACAAAAATGTGTCCAAGTCATACAAGTTTCAAGGCACTGTAAGTTTCAGAGCCAGAATCAAACTACCCAGGCCTTTCTGACTTGACTGTAAAACTCAACCTTTTTGCTACCAGGCTCCTTCCCCTTCATTTAGCCATTTTTATCCGAACTATGATCCTCAGACAGCAGCATTAGTGGCCCCTAGAAGCTTGTGAAAAACACAGAATCTCCAGCCTCTACCCCCATCGGACTTACTGAACCCGAATCTGCATAATTAACAATGCTCAAGGGATTGTGTGTACATTAAAATCTACACAGGTCTTGGTCAAAAAGCTCTTAATGAGGTAAAAAGAGGAAGAAAAAGAATTAAAACATTTTGCTACAATGATACCAAAAGGGCTGTAATTCCACCAGTGTGGTTGGCATCTTGACATAAAAGATGTAGGCTGAGCCTGCAAATTTATCACCTAACTGTAAATAGCTCATGCATTTACACTCAAAGAGAAGCACGAGAGACGCAAGGTTGCCCTGAGACCTCCAGAACATATACAACTCCTAGAAAGCACTGATTTTAATCTCGTGGTTTGCTAGTCTTGAGGATATGCCAGACTTACACCACTCCTATCCTTGTTCAGTAAATCCTCTTAATGAAAGCACCTTCATATTCCCCCTAAATTGCCAAGCTAACCTATATTTTCAAGACACAAGTTAACTACTACTGCTCATCAAATTTTTGAAAGCCTGTTACAACTGAAGAAAGGTCACTTGTTGGAAGCAAAGACTTTTAAAAATGTCAGGCATTTGCAAAACCTCTGTAGAAATGTTTTCCTACTGCTTGACCAATATCCTCTCTCTACCTCACTCCTCAGGACCTGACCCACTAGACACTGGTTCTGCTTCATATGTTACTCCTAAATTCTCAGTTTTAATTGTGACAGGTGCCTCCAGCTCTCTGAGTGACTGAGATCTGTACCCATATGTAATCTTTCCTCATCATTCTGTAATGTTTTAGTACCTTTCTGTGTTCACGTATAACCTTGTATCTAAGAATGGCTAACCAACCAATCAGCAAGAAAACCCTTTTGAATGTTCTCTGAATTTTGGTCGTAAGACATAGCTGCCTCCAATTCAATGTCAGAAGTCATCAATAAATTCAAAGTCATTAAATCTAATAACCGCCGTGGGCAGGTTACAGTATTTTAAAGTATTATTCTCCCCATGGAATTCCTTCCTCAGAATCCCCAGGGCTCTCTTCCAGAATGTGAGTGGGTCACTCTGGGGAAAACAAAAATCACAAAAATACTTCACCATAACTTCAAAAGCCACTCTTCAAACTGTCCAAACCATCTGCACAAACAAGCAAGAAAAGAGGAAAGAGAGGAGCTGTGTAACCAGGAAGGTATGAGACCTGAAACCAACATGCCCTCTAAAGCAAGTACCATCTATGGCCAGAAGCTGGGATTGTGAAGGCTTGTCATCATCCATATTTTCACTGATGCCACTGAGGAAAATCAACTCACGGTGGGCAACAGAGTGCCTGCTAATGTCCACTCAAGGATGACATTTGTCTATGTCCTATAACTCTGCTTCTCACCCCAAGTACCCCACTCCAGATAGGCAATCTCTTGGCTTACAATAAGGATGCTCATCAACCCCTGGAGGTAAGGAATTTTTGAACACCAAGAGAAGGAGGTGGGAGCATGGGGAGAAAATCCCCACACCTGATCATGTAGGACTAGTTAGAACCAGTTCAAAATCCCTTCTTCAACCAGGACAATGTTGGAATTGGTACCCAGTGTTATTTTCTCAGATTGGCTACTCCTAAAATGTAACTTTATTGCCTCCTAACCATCCTTAAAACTTTCCCTCTCCTCATCAATCCTTACAAGCTCTATGTTTGCTCCTCTTCCACTGATGATTCCTTCTATTTTTTCTTTTAAGATTTTTATTTATTTGAAAGAGAAAGCATGCACACACACGTGGGGAAGGAGGAGCAGAGGCAGAAGGAGAAGCAGACTCCCCACTAAGCAGGGAGCCCAGTGTGGGGCTCAATCCCAAGACCCTGAGATCATGACCTGAGCTGAAGGCAGACAATCAGCTGAGTCACCCAGGTGCCCCTGACACTTCCTTCCAAAGCACTGGCTGCGTCTGCTTCCTCTCACCCCCTACACAATTCCCAAGGCCGCCTCCTGCCAGGGACCCTCTCCTCACACCCTCCCTTTACCAACACGGCACTATTTCTCCAAATCCTACAGTTCTTGGTCTTCCATTCCAAAGTCTCTCTTCCGATTTTTTGTTTTGGGGGTTGTTTTGTTTTGTTTTTTAATGTGTGTGTTTCTACAGTGGTATTTGACTGATTTAAAGGTGAAATTTGAACAATTTAGTCTACAGATCAAAAGGGCCAAGCAAGTAGACAGATATGCAAAAAGAATCCTATGCTGAAGAAGCTTACATTTTGGGAACAGACCTCAATTGTACCAGCCACATGTAAAATTCAAACAGACTGAGACTTCGATGGTCAGACAGATTAGAAAACTGGAGTAATTAACTGGGTAATGTAGTAAAAGAAATAAATTCCAACAACTGAAGTGGGGGAAAGCTTTTTTTCTTAAAAAAAAAAAAAAAACAAACTAAAGGCACTGAGGTTGCCAGTCTACATTGATCAAATTGACAAGAAAATTGCTCAATTCTCTGTTTCCCATTTCCTGGTAAACACAGTGAAAGACATCCAGATGACTGAACAATTTCATAAAGTGACTAAAGTATATACATTATCCTCAGACCTTAATACAATTTACATTTGTGCAAATGCCTTGCACATAGTATCAGAGAGAGATGACTGTGTTTGCATAATGACCTCTGCCAAAGGTGCCCTGTAGACAGCTTTTCAAGAATGAAAAGAGAAACGCTATACCTCTGTCTCAGCAGCTGAAGCTGTCTTAGGCCCTCCTTGGGAATTTTCTGGGTGCAGTAGACAGAGCTAGTTCTTTTAAAAGCAGCTTCGTATCTCCTTAAGGCAATATTCCTAAATTTTCTCCATATCAAAACAGATATTTGGTGACCATCTATACCAGAGATCAGCAAACTTGTTCTGTAAAGAGGAAGACAGTAAATACTTTAAGATCTGTGGGCCATACAGCCTCTGTTGGATGAACTCAGTTCCAACACTGCAGTATGAAAGTAGCCACAGACAATACATAATTGAATGGGCATGCAATAGATATGAATTTATCCCACCTAAATGCAAGTATAATTTGTATCTTGACGTGTGTACTAGAACAGAAACATTTTTCCTTGCTCCAAAGCATCAGTATATAGTATTTATTATTACTATTTAATAATATATTATTAATACTATTAGTTATATATAATATATATATTGAGATTATTCTGCTAAAATGTGTGGATAGGTAAAAAGCTTCCTGAATTTTTAAGCCATGCTACATTTCTTAATATTTAAATACAGATAGTATTTTCAAAAAGGAAAGTTTTCATTTTTGTCATTTCCTTTTCTTGGAGGCATTGGGTGGAAAACCACTAGTTCACCATGATCCATCTCTCCGCTCCTTGAGCATACAGGAGACTCTACTTTTTAGTCTCCTGTAGCCAGTTACCAAAAAGAAGAAAGCTTCCCTGGGGTCTCCTGGACCCCCACACCATGCCAACTTCATAGGCATTTGATCTATACGATCACAAAGGAACCTACGCTCTGTGTTTGGTTCAGTGTTCTGCCATCACTATTTTGAAATGCTGATGTTTTTGGAAAAGAGGACCAATATTTCCAGTTTCCCCTAGGTTTCACAAGTTTATACCTAGTCCTGCCTACAGAGCTGACATTGCATGAGCTCCATATGAAGCCCGAGATTTTGAAGCTGTTTGTTTCTGCATCGCATACCTACCCTACCCAAACATAACCATGACACCCTTCAAGCCTTAGTAAGTGAAACTCTACCCCACTGTTTCCCTAAATGCACTGTCTCCCCTCTGAGACAGGTGAGTTCACTAGGCTGTCCCCACCGCCCCCCCCCCCCCCCAGTACTAATACCCACCCCAGCATAACACTGACACAATGTATTTTCATTATCTCCTTAACCTGTCTGACATCCCATGGTGGGCACTCTGGATTTCCTCCATACATATTCCAACACTTCTAGAGTAACTTCCTACATAGAAGAAAATGGAAAGATAAAAACTACATTTCCCAGAGTTCTTTGCAGGTGAAATAATGGATGTGGCCTAGGTGTTGCCAATTAGATATACCCTTGAAAGATTTGGAATGAAAAGAAGGCAATTCAAGATCCCTGAATGGTCCCGTAGTTAGAGAAAAACGGAATATCTCAAAGGTCCTGGTAGATTTTTGCATGTGCGCTTTGGGGGATTGGATCTTCCTGCAAGCATGGATTTCTTCTAGGGCAGCAAGGGGAGAGGATCTTACCCACTATTGTGAAGTAGAAGCAGGGGGGCTTCCCCTAGAGCAAGGCTGTGGATGGGCACTTCTCCTGGCATCTCTCATTCTTGGTGATGTGACATCAAAAACGGATTCCCAGGGCTTTCCAAAGACTTTTGTCTGCTACCTAATGCCCTCAAATAAATATGGGGTTTTTTGGGGGGGGTTCCCCCTTAGAGTGGACTCCGTTGCCCACAACATGAACTTACACTTTTCCCCCCACTAGAGTAAGTCTTTGAGGACACAGATTGAATTCTATATATTTTCAAAATCACGTCTTCACCTAGGACTAGCTTCATGTTTTGATACATAATAATGGTTCGGTAAACATTTTAGAGAAAAATGCAGACAAGCACACAGGAAGGAAGGAGAAAAGAAAAGAATCCTTTTCTAAACATTCACAGAATTAGAACACAAACCTGTCAATAAATGGCCCTCATATTTTAAGCATATTATAAATGTAATACGTTGCTCTGATACACAGGACTTCGAACAGTCTCATAGTTACAGAAAAAGTGATTATCTCAAAGGTCCTGATGGATCGATCCTTCCATGTCCTACGATGGTCTAAAGGTAAACAGGAGCATTTGCTGTATTTCTGTAAAGTATCTATTTTAACAAGCTCTTTGTTTTCCGTTCATTTCCCAGATAATAAAATTCTTAAAAAATGAAAATTATACAAATATAAAACACCTGTGCTTTTCCAGAACTTGAAAGCCAGATTTCCATCAGGCACAGATGTATCACATTACCCACGGTGAGGTAAGCTATAGTCCCAGTCAGGGAAAGAAAATTTGTCAATGTGATTCCACTTGAAGCCTCTCCCTTCCCCTGGGGCTCCTAAGAAGTTTGCTCACAGGCCACATGGCAGCTTCTTGGGCGGTAGCAACACCTTGAGCTGCCCCATATTCTTTAAAAATCTGCAGTCAACACATTCAGCAAACAAGAAAAAGAATTGGTGCTGCTCAGGCAAACACAGCCTTTGCTTTTCTGTATGTTCTCTTCAGTATGGAATGTACTACTACTTCATATATATATAGTATCAACTTCTTATTTGTAATTGTACAGTCACTGGAAAGTAGGTCAAGACACATTGGAGCTTTCCCATTTCCCAAATACTATATGCCATGCGTGAAAGTTGAGACTTATCAGGGTTGAAGTACAGAAAAGGAGGGGGGATGGAATAAGGAAAAGATAGGAAGAAATGCAATATATTTCCCTCTAAGCCCCTTCATAAATCTTCATCTTCTTTCCAACAAGCTCTAGGAAAATCACAGTTTCACTCCAGGACAGGGATGCTCATTACCCAAGTTCAAAACCTATGAAAAATTACAGTGGAAAAATCATTCACAATTGATTTATGGTTAAATTGAAAGAAGTGGAAGTGTTGGACCAATCACCTGCTTTTTAAATATCTTTCAATCTCAACCCCACTCTAAAGCTTGGCTCCAATCTGCTTCTATAATTAGTGTACCAAAACACGAGGCATTAATATCACCAACACACCATTAATCATTCCAGCTACCTCATGATGGAGGCCACAGCCATGGACGAGAGGCAGGGTTGAACAAATAAAATAGTCATTGATTTCTATTTGAAGACTAGAGCAAGACCATTCACTCCATGTGTGTTTGCTGGTGTCTGTCATGCTGGAATTGTTGTATAGACTATCAATAACAAGACCATTTCACTTTAACAGCCTGAAACAGAGATAGAAACTCTGCGTGTTAACCTAGTTATAAGCAAACTAAGATTTCAGAAACCTACACTTGGTTAATACTTAGTCCCTAATAAGCGAATGAAGAGCAAACATCATTTCCTCCTATGACCTCAATATCAGGAGAAAAATTGATGTGTGTTTACTAAAGGAGTCCAAAGCGGTCTACTGGATTCTCTTGAATCCTTCATGAATAGACATGGTTTGCTTTGGTTAGCTTTGGTTTGGTTTGGTTTTTGAGAGCAGTAAAACCTCAATAATATGAATTGTTCTGTGGGTAGATCTTCTAAGCCATAGGAGGAAAGTAGTAATTAGATATGTTTTCCTTAAATAAGCAAAGGTACCCTCCTTTTATGGTTTGTTACAAATACCTTAAGATTAGGAGACAAGAGATGTGGAATCAACTCTAGCTCACCTGCTTCGGAGGAAAAGATAAAACCACAGGCATCTTACTATCCCTCATTTGTCCACTACAGATCCCAGTACTTGCCCATCCTGATAATTTTGAAGATAGAAGACTATAACACTTTTAAAGTAGCTTTTGCAAAGTTGAGATCACTATGCAAAGGTAAACTTCTAGTAAGACAAGAGAAATAAAGTTAGAGTCCTTTAAAAGACCTGCATTAATTAATAGGTAAGGAGGACTCCTTCTTAGCACATTACTAGTTTATAAATGGATGCTCAGATACCACTTGAAAATTCTCTTAACACAGAAAAACCAACCGTTCTAACTTGCCACAATTGACTAACTTATCATGTGCTCTCTCTATATATAATTGTTGCAATAATCCTCATGCTCAGATCACATGTGATGTAGGAGCACTTCAGTGTGCCTAAACAGCCCATGGTCACCCCAATGCCAAGTCAACACCCGCATTCTCCTATAGATAAATCCTGCAGAGAAGTGCAAGTAGTCCCTTAAAGGGCACCTGGGCAGTACAGTCGGCTAAGCATCAGACTCTTGGTTTCAGCTCAAGTCATGATCTCAGGGTCCTGAGACCAAACTCCAGATCAAGCTCCATGTGCTCTGCAGGGAGTCTGCTTGGAATTCTCTCTCCTTCTGCCCACCCCCCCGCTCATGTGCATGAAATCTCTCACTCTCACATAAATACTATTAAATAAATAAATAAATAAAGTGCCTGTAGTCCCTTGAAACTACTCATCGTAAGACCCTTAGAATTCTCCTCTCCAGGCGTGGGTAGTAGAGCAGACTGAGTAACAGTCTCTTTCTGAATCTCTCACTATCCTCCTGGTGATGAGTAAGGACAGAACAGAGTTACTGGCATAGAAACACAGTCTGCTTCTGGTTCTGATATTCTAGGTACATGTAGCTAACCTGACAAAGATCTTCTAGAACTCCTTTAAATATTTTCTAGAACAGTGGTGCCCAATAAACTTGCTATGATGAAGTCCACTATGGGAGCCACGAGCCACCTGGGGCAGCAGGGGCGGCAGCCTGAGCTCACAGGGTGGGAGCGAGGTCAGGCATTCACCTCAGGCTCCTCCCTCCATGGGAACTGCACCTCTCTCGGCACTGCCCTGCCCTGCGCTGCCCAGGAAAGGTGGCAGGAGTAAGGTAAAGCTGTCCTTCCTACTCTCTCCATTGTGTCTTGTCTTGGGTCCATGCTCCACGCAGATACTATAATCTTTCACCTGGATTCCTTAGCCCTTGTGAAGGTTTTTTCATGTGTGGATAGTTGTTCAAATGGACGTCTCTGTGAGGGGAAAGCAGTGAAAACTCCCATTCCACCATCTTTCAGACCTCACTCTCCAAGATGTGAAACACTGGAAATGTGGTTAGTATGACCGAGGATTTCTTTTTAATTTAAACTTAAATAACCATATGTGGCTAATGGCCACGATATTAGCCACTGCGGCCTTAGAGGGTTTTCCAACGCAATTCCAGTGTTGCCATTCTCCTTGTGTGACCTCAAAAGTTTCTCAATCTGTAGGAACCTCATCTGCAAACTGCTGGATTTTACAGCACCCACCATGGAAGTTTCTGGTGAGAATTTAAGATAATATACTAACTACTTGGAGCTGGCATTCTGGCTATTATCACCCACCATTCTCAACTTAACTCATTCCTGTATCACCATTGAGCATCATATCCTCCAGGAATCTTTATCGGGTCTTAAAATTTGGCCTAAGGCCTCTTCCTAAGAGATCCTAAGGAACAGGCAAGGCATCTCTTTCATGTAACTGTCTATATTTTCTCACTAAACCTTGGGCTGCCGATTTATCATCCTTTCCTAATCATTAATGCCTAGAACACAGCAACCCGAAGTTACATTTGAAAGGCTCCTATAACAATGTCCAATGTGTCCCCACATTCTAAACATTCTGATTATTCCTTCTATGTTTGTGGATGCCTTGCCATATAATGGATGAGAAATGACTGTCTAGGACCCATTATCTATTCTCGTCACAGAAACTAAATCTGGTTATATGTGAGAGTCAAATAACTCACTAAAAAGGGATTCATGGTGAAAGTACCCCAGGAAGATCTGCCAGAACTCCTACCATGTCAAAGAGGAGCTAAGAGTACTGTTCTGGGTTCTCCTGCTCAGCCCTCTGAAGAGCACCAGGCCCAGTGAACAAGGCAATGGTCCTTCACTCCTCAGATCCAGAAGGCACCAGATCCTCAATCCAATCTATTTTGATACCTAGTGAACTACAGTGACTGCAAGCTGGCAGTCCTATATATCATAAAATTAATGCTGACTGCACCTCCACAGAGAACATGGTGCTCTCCTGGTTCACACAGAAAACAAACCATAAAGCTAAACACAGAACCATATGCAGGTTGTTAACCACAGAGTTTGGATAAGATATCTGCTCCTTTTTCACTCTTCAGAAATAAAATTGGACTTGGAAGAAAGTAATAAATTAACTAATAAATTAACTGAAAGATGGCCATTCTGATGCCTTAGTATAAAACTTACCCCGTTATTTCATATAATAGAGGATTATTATTATAGTGAATCTATATAACACTCAGTTTCCACATCTGTACAATGGCAGTTAGAGTAACTATCTTGCAAATTTGTGGTGAGCAGTAAAAATAATGCATTAAATATCTGAAGGAGAGACTGAGGCTTTTATCATTCAGCCTTCCATGCCCACTTAATTCCTACATCACTTCTTCAAGCGATCTCAAAACTTGGAAAATGATCCTGTGAGGATCCAAGACACCTGCATTTTCTCTATTTAAATATTGGTTTTGGGGCACCTGAGTGGCTCAGTCAGTTGAATGTCCGACTCTTGGTTTCAGCTCAGGTCATGATCTCAGGGGCCTGGGACTGAGCCCCACATCTGGCTCCGGGCTCAGCAGTGAGTCTGTTTAAGATTCTCTCTCCCTCTCCTTCTGCTCCTCCCCCAGCTTGCATATGCTCTCTCTCAAATAAATGAATACATATAAAATATGTAAAATATAATATAATATATATTGAAATATTTATATATTGCTCTCACTAGACCTTGGCTATTTACCATTATTCCAAGCATCGATATCTAGAGCACAAGAGGAACTCACCATGTATTTAAGGAATCAGTGAGTAAGTCAATGAAGGAATGAAAGCATATGCCTTAGCCAACAATAGAACACACGTGGGAATGATATGTTCCACTGGTTAGAGTTCATATGCCTTTCCCCCCCAGAATCAGAATTACCTGGTGTGGTAGGCAAAACAATGGTCCCTCAGAGTTGTCCACATCGTAATCCCCAGAACGTATGAATATGTTAGGTTACATAGCAAAAAGGTCTTAAGGTTGCAGAAGGATATAAGGTTGCTGTCAGCTGACCTTAAAATTGGGAGATTATCCTGGATTATCTGGATGGACCCAACATAATCACAGGAATGCTTAAGAGGAAAAGATGGTATTAAGTCAGAGGTAAACAGAATTGCAGAAGAAGGTCGTGTGATGCTGTTGCTGGCTTTGAAAAGGAAGGAAGGAGGCCATGATCCAAAGAATGAGGGTGGCCTTTAGAGTCGAGAAGAGAGAAGAAATAGGGAATACACTCTCCCCTAGAGCCTCCAGCAGGACATAGCCTTGCTGATATTCTGATTTTTAACTCAGTGAGACACTGTGTCAAGCTTCTAACCCACAGTTTAATAACGTGTTGTGTAAGCCACGAAATTTGTGGTAATTTGTTATAGCATCAAAAGAAAAAAATCCACTTGGGTAATTTAAAAAAACATTAATGCCCAAATCCCACCCCAGAATTCAGATTCAGTTAATCTGGGATGTTGCCAAGGCACTGGACTTTTTTAAAGTGCTGCAGGTAAGTCAAATATGAAGCAAAGCTTCACAATCATTTAATTATCTACTAGTATTTAGATATTCTCTCTGTCTCTCTCTCTCAGACCCTACACACACACACACACACACACACACACACACAGACACCTCTCCCCCCACCCCCAACAATCAGCCAGGTACCATGTTCAGCTTGAGATAAAGAGTGGGTTGAGCAAATATAATATTCCTTGATTTTTTAAATAGAAATGTGATGTTCCTGAAGAGTGTTTCACTTGGCCGTTACAACAATCCTGTTAGGTCAATAGGAAAGATAGCACAATCTAATTCATACAGGAAAGAAATACAAGGTTAGTTGCAGAGGTATTTAGTGGATTCTCCAAATCTGGGAGTTAAATCAGTAAGGAACCCACACTGAAACCACCTGATGGCCAGAATCTTAAAAATGGAAATGCCTAGGACACTTGAAATGGAGGATTTCCCCTATGGAACCTACCACGGGTACCACGCCCAGCTATAACCAAACTAGGAAACAAATGACATGAACAAAATTTATTAGAACTATTTTCACAGCCTTGACTTTGAGACTGTGTCTCTCTTGCCTTTGGTTCAATTTAGTAATGTATTTCTGAATCAGCTCATGAATCAGTCCATGGAATTTAATCTTATCACCTAGATCAGGTGTTAGCAAACCACAGCCCAATCTGCTCCTGTTTTTGTAAATAAAGTTTTATTGGGACACCACCATGAGTAACTGCATATTATCTAGAGCTGCTTCCTTGCTACAAAGGCAGAACTGACTAGTTGTGACAGAGACCATATGGTCCACAGTGCTGAAAATATTTTTACCATCTGGCTCTTTACAGAAAAACTTTGCAAACCATTGACCCACATCAAGTATGGGTCCTTGGCTTTCCCATTGCCACCACTGTTATTCTTAAGTCTGTTAACTTCATAAGGACAATTTAAAGAGCCTAGAAGAGGTAGCCAACAAGAACAGTTTGCGGGTATAGACAGAAACACCTATGACTGATTTTTTAATAATTATTTTCATTTAACCAGTGATCTAGTTCAGAGAAACTCAATATACTTTGAGCATTATCTCATTTTTTTCTGACACTTTTTATTAGAAAAAAAATTGGGATAACCAATACATTAAAGACATCACTTAAATCATTTAAGATATCATCAGTTCCTTTGTGCTTTCTCCCACTGTCAGTGTTTTGAGGATTAATTGCTCATTTGTGCATAGTACTGTACAATGCAATTTAAAAAGACATGGTATTTGCCTTCTGGGAGCTTACACAATCTGAGACAGGCAAGGATAGCAGAGAAAGAGTGCTCCTTAGGGGGTGCACTACACAAATCCCGTAAAACAAACAAATAATCATTAATGTAATATAATCACAAAAGGTGAGTCCAGATTTTAATGGGAAGGCATATAAACAAGTGCTCATGAAAGTAACCAACTCTTCTAACAAACTCTTCTAATTATTTAATGGAAGCTTTCCTGAAGATGAAGCTGTAGATAAAGTGATTAAGGTGACCTGAGAAACAATTCTAGGCATATGGCTTAATTAGACTTAAAGGGGCTAATTAGATGTAAGCATTGGTACAGCAATTTACCCAGGAAAACTAAGGAAAGTCAAAAGCATTCTAACATGACCCAACGTTTGAAGGGAAGACAAGGCTGTACACTTAGGATGGCAGAAATGGAGCATAAGCACCCCCTGTGTCCTCACCCACTCCCATGGCAGGCATCACTAACTGATCACAGCATTCTTCCCACTACGCACAGACACAGCCTTCTATGTTCTTTATGCCACAGCACTCTGAGTGGCTGCAACACTGAAAAGTGATGAGAAGTGGCCCTTAAATTAAAAAGGAATGATACCACTTCTTTAAGTTTGTAGTCATTGGACAATGAGAGATGAATAACCGGTTGCCTTGATCTGCACCTCTTCCCCCCAAAATTTGAAA
This sequence comes from Meles meles, assembly GCF_922984935.1. Lineage (NCBI taxonomy): Eukaryota > Metazoa > Chordata > Mammalia > Carnivora > Mustelidae > Meles > Meles meles. Next base: position 23,412,140 of record NC_060069.1, on the reverse strand, counting down.
AGGAGAAGTGAGAATCCATACAGTGTTCTTAGATATCACTTTTTTTTTTTTTAACAGCAACATTGGAATTTGGGGTCTCTAGAGGAAAAAGCTAATCAGAGTGAAACCTAGTGCTGTGAAAAGGAAAGAAAATCGATGCCCAAGAGTGAGCAGAGGCAATCCCAAATTACTGAGCACATAGTGGATATTGTGGGGTGTGGCCAGATCCTTTCAGGACAGAGGCACTCAGTTCCTTAGCTGTCGGAAGTGCTGCCTACTGTGTAACTCACAGCTGTATTCCTCTCCAGCAGCTGCCCTCCATCAAGGGCAACGGCATACTCAAGGTAACAGCACCTCTCCTAGGAAGTCCCCACCTAATGACTCTTTGAGGTTGTAACAGTGGCTGGGCCCCTTTTAATAATTCTGAAGGGTCATCCTAATTTCAGTCTCCCACTGGGTTTGGTTGAGGCTTCGGCTGCAATTGCGTTGCAGTTCAACTTTTCCTTCTGCTGGTCCTGCCACCTTCACTTCCTTACACATGTGGCTCCAGAGACCACTGCCCCCAAACATCTTTGGCATGTAACTCTCCACCTCAGAGTCTGTTTCCAGGAAAAGCATGGGAGACAGAACCCTTTCTAAATGGGGAAAACACTCAGGTACTTTTTCTTAAGGTCTCGCAACAATTCAACGAGATCGTCGTTACGATAACCATTTGAAAGATGGCTGAAGCTCTGAGGTTAAGTCACATGCTTGAAGTGCTAGAGCCAGGAGGTGAACACCCAGCTAGGTGCTACGCTGTTCAGATCCAAGACTGATTGGTCGGCAGGGCCACAACAAGAACTCTAAATATTTGGGTGAGCCGATGAGACCAGAGGGGCAAAGACTACAAATGTCAGAGAAGGCACTAGGCTGAAGTCAAGAAAGGACAAAAGTTTGAGCCAACAGTGGAAATGGGTAGAAACTCGAAGCAAGATTAATTTGGAGACAGGAAACGTTGGCCTTGAATCTCAGTTATGCTCTTTATCCATGTGTAATCCCAAGCATTTGTTTGTATACAAAAAATAAAATAATGACAATGATAATAGCTCCTGTTGATGGGAAGCAGCTTCTAGGCAGACACTGTGCAATGTTTTACATATACAACCCACATACATATAGTACATGTTTCACATACATGCTACCCATGTATTTACGTATATGATCCATTTTAAAATCTCCAGCATTGCTGTGGGCAAGTATCATGAGCACATGTTTGCAGATGAGTACCACAGACTCAGAAGACTAGAGTGACTTGTTCACAATCACGCAGCTGAGTGCAAAATTCAGTATTCAAACCAGGGTCTGTCTAAGTTCATGATACTTCCCTTACATTACAAAAAGTGAGTCCTAATGGAATTTTATGAATCTGATATAATAAGAGTAGCTAACGTAGACTGAACATTTTCTATCAACCAGATATTTTCTATCTCTTAAATCTTTCCAACACCCCGATGGGATAGGTACTGTTATTATCTTCATTTTACAAAAGACAAAAGAGAGACACGGAGAGGTAGAAAAAACCTGCCCAGTCACATAGCTAGTAAGGACAGCACTTGACTCCAACCATCTAACTGCAGTGTCCTTGTGTGACACACCAGAAGCTGGTAACAGAGTGGGGGTTACAGACAGTCCCTTAAAATAATGAGTCAAAACTTGCTCTTGAGTTTGTGACTTGATATCTCAGAGATATACTGTGATGCAATCCACTGTGATGAAGAAACTGGAATTGGGGGAAAATAATCACAGAGCAAAGAAGAGGAAGTAAATACTTTTGTCCAGTTAACTTTGGGTAGATTGAAAAACATTCCATTAAATTTTTTTTGAAGATTTCATTTTTTTAAAGTAATCTCTACACCTAGCATGGGGCTCAAATTTTCAACTCTAAGATCAAGAGTCACCCTACCAACTGACCCAGCTAGGAGCCCCTAGAATTTTATTTTATTTTTAAATATTTTTTAAGATTATATTTATTTATTTGACACAGAGAGAAAGAGAACCTGCATGAGTGGGGTGGTGGGAGTCACAGTGGGAGAGGAAGAAGCAGACTCCCTGCTGGGCAGGGAGCCCCACTCGGGGCTCCAGCCCAGGATTCCAGGATCACGACTTGAGCCAAAGCTGGATGCTGAACCAACTGAGCCACCCAGACGCCACTGGAATTTTATTTTTAAGTAGTGTTTTACCGCTTCAGAGCTTCTTCTATATCATTATACAAAGTACATGACTTAAGCAGGATTGGGTCAAGATGACCACTCAGGGGTGGCCAGGGACTTGGGTATCACGTAAAACTGAGCAGTAGCCAGACCCAGAGGAGAATGTGACAAATGGAGAGACCCTGGAACAGAGGAGCCCACATCAAGGGGAATGAAATTGTAAAAAAAAAAAAAAAAAAAAAAAATCCACTCCGGCTGGAGAGGGAAGAAGATACATAAAAGAGGACTGAGCCTGGAACCCAGTACTCATTGTGTCTGAAGACATAAACAGCATGGAACTTCCACTGATTTAATGGCCTTTCCATATATATTAAGAGGTAGTTCTCATTTTTCCTTCAAATGTCTCCTTCCAAAACAAATCTGTGGTTATTCCTGTCCCAAGCCTGACATCACCTCTGGCACCTTAGTCATTGAGGGGGGGAAAAAAAAAAAAAAAAAGCCTTCTTACCACCAGCCCCAGGGACCATAACCAAGGCTTCCATATCACCGTGCTTCTCATGGGTCAACTCCTTCTGAACCCAGTCCCAAACTGCTGGTTGAACCTTGCCCTACATAGCTCTTTGAATAGCTCTAGGAAGTGTCTCCCGCACCACAGAGACTCTCCTTGGGTGGCCCTCTCTGTATGGCCTCTGCTCTCTTCCTGACACTTGAGCAGAAAGAATGAGACAACATTCTCTTAGAGGCCCCTTCATCATTTACTTTCTCTCAACTCGGCATTACGTAAGTCCACTCCTCTTCTTCCTCAGATATTGGTGACTCCTAGATTTTTAAACACTGTCCCTTTCTCTTCTTGCCCTCCTCCTGAAACCCATCTGAGTGGGGATCACCAAGTCCATGTCTGCCATCTGGAAAGAAGAGCCTTAAGACCTGCTGCTTCTCGCCCTTCCTCCATGCCAGCATTCGTCTCCCCACCCTCACTTTGCATTATTGCTCCTCAGCATGACCACCACCTCTAGACTCACAGACACTACCTCAGTCCATCCAGTTTGCTTATAAAGGCAACAGACATCTCAGCTTTCCTCAGATCCTCAGGGAATGAATCCCTGTCTCTCTCATTTACCATGAAACCCTGATACAAAGCAGTCTGAAGACTCAGCTTTGTGAAGCCCCGTGTCTCTTGGCTCCCTACCAAGGCCTTCTTCCACCTTTAGAGAAGGGTGACGGCAAATACTCTCATGTCCTTATTCATAACAATATGTTCTCTAAAGAGCAAATAGCTCGATTTGGCTCAGAAATACCATTCAGTAAGATCTCTCCACACATATATTCAAGGCATAAAGCTGTATCAACTCATGTTGGCAAATAAGCATGAGTGCCTTATAAATAAAAGATATTGTGCCCCTGTGCTTTGTGAGTCAGACATGATGGCCTAACCGTTTCTCGAGTCTGGTTTTTGAAAATGAGGTCACCAAGTGGTTAGAGGCACCTCTGGGTCTAGCTGCCTGTGGCCTAAGTGCCAAGAGAAAATCCAGGCATCTACTGAAACTGAATGGGCATCAGATGCCTGCCTGTCTGATACTACCCTGTGTGCTCACTGGGTGGTCCTGGCTACCTCAGTCCAGTTCCCTCAAAGGATCTGGCTCAGATGAAGAATAGGTCATAATGGGAGACAGGTCCTAAGGTCTCTGGCTTGATAGGATTAGTGGGAATCAATCCAGAGTCACTTTCCAGAACCACAATGTTTCAGAGGAAATTGCCAAATGATGAGCTTCCTCCTGGAGTGGAAAAGGGGATGGGAGACCATAAAATCCAGAAGCTGAGGGTTGGGGAAGCTTCAGTGAGAAAGTTATTCTATTTCCCAGAACACATGAGAAATACAGATGAGAGAAAGCAGCATAATGGATGAGCGACTCCCTACAGCCTCGCATAGCTTGTGTTAGACAAGGAACTGGGACAAAAGCAGGATCTGGGAACCAAATCAAACAAGGCCAGCTCCTCTTGCATTTTAAATCAACCAAGCGTTTAAGTTAATATCATCTAGGACACTGGGGCATTGTTGAATTTAAATAAAAATCAATGTGTTTTGCAGAACATTTTCCGTAAAATTATGGATCTGGAAGAACAATCAGTCATGGGGAAGACAATTAAAGAGACTGAGGAGTGTGTTGGCTCTAATCTCAACCACTGTAGAAGAAAAAAGAACACAGAAAATTCTTCTCATATTTAAAATTTAGGAGAGGCCAAAGGAACTAAACTCGCTTATCCTTTATAAAACAGTGCTCCAAGGTAGGGCATGATAGATAACGCCATATAAATATTGGAAAGTAAACAATGCTGAAAAAACAAAGAACTACTTCTACCAATATTGGCTTTGAGACAAGAAAACGGCTGAGGCAGACAAAAGATTCTCTGTGCAAAGCCACTTGTCTTCCTGCCCCTTCACTAAAAAGCAAACAAGGCTTTAGAGTAAAACGGACAGTTGTGCAACTTATCACCTGGCAAGTTAGGAAGCAGTATGTGGCCTCCAACCAGCTTTACCCCCCGACGAAGGCTAATGCTCCACTGGTGAGCAACTGTATTGGCATACCGGGCACCAAAGTGCTTATGAAAATGAAACAAAACAAAACTTCTGAACTACTTGGAAAATGGTTGCTGCACCTGAGTCCCTTGTGGTGTTCCCCCATCCTGACTGCCCTTAGACTCTCTTTTGGAACTTTCTGTGCCTCCCTATGATTCAGCGTCTAAAATGTTAACAGCTGCCATATCAGATAGCTCCCAGGCCTCTGCTTCAGGTTTAAACCCTGAGACTGCTTGGTATCCATGCCTTAGCATTTACTGAATATTAAATATCATCTCTGTTGTCTTTCCTTTCCTTGTGATGCACAGATTAGTGGATCATAACGAAGTTAATTCTTCCCTAGGCAAAACCACCAGCTCACCGTTCCTCAGATCAATCCAGTGGAGATATGGTTTTCAAAGTATCATTCCAGATGGTTCCTCCCCTGCTCCAGCCCCCAAGAATGCAATAAGCATCACCCTAAGAGTACAGAAGCCCAGACTTGGCATCCTAACACCTGGATTCGAATGAAGACCAGATCTTCCACTAGTTTTGTGTCCGTCCTACAGCCATGTCCCTGAGCTTTGGGGGGTTTTGGTTTTGGTTTGAGGTTTTTTTTAACCTGCAGCACTGAATTACAGTCAAGGACTGTGCAGGGTTTGGGCAGGATTAAAGATAATATGTAGAAAATGCCAAGCACAGTGCTGGGCACCTGGCAGGCATTCAATAAAATGCTCTAATATTATTACCACACTAAACAGGGTGTGAGATAGGAGATCTGTAACTAATACTTACATCTATCTCTATATTCCAAATTATATTCCTTTCACTTCCCAAATTTTTTGTCTACTGACCCCTTATTTTTTTTCCTAAACACTTATTTTATGTGACATCCATCAGCCCTCAGAGTTCGCATGGACAGTTGCTGCTCTGTTGGGAAACCAGGCACATCCAGGTAAGAGCTGATGCCTCCATGTCCCTGCGTCCATGGTGTGACAACTCCAGGACCTTAGGGGCCCCATACTGTGGGACATCTATAACCACCTCCCCAAAGATGAAAGATGGACTGAAATAATACTTGAGGCTGGTACTCAGTTGACATTGGTCTCGGTGATCCTGCCACTGAGACTCCTCTGAATCAAGATCTTTCTGAGAACTGGCAGCCAAACTCCAGCAAGATGTCCTTGCAGCACAGGTACTCGGTGCTTGTTGGGTCCTACGTGAGAGGCAAGCCTCCTGGCTACACATTCTTGGGCCCGCTGCAATGTTCGTTGCCTTCCGGGATGATGCTACAGAACTATATTATGAGACCAGGACATGATGAGCCGCTGACGATACACTGTTGTCTGGACAAGCTCAGGGCCAGCCTAATTTACACCGAATTTTGATATACCATAAGCTGTTTGAGAGGCAGTCCCCAGGGGGATATTTTTTAAAACTGCAGGGATAGCACTTATTCCCTATTGGGCATGTTTTGGGGGTTATGCACTGTCCTAATTATTTTCCATATTTCATTTACCAACCACCTACAACATAGGCATTATCTCAATTATACCTATAGGGAAACTGAGACCCAGAGAGGCTAAATCAATTTGCCCTGAATCACACAGCCGAGAATAAACACAACCCGGATGCAAACCATATCTGTTTTACCTCAAGAGTCCGTGCACTTTTCATTGTGTGATGCCTTCTATCCGCCTTTAGCTCAGCCCTTGAGGCAGAAATCATGGTCTCCACTTCACAAGAAGAAACCTGAGAGAGGACCACATTTCTGAGAAGTCAAGACAGTAGAAAAGCCCAGACACACTGTCTCCCTCCAGCTGAATGCATGTAGGGGTACAAATACTGAAAGTGGAAGCTTTAGCATTTATTCCATTTTAAAAAGAATGAAGCAGCCTTGGTGCGAGGGCAGGTATGAAGAGTGGGAGATGAGTGAACAGGGTTCAGAAAATGAGCAGGCCACCCGCAACAGGCCTATCATCTCCATCTTCTTCAGAAAAGTCTCCAGGGAAATATCAGTCTATGAGTTTTTCCCAAATCAAGTTTGCCCTCAGTCTTTGATATTTTTTTTTTTAAATGGGCCACAAATCCCCAGCTCAACAGTGTAGCTGCAGAAAGAAATTTGTCATCTCTTGGCTGTAGCAGATAGACTTCGGCTCATCTTCTCTTCTCCAGTCTTTGGGGACAAATCCAAGATCTTGCAATTTATTTTAATCATGCAAACTCCTTTCTTCCCTTCATTTCTGACATGATCAGTTCAAGGAGTTTGCAGCCATCAGCGCAAGAGGCAATGTGCCCCATCTGATAGAAAGAGTCAATATTTGTAAACAGTTAACATGCGACTCGAGCAGTCAGGAAGAAATTGAGGCTGAAAATAGTAAATACTGCCTGCTGCAGATATCCTACAGAAAGTTCTCTGGGTCCTGAATTCAACACCTTTATTTCAAATAAGCAAGGCAACTGCCACTGTTTGAGAATATTAAAAGAGTAAATAATGACACCTTTACAAATTCAGCAGGCTCTCCCACCAAGGGGCTTGAACATAACTGCCATGAAGCCATCCCACACATAGTGAAAGAAAATAAAATCACCGCTCTCACCATCAAAATAAATCAGCAGGCAGTCTTACAAGGGTGGTTTCGGGGGAAGGAAGGCACTTTGCTTGTTAAGAAGCTAATATCACATAAAATTTAAATTAAAAAAAAAAAAAAAAGGACAGAATTCCCTTCCAAAGCAAAGATTTCACAGATTGAGGGAAGATTCTGGACCAGTTTTGCCAATTAATACATCTAAGAAGGCCTTGGCTGCCATAATTATGATGGGAGATGCATCTCCACACTCCCCAACATGGGACTCAGTCTGCCTGGGCCCAGGCCAGATGATGCTGGCATTCTAACCCTCATGCGCCACCATAAATGCACATCATAAAACTCAGAGCTTTGCCATTCCTTAAACATTCTAGTCATTCTGAGCTCCTCTTAAGAGTGGTAGCTTTAGGGCGCCTGGCTGGCTCAGTTGGTTGAGTGTTCGACTCTTGATCTTAGGGTTGTAAATTCAAGGTCCACATTGGGTGTAGAGATTATTTAAGAATTTAAAAAAAAAAAAAAAAAAAAAAACCTTTTTAAAAAAAGCCACAATGGTTGCTTTAACTAAGTGGGACCCTTAGACCCAGAGTTCTATTTTTTTTTTTTAAAGATTTTATATATTTATTTGACAGACAGAGATCACAAGTAGGCAGAGAGGCAGAGAGAGAGGGGGAAGCAGGCTCCCCGCTGAGCAGAGAGCCCCATGTGGGGCTTGATCCCAGGACCCTGAGATCATGACCTGAGCTGAAGACAGAGGCTTAACCCACTGAGCCACTCAGGTGCCCCAGACCCAGAGTTCTAGAAAAAACTTGGTGTCTGGTACAACTTCAAGGCGGCTGAGTTCACTTCACATAGGAAAAACAGAAAGGCACAAGTGGGAAAGAATTTGCCTAGGAGCTCTTAGGAAGTTTTAAAAGACAACTGTAGTAAATATCAGAGAGTCTAGAGTGAAACAGAGTGTCCATATGAAAAATAACTGCGTTTTCCTCATCTTCTTAATAAAAGAAGCCTAAACCTCACTTAGACTTTTAAAAGACCTTTATCAATATATAAAATCAACTTTTGCCTAATTAGGTACTTGATGGCTACAAAATTCACCCACCAATATCAACTTTCACCAATATTTATCTCAAAAAGCTTATTGTCTCATTAAATTCCCATGTTTTCCCATATATCAATCCTCAGATAGTCTTGACATATGTAAGACATCGGTCCTTTGTTTTCTTTCCACAGAACTGCACAGTCAAGTGCCTTCTGGACTCCTCCATGTGGCTAATTACTTTCCAAACTAAACATGGCCAAAAGGCATTCCTGACCCCATCCCTCTGAGCCCATCCTTCAGCCTTCCTCATGGAAGAACTGGTATGACCACCATCAATCTACACAAAGAACAGCAATCAGCCCTGATTCTGATTTCTGCCTTCTGCTTACCCCTCACCCCCACCGGCACCTCCCACTTCTCCAGGAATCTTGTCAATTCAATAAATAAATTTCAAAATAAAATCCATCTCAAACAGAAGCACTTCTTTCTTTTTCTAGTGCCAGCATCTTAGTTCAGAACAACATGGTCTCTCAATTAAACTAGTGCAACAGTCTCCTCATTTATCTATTTCTAACCTTGCCCCTTCCCAATACCTTCAATAGTTATTAATGACAATCTACATATATATGTGTACAGTATATTGTATACATATGTATTAGAACATTTGCTCATATCACTCTCCTTCTTACAGACTTTCACTGGATTCTCCCTCTCTTATAAAAAGGTTCCATACCCTTACTGCCGACTTGAAGACCTCCTGTGGACTTGCCGTTCCAAAGTCTTCATTATCACCTCACATTATGTACTGCTTCCCCTCCTACTCCCCGAATGAGCTAGCCTGGCATTCTTGCTGTAGCTTGAATCACACTTCATGGCCTCACACTTGCTTTTTCCTCTACATAGAATACTTGTCCCTGGCTGTTGAAAATCCCGCTTTCACCCTTCGGGTCTCACCTCAGTCTTTCCCTACTGGTTACGCCTTCTCCCACCGCAGCAGCTTTCTATCCCATGACCCTGTGCCTTCATCCTTAGAACTTCCAGTGCTCTGGAACTGCCTTGTTCAAATGTATTTACTTGCCCCCTCTTCCTTCCCAACCATGGCATATAATCTTCTGAGGGTCAGGGCCTTGTCAATCCCATCTACCTTTGTATCTTCTTTGTCCAGAACAGTAGCTGGCACAAAGTCAGTGCTCAATAAATATTCATGACCATCGTTCTCTCGGGTTCTTAGGATTATCTCATGTATTGTTTCCTGTTTTATGGTGAATTGTCACCCACTCTGGCAGAGCTCTCTCTCGTTATACCTCAGCAACAACCCCACCCTCCAGCTTTCTAATAAGATGCTTCTAATCATTTGTGATCCAGAAAAATAGATCAAAAACCCATGAGCACTGAACGCAGCATAAGAGCAAATACGCTCTGAATGAAGACCTGAGTAAGGAGTTTCATTTAGTACCTTATAACTTCATGACAGCTATTTTAGCTACTCAGGAGAATCTTCTTGCTTACATCACATTTATAGGTAGACTTAAAAAGTATGGCAATGACCTCTAGAAAAGAAGTCATTCTAGTGGTAGTAGTGGTAATAATAAATTTAATAATAATTAATAATCATAATAACATCTATTCACATTTACCAAGCACTTACTGATTGCCAGGTACTTTCATAATTGTTTTATACATTTTAACTCACTCAATCTTACAAGAACCCAGTGATGGAAGTACTGATATTATCATGCTGAAAATACAGATGAGCACACTGAGACACAGAGAGATTAAATACAGTAAATTTCCAGAGGGAATGTCAGTTAAATGGCAGAGAAAGAATATGAACTCAAAACAACTTCAATTTAAAACACACACTTATAAACACTACCTCCCAGTGAGCCATCACTGACTTAAAATTCCCCAGTTTAATATTTTAACTGTTAATATATGAATGGTTTAATCACGTATAAATTAAAAATATTTTAAATTAATTTATAAACAAAAACATTTAAGTCCATTAATCACATTCTTTGACTTTTAGAAATGTTTAAAATAACAGAAAAAGATTGATAAAAGGATGCATAAAAAAGTAAAAGTAATCAAAAGCAGGAGCAAGAAGAAACAAAAGAGCACCTTTGTATACACAAAATTCATCACGAACCACTGTTTCAGAAGAAATACTTTTCTGTCGCTTTTTTTTTTTTTTTTTAAGATTTTATTTATTTGACAGAGAGAAATCACAAGAGAGGCAGGCAGAGAGAGAGGAAGGGAAGCAGGCTCTCCGCTGAGCAGAGAGCCCGATGCGGGACTCGATCCCAGGACCCTGAGATCATGACCTGAGCCGAAGGCAGCGGCTTAACCCACTGAGCCACCCAGGCGCCCCCTTTTCTGTCGCTTTTGAAACAGAAAAGATATTACTGCTATGGTATTGTTTTTAAAAACATTTTGAATCTCTAATTTGTATATTCCAAAATTAAATTCTAGAATAGCTGATCTCGTTCCTTACTGTGTGTCCTTCACATTTATGAGTATGCACTCAAGGACTGCTGGTTGGATAACTCAAGAGGACGCCACCCAAGGTGGTCCTGACTTGAGAAAAGCATTTGGCAGTCCTTTACCATTCCTGGTGACACACTGGAGACATGCGGACTCAGAACAGTGGGAACCTATCCTTACCTGACTTTCCAGAAAGTAGAGCATGGGTCTAAGGGAAATAGGAGTGAGCAAACCAGGGAGTGCCATAGAAGAGGAAGAACCAACACAGCACCCAGCCAGTCCCACCACTTGTTTATCTGATGCTACTCAGACCATGCCCAGGGGTGGGGTGGGGGGGCAGGGTGGTGTGGGGAGAAAGAGGAAAGAATATATCTTCAGGCTTCAATCTCCCTTCCCTCAAAACTTTGTTCCACACAGCAGAAAAACTTCCTGTTTCCAAGCTGACCATGCATGGGCAAGATTGTGGTCCTCAGGGCATCTCATGCCTCAGTGTCAACAGAAATGTCTCAGGACAGTCATAAGGGGAGGCACAGTCAGGTGGCCCCTGCACGGAGCCAGTATGAGTCCACACTCAGCAGGTCAGAATAGCAGTTGGAAGAAGTGCTGGGGTCGACAAGATCTGGAGTCGTTCACAAGGGCCCTGAGAGCAGGCAGGGGGTGTTTGTAACTGGTTGAATCATGGGGCCCCAAGAGAGTGGAGGAGCAGACCGGCTACAGTCTGGAGGGGAACATGCACTAGAAGGCTTGCAAGGGGGCACTGTTCAGCATCTTCATTACCTACTCAGATGAAAATCACAGAAAGCAAACTCAATGACCATTCAGATGTCACAAGACTGGGAAAGAGAACTAGCAGACTGAGTGAGTGGATTAAAATTCTAAAGATTTTGACAGGCTGGAATGATAAGTGACAGCTACTAAGATGAAATTTTAAAAGGGAAAAATATTGCTTGGGTGGGTTCCCTAGCTAGAAGATGAATCACCAGCGGGAATGAACGTCCGCAGGAAAAAAAAAAATCATGGAAAGAGAATGCTTCCCTCTGATTCTTCTACCTGAGGGACAGGACAGGGGTCACCAGGGAGAACACTGTGGCATGCTAAGAACCCATGTCTCCCCTCCAGTAGATGCAAATTCCCTAGGCTCTTTATGCCATCGAGTAGGCACATGATAATTGTTTACTGAATTAAAAATAATTACTGAATACTATAATGAATTCCCATATGCCTGTCAGCTAGATCTGTTGACATATTGCCATGTTTTGTATATGTGTTTTTGTGTGTGTTTGTCCCAAGAATTTGAAAGCGGCTCAAAAAATTTCAACATACATTCATAACCACAGTATCATTATCACGGTAACAAGATTTTATCAATTAACCATAATACTCTAATAATATTCAAAATCTAGCTCTTATTCAAAGTTCCCCACCTGGCCCATAATATCTCTTATGGCCTTCCTTTTTTTCACACTTTTTGAACCCAGTCAAAGTTCCCACATTCTCTTCCGTTGTTTTATCTCTAGTAATCTAAAGGAAACTCTGTATTTTTTATTTGGAATCTGCCTGAATGTTTCCTTTCAGTGTCATTTAAATGATTCCTATATTCTCAGTATTTCCTATAAACTAGAAATTATGTCTAAGTCTTGATTAAATTCACCTTACCCATTTCTGACAAGAACGCCTCATAGACAATGATTTTTCAAAATATTGCCTCATGGTAGGAGGCACATCACATCTGCCTGCCTCACTATTAGTGCTAAGTTTGATGGCATGGATAAAGCAGTCACTACGAGACCTCTCCCTTCTAAATGCTATGGTTTTCCTTTTACAATTAGCAAATGATCTGCAGTATCATCATGCTTCCAGTCAGTCAGCATGAGTATACTTTTTCCCAAGAACACTTTATATAAAGGTTTTAATAACCATTGACAATCCTTGTCTGGATCAATTATTTCATAGGGACTATAAAAATGGAGATTTTCTAATTCTATCATTACGTCTTCACTTATCAGCTGCCGATCCCCATTAAAGAGCTTCCCCTCATCAAGTGCAGATGATTACATCTCTTCCTAAAAATTGACATTGGGTGTTTATATCATCCTCATATTTGAGAATCCCAACCAAATAATCTATGGACTAAAACAGGGTTGGCAGGCAATTTTTTGCAAAGAGCCCACTAGCAAATATTTTAGGCTTTCCAGGCCATTCAGTCTTCGGTCGCAACTGTGCAACTCTCCCGCTGTAGCATGAAAGTAGCTATCAACAACACATAAATAAATGGATGGGGTTGTAATCTGATAAAACTTTATTTACAAAACTAAATGGAGGGCCACTTTTGATACACAGGCCATCATTTGCTCACCTTGGTCTATAACAGTATCCTTTACTTTTGATATATTTTATTTCTCCTACTGTGCAGCTTTCAAACTATTTCACATACATCATTCAGTCTGTTCACAACAGCCATGTCACATAGATGGGGCATATGACTGCTATTAGATGGAAGAGATGAGGCTCAGAAAGGGTAAAATGGGGCCCAGAACCTAGATTTTTCAACAACTAGCTGATGCTTATATTCCCATTGTCTCCCTTTATGTAGCTCGATATAGACCCCAAACCTACCATCACGAGCAACAAATGTAATGCCCCAAAGATTTCTGAAAAATTAAAGGTCAAACACTCTAATCGCTAAATTATGCTTTCCGCAGAGACTTAGCTATTGATTTGCCAGAATGAAAAATAAACCATCACAGCATAAACATACTCTGAAGACTACAGTTATGTTTTCATTTCCATGAAAAGAAAACAAAATTTTAAATGTTCTGAAATGCATAACCCAGGTGGAAATTAATGTCTGGGCTTAGTTTGTTAATAGAATATAAAAATAAATAGAGGGCCAAACCCTTCCACATTGCCATTAACTTTGCCACTAAATCTATCAAAATGTCAAAAGCCACAGTTTTGCTCCCTAACTCATTAACAGGTGGTAAAATACACATAAGCACGTCCAGCACTGTCAAGTACGACCTCATCATCCCTCAGTATTACTGCTGCCACCACCGTTGTTAAAGACAGAAGCGATCCTTAAACAGTTAGACAAAATGCGTATTTTGCCTAACCGACTAGGCTCGCATCCATGCTGGGGAGAAGAAACTATATTCAAATATATGGTAATAAGTTCTAAATCCGGTTTGTTATTGAGTCTCACCAACAAACAGAACACTTAAGAGACCAGAATCCCTCTCACCCCCACCTTTTTTTTAAAAGGCAGAATTTGTCTTGAATTCCGCGGGGAAAGACCAGGTTACTTAAAAGTTGGAAAAACCTTCACCATCATTTTATACCCCACCTCCATAAACTACTGTCAAAGTTTCGGAGGTATCGCTGTCCTTCTGCTGTGAATGACAAACGGGGTAGGGAAGAGCAAGAAAGCTAACTTTTAATGAGACAACTAGCATGACCTGACGATTTATATTAGGCCCACCCCTCATATTGTAGCGGCAAGAATACCAATGAAAGCCCACATCCCAAATTTAGTATTTTGTAAGTTATGTATAAAGCTAATGAGTCACGGGGGTGTCTGTGTGGCTCAGTGGGTTCAGTGTCTGACTTATTGATCTCAGCGCAGGTCTTGATCTCAGGGTCATGAGCTCCAGCCCTGTGCATGCACAGCATGGAGCCCATTTAAAAAAAAAAAAAAAAGAAAGAAAGAAAAAAGAAAGAAATTTTTTTTAAAAAGCTAATGAATCATTAAATAAAGTACATTCTACTCTCCTACCTTGAGAAATACTTCATAACTATAAAATTTTAAATGTGTGTGAAGTTATGGTTTTTATACACGTGAAAGTCAGCAAAACATTGGAGACAACTGAATTTAATTGTTATTGCACACATCTGGGCGTTCCGCTGATGGACCCGTGATTTGAGGATGAGTAGTTGGTTAATAATGCAAAATGTGCTTCTTTCACCATGTGTAACTATTGCAAAGAGCTCCCTAATTCACAAGTACCTCCGGAACCATGAAGAGAAGCAAGAAAATGAATGTTCAGTACTATTGAAAAATAATACTTGCTAATCTAATAAACTACTGCACTTATGCTGAGAGAAAGGTTTTACAATTTAATTAGCCTTTTGTCTTACCTAAGTGCTTTTGCTACTCAGATCCTCCCCACACTCCAAAGCAGTGCCCTTTTTCTGAGAGCACCACCCACAAATCCTCCTGGCATGCAGATGCAGTCATCCTTTGCTTGAGAACAATGGCCAAGAGATGTGGGAAAGCCTGTCCCTGGGGCCTGAACAGTATTAGTAGTCATGAGAGTTAACATTTACCTGCCAACGCTGAGTACCCTGAGTACTGGGTCCTGAGTAACAGAGGCACTGTATTTCCTTTACCAAAAATATACATTGTATGTGTGTTGAACCTGAGCCCTTCTAAAGTGTGTAGCTCAGGACAGAGGCTCCCCTTGCCAGTTTTGGAGGTAAGTACAGCTTGGCATTTATTTTCTTCCTCGGCAGAGTCATGAACCACTACTAGTTCTCAGTGACTATCCCGAAGTCACCATGCTCCAGATGTGAGGGCCTTCAAGAACACTTGGTTTGCTATACCACACTAGATCCAAGGTTTCGAAATAACTATTCAGTACTGACAATCACCACTATTCATGGTCACTTCAAAGACAATTCCAATTTTCCCACTGCACAGTAAAATATGGGCAGGGCAGGGGAAATAAACATTGGCGGTCTGGAAGAGAAAGGAGGGGAGAAAAACTGGGAATATGTTTCTTCCAAGGTTACTTTTTCTCCAACTCAGACTTTTCTACAGCAAAATCACACCAATGCCTTCTAACTCCTTGGCAGTTTGGAACCTTCTTTCAACATTTACCCAGTAAGCGTGTGCCAGTCACTGTCCTGGGCTCTGGGGAGAAGACTAGTCCCCCCAATTAAAGGTCCCAGTATTCCATAACCATGGGTTTTCTATCACCATTTCCTGGCTCATTACAAGGAAATTTGCATTACTTCTTTCCAACACTGTTCCTTTCACTCTTTCTCTTTTTTAGTCAAAGGCAATAACTATAGCATAAAAGGATGCTATTTTCCTTTTAATTGAGAGAAGATGCACCTAGTGTCACACATTCTAAGGTCAAGGAATTAACCACCTTCCTACAGGGCTTCTTAATTGTAACAAGTCTCAGCAGAACCAACATTAACCTTTGTCCCTTCCAGCCCATGCCTCCCTACGCCTACCTTGCTGACCGAAATAGAGAACAAATCAGAAAGAAAGGAGTCTGAGGCACTGAAGGATTTCTCGGAGAAGTTTCCTCCTCACCCCAACAATAAGAAAGGATGGAGGCTTCAAGCAGGGCAGGGATGACAATGTGTGTCCCCAGTATACACATGCTTAGTCACTGAAATTGGTACTAAGTCCCTGTACGACTGGAGGCAGGCAAAGAGCACTGGGTAGAGATGGTATAAGGGAAAACCTGGGAATTTTCCTGTTCACAAGATACATGTAGTTTAGATCTGAACATCTTGGCCACAAAGATGGTAACATCACCAATGCCAGGTAACACTGCATCGCAATCTGGGCAGGCATAGGCACTGGGTAAGGCAATGTGATGTGATGTTTCCAACCAGGAATCAGCTAGAAGATACGGTTGAGTCATGTATAAGGAGCCACACAGGAGGAAGGACTTTGTTGGGAGGGCCTAATGGAGTCACCAGCCATCCGCAAGGAGCCCATAAAGTAAGTCATGAACCAGGTCAGCAGGTATGTTCAACCAAGAAAAGCCATGCAACCCCACCACAGGAGGACTTGCAAGGCAACATTTTCATCTCATCTCCTTCCTCATTGACCCAACATCAAAATAGTCTTACAAAAAGGTAGAGAAAAGTGTGTAAAAGAACAGATCATGACCCAGAATCCTTCACTTTCAGGGAGTCAGAGCCACAACTTTGGATGGGTTAAGATAAAGAAATAGGTACTAAATGGGATCAAAGCTTTACATTGGTAACACTGAAAGTTTAAAAACCTAAAGTAGGGTTATTTTTATATGAAATAAGAAAGTGGGTTTTGATACAGCAAATTGGTAGCAGTTATTGCACAAAAGCAAACCATTTCATGTATGATGCCATGGCATTCAGACAGCAGGAAACCAAGAAATTCTTAAACATATTCATCAAGCCACAATGGATGACAAAGCGATAAAACTACATCACTATACTACAGAGAAATCTGGTGTCCACATAGGAAAGGTGTGCACCCCTGGAAAGCAAGCCTTGGGAAACTCAGCTCTATATTCTACCTCCCAGCTGCTTAGAATTATAACAAAGAGTGATGCTGTTTGTCTTGTTGGCAAAGGCATTTAAATTTTGTAGAAGGTCCAGCTTAAATGTTTCCAAATTGTCCGCATTTACAGCTGGGATCTCTTTCCCCAAAACTGCAGAGAACGGAAAATTGCACTTTGCATTTTTCTCTTTGTGCCTTCTTCTTCTTGCTTCTCATCTTCATGGTCACCCATTAAAAGTGATCGCCTTTGGAAAGAAGATCAGAAATTGCTTCAGAAAGGGTCTGTTCTTCCAAATGACATTGTTAAGATGGGTGTGTGCTTTTTTTTATAAATCTGTTTCTCTTCTGATCTCTTCACTTTGCGGCTAAAGTCTTTCAACCGCCTTGGGATGAAAGAAGTACTGTAGAATATTGATTTTTTTTTTTCCTTCCCCCTGTAAATTCATGACAAATGGTGAACAAAACCTTATCTGGAAGTTTAGACGTCCAATTAAAATTTTACTCTCAAGTGAAAATTCTTCTGGGGAAAAAAAAAGAGACTCCAACTTTTGTGTACTCTGTATATATCTTCATCTCACTGGAGACATGTCCCAGGGGCAGCCTCAAGAAACTAATCTGAAAATTAACTTGGGAGAGGATGACTGGAGAGAGAGTGAGAAAGGGGCAGGGAGAAAGAAAGGTGAGAAGCATCAGTCAACATATTTTATTCCTTTGGGTCAAAGGGAAAGAAAGAAATGGTACCTACTGGAAGGATGATGGGATTTGTGAATTTGGTGGTAATTTAGACCCAGGCTGCAATATAATGATTTAAAATAAATGTATATTTGGTCATTCAGATGACCAATATATATTTCTCAGCTATATTTCATCTTTATGCAGTTCCTGAAAACCCTTCAGAGCCATAAAAGTGAGATGGGTGTTTTGTTATTAATGAAGGTGACTTTCAGACCCCACCCAAGGACAGGGCTTGGCTGCCAGGAGAACCAAACATGTGGATGACAAGGTTGGAATGCTGAGTGCTACCTCCTTACCCCCAAAGGGGAGAGGGGATGGAGGTTGGATCACCCAGTGGCCAATGACTTTGTCAATTAGAAGTCGGATTCATGATCAGACTGGAGCCTCCATTAAAAACCCAAAAGACTGGGTTCAGAGAGACTCTGGATTAGTGAACATGTGGAGGTTCAGAGAAAGTGTTGTACCTGGAGAGGGCATGGAAGCTCTGTATCCCATACAGACCTCCCCATATCTTGCCCAGTGCATCTCTTCATCTGGCTGTTGATTCATACCCTTTAGCATAACTTTGAATAGAGTGGTAAACATAAGTGTTTCCTTGAGTTTTCTGAGCTGCTCTAGCAAATTAAAAGAACCTAAGGAGGATGCCACTGGAACCTATAATCTGCTGCTGGTGGGGTGGAAGCACAGTTACAGCCCAGGGCTTGGACCTGGCATCTGAAATGGGGATAGGGGACAGTTTTGCAGGACTGACCCCTTAGTCTGATGCTATCTCCAGCTAGTTAGGGTCAGAGTTGAGCTGAATTATCAGACACCCTGCTGGTGTCTGAGAACTGCTTGATCTTGTTGAGGGTAGGGGGGATGGGGACCACCCCGATATTGGAATTGGGTTCAGGAATCCTAAGACAGCCAGTGTCAAGGCCCCTGGTGGGTCTGGCCAGGGTGAGATAACACGCGGAGAGCTAGGCAGGGAAGGGGACGTCATTTTAGGCAGAGTGTGCAAGTAAGAGTAGACAAGAGTGGACACGGGCAACAGAGGGCAAGGGAGGAGGCCTGGACAGAGACGAGCACTGTTTAGGTGAGAGACACATGGCTTGCAGGATGAAAAGTCAGAAGAAATTCTGGAACATGAATTGAAACAGCCTTGCATAGGTCCATTTCATAAAAGGTTTAATATTTAAATTGGTCCTTTGCTCACTTTTTTGTTTGTTTCTTGCCTCTGATTCTCCCTTTGCATCTATTAACATCCCCCGTTACAACTGTGCCTGATAAGCTTTATCTACTCCCTCTTCAGGTACCTTCTCCAACCACCACTTGAAACTATTAGAAAGATAAAAGGCCATTTGGTATAAGAACATTGTGGATGGGGTTCCTGGGTGGCACAGTGGGTTAAGATCGGACCCTGGGTTTTAGCTCTGGTAGTGATGTCAGGGTTGTGAAAGCGAGCCCTGCAATTTAGATACTATTATATGTAAAGCTCTACGATGCCAAATTCCTAACACCCTGATATGCAGTCAGTCTTGGAAGTCCCAGAGCCACGGTCCAGCCTCCCCCGCCCATGCCTGTCTTCTCCAGCTGCACTCAAGTTACCCTCTGAGGAACTCTGCATTGCTTTGGTTCACGACTGGGTGCTGGTAGCGAACTTGCCTACCGTTCATCTCAGAGTTTTGTCTTCATTATTCTCGTCAGAAAACAAACCTATCCTTCACCTGGAGGGAGAGTCAGCATCTATCTTCCAGATGATACAAAATGGGCCAAAATGCAAGAGACTCATACAGAATTTTCTTCCAATAATAAGCTCCTACACCACAAGGAATGATGGGGGGAGGGGTGGTTCTCCACAAGGAGGAAACAAGCTTTTTCAAAAAACAAAACAAAACAGAACAAAAAATCCTGAACAGACAACCTGTATCATTCTAACTCCAGGTGCATGAAACCTCTCTCTGGCTCCCCAACTCAGTTTTACCTGTTAGGAGTACCTGGTACTGTTTTCTTTGCACCTGGGTGAATTGTGTCACTGCCAAATTCAGACAGTTATTTCCATACGAAAATATGTACCTATGAAGCCCAGTTCTTTGAACACACCTCAAAATATATATTTTTTCCTAGAGGTAAATATATATATATATATATATTTATATATATATATATATATATAAATATATATATATATATATATATATATTTACCTCTAGGAAATGTGATATATATATATATTTATATATATATATATATAAATATATATATATATATAAATATATATATATATATATTTACCTCTAGGAAAAGTGATATATATATATATATATATATATATATATATATATATATATCACTATGGAACCACCTCTCTGCATGGACCATGAATGGTGAAGACATTATATATATATATATATATAATTATATATATTATTATAATATATAATTATATATATAATATATATATATAATATAAATATATAATATATAATATATAATATAATTATATATATATTATATATATAATATAAATTATATATATATATATTTATATATATATAAATATATATATATATATATATATATATTTACCTCTAGGAAATGTGATATATATATATATATATATATATATATAAATATATATATAAATATATATATATATATATTTACCTCTAGGAAAAGTGATATATATATATATATATATATATATATATATATATATATATATATATATCACTATGGAACCACCTCTCTGCATGGACCATGAATGGTGAAGACAATGAACTCTTGCCTCAAATGTCCCAGCTACATTTGGCCTGATCCTGTAGGTATCTGATTTTGACAGTTTTGCCCATGTGGTCACTTGCTTCTTTGAAAATCCTCAAGTCCACACAACTGAAGAGGTGAACTGAGTCTCAATGTGTAGGCAGGGAGGCTGGGCTGTCCTAGAGTAAATGAGTAAATAGTAGCCTCAGGTTCAGAATTTGCTTTGTCATGTAACTGCTATGATCCGACCTACCCGTGAACTCCGTGGAATGTTCTAAGCTCCATGGAAGGAATCTAGGAAGAGAAGTTTAGCCAGAAAAGATAGATGAAAGGGGGGCATGGAGTCTAAGAAGGGAAAATGTCCCCAGAGAAATAGCTCATGCTAAGCGACAACTGACAACTCCCAAAAGGAAGGCATTTGAAATCCCACAAAACTATCTCTGAAAGAATCCTGTTAGTTTCAGCCAAAAACATGTTTTCTCAAAATTTTGACTTGATCGTGGATAAAGAGCACTACGATATAAAGAAAGACCAGTTCTCTGAGTCACAGACATGGTTCCGTTCACTTCAGGATCAGATTGCCTGAAGAAAGGAGTTTCAAGGGATGCACATGTTTTGAAGCAAATTAAGTGGGGTGCTGACTGCAGCAGGCGATCCTGAGTCCTTAAGCAAAAATTTCAAAAATAAACCTTGGATATGTTCATTGACAGATAAACCAGTGTACACGGCTGTAGCCAAATGTTACATGGCAGGAATTCTTTTTCCTGCTCCCCTAAGTTTTTCCTACAATGCCCAAGCATTCCAGCACCTCATCCATCCATCCATCTGTTCAGTCACTGAACAAATGTTTATCAAGTGACTATCATGTGCCAGGCACTGCTATATATTGGAAATTCAGCAGCCGCCAAAACATAGCATGGCCCCTTCCTTCACAGAGGTTTCCAACCCCAGCAGAAATTCAGCATTCATAAAGCAAAATCAGAAATGAATATCATAAAATATTGTGCTAAAAACTGTAAAAGATTTTTTTTTAAAAAAAGGCAAAACAGAACAAAAAGAAAAGAAAGCAGCCCTGCAAGACAATAAGCAGGAACGTGACCTTTATGCCCGTGGTCAGCTCTGGCTTCTCTGAAGAAGGGGATGCTCTGCTGAGGACAGGAGGTACAGGAACCAACAGGTGAAGGAGAAGGCTTCCTTGAGAGCCGAGACCACATGAAGGAACTGGAGGCCAGGAAGAGCAGGGAGTGTGGCTGGGTCCTGTACCAACCGAGGCAGGCTGCTGAGACAGAGAAAGATCAGGAATACGCAGATGGGGCAGAGCAAGGCTGGAAGGCTGGTCGGCCCTCATGGTCTCATGAGCCAGGATCCATGGGGCCTCCTGGGCTGAGCAAGGACATGAGGAGGTACTGAGGTGGGACAAATCCATCTGACTGTGTTTCTAGTAGCTTATTCTAGCTTCTGCATGGCTGGAGTCCAGGGGCCAAGAAAGGAGGCAAGGAGACTGTTGAGAACACAGATTCTCAATGTGAGGTCTGAGGACCAGCAGTAACAGCACCACCTGTGAACTAAGAAAAAGCAGATTCTTGGGATCCTCTCCCCTGACTTCCTAAGTCAGGAACTGGGGGTAGTGGGGGCAGGGGGGCAGTAATTGTGTTTTAACAAGTCCTCCAAGTGATGCCTATGCCTCTCAAAGTCTGCAAATCACTCGTTGAAGAGGTTACTGTGCAGAGCTGGCAGGAAACTCTGGCGTTTGTCGCAGGAGGGCGACAGAGATGAAAGCCATTCATCTATGAACAATTCAGAAGTATTAATAGGTGCTCCTTACAAATTTGGCAAAAGTGAGCAAATGTACTGCTGCCTGGAGCCATCGGAAGAATAACAATTGAGTAAGTCCACAGATCTTGCAGCACCAAAGACAACTGCTCTCCTTAGGAACACTGCTTGCTTTCTTGAGGCTTTCGTACCCCTTAGGGATGTTAATACTTGGGGTTTCTTACCGAGTTGCTGCATCTAAGAGCTAACTAATATCTGAAATACTCCGATTCAGTTCCACTCAACAAGTCTTGGCTTGTTCATCAGAAGACCTGCTACGTACAAAGTGAGACCACGAGCAACAGACGCTTATGAGAGATTTTTAAAAGTTTTGGTAGGTCACTCCCATCTGGCAAGTCTAGAAAATAATAATGGGGCAGTGGAGGCATTCTAGAAGGTAGCAGTTGTTGCACAAAGCTGACGTAAGAAGCAGAGTGGGGAAAGAAAGGAAGAAATCACCGCTTAGTCCTTAAGGTGACCACAACATTCTGCAGGTATAATTCTCTTTCTCATTTCCTTTACACCCATCCTTCCCTCAACACACACTCACACCGACATACACAGGCATCTTTCTATCCATTGGCTGGATGATAATAAAGGGAGAATAACATGTTGAATAGCACTCCTGGGCAGCTGGAATGAGAAACACATCAATTAACTTCGAGTCAAGGAAAGAAAATCGGCAATTCCATGGACATGCTTTTTTTCTGTCATCTCTAGTTTGAGGAGAACGGAACTGCTCAAGAGAAACAACTTTCTCAGAGTAGGTCTCCAAATACAACCAACCAGAATACTGGATTTTTGGAGAGGACCTTAGTGACCTCCTTTGACAGGGAGGTCACACTAGTTATGACTTGACCCTAGGGCCTACCACCTCTCCAACACCTCTTCTCTCTCCTACACTCCTTCCAAAGCCTCAGCACCTCTCTAGGGCTTGACCCTAGGGCCTACCACCTCTCCAACACCTCTTCTCTCTCCTACACTCCTTCTAAAGCCTCAGCACCCTGGGAAGGTGTTCATTTGTATAAAAAATGTTTAAGTAAACTTCATTTAATGACAATGAGATAGCACATTGCCGAGGATTCCAGCTTAATCAAGAAGCAGTCTGTTCAAGGAACTCCGGGCGCTGAACATTCCAGCTAAGATTTCACTCTGTGTCCTTAGCTACTATTCTACTCTCAGCATCAGGCACATTTGCATGCCGTGAAGATAATCATTAAAGGGATTAGAGACACTTCCAAGTGCAGAAGAGTGACAGAGTAACCAAGAGAGGCCTCCTCCTTGGCAACATCAATTAGGCAATCCAAATTGCCAGAGTGAAGCAACATCTTACTTCAAATAGAAGGAAGTTGGGGGAAAAAAATAGGTAACGAACATCAAGAGAGAAGCAATGGCTCCAATAATATCTTCAGACAAAAACAAACCCCAAGCATTACAAGTACATCACTCAATCTCTTTTTTATTATTATTATTATTACTACCATTTTCTCAAAATAAAGAACAGCTGACTGATGTGGGAATTTTGATGGGGACAAACTTGTATGCTTCGGCTCCCTGATATTTATTTGTTCTGGTCATTTTCTCTCATTTGTTCTTAACAGATCAATATCTGCCCTCAGTTACTCCCCCACAAGCCAGCAATCTGAAAGCGAATGAGTTTCTGCAGAAAAATTGGGACTCATTGCGGGGCTGGGGTCAGGGCACCCACAGCAGATTTGAGTTTGGGGAAACCTTCCTGTTGAGTATCGATGTCAGCACATCAGCTGAATTTAGATCAAATATTTACTCAGGGGAAAATATAATTACTTTTTAATTAAGAGAGCTTAGACCTGAATAAAATAACAGAAAGAAAAACATTTATCCTTGCTGTTCAGTCCTAAAATAATCTCCAACAGAAAAGTCCCTTCCGTGAAGTCTGGGAGCTCACCACCACTCAGCTATGTCATTCCAGGCATTTTTGGTAACCCAGATGGAATATGCTGTTGGCTAAGAGGGGGCTTGGGGAATTTGCCCGCCAAGGAATCTCTTTAATAGACATGCTTACAGTGCCTGCCTGGCCCAGAGAGTCAGAGAGAAACCCAGTGAGAGAGAAACTAGAGAAACAAAGACACAGAGTTAGGGGGAAAAAAAGAGAGAGAGAAACAGAGACAAAGATACACTGAAAAGAAAAGATATCCAGAGAGCAGAAAACACACACACACATACACACACACACACACACACACACACACAGAGCAATGGCCACTTCAGTGCCCGAGGCTTACATACCTCCACCTTCAGCTGCCATATTCTCTGCTTCCTGTCCTTGGAATTCCTGAAATCGACACGTATCCTTAAAGCCAGGCCTCTCACAACCAGTGCACACTGAGGAGAGTAATCCCTCACTCTGATTACTTCGGGGGCACTGGCTTCAATTTTTTTCAGTCAACAGGACTAAACTAATCTATATTATAAACAATCATAATTCAGTTCTCCAATGTTAAACGCAGGAAGTAAGCACATATGGTCAGATGACTCCCCTCCCAAAACCCGCTGATGCTCCTCCATTGCTCTGAGGATCCAGGTGAGTTTCTCCAACCTGTTTCCCTAAGGCCCCCAGGCTCTGACCTCTGCTGACATTACCCCCTAACCTCACCTCACCCCCATGCCCATGGACATCTCCCAGTTTCTCAAACCACCACGGGCATTTCTTCCCAAGCCTCTCCCTAAAACCTCTGCCACCTCCACAGACTTTTTCCCAGCCCAATCCCCTTCTCAGCATTTACAGATCAGCCTTCTCCAAGGAACTCACCTCCTCAATTCTGGCTTAGCTGCCCTTCATCTGCCTCCCACAGGACAGCCCAGCCGCCCCAGTCACAGCACACCGGGGGGCCGTAGTGCAACCACCTCCTAACTAGCGCTTCTCCCCTTCCACAATGACCGGGCTGTCTCTCTTCTGTTCACCACTAAATGCCCCACCACAGCACTGAGGACAGTGTTTAAAGAGGACGAATTTAGGTCTCTATAGGCTATACCATTCTCTTCGTTTTCTTTGAGCATAACAAGGAGAAATTTTCACTAAGAGATATCAAAGAACTGCATGCTGGCCATGTCCCTTATGAAGTCCCATACCAAGCAACATCCAGATGTCATGAGCACTGCTTCAGCTCACTGCCAAGTGCTGATTTTAAGGGTCAGAACAGCTCTGGGCCAATGTGGTTTGCCTGGCAATAGGGTGGATGCTGAGGGACACTGCCCTCAATTTCCAGCCAACCCACTGCACAGATAAGCAGACTATTTGTCTGAGACTGAGTTCCCTGGGAAACCAACTCTGAGACTCTGAGATTTGTATGCAAGAGGTTTATTGGGCATGCCCTTGGGATCAACTCTGGAGGGAAGGGAAGGAAGCAGAATCAGGCAGAGGGAGGAGCTGACCTGAGATATACCCTCAACAGAGGTCTCTTGACCCCACAGGGGACTTGGAAAGCTTGGCAGGTTCTTTATAGTTTATGCTGCACGGAGGCAGGGGGCCCAATATTTGTGCTCTAGAGGCAAAGTCACTGGATGCCAGTTACCCCTTTCTCTCCTGGGAGCCATCATGGCCTTGAGCAAAGCCAAAAGCCACTCTTAGCAGCCAGCACACAGGGAAAGACAATGAGATCTGGGAACTGTCAGGGGCTGTACTGACTGCAGCTGGCAAACAGAGGGCCTGAATGGGACGTGTGGGCTGCACACCATCACACCCATCACTGCATATCGGAGGAGTGGAGACAGACGCTGATTCTTTCATTGTCTGCCTTGCTCAGAACTCTTGGGCTCAGACTGCTCATCAATGACAACTTTGCTTCAACCACTTCACAATACAATGGGAGAGATTCCTCCCCAGCATTCTTACAGGGATAGATGTAAAAATAAAGCTAGCAAGCATTTTTCAAACACAAACACAGCTCCATTAAGAGACTTTGGGCAGTACAGTTCTGGGTGGGGAGGGGTTGTGAAAAGAGAAAACTCTTGGCGGCCTTAATTAAGAATGATAAGGGTTGGGGCGCCTGGGTGGCTCAGTGGGTTAAGCCTCGGGTCATGATCTCGGGGTCCTGGGATCGAGTCCCGCGTTGGGCTCTCTGCTCAGCAGGGAGCCTGCTTCCCTTTCTCTCTCTCTCTCTGCCTGCCTCTCTATCTACTTGTGATCTCTCTCTGTCAAATAAATAAATAGGATCTTTAAAAAAAAAAAAGAAGAAGAATGATAAGGGTCTCACCGGAAGCCTTGGTAAGAGAACGAAGTGAGGGAAATGGAACCTTCTACTGCCTTCTGTCTGTGTCTGAGCCAAGGAAGAAAGCTGAGAGACATTGAAGAGGGGCTGACAGATGTAGGTCTCAGGAAGGCAGAAACCAATAATTCTGAGTCATAAAACCAGAAAAGCATTGAACATTTGGTAGGTGAAGCAGACCAGGGAGGGAAAAAACACCCATGTGGTATGTATTATATCAGCCAAAAATAAACAAGTAAACAAAAAAAAACCATACAAGCTACTGCTACTGCTCCTGGGAGGAAAGATCCTGGAATTACCTTTCTACCAACTAAAAATGTGTACCCTCTCACCAATATGGTCCTTATTCATGATGCTGTTTCAAGTTATTTTAGTGAACATAAAATTTTAAAGGCTTTCATTGACTCATCTGGGACTTCTATTGCCACCCTTTATTTCAAAGTCAGGGTCCTGAGTGCATTTCCTATTATGAGGGGTCATAATACCTAATTTCTGGGTAGAAACTATCATACATACGCACAGTTTCTTAAAGGACACCTAGGTATTTGATTGCAGCTTCCCAGTGATCCACAAACTCACAGAACGTGACAATGAGTGGAAAGTACCAGAACAAGAAGGATGGCAGGCCAAGCCCATCGTTCACCAGGATTGAGATTTCACAAAATCCCCTTAAACACAGCTAGACACATCTTTCTCATCTCTTAAATAACAGAGGAATGAATATAAAACAGGCTCTGTCCATCTTGTAAGGATTTCTGATTCAGATGAGATTTTGTAAGAGAGAGTAGCTTGTAAACTTTAAGATGCCATACAAACATAAAGAATTATTATGACATGTATAGAGAGTATAGGAGTCTATTAGAGAAAAGAGCAAAGAAAGCACCCAGTACAATTGGTGAGAAAAATATTGTAGTTGTACAATACATTTGGCCATTTTCTCCCCAGTAATAAAAGCTATCACAACATGAAACATAATAATAAATGGAATGCTTTCTATGCTCTAGATAGCATCATGAAATAGTTGTATCTGCTTTGATTTAAAAAAAAAAAAAAAAAAAAGTCAATATTCACCAAGCTCACTTCGTATGAGCCGGCACTGTTCAAGGGCTTTTTACATATTAAATCATTTCATCCCCATTACAACCACCGGAGGAAAGCACTATTACTAATCCCACTTTACAGATGAGAAGCTGAGGCTCAGAGAAGTTAAGTAACTTACCCAAGGTCATAGATAGAGGAAACAGCAGATCCAAGAGTTGTACCCAAGCAGTTTGGCTCTGACCCCAACATGGTGATATACAGGAGTGGCAGAGAGTATCAACACTAACCTTGAAAAGTTCTAACTGTGGGGAGAGGATGGAGGAGAAGGTCAGGGCAGGAAAATGTTTTTTAAATTTACTGTGCTTAACTTTATGATCTACCCTCTTCCAAATGTATAAAACTATGGTGATTGAACTGAAAGTCCTAGCCCACAAACAAACGGTCCAATAACCAGGAATGTCTTTCTTATAAAGGGATAGATTTGTGCTTGATGGTTCTGTGGCCTGATCTCAAACTGACCTACCCCATTCCCAGTCCTTAACTATCAACAATTCAATTTGAGCCAGGGTAAGTGGACAATTTGGTCATGCCTACAGTCTGCCACCAGAACTTAACTGGCAAGCACCCTGTGCTTTGTGACCCTGTACTTTGGCTTTTCTCCCTTCTTTCAGAAGAGAGATGAGATGCACAAATGAGCCACACTATTCGGCCAGGGATCTGTGTAATAATGAGCCCTCTTCTCCCAGAGGTCAGAGCATGACACCAGGCCATTTAGGGCAGACAGGGCAAGTTAAATGTTTTTTGAGCTTCTGTCACTTCAGGAAGGAATGGTCATTTTCAACTTTTTGGTGTCTGCCAAGAGAAACTGATTTGATTTCTTAAACATGAGCACCTTCTCTGTGCCAGGCACTATGCTAGACCCCAGGACACACAATAAATATGACTCAGTCTCTACCATGAGGAGTCAAAATATAGCAGGGCATGACACATACATAAATTGCTACCTGTGGTGAGTGCTATTTATTTATGAGAGCAGGACTCGTATTTAAGAGACAAGAAAGAGGGCAATGGGAACACAGAGGAAGGACAGAATGGATGGGGCATGCATATTCAGGAATTACTTTTGAGTCAGATGATTGGGACTTATGGTCCAACCATAAATGAAGTGGGGTGGGAGAGAGAGAGGAATGACCCTAAGATTTCTAACTTTTAGATCAGCTCAGACCAACATAAAGAAAGACCAGTTCTAAGAGGCTATATCTAAAAGTTCATTTGTTCAAAGCGCTAAGTGACAAGTTTTAAACTGCTATTAGCGCCATCTGTTGGCCATAGTAGAAATTGTCGTACATTGGGTTGGTACTCAGCTTTATCTAAATGAATTTGGGAAGTTTTAAAGATTTCCGTATATAATAGCATTCTTAACCTACTAGAGATGGAAAGGAGAGTCCTTAAAAGTGTACGTGGCCTGAGTTCAGACTGATTTGAAGATAAATCAATAGTACCTCCTTGGTCAAGTCGTTTACCTTATCTCAGACTCAGATTTAGTCAAATGTAAAATGAGAATAAAATATTGTTTGTAACTGTGCCATAAAGATATTTTAAGGATTAGAATTTTGTCGTATAAACAAGAACTCTCACACACTGGTAGTGGGAATATAAATTGAGCACCATTTTGAAATCTGAATGTCAATATCTATCAGTGTTGAATATATGTATACCCTATGATTCAGGAGTTTCTCCCTTATGGATATACCCAACAAACTCTGCATATAAACTCTGAATGATACATAGGAGAATTTTATATTGTTCCTATGTGTAATAATAAAAAACTAAATACAAATTTCCAACCACAGAAATAAAGGGTACATAAATTGTGATATGTTCATAAAATGGAAAATTATACAATAAAAAGCATAGGCAATCAACAACTACCCACAAAAAGGTGGACAAATCTCACAAACATAATATTGAGGAAAGAAGCCAGACACCAAATAGTACATATTGTATGACTCCATTTAAATAACCTTCAGAAACAGGTCAAACTAATAAATGTTAAAAGTTAAAATAAAGATTACTAGTAGGTGGTGGGTTAGTAACTGGAAGGAGAATTAAGGAAACTCTAAAAATGTTAATGTTCTTTCTTGATTTGTATGCTGCTTACTTGAATATATTTACTGTATAAGAATTTATAAGGCCATAGATTTAAAAGAAGAAGACGACGACGACGACGATGACAACCATAGGTAGATTTAAAAACAACAACAACAACAAAAAAAAACACAGCAGGTAGATTTTTTAAAAAAAGAATTTATAAGGCCATAGATTTAAAAAAAAAAAAAAAGAACACAGTAGGTAGGTTTAAAAAAGAACACAGTAGGTAGTTTAAAAAAAAAAGAATTTATAAAGTCATACATCCATACATTATCATTTCACCATTTTTCTGCATATATGCCATTATGTCTTTAAAAATTTACTGAAAATATATTTTTAAGTGATAATATGCTGCCTATAAAACTCACACTACCCAATTTCAAGGCTAACTATAAAGCTACAGTAATCAAGACAGTATGGCATTAGCAAAAGTATAGACACACAGATGGACCAGAACAAAGTACCAGAAATAGACCCACCCAAATACGGTCAACGATCTTTGACAAAGGAACAAAGGCAATTCCATGGACAAAGGGCAGTCTTTTCAACAAATGGTACAGATCCAAGTAGATGTTCATATGAAAAACTACCAAAAGGCCTAGACACAAACCTTGCACCTTTCAGGAAATTAAGTCAAAATGGATCATAGACGTAAATGTAAAATGCAAAAGTAGAAAACTTCCGGAAGAAAACACAAAAGCATGACCTATGAAAGAAAAAACTTGCTAACTTGTACTTGATTAAAAGTAAAATTTTCTCCGCAGAAGACACTAAGAAAATAAAAAGACAAGCCACAGGGTGGGAGATTATATTTGTAAAACACTCATCAGATAAAGGTCTTGTATCCCAAATACAGAAATCTCTTCCACTTTCTGCATGGTCCTCTGGTCAACCACAGTCCACGCAGATGATCCTCCTTCTGACACAGAGTCAGAAAGTCAACAGCAGCTTCACACACATCTCAATGCGTGCATCACGCACCTCCCTTCATCTCATGGAGCAGGCATTCTATCATCCCACATCATCCCAAGAAGAAGGGTTAAGTACCGTAGGATAAGACATTTTAGGACAAAGAGAAAGACCACATTCATATAACTTTTATTACCATATACTTTCATAATTTTTTTATTATTAGTTATTGTTGTTAATCTCTTCTTGTGGCTAACTTAGAAACTGAACTTTTATCATAAGTATGTATGTATGGGAAAATACAGAGTAATGTAGGACTCGGTACTCTCCTCAGTTTCAGGCATCCACTGGGGGTCGTGGAACATAACCCCTGCCAACAAGGAGGGACTGCTGTATACAAAGAACAATAAAGACATAAACAGCCCAATTTAAAAAATGAGCAAAATATCTCAGCAAACACCCTACTAAAGAAGACAGACAGATGGCAAATAAGCATATGAAAAGATGCTCGACATCATCTGTCATTAGGGAATTGCAAATGAAAACAAGGTACCACTGCATGCATATTAGAGTGCAATGCAGAACATGGGCAGCACTGATGGCTGGTGAGGATGCTGGGACAGGAGCTCTCATCCACTGATGCTGGCAATCCAGAATTAGTGCAGCTGCTGCAGAGGACCATTTGTCAGTCTTACAAAGTTAAACCTTAGCATACTATTCACCAACTGTGCTCCTAAGGACTCACCTAACTTGTTTGAAAAATTATGTCTACACAAAAAGCTGCACATAAATGCTTATAATGATTTAGAGTTGGTAAAAACTAAAAGCTACCAAGATGTCCTTCAAGGGGAATGAAGAAAGAAACTGTGGCACCTCCACAAAATGACATATTATTCAATAATAAAAAGAAGTAAGCTATCAAGATATGAAAAGATACAGATGAATCTTATAGATATACTATTAACTGGTGGGGGGTTGGGGGAAGCCGGCCTGAAAAAACTACACAGAGTATGATTCAAATTATGTGACGTTCTTGAAAAGTCAAAAAGTATAGCAACAATAAAATGATCAATGGTTGCCAGGGGGTTGGGAAGGGAGTGTTGAATAGATAAGGCACAGAGGAAATTTTATGGTGGTAAATCTACTCTGTACAATAAGGT
Source organism: Meles meles (assembly GCF_922984935.1). Classification (NCBI taxonomy): domain Eukaryota; kingdom Metazoa; phylum Chordata; class Mammalia; order Carnivora; family Mustelidae; genus Meles; species Meles meles. The sequence goes on along the minus strand of NC_060069.1, from coordinate 23,380,227 downwards.
AATAGGGGATCCATGTCACCATGCATTCATCAAAAGCCATACAACTTTACAGCACAAAATGTGACCTTAAACATAGAGATGATTGACAAGCCATTTAGGCATTGGGAGATCCCAAGAAGGAATACTAAAAGTAAAACAACAACCTTACTGTATTACAAATATGTAAAACATTCCTCACGCAGATAGGGAAAAATAGTGCTAACTTAAGTAACTTCTGGAATGAGTTGTCTGTAAGCCTAAACGGCAGTGAAAACTGTACATGAGCAGGACCTCTAGTTGATAAAGATTTTTCCCAAGGGGATATGGATTAAAAATTCTGATAACATTATGAATGTCTACTGGCCTTGAACAATTAAAAAAATGAAGGGGAGATGGTGAAAGCCAGCTTTCTCACTACTGGAGTGGGAAGTTATCAACAAGCAAAGGCAGAAGGCAAAATGATCCATGTGGTAATGGAGTAGAGCTGAAGACATCAACATCAAACTCATGTTTAGCTTAATATATATACCAACGGTCACACATAGAAATAGGTATATATATATATATATATATATATATATATATATATATATATACACGTTAGTATACACACATATATGTTCCTGCTCTGTCTGTTTAGCAGGCCTAAAAGAAATGGTACGCCAATAAAAACAGCATATCTAAAACCCAGCTCTTGGTTTCTAATATCATTCTCCAATGAAAGGAGCCAGGGTTCCTTAGAGAAATGGCCGAGTCTAGAACCAGGATAGGAGATATCTAAGATGAGCATAGAGCATTTTGTGGTGCTAAAAAAATAAGAAGGTGCTCCAAAAAGAAACACACAGACACATACACACACACACACACGAGTGTGTTGAAGGGAAACAAAGCCAACTGAAAGAGCTCCCAATGGCCAAAGCCAGAACAAGTGGAATAATAAAATAAAGTAGAACTGGATTATAACCAAAGTATAGAATAAGTATCCATGAATCTATACTGACAGAACTTGATAGAACTAAATGACTGAGTAATAACCAAATGGGGGAGGATAGCTAAATCCCTTGTGTAAAAGAATTCCAAATGAATAATGTAGAGACTCCGTCTTCAAGGAGGTATGGCGTAACTCCTCATTCGTCAAGTGTGAGCTGCAGGTAGTGACTTCCTTCCGAAGAGCACAGCATGCAAAAGGGAAAGAGAGTAACTTTACAGTGGAGAAACCTCGCCAACACAACTTCAGTCAAGTGATTAAAATTAACTATCAGCAATGATAAGTCGTGCTGGTATTATGCACTCTTGATCTGACGTGATGAAAATGATCTTCATCCCCAAAACCAATAACGCCTATCTAATCATGAGAAAAACATACAAATCCCAACTGAGGGACACTCTACAAAATACTTGACAGTACTCCTCAAAATTATCAAGATTATCAAAAGCGAGGAAAGTCTGAGACACTGGCCAGCCAAGGGGAGCCCCCAAGCAGACACGACTCATGAATGTAATGTGATGTCCTGGATGGAGTCCTGGAACAGAAAAAGGTAAAAACTAAGGAAATATGAACAAAGTATGGACTTTGGCTACTTAATAGTGATCTTATTTTAAAGCTCTGAGCACAGAATGTGATTCATAACAAGTGCTTGATATATATTAGGAACTAATATCATGAGAGATGAAGGAGAAGAAGGATTAAGTAAAAGAGAGGTTTGGGAGGAGTGTTTGGGAAGTTGTAAATTGTACAGCTACATTCAGATAGGGACGTTTATCAGCGCCACAGACTGCCACTGAAGACACGGCAAACAAAGTACACAGCTGCTGGAGAGAGCTTCAAAGTACAGAACCTGGAAAATACTATACGCAAGGTACAGGGGGCTAATCTGGGAAAGAGATTTATCAGGAAACAGGAAGAGAAGCAAAATCAGATTAGGATTTAAAAGCAAAGGAGAAAGTCTCCCTTGAAGGAGGGTGTCAAAAGTTTTAATGCTACATGAGATTGGGACACATGAAGACTATATATAGCCCCACAGATTTGTCTGTGACCTCGGCTAGGACAGTTTTAGAAGAATTGGATTTAGAACGGAACTCAAAGGAGTATAAAGAAAATGAGACGTAAACCACTGGGGCAGCAACGTGAAGGAGAGAAATGCAACACTGTACCAAGATGAAATAATTGATGGAAATGTCTTTATGACTTGAGTACTTGGTTAGTAATTTGAAGGAATAGTGTCAGGAAGCAAAAGAAGGTACAGAAAAATGGGATAACTGATATAATAAGGTCTGGGACGGGACATGAGAAGAAATGATCCAGTTCCCGAGGAACTCTAAGGATCTCCAAGTCGTAGAGAGGAGGGTGACCCCTCTTCCTCTAAGACAGGCAAGGAAAAAGCAAGGATGAGTACTAACTATCATAGCCTATTGGTGGTTTTGATGATGATGACAATGTTGTTGTTGATGATGATCATGATGATAATGGTAAGAGCCCCAGGTAACATGTACTGAGCGATTCCCATGTGCTATACAGTGGATGTCTCACTCAGCGTAACCCTAGGGGGCATGGACTACTGTTACTTTCATGCTACAGATGAACATATTGTGTTCAGTTTGATTAAACAACTTGCCCAAACCAGTAAGGGGTAGAGCTTCACAGCTCCTCTTGACACTCCCCTTAAAATATTTCAGACCTCCTCTCCTTCCCAATAGCAGGTACTTTCCCAGCACACAAACCAGGTGTAGAAAATAGAGGGCACTCTTGTCCCCGCCCCACCCCCCCCCCCCCCAGTATGCCTGGAGCCTTGCATAAGTCACGCATCATCCCTGAGTGTCAGTTTCTCATCTGTGGAATGAAAGATCAGGACTAGACAAATCATTTCAGATTCTCTCCACCTCCAACGTGCGTTGATCACTTTTAAAGACACAGAAAGGCTTGGGAAGAGTCTACTACTGAGCCATAAAAGCTCTCATAGTGTTTAAAGTGAAGAACGTGGCTCATTCAATCTGGGGGTCAATAAACTTTTTCTGTAAAGGGCCAGAAAATAAGTATTTCAGATCTTTCAGGTCAAAGAGTGTCTGTCACACTCCATCTGCAATCACAGTCATTTCATGACTGCAGCGGCAGACAACATATAAGTGAAGACTGTGGCTATGTTTCAGCAAAACTTTATTTACAAAAATAGCCTCCAGACTGGATTTGGCCAATGGGCTACATTTTGCTAGCTCCTGCAACTCTGGGGCTGTGGCCATTAATAGTACACCCCTCTCCTGAGCAGAGGACTTCTGATAAGTCAGTTAAACTTGCTTCAAGTTAGTGAGCTAGAACCCACAGAAAATAAGGGCATTTACCTTACCATGACATCAGGAGGCAAAACTAGTAAAAATGGTAGTAAAATACTGAAAACAATATAAGGGTATCTGATATAATGGCTAGACCAGCTGTCCTTTATTAAATAAGAAAAAAAAATGGATTAAGTTGCACCAAGAGTTATTTAAGTTAAGAAAGAAAAGGCAAAGTGAATGGCTAACAATGAAATACCACACTGCACTCCAGAGTAAAGTGGAGGGCTGGGCTTCTGGGCATCTTGAAGAACTGAACAGACAATGATGTTAGTAATCACCAGAAATAAATCCAAACAAGGAGTGATATTCTCATCTCACGAAATCCTCTTTCCTTGGCCTATGAAACTCACAAGGCTCTTAATTCCAGTGTCTCAGTGCCTTGAAACACTTGGGGGACATCTCCCAAGCATTCATTCAGCCCCTTCTGGCATTCCCCGCTTACGTTTGAGACTATGTGGTGGGGGGGAGTGGTCTGGGAATGCGGACCACAGCCTTACCTCCAGGGGGGGAGCATGTTTCCTGGACTAAGCCAACCAAGTGGACTATCAGAATGAATTTCATGCCTAAGAATGAAGAAACAAGGGTATATTCACCTTGTCTGGATGGCCTCGTGTGGACAGGAGGCTGCTGCTCTTTACTACCTGAGGGAAGCCTGACTCTGAATGACAGCAAAACACCATCAGAGAGGACAGGCCATGAGCATCACAAGCAGTAAAGTCAGAGTCCTAATACACCGTGGCCTTCTGGATCAAATATCTCTGGAAACCCATCCCACACCTTCAGCCTTTGAAAATTACATGACTGATAAGTCCCCTTTGTTGTCTAAGCAGTTTGAGTTGGGTTTTCCTGTTACTTTTAAAACAGTACATCCTAACTCATATATATTCTCTCCCTGATTTGTATCTACAGCGTGCCTTGAGCAAGAAGTGGAGATGAATGTTTAAAATGGTCTTAATACTTTTATCTGCTTCTAAAGTATTCTCCCAAACTTTGTTGTTTTAAAAGCACAATAGCCAGTCTCCTCCTCATCACTAGGGCTCCAGCCTGTCAGCCATTCATTTCTCCCACAGCTTCCAAAAGCAAAACACAGACTATCTCCAAGTCCTCTGCCTTTTTAATCTGATCAAATATAAATGATCTCATTCAAAATGCTGTCTTCACGAGAGACTTCCCACTTGCAAATAGGTTTTGTCTTCAGATTTCTAAACTTCCGCCTCAGATAGCCCCTGACTAAAAGCTACTGAAGTGAAGCCATGAACACCACTATTTCAGCCCCCAGAGAACCCCATCCAAGGGTAGCAGTAAAGAGATTTATTCAGGAATTATTTCTGATTTATTCAAGAATGAGAGGAAGGGGCTTGAAAATGTCAGGTTATGTTTCATTCAGTCTTTCCTTTCTATTTTTAGTTTCCTCCAGGAATTAAAGTACCATAGGAAATTTTTGGTTTTCAGCCAAAAATCAGATATTTTACATGAACATAAAAACAAGAGCAGGACAACCTATTGGCCATCATAACATTTCTCCCTTGCTAGCCAGCAGCAAAACAAAGATAATGTATTAACCAGCCTCCCCAATACATTCATCTTCTCAAGATATGCTGGATTCTTAGCCTGGAAAGATGCACGATGGTGAACATCCATCTTTTAAATGTCATTGAAACAAGGCTACTACTTCAAACACAAAGTCGTCTTTTTTTCCTTCACCATTACTAAGTAAAACTTTTCCAAATGGCATGCCCTCCTGAAAACTCAAATATAGATAGAACAGGCCCACTACAAAAATATGCATTTCTCTACGTGCCCAGAATATAAAGGGAATCAAGTAGGCCAAACGGAAAGCAAACAGAAAAACCAATGAAAAGCAGGCACAGTGACCTTAATGGCATTGTATAGATCTCGCTTCTTATTTGAGTTATGTGTCTATGAACTTTCTTGGAGTTCTATGCCTATGAGAGAACATAAAACACTGGAAGGGGGAGGCAAGCAGTCTCAAAGCATGAAAAGGTGCCTTGGGGACAATCCTAGTAGGTCCCTCAGACTCTGGCTGCTGCTTCTGCTTCCGCCTGTCCTGGGCTAGTCATCCCCTCCTTGCCTTACTAGCTCTTCCCTCATCTCTTCCAATGGGAAGCTCATCTACAAATGCCATTATCCTCTGGTGCCCATGGGGCTTGAAATCCCATTAGCCTTACTCTTGTATTACTTTTTCCTGTCTGTGGGGACACAGGAGAGTAATGTTACACTAAGCGAGGAAGGCCGAAGGCCAGGGTGCCCTTTCTTATTAGATGTCTGCATGCTTGCTTTGAGAAAGAAGCAATAATATTTGCAGATACCCTTTACAGAGGATTCCTGCCTGCTTTATCTTTATTTCTTCCTAACTAGATAAGAGAACTTTCTCCTTCCTATCTCAAAGAAAATCATACAAGGATGTCATGGGGGGAAGTCACAATTGATTAGGTAGGGGTTAAAATTATACACCAAGGAAATTATAAAAGGCCCAGACCACCCCTTTTCTCTCACTGAATTAATTGACAAACTGTCCACAGCCCTGGCCGTGAGATTCTCTTTTGTCTTCTTCTGCCCTGTCACCGAGGGGGCATATCAACTTCAGGTCTCTATACACACAGGTTATTGAAAAGACCCACAATAAGGACGAAAGCTGGAAAAATTGGGAGGATTACTGAAATACGTTGTGAGCATTATCCTTGACAATGAATAAGTGAATATGGTACCATGTGGAACTCTTCCCTATCCTGAAATTTCCGTTCATCCTGCAATTAATAGAATCAAAGAACAATCTAGTTCAGAAAATGGAGGGACCCTAAATTGGCTTTTAACTCCTCAGGCTAACACCTCTATGATTAGCCATGTCTCTAACTGCACTCCTGCTAATGACCATGCACTTTTCTAAGCTCTATACCAATCTCGACAGAGAACAAATCTCTGTTCATCTAGTAAAATTTGTCTATTCCTAATTTTTAGAAACTCATTGTATGTCAAATTAACTATCAATAGCAATCCTTTCCCATTATAGAACAACAAAAAAATATATATGCATTAAAACAACTAAAATTTTCAGAATGTCCTTGCAACCAACAGTTGGTGAAACAGGAAGAAGGATAATGTTAAATTCTATTGCCTCACCTGGTGACTTGAAGTGTCAGCCTACCTTGAAACTCCACATAAATTAATGTAACACAGCTAAGCACCCTCAAGCCAACTGTGTTGGTGGTATTAGTGACATTCAAGACCAGGACCCCTTCTGTTGTGGCTGGATAGCTAATTTCCCAAGGCTTAGCAAACAATCATGGATGTCAAATGGGGTGATTTGTAGGTAGGGTGTGGAGTAGTCACATAGAATATTTAAAAAGGATATGAATACAATTATTTTGGGGGGTTCGTTGTTGGGCAGCAGAGAAAAGTAGGAAAGGATTTTCCATTACTATGAAAACCACAGTAAGCAAGGGAAAGAAACCAAACATTCGAGATGGTGAATCACCTTCTCGACAATCTGTGACATATTTAACACAGGCCAGCTTCCTGTAAAATAAGATTTGGCCTAAACTTCAAATATCAAGGATGTGACGTGGGAAAAGAACAAGTCTTTCTGTATCCCTACTACTCACCCACTCGCCCCCAAAAATGGCCTTCTACCACCTTTGCTCAGAGATCTGGTGATTAAACAGTCCATTGTCAAATCCAGTGACTCTTAATTGTTAGGCTTACAGAGATGTCTCACACACACACACATACACACACACACACTGAACTTTAAGAGATTTCTGACACATGCAGACATGAACCTATTCAACATTATATTCTGTATTCATAATGCTTCAGTTCTTTTTTTCTTTGGCCCTTGTTATCAGTGGGCACCCAGCTTTGCCCAACACTTTCCACATATTTTCCATATAAGTGTTCCATCTATATATCTGTCATTTTAAATAGCTTTCCATTCTTAAGGACACAAGAGACATACATAACAACTGCCCACATCCACACACTTTTGCACACATAATATATCCCTTCTTCTCTTTGAAAAGAATGAAGCAACTTCAGAGACCTGAAAAGAATGGTAAAGGATGAACCTTTCTTTCCTGTCTGCATCTCTTCATTAAACCCCACAAATAAGACAAGTGTCAAAGTTGGCTTCTTTACTTGTTCTCATGAAAGACAACATGGTGCAAGTATAGCCTTTTCTCGATGTTAGAATCTCCAATATTATTACCTGGGCCCCATGACTAGAAATTCTAATGTGATTGGTTGAGTGGAAAGGGTCTTAAATTTAAAGACAGAGAGACTTGCATCTGAGTCCCTTCTCTATCACTATGAGTCATGTACTCTTGAGTAGTTACTTAAATTCTCTGCCTCAGTATTTTCATCTGTATGATGGGAATGGTATTACTGACAAGATCAGGGATAATATATGCAAAATCCCCAGCATACTTCCTTGGCAAATAGTACTCTTTGAAAACACAGCAGCTTATTATTATTAAGGCTCACTGTTCCTCAACAAAACAGAAACCACAGTAAAAGAGAAGGCTGTGCAGTCTTCAAGGATTCTAGCATGCTTTAAATGTCATGCTGTTTAGAAACTATGCCCATGAAAATATTGTACAGTATCTGAACTACTTTTGTGACCTCTTAAAGAGGTAACCTATCTTAGTGCTCAGCAATGATGTATTCTGGCTCTTTCATTTTATCACGCATTTCTTTTTATTAAATGCCTTTATCTAATTTAACAACAAATATTTTAGCTGGCTGGTTTATGATATGACCAATGTTTTTCCTGCAAGAGAGTATAATAGAAAGCTCTTTAATGTTTCTCTAACAGTAGAGCATTACTTGTGTGGAAATGAAGCCTGAAATTAGTGGTCTGCTATCTAATGGTGGTGTTTCTTATTTTTATTTTTTTAAGTTACATATGAAATTATGCTGTAGACAAATCTAAGTCGATATAAGCTGGACACATTACCGAGATGCTATTAAGTTGTCATGGTCTGATAGTCCTCTCTAGCACCTCATTTGTGTGGCGTCTTGCTACCCAATGCCACCAGTGTAAAATGTGTGATTGCAAAAATCAAATACAAATGGGAAGAAGCACATGTGAAAATGTGGGAAGAAATCTCTTCATTTCAGTACACTGACCTGAATTAGAAACCAAGGGTTTTTTTCTTTAATGCAATCCCCCATTTTTAGAAACACATCCGTCCACATTCCTCTCGTAGAAGAATTCCAAAGAGGATGATGCAAAAGGACGTACCCTGGACATGTTATGGGTCTTGTCTTCTACAGGATGGCATATTCTTCCCTTTCACAGAAAAAGTTCCAGCCCTGTTACTAAAAATGAAAGCGGTGAATTCATGAGAATAGAAGGTCTTGCTGATACACGGAGTATGAGCACTCAGACTCATGGGAAAGGAGCAGAGAAGAGAGAGTGCAATTATTTTCATTCTAGTCTTCATGTTCCAGATATTGGAAAGAATAAAAGAGGTATTGGAAAAAGTGCCCGGAGGCACCACCCCAAATGTTTTAAATTACTATTCGGAACATTCATTAACCATCAAAAATATGCTATGCTGAACACAGTCTTTGGTAGATATCAATCAAAAGCACATTTTCTCACAAATGAACAGGGGGAAAAAAGCCCCAATGCTGGCATCTTTGTTCCTCCTGATTCTTTTCTCTGGGAAAATATTGCTTTAAATTGCTGTTTGTTCTTATAATGGACTAGTGCCTTTGAGGTCTTTACCACTTAAAGTGCTCTTAATGTACAGTCAATATACATGTAAAGTTTGCCCTGATTATATGCAGCTCAAAGGATTTCAAAACATCTCCCTAGAAGCTTTTCCTTTCTCCTCAGAATTCCCATATGAGTTTCCCGGAGGCTGATTTTCAACAGAGCACAACAGAGTCTCCTCTCGGAAATGGATTTCCCACAGAAGTGGGCTACATCAAAGGAGAGCTCACTAATGTGAGAGCGATCTCTCTGATTTCATTGAACCGCCACGCAGAAGAACAAAAACAAGCTATTCACAGACACTGGAAATGTTATGGCAGCATTAAGCACCACGCTGACCCTTCCCTCCTCTGCTTCTGTGACCGTTTTTTCTTGTAGCTGCCTTCCTTGCATTTTGCTGTGCTCATGTCAGAAGGCCCTGGCCTTCTCACTCGGCACAGCTGCTAAATTCAGTGGGTTCATTTGCTGTGCACCTTTCTTGTCCCCTCTTCAGCATTTGATAGGATTAACTCTTAAAAATGTCTTCATTCCACTTCCATTGTGCACACACTGCTCAGACACTGACCACAGGCAGCTGTCCACAGGGGATCTGCATCAGCCCGCCCACCATCCTGCATACGCAGTCCCTCAGGGAGAGTGTGCTCAGTCCCATGGCACTGATCACCATCTGTCTGCTGATGACCCCGAACCACATCTCCAGCTTTAATCTTCTCAGTCCCAGATACCTAATGCAGGAATGACTGTGATGGAAAAACACATCTCATTCAACAGGGTACCCAGCAGGCAGGGAACACCCCTTTTTACCTAAAGACTGGAAAGTGTATTCCTAAGGGACCGGGTTATGACCAGAGATAAACCAACTAATAGAAGAGATTAATTATTTAGTTTTATAAGTTTTCCTTCCCTAATCCTCCTACCTGAATTAATAAATATGACTTCAAGTTCTGGTTTGTACTCCTATTGCTTATAGGTTTCCCATAATTTATACACGCACACCTGCATGCATACACACACACACACACACACACACACACACACACACACACACATGCCATCCATTGCATTTTGCCACATTGGTCATTTGGTCTCATGTCTTGGAACATCAAGACAGACTCAACACAGCGGCTCCGCTGACCCTAGTGGAAGATCAGGTTTAAAAATAAGGGAAAAGCAAAACGGATGGGAGACTAGTTTGGATTCCTGATAAGGAGCAGAAATCTGGAAATAGTCCTTGGATCCTGCTCCTACAGCTTTCTAAACATTTGGTGTTTTCAAAATAACAGATATTGTCAATCAAATTCATGAAACCCAGTACCTACAGAGGCCCAGGAGCTAACTGATCAAACCCGAGTGGGGGCTGTGGTGAGCTACAGACAGCAGACACACATCCTTGGCAGGGAGCTGCGACCTCTCGGTCTGGCATGGTGCCATGCTGAGACGTCCTTCACTATTCAATGGCATCTGCCCTGGCTTTTGTCCTATTGCAATTCACCTGTATTTGCTATATAACAGAATTTCTACAAGTTCATCTTGGATCCAATGTGTTATGGGATATTAGATCTGGGCAGGTCGAGAATGGATTCTAAGTTCTTCTTGCAGCTTCCACATATCCTGTTTCTTTACCTACTTCAGGTCTTTTCGTTCAAATGTCCCTTTCCAGGGAGCCCTTCCCCGACCTCACTGTATAAAGTTATTACCCCCTCACTCAGCAATTTCCCGCCCCCGCTTTGCTCTTGTCCACAGCACTCACCATCTGACATACTACAGTTTCTGTTTACATGCTGTCTGCTTCTCCTTCCCAGAATACAATCTTTCCATGGGTAGAGACTTGTCCATTTGTTTGACCCCTCTGTCTTCAATACCTAGAATGGTGACCTACACATAGATGCTCCGTAGTGTCTGTGTCAGATCAAAGAACTAATCTTTGGGGGCGCCTGGGTGGCTCAGTGGGTTAAAGCCTCTGCCTTCGGCTCAGGTCATGACCCCAAGGTCCTGGGATTGAGCCCTGCATCGGGCTCTCTGCTCGGCAGGGAGCCTGCTTCCTCCTCTCTCTCTCTACCTGCCTCTCTGCCTACTTGTGATCTCTGTCTGTCATATAAATAAATAAAATCTTAAAAAAAACAAAAAAAAAAGAACTAATCTTTGATGATTAGATATCAAGAGTGACTGGACCCACCCACGTCTTTTGGCTACTAATGGGGCAGTGATAGGGCACAAGAAGTCAGAAGTACACAGAATTTTTTTAAAAGTGGAACCACAAGAAAAGCAATGTAAGCTCTCCATACACCTCTCCTGATAACAGCACCAACTGCTCCTTTGGGCATGTATATTGTTATGGGGACAAAAATCAAGAAAAAGAGAAGATGGGAGGGGCAATACCTACGCAATCCTGGGAATGGTCTGCTTCTTCAAGATGGATTCAAGAAATCATATTGCTTACTACCATGGGATGGCAGTCAGCTTGAAGTCAGGTCCCTGATGCTTAAGGTTTTGCAAATCAGACTGTCTCTCTGGAGAAATCTTAGGGAGGACCCAAGGCATACATTTGGGGATGGGGACAGAAGTGATACTGTGATCAGAGGGATGAGTGTCAGAATGGAAACAGAGGGTCTGGCTTCCAGTCTCAGCCACACTGTGGACCACACTGCCTCATGCGTTCTGTGAGGACATATTGTGGTATATGGATTACTCACTCTATCTCTGCACTCATCATTTTATTTGACAAATTTTTAAGAATACTTACCAGGCAGGCAGCATTGTGCCAGGTGCCATAGGGGAGAGAGCAGAGAACCAAGACCTTGCCCTCAAATGCTGAGTTACTGTGTGGCACTCTGAGATTGCTGGCCTTGCATGAGCCTCTGAGTTTTATGTGGGTCAGGGGACGTATGGTGCAGTCCTGGACAGAAGAACTCTGCCTTTGATATGTGCCTTCATTGGTCCCTTTTAAATCTTGATCTATAGTTGTATGTCACAGGAATGCTACAGAGAGCTATTTCATCATTATTTTGTTATAAGAAAATCGTACACTAGAATCAGCTCAGGCCTTGCTGGCTTTTTGTGGCCCCACGCTTTCCAGAAAATTAATACAATTATGCCGTTAAGCACTCCCAAATGTGCCCAAACCATTATATTTACTGTGCCCAGAGGAAGTTAGCCCAACAGATAATCACAGTTTTACAAGAAGGTAGCATTAGCACCCATGGCTACTATCTCTACCCAAAATAAGACTAACTACCATGTAAATCTGGTCAGATCTGAAGGAAGCAATTATTAGGACCCATACACAAACCAATACACAAACAGATGGAAGGATGTTAACTACCGGCCATTATGAACAAAGAGCTGGGTAAGTGGAAAATGACTGGTAACAGGTTAAATCTGAACTTACAGAGTAGGTGCAAAGGTGGAGGCCAGAGTCAGGAAAGAGATTTTGCAAGGAACAGCGATAGGTCAGCACCATGCTGACATTCACATGGAAAGTACCGCTGAGAGGGAAGGAAATCATTGCAAGCCAATCTCCTCATAATGGCGTGTATAGTTTAGAGCACTCCGGAGATGGGAGGTAAAAGAAGGAAAAGCGACAGAGTCAGCTGTGATGCCTGGAGAAAAAGTTAAAGTAATATATAGTCATTAAAGAACTGAGAAGATTTTATAGACACAATTATGTCTACAAAGAAATCCTGCAAAGCAAAAGTGTTTGGAATATTAGTAACCTCAGTTAAGATCCACTCATCCACCCACCAGAGACAGGATTTCTCCTCCGAGGGAAAAATACACTCGTGCCATATTGTGACCGTGGCAAAGCTGAGCACAGTGACAGAGGAGGACGTCCCCCGGAACGCACACTCTGAGGAACAGAGAAGCTGAGGTTCCCTGGTGCAAGTATCCAACACCAGGTTATATAAAAGCTAAGAAGAAAGGTATAGAAGGCAACTCACAATAACCCTCATCAGTCATCTTACTCTGAGGTGCAGAGGAGGAAGGAAACAAATGAGTCCAACAACTTCTTTAAACAGATGGTGAAATCACAGCCTTATATTTTTGAAGTACTAACCAGTTGCCACCTGGCATGTCAATGCAGAATCAGTACAATTTTTAAATTTAATTCACAAAAAAAGGGGGGGGGGGGTGATGCCCATTTCCTAAAAGATACAAGAATAAATCCGAGCAAGGGAAACTTATTTCAAATGTGCTTGTGTATTATAGTAATTAATAAAAACAGATGGGACAGGTATGAAATGATCCCAGTATTAAAAACTGCTTTTTCAAAACCTCACCAAGCAGTATCATAGAATGAGGAACTTAAAAGACTTAACCTTTCTGCTTGACCCATGGCAGAATTAAATTATATCTTCCGCAACCTGATTTCTCCCATGAAATCTATTCTGTTTAGGATGAAGGTCAAGTACCAAGTGAGAATGATTTAGTGCTGCTCTTCAAATCCAATTCCATAATCATACTCTTGTCTCAAAATACCAGCTGGACATCAAAGATGAAAAGAAAAAAAAAAAGACAGAAAAAAATGCAGCCACACTCTCAAGAATATTATGAAGCTGGAATACAACCATTTCAAATTCTATCATCCTCAAGTACAAATAGAATTTTCATTCATCAAATACTAGGCAAGCACGGAGCCCGTTGCAGGTTCCAGTGTTCTGCAGCATCTCACGTCTTCACAGAGCAGCACACTTCCCATTGCGAACTCCCCTTTCTCAAAAGAACTTGACTTCTTTTGAAAAACTGCAGTGCTTACGTTAAATTCTTTTCTTTCCTTTTCTGCCTATGCATAATAGTCACTTGACTCCAAAGAAAGTAAAATTCAACAATCCATGGGTATTACTGCAAATACTTCAAAAACAGGCGGAACCAAAATAGCACAGTAGACAAGCATAGTAACTGTTTGGTCCATAATACAAACCCAACAGCAACTCAGAGCAGGAAAAGATAGTCTTTATTGATTGTTACCTGTGTAGTGATGAACAATCAGAGGTTTTGAGGGGGAAGATATCATTTAAGTAGATGTCCCAAAGCCAAGCTTGACTAGGCAAAAAGATTGTGCACTAAAGGCATTTCCTCCCCCAGTTCTTGCTTCCAAAGTACTTCAGAGGCACGCCACAGATTAAAATTACTCTTCATGGATAAATCGGGGCTTTAATTAAATACTCCGGTAAAAACAAATTAACCAACATAAATTGAGTACCTACTATGCATTCTGTTTTTTGCTACACTCTTTACAAAGTAATAGAGGAAGGGCTGTTCTGTTTAAGAAAGCTATAGTCTCACTAGATGAGATCAGACACCTTGTATCAAAGGATACATAATAGGTTGAAACAGCAAAATATAAGTCGTCATCAGGTAGCATATTACATAAGAGTTGTTTGGTCAAGAAGTGGTATGAATTCAAAGGAACAGGGTGCCACCATGAACTTGGCAGCCTGAAGTGGGCCTTGAAATAAGGTTAAAAGTTCTGGCAGCTATGGAGGAAAAGAACAAAAGAGTTGGGAACAAAGTACCATGAAGAGAGCCCAAAGGCTGAAAGGCCAAATTCTGCTTGGGAGGCAACAGTAGAGTACAAATGACTGGGTATTGTCTTTTGAAGGCAGTTCCAAACTGCTGAGGTCTAAGTTCAGGACCTTTATTTTTTTTTTTTTTTAAGATTTTATTTATTTATTTACTTACTTAACACACACACACACACACAGAGAGAGAGAGAGAGAGAGAGATCACAAGTAGGCAGAGCAACACACAGAGAGAGCGGTAGGGGAAGCAGGCTCCTTGCTGAGCAGAGAGGCCCATGCAGGACTCAATCCCAGGACCCTGAGATCATTACATGAGCCGAAGGCAGAGGCTTAACCCACTTAGCCACACAGGCGCCCCAGGACTTTTTATATATTATGTAGTACACATCTGTGAGATTCTGCCTAATACCCTTCCTCCCACTCCCATAGCAATAGACAAGTTTGCCCACTCCTTCACCCAAAGTTGTTTCCCTTTTTTTCCCCCTAAAATTTCCTATCTTAACCATTTTTAAGTGTACAGTTTAGTTATATTAAATGTATTCATATTGTTGAACAAGCAATACCACCATCTATCACCAGAGCACTTTTCTTCTTACAAAACTGAAACTCTACACGTTTTAAACAATAACACCCCATGACCCCATTTCTCCAGCCACTGGTAACCACCATTCTATTTTCCTTTCTCCTTTTTTTTTTTAAATCGCTTCTCTCCCATGCCCCAGCCTCTGGTAATTACCATTCTACTCTCTGTTACTATAAGTTCCGTTTTATGTCTGTTTTCTTTTTTTTTCTTTTAAGATCCCTCACACAAGGGATATCAAGTATGACTTTTCTTTCTGTGTCTGGTTCGTTTCACTTGGTATAATGTCTTCCATGTTCATGCATGTTGTTGCAAATGGCAAGACCTCCTCCTTTTGTAAGGCTGAATATTGTTCCATTACATGTATAATAATTACATATATTTATAATTATACATATCCATATAATATTCTATTACATATGTGTATATATGTGTGTATATATGCATATATATATATAATTTTCTTGACCTATTCCTCCAAAGATGGACACTTAGGTTGTTTCCAAAGCTTGGTTATTGTAGAAAATGCTGCAATAGACATGGGAGTACAGATATTTCTTTGAGGTAGTGTTTTTCTTTCCTTTGCACATATACCCAGAAGTGAGACTGCTGAGCCATATGTTTGCTCTCTTTTTAATTTTTTGAGGAACTTCCTTATTGTTTTCCATAACAACTGTATCAACTTATACTCCCACCAACACTGTACAAGAGTTCCCTTTTCTCCGCACTCTCGCCAACACTTGTTATGTTTTGACTTTTTGATAATCACCACCCTAACAGGTATAAGGTGATATCTCACTGTGATTTTGATTCGTAGTTCCCTGATTACTGATGGTGAGCACCTTTTCATATACCTATTGGCCATTTGTATGTCTTCTGCAGAAAAATTCTATTTAGATTCTTTGCCCATTTTTCAGTTGGGTTATTTGGTTTTCTATTTGGTTGTAAACTTCCTTACGTATTTGGGATATTACATTTTATTGGATATATAACTTGCAAATATTTTTCTCATTCCATAGGTTGCCTTTTCACTTCAACTGTTTCCTTTGCTGTACAGAAACTTTTTAGTTTGATATAGTCACACTTATCTATTTTTGCTTCTGTTGCCTGTGCTTTGGGGTGTCAAATCCTAAGAAGCGTTGCCAAGTCCAATGTCAGGGAGATTTACCTCTATGTTTCCTTCCAGAAGATTTATAGTTTCAGATCTTACATTCAAGTGTCTAATCCACTTCAAGTTGATTTTTGTGTATAATGCAGGATAAAGGTCCAATTCATTCTTTTGCATGTGGACATCCAGTTTTCCAACACCATTTACTGAAGAGGTTATCCTTTTCCTATTGTGTATTCTTGCATCTTTGTTGAAAATTAGTTGGCCATATATGCATGTGTTTATTTCTGGGCTCATGATTCTGTTCCACTGATCTATGTACCTGTTTTGATACCAGTATCATACTCTTTCGATTATCACAGCTTCTTAGTGTCGTTTGAAATCAGGAAGTGCAATGCCTCCAGATTTGTTGTTCTTGATCAAGAATGCTTTAGTTATTAGGGATCCTTAGTGGTTCTCTATAAATCGTAAATTTTTTTTCTATTTCTGTAAAAAATGCCAACTGGAGTTCTGACAGAGTTGAGCTGAATCTGTAGATCACTTTGGATAGTATGGACACTTAAACAATATTAATTCTTCCAAACTATGAACATGGGATATCTGTTCATTAATTTGTGTCTTCATTTCCTTTCACATCAGTATTTTGTAGTCTGGTGTGAAGCACTTTTACCTCCTTTGTTATATTTATCCTGAATATTTTATTCTTTTGATGTTATTATAAATAGAAATTTCTTCATTGCTTTTTCAGATAGCTTGTTGTTAGTATAGAAATGTAACTGATTTCTGCATGTTGATTTTGTAAACTGCATCTTTATTGAAGTCACTTATTGGTGTTTTGGGGTTTTTTTTTTTAAGATTTTATTTATTTGACAGAGAGTAATCATAGGAGAGCAAGAGGGAGAAGCTCCCCACTGAGCAGGGAACCTGATGCAGGGCTCGATCCTAGGCCCCTCAGATCACGGCCTGAGCTGAAAGAAGACGCTTAACCAACTGAGCCACCCAGGCACCCCCATTTATTGGTTTTAACAGCTTTTTAAAGGAGTCTTTGAGGTTTTCTTTATATAAGATCATGTTATCTACAAACAGAGACAATTTTACTTCTTTCTTTTTTTATTTGAATGCCTTTTATTTATTTTTCTTGCCTAACTGCTTTGGCTAAAACTTCCCATACTATGTTGAACAGAAGAGATAAGTGCAGTCATGCTTGTCTTGTTCCTTATCTTTAAGCTTTTCACTATTATGTGGGATGTTAGCTGTGGGTTTGTTATAAGTAGCCTTTATTATGTTGAGGTACATTCCTTCTGTGCCTAATTTGTTGAGAGTTGTTATCATAAGATGATGCCAAATTTTGTCAAATACTTTTTCTGCACCTAAGGAGATGTTTTTTTTAATCTTTCATTTTGTGAATGTGGCACATCACATTTATTGACTTGTGTATGTTGAACCATCCTTGCATCCCAGGGAAATCCCACTTGATCATGGTATATGACCTTTTCAATGTGCTACTAAGCAGACAATGTTAACTGGCTAAAATAATAGCCATCCCTAACCCCTACTCAGTCGTTGCTTCCCACAATGAAGGTTAATAAGCTAGTTGCTCATTTTCCCATATTCCTTCACATGGGATATTCACATGGCTCCCTGCTGGCTGAGAAGTCATAAAGGGAAGTCTGGCGTGGGGTTCTGAAAAAAGTAGACAAAACATAAAGAAAGAAGAATAAAGTGAGAACTTTTCTAGTCTCACCCTGAGTGGGCACAAGGTATGTGGACCTCTGGCAGCCATAAAAATGAAGAGATGACAAGCAGGAATGTGAAAACCCTATAGAGAGAAGACAGAGTGGAAAAAAGACAATGCTACAAGATTCTCAAGATGTCACTGAAATAAAGGTTCAACTCTAACCCCAGATTTTTTCTTGTAATAGTAAATAAGGGTTAAGCCACCACTAGTTTACACTGCATTGTTACTTGCAGCCAAAAGCATTCCTATCTGATACACCTGCCCTCACCTTTCAAGACCCCAAGTCTTCAGGGCTGCCTCAGGAGAAGCCACATTCTCTATGACTTTACTCTCACCCTACAGTTAGGTGTTCTGAGTAT
This sequence comes from Meles meles, assembly GCF_922984935.1. NCBI lineage: Eukaryota > Metazoa > Chordata > Mammalia > Carnivora > Mustelidae > Meles > Meles meles. The sequence goes on along the minus strand of NC_060069.1, from coordinate 23,361,877 downwards.
AAGGCCCCAACTCAGTTCCTTCCTGGGATTCTTTAAACCACATCTGAGAAGGAAAGTTCGCACTCCCACATGGCTGCAGTCATATAAAATGTCATGCCTGGGTCATCAGCAACAATAGTTTTTGCACTGAATAGAAAGCCCGTCCACAGTGAGAAAGGCAAGAGTCAACACACATAGCAAAGCATGAATGGAACATGCAAGAAAACCCTGGTGGGATTCGATTCCCTAATGCCGGCTGTTCCTGAGCCTAGCTTTCATGTGTACCCTTCCCACAGGTGAATCAATCTTTCTTTGAGTCCCAAAAAAACTCCGCTTATTCCCCAAACTAGTTTTGAGTTTGGTTTCCTTAATTTACAACTCAAAAAACAAAACCTATGTATACTATTTCACATACTACCCAAAATAACTTTCCTATGATTTTTCCATTGAAATGAGAAACACAGAGGAAATTTCCAGAGGGTCAAAGTATAAGAAAAAGTTAGAGGTCATCTCTTCTCCTAAATCAGGCTGGGAAATGCTACTATGATCCTCGATTCAAACAACCCAGCTCTACCACTTAGCAGTTTTGACACCTTAGGTAAGTTATTTAACCTCTCTGGGCCTAAGTTAAAATAAGAATTACAACTGTAGCTAACTCACAGTGGTTCTAAGAATTAAATGAGTCAATACATATAAAGAACTTAGAACGACATGGGGTAATTTGGGTTCAATAAATGTGAGCTAATATTCTTGGACCTACATCAAAATCTTGAAAATAATGAGATACCTGATCCATGAAAAATAATAAGTGAACTTTTAGCTGTGGGGTCAACATATTAATCTTTTAAGCATCTACTGTGTACATAGCACGGTCCAGTGCTTAAAATATTGCCTAGCATTAACTCTTAAACCTATTAACTAGCTTATAACTGTAATCACTCTGGAGGCAAAAGACTAAAGATTAAGGAAAGTTAAATAATATGTCCACTATGGCATAGATAGAGCTTGAACCCAAGGTTGTATGAATTATAAGATTCAACTTTTTTCATGACATCATACAGCCACAGGAATAGGAATGTGTTCAATATTTTGGTTCTGTATAGTGGAGTAGAATGATTATAATGGCTTCATATATGATACAGAGTTAGGGTCTAAAATCAGATTTTAAGGGCGCCTGGCTGGCTCAGTCAGTTAAGCATCTGTCTTCAGCCAGGTCATGATCCTGGAGTCCTGGGATTGAGTCCCAGAGCAGGCTCCTTGCTCAGCAGGGAGCCTGTTTCTCCCCCTGCCTGCCATTCTTCCCGCTCCTGCACCCACACTCTCTCTGTCAAATAAATAAACATCTTTATTAAGAAAAGCAGGTTTTTAATGTATTGTATGGTGAGTAACATAACACAATAAAAAATTTAAAGAAAAAAGAAAATCAGATTTTAAGGCAAACCTTAAGTACAGAAAAAGCAACCCTTGAAAAAATCTCTTAATTCATCTTTAAATTTCCACACTTGTGTCCTTGAAAGCACACAAGCCAAGAACTGATTCTCTTAAATTTTCTTTGTATATTTTTTTTAAATCTTTGAGGGACAGAGTGGAACTCCATGGGGCAAAGGGAAATCTTTTGTAAGCTCTTTTTCTTTTGAATTGTTGCATTTGTGCAAGTAGAATATGTGGTATGACTCCATGGTGGCTGCTATTCAGGGAAGCACCATCTTGAGGAACCCTGAATATGAACATTTCACTTCCCTTCCACCTCCAAGAAGGATGAAACAGCTGACTCAAGGTCAGGAGCATAAATAAAGTAAAGCACAAATATTCAAATACCTCTATTTCTAAAAAAAAAAAAAGGTCAATAATTACTCAATAATTAAGGTAGACAGATACTACCTTAAAATATCTTTATAGTCAAATAAATTTTGAGATTCCAGCTAAATGTGCATTGAATACATACGTTTCCCACCACTCTGAGCCCAAACCACATGAATCATGACAGTGGAAAAAAAATTTAATGCAAAAAAGAGAAAGAAGAAGAGAAAAAAACAACAGGTAAATCTTGAGAACTGGAGAACAGATGAAATTAACCCTAAAAGTGTCAGCAGTGGGGGAAATCCTATCTCTTAGAATTTTTACAGCCAGCCCCCAAAGGACTCAGGATTGAGGGGCAACGGATGCCCACAAAAGACGCAGGTAAAGCCAAGAACAGGGGAATGGCTAGAAGTCAAAAAACAACTCAATCCTTCAATCCCCCAGACCACCTCCACCACTCCACGCTCCTCTACACTGTCACCCTGTCTCACCACACCACACACACACACACACAGAGTCATCTTGAGCAGGAAAACAATGGCTCAGGGCCAGTCCTCCCTCCAGGGTCCGCATATGTTCCCAGGATACTCTTCTGCAGTCATTGCCCCACTCAGCTCTGAGTCTGTCTTTCCACACGATTGATTTCGGATTTCTCTCAGCAGTATTTCTAACCCAGCAACCTCCCCTTCATGACCATGGTACAAGCAGCTAGTCCTCAGCCATTCAGTTCAGTCTTACAACTCAACTGCAAATTTCCCTTTTGTTATAAGGAAACTGGGATCAAACAGAATTGAATACCTTATCACATTTACATTATCAAATATTATGAAACTAAAGATTGGTTCTTAAAAGCATCATAATACACCTAGGATAGGGAAGGTATCCCATTTAGTGGGGAGGTTAGAGAAAGAGAAAAGTCCCTATTTACTAAGGGAGAGAGTAAATAGGTAACATCAAAAACTGTAAAATTAATCAAGAATGGGCTGTATAACCTCGCTTTTTAGAAAAACAGAAGTAAAACTCAGGAGAAATATCTCTAAAAGCTAGACTGGTTAACGAAGGATGGTGGGAACTGAGATAAGAGAAGAGCCAGAAAGATCTACTGTCATTCACCACAATTCTTGTAGAACTGCATAATTTTTTAAATTTCCTCTATTTAAGCTTGAAACAAGAAAAATCAAACAAAAATAAAATACATCTGCAGGAATCTGTTCCCCCTCTTAGCTGTCAGCTCCATATCTGGTTTTACCTCTGCAACCTCTCCTCTCCAGAAAGGTGCAATGACCACGTGGCCAAGTCAACTCAGGGTGTCAAAATGATTAACTACAATGTACACTTTAAACAAGTCTAAGAAAATCCATATTTAAATACTATAAACCAGGAGATGACACATCGATGTATAAAATCTCCCCCAAATGTATTCTTTCACACACAGATCCTCTAATGTATCTAAAATGATTCAATTGATTTTTAAACGTGATTTACATATAGCTTAACAGCAATATATTCATTGAACACAGAAAACCAGGGCTGTATTCAATCTGCAATTTCCACACTATCACACAGAGGATGACACAATTATATGAGATTACTACCTTACGAAAACTTGAAACCGCCCCTGGTTATATTTCAATCAAAATATCTACTTTTCAATTTTTTTAAATGAAGCTATCAATCCATTATTAAATCGCTTAAAGCTTATGAGTTAACATGAGTACTTCGTGAATGATTTTCTCATGTTTAGAGTAACTCTGCCACACAGATTCACAAGTATTATTAGAAGTGTGATCAACCCCACTGAGAATTGCTGCAAATAAATGACTCTGGTAAAGCTAACTGTTAAAACTTGGCATTCTCTGTCAACATCGAGCTATCTGTTTTCCCTCCTATCTACAAAGACTCTTCTCAGATAATGCGTTGTTTGATAACTTCCACAGCCCTATATATTCTGGAGTTGTTGAAAACACTCAAATTTGTTTTTCATTAAATCATTGTGACTTTGGCCTCCTGTATTTGACACATCATAAGGTTTTAAATTACATTGTTTTCTACTGTGAAGGAACATATCTAGAAGTTCTTTACCTGCACTCACAAGATTTCCTATGTACATAATGTTCACAGATTTATGGAGATGTAGAAAACTACTGAAAGCTTGGGGTGTATTTAGGTTCTGGACACCAAATTTCTACCATGAATTTGGTCTAAAATGCACTAGTCCACAGGCCCTACTATATGGAAAGCTCTGAAAATGGTGTCTTAAAAATATTATTCTTTCCATAATTTTAAAAAGGTGAATGTAATATTTAATTTACTTCTCAGAAAATCACCTCCAGCCTCAGTGACAGAAATAATTGGAGTGGCTAAAATAAAATTTTTTCAGATAATACTGGTATGCATCAGAATGATGCCGCCTTCATTACTGACAATACATCGATTGCTCTGTTCGGGTATGCTACAGTTTTAAATTATCTGCACATTAGTTAATACTCAAAATCAAAAACAGACATATTTTTAAGGCTTTCTGTTGTTGTTATCCAACACATGTTTAGGACTATAAATTAAATTTGTCTCTTTCTTTTCCTTCTTAGAAAGCTTCAACCGGGACACCTGAGTGGCTCAGTGGTTAAGCGTCTGCCTTTAGCTCAGGTCATGATCCTCGGGTCCTGAGATTGAGTTCCCAACTGGGCCCCCTGCTCAGCAGGAGGGCTGCTTCTCCCTCTGCCTGCCGCTACCCCTGTTTGTGCACTCTCTTTCTTTCTCTGACAAATAAATAAATAAAATCTTAAAAAAAAAAAAAGAAAAGAAAAGAAACCTTCATGCAAGTGTACTGAAATGTACCATGTGCCATAAGTGCAGGCTTTTAAAATCAATCTCCTATACTGTGATGAAAATGAGTACATCAATAATGAATAATACATCATCAACACTGAAACCAGTCAATGGTTCCAAATTTCCATGATAAACCAGAAGGCATAGTTGCCATAAATGACTGCATTTGAGCTAAACAAAGATATTGAAATCTGACATTAACTCCTAACCTTAGACCGCAGGTATACTGTACTCAAGGAAATGCTGAAATATCTCACCAGAATCTCTCCAATTTGAGGTCCCAGGGAGATCAGCACAGTAAAGTCTCAAGGGTAACAAAGTCTGCTTGGAATGAACTTATCCCTCCTATCCAAGGCACTGGAGACCACAGCACTCCTCAGAAAACATGGCCCACACACCATTACTGAAACTGTGGGTGAAGAGCAGCAAAACATATCCTTGACTGTGTAAGGCTGATAGGCCTGACTCTTCCAGGCCGTGAGCCCCAGGACATCTCTGGAGCCTCCTTTCTCATGCAGGAGGCCCACTCCCCCTGAACTGGGAGCACCCAAAAACGTTCAAAGGGCTATAAAGGCAAGGACAACCCAATGTCAGGAAAGGCAATGATGAAATCCTTCACTGCTGATAAATCCAATAACAGAAATCACAGGATCACACAGACACAGACTCCTATCTGATCAAATCCAGGTTCTACTCCTCATTAGAACACTTTTTAAAAAATTGGAATAGGAGATAGTTCTGGAATACAAGGTCCCTGATGATTAAAGGGCAGAAAACTTGCCATTGAAGGAAGATAAAAAATCAAGGGTGAATGGTGAAAGGTTTAGCCAACTCAGAACAAGACAATGAAGTAAAAGGCAAACATCGTTTTGGAGATGTCTGGCAACATGTATACAAAGACTTAAAAACATTCGGCGTTTTTTTTAGTTTCAAAAACCATACCTTTATTATTTGTATCCACGTAGTAAGTGCAGTCATTGGTCATTTAGTCTCTTGTATTTTATCTTAATTTTCCTTGAGTATAGTTGACACACAATGTTACCTTAGGTTCAGGTGTACAACATAGGGGTTTGACAAGTTGTGCGCCGCTACATTTATGGCAGCTCTATTCACAACAGCCCAGATACAGAAGCAGCCTAAGTGTCCCCCCACAGACAAATGGGTCAGGAAGATATGATACAGCCGAGGATGATATAGCCTCAAAAAGGACGATATTGTGCAGTCTGAGGCAACATCGATTAGATGCATAGGACTTTACCTTCTGAGATTAGCAACCAGATGTGAACAGATATGCTGGGACTTACAACACAGAAAAAGGTAAAAAAATATAAAAACAGATCAAAAGCAGTTGGTAAAGAAACAGATATGTACTTACACAGGTATATATGTACATGTATGCTAACTTCCAGTAATCTGCTAAAACACTGTTTCCGTCATCTGTTAAAATGCTATGAGGTCATTAAAAATGCTACTCAAGGGCGCCTGGGTGGCTCAGGTGGTTAAGCGTCTGCCTTTGGCTCAGGTCATGATCCCAGAGTCTTGGGATCAAGTCCCGCATCAGGCTCCCTGCTCAGCAGAGAGTCTGCTTCTCTGCCCCATCCCCTGGCTCATGTGCCTTCTCTTTCTCCCCCTTGCTCATTCTCTAAGTAAATAAGTAAAATCTAAAAAAAAAAAAAAAAAAATTATACTCAAACTACATAAGGATACAGATAAATGACAGATTTTTTAGTAAAATAGACTAAATAACAATACCATCTTTGATTTAAAAAAAAACCCATGTCCATTTATGCTCAGATATATACATGTACATATATACATATATATAGAACAATATGCCTAAATTTTTAACAGTAAATGGTAAAAAATTATAAGTAGTTTCTGATGACTTCTGTTACTTCCAATCTTTATATAAGTATCTTCCAAACTTTATCTAGAATAAACATGTATCCCTTACGAATTCTGAAGAAACAATAAACACCAAGTGGTTTTTTTTTCCATTTTATTTATTTTTTCAGCGTAACAGTATTCATTGTTTTTGCACAACACCCAGTGCTCCATGCAAAACGTGCCCTCCCTATTACCCACCACCTGTTCCCCCAACCTTCCACCCCTGACCCTTCAAAACCCTCAGGTTGTTTTTCAGAGTCCATAGTCTCTTATGGTTCGCCTCCCCTTCCAAATTTTTTTTTATAAAGTACTCATGAAAGAAATTGAGGAAGACACAAAGAAATGGAAAAATGTTCCATGCTCCTGGATTGGAAGAATAAATATTGTGAAAATGTCCATGCTACCTAAAGCAATCTACACATTTAATGCAATCCCTATCAAAATACCATCCATTTTTTTCAAAGAAATGGAACAAATAATCCTAAAATTTATATGGAACCAGAAAAGACCTCGAATAGCCAAAGGAATATTGAAGAACAAAGCCAAAGTTGGTGGCATCACAATTCCAGACTTCAAGCTCTATTACAAAGCTGTCATCATCAAGACAGCATGGTACTGGCACAAAAACAGAAACACCAAGTGTTTTTAAAATGTCACAGCAAAGGTCTGTGTCAAATCAGGGGTTTCTGTTCAGCAGGAGCGAGTCTGGAAAGCCCACAGTAAAGGCTTCCTCCTCTAAGGGATACCAGCTGAAGCAGAGCCAAGACAAGAAGGTACCGAAGACTCCATGCTTGCACGTTCCTGGTGCCCTAGATAGGAATAATTGGGACATACAAAGTCATGATAATGGCTAGATAAATGCGTTACCAGCAGGGACAGACCTAGTCCCATGTCTGCTAAGAGGAGATGTGGTAGTTGCTCCAGTTTCAACAACTCCCCAAAAAAAACCAGCATGAAGGATGGTCTGACAGGCAACCCTGTAGCTTATCATACTGACCAGCTGCTCCTCCGCAGGTGCCAAACCCACTCAGCAGGGACAAGGGCTGTGAAGGACAAGGTCACCAGAGGTGCCTCGGAGGTACAGAGCAGGGACGGGGTCCTCGTGGACGCTTCATCTGGGTTCAAGCCATAGGAGAATTTCAAATAGAAACAAAGGAGCAGGGAGCTCTGAAGAGAGCTGAGGTGCGATGTGTCCAGACGGTTTCCCAGTTACAAGTCGGAAAGCGAGAGCAAGGAAGTCCATGGCAAAGTGCACGACCAGCACACTGTGGGTCTACTAGAAGAAGAAGGTGCTTCCAGAGAACAAATCTCTCAGCATGTCGAGAATTAGAGACCTCCAGCCCTGGTGGAGACGGTCAGAAAGCGGATGCTAGTGGACAAGACAGGGCAGTCTGAAAAGAAACCTAAGAAAGAGATTTAAACAAGAAGCAGAAAGGGTCCTCAGTTGTCTCTTGTCCAGAAAATAGATTACATTGTTCAGAACGGCTCCTCAGAATTTTATGAAGATTTGCAATCGTGAGACAAAAGTACTGACTCGGGGAAAACGTATACTTTCAACCTGCTTCGTCTACTCCACCGCTTCTTCATGACTTCTAAGAATAAAGTTCTGAGAATAGAATTCAAACTCTTTAGATAGGAAACAAAGGGGGCAAAGGGCTAATACACTTTTGAACAAGCAAGTTATATTTTGAAGTCATTTTTAAAAAATGAAATCACCACTTTTGCACATCTGCATACAATTACCAGAAGCAAGTAATCTACCACTTGCATAAAGCCAGCTAGATGTTTCCTACATATTCTTCTATCCATCAAACATTAAGGCCCTGATACACACACACACACACACACACACACACACGCTGGAGAGTTTTCCATGTAATGATCTAGGACAGGGTTTTTCAACCTTACCATATTGACACTCAGGCAGACTAAGATTTTGCTGTGGGAGACCGCCCTGCTCATTGCGTGATGTGCTGTATGCCTGGTCCCCACACACTATAGCCCATTAGCAATCTCCATGCTTGCAGCTATGACAACCAAAAATGTCCCCATTCTCCTCACTGTAGAACCACATACCTACTGGTATTTTGACGACTTAATGGGATAGTCAGAGGTCTGGACACTGCAAATAGTCGGTGGGGACTTTATAAAGCTCAGCGATTTGCTTAGAATTGAATTCAAAAAGAGTAACAATGTGCTTTTTAGCTGTCTACTGTGATTTAACCTAATTTGAGTAAATTTAAAATCTACCAGAGGGTGTGTTGAAGGGTGAATCTTTTATCATAAAAATAAGATCTTCTCATAAATTTTACAGAAAGTTTCAGTTATTCCTTTATGTGTCCATGGTTGGCAAGAAAAGTACATGCTAGAAGGCAGAAGTATAAAACCCTGTTGCTGACACACACTGCTCCATAATTAGCAGGTTTAGATTATGTTATAATGAGCATATGTATATATTATCAATGGATTTACCATTACGTGCATACAAAAATGCTCTCCTTGGAGAAAACATTCATTAAATATGAATAAAGGGGATGCTGCCACAATTGCTTAAAGTAACTATGGAAATGTGTTTAAATCTTGATTCCACATTCTAATCTCTACCCAGATCTCTTTTGTTAAAAAAAATCTACTTTCTCAGGGGCACCTGGGTGGCTCAGTGGATTAAGCCTCTGCCTTCGGCTTAGGTCATGGTCTCTGGGTACTGGGATCGAGCCCCAGTTGGGCTCTCTGCTCAGCAGGGAGCCTGCTTCCCCCTCTCTCTCTGCCTGCCTCTCTGCCCACTTGTGAGCTCTCTGTCTCTCTGTCAAATAAATAAAGTCTTTAAAAAAAAAAAAAAACAGAAAAACAAAAAACTCTCTTTTTCTCAGCTCTAACATGAAGTTATACACTTTAGATGCCAAGAACCTTTTGAGATTTCTTCCTATGTGAATTATCCTTGCATCATAAATGCACCAAGCATTAAGGATACATTCATGCAGCAAGGTTAGGTTAGAACAGATAGAAAAATTAGGAAATGTAAGGCTGTATTGTAAAAATTTTATTCCTCAAAAAAACAAAATCAGGGGCCCCTGGGTGGCTCAGTCAATTAAGCATTTGCCTTCAGCCCAGGTCATGATCTTGGGGTCCTGGGATCGAGCTCAGGCAAAAGGGCTAATACATTTTTGAAAAAATAAGTTATATTTTTAAGTCATTTTCTAAAAATGAAATGACCATTTTTGTGCATTAGCATATAATTATCTGAAGCAAGTAATCTACCACTTGTATAAGCAAGCTAATATTTTTCTACATATCCTTCCATCCATTAAACATTAAGGTCCTGATATATATGCATCTAATATCAGAGAGTTTTCTACATAATGATCCAAGACAGGGTTTTTGTCTACCCACAGTCTGAATGAGCCCAATGCAGGACTTGATTCCATGACTCTGAGATCATGACCTACGCTAAAGGCAGAAACTTAAGCGACTGAAGCCACCCAGGCACCCCTGAAAATTTTTTTTAAGATTCTATTTGAGAGAGAGGGAGAGAGAGAGTACAAGCAGGGGGAGGGGTAAGGGGAGAGGGAGAGGGACCCCACTGAGGGTGGAGTCCAATTCGGGGCTCAATCCTAGGACCCCAGGATGCTGAGATTATGACCTGAGCTGACATCAGATGCTTAACTGGCTGAGCCACCCAGGGGTTCCAAATCCTAACTTCTTGATGATTATGACTTTCTTACTCAAATCTGAAATTATCCTTATTCTAATTCCAACACCTAGATCAGTAGAGGGCCCACAAGCAAATGTTTAACAGATGTGTGCTGATGAATGAATGAAGTGTTGCTGAAAGAGAATTAAGACCATTGCACAGTAAAGCAGGATGTCAGGAGGATTTGCACAAGGAAGATGGCCCATAAAATTGGGAAGACTGAAGTGTTTAGAAAGGAACAAGGAGAGCATGTTAATGGTGAGAATGGAGAATTGCAGAAGAATGGGAAGAATTTGAAAGACTGGCCAGGGCCAGCTCTACAAGATGAAATGTGTGAGTGAGAAGAAGGCTCCTCTCTGGGCCAGTGCAGCTCTGGTGCGACCTCTATTTATAGTGAAGCACGGGTTGCCTGGGTGGCTCAGTCGTTAAGTGGCTGCCTTCGGCTCAGGTCATGATCCTAGGGTCCCGAGATTGAGGCCCACATCGGGTTCCCTGTTCAACAGGAAGTCTGCTTCTCCTTCTCCCACTCCCCCTGCTTATGTTCCCTCTCTCTCTGTGTGTCTCTCTCTGTCAAATAAATAAATAAAATCTTTAAAAAAAAAATATGTGAAGCACAGGTGAGATTTCAGCCTCTGCTTGTCGAGGATCAGGAGACTTGGGCGGTGCACGCACTGCACAACCATCTCAAACAGCCCTGAGGTGGCTCCCTGAGAGGAAGCCGAGGATTTCATTTTTCAGGCAGGTGCCTAGGACCTGATTCCACTGGGTTAAACGGCTGCCATAAGCAAATGCTTTCCTCGCCGCTCTCAGAAGTTCCTTTTATTTACCCTTACACTTCTAGATCTCAAGCTAACAGAACAGCACACCATGGGGTTTGAATCTCAGGCTCTGCTGCTTATGTGACCTTGGGTTAGTTAAATTTAACCTCTTTGTGCTTCAGTTTCTCCATCAGTAAAACGGGGATGATGACAGTTGCCTCACCACCACGAGAAGCAGGTTGAATGATTGTGTGTGAGACCCTCAGCACAGTGCCAGGCTCCAGGCAATACCTAATGAGGGCCCTAGATACCATACACCTGGCTGTGTGATGCCTATGTTTCCAGTGTGATGCATTTGGAAAGCTAGTTATTCAAAATGAAAATAGCTTTTTATGCCACTTGTGAGCACGGAATTATACATCCTTGTACTTTAAATTACCTATTTTGTTGAGTACCGGAATTTGGTGCTACTTTTTTAGCTAACAAAATAACTAATATTAGAACACTTTTGAGAAGCAGAAACTAGGAGAAAGCATTTAGATTTTTTCCTATGTTCATAATTGCACAGCCTCTTCTCTTCTCCTGGAAAGAACCCCAGAAGATGGTTAGCATTGTCTTCCCAACTCACAAATGGAGAAACTGAGACTCAAGCTCATGGAAGGACTGGCTGGAGAGCACACAGAAATAGTGGTAGAGCTCAAAGAGGCAGTTCAGATACTGAAGCGTCTATCAAGAGCTTCTACAAGGAGCAATGACCAAGAAAAAGAATTCAATGTTATCAGTGCAAAATTAGGTACAGCACTCTGGAACGATCCTGTGCAAGCCAGAGGTCTGGAAGCTTTAAACTTTATTCACTGTAAGACAGTTGCTGCTCTGGCTGAGGTCAGGATGAAATAATTACATTCAAATGCACTGTTGACAGAGCATGTGGGGCCCTGTGCCAGGTGCTGTACTGGACTCCCATCTTCGCCTAACCTCATGCTTTCCTCTCCCCAGCATCATGATAACAAACTGGGGTACGATGGTCAAGTTTCATGTGTCAGCTTGGCTAGGCTATAGTACCGTTATTAAACAAACGCCAAGCTAGGTATTGCTGTGAAGGTGTTAGGTAGATGCGGTTAACTTTTCCAATCAGTTGACTGTAAAGGAAATTAGCCTAGATAATGTGGGTAGGCCTCATCCAATCAACGGAAAGCTTTAAGAGCATAAACAGACTTCTGAGAGATGAAATTGTGCCCCAAAGCCATAACACAGTGGATGGAGCTAGAGAGTACAATGCTCAGCAAAATAACTCAGTCAAGGAGAGACAAATACCATATGATTTCACTCATATGCAGGATTTAAGAAACAAAACAGATGAACATGGGGGAAAAGGAGAAAGGCAAACCATAAAGCCGACTCTTTTTTTTTTTTTTTAAGATTTTATTTATTTATTTGACAGAGAGAGATACAAGTAGGCAGAGAGGCAGGCAGAGAGAGTGAGAGGGAAGCAGGCTCCCTGCCGAGCAGAGAGCCCGATGCGGGACTCGATCCCAGGACCCCGAGATCATGACCTGAGCCGAAGGCAGCGGCTTAAACCACTGAGCCACCCAGGCGCCCCATAAAGCCGACTCTTAACAATAGAGAACAAACAGGGTTGCTGGAGGAGAGCTGGGGGGGGTGGGCAGAATGAGCAATGGGAATTAAGAAGGCACTTGTGATGAGCACCAGGTGTTATATGTAAGTATGAATCACTAAATCCTACATATGAAACTAATATTACACTGTATCTTAACTAACTGGAATTTAAATAAAAACTTGGAAGGGGAAAAAAAAAAAAACAGAAAGCTTGCCTAAATTTCCAACCTGTTTGATTTTGCAAACTGCTGGTCTGCCCTACAGACTTCAGACTTGCCAGCCCCACAACTCTATAAGCCAACTTCTTAAAATAAACCATACATGCATGTGTGCATATATACATTTATACACACATATTTTTATACTTATAAATATATGTATTTATAAATGTTGTATCAATCTAAAAATATCTCTGTACATATACATATATATCTATATATCCCCTACTGTTCTAGTCTCCTGGAGAACCCTGACTGGTCTCTGGGCTTCCTCCTTCACAGGGCTTGGGTATGATCCGCTCTAAGCCAATTATGCAGTATGTCCCAACATCTGTCACAGCATGGGGCCGGTGCCAGGCTCTGGGAAGAGAGGCTGGCCCTCTGTTCCATGGTCAGGCATTCCTGCCCCACTTCCCATCACACATAGCCTCATGTGGTAAGCCCCCCACTATTAATCCTTAGCTTCATGCTTGCCGACCTCCCAACACCATGACCGTCTGCACCCCGCTGTGGTAGAGGGCGCACTGGAAACAACTCTAAAACAGGACAATCCAGGTCTCTGCTCTGCCCCCACCACGACTAATTCAGATGTCACAAGTTCAGCAAAAGGACTGAATCCCACTGTGGAAGCAATCTGCCCCGTACTGTTTTATTTCTTTTTTTTTTAATGTTTTAATTTTTTATTTAAGTTCTGGCTACTGAACATGCAGTGTCATGTTGGTTTCAGGAAATTTAGTGATTCATCTCTTACATACAACCGTGCACATCACAAATGTTCTCCCTAATCCCCATCCCCCATCTCGCCCATCCCCCACCCACCTCTCTCCATCAACCCTCAGTTTGTTCTCTATAGTTAAGTCTCCTATGGTTTGCCTTCCTCTCTTTTTTCCCCTTTCCCCATGTTCATCTGTTTTGTTTCTTAAATTCCACGATGTTTTTAAAGAATGTGAAGGGCACTTGGGTGGCTCAGTCAGTTAAGCATCCGTAAGGATGGAGCCTGCTTAAGATTCTCCCTCTCCCCACCACTTCTGGCACTCTCTAAATGAGTAAATGAAAGAAAGAAAGAGAGAGAGGGGAAGGAAAAGAGGAAGGGAGGGAGAGAAGGAAGGAGGGAGGAAGGAAGAAAGGAAGGAAGGCAGGAAGGAAAAAAGGAAGGAAGGATAGATGGATTTGAACCAACATTTAAAAAAAAATTCATTGGGTTTCACATCAAAATTTACCTTCTTCTTTAAAAGCACTGAATGCCTGGACTTCTCCCAGAAGACAGGGTTGTCGACTGCTCCCTTTAGGAGTCAGGGCTCATCTGTCTTTCCTCATCTCTAATATGTCCTCTTTTTATCACACCAGCCTCCTTCTTTTATTAAAGTTATCCACTTAAATCCTATAATCCATTCTTTTGGAGGGAAACTAAAAAGTATATTTGAAATCCTACCACCAGCCAAGAAAGAAGCACAGTTACTTGTATGAAGCCATTGGCCCATGGCTGGACCAGCACGCTAGGAGGGCTGGACCCAGTTTTCCCACCACTCTGTACCCCTCACATCCCAGCAGGAGCTCAGTGAGGGCTTGGCTGATCTGCAGCCTCCTGCTCTCCAGCCCATTCATTAGACATTAGCAGAGCCAAACAGGGGCGCACAGGGAAAAGATAGAAACTATTCATTTCTTCTAATTGCTAGCACTTCACACAACAGATTCAATGGGAGCATGAATGGAAAAATCTTGGCTGAGAGGACAATTAGGATTATATGGGGCCTTTGCTTTTAAACTCCTTCCACCTCACCTATGTACAGATGGTGCAAAAAAATTCGTCATTTGTCGGAGATGCTTTTAACGGGAACACTCGGGCAGATAGGAAAAGACTGTAATGAGTTATCTATATGATTATGAAACCACCTGAGAACAGTAACAAACTGCTCTGAAGTGCAGAGTACCTCACGGAGCTGGGAGAGAGAACAGGATCCCACTACGATGGACCTGCACTTCTGGCATCAGGCTTGGCGAAGCAAGGTACCTGTTTACCCTTCCTGCTCCCTTTCTGCTTTTGGTGAGCACGGACCATGGTGCCACAATACTGACTTTACTGCCATGGCCATTACCAGGTTGCATGGTGCCTGTACAAACATTAGATGAAGATGTCACATCCGTGTGGAAGATTTAGTACACAGTGCCTGTCCATCAGGGAGAGAAGTCCCCCCACCACCCCACTGTGGACACCTGGATTGGAGTGTGGACAGTACCATCATGCCAAGATGCAGAAAAGGCACCCCTACCTTGGATTAGATAGACCCCCTTGCAAAGGCACATGACCACGTGAGCAGAGCACAGGCTGAATTTTAGTGTCGACACGTCTTCCCGTCTGGATGCTTCTATGTGATACCAAAACCTACATAACCTTATTCAGCAGTCCTACCAGAGGTATAAAATATTGTAGTTTCTTGTCTATGAATAAGACACAGAAAAAGGAAGGATATAGAAAAGAAAGTTTTTTGGGTGGGTAGGTGATAAACATATTTTATGACAGATTCAAATGCTAAAATCAGTTGGTCACCTGTCTATTGGGCAATGACTGAGCAGCTAATAAATGCTAGTTAATGGGGAGTCAATGGTATCCCTCAGACACAAGCTCTCCAGAGACCAAGGGACAGGATGTGTCGGTAAGAGCTTAGCCAGTATAATGATTTCAGAGGAACATTTGGAAGATTGGGATTCCTGGCTGGTGGGACGGCTGCTGATGTTTAGGCACTGGATGCTTATACTCTCTATACTTCAAACTTGCAGGAATTTCTGAAGGCTTTCCCTGCCTATGCTGCTTAGAAGGTGCAACGCTGAAAAATGGGAATTAAAACCAATATATCCAGTTTTTGCAGTCACCTATTTCCTTAGAAAGCCCGGAGGAAGACAGCTAATTTTAAAAGGCAGGTACTGAAGTCCAGGATTACATGATGAAAAATGTTCCCTAAAATCAGTGCAACTGGCTCTATTAGTAAACAGAAAAGATTCATTTCTTCTTCTTGCATCATAGCAATCCAGATTCAGGAGGTCTGGGCCTGAAGCAAGAATGCAAGGGAGAAAATATTTTGAAAGTATTTTTAAGGGTACAATCCTATTTTTAGTTACTAAAAATGATCTCAGAAACCAGCAATTGGCCTCTTATTAACTGCTCTGCAAAATTCTCCAGATTCCATGTGAAGCAGCAACTACTTAAACATGTTAAGTTCCGTCCTCCTTTTCAAAATTTAATCCTGTGACGATTACGAGGGGATATTAATAATAATAATAGAAAATGGTTATTTAGGCATTTACTCTACGCCAGGCAGGCTTCTGTTCTGCTACAGCTTTTCTGCTCTGTTACGTCAGCTCTCTTAACCCTTCCAGTACCTCCTTTATCCTGATAAGGAAAATAAAGTAATTGGCCTAGTAAACCTTGAAATCAGGTAACGTGATGCCGCCAATTTTGTTTTTGTTTTTCAACATTTCCTTAGCAATTCGGGGTCTCTTCTGATTCCATACAAATTTTGGGATTATTTGCTCCAGCACTTTGAAAAATACCGGTGGAATTTTGATCGGAATGGCATTAAAAGTATAGATTGCTGTGGGCAGTATAGACATTTTAACAATGTTTATTCTTCCGATCCAAGAGCATGGAATGGTCTTCCGTCTTTTTGTGTCTTCTTCAATTTCTTTCATGAGCGTTCTGTAGTTCTTCGAATACAGATCCTTTACCTCTTTGGTTAGGCTTATTCCCAGTTATCTTATGGTTCTTGGTGTGATCACCAAGACAGTGTGGTACTGGCATAAAAACAGACACATAGACCAGGGGAACAGAGTAGAGAGCCCAGATATGGACCCTCAACTCTATGGTCAAATAATCTTCGATAAAACAGGAAAAAATATACAGTGGAAAAAAGACAGTCTCTTCAATAAATGGTGCTGGGAAAACTGGACAGCTATATGTAGAAGAATGAAACTCGACCATTCTCTTACACTGTACACAAAGATAAAACTCGAAATGGATAAAAGACCTCAACGTGAGGCAGGAATCCATCAGAATCCAAGAGGAGAACATAGGCAGTAACCTCTTCGATATCAGCCACAGCAACTTCTTTCAAAAGATGTCTCCAAAGGCCAAGGAAACAAAAGAGAAAATGAACTTTTGGGACTTCATCAAGATCAAAAGCTTCTGCACAGCAAAGGAAACAGTCAACAAAACAAAAAGACAACCCACGGAATGGGAGAAGATATTTGCAAATGACAGTACAGACAAAAGGTTGATATCCAGGATCCATAAAGAACTTCTCAAACTCAACACACACAAAACAGATAATCATATCAAAAAATGGGCAGAAGATATGAATAGACACTTCTCCAATGAAGACATACAAATGGCTATCAGACACATGAAAAAATGTTCATCATCACTAGCCATCAGGGAGATTCAAATTAAAACCACATTGAGATACCACCTGACACCAGTTAGAATGGCCAAAACTAGCAAGACAGGAAACAACGTGTGTTGGAGACGATGTGGAGAAAGGGGAACCCTCTTACACTGTTGGTGGGAATGCAAGTTAGTGCAGCCACTTTGGAGAAGAGTGTGGAGACTCCTGAAGAAATTAAGAATAGAGCTTCCCTATGACCCTGCAATTGCACTGCTGGGTATTTGCCCCAAAGATACAGATGTAGTGAAAAGAAGGGCCATCTGTACCCCAATGTTTATTGCAGCAATGGCCACGGTCGCCAAACTGTGGAAAGAACCATGATGCCCTTCAACGGACAAATGGATAAGGAAGATGTGGTCCATATACACAATGGAGTATTATGCCTCCATCAGAAAGGATGAATACCCAACTTTTGTAGCAACATGGACGGGACTGGAAGAGATTATGCTGAGCGAAATAAGTCAAGCAGAGAGAGTCAAGTATCATATGGTTTCACTTATTTGTGGAGCATAACAAGTAACATGGAGGACATGGGGAGATGGAGAGGAGAAGGGAGTTGAGGGAAATTGGAAGGGGAGATGAACCATGAGAGACTATGGACTCTGAAAAACAACCTTAGGGTTTTGAAGGGGCGGGGGGTAGGAGATTGAGGAACCAGGTGGTGGGTAATAGGGAGGGCACGTATTGCACGGAGCACTGGGTGTGGTGCAAAAACAATGAATACTGTTACGCTGAAAAGAAATTTTTAAAAAAGTGAAAAAAATAAAAATAAATTAAAAATAAATAAATAAAAAGCAACTTCTAAAAAGAAAAAAAAAAAAAAGGTAATTAGCCTAGAATCCCAGAGATAATTTAGTGGTAGAGCTGGGATTTGAACCAAGGCTGTCCAGCTCCAGAGTCAGGCTGCCAAGCACTACACTTTCCAGCTTCTAGAACAACCATCACCTTTCTATTTCACTTTCCACGCTGAATTATAAATATTGCTTTAGGTGCCCAACTGTCCCACGGGGTCATGTGCTCCTTAAAGACAAAGACTCTCCACCCATTAGGGGGGCTGCTACACAGTAGGCACCAGTAAATATGTGCTAAATAAATGAATGAATGTACGTCTGCTTAAAACTATGTGTAGCGCCTACTAAAGGAACTTACCACATAGGCCACAGGAAACAGGCAAAACTAAGTAAAACATGTCAAGTTGGGAGGAAAGAAAATTCTACATGGTTAAAAGCAAGCAGTAGAAGGGTTTTGTCAAAGTGATCGAGGTGTTTGAGAAGGATCACTTCTGGGCTCACCCTGTTAATCCAAGTAGCAGGAAGCCAGTGGCTGAGAAAGGGGCAATTTCTCTTGCACAGGCCAGACCAAAACTACATGGAAGAGGGGCAGGAATGGAAGCGACAAAATATTCCCGCCACTGTCCACTGCAATCCCACTAGAGGACATCTCCCTTTTCCAGAATGTTGGGAATGATTGCAAGATGCCAGCAAGGATCTAATTTTACAATGGCCGTAAGAGTGAGTGAATGAATGTGAGTGTGTGTTTGTGTGAGTGTGTGTGTGCTTAGAGGTGGGGAAGTAGAGGCAGCGAGAATGAATACCAGACTTTGTAAGGCATGGGCTGTAAATGAATGTGGCCAAAACACTGAAAATAGAATACAAAAGTTAACTACAGTACTCTGACCAAGAAACCCAAAGGAACAATTCAGAGATGTACAGAGAACACAATCAAACTAGTCAATGCAATCAAAACACAACCACAAATGCAAAATTTTTTCCTGTTCTGTTCTCACAGAAACCAGATATAAAAAAATCCCAAACTAGCTTTTATTCTTCGCCATCTGAAGAGGGTTGCTTGTTACTTGTAAAGCTTTAGAAGGAATTATAAATGCAGAAAATGAGACATTATCACCCAAAGAAATAAATACAATGTCCTCTTCATGGTAAATTCTGAAGGACATATCAAACCTTGAAGGAAACCTCATTCCAGTCACCACTGTCCTGCTTCCCTCCCTAGCATTCCTTAAAACGAGGCCCACAGTGACTGATCACAAGTTCCAGTGTGGGACACCGGAACCGTAGCAGCGCCTGTGGCCTTCCAGTAGTGGACTTGCCCATTGCTGCAATCACTACGCCGTTACTGGTGTCTGTCAAGCCACTCCCACCAAATAATTCCTTCTCCAAACAAGAGCTGGAGTGATTTTTTTAAAAATTCATATGTCAGATTATGCCATCCTTGTTTAAATATTTCCATTGCATTTATAATAAAAAAAACCATTAGCACACCTACAAGACCACATAACTGGCTCCTGCTTCTCTCATCTTAGATCACACACTGTCCTCTAGCCTACAGGTGCCCTTTCTGTAATTCAACACCTTGAAGAAGTTTACACCAGCTAGTTCTTCATAAAATGGCGTTTCCCAACATCTTTTTCTCTCTTCTCCTTAGCATTCAGACTTCACCTCCACAAGAGACCTGACCATTCACTCTGTTGTTTTTTTTTAATATTTTACTTTCACCATCTAAACTTATCTGGATCTCTGAATTCTTTATTATTGTTTTATCCATTAGGGTCCAAGCAAGACATAGATATTACAAGCAAACTGAGCTGTGGCAGCATCTCCTACCAAAGGGGCTAATTACAGAAGTGGAGGCAGCGTGTGGGGAAAGTACAACTCAATGCAGTCCCCAGGGCCTAGGAACAATGAAGGACATTATTACCCTTGGGCCTGGAGGGACAAGGGAGGGCGCAGACAGCAGTGCAGAGAAGGAAAGCACAGAGAAGGAAAGCATTTTGTATTTCGAGGACCACCTGGTAGGAGCTGTGACCTTCAGAAGCTCATTCAGCCAACCCACAAAGACTCCAAAGAGAGAAAGCTAGAGACGAGATGACCCAAAGTCCCTCCTCCTTGTCCTCTGATTTTCAGCAGCAGCTCCCCATTTGCCAAGTTCAACAACAAGAGGGCAAGGAGTCTATGGACGAAGACCAGGGATCAGCACTTTTCTTCTGTAAAGGATCAGACAGTAAGTGTTTCAGGTTTTTCAAGCCGTACGGTCCCTCTGGCAACTCCCTGGATCTGCTCCTGTAGGGTAGAAAGCACCCATAAGTGTACAGACATAAATGGGTATAGCTGTGTGTCAATGAGACTTTATGTACAGACAACTGAAATTTGAGTTTCATAGAATTTTCACATGTCATAAAATTGTCTTTGGAATTTTTTTTTTTCATCCAACAAAAACTACAAAAATCATTCCTGGCTTATAGGCCTTACAAAAATCACTGCCGAGCCAGATTTGGCCTGTGGGCCATAGTTTGCCTGTCCCTGATGTAAACCATTCAGACCAGTCTCCCAGGCAGAATAGAGCCGAGAAGGATAGATGTCGGAGCTGAAGCAGCAAATGGAAATGCGCAGCACCTCTGTCTTGCCACAACTGACCAAAAGTACCAGGAGAGCAGTGACCTAACTGTATCCCCAACACTCTGTATGGAGCCTAGATATAGTAAGTGCTCAATAAAAATCTGTTAAATGACTCATCACATGAGTCTCCTGTTGGGATTCTTCACATGGTCAAAATCATTATAACTACAAGAGTCCTTAAAGTCACACTAAATCACATTCCCTAAAAACATTTCTGGAGCATTATCACCTGACATTCAGGCTTTTGTCAGACAAACAAAGAGTGGATCTGGAGTCCTCAAAAGATCTGCAGACAGGAAGCGGATGCAGGCGTTAGAGGAATGTGCATCCCCTCTTAATATATCACCCAGGTTTAGGGCCCCAAGGCTTCCATCCAAAGTCTGATTGCAGTAAGAAATGATACAAAGAAAGAAAAAGAATATTTTCCTTTGCCTTAAGCCAAAGGCAGCTCTGGGACTGAGCCTGAGGGAATCTGTATGCTTGACTATCGATTCGCCTTCTAATCAAAATGGATAAATGCGCCCACTCGGGCTGCAGCTAGACAAAGAATGATGGACGCAGGTGGGGAGTTCCTGGACAAGTTTAGGTCTTTTTGCTTTTAACACAAGAGCAGTCTTGGCCCGGGTATGTGGATGTTTCCAGGAGCTGGGGGAAAGCTCTTTTTTGTTATTTAGTGCCACTCAGGGAAAACCCTAAATTCATAATATCTATCTCCAGTTTTCACAGCAAGTCACTATCCAGAGAAACAATAAGCATATACTTCATGAATGAAAAGAAGAAGAGATGTACCCTGACTTACACCACATTAAAAACTAAGGATTTTTTCTGCTAATAACAATAATAGCTAATGTGCTAATTATAGAACTTATGTGTCATGTACTACTCTCAGAGCGGTCCATATATTAATTCATTTCATCCTTCTATCAGACTTACCAGGAAGGAACTATTATTATTCCCATTTTATAAATTAATAAACTGAGGTGCAGAGGAGCAAGAAATTTCCACGGTCATTCAGCTACTAAGCAGCAAGAAGACATCTGATGACCCAGGGAGTCTTAGAAACTATGCTATTCTACCTATTTCTCCATTATATGATCAGTCCACCAAAAGATCTGCCCGGGAGATGCATCCAGTTCAAAACCAATTAGGAAATGACACCACCCGTGGATTCAAAGAGTTTATACTCAAGATTCAACACAAGAGTCTCACAAAAGCTAGGCTAGGAGATTACACATTACATCATCAAAGAATTGCCTTCATGGCTGAATGCAATTTAGCATGGGTTTACGCAGTATCTACCGTGCATTCTAAAGGGATGTGAGGTGCCTCTGGGAACACAAGCAGGATATGACAAGGGCCCATTAAAAGAGTAACATAGGTGAAACAGCCAGTCCATGCAAGACCAAAAAAAGATCACCAAATGCCAAACTAAGCACTTGTTTGCATTTCTTTTGTGAAGAATTAACCCTCCTTAGCACCAGATGAGCCCCCAAAATCATCTCTATTAATAAAGTTTGAATCCACTGTGCCCAGGTAGGATAATTAAAATTCTGTATGAACACCCATGAATATTCTTCACATGTGCATTTGAATTAAGCTCACTGATTTCTGGTGATGTTTGGTGATAAGCCTACAGGAAACTAACGAAGCGAAAAACCATTGAAATCAATGTTTTTGGAGCTCTGTATATCAAGAGTACAAAAATGAATCAACAAGTGCCCTAATTTTACAGTAATCAAATTAATTAATTCAACTTATTGCTGTGAACTGCATCCTTGGTCCCCTGTAAAGTGTTTCTGAGGAAATTGGCTGGAGAGGTGTGTTTTAAGTGAGAGCAGAGAAATGAAGCATTGTTGTCCGTCTCTGTCTCTGGAGGCTGCAGATGTGGATAATACATAGAACCCTAAGGGAAGTGTCCCCTTGGAATGAAGAGAGCAACAGATGTGCAGCATTCGGTGACTCCACAGCATGGGTCCCAAGAGTACTTCACATTTACATACACTGGCCATTTGAGTGCGTCCATGCAGAGCCCCTCTGAACAAGGAAGCCTCTAAAAGCCTCTTCCAAACTGCCCTCAAGTTCCTTCTTTTCCTTGTGATAACATTGGCCAGAATTACACCACTGTCCTGTACAGATGGAAAACCTAGGTTAATAGAACTCTGAATTCACCAGCAATGCCTTTCTGCCTATGGCATTTTTCTTTATATCTACCTACCCACTCTTTCCCTTCTGTTTTAGATAAAATTGGTACCACCTTACTTTCCCAGATCTCTAGAGAACACAGTATCCTGCAGAGATTTTCTTAATTCCTAGTGGGTTTTTGCCTCAAGGTCACAATGGGTCCACCAGACGTCTTCCACATCCTAGATGAGACTTTAGCTCACGCTGCATCATTCTCCGCTCTGTGCCAGCCCAGTCGGGGATTTCAGACACTGTGATAACCCCAACCATGCATCAGGATGTGTGACAGACTTTACTTACGACTTTAAAACACAGCTATATACCTAAGTTTGATGATTAGACTTTTTCACGTTCAAATATCCCTCAGCCAGCCTAACACTGGGCATTTCTCCCTGCCTACTTCTCCTCCTAAATTCCATCCTTCTACCATCCTATCTTGTCTCATTCACTTACTTCTGCCCATTCCTCTGTCCACTCTTCTCTCTTTCAACCACTTCTCTAACATTTTTGTTCACTGCATAGAAAAATACATTTATATATCTGTTTACTATTTTTCTTACAGACCTTGCCTATGAGTCTTCACTTTTCCCTGAATAATTCCTAAACAAAAATGGTTTCCTCACTGAAAAGAACTTTGGTGCCAGCATTAAAATAATGATTGTCTTTAACCCCTACAATCTATTAATATTATACTCTTATACATATATAAACATTAACAGTGTTAAAATACATAATCATTTTAACTGTAATGCAGATTTTCATTCAATTTAACATACAAATAAATGTGGCATGGTCATTTTCATTCTAGAAATTTAACATATTTCTTCTTAACGTGACAAAGCTCAGCTTGTTTACAGGACAGTGAATAGCTGAAGTTGCATATTAACAGAAATTTGTTCTTTACATCAATTCTGCAAAATTCACGACTATAATCATTTTGGAAAGAAGTCTGCTACTGCTGGGGTCAGATGTAAATTCTAGAACAAGCTTTCTTCTTTGGGTGAACCGCCTCCATGAACTTCCCAAAACAGCAATCCCTTAACCCCTCAAGGGTCCTCGATGACACTGGCCCTTTGAGAGTCCCAAATCTGTGGCATCAACCACCCAATCAGATGAATGACTCCCATGGGACTTTTTTACATGTACTACATAGCTTTAAACACAGAGTTAACCTTGACATAACCTAAGAGTGAAAGGTATCTTTCCAATGGAAGGATCACATTGTCATCCCTTCTCCATCCAGAGATGGGCCCCTTTGTTATGAGGCTTTGTCCCATCTCTCAGCTGGGTTTCGATCCATGTGCCTAAATCTAGCAACAAGTATTTAAAAACCCTGAGTTCTGCACTGGGGTTACAGAAATTTTGACAATTCTGGCTCATGGGGGAAAAAAACAAATGAATATTCATAGAGAGATGCAAAGATATACATCACCTACATAATTTTTATCATATATAGATAAGACATATTAAATAATTTTAACTAGAATAAGATATACTAATTTTTACCCAAATAATAACACATTTTGTGGCATTAGTTTTGTTTTTGAGGGGACCTTTTTTACTGAGTATTTACAACAAATAAATAATCTTCCCTTAATAACACAGTGACCTTATTTTCAGAAGTACATAGCACCTCATGACAAAAAAAAAAAAAAAAAAAAAAAAAAACACTAAGAATAAGCAGAATAGAAAGCGCTTCACATGTTCTCACTGACAAAGTGGAAGAGCAAGGAGAAAATTCAACATGGAAGCAATAACCTGGCAGGACAGCTGGGCACAAAAGCAAAGAGGAATGGAATACTGATAAAATAATTTTTACCCATCTCAAACATGGGCTCAACTCCAGGTTCATAACCAGAACATTAACTGGAATATGATCATGAACTCACGCCAGTATGCCTCTCTGAGATGTAAAATGGACTGTCCACTTCTAATTCCCAGGGAAAGCCAGCATTTGCCATGTATTAGATATTTTACCATAAAGACTCAAACTAAACATGACAACTGACTTCAAGTACACAATTTCCTAAGAATTCTGAGATTTGGCATGGGGAATTTTGCTTTTTAGTGTGGGAAACACAATTCACTAAAAGAGAAACTAATTTGTTAATCAACAGGCCTGAGTCTTGATTATCAATTAAACAGACTCTAAAAACATCTAAATAGATGCTAAACATATCTATGCAGATGGCCTCATTCAGTCCACAAATCTCAAGAGAGAAAACTCGAGCTCATTCATGGAAATTTTATCTCCTACAAAGTTAAGGAGACATGACATTGAATGCAATTGGTCTCTTGAAAAGAATAACACTGATATTTGCATGAAAAATAATTTAAGAAAACTGAGTTTAGATGATGGTAGACTGGAACAGGGGTACTGCAGCAGAACTTAAAAATGAAGCTCTACCCCTTTTATAGGCAAAATTCTACAGTATTCTTAACTTATGTAAGCACAAAATATTTAATATTATCTTTAAAAATGCACTCCTTCCCAAGCAAGATTCCTATTGACCTCAATGGAACTTCTAAAATTGAAATAACTTTAGGGATGATTTTATGTATGATGTTAACACAGTAACTGAAAGGTCATCAAGTCTTTAAAAATTTTCCGATTGTATCACCAACATATGTTCATCACAATTTCTCTTTCAGGGGTCACCTCATGGGAAATGCTAGGAAGTTTCTTTTTAATCGTTCACAAGATTTCATATCTTTATTACACTAAAATCTTTCCTTTTAAGGCCATACCAAAAATTGTTCCAAAAAGATAAGAATAACACTTTGAAATATAAATACTTCTTGGCTAAATTAAAATGGGTCCTCTATAAACACATGAACAATTAAAATGTACTTCTAATAAGTGTCTCTTTCATGCACAGACATGGGCCACCTTGGACAATAAAGAATATTTTTCTCAGAGTTCTATATCTGTGAAGTTTGCCACGTGGGACAAGATGCAAATTTAGCTGGGCTGTTTACCGATTACTCCACAGTGTTTATAAATAGCTTCCATACCCAATCAACGGCTTTTCCCTGCTTAACAGGTGTTAGAGTAGGAAGGAGTTGGGGAAAGACACAATGGGGCTGTCACATGATTATAGACTTTTGGTCTCTGGAAGTGGTGCTACCTTCCAAGGAACCACACAACTTTCTAAGCAGGGAGCATTAGCTGGCTCTTTCCTATTTTCCTAAATCATCGTTTTTGCTTTCTCTCTCTTTTGGCCATGTGAGGTTGGCTGACATATGGTCAATGACAGAATTTTTCTAGAACTTTGGCAGGATTACCTTTTTATTCTTTTGAAGCATAAAATGGTAAACTTTTCAAATCAATGGAGAGAGAATGAGTTTTTAAGGGAATAGTCTGAAAATCTGCTAGTTTGGAAAAAGAAAATCAAATTAGAATCTTACCCTAATATACAACACACCCAATAAATTCCAAGTGGATTGAAGAAATAGTGTGTAAATGATAGAGCACAGGTAAATATTTAACTTATCTGGTAGAAAGATTTTCTTTAAAAATACAAATAAAGTGGTAGGAGAAAAAAAACTTATTTTTTCAAAGAATGCAGTTATAGTTTTTTAATACTAAGTTGTAATTACAATTAAGATAATTTTTCTAGGGGCACCTGGGTGGCTCAGTGGGTTAAGCCCCTACCTTCGGCTTACGTCATGATCTCAGGGTCTTGGAATAGAGCCCCATAATGGGCTCTCTGCTCAGTGGGGAGCCTGCTTCTCCTCTCCCCTTCCCCCGCCTGCCTCTCTGCCTACTTGTGATCTCTGTCTACCAAATAAATAAATAAATAAAATCTTTTTAATAAATTAAAAATTAAAAAAAGAAAAAATAATTTTTCTACCCGTAAAAATTTCACTCTCACATATGAAAATTTAGAAACCACAAAGAGTAAAAGCAAAAAAAAAGTTTAAATCATCTGCAGTACCACTCAAGAGACAGCCACTTTCAATGTTATATATGTCCTCCTATTTCATCTGTATTATATTATATTTAAAAAGATAACATATATACAGTATGCCAATAGGAATGTACTTGGAGGTAGTTGGAGAGGGAGTACAACCCCAAAGTCCAGGTACAAAGTGTGTAACACAGACCTGAACCACTTATGATTTGACATTCACAATGGCCATAGCAAATCATCCATGAATGAACATACAACCCAGCTGAAAACATAAGGTTGCTGGTACTTCCAAAAAGTCCACCTTAAAAACACCTGTGTTTTTTAGCCATCTGTGATGGGAAGGGAAGACACGGTACAGAACCAAGACATAAAGAGAAACTGAATTCTACTTTGAGCCCTGAAGTCCAGAGCCTGAAGCCAGTGCTACCCCAGAACTTCAAGCTGTAAGTCAACACATTTCATTTCTCTTGAATTGGTTACCAGTTATGTTTAGTTTCCTATCACTAGTAACTGAAAAAGTGTTACCAGACTCATTTGTGGGTAGGAGATTAAAATAACTCCCATGCTGGCTCCTGGGTGGCTCAGTTGGTTAAGCATCTGATTCTTGATTTCAGCTCAGGTCATAGTCTGAGGGTCATGAGATTGAGACCCCACACAACAACAGACTCCACACTCAGTGGGGAGTCTTCTTGAGATTCTCCTCTGCCCCCACCCCCGCTCATGTGTGCACTCTCACTCTCCAATAAATAAGACCTTTCAAAATAAAGAAATAAATAATAAAAAACAAAATGACCCCCATGATGGCAGGTTTCTAATAACCAACATCTTTTTCACCAACAGCTTCCATTGTCCTCAGCTTAAAACTATCAAAGTCCCATTTCTGGAGATGTGGGTTCACATACTCATGTCTGAAAATTAGAACAAGAGTGATCTGAAGGAAAATCTCAAGGAGATAAATAGATGACAGTCTGCAAAAACAGAGCCATGTTCTATAAGTGAATGACAAATTTGGGGGGACATATGTAGGAATTTCGAGCGCAGTTCAGGGTTTGGCCTGTTTTCCTCAGAATATATGACAATTGGGACCTGACACCGTGACAGAACCTATGTCTGCTACTCATATCCTTTGCCTCATCTCCTCACTCTGAGAATATCTCATACCCACAGCTATGGCTGAAGGAGTTCAAAAATGCAAAAGAAGGGGCGCCTGGGTGGCTCAGTGGTTTAAGCCGCTGCCTTCGGCTCAGGTCATGATCTCGGGGTCCTGGGATCGAGTCCCACGTCCGGCTCTCTGCTCTGAAGGGAGCCTGCTTCCCTCTCGCTCTCTCTGCCTGCCTCTCTGCCTACTTGTGATCTCTCTCTGTCAAATAAATAAATAAAATCTTTAAAAAAAAAAATGCAAAAGAATCGAAGGAACCAACTGTAACAAAATTATGATATTTCACAATTTCTATTACCAGCTAGGCCCTAATCACTGTCTTGAAAGATGAATAATTTCGCACTACAGGTGCCGCATCAATCAATCAGGAACATGAATTTATTGACCTCCTATTATGTGCCTAGCATTACACAAAATGCTCTCTGAATCACAATGCGTATTGACACAATATTAAAATGTCAAAGTCATCTTTACAGCACCTCAAAGAGATGTGTGGGGAACACCACGCAAGCCTCTCCACTGTATCCATCAACCACACAATCGTTCTCAACACCGTCCATGGGCATTGACTTACAAAGGCACTGATCAGATTTCACTGCTGGAGAAAAAAGAGAATCACCTCGATGATGGTTTCATAATCATGTCATTGTGTGTGTGTGTGTGTGTGCGTGTGTGTGTGTAGGAGTGTTAAAGAAAATAGGAAGAGGGATAAAACTACATTACTAATTGCCAAGAGAAGCTCAGTGTATAAAGATCATTATAAATTGTGCTATGTTTTGATTTTACAGATGTAGACTTAAATTGCAGTATCACTTGTTCTTTCTTGTCTCTCTTCTTGCTTTTTTTGGCATGTAAGAGATAAAGAACAGGAAAACTGTAATGGAAATAGCACCATTCCACAGAGAAATGTTCAACAGCTGCTGAGACTGTGGCCTGCCACAAGAAGGTCAAAGTTGTGGAAGATGAAAGTGCCTGCAGCATGGCAGCTGACTGTGCCACAGCCCTTCTGACCCTGTGAAAGGGGGCATGGTGAACTAGGGCATCGGCACTAAAAAAAGCCACAGGAAAATTCAGACTGGTGGAAGCCGTTGTTAACAGCGGTTGCTCCTAAGTGGAAACTGCACCTATAGTGGAGGTTCCCTGGTTGACGGCCTTGGCTAGTCAGCATCCAGATGGACTCTCCTGTCGTGGTGGAATTATAAAGCCAGGAACCCCAACTAATCCCAGGGGCAGCCGCTGGATACTTTCCAGTAACTCCCTCCCAATCATGAGCAAAGTGGCACAAGATGATAAATGATAAAACACGCTCTAAATGCTGGATCCTAATGCTGGATGCCAAGAACTGCCTGTCCCCAATCTATTAGACCAGGCCTCTTCCTTCAGTCTACCACCCATCCTCCCATCTACTCAGTGTCCCCGTTCTAAACTCCCTTTTTATGCCAAAACTTGCACAGAATTGGGATCTGCTGCTTACACAAGAGGCTTTTAACTAATGAGGTGTCCAACAGCATCTCAGTGCTTGTATTTCTTTGATTCTTATTCTAAAATGCATTTCATTCTTTGGAAGACACTTGGTAGCCACTCCAAAGAGTTAAGCAACACAGATCAATAACACATATGAATTAAAATAAGGAGCATTTGAATTTTATGCCCATTATCTAGGCTTTGGTAGGGCAGGCTAATGGCATTTCTTGAATAAAAATATCCCCAGAGGCATAATCTCCCCATATCACTCTGATCTGCAAGCTAAACTTTTATGGTCACAGAACTCCCTGTTCCACTCACAAGACCCCAAGTCCAAACTTCCCACCGACCAAACCCATTTCATTCCAAGAAAAAAAGAAGGGAGGGAGGGAAAAACGGGAAGGAGAGCAGGGAAGAGGGAAAAGAATTAAAAGGGCAAAAAAGAAAAAAAAGAAATCACAGTACCTTTAACACCATTTTGCAAAGAAAATATATACATGGTTTTAGAGTTTGTTTGTTGTTGTTGTTTTATTTTTTTTTTTTAAGCAATCTTTCTACTTTCATGACACCAAAAAGTTCTACTCTTCATCCAATGCCTTTCACTGGTCCTACATAATTAGTATCATCTTAATTTATTTTGGTAACTTCTCAATTCACTCTTTTTCTGAGAAAGATACTGTTGTTTTCTCT
This sequence comes from Meles meles, assembly GCF_922984935.1. NCBI lineage: Eukaryota > Metazoa > Chordata > Mammalia > Carnivora > Mustelidae > Meles > Meles meles. The sequence continues at coordinate 23,331,838 of NC_060069.1, read as the reverse complement.
GTATAGTGAGATCATGACCCTGAGAACTAGGAAATACTTTTTGTTAAAAATAAACCATAAATGTTACTAGTTATGTTTTATTGATTAAAAAAAAAGTATAACCAGCACCCCCCCAAAAAAGCCATATATTTCCATTAGTAATGACGATGGCTGTAATTTAGGGATTGTCTAATCTCTGCTGGGCACAAAGCTGGATGCTTTACCTAAGTTCTCATTAGTTCTTCACAACAAACCTAGGTAGAAGTGTTCATTCTCCCATGTTATTGGTAAGGAAACGAAGAGAGGGCAGACCAAACCTAAGATCCTAAGGCCTGTCTTCTTCCCCAAATGCTACACTACTCACAGCTGTCCCTGCTTCAAGAAAACTGGGCCGTGCCACCCAAGTACCACTCTCTACCATATGGCAGGTTTCCCAGACTGCAATCGTAGTAAGCAATTAGTAATTAAAGCTCTGCAAACCCTTTTAAGTGATGTCACCACTTCCCAGAGAGTTTCAAAAGAATCTTGAACATTTTCCAAAAAGATAGGACCAGTTACAGACTGATGACATTCAGTCTGATTCATACCCTATTACCAAAAAGAATGAAATAGATTATTTAAGAAAAAAAATTCCATAAATTAAATTTAATTAATTAAATCATGCCAGCAGGCACTGTAAGAAGACAAGAAACTAGGCTCAGCCTGTGTTTCTGTGCCTCTGGGAACTTTGTCTAACTCTACAGAGTATAAACACCATTGAAAGTCCTTCAACCAGTCATCCAGAAATGTCTTTAAGCTCTGAGCCACATTACTCTTACCAGAGATGCTGAGATGTTGAAAAATTCTTTGGTTTGAGTCTTAATGCCTCTGGAGATCTTTGCCATCCTGTGGCTGAAATGCAAAGGACAGAAGGAATGGCAAAAAGACAGCAACTAAAGGATCCACAGAATTTGACAGCCCATTAATATAGATATTCAGACTCTGTATCACCAAGATGTGACTATATTCAGAACAGTGCTGATGTACCCTTTGTATGCAAAAACAAAGCTTTCATAATTACCCTGATAGCAGCCAGAGGGAACCATGTTTGGGATTTCTGATCTACCTGATTGTTTCTTATAAGGTTTTCGTAATTGAGATGGTTTGAGTAAATTCAGCTTGTTCTTTCAGAATCAGTCGGGGATGGGGAGTGAAGAACTGGGTTCTAAGAACTGTCCGAACCACCGTCAAGTAGCTACTGAGCATTTGAAATGTGTCTAAGCACTCACTGAAAAATATGAGAAGTATAATACACCCAATGGATTTGAAGGGTTAAGACAAATAAAAGAATGTAAAACATCTCAATAATTTTGATATTGATTATAGGTTGATACAACTGTTTGAATCTATTAGGCTAAATATAAGGCATCCTTGAAAACATTTTTGCCTGTTTCTTTTTAAAATGTGGCTACTAATCAAAAGAAATGAAATCTTGCCATTTGCAATGATGTGGATGAAACTAGAGGGTATTGTGCTGAGCAAAATAAGTCAATCAGAGAAAAACGATTATCATATGATCTCTCTGATATGAGGAATTTGAGAGGCAATGTGGGGGGGTTGGGGGTAGGGAAGGAAAAAAATAAAACAAGATGGGATCAGGAGGGAGACAAACCATAAGAAACTCTTAATCTCACAAAACAGAGGGTTGCTGGCGGGAGGAGGGTAGGGAGAGGGAGGCTGGGTGATGGACATTGGAGAGGGTATGTGCTATGGTGAGTGCTGTGAAGTGTGCAAGCCTGATGATTCACAGACCTGTACCCCTGGGGCAAATAATACGTTATATGTTAATAAAAAAATAATAATTAATAAAATAATTTTTTTTTTTTAATGTGGCTACTAGAAAGTTAAAATGGCACACTATTTCCACTGGACAGCACTGCTCTACCTGCTGCAGTCAGATTCAGGATCTGTCCCCCACTGGCCGGGCTGCCACACAGGCTGTGTGGGTTATGCAGGGCACAAGGGTACCTGGCAGCGGGTGCAAACAGGGATTACCATTCATCCTGTGCTGGGACAGCCAACCCATCACCAGATGGAGAGTCTTAACCTAACGTGCACATAGTGCCCCATGGGCTAAGCATAGTCCTCCTTAGCTGTCTGACTTGAGGGAGTAATGTAACCTGTCTTTCCTACATCCTCATCTGTAAAATGGGGAGGCCTTACAGACCTCATAGGATCCTTGCAAAGATTCAGTGAGTTAATTCTCATCAAAGGCCTGGCTCAGGGGTCAGCACAGAGGAAGGACTCAATAAACATTAGTGATTATTAGGTCTTCCGTATAAATCATCCCAAATCTTGAGTCTTCTACAGACCACTGCAAGTCCTCAGAAACACTTTCACTCAAATACCAGTCCCAGTTCAACTGGGTCGCCATTCTCTTGCTCAAATGTTGGTGATTCCAAAGGCAAAGCTAAGCAGCCGGGTGTTGCCTCCCAGCGGTTGGCTGATGAAATGGAATCAAGCCAAGAAGCTGCCAAGCATTGGCTTCGCCAAGAGAAACTTTACCACAACTACTGCAAAAGAAGTAAAACGAAGGTAAAGTTTTTTCAAATGAATAAAGCGAAAACCTGAGGGAAAAGAAGGAATGCCAACTAAATTATTTCTCATCAGCTTGCTGCAACCACATCTTTTCCTCCCCAAATGAACGCCAGGTGTATAAGAAGGATAAAATTTCAATTAAGCTGCTACATAAAGATTCAATGACCTTTAAAACAACTAGTATACTTGAAAGGGCTATTAATCATCATTAGGCTACGCGTCAACCACGATCCAAAAGTATGAGGCCTCAGACTGGGCACATCATTTCAAAGGTGGTAATATTTCACTTCAAAGTGCAAAGCGACAAAGGTCCACCCGACAAAGCAGGAGTCTGAGTTCCCATCAGGGAGGGCTGTTACCTCGGCCTGTTTTCCCACTATGTGGAAATGAGTTCCCGGACACAGAGTTCATTAAGCTGTGAGCCCAATTACTATCACATGGCGTCAACCGTATTGCAATTACAGCCCTTCCAAGAGGCAGCCAGCCGCCGTTTTCAATAGAGAAACACTGGTTTGGACAAGGTTTATAAATGATTTTCATTAACTATCATTTACCATTAGCACAAATAAAAGCACTAAATGCCCACTTTGCTGTAGAGAATGACCTTTGGCCCAGATTCTCCCTCTAACCGATGAGGGCTAAATGTATTGTGACAGCTCCTAATCACATTTAGTGCAGCCCGTGATTTGATGGCGCTGGGTGTCCCATCAACTACAGACAGCCCTGGCAAGGCCATTATATTCCATTTCCTTTTAGAGATATGCATATTAGTATCCCAGGGAATCGAGAAATATAAGCCTTTTCCAATCATCCAGAGTATATTTCAATAGCTTAAAAAACTCATACAGTTACACCATTACCCACAAAGAATTGCTTGCAATGAGAACATATTTCTCGTCTTTATAATTCAGGTTTATATGCCTAAAATGCAGTAATCCGATCAGCCCTACTCTAGTACTATAGATAAAAACTCAGTCATCATAACTCACCAGTCAGAAACAATCCTCTCCAAAATCCACACATAATGTTTTGCAGCTCAGCTTCATCTCATAAAAAGTTAATACAGTCGTGTGATATTTAATGCTGAGGCATTGGTGCCTGATTTTGTACTAATCCAGGATAACACATTTCACAGAAACGTCAAGGGGAAACACTGGAAAGTCAAGACTCATAACAGGAAAGTGATTTACTTTGAAACTCTAACTCCTTGATTTGAATGAAAACAACTAAATGGCCACCAAATGCTCAAAATAAAATACTAAATTATGAGTCGGACTCCACATTACCATAGGTAATGGCTTCCCTTATCCTGAAAGAGATTGACTCATACATTTCCCCAGCAAATGTCTGACCCCAAACTGGCGGGGGGGGGGGGGGGGGGATGCTTTCTAGGTACACAATCTGAGGCCAAGAGGGAAAAGAGGCAGAAGATTACAGAGGGATGCGAAGGTTGTTTTCTAATAAAAAGCTAAAACCGGAGGCGGCTGAATTAACTACCACGTGCACAATAATGGTTATCAAGCAGGTGTCCGTTAGTATCCATTGTCTTCCCAGCATGAAGGCCCTGTTGTTGTCTACTCTTTGTTCTCCAGCAGCAGGCTTGACTGTCAGGGGGAAAGCAGCAAGCTGATGCCCACCCTCTGGTTCCATAGGAAAGTGAAACATACTTGGGGAAAACTCAAGACAAGACTATGCTTTTCATCTAGATTACAAATATTTAAGGAAAAGAAAAGAAACACCACCACCAGAAGATACTTTAGCTTTGGGAAATTAAATGGATAATTTACGTAGGCGGGTCCCCTTTCTACAGATTTTTGACAGAATGCTGTATTTTATCAACACCAAAAGAACCTAAATAATTTTTAACTTGGCTACCTAACATCCTTAGCAGGGGGGAAAAAAGCCTCATTATCATTGTTTTCTTTACCCGGAAGCTACCAGAACTTGGAAGTAGGGAAATTGTTTTCCTCTGTGAGTTAAACTTTTAAAATCAGAGATACAATGTCACTTTAAAGAGATAGAAGAGATAGATGATTTCTATGTGAAAAAAAGAGCCTGTTGGACATTAAAGCATGGATGGTAAAAACAATGGTTTCCCCAGGTTCAAGCATTTTGCTGTCCCATTTATTCATACATTTTTACGGATAAAAAACTTAAAACACAGTGAGACAAGTAATTTGCCCAAGGTCACACAAAGCAGTGCCCAGCCAGTACTTTTTAAGGAATCTGGTCCTGGTGACAAGTATCACTCTTTGGTGGACTCAATATAACCAACCACCTCAGCCTCATGCCGTTGAGTATTTAAAATATGTAACTCACTCATCTTGGCTGGTTACAGCTTCACAACCAGCGGACTAAAATGTGTTGTGTGTGCCTACAGCGAAGTAGTGTGTTAGTTAGTGGCATGTGTCTGTGCCTCTGGCAGGTATGGTTTGCTGTATGTTCATCAGTCGGCTTTCTGACTTTATATATTACGATCAGGAGTTTGTGAGTTTATGGGTCCACATCTAAGAGAAGAAACCACTCGCAACGCACTGACAAATGAGTGTCGGAACCTACTGGGATCGGTCCCAGAATGTGACAAATTCACAATATTAATGCCATCCTGTGATGAGATCACCAGCACGTTTGGGGCAGAAAGTCTGGACATTGTCATTGGATGAGTTAGATCCTTTTCCTCTTAGTTAACTGCACATCATTACCCAACTTATGGTCTCTAATATTCCACGGTTTCCCAAAACATTTTTAAAAAGCAAAAAATTACAGAAAATAAAAGCCTAAGGTCATATAGTTAACCTATAAAGAGCTCATTACACCTCCCTTTAATGCTACTTTACAAAGAGATTCCCCTGAATATAACAATTCAGGACATGCTTTATTTGTACTTCTTCGTGCTATTCTGCACAATCTATAGTGCTTTTTTTTTTTTACTTCAAAGTCACTAAAACTAAAAGCTCTGCTTTCTTCTTTAACATTATGCATTTAAGAACAAGCCACCATTGGAAATAAAATATTCTAAATGCTTCTTCAAATAGATGGTCCGTGTTTTAGCTAAACAGGGCATTTCCGCTTAATCCAGTTTCTTTTGAAGACAAAGTGCTTTTAAATTCGATCTTTAAAAATGGGTCACCTGCAACTGTGTCGATTTCCTAATTTATTCATTGCCTTAACCTTGACATGCCCAGGCACACCAGGCAACCTGTTCATAGACAATTCATGGTGGAGTTAAATACGTGGTGGGGGGGAGAGGGGGAGCATCCTGAATGGCCTTTAGAAAACAGAGTTGTGAGGCCAGACCCTGGGATGTCATTATAGCAAAGGGCTTAGGAGCAAGGACAGAGCCTGGAAACAGCTAGAGATCAGAATCCCATCTTTGCCACATAAGAACCATTGCCCTTGGCATGTGGTTTAACTTCTCTGAATCTCAGTTTTCTCACCTCTAGATGGGAATACTTTCTTTAAAAAGCCAATGTTCGAGCAGTCACTGTATTTCAGACATTATTGTGATTAGTGATTTAAGCCCCGCCACTTTAGGATGAAGATTGGTAGCACTCTTATTGCCATGTCACAGACAGGGAACTTGAGGTTCGGTGAAATTAGAAGGCTTGCAAAGACGCCCAGCTAGTAAACGGCAGAAGTAGCACCGGAAGCCAGGCTGGGTGATGCTGACTTGCCTTCTCAATCATTTTACTTAATACCTCCAAGGGTTGCTAACATAATTAAATGAGATGATGCATTAAAAGCACATTAACCCAGTATACATTAAGCACTCAGAAATGACAAGTAAGTTTCATTCATTAAGTATTATTTTATTTGAGGCTGAGGCGAAAAGAAACATAGGTCCTTGAAGTTGTTACTCCTTGCATTTGTAAAATTCCTGTTTATTGAGGGAAAATATTACTTAGAGTACTATAATGGTAGCAGCAATGATGACATAATAGTAACAGACTAGTTCAAAGCATGGCTCTCAACCCAAAGGTCTGGGTTCAATGAATGCTGGTGTTACCCCAAATTCATATGTCGTCCTAACTCCAAATGCAATGGCATTTGGCGGTAGGGCCTTTGGGTGGTAATTAGGTTTCGATGAGGTCATGAGGGTGGGATCCTCATGATGGGATTAGTGCGTTTATAAGTAGAAAAGACAGAGCTTTTTCTCTCTCTCTTTGTGCCCACCCACCGAAGGTGACAGGAAGACACAGCAAGAAGGCAGCTGTCTGCAAGCAGGAAACGGGCTCTCACCAGGAACCAAATCGGCCAGCACTTTGATGCTGGACTTCCCAGCCTCCATAACCATGCTGTTTAAGCACCCAGTCTGATATTTGCCACGGCAGCCTAGACTGACACCTGGTCTGGGGCTTTCTGGTGAGATCTTTGGCAAGTTACTTCACCTGTTGAAGCCTCATCTAAACAAGGCCCCCTACTTCCTAGGACTAGACTAAGAATTACATGGGCTGATACATCAAAAGCACTCAGCACAGTGTCCAGCACAAAGGAAGGACTCTCTAAATATCAGCTATGATTTTGGGAATCACCCCCTTTCTCCACAGCCTCCAAGTCTTTCTGTATAAATCAAATATGCCCATTGATATGTTTGGGAGGTCATATAGTAATAAAGATTTCCAAGAACTCTTAAGTGATATTACTTCTAAATCTCCAGAATGTTCTCTCTGGGAAAAGGCCATTCACCACCATGATCCTAGCAGGCCTAGCACACACACCTAAGAGCCGTGTGAGGCTTTTCTCTGCTCCCATCTTTTCTTCCTGTGGCCTTTCACTGAGCATTTTTTCTTGTTAATGAACTCTTTCCTAGAAGTAGGCCCTTGGATCATTCTTTGTTTTAATACATCAATTTCTAAAACATTCTCCATGCTCCTTCCTATATACGATTTAATTCACAACCCTGCCTTCGCGTGTCTGTGTTTCAAAAAATTGTCCCTGGACGATACTCAGGGAACAGGAGCAGGAGTACCTACTCTCGGTAGCATGGCTCTGGGATCTTCTTGGGTTCCTCATTTGAAATTGACCCCATTCCTTCCCCTTTGTCCAACCCTGGCCTGAGATAAAGTCTGTTTCACATCCTAGAGATTTCATATCTTCTTTACTTTATAATATCTGAAGTCAGAGGAGCAAAATTTTAGCCACTGAGAAGAAGAAAGGGGTGACATAGAGGAAATTATTTGCTATGGTGCAGGAAAAAAACAAAAACAAAAACCTAACAGGCTGAATTTTTCATCTTTCAACCAGTTGAGCTGCTATGGTGCGCATCGAGCCTTAGAACGGTCTTTATTTCTCCCTAGCTATTTTAGATTATTAAAAAGTCTTTACTATCCCATTTCCTTTTTGCCCTGTAGTCTTTGGACCTCATTAGAAATGTTTATTCTTGAGAATAAGCTTTTGCCATACAGTCAAAAAATATTGAACTTCACTCCTTTAATTGCCAATTAGCATTTTTTTTGTTTCTCTTTTCTGTTGTTTATGCACTTTGTGAGTTAGACTCTTATTTCTCTGGAAAGAAGCTAAGCCCTTTCACACAGACTTCACATGGGGAATATAAGCGGGACATTTCAGCTCTCTCCCTCCCTTTCTCTTTTTAAATATTTAAGATAAAACACCAGTCCATTAAAAAGGCATCATTTTATCACATATAATCCTCCTTCCCAGAAAAGTGACTACATTCTGCATCTTCTAACCAAAACCACCTCAGACAACAAAACGACGTATGCAATCCTGGGTCATGATGGGGCCTCAGGAGGGAGAAAATGAGGACTGGCTAATGGTCTAAATGCTTTCCTCCAGAGCAAACACTGGTCCCAGCCCACTGGCTTACCACACCTAAACCTCTCCTCTGAGGAGGCTGTCTCAGGTCACACACAACAATGCTCCCAACTAATGCGTCCCCATCTTCCTGCTGCCCTGTCTCTAAGCTGGACTCCTAATCTAGTTGTTTCTCTCTTCAGTGCCACCCCCATGAGATTTTACTTAGAGCAGTTACACTTATTTCATAATTATTTACAGCAAATCACTTTGTCCCTGATTGCAATGACTGCATTCTAAGGAATATGCATTTTGTCTTCATATAAAAGTTAAGCCCATCTCTGTGTTTTCTCCATATGGCTTGTTTCTGAAAATGGAAAACCAATAAAGAGTGCTTCTTATGATTTTTTTTCTAAATGCGTAGATACTATTCACTTAAGAACCAAGAGGAGTGATACACAAGAAATACATAAATCACTTCCAGTTGCGGATGTTTTCAGGCACCCACTCCAAATACCTTTTACCTCCTTTCTAGCTTCCTTCAATTCTCTTAAGCCTTATTCCTTTTCATATCACCAAAATACTATTATAATCTACTCATGAACTTTCTAAATTTTTGCACTTCGATTAATCTTTATTTTGCCTTCAGGCTTAATTGTTAATGTGGCTGAATATAGAATTGTAGCTTCACAACCTTTCCCCACCTTCCCTGCATTGCAAAGACACTGCTTCTCTATCTTGTACCACCCAGGGTCACTGACCAAAGGTAGAATATCACTATAATTCTTATACCTTGGTAAACAATTCATTTCCTCTTCTCTTCAGAAGTTCTTAGGATCTTCACTTTATCCTCAGAGTACTAGAATACCCTTAGGAGATAGTAAGTATTTTACCATGACTTTTTTTTTTTTTAATGGCAATTTTATTTGGAAAAAATAAACACAACATTTGATAACATTTACAGCTAAACATCTACGCAAAACATAATGATACAAGAAAAAAAAAAGAAATTTAAAAAAACCACAATGACACAAAGTACTATTAAAGATTTTAGGGAATGAAATCCAAAGGTAAATAATTAAAATTATAATAGATGTTTTACCATGACTTGTCACAGAATCCCATCTCCAACTACTCAGTTCATAATGGGAAGCCTAAGGGGTAGTGTTAAAATCAGATGCGGCCATATGGATGGTTTAAATAAGGTTATTAGGTCTGGGTCTCTTTCTTTCCATCGTCACACTGAGCTTCCTATGTGTTGGATTCTTTCTTAGGCTGATACTCTTCTTAAAAAGAGCCCCTTTCTGTTTCATGGTCATTGGGGGCTTAAGCATGGAGACCTCAGAAAGGATAAGAGCCATTTTATTCCAGCTTCTCTATAGATCCCCTAAGAAGCATTAATTGGCCAGTTCTAGTATACGGTAGCGGAGCTATGAAAAGGTAAAAAAGCTGAGCAAAGAGAAGTCTACTAAGTTAGCACTGGGTTTTTCTTTTCCTTCATTCTGCTTCATAGTTACTGAAAACTTTCAATCTGAAGAGTTATATTTCTTCTACAAAAAAAAAAAAAATTCTTCTATTATACTTTGGCTACAACCTCTCTTCTTTCTTACTATCTCTTTAACTCCCATTAGAATGTTAGATGCCTAAACATCTGCCTCCCATCTTAACACTATTTCCTGATTTTCTGACTGTTTCTTTACAGTGTGGAAGTTTTCCTTGATTCCATCTTCAAGAATGCCAACAAGGCCTTCAATCCCACTTGACTTATTATTTAGCCCATCCATTGATTTTTGTTTTAATGTCAGCAATCTATTTTTTTTTTTAAATTTTCAGAAACTCCTTTCTGTTTTATGGATGAAAGCTCTTTATTTGCTTGGAGAACATGAATTTGAATTTCTTGCCCATTACTTGAATCATTTCTTTTTAATTTAGATGAGTTGTTCGGTTCATCCTTGCTCCCTCGTGCTTTTGCTCTTGGTTTTCATCAATAATCTGCTAAAACCTTGTTTGTCCGTTCATATTTTTCAATATATGGTTTAGAAGAGGTAAAATTGATTTACTTTAAAGCTGTATATATACATCTGCTTACACCAGCATCTGTCCCTTGAATGGAAAGGCTGAGTACAGTTTCTAGGTAGGTCAATGGAATATGGGAGTACATCTAGAGGCATTCATCCTGGATTATGGTTGGACATAGGGTATGCAAACATTGTGGTAAAAATGGTGCCTGTAGGGGCAGCCACGGTTATTGTAGGGATAGAACCGTTTGCTAGATTTCCTTCCTGGACGTCTACTTGTACCTCTTGTTTTCCTTGGCATGTCTGTTGTAAAGATCTGGATTTCCTACACACATATCCCCACTTCATTCATAGACTTAAATTCTTTCTGGGATCTGTCCTAAGACAAATCATTTTCTTTAAGAAAGTCCTTTAGCCTTAGCTAAGGAGCAAAAGCCCCTTCCTTCAAGCAGTTCTGATTAACAAGGGCTAGGAGGAATGACTTAAGTTTGAGGTTGTTAGAAATACCATTCTACACGATGAACAACTGCAGTGATTGCCCCATGGCCCATTTTAGCTATCTTTGCTGACCCCTGGCTTGAAGCTGCTCTGAGTTCTGTGTCCACTGAGTTGTTGCCATTTGTCCAATCACATCTATTTTCCATTTTCCACAAATTTTTCCAAAGTTCTGGCCACTAGCAGTATCTTTACTTATTCTCCTTACAGTTTCATTTTTTTAATATTTTTTCTACAATTTTAATGGATAGAAGAAGAGTTAGATGCAGGTCATCAGTCTAGCATTTTGAACTAGAGCCTCCAAATACAAGTTAAGGCCTACTGGATTGACACAAAGTAAAATGATGGATCATGCTGGGTGATGGCAAATGTATAAGATATAGGCACTTTGACCTTAGAGGAAGAACGTTGGAACATCTTTTTTTGGATGAAATTTGACAGTCACTACCAACAAGGTAAATGTCCACAATCCATAACTTTCTAAACTCACATTTATGATATAACCTACAGAAGCACTACTACTTAAAGACTTATTGTATAATTAGGCTTACCAAGGCACTCTACCTATAAGCTAATAAATAAGCAATAGCATAAATAGGGCAATGTTTGGGCAAACTAGTGTATATCCATGAAATGAGTTGTGATGACTTGGAAAGATGCCCACAATATGTGATTGACAAAAGAAAGTTGCATAAAAGTATGTTTTACATGATCTCAATTTAAAAAATAGTAAAATGAAAAGAGTATATTAATGATTTGCCTTGCTATTGTCCTAACATAATATAAAATGCCTCTAACATATATCTTTTCTGTTCCTACTTTTCTTAGATTTTCAATCTCTGCCTAGCCAGACACAGTTAATGGCTACCGTCAATTAAAATCAAGCAGCAATCATGCATGAAATACAAAAAATCTCCAAGAAAAAAAAGTGCCGATACAATATGCTGAAAAAAAAGAGTGTTGTAAATCATAACAAAGATATTTTGATATTTTAGGATATTTTATTTCTTGTAATGTTCATATTCATACTACCCCAATTTTAGGTATCAAAATTCTATAGCTCTCAGAATCCTTCATGCCACAATCTGAATTCATCTCCATTAAGGCAAAAATATTTCTCACCAAATAACTTCTATAGGACAATTTGCCAATTTCACCCAAAATCAATTTCTAGTTGTATATTATGTATCCAATGGCAGTGTGGAATGCTCTTTTTGCCTTCCTATTTCTTTTCAAGCTCTCTTTCTCTCTTCCTTGAACATTTTAAAGTAAAGAATGGCATGACCAGAAGTGGAATGTATTACATGAAACAATAAAGTTTAGACTTGTTTATAATTTCAAAAGTGACATCTGAATAAACTTAAAACATCTAGAAGCACTAAAGTTTTACTACTGATTCTATCACAGGCATTCTTCATTTCTTTTATAGTGTTTTTTATTTATATCATGTCTTTCTTCACTCTTTCTTAGACTTTCCATCTCTCCTTTTACGTTACTCATCTATTCTTACAAGTTTTCTACTTTTTCCACTGGAGCCCTCAGCAAATTAATCATAGTTAGAATCACATAGATTCTGAGTCTGATAATTCCAACATTCCTGCCAGATCCAAGTGTAATACTGACATTTGCTGTTTCTTTACACTGTGTTTTTTTCCTCATAGTATGCCTTGTAACTTTTTACTGAAAGGCAGACATGATGTACTGGGTAAAATGAAGTGTAGTAAATAGGCTTTTGGTGAGGTAATGGTGGGGTGTATGAAGAGAGGAAACTTTCTGTAGTCCTGTAATTAGATCGTAAACTTCCACTGGGCCTGTGTCCCTGAGCAATGACCTTAATACATGCTTCTCAGTCCCCAGCTTGTCCTTCTTAGGAAAGTGAGAGGAGGCTTCCCTTCCTCCAGGTGGGTTAGTCTTTGGCATAACACCAGTCCTTCAGGAATTCACTAGGCTTTAGTGAAATAGTTTCTCTTGAGGGCAGGCAGGAGAATGCTCTAGCATAATTCAAAATTGTTAGCACAAGGGGAAAAATTTGAAAATAGAGCTAACCTTTGACCCAGCAATTGCACTAGTGGGTATTTACCCTAAAGATACAAATGTAGTGATCCAAAGGGGCACATGCACCCAAATGTTTATAGCAGCAATGTCCACAATAGCCAAACTATGGAAAGAGCCCAGACGTCCATCAACAAATGAATGGATAAAGAAGATGTGGTATGTGTATACACACACACACACACACACACACACACACACACACAGGAATACCATGCAGCCATCAAAAGAGACGAAATCTTGCCATTTGCAACGATGTGGATGGAACTAGAGGGTATTAGGCTGAGTGAAATATGTAAATCAGAGAAAGACAATTATCATATGATCTCTCTGATATGAGGAATTTGAGAGGCAGGGCAGGGGAGGAAAAAAATTTAACAAGATGAGATTGAGAGGAAGACAAACCCTAAAAGACTCTTAATCTCACAAAACAAACTGAGGGTTGCTGGGGGGCGACAGTAGGGAGAAGGTGACTGGGTGAGGGACATTGGGGAGGGTATGTGCTATGGTGAGTGCTATGAAATGTGTAAGCCTGGCGATTCACAGACCTGTACCCCTGGGGCAAATAATACATTATATGTTAATTTAAAAAAAGAAGAAGAAAAAAAAGAAGCAGCAGCACAAGGGGATTTTTCTCCCATCTTCACTCTGACTGCCCGGCAGTCCTTCTGGAGATAAAACAGACAGCTGCCGTAGCTCCTCTAAGACCAGGGTCCTTGGAGTTTTAACTCTCCGACTTTTCCAAACTGAGCCTTCAGGAATTCATCAATTACAGTTTAGGTTTTCCTACTCTGGCACGGTTCCTGCAGAGTTTTCTGCTCTGATAAATAGTGTTCTCTGTATTCACTGGTTTCTCCAATTTGGGGGACAGTGTTTTGCCCTGTGACCTTGGTTCCCTGATGAATCTAAGAAGAGCTATTGACTTCAAGTTTGTTAGCTTAGTTTGTTCTTGTGCAGAAAGGACTCTAAGCTCCTTACATGACAGACCCAGAAAAGGGGAAATTTTATCTCCTGAATTCTAGATGCTTACTTGAATGTGTCTGTGATTTGAAGCATCTATTCCTATCATTCATTTTAAATTGACAAAATGGGGGCACCTGGGTGGTTCAGTGGGTTGATCATCTGCTTTCGGCTCGGGTCATGATCTCAGGGTCCTGGGACCGAGCCCCATATCGGGCTCTCTGCTCAGTGGGGAGTCTGCTCCCCACCCCCGCCTGCCTCTGCCTACTTGTGATCTTTGTCTGTCAAATAAATAAATAAAATCTTTATTTTAATAAATAAATAAATTGACAAAATGAAGAGGAAAAGAAACTTAAACAAATATATCCATGAAATTATCAGCAAGTCATGAGAAGTTCGTCTCTATCAGACCAACACCACTACTAATACAGTCAAACTTAACTCTGATGAGATGCCTGGAAACTGGTGTTAGAGAATGGTGGTAACAGAGCCTTTACTCTGGCTGGTTGGAGTGGTGTGGAAAAGGGATCCTACTAATTATCTGCCTTTATTAAGAATAAGTTACTAATGAGATTAACAGCTAACTCCTTTAGATAGATAAAGAAGCTATGAAGAATTAGGGCAGCTTCCAAAATTGTCCCAAAATTAAACACACACACCACATCACATCACAGAAGGGGGGAACCAAAAGGCTAACAAATACTAGAGATGACGAAATTTACTATTAAGAAAAGAAATGCAACCAATTCTCATTAGGAGGATGATTTCAAGTGATGGTAAGAATGATCTCATGTATGTTTTTCATAAATCTGTTTGTACTGCTGATATAAGATAAACAGGTATAACCATGCTGGAAAACAATGTGCAGTATTTACACCATGTATATATGCTATAACCAGGCAATCTAATGCTAATATACACCCAAGAAGACGTTCTGACACAACAGAGCATCGCTTGTGATGGCTGACACGTGGAGGCACTCTGGATGCCTACCACTGGGGAAATGAATCAACGTGATGAGTGTGCACCTGGAATATTATGCAGCTATAAGCAAGCCAGCTGTACACAAAACATGGACAGACACTAAAGATCTAGTTTGGAGTAAGATAAGAAACCAAATGATAACCATAGTATAAAATACAAAACAAGATGTCGTATTGTATACATACCATTAAGAATGGACATGAGAGAGAGTTGCAAAGAGTTAAGGGGTTTTAAGGATCAAAGGTGGACAATGAACAAAAAAATAAAAGCAAGGTCTTACCTAGGGGAGGACAACAAACACACGTAAGCCCTCTCTAGAAGATGTTACATTTCACCCAACTTTTCAGATTCCCCTAAACCTGCCAACTCAACAGCAGATCGGAACCATAGTCCAATTCTTTGCCTTTTGCCTCTTCATTTTTCCCACATGCCCCACGTTTACCTGCTGGGTTCTCAACCAAGTACTCCTTTGCTTCCTAGGACTTGGTTCACCACTGGTTGATTCAATTTTTTTTAAAAATCCAGAATTTTAGTAATCAGTAACACCCACTTCCTCATTTCGCAAATTCGGACTTGTTTTACGATTTCAAAAGTGACACTTAAATATACTCAGAGCATTTAGGGGCACTTAAGGAAATTGTACAATCCTTGACACTAAATGCTCACTTGGATGTGTCTGTAATTTGGGAGTATGTGTTCCTATTATTATATGTATGAGAAAATGATGGGAGAAAGTCTTCCTTATGCAAACAAATCCAGTGATTTAGCAGCAAGCCACAAATGAGAAGCTAGGATCCCTGACTCTCAGACTAGCTCCTCTATGAATAGGGCAAGGCCAGGATGATGAAGAGTTATCTCAGAGCCCAGAGCTAGATCCACGGTCAGAAAGAGACCACAGGTCTCCAAAATCGAAGGTCAATGAGTTTTTACTTTCCTCATTGTCCACATTTGCACTGATTTTCCCAAAAGTGTTCTTTTTCTGGTGAAACCAGCATCTTTATTTTAAGAGGGTACATAGCCCTTTGATGCGCACTGCTAATTTTCAAAGGGGAGAGCACCAACAAACTCACACATCAGTGATGGAAAAAGATGCAGTCGAGGGTACAAGAAATTAGGGACCTTTGGAAAGGCAGCTGGTAGTTCCAAAAACTTTCATGTTTTTCACATGAAATCCAAAAAAGCAGAAGAACTTAACCTTTTAAATATTTTCCCACAAATGAATAAAGGCCTGGATGTGGAAAATCCAACACAATATGGTCATAGTTACCTGAATCAAAACCCCTACCTTCTTCATTTATTAATCACATTTCGCCCTCATGGTAGTACTAGAAGTTCTCACTGACAAAATACCTAAAGGAAAAAAAGAAAAACTCACAAAGGCCTCCCAAAATGTAAAATAGTCCCAGAAGAGTGAATTAAAATGCTCATTTTGGGTTTCCCCAAGGTCTAAATCTCCTCAGGCACCTCCTGTGATCTTTTATTTAGAGGGAAAAAATATTCCGCTTTGCCTTCAGGCATTTAGCCCCAAAGAAAGAGGAAACACGAAGTTATTTTTAAAGAAAACCCAAATTTTAAGAAATGAAGAAACAGATTAAAATGAAAGTGATTTTTGCAAGAGGTTGAAAGTGGAGTCATTTAGAGTAACCCTGGATATACAGATTACATGTGACTAACTGTAATCTTTCATAAAGAATTGGAATTTGTATTAATAGAAAAAGCTTCCAGCTATAAGAAAACAAGAGTAGCAACAATAAACAACACTGATCTCTTTTCTCAAAGAAGCACTATTCATGGACAAAGGAATTGAGGTAGAAAAATAACTTCAGATTTCAATCCACTCTGTAGAGTGATTCACGCAAACATACACAGAGAACGGGCTTAAATGAGAGTCACCTGAAAAAAGTATAATAAACCTCGTGTAATGGCACACCTTCCAGGCTGAAGTGACTTCCTATACTTAGCAATAACCCAAAGAGGTCACCGAGACAAGCATCTCATCTAACACAAGTCCACTTAACCACTTCTGCCGAAAGAGATTCTAAAAATGCTTAAAGGTCTCCAGATAAGACTCCAAAGTCACATCCAGGATCACATCCAGGAACACATTTCAAAGCTTAATGGCCTACGCTAGCAGGAAATGATTTCAGGTAGGTAACAAACTGCCCATCCTGGTGGTTTAACCTGTTTCTTCTCTTTTTGATTTTAGACGGTATGCAGATCCTGCTTCAGTGACTAGCTCGTCCCTTACTGGAAATGCGTTATCAAATTGCTCTCAGGGTGAGCTGCTGTTCTACTTAACCTTTGTTTCTGGGTCTCCCTTCACAACACTCCAAACTCACTGGTGGCTCCTTGGAATCATGAGAATGAGTCGCATGCAGAGAAGAACAAAGAGACACCTTCATTTTAATTGCAAGGCAACTAGGAAAACACCATTATGGGGTCTCTAAGAAATCCAGGAGTGTGGGAGGAAACTAAGAGCAATTCTCAAAAGGATATCAGAAGACCCAGCGATTCCTTTCTAAGCATTTTTCCTAAAGATATTTTCTAACATTAACATTTATCCACGAAAGGTACCAACATTTATTTACAAGGATGTTCACTGAAGCGCTATTTATAATAGGGAAAAAACAGAAGCAACATAAAAGTCCAACATTAAGGGAATTGTTTTAAATTATAAGAACATTGGGGGGAATATTACACATCTGTGAAAAGTAATACTGTTACATGAGTATTAACACAGTAAATATTTCTGTGGTGCAGTATATTGTATTAAGACAATAGGTTGAGGTACTGTATGTTCAGACTGTTATGATTTATGTTCAATTATATATAATCTGAAAATACTGGTCTAGAAAAATACACAATAGCAAGATCCTGGCAATAGTTATTGCTGGGTAATAGGACCATGAGTTTTGCTTTTCTTATTTTTACCTATGAGTATTTCCTGCTTTTTCTCAGAAATGAACATACATTGCTTCTGTAGTAGAAAAAAAATCCAACAGTTACTTTATCTTTGGAACTTTCTCTTAAGGAAGGAAGATGACGCTGCTTTGTACAAAACAAAGTAGAAAGCTTTGTGTCTGTGGTGCAGACCACAAAGAAATTAGGATCTAGACAAGGGTACATTCCAAAACAGGGGACACGTCAGAGACATGGCAAATGCAAAGACAAATGAAGGTTAAGAGTCAATGGTTTCTCTTCCTTTCTGCATGACTTCTCTAAAGCATTTGACACTCACTCCTCTAGAATGCCACTCTCTCTTGGTTTCTTCCCATCCTCTGCCTGTCCCTTTAGTTTCGGCTTCCACCATTCTACATGTTGCCCTAAGCTGGTCTCAGCTATTCCTCTGTAACTATACCTTCCACCAACCTCTCTTCTGGCCCTTAGAATTAAATTTCCAATGTCCAGGAGTCTTACAGATCCATTCAAAACAAAGTCAAAGTCCAAATTGCGTTCTGCTCTGCGCAAGGCCCTTCAAAATTTAGTTCCAACTTATCTGTCCAGGCTTAACAGTAGTGACTCCCCCCACAATCACCAAAAACTACATCATGCCTCCCCCACCACATACACACACACACATACCCGTGACCCACCATGTCTCTACCAAGTCCCAAGCATGAAATGCATGCAATGTGCACATGCAATTGCATCCCATTTCTATTGCCTGGAAACTTCCCTCTGTCTTCTCTGCTTATGGTCCATTCTCAAGCATCTTTCTCAAACACTCTTTCCTCTCTGATAATGAAGCCTCAGCCCCACTCTTATGTCATCATATTTTCCACAAATGCTTTCACAACATTACATGCAATCCTCCCTTATACTTTTTATCCCCCTTCCCAGGCTGCCCTCATTCCCCAGACAAGGCTATGAACAGTGTCATTGCCCACCTCCTCCGTGGAAGCTGGGAAGGCTAAGTACTCACTTCCCCAGTCTCTCTTGCAGCTAAGGATGGTTGCATGACACAGTACGGCTCATGAGACATCAGCACAAAGCTACCAGGGAATCTCTGCATAATTGTGTTTTCCCGATAGCGGAGGAAAAAAACCACACCACTAACACCTCCCTCTTCCTCTCACCTTGATATCTGGAGCTGCAGAAGCTATCTTGCCAACATAAGGGAAAAACCAAGAGAATCACAGATATTACAGCCCTGACGTCTGGGAGCTCTTAAACAACACCAGCGGCCACTAATCTGCAGACTTATTAAGTGAGAAAAATCAACCCTGTTTTTTCTAGGTATTTTTCACACTGTCTACTCTCTGCTGCATTCCTAACCGATATTTTTATCAACAAATTAATGTAGCAATAACTACTGGAGACCTACCAGTCTCCTGACATTATACTATTTTTATTTGTTTTGCTTTATTTAATCTTTAGGCATCATCCTTTCTATTTGCAGAATCGAAAGTTGATGTGCTGAGAAATTAAGTAATTTCTCAAACATCACACATAGCTATGAAATTTCTGAGCCAGAATTCCAGCCCATCAGAGCTGTCTGATTTGAAAGCTTGTTCTTTTCACCACTTTTGAAGACTGATTCAATGAACCTAGACCAAGAAAAGAGCTGTTGAAGACAACATGGGTTTGCAAGCCCAGCAAATGAGAAAATCCGTATCAGCTAAATCCATTTACCAGTTTACTGATGACTTAGTAGTGTGGGATAGAAAAAAAAGCCTTGCTAAAGGTGGTAATAGATGAATTCTTTCTAAACTGCCTTCACAAGAATTATCAATCCTGCCACTATTTGTCACAAGAGATTGGATTCTCCTCTTTAAAGCCAAAACGGTTACTGCCCAGTGCTCCATTTTCTTCAAGGTGCTTGCAAATTCATTCACAAAGGAGACCCATGTTCAAAGGAAGAGTGAGGATAAGGTTGTTTAAAGCATTTGTGAGCAAAGCCACCACATGAAAGAAAATGCCTCTGCTCAGAAGTGAGGAGGCCATATTTGGGATCAGGAATGATTTTAAAAGGAGTAGGAAAACAGGGCCACAGTGTGATTTAAGGATCAAGAAATGCATGAGTTAATGAAAGAAGGAAAGAAAAAGAAAAGAAAAGCATGAGTTAATTTAACCTAGAGATATGAAAACAAAAAGTCAAATACCCTCACTATATTGTTCTTAGGCTCATGTACACCATATTGTGGAAGAGAAAGGCAAAAGCAATGTACCAGATAGGATATATTTAAATCTCAGTTCCACTACTAACTGTATCCTGGCATCTGAAACACAATTAGCTTAATGGTCAAATGAGGGTGATACACTTACCTTGTAAGGTTTTGTGGGGATTATTAAATGAGATAACAGATAAGCAAAACACTTAGGTCAATGTCTGGCCCCAGTAAGTGTGGGATAAGTGGTGCTGCTGATGATAACAGTAACAATTAGAAAGCAATGACAACAGCAATGGTTCAGAAACACCTCAACTGGGTGGCGATCATGTTAACACTGGGGACAAAACAGGTACTTTAGATACACAGTTAGAGTATTAATTAGGCACAATGACATGATTTTAAGTCCAAGAACACTTAGGCTAAATAAGGCTGATTGCTTCCTCTGGAAGGGTTGATATCTTGAAGACCTCACACTATCCTACAATAATCCTAAAAAAGGATGCTGGCATTTATGTTTATCAGTCCAAAGGGGTTCACCCAACCCCCGCCACTCATCATAGTATAAACAGCTTGCAATGCACTTGGCCACCAAATGTGAAATTATGTGATTCGTGCTGAAATTTTTACAGTGGGTTTAGGTTCACATTATTTTCAATTGTGGACTCATAAAGTGAAGTACAATTAACTTTTGTCACAAAATTTCATACATGCATAATTTCAGATCTCATAAAATGTGACTGTTCCCAGGCAGGCCAAATTCTGAAGTCTGGAATGTCAAGCAGACATAGTTGTCTAACAAAAGCCATTCCCTTCCCCAACCCCCATTCTTAGAGAACACACCTGTATCTGGGAAGCAGATGCTCCACAAGGTCACAATTCTCAGCTACCTCGGACTAGCCCTTCTCTCCACAGAATCTACATGGTGCTGTCATGTCCACACTCTTACCCCTTCCCCAGACTGGATACAGGGGATAATTTGACCTTCCGGGATGGCAGACCATCAGATGGAAGGAGTGTGGGTCCCTGACTCACTGCGTGAAGAAAGCCACCACTCACAGAGAACCATGTATCTTGGACTGGGACATGAGTGAGAAGTTTTTTCATGTTGGAGACATTATGCATCTAAAGGTCTTTTTTTTTTTTTTAAACAACCGTTCAGCCTCTCTTAACTAATACAGATTCTATAGAAGAAAGTTCTATGAAAGATTTGAGTCAATGAGACCAGCTGGGATCCTTAAGCTAGAAATGAAAAGAAAATGTAGATACATGTAATCGTGATCCTTCAGGAGAATTCTTTAAAATTGAACAACCAGCCTCCACGATGATGTCCAGCTAGTGTATCTGACGGGTATTGCTAATAGAGAAAAAAAAAAAATCTGCATCCATCAGCTATATGCTAAGTTTCCCATCTGTTTATGTGAAAAGCCTAGGTTAGTTACGGCCTCCCTAGGTTTAGAGAGGACCTTTGCTAAAGCTTCTGTCTCCACACAAATGAAAACTAAGAACAGGTAGTAATTTGAAGACTCTTTCCAAGTAGCTGGCTGCAGGAGCCCACCTCCAAGATTCTCACCTCTTGGTTTGTTGTCTCCTGCCACACAGAAGAGGGCTGGTCTGTGCAAGCAGCAGGGTACGCCAAGCATGACACAGTGTGACTTCCTAGGCTGAGTCGTAAAGATGCCATGGTTTTCACCTTCCTCTGAGCATTTGCTCTGGGAGAAACCTGCCACCACCATGTCGTAAGGATACTCAAGCAGCCTTAAGGAAAGATTTGCAGGGCCAGAGGCTCAGGCCTCCTACCAACAACGAGCACTACCTTGCCAGCCACAGGACAATGCCACTTCAGAAGCTGGTCATCCAACCCCAGTCAGGCCTTCATACCACTGCAGTCCTAGCTGGCATGGGCGTGCAGCAGCTCCCTGAGAGACCCTGATCTGGAACCACCCAGATAAGTTGTTTGAATTCCTACAAAATGTTGAATGACCTGCAAAAATGCTTGTATGTGGATTGTATGTGGAATACTAAAATACTTACTGTTTTTAAGCTGCTAATGGCGGGGGGGGGGGATAATTTGTTACACAGCAGCAGATAACTACTTCACTAGCTTGCTTTAGCAAGAGAAGGAGAGAGAAAGAAAGGATTGGGAAAAGAAGGGGAAGGGGAGAAGGGGGAAGAAAGAGGAGGAGAGAGAAGAGAAAGCTAGCTAGTGCTCTCCCTAAGGCTGAAAAGCTTTGCCTATCTTTAGTTGTGTTTTTTTTTTTTTTTAAAGATTTTATTTATTTATTTGACAGACAGAGAGATCACAAGTAGGCAGAGAGGCAGGCAGAGAGAGAGGAGGAAGCAGGCTCCCTGCAGAGCAGAGAGCCCGATGCGGGACTCGATCCCAGAACCCTGAGATCATGACCTGAGCCGAAGGCAGCGGCTTAATCCACTGAGCCACCCAGGCGCCCCTCTTTAGTTGTTTTTAATGCTTCCTAAAATCAGGGGAAGATGGTGCCAGAGGTCAGATAAGTACTATATTGAACTTTCTTCAACCCAGTCAATATGACAAAATCAGTTGTATATGTATAACAGACTCTTTCTAACAAGGCAGCCAAGATTTTATTCATGAACTGGTTACTGGCTCATGTGAACAGCAAATTTTATTTTTTATTTTTTATTTTTTTAAAGATTTTATTTATGTACCTGACAGAGAGAGACCACAAGCAGACAGAGAGGCAGGCAGAGAGAGAGAGAGGGAAGCAGGCTCGCCGCTGAGCAGAGAGCCCGATGCGGGACTCGATCCCAGGACCCTGAGATCATGACCTGAGCCGAAGGCAGCGGCCCAACCCACTGAGCCACCCAGGCCGGTTTCTTCCTGGGTGTGAATGTGTGTATGCTGGTAAAACTGGGGGGGAAAAAATGGCTAATTGAACATAGTGGCTACTTCATTCAGGGAATCAGACACTATTTCTTAAGAGCCTCACATTTCACATAAAATGAAGACTTGAGGGCAATTTTATGCTTGTGAGGCTACACGGGACACTGAGACTCTCCCATCCCATGATTGAGAATCCTCATACAAGACTACTTCAGTTTTATCTTTCTTGACTGAGGGCACTTTAGAGGTGGGAAAAAAATCTCTCATTGCCTCCACATTGCGACTAGCTGGCTTGTCGGAAGTGTCACAGTGTTTGATCACACTGGCATGATTACTGAGGAATAGAAAGCAAGGAACTTAGGGTGGCTCATTTCTCTCTTTACAGTTTGCAGGAACCATCACTCGCTCTTACATTCTATTAGCTGACACGTTGACAAGGCCTAATAACAGAACCCCACATCAGAAAACTCTATCAGAAAGACCCAGAATAGAGCTGAACAAGACAGGGCCATACCTTATAATACACTACCAAGGTCAGAGCCGCGCAATGTCTGATGACTGTTGAGCAACAGCCACCGCTCTGACCAGCTGTTTGTGTCACAGTTCCAGTCTGTGGGGATCTCCCTTGGAAATGACTCACTTTTTTTTTTTTTTTCCAACCTGATTTTTCAATAAATTGAAATCTAGCAAATATTAAAGAATGACATGGTATTTTTATAGTAAGCTAACGGGCCCTATTAGATAATTTCCATGAACACCGCATTACTTTTTAACAAAATCATTTTGGGTGTATAGAGTCCTCTTTGCCTTTGAGGTGGCTGAGGCTGCGCAGACCAACACTTAAGCACATCCTGCAATGATTCCCAACCAGGAGTCTTTAAAGAGAATGTTGGGGTTCCATTAATAATCCGCATCACTGCAAAAAAATGCAACAGCCCATGATTAAGTCTGTCTAGGTTAAGTTAAACAGAGGTAAGTACACTAGGCGTTGAGAAGCAAAGTAGGACCAAGCCTGTTTTTGTAAACTAAACTTCATAGGAATGCAACCACATCCATTCATTTACAAACTGTGTGCAAGTGCTTCCAGGGGACAACACCAAAGGGGAGACAGAGGCTGTATGGCTCACAAAGCCGAAAGTATTTACTACCTGGCCTTTCATACTACAAGTTCCCTAACCCCTAAAATAAGGTATCACACTTCTCACTTTGGGTTCAGGATGTTTAGACTGATGCCGGACCCTTTCCTGGCTATCTCATGTACACTGATAGTTAATTTCTTTGTTTCATAAAGTTAAAATAACAAATCAGGTAGATTAAATCTTTCAAGATTTAGAGTGGAGTCTACAGAAATTTCCTTCTTAACCAAGTATTGCCTTATTCATGCTTAACAAAACTTTTAAAAAATGAAATCTAGACTGCTCAAATACTTATTCAACAGCTTTTAAACTACTGGGTAAGTTTAAGTAGATTGTCTTTTTTTCCAACATGTTTTGTTTAGTTGGTCACCAATACTTTCCAGGGCAGAATATTCTTACTTTCTGTTGTGTTTTTAAGAAGAAAACATGTAAACTACTTCAGATACAATGTTTTTCTTGATGTGAAAAGTTATAAGCATGGATTAATCCATATTGTACAAGATAAGAAAGTGCTTGTAGCAAAATTTAATAAGGGTATAACAACTACAGGATTTGAACTCACTGGTTTGGAAACACGAAGCATATACATTTTGGCAGTAAAAGAGAAAATCTTTGTTACAGTCTAAGGAAATTATTTTTTGGGAGGAGGATTCCCATCTTACATGTAGGAAGCAAGAGAAAGAGTCTCAAAGAGTATCAGTGTTGCTGTAAACAAAGACAATACTCTGAATTCTTGGTGTAGAGAACTTTCTCCTCAGACTCATCGCTTCTTATTAGATCTGGCAAAAGGATGAATTCACAACTTTTGGAGTCCTGACACTCTATGACAAGGAGAAGAAGTCCTGTCATAGAAAAGGTCTTCCTTTTTTCTTTTTTCAAGGATTTCCTTTTTTCTCTGCCTCTTGTTCCTTCACTAGAGGGACATTCTGCTTTAGCCTTTTCCTCAAAATAATATCCCCATAAAGTATACATAAAGTCAAGACTCAAAGGTCCAGAACATTCTCTAGATCAGGGTTTCTCAACCTTGGCACTACCGATCCTTTCTCATCACCGTAGGAGGCTGTCTCATGCACTGTGGGAGGTGTAGCAACATCCACGGCCTCCACGCTCAACACCAGGGGTACCCCACCCTTGACTGACAACCAAACGTATCTGCAGATACTACTGAATGTCCCCTGAGGTGTGGGGGGCAAAACTGTCCTCAGCTGAGAACCTCTGCTCTAGAGAAGAGCTAGATCTTTAACTTGTCCGAAGGTGGTTATTTCATTCAACCTATACAAACCAATACTTCATACGGCTGGGACCAAAATCTGTTCCTTTCCATGACAAAGTGGCTGTGCTTATTGTCACAGTCATCACTGCCACGCTACACGGGAGCCTAAGACTTCCCTCAGAAAATTTCTCTGTGCTAGTTTCTCTGATTGTCATCTTCTGCTGTAGTTCCCAGATTTCCTTCCCACAATGTAATCAACATGTAGAAGGCATCCACAGTGAGACTCACTTTTCAACTCAGTGTTTTCAAAACCTTCCCTGATTCAACAGCGGTGACGGAAAGCCTCTCATAACTGATCAGGGCAAAAACCTACAGAGCCCACTTTTGCTGAAGAGTCCACTGCGATAGACGGTTGCCTTACACACGGCATGTTAACAGAATTTCTTACCACAGCGCCAAAAGTCGAATGTGGTTGTTTTCCTTGAGATCCTTTTAAATCCCCAATTCAATTACCATGCTCATTTTTCTGATGAATCATCAGCAGAAAGCCAGACTATTTTTGAGAGAGTGATATGATCCTCAGCCGGAACATTACTTCTGGAGGACTCTGCTTTACCTACTTGGCACTCAACACACAGGCTAGTCCTGAAGAAGATGAGTCCTTGGTGCTTAATACAGCATGAAATTAACCCTTTGCAGAAGTCCTAGGTTCTTAAAGATGGCTGTTCTGCAACTGACAGCGAAAGAAAAAGCAAAAACATAAAGCTAAATAATTGAGCCAAGTGCGTTGTGTTACTTTATTGTTTTATCTCTACATTTGATAGCTGCAAAGATGCATATTTCAGCTCTAGGCCACAATTAAATTGAGCCATCAAAATAAAGACTTCACATCTATTTTCAAACATCACATCTATTTTCAAACATCACAGCAGCAGTGAAATGTTAAGTCTTCGGTATTGCTTTTCCCTCAAGGATTTCCTTTTTTCTCTGCCTCTTGTTCCTTCACTAGAGGGACATACACCAGCAAAGCAACAGGTGACATGTTGACACTGTCGCAGATACCAAATCCCTACAGAATTCAGGGACTGTGCCATAAATGAGGAGGTTTCTTTGAATTCCAAAATGGCCTGAAAGTCCCATGCTTAGGCTGTCCCTCGGAGCTGAGTGCTTTTGCGGGTAACGTCGGCACATTTTCTGGGTGCAGTGAGGCTGGGAAGACACAACACCCACCTGTCGGCCGATTTCCCTTAGTCCTGCTCCCTGGACATGCACCTTCCTGAGTTGCTTGAAGCCGTTGACAGCAGATGCCACCATTCTGCCCTTCCCCCTCAAAACACCCAGTGGTGAACAGGGAGCCCTCCGTGATGCACAAGACTCTACAATGAGCTCCAGCTCCTTGTCTTTAGCTCAGACAGAGAGAAATAAGAAGGGAATGACTAATGGGCAATTATGGTTGCCTTGGCTACAACTCTAACTTTTGGCAGATATATTAATTTTTCTGTACCTCTGTGTGTTTAATACTTGTTTAAATAGTACATAAAAATACTCAAAAGGTGTTAGGATTACTGGCCTCGCCACATGCCCTTTTTCTTTCTTGACGATTGTTTCCTGACCTGCATTCTCACTCCCAGGTCCGGATTATCTGTCACAGCTGGGATAGAGAAGACAGTGTTCACATCTCTCTCTCACCATTTTCCAAGCACTGCCGCATTCTGAAGACGATGCCTAGGGGCCTCCCAGCTAACTGGATGTGTAAATAAAAGAGTTTGAAATCACTTCAAGGTGTCATTCAAATTTTCATCCTAACAGGGAGGAAATTCACCACATTCACCCTGGGGCCGTTTTCCCATCTCTTTTCCTGCTGACATGCAAGTAATGTGCTAGACAAAGGCACAGCAAGTCCCATATTAACATCTTTTAGGACTAACTCCCTAGTACTCCTCTAATCTTAAAAAGATCACTCTTCTCACTCATGAATGAAAAAAAGAAATATAAAAATGGTCTAAAAAGGTAGTTTTCATTATCAGGCTTTTTTTTTCATGTCCTCTCTTTTTCTTAGTTATCTCTACCTGAAACCCCAAGTAATCATCTCAAACTTAAATTATATTGAGCTATATAGGAAGAAGAAAAATAGGACACCTTAAGGGTATAACTTTGTAACTTAATACTCTTTATCCATTACATAATTCGAAATTATTCCCTGCATTGTTGTTGCAAGCATAGGGGCTCTGTGATGATATCAGACTTGGGCTCTCAGCAAGGTCCCTCTGCCTGTGTGTTCTGACAAGTATCATCACCGTAATCCCCACAGTGTGAAGACAATCATTAGTAAATGGCAAAGAAGAGGTGTCAATGGTGCTTCAGCCACAGGTTCAACTACCCACTAATAAAGGCTCTGACCTTGGATAATAGAAAAGCCATCTCTTGGAACCACTTTACCAGAGACTGTTTTCTGTAATGGCCAAGGACAAATACCAAGATTCAGTGGAACAACTAAGTAAAAATAGCAACACCACTAGACAAAATTTTTGAATGAGATCTTGCTCTAGGCAGCCTCTATACACAACAACATAAGTAGTCCAAAGACAATCTGTAAGTAATTCGCCGAGAACATAAACCAAACCTAGGAAGTCATAAAACCTTCACCCTTGTCAAAGGACTGGTTTCAGAGCATCTCAGAGGGATTTCAGTCAACAATGGCTGGGGCAGGCCTGGAGAGCTGAAGTCAGTGCATAACATGGCTACACAATAGAATTTC
The DNA here is from genome assembly GCF_922984935.1 of Meles meles. Lineage (NCBI taxonomy): Eukaryota > Metazoa > Chordata > Mammalia > Carnivora > Mustelidae > Meles > Meles meles. The sequence goes on along the minus strand of NC_060069.1, from coordinate 23,303,944 downwards.
TGCAATGATAGAAATGTTCTAGATAGGCACTGCCCGGAGACTGTCAGCTTAGAGTTTTAAAGCATTTGAAGTGTAGCTAATACAAATGAAGAATTTAATTTTGAATTTTATTTCATTTAAATTCCATTTGTCTTTACATTGCCACATGTGCCTACCGACTACCAGATTAGAGAATGCAGGTCTGGAAGCTGCTGGCGGGGCAGGGCGGTGCTGCCAAGGACTGACTGCCTTGTCCAGGCAGGTGAGAAAGCACTGCCAGGAGAACCATAAGCCAAAGGCAAGGAGATCCCCACAGCTTCATTTTGCAGGCCGCCTCCAACTGAAAATGAGTACCTGCTTCCAAGGCTAAGGCTGAACTCATTAGGAAAGAGGGCTGTGATGAACTAGAGACATCTGCCACGAACACAGGAAAGGGGAGCTGGCGGCACAGTTGCGGTGATTTCATAATGCCAATAGGGTGAGAACCTGAAGTCTAGCAGAAGTAGAGGGAAGCAGAGGAGGAAGCCAGGTTCTGAGGCCAGCAGATAGATGGCTACTCCAGAAAACGGACCGGTTCACAGTTATTTTACTGCCCTAAATGGATGCTCTTGTATAAATATGGTTAAGCAGGGATGCTAAATACATGCTTGTAGCCAGGCAGCCATGGGGCCACTGATGTCATATTATATATTTAGCTGTTTATTTATCTATTGTGTTTATTTAGGTATTTACTTGTTTAGTATCTGTCTCTCCCCCTAGAATGTGGGCTGCATAACAAGAGGGACCATTCTGGGCCAGAAAGTAGGTATTAAATAAAAGATGGTTAAAATGAGTATCCAACCATGTTCATCATAAATGTATTTGCAGGTGTCCCCCATGCAATGTACTGTGCTGGCATGGGGGGTGGGGGGTGGGAAGAATAGCTGTAAAAAAGATAAACCTGGTTCCTAGCCTCATGGCTTATATTAAATAGCCAATTAAGAATTAAGAATATATGACACCATACTGGCAATACTATATTGAGTTATGCAGTAGGCAGGGAAATGTGCAAATAAGGAAAAGCTTCCTTGGGCATTAAACTGAATTTTTTAAGGCTGAGTTGGGATTAACTGGGTGACAGGGAAGTGAAGGGGGTTTGGGTAGAACATTCCAGGCGAAGTAAATGGCTTGGGCAAAGGATCTAGGTAGGACAGAATGAACTCCAAAAGCTTAAAAAATAAACACATGAAAACAAAAACACCAATACTACTGTCTTCCAAAGGGCAAGCAAGGCAGAGGGGTAGGACAGAAAGCTGTCCGAGTCAGTTGATGTTGTTGCCAGAGTACCACAGCCCAAATTCAGCCCGCTGGACCTCCTAGATACCTGAATCCACCCACTACCATCTGAGGACATCCTTCCCAGGAATGACCACAATTCTATGGACCCCAAATTCCAGCACTTTTAACTTTAATGAGATACTTTTCTATTCAATTTCTTAAATAGGGTCACAGAAAACCACCAGGAAAAAAACTCATTTACCTGGCTAAACAGAGACTTACACACACACACACACTCAGACATGTGTAAGACCCTACAAAAGACTTTGTTCATGTACTACTGAATTTGTTTCTAGTCTAGACAACTCTTAGAAAGGTAAAAATATTATCCCCATTTCAGTTGACAACCCCAAGGTTCAAAGAAAATGTAACTTGTTCAAGAGTTCAGTTAGAAGGGACAGAACCAGAATTCAAAGTCACAGCACCCCAATGTTTATAGCAGCAGAATATAAGAAACAGTGCAGAGGATCATAGGTGATGAGAGGGAAAAGTGAAGGGGAAGAATTCAGAGAGGAAGACAACCCATGAGAGACTCCTGAATCTGGGAAACAAAGGGAGGGTTGCTGGAGGGGAGGTGGTGGGGGATGGGGTAATGGGGTGATGGGCATTAAGGAAGGCACTGATGTGATGAGCACTGGATGTTATATGGAACTGATAAATTACTGAACATTACATCTGATACTAATCATGTACTACTATATATTGGCTAACTGAATTCTTTTTAAAAAGTCACAAGTCTCATTATCTTCCCTACAAGAGCAATTTCTTTTCAACTGAGGGCCTCATGAAAAATACTGAGTCTGATCCTTAGTGACACCAACCCCGCCAAGCATGGTATTTTTTGACATTTTTTTTAAGTTTTTATTTAAATTTTGGTTAACATACAGTATAATATTAGTTTTAGGTACACAACATAGTGATTCAACACTCCCATACAACACCTGGGGCTCATCACAAAAAGCACACTCTTGAATTCCCATCCCCTATTTAACACATCCCCCCACCTACCTGTCCCCGCCCCCTCTGGTAACCATCAGTTTCTTCTCTATAATCAAGAGTCTGTTTCTTGGTTTGCCTCTCTCTTTCTCCCTTTGCTCACTTGTTTTGTTTCTTAAATTCCATGTATGAGTGAAATCAGGCAGTATTTATCTTTCTCTGACTGACTTATTTCACTTAGTATAATACTCTCTAGCTCCAGGGCAGCTGTGACTCAGTTGGTTAAGCATCCAACTCTTGATTTAGGCTCAAATCAGGATCTCAGGGTCCTGGGATGGAGCTCCACACTCTGTAGGAAGTGTGCTTGAGGCTTCTCTCTCCCTTTACCCCTCTCCCCACTCTTGTGTGCAAGTGTGCCCTCTCTCTCTCTGATAAATAAATCTTTAAAAATGCTCTCTAGCCCCATCCAGGTTGTTGTGAATAGTAAGATTTCATTCTTTTCATGGCTGAGTAATATTCCATTGTATATTTACCACATCTTCTTTATCTGTTTGTCAATCAATGGACTCCTGGGGCTCTTTCCATAATTTGGCTGTTGTAGGCAATGCTACTATAAATATCAGGGTGCATGTAACCCTCTGAATTAGTATTTCTGTAATCCTCAGGTAAATAACTAGTAATGTGATTGCTGGATAGTAAGACAGTTCTGTTTTTAACTGTTTGAAGAAACTCCAAACTGTTTTCCACAGTGGCTGTACCAGTTTTCATTCCCACCAGCAATGCAAGAGGGTTCCCCTTTCTCCTCATCCTTGTCAAGACTTGTCATTTCTTGTGTTTTTGACTTGAGCCATTCTGACAGGTATGAGGTGATGTCTCATTGTAGTTCTGATTTGCATTTTCCTGATGATCAGTGATGTTGAGCATCTTTTCATGTGTCTGTTGGCCATGTGAATGTCTTCTTTGGGAAAATGTCTATTCATGTCTTCTGGTCATTTTTTAATTGGATTATTCATTTTGGGGATGTTGAGTTTTATAAGTTCTTTATATACTATGGATACTAACCCTTTACTGGATATGTCATTTGCAAATATCTTCTCCTATTTCACAGGTTACCCTTTAGGTTTGTTGATTGTTTCCTTTGCTGTGAAGAAGCTTTTTATTTTCATGTAGTCTCAGTAGTTTATTTTTTCCTTGAGTTATGCTGGTTAGGCTCTTGAGTAGAGTGACAGAAAGGCAAAAAGATGGCTGGAATTTATTCTCCTTGTGTCAGTGCCTTTGAGAGACTTTTCCTCACTTTCTACAACTTAGACCTTCTGAGATCTCCCGGCTGCAGTGTTTCTCAAAACCAGCTTTATCATTTCTCCCTTGATTCTGCAATTACCTTACAAGCTTACAATAAAATACCCTTTTGCTCAAATTAAAGTCAGTTTCTATCGCTTGCAAATGAAGAGCCCTAAAGGATACAACTTTTTAGTTCAATCATTTTTTTTAAGTCTTAAAATGTGCCACCCACTTCTCCCAAAGAGCCATAAATGTCATCTGTAAAAGCGGAATATGCATTTGCTTTATTATTTTATTATTTATTCTATTATTTTATTTTTGCATGTACCCCTGGGACTTGGGCTGGGATGTAGGGGCTTTCTATCCTGGTCCTCCTTGGCTTTCCTGGTGAGAGAGGTCTGTTGACAAGTCAAGATAAAGAATAACTCTTTCCTAATCTCCTGCCCACCAGGAAAAGACATCAAGGCCCACAGGGCAAAATCAGGTCAATGAGTACCAGCTTGGCTTGATTGTCTGTACCACTTGCAGCCCCATAACCCTCTGGGGAACTGGAAATTCTAGGTGAACTTGGAGCCCAACTCATTCTCCTTTTCAGAACCCTGGATCACAAAGGTAATAATAACGATCACAATTATTATTAACAATTACTGAGCAGTCAGTACCTATGAAGCATTGAATCACAAATCATATGCAGTTTATCTCCGTTAAGCTATACAATAATAACTGCTATTCCTATTTTACAGATAAAAATACTGAGACGTTGGGGCACCTGGGTGGCTCAGTGGGTTAAAGCCTCTGCCTTCAGCTCAGGTCATGATCCCAGGGTCCTGGGATTGAGCCCCACATCGGGCTTTCTGCTCAGCGGGAAGCCTGCTTCCCTTCCTCTCTCTCTCTCTGCCTGCCTCTCTGCCTACTTGTGATCTCTATCAAATAAATAAATAAAATCTTTAAAAAAAAAAAAAATACTGAGACGTGGAAAGGTCAGGATCTTACTGAGGTTAAGAGCTAGTGAAAGACAGAGCCAAGAGCAAATGCAGGTCTTTCTGATTTCACTCTTAATCAGAAAACCAATACTCTTCATCACCATGACATCGTGCCAAATGTGGGCAAGTTTCTGCTTCTGTGCTAGAAATCAGAGTTCACCTGGCTAATACAATACAAACATGAAAGGGCTTCCATTATTTTCATGCCAGCAACAAACACCCAAGGGGTTAGGCATCAAAGTGAATTGTCTTGATTTTATCAATTGCCTTTTCTCCTCTACTTGCCACTTGAGACTTTGCTGTCCTCTGTGTACTGACAAACCCTATCTTACCTGGCACAGGAATGTTTTTCAGGATAAAATAAAAAAGAAGACTATCACTCCCCATAAGTTAACAGCACTCAAGAGCTTTGCCAAAGTTCTAACTCTCATAGGGCTCACTGTAGCAGGTTGCAGAGCTCTAGGGACCTCAACCTTTGTACTTTGCAAGTTGCTCCTACCTACCAGAAAAAAGGGGGGAAGAGTTAACCGCAATCAAACTGGGCTCTTAAATACTCTCTCAAAGATCTCTCAGGTGTAAACAAAGTCTTAAACCCTAGAAGGATAAAATGAAAATCATCAATATGTTTGCAAATTCATTCAACAAACGTTGACTGGACAAGTTGAGCTAATAGTACAAGTTGAGCTAATAGTACTGTGCCAAAGTTAATTTCTTCATTGGGATACACATGGCAGCATGATTAAGAAGGATATTAACATTTGGGGCAGCTGGGTAAAGGGTATATGGGAACTCTCTGTCTTATGTTTGCAACTCTTCTATAAATCTGAAGGTATTTCAAAATTAAAGGCTTTAAAAAAAATGTACCGACAGGCTGGGTAAGAGATTCCCTACAGTAACCTTCGTAAGACTGCCAATTTTGGACAGCATGACTGTTGAAATGAGAATAGTCATGTCCATCAGTGAAGTATCATTGTGGGAACAGCACAGTGTCTCTCTAATCCTAAACCACAAGAACATATTTTACAAACCAAGGCTTTAAGGAAAACTGAGCAAAGAAGTAAGCTTGGTCATGATAACTCACATCTAGGCCACAAACATGTACTTCACAGTAAATGGTAAATGGGTGTGTGTGTGTGTGTGTGTGTGTGTGTGTGTGTGTGTTGGGGGGCGGAGAGAAAGAGAGGGGAAGAAAACGGGGGAACACATGAATGAGATGAAGCTGAAGCAGAACACAAAGAATCATTTACATCACTCATCTGGGATCAGGAGAAGAAGTCACACATTTGTATAAGTAACTGGATATCACAGATGGAGTGAGTTCCTAGATGTTTGTCCTCAACAGAAGGACTTCAACTTTTCCAAAGAAAGTTTCAGAAATACTTATAGAAGACTTACTCAGCATAAGCAACACATTTCAGAAAAGTCTTGAATAAATCCTAGGAAATGGAATATCTAAGGCCTAATGCAAGAAAGTTTTGAGGATGATCATATGGGGGGGGGGGGCGGAGAGCTCTTTCAAGGACAGGAAGGTCTCTTACTTAAGGGCATAACCATGCATCTGCAAGACCAGAAGGAAAGAGTTCTGTCCAGTTTAGAGAAACTCTTTTCTGATACAAGGAAGAAGTGCTTGAGATAATGGGTAAGGAAATACCTCTTTAGGTACCCAAAGAGGAGGACCAACTTGTCTTTGGATGTCATTGCAAGAAGAGGAAACTGGTTTTTGTAAAGGTTTAATATAAACCTGCCTGAAAGCAGAGAGGAAGCATAAATGGTTGATTTAGGGTCTATGCCAATTCACGGAATCAAAGCATATATAGCATGTAGCTGCTTTAACAGACAGGAATCAGGCATTGTTATTCTAGGAACAGAAAGTGCCAGTCACATCATGAAACTCTGGTGTAAAAAATCCTTTGACTGATCCAGTTTTCTAACCTTTCCTCCCATTTCAGAGACTTTCTGAGGATGTACAACCATGCACCTGCAATTCAGGAGACAGGCTGATCTGGCACTGAGCTCTGATTTCTTTTCCAGTAAGACAACTGGGATAAATTCATGAGAAAATTAATCATGGCCCCCAAATCAGAATCTGAAAAAAAAAAAAAAATGCCATTACTTCCCGGACACTTTATTTTGTGGGGAAGGGAGTCTTATTCACTGATATCCTATTTACAGTACCTTTGCTCTGAGGAAGATTTAAGATAAATAATAGAGCACTCAAAACTCATATTTCTTTAGTTTCACAAGTGAAAAGAAAATTCAATTGTTCATTGCATTACATTTGTACATTATTGTATTTAAATCCTATCATGAAAATAACCCCACTTCACCCCAAAGAGCTTAGTAAAACCACACTCCACTTTATCCCACTTTGTCTTCCATTTATATTTTAGTACAATAATTTGGTCAGACACCCAAATGCCTCCCACTAATGAAAGCAGGATTTGCTAAGAAAGATCAATTTATAACCTGCCTTCGTACCCATCAAAGACAAAAAGAGTTATTAAAGTCTGAAACACAGCAACGGGCCTCAAACTCAGAAGAGCCAGTAGGAGAGTACCAGAAGCAAACGAAGGGTTAACACAGCTGATTTCTGGCTTAAGAGAAGGATGCAACATGATTTTTTAAGGCAAGCACCTGGAAGGAAAAAAGTAATATTTTGTTTCTACCTCAAGAAATTGCAGACAAACGTAAAGCAAATCACATCAGTGGAATACTCAATTATCTGAACATGCTAATTAACGATATGTAATCAACCCGCTTTCAGGCCTTTCTTCACCTGCTGTAATTTTGTAGTGCATTGCCTTCCTTATTCCTCACAACCGGTAGAACATTAGACAGTCTGCATGGTGCATCAAAGGGAAACAAATAAGCACAGATTTTTGCTGATGGCAGGAATTTCTCATGCTCAGGGCATATGAACCAACAATATGGAAACGGCAGCACTGGCTGAATATTTTAATTATTCCCCACACCTATTCTGCAAAAGACACTTCAAGTTCGATTAGGTAATATGATACTCAGTAACCGTTATTTCATAAAACTGGGCGCACACAGTCATTTAAAGTAGTAAATATGCAGTCATGACAGAATTAAATATTCATGAAATCAAGAGCAACCGGAAAGCTGAGGATATTAGAATATTAAAATTCATCATAGTTTTTACAATGTAAATCTTGTATGCATTCGTCAGGCACCCCGGTTCCGTCTAGTGGATGTTCAAATTCCAGTTCCAAGGTAGACTGCCATTTAAATTACAATATTGATTTGGGTAGATAAACAACAATGTCAATCCTTACCTCAGTTTCAAAATGCAAAACAATTTTGAATATTTGCAAAAACCAACTTGTTAAGTGAGTTCGTCTCCAAATACAGAACATCAACACTCAATGTGATCCCAACATGTGTCGGATATTTGCTTAATCCCCTAGGACCTTCCAGAAGGTCCAACAGAAACCAAGGCAATCTCCTAGAAGGAACACTCATGACATGCAATTCTCCTCTAACCAGGCAAAGCAGCTATTTTTCCTGCACATTTCCTTAAGGGATGAAAAGTGAAAAAGTATATTGACCGACCCTCCTTGGGTTTGGGTATCCTGATTTGTTGCACCAACTTTTTCCCAACAGGAGCAGTCAGTTTCAAAACGTATTGACAAATGCATGTGTACACTTTACACAGATACGACGAAAGAACGCTAGCTTCCACAAAACGGAACTCCAAGCGTGAATGGGAGAAGACTATGCTCAGAGACCAAGCTGTAATAAATACACTCTGATGATATTACCAAGGCAGTATTTTCTATGCCATTCCCTTTACAATTTTCTCAACAGAAGAAACATCAGCACCAGAGAATGATGGCATTTGAGCAATTTTGTACTGGAATCCAATTACCTGAAGAACTCCCCTCTCCACAGTAAGAAGTAGCTATCCCCTGGTCTACAATGACACAGCAGGGCAGCAAAAGATTGCCAGGGCTCCTCTGCTGCCAGGCACCTGGTCCCTGCCCTCCTAGCTAGGAGGGCGCCAGCTGAGGAGGAGGACCTGGAGTTGAGAGCTGGGTTCGGCAGCGCTCTCCCTTCTGCAAATGAGCCAAACTTTGCTCCCATTGTTGCCATCTTAAGGTTGATGTCACCTCCCTCCAAGGAGTCTCAGAAGCCACTTGGCAGCTTCCGAAGACACGCTTCCCCTTGACCTACATCACCTAAATAAGCCTTGGTTATCCTGTGTGGGCAAGCAAAGGTCTCTCCACACGGCTCTCCGGAGGTGCCGTGCTCTACCCGGGGCATCACATCGCATGTACCAGAAGACTTTTCTCGGCACACACCTCTGAATACGGAAACCAGGACAGACTCCCGCACACGCCTTCCAGTTCGGAAAGTCACTCTCTCCCATCGACTCCCCTCAACCGCACGCCTTCCCCACATCTGCAACCCCCACCACCACACAAACGAGGGGAGGGGGTGGGGGAGCGGAGGGGTTAAAGTGACAGCCACTACTAGAGATCCTCGGTTTTGTTCAAAAGGTGTCACAGCTCCAGCACTGTGGACCTACCTTGCTCTCTCCTTTCTCCCTGCTGGGTCTCGCCTCGGGATCGTCGCTGTCCTCCGCGCCTGCACTCTCACCACCGGGCACTTCATCCTGAGCCAGCGGCGGCTGCTGCGGCTGCGGCTGGGGCTGGGGCTGGGGCTGGGGCGGCTGTGGCTGCGCCTGGCAGGCTCCGCCAGCCCCCTGGGAGCGGGGGATGGGCTCCGGGCGCGGAGAAACTCCCTCAACATCCATCTCCATCTTCCCATTCACTGGAGGGCAAGACAAAAGCGGAGCGGGGACTTGGCAGCGGCGCCCGGCGGCTCCTCAGCTGCCCGTGGCACGCATGGCTCGCCGAGGAGGGGCCGCCTCCCGCGCGCCCTCCCTCCTGCCGCCCTTCGCCCGCGCTCCCCGCAGCTCCGCTCGCCCGCTCGGCTCGGGCGCTGGCGGCTTCTGGGCCGGGGCGCGCGGGGAGCGGGGGGCCGCGTGTCCTTGGAGCGGTGGCCTTCGGGCGCCCCCGGCAGCCCCGCTAAGCAGAGCGCATCCCGGCGGCGGCGGCGGCGACGCCTCCCAGCCGCGCGCCCAGCCCCGGAGCCGCCCGGGGACTTGCTCTCCAGCCGGGCCTCCAGATTCGCGGTGCTTTCCAGCCTCTCCTGGGGCCCCTCGGCGTCTCCCCTCCCCTCCAACCTTCGGAACAAAGTTACTAGAAGAACGGCCGGGCGATACAGACAAGGACTAGGGGCTGCCAGGTGCGAGTGAGCCCTACCATCCCCGCCCGCTGACCAAGCGCCGACCCCTCACCTTTGCCCTCGCCCCGGCGCCGAGGAGCGGAGGAAAGGAGGGGTTTCCGACCTGCGCCAGGTGGTGGCGGCGAGGACCGGCAGGAGGGGGAGCATGCGGCGGGCGGGGGTCCGGTGCGCCCACCCCTGAGCCCCCGCGACCCCCACTTCCGCGCGGGCCCGGCCCCCCGCCCCGCCCCCTGCGCCGAGCGTGTCTCCGGGGTCAGCCCTCCGGAGCTTGCGTGAGTGTGTCCCCGGGCTCCCGCTCCTCGGTCTGCTCCGCCGCCGCCGGCTCCGCGCCACACAGCCCCGCGCTGGAGAACTGGAGTGAAGAAGCTGCGGAGCCGGCGGCCAGCTCCGGGCAGGAAATCGACCTACCCTCGCCTCCGGCCCGATCGCGGGCAGGAACCGGGAAGGGGTGGGGCCCCGCGTGGACCGCGAGGACGCGAGGCTCGCAGCGCGCTGGAGTTGGGCGTAAAGGTCGGCCAGAGAGGGTTGATGGGGGAGGCGGAGGGCGAAGCGAGAAGTCGCTGCCAGGCATTGACTGCAGCGTGCCCCGGGGTGGGCGCCAACTGGGCGCCGCCGCTCCCAAGTGGCGAGCTCGCCTGTGCTGGAAGGGCGTCCTCCGCAGGGCAGGTCTCCAGGAGGTTCCGGTGGTGACCCCAGGCCGGGCAACGAGCTGCGTCTGCAAATATAGAAGTGACAAGGGTAGACTTGGAAATTCTTAAATCGGGGTTCACCGACAGTCAGGTGATCAGCATGACTTCTAAATTTAACACCACTTGGTCCTGGGGAGTAGCTTACAACTTAGCGGGAACTGCTAACTGCAACTCTGTACGTCCAGGAGGGACCCTCCAGCAGCTACCGAGAGAAATAGCAGGTTATTAACAACCTGTTTAATATTAAATAGAGCCCATTGTTCTGGGCTTTGAGTTCCATAATGCCCCCAAATGGATCAGCAGATAAATGAACTATTCATGCATTTCTTAGCAGAGGGTGGCCTTTTTTCCATAACATATAATGTATCACAGATAACGCTTACCTAATGAAACTAGAAAATTGCATTGTTCCTGACTGCTTTGCATTAACTTAAGACAACTTTTCCATATAAAGACACTGTCTCAGTAGATGCAATTACACAAGAACACATCATTAGGTCCTATCCTTCAATGCAATCTCCTAATCTCTGACTCTGCCTGTAAATGTGACAGAAATTAATTGCCACTTTAATTTAATCGGTGTAGACAGCCAATCTGGATATTGCAATGTGAACATGCTTTCGCAGAGAAAAAAGTTGGGGGACTGAATTACTCATTTGCTTCTCTTCAGAATTTCTAAAAACCAGATTTCAAGCTCATTTTCTAAGTTGGGAACTTATTAAAAATAAAATGAGCTTGCATTAGTCTGAAATTCACTGTATGGCATATGACCCTTTATGTTGTAAGACATCAGCCAGAGGGGCGCCTGGGTGGCTCAGTGGGTTAAGCCGCTGCCTTCGGCTCAGGTCATGATCTCAGGGTCCTGGTTTCGAGTCCCGCATCGGTCTCTCTGCTCAGCAGCGAGCCTGCTTCCCCCTCTCTCTCTCTGCCTGCCTCTCTGTCTACGTGTGATCTCTCTCTGTCAAATAAATAAATAAAATTTAAAAAAAAAAAAAGACATCAGCCAGAAACATACGTTGTAATAAATCAATTCTTGTATTTTTATAACAGTAAATTACATTATGTGTGTAAAGTGCTTAGCAGAGTGCGTTAGTGCATAGTGAGAACTCCACAATCATTGCCTGTTAAGCTGAAAATAATAAGATGATAGAAATGCACTGTGAGCACTCATCTGAGGACCTCGATTTATGAAGAAATTGTCAGTATAATCTTTTTTATATAAAGTATTCTAAAAGATATTTTGTATCTACAAAGAATGAAACCCCTTCTGAAGACAGAAAGAAAGTCAGTGTGGTGTTTTATGCAAGAAAGTTTTGAATCTGTCAGATTTTCCTTCCCCAGTGTAGAAGTAAAAATTATATGTCAGGTCCAACATGAGCTCGAACAGCTGACTGGTAAGTTATTATTCTTACATGCTTGTCACTTCCAAATGTGTTTGTGAACTTCTTTCAAGGCTTAAGTGAAGATTAAATCAAAATAAAGATACAATGCTTCAACTAAATTTGTTCTAAATTTAGCCACATGCTTGTAAAGAGTCCCACTGTTAAATGCAAATATTTTTCTTTCTCTGCCCTTCTATTTTTTGGGGACACAGATTTTTTTTTTTTTGCATCTGTCATAAGTAAATATGGGCTCAGAAAATATATTACATCTCAAAACTGTTGATTGCACCTAATTATGCATGTAAATTGCTACTTCAAGCATGCAGACAGCTTGCAACATTTTGAAAATTTTGCCCTAGTAGTCATCTGAGGTATTTGTGTTACTATTTTGCTTTTGCCTTAAATGACTTCATTTTCCGATTAGCCTCCCGATAATGATGGATCTATGAATAATTTTGACCTTTTGATGTCTCACTTTTAGATGATTCAAATTAGCAAATCAGCACTTTGAACAAAATCACCCTTCTTATTGTTTATACCAGACCACTTGATGTTTCGATTCAGAGAAGAGAGTTTTCAAAAAGGTGTCCTGAAAGAAACATCTAACTCCTTGGTACTGAAAATGTGGCCAGTGGCCCTTTAGCATCCCAACACCTGTATTGTTAGAAACACAATCCCAGGCCCCATTCCAGACTTATTGCATCGCAGTCTGCATTTTAACATGATCCCCCAAGGGATTTCTACCACATGCAAGTTTGAGAAGCACTGCTCTAATACATCACATAGTTGGCCTTTCAACATTTTAATTATCTTTGGCACTATTCCCCTAAAATATACTGGGAGAGACTTACTAGGAAAACAATCACAGAAACTATTTTTCCACCATGGTCAAGACATTGTCCCTCCTTGCCTTCCCCTCCAGGATCTTAGTGTTGCATAATGAGAAGTTATGTAAATTAAGAATGTAAGTATGTTGTATATCTGGTAATGGATTAGAAGTATACAGTTTTCTCACATCAAAAGGCATTAACCTAAAAAGAGAAGAGCAATTTATCTTGAATAATAAATTTTATGCGAACATGTGGAACTAGTTCCTTAAAAGCTTTGGTTATTCTTGACCTTCTGCTTGAGACTTGAAAGTCCACAGTTTCCACTCTTCCTGGATTATTGATACATTCTGTTACAATGAAACCAGAAACCACCAAGCAATGACTATCTAATAAAGCTTTAGTAATTTGGCATAAGGATGGACTAAACTATATGCCTCGGTTTTTTTAGGAACTAACAGAACTTGTTACTTGAAAGAATTTCTCTAAAGTGCATATAGGTAGAGCAATAAACTGTTACTTTGAAACGCTATCCAGTACAGTAGTTCTCACCTTTAACGTACATGGTATCACCTGGAGAAAGCTGTTGAAAATGCACGACATGATTCAGCAGGACAGGATCTAGGCCAGAGAATATGCATTTCTTACAAACCTCCAGATGAAGCCAGGGCTTCAGGTCCTCAGACCTATCAGACTTGCTTTATCATCACTAATGGTTCTTAAATTTTAATCACCGGGAGAGTGATCACTTGGGGATATTTTTTTTTCTTTTTTTTTTTTTAAGATTTATTTATTTGACAGATAGAGATTACAAGTAGGCAGAGAGGCAGGCAGAGAGAGGAGGAAGCAGGCTCCCAGCTAAGCAGAGAGCCCAATGTGGGGCTCGATCCCAGGACCCTGGGATCATGACCGGAGCTGAAGGCAGAGGCTTTAACCCGCTAAGCCACCCAGGCGCCCGCACTTGGGGATATTTTAAATCTATCATGCCCAGACTACCCGCTTCCAGACAAATCTGATCAGAATCTTTGGGGGTGAGAGCTAGGCATCAGTGGTTTTTAAACCTACCCAAGTAATAATGATATCTAGACAAGATTGGAAATCACTGTAAATCTGTGATTCTCCAAGGATGGTCCCCATTACCAGCAGCAGCAGCACTTGGGGGCTAGATATAAATGCTGGCTCTCAGGCTCCGCCCCCAACTTACTCAGTATCTACACTTACAGACCTACAGGTGATATGGTTGCACATTTAAAGTTCGAGAAGCTTAACAGCAACCTGATCACAACCCTTTTATCTCTTGGCTTTTTATGGATCTACACCCTTCCTAAATGTTTGTAGAGAATCTCATGGATAAAGTTCCAACTGAGAAGAGGAATCCACGAGCATCCTACTGCCTTACTATCTCTGTGATTAGTGGTACTGTCCAGCAGAACATTTCTGAAATATTAGAAATGTTCTATATCTGTGCTCCTCAATAAGTAGCCACCAGCCACATGTGGCCATTGAGCATATGAATTATGGCTAATGTGAAAAACTTTTAATTTTATTTCATTTTAATTGATTCAAATTTAAATAACCTCATGTGGTTATTGGCTCCCCTATTGAACAGAGCAGCTCTAGAGTAATCACCCTTCCTGTTGTTCAACCCTTATTCAAATTCCCAGGTTGAACACAGGCCCCTCCTGCTCAGTTTTTGTATGTATTAATCCCCAGTGAATGCATCAGGATGAAAAACATCTGCCTTGCCACCTCATTTACATAATAAGTAACATTATGCTTATTATTTTGAATGAGAGGAGTTTAACTTGAATTAAATGCCACCAAAAGTTGTCAAAACCTTTTTCATAGTATTCATAATTATGTAGCTTTAATTTTACAGCCTTTTCAGACGTCAGCACACATGGGGTGCATTTAGAACTGCCTTAAGAAGAGGAGACAAAAGAGTGCAAATAGATTCTGGGTAGAAGACATGAAGTTACCCCCTCCCCCAATATCTTATTGGTGCATAATGGAAAGTTGCATAAATTAAGAGTGGATCTCTGTTGAAAATAAATACCAAAACTTGAAGAGTCCTCTCAAAATGGAAGATGAGATACAAAACAAAGGAAGAATCGAGGAGCTTAGGTGACAAAAGAGAGTAAATGAAATTCAAAGTAGAAATGTACTCCACGATTATCCAGAATGTAAACACCTGCCCTGCGGAATGGGAGAGAAGAGGAGTGGGAAGGCGGGATGGGCATGGAGGGAGGAGAGCACGAAACAAAAATACTCATTATCTGAAGGCAGGCACCAGCATCTGAGTCTTCCCTTCTCCAGGAGAACAACAAGCAGCAGCCTGTGTTGGTTACCTCAGCCCTGCCTGCTGGCTCTCAAGTATGCGCCATACATCAACCCCATGAGGCAGGTGCCATCAGGAAAGAGATTATTCAAAGGACATCATTTTAACTGACAAATCTCAGAATTTAAAAAAAAAAAAAAATCCCTACTCAAGACGGAAGAGGACAGTGTTCAAATAAATTCCACCCTCTGCTTTGAAAAGGTCATGTGGCGTTTCCAAGCTGAATTAAACACAACCTATCTTATAAAAGGAGGCTAACACCAGGAAAATATTTCATCATCGTCATATTCATATTTCATCAGGGTCTCTGCCTGGCCCAGCTGCTGATTTGGTACTGTGTGTTACAAGATTATGCCCACAAAGAAATGTGTAGCTAAGGGCAACAGCCTCACTTCTGAGGACGGTCACTTCATAGCAACTGAAACCAATAAATAGACTGCCGTTGTTGTCCTCAGAAAAGAAACTCCGAGGGACTTCAGACAATATGATTTCAGGAGGTTGGCCGCCAACTCAGAGGCCATTCAAAACTCGTTTTGACTCTCACGCAGGCGTCTTCAGATCCCCTCAACCAGATTCCTTTTCTGCAGAAAGTGAGGGCAAGTTTCTTTATAATCCACATCAACCTACCTCAGAAAGGAGGAGGTGGAGTAACCCTGAAAGCAAAAGAAAATATTTACTTCATTCCCCCATGGACAACAAAGGCCAAACCCAGTTCTAGGTGTATGCGACTTTGCTGATAGCCTACGCATTGTTAAAATGCAGCTGATTAAAAATTAAACCACATGCTCTAATCATTGTTGTAAGGCAATGTTTGGAGGATTCCTCCACCCTTGTTCAGACATACACATGTTTCTCGGCTAAAGTTATAGGTATAGTTTACAGACCTAAGGATTCCAAGGATTCTGAACTTTAATTTCTGGGCCACCTGAAAATATTCCCAAGCATTGCAGCTTTAAGAGCCATCACATTGTGCTGTGGTGATATTGGAGCCTGTCTGTCTAGTGAGAGCCCTTGTTTGGCTTCTGGTATCTTATATAGAATGCCAGCTTTGCTGAGCTGGTCCTAGACTTGATTAGTGCCAAAATACCACCTTTATTACCAATAAAGAGCAGCTTGGAGGAGGTAGCTTGCATCTGTAAGCAATTGATCTTCCAATTTCTGAAAACCACCCCCCCAAATGCGGGGGCAGGGGGCAGATCCACTCAGTGATGGTCTTGTAGGGCTTTTGCAAGTTTTCCTTGTGGGCGCCTTTCAGGGAGCTAGCTCCCAGAAGGTACAAGGAAGAGGCCAGGAAGCTCAGTTCATTCTCCCCAAATTCACTGGGCAGGTAAGAGGTATCTTAAGGGGAGATGCTAGGAGGGTCCTGAACTGCCTACATACAGAAAGAAACATCAGAAGTAGGGAAGAAGTGCTCAATTCCAAAGAAATTCTGTTTCCTTGTCAGCCCCAGGTCCCATGTCCCCTGTCCCTATCGTCCTCGCTGCCTGGGGCCTCCTGTGCTGGGTGGCAGTTCTGGGAGCCCATGCTGGACAGCTCCATTCCCTGCCTCTTGGATTCACTCCTGTGGTCACCAGCCTACCACAGCTCTACCAGTCACCCTCCCCTCAGTTGTGGGCACTAACTCGTTGGGTCTTAGATGTGGTTGGTCAGAATTAATATTCCTCATACAAAGCTGTCAAGAATTAAACTCCTGACCTGGCTCTCATTAGCATCATGCTAGAATCAACTGAGCAAACCAGACATTTTACAGAGGTGTAAAGCTTGCCGAGGTGCTGCTGTAGGAAGTGCCTTTTATCTTACAAGTGCCTAATAAATATTACATTTTCATAATTTGGCTTTTTACACCAGAAATGATCTTTCATTCCCTTGTGTAGTATATTTTAGAAGACCTACCTAATGCAGTGCCTTACACATGGTGGGACTAAATAAATGTTTGAGAATGAATATTAAAGACCTTTTTTGTGACGGCTCAGAAATGACTTTGCATCTCATCTTGGAAAATTTAGTCTTCAAATAAGTAAAACAAGAACAGGCCATTTGGAAACTAGGTTTTCACCATGGACTTCCTGTGGTCACATGTTTATATCAATGGCACTGAATAATTGCAGGAAGGTAAAGAACCATAACTTGGCTCTGTCTGAGCCTCCATTCCCTTTCTGAATTGAGGGACCTATCATTCGTTTCAGCTCAAAGATCTAACAATAGTGGTGCCTGGGTGGCTCGGTGGGTTAACACTCTGCCTTCGGCTCAGGTCATGATCCCAGGGTCCTTGGATCAGGTCCCGCATTGGGCTCTCTGCTTGCCGGGGAGCCTGCTTCCTCCTCTCTCTCTGCCTGCCTCTCTGCCTACTTGTGATCTCTCTCTCTGTCAATAGATAAATAAAATGTTAAAAAAAAAAAAAAAGATCTAACAATAGTAGATATTTTTCCTGACCAAAGCAACCAATAATCAAGTGAGAGTGGGACATCCTCTGTAATTCATAATGATACGCTTTCATTTTCATCTATTGAATAGCAGATCTCTTATTTTTGGACATGGTCATTGGTCCCTGGGTCATGATGTCCTTATCTGTACACTGGGATTTTCATTTTGGAAGGAGAGTATAAGCAACGTATACAACTATAGTCATAATTAGACAAGACATTTTGGAAAACTAAGAATCTAAATATAAATATGGAATAGGAAACAAGCCAAGAGACAGCCATGGATATAATATATGAGATCCGGGGGAAAACCCAGAGTGTGGTGATGAGTTGTAATGTTTACCTGGATATATTTTTAGAGCAAAGGACCACTCTAGTGGGGAGACTGAAATTTGAATGGGTGATATATACATTTTTAATAGACAAGTATTCTCATGGGGGCGCCTGGATGGCTCAGTGGGTTAAAGCCTCTGCCTTCGGCTCAGGTCATGATCTCAGGGTCCTGGGATCGAGCCCCGCATCGGGCTCTCGGCTGAGCGGGGAGCCTGCTTCTCCCTCTCCCTCTGCCTACTTGTGATCTCTGTCTGTCAAATAAATAAATAAAATCTTTAAAAAAAAAAAAAAAAAGAAAAGTATTCTCATGTTCTTTAAGAATATCATGCACATGCTTCAAAATTAAGTCATAAGTAAATAGCAACTGTTTGCTTCTTCTCACTACTCCCTCAGCAGGCAGGCCTCCGGGCTCTGCTCTTATTTACAACATTGTGTTACGGGTCACTGATCACCGTCCCGCAGCCGAAATCAGTACCCTTCCAGCTCTTGATCTTAGCTGGCCTTCTGTCTCGTATCTCACTCCAGCCTTCTCAAGACGCTTCTCAGTCTTGATTCCCCCCTCAGCTTCTGACTATTCCCTGCGGTCTTTCTTGCCCTCCCAGACTCATCTCCAAATGACCTGCCCTAGTCCACGTATATACTCTTTCTTCACAAAACTTCAACTCACTCATCTTGGAGAAATAGTGCTCCCCTCACCACCAGAGAGATGAAGCCAAGCATTAGACATTTACCGATGGCATCTCTTTAATTATTATAACAGCTCTCTGCAGCAGCCATTACTAATCCTGTTGGATGCACGAGGACACAGAGGTTCTGCCAGTCCAGGAAACAGACCTAAAGCCTGTCTCTGGTAGTAGCAGGATCAGATGTTTGAACCAAGGCCCGTCTGGCTTAAGTAACATGCTCCTTCACCACCTATGTGTATCGATTATCTGTTGCTGTGTGATAGGCCACCCCAGAACTGAGTGCCTGAAACAATAATAACAATTTACGTTGGGTGCCTGTCTGCCTGGCAGATGGAGCTCGGTGGGCAGGCCACGCCTCTGTTCCATGCTGGAGCTCCACTGAGGATGGCTCCCTCACAGGGCTGGCAAGCCACGGCTGGCTCTTGTCCGGGAGCTTAGGGCCTCCCCTCCCCTCCACATGGGCCTCACCCGATGCTATGTAGGCTTCTTCCAGCATGGAAGCTGGGTTTCCAAAGAGAACCTAATAAAGGGAGGCAGAAGTACAAGGCACTTTTATGACTTGGTCGCGTATGGTCATTTCTGTTATACGGGCCATTGAGGCGGACGCAAAGTCCCACCCATGTTCAAGGGGAGGAGACACAGACTCTGCCTCCTGATGGGGAAAGAGGAAGGTACCAGAAGAGCATGTACGACAGGAGGAAACGCTGTAGCGGCCATCTGTGGAGAAAGCAAGCTGCCACGGCTGGGTTCCTCCATTGTAAAGAGGACTTTCAAATCTTTACCTCCAAGCCCTGAAGCCAGTTCCCCAGTTCTGATTGTCTATTCGAGTTTTTCAAAAGCCGAATTCACTTTAAATCCAAGCATCATCCCTCTGGTCACCAATGCTGACCAGCTCACCTGCGGCTCTTACTCCTCTTGCCCCCACAGTCCCACACTCCCTTGCTCTAACCTGTCGGTTCTTCTCCATCAGGTCGTTTAGTCATTCTTGCAAAAACATTTATTGAGCACCTGCTATATAACTGGCCCTACACTGGTTATTGTTAGTTATTAGGGATAAACATACGGTAGTACCCACACATACATAAACATGCATGAAAAATTTACAAACATACATTCAGTCTTCGCTCTCTAGTAGTTTATAGGGTTTTTTTTTAAATATTTTATTTATTTATTTGACAGACAGAGATTTCAAGTAGGCAGAGAGGCAGGCAGAGAGAGAGAGGAGGAAGCAGGCTCCCTGCTCAGCAGAGAGCCCGATGCGGGGCTCGATCCCAGGACCCTGGGATCATGACCTGAGCTGAAGGCAGAGGCTTTAACCCACTGAGCCACCCAGGCACCCCAGTTTATAGGTTTTTGCAGAAAGAATAGACAGATCAACAAAAAGTTACAACTGTTGGAAGTATTATATTCCAAGCACACCGCAGGGTGTGGAGTTTGCAAGGAAAAGGAACTTTGTCCTAGATTTGGGTGAGTCAAGGAAGAAGGCAGTGTGTTTAAAGAATAGTAGGAGCCTGATTCCATTGGAGCCCACACACTGCAAACAGATATATATATAAATACATTCTGTATCGTATATTTATAATTATCATGCATTTTATAATTTTATATTTATAAATTTTAAAATATATTTTATATCTTTGCATAAATATATTTTATTTTTATATTTTATATTTTTAATTAAATTTTTTATTTTTTTAATAAACATATAATGTATTTGTATCCCCAGGGGTACAGGTCTGTGAATCGCCAGGTTTACACACTTCACAGCACTCACCATAGCACATACCCTCCCCACTGTCCATATATATTTTATATTTTTACATAACTCTATATTTAGTTTTTATCAATTTAGTTTATATACATGTATCTATTATTTATTTATATCTATTTAGTTTTTATTTATTTATTTATTTATGTCTATTTAGTTTATATATGTAAACTAAATAGAATACTACTTAGCTCAGGTTGACTATCAGTTGTCTGCCAAGAGACAGTCTCTGAAGCATTGAATAATACCCACAACTGAACCTCTGTTCAAATATATTTCTCCACAAACTCTTTTTGAATATGTCTAACCTGTGGAAGGTAAATTAATTTAGTTGGGATTAACCAATATCACTGAGCATTGTAATGTTTGAAAGTTAATGTAGAGAAATTTTTTTCAAGTCTTTACAAGAATTTGAGAGCTTTTTAAATGACAAGGGAAGAAATCTTGCATGGCCCTGTTTTGCTAGCTTGCACTCGAACATTTTCCTCATTGTATTTGTTGTGTCCCCTGCTCTGCTCTGTGTCACCAGGAACTACGTTTCTGAGCTCCCTTGCTAACTTGTTTCTGGTTTGTTTAAGTCCATGGGGGGCAATGGCAAAAGCACGAGGGTCCAAGGAGGAGAGAAGCTCGGGTGTTGCTTCTGTCTCTCTGCCTTGGTGGCATCCTAAGCAGCACACTTTGTGGCTCTTGCTCCCAACGTATAACCCCAGAGTCTAGGATTCGGTAACACATCCTCCTCCCCCGAAGCTTCCAGCTCTAGAGATAGGACCAACCTCTTGATCCCGCGGACCTCTGGCGCTCTCGACGTCCTCTGGCTGCCTGGTTGAACAATTCTATCACGGAGTCTTCCATTTGAAAGATTAGAGGGGCATCTGGGTTCCTTATACACACAGCTAGCTCATTTCTTTAAAGTTATTTTTTTTAAGATTTTAATTATTTATTTGACAGAGAGAAATCACAAGTAGGGAGAGAGGCAGGCAGAGAAAGAGGAAAGCAGGCTCCCTGCTGAGCAGAGAGCCTGATGCGGGGCTCGATCCCAGGATCATGACCTGAGCCGAAGGCAGAGGCTTAACCCACTGAGCCACCCAGATGCCCCTAAAGTTATTTTTAATTATTATGCAATACACATAAAATTTGCCATCATAACCGTATTTAAGTGTGTAGCTCAGTGACACTGGTACATGGATGGTGTACACCATCACCACCGTCCATCTCCAGAACTCAGCTCATTTGCAAAACTGAAACTCTGTACCCATTAATAACCCCTCATCCTCCCCACCCCTAACCCCTGGCAATCACCATTCTACTCTCTGTCTACGAATTTGATGGCACTAGGTACCTCATGTTAAGTGGAATTATACAGTGCTTGTCCTTTTGTGACTAGTTTATTTCACTTAATGTCCTCAAAGTTCATCAAGTTGCAGCATGTGCCAAATTCCCTTCCTTTTCAAGAATAAATGAATAACGTGCCATTGTGTATATATACCAAATTTTGTTTCTCCATTCAGCTGCTGATGGACCCTTAGCTATTGGAAATAATGCTGCTAAGGACCTGGGTCCCTGATTTGAGTCCTTGACTTCAGTTCTTTGGGGCATACACCTGGAACTGGAATTTCTGGATCATATGGTAATTCTATTTTTAATTGTTTGAAGAACGACCAGATTGTTTTCTCTGGTGGCTGCACCATGTACAGTCTCACCAATCACACATAAGAGTTCTAATTTCTCCATCTCCTTGCGCATACTTCCTATTTTCTGTCTTTTTGATAATAGCCACCCTAATGGGTATACAGTGACATCTCATTGTGGTTCTTAGCTCATATTAATACCAGAACAGTTGGCTTTGGGTGGCAAAGATCATTGACTCAATCTTGTCTTCCGATCATATGGTAAGTAAGAACCAGGATTTCTGGCATTAAGCTCATTGCTGCCCTGTATTTCCATGACAAGTTTAAGTAAGAGCCTCACCAGTGCCCAAGAGTTGAGGTCCCATGAAGATTTCAGAGAAAGCTTTTCTTCAAATCCCACCTCAACCACTCTATGACCTTGGACAATTCAGCACACCTCTCTCCGATCTCAGGTCTTTTCTGTCATTACATTGCAAATAATAACCTCTGGCTTACACAGCTAGAAGAATTATATTTTCTCTACATATTTACTTATATCCCAGATTCTTAGTTTTAAATATTTGATGCTTCATATCTTGCTAGGTTGTTTATATAGTTAAAACCTCATATGCTTTTGTTGACACAGTATCAATAAAAAGAACTGAAAATGTGCACATGTTGCTCTCCCTGGTGGCTAAGCTTCAGAGAGGTGATTAATTAAAAGTACAAGTCCCTGATGTTTGATCGTATCATTTCCAACCAAACTCTGCCACCAGTAAATGTGTGACTTTGGAAATTATTAACTGTCCTTGAGCCTCAGTTTCCCTATCTGTAAAATGGGCCTAATAACCATTCCTATATCTTTAGGTTGCTGTGGAGATTAGATGATAAAATTACCTCAAGCTCTTACTTATCACATTTATAAATATGCATCAATGATTATTAGATTCTATTTTAATTACAAATTTGAAATATTAATGGATCCACTCTTGAGAGATCCATTCACTGAAATTTTACATTTCACAGAGGCAATTCTGGTTGGGATATATTAGGACACACTGAAAAAGAATGCTGCTGGTTCCATATGCAACCCTCACCTGCCTTTCCGAAGCTCCTCGGTGCATAGGAGCTTCTTATCAATTAGGTATTCTACTGTGTAAGTGGGACAAGCTCCAGAGACCTGGTCTTTCCTCAGTATACCTAAATGATAAAACTCCACAGCTCTGCGCTTGTTGTGTAGTATGGGAAGTCAGAAGTCTAGATTTTGATCAACAACTTAAATGAGGTCAACCAGGGTCTTCTCATGAGAGCAGCACTTTTTGTTCAACCATAGTCCAAAGTTCCCAGGACTGCACAGTGAGCCTGACTTATTTACTTCTTCTTAATTAAATGAGAAAAGAAAGCACAATATCTACCTCATTCATTCATCCATTCATTTCACAAACCCTTCTTGAAGACTGTGCCGGGCAGTAAGAAAAATAGCAGACATGCAAGACACAGCTCTAGCCCTCCAGGGGATCAGGAGACTGACAATTAGCACAAGGCATTCTGAGAATCCACTGGCATCTAACTTAGTCTGAGGGGTCTGGGAGGAGGCCACGGCTGGGCTGAATCTGGAAGGATGAGGACATGTTAACAAAAAAGAATAAAAATGAGGGTTTGTGCTGTTCCAGGAAGAGACAACAATGGGTACAGAAGCATGGAGGAGGAGAATAATGTGACCTGTTGGGGGAACCTCAGGTGTGTAAAAGAAAAATGAGAGGCTGATGCGGAAGTTGGCTGGACACAGATCATGAAGGCATTTCTATGTCAAAATTTCAGATGTGAGACTGTGCATACTACGGGGGAATGATTATGGTATTTTAAGTTGGAAATAAGAAAAGAGAGGGGATGTCTATGACTATTCTATGGAGAAGACTAAGCCTAGAGGTCAAGAAAACCAACTGGGGAACCATAGTAGTAAGAGAAGCAAGAAATAAGATTTCTAATGCGTCAGCTGCCACAGAAAGGAAGAGAAAACACTCCATTCTAAATTGGAATTAGAAAGGTGATCAACAGGACTGGGTGAGTCATTACATGTACCTGATGCTTCTAAATTAAGAGTTTTAAGATTATTGAGCAAGCCATAAATATCCTCTGACTGCATGTGAATACATCAAACAAGTTTTCAAAAAATGGCCAAAGTGAGAGCAAAATCTGTGTGTTATGTCGTTGTCAGATTTCAACCAAAGCTGACCTATTTTAGCATCAACTATGCGTAAGCAAACCAGTCCAGTTCTTAAGTCCCTTCCCATGATAAAAACCTTCCTCACAATGACTCTAATTCTCCCCTTGGTCAAGTAAGACTCTTTGTCATGCTGTTTGAAGAGTGCTCAAGAACAGCTATTATACCAAAGGCATAGACTTGGCGTTTGACTGGATCTTATAAATGGAAATGACTTCTCCCTCAGAGATCAATACAAGGTGAACAACACTAAGTATAATTTGCTGATAATTACCCTTCTCAGGTTCTATAGCTAATCACTCACCACTTATAAACGAATTTTGTTTTACAGTGGAAGGAATAACAACCCTGAACACCAATTCCAGAACTAGGATTATCTTCAACATTTTCTTTCCTCGTAGTTTGCATATATATTTAGAACAAGCAAAAAAAAAGAAGACCAGAAAACCATTTTGGAGTGTATAATTGAAAGACACTCACTATTACAAGATACAATTATCATACATTTTATAGTAAATTCCTATGTCTAAGAAAGTCTTAGTAAGCTGGATAAATAACAGGATCCTGCCATGGTCAAGTACTGGCCGCATTTTGAGAGAGCTAGATCATGGGTATTAGAAGACTGGAGTCCAGAGTTTAAATTCAGTAAAAAAAAAAAAGGGGGGGTGTCAGGAGTGAAATGTAGTCTCGATTCAAGGCTATAACCAGAAGGAAAGTAACAAGCTATTTATTTCAGTAAAGATGGGACCGCTGAAACTTGATTTCACTACTATTCTCCTGGATCTCTCTCTCTCTCCTGTGTAATCTTTGTCCTCTGGCTCCACATGTATTAGACTAAATTACGTCACATACCTTCCTATAAACTAACCACCATGGCCAAGCCAATATGATAATCTAATGATGTAAGCCAATCACGTCCTGTCCCTGAATCTGTGCGTGCGTGGGCGGGGGGGAGGGTGGTCAATGTCACCAAACCACATGTCTGCCACAACAGAAAGGGGACGGGACAGATGCTAGAGAGGCATCAGTGCCCACTGAAATGTCTGCTAAATCAGTTACCAATAAGAGCAGGCGGATAGAGCCAGAGGAAAAGGAAGCAAAAGAATCTGAGAACAAACCAGTCATGGCTCCAGCATCAGACTCAATTCCCTAGGCACAAGAGAATCCCACACTGAAGCAAACCTGCCTCAAATGGTAGGTTGATTATATTCTTGCTGGTGCCGTCACTAAGAATAACTTCTTAGAGAGGATTAAAGCCAAGATGGACATTCATGGCAGTGACTTCCTGATTTTAATTATTAAGAAAAGAACAGTGATGGTTATAATGCCAGATAGCTCATGGCAGTAAATCACCGCTCTAGAATAGAAAATGAGGCATTCATTCTCTCAAGCAACTAATGGACTATTTAGTAAATGTCTGCTCTTAAGGACAAAGTAGAACTCTGAAACGCGAAACATTTCATTAAATAAAACAACTTGTTTCCTAAGAAATGCGCTATGTGCAGTGACAAGATGTTCTAGGACTGAGTGAGTCCTTTGATAGGAACAAGAAGTTTACATGCCAATGTTGAATAGGGGAGGGGGAAGGGCTGCAGCTTCCAGGCAAGGGCGTTGTACAATTACCCAGATCTGAATGCAAATACTACTTGTTTTATTTTATTTATATCAAGAAATTCTGCCTAAGAACAAATCAATTAATCTTACATAGTACTTGCAAGTTGTAAGTACTCAATAAATGTTCGTTGAAATAAAGTATTTATGGAGTGTCTCCTAAGTACTGTGACAGACCGTGATGGTAGTTTAGAAGACCCTATACATATCCCTGGGCACTCACTATTCCCAAGTAAATGGATGGCTTCTTATCATGAGCATCTGAGGCTCTGCTTAAGAGAGGTAATTAATCCTTACATGGGGTAGGCTGCGGATACTGCCCTGGGAGCAGCTCTCAATCAATGATGGATAGCGATGGGTGGTTAAATGTCCCAGCTTCTCAGCCTCTCAGGTCTGACAGCTCTGAGGCGTGTCCTATGCTGGTGTCATAGAGATCCTGAGTAGGAAAGAGCCTCAATTGCCTATAGCAATAAACTTCTCATTAATATACACTTCATTGGTTATCTTTTCTCCCTTTTCTTGCTTTCCCATTTCCTGCCAATGCTTCCTGGGATCATCTTCTAAATAAACCAGCCCTTTTCCTTGCAAGCTTATTTCATGATCAGCTTCTGGAGGAACACAGCCTATGACAGTAGTCCTCCTAATAGCCATTCTCCCCTTTTCCTGGATATCAGAACCCTACTGTATTGAGGAGATACACTAAGCCTAGCCCCAGGACATGGCTTATTATTGGGATACATGAAACATGGCAATCCCATTTTCTGTTTTCCTAGCCAATGTTGCAACAAAAAGAGAGCATCAAGATCAATGTAACCAGTGAGATATAAGCATAAGGCTAGTGAAAGTTGTCTGGAGAAGCTGTTGTCCTCCTGATAACAAGTTATAGATGCAACTGTTCCCTTCTTGCCTTAGATGCAATTATGGTACCATTTGGCATCTGCTACAGAAAAGAGATCCATTGCAAAGACTTTGTGGGCCCCCAACATCCCTGACCCACTGAACCAACAAGAGCACTGGGCCATCTATGAGACCTCTTGCTACAGGACAAGTTATAACTTATATGTTTGAGTCATTGTTATTCAATTTTCTGTTACATGCAGCCAAAAGCAATCCTAACCAATACAAATACCGAGGACTACGTTAAGGGTTGAAAGATCAAGAAGGCACACAACCCACGTCTGTTTCACTGAGGAGTAAAAACTAAGTTATAAGATAATTAGAACCATTTGTATTCACTCTAAGATAATGGATATGATATAATATTTGTTTCGAGCCAAGATCAAGTACTGTGGAGTGTTTGAGGCTATAGAATCCTTTAGGTCCCTTCCAGTTTCAAGTTTCTATCATTCTTTTCCTGTATGGAAGGAAAAGAGTAGTGGAGAGGTCCAGGGAAGAAGAGAAGGAAGAAATGGACCTTGAAAGGTGGAGATGAGTATGAATAAAGTGAAATAAAGAGCACTGCCATCAGAGCAAGGGGTTAGAAAGACATGCTGTAGAAATAATGCTTACAACTTGAAAGGCTCACAGTACAAAGTCCTAAACTTGGACACCCCCAAAATGAAGGCGGAATGCAACAGCTGCTGTTGGATCTCGGGTATAGACATGGATGTAGCCTTATTAGCCATTTCAGAAGAGCATGTTTCCAAAGGAGTCTCTGCCTATGACTGGATCAGGATGCTCTTGCTTTTAAACCTTCTAAGGAATCTCAAAATCAGCTCAACGGATAATGACAAAAGTGTTAACTTGTGTTACACCACTCTCTGAAGATGAGACCAGGGTGTCATCAGGTGTGGCATGAAATGCCAGGTGAAAAGAAAGCGGAAGAGACTGCTGTGGTGGAATTCACTGACACTGAACCCTGGAGAGGAACCCGATGTCAATACTTGGCATTTATGGCATCTGTAATCCATTGACTATTCCTTTGCAAAATCCTGTGAACGAGACTCTTTTTTTTTTTTTTTTTTTTTTTTTTTAATAAAGGAAGGGAAAGAGGGCCAGAGAATAAGTTCAAGGTAACTAAGAATCTTTGCAGCAGTAAGATAAACCAATGTTACCAGGAGTCTGAAAGTTAGAGTTCTGGGGTGGAAAGAAATATACCGTCCCTGCTAATTCTAACCAGGACCAGTGACTGTGTATTACCAAGGGAACTAAAATGAGTGCTATCTATGTTTGAAAAAGTGCTACCACATATGCTACCGTATTCATGCTTCACAAAACCTCAGAAGGTAGACAAGCCAAAAATTAAATCCCTGGGCTGCAAAGGAGAAAACTGAGGCTCCAAAGGTGAAGCAATCAAGGTCACCTTGCCGGGAAGGGGCTGGAATTCAAGCCTTCAAGTGCAAACTCCCACTCTCTGTTCCTTACTCCACACTGCCGTGTAAGTTTCAGCTACATGAAACCAACTTGAGGGCCAACCCTGATTGGCCTTAGAGGGCCCAAGATGCAGGCCAACACACAGATAGGTAACTTGTTAGCATCTGTACCGATAAAGTAAGTAATTCACTTCTTCACCGAACGATTATTTCTTAAATGCTGATCATGCACCAAGAACCATGCTATGTGCTGTGGATCCTTAGAGAAGAAAATTTCCTTACAATTCCTTTCAAAGACACTGAATATGTTTGAATACTTTCCTCACACCTGAGGCAGAATGCCTTTTCTGGAGATAGATATTCAGCTGGCTCTGGTACTAGGGGCAAGACCTGCCGTGATTTGCTGCCTTGGATCATCAAGAACAAGGTGATCTAGAGAAGTGAACAGAAGATAGTAAGGAGAGAGGTCCAGGGACCTGGCAAGAAAGGTTATCCATCAGAAGTTCCACAATAGCACTGTCCAACAGACCATTCTGGGATAATGGAAATGTCTTATATCTGTGTTGTGCAATTTGGTAGCCACTTGATGTGTGGCTCGTAGGACTGAGGAACTGAATTTTTTTGAGGAACTAAATTTTTAATTTTGTTTTCTTAATGAATTCCTAACCACGTGTACCACGTGGACAGACAGCACAGCTCTAGAAGCTAACCCGAGAGCTGAGCGAATGGAGCCCATCTGGCATCACAGGGTGGGGAGAGCGATGTCTGCTTGCACAGAGTTGGAAGTACATTCCCTTTCCAGAATTCCTCATGGAGAGAGAAGGGTCTTTCCTCGGAAAACTAGTTTGGTTAGCTAACTGGGGTTACAGCAAGGCTGCGAGAACATGACCCTTGGCACTAGTTTGAAGTTTCTTAATGTCAGCACCTTTGAGCAATGCTTTGTTAGGGGTGGGAGCTGTCCTGTGAATGACAGCATGGTCGGTGGCATCCCTGGACTTTACCCAGGCGGTGCCTGTATCATTCCCAGCTGTGGCCACCAAATATGTCTGCAGACATTGCCAAATGTCCCCTGGAGGTCAAAATTGCTCCTGCTTGAGAACCACTACAGTAGGTCAAGAAACACAGCGAAGGCCAAGCTGTTCTGCAGGGCAAAATAAGAAAAAGTAGGGTTTGCTCTTGGGAAAGAGGAACAGAAGACAACTGAGGATGAGAAGCGCAGGGAAAGGGAGAACAGCCTGAAAGAGGCAAGCATTTTGGGGTCCACCAGGTAAAGAATGAGGGAGAGCTCCCGGGGGCAGGAGAAAAAAGTCAAGAATAAGATATCTGGCTCTTCGACTATAGACTCTGAAAAACAACCTGAGGGTTTTGAAGGGTCGGGGGTGGGAGGTTGGGGGAACAGGTGGTGGGTAATAGGGAGGGCACGTATTGCATGGAGCACTGGGTGTGGTGCAAAAACAATGAATACTGTTACGCTGAAAAAATAAATTAATTAAAAAAAATAAAACAAAAAACCAAAAAATGGGAAAAAAAAGATATCTGGCTCTTCGACTTGGAGTTGTTTTCAATACTACGATATAAAATCCTCCTTCACATCCTCCTACACCCGCCCAGTAAAATTTACTATGCTTTACAAATGTTTCTGTGGGTGGATTTTTCTTGAAATCAAGAAAAAAGCTAAGATTCATGCTTGGATTAAATTACAAACCTAGAGCAGATACCTGGACAGATAGGTGAAGATGATGATTACGATGATGTGATGATGATGATGATAAAACTGAAGCTTGGATTTACTGAGCCCTTTTGATAAACCAGACACCCTTCCAAGCATACCTTAAAATACATAAGTAACTTTTACTGACATGCACATTATTATTAGTTCTACCTTACATATGAGGATATTGAAGCCCAGAGAGGTGAATTGCCTGGATCAGGCAGGACACAATCACGGAAGCAGAACCCCCTTGATCATTGTGGAATAAAAAAAATGTATTAAAAGCAATGAGACCTGGGGTGCCTGGGTGGCTCAGTGGGTTAAAGCCTCTGCCTTCGGCTCAGATCATGATCCCAGGGTCCTGGGATCAAGCCCCACATCGGGCTCTCTGCTCAACAGGGAGCCAGCTTCCCTTCCTCTCTCTCTGTCTGCCTCTCTGCCTACTTGTGATCTCTGTCTGTCAGATAAATAAATAAAATCTTAAAAATAAAATAAAATAAAATAAAAACAATGAAACCTGGGAAGACCCAGAGAAGTAAAAGTCTGGAAAAGGGACGTCAAAGGACCAGGGGAACATCAGTAACAAGAACCATGGCACAGGTAGATGAGTGGAACTAGCAGGCACATCCCACAGTGTGGCTGGGATCACAGTGGGTGGGGAGGGTTAAGGATTTGGTAGTGGGCCCGGGCCCCCTGCCAGTCAGTGGCCTGTAGTCCATGAATATTATGTGAGTAGGGAAAAGTGGGACATGCTGGAGTCCATGGGTCCATTTGTTACCACTGCTGTCACCCCGATGACTTTTATCTCTGCATTATACATAAAGTTAGAATCCTTTAATCAAACAGCTAACAAATTAACTGAAAGACAGATATTCACACACTTATATAAATAGATGTTCATTCAGTATTATTCATGAGCATAAAACGTGTTGCCTGTTGGGGTGCCTGAGTAGTGCAGTCAGTTAAGTGTCCAACTCTGGTTTTTTGCTCAGGTTGTGGCCTTCTATTGGGATCATGTCAGTGTCTCTTGGAGTTATTTCTAAGTTGGCCTGGCACTGCATTTTTAGGGAATAAAAGATGATGAACTATTTCTGGCCAGCCTTTCACTCTTTCTCTCACAGTCTCCTCATGTCCTAAAATTCCACCTCATTTCACCAAAAAAGAATTCACTATGATTTAGTCTGAGGCCCATCATGCTAGTGGTCATGATAGAGCAGTCAGATGTGGAACAGGCAACCATACTGGAAGGAAACTCCTAATTGTACAAATGGAAATTTCAACGGGTTGCTCCTGCATTGGTCCATCGTAAACCTTGACGTGTGGAAGATGCCCAGGAACGGGGGGGAAGAAGAGTAGGAGATTTATGCAGCCAAGCCGAGAAGTTTATTAACAAGCGTCAGAGTGTTGGCCTCCCCTCCTTTCCCACTGACATATGCATGATCAGTGAGCAGGAGGAAGCCATGTCAAAGTGTTATGGGCTCTTTCCCCTGCAAAAGTGTGATTCCTGTACATTTTGTTGACCTGGAAATGTGATTTCCTATATGTTTTAGCACTCCAGCAATGAGATCCTCAGCCGGTTTCAGAGTCTCAGCACCGTGCCAGCTCAGCTTCTCACTGGGTGACTTGGAATAACACATTTGGTGCAATTGGCTAATCGTTTTCATCCTCTCACCAGCAGGTTCCAATCATGGCAACCTAATCAATCTTCTGGCCATCTCCAGAATGACCCAGATAATCTGATTGGCTGCAGTGCCATCTAGTCACAATTTACATCAACCATCTGGTGATTCCTTCTACTCTGAGGGTAGCCCACAAGGACCATCTGTTTCAATGCTCTGTATGTCCTGCTGAAGGAGGCGAAGGTTGAAGCTGACCACACACCAACCGGCAAGTCATTCCCTCCTGCCTTTGCGTGAACCAAAGAAATCCTGAAATGCACTGCAATTTAGCTGTTCACATCCTGCACAGCCTGCTTTGCATTCTCAGTGAACACATCGTAATATTCAGAATGCAAATTAAACTTTATGGGTGCCATAACCTTGGCCATTTATTGCAGCAGATTCCGTAATTGCCTGATGCTGCTAATACAGCCAAGACTACTTTGGCATTTTTTTTTTAAAACTTTTACAGATAGAGCTGCCATGTTGATTAAGCAATCCTGGTGTTTCTTTGCACTATTTCTTAGGCTAAGGTATTAACTAAGATCCTTTTGCCGACAAGTAACCAGAGTCGGTCTCAGCTAGAGATGGATGATAAAATTGAAAACAAAATATATTAGTCTGCTCAAGTTCAAGTAGCAGTTACGAAAAAAGTGAAGTTAACGTTGTAAAGGAAAACAGGCTTCCACCGAAATACAAGGAGAGTTGAGGGGGAAAGTCACTTCAAGACCAACGGGTGGCTATAAATTATACTAGATGGTAAAAGTTGGTTCTTTGAATAATTTGAACCAGAAGGCATCTATAGCTTGCACTAATTTGGAAGAAAACCACCCAGCATTAGGATTATTACCAAAGAATAATTAAGAAAGCTAAGCCTCTTATGACTTACGTGACACCTTTATGTCAATCAGAAAAACATTCCCATTCCTCTAGACAGGTAAAGCTAGGCTTGACCAGGCATCTTCCATTGTAATCTTCAGCCCTGGGGAAGCCACCACCAAATAAAATGTCCCAGGATGACCACTTCTCCTAGTTTAAGGACATGGTGATACAAGGAGGTGCCTGATTTGAAAACGGAAATAGCAACATTGCTGGAGTGTCCTGGGGGGTGCACTTCCCCAAGGTAGACAACCGACAGGGACTTGGTTAGAGTTAAAGGAGGGGTTTCAGGGTTTGAACAAAAACCGAACTCCAGGGGCACCTGGGTGGCTCAGTGGGTTAAAGCCTCTGCCTTCGGCTCAGGTCATGGTCTCAAGGTCCTGGGATCAAGCCCCACGTCGGGCTTTCTGCTCGGCGGGGAGCCTGCTTCCCCCACTCTCTCTGCCTCCCTCTCTGCCTATTTGTGATCTCTCTCTCTGTCCAATAAATGGATGAAATCTTTAAAAACAAAAAAACAAAAACAAAACAAAACAAAAAAACCGAACTCCAAGCATGTGTTTTGGGATTCCCTGGATTACAGGAGAATTATTCCTCTTTCCCTGGCTCAGTGGACTGCCTGTATAAAAGAGAGTTTTGTTTGTTGTCTTTTGCCCTCTTCCACCCAAGGCCATGGACATGAGAACTGGATCTTAAACCCAGGAGCCTGCAGCGCTCATTCCTCCAACAGTGCTAATGGGTTTTCTGCTTGTTACTTCTGAGGTGGGGAAAAGAAGTGGACGTATTGAGTAGACATGGGAGCTAAACAATCAATACAACCGATATTCTGCCAGATCAGCACAGTGG
Source organism: Meles meles (assembly GCF_922984935.1). Classification (NCBI taxonomy): domain Eukaryota; kingdom Metazoa; phylum Chordata; class Mammalia; order Carnivora; family Mustelidae; genus Meles; species Meles meles. The sequence continues at coordinate 23,270,886 of NC_060069.1, read as the reverse complement.
ATTGCATTAAAGGACCCAGCGCTTGACCTCTCCTTGTATCACATGAACTCGTCATTCCGCTCACTAAAGAAGCACAATCTATCTCCCTGCCTTCATATCTCAGCTCAGTCCCATAACTTCTTTCGGACAAATTGAATGAGATGGAAACCACCATGTGCAAATTCCAAGACTATTCTTCAAAGAAACTTCTGTGTTTCTGCTCGGTCTCTTGTGCTTGTGCCACGAGAAGAACATGTCTGAACTAGTTCTCTGCCCCATGAGCAGGTAAGGCACATGGAATAGAGTTGTCCCAATCAAAATCAGAGCTCCCAGCCAACATTACGATGCAGGAGTGAACTCAAATGCGGGTCAGACAACTCATACATGTGTGCATTATACTAACAAATGATCATTGTTGTAAATCATTGATTTGTTTACATAGCAATAGCTATGTAATTTGTTACATAGCAATAGCTAATTAATACAACAAGAATTAAGCAGATCCTGGAGTCCCAGTATTCAAGTTCATGGACTTTTTATAAAGGCTTTCCATTAACCTGCTGCAACTCCTCATTTCTGCTTCTCTGTTTCCTGTTCCAAATTCCCAAGAGGGACAAAAGCTGGAGAGGATACAATATAATCTCATAGAGCATAATTTCTGTGTTGAGGAGCCAGAAAACCTTTCCAATGGTGTCTGCCACAGCTGAGCCATCTTCTCAGGTCAAGCACTGTGAGTCCTCCTTAAACCTGTATCTCTTTTGCACTCCTGATTATTGAACATCTCATGCAGTTCTAAATAAAATGGCAGCAATCATGAAAAATAGATGATATTGGGACATCTGGGTGGCTCAGTGGGTAAAAGCCTCTGCCTTCCGCTCAGGTCACGATCCCCGGGTCCTGGGATCGAGCCCCGCATCAGGCTTTCTGCTCAGCAGGGAGCCTGCTCCCCCCCACCCTGCTTGCCTCTCTGCGTACCTGTGATCTCTGTCTGTCAAATAAATAAATAAAATCTTTAAAAATTGTTTTTTAAATAAAAAAAAGGAAAGTAGATGATATTAAGAACAAACACTCTCTTTATCTCTGCTGCCTGTCCATTTATTCCTGGAAATTCTCACAACCCAGTTTTCTCCCTCAGCACAGAACTGAGGTTCATCATCAATTTGTTGTGGCAAATGGTGTGTCATTGGGCACCTATGTCCTCTTAGGAAAGTTTATTTCCTTGGACAAGTTGGGACCTGGTTCTTTGCACCCAGAAAGGCAGTTGTTCTGTGTCCTTTGGATGTTCCACGTGCCTTGTGAGCCTGTCACAGGCTCATTTGAAAGCCTTATCACAACCTTTAAAATCCAGGTAAACTACTCTCATAAAGTCCTGGGGAGAAGCGATATCATTTTTGTTTACTCTTTTTAAGATTTTTATAACTAGGATGATTTTCCCTTCCACAGCAGGATCTGTTTGTGCTTACTTCTTTATTTTCTCCCTACATTGTATTATGAGGTCTTGAAATAATATCTGAAAAACAACTTTTCCGGAACTTGGGGTAAGACTCACCACTTTGTCATTTTGGAGATCACCTGATTCTCTTTATAGAATACAGAATTAATTTGGCCTCTTGGCCACTTTAAAAAACAACGTTTTCTTTTTTTATAAGAATAAATGAGTATTTCCAACTTCATTTGAGACCAGAAGAAATTTTGACTGCTAATTTTAAAAATTTAAGGATTTAAGTTAAAAAAAAGAACAATTAAAAAATGCAAAAAAAAAAGTGCAGTATTAAAAAAAAAGTACATGATAAATGGGGGTCTCTTCACACCAGATCTTTATTTATCCTAATACCAACTGGAAAGCAAATAAATACATAGACTCACCTCACTTAAGCTGTTCAGTCAGTAAGTCTTGGAAAGCCATGCCACTTTTCTTATAATGGCTTCTCCATAACCCACCTCCTGTGTTAGGGACATATGACAATTTTCACTTAAAAACATATGAATAGGGGCGCCTGGGTGGCTCAGTGGGTTAAAGCCTCTGTCTTAGGCCCAGGGTCCTGGGATCGAGCCCCGCATCGGGCTCTCTGCTCAGCGGGGAGCCTGCTTCCTCCTCTCTCTCTGCCTGCCTCTCTGCCTACTTGTGATCTCTCTCTCTGTCAAATAAATAAATAAAATCTTTTAAAAAAAGAAAATATGAATAAATATGCTATAAGGAGTGATATTGCAACTTTACCATTTTAGACAAAGACACGTGAATCAAGTTTTAGGTTCCACCCATAAAATATCATACAAAGCAAATCTGAATTGTGCACTATGTGTAAATGAACCCAGTGTTCAGTTTCACTCATATGCCAAGGGACAATGAAGAGGTGACCTTGTCGCAACTCTGTAATCTCATGTGTGTGCGTGCAATTTCTCATGTTTTGAAACACTCACACGTTCAGCCTTTATTTGGCTCCAAAGGTGTTTTCTGTTCTACGACTTTATTATTTATTTCTTTTAAAGATTTTAAGTATCTCTACACCCAATGTGGGGCTCGAACTCACAACCCTGAGATCAAGAGTTACATGCTCTCCTGACTGAGCCAGCCAGGTGCCCCTCTAAGTTTATTTTTTTAAGTTTAGTTTGATTTCAAGATAACCATGAACTCTAAAAGACTGAAAACTTGGTGAAAGTCAAGGTATGGAGAGAATACATGTTCCAAAAGTGACTTCCTCACAGGACTTCTCCACTAAGATGAGTGGGAAAAGGCACCGAGGTGCCATGTTAGCCCATGGATAGGCCCGAGGGTCACTGGAATAACCCATCAGCAGATGAGAAGCAAGCAGTGTGGGCACTTAATATTTCAGGCAACAATTAGCCACCAACACTGAAGAGCTCTGCCAAAGGCTGCAGAACACTAAACTCAAAGGTGCTCCTGTGAAGTTAAAGGGGCAGGGCCGAGTGGTTCTGCAGCCATCTCTAGTCTCGGGTGTTAGTAGGGTCAGTAATCATATGGCTTCAAACAGTCACAGAAATGTAGAATGGGAAAATCATGTACACTAGATTATCCAGCAAGACCACTCATATGTAATCTTGAAGAACACAGCTCCAGACCAGATTGAACTGGAACCCCTGCTCGACTACAAGACTGGGCAAGTTACAGAACCTTCGGGTGTGGTGGTTTCTCATCTCCAAGACACGGACAATTGCAGGGCCCAACTCCTTGAGTGGTTGTGAGGATCAAATGTCTTATTACAAGCTTATGCACATAGCACAGTGCCTGGCAAATAAGAAGCATTGAACAAAGTTAATTATCGTCATTCAAGCAAAGGAAAGTGGAGTGTCAAAGCGAATACACATTGAGTCCGATTTTTAACTCTAGATAATTAAGGCCTTCAAACTGCTCTTTATATCAATCACAGATTTTCTTTTGCTTGAAAAAAACATTCAATTGACCAACCTACCTAGATGAAACTTTTCTTGATTCTCCACCGTTAACTTCCTACCGTTGTTACTCTGAAATAAAACAGAATGTTTTCAAGTGTCGGAGTAGTAGACGTTTTATGTGTGTCCCACCTCGTCACCTGTCATCTTAGTCCATTCCCGTGTGTACAGCAGACCAGAAGCATGGGAATTACCATCCTCTATGAGCAGTAGAGGCCAGTGGGAACTGGTATATAAATTGGACCCCAGCTTCCTATCTCCCTTCCCAGGGATAGCTCTGAGGCATGTCCCTCTGCTGGATTCTAGGCTCCCCAGCAGGACCGAGCTCCAGTTGCCCACAAGGGTAACTTGTTGATAGGACGCCTTCAATGAACGCCTCCCTTCCCTGTGTCATTTCCCTACCTTCCTACTCTATTGTGCTGTCTGGTACAAACCATCTGTATTATCTGTTCGAAGTAAACCACTGAGCCCAAATCTTGCCTGATTCTGGGGGACACCCCAATGAAGACAGCCAGCAATAAAATACAAAAACTTCAAAAATGTGTTCTTAAATATATGTCTTTAAATTAAGAAAAGCATAAAAATGCACACCAAGCAAATGCAAGAAACTCCAACTTATTCTACTTTCTGTAGCATTTGTTTTGAGCCTTAGATATTGAATGCTTTCAAGAGAACTTTTGCTTTCTTCCAAAAGTCTTTGGCTCATGAATGCTATCACACAGTGAGCATTTCTATTCTGTATTTCAATCTCATCTGAGACTGGAAGAATAGGTTTGACCTTGTTTGGAGTCACTTGAACTCTTCCGGCTCCAAGCTAACTTTTTTCCCACACCCAAGCTCCATTTACTGCCGGCAAAACATGACTTTCTAGTTCAAATAAAAATATCTTTGAAAACCCTTATAAAAAGGTTCATAAGGTGTGTTGGTATTTGAAATGGCTCTGAGGTGTATAAACGAATCAGGAACACACAGATTAAGTTTCCTTTGAAATGTAGTTTCCAAAAGAAAGGCGTCCTTGGGGGAAAATATTTGTGAGGATTTACTGCTTTGTTTTGTTTGTTTGTTTGTTGTTCTATTTTGTTTTACTTAAAATGGTGAAAGAACTGTTGAAAATTTTCTCTACGATAAAATCACTCTTGAATTCTCTTGAAACTACTGTTTAGAGAAAATCATTTCTCTGGAGTATAAAAATTTAAAGTTCTTGCTACTTAGCAAACCAAATTCCTGAGGTTCTGTCAATCCAAAAAATTTGTTTTAATGTTCTTAATTATCTTTAAGGATTGTGCATTTAACGTGAATAGATTTCAGCATGTTTACATTTATGCCAAATTTATAAGGTCATTGGCATTACAGTTCAAAAAATCATTTGTAAGAAAGATTAAAATTTCTTTACTCTTTAAATTCAGTTGCTTGCTTTCCACTAAAGTGAATGTTTTTGGTAAATCATTACCATATTCAAGTGTCTCTATGTTTGTATTAATTAAATATGCACCAAAGAAATATTTTTTAAAAATACTTTTGCCTATGCACGACTAGGCTAATAAAAAAATTCTCTAGAGATTTAAAGAACTTGTTTTCATAACCTATGCGACACAGTAAACACGTTCAGAGCTCAGAAAAAAAATTGATTATAAATTGATACTAAACATGTCTGGTCCTCAAGTATTTTAAAATTAATTTGCTTTGATAAAAATGTACAGTTGTAGGTTTCTGGGTAAGCTATTAATTAAGTACATTTCCTTTTAGTTATTTCGAATATTTTGCCTCGCTGTTTGAATAGCCACTATTTTTAAGAAGAAAGACGTGTAATTATTTTTTTTCAGTATTAATCTTTTTTCTTTAAGTAACATGCTCTTTTTCCTTCCCACAAACAAATCCTAGTCTTTAAATAGTTATCCTTTTTCCTTTCCAGTTATATCTCAGTGGCAATCTCTCTATTCTCTTCCTCCTTCACACCCACAGACATGCACACAGACATGCACGTGCGTGTGTATCGTGTGCGCGCACTACAGGATTTCTGCCTGCCTATCCGTTTCTCTTTTTCTGGTTTCCTCTCTGATTCTTTTTCTGTACCCTACCCCCCGCCTTCCCCTATGTCTCCCTTTCTCTGAAATCTGCTGTTCAGAATGAAAGCACAAATAAAATAATCCATTAATTTGCCAAGACTGTAAAAGACAGTAAGCAAGCAAGAAAGAGAATCAGTTTTATACCAAGAGAACACTGCTGCCCTAGGAGAACATGCTCTTATGTGGTAATTTAAAATGTCAAATGTAGGGTTAAGTTCTGCTTAATGCCTCTCAGAGGGGTGTTTACCTATTAAAGTGAAGATAAACTTGTTTATCTGAGGTGAAACACAAGATTAAAAAATTCAGATGTCTATGAAATACAAACACAATTTCATTTATTTATGATCACCAACATGCTGTAATCAAAGCAGAACTCATTAGTCAGTGATCACTCGATTCATTGTGACATGTGTTTTTTCCAGCAAGAGAGGGAAAAGAGGAAATTCACAGCCTAGAATGACAGGAACATGTAGGAAACAGAATTTTATTTGTTCTTCTGTTGGGAGAGCTAATTACTCATCGATTTGAGACCTAATGTCTTGATAAACATATATTGATTGAGCCTGATTATTTCCTGCAATGTCAGACACATTCACACATATTTGTGTTACTACCAAAGCTATGTAATTTATTGGTGGGTACTAATGGCTTTAATGAAGTCAGAAAGCTTCAAGTGGCAAAAGTAATGAAAGGAAGATTGCAATCAGTGAATTTTCTAATTCTTCATTCCAGCTACAAATACTCGCCTATTTTCACTCATTAGCCATGTCCATGTTTATATAATGATTCATTTACATAAATCGGTCTGTTTAAAGTGCTCCAACATCCAGTGCCCAGTTCAAATTTAGAAAACAAGAGAAAGAAGTGTTCAAGCCACTGAGCGAGATTTAAAGGTATAGTTGGACTGGTGAGAAACACGGGAGCTAACTAGTGAAATCTGCGAAAAATGGTGAACTCAGCCTTAGTCATGGGGGTCTTACTGAATGTGCCACATTCTTCCAGTCTCATGGCCTTTGACATGCGGTTTCCTCTGCCTGGGATGCTCCTTCCCAGACACATGCACAGTTCTTTTATTAAACGTCTTATCAGAGAAAGCTTTCCTGACATCCTGTATCGAATATATAAAATAACATCCCCATCTTTGATTTTTCTTCTTCGCTTCACATCTTCACTGACCTGGTCCCTACCTATTTTTTTTTTTTTAATTATTTCTATATGTCTTATCCACTAGCATTTACTTTGTTTTTGTTTACTGCTTTCCTTAGTTCCTAGTGTCTGGTGGATATTAAATATTTGTTGATTTCACCAGAAGGTAACTGTGAAGCATTAACATCATTTATTTTGACTAATATCTCAATACAATGCGAGTCACTGAAAGAAATGAAAGATTATGATGCTGCTTCTTAAGATGCTTATCATCTACTTGGTGAGAAGAGCCTGTCACACATTATATTAGCTATCCGTTGCTGTGGAACAAATTAACCCAATACATTAGTAACTTATAACAATGAACATTTGCTATCACACACAGTTTCTATGGCATGCTCAGCTGGGTTGTTCTGGCTCAGAAGGTCTCATGAGATTGCAGTCGAGATACACGGCTATGGTCATCTGAAGGCGTGACGGGTGCTGGACAATCACTTCCAGAAGAGCTCCCCTGTGTAGCTGTCAAGTTAGTGCTGGTGTCAGCAGAAGGCTTCAGTTCCACCACATGGACCTGTGTTTGAGAGTCCTCACGATACGCCACTGGGTTCTTCCAGATGAGGGATCCAAAGCGAGAGTAACGTGGAAGCCACAGAATTTCTTAAGACCCAGACTCGGGGGCCAGAATGTGTATTGTCTAAGGTACTTTCATGGTGACCCAGGTGAGCTCTGTTCAGTGCGGAAGGGGGCCAAGCCAGGGTATGAATCCCAGGTGAAAATCATCCTGGAGATCAGCTCCCACACATAAAATAAACAGTGAAACATACATGCCCATGTGTAATTAAGGACTACATGATAAACATATTCAAGGTTCAATCAGTTTTGAGAATTCGGTTTGAGAATACATAATTAGAAAGAACAAGTCAGAGGCACCTGGGCAGCTCAGTGGTTAAGTGTTTGCCTTTAGCTTGGGTCATGATCTCGGGGTCCTGAGATCTAGCCCCACATCAGGCTCCCTGCTCAGTGGGAAGCCTGCTTCTCCCCCTACCATTACCTCTACTTGTAGTCCCTCTCGATGTTTCTCTCTCACCTCTCTCTCTCTCTCTGTTAGATAAATAAATAAATCTTAAAAAAAAAAATGAAAAGAAAGGAGGCATCTGGTGGCAAATTTAACCCTCTTTTGGGCAAGTATGTTTAAACACTTATAAATGGTAATTATTGGGGTGCCTGGGTGGCTCAGTGGGTTAAGCCGCTGCCTTCGGCTCAGGTCATGATCTCAGGGTCCTGGGATTGAGTCCCACATCAGGCTCTCCGCTCAGCGGGGAGCCTGCTTCCCTCTCTCTCTCTCTCTCTGCCTGCCTCTCTGTCTACTTGTGATCTCTCTCTGTCAAATAAATAAATAAAATCTTTTTTAAAAAAATGGTAATTATTAAGCACTGTGCTTTCTGTGCTAGGTGCGGGGATTACGAGTAAAGCCCAGACTCCAGAAAGGAGGTACTCACAGTCCATTGTGTGGAAGGTAAAAATTTTGGAGCAATAATGTGGTTTTGAATGAAGGTAAATACTTTGTGCAGGAAGGCAAGAACTGTCATCCAAAGCCAGTTTTTCTCTGGGAACTAAAAGCAAAAATTATAAATACACAAAATAATCACACATGTTGATGAAAAATAAAAGTCTTCACGCTCTCATTAAAAGTGATTTCGATTTAATACAAGAAAGGTGGGTTTTAGGAATAGTTAGCTAGGTAATCTAATATCAAAAATTCACCCATCATGCTTATAATACACCAGGGGAAGCCACAGGATGACGTCAATACAAGAAATCAGGAGAAACTGTGTTATTCTGTCAAGCAACTCGACTTCCCCACTCTTGCCCAAATTGGAATGTGACTTCCTAGATTTTTAAACTTACCAGTCCACTCTAACTTTTTTTTTTTTTTAGATTTTATTTATTTGACAGAGAGAGAGATCATAAGTAGGCAGAGAGGCAGGCAGAGAGAGAGGAGGAAGCAGGCTCCCTGCGGAGCAGAGAGCCCGACGCGGGGCTCGATCCCAGGACCCTGAGATTATGACCCGAGCTGAAGGCAGCGGCTTAATCCACTGAGCCACCCAGGCGCCCCCCACTCTAACTTTTTCCAGCCTAATTACTCTCCACCTCGTATTTGCCATGCCAGCGAATACCAAAAGGACATTTAATGTCTAAATCAAGTGACCATTGTTTCTGTTAACATTTTCTCCTGCCTATCACCTGATTTATTATTCTTATCTCAGTTACTTTTCCGCCTGAGTCTATGGCCTATGTTGATGCTAATTTTCACCCCTCTCTGAGGAATCAGGGGAAAAAAAATCTACCATCGCATAGTCAGTCAGTCGATGTTTCTTAAGACAGAGATTAACCCAATGCACTGCTTTAAGTAACACAAAATTCAAGTAGAAACCAAACCCCAGTCTAGTGGAGAAACAGAAACTCATACGTGTCTGATGGAAGATAATAAATGATAGCCATAAAAAACCTTGCAACTGTGTAGACAATCTGACTTATTAATTCCTCTTCTAGGAAAGACTTGAAAAAAATTAAGGTACACAATGATGGAATGATAAGGATGTATGACAGAGTGGTTTATAACTGTATAATTGGAAATGCAGAAACAAATTAAACGTACGTCAAGGGAGTATTTCAATATTTGGGTACAATACAATGAAAGACTAAGCAATCATTAAAAAAAATCATGTTGTAGGACAACATCTTATGACAACGAAACACATTCACAATATATAGTTAAGAGAAAAAAGCAATGGAAATAATCATGTAATTGTTGTTCCATATGTGCATTTATGAGTACGCATTTCCGGGATGCCTGGGGGACTCAGTTGGTCAAGTGACTGCCTTTGGTTCAGGTTGTGATCCTGGAGTCCCGGGATGGATTCCACATTGGGATCCCTGATCACAGGGAGTCTGCTTCGTCCTCTGACCTCCCCCTTCTCGTGCTCTCTCATTCTCTCACTCTCAAATAAATAAATAAAAATTAAATCTTAAAAAAAGTACATATTTCCTTGGAAATAAGGTTGTAGAAATTTTAAAATGTCAAATACAGTGATTTATCTGTCATTGGTAGAATTGTAAGGTGATTTGCATTTTCTTACTAGAATTTTCTCTTCCTCTACTCTTGTCCCTCTGGCAGGAGAACATGCCTGCGCTAGCATGTTGGAAGATGACAGGTGATGCATGAAGCACAGCTGAGTTGCCCCATTTCCCCATCTGAGACTGCCCTAGATCATCTGACTGCTAGCTGGTCCCTGATAGATAAATAAGCCTAGCATGATCAACAGAAGAGCCACAACTAAGTAGACCTGCAGCTGACCACAGACGCACACGTGAGATCACCTGTATGTAACCAAATTGGCTGAACCTTGCAGGTTCCCAAACTAAAAAATGTGCTTTGTTGTTTGCCCCTGGCATTTCACGGTTGCCCGCTACCCTGCATTATTGTAGCAATAGATAATGGATAGAGCTAGGGCGTGTCAGGGTCTGGGGAACTGGAGGGGGTGGGGGAAGCAAGGGCTACCTGAGATTCAGTCCAAAGGTGTTGAGTATGGAGAGTGTCAGAAAACATTTTTGAACGGGTGAGACCGGCAGAAAGTCTAACATCAATACCAAAATAAAACGGGTATTCTAACCTGCACAAGGCACTATGCCATGGTCTGGGTGGGTCACGAGTGGAAGGACACATAGCCCCTACCTCCTGGAGCTCAAACCGCAATAAAGGGGAATGTCTCTTGACACAAATAGATACCATTTCCAGAGTTAGCAACAATCGTATTAAAACGCTACAGCACCAAAGAGCTTCAAATTGCTGAAGTTGGTTAAAAATGCATTAGCTCTTCTCCAACACGATTCTGAAAGCACAGTAAAATCAAAAAGTCTGCTCTAGCTGCCCGATGAACTTGAAGTAATGAGGTCTATAAGTTGACTTGAACAGAAGAAAATGATATTAAGCTTTCATGGAGGACAAATGAAAGTATCTACCTGTAACCTTTCTGACAGCCGGAGACCCTTTGCCATTTAAAACTCTGCTGCTGTGGTGCATTATTCCCAGGCAGCTGAGAGTTTAATAAGACTTCACGGAGACACCTCACCTTCCAGTCCCCAGCTGCCTGCTGGCAACCCTACAGCACTCGCCGTGGAAGCTGACAATCTGAGCTAACATCAGGGCACGGATTTCCTCAGACAGAGGGGCACCGGCTGGTATAGTAAAGCCTGCCTGCTGCCCCCTCTGTGCATGCAGATCGCGCCACGGTCTGATTCCAAGTCAGTCACAGGGCCCCGCACCCTTGGGTGTTGGATCTTGGAGAGGTCAGTGCTCCTTGCTCTACATTACCACAATCCCTGGCTCTCCAGCTGGATGAAGCGCTGTCCCTTTAGTGTAATATGCAAGGCTTTCTTTGAGAAGCACAGCCTGTCTGGTCCAGCCTTCAATTCCAATGTTCTTCCCATCCCCTGCACTCTGCTTACTCTGGTTAGGTATCTGCTGGTCCTGCTTTGCTCCCCTCTGTGCTTTGTCCAGCCTGGGACTCTCATGGTCTCCAGCCAGCTCACTATTCTACCTTCAAATTCTGGCTTTGCTTCACAGGTCGTTCTTCCCAAATAGACTATAAAAGTAGTAGTGATACTTACTTAGCATGCATTGTGCCAGGGACTTTGCTAGGTGCCTTCCCCATTTGACTCATTTTATTCCGTTCAACTGCTCTAGGAGATTGGAATTGTTATTAATGTTATTACCATCACCATCATCCCAATTTTCAGATAGAGAGAGTGAGGCACAGAGAGACTAAAGCAGCTTGCCTAAAGTCAGAATCAGTTCCCTGGGGTTAGAGATCATGTGTGTCTTGTTCACTGTTGTATTACTCCGCCTAACACAAAACCTGGCCCATAGTATTGAAGGAAGGAATAAAACGCCCCCATGAAGCCGTTTCTGAAGTCAGAATTAATCTCACTCCCCTTCCTTTCACATCTCTCCCCCAGTACTTAACACATAAGTACCCAACACGTAACTTCATAACGTTGCCTGCCCCCACCCATTTCCAAATAATCTGTGCTTTCACACACTGCTGAACATCCAAACCCTAACCCTCATTTGTTTGGAAGAAGTCAGGCTTCCATAGATCAGGTGGTTTCCAGCAGCTCTGGGGCTGCCTGAGAGCAGCTGCTGCCCAGGGAGGAGACCAGGAGTCTGGGAGAGGTGGAAGAAAGACTACGAGCGGGGGGTGGAGGCCGTGTTGCCACACTTACCCTGAAGCAGCACAGGGCTGCCCCCTCTGGAATGAAGGGGCTCCAAGAGCTTGCTGGCTCATTTAGCATTACCATGCGAGATGAGTGTGCCTTGACAACCTGCCCCCCTCCTGTCCTCCCACACTTTGGCTTCATCCAGAGTAGCTGGGGGAGTTACGGAGTTATGGAGAAACGGGGTGCAATGGATGGCAGCCAGGCACCTAAAGAGGGAGTGGAGAGGGCAAATGGTGGTGACCATATGGAGGACTGGGGTTTTACCCAGCTTTGTTGGTCAAAGTACTGAGTTCCCTTAGGTCAAGACTTTATGGGGTTTAAAGACCAGGTGTCATGCTCATCAGCCCTCTCTGCAATCGGAAAGGAACCCAAGGAGGGGCTTGAGTGGGGAGCGCTAGGTCTGGCTTAACTCCCTGTACAAATAGCTATTCTGTTAGCAGCCAAGGGCGAAAGCTGTTGGTAGACGTCAGACTCTGTAGGGTGGTTTCTCACTTCTGGCAGGGGGCACCTGACAAGGAAGGAATGGCGTGAAGGGATTTTGGAATTAGTGACGCCCAGCTAACTAGAAAGAGAGCTCCCTTCTGCTTTCAGACATTCAATCTTCAAATGCACTTTCTGCTTGTGGACCACCTATATATAATTTTACGTTCTTCCATCACTAGACTGCAAGCTCCAGAAGAGAGGGACAGGGCCACATTCGTAGTTCTCTTCTGCCTACTCCATTCCTTCTGCAAATTGCAAGAGGACCGTTTTACAAAATTTTAAACTTAGGCAATTTAATTGTATGTCATAGTAAGTGAGTGTCATTGCTAAAATAGACTAATTCTGGTCAAATATTTTGGTGAGCTTCCTGTCTTTCCAAAGATCTTTGGAGCCAGGGCCAAAATTCCAACTTGCTGCAAGAGGGCATGCTGAACGCAACCTAGGTTTCCTATGAAATACATTTACTGGAACACATCCCAAATGCCGTAGAATCCTGCCTCTACCCATCGATGTTAAGACTTTCTTCCCCTTTTCTTTTTTAACTGAATGTCTATGAAGAAAGCAGGTGATCTAAAGCCACAGGTAGAATTCAACAGTGAGATGTCCCTTAAAAGATAGACATTGCTGTTGGCACACCCATCAGAGAAAAGATCACATGCTGCTAGCAATGGTTTCCAAAGATTAATTTTAAAAAAGAGGAAAAAAGGAACTCCGGTATTGATGACTAGTAGAATAATATGAAAGCAAGTGATCATTTCAAATGTATAGTTACATTTTATCCTGGTAATTATTAATTGTAATGTACTTAAACACACTCAGTTTCCTTCAGAAAGAATAAATAGAAGATAAAGTTGATTTACAAAGCACTTTCACATAAAATACCTCATTTCGTCTTCACAACAATGCTTTTGTTTAGATAGTTCCTTCCCTATTTCCTATATGAGGAAATTAGATGCTCAATCCACCACCCGCCTAGTAACCAGATTATGAAACAGTATACATAGTAATCAAGGGCATGGGATCGGGAACAGACAGAAATGTACTCAAATTCTGACCTTTCCACTTATTGGTCATATGACTTAGACAAGTTAGCAAAATCTTACCCTAAACTAGATTTTGCAACTTAGAATGCTATGATACCATACCAAAGGGCTAAGGAAGGCTCGAGGAACAGAAATGGGATGGAATTATTTTGCATACTCTCCTTTGCCAAAGCAGACATTCCACCATTATGGGCATATCTCCACCTTTTGTAATTACTATAGAATCTAAAAATACTTAAAAGAAGAAGTCACCCTGAAACAAATAATACATTATATGTTAATAACTTTTTTTTTAAATTCGTTTATTTGTTTATTTACAGCATAACAGTGTTCATTGTTTTGGCATCACACCCAGTGCTCCATGCAGTACGTGCCGATCCCTATTACCCACCACCTGGTTCCTCAACCTCCCACTCCCCTCCCCCCTGCCCCTTCAAAACCCTCTGGTTGTTTTTCAGAGTCCATAGTCTCTCATGGTTCATCTCCCTTTCCAGTTTCCCTCAACTCCCTCTCCTCTCCATCTCCCCATGTCCTCCATGTTATTTGTTATGCTCCACAAATAAGTGAGACCATATGATACTTGACTCTCTCTGCTTGACTTATTTCGCTCAGCATAATTTCTTCCAGTTCTGTCCATGTTGCTACAAAAGTTGGGTATTCATCTTTTCTGATGGAGGCATAATACTCCATTGTGTATATGTACCATATCTTCCTTATCCATTCATCCGTTGAAGGGCATCTTGGTTCTTTCCACAGTTTGGCGACCATAGCCATTGCTGCAATAAACATTGGGGTACAGATGGCCCTTCTTTTCACTCCGTCTGTATCTTTGGGGTAAATACTCAGCAGTGCAATTGCAGGGTCATAGGGAAGCTCTATTCTTAATTTCTTCAGGAGTCTCCACACTGTTCTCCAAAGTGGCTGCACTAACTTGCATTCCCACCAACAGTGGAAGAGGGTTCCCCTTTCTCCACATCCTCTCCAACACACGTTGTTTCCTGTCTTGCTAATTTTGGCCATTCTAACTGTTGTCAGGTGGTATCTCAATGTTGTTTTAATTTGAACCTCCCTGATGGCTAGTGATGATGAACATTTTTTCATGTGTCTGATAGCCATTTGTATGTCTTCGTTGGAGAAGTGTCTGTTCATATCTTCTGCCCATTTTTCGATATGATTATCTGTTTTGTGTGTGTTGAGTTTGAGATCCTGGATATCAACCTTTTGTCTGTACTGTCATTTGCAAATATCTTCTCCCATTCCGTGGGTTGCCTTTTTGTTTTGTTGACTGTTTCCTTTGCTGTGCAGAAACTTTTGATCTTGATGAAGTCCCAAAAGTTCATTTTTGCTTTTGTTTCCTTGGCCTTTGGAGACATATCTTGAAAGAAGTTGCTGTGGCTGATATCGAAGAGGTTACTGCCTATGTTCTCCTCTAGGATTCTGATAGATTCCTGTCTCACGTTGAGGTCTTTTATCCATTTCAAGTTTATCTTTGTGTACGGTGTAAGAGAATGGTCGAGTTTCATTCTTCTACATATTGCTGTCCAGTTTTCCCAGCACCATTTATTGAAGAGACTGTCTTTTTTCCATTGAATATTTTTTCCTATTTTGTCGAAGATTATTTGACCATAGAGTTGAGGGTCCATATCTGGGCTCTCCACTCTATTCCACTGGTCTATGTGTCTGTTTTTATGCCAGTACCACGCTGTCTTGGTGATCACAGCTTTGTAGTAAAGCTTGAAATCGGGTAACGTGATGCCGCCAGTTTTGTTTTTGTTTTTCAACATTTCCTTAGCAATTCGGGGTCTCTTCTGGCTCCATACAAATTTTAGGATTATTTGCTCCAGCTCTTTGAAAAATACTGGTGGAATTTTGATCGGAATGGCATTCAAAGTATAGATTGCTCTAGGCAGTATAGACATTTTAACAATGTTTATTCTTCCAATCCAAGAGCATGGAACAGTCTTCCATCTTTTTGTGTCTTCTTCAATTTCTTTCATGAGTGTTCTGTAGTTCCTCAAGTACAGGTCCTTTACCTCTTTGGTTAGGTTTATTGTTAATAAATTTTTTAAAAAAGGAAGAAATGATCCACACTTAGGCACCCTTAGTGATATGTTGGTGGTGTTGGTATTCCATTAATTTATAATATATGTTGTATATCTATGTGTATATATATATATATATGTATATATATATACACACACTATATATCAGTATATATATAATATATACATATATTTGTATATATTTAATGGGCTAAATATATATATAAAATTTATTATTATTATTATTTTTTAATGGGCTAAGCCTCCCCAGTTGAGGAGCCTATCTGAGCCAGATTCAGAAAAAGCTGGGAGTGTCACTGGGCACAAAGCCTTGCACTAGCATTCTGGGTCATCCTAGGAGGAAGGAGTATTTTGATAGGAACTCCATCCTAACAAGAAAACATCCCATGGGCCAGATACAGCTGGAAAGCTGCCACCAGACCTGATCTTTGAAATTGTTGCTAGAACTAAGAAATCAGGTGTATTTGTTAACTATTGCTACAGTAATGCTGTGTAACAAACCACCCCAAAGCTCAGTGGTTAGAAGCAAAATACTTTATTCTATCCTGTATCTACATATCTCCTGGGGCAGCTCAGCTTCATTCAGCATGTCTCTGGTCTGAGTCTTCTCCCTGGCCTTTCATCCTTCCTGAACTAGAGGGTTTGCCAGGGCATGTTCATGTCAAGGCAATGGCAGAGATACAAGAGGTAAAGAAGAAACCACCTAGGTCCTCTAGTATAAATTGGTACCACTAGTACCATCACTCCAGCTCTATTGCATTGATCAAAGCAAGATGCCAAGGCCAAGGTCATAAGGCAGGAAGTACACTCTGCCTCCAACAGAGCCATGATAATTATGCAGTGGAGGAAGACACAAAGAACTTGGATTAGCAACTCAGTTGACTACTGTCCACCTCCCTGGCTACATTATTCACATCTCTCCAATACGGAAAAAGCCATCCCCATCAAAGGACACCCAGAAGTCTCACCCAGTCATGGTATCAGGTTCAACATTTAAAACTCCATGATCTACATCTGATCCAGATGTGAATTAGACCTATAAACTAAGAAGACAAATTCCTGGCCTATCCCCTCTTCACCCACACAATATACAATGGTCCAACAGGGATAGGACATAGGAGAACCATAGTGAACACCTCATCCACAATGAAGAAACTGGTTCCTTAGCAATTCTACAATTCTTCTAGGCAAATAAGCCAAGTTTCCCAGCCAAGGGAGTAGTTTAGACCTTGGTTCTGTGGGAGGAGCAAGATGGTGGAGGAGTAGGAGAGTAAGAGACCTAAAGATCATCAGGTCCCAGGATAACTATCAGCTAGATAGTTATCAAACCATTCTGAACACTGACAAACTCAACAGGAGAGCAAAGAGAAGACGACTAGCAATTCTAGGAACAGAAATTGACCACTTTCTGGAAGGTAGAACGTGCGGAGAAGTGAATCTATCTACGGGAAGATAGACCACAGTGGGTGGGGCCGGCTCCCGGCAAGTGGTAGAGCAGCGGAGCACAAAATTGGAACTTTTAGAAGTCTGCTCCACTGAGGGATGGCACTCCAGAGGCGAAGCCGGGGGTGGATCCCTCACAGGGACAGTGTGGTCTCAGGACTCACAGGGTCACAGAAAGACCAGGGGTGCCTGAGTGTGGCAGAGCTCTCAGGTATCGAAGCGGGGAAGCCAGCTACAGATACAGAGCCGAGGTGGGGGCTCTCAGCTCAGGTTACCTTAAACTGCAATCCAAGGCACAGTTGGCCAGTGCTTTGCGGACAGGGACCCAACAAGCGGCAGATATTGGGAGACTCACCTTTTTCATCTAGGAGGAGCCATGCAGGAGCGTGCTGCAGGAATCGGCTGGGTTTAGAGACTCCAAACAGGGCTGTGCGCCAGAGATAGAAACACTCGGTCACAGGCTGGGTGAGCACAGAGTGCAGCCAGAGACCAGGGAGCAGGAGGGATTGACTGTTCTTCTCTGAGGACTCACTGAGGAGTGGGGCCCTGATCTCTTGGGTCCTCCTGGCCAGAGATTGGGAGGCTGCCATTTTCATTCTCCTCCTCCAAAGCTGTATGGAAAGTGTTCAAGGAAAAAAGCTCTCCAGCGAACCCGAGCAGATTACTTATCCTGGCCCCTGGCAAAGGTGGTGTAATTCTGCCTCAGGCAAAGAGGAGAATCCCTGCAACAGGCCCCTCCCCCAGATGATCAGCAAGAACATCCAGCCAAGACCAACTTCACTAATCAATAAGAACTGGAAAACTTCAGAGCTATGGGAATATAGCACATAGAATTCATGGCTTTCCCCTGATGATTCTTTAGTCTTTGAAAGTCAAAATTTTTTTTAATTTTATTTTTTTCTTATTCTATTTTTAAAAAATTTTTCTCCTTCCTCTTTTAACATGTTTTAACTATTTTATCAATACCTTTGTAAAAATCTTTAATTTTCATTGCTATATTCTATTATTCGATTTCTTCACTGTATTTAAAAATCAAATACATCAAAAAAAAAAAAAGAAAATCCCTTATTTTTTGTATACATACAGGTTTTTCTTTCTCTAAAATTTTGGGATACAGTTTCTTCTAACAGATCAAAATATACCCTAAATCTAGTGCATGGCTTCATTCTAGTCTCCACTCTGATCACATTCTTTCCTCTTTTTTCAACCAACATCTTATCAATTCCTTTTTTAGCATCTTTTGTAATTTTCATCTTTACAGTCATATTCTGTCCCTTCATCATGTTTACCCTTATATTTGTATATATATATAAGTTTTTCTTTAAAATTTGGGAGGCAGTTTCTTCTAACAGACCAAAATACACCCAAAATCAAGAGTGTGCCTCTGTTCTATTCACTAGTCATATATATAATATATATATATCCCCCCCCCTTTCTTCTCCCCTCAGTTTCAGGTCTTTTCTGCTATGGTTAGTGTATATTTTTCTGGGGTTGTTGCTACCCTTTTAGTATTTTGTTCTTTCATTCATCTATTCTTATCTGGATAAAAGGACAAGGCAGAAAAACTCACCTCAAAAAACAGAATAAGACACAGTACCATCGGCTAGGGACCTAATCAATATGAACATTAGTAAGATGTCACAACTAGAGTTCAGAATAATGATTATCAAGGTGCTAGCTGGGCTCAAAAAAAGCATGGAAGATACTACAGAATCCCTTTCTGGAGAAATGAAAGCCCTTGGAGAAATAAAAGAACTAAAATCTAATGAAGTTGAAATAAAAAAAAGCTATTAATGAGGAACAATCAAAAATAGAGGCTCTTATTGCTAGGATAAATGAGGCAGAAGAGAGAATTAGGGATATAGAAGACCAAATAATGGAGAATAAAGAATCTGAGAAAAAGAGAGATAAACAACTACTGGACCATGAGGGGAGAATTCAAGAGATAAATAAGGAGATCGAAGTAGTAATCAAGAATCTCCCAACAAACAAGAGCCCTGGGCCAGATGACTTCCCAGGAGAATTCTACCAAACATTTAAAGAAGAATTAATACCTATTCTCCTGAGACTGTTCCAAAAATTAGAAATGGAAGGAAAACTTCTAAACTCATTTTATGAGGCCAACATTACCTTGGTCCCAAAACCAGACAAAGACCCCATCAAAAAGGAGAATTACAGACCAATATCCTTGATGAACATTGATGCAAAATTGCTCACCAAAGTACTAGCCAATAGGATTCAACAGTACATTAAAAAGGATTATTCACCACAACCAGTGGGATTTACTCCTGGGCTGTAAGGTTGGTTCAACATCCTCAAATCAATCAATGTGATACAATACATTAATAAAAGAAAGAACAAGAACCATATGATACTCTCAGTAGATGCTGAAAAAGCATTGGACAAAGCACAGCCAGCATCCTTTCTTGAACAAAACTCTTCACAGTGTAGGGACAGAGGGTACATACCTCAATATCATCAAAGCCAACTGTGAAAAACCCACAGCAAATATCATTCTCAATGGAGAAAAACTGAGAGCTTTCCCCTTAAGATCAGGAACACGGCAGGGCTGTCCACTATCACCTCTGCTATTCAACATAGTACTAGAAGTCCTAGCCTCAGCAATCAGACAACAAAAAGAAAATAAAGGCATCGAAATCATCAAAGAAGAAGTCAAACTCTCACTCTTTGCAGATGATATGATATTTTATGTGGAAAACCCAAAAGACTCCCCTCCAAAACTTCTAGAACTCATCAGGAATTCAATAAAATGTCAGAATATAAAATCAAGGTACAGAAATCAGTTACATTTCTATACACCAAAGCCAGAAGAAAGGGAAATTAAGGATTTGATTCCACTTACAACTGCACCCCAAAGCATAAGATACCTAGGAATAAACCTAACCAAAGAGGCAAAGAATCTGTACTCAGAAAACTATAGAGTACTCATGAAAGAAATTGGGGAAGACACAAAGAAATGGAAAAATGTTCCATGCTCCTGGATCAGAAGAACAAATGTTGTGAAAATGTCTATGCTACCTAAAGCAATCTACACATTCAATGCAATCCCTATCAAAATACCATCAATTTTTTTCAAAGAAATTGAACAAATAATCCTAAAATGTATACAGAACCAAGAAAATACCCTGAATAGCCAAAGGAATGTTGAAAAAGAAAAGCAAAGTTGGCGGCATCACAATTTCAGACTTCAAGCTCTATTACAAAGCTGTAATCATCAAGACAGTATGGTACTGGCACAAAAACAGACCCACAGATCAATGGAGAACAGAGAGCCTAAAAATGGACCCTCAACTTTATGGTCAACTAATCTTTGACAAAACAGGAAAGAACGTCCAATGGAGAAAAGACAGTCTTTTCAACAAATGGTGTTGGGAATATTGGACAGCCACATGCAGAAGAATGAAACTGGACCATTTCCTTACACCACACACAAAAATAGACTCAAAATGAATGAAAGACCTAAATGTGAGACAGGCATCCATCAAAATCCTTGAGGAGAACACAGGCAACAACCTCTTCGACCTCAGCTGCAGCAACTTCTTCCTAGAAACATCAACAAAGGCAAAGGAAGCAAGGGCAAAAATGAACTATTGGGACTTCATCAAGATCAAATCTTTTACACAGCAAAAGAAACAGTCAGCAAAACCAAAAGACAACTGACAGAATAGGAGAAGATATTTGCAAATGACATATTAGATAAAGGGCTAGTATCCAAAATCTATAAAGAACTTATCAAACTCTCTGATATGAGGAATTTGAGAGGTGGGGGGGGGGGCAGTCCTGGGCAGAAGGGAATGAAAATATGAAAGAAGATGGGACCAGGGAGGGAGACAAACCCTAAGAGACTCTTAATCTCAGGAAACAAACTGAGGGTTGCTAGGGGGTGAGAGTGGCTGGGTTATGGACACTGGGGAGAGTATGTGCTATGGTGAGTGCTGTGAATTATGTAAGACTGATGATTTGCAGACCTGTACCCCTGAAGCAAATAATACAGTGTATGTTAATAAAAAGAAAAAAAAAAAAAAAGACTTTGGTTCTGTTTCCAGGGAAGGGATAGAAAGCAAGGGGTTGGGGCTGAGTTGAGTGAGCGAAGGAGGAGCAGCTCTGGTCCATTGTTCTCTATAGCCCCTATCTCTGTCTTCTGAGACATCCTTTTCCATCATATTCCTCATTTGCTTCTGAAGGAGACATTGAAACTTACACATTTTTTTGATGGCTAAGAAGTTCTCCCAGCCTGTTTCCTACCTGTAGAAAACTGGAGGCTCTGGGGCACCTGGGTGGTTCATTCAGTTAAACATTTGCCTTCAGCTCAGGTCATGATCTCAGGATCTCAGGATCCTCGGGATCCCAGACTCCTGGGAGTTTGCTTCTCCCTCTCCCTCTGCACTGCCCTCCCTCCCCCATTTGTGCTCCATCTCCCAAATAAATAAATAAAATCTTTAAACAAACAAATCTGGGGGCTCAGAGGTCTTTTTCCCTGTCAGTTTGTCTCTTTTAGCTCAGGCTGCTAGTACTTAGGCAAAGTCATTTTTTCCAAAAACTTAGTGGGTTTTCTATGTGTTTGATTCCAGTCCATTCTACCTGGCAAAGCCACAATTTTTTTTTTAAGATAGGCAGTTCTCTCCCGATTTAATTACTAGCACGTTGGGCACATCAAGTGGCAGTAGTACTAGGCCCTTAAGCTTGGCAGGAAGTTTGCAAGTCCTTTGGAAATATTTGTACTGTTAGTAGCCACACCCCTGATTGAGTCTCTACCCTGAGGCCAAGTTTTCCTGCAAGCCTTCTAGATTTGGTCTTTGTCTCTCCTGCTAAGATTTAACCACCAGACCCTCAACTTGATCTTTATCCCAGGTCCTACCTAAATTTGAGACTCTTTCTCTGGCTGGAGAGGCTGAAGATTAAAAACAGTTTTATTAGAAACAGTTTTATTTTTTAAGTCACTAACTTCCGGGCTGCTTGCAAACTGTGTTTTATTTGGTTCTGAGCATCTCTCTTTCTTGTAGTATTTTCCTATAGGCATTTATTTAAAAGTAAACAACTCATACTTTCAAAATTTTTCTTGGAAAACAAGTTTCTCCTCTCTCCCCTGCCTTTTCATTTGATTATGCTGCCCACCGCTCTGTGTGCTTATACCATGCAACAAATCAGTGGGTAGAAAAATCCTAATATTTAGATTTGCATACACAGATTGTCCCACTTGGACCTTAAGGTCAAATTTATCTCTACCAAACAACTCTTCTAGAATTCTACTGAGTGATAGCACGATCTGGCTTGGCCCTAAGGAACAACTTAGAATTTTTTAATTGTACTATGTTTGTTTAGATCTCTTCTTGGAACCATAGAGAGAGAAGAAATAATAGAGCAATATTTGGATATTTCTATTTTGGATTTTCAAAATCTTACCTTTTCTCTTGGAAGGGCCACAGGTGCAAATTCTACTGGTCTGGAAGTATCTGGAACAGAACTATACTATTTGGTAGCCCCAATAAATGGTGGAGTCATGGAATACCCACTAATTGGTAGATCATTCGATAACAGAATGGTTTGGTTCCATCAAGCATGACACAGATCACTTCAGGTTCATGAACAAAAGGGTCCACCTTTAAAAATTTTCTTTTAAAGATTTTTTTTTTTTTTTTTTAATTTGAGACAGACTACAAACAGGGGGCACAGCAGGCAGAGAGGGAGGGAGAAGCAGACTCCTTGCTGAGCAAGAAGTCCTATGTAGGATTTAATCCCAGGACGTGGATGTCATGACCCAAGCCAAAAGCAGATGCTTAACAGACTGAGCCACCCAGACACCCCAAGATTCCTCCGTTTAGAGCTAATCACCATTTTTTTCCACAAAGGCTCTAGACTGATTTATAGTTTATGATAGTGCTTAGGTCTATTAGTGGATGTATAAACTGTGACCCACCACCCTCCACTGAAGAACCAGTGAGTTCAAGGCTGTAGACACTACAGACTTTGGCAAGTATACGGGAGCACTCTCCTCTTTATCCCACTGGTGTCCCCAAAGAGATTAACCTATCAAAAGTGCCTTGCCGGGGCACCTGGGTGGCTCAGTGGGTTAAAGCCTCTGCCTTCGGCTCAGGTCATGATCCCGGGGTCCTGGGATCGAGCCCCGCATCAGGCTCTCCTCCTGCTTCCTCCTCACTCTCTGCTTGCCTCTCTGCCTAGTTGTGATTTCTCTCTGTCAAATAAATATTAAAAAAAAAAAAAGTGCCTTGCCTACCTGCAGCAGAGATAAAGCTAAGATTCTTACTCCTGGGAATCCCTGCATGAATTCAGCTTTTAGCACGGGGCAAATGGACCAGGACTTCCTGGAATACAAGGCAACAGAGCTAGCTTTGGTGCTTAACTCTCTACTGTATGTAGATCAAACTGGGGACTCAGCTGTAAATGGACCCACACTTCTGTAGATTTATGGAGGCCAGACACTAGGTGGGTTTGGCCCAACTCATTCCAAAGGGGATCAGCCACTCCTCAAACTAGACAAAGAGGGGCTCTTATTCCAACCCAAATTTTTGGGCAGGAGGTCCTAACATATTGCTTTATACCTCTCATATCAAATTTGGTATGACTAGTGTATTTAGAATTTAATTTCCCTTGATGGGTAGATAAAGTTTTCTTACAATGTCCTCCTCTGGGCTTAGCAAGAGGCTCTAGCTATAAAAGTAAGGTATTGTCCACCTCTAGGTCTGCCCTAGGAGTCAGCATAATCACATATAGTCCTTGGTCCCACTGGCCCCAAAGCAGGTTTGTTAACTCAGGTTCTACTGAAAGAAGCATTTTAGTTCATTTCACCTTGAAGAAACAGGCAGGGGCCCTCAGAAGAAAGGTTGAGACAATAATCATGGTGTAAATTGTATAGTTTTCTGTGTGTTGATTGTTCTCTGTATTATATATATATTAATATATTTTCTTTCACAGCAACTTCTGTGGGAAAAAAGCCTAGGCTCTGGAAAGTAGAGTAAGTTATCTCAGGTCTCCCAATGAGTGGGTGGCAGCACTGGGACCAGGAGGCAGGCATTTTGTCTCCACAGTCCCACCACTATGCCCTGGTGTATGTTATCTGGCTGGCCTGCCCCAGAACTTGGGATATTTACCAGTAGGAAGGGTTTGCAAGTCAGGCATGATTCTCAGCCTTGAGGACAGAGATGTTAGTTGACTGCTCCTTCATCCATTTTCCTAAACACATTCTATCTGGAAATTTTAAAGCCTATATTCTCACATGGACAGAGGTTCCCCTCTGTCCTCTTCTTGTAAGAGGCCTTTCCCCCCAAGAGCCTCTTCTTGGAAGGAGATTGAAGTTTCCTCTGCAGACAGAGCCAACCCCAATGTTTGTTCTCAGAACCATTTTGTGCAGCTCAGTGTACAAAGACTTCAGTGGAAATTCCAGACTTCTACAAGTTAGAACATGGCAGAGATGAACTTAGTCTGGAAATTTCAGTATTTTACCTATAGAATCTGACTTTGATGAGCACTGGCTGTTCCACCAAGAGGAATTAGCTGTAAGTGATCTAATTAGTCTACTACATGGGGGCTTATATCAAACATTTGAATTGTGAGTAAAGTCCTTCAAATACAATTGTAGTCATTTTTAAAAAGGTTTTTTTATTAACATACAATGTATTATATGTTTCAGGGGTACAGGTCTGGGATTCATCAGTCTTACACAATTCACAGCACTCACCATAGCATATACCCTCCCCAATGTCCATCACCCAGTCACCCCATCTCTCCCTTCCCCCACCCCTCCAGCAACCCTCAGTTTGTTTCCTGAGATTAAGAGTCTCTTACAGTTTGTCTTCCTCTCTGGTTTCGTTATTTCATTTTTCCCTTCCTTCCCCTATGATCTTCTGTCTTCTCAAATTCCTCATATCAGTGTGATCATATGATTATTGTCTTTCTCTGATTGTCTTATTTCGCTTAGCATAATAGCTTCTAGTTCCACCCACGTTGTTGCAAATGGCAAGATTTCATTTTTTGATGGCTACTATATATATATATATATATATATATATATATATATATATATATATACACACACACACACACACACCCCACATCTTCTTTATCCATTCATCTGTCAATGGACATCTAGGCTCTTTCCATAGTTTGGCTATTGGAGACATTGCTGCTATAAACATTTGGGTGCACGTGCCCCTTTGGATCACTACATTTGTATCTTTAGGGTAAATACCCAGTAGTAAATACATATTTACCCAGTAAATATGATTGCTGGATAGTAGGGTAGTTCTCTTTTCAACTTTTTGAGGAACCTCCGTATGGTTTTCCAGAGTGGCTGCACCAGCTTGCATTCCTGCCAACAATGTAGGAGGGTTCCCCTTTCTCTGCATCCTCGCCAGCATCTGTCATTTCCTGACTTGTTAATTTTAGCCATTTTGACCGGTGTGAGGTGGTATCTCATTGTGGTTTTGATTTGTATTTCCCTGATGCTGAGTAATGTTGAACATTTTTTCATGTGTCTATTGGCCATTTGGATGTCTTCTTTGCAGAAATATCTGTTCATGTCTTTTGCCCATTTCTTGATTGGATTATTTGTTCTTTGGGTGTTGAGTTTGATAAGTTCTTTATAGATTTGATTCTAAGAAGTAACAGGAAAATGGGATCTATGACTTCTTGAGACACTTGTAGACTCTGAATATAAAATCATAATACCAAGAGAAAGAAGAAACATTTTTCTGAAATGCTATGGAGTAAATTCTGTTGGAGGAAAAAGAGGAAGGCTTAACTTCCACTGTTTCATATCACTGAGAAGTAAATACGATGTACTGAGAGATTATTCCTAGTCACTCTTGCTCATGGAGTGGTTCTGAAAGGCAGACTCTGTCAAAGCATGAAAGTTCTGCTGCACTCACCCAGTTTGGCCCAAACTTGGTATATGCCGCCCATTTCTAATATGTGTGTATTCATTTTTTAAAGATTTTATTTATTTGAGAGAGAAAGAGTGCACAAGGTGGTGAGGGAGAAGCTGACTTCCTGCTGGGCGCAGAGCCCAATGTGGGGTTCAATTCCAGGACCCTGACATCATGACCTGAGCAGAAGTCAGCCGCTTAACTGATGAAGCCACCCGGGGCCCCTAACCTGTATGTATGCTGACCTTCAGTGAAAAGCACTGTGAAAACCAAGAACTCAGGAGTTGTTCCTGCCTCTCCCTACTGCTGTATCCCTATATCCAATTGCTAAATCCTAATAATCCATCAATGCTAATGTGGCTGGAAGCCATTCCACTCTCTCCATTTGTGCCATACTCAGGCTCTCCAAGTCTTGCACCTGAATTCCCTAAGCAGTCTCCTAACAGGCCCCCTGTCTCCGGTGTTACTCCTGCTCACTCCAACCTCTGTCTGCTGCTGGTGTGATCTTCCTGAAATGTAAAAGGGATTCCACTGTCTGAAACTCTCCACTTGGCCCCTGCAGTTACAAACTCTTCAGCCTATGTACACAGTGCAGCTCACCTGCTGTGGTGATATTCACACCAGCACATGGTCACTCCAGCTAATTCAACAACCAATAGGTGGAGGGGCTGTACTGCTTTCTTCTCTCTTCAAGCTTTGGTTTTGTTTCCATGTGCTTGGAATGTCCTTTCTCTGACCCCATACTCCCAGGAGAGAGAAGGGCATGGAAAGAGTGCAAGTGTGGGGACTAGAGATGGATGAGCATTAGAACACGATGTAGAAGGACACTCACCAAAACTGTTCCTGGGAATCCCTATAGAATGGGGTTGCAGGGAAGTGTTAAGGGAGTGATGTTGCATGATATACGTTTTGCCTGCCTACATTGCTTATGGATTTTTTAAGTAAAAATATACTTATCTCTTAATGTGTTCCACTACATTTTCCCATCCTCACCTTCAGAGATACTGATTCAATAGGGGAAGCATCCAGGATTCTGATTGTCTACAGCCTCCCCACCTCCCCGAGACCTGTTAATCAGTTTTGGGAATCGGAGTTGAAATGATTATTTCCCATAAAAGGTAACTGACACCTCTGAGAAAAGCACCAACTCTATTATACAGTACTTTTTTTTTATTATTTCCTTTTATTTTGTAGTAGCTTAATTCCACTATGAATATACATTCTCATGTCTCTACTACACTTGAATTATCTATATGAATTATAATAGCCTCGACAGCCATCTAAATAGCCACATTTAAATAAATAAATAAATAAATCATTGTAAAGCGTCGGCCTAAATAAATCGGCCTAAATAAATCATTGTAAAGCATGTGTTTGTGTAGTAAGTTTATAAACGATTTTAAAACTAAGGCACACAAGAAAAAAATCTATAAATACAAATATCAGGGCTTCTTATATCCTAAATTTTTATTACTAAGTACCATTTGATTGGTTCTCAAAACAATGGCTATTCTCAAAGTATAAAATAGGAAGTTATTATAAATATCAGCTTTGGTATAACATACACCTATTTCCCTATTTTCAAGCTTTTGACTTTTGGGAAAATATAAACATGTAAGTGTTTTTATAACTAGCCTTTGAAAATATATACAACACCCTAAAATTCAGACATTAGAGCATCTATTTCTTTAAATTTGTTAGTTATATTTTCAATACATTCTCCAGCTTTTAATTTTATCCCATCAATTACAAGATAGTCCTCTTCATAGTGGTTTTCGAATGGACTGCCTGCTGGGACTTCAGAGCTGCATTTAGATAACTGTAAAAATAACCATACAATTCATCAGAACTACGTCAAATTTACTGGAAGATCAGGCTTAATTATTTGAACAAAGTGTAAAGTAGTCAGTAACTCCACAACCACAGCAGTGACACAAAGCGTTCTGTTATGCTGGTAGTCAAATAATGATCCCCATGTGGAGCAGAATGTATAGTAAATGTGTTAATATAAGAAGAACTGACTATTCGGGCCCTATATCTTTCCCCCAATTTTATACATTTTTAGTTTTCATATTAAGCTTTGGGGAAACATTTCATTCTATGAATTTTTCTACATTTGTTTTCTATATTTATTTTTAAGGTTATCATTATAGGGAATACAACTTTAAACTGTTTAAGTCACAATTTCTGTGGCTATCTTCTCATAAGCCTCTGTATTACTTACAAATAGCCATCGTTTGGTCTAGCTCAGTAGGAAGGGACACTAGTAAAAATAATGCAAATATCTATAAACACACACGAGATTTATAACTTCAAGTTTCATTAAAGATAGAGTGAACTTCCATTAAATGAAGAAAAAGAATAATTTATACAAGTATTTTCACATATCAAAAATGTACCTTTTAATATAAATAATTATTCACTAAACTCTGTCTTACTTATATATGGCTTATCTAATTCAGGTAGATTTTATAAAAATTTGATATTAATTCCCTCCCATTGCTTGCAAAGCTGGGGCATGACAACCAGTGTTAGCTAAAGAAGAGTGTAATTAGGAAGGAGACTCTACTAAGGAAAATAATCTCATAAAACATTTCAGTGACAAATCGAAAAGAATTTTGATTATCCGTGTGTATGCTTTTCTTTTTTTTTAATGTTGCTACTCTCACCTATTGGTGTAAGTGTTTGAGAGTAATCAACCTGAATCCTCATACGTGAAATGACAGATGAAAACACTATCAAATTTACAACTTTGGAAAGAGCTCAAACAATACCTGCTCAGAGAACAAACATGTTCAGAACATTAAAATTATCAGGCGGCTCTTTTGCGGAGGTTATAGCTTGTAAGAGACCACTTTCTCCTGCAAACACAACACAGCTCCAGTTTTAAGTGGTGTTAACTTTGGAGGCCATGTTAATTTTCCCCACTAACTTAGAAAAAAGCAAGCAAGAAAAAGAAAAGAAAAAAAGAAACCCCTGAGGTGATCATTTCTTTTAAACTGGAAATTGTTCCAGCTTTGATAGTTGGTTTCATTGCTATTCTCCTCATTTAAAAGTGAACAAGGCCCTAAATATACTGAACCTGGTGTGAATGCCAGGCTTACAAAGCTCAGGGCTTATGAACCAGTCTGCAGGGGGCACTCAACTACCTGCCAGCAAGTTAAGATGGTTAATTTTTACAATTCCTCAATGGCTTTTGAAAGCATAAAATATTACAAGAATCTAAAACAAAAAGCAAGCTCCTGCCTGGTAATACACTGAAACTATGTATTTTACCTTAAGAAATAAAAATCAGAAGTCATTTTCTGTTCTATCACGTTACTGGTTATAATGGTAAAATAGAAGCCAATTCTGTGGCTGTAAAAGCTCCAGGACATCTCTATAAAAATCAACCTGGCTGGAGTTTTGAAAAGACAAACTGCAAAGACTGAAAATACATTGCAAAAACCATATGGTGCTCCAACAAAACACACATTTGCTGGGGAAGAATAATTTCTATATTAATTACATGTATATAATATATATGTCACCAACCTACAGATCTTGTTTCATTTGCTAGGAAAAAATAATTTGTATATTAATTACATAGTTATAATATATATGTCACCAATCTATAGTTCTGGTTTTATGGAGGGTAGGATCTATACAGAGAAAACGAGTTTTTTCAAAAAGGAACTCTAATTGGAAAAATGGCATTTGCAACCATGCAAATTCAAATACAGATTGATATTGCTGGTGCTAATTAAGCAAGCTATGTTTTTCAAGTTGGTAAGAGTTTTTAGCATTAATTTTATTTTCTTTTAGCGTATTGATCTCTTTAACTGTAAATCTTGTATATTCCGATTTCTAAGACAAGAAGGGAGGTGTTTACGAATCATCTTTTTTCTTGTTGGAGTCCTGAATGAAATCATGCAATTGGGCAGTCTGCCAAAGTGTGTAAACAACCTTGTCCATATACAAATTCACCTTTTTCAGCATCTGAGAAGAGACAGGCTCCGGAATGGGTAGTTGCTCAAAGTGAAAATGTGGGAAAAGAGATGAAGTAAGGAAATCTCAGCTCTTATTCTCTCCAGTGACTGCCACTGCCAATTCTCATCTATAATAACAGCTAACCTTAGAAGTCAGTTTCTATGCAAAGTACTTTTCCTGGTTTGTCTTATTTAAAAAAAAAATCCTCTGAGGTGTGTGATAAGGAACAGTGCCAAATTACACGAGTCGTCAGTGGCTGGGATAGGATTGGGACATTGATATTCTATTCCAGAGTGAGCACTCCTAACCACTGTGCTCTCTCGACTCCAGGCACAGTATGTATCTACATGAATGAATGAGAGAATGAATGAAACCTTAAGGGTACAGACCTCTTGTTGCCATTCTTCTCCCTATTTCGAGAACAGCTGTACTGCCTTGTGGAAGTGCCTGTCTTATGACTTATTTTTCTCACACCTAACCCACTGCTGTTCTCTATTAATCACCTGGGCTTGTGCCCTTGTTTTATTTGCATGAACCTGGAGCTGATGTGCTGAGCAGTTTGTCAACCAACTTAAAATTTATGTTGTCACATACAAATACTGAATAAAGTAAGCACACACTTACTTAGCCCAACATAGGTAGCCAAAAGAAAAAAAAATGGAAAATTCTACCTCCGGTGTGTTAATAATGAGGTCTGTCCCTACAGAGGTTGTCCCTGTGCCTGAACCAGACAGGGCAGATGTCCTAGCAAGCTGCTCTCAGCCTGGCCTGTCTTCTCTTGACTGTGAAGATCGGCAGTAGTGGAAAGGTCTGTCTGCTGTGGTGCCCCATCAGCTACTATGAGCCCCTCCTCCATTCTTTCTTCATGTCGCCCTCAGAGACCTGAAACACAAAGAGCTCCTCCGCTCACAGATTTTTTTTTTTTCAAAGACTGATAGGTGTATTCTGACTTTTCAATAGGCTGCTAGTTTATTATTCACTTCAGGATAATCCAAGGACTCAAATTTTAGAAGGGAGTAGAAGTTCTCCATATAATTAAAATGTATATCCAGAAAAAATGCCAGCCACTGAAAGAATCTGAAGTTGTCGTTTAGGCCTGATCACGACGACCAGGCTACCTTCGCTCCTGCATTTACCTCCTCTCCATGCTCCTCTTCGGGCTCATCAGGTGCCCCTGTGGGGTCTAGCGCCTGCTGTAGCATTTGCTCCAGCTCCTTCAGTAAAACTTCGGTCTCAGAGACAACTAGAAGACATTGGTAAAAAAATGTTACATCTTAATTCCATCAAATCCATAAGCTTAAACGTCCCCGAAGAGAAAACTGTCTAAATGTTACAAGATAAAAAATAAATATATTTTGTATGATTTTCCCATGTGACCTCTGCCAGATGCAACGTAATTATGGATTTCCAGGTGAATATTTTTCAATTATTCCTTTAAAAATGTAGGTGATATTCTTGCCATGATCACAAAAAGCTCACTAGAAGTGGTTTTTGTTTTGTTTTGTTTTTTTTTAAATCAGGGACAAACTAAATTGCTTTTATAAACCAAGGGTCAGCAAACTCTTCCTGTGAAGGGACAGAGAGTAAATATTGCAGGCTTTGTGGTTACTGTCACAACCACTCAATTCTGCTGCTACAGTCCAAACTCTACACATGTACCTAAACAAACGAGAGTGACTATGTTCCTATCAAACTTTATTTACAATAAGCAAGTGGCTTGTGGGCCACAGTTTGTCATCCTTACAGTAAACTCTTACTGTTTAAAAGGGGAAACCACGTAATTAAGTGGCCAGGTTAAACACAGGCTACTCTTTTCCTAATTCAAATACCAACACATCTTAACTGCTTACTCTGATATCTCTCTGCAGCTATATCTATATGTAGATATATATTTTAAATACCACACTAAAACAAAATTCATGTGTGTGTGTGTACACTTTGACATGAATTCACTGAACTTGCTGAGATAAAATAATAACCCCACACAAGAAATAGACTACTAGTACATAACTATAGACTCAACTACTGATTAATAACATGCAGTTGAAATCCTGACTTAAATAGAATAAACATTTTTGTTTGATACAGTCTTGTTGAAGTAAAAATCAAGGAAACCATGTGTGGTCTGCTGTCCTGTACAACAGACAGATGGAGCATCTGAGAAGTCCTTCCAAAGGCAACATGATTCAAAGATAAAGGCCATGAATATACACCCCATCATTTTCCACTCTGGTGACAAAAATCTGACATACCACCTCCTATTATCCACCATTCTTTGGCAGGTCACCAAAAATCACACTAGGTAGAGCAGCTCAAATTTCATGGAACTTGAAAATAGACCGAAACAGGACATATGCTATCAAGCTAAAATATTTTCAATGAATTTGGAAGCAAGGCATTCTTAGCACTAAGTTTTAATCTAATTATTGAATATATTTTAAAATTTTCTAACTAATCAGTTTAGGAAGAGTGCATATGATATATGAATCCCTGACATCCTTGTAAACTAAGCATGTTGGAAGGTAAAAAACAGAGATTGTTAATGTGAAAAGTTTTATGTTTCCTTTCCTCTAGTCCAAAAGAACTGATATTTTATTAGAGTCTCCCTTCTCTTATATTTTACTCATAAGAAGGAAATTTTAAAATTTTGCTAGAACATTTTAAAATAATAGTGTTAAATAAAGTCATGGGAGGTTATGAAATAGAAAATTTTCCCTTTCTTGGTTGTCACTACAGTATAAAAGAACAATTTTTAGTTAACATTTTTCACATTACAATTTTATCTACAAAAATAGATTTTCTGTCAATACTTTTCACTTGCCCCAAGTATTTTTATGTTCATTCAATATTCAAATAATATCAATTATTTGCCCACTAAGCGCAAGGGACTCAAGAGAGTAGGCACAGACCAATGAACCTTCCTGGCCATCATCTCTTTCCAGCCAATCTTTTCTCTATGAAGACTTCTTTCAAAACAGTCTGAAAGTATCTTTCTGATAAGCCATTTGCATACCACAGAAGCAGTTCCTGTGTTTAAAAACACAACAAAAACTGTAACTGTAACCTTTTAGATGTGTCCACATATCTATGTGTTTCTGTATAATTGCTAACGCATGAGAACACAGAATTTAAGCTATTATATTCTAAAACAATGGTATTCAAAATTTGATAGGCATAAGAATCACATGGAGAATTTACTAAAAAAACATGAATGCAACCCATGTCTACTGAATCAGAATTTTCTAGAGGTATGTACATTTATATTGAAGCAATTTTGTTAATGGAGTTAATCTCTCTTTATGATAGATTTCCTACTTAGTAACCTGTTACTCGACAGACAACTACTTGTGATTATCTTCACACTGATTCTCCAGTCCCACTCACAGAATTGTGTTTTCCTACTTTACATTCTGAGTCTATGGAAATTGATACTGACATTTAATGCACTGTTGAGAAGATGGATTTTGAGCTATGCTGTAAAGGAAAAATGGTACGCAAACATCTTTATATTTCTAAGGCTAGGCTAAAATACAATCAATTTATGATAATGAATGTCATTGCTGAATGGCATTGTAGGCCCTCCATTTTCAAGTGATGTGGAAAAATATGTACACTGCCTTTTGATCAAAGGGTAGACAAAGTAATGGATGACTTCATAAATCAACCAGGGTTCATAACACTGACTTGATTGATGTCAAATTCTGCTGCTAGAGCAATGGGAGGTTTGCTTTTCTAAATACGTATTCGTATATTGTAAACTGATAAAGTTCAAAAATAATTCTTAAGAAGCAGAAGTTACAGTAATCTACAAACTAGCTTATCAAAATTGGCCAATGATATCCTCCAAAGATAGGGACAGAATGAATGCCTTTGCTGATTGCATGACCAATCATCTTCTATCAATACTGATTATCTTGTAGTTTCTGGGACTTGTTTCAATTTGTTGTTTAGAGTAAAGTGGTAGTGTTACAGTTATTCCATCACTCAAGAGAAAGTTTTTTTAAAAGTAAGAAAAAGGTGTCTTTTATATCAAAGTCCATATCTGGCTATTAAAAATGCATTTTTATAAAATAATCTGTTTATTTTTTCCATCCTGATGAGAAGTAACTTACTCTTGGTCTCAATAAATCAGTTGCTATTTTAAAAGTCTTCAAATGTACATTTATGGAGTTTTCTCCAATCTTTACTCTTCTACTAAATGTTTAAGGCTACCTACCTCAAAGCTGGCATTGAAAAATACCATCTGCAGTAAACTTTCAGGGTCATTTCAATATTGAAATTTTGAAGGCATTCTTATGGAAGACGGTGAAGAAGAAAAAGTACTTGGGTTTTGTTTTATTATTAAGTAACCACAAACACTCCTCTTGCATGCTTACAATTTAAATGTAGAGATGAGTAAAATACAAATTAGAAAGTAATGAAGAAGACAGCACCATTCCCGGAGATAAAAACAGAAATAGGAGGCAAGTTTTCCAGGAAAGGGGCATGTTGGGCACCCCCACCTTTTAGTCTAGAGGTTAAGGGTAACTCCAAACCAAGAGTAGATGGGCAAAGTTTGTCCTGAGCATCAAGAAATCACCTTTCTCCCTGTCACCTCTTCTACCTCCCAGCCCCAGCTCCTACTCCTGAGGTCTTCATGCTCCCCCAGGACTTCCCTCATGATCCAGAACTCTCCTGTATTAGCCATCCTTTTCCATGGCTATTTGTCTCAGGTGGCTGATGAATATATCCTTTGCTAATTTATTAATGAATGCCACAGATTATCAGTTAAAGCTGGGTAATATGCCAATCTTTTATCTATTTAAACTTTTATAGACTGTCTACTACCCAAAAAGAAGTGAGGTATTTCCCAACAAAAAACAATGAAATAACAAAACAAATGATGAATACCCAAAGACAAAAAGAAACCCAAATCAGTTCATTAAGGGGGTATGAAATCTTAAAATTGCTTAGGTCAGTTATCAGTATGGTACCAAAACCCAATATAGTTAGCTTTACGATTCCTGATATTCAAAGCAACCAAGGAAACAGGTGCACACTTTAATTTTAAGAAGATATGTGACTTAGAAAAACCATATAACAACCTCTTGAAGTGTCTTGGTTTCCCCATTTATAAAATGGGAGATAAAATAATATCTACCTTATTTACTTCTTACGATCTTACAAGGGCTAAATAAATATATATAAAGTGAAGACACACAGTAATTTTTACAGGTGTTGGCTATCATTATTACTATTGGTATTATTATTTCATCATTATAGATGAATTTTCTTGTTCCTAAACACTGGGGAAAAATGAGGTAGAGGGACAATACAAACATAATTCATAATATTCCTTGTAGTAATTTCCCCCCAAACATAGATATGCTCCACAAATAGCTGTTTCTTAGATTAAATCTGCATAGCCATGGGCATACAGTGTAAATTATTTAATGATTCCTCAACTTCTTCTATTAATTTCAGAAATCTTCTCCTTGTTGGATAAGAGGGCTTTTACTGCATGTCTTTATCGCAGATGAAGCAACTGACACTTGGGCAGGTAAAGTAGCTACACTTAATTAGCTCTCCTTCCAACCTCTAATTAAGGAAGAGAGAAAAGCAAAGGGTAGAGTTTATAACCCAGAAAGGAACAGCAAATCTGGGCAGTAGGCTGATGGGAGACTTTATTTTAGCACCTGGGAGTATAAGGAAAATGGCTCCAATTTTCACATGATCTAGAACTGATGCTACCTCAAGCCAAGAACGAAAGGAGTGATTTCAGAGACTTAGATCAAGGGATCCACTGAAATATGGGTAGGGGTAAAAAACTGAGGCGGGGATAATTTACTGAAAAATAATCACTCTTTCAAGAAGTAGTCAGCTCTTGCAAAGAATATAGCAGACTAGATGTTTATGCTTCTTATTTGTTTGAAATAGGATAAAGGAGTAAAACACAGATCAGGTTAAAGATCTGAACAATTAACTATTGAGACTTGAGAGCCACACAGAATGTGAGACTCCTGAAAGGGTGTCAGTGGATAACTATGGAAATGTATTCACTCATTTATGCAGCAGAGTGATTTCCAATCAACGGATTCCTGGCTATGATGGCTTTCTTCCTCAGTAGCCCCTGTGAGTCAGAGGCAGAAAGGATCCCAGCACTGGAGCCCTCAGCTGTGGTACCAAGGTCTCCTAGTGAGTATTCAGTCCAGGGATAAACTGACTTTTTTGCCTTTCTACAGGAATATCTGAAGTAATCATGTGAGGCAAAAGGACAATATAGCCAAGAAAAGGCACCTCAGTTAGCAGGAAAGTAGCAGCAGAATAAATTTAAGAAGAGATAGAAAGAATAGAGTTTTGTAGTGGTTTAGGAGAGGAACAAAAGATTTTAAAAAATTAACTACTTTGTCCTTCAGGCTTGTTTCCTTTCTTTTAATAAGACTAAAGATGAATGGCTTATTTAGTCAGTTGAAACACAGTGCCATAGAACCTGGGGGTGGCCATAAAGGAAAGGAAATATGGCGTGGATAACTTCTTAGGGGTTAATGGGCTTTGGAACCTCTGCGTGGTTGCCAAAGTTCCATCTTGCAAATAAGCATTTGCCTGCTTTTCAAGACTAACGAAAATGAAGGAAGAGTAAAGCGCTTTTGAAAACGAAAACTTTCTCCCTGCATTCCACATTCTCCCTACTGTGTTCTAATACCAACGGCAATTAATTCAGCTGGAAGCCCCACGCTGCTGCTTTTCTTCTTTCTCTCCCTCTGGCTCCCTGAGGACCCCAATAATTTTCGAATGGAGAGGTCTGGATTTTAATGTATTGATGTGGGTATTTCCTCCCACAGCCACTGGTGCTTTATTTTTTTTTTAAATTAAATACGCGAAAGAGCCAGAGAAAATTTAATTTATGGGAACAGAAACCTAAAGACAACTGAAGAGATCTAGTATGTAAATCAATACCCAAAATGACCCACTAACAGTTCTCATCAACATTTTTTTTTCTTCCAAAAATCACAACTACATTTGGTAGAATTAAATAGAAGTAAAGGAACTAAAAGCAGGAGAGGCCTTCACATACCCATGTTTTCCTTTGATAAGGCA
Organism: Meles meles; assembly: GCF_922984935.1. NCBI lineage: Eukaryota > Metazoa > Chordata > Mammalia > Carnivora > Mustelidae > Meles > Meles meles. The sequence continues at coordinate 23,234,023 of NC_060069.1, read as the reverse complement.
TCATCTGAACAAACATTTTCAAAAGAGCATTTTAAAATAGCTTTCCTAGAAAAAGAATTTGACAGATTTAGTTTCAAAAGATCAATCATGTATACTTCAATGGCCATTTTTGCATATTCATTGATAATTATAAATTATGAATATATTTCGTTATCTTGAGGTACTTTTCCTTGGTTGGTTTATACAGTAAGGCAGCATGATACAGTGAAAAAACCAAAAGGAAGTAATATTGATCTAAGCTCTCATCTCGTGAAAAGCACTAATGATCTACCAAGTACCTTATATAGGCTTTTTCATGTAATCTTCCCCTAAAAAACCTACTAAGGAATTGCTACTCTCATTTTATAAAGAAACTGAAGCTCTGAGAAATTGAGAAATTTGACAATGTAGGAAATGTTGAGCATGACACAGCTAAATTCTGTCAGGCTGCAAAATCCATGCTTTTCCCATGACACTGTATTGCTGACTTAAAGTCAGAAAACATTTGTTCAAATGCATTTTCTCTAACCATAAGATCTTGAGAAAGCCACTTACTTTCTCTAAGTCATAAGTTTTTCATCTTTTAAATAAAGATGATTATGATATACTTCCTATTTGATGGGGTTATTGTGAAGTATAACTAAGACAAGACAGTAAGGCCTTTTTAAAAATTTAATTATTCATCCTCTGAAGAAGGACAAAGAATAAGAGAAGGACTATCATATCGGACTCAGACTTTGTCTTTGAGCAGGACTCCTTTTAATACAGCACTGATCACCATTCTTCAAAAAAACAGATAAATAAACTGTGTGGTTGTTTCAATGATAAACACTAAAACTTGTCATCAGTGGCTTATCAGCTCGTTATAAAGGCCCGTTTCTGGTCTGCACTATTTTTAAACCAAACACCTGCTTCTCATCTGCTTGCTCACATGATATTAATCTTCGCTAGTTCTGCTTCAACATATTTGTATAAACATAAAACTTTCTCCATACTCTAAAACTACTACTTATCACCTTAATTCTTATTTCTTAATAATTTATTTTAATTAATTAATTAATTATTTAAAACTTATTTTAAATAAATTTATAAATTTAAAAATAATTTATTTTAATTATTAAGAAATAATTTATTTCTTAATTCTTATCATCTTTAATTCTTCTAGAAAATTTTGATGTTTCCCTAGAGAAAAAGAATCAAGAATCAGGGGGAAATGTCATAGTAATTAATCCAATGTATACATACATTTCAATTTTATCATAATACTTTTCAGTAAAACAAAAGTACCTTTTCCTTCTTCTAAATTTGGGCTTCTTCTTTTCTGTTGTGGTTTTGGAAACTTGCATCTATAAAATAACAAAAAGACAAGTTAGTTCAAATGGGACTAGATGAGTTCAGTAAGATAATGGGTCCTATACAGTCTAAGTAATTTAGTACAGAAGAAAAACTCTGGTCCACTGGTCTCAAACAGTTGACTTGGAACCCCAAGTCAACCGCTTCATTGTCACTACAATTACACTGATCTACTCAACTTTCAGGTATAGTAGACTAATCCAACATGAGTCCCCCTCTCCCACATCCACTCCCCCTTCTCACTTCACAAACATATAATAATACTAGGTAAAACAATCTTTAAGTTTTAAAACATACATGACTTTTTTTTTTTAAGATTTTATTTATTTATTTGACAGAGAGAGATCACAAGTAGACGGAGAGGCAGGCAGAGAGAGAGAGGGAAGCAGGCTCCTTGCTGAGCAGAGAGCCCGATGTGGAACTTGATCCCAGGACCCTGAGATCATGACCAGAGCCGAAGGTAGAGGCTTAACCCACTGAACCATACATGACCTTTAAAGGAGGAAAAAGAACTACACATATGCCAGAAACATGAGGAGTGCAAATGTATACAGATAGGAAGTGACATGGCCTTTACGGCCTACAAAAAATGCATATTAGGATAGCGCCAAAGGGGTTTGGGATTTTAATATCTAGGCAAAGGCAAGATGTGGAGAAATTGGCACCTCCACACATTGTTGTTGGGAATGTGAAATAGAGCCACTTTGGAATACAGTTTGATAGTTTTTCAAGATGTTAAACAGAGAATTACCTTATGATTCAGCAATTCTACTCCCAGGTTTATACCCAAGAGAAATAAAAGCATTATGTCCATATAATAAATTGCATATAAATGTTCATAGCAGCATTATTCATAATAGCTCCAAAGTAGAAACAACCCAATGTCCAACCTAATGGATAGATAATAGTCTATCCATACAATGGAATATTATCTGACCTTTAAAAACAACAAAGTCATGTTAATACTAAAACATGAATCAATCTTGAAGCTATTATGCAAAGTGGAAAGTGAAAAAGTCAGACACAAAGACCACACGTTGTATGACACCACTTATCCAAAATGTCCATAAAAAGGCAAATCCATAGAGACAGATATATATTAGTAGTTGTCAGGGATTAGTGGAAGATGGGAAATGGGTAGTGACTGCTAATGGGTATGAGGTTTCCTTTGGGATGATGAAGAAATGTTCTAAATTTATTAGTAGTATTGATTGCAAAACTGTGATCATACTAAAACCCACCAAACCGCAAACTTGAAATGAGCGAATAAATTACATCTCAATGAAGGTATAATTTTTTAAAAAATTTGGTGACATGGAAAAATGGAAAGTAAGGAGATAGAATAGAATGCACCAATGATTAATAAAAAGAACCCAATGTAGTAGTATTACTGTTAGAAAAAAGCATAATCAGAGATTAAAAAAGGGTTATTATCTAATGCTAAAAGAAATGATATACCCAGAAAGTTCAGCAGTCCTGACCTGTATATACCTAGAATCTCAGCCTTAAAATATATAAAACAGAAAAGAATCACAAGTAGAAACTAATCACCTATAGTTAAAATGAGGTATTTTAATTTACTTCTCATACAAAGGTGATAAAGTAAAAAAATTAGCAAAGAAACAGGAGTGTTCAACAACACAAATAATAAATTTAGTCTAATAAACACAAATCAACCCTAGCACTGAATAATTAAGGAATACATAGTTTTCAAGCCTGAAACATTCACAAATTTGACCACCTACTAGGTCACAAAGGAAGCCTCCAAGTATTAAAGTAATCTATTTTACAGACCACAGTCACTGGCTAAAATGCAATAAAATAAGAACTCAAAACTCAAAAGATGGCTGAATAAAATTTGTAATCAATTCATAGATGCAGAAGAATTATATTCTCCCATGAACCTACCCATGATCTCTGATCTATGTCATTTAGATCAGAATTATTGTCTCACATTTTAGTTATTGGTATATGTGACTTATCTTCTCACTAGGTAATACATTTGTCTCCATGCCAAACCTTGCATACCATAGGTGCATGTAGAGTGTTGTGGAATAAATGAATGAATAAGTGTTCAGAGAAAGATACAATAAAAAATAATATATCACTAGGAAAAAAAAATAGTGCCAGTGTTACTGTCCATTCTGTACCATCGTGGTTAAGCATTTAACAAATTCATCTAATTTGCCCTCATCTCCTAAGACAGAACCTCAATGCAACTGTCACCTCAATGCTTGTTAGCTCCTTTTAGTTGTCTTTTTGCTTTAACCTGCTAAAGTGAGCAGTTTCTTAGCCCATTTTGTCTAAATCTTTCACAGCTACACTGATCTTAATTTTACTGATCCTGAATCAAGCATCCACCCTGCAAGGGTGGGAACAATTTTTTTTTTTTAACATATCAAATGTTCAGCAGTTATCAGAGTGCCATTCACATTGTATGCTCAAAAGCATTAACTATAATAAGATGAAGGTTGAATTTAATAACTCTCAAAGCATTATTAAACAGCTTAAATACCTTAATAACCATTCAAAAGAAGTTTGTATGAAACACTCAGGGAATTCATATGATGATGCTAAATCATAGGTTTTTTGTGTGTGGGGTTTTGTGTGTGTGTGTGTGTGTGTGTGTGTGTGTGATCTGCAACCACAAGGTAATATTCAAATATTTTTCCATCCTTGTTTCATGTATATACACATAAAAGTAAATAAGGCAAAAAAGTATATGGAAATATTATTGTCTAAATCATTGTTCCACATCTCCAAAGACAATGTAGAGCTATTATTTCTATCTAGTTATTCATGATCACATAAATTATGTGCCCATTTGAGTATAAAGTGAAAGAGTTGCTACAAGGAGAAATAAGATTAAAGTAACAAAGTACAAACTACTTCATAGGTATTAATAGGAAGAAACACTGTTAAATAGCTACCATAAATCAGGAAGATTTCTGTTAGAGATAATAAATTCCTTTCTACTTTCTTAAATATTCCACAGCAGCCAAAATGAACTAGTCAGTATTGCCAAATGCCCTGTACTTTCCAGCTCCAAGCCTTGATAAAATATGCTATGATGGAGAAGAGCATGGAATTTGGAATGACAGGATCATGATCTGAATTTAATCCCTGCTACTTACTAGCTGTATCACTTCTGGTAAATCACTAACCACTGGAATATCTAGCAAGAGTCTGGTATAAAGTAGGCAGTAAGTATTTTCTGACTCAATGACCATTCTGGGTTTCAGGATTTTCTTTTATAACTACTGCTAAAAAAAAATAACTACCTCAGAGCATTTGGGGATAAGGTGAAATTAAATAACATCCCAGAAGGTATCTAAGAGTGCCCAACAATTAGTCAATGTTCAGTCACTGTTCAACCTGTTACACTAGTCCACTGGGCTAGTGTCAGAGTTCTATCCTTTTTCCTTAGAGTATATAACAAAAGTTGGCACTTTGGTATGGTTGGACTTATAGGAGTCCATTAATTTCCCAAGACTGCCCTAACAAAGTAACATAATTGTAAAGCATCAGAAACTTATTTATTTATAGTTCTGTAGGACAGAAGTCTGCCTCTTATGGACAGACTCTTAATGATGCTTGTCATTGGATGAGGGCGCAACTAATCCAGGATGACCTCATACTAAATCCTTACCTTAATTACATCTGCAAAGATCCTTAATTCTAAATAAGGTCATATTCTGAAGTTGCTGGAGAATGTATTTTTCTGGGGACTACTATTCAACCCACAAGTAGATACTATAATCTTTATCTACGTCATCTCTTCTACTTCTCTTCCTGTGTTGCAGCTGATTCTCCTATCTTGTTGAGGCTCATGCTATTCAGTGTAGTGCCGCTGTGTGCAGAATTAGCAAGACCTGAGAGTTTGTTAGACATGCAAATTCTCATGCCCATCCTAGGCCTACTGAATCAGAAACTCAGGGAGTAGGGCTCAGAAATCCATATGTAAATAAGTTCTTTAGATGACTTCTACCCCAACTAGAGTTTTCTAGGCCTTAGTCTAGCCCACAACACATCGATACAAACACAATGCTATATACTGTCATTGATTTTACAGAAACCAAAGCAAGTATTAATTCTTTTCTTGCTAGATGTAGAGGCATCTACAAGAGGCATATGTAGAGAAAGAAAATGCCACTTATTGAAAAAAAATATTTATTTAATGATAATTAGGACTGCTGGCTGGAATGGCAAATAGTAGAATTGCCTTTAGTCACCAAAGACATATAATCTATAAGAATTGTGTTTACATCAGATTTATATAATCTTCATTAAGTGACTTGATGTTGCCCATTTCCTTAAGTCACTATTCATCTAAATGAAAATCATTTTATTTTTAAGAAGAAGAACTTTGTTGGCTGTGTTAAATCTGAGGGCATAAAATTTTGATTTAGCATTTTATGCTAAAAGAAGACATAAATATGTTTTGTAACCTTCCATTGAGAGTAACTGTCAGTCACTGATCACTAAAGAGCTGCCTATTTTGACAAAATTTCCAAACGTGAATCTGTGCCTTGAATAATATATACAAACTCCTTGTCAAAAGTTATCATATAGAAGGAAAAGCCAATATTCTCATTTCTCTTTGGAAAATCTGTTGGGAAAACCTGCTTGGAATAAGGATGATAACTAGTTTTATGCAGCATTGTAAATGATGGTTATCACTTAATCTGAGTATCCAGAGAGTACAAATAATAAAGTTAAGTCTTTGGGCCTACATATGATTGTTTTCACTCTTCTTTGAAAAGGGGAAAAATGAAAATAATCATTTTCTAGCCTTATTTTAAACAAGATTTTAACAGAGAGAACACAAATCTAGTGCTTCTTACATAAATGTCACTCAATTACCATATGCTCCAGTCCAGTCATTCCTAGTAGAGCTCAGTATTCCTGCGAGATTTGGACCTTATCAGAGATCAGTGCCTGGCAATATGACTTATAAATATCTTGCTGTCCCCTGCACTACCTTTAGCCATGTGTAAGTTCTCACTAAAGTACTGTGGATTTCTCTGTTTTGAGGGGCTTAGCAGAGAAAACAGTGGAGTCTGTATTCAAGCATTGAGCTGAGACAGAGGAGAGTATTTTCCCTAAAAATAGAAGTTGACCACTAGACCACCTTAAGTAGAAGGCATGAAAGACTTTCTTTTAATACCTCCCAATCCTTGCTGAGGATACAAGTAACAGCACACTTCAAGAAACTCTGCAATTAGCTACATCACTGATAATTTTTAAAGTCTTGGATTTAATTTTTTTAAAATGGTCTTTGACTATCTACACCAGGGATAAAACATATAAAAACAGGAGGTTTTTTTTTTTTTTTTAATAGGACACGTTTCTCTCATATCTATAAAGAGATTAAGAATACTAAATGCTAGGAGCGCCTGGGTGGCTCAGTGGGTTAAAGCCTCTGTCTTTGGCTCAGGTCATGATCCCAGGGTCCTGGGATCAAGCCCTGCATCGGGCTCTCTGCTCAGCAGGGAGACTGCTTCCCTTCCTCTCTCTCTGCCCGCTTGTGATCTCTATCAAATAAAAAAATAAAATCTTTAAAAAAAAAAGACTAGTTTATTTAAAAAAAACAAACAAACAACTAAATGCTAATGGAAACAGGGTGTCCAGGGAGTATAAAACCTGTGTGAAAAGCAGAATTTATGTCACAGTTGTTTATCTCATTGAATGGTACCAGCAAATTTGATTATTTGACCTCTATTTGGAGACTCTAAAATCCAAGTCTGTTGCAAACAATTCATGCTAGCACATAGTTTTTCCTAAAGTCACTGGTTATTTTAGCAAGAGGAGAACATAGGGTCTTGAAGGAAGACTTCCTGGAATAGACATACAGGACTACCCCTGAGATATTATAGGTTCAGTTCCAGACCACTGCAACAAAGTGAATATTGCAGTAAAGTCAGTCAAATTAATTTTTTGGCTTCCCAGTGCATATAAAAATTATGTTTAGACTATCCTGTACTCTGTTAAGTGTGCAAAGCATTATGTCTATGAAAACAATGTACAAAGCTTAATTAAAAAACACTTCATTGCTAAAAAATATGCTAACCATCATTTGAGTTTTCAACAAGTCCTAGTCTTTTTCCTGGTGGAGGGTCTTGCCTCGATGTTGATGGCTGCTGACCGATCAGGGTAGTGATTGCTGAAGGCTGAGGTGCCTGTGGAAATTTCTTAAAATAAAGCAACAGTGAAGTTTGCTACATCAATTGACTCTTCCTTTCACAATTTCTCTATAGTATGTGATGCTGTTTGAAGGCATTTTACCCATAATAGCACTTTCAAAATTGGAGTCAATCCTTTCAAACCTTGCCACTGTTTTATCGACGAACTTTGCTATATTTGAAATCCTTTGTTGCCATTTCAACAATCCTCACAGCATCTGCACCAGGAGTAGATTCCATCTTAAGAAACCACTTTCTTTGCTCATCCATAAGAAGCAACTCCTCATCCATTCAAGTTTTATTATGAGTTTGCTGCAATTCAGTCCCATCTTCAGGCTCCACTTCTAAGTCTAGTTTTCATGCTATTTCTACCATATCTGCAGTTACTCCCCCCACTGAAGTCCTAATATCTCAATGTCATCCATAAGGTTTGTAATCAATTTCTTTAAAATTCCTGTAAAGTTGATATTTTCACCTCTTCCCATGACTTAATGACATCTAGATGGTGAATCTTTTCCAGAAGGTTTTCAATTTACTTTGCCCAGATCCATCAGAGGAATCACTCTCTATGGCAACCACAGCCTTTTGAAATGTATTTCTTAAATAATAAGACTTGAAATTTGAAATTACAGCCCTTGATCCACGGGCTACAGAATGGACGTTGCATTAGCAGGTATGAAATCAACATTACTCTCATTGTATATCTCCATTGTAGCTCATGGGCAACCATGTGCACTGTCAATAAGCAGTAAGATTTTGAAAGAAATCTCTCTTTTTTTTCCCACCCCCCAAGCAGTAGGTCTCAACAGTGGGCTTAAAATATTCAGTAAAACATGCTATAAGTAGAGATACTGTCATCCCGGTTTTGTTGTTCCATATATAGAGCACAGGCAGAATAGATAATTTAGCATAATTCTTGAGTGATTTTTGATTAGTTAGTGAGCACTGGTTTCAACTTAAAGTCACAAGGTACATTAGCTTCTAACAAGAGAGTCAGCCTACCCTGTGAAGCTTTGAAGCCAGGCATTGAATTCTCCTTCCTGGCTACAAAAGTCCTAGCTGGCATCTTTTTCCAAAATAAAGCTATTTCATCTACAGTGAAAAAGAGCTGTTTAATGGAGCCACATTCATAAATTATGTTAGCTAGATCTTTTGGATAACTTGCCATGGCTTCTACATCAACACTTATGCGTGACCTTAAACTGTTATAAAGATGGCTTCTTTCCTTCAACCCTACAAACCAGTCTCTGCTATCTTCAAATTTTTCTTCTCCAGCTCCATCACCTCTCTCAGCCTTCACAGAATTGAAGACACATTTCTCCTCTATCCCTCAGGCTCCTCCCACTCCCACTGCTCATCTTATGAGAATGACGAGGAGATCAATCTGGCTAAAGTCAGATCCATGGGCTGAAAGTCAAAGCAAAGAAAGGGTTAAGCAAATACATAAATCCCAAAGTAAACTCCCCCCACCCCTAACATTTAAAGAGCAGGGGTGCCTGGCTGGCTCTGTTAGAAGACCATGTGACTCTTGATCTTTGGGTTATGAGTTCAAGCACCACACTGGGTGCAGAGATTACTGCATTTAAAAATTTAATTAAATAAATAAGATTTAAAGAGCAAATACAGTCATCCACACCAGAAAACAGGTATTCTGAGTCAAGGGACCTTTGCTTGCTCTCATAAATGGTACATAAAAAGCTTTGAATATCCAAGATTAATCCATTTTGTCTAATTTTGTATTTTACTGCTAATAGTTAACCTATAGAATTCCCATAGATTGTAATTCAAGATAAAAGTAAACCTTGCAACCTAATTAAGCATCTTTAGTTACTGAGTTATTAAAGAGTACCATGTTAAAAGTTACTCCCCCAAGGGCCCCCAGCTGGCTTAGTCAGTGGAGCATGCAACTCTTGATCTCCAGGTTTTGAGTTCAAGCCCCAAGCTGGGTATAGAGATGACTTAAAAACAGAATCTTAAAAACAACAACAACAACAACAACAACAACAACAACAACAACACACTCCTCCGGAAGTCTGTTTCACAACACTGCCTTGTGGTGGTGCAGTTTACCCTCCATGTTTTGAGTACAAGTTAATTGAAATTAGTATGAAAATAACTTTCTATGATAAGATTTCCACGGATGACTTAAAGTGATAAATGGATAATTTCTATATATATTAATATATTTTTCTATGTATTTTAAAAATGCAAATGCACAACAAAATAGTGCAATTACATTTTAAAATTTAGATTTTGGGTGAAGAAAATATTATCTATTTTGATCAGGGATGGTAGTTACATGAGTGTATATATATATATTTAAGAAAAACTCACGAAATTCTACACTTAGTATCTTCCACAGTGTTTAAATTTTAACCTCAATTAAAAAGTTAAATTAAGAAAAAGTTAAGCCAAATGAAAGAAAACTATAGTAACTAACAGTATAGTTAATGGCAAAATGGTGACAGAATACCTGAATGATTCAAGTCTAGGGAACACTGGCCTAAAAAGTGAATGATGCCCACAGAGTAGAATGCAAAAGGAAACTAAATGAGTTTTGAATTCTGACTGTGACTCTTCCCAAGGGGTTCCTCTGCTTACTATTCTTTTCAGAGATTTCTCTCTGCCTGGGGCTAGAAGCCAGCAGTAGGGATCTATTATAATATTTATCTTTGGGGAAGGATATAAAGCTAGTGAATCAAGTGAGTTGCAGTACATGAGTTCCATATTAATAGCAAACTTATTAATTAACATGAATATCTAGACATCTAGTCATAAAATGTAGGCAACTTATCCTGTGACAGGGCTAATGAAAATTTACTGCTTATTATGAAGAATTTTTGCAATAATTTTGGGGAAAAATATTTTTTCATCAGAAAATATAGTAGCCTAATTTCCTCATACATAAATGTATAAATCAAGACAGTGATCATGAATTTTGTCTTTCAAAGTGTTACAAGTTAAACTCTTGGCACTAATAAAAGCAAAGTGTTAATAAAAAAGATACTCATACATACAGACATAATTTCTGTATATAAGCCAAAAAAATGAGAAAACATAATGACAAAGAGATCCTTTTCTAATTAGTAATACTATCTGAGATAGTCTTAATTAGAAATATGTAAAATTCTACATTAAAAAAACTAAAGGGAAACAGAGAGACAAGTTGTATTTCTACATGGGTGTATTTAACATTATAAACATAATTTCTCCCTAAATTAACCCATGGATTTTCTACAATACCAATCATTATCTCAACACAATTTTTCTTGGGCTTCAACTGTATAATTCTAAAGTTCATTTGTATGTAGTTAAAACTATTTAAATTGTGCCTTTATTGGGGTTTCCATGGGAAAGGCAAGGTAAGGTAGGGGGATCAGTTCAGGACTGGCTAGTTTCAATAATTCTGGAGGGCTCTGGCCTATAGGAATGGTCACCAGTTGCCTGGTATTCAATTATGGGATGACTGAGGGCAATGGAAATATTGGCTTAGTATTTCAGAGTTTGCTAAGAAGTTAGTTGAGGAATAAGGGTTTAGAACTGGTTGATTTGCATATGAAAGATGTATCCTTTGCTACTGGTAAGGGGCAGTTCTTCCCCAGCCAGAAAGATTTTTCAAAATGTCAAAACATCATAATATAGAGAAAATACATACATACATTATACATATACACACATATGCAAAGACACAATACAATCTGAAAAAGTAAACAGATAAGAACTATGAAAACAATTTTTAAAGATTATACTAATGAAGGATCACAAATATACACGTTAAAGAAAAGATAAACAACAACTAAAGCAATTTGAAATTTAAGACCCAATAGATGAATAGATAGAGAAGTAGGCATTCTGACATATTAAATGTCATATGTCACATGGTGAACATGGCAAATATTGAAGATAAAAAAGAGTAAAGAAGGGAAACATTACTTGTTAGTCAATAAATGGTATTGGAATAACTGGCAGTGTAGGGAAGAAAAATATCTTTTTCCTCTACCCTTCTAATTTCTCCAGTGGGGCCCCTGTAACAAAAAAACAGATTAACAAGAGAAAAAGCATATAGATTTAAGGGTGCATGGGTGGCTCAGTCAGTTGATTGTCCAACTCTTGATTTCAGCTCAGGTCATGATCTCTGGGTCCTGGGATCAAGCCCCAACTAGGCTCCATGCTTAGTGGGGTAATTGCTTGGGGGTTCTCTTGAATAAGTAAATAAATTTTTAAAAAAGAACAAAAACAGGGGGGAGTCAAGATGGCGGGGAAGTAGGAGGAGGCACCATTTCAACCTGTACCCTAAAGTGAGCTGATTACCTACCAAAGAACTCCGACCACCCATGAAATCAGCCTGAGATCAGAATTATACACGTCTGGATCTCTACAGGAGCAGAAGACACCAGTGGCAGGTAAAGCAGACTGGGAACTTCCGACTGATATCAGAAGATAAACAAAAGGGGGAGGGAGCCACCAGAGGTGACCGATCAGAAAGTAACACCCCAACACGAGAGTGCTCTGCGTCTGGGGACCAGCATTAACTTGGAGTCTGGTTGAAAGCACTCAAAAAACAAACAGCAAAGGATCGCGGGGGGTAATAGTGGGAACCTGGGCAGTTAGGGTCAGGGACCTAAGTCCCCGGACCCAGGACAGCCTCCCCTGGAGCTGAGCCAGAGAGAGTGCGGCGAGAAATCAGGTCTCCGTCCCTGAGCCGCCAGTGCACCTGAATGCCAGCGCGCCGAGAACGAGTGGGGTCTGGCTCCCGCGAGGGGCTGGGAGCCTGGCCAGACGGCAATCCTGAAACGCGCGCGTCCCACACCCTCCCTTGGGATAGGTGCTACTAGGCGCTAGCCTGGAGCTCTGGCAGCCGGAAAAACCAGACATTCCCAGCCCGGGACAGCGGGAAAATCTCAGTGTGCGATCTCTGCTCGGAACCTCTCTGGAGGTCTGGAGCTGCCTAGACAGCCACCGCTGCCCTGGTTTTGGGTACAACGAGGAGCTCCTGCATCCCCAGGGACAGTGACTCAGAACCGACTCTGCCAGCAGCTTTTGCAAAACAGTCTGAGGCTTCTCTCTGAGAGGGAGGTTGGGGTGCTGTTTGCTCTCCTCTAAACCTCCAAAAACCATCAAAAGCTGTCAAGGCGAGAGAAAGCAGATGAAAGAACATAAAAACCCCCAGAGAACAAAAGGCTGAAAAAAACAGTTTCCTGAAAAAAAAAAAAAAAAAGAGCTCACCCCCTTGAGGGGAGCGGGAGGACCTAACTCAGGGAACATCATTGTCTGAAAACCCACGTGGCAGGCCCCTCCCCCAGAAAACCAACCAGGAAGGAAGAAAAAAAAAAAAAAAAGACTACAAGAGAACAATCACCACTACTTCATAAATACAACTTTTATTTTTAACTCTTTACCAATATTCTGGTTCTTTTTTTTTTATACATACAGATAATTTTTTAACCTATTTACCATCACACTGAGATGTCCAGTACATCAAATTCTTTAATAACCTTCTAACCTGAACTTTTTGATACATACACCCGTGTTTTTCTTTTGTTTTTCTATTTTTTTAATTCTTTTTAAATTTTAACTTAGTTTAGTCTAGTTTATTCTTTTTTAATTTTTATTTTCTACTATACATATAGAGTTAAACTTCAAGGTAATCCCCTTTCCCCAATCAATGGTACCCCTATAGGCAAACCAGTTTCTAATCCCCCTGTAACTTAGGAAAGTTGAGTCCCTTAACAAAAACATCAAGATACTTTCAGGAAGAATCAAAATAACCTTCCTCACCCACACTGAGAATCTAGAACCATTCTCCCAATTTTTCCTTCTGTCAGTGTTTCTGTGAATTTGTGTTTGTCCTGATAATATATAAACCTTATACTTGGGGTTCTTTCTGATGAGGTTCTTCCCTTTTTTTTTGCTTATATATACATATTTTTTTCTCTTGTCATATACTTTTATCACTCTTTTTGTCTGTCTGTTTTTGTTTGTATACTCCACAAATCTTACCTTGTGGCCCATTTGGGCTGAGCCTTCTCTTTTATCTTCCCTTTTTTTCCTATCTCTCTCTTTTTTTTTTTCCTTTTTTCTTTCCCCCTTTTTTTTCTTTCTTCTTCTCTATTTCTTTTTCTTTTCTTTTTTCTCTCATTTGGGTGGGGAATCCTGATTGCACAGAAGCGTTCCAGGGTGCACATTGACTGCACCACAATCGATAAGTCCAGCTGCATCTGTTTAGTCATCTCTTACCAAAATGACTAGGAGGAGGAATACCCAACAGAAGAAAAATACAGAGGATGGGCCTTCTGCAACAGAGCTAATGGCTATCGACATAGACAATATGTCAGAAAGGGAATTCAGACTAACAATTATCCAGGCAATAGCTAGGTTGGAGAAAGCCATGGATGACCAAACAGAATTGATTAGGGCAGAACTGAAAGCCACCAGGGATGATGTTCACAATGTTAGGGCAGAACTGAAAGCCACCAGGGATGATGTTCAAAATGCTCTCAATGAGTTCCAATCCAATCTAAATTCTCTAAAAGCTAGGGTAACTGAGACAGAAGATAGAATTAGTGATCTGGAGGACAAACAGATAGAGAGAAAGGATCAGGAGGAAGCCTGGAACAAACAGCTCAGAAGCCACGAAAACAGAATCAGGGAAATAAACGATGCCATGAAACGTTCCAACGTCAGAATTATTGGAATCCCTGAAGGGGAAGAAAAAGAAAGAAGTCTAGAAGATATAGTGGAAGAAGTTGTCTATGAAAATTTTCCCAATCTCACGAATGGAAACAACGTTCATGTACTAGAGGCAGAAAGATTTCCTCCCAAGATTTTAGATTCTCGAAAGTCCTCACGGCACCTTATCGTTAGAATGGGGAATTATGTTTCAAGAGAGACCCTCTTAAAAGCAGCTAGGACAAAGAAGCTTCTTACATACAGAGGAAAGCCCATTAGAATAATGTCAGACCTTTCCACAGAGACCTGGAAAGCCAGGAAGGGCTGGCAAAATATATTCAGAGTACTAAATGAGAAGAACAGGCAACCAAGAATACTCTATCCAGCAAGACTGACATTTAAAATGGATGGAGAGATAAAGAGTTTCCAAGACCGGCAAGGCTTAAAAGACTATGCAACCACCAAGCCGATACTGCAGGAAATATTAAGGGGGGTCCTATAAAAGAGAAAAAATCCTAAGAATATCATTGAACAGAAATATAGAAACAATCTATAGACAGAAAGACTTCAAAGGCAACATGATGTCAATAAAAACCTATCTCTCAATAATCACTCTCAATGTGAATGGCCTAAATGCGCCCATAAAACGACACAGGGTTGCAGATTGGATTAAACGACAGGATCCATCCATATGTTGTCTACAAGAGACCCATTTTGAACCTAAGGATACACCCAGACTGAAAGTGAAGGGATGGAGAAGCATCTTTCATGCCAATGGGCCTCAAAAGAAGGCCGGGGTAGCGATTCTCATATCAGATAAATTAGATTTTAAACTAAAGACTGTAGTCAGAGATACAGAAGGACACTACATAATTCTTAAAGGGACTATCCGCCAAGACGATCTAACAATTGTGAATATCTATGCCCCTAATATGGGAGCACCCAATTACATAAGAAAACTATTAATCAAGATAAAGAGTCATATTGATATGAATACAATAATAGTAGGAGATCTTAATACGCCTCTCTCAGAAATAGACAGATCATCGAAGCAGAAAATTAATAAGGAAATAAGAGCATTGAATGAAACATTGGACCAGATGGACCTCATCGACGTATACAGAACATTCCACCCTAAAACAACAGAATATTCATTCTTCTCAAGTGCACATGGAACCTTCTCCAGAATAGACCACATACTGGGTCACAAAGCAGGACTCAACCGATACCAAAAGACTGACATTATTCCCTGCATATTCTCTGATCACAATGCTTTGAAACTGGAGCTCAATCACAAGGAAAATTTCAGAAGGAACTCAAACACCTGGAAGCTAAAGACCACATTGCTTAAGAATGCTTGGATCAACCAGGAGATCAAAGACGAACAATTCATGGAAACCAATGAGAATGAAGACACCTCGGTCCAAAACCTATGGGATACAGCAAAGGCGGTTCTAAGGGGGAAATACATAGCCATCCAAGCCTCCCTCAAAAACATTGAAAAATCCAGAATACACCAGCTGTCTCTACACCTTAAAGAACTGGAGAATCAACAACAAATCAAACCAACTCCACATGCAAGAAGGGAAATAATCAAGATTAGAGCAGAGATCAATGAGGTAGAAACGAGAGATACAGTAGAACGTATCAATGAAACCAGAAAGCTGGTTTTTTGAAAGAATCAATAAGATCGATAAACCATTGGCCACACTAATCCAAAAGAAAAGAGAGAAAGCCCAAATTAATAAAATTATGAATGAAAAGGGAGAGATCACAACTAACACCAAGGAAATAGAAACAATCATCAGAAATTATTACCAACAGTTATATGCCAATAAGCTAAGCAACCTAGATGAAATGGATGCATTCCTGGAAAGCTACAAACTCCCAAAATTGAACCAGGAAGAAATTGACAACCTGAATAGACTGATATCTAGTAATGAGATTGAAGCAGTGATCAAAAACCTCCCAAAAAGCAAGAGCCCAGGACCTGACGGATTCCCTGGGGAATTCTACCAAACTTTCAAAGAAGAAATAACCCCAACTCTCCTGAAGCTTTTCCAAAAAATTGAAGCAGAAGGAAAACTTCCAGACTCTTTTTATGAAGCCAGCATTACCCTGATCCCCAAACCAGGCAAAGGCCCTACCAAAAAGGAGAATTTCAGACCAATATCACTGATGAATATGGATGCAAAGATTCTCAACAAGATCCTAGCAAACAGGATCCAGCAGCACATTCAAAAGATTATCCACCATGACCAGGTGGGATTCATCCCTGGGTTGCAAGGTTGGTTCAACATTCGCAAATCAATCAGTGTGATAGAACACATCAATAAGAGAAGAGAGAAGAACCACATGGTCCTCTCAATTGATGCAGAAAAAGCATTTGACAAAATCCAGCATCCGTTCCTGATGAAAACGCTTCAAAGTATAGGGATAGAGGGAACATTCCTGAACTTCATAAAATCTATCTATGAAAGACCCACAGCAAATATCATCTTCAATGGGAAAAAGCTTGCAGCCTTCCCGTTGAGATCAGGAACACAACAAGGATGCCCACTCTCACCACTCTTGTTCAACATAGTATTAGAAGTTCTAGCAACGGCAATCAGACAACAAAGAGAAATAAAAGGTATCCAAATTGGCAAGGAAGAAGTCAAACTTTCTCTCTTCGCAAATGACATGATTCTTTATATGGAAAACCCCAAAGACTCCACCCCCAAACTACTAGAACTCATACAGCAATTCAGTAACGTGGCAGGATACAAAGTCAATGTACAGAAATCAGTGGCTTTCTTATACACCAACAATGAAAATACAGAAGGAGAAATTAGAGAATCGATTCCATTTACTATAGCACCAAGAACCATAAGATACCTGGGCATAAACCTAACCAAAGAAGTAAAGGACCTGTACTCGAGGAACTACAGAACATTCATGAAAGAAACTGAAGAAGACACAAAAAGATGGAAGACTGTTCCATGCTCTTGGATTGGAAGAATAAACATTGTTAAAATGTCTATACTGCCTAGAGCAATCTATACTTTGAATGCCATTCCGATCAAAATTCCACCAGTATTTTTCAAAGAGCTGGAGCAAATAATCCTAAAATTTGTATGGAGCCAGAAGAGACCCCGAATTGCTAAGGAAATGTTGAAAACAAAAACAAAACTGGCGGCATCACGTTACCCGATTTCAAGCTTTACTACAAAGCTGTGATCACTAAGACAGCGTGGTACTGGCATAAAAACAGACACATAGACCAGTGGAACAGAGTGGAGAGCCCAGATATGGACCCTCAACTCTATGGTCAAATAATCTTCGACAAAATAGGAAAAAATATTCAATGGAAAAAAGACAGTCTCTTCAATAAATGGTGCTGGGAAAACTGGACAGCGATATGTAGCAGAATGAAACTCGACCATTCTCTTATACCGTACACAAAGATAAACTCGAAATGGATAAAAGACCTCAACGTGAGACAGGAATCTATCAGAATCCTAGAGGAGAACATAGGCAATAACCTCTTCGATATCAGCCACAGCAACTTCTTTCAAGAGATGTCTCCAAAGGCCAAGGAAACAAAAGCAAAAATGAACTTTTGGGACTTCATCAAGATCAAAAGCTTCTGCACAGCAAAGGAAACAGTCAACAAAACAAAGAGGCAACCCACGGAATGGGAGAAGATATTTGCAAATGACAGTACAGACAAAAGGTTGATATCCAGGATCTATAAAGAACTTCTCAAACTCAACACACACAAAATAGATAATCATATCAAAAAATGGGCAGAAGATATGAACAGACACTTCTCCAACGAAGACATACAAATGGCTATCAGACACATGAAAAAATGTTCATCATCACTAGCCATCAGGGAGATTCAAATTAAAACAACATTGAGATACCACCTAACACCAGTTAGAATTGCCAAAATTAGCAAGACAGGAAACAATGTGTGTTGGAGAGGATGTGGAGAAAGGGGAATTCTCTTCCACTGTTGGTGGGAATGCAAGTTAGTGCAGCCACTTTGGAGAACAGTGTGGAGATTCCTGAAGAAATTAATAGAGCTTCCCTATGACCCTGCAATTGCACTGCTGGGTATTTGCCCCAAAGATACAGATGTAGTGAAAAGAAGGGCCATTTGTACCCCAATGTTTATTGCAGCAATGGCTACGGTCGCCAAACTGTGGAAAGAACCAAGATGCCCTTCAACGGATGAATGGATAAGGAAGATGTGGTCCATATACACAATGGAGTATTATGCCTCCATCAGAAAGGACGAATACCCAACTTTTGTAGCAACATGGACGGGACTGGAAGAGATTATGCTGAGCGAAATAAGTCAAGCAGAGAGAGTCAAGTATCATATGGTCTCACTTATTTGTGGAGCATAACAAATAACATGGAGGACATGGGGAGATGGAGAGGAGAGGGAGTTGAGGGAAACTGGAAGGGGAGATGAACCATGAGAGACTATGGACTCTGAAAAACAACCAGAGGGTTATGAAGGGGTGGTGGGGGGTGGGTGGGTGGGGTGGGAGTTTGAGGAACCAGGTGGTGGGTAATAGGGAGGGCACGTACTGCATGGAGCACTGGGTGTGATGCCAAAACAATGAACACTGTTATGCTGTAAATAAACAAATAAAAATAAATATTTTAAAAAAAAAGAACAAAAACAAGCATACAGATTTATTTAATGTATGGTTGTTGTTTTTTTTAAGATTTTATTTATTTGACAGAGATCACAAGCAGGCAGAGAGGCAGGTGGCGGGAGAAGGAGGGGGGAGAGCTGAGCAGAGAGCCTGATGTGGGACTTGATCCCAGGACCCCGGGATCACAACCCGAGCTGAAGGCAGTGGCCCAACCCACTGAACCACTCAGGCGCCCCTATTTAATTTAAGTTTTATGTGACATGGCAGCCTTCATTAAGGACATGAATATCCAAAGAAGCAGTTAAACCTGAGTTTTTAAGCTAGGTTTGAAGAGTAGAAGGTTATGGGAAAATGTGACAGGACATGAAAGGGTAGGAGTTAAGTGTAGTAAACTGTGGAAATGGCAAGGCTTACTCCCTCAGATTCTTCTCAAGATTTCCTCTACCTTCAGAGATAAGAAACCTCCTTTCCTTCCATTGCAAGGATGATATCTTACATGAGGCTCTTACAACCTGCTCCAGGAAAAGTCAGAAAATTCTTCCTGCACCTGCCACTTCATAAATTCTTTCAGCTTGAAATATTCAATATACCAAGATGCCATCTTTGGGGTAGCATGTCCTGAACCCCATCTTAGCAAGTTGCATAAAATTTTTATACCCTATCCTCATATCTCATATAAAAATAAATCCATATTCCCATAATAGCTAACATTTGTGAATGTTTTCTATGTTGTAAGCACTATGTTATGTGCTTTACACAACTTGTTAGAAGAATCTTTACACAAACTGTCAGAGTCAGAGTCTTTGCAATACTTCCATTCTTCCCACTTAACGAGAAATTGAGAGCTTACAGAGTTAAGGATTGCTACCTCAACAGTCTACCTCTAGATGTTCTTCTTCTTACTCACTCCACTGCATTATTATCTACGAAGAAGCCTATGCTAAGTAAGAAATAAAAAAATCTCAGAAATGCAGATGTGACCACATACAAATATTTAACCTTCATATTTCCAGGAAACGAATAATAGAAAAATAAGCAATATGCTGGGAAAAGCATATTCTGAAATGGCAAAAATTTATATTTTCATTACTAGCATATAAAGTATTCATATAAATTTGCAAGATAATATTAAGAACTCAGACACAGGCAATTTATTACAAGTCACAGAAATGCAAATTAAAACAACAAAGTATGATGTACACTGGTGCCAACGTTTTTATGTGAGAACACCTGTCACTGACTGTGGCATTTGCATGCACTGCTGGTGAGAGTGAACAACTTGATGTTTTCCTATCACTGTCCCAGGGATCCTTCTACTGGGAGCTGTCAGAAGGAAACCAAACATGTGGTGGGAAAGGAAGCAATATTCAAGGAGATTTTCATCAATGTGTGACCAATAGGAATTAAAGAAAGATTAAATGAATCACAACATATTTTGTTTAATGAAAGGGCAGTCTTACAAAGCATGTCACAAAAGCTCTAAAATCCTAAAAGAAAAAAAAATTTTATTATGTAAGTACAGCAAAAGAATTATAAAAAAGGAAAACTGAGAAAATGTTTGCAGCATATTAGGTATTAACAATCGATAATTAAAGAGAACACCTAAATTCAATTTTTAAAAAATGAGAGAGAGAGAGAAGCCAGTCTATGCAAGAAACAGGCAAGGATATAAATAGTCAGTTTTCAGAAGAAATACAATGTCCAATAAATGTATTAAAAAGTGCTCCAACAGGGCACCTGGGTAAAAAAAATAAATAAAAAGTAAAAAAAAAAATAGATAACAGCAAATGAAAACAATGTTATTGTTATTTTATATCTCCTTTTAAATATTGGCAAATACATAAAGATATCTAAAGCTGGCAAGAGAGTAGGAAAAGCACTAGTAGGAGTACTCAGACATAACTGTTTTGAAGAGAATTTGACAATGCTTGACTGTAATTTTTAACTTTCATTTTGAAATAATTTTAGATTCACAGAAAGTTATATATATAGCTCAAAAGAGTTCCCCATTGGTCTTCACCCAGCCTCCCCCAATGCTAACATTACACAAAATCATAGTACAATTATCAAAACAAGAAATTAACATTGCTGCAAAACCATTAACTGCATAAAGACCTAATTCAAATTTCATGAGTTTTTCCACTGATGTCCTTTTTCTGTTTCAGGACCCAAAGTAGGATCTCACATTACATTTGGTTATGCCTCCATAGTTTCTCTTGATATGTAACAATTTTTCAGTCTTTCTTTATATATAAACAAATTTTAAATACTCACATCCTTTACCCCAGCCATTTCACTTATAGGAATTATTCTGTGAATTTGTGCAAAAATGTACAAGGATGCTTATTTCCAGATTTTGAAATAGTAAAATGTTAGAGATGGGGCAACAAGGAGGGAAAAAATGACTTGAACTTTCCATTTTACACATTTTGTAACCTTTGGTATTTTCTCCCTAGGATGTATTACATAAATTTATAATGAAAATAAAATAAAACAATTTATAAAGAAAAAAGACTGGTAATGGCTAGAGTTGGCATGTTAAGGCAGTCTAGACATTCCCTTACACTAGTAATGGGACTGTAATTGGTACTATAATGTTGGGGGATTTTTTGGATGGGAGATGTTTAGCAATTTGGCAAAATTGAAAATGTACCTACTCCTTGACTCAGCAAGTTCTCTTCTAGCAATTTTTAGTGTAGAAATATTTGCAGAAACATTTAAAGAGATTTGTGTACAATGATGTTGCTGCATTTTTATTTATAATTTTGCTAATCCAGAATCAACCTAAATGTCCAGGAGAATGTTCAATAAATGAAGAAGCTTCTATAAAAAGATATGCTATGCAAATGGGATAGATCTGGTATATCTGGTAGATCTCTGACTTTCTCATTCTTCTCAGATGTCCACAATATATTATTGAATGAAAAAAGTAAGGTTTAATTCATTACATTTGTGTTAATAAAGTATATATATTCTATACATATAAATATTAGATATTGTTTTTCACATTTATTTGCACATATACTACATACATGCATAAAGTATATAAAACTATTAACAGTGGCTTTTCTTTCAGAAGTGAAATTATATTTGGGAAAGAATTATATCTGCTCTTTTTTCTCACAATGCTATTTCACTAATTTAAAAAACCCTAACTCTTAAAAGTATTAAGAACTATAAGGCAACATGAAAAAGATTTGTGATCTAATACATAAATGAAAACATTAACAGCACATTGCTCAATGATTAAAACTATGCAAATAAACATGCATATAGAAACAACTGTAAACAAATGCAAAAATTAATTTAAAATTTTTAATTGTGCAGATGGATTTTAGATGATTTAAAAAAGTTCTGTCATCCAAATATAATGTTATTACATTACTTTGAAAAAATTAAATCATGATTTTTTTTTTATTTTTATTTTTATTTTTTTAATTTTTTATTTATTTGACAGAGAAATCACAACTAGGCAGAGAGGCAGGCAGAGAGGTAGGCAGAGAGAGAGGAGGAAGCAGGCTCCCTACAGAGCAGAGAGCCCGACATGGGGCTCGATCCCAGGACCCTGAGATCATGACCTGAGCCGAAGGCAGCGGCTTAATCCACTGAGCCACCCAGGCGCCCCTTAAATCATGATTAAAATGTGGGAGTTAGGGGTGCCTGGGTGGCTCAGTGGGTTAAAGCCTCTGCCTTCGGCTCGGGTCGTGATCCCAGGGTCCTGGGATCAAGTTCTGCATCGGGCTCTCTGCTCAGCAGGGATCCTGCTTCCCCCTCTCTCTCTGCCTGCCTCTCTGCCTACTTGTGATCTCTGTCTGTCAAATAAATAAATAAAATCTTAAAAAAAACATGTGGGAGTCAATTTTAAAAAGAAACTTTGACATAATCTAACCTAATAGAACTATGATGCTATTGTAAATCTGAAAATTTTAAATATTCTTAAATCCTTCCTATTTCTAAGAAATTAGAAAAGTACTAGCCATTTATTAAACAAGCACCTACTAAAATACAGTAAACCCTAACCTATTATAATTGTTTTTCATATTACCTTTATAACACTCACACAAGGTAATTATTACTTGGTTTCTAAAACAAAGAAGGTCACACATCTAAGTAGCAGAACTAGATATAGAAGTAGATCTGGTTCATTCATAAGTTTCTATTCTGTCCACCACAATATGCAGTTTCCTGAATACTTGGTTTTATATTTAAACGTCTTTCAGAATCTGTAACAGGCAACAGCATCAGCTACTCCACCCATTTCCTGATACACTACTATTTTTTTTTTAAAGATTTTATTTATTTGACAGAGAGAGAGAGAGATCACAAGTAGGCAGAGAGGCAGAGAGAGAGGAGGAAGCAGGCTCCCCGTGGAGCAGAGAGCCTGATGTGGGGCTCAATCCCAGGACCCTGAGATCATGACCTGAGCCGAAGGCAGCGGCTTAATCCACTGAGCCACCCAGGCGCCCCTACACTACTATTTTTATTCTTTCATTTCATTCTTTCTAGGGCCAACTGACCTGGGTTATTTACTCTGGTCTGCACAAGTCTTTTGACATTCTGAAATTATTACTGAGCTGTAATAAATATTTCATGGAATATTAGAGCAGAAAGGGACTTAGAGACAATCTAGATCTTCCCCATTTTTTTTTCTCAAGTGGGACTCAGAGATTAGTGAGGCTTACTCTAATTCTCTTTCATTCAGACTGCTCCATTGGGCAGAGTGGTGGTCAGGTGAAAAGGTGTGTGCACCTACTACTCCTCACCTCGATCTTAACGGGTAGCCACATACAGCTGAACAGCTCAAAGGGGTCTACGGGAATGGCAGTGGCCTTTAGATATAGCTCTCCTACTTGACCCAAGAAGCACTATTCCCAGTTGGCACTTAGCAATGGTTTTCAAGGTGGCAACATTCTTACATCTTGGTTCAAAGAGGCAGCAGCAACCACCAGTGCAGCCCAGCACAGGCCAACACAGAACTCGGACAACTTATTCCTCAAGGTCCTTCCACAATTCAAGGGAGGCAGGTGACGCTGTGGTTAGTTTTGATCTTTCAAGCCCATTTGGGGAATTTATCCTACAAAAATAATGGTGTCAGTATTTAAAGATATATGTACAAGGAGGTTTATGAGAGCACTACATGTAGCAGTATTAAACCACACCCGTGAGTTGAAAACTCCCACTCACTCATCACTATAGGGCTGACTGACCAACCGTGATAGATCTGCTACTGTTGGCTCTGAAGAAGATTAAAAACAGATCTGTATCTGTTAGCCTATGTGTTAAATCTACAGAATAACATATAGTCAGATCTCATTGTTATAAACAAGACAATCACAAAATACTTTTACAAGTATGTAGACACATTTGTTTACATAAATACAAATAAAATAGACTGTTAGGATTTGCAACCCAGGATAAGGAGTGATACAGCCAATTAACTTGCTTTTTTTAAATCATTCACCTCTGTATTAAATTTTTGACAGTGGTGAACAGCCCTATGACTATTTTCTTCATTCACGAACAAGAGACAACACTGACTCTCTCTCTCTCTCTCTTTTTTTTTTCAAAGATTTTCTTTATTTATTTGACAAGAGAGAGAGATCACAAGCAGGCAGAGAGGCAGGCAGAGAGAGAGGGGAAGCAGACTCCCTGCTGAGCAGAGAGCTCAATGGGGGCTCGATCCCTGGACCTGAGATCATGACCTGAGCCCCAACACTGACTCTCTTACATAATACTTGTTGAATCAAATGAAGTAACACTTGTATACACCTGGCCTTAGAAGGCACTTAATACATATTATTATTATTACCTTTTGGTTTCACACCAAGAGCTTCTTCTTGAAAACTCAACATATTGAGTTTTATATTAAACAGTTCTATCTTTAAAAAATACTACCTTCAGGGGCACCTGGGTGGCTCAGTGGGTTAAAGCCTCTGCCTTCGGCTCAGGTCATGATCCCAGGGTCCTGGGATTGAGCCCCGCATCGGGCTCTATGCTCAGCAGGTAGCCTGCTTCCTCCTCTCTCTCTGCCTGCCTCTCTGCCTACTTGTGATCTCTGTCTGTCAAGTAAATAAATAAAATCTTAAAAAAATATATTATCTTCAGGGGAGTCTGGGGGGCTCAGTGAGTTAAGCATCTGACTCTTGGTTTCAGCTCAGGTCATAACCTCAGGGTCGTGAGACTGAGCCCCACTTCGGGTTCCGAGCTCAGCATGGAGTCTGCTCAGGATTCTCTCTCTCCCTCTCTTTCTGTCCCTCTGCCTGCTTGCACACATACTTTCTGTCTCTCAGATAAATAAAATCTTTAAATAAGTAATTAAGTAAAGTCTTAAAAACACAGTATCTTCAATAGCCATATATCCAAAATATGTAGAAAAATAAAAACTACTAATTAGGTGAAATTAACACTCAAACTCTAGTAGGACTAGCTTGCTAATACTTGAATAAGAATTAAGGAAAACTAATTAAGGAAAACTTAAATAAAAGTACCTAAGGAGCACTGTGTGGCTATGATGATTTCCTTGATTTCTCTAACTATAAATTTTCTCCTTTGTAAGGTGATGATGATATTGTCTTCTATGCCTTCTTCCCAAGGGTCTGAAGTGAAAGACAATATTTGCGGAAATGTTTTATAATCTGAAAGTATTATATTGATGAAGAATTGTGTTTTGGGTTTTTTTTTTTTAAGATTTTATTTATTTATTTATTTATTTATTTATTTGAGATTGAGAGAGAGAGAGCAGAAGCTGGGAGGAGAGGGTTCAGAAGCAAGCTCTATGACCTGAACTGAAGGCAGGCACTTAACTAACGGAGCCACCCATGTGCCTGGAAGAATTGCTTTAAAGCTAGAATTGTGCATGTTCAGAAGGATGAAGTTTCCGATTATTTAAGAGTCAAACATACAAAGTGATTTGGATACTTAAAAGGACACTAAAAAGTGATTTGGTATTTCGAAGATAGTAAAGGGATTTAAAACCCGAAGAAATGTTAAAAGAAGCTGTGGTGTTATGGACTATCAGAACTGGAATTCTACCCTGGCTCGGCCTCTCCTGTTAGTCACTTAATACCCCTGGGAGCAGTTTCTTTGTAAGAAGAATTATGCTAATACCTATTTCCCACTGGTATTGTGAGGGTCAAATGAGGCAATCTACGAGCTTCTCAGCTCTATCAGACCTAACCAATCCCTTTTATAAGAAATATTTGAAACATACCAATCTATTCTTAAATGAAAGTCACAGACCACTAACTGTAACCCCAGTATCTAAACTGGTCCAGTTAGAAGCTGCAGTCCCCTCCTTCCCTTTGGCACTGGGTGTAGACATATTACTAAGTTTTGCCAATGCGATGTCAGAGAAATGACATACACAGCTTCAAGTTCATGTTTCTTGTTCACTAATTGTACTCCTTTTCCACCTTACCTCTTTTCATGGGCCAGAATATGGATGTAATAGTGCACTCAACTTTTGACCATATAGATTAGGACCACACCCTGGGGGCTCACATAACAATAAAACAGAAAAAACCTGGAAGTCTAAATGATCTTGTGGGCAAAGCCTCCTTCCACCCTGGATCATTGGCCCACCTTTGGTCAGGTATAGAATAAAGAGATAGATAAACTCCTATCTTATATGACTCCCTGTAATTCGGAGACTCCTTGTTACAGCAATTGTAGCCTATAACATAATTAATATATCTGACTACATGAATAATTTCAAAATACTATAACTATACTATAAAAGAGAAATAAAATATATTTATCATAAAATAAAAATGCATTTCTATATGTATATGCTTGAGAACAACTACATTTGAAGACATAATCAGTAAGATAAACGCCAGTCATCCCTATCATGAATAAGTAAGTTTGGATAAAGTCAGTCTATACAGGATCTATAGAAAAATGTACCAAGAGGAAGTAGTGGTGGACATAAGAACAGAAACTACTTTTTTTGTTTTTACTTATAACTTTATTGTAGACATACTTCATTCCTTCTTTTATTAAAAAAGATTTTATTTATTTGAGAGAGAGAGAGCAAGACAGAGCATGAGTGGGGGAGAGGGGCAGAAAGAGAGGAAAAATCAGACTTCCTGTTAAGCAAGGAGCCCAATGCAGTGATCCACCCCACAACCTAGGGATCATGACCTGAGCTGAAAGCAGACACTTAACTGACTGAGCCGCCCAGGGACCCCACACTTCATTCATTCTTACATAATTCTTTTAAATTTAAATATCTGAGTTCTCTTCTAGACTGTACGAAAGTATACGCATTTCATTTTTTAAAATTTATTTATATTTTAGGTATTTAACATACAGTACAATATTGGTTTCAGAAGTAGAATTCAGTGATTCCTCACTTACATATAACCCCCCGTGCTCATCATAACAAGTGCCCTCCTAACACCCTTCACCCGTCTAGCCCACCCTTCACCCACCTCCCTCCATAAACCTTTAGCTTGTTCTCTATCATTTTTTAAAATTTATTTATTTGACAGACAGAGATCATAAGTAGGCAGAGAAGCAGGCAGAGAGAGAGAGGAGGAAGCAGGCTCCCCGCCAAGCAGAGAGCCCAATGCAGAACTCGGTCCCAGGACCCTGGGATCATGACCTGAGCCAAAGGCAGAGGCCTTAACCCACTGAGCCACCCAGGCGCCCCTGTTCTCTATCATTAAGAGTCTTCTACTGCTTGATTCCTTCTCTCCTTTTTTTCTTTTCCCCTTCCCATTTGTTTGTCTGTTTTCTTTCTTAAATTCCACATATGAGTGAGATCATATGGTATTTGTCTCTGATTTACTTATCTCACTTAGTATAATATACTCTAGCTCCATCCATGTCATTGTGAATGGCAAGATTTCATTATTTTTGATGCCTGAGTAATATTCCTGTGTGTGTGTGTGTGTGTGTGTGTGTGTGTGTGCATGCCAAAACTTCTTTATTCATTCATCAGCTAATGGACATTTGGGCTCCTCCATAGTTTGGCTATTGTTGATAATGCTGCCATAAACATTAGGGTGCATGTAGTTTTGTATCCTTTGGGTAAATACCTAGTAGTGCAATTGCTGGATGGTGGGGTAGTTCTATTTTTAACATTTTGAGGAACCTCCATACTATTCTCCAAAGTGGCTCTACCAACTTGTATTCCCAACAACAGAAGAAATAACAGGTGTTGGCAAGGGCGTGAAACTACTTTTAAGCTAAGTAGGAACAGATAAGACATTTTATATCATGAAAGAAAAGAAACAAATCTTAAAGAGAGATAATATTCTAAAATAAATTATAGATTGCCCATGCATAGAAAATGGGAAGTATTATATTCTCCCAAATGAGTTTGGGAAAATAATTCCCTATAGGGGAAATAATTCTCTGTGTGCTATGACATGAGATGACCTAGTAACAAAGTATCACAGAAATCCCACAACGCATCAGGACCACATTCAGTCTCTAGTACTTGAAAATAACTTGGCCATAACTTTTAATACGTGAGGAAGAATGTCTCTTTTTTAAGATTTCATTTATTTATTTAGAGAGACAGAGAGAGAGAGAGAGTGAAAGCAAGAAGGGCAGACGGAGAGAGAGAATCTCAAGCAGACTCTGTGTTGAGTGTGGAAGCTGATGAGGGGGCTCTACCTCACCACCCTGAGATCATGACCTGAGCCGAAATCAAGAGTTGGACATTCAATTGACTGAGCCATCCAGGTGCCCCGAGGAAGACTGTCTTGATAATAAATTAGAAAAAGAAGCAATTAATATCTATATTATACTTATGTAATGAAGAATTTTAAGGTAGGCTTTGGGGACATATCAGAATAAGATTGGAAAACAATAGAATGTAATTTTCTAAAAGTAAATTCCGTATGCAATATCTGTAGCAGATTTCTTAGTATTAATTCTAAAGTGTTAACATATAAAGGGTAGCAATACTATGAAATATTTTTGAATGTTTATTTTTTGAAATTCAAAGAGAACAATACATTTCATTTATCTGTCAATTCAGTAATACTTGATTTTAGGGCTGTTAAAAGGCATCTCAAACTTCCTGTTTCCGATTTTTAAATGTTTTCCATGGTATCTCAGTAACTGCACTTCTACTCTTTATGGCTAAATACATAGCTAAATATGTTACAATATGTTGAGTAGAAAATACATAAATTCTTCAATAATTTCAAGAACAATGTGTTTATTCCATTTTGGCTTCCTGCTCTATAATAAGCCTTCTAAATTCCTTGGTTTTTTGTCTAACATGTTATATTTCAGTATTACTTTGTATTAAATTACTACACAATTATGGTTGACCCTTGAACAACACAGGTTTGAACTTCACAGGTCTCCTTACACACAGATTTTTTACAATACAGTATTGTATACGCATATTCTCTTCCTTATGATTTTAACATTTCCTTTCCTTTAGTTTACTTTATTGTAAGAATACAGTATATAATACATATAACATACAAAACATGTGTTAGTTGATTGTTTATGTTTTTATTATGCTTTCAGTTGGCATGTTATTAGTAGTTAAATTTAAGGGAGCCAAATGTTATACATGGGTTTTTGACTGCAACGGTCAGTGCTCCAACCCTGTGTTGTTCAAGGGTCAACTGTATATTTGTAGTCTGTTGAGTCTAGCAGCACATTCAAAAGTCAGGGGTTGCTGGGGGGAGGTGGGGTTGGGAGAGGGGGAGAGGGTTATGGACATTGGGGAGGGTATGTGCTATCATGAGTGCTGTGAAGTGTGTAAACCTGGTGATTCACAGACCTGTACCCCTGGGGATAAAAATACATTATATATTTATTTTAAAAAAAATTGGAAGGGGAGGCGAACCATAAGAAGACTATGGACTTTGAAAAACAACCTGAGGGTTTTGAAGGGTCAGGGGTGGGAGGTTGGGGGAACAGGTGGTGGGTAATAGGGAGGGCACGTTTTGCATGGAGCACTGGGTGTTGTGCAAAAACAATGAATACTGTTACACTGAAAAAATAAATAAATTAAAAAAAATATTGAATAAAAAAAAAAAAGTCATGCCAAATGCTGAAGAGTTTTCGTTATATAGTTTTGTTCCATGCATTGCAAGATAGCTAGTTTCCTTAGCTTCGCCCAACAAAAAGCCCTCTATTCCTCCAAACTACTGTAGCCCAAGACACTTGTACAAATTCCCAACACACTCTAAGACACATAGGGCAGTGTCTCTCAAACAATATTTAAAGGACCAGTTTTTCCCCTAGTATGCCCCAGATCTATACTTCTATGCAATTAAAAATAAGTTACTAGGAAAAAAATGAAACAGAAAATAAATACAAAATATAAGTTCTATTTTATCATTATATTCAACAGACAAAAGTGACTCTGTCAAATTGCTATACAACTTTCTAAATGGTTCCTGTCATATTTTGCTGTCTCATTGCAGACCAATAATAAATAATAAATAGTTCACAGGCTACTTCACACTTTAAATAGCACTGTCCTAGAGACAGTAGTACCATGTTCATTGAGAATCACTGGCAAAAATAAAGCAATATATAGAAATGTTAGTCATTATTACCTGTATCATTTTTTATTCTAAATATCTTTTTGTAGAGACTAAAATAAACAATTCCACCCACATTAACAATCCTGCACTCTCTCACATGTTCCTGTCTAAATGGTCAGACATAGACACAAATACTATTTCCTCTCTTTCAAAAAGGCAACCTTGTCTTCTATGATATGGAATTCCTCTCTGCAAAGGTGCAACATTATTAAGCCAGTGAAAAATAGAGATTACTTTTACAAGTCAAAAAGCAAAAGTGTAAAACAAAATCAGATTTTAAAAGGACTCATGATAAAAATAAATAATACAAAAATGAAAGGACTCACGATATATACATACTCAGAATACAAAAATGATGCTTACCTCATTGCCTGTTTATCTATAGGTTTGTGACCAACATTTTTTTCTCTTCTGTTGGGTTACACTCAACCTTCTGGGTCTGCCCTGCACCAACCCCACCATTCAGAACAGGAAAAGCTAGAGGGATAGGCTTTCCTTTCAATCACAATTGGGTCTGCCCTGCACCAACCCCACCATTCAGAACAGGAAAAGCTAGAGGGATAGGCTTTCCTTTCAATCACAATTCTTTTTCTTATGACATCAATATATGATTTGTCTAAAAGAATTTAATTTAACCATTGGGCCTTTCTCTTTTTAAGTAGTGTCCTATTAAGAATACTGTCACTTGAGGAGAATGTTCTTCCTATTCCAATCATAGTTTTGAAAATAAGTTGTTAACCATCTCCCTGCATACAATGTACAGAATGATGTGTTAAATTTTTAAAATTCTTTTAAAGTGCTATTGACTTTACAAACTTTATTTAAAAGATGTTAGGTTTAGATTGATATAAATGGCTGATATTATTCTCAACTTCAAGGTAAAGTTCATATTAAACTGTGGATTTTAATTATTTAAATTTTCCATGAGATCGCACACATTTCAATAATATGGTACACAAAAAATATTTTAGTATATGAGAGTATGTACATGAAATACAATGTAAATAAAAGCAGTCACTAACTTGTTAACTTTAAATTTTCATCGTTCTAATTTCTGAAAATTTTGTAACAGTGAAATAAGTAATCATAAATATTAAATTTCTAGTGTCAACCTAAAAAAGGAAACACATACTCAACCAACATCTAGAAGAAAAAAACTCATTATATGTCATTTTGCTTTTAAATATTAATTCAATTTTCTTTTAAAAATAACTTTAATCAAATGGAATTTGAAGTCTGCATATTTTATATAATGAAACATGATCTTACCCTTTTCTTGGCTACCACAGCAACTTTGCCATCTGCTTTGGATTTATCTGTAAGATAATAAAATATGGCTGTTTCAAAAAAAAATGCCTACACTCCTGTTTGAGTAAGTGCAACATTATACAATCAGAAACTTCTACCTTCTCATACTGTAATATGTGTTTTTAATGGTTCTTTTGATCAAAATGCTAACAAACTCAACTTTCCAGAGTTAAGTAGAACAAAATAATCCAAAAGTAATAGCATTAGGGATTCATATACTTATTTGACACACCTCCTCCCTTAAGTCTAATTGGCTGGACGTTCTCGAGTTAGCATCTAGTGTATGCTATTTTAGGTTCTGGTCAGCTTATGTACTCTGAAGTATATAAGATCTGGAATGAAATCCCAGTGACCTCTACTTGACCATCTCCTCCATGCCAGACATGGGATAGAGACTTTACATAGACAGTATCTTATTTAAACTTCATTGATAATCTTGCAAAGTATGTTGTCCATCCCCATTTCACAGAAGAGAAAGTTGAGGCTAAGTACGATGCCTGAGGCCATGCAGTGGGGCCAGATCCATCTGTTGGCAAGTCTCTAATCTTTATGTCTGCTGCCTCCATGTGGGACCCATAAGCAACACAACAAAAAAGAGGACTAGAACCAAATGGAATATAGAAAATTATTTTAAGATATTATTTTGATATCTGCAAAATAGTGTGTGAATTAATAAAAATTATTGGCAATAATTAATAATTGGATTTTTATAGGTTCAATGTAGAATTCCAACTAAATTAATTGTACATAAATATTTACTCATACATTTGTTTTGTTAACCTTAATATTACGGTAATGAAAAACAATTAGAGCTATGGACATTAGTATTACAGTTTTAGGGTCACATTTAATGTTAAAGAAAAACACATAGAAATTAAATTTATCAATATAGGACTGTAATTCACAATGAACATGTAAAACTAATAAAAAGAATAAATATCCATGAATGTAAGAGTAAATAAATGTTTCCTATCTAAAAGCAAATATTGCAGTAAGAAACAAACTACTGGCACAAAACAGAGAAATTCAGAGAAGCAGGTTATTACATTTATACATATAAGTAGCTGGCCACATGTAAACTGCCCTCTTTCCTATGTTCAGCTGCATGCATGCAATAATCCCTTCTGGAATACCCTTTTTCTCCCCACTTATGAATGCACAAGACCATCCACCATCATGGAGGATTCCTCAGCATGAGAGAAATAATCACCTCTGTTGCAAAACCACAGTCATTCCAGGACACAGGACTTCCTTCCCTGTATTATGGTTACTTCTGTACATGTCTAAGCACTCTAAGACTAGAATGTGCCTTAAAGGCAGGGACCACGTTTTATAGGCAGTAGGTGCTCAATATTTTTTTATAATTAACAAATGCACACGTATTTTATTCAAAATCTTATATGGATCTGAAATATACATTTTCCCTGAACAAATGAATATTATTTATTAGTTAAAATACATATGTTTACATGGTATAAGTTACTATACCAGACAGTGTAAGATATAAAACACTGTATATGTTCTCAGACCTTTAGTTTCTTTATTGATAAACCAGAAGTAATAATTATTATCTTACTGGTATATTGTGAGATTCAAATAATAGAATTTATATAAATTCCTAAAACAATGCCTGGTATATAATAGATTATCAACAATGTTTTCTTTTAGCTAATAAAGACATTCTGGGGTCCGCATGTGCACACGTGTGTGTGTGTGTGTGTGTGTGTGTGTATGTGAGAGACAGAGAAAGAGGGATCTAACTTTTGGAATACTAGCGAAAATAGTTTAGTGATGATACATTTTACCACTGTATCATCTTAAGTGATTCTATCATTCTCCCATTTAAATAATTTGTTTTAGGGGTGCCTGGGTGGCTCAGTGGGTTAAGTCTCTGCCTCTGGCCCGGGTCATAATCTCAGGGTCCTGGGATTGGCCCCACATCAGGCTCTCTGCTCAGCAGAGAGTCTGCTTCCACTTCTCTCTCTCTGCCTGCCTCTCTGCCTACTTGTGATCTCTGTCCATCAAATAAATAAATAAATAAAATCTTTAAAAAAATAATAATTTGTTTTAGTCTTTTTAGCATAGTTGGAAATAAATTAATGAGTAATGATAAAAGAGCAAAGATTATTGAAATTCCATAATTTATTTCAAATTTATAAAAGGGTCCTGATGATAATTTTAAGAGAATAAACTGTTGTATCTAAAAATTTTTTCTCCTTTTTCTTTTGAAGATCACTAATAACAAAAGTCAAGATGAAATATCAACTTGTACATGTAGTTAAAACTGCACAAAAAGGAAACTCAAAAACTAAAATTGGGTCCAATGGACCCTGATCATATACTGAGAGTTAACAAAAAAAAATTATCAATTTCCCATGTCTCTCCTCAACATATATGTCATTCTTACGTAAAATTTCCAGCAGGGAGACAATTGCAAACAGAAATACCCAAACTGGGACTCCTGGGTGGCTTAGTTGGTTAAGCGACTGCCTTCGGCTCAGGTCATGATTGTGGAGTCCCGGGATCAAGTCCCATATTGGGCTCCCTGCTCAGCAGGGAGTCTACTTCTCCCTCTGACCCTCCCACTTCTCATGCTCATTCTCTCTCTCACACTATCTCTTTCAAATAAATAAATAAAATCTTTAAAAAAAAAAAAAAACCCAAACTGCTGTTCCAGGAACTTTTTGTTTTGTTTTTTTTTTTTTTTTTTTTTTTTTTTAATTTTTATTTTTATTTTTTTTTTATTTATTTTTTTTCAGCGTAACAGTATTCATTCTTTTTGCACAACACCCAGTGCTCCATGCAAAACGTGCCCTCCCCATCACCCACCACCTGTTCCCCCAACCTCCCACCCCTGACCCTTCAAAACCCTCAGGTTGTTTTTCAGAGTCCATAGTCTCTTATGGTTCGCCTCCCCTCCCCAATGTCCATAGCCCCCTCCCCCTCTCCCAATCCCACCTCCCCCCAGCATTGTTTTTGTTTTTAAAATCTTTAAAAAAAAACAAAACCCAAACTGCTGTTCCAGGAACTTTTTGTTTTTGTTTTTAAAGATTTTAAAAATTTATTTGTCAGAGAGAGATAGAACACAAGTAGGGGAGCGCCAGGCAGAGAGAGAGAGAAGGAGAAGCAGGCTTCCCACTGAGCAAGGAACCCTATGTGGGACTCGATTCCAGGACGCTTGGGATCATGACCTGAGCCGAAGGCAGATGCTTAACAGACTGAGTCGCCCAGGCATCTCAAAGCCTTCTTTTTCTTTTTTTTTTTTTTTTTAAGATTTTTTTTTAGGAACTTTTTATGTTGAAAGGTTATACAACCATCTCCCAGTGCAACACAGAAGTGTTTTGGGAAGTATCAACAACCACTCTGATTTTCAAAGGGATTTGCCAAAGGGAGAAAGTCTGATGTAATGCTGAGAAACATTACAATCATTAGCATTTTTTCTATTAATAACAGTAAGTCCATGTTCAACTTCAGCAACATTAAACACTTTCTAAGAGCCAAATTTTCCCTAGTGAGAAAGGTTTAATTTCCTCCCTTCAGAAATCTCTGCATGTAGGGACCCTCACACAGAGTGAAAAGCAGTTAACAGGAAATGTAGATCTGGATAATTAAAAGGGCCTTTACTCCATTTTTGGGCTATAGCCACATCATAGTTTTAAAGTGCAAAAAAGGAGCTGCAGGTAAAAAGTGAAAATGTTCCAAGTCAGTAGAGGTGGTTATGCCTCATGACTCAAAACAGATGTTAAAATTTTTTTTAATTTACAAGCATATTAGAGAGGAGTACAAATATTAACACAAATCAATGGTTTCTTTTTAAAAAATAAATTTTTAAAGCTTGTCCATTCATGGCCTCAGAAAATGTGTCAGTCTACGTTTCTTTATTTTATTTTATTTTTTTTTTTTTTGAAGAAAAAAAAATAAATTGTCAACTTTATTTTTGCCAGATGGTCTATTAGAATTCAGGGGCATGTGACAATAGGTTTACCCTTCCTGGTCAGAGTATTGGATAAATACATCTTTTTTTTTTTTTTTCCCTTTTTATTAATTTTTTCAGCGTAACAGTATTCATTCTTTTTGTACAACACCCAGTGCTCCATGCAAAACGTGCCCTCCCCATCACCCACCACCTGTTCCCCCAACCTCCCACCCCTGACCCTTCAAAACCCTCAGGTTGTTTTTCAGAGTCCATAGTCTCTTGGGGAGCGGGCTATGGACATTGGGGAGGGGAGTCTACGTTTCTTTAAAGATGACACCTGAAAGAAAGCATTTTCTTAAAAAGGTAGAGGACAGTCCAGTTGCCTATCTGGCATGTAAAGAGCTTGGAAGTCACCCTCCATCCTCACAACAAGTAAAAAGCTGAACAAATTGAAAATCAATAACTCTTCTTAGATTCCCTTAGAGAAGTGAGGTCACAGAGCAAACCGCTGCCCCCAAATTTGGAGACAGGTGACTACAAAGAATCACAACTTAATGGAGCAGAAACCTCCACAGGAACTAGTGCTGGGGTAAGAACACATGAACTGTAATTGAGGCATTGCTGGAGCCTCAATGTGAACAAGCTGAGAGATAGAAATTCTAGGGGGACCCAGTCATGCAGGAGGGAAGCACAGTTTTGTGAGTTTACCTACAGGAGTTCTATCAGGTTCTCATAGTGAAGACTGGAGAAAAATACCTTTGTGCTTCCTCAGTGGGGGAAAAAAGGAACCTTTTTGAAAAATGCTAGGGCATTCAGTTCTTAGCAGTTTGCCCTCAAGAGAAACTATTTTACCAGAGCCTAATCTACTGTGGTTTTTTTCAGAGCCTAACTAGTGGGAAGGAAACAAATCTAGCCTGCTGTAGTTTTCCATGTGGGGCAAGGGGAATATCCAACTCTAGCTCCCCTTTAACTGTCGTGTGCCACGTAAGGGGATAGAAAAGGTGAGAAGCACTTGTGCAGTTCAAAGTCCAGGACTGAGACCTAATCGGAGAACTATAGACTGCCTGCCCCAGCCCCACATGCCTCACCACTACACTTGTAAAGGCCTATGTATCAGAGTTTCTTTCACCCGGTACATCATGTTTGCCTCTCTGCAATAAATAAATAAATAAATAAATAAATATTTAAAAAAAAATATATATATACACAAAACAAGGCATACTACAAGGCAAAAAGCAATTTGAAGTGCCAGAGCAAGCATCAAGCATCAAGAACAGACCCATATATGTCCTAGATGTTGGAAAGATCAGACTGAGTATATTAAACATAGTCATTTTAAATTCAAAGTCTCCAATGTTAAAGTAGGGAACATTCAAGAACAAATGGGTACTGTAAGCAGAGAGATGGAAATTCTTTTTTTTTTTTTTTTAAAGATTTTATTTATTTATTTATTTGAGAGAGAGAGAGCATGAGCATCACTGGGGGGCAGGGGCAGAGAGAGAGGGAGAAGCAGACTCTCTGCTGAGGAGCCTGATGCAGGGTTGGAACCTGAGCCAAGGGCAGAAGCTTAACCTACCGTGCCACTTAGGCACCCCAGGGAGATAGAAATTCTAAGAAATAATAATTAAAAAAGAAATGCTGGAGATGAAAAATGCTATAACAAAAATGAAGAATACCTTTCACAGTTTCATTGGTTGGACATAGCTGAGGAAACAATCTGTGTGTTTGATGATATATAAAATAGAAACTTCTAAAACTGGAAGCACAGAGAAAAAAGACTGGGAAAAAAAGAATAGGATATTCAAGATCTATGGGAAAACCCCAGAAATATAATATATGTGTAACTGGAATACAAGAAGGAAAAGAAATAGAAAGGAACAGGAGAAATACCTGAAGCAATAATGACAGAGAAGTTCCCCCAAATGAATGTCAGACACCAAATCAAGATCCAGGAAGCTCAGAGAACAATAAGCAGAATAAAAGCTAAAGATAGAAAACCAAAGCTAAAGAAAAATTCTTGAAAGAAGCCTGGTGGTACGCGCTGCTTTATCAATAAAGGAGCAAGAATTTCATTCAGGTCCTCTCAGAAACCATGCAAACAAGAGGAGGGTGGAGTTTTGGAGTGGAGTGGAGTGGAGTGATTAGTGTTAGGAGGAAAAAACACCAAATTAGAACTCTGGTCACTGTGCAATTATCCTTCAAAATAAAGGCAAATACACTTGAGAGAACTTGAGAAATTGATTTGTTACCAGTAGACTTACCTTGCAAGAAATGTTAAAAGAGAGAAGGAAAATGATATAGAAACTTGGGTCGACAAAAAGGAAGAGCATCAGAGAATGACTAAGTGAAAGTAAAATATAAACTTTAATTTTTCTTATTCTTTAACTAACTGAAAACTATTTGTTCAAAATAATAATGGCAACAGTGTGTTGAATTTAGGAAAACCATTTTTCCTAAAATTTTTCTCCCTAAAGAAGTTAAAAAGAAAGCACAATTGATATGATAAAAGAGGAAATAAAATCATATAAAATACTCAATTAAAACCAAAAAGGTGGAGGAAAAAAACCTATAAAAAGATGAGGTGCCTTGGTGGCTCAGTAAGTTAAGTGTCTGACTCTTGATTTTGGCTCAGGTCATGATCTCTGGATTGTGATATCAGGCTCCATGCTCATGGAGCCTGCTTAAGATTCTCTCTTTCCCTCTCCCTCCTCCTCTATACCGCTGTGTCTCTCTCTCCCTCTCTAAACAAACACACAAACAAAAACACAAAAGGCAAAAGAAGAGTAAATGAAAAAGGAACAAAGAAAAAGGAAAACAAATAGAAAACAGTAACACAAATGGTAGCTATTAATCCAACTCTATCAATAACCACTTTAAATTTCAATGGTCTAATATACTAGTTAAGAAACAAAGACTATCAGAGTGGAGTAATTATATGCTATCTACAAAAAAACTCAATTTAAGTATAAAGACACAGAGGTTAAAAGTAAAAAGATACAGAAGGATATACCATGTTAACACTAATCAAAAGAAAGCTATTTTTTTTCCATTTTATTTATTTTTTCAAAAAGAAAGCTATTTTAATAAGAGTACCTATATTAATTTCAGACAGAGCAGGCTTCAAAGCAAGCAAAGTTATCAGGGATAAAGAGGAGCATTACCTAATAACAAAGTCATCATTACTCCAGGAAGACATAATGATTATTAATATGAATGTGTGTAACAACACAGTGTCAAGGCATGTAACACAAAAATTGATAGAACTCAAGGAGAAATAGATGAACTCACTATTATAATTGGAGACTTCAGCAGAAATGAACAGGTCCAGCAAGCAGAAAATCAGTAATGACATTCAGTAGTTCCCCTTTATTTGTGGGGGGATAGATTTCAAGATCCCCAGTGGATGCCTGAAACCATAGATAGTAATAAACCCGTATATGTACTGTTTTTCCTATATATACATAGTTATGATAAAGTTTAATTTATAAATTAGGCAGAGTAAGAGATTAACAACAATAACTAATGAAAAGAACAATTATAACAATTACTGTAACAAAAGTTATGTGAATGGGTCCCTAACTCTCTCAAAATATCTTATTGTACTATACTTATCCTTCTTGTTAAGATGTGAGACAAAATGCCTACATGATGAGATGAAATGAGGCAAATGACCCAGGCATTGTCACGTAGGGTTAGACTACTATTGACCTTCTAATGATGCATCAAAGGAGGATCATCTGCTTCCAGACCACGGCTGACCACGAATAACTGAAACCATGGAAAGCAAAAGTGCAGATAAGAGGAAACCACTGTAGTTGAACTCAACACCATCAATCAATGAATGGCAATCAACTGAATATAATCTACATCTATAGACTACTTAATCCAGCAACAGCAGAATATACATTCTTCTCATGCTCACTTAGAACATTCACCAAGACAGACTATGTTCTGGGCCATAAAGTTATTAATTCATTAAAAAAAATAGATAACATACAATAGTCTGCTCTCAGACCACAGCAGAATTAAACTAGAATGGAAAAATTGAAAGATAACTAGAAAATCCCAAATACTTGGAGATTAAACAATGCATTCCTAAATAACATATAGATCAAAGAAGAAATCTTTTTTTTTTTTAAGATTTATTTATTTATTTATTTGACAGACAGAGATCACAAGTAGACAGAGAGGCAGGGAGAGAGGGAGAGAGGAGGAAGCAGGCTCGCCGCCAAACAGAGAGCCCGATGTGAGGCTGGATCCCAGGACCCTGAGATCATGACCTGAGCCAAAGGCAGAGGCTTTAAACCACTGAGCTACTCAGGCGCCCCTCAAAGAAGAAATCTTAAGAGAAATTTAAAAGTATTTTAAACTAAATGAAAATGAAAATAGAGTCTATCAAAATTTGCAAGACGCAGTGAAAGCAGTATTTAGAGGGGAATTTATAGCATTAAAATGCAAATATTATGAAAGAACAAAGACCTAAAAATCAATAAGCTGAACTTCCACCTTAGGAAACTAGAAAAAGAAAAGCAAGTTAAATATGAAGTAAACAAAAGAAATTAAAACTAGAGCAGAAATCAATAGAAGAAAAAATAGGAAATTAATGCAGGAAATAAAACCAAAAACTGTTTCTTTAAAAAGATCAATGAAATCAAGACTCTAGCCAGTCTAACAAGGAAAAAAGAGAGAAAACATAAATTACTAATATCAAAAATGACACTGAGGGCATCATTACAGATCCCAAGATATTAAAAGGATAATAAAGAAGTGCCATAAATATCTCTATGTCCACAAATCTGATAACCTAGATGAAATGGACCAATTCTTTAAAAGACACAATCTGCCAAGAGTCACACAAGAATAAATAATCTGTATCTTTTTATAAAATTAAATTAATATAATAACCTTCCAAAACAGAAAGCACCAAGCACAGATGGGTTCAATGGTGATTTCTACCAACCATTTAAGGAACAAATTATATCAATTCTCTATAAACTCTTCCAGAAGATAGAAGCAGAGGGAATACTTCCTAATTCACTCACGGAAGCCAGTACACCAAAACCAAATAAAGACATTACTAGAAAACTACAGATTGATTTCTCTCATGAATATAGATGGAAAAATCCTCAATAAAATATTACAAATCAAACACAATATATAAAAAGAATTAGACACCACAAACAAGTGAGGTTTATCTGAGGTATACAAGACTGATTCAATATTCAAAATCAATTAATGTAATCTGTGACATCAACAGGTTAAAAAAGTAAAGTCACATGATTAGATCAATAGAGGCAGGTAAAGCACTTGACAAAATCTAACACCTATTCATGATAAAAACTCTCAGCAAGCTAGGAATAAAGGGAAATTTCCTCAATCTGATAAGGAGAATCTATAAAAATCCTACAGCTAGCATTATACTTACTGGTGAGAAACTCAAATCTTTTCCATTAAGATTAGGAATAAGTCAAAGATCTTCCCACCTCACCACTCTTTTCAATATTGTACTGAAACTCCTAGCTAATGCAATACGAGGGAAAAAAGCTTTCTTAGTAGATGACACGATCATCCATGTAGAAAATCCAAAAGAGAATAAAAAAAAAAAAAATACTCCTGGAACAAATAAGTGATAATAGCAAGATTGAGGGCACAAGATTAACAAACAAAAGTCAATCACTT
This sequence comes from Meles meles, assembly GCF_922984935.1. Lineage (NCBI taxonomy): Eukaryota > Metazoa > Chordata > Mammalia > Carnivora > Mustelidae > Meles > Meles meles. Next base: position 23,192,757 of record NC_060069.1, on the reverse strand, counting down.
CCCTATTTACCAAACTGAGAAAGCAGGATTTGAAATTAAAGACACATTACCATTTACACTAGTGCCCACCCCCCCAAAGTGGAATACTTAGGCAAAATTTAACAAAATATGGACAAGATTATATGAGGAAAACTACAAAACTGATGAACAAAATCAAAGAACTAAACAAATTTGGGTATATTCTATATTTATGGATGGGAAGATTCAGTATTGTCAAGATGTCAGTTCTTTCCAATTCGATCTAAAGATTCAGTGTAATCTCAATGAAAATCCCAAAAGTTATTTTGTGGATATCAACAAACTCAATCTAAAGTGGGGGAGGGTATGTGCTATGGTGAGTGCTATGAATTGTGTAAGACTGATGATTCACGGACCTGTATATTATATGTTAATTAAAAAATAAAAAAATAAAGTTCATATGAAAGGACAAAGATCTAGAATAGCCAACACAATATTGAAGGACAAAGTCAGAGGACTTCGCCCTACCTGACTTTAAGACTTACTCTAAAGCTACAATAATCATAGCAATGTAATATTGGGAAAAGAATAAAAAAAACCCACATCAATGGAATAGAATAGAGAGCTCAGAAACAGATTGAACAACTAGATATCTACATGTCAAAAAGCTTAATCTAGATAAGACCTTACACCTTTCACAAAAATTAACTCAAAATCACATATCTAAATGAAAAATGTAAAACTATAAAACTCCTAGCAGGCAACATAGGAGAAAATGTAGATGACCTGGGGTATGCAGATGACTTCAGATATAACATCAAAGGCAAGATCCCCAAAAGAAATAATTAATAAGCTGGATTCCATTAAAATTAAAATTTCCACTCTGCAAAGAACACTATCAAGTAAATGAGAAGATAATCCAGATTGGAAAAAAGTATTTACAAAATATCTGACAAAGGACCATTATCTGAAATATACAAAGAACTTTTTTTTTTGCTTCTCTCTTTTTTTTTTCCCAGATTTAAATTCTACTTAGCTAATACACAGTGCAATATTGATTTCAGGAGTAGAATACAGTGATTCTTCACTTACATACAACACCTAGTGCTCATCAGAACAAATGCCCTCCTTAATCCCATGCCCCACCCACCTCCCTCCATCAACCCTCAGTTTGTTCTCTATCATTAAGAGTCTCTTATAGTGACTGTGGACTCCGAGAAACAAACTGAGGATTTTAGAGGGGAGGTGGATGAGGGGATGGGTTGGCCTGGCTATGGGTATTAAGGAGGGCACATATTGCATGGAGCACTGGGTGTTAATAAGTAAACAATGAATCTTGGAACACTCCATCAAAAACTAATACTATATGGTGACTAATAAAACATTAAAAAAAAAAAAAGAAATTGCAATGTTCAAAAGAAAGAGTCTCTTATGGTTTGTTTCCCTTCCTCTCTCTTTCTCCCCCCTCTCATGTATTCATCTGTTTTGTTTCTTAAATTCCACATATGACTAAGCTCACATGGTATTTGTCTTTCTCTGACTGACTTATTTCACTTAGCATAACATACTCTAGTTCCATCCACACCAAAGCAAGTGATAAGATTTCATTCTTTTTGATGGCTGAGTAATATTCCATTGTAGATATATACCACATCTGCTTTATCCATCTATTAGTCAATGGACATTTGGGCTCTTTTCATGGTTTGGCTATTGTTGATAATGCTGCTCTAAGTATACAAAGAATTTTTAAAACTCAACAATAAGAAAATAAGCAACTAAATTAAAAAGCAGGCAATAAACAGATACCTCACCAAAGAAGATTTATAGATGGCAAATAAGCATATGAAAGGATGTTCATTATCATGTCATTAGAGAATGGCAAATGAAAACATCAATGAGGTACCACCGCAGACCTAATGGAATGGCCAAAATCCAGAATACTGACAACACCAAATGTTGGCAACTATGTGGAACATGAACTATCATTCATTTCTGGTGGGAATGAAAAAATGATGCAGCTACTTTGGAAGATAGGTCAGCAGTTTCTCATAAAACTAAACATCCCCTTACCATATGAAATGGGTCTATATTTTTTACATATAATTTACTGACCTTGAAGATTTCAACAATGAAAGAGCTACATCAAATATAATAGTGTGCCAGTTTCTGTAGGGTAGGAAGAATTTAGGCCATGAAATTACTAGTCATTATTTCTGGGTTGGAAGAAGACATTTTGGGTTAAAGAAGTCCTCAAAGTTGCTGGGGTGAAATAGGTTGTTTTTCTGTTAAGATTTTTGTAAAATAAAAAAAGAAAAAAAGATTTTTGTAAAATATCTGAATAATGGCTACTTACCACTCAAAATAACTTTGAAACATAGTAATAAGCTGAATATGTATTAGAGTTTACCCTGGAAACTAAGAAAGGACTACAGTGTCTATTTTGGAGATAGTAGTCCATTATGGCAAAGGCTGAATTCCTGGAAGTGTCTTCATGCCCTTTCATTCTGGCTTCTTCAGGGACAAGAATCAAGTCTTTAGGCATAGGACTGTCTATAATCAGACTGAATTACATCAAATTCTGCATGCAAGAATCATCAGATTTTCAACAAGAAAATGGGTCTGCTGCAAAACCAATGAGAAATAACCCCTCTCCATATTCTCTAGATAAGCAAGAATGTCAAAGGACCCATACATAAATATGCTAGCACCTACAACAACAACAAAGACATAGTTCCACATTTATTGAGTGTGTCTACTGCTAATGTGAAATGGTTATAATAAACTTTAAAAAATAACTGACTAAGAACCAAGATGCCCTTCAACGGATGAATGGATAAGGAAGATGTGGTACATATACACAATGGAGTATTATGCCTCCATCAGAAAGGATGAATCCCCAACTTTTGTAGCAACATGGACGGAACTGGAAGAGATTATGCTGAGCGAAATAAGTCAAGCAGAGAGAGTCAAGTATCATATGGTCTCACTTATTTGTGGAGCATAACAAAGAACACGGAGGACAAGGGGAGATGGAGAGGAGAGGGAGTTGAGGGAAACTGGAAGGGGAGATGAACCATGAGAGACTATGGACTATGAAAAACAACCAGAGGGTTTTGAAGGGGCGGGGGGGGGGGGTGGGAGGTTGAGGAAGCAGGTGGTGGGTAATAGGGAGGGTACGTACTGCATGGAGCACTGGGTGTGGTGCAAAAACAATGAACACTGTTACGCTGAAAATAAACAAACAAACAAAAAAAACCTGACTATATTACTTCAAGATATTCATATTAAAAACTAAAAAACTTAGTATTTCAAAGTTTATTTTGGTTATACAAGAAAAATGTATACTCATACAATTGTATGCTTGTCAATACAGTGAGTTCAACCATTACTGATAATAAACTAAGACATATTTTCAGCACAAGGAATAAAATCACATTTATGGTAATAAATGTCTCTTTTCTCAGTTTCAGAGTAAACCAGAGTAATGGGCTTGTCATTCTTTTCCACTACCTTTAAATCTACTTATTTATTTTAAAATCTGAACTTAGGTAGCTAAGTTAATATTTAAATTTTTCCCAAATAAAATGTTCTCACATCTAAGTTTTAAAAAATATTTATTAAATTCCAAAAAGAAAAAAAATGTCATGCTTACCATAATCTATTTTAGAACTTAAGATGATCATTTTAGAAATTAAGATGATAATTATTATCACTAAGAACATATTTAAGTTTATTCAAAATCATCATTTTTTCTGACAGACATATTGAGTTAAAAGTGTGTCCTACCTACTATAATTCCTATGATGAATCCATTTAAAAAGCTATGTACAAACCATAATGTTTATGATTCAAGAGAACTTTCTCTGAAAATGATCTGAAATCTTACCATATTTTTTCACCTCATTAAAAAAGTTAAAGATTGTTTTTATCTCTGCCTTGAATTTCTTTAAAAACAAACACATTTTGAAAAACACTTTGTTCTGAAAGAATGCAGCACATGCAAGTGAAAGTTTCACCCCAGAAATATATTTTAAGGCCACAGTTTCTAATTTTGAAATATATACTTTGAAATACACAAGAGAACTTATGTAGATAGTTGAAGGATAAAGAAGATGATAGAAGTGCTAATGAAAACCCTTGCATTTAGGTGGGTAATAGGGAGGGCACGTATTGCATGGAGCACTGGGTGTTGTGCAAAAACAATGAATACTGTTACGCTGAAAAAATAAATAAATTTAAATACTGAAAAAAAAAAAAGAAAACCCTTGTATTTAAATAGAATGTATGTTTAGTCACTGAAAACAGTTTCAAAGGGCAAAATACATACTATTAATCCATACAAAAAATTTTTTTTCAGGGGACAAAGATATATTATATCCCCATGAAGAGAAAGAGATTTTTTTTTTAAAAACGTGCAAATATATTTTGGAAAGTGTGCATCTGAATAAATCCTCATAGTGGGGTGGTAAAGAATAAAAAATCTCATATACCCTGTTTGGATAGGCGGCACATTTCCAGTCTTCGCTCATGGGAATATCCATAGAGGAGGTGGGCTTCTTGTAGTGCACTTTTATACCATTTCTTTTTTTTCTTACATTTTTCTGGCTAAAGAAACACAGAAAAATAGTGAGACTCATTTCTAAACATATTATTTTGTCTTAATATCTACTTGATTTAGCTGTTGAGCTGGAATTAATCTGATTTAAGCGTTATACCATATATTACTTGGACTTTTATATATGATTATTATGATTTTAGAGTATACCAAGGTTGGGGAAATCTTGTACATTAAAAGTCAAAGGGTCAGATTCTTGATTCACTAAGATAATATTTTAATATGATTCATCTCACACTTTAAAAAGTCACAAAAAGACCACCAATGTAACAAAGTAGTCAGTATTAATACATCTTATTAGAATAATTTGATTCTCTTTTAAGAGCAATGATCCTGAAGTGGTAGAAAATGAAAAGCCAGGCTTCTTATTGTCAGAAAATTAATTCTATTCACATCCAGCTTTTGTGTTATGACAGGCAGGTGAAATATTCATACAAGTTCCTTAAACTTTTGCCCCAATTTCTTCATCTGTAAAATGTGGATAACAGTATATTCATCATAAAGTTTCATAAGTATTAAGTGAAATAATAGATGGCAGTTTTCTGGCCTATTAAGCACACAATAAATGTTATTCTACTTGAATTCAGTACTTTTTCTACATATAAAGTAATTTTAAAAATATTTTGAAAACAGAAACAAGAGTAAAAAAGTCTCTGTGCTAAAAATGACTACAAAAATTATCTGGTCCAATAATTTTTCCAGTGTTATTTTAGAATATGCCTAAAGAGATTTTTTTTTTTTTAATTTTTAAGTAATCTCTATGCCCAACCTGGGGCTTGAACTTACAACCCCAAGATCAAGAGCTGCATGCTCTACTGACTGAGCCAACCAGGTACCCAGAATTTGCCTGAAATTTTTTTTATAATGCTTTTATAAATGTTATAATTTATAAAATGCCATATCACCATTTTATTTTTGGAAACTTTACCATCAAAAAGAATACAGGTTTTTATTGCATAATTCCATATTTACCACTTGCATATAATGATCAGATATGTAATTCACTTTATACAGAAATGTAAATCTATGTAACACCTTATTTGGTTCATTCAGAGAATGAAACCATCTATATATTTAAAGCTCTTTTCAAATTCCACCTTATTTCTAAAATCCCTAAATTAATATAAGCCATCTGTTCCCATTACACTTAATATTTTCTTTTAATCATTTACTACATTCTGACTTGTATTATAGTTATTTGTATTCATGACTGCCCCCACCCATAAAATGAAAGGTCCTGAAGACAGAGGGAAGAAACAGCATTTCATCTTTGTGTCCTCCACAGTACCCATTTGTCTAATCTCATTGTGCATAATGTAAGCAATCAGAAAGTGGTCGTTAAATTGCATGTTGGACACTGATTTGATATAAAAGCCATCAAACAATATAATCAAACAAAAATCTATTATTTTAAATTTACTTTTGTGCACAGAATATGTACATTTTCTTCATTACTTTAATCGAAAAAGAAATGAAAATATAGGTAGATACAATGCAAAAAAATCAGAAACTATAAACTAAGAATACCTAAGCTAGTGTCTGCAAATCTAAGATCCTCCTACAGTCGAATGTTATAATGATGCTAAATAAAAAATTAGTGAAAAATAGCCTAGGAAGCTGATATGGCACTAAATGACTGACGTTAAGGAAATTTCTTGAGAAAAGCCAATACTGTACACAGCTAAAGTAAACTTTGGCTAGTTTGGGGAACTAAACACTTTCTTAAAAATCTGTGTTTGAGATTCTTTGAGAATTTATCAGTAAATATGTGCCATCTAGTGGTAATACAACTAAACATCTTCAAAGAAAAAAAAATTAAGACTATTTATAAAGAATTTTGAATTCCAGAATTAGATTCAGCTGTGCATTATATTTTACAACTAAAGAAATGATAGGTGCATAATCCTAAAGTATAGACTGTGCCTCGCTACCCATGCCTGGTAATGTTTCTCCCACAGGTGCCCATTATTACCAATTTCTTTCATAGTCTTTCAGAGATATCATATGCATCTACAAACATTTATATCATTTATATAAATGTAGCTCATTTTACAGAGTATTGTGAATAGTTATATATACTTTTGAGTTTTTCAGTTTGTCTTGCAGATCAGTTCATTTATTGATTGATTCAACATATTCTAAATCTTTGGGACCTATCACTGAAGAAAATGCATAAAGCTGACATTCATTCCAGGCACTGAAACAGACAACCTATAATAAGCATAACAAATCAATAAAGCTTACAGTATGTTGTAAGAAGTTATAAATTCTATGTAATAAATAAAAGTTAAGGCAATAAAGTAGTCAGGGTAACTCTCATTGGAAAGGTGACACTGAGCAAAGATGTGAAAGAAGTCAGGGAATTAGCCTCATAGATATTCCAAGAAAGAGTACTCCAAGCAAAGGAAAAAAATACTCTAAGGTGGGAGAATACAAGTGTATTCAAAAAGCTTTGAAGAAGCCAAGCTGGCTAACACTAAATGAAGAAGGAGAGTGACAGGAAATGAGGTCACAAAATTAACAGGGGTCAGATCATGGAGGTTCTTTCAGGCCACTGTAGGGAATTTGTCTTTTATTCTAAGTAAAACGGGAGCCTCATTCCACAGTTCTGAGCTTGAATAACATTTGATTTGATTCAATATTTTTTTTTTTAAAAGCTTTAAAGGTTTGGCTTTTTTTTTTTTTAAAGATAAAGTTTTGGCTTTTTTTTTTTTTAAGATTTTATTTATTTATTTGACAGACAGAGATCACAGGTAGGCAGAGAGGCCAGCAGAGAGAGAGGAAGGGAAGCAAGTTCCCTGCTGAGCAGAGAGCCCGATGCGGGGGCTCGATCCCACACCCTGGGATCGGGACCTGAGTTGAAGGCAGAGGCTTAACCCACTGAGCCACCCAGGTGCCCGATTCAATGTTTTAAAACAATCTCTGATTGTTTTGACCAGAATAGACAATATAGGGGCATGTAGATATAAGACGACCAGCTACTGCAATAATCCAGGCAAGAAATGATGGTGGTGTAGACCAGGGTAGTGGCAGCCGCCTGGGGAAAAGTGGTAGGATTCTGGACATAATCTGAAGGTAGAGCAAAAGGAAGTTTTGTCCAGCTGGAAACTGGTTGTAAGGGAAAGAGAAGATGACACTTAAGGCTTTTGGACTGAGCTAGTAGAAGGATGAAATTTGCTGTCTACTGAGAAGAAGGCTATCAAGAGTTCAGGTATATTGAGTATGAGATATCTATTGCCACATCCAAGTGGAGATCCCAAGAGGTGGGTGGTAAGGGAATTCAGCAAAGAGAACAGAACTGTAGATAAAATTTAGGAATTGTTCACATGCATGTGGTATTTAAAGCCAAGGAACTGGAAGAGATAACCAAAGGAATGAGGAAATAATATGTATGTATATCTATACATATGCTATGTATATATCATTATTTATTTGACAAATGTCCTAATAATGAACATTTTAGGTTATTTCTAATACCTAATACTTAATACAGCATTCGAAACAATGCTGTAATAAAAAAATTTGTCCATAGGTCACTTTGCCCATGTGAAAGTGTACTGAAGAATAACTTCCTAGATGTTGAATTACTAAGTTTGAAGTATGTCTATTTTAAATTTTGGAAGTTACTGCGAATTCACTCTTGAATGAGGTGGTCACAATTTTTAATACCATAAACAGTATGTTTCCTCACATCCTGGAGAACATTTCTGTTACCAAACTTTTAGATCTCTGCCAATATTTTAAGAGAAATATGGTATTTCTTTTTTATTATCATTTTCGTTTCTTAAATTTCATAACTGTAAGAAATTTTAAATACTTTTGCAGCTTTGAGATATAATTGACATATAACTGTAAATTTAAGAGCACAACATGAGTGGATACATATATATGTTGTAAAATCGTTACCACAAATAGGGTTAGCTAATACCTTCATAAACTCACGCAACTTTTGTGACTGTGTATATAGTAAGAACATTTAAGATCCACTTTTTTTTGCAAGTCTATAATACAGTATTATTAACTTTAGTCTCCATGCTGTACATTTGATCCTGGAACTTATCCATCAATTTTTCACATTTTTAAGTCACCTTCATTTCTACAGAATGATTGTTTAAGTCTTGTGTTCATATTATATTGGTCTTTATCTTAATGGTTTGTAAGAGATTTTTAAAATTAAAAAAGTAATCCTTTGCTACATGTATTGCAAATATCTTCTCCTGTTGACAATTTATCTTTTAGATATTTGTATTGTCATTTTTGTTCATTTAAATCTTTCATCCTTCCAGCAGTAATTTGAGTGCAAGGTATGAGGTATACTTCTACTTTTTTTCCCAAGTAGCTAGCCATTTGTACTCACAGAATTTATTAAATAATTCAACTTTAATGATTTGAGTATAACCTTACCCACCAGCTATATTTCCAAGAACTCTGGAGTCTGTTTTTGGACCTTATATTGTTCTATTTGTCTATTGAATCACTGTTAGTACCAAACTACTTTAATTACTAGAGTTTTATTTTAATTTTACATTTTATAGGCCGAACTCCCTCTTCTGTATTTAATTTTCCTGTACATTTTAGTACTCGTCTTAAGTCCTTTATAAAAATTGAGATTGCTTTAAAATTAATTTAGGGAAAATTGATATCTTTCCATATTTAATTTTCTAAACCAAGATGAAGATTTTATCTTTATATTTACTTGGGTTTTATTTTCTGTCTCTTAGTAGCAAAGTTTTATTTATACGGCTCTTACATATGCTTCTTAAGCTTATTCCAGTATATCAGGTATGTTTTGTTGCTATTATAAATGGGAACTTTTATCCCTTTATATTTTCACGCTGGTTACTCTGTACAGTAATTTTATAATTGCCATATAATTGAATTTTCTTATTGCTTATAATGGTTTTTTATTTGAGTTTCATGGGTTTTCCAGGTAAACAATCATCTACTAATAAAGGTAACTTTGCTCTTTTTCTTTCCTGTATGTGTACTTTTGCTTCTTTCTTTAGCTAACTGTATTAGTCAATTACACCAAGACAATTATTTTGAAAACCCAAATTTCCTACCTGAACAAGCAATGTCTTCTCTAATTAAAATAAAACTTTCAACTGAATGAGTTTGCATATTTTTCAAGAGATGCTGAAGTGATTCACAGTTACTTAAATGGAATTCTTCTGCAGAAGCTACCAAAAAAATGGTTATTTGTAATCATCTTCATAAACTAAGCTAAGACATTATCATAATCTTTCAACTGGAATATGCTAAGGAAAGGCTTCTGGATTGACAAGAAAGAAATAAAGACTCAGCATTTCACCAAATATAACACATTTATTCCATATACTAATTACTAGGGCAAAGTTTGTGAAGGATGAATGAACATCATGCTTGAATGAATTATAGTAATAACATTGTGATTAGGTCGAATTTTAAAATACTATAGTATTTAGTGACATAAATGTTCAGCTTGAAGGTTTACATTTTGGACAAAATTCAGCAAAGGAAACAATGCTGTCTTGAATTAAGTCCAAACTAAGGCAAAAACTATTGTTCTCCGCCCCCAACCTTTTCTTAAGAAATAAAAATTTGCTTTTAATAAAATTACCTTTTAAAGGCATGAAAACTTTTACATTTACCATTTCAGCCAAAAGTCAAGTAAGATAATTAACTTCAGATTTAACAAAGAATTGCTCAGAACCAAATGGGCACTGAAAATAGGATTCAAACTCCAGCAGAAAATAACTGCCATTCAAACTCACTCTATTGACCGGAATCTAGAGGTTTCTTAACCCTTGCCTGAAATCTACTGCAGCTCTTGTGACTTTTCTGATAACTCTCCAGTAAAAAAATGTCCTAGAGTTATTTAGTCCCCTGAATTTCAAAAACTAAAATGCCTACTCGCATGTTAAGAGATAAAATTCTACACTCTAGTTTAAGTTAGAGCTTCTGTCCTCCACAAGCTAGGAGCATACTTCAGGCATGGAAAGGAAGACCTTTTCCTCCATGTGCTTCTCTGTCTCTCCCCACATCTTCTGGGTTCTCTGGGATTGAAAAGATTGGTGTGGAAAATGGAAAAGAAATTGAAAAAAAAAAATGTTTTTGACTGCTACCACAATTTGGGGTTGGTGCTTTCTGGTTTTAAAGTGTTTTTTATTATGGGGTGCCTTGTGGGTTTTTGGAGAACATTTTCACCAACTAGGAACAACTCCCCTAATAGAGGACGTCTTTTTTTTAGCTGGTTGCTTTTAACCCCCCACCCTATTATCATTTTTCTGCATTGTTCTGCCTAGATTGCCAAGGAGCAGAGAGCCATCTTGGTGGTGGAACCCTCCCATGACCCGGATTCTTTTTCCCACATTGTCTATGTCATCGATACCCCAAACCATGGGAATGCTGACCATTTTCAGTGTTTCTAGCTCTTTTCACTCTGCTGCCAGACCTGATATGAGATATTCTCACTCTGTAGATTCTTCAGAGGAAAGCTGGCCGCCAGAATGCTGTGTTGCTCGAGCTCCAGAGTACACACATTGAGCTCTCAAAAAATCCCTCATACAGGAAAATCAACATCTTTCCTTTTCCCAAGATGGAGCATGAGGAGGTGCAGGGAAAATGCCACAGAATATCATTATTTTCTCCAAGAAATTTCTGTATGTTTGACCTTTTATATCCTTGCATAAATTGGACGAAGGGCTGCCGAGTCACTTTTGGCCCCTCCTTTGCAACATGTAAATAATTATTTGTCTTCGCCTTTTACAGTCTTAAAGACGCGTCTTTCACTAAAACCTGGACATATCTAATAATGTTAGAACTTTCAAATTATCTCCCACCCCAAAACAAAACAAAACATAGACAAGTTTTCAAATATACTTAAGAAGAAAGTTTTAAAGGCAGCTCTTCAGCAAATTTTCAAGGTGCTACAAGCTTATGAAGTCAAGGATAAAGATCAATGACTTCACAAGAAATCATAGAAAGAGCTGGACATCTTCAAATTCAAGTAAATTCGATGATCCCAAGAAGGAATACTATGCTCTTTGTTATGTTTATAATACTCTGGCAACTTGAGTTTTCTCAATCAGTTTATTAAATTTAGGGTAGAAGGGGAAATAAGTAATCATCATAGAAAAAGAAAAATAAGTAATCATCATAGAAAGAGAAGGAAGACAGTCTAAAAATTAGTGTGAATTTATGAATGTAAATAAGATGATTCTTGATAGATGTATTCTTGGTAGATGAATAAGCATGTAAATATTTGGAGTAAAGATGAGGTTTGAGACTACTAACAGATGGTTAGAGAGGGAGGATAGTACCCTGTGTTTGAGAAAATCCTTAGCTGTGTCCAAAATTGAAAACTTTATAAACTACTGTCCTATATGATCTGGTTTCAATTTGAGTATTACTGGCTGACTGAAAGGACTTAGTATCATTTTTACATTTCCCAGGATTTGAGGAAGAAACTGAATGTCCCATTTTATTGAATAATGTTTGTGCTATTACCACACACTAACATGGAGTGGTAAAGTCAAGGAAAATAATACATGTGTTTATCCACCCAGTAAGGCCAGAGGAACGAAATCTGCAATCCATCAGAAATTCATATCTTTTGTTGCTTTATATTTTAAGATTGCTTCTTCACCTCAGAGTTAATCAAGATACAATAACCCGAAGTTGTGGCAGGATAAATCTTTTTTTTTTCAGATTTCATTTATTTATTTGACAGAGAGAGAGATCACAAGAAGGCACAGAGGCAGGCGGGGGTGGGGGCAGAGCCTGATGCGGGGCTCGATCCCAGGACCCTGAGATTATGACCTGGGTTGAAGGCAGAGGCTTCACCCACTGAACTACCCCGGTGCCCCTAAATCTTATGCTTCAAACTCGAATGTGTAAGTAGTGTCCCATTACTGATTTCTGCAAAATAAAATACAATGTAACAGCCCGCATCCAATAAGGATAGGAAAATTGATCTCGGTCATTTGGGGGCTCACCTCTTACTTTGCCTAGGTTCCTATAAATTGTAATGAAATTAACAAGGCCCGTGAAGACAGATCATTACTCTACAACCCATAGTGGTTACATGAATAGCAACATCTTTGTTCCAGTCCCTTGAAGTCAGGCAGTCTAAAGGCTTATGGGCCACACCTAGACAAAAGAAGTTTTTTGGAAGTTGGGAACCTTAATGGCATGAGTTCAATCTCCCTGGGTGAGCTCTGGTGCTATTCTTTTCTGAGGAACTGCCACTTGTCACAGCACTGACAGACTTTTGAACTCTTCCAAGTCTAAAAGGATCTCTTCCCTGCTCAGCTGTTCAGCTGCTCCTGCCTGTCCCTCTCAGAGGCACTGACTACTCTGTTCCCAGTCTACCCTTCCCACCCTTGAGGAACTCAGGTGGGGAAGACAGGCAAGCTCTGCCTTTGACTTTCACAAGAGAAAACTCCCCTGACACATGGGAACATAAGGGGCCTAACTACTTTTTGGAACAAACGAAAGGGGAAAATATGATCAGAACAAATATTATCAACCAACCACTGGTGTTTGGTGAGCTGGGGAAAAGCATTTCTTGGTTAAGGGACTCTGAATTTTAGAATAGATAGGTAGGTGGTAGTCTTTCCTCCTCTCCCGGTGGCACCTTACTTCCTTACTCCACCTATGATTTTTCCTTAATTTTCCCCCATAGTACTCCTTGACAACTAACATACCTTATATCTTTGTTATTATTTGTTTGTTTACCATGGGTCTTAACCGACTAATTTAAGTCTTATGAGGGCACTTGAGTTTTGTTGGCTTTGTGCACATCTGAGCCAGAAGAGCTGTAGATAATAGAAGCTCAGTAAATATTTATGATTCTAAATAGACATCTTTTTGTTCAGGGTGGCACTGACAAAATCCAGTCAGAAAACTGGAGATGAAAATGAAAGCTACTGCATTTTTAATCCTGAATTATGTGATTAACCCTTGAAGAGTCAAAGAAAAATTTATAAGGATGAGGAGTATTGGGCACTATGATATGGCAATATTACTTCTAAGATAACACAGAACTTTTCAGTTCTTGTATAGAAATCAGATCTGTAAAATACCTCATGGGCCACTGATTTGTTCCATGACGTTAGTAAGTATATTTTTTCTTAGAAAAAAAAAAGTGCATCTAATTTCAAGTACTTTAAATACTATGTAAAAAAATAGTACCTAATTTTGAAACTAGAGTAATTCAATCAAATGCTTTTTTATGTGACCTATTTGGGAGATGGTAGAGCCTCACTACAGTCCTGTAGGTACAATAGAAGTATCTATAATCCAAAATTATCATTTTGGTTACATCAGTATTAAAGTTAACTGCAAAAAAGTACTTAAAATTTAGAAAATTTATCTTTTAGAACACAATGTTGAGCATATATTAAAGATCTGAAAAACCAGAATCACAGGTACTTACTGAGCTTCATAAATTCATTGAAATGACTTCAAATATTAACCATTACTTTAAGTTATTTCTTACATAATATGCCGTTAGAAACATGAGACTATAATTCACAGATTTCATAATCTAAAAATATATGAAAGAATTTTCCTTCGAAATGCATCTCTACTGAATGTTTGAGGTACTCTGCCTGGTGATTTACGTTAATTGTTGCTATTTATACATTCAGACTTGCCGTGTAGGTTGCTGACTCTAACCATTCATTGCCCTGATGCATCGTTCTATTTACTATCACACCAAAGCTACTGCTCTTCTCCTCTCTTGGGCAGATTGTTTTCACTTAAAGCAATTCAGTAGAAAGTTAATCACAGGATATCTTGTCTTCCTTAAATTGGATTTCTGCAACAGCAACCAGTAATCTAGATAGTAAGAACATTCCCATTCTTTTGATGCACACTAGAAGATAGTCATATCACACACACCCTTTTGCATCACACACTTCTTGGCTTCCTCCCTCTTACCTTTCATCTTTAACCTTGGCTTATATAATCTTCATATAGTCAACTCTGGATTATTTAGATAGTTCATTTCAATTATTGAACACCTGAAGGCACTATTGCTTTCAAAATCTTATTAACCTATTGTTTACTCTATGTTTCCTTTGCACATAAATAGGAATTTTGCTTACTCTAACTCAGCAGGACTTTAAGATCAAAATAACTTATGTTCACTCTCCACACTACTGGAAAGTGTGAACTACCTAAATTGACAAAAAAAAAAAAAAAGTTCTAATTTTGCTTAGTCTGAACCTTTACAAGGATCTCAGAGATTATAGATTATGTCAGAGAGACAATACTGAGACACTAAGAATGCAATGAGTACTAGCGGAGAAATTAGGAAGAAGGAGTAAGAAAATTTGAGAGTCCAATTATAGTGTGATTCCATTACTTGGCTTGAAATATTGGTAATTACCAAAACAGGAACTGAGCATTCCTTGTGAAGGTGGGTGTAGAAGGCAGAGGAGAGAGCCAAGCAGTTTAAAGTAGTCCCAGCAGAAAATCAGAAAAATCACAGGATAGCAGATGATGCACTTTTTATTAACTTAGATTTTGATATATATTTACTAAGTAATCTGAAGATCTACAACTGCTCCATGCTGTGGTGGTGGTGGTGGTTTTTTTAAAGAAGTCCCAGTCTGACACTTTAGGGTGGTCTATTGTTTAGACTGACATTCTTCTGAAAACAATTTTTATACAACCAATATATTGGTCACTTAGTTTGATGGACCCGAAACCGGATTTTGAGAGAAGGAGAGAAAAAGAAGAGGGCTCCAGCTGTGACAGCAGGGAAAAAAATCAACCGCCACCAAAGAGAGAAACTTTTTAAAGGGACAGGGAAGTCTAACATAATTTTGCTGAAGATTTGTCTGGCTTCGTTAGCACCACAAACTTAAATACACGTATATGTTTCACACACATACACACATAACACAACATAATAAAAATACCTATTTTCATAAATATTTTCTTTAGCTAATTCCAGTAAACATAAAAAATAAGTATTTATAGTGAGATAATCTGCTACAGACTGGTGCTTGAGATTCACTGAGGACCTATATAGATTCACAGAACATTCCTGAGTATGTAGGTTCAGGAATATATGTATTTGTATACATATATATGCAAATGTATATCAGAAATACATACATACAAATATATGTATATAAGCAGACATATGTGTATATTTTTTTCCTAGTTTTATTGAGAAATAATTAACACACATCACTGTGTAAGCTTAAGGGATATAGCCTGATGGTTTGTTCAGCATAGATTGTGAAATGATTACCACAAAAGTTTGGCTAATATCCATCTTCTCATATAAATATAATAAAAAGAAAGGAAAGAAGAAAAAACAAAAAAAAAAACACCTGTTTTCCTTACGATGAGAACTCTTAGGATTTACTCCCTTAACAACTTTCCTTATATCACGTGGGAGTGTTAGCTATAGTCATCATGTCGTCCCTTATACCCCAGTACTTAATTTACCTTATAGTGGGAAGTGTGTACCTTTTGACCACCTTCCTCCAATTCCCTTCCTCCACCCTCCATCTTGATAACCACAAACCTGATCTTTTTCAATGAGTTTGCTGTCATTGTTTCAATTCCATATACAAGTGAGGTCATATGGTATTCATCTTTTTCTGTCTGACTTATTTCACTTAGTATAATGCTTTCAAAGTTTATCCATGTCATCACAAATGGTAGAATTTCCTTACCTTTTTTATGAATAATAAGGAAGAGTAATATTTTTAAAGAGCTCTATGATAATGAGCAATTTTAGGAACTGGCAGTAGAGCAAAACAAAACAAAAAAAACAAAACAAATCCTGGCATTGAGATGCCAATGTTTGTATTAATAATAACCAATTACCACTAAGGTTACAAGAGAACAGATACTAGGTTTTAATGATAGTCACGAAGAGGTCCTAAATCTCTGGCTAAGAATCAATACATGAAGAAGAAAGCTTTCACATCTTGGTCCAACTTTGAAAACTCTGGTTTATGGCTAATTAATCAAGTTGGCTGAATTAACAGCAGGAGATCAATAAGAAGGATATTGTGATCTTCTAGTTTATAGATGATAGCTCATTATGAATTTGGTATGCTTATGAAGATTAGAAGCAGATAGCCCAGCATAAATTTCAAGCAGGTTGATACATAATGTAAAAACCTGGTATTTGTAATCAGAAGACCTAGGCCTTCCATCAGAAAGGATGAATACCCAACTTTTGTAGCAACATGGACAGGACTGGAAGAAATTATGCTGAGCGAAATAAGTCAAGCAGAGAGAGCCAAGTATCATATGGTCTCACTTATTTGTGGAGCATAACAAAGAACACGCTGGACATGGGGAGATGGAGAGGAGAGGGAGTTGAGGGAAACTGGAAGGGGAGATGAACCATGAGAGACTATGGACTATGAAAAACAACCAGAGGGTTTTGAAGGGGTGGGGGGGAGGAGGTTGAGGAACCAGGTGGTGGGTAATAGGGAGGGTACGTACTGCATGGAGCACTGGGTGTGGTGCAAAAACAATGAACACTGTTATGCTGAAAATAAAGAAATTAAAAAAAAATTAAAAGGACATTATTCAACAAAAAAAAAAAAAAAAAAAAAGAAGACCTAGGCTTGAGTCCCAGTTCTGCTGTTGTGTGTGACCTTAGGCAAGTCACTTAACCTAAGCCTCAACTTTCTTAACAATGAATGAAGATCACATGAAAGCGTGCATGAAAAAGTACTTTGTAAACTATAAAGCTTTTTTTCAAATGTTCATTATTAATGTCATAACTGATCAGGACATAAATATTTATCATTTGATTTATGCAATCCAAGATAATGAGATAGGAACTATTCATAGAAGGGAGGAGTTGACTGGGTACGCATTTTATTTTCATAGGAGTTCTGTGAAAGAGTCTACTGTTAATTTTTAAATTTACTAATTATCCAATGCTTGTGTAGTGCCAGGTGTCAGGAACAGCTTTAAGCACCTCACAAACAACTTATTTTAACCTCCTAACAAGCTCATGAGGTAGGTACTGTTGGTATCTTCATTTTACAAATAAGGAAATAGAGGTATTGAGTTTAGAACTTGCCCAGGCTCTTATAGTTAGCAAGTGACACAGCTGGAATTCATATACAGGCTATCAAGCTTCAGAATTCGTGGGCTCAACCACTATAATATTTTATTTCACTAAAAGGCAATTCTGTAGGGGTTCCTGGGTGGCTGAGTCAGTTAGTGGTCTGCCCTTGGCTCAGGTCATGATCTCAGGGTCCTGGGATTGAGCCCTGTGTTGGGCCCCCTAGTCAGTAGGGAGTCTGCTTCTCCTTCTCCCTCTGCCCCTCTCTCCTGCTCATGGTCTCTTTCTCTCTCTCTCAGACAGATAAATAAAATCTTTATTAAAACAAGGCAATTCTGTTGCACAAATGTCAAAGATGGTATTATGAAGAGGTTTGCAGTGCATATCATAAGAAATATAAAGTATCAAAAATAACAGAGAACTTCCATCTGGTACTTTCTATATCAGGTCATATTTATACTTCTTTGGAAAATTTCTTCTAGGATTATTAATTAGTCATTGAAAACTTAAATCACCATTGAACATATGGTTAAATATTCAACTTTATGTTACATATGTTTTTTCCTTAATTTTTAAAAAGAAAAAACTTGAATTTATTGTGATAATTTAAAGAATTTTACATATTCTGCTTTCAAGTTGTAGACTTTTCTTTTAAAGATTCATTTATTTGAGTGAGAGAGAGCAGGAGGGAGGAGAGAGAGAAGTGGAGAGAGAGAACCCTAAGCAGACTCCCCATTGCGTGTGGAGCCCAATGTGGGCCTCCATCCCAAGACCCTGAGATCATCACCTGATCGGAAATCAAGAGTCAGACACTCAACCAACTGAGCCACCCAGGTGTTCCTCAAGTTGTAGACTTTTTATTTTGCAGAACTAAGTATATCATTAAGTCTGTAGGAAGAAAGCCATTGTGAACACTGCTACATAAAATGACAGTACAAGTAATGAATTATTAGTAATAAAGTATTACTAATATATTGATGAAACAGAGCACATGAAGCAAAGTGAACACTTGAGTCCATGGGTAATTTTAAGGCCTATGTGAAGTGTGGCTATCTCCCACTGCTCTGGCCAGGCTGTCTGTTACAGCTAGGGATATTCAACAGAACTGGGAGGATAGGTTTAAATCAGCCATGAAAATAAGCATGTGCTTATTTGTCCTGAGGCTTAAAAATGTCAGGATTGGCCTAATGGATTTTCAGCAATAGTACATAGAGTTATCAAGACCTGGACCTAAGGAAAGTTACTTGGCTGATATTTTCTACTCCACGTTTACTTGTTGTTGTTGTTTTTTAATGGAATATGTGTTTATGGGAAAACAATTGCTGTATTTATTACAGACGGATGCTCAGATTCTGTTTCACAAGAGAATTTTAAGAGCAGGTGGGAATTCTAGAAGAGGATGGTTAAATATGTGATGCAGAATCAGTACACATTCTGGGAACTAAACAAAATGGTGAGCAAGTGGTAATTCTTAAATTTATTTCCAAAGTTAGTTTAGTCGGTATTGTTTAGGGTTTAGGGAGAATGGGTTTTGACTGAGCCATGGACTAGTCCTGGCCTTTGTCTATAAGATATGATATAATCAATCAATATGTGAGGGAATTAGAAAGAAATGAAAAAGGAAAGATAATAGATCAATTGTAGACTTTCAGCTATATGATTATGAGTTTTGGGTTTCACTCTTCACTAATGGAAGAATGTACCAAAAAGTTACTCCATTATTTACTAATTTAAGAACCCTAACATAAAAGACTCATCTTAAGGCAGACTTACTCATAGTGGGATGATTCTGAAGGCAATTTAGTGAGCCTTGTATTTTGGCTTAAAAACAATGTTCTGACTCTGGTTCCTTTAAGAGAAACTAAACACTTCTAGAAAATTGAGAAAGCTATATGTTAGAATTTCTTAGAAAAGATTACTGCTGTTCCAGTGAAGAGTCAACATGAAAAACCTAGGTGATACTTAATACATTTTTCATGCATTTGATAATGGGAAAGGTAGCCACCTGTTCTATCCTTTATAAGCTGAGTATAAAGTTGGCCATATTATTTGGATTTGGACTTTTTAACTTCAGTAGAAGTTCACAGCTATCTAAATTCATAAGAGATGAAGTCAGGAGATGACAGAGGTAAATTCAAGAATTTATTTGGAGCAGCCAAGTCAGCATACATAAATGTGAGTGAATCAAAAAGCAGAAGAGAGATAGGGAAAGAAACTGGTTTCATTCAGTTGCAAAGAACATGAAAGATAGTATTTCCTATTCTCCTTCCAAATTCCATCAAACAAATCCAAAGTCCTCTCAAGGATTGCTGATATTGGGGACTATTCACTCACCAAGGAGTCAGATTGAGAAGACTCTAACTTATCTCCTGCTTTGAATAGTTCAGAGCACTTCTGTTTACATTAACCTAGAAAAGCACTGCAGCAATGGCCTCTTCAGTCATGTACTAAAGAATCAAAGGATAAGATGATCCATTAGCTTTATTTCCTCTCATTGCTGGGACTATCATATTGGTTGATAGAAAACACTGAAATTATATCATTTTTCACATACGATCTTAAGAGAAATGATATTATTTATCTTATTGTTCTTGGTATCTTCTTGTAGATGTGGGTTTCTAAGGAAAGGAAATAAGTAATTTTAAAAGTATACTTCGGGGGCGCCTGGGTGGCTCAGGGGGTTAAAAGTATACTTCGGGGCGTCTGGGTGGCTCAGTGGGTTAAAGCCTCTGCCCTCGGCTCAGGTCATGATCCCAGGGTCCTGGGATCGAGCTTCCCCCTCTCCTGCTGGCCCTGCTTGTGTTCCTTCTCTCTCTGTGTCTCCCTCTGTCAAATAAATAAATAAAATCTTTTAAAAAAATAATTTAAAAAGAGCTTATTATATGAAAAAGCAGTATGCCAAACACTTTGCATGTAGTATCTCAGTTAACCCTTACGACGTCTTTATGAGACAGATACTATTTTAACCTCCATTTTAAAGTGAGGCATGTGGGATTCATGAAGACTAAGTGACTTGCCTGAGGTTAATTATCTGGTAAGCAGCACAGCCAAAAAACCAAAAGAGCATGGCTCTAGCGCCTGCCTTATTAACTGCTATGACAACTTAATTTTTTCCCCCTAATATCCACTGCTATGGAAGTTTTCTTGGTGTATTTGTCACAAGTTAAGGTCACAGTTGCAGAAATATGTTCTAATTCCCTTAACCTTTCTTCAGGCCCAAAACTAAAGAATGCTTAGAAAACAAGCACACAAACAAAAAATCTTAATCCAATAATACCGAATTTACAGCAAATTTTATATCAAATATGGCACTTGTATAATAAAAACTTACTGAGAGTTTGATAGCTATACAATTATTTGGCAGCAGGAAATAGCATATATATATAGATAGATAGATGGTCCCCAAGTTATGATGGTCCGACTTACAATTTTTTGACTTTATAATGGTGCAAAAGTGATATACATTCAGTAGAAACCATACTCAGATTATGAATTGGGATCTCTTCCTGCGCTAGCAATATGTGGTCGATACTCTCTCAGACAGTGGTAGTAAGCCATAGCTCCTGGTCAGTCCACAATTACGAGGGTAAATAACCATACACTGACAACCTTTTGTAGTCATACAATTATGCTTTTTTCACTTCCGGTACAGTTTTTGATTACATGCAATATTCAATGCTTTATTAGACTTTGTATTAGATGACTTAGCTGAATTATAGGCTAATGTAGGTGCTCTGAGAACATTTAAGGTAGGCTACACTTAACTATGAGGTTGAGTAGATTAAGTGTATTAAATGCATTTTTGACTCATGATGTTTTCAACTTACAATGAGTTTATCAGAATGTAACCACATTGTAAGATGAGGAAGATATATATAGCAAATGTAGTTTTCCACTGAGTTGGCTAAACAGATTTATATCCACTTTCACTCCATTACTCTAAGAACAAAACACTGCCTGATGACCTAGTTATAAACTAATTTGCTAATCCTTATTACACATAACATTCTTAGAATTTGGATCCTAAAGAGCAGAACAATTGCTCAAAAAGATCTTAATCCAGATGCACTTGTTATGACTATTGCAAATGTAATTTGAAAATATCTAGAGTTCTGCTTCACACTAGTCCTCCAAAGGGGAACATCAAGGGGCAAATAAAGAGAAAATCTACCAGAGACTGCCATGATTCAACATGTATATTAGAATTATAAGGTGAAAATTTTCCTCATTTTGTAGGTACAAATCTGGGAAAACATTCAACAAAAAATTAGGCCACTGCGCATGAATAAACAAACTGGCATGGTATAGAAAGAGAAATAACCTGGACTTTGGAGTTAGATATTTTAACTCTAATAATTATTGCATCAGCTGGTAGCTGACTGACCTTGGGCTAGACAAGTGGCCTGAATCTCAGTTTCTTCTATATGTCAAATAGTGACAATGCCTATTTTCATGGGGCTGCTCTAAGACTTTAAAGTTATATGAAAAGGATCCCATTCATGGCCCAAGGGAGAGACTCACTACATTATATCATTGCTGTTTGTAGGCTCTTTCAGCTGTTGGAGTCATCATACTGCATTCTGATGTCAGAGTCCTTTGTTGCAGGGTATTTACTAAACCAAATTTATACTCATTACATTGACCATCAGTTGGTAAGTTCTACTCATATGTTTATCACTATACAGCAAAGAAACAAACTTATTTAGTACATTACTGTAGGATAGCAAGTTGTATTATCACGTCTATTTACAGACTTGGAAGAGTTAAGAGTAATGTGATTTCAGTCATTTGGCCAAATTCTTAAGGGTACTAAAATTTCAGAATGGTTCTTCTAAAGATATGTTACAAAGAACTGTGACATCCTCCATTCCATCATTAGTGTATCTTTTGGAATAATCCCAGGTGCTTAACACAAGGTCTATATCTTCTTCACATTGTTTACTTATTATCTGGTGGGGAGAGGGAGGTAGTTTACTAAGAGTGGTCAATTCAGGGATCCAGTTTGAGAGAGCAGCAAATCAACACTTCAAACATTATCAGTCCCAGTGCCACAGGGAAAGATCGAAGTCTGGAGGATGTTGCACTGCACACATTTGCATGCTCAAAGAGGTAATATTCATCAGTTTCACACAACTCACTTGCCCCACCCCACCCCAATTATCAAATGTGCGATTCTACTTTGCAACAGGAAGGAAGAGACTTGGTAAGTTCTGGTGAACACTATCAATGACTCCTTCAATTAGGAAGCAGAACTGTAGGAGCTGCAGAGCTCAAGTTAGCAATATGGCACCACTTCCTGGAAAATACAGGCAATTCCACAATACAATGGGTAAATGCTCAAATGATATCTGGAACCCGAAGAGATGGCTGCATACCTACAGGTATATCCTACATACAGTAGTAAGCAGACTACTAAAATATATAGCCCCAAAAATCAGTTCACATCACGAACAAAATAAACCCCTATATTTTACCACAAGAGCATCATCACAGCATGAGAGGTGAACTACCTACTTTTCTTGGCAACATGAAAAACTAGAAAAGTGTAGGCCAATTATTGGTTGGAGTACATTTCTTATGTCCAAGAAAAATTATAATGACTCTATATAACCAATAAGATAGATTGATCAAGTTCAACATACTAGAAATATTAAGATCAAATTATATATCAGCTTTACCAGCAATATCTATAGATTATGCATAATGCTGAACGACAGGAGTGACCTTAAAGCTGTGTTCAGTGAAACAGATCATTATTGGGTTTGACATGTGAACGTATGGCAGTAAGCATAATTTCCAGGCAAACCTAAGTGAAAGACTAATCAAAGAAGTAGAAGGCAACAGGAGACAACAAGCCATAAGCACAGTTATATTACTACACTAGTAGAGATAAAACTGATAAAACTCTGATGCCTCAAGTTGAGAAAATTTAATCAGTGGTCCTTACTCTCTGGCCTGCATATTATATTCATTTGACAGACTTAAAATTACTGAGGCCTGGCCCCACTCCAAGAGATTCTGATTTAACTGATCCACTAGCCTGGAGCCCAGGCATTACCATGTTCTTGTTGGTTTTGTCATTTTGTAAAGCTTTCTAATGCATAGCCAGGCTCAAGAAATGCTAAACTAAGTCATGTAATCTATCAAGCTAAAAAATAAACTTGCAAGTAATGGGTTCTTCAGACAGGTATCTGCTAAATATAAAAGAACAGCATTTGTACTAGTGGGGAAAAATTATTTTTCATGCATTAACACTTAAAAAAATAGCCATTCAGCACATGTTCACATCTGTTTTCTTTAAAGAGAGATTTCACCTGTCTTTATAGCTACTGATTTTATAGTAAATGAAAAAATAAAATGTATCCATAAACTAATATAAATCACAAGTACACAACTAAATATCACCTTCAACTTTTTTTCTAAAGTATATCCCAGTGTATCTATGAGAAATTTTATTTATTGTGGAAAACCTTATCATCTGTACCAATCAATAGTCAGTGACAGCTGTTGTGCATTCAACAATGAAATTAGTAAGTTGGTGGTCCTATAAATATATCAACAAGGGGAAAGTGACTATCCAAAAAAAAAAAAAAAAAAGCTTGGCAAACACAAATTAGAAGTTAAAATTTTCATAATCTAACACTAAAAAGATATTTCATTTTCTCATAAATGCATGTAATGTCTTTCTAGGATAACATATTTCTCTCCCACCTTAACATATATACTGTAAAATATTCATAGTCCATATGCAGAGAAAACTCTAAAATATTTAATCACCGGGTAAACTAAACTTACACAAATTAGGATAAAATGATACTGAAATAAGGTATGAAGTAAGATTTAGTTGATTAAAGCAGTGAAAGTTATAAATGCCTATCATTCTTTGATGGTTTTAGAAAAAGAGATCAGACCACCTGTGCAATATGCATCCCGCCTCCACTTCTAGAGGAATCTTTAAGAAAGTCCACATTGTCTACTATGCATGAATTTTTGTGTGAGTGATCTTTTTTCATGGGGGAAAGGGATGTGAACTTAATATCCAGATCAATGTACTACAGTGTAGAGAAAGCATTTGAGGATATGAGAGCCCTGGTGCAGAGAGGACCATTAAAAGATTAAATCTGAAAAAAAAAAAAAAAAAAAAAAAAAAAAAAAAAAAAAAAAAAAGATTAAATCTGGGGGAAGTCTAGGCAAGAGAACGATAGGCTGGGGTCACTACTATTTCCATCTCCCAGATACAGTGAAATCTCAGCTGTCCCTGGACAATACATATTTTGAAATTACTCTTTTTCAATCAATTTCTCATATGTAAAATTTTTGACCATTTTTCTACCTTGGCTGGCAGTATTTCTGAGTCAACTTTCTTCCTTTCTATTTCTTGACTAGCCTGGGGCAATGAGGTGTCAATGTGAGTCTTCCCTTCTGGGTAAGCAGATCCTTAGATTGGCAGAAGTGGGGAATCAGAACACAGAGGGACAATCTGGCATGTGTTTGATGAATTTGCGGTAGAAGGGAATTAACATTTCAGCCTTGAATGAAGAGACCCACAGAGAAAGGCACCTAAATTATATCAGCTCCAAGGGAGCAAGTAAGAAAAGAAGACACAGATAAACAGAGTAAGGGACAAAGAAAGAGCCTAGGAAAGAGCCTAGGAAAGGTACCCTGAATGACTGTAGAGGAGAGAGTCTGCCCTAGAGCTTGTAAGCACCCAGTGGGTTATTCACCTAAGAGCACTTGGTTAGCTGTAGGAGTAGGGGAAGGAAGAGGGAAAACAAATACTTTCTTTTTTTCTGTCCTCATCCTTGCAATAGGGGCCTGCTTAATTTAAGCAGCCTTGAATTGATGGTCTTTGTAAGAATTTTTAAGTTTACTTTAATGTTTTCAGAAGGTTAAAAACTTATGGCTTCAGATGCTTGAGTTTGGCTTTGTTTTGCCTCAGATTTTGCCCTTGTCCTGACACAATTCAAATCCCAAGAGAAATATCAGTTGAGACAATTTAAAAATTCACTTCTGGTTTTTACTTATATTTAAATATAATTTCTTAAGAATGCCTTGCTCCTTATCATATTGTCAGATCTCTAAGATTCTAAGGTCTGCTTCATGAGAAGCTAACAAGTTTCCCTGTTCTTTAGGAAAGGGGAAAGGGCACAGAAAGGAGAATAATTCTTCTTGTTTTCTGTGGTTGCCAGCAGAAGCGCCTAGGAACACATCCAAAATGTCAGAGCAGAGAAGGTGCCTCACATTAAGATGACTGGCTCACAACTACCATGAAATGAATGTATGTATTTTATTCTGTACTTAAATATTTTTATTAGAATGGCCTTCCCTTTCAGTTGCTTTCAAGTTGGATGGGAAAAGATACTGCTTATGCCAAAGATATAGCAAAAGCCCATTTTGAAGTACCTCAAATTCACACAGGTTTACTTACACTGTGGATTAAAGGATGTACCTTAAATGTACATACACTTACATGTGTATTTGACATAGATATTTCCACTATAAAATAGAAACCATCCAAACAGCTGAAGGAACCCACATTTGACATCTATTTTTAAATCAGACTTCTAATGAAAGTATGGTTTGCAGATGAAAAGTTTCAATATTAGAATACAGACACAGATAATTGAATTGATTTATAATGACTAAACTAAACCATGGAAATAAGCCCAGTTCACCTATTCTCATTAACCTGAGAGTCCAGTCTATTCATTAGTTATAGTGTGTGATTTAAAGTTAGAAAAGAGTAAAAAAGATACTGAAGGAGTTAGTATAATGAAATATTCTTTTTGAAATTTGAAAATCTTGTTGCATTCCATAATTAATTTTCCCTGTGAGCTAGGCCTCCAACTTAAAGTCTTCTCAAGGGGATTTTTAAAAACTACCAAATGATAATCTTAAAATTGTTTCAAAAGGCAATTATGTAAAGTCCTCAGTTGATTTATACTGCATTGCCATTAGGAAAAGAAAATTTAAAACTACCCTACTTCCCACATTTTCTTTGAAAAAACTTGTTTAAAAATACAAATATTCAATTTTAAACAAATAGTACATACTGTTTCATTTATATAAATATAAAAATAAATAATTAGGTATCTTTTAGGATCTGAAACAAAAATGGCCATCACTAAAAACAAGTGCAAAAGAAAAAAACTTTGATGTTACAGTAACATCCTAACACCTACCTTTAATGTGATACTATAATGTTCAACAAATGTTCCATTTATCCATGATCTTGAATGGGGATCACCCAGGAATTCTATATGATATTGTTCAACATTTCCATCCAGGTCATAGATCACGTATTTCCCTTTAAAAGGATCTGGGCAAAGTATCCCTGGCCAACTTCAAAAGAAAGTATTTTTAATTATTTCGATGCTTTAAAAAAGGCAGAAATCAATACATCTGTTATAATCATATACCAAACTTTCTTGTTTGAATTTTAATAACTCACAAAACTTAAACATATTGACTCGTATCCTTTAAAAGTAGGATATCCATTTGATAGAAGTCATCAGTTGTACCTTTGTAGATATAGAAAGCTTTGGTAAAGTGACATTTTAAGATAAACATAAAATACAAGGATAAAGAATTATAAGACAGAAGAATGATTTCTAGGATCTGGAAGAGACATTCAGATACTGCTAATAGGAAAGGTTAAGATTCATGGCAAGTTTGAATCAACTCTAAGCAATAAGAATGCGTAATTACTAAAATGTTAACCCACTGGCAGAGCTTCTGATGGGGTAGGAGAGAGCTGGCATTTCCTAGCCAGGGCTGCCCAAAGGGTACTGATAGCACAGGCTGTGATAACACTGGAGAATCTAACTACTGTGGGACAAGCAGAAATAGAGCCCGGCAGTTCTATATTGCCCCTCCCCCCCATCTGCTGATTGGAAGGAGACCAAATTTCTAAAAATTTTTAGTACTGGAAGTAAAATTTATCCTTTACTAAAAATAAACCTTTAGGGGTATATCCTTTTGTGCCATAAACCTCTAGAAATTCTACTAGAAATATGTTTCATCTTTTTTTTTGAGAAAATATAATACATATAAATTAAGTTTTAACTATTTTACCAATCTTTCTGGACTCTGACCTACTGTTTGGAGTCTAAAGCAGGAAAGGAAGGCAGTAAATAAAGTCAGGAAGTGGTAATTAAGGGATGCCAAGTTCTACCTCAGTTTGCAGCTCCCTCGTGAAAAAGAGAAAGTGAGGATCCAGTCAGGAGATCCAGGCTCTGGCTCTGCCTTCTACCAGACAAGAGGCCTCAAGCAGGTAATGAGGCCTTGCTGTGACTCTGGTTCCTCAATGTGCTATTACAAAGTTCACACAAATATGTGCTTTATACATTTTTGGTTTTTTTGACAAATTAAACTCTTATAAAGTGCCATTGTTATGAACCAAACTGTGTTTGGTTACATCAAGTTCATATGTTAAGTTCATACGTTAAAGTCCTTATCACTCCAGTACCTCAGAATGTGACTGTATTTGGAGATAGTGTCTTTTGGAATGCCCAACTGAGTTAAAAGGTGGGCCTGAATCTAACATGACTGGTTTCCTTTTAAAAAGAGAAGATTAGGGGGGCGCCTGGGTGGCTCAGTAGGTTAGGCCTCTGCCTTCGGCTCAGGTCGTGATCCCAGGGTCCTGGGATCAGGCCCTGCATCGGGCTCTCTGCTCAGCAGAGAGCCTGCTTCCTCCTTTCTCTCTCTCTCTCTGCCTGCCTCTCTGCCTACTTGTGATCTCTGTCTGTCAAATAAATAAATAAAATCTTAAAAAAAAAAAAGATTAGGGATTGCACTGAATGTATAGATTGTTCTAGATAGCATAGACATTTTAACAATATTTGTTTTTCTAATCCATGAGCATGGAATGCTTTTCTATTTCTTTGTATCTTCCTCAATTTCTTTCATGAGAGTTCTATAGTTTTCTGAGCACCCTACCAAAATAACATCAACTTTTTTTCACAGAGCTAGAACAAATAATCCTAAAATTTGTACGAAACCAAGAAAAGACCCTGAATAGCCAAAGGAATGCTGAAAAGAAAGCCAATGCTGGAGGCATGACAATTCCAGACTTCAAGCTCTATTACAAAGCTGTAATCATCAACACAGTATGGTACTGGTAACAAAAACAGACACACAGTTCAACGGAACAGAACAGAGAACTCAGAAATGGACCCTCAACTCTAAAGTCACCTAATCTTCAACAAAGCAGGAAAGAATATCCAGTGGAAAAAAAGACAATCTCTTCAACAATCGGTGTTGGGAAAACTGGACAGTCACATGAAGAAGAATTCATCAAAATCCTAGAGGAGAACACAGGCAGCAACCTCTGTGACTTTGGCCATAGCAACTTCTTGCTAGACACATCTCCAAAGGCAAGGGAAACAGAGGCAAAAATGAACTATTGAGACTTCATCAAGATCAAAAGCTTTTGCACAGCAAATGAAACAGTGGACAAAAGTAAGACAAAGGAAACAGTCGACAAAAGCAAGACAACCAACAGAATGGGAGAAGGTATTTGTAAATGTCTTATCAGATAAAAGGCTAGTATTCAAAATTTACAAAGAACTTATCAAACTCAACACCCAAAGAACAAATCATCCAGTCAAGAAATGGGCAGAAGACATGAACAGACATTTCTGCAAAGAAGACATCCAGATAGCCAATAGAAACATGAAAAAGTGCTCAACATCACTCAGTATCGGGGAAATACAAATCAAAACCACAATGAGAAACCACCTCCCACCAGTAAGAATGGCTAAAATGAACAACTCAGGAAACCAAAGATGTTGGCAAAGATGCAGAGAAAGGGGAACTCTCCTATATTGTTCGTGGGAATGCAAGCTGGTGTAGCCACTCTGGAAAACAGTATGGAGGTTCCTCAAAAAGTTGAAAAGTAGAGCTACCCTATGATCCAGCAATTGCACTACTGGGTATTTGCCCTAAAGATACAAATGTAGTGATCCAAAGGGGCACCTGCACCACATTGTTTACAGTGGTAATGTCCACAATAACCAAACCACGGAAAGAGCCCAGATATCCATCAAAAAAACAGCGGTATGTATATACAATGGAATGCTACTCAGCCATCAAAAAAAAAAAAAAAAAAAAAGAAAAGAAAAAGAAAAAGAGGGGCACCTGGGTGGCTCAGTGAGTTAAAGCCTCTGCCTTTGGCTCGGATCATGATACCAGGGTCCTGGGATGGAGCCCTGCATTAGGCTCTCTGCTCAGCAGGGAGCCTGCTTCCTCCTCTCTCTCTCTGCCTGCCTCTCTGCCTACTTGTGATCTCTATCTGTCAAATAAATAAATAAAATCTTTTAAAAAAATGAAATCTTGCCATTTGCAAGGATGTGGATGGAACTAGAAGGTATTATGTTAACCGAAATAATCAGAGACAGATAGTTATCATATGACCTCACGCGTAATGTGGAATGTAAGAAATAAAACAGAGGAGCATAGGGGAAGAGAGGCAAAAATAAAACAAGATGAAATCAGAGAGAGAGACAAACCATAAGAGACTCTTTAGGAAACAAACTGAGGGTTGCTGGAGGAGAGGTTGGTGGAGAATGGGGTAACTGGGTGATGGACATTAAGGAAGGCATGTGATATAATAAGCAATGGGTATTATATACAACTGATGAATCACTGGCCTCTACCTCTGAAACCAATAATACATTATATGTTAATTAACTGAATTTAAATTAAAAAAATCAATAAAAAGAGATTAGGACACAGACATGCAGAGAGGGAAGACCATGTGAAGACACAAGGAGAGAGATGCATCCACAAGCCAAGGAGAAAGCCTAAGAAGAAATCAACCCTGCTGACAATTTAACCTGAGATTTCTAGCCTCAGAATTGTAAGAGATTAAATTTCCATTATTTTTAAGCTACCCAATCTGTGACACTTTGTTATGGCAGCCCTAGCAAACTAATCATATACAGGTATACAATTATATATAGGTAAGATAATTGGTATAATTGAGAGGTAAGAAGAATGACACAAAAACATTTTTTGCCTTATTTAATTATTTAGAAACTAGATAAATTATTTAGATAATTTTAAAACCTAAAGGAAGCATACAGATCATGCTATAAAGAATATGAAATCACAAAAATGCAAAATCCATAAATTACTTGGGTTTGAGGACTATAGATGGTTGATCTTCTATACAAAGTTATAAATATAGAAATTTATCTACCACACAATTGTAAAAAAGTTTTTAAGGATCATAAGTAACACAATCTAAACTAACAAAAATATTTCATGCTTAGTAGTATTAATGACAAAAGTTTGATTCCAGGAAATTAACAAATCCTAAGGATAGTTGCCAGGAGGTAGCGAGTTGGGTGCACCAGTCACCAGGGAAGGTGGAATGTGAGAATGGAGCAGATGTCTAGCTGTTCCCTGGATGCTGAGCCAAAGAGTTCTTTGGCTGGATGCTGAGCCAAAGAGTTCTTTGGCTCTTGGACCTCTCTGAGTTAGGAAAAGGGAAGGTAGAAGGTCTGCCTGGCATCCCTAGATCATGGAAGAGGAAGGGCTAGAAGATTACAAATTGAGTCAGACTACGTGGAACCCAAAGCAGCCTAATACTTTGGAAAATTGATAATGGAAAGTCAAGAAGAGGTTCAGGACCTAAATGAAGACCACTATCTAGATCTAGTTATCAGGTTCACATCACAGTATCATTGCTATTTGGCAACCCTTGTTGGGCTTCAAAGTGCTTAAGAGAAGCTTAAATCAGAGTTTATCTTTTAAACCTACATTGGAAATCTACATTTCTGAAGGAACTCCCTCAAAAGAAGATTTCAATAAGCAAACAAATGACTAAAAATGAATGATAGCTGTATTGGAGACTCCTAACTTATTAGAAATCAAGAAACAGTGGGTCCAAAAAAACACGAAAAAAAACAAAACAAACAAACAAAAGAAACAGTGGGTCCTCCCCAATGGATTAGTAACTCTTTGAAAAGAAACCAAACTGTGATTGTTATATTTGTTGACTACTCTTCTTAAAATGCAAGGGGCTCATGTTTAACACTAGGTGATTTGCACCTCACCAAAATTTTAATATAAAATTATAAGTAGCACCAATTTCATTCAGTGTAAAACAATCACAGGATTTCTAACATTTGAGAAATGAAAGAAAAATATCTTGCCATTATTATGTTTGAGTTTTTCTGACACAGATTCTGAGAAAACTTGTTTTACATAAAGTCTACTGGCCCCTAGAGTATTCCATTTAAATTGTTACTCTATAAAATATAAATAAAAATTTTAAAAAAAGTAAAGCTAGAAATGACTCCTAAAAAGAATTACATGCCGATAAAAGAAAAAAGCTTCTGTTCATTATTTAAAACATGTCATATTAGACAAAATATCGCATGCTGATTTACAGTTGAATTATGAAAAGTGTTGTCAAATGTCCTCATAATTAGGGCACATTAGTATTTCTTCAGGCAGTGTAAAGGCATTGTTTGACTCCTAGTCTGTGTGTTTCAGCTAAAACAGAATGTACCAAACTGCAGGAGAAGCTGAGAGGCAACAAATGCAGAAAACATGATACTTCTCTCCACATGCTTTATCCATCATTTTCTCTGACTCAGTGTGACTGAAGAAAGCTGATGTCCATTTTTTGCTTTCATTCTGAATTCTGAGTTCCAAAACTGTCAATGATGATAGTGCATTGTGTACTTCGACTTCCTGATTTTTCATGTTAATATTGATGAGAAACTCTGAAGCGTTGTCTTGTGGGCTTAAAGATGGAGAGGGAAGAGTAAGGGTAGGCGACCCAATGGGAAGGTATTAGAATTACAAGGAAAGTTGTGTGATTGATTTTAGAACCTGTGGGTGGTGGAAGGTAAAATGTACATATACAACACGGACAAATAGATACCAAGTGTTGGAATCCACTTGGGGGAAAAGGAAAATTTGGGCACAACACGTAACTTTGAGAGGAGTGCAAATATATCATGAAGAAACTGATGTCATACACATTTCTCATCCAGTGGAAATGATCTTTAATAAGATAGCTATTGCCCTCAGCAGAAGTTGAAGCGTAAGCATGATTTCAGTTGCCATGTTTTTATACTCAATGAGAAATACATGACTGTTATTTCCAAACTATGGTTTGGATGTTTAAAAGGAGAGATAGTTTTACTTGGGCCTCACTCTTTTTTTTTTTAAGATTTAATTATTTGACAGAGAGACACATCAAGAGAAGGAACGCAAATAGAGGAAGTGGGAGAGGGAGAGGGAGAAGCAGGCTTCCTGCTGAACAGGGAGCCTGATTCGGGGTTTGATCCATGGGCCCTGGGATCATGACCAAGCGGAAGGCAGATGCTTAACAACTGAGGCACCCAGGAGCCCCCTGGGTCTCACTCTTAATCTGTGGGAAACAAAATGGATGAGTTGGAATCATCACTAACCGAATGCTGTATTTGCCACAAAATCTCTCAGCTGTACCTACCTACAGGGGGATGATAGGAAGATCAAATTCCCCATCCTCTCCCCACATTATAAGTCAATTAATCCATAGAAAAAAGAATGCAAATAAGTAGTCAAATAATATTTTATAAGACTGAAAGGATCTACAGAAATCTCAATTTATAAATTTCAATACTATATCTAAAATGTATCGCTGCATTGGCTTGTTAACTTAAAGGCATATCTTACCACTAAATTGTACTATAGTACATTAGAATGCAAATATATTTTCTATAAATTAACTTTCATATTTACAAAAAATATGTGAAATGTGTAAATATTCCCAACGTAGTTACTTTTAATAGAAGCCTAGTTTCTGCTTGTCAAGCAGAAACTAGGGGAGATATGCACCATTATTTTTTACTTTTTTACTTTTAACTTCTTTACTTTTAACTTCTATGCTCTTTTCAGCTGAATACAATGATATCTGATTTTTTTTTAAAATGAAGGCTGCTTAATATTTTGAGGATAGCTTTTCTCCTCCTAGTACATACAGGTATCCCCACCACCAGCACAACAGACATAGCATAACCCAAAGACAAGAGGCTGCATATGTACTTTTTAAGTATGTGATTGTGTGTTATCTCACAATGTGGAGGTAAATGTAACTGTTTTAATTTGATTTTCCACGGATTTTTCCCAGAGACAAAGTGCTTTTCTTGACAATTCTTTATTTTTATTATATAAAGATTAAATACATTTCTAGATTTTGTGTCAGTCTCTCTTTACCTTTTTTAAGCTTTATTAGAGAAGGTCAACTGTTCTGGAAAGAGTAAGTCTGGGATGTTGTTAAGATTGTTTCTGAGCCTTCAAAGTTGGGTGTAAGGCCATGGGCTAATGAGAACTGACCCAGATAACGCTACCTGCTAAGTGTCTCTACAGCCAGCTAGCTGTCTTTCCACTTGAAATTTCAACATCTTTAATATTGCTTAATTAAGAGCTGATGTTTGACTATGTTTAGTGGGTTAATTCTAGTTTTATATTCTGATATTGCAATTTATCCTGTTATCAGCTTTCTATGTATCTGTAGCACTGAATAAGAAATAAAACTAGATTTTTCTTATATTTTTAGGCTATATTTTAAGCCTGTGCTCAACTATACTCAGCTCATAAAGAAGAATACACATTACTACTTAGCCAAATGCATTCTATTCTTTCCAAATAGAAAGAAGTAGATAAAACTGCATTTTGCAGGTATTTTGATGGTTCTAATCATAGATTAGAGATAATTTAAGGCCTGGAGTAAAACATGTTTCATTTGTATTTCAAGTCCTAATCCTCAGTTACAAGCACAAAACTGCAAAAGAAATTCCTAATCAGATTTCTAACATAATATTTCAGATATAGTGACAAGAAACAAATACATTTCTTGAATTAGTTATTGAACCTTCAGAATTTCCAACAGAAAATACAAACTCTCTGCTTTCAAAAATATTAATTTTAGATCTGAAAAATGATATGGGACTACAAACACCTTCAGAAGTAACCTCATAAGATAAGCATTCATATTCATGTCTTTTTTTTTTAATATTTTATTTATTTGGCAGAGAGAAATCACAACTAGGCAGAGAAGCAGGCAGAGAGAGAGGAGGAAGCAGGCTCCCTGCGGAGCAGAGAGCCCGATGCGGGGCTCGATCCCAGAACCCTGAGATCATGACCTGAGCTGAAGGCAGAGGCTTTAACCCACTGAGCCACCCAGGTGCCCCTCATATTCATGTCTTTTAAAATATTTGTTTTTACATAGCTATCCAGTTTCTCTTTGTGCCCATTCTAATTATTTTACAAAAGAAAATAATATTTTTAATATTATATAAATAATACATATATATTTATAACATTTCACAGTTGATCTCTAGAAAAGTCCTCAGTAGCAATAGGTATATATCTCAGAGAGACTTCCACATTTGCAAAGGTATTAAATGTGCTGGTTCGCTAAGGCTGCCACAGAAAAATACCACAGAGTGAGTGGCTTAAACAACAGAAATTTATTTTCTTACAGTTTTGGAGGCTTTGAGTCGAAGATCAATAGGTCAGCAGGGATGGTTTCCCTTGAAGCCTCTCTTTGGCTCTTCACATAGTTTTTCCACTGTGCATGTGCATCCCTGATGCCTCTTTGTGGGTCCAAATTTCCTCCTCTTACAAGAATGCCAGTCAGATTGGTGGGCCCACCCTAATGGCCTATTTTTACTTAATCACCTCTTTAAAGGCCCTGATTCCACAATCAGTCACTTTTGATGTTTCAACTTTGAAGTATGACTTTTGGGGAACACAATTCAGCCCACAATAGTAAGTGACAGAACAAGAACACAAATGTAGATTTGGATTTGAAGGTCTCTTGTCTCTATGTGCGTGCCTGTGTGTGTATGTGTGCATGTGTGTGTGTGGTATGTTAAAGAAAGTCCATCACAGTCTCTTTATGACAGCAAACATTTTATATTCTTCATGGAGAACAGCTGACCATGAATGGAAATGAGGTAATATGAGCCAGAGTATCCCAGCTTTGAGAATGTTAAGTAGGAGAATGTAATGCAAAATAGCAAGGGATTCTGAGAAGATAGTAACAACAGTGTTATGGTTTTAGAATCTCCTGAAATTTTCCCGGAAGTACAGGTAGAACAACTATAACAGCACAGTCAAAACCTGACACACATCTGTAACAAAAGTAAATGATAAACTATCCACAGAAACTACCAAAATTGGAGCAGGCAGGTACAAACTACCGACAGTTCCAAGACCCACAGATCACTAGCATCTATATGAGGGAAAGCAGGGTGGGAGGGAAAAGGCAACCAGAGGTCTGATGGGTTTGTGAAATAAGAACCTCAAAACCACAAGGAGTCCTTATGGAAAAGTGCAGCAGGTCAACATGAGCACAGCAGCCAAAACTGTAAGGAGGATCACAACAAAACCTGGAGTTATTGGAGCGCTCTGGACTCTGCAAACACTTAAAACTTACACTGACAAGAGCTAACACTGATGAGAAACTGCTGGGAGTATAAACCAAATTGAAGAAGAAAGGATCAATAGGAATAATAAAGAAAAGTGAGGGTACAAATAAAAGTGGGGATACACGCCAAAAGCACCATCCATGAAAAAGTTGGATTTCATTAAAATTAAGAATGTCTGCTGTGTAAAATATACTAGTAAGAGAATGAGAAGATAAATCACAGACTGGGAGAAAATATTTGCAACACAGATATCTGATAAAGGACTGGTATCCAAAATATTCAAAGATCTCTTAAGCTCTCTAAGAAAATGAACCACTCAACTAAA
The DNA here is from genome assembly GCF_922984935.1 of Meles meles. Lineage (NCBI taxonomy): Eukaryota > Metazoa > Chordata > Mammalia > Carnivora > Mustelidae > Meles > Meles meles. Next base: position 23,156,389 of record NC_060069.1, on the reverse strand, counting down.
AGATAGGCAAAAGACCCGAGTAGACATATGGCAAAGAAGGTACACATATGGCAAATAAGAATATTAAAAGATGTTCCACATCATATGTCATCTGGGAAATGCAAATTAAAACAACCATGTATGTTCATGAAAATACACAGAGGAAATACTAAGTGAAAGAAGCCAATCTGAAAGGTTACATATTGTGATTACAATACAGCATTCTGGAAAAGGCAAAACTGTGGACGTATAAAGATGCCCAGTTGCCAGGGGGTGGTGGGAGGGATGAATCGGTGAAGCAGAGGAGATTTTTAGGCCAGTGAAACTATTCTGTATGATAGACATTATAATGGTGAATACATGGCATTATACATTTGTCAAAAACCTATAAAATGTGCAGCACAAAGAGTGAATCCTAATGACTCACTATGGATTTTGGTCGAAAATAATGGGTAAATACTGGTTCAGAGATTGTAACAAATGTGCCACACTGATTTGGGATGTTGATGGTATATGAGATTGTATGGCACAGGGGAAACCTTGCACTTTTCCATTCGGTTTTGCTGCAAACTTAAAACTTCTGTAGAAAATAAGGTTTGTTCAAATACGAAAATAATTTAATTTTAAAATTTAAAAAGTAAAATTAGGGAAGATAAAAACTAGGAAATCTCAGACACCAAGTTCATATTTTTGATGCTCTGAGAAAATAATAGAAGAAAGGGCCCTGGGTACATGATTTAGACAAAAAAGCTAAAGCAAATCTATTCTGCAGATTCCAGTTCTGGACAAGTTGAGGTAGACTCAATTCTCTATATTCTTCCCACTAAGTACACCAAAAATTCCTAAGTATTATACCTTAAATAAACATAAGAAGATTCTAAAGGATGAAGAAAAGATAAACCAGAGAAGGGCCTGAGGACCTGAAGAGTGACATGGCAGGCAGGGAGTTACCTGAGTTTATTTTTGCCTCCTATATCCTAAACTGGGTGCTAAAGAAGTCAGCAACCCAGAGATACCAATGGGTGCAAAGGAACAAAAGTCCATATGAAGCCTGATCTTTTTAGTCAAAGGACCAGGATAGGGGCAACCTAGCAAGACAGAAAACTTTAAAGCAATAGCTACTTTTCCCCAGCCAAATACCCTGGCAATTTCTACAGATCCCATCTCCATCCTTAACAAAGGGCAAGTGTTGAGCCTGGATTTCAACGCACTCAGTAGTAATAAAGTTCCCACTGCATCCCCACTCAGATGGTGGTGGAGGAGGACTACTGGGAAACTGGAATTTTTATCACCTTCCAGAATTAACATGGTTCTCCCCGCCATGGTATCAGTGGAGGTGAGAATAAGGTACCCCTACCTTTCCCAGCCAAGTTGGTGAGTGAGAAGCTGTAACTCTAATCCCTTCCCGGCAGTAATGAGGCATCCCACCCTTTCCACAGAGTAAGTGGACGCTGACTAGAAAACCTAGACTTCCACTCCCAACCTGGCAGTAACAAAGAGGTTCTCTCATATCTCTCTAGTGCAGTAGTAGGGGCAGCCTGCTAAAAAGATTTAAATAAGATCCAAAATTAAAAAAAAAAAAAAAAGAAAATATAACAAATAAATAGAAGGTATATAGAGAGAACCAAATGGAAATGTTACACCTGAAAATATAAGAACTAAAACAAGAAGCTCAATGGATATTTACAACAGCAGAATGAATATTAAAGAGGCAAGAATCAGTGACCTTAAAACAGAAATGATCCAATCTGAACAACAGAGAGAAAACAGACTGAAAAAACCTCTTCTTAAGGAACAGAATTCATTTCATATGAAAGTACAAAAGAGACTCAGCGGATGTCCTCCAAAGCAGCTTCTACCTCCAAAGCAGCTTCTACTCTGCAAGCAACCCCACTACTCTGCAAGTGACTGGAGCCACTCAAAAATGACTTCTTCCTTGGAAGAGGGGAAAATAACCACACACACTAGTTGCACGCATAGTCCCAGTAGCCAAAATTTATAGCTGGCAGCACAGAGAAAATGTCCTGTTGATCAGTCCAACTACAGCCTCCCTGGGGCAGACTGGGGACAGACATCTGGTCTGATTGCTGTCGCCACCCAACTAGAAGCCCAGCAGCTCCAGACTGACCCCTTAATGGCACAAGGATGAAACTCTGCCGCTAGTGTACCCACAACAAGCAAAGTGGGCCATTGCAGCCAACTGGACTAAAGACAAACACAGCTCAGCCATATTAGTAGGGTGCAAGCAACCCATACAGGACACACCCCTGGATCTGAGAAAGAGGGAGCGTTGCACTATGGGCCACCACAGGACCTCTTTTTCATAAGACCACGACTTTCAAGATCAGGAGACATAGCTGACTTTTCTAATACAGAGAAATAAAGAGAGACAAAATGAAGAGGAAGAGGAATATGTCACAAAGGAAAGAACAAGCAAAACCATAGCAAAACAGCTAGATGAAACAGAGATAAGTAATATGCATGATAAAGAATTCAAAGTAATGGTCATAAATATACTCTTTGGGCAATAGATTTAAATTAGAGCTCAGTAACAATAAGATATTTAGAAATCCCCAAATATCAGGTGAAAGTATACTTCTAACAGATCATCTGGAAAGAAGACATCACACAGATAATTATTAAATGCTTGAAACTGAATGGTAATAAAACACAATATACCAAAATTTGTGGGATATAGCTAATGCTGTCCTTAAAGAGAAATTTTTAGCTGTAATTGCCTACATCAAGAGGAAAAAAGATTTAAATCAGCTACTTAAAGTTTCCAACCCAAGAAACAAAAAAAAAGAATTAGACCCCAAAATGTCAGGGAAATAATAATGAGACCAGGAAACAAATTAAAAAATTAGACAAACAGTAGAAAAAAAGTTGATTCTTTGAAAAGTTTTAAAAATTCATCAACTTAGCAAGACCATAACTTAATAGTTTATTTTGAAATAACAACAACAACTTTACCTTGGCCAATTCTGTAATTTGACCAAAACCAGGCTTCCAAGAGGGAGCTGTGAATAGACAATCTTAAATCCACTTTCATGAAGCTGAGACTCTTCAGGGAAGTCTTCTTCAGAAACAGAGCAGTTATTGTATCTTGAATCAGCGTTCATGAAGCAGTACCATGGTTTATTGTGGTCAACTCTGGCTGCATCCTCACTTGACAACAATCTCCATTTCAAACAGCTTTCACTCTCACATTGAACCCATACTTTGTTTACATACATACTGTTTTCTGCTGCGGGATCCATTGCAGTGTTACAATATTCTACTATTATCTTACTATCCAATTTTTCTTTTTCCATAAATGCATTTAATCTGGAAAACAAATAAGAAAAGAATAAAGATTCAAGGATATAAGGAAAGTTCAAACCAAAATCAGAGAAAGAGCTCTGTGATACCTTCTTTGCCCACATCTTCTCTCTCCCATAAAGACTATACATTTTGAACAATTTGTTCCCACCTACCCAGAAACAAAGGAACAAAATAGAAGCATCACTCTAGGCATAAAATGCTCCAAAGTTAAAAATTTTAATAACAAAAATAAAAATAAGAATGACCATTTTTACAGAGAAAACTGAAGCTAAGAAAAGTAATTTGTTTGAGGTCCCAGAGCTAGTATATGGTAGAGTCAGTATTTAAATGCAGTAAGTTTGGTTCCAAATTCTGTGATCTTATCCGCTAAGTTTACCGTCATATATATATATGTATATATACAATCATATATGACATTTACTGTCATATATAGATGACATACATATGATGTATTATATGTACACATATGATATATATGATATATATATAAATATGATATATATTTATCTATCTATCTATCTATATATATATGAAATGACTTGATGACCCCTTTCTTTTTCTAATTGAGGAAAATCAAATGTAACAAATATTCACCATATGAACATTTGAAATCTACCTTTAAAAACTAATCTTTTGGGGCACCTGGGTGGCTCAGTGGGTTAAGCCTCTGCCTTCGGCTCAGGTCATGATCTCAGGGTCCTGGTATCAAGCCCCACATCCGGCTCCCTGCTCAGCAGGAACCCTGCTTCCCCCTCTCTCTCCGCCTGCCTCTCTGCCTACTTGTGATCTCTCTCTGTCAAATAAATAAATAAAAAATCTTAAAAAAATATATAAAAACTAATCTTTTGCTTATATAATATTGCTTTTAATCCATTAATTCAAGCAGTTTGAAAAAGCATTTCTCAGAATTTATTACAAAAATTTTAAACATATAAAACATTAGAATTGTATGATTAAGCTCCCAACTTCTAGCTTCAATAATAACTGTGTGTATACTACAAAATAATAAAACCAAAATAAAAGTAATTAACAACTTATTTTGCAATATTTTAAAGAATGACTTCACAAGTTAGCAAAACACTACTATCCAAGTGTAAGCACCATTTCAAGAAGCTCTCAATTCATGAGTTAATCATTTATTTAGAAACTCATTCACCAAATTCCAGGGTCACCACAAATTGCTTGAGAAATTTGCCAGTTTATGCCAATAGCCATAGCTCACAACTTTTTTTACCTGTTAATACTACTTATATGAATGTATCCACAGAAAATGAACTTCAAAGAAACTATCCTGTATATACAAAGACCCAACAATATTCACTGAGACACTATTTATCATAACAAGAGTGGACAAATCTAAAAACACAGAGAACTGAATCTATTAAAAGAGAAATAAAATTTTGCTAATAATATTCATGTAAAATTTCTGGTTAATTATATAACTGGTGAGGAAATTTATGAGAAGCAAGGCTGCAATTCAGATTGCATTTGAAATGACTAGTCCTTTCCTCAATTCTCTGGGCCACTGGACAGTAGCACAAGTTGTTGAGTTCGGAAACTGGAGCCAAATTATTTGTGAGCTCCGGCTCTACTGTTCACCAGTTGTCCTTGGGCAAGACATTATTTTGCATTTCACTTCACATTAGGTGTAAATATGTGTGTGTAGCAGTTTTGTTTATTTTCAATCCTTATGCCGTCTTTTATTATGCTGCCTAAGAGAGGGATAATATTGAATAGAAGCCAATGAAAGGAGACATCTTTTTCTAATTTCAAAGAGAATGATTCTACTATTGGAATATAAAGCCAAATATGTCTATTTTTTTTTTTTGATAGAGACCATTAAAAAGTTGCCAGAAAATTTTTCCCATCAATTACCAGTTTACTATGAGGATATTTTGTTAATCATGAACCTCTGTTGAATTTTATCTACTGCTTTTCTGTATGTGTTGAGGTAAACATAAAGATTGTTTAAGTCTATTAATTGGGTATGTTATAACAATGAATATATTAATGATAAATCATACTTGCATTCTAGGTAAACCTTACATGATTAAGCGTTATGAGAAATTTTAAACATATATTGCTGTATTTAGCTTATTAATAGTTATTTAAGATTACATATATATTTATTTATAGATAAGATTGGTCTAATAATTTCAATTCTCTTTTTTGCCTTTGTCTGGTTTTCATATCAAGATTAAAATAGCCTCGTAAAACGAAGAACAGCGTGTCTCCTTTTTTTTTTGGAAAGTTTGCCTAAGGGGGGAATTCCCAATTCTGTCTTACATTTAAGAATACCGTTGTATCTACTATGTCATTATGTTTCTCTCCTTCACTCTGAAATTTATTTGTATCTTCTTTTTCCTCATTTATCTTGTCAGTACTTTTTAAACACAAACAGAATTTGAGTCTTCCCATTTATTTTTTAGAATTCTATTTAATTAATAGCTGCACTTTATTCTTTCCTTCCTCTTCTCTCTTAGGCATTCTCTGTTGATCTTATCTTTCTTGTCTTGAGTTGGTGCTTGGTTAGTTTATTTTCAGTCTTTTTAAAATTAATTTTAGGGGCACCTGGGTGGTTCAGTGGGTTAAAGCCTCTGCCTTCAGCTCAGGTCATGATCCCAGGGCCCTGGAATCGAGCCCCGCATTGGGCTCTCTGCTCAGCGGGGAGTCTGCTTCCTCCTCTCTCTCTGCCTGCCTCTCTGCCTACTTGTGATCTCTGCCTGTCAAATAAATAAATAAATCTTTTAAAAAAATTTTATTTTCTTGTGGTAAAAACACTTAATATAAGGTCTATCCTCATAACAAGTTTTTAAGTGTATAATACAATATTGTTGACCTTAGGTACAATATCATATAGCAGATCTGTATAACTTATTCATCTTGCTTAATTAGAACTTCATGCCTGCTGATTCATAACTTCCCATCTCCCCTTGAGTCCCACTCACCGATTCTAGGAATTTGAATATTTTAGATACCACATATAAATAGATTCATCCAGTATTTGTCTTTCTGTAACTGGCTCATTTCACTTAGCATAATGGCCCCAACTTGATCCATATCCAATATTTTGCAGACCTTGGAAGGCTCAGTAATATTCCCTTGTAGGCTTTCTTCATCCATCCATCAACAGAAACTTAAGTTGTTTCCATATCTTGGTTATTGTGAATAGTGCTGTTATGAACATGGGAGGGCTAATTTGTCTTTGTGATCTTGATTTCAGTTCTCTTGGAACAATACCCAGAAGTGAGATTGCTGGATCCTGTGGTAGTTCTATTTTTTATTTTTTGAGGAATCCCCCATACTGTTTTTTATAGCAGCTGTATCTCATTTTGCATTCCTACCAGCTGTGTACAAGATTCCAATTTCTCCATATTCCCGCCAACATTTCTTATTCTTTTTTTGATAATAGCCATCTTAAACAGGTTTGAGGTGATGAATAATTTTGGTTTTTATTTGTATTTCTGTGATGATTATTGATGTTGAGGATATTTTCATATATCTGATGGCCATATTTATGTCTTCTTTGGAAAAATGTCTACTCAGGTCCTTTGCTTAAATCCTGATTATTACTATTATTTCTATTAGTTGTAAGATTTCTTTTCATATCCTGGCTTTAAGTCCTTATAGAGTATATATTTTGCAAATGTTTCATCCCATTCTATAAGTTGCCTTTTAAATTTGTTGATGGTTTCCTTTGTTGTGCAGAAATATTTAGTTCTATATAATCTTACCTATTTGGTTTTGGTGTCAGATCCAAAAAAATCACTGACAAGACTAATCTCAATGAGCTTTTCCTCTATGTTTTCTTTAAGAGTTTTACAGTTTCAGGTCCTTAATTTGAATCTTTAGTCCTTTTGAGTTGATTTTTGTGTATGCTATGAGATAAGGATCCAGTTTTATTCTTTTGCATATGACAGTCCAATTTTCTAATACCATTTATTGAAGATGCTATCTTTTCCCTATTGTATATTCTTGATGACTTTGTCAAAAATTAGTTGACTGTATATATGTGGGTTTATTTCTGGGTTCTTTATTCTCTTCCATTGATCTGTGTGTTTTATGCCAATACCATATTATTTTGATTACTATAGATTTGAAATACAGTTTGAAATGAGGAGGTAAAATGCCTGCAACTTTGCACTTCTTGCTCAAAATTGCTTTAGTGATTTGGGGTCTTCTATGATTCCATATGAATTTTATGCCTACTTTTTTCTATTTCCGTAAAAAAATGCCATTTGAATTTTGATAAAGATTGAATTGAATGTGTGGATCACTTTGTGTACCAGGGATATTTTAAGAATATTAATTCTTTCAATCCATGAACATGAGATATCTTGCCATTTATCTATGTCTTTTTCAGTTTCTTCCAGAAATGTTCTGTAATTTCCATTGTACAGATCTTTTACCTCCTTTATTTATTCTTACACATTTTATTCCTTCTGATGTAATTAGAAATGGGATTGTTAATTTCTTTTTCAGATAGTTTGTTATTAGTGCATAGAAATGCAATCAGATTTTGATTTTGTAGCCTGCAACTTTACCAAGTTCATTGGAGTCTTTAGGATTTTCTATTAATATGTTCTGCAAACAAAGACAATTTTATTTTTTCCTTTCTGATATGGATGCCTTTTATTTCTTTTTCTTGCCTAATTGCACTGGCTAGGGTTCCCAGTACTAAGTTGAATAGAAGTGATGAGAGCGGACACCTTTGTCTTGTCCCTGATCATAGTATGTTAGTTGTAAACTTGTTATATAAGACCTTTTATTTTTTTGAGATACATTCTTTCTATACCTCATTTATTGAGAGTTATATCAAAGATTGTTAAATTTTGTAAAATGCTTTCTCTGCATCTACTGAGATGATAATATGATTATTTTCTCATTATGGCATGTTTCCTGATTTGAATATGTTGAACTACCTATGGATAAATCTAACTTGATCATGGTGTATAATCCTTTCAATATACTGTTGAATACTGCTTAGTATTATTTTGTTGAGAACTTTTGAAAATATGTTCATCAGGGATACTTGCTTATAATTTTTTTTCTTTTTTTTAAAGAGATTTTATTTATTAATTTGATTCAGAGAGGAGAGCAAGAGCAAAAGCAGGGGAGTGACAGGCAGAGGGAAAGGGAAGTAGAGGGAGAAGGAGAAGCAGACATCCTGCTGAGCAGGGAGCCCAATGTGGGACTCGATTCCAGGACCTTGGATCATAATGTGAGCTGAAGGCAGATGCTTAACCAACTGAGCCACCCAGGCGCCCTATAATTTTCTTTTTTTTATAATGTCCTTACCTGGCTTTGGTATCAGGGTAACGCTGTCCTTGTAAAATGAGTCTGGAAGTGTTCCTTACTCTTCAATTGTTTTGGAAGAGTTTAAGGATTGCCACTAATTCTTTAAATGTTTGGAAGAATTCACCAGTGAAGCCATCTGTTATTAGCCTTTTCTTTGTTGAAAGATTTTTGAACACTGATTCAATTGCCTTGCATGTTATTAGTCTGTTCAAATATTCTATTTTTTTCTGTAATTTGTTCTTTATAGATTGTGTCTTTCTAGGAATTTATCTATCCTAAGTTGTCTGATTTGTTGGCATATAATTGTCCGTATAGTCTCTCATGGGCATTTGTATTTTGGGGGCATTATTTGTAACCTCTCTTTCATTTCTAATTTTGAGTTTTCTTTCTTTTTCTCTGTTAGGCAATTTTATCTTTTAAAAAAACCAACTTGTATTTTAATTGATCTTTTCTATTATCTCTCTAGGCTCTATTCATTTATTTCTTCTCTGATTTTTGTTATTTCTTCCCTCTACTAATTCAGGTTTAGTTGTTCTTCCTTTCCTAGTTCCATGTGGTGTAAAGCTAGGTTGTTTGAGATCTCGGTTTTTTTGATGTAGACATTTATCACTATAAACTTCCCTCTTAGAGTTGCTTTTACTGCATCCCATAATTTTAGTGTGTTGATTTGTCTCAGATACTTTTATATTTCTTCTTTAATATCTTCTTTGACATTCAGAAGGATATCGTTTAATCTCCACATATTTGTGAATTTTCCAGTTTTTCTTGTTACTGATTTCTAGTTTCATGTAATTGTGATCAGCAAAGATAACTGATGTGATTTTAACCTTTTCATATTTGTTAAGACTTGTTTTGTGGCCTAATATATTATTTATCCTACAGAGCATTCTATGTGTATTCTGCCACTGTTGGAATGTTCTGCACATATATTAGATATTTTTGGTCTGAAGTGTAGTTTAAGTCTAGTGTTTCCCTGATATTCTGTCTGGATGATCTATCTACTGTTCAAAGTGAGATACTGAAGTTCCCTATTATTATTTTACTATTTTTATCTCTTCCTTCTGATTTTCTAATGTTTGTTCTATATATTTAGATGCTCCAATATTGGGTGCCTAATTTTTTTTTTTTTTTTTTTGAGAGAGAGAGAACATGTGTTTTGGGGGAAGGGGGCAGAGGTGAGAAATACCACAACTCAGAGTGTTTCACAGAGGTGCTCTTAAGCTATATAGTTAGCTTTACCATACTGCAATATATTTGAGTTATAATTAACTAGTTCAACAGGTTTATAGATTATGTTATCTAGATTAAATTATTCCTCAGAAAACTTGTATTTCTAAAAGGAAACAGCATATTGAAGAGAACATTAATATTGCAAATAATTAATGTGTAAGAGATAGAAAGAAAAGTGAAAAATGATTGCTATCTATCACTGAACTGCCTAGGATTTTGTCCATCTTGCAACTATTGGTCTGCTATAATGGAGAAAGTACTCTAAGTTTATGGTACCATTTCAATAGAAAGCTTAGGAAAATCCATTATGATAGCCTATTATAAAATGTTAAGGGGATTAAAAGATTACTTTTAAATGGTAGATAAAATTTTCAGATTTTCTTAGAAAGTTGGGTCTCACAGTGGATAATATTGAGAAGATAAATTAACACTAAGGAAATGTCATTATTACTTAAAAGACAGTGATACTCACTTTCAATTGCATCTAACTTAAACCTCTGGTATTTCAGATTTGACACAGTTTATCCAGGCTAATAGAATTTATAATACAGATTACAAAACACTTATTCTTTTGAAACCAGATTCTCATGATCTCTATTACCTCCTCTCCAACACTTTGCTGGTTTTCAAAATTAGTAGCACGGGGGCACCTGGGTGGCTCAGTGGGTTAAGCCTCTGTCTTCCACTCAGGTCATGATCTCAGGGTCCTGGGATTGAGTCCCGCATCGGGCTCTCTGCTCAGCAGGGAACCTGCTTCCTCCTCTCTCTCTCTGCCTGCCTCTCTGCCTACTTGTGATCTCTGTCAAATAAATAAATAAAATCTTAAAAAAAAATTAGTAGCACATACAGAAGATGCAAATGAAGCAGGAAAAGACAATGTGGTCTAGAAACCTCTAGTCTTTTTTTTTTTCTTTTTTAAAGATTTTATTTATTTATTTGGGAGAGAGGGAATGTGCACATGCACACGCAGGCACACGCACACACACACAGAGTTGCAGGGGAGGGGCAGAGGGAGAGGGAGAAGCAGGCTCCCCACTGAGCAAGGCCCTGGAATCATGGTCCTCGGGATCATGACCTGAGTCAGAGATAGATGTTTAACTGATTGACTCACTGAAACACCCCTGGAAACTTCTAGAGTCTTTAAATGGGTCCCCATAAAATTATGCCCAAGTAGTTCACACTATAAAGATATTGGCAAATGCAAAGCTATGCAAAGCATTAACACTTGCTCTACATGATTTCTTTTTAATTTTTGATTCCATGACTTAGCTAACGTTGAACCACAGAAATCAGAAGAAAATTTTAAAAATAAATTGGAGGAGCACCTAGGTGGCTCAGTCATTAAGCATCTGCCTTTGGCTCAGGTCATGATCCCAGGGTCCTGGGATCGAGTCCTGAATCAGGCTCCCTGCTCTGTGGGAAGCCTGCTTCTCCCTCTCTCACTCCCTCTGCTGTGTTCCCTCTCTCGCTGTTCTCTGTCAAATAAATAAATAAATAAATAAATTTGAAAACAAAACAAAAAAAAAACATAGAACAGCCATCCAAAATAATACACCCTTAAGTTCAGGCTGTTTATTATTTATTTTTTCATTCAAGGTAATAGTTATGAATGGTCACAGATACTCAATTTTCTTGTCCGATAGCTCTACCACTTTTTATTAGACAAATGACTTAACCACTCTAAAATATTTGGTCCCTTATCTGGGGATGTTAAGAGTACTATTAGCCTATTTTGAGCTCCTGGTACAGTATATTACACACTTGATAATAAATATTTGTTAAATAAATGATTGACTTCGAACATAAATTCAAACAGGTAGTGAGTTTCTACTAGATGTCAGGCATGGATTTCAGGACTATGAACAAAAGATGAACAAGAAACAATTTCTCCTTTTGAGTTCAGACAGAGAAAGAGATAAAATTAAGTTCCATAAAATACTGGACGAACGTAACAAAGGATGATACAGATAGGGGTTAGGTCCCAAAGGCTATAGATGGCCTTGCCCCATGGATTTGGACAGCCCCTAACCCTATGAATTTGCTTGAAGCAGCCCACACTAGCTCTTAATGGTTAAAGTCACATGGCTGTGGTTCTCTTAGACTGGAATTGCCCACAGGTGGCTCCTACTCATGAGGGCAGCCTCCCATAGCTCCACTGAGGAGTGCTGTAGTGGTAGCTCTTTCTCTGGGGTGACTCTACCTCTGCAGGGATTTTCTGCCTGGGTCATACACCAGGAAATCTAGGAGGAAATAGCCATCATCTCATGGCTTGTGCACTCTGTGCCCTGGCAGAGATGATGCATGAACAGTACCACTTAGACGCAGCAAAATCCACTGCCTATACTGTCTGGTGGGGTGACTACTGCAGCCTGTGCCATAAGAACTCACTGGAACCAAATCTGGGGCAATCGAGGAGCTTGGCACAAATGCAGGGAGGAAAAGTCCTTGAAGTAAGGCTAAGCAGTAGGTATTTGGGCTGCTATAACAAAGGTACCATAGACTAGGTGACTTAGGGATAACAGAAACTTGTTTCTCACAGTTCTGATAGCTGAAAAAGTCCAAGATCAAGGCTCCGGCAGATTCACTGTCTGATGAAAGCCCTTTCCTTGTTCACAGATGGCTGCTTTTTTGCAGTAAGCTCTCATGGTAGAAGATGTAAGGCATCTCTTGGGGTCTTTTTCAGAAGGGCATTAATTCCATTAATGAGCATTTCTACCCCCACAATTTATTTACCTCCCAAAGGCTCCACCTCCCAAAACCATCACATTTTGGGGAAAGACATTCAGTATATAGCAATAATCAAGTGTATGTTGGTTTTGGAAGTGGAAGGTTCCTAATGATAAGCAAGGGAGGATAGTGGCAGATGAATCTAAGATTTCTGGTTAGGGCAAATGAACAGTGGAGCTAATAATTGAATAGGTTTAATAATCAAATGCACAAACACAAGTTTGAGTTTTGGGGAATAGGAATAATACATTCTTTTTGGTCTTAAATGCCTATACGTCTACTAGATAGGTAACTTGAAGTATGGGTCTGTTTCTCTAGAGAAAAGTTCTAGAGTCACACAACAGGAAGCCAGAGTATCAACTACTTGCCAGAAATCCTAGGCATCTACTTATTTTTAAATGCCTGACCATCTGGCTTTTACCAAATATTTCTTTTAAAGGAGACCAGAGACTTTCTAATCACATAGTTGAAAGGATCTTTCTTTAGCTTTGATTTTTCACTAGTTCTTCTTTCTCCTCCTAGTCCCTAAATGTAGGCTTTTCTCAAAGTCTGTCTTTAAACTTCTCCTTCTATTCTCTTCCTTGAGGTGTTTACTCAAATAGCTTTGACACTCTCTCCTATGCAAATAGCTGCCAATTCTCCATCTCAAGTCTCACCTTCATACCTATATTCCAACTAATTTTGACACTGTCACCTGGATGCTCTTCAGGCACCCTGAACCTGGACCAAATCGAGTTTTCATTTCCTTCAGAAGTCTCTCTTCACCATTATTGCTACTTAGGCTTGAATTTCACCCAGGGCCAACTTTGAAACTGCCTACTTTCTCATCCCCTCTCTTTAAATACTTGTCATTTTGTTATAACTTAAAAATTTTAAAGGGTCTCTGTGTATGATCCCACCTTCTCAACCTTACTGACCTATAAACCCAGCTCAGTTCATTAACTCACTCAGATTCCTCTAAGAAGCCTACTAACCAGCTGGTCTATTTCTCTCTCACCCCACATTTATTCTTTTAACTCACTGATAATAGATTAATTTTAGAAACTCTTAATAACTGGTCCTCTTGCTAAAATACACACACACACATACACACACAGTTTTCCTTTGCTAATATAAGGTCTCCACTTTATATCTGAAATCTCCATAGTATAACTTTGTATTGTAGTGGTTAAGAGTATGGGTTTTATTACCTGTCAGACCTGAATTAAGATCTAAGAACATCAACTTAATCAACAACCTTGGAACATCATTTAATATCTTTTCATTTAAAAAGTGGGAATAATAATACTAGCACCTGCTGCATAGCATGTTTTTAAAGTTGAATAAAATAATGTATGTAGGGTATGTAGCAAGAAGCAGAGCACACTGTAGGTGCTCATTAAATGACTGCTAGCTAGTATTACTTTCTTCTATTAGTCTTTCAAACTGCATCAATTTACATTATCAAATAATTACCATTTTCCAAAAAAACCAAACGTGTCTGTCTCTATACCTTTGTTCATGTTATCCTCCTCATTCTACCTTAACCTTTAAATTGCTGACTTTCAGGCTCTACTTCAAATGCCATCTTTTTCAAGAAGTCTTTCTGGATATCCCCAAACAGCTGCAATTTCTTCCTGCTACGTTTTCTTTAACTTCTTATAGTTAGTATTCTGGTTCATATATAGTGTTAATCCATACTTTCCATCATTAAATTGTGAGCTGAGGGCAGACACATTATTTTTGTATCTCCAGCAGTGAAGGTGCTGAAGATGGAAATATTGTTTTCTGATCCACAAATGCCTAAATAATTAAAATGTAGGAATTTTTCTTATCATTTCTCTAATTTTTCTCAGTGTCATCTATATTGCTGTGGAACATTTAGAACTAGCCAATGGATGGGAAAAAGATCAATGAGTAATTTTTAATTTGTAACAATACATTAAACATACTACTGGTTAAACTAAATTTATTAAAGAGACCACCAAGGTCTGCAGAACCCCACTAAACAGTTCTAAACAACTTTATGCAGTATAATTACTATTATGGGTATTTGTAGCATTAAAGTAAAATTTATAAGCTAAAAAAAAAGAAAATAAGTCCATGTGGATTTTACATAAATTCTCCACAGATTTATGTATTCCATGAATGTTATTTTAGAATGTTGGTAGTAGAGTCTGAAAAAATTAAAAAATAGATCTACTGTTCTTGAATTGAAATATTACATAGTTCCATTGTTTAACAGAACAAAGGCCTTTAAGATGGACTATAGCCAATATGAATCCTTGTGAAGCATCCATTTTTATTACAATGTATATGTATCTTGTGACTGATGAAGCCCAGATGGCAAAATTACGACATATCCAAGGAGTTTGGAACAATATGAGAATTTAATGAGACAGTGTGAAAAATACATACAGAATAGGAATGAAGATAAATGACTGCTTATAAAAGAAATTGTTTTTATTGTTTGTATGTGAATGAGAAAAGTAATGATTGTTCTTCCAAATGAAAAAAGGTGTCATTATTCTTTTGTTCTCCAAAACTGCTGTTAGAGGAAGTGTTTCCATTTTTAACCATGGGTTACCCCAGATAATGCCACTCTTTTGGGTTGAAGAAAGGTAGTAGTATCAGTTTCAAGGTCTTTAGACTTCAGGCATTTTTGTATCATAATTTCAATTTTCAGCTTCCAAAGAGAATTTGAAGTAATAAGATAATTTTAATGTTATAGATGATAATTTCATAATATTCAAGAGGCAGTAGAAAAAGATCAGGATTTGGCATCAAAACTGTAGTTTCTAGGGCGCCTGGGTGGCTCAGTGGGTTAAGCCGCTGCCTTCGGCTCAGGTCATGATCTCGGGGTCCTGGGATCGAGTCCCACATAGGGCTCTCTGCTCAGCAGGGAGCCTGCTTCCCTCTCTCTCTCTCTCTGCCTGCCTCTCTATCTACTTGTGATCTCTCTCTGTCAAATAAATAAATAAAATCTTAAAAAAAAAACCTGTAGTTTCTAATCTTGGTTATGCAACTTTGTAACTCTGTAATCTCAAGAGGGGCTCAGTGTTCTTATATGTAATGTGGGAGAATAAGGCCAGATGATGCGTTAGTGTTTCTTGATTTATCCATTCTGGCTGTTCTTCCTCAAAAATCTTCTGCTCCCTCTATCAGATTATCAGCTTCTGTGCTTCATTCTTTTTAACCACGTATCAAGAGTCCCAAATTTCATCAGCCACCCTTTCATCACATCTGTGTTATTAAGTCTCGTCAGCTCTGAAGACCTGCTAAACCCTACTTGCTCTGGAGGTGCTGGTTTTCACGGTCTATTCTGTCTTCAGTTCATACATAATATCCGTTAACCTGGCAATCTGATTAGACTAAAAGCTACACTGATTGTCAATCATTAACACCCAGCACTCTTCATTACCTTTGATCCCCATCCAGGGTCTTCAGTCTCATGCATTGCATCATCTCTCATGAAAGATGCTTTTATCACTATCTTCCAGACAATTAAATGTAGCAAGTATGAATTCCCTTTGGCAAATGTTGATCCAGTTTGTCACTGTCCTTCCCACATAACCAGCTTAATAAGATATTAGCTCTGAAGTCACAAAGTCTAAGAGGAGTCCAGAGTCTACCAATTACTGATTCTATAACTTCGGGAAATTAACCTCTCATAATTTTATCTCTAAAATTATTACATCATAGAAAGGCTGTAAAGATAATTTTTTTAAAAAAGTTAAGTGAATGTAATAGATAACAGTAATAGATAAAAATGCTTTTGTACAAGGAACAGTCAAGTTTAGAATACTCTGACAGTTGGAATTTGTTTTTTATTTTTTATTCTTAGGAAGATTCCATGAAGAAAAAGAAAAACCAAAATATAGAGGAGGGAGGTGAGATCTATATTAAACAACAACAACAACAACCACCACAAAGAAACAGGGGCTCTACTGGAATGAATCTGAAGAAGCTGGTTATCAATTCAGCAAAATTCAAAACCACATAAATCTACAATTTTAAAATGGTAAGGAATATTGAAAATTGCCATACTCTACTAACAAAAGTATAAACTGGTTGAAACTCTGGAGTGAAATTTTGCAATATGTAACAAGAGACTTTAAAATGGACCCATATAGTAATGGTATTCCATCAAAGTTAAGTTGCTGACTTTGATAACTATGTTACGGTCATATAATAATAAAAATGATTCCTTGCTTTTGGAAACGCACATTTATGTATTAAGCGACAGAGAGGGCTCATGTATTTTGTGACTGGTACATCCCAGATGGTAAAATTACAACATATCCAAGGATTTCCAAGAGTAACTTACACTTTGAAAGACTGTATTCTTTGGTCTGTGTGGTCAACCCCTCTGGCACCAGCAAGCTGCATCAGGAATGCAAGCTGCCATCCCCACCTCTACCTGTGAGCTGGGAGATGCGGGACAGTGGGTGGGTAATGATAGTTTTATTTCTCAACTTGGCTGGGCCAGGGTACCCAGATGTTTGGTCAAATATTATTCTCACTCCATCCAGAAGTTTTATCCCACCACGGCTCCTTTCATATATGGAGAAAAGCTTAAGTAAACAGACAATTCATAACCTCAAATACATAGTTGAGGACTCAATCACAATAATCAAAGAGAAAAGCAAGTATGAAAGATAGAAAACAACCCTAACAAAAGGAAGAACTCATACCTATAAAATATAAGCTTAATAAAGTGAGGACAGCATTTTAAAATATTTAATAACTTCAGAAAGATATGGATGAATATTCATTTAAAAAAACCAACAGAATACCATGGAACTTTAAAATCTGACCACTAAAATTTTAAAAAATCAATCAATACACTGTCACGATGGTTAATACACTGCAAGACTGAACTAAGGATTTTTCCGAGAATGAAACCCAAACTTAAAAAAATGATGTATAAGAGAAATTTAATAAACTAGGAAAGAAGCAAGAAAAAAATAATAAAGAAAAAACCCAAAGAAATAATAGAGTTGGTCAATACAGACTTCCATTAAAAAAATTACCATAGGGGCACCTGGGTGGCTCAGATGGATAAGCCTCTGCCTTCAGCTCAGGTCATGATCCCAGGGTCCTCAGATTGAGTCCCACATCAGGCTCTCTGCTCAGCGAGGGGGCTGCTTCCCTTCCTCTCTCTCTGTCTGCTTCTCTGCCTACTTATGATCTCTGTCTGTCAAATTAAAAAAAAAAAATTACCATAGACTAGGTGACTTAAATTTTAAGAGACAGAAAGAGAGAGCAGTGGGGAGAGGCAGACAGAGAGAGAATCTAGGCATGGAGCCTGACACAGGACTCCATCTCAAGATCCTGAGACTATGACCCAAGCTGAAGTCAAGAGTCAGATATTTAACCAACTGTGCCACACAGGCACCTTTTATGTAACAGTCATAAACAATAGAAAACAAATTTATTTCTCATCGTTTTGCAGGCTATAAGTCTTTGGCTTGTAGATGGCTATCTTGTTCACTTTCTCCTGCAGTCTTTCTTCAGTGCGTGTGTAAAGAGAAGGAGAATGAGCTTTTTGGAGTCTCTTCTGACATGGATACTAATCCTAACAGATCAGGCTCTTACTATTAGGACCTCACCTAATCTTTATTACTTCCTAAGCAGCCCCATCCTCAAACACAGCCATGTTGGGGCTTAGAGTTCCAACATATGAATTTGGGGGTGCACACAAACTTAACTCAATAACAATCAATAAAACAAAAGCAGGTTCTTGAATAAGAGAAAATTCAGAAATAAATCATATTAGAAACATAACTAAAGAACCTTAAAAAAAATGTACAAGCTCCTAGAGTATACCTTGAATATTTTTAATTCAAAAGGAAATTTAAAAAGCCAGATAATGAGAGCATAAGAAAAGGAAAAACTATGCTAATTTCATTTAGGAAAGTAGTTTTAAAAATCCTGGCTAAGGGGTGCCTGGGTGGCTCAGTGGGTTAAGCATCTGCCTTTGGCTCAGGTCACGATCTCAGGGTTCTGGGATTGAGCCCCAGGTCAGGCTCTCGGCTCAGCGGGGAGCCTGCTTCCCCCTCTCTCTCTGCCTGCCTCTCTGTGTACTTGTGATCTCTGTCAAATAAATAAATAAAATCTTTAAAAAGAAATCCTAGCTAAAGCAGATCAGATCTATAAAGTAAATCACATGTGTTAGAATACTAAGGAAAAAAATATCCTGGCCAAATAGGCAATGGGAAGTAAAAGTTAGTTAGTTGCAAGAATGGTCCCTTGCAAGATGAGCTACCAAAAATGTGGCATCTTACAAAGCTCCACAGAAACTGGCTATAGCTCAGATCCTAAGGCAGTAAATACTGATCTGCCATAATGTTTGGACCCATTTTCCACCCCCAGTGGTACTCATGTCAGGGAAGGGGCTGGCGTTAACACGATAAATCATGTATACTGATGTGGCCCACTGGCATGGCAATCCTGCTAACTTTCAGCTTTTTTTTTTTTTAAGGATTTATTTATTTATATTAGAGAGAGAGTGTGCACACAAAAGAAGGAACAGAGGGATGGGAGAGAGAGAATCTCAAGCAGACTTCCGGCTGAGTGCAGAGACCAACGCGGGGCTTCAACTCACCACCCCGAGATCACGACCTGAACTGAAATCAAGAGTTGGATGTTCAACCAACTGAGCCACTCAGGTGCCCCTAACTTGCAGCCATCTTCTATTTATAACCAGAAGTCTTAGATTTCAGCTACGTTAGGACTTTTCATAAATCTTGAATGCCATGCTGTCAGGATAGTGCTGAAATCAAAGTTCTGCCACATCATATTACCACTGTATTCTGGTTCTTGATCATGCCAGGGGAAGAGCTGATGCTCTCTAATTACTCATTAAAAGTTCATATTCCAATGGTCAAGTTCCTACTAGTGGAATCTGTCACATGGCCCAAATAGATTCCTATGCTCTGCTTTACAGTGGAATGAGGCAATGGTGACTCACCACTGAGGTACTGACCCTATTCCTCTATGCTTTCCCTAGTAAATACTATTCCAGCAGGTCTGATATGTGTGTTGCTTGGCGGCCTGAATTGTTAATGATGACATGTCACATTACAGATTACACAAGATAAACTATATAATCATCATCTTATTTGCTGTCCCAAAGTATGTGAGAAATTCAACATTCATTAATAATTTTTCCAAAAAAAAATGAAGGTCCATCTCAATCTAGCACCATTTATAAAAATAAATTCCAGACTGACTAAACACTAATGTAAAAAATGATAAAATTACAAAATAGCATATATAATATTGAAGTATAAATGTATTTGTATATATGACACAAAAATCATTAAAAGATTGATAAACCTGAACCCACTGAGATGAAATCTTTTGTGGATTTAAAATTCAAAAAAATTAAACCATAAAATAAATTGAAAGGCAAGAAAGAGACAGAGATGAAATATTTCCAATATATAGACATATGGGCTAATATTTAGAAGGTATATTGTATGGAGTGAATGTCCTCAGGAGAAGAGCTTTAGAAAAGCAGGGAAGCTTCAAGATTACTTTTCTGTTTATACTGTTTTCTAAATTTTGTAAAAGACTAAATTTTTTTTAAACAAAAATTTTTTAAAGATTATTTATTTATTTGATAGACAGAGATCACAAGTAGGCAGAGAGGCAGGCAGAGAGAGAGAGGAGGAAGCAGGCTCCCTGCCCAGCAGAGAGCGGGATGTGGGGCTTGATCCCAGAACCCTGGGATCATGACCTGAGCCGAAGGCAGAGGCTTTAATCCACTGATCCACCCAGGTGCCCTGGAAACTAAATTTAATATGCTAGTATAAGCCTGATTATCACTACTCAACAATATAAAAAGTACAAAACAGATTCATGATTTTGAATATACTAATACAAAGTGTAGGACAACATACAGTATACTCCATGAACAAAGAGAGTTAGAAGGAGAAAAAGAAGACTGGTTGATCTAGTAATAAATACAGAAGTAGAGATAATCTATACTATAGTAGGTCCTATCCCACCAATATCAGCCAAAATGCACAAAATAAAATTCAAATATGACTCGGGAGAGACATGATAATGGCTAAGACCTTATAGTGTATCTCAAAGGCTACTGGAGAACTCATCCAACTCACCATGTAGTTTGTGTACAGGGTGGCATATGTGTAGGTTCTTCTGAAGGAAAGAAGTACAGAATTTTAATTTTAGATTAATAATTATAAAATTATAGGGTACCCATAAAAGTGGCTCACTGCTGCTATCATATGTACTCTCCAATTTTTAAAACTTCTTAAAGATAGACACTTTTTAAAAAAGTCTCTTTTACTTTAAAATAGTATTTTTTAGGGGTACCTTTACAAAGGTAAATACTTCACAAAGATCAACTGAATCTACAACTAAAACTGAATCGTGCAAGTTTTCAGTCAAATCACTGGTCACATAATACAAACAAAAGTCAACATGGTGAGCATTCTAAGAAATGAAACCCAAGCAGCATTAGCCTTTTTTTGCCATTTTGAAGACTTGTACATTTTCTTTTTCAGACAGAGTAACATATTAATAGAGTGTATTAGCTACTACATATTAATGTTTTGGTACTATTCATAGAGGACCTCTAAATTAGAAGATGCCAGTTTTCCCAAAGACAACTTTGGTTATGCTTTAGAAGTCTTAGATAAGTGAAACACCATATCAAATATTAACATACAGGGAAGAGACACAAGATACAACACAGACAGTCAAGTTACTTCTTTGTATGTTTAGGAATTACTTTCACCTTCAAGATATTTACACTAGGAAAGCGTAATGTGTCCTGATTAATATTTCAGTAGTAAAGATTTGAGTAATCTGAACCTTGGTAAAACCTTAATTCGAAACGTTAACAAATACTTCCAGTGCCAAGACTATTTTTATTTATATATACTTTTAAAATATTTTTATATATATATAATATATTACATATATTATATATACTTTATATATATTTAAATATACTTTATTTTATATATATAATATTTCCAATGCCAAGATGTATTATTACAAAATTTATTGTTATGAGGGAGAGAGCAAGTATAGCCAGTCATATTTGAAAAATGTCTCAACCACTGCTTCTCAATATAGAAGGACAGAATTACATAGGGGCTATCATACAATTAATCACACCTCTCTTCCCTGAAATTCCCTTAATTTCATTCATTAGAAGGAGATATAAAGACTTTATAGTGGCATATAGCTTTCTGATGAAACACTTGATATCTAAAATATTATGCATGTTTTTCTTTCAGTAAGCTAGTACTGGCTTCAGAGTTTGTGAAAATGGAGAAAAAAAAGACCAATTCAAAATCATTCCAGAAATTGTCTTTAAGCGTAAGTATCCAAGTCAAAAGCTGGAAAGCCACTGTTAAGGGCTGAACTATATCCGCCCCCCTCCAAATTTATATGTTAAAGTCCTAAATCACAATGCCTCAGAATGTAATTGTACTTGGAGATAGGGTCTTTAAAGAGGTCATTAATTTAAAATGAAGTCATTAGGGTGGGTCCTAATCCAACAGGACTGGTGCCCTTATCAAAAGAGGAAACTTGGACAGACACCTACAGAGGGAAGACAATGTGAAAACACAGAGAGAAGGTGTAGATAGTCACCTACAAGCCCAGAACGGAGGCCTGGAACAGGTAGAGGCCCGGAACAGGTCCTTACCTCAAGGATCTCCAAAGGACAACCCTCCTGACACCTTGATTTCAAACTTCTGGCCTCTAGAACTATGAGAAAATAAATTTCTGTTTTTTTAAGCTGCTCAGTCTGTTGTACTTTATTACGGCAGCCTTAGCGAACTAATAAGCCTTTCTAAAAACTAGGGTTTTTGTTCTCCATCTACATAAACCTTAGTCACCACTCCTCAGTGGAAATAGATAGAGGCTTTGATACCCTGCTTCTCCAGCTTCTCAGAAACTGCTTTCTTACTGCTGCAGCAAGGCTTCCATAGATGGGTGTCAAGGACTTCCTCAAAGTGCCTTTTATATTAAACCCACAACCTAGTTTCTGCCTTTTCTAACACATGAGATTACAAAAAAATAGAGGCGTGTTGTTAGAACCAGAAGCCATCTTTCTATCAAAGCCATCATCTGACTGATGATGCAACAGGGAGACTGAGCTGGAGAAGTCCTTGAGGCGGTACGGTGGGTAAAGAAAAATTTAGTTTAATCATATTATGAAGGACTTCCTCCTCTGCCACTGTCTGAAGAAACTTCATAAAAACTTAATTTTCAACACTTATTTATATTTATTTTTAAGTAGGTTCCATGCCAACACAGGGCTTGAACTCATGACCCTGAGATCAAGACCTGGGCTGAGATCAAGAGTCAGACACTTAACCAACTGATTCCACCCAGGCTCCCATTCAATGCTTTTAAAAATAAAATTTATATTTTTTTAGTGTGACATTGAGCTGGCCTTATTAGGACAGGAAGAAGAAAGTCTTAGATTTGACATCTATTTGAAGGACTACCAGATGGGAGTTTGGGCTAATGGTAAAATATTCAACTCTACCTCATATTAAATCATTACTCTAAAACAAACCACAAATTAACCTTCACCATAACCTCTCAGGGGGTTGGGTACCAACCTTTCACAAGTTAGGAATTACTTTAAGGCAAAAAGAACGTGAATTCTAGTTGGGAATTCAGGGCTCAAGATTAGATATTTACAGAGAGAAACCAGATTTAGGCACCATTTCATGATTTCACTAAATAGACACGTTCTCTCAGAGAGTTAACAGGCTAAAAGTTCATTCTGATCCAGCCTTCACAGACACCTAATCTTTAGAAATGGTGTCTTTCCTCATCCAAAAGAAGAGGTCTGTGGTGGAAATAGTTAGACTGGTTCAGGGTCCATCTCTCTTTTTATTGGCTATGACTGAAACCACTGGAGGTTGGAATACTATGCTATTGTCATACAACAGACTATGGAACCACTGGTAAAGGGTGTTTACTACTATAAATTGGAAACATTGGAAGGGACACTGCCATGAATGGGGGAAAAGGCGTTTGAATTATCACTGGAATAAACCAAATGTTCTAATAGTGTTAGGCTCCAGAGTTTGAAAATACTAGAGATTAAGTGAGAATCTATAAAGTCTTGAATTTGGAGTTGGTAGTGAACTCAAAGATACAAAGAACTACTTCTGTGTCAGTATTCAATATCTCTCCTCTTGCTGGGATTCTTAGGTCAAGTTAACATCCATACAGCAAAGCAAAGGGAAAATAATCTACCTGTATAATCAGACTTTGAGATTCTTTTTTTTTTTCCTCTCCTTTTTTTTCTTTAAGAGAGGGAGTGCAGGGAGAGAGGAGTGGAGGGAAAGGGAAAGAGAGAATCTTTTTTACCCCCCCCCAAAGATTTATTTATTTTAGAGAGGGCAGGGTTGGGGAGGACCAGAGGGTGAGAGAGAATCTCAAGAAGACTCCCAGCTGAGCGTAGAGCCTGATGTGGAGCTCCATCTCAAAATCCTGAGATCATGACCAGAGCTGAAATCAAGAGTCAGATGCCTAACCTACTGAGCCACCCAGGAGCCCCCAGACTGAGATTCTTGAAATGGGTCCTCCAGCAAGGTGTGGGAGAATAATTAGAAATGACAAGATCAAATTCGTTTGGGAGGTATTTATATAGATAAGAATTTCTAAGCAGATTTATACTTTATTACTAATAAGGAACAAATCTAAAAGAAGGCAGTGATGAGTGTTGGGAAGAACGTGGAGCACAGAGATGATTCAGTCTCCTAAAATACGATCCTCAACTAGCCAAATCCCTGGGCTTAGGTCAGGTCCTTCACTCACAACAATGGACTCTTAAGAAGAAGCTCATCACTGAAGTTGTAACTTTCAGCAAAATTATCTTTCAGTCTGACAAGGTGGCCCAGAAAGGGAACTGCTGTGACCATACATATTCTTCCAGTAGCTCATAAATCTCAGTGTGGGGGGACAGACATAGTTGTAACCCCAGGACTAGTCAAGACCTTGAAACATGGAAAGATTTTCACTTTTGCTTAAATATGGAGAGGTGGGACATCTATTTGAAACTATCCTCAAAAGTGAAAGGGCTGGCTGAACATTCCATTTTCTTTGCTGGCAGAAGAAAGAGACCTTGGTTGTGTATGTGTAGGATGGGGGCAAGAGATATAAGCACCTGATAAACGCCAAAATTTTTCTTCTTGGTCTAAGATACATGTTTATAGCAAACTCAGGTTTAGATAGAGATCTTGACTCTGAAGCTCTTCTTATTTTACCAAAGCAAAACTGAACACTAAAATTAAACTAAGTACCTATAAATTACTTGCCTGTATTTGGTTTATATATGGAATTACTCATAGGACGGAAATGTAAACACCTTGTTCTCATCTAATTCCAATCCATAGCTCTGTCATCTTCTGATACTCAAATCTGCTTCTCCATTTCTACTCACTTCACTTTAACCATTCTCTTCCATAGGTACTTTCTTCAAGTATTATCACCCCGCAAAAAATATCAATTGCAAGCTTCTCTGATCATCTTGTCCTCCCAAAAAGTCCATTAAAACCAATCATTTTTCAAGTAACATATCATACATTACATTTCAGTCCTGTCTTCATTTATATCCTTTTCCAGCTTGGATTCTATGGCCCATCATTAAAATTATTCCCTTCAAAAATCCTTAGAAACCTCTTTGCTTTTGATCTTCTTTTGATGAACTCAGTCATCTTTTTCCCCCCTCTCCTATACCTGAACAACTGAATGTTGTCCCATGATCTTAAATGTCATGTGGAATTAATTCAGTTGTTGTTTTCATCCAGGATCAATCACAAGGATGCATGCACACATAAACACAAGTGCATGTAGGCACAACCTAAAACCTATTGTTTGTTCCATAATCTTACAATCCCACTTTCAGGTATATATCCAAAGAAAATAAAATTACCTCAAAGAAGTATCTGTACTCCCATGTTCACTGTGACACTGTTTACATTATTCAAACCTATACCTCATACACTGGACTATGATTCAGCATTAAAGGAAATCTTGTCATTTCTGACAACATGGATGAACCTGGGTGAACCTGGAGAGCATCATGCTCAATGAAGTAATTCAGGCACAGAAAAAAATATACTGTATGACTGTCATTGAATTTGAAAAAAAGTCAAAATCATAGAAGCAGAGGAAATGGTGGTTACCAGGGGTGGGGAGGGATGAGGATTTTGTGAAAGGGAACAAGTTTCTGTTAAACAGGATGAGTTAATTTCTAGAGACCTAATTTATAGCATGTGGATTATGGTTAATAATTTATATATTTGAGATTTGCTAAAAGAGTAAATCTTAAGTGTCTTACTACACATGCACAAAAGCTTACTATGTGATACAGAACACTCATGAAAGAAATTGAAGAAGACACAAAAAGATGGAAGACTATTCCATGCTCTTGGATTGGAAGAATAAACATTGTTAAAATGTCTATACTGCCTAGAGCAATCTATACTTTGAATGCCATTCCGATCAAAATTCCACCGATATTTTTCAAAGAGCTGGAGCAAATAATCCTAAAATTTGTATGGAGTCAGAAGAGACCCCGAATTGCTAAGGAAATGTTGAAAAACAAAAACAAAACTGGCGGCATCACGTTACCCGATTTCAAGCTTTACTACAAAGCTGTGATCACCAAGACAGCGTGGTACTGGCATAAAAACAGACACATAGACCAGTGGAACAGAGTGGAGAGCCCAGATATGGACCCTCAACTCTATGGTCAAATAATCTTCGACAAAACAGGAAAAAATATTCAATGGAAAAAAGACAGTCTCTTCAATAAATGGTGCTGGGAAAACTGGACAGCGATATGTAGCAGAATGAAACTCGACCATTCTCTTACACCATACACAAAGATAAACTCGAAATGGATAAAAGACCTCAACGTGAGACAGGAATCTATCAGAATCCTAGAGGAGAACATAGGCAGTAACCTCTTCGATATCAGCCACAGCAACTTCTTTCAAGAGATGTCTCCAAAGGCCAAGGAAACAAAAGCAAAAATGAACTTTTGGGACTTCATCAAGATCAAAAGCTTCTGCACAGCAAAGGAAACAGTCAACAAAACAAAGAGGCAACCCACGGAATGGGAGAAGATATTTGCAAATGACAGTACAGACAAAAGGTTGATATCCAGGATCTATAAAGAACTTCTCAAACTCAACACACACAAAACAGATAATCATATCAAAAAATGGGCAGAAGATATGAACAGACACTTCTCCAACGAAGACATACAAATGGCTATCAGACACATGAAAAAATGTTCATCATCACTAGCCATCAGGGAGATTCAAATTAAAACAACACTGAGATACCACCTAACACCAGTTAGAATGGCCAAAATTAGCAAGACAGGAAACAACGTGTGTTGGAGAGGATGTGGAGAAAGGGGAACCCTCTTCCACTGTTGGTGGGAATGCAAGTTAGTGCAGCCACTTTGGAGAACAGTGTGGAGATTCCTCAAGAAATTAAGAATAGAGCTTCCCTATGACCCTGCAATTGCACTGCTGGGTATTTACCCCAAAGATACAGATGTAGTGAAAAGAAGGGCCATTTGTACCCCAATGTTTATTGCAGCAATGGCTACGGTCGCCAAACTGTGGAAAGAACCAAGATGCCCTTCAACGGATGAATGGATAAGGAAGATGTGGTCCATATACACAATGGAGTATTATGCCTCCATCAGAAAGGACGAATACCCAACTTTTGTAGCAACATGGACGGGACTGGAAGAGATTATGCTGAGCGAAATAAGTCAAGCAGAGAGAGTCAAGTATCATATGGTCTCACTTATTTGTGGAGCATAACAAATAACATGGAGGACATGGGGAGATGGAGAGGAGAGGGAGTTGAGGGAAACTGGAAGGGGAGATGAACCATGAGAGACTATGGACTCTGAAAAACAACCAGAGGGTTATGAAGGGGCGGCAGGGGGGGAGTGGGGGTGGGGTGGGAGGTTGAGGAACCAGGTGGTGGGTAATAGGGAGGGCACGTACTGCATGGAGCACTGGGTGTGATGCCAAAACAATGAACACTGTCATGCTGTAAATAAAAAAATAATAATAAAAAAAAACTGCTTTAAAAAAAAAAAGCTGACTGTGAGATGATGGATATGTTAATTAGCTTGATTGCAGTAATCACTTCACTATATATATGTATATATATATAAATGTTGCATTATACATCTTAAATATATATAATTTTATAAAAATAAATTAGAACCAATTAAATTATTTCATAAGGATTTGGTTTTTCTTCCTCTCTCTACTCTGCCTCCTTTTGCATTAGGTTCAGTCTTAGATTCTATGGAAAAGATGGTGGCAGCAAATTCAAGTCCAGTGCAAAAGAGCAAGTATCTCTGCAGGAGTCTAGCAAAAACCTTATGGCACCACACTGGCTCTATCCCAATATCAGTAACTATAGTGGGTGAATATCATAATTTTTAGGCATAGGTCACATACCCATCCTTAAAGCAGGGATGAAGACAGCTCCACCTAAAACCCATTAATGAAGGAGGTGAAGGGCTTTCCAGCAGCAAATTGCATGGAAAACAAATTTTTGTTTTGCAATATTTGAAAATATATACACCAGAGGCAAAAATTGAAAAATATAAAAAAAAAAGAATCTTATGCTGATAAGATTATAAATTGTTTTCTGCTCTATTTTCTAAAGTTTTTATGTTGGATAATTTAAAATTGTATTGTTTTATATAACTATACATCAATCCTCATTATTTGCAGGCTCCGTATTTGCAATTCTGCCTGCTTTCTAAAAATTATTTGTTACCCCCAATATCAATATTTGCTGCACTTTCATAAGGCAATGCTCTGCCTTCTTGTTTCAGCTCTCGTACTGTAAAGAGGTATCCATTTTGTGATCTATTTAGTGCCACGTTTTTTCAGTACCTGATTTTATTGTTAAAAATGATGCCACCCTCCTCCATTCCACCAAAAGGGCCAGCAGTCTTAAGCTCAAGAAGGCAGAGATGTGCCTTAAGGAGAAAATCTGCTAGGTAAGCTTTGTTCAGGCAAGAGTTCTAGTGCTGTTGGTCATCAGCTCAGTGTTACTGAATCAATAGTATAGATCAAATAAAGTATCTTTAAACAGAAACATATATAAAAAAATAAGCTTTTGTACTGATTGATTAATGAAAATGTTGTGACCAAAGGTTTGTAGGAATCTAATTCTGCATTTCTTCTAGGAGCAAGGATTCAGAATTTGCTAATTTAGTGTTCACAATAATGTAGGAGAACATAATGACCATGAATAATGAGAACAGACTGTTAAGTATATACGTATTTTAAATAAATATAATAAATCGTATTTTCAATGAGTTTTATAAATGAATACAAGAAATAAATAAAAAAGGCAAATATAAGTATAAAAGGACAAAATTAACAATATAAAAGAGTAATTTCTTAAAGATATTTTAGCAACATAATCTATCCTTGAAATAAACATTCTAACCGGATGCCTGAGTGGCTCAGTTGGTTCAACGCCTGCCTTTGGTTCAGGTCATGGTCCCAGTCCTGGAATTGAGTCCCACATTGGGCTCGCTGCTCAGTGGGAAGCCTGCATCTGCCTCTCTCATGTGCCCTGCTTGTGTTCCCTCTCTCTGTCTCTCACTTTGTCAAATAAATAACAAATAAAATCTTTATTAAAAAAACCAATATTGATCTACATACATCAAAGCAGTAAGTAGCTGCAGAAACTTCTGAATAGTAAATTACCAGATTTAATATTTTTATTCATGTTGCTCATAATTACAGTCTATATATCAGATCTTCAATTAAAATCAATTATTGAAAATTCTGAAGAAATCTTTTAATATGAAAACAAGTTTCCAAATAAACCATCAAACTACAAATTTTCAACCTGCAGTGTCTCTGCTAATTAAATAGCCTTAAACCCTTGTGTACCCAAAGTACTTGTTTTAATTAATTTTGCCAATTATAACAACTTCTTGTTACAAAAGTTAAATCATAAAAATGTTTTATGGACTTGTAAATTTCAGCATTGCAAAGGTGTACCAGGCAATATATCAATAATGGTTACTCTTAGTGTCACCTTGGAAAATGAAGATCACTAGGGGTTAAGTAATCTTACTAGGAATATAATTATAATGCACATAAGAAATATCAGGCAATGATTCTAGTTCAAGAAAATTCTCTTCACATACAAAAATATATACTCTTTGGGAAAAAATGATATGTACTCCTCTGTAAATATATCAGTATGAACAGTATCTCAAACTTGGCATTAATTTATTCCCTGATAAATTTATTCCCTGATAAATTTCCTGATATTCCCCTCAGTCATTCTTTCTTTTTTTTTTAAAAGGCTTTTTTATTTGGAAGACAGAGTAAGAGTGCGAGTTGGGGATGTGCTGAGAGAGAGGGAGAGAGAATCCCAAGCAGACACCCCACTGAGCATGGAGCCCAATGCAGGGCTCGAACTTATGACCCAGGGATCATGACCTGAGCCAAAACCAAGAGTTGGATGCTCAAATGACTGAGCCATCCAAGTGTCCTCATTCTATTTTTTTCACAGATACTTAACTTCAAACCTCTCACAAGCCACACAAAAGTTCCGGGTGCTAGGGAAATAGCAGTGAATAAAAACAGATATAAGGGAGAGGAGTCAAGATGGCGGAGAAGTAGCAGGCTGAGACTACATCAGGTAGCAGGAGATCAGCTCGATAGCTTATCTAAACATTGCAAACACCTACAAATCCAACGGGAGATCGAAGAGAAGAAGAACAGCAACTCTAGAAACAGAAAATCAACCACTTTCTGAAAGGTAGGACTGGCGGAGAAGTGAGTCTAAAATGACGGGAAGATAGACCGCGGGGGGAGGGGCCGGCTCCCGGAAAGCGGCGGAGGAACGGAGCACAAAATCAGGACTTTAAAAAGTCTGTTCCACTGAAGGACATTGCTCCAGAGGCTAAACCAGGGTGAAGCCCACGTGGGGTCCGCGTGGCCCCAGGTCCTGCAGGGTCACAGAAGGATCGGGGGTGTCGGAGTGTCACAGAGCTCGCAGGTATTAGAACGGAGAAGCCAGCTACAGAGACAGAGCCGAGGACTGAACTCTCAGCTCGGGGTTACCTTGAACTGGTCCCGGGCTGGGTGAGCTCAGAGCGCGGCTAGAGACTGGGGATACGGGAGTGATTGGGTGCTGTCCTCTGGGGGCGCACTGAGGAGTGGGGTCCCAGGCTCTCAGCTCCTCCGGGCCGGAGACTAGGAGGCCGCCATTTCATTCCCGTCCTCCGGAACTCTACGGAAAGCATTCAGGGAACAGAAGCTCCCCAAAGCGAACCCGAGCCGATTACTTAGTCCCGCCACCGGTAAGGGCGGTGCAATCCCGCCTCGGGCAAAGACACTTGAGAGTCACTACAACAGGCCCCTCCCCCAGAAGATCAACAAAATATCCAGCCAGGACGAAGTTCATCTATGAAGGAAAGCAGGTTCAATTCCTAAGACAGCAGCGCAATTCCAGAGGAGGAGAAAGCAAAGCACGGAACTCATGGCTTTCTCCCCATGATTCTTTAGTCTTGCGGCTAATTCAATATTTTTTTCTTTTTTCAATTTTTTTTCTTTTTTCTTCTTCTGCTAAATTTTTTAAAACGTTTACCCTTTTCTTTTTTAACGTTTTTTGACTAGTTTATCTAAATATATATATTTTTTCTTTCTTTTTATATTTTTTCTTTGTTTTATTTTTTAAATTTTTTCTTTTTTTTTCTGAACCTCTTTTTATCCCCTTTCTCCCCCCCACAATTTGGGGTCTGTTCTGATTTGGTTACAGTGCATTTTTCTGGGGTCTTTGCCACCCTTTTAGTATTTTATTTGATCCTTCATATCCTCTTATCTGGACAAAATGACAAGGTGGAAAAAATCACCACAAACAAAAGAACAAGAGCCAGTACCGAAGGCTAGGGACCTAATCAACACAGACACTGGTAATATGTCAGATCAAGAGTTCAGAATGACGATTCTGAACATTCTAGCCGGGCTCGAAAAAGGGATGGAAGATATTAGAGAAACCCTCTCTGGAGATATAAAAGCCCTTTCTGGAGAAATTAAAGAACTAAAATCTAACCAAGTTGAAATCAAAAAAGCTATTAATGAGGTGCAATCAAAAATGGAGGCTCTCACTGCTAGGATCAATGAGGCAGAAGAAAGAATTAGTGATATAGAAGACCAAATGACAGAGAATAAGGAAGCCGAGCAAAAGAGGGACAAACAGCTACTGGACCACGAGGGGAGAATTCGAGAGATAAGTGACACCATAAGACGAAACAACATTAGAATAATTGGGATTCCAGAAGAAGAAGAAACAGAGAGGGGAGCAGAAGGTCTATTGGAGAGAATTATTGGAGAGAATTTCCCTAATATGGCAAAGGGAACAAGCATCAAAATCCAGGAGATGCAGAGAACCCCCCTCAAAGTCAACAAGAATAGGTCCACACCCCGTCACCTAATAGTAAAATTGACAAGTCTTAGTGACAAAGAGAAAATCCTGAAAGCAGCCTGAGGAAAGAAGTCTGTAACATACAATGGTAAAAATATTAGATTGGCAGCAGACTTATCCACAGAGACCTGGCAGGCCAGAAAGAGCTGGCATGATATATTCAGAGCACCAAACGAGAAAAACATGCAGCCAAGAATACTCTATCCAGCTAGGCTATCATTGAAAATAGAAGGAGAGATAAAAAGCTTCCAGGACAAACAAAAACTGAAAGAATTTGCAAACACCAAACCAGCTCTACAGGAAATATTGAAAAGGGTCCTCGAAGCAAAGAGAGAGCCTAAAAGTAGTAGATCAGAAAGGTACCAAGACAATATACAGTAATAGTCACCTTACAGGCTAATAATGGCACTAAATTCATATCTCTCAATAGTTACCCTGAATGTTAATGGGCTAAATGCCCCCATCAAAAGACACAGGGTATCAGAATGGATAAAAAAACAAAACCCATCAGTATGTTGCCTACATGAAACTCATTTTAGACGCGAAGACACCTCCAGATTTAAAGTGAGGGGGTGGAAAACAATTTACCATGCTAATGGGCATCAGAAGAAAGCTGGGGTGGCAATCCTTATATCAGATCAATTAGATTTTAAGCCAAAGACTATAATAAGAGATGAGGAAGGACACTATATCCTACTCAAAGGGTCTGTCCAACAAGAAGATCTAACAATTTTAAATATCTATGCCCCTAACGTGGGAGCAGCCAACTATATCAACCAATTAATAACAAAATCAAAGAAACACATCAATAATAATACAATAATAGTAGGGGACATTAACACTCCCCTCACTGAAATGGACAGATCATCCAAGCAAAAGATCAACAAGGAAATAAAGGCCTTAAA
Organism: Meles meles; assembly: GCF_922984935.1. NCBI lineage: Eukaryota > Metazoa > Chordata > Mammalia > Carnivora > Mustelidae > Meles > Meles meles. The sequence continues at coordinate 23,123,432 of NC_060069.1, read as the reverse complement.
TGACACCCTGGACCAGATGGACATCACAGATATATTCAGAACATTTCATCCCAAAGCAACAGAATACACATTCTTCTCTAGTGCACATGGAACCTTCTCCAGAATAGATCACATCCTGGGTCACAAATCAGGTCTCAATCTGTATCAAAAGATTAGGATCATTCCCTGCATATTTTCAGACCACAATGCTCTGAAGCTAGAACTCAATCACAAGAGGAAAGCTGGAAAGAACCCAAATACATGGAGACTAAACAGCGTCCTTCTAAAGAATGAATGGGTCAACCAGGAAATTAAAGAAGAATTGAAAAAATTCATGGAAACAAATGATAATGAAAACACAACGGTTCAAAATCTGTGGGACACAGCAAAGGCAATCCTGAGAGGAAAATATATAGCGGTACAAGCCTTTCTCATGAAACAAGAAAGGTCTCAAGTACACAACCTAACCCTACACCTAAAGGAGCTGAAGAAGGAACAAGAAAGAAACCCTAAACCCAGCAGGAGAAGAGAAATCATAAAGATCAGAGCAGAAATCAATGAAATAGAAACCAAAAAAAACAATAGAAAAAAATCAATGAAACTAGGAGCTGGTTCTTTGAAAGAATCAATAAGATTGATAAACCCTTGGCCAGACTCATCAAAAAGAAAATAGAAAGGACCCAAATCAATAAAATCATGAATGAAAGAGGAGAGATCACAACTAACACCAAAGAAATACAGACAATTATAAGAACATACTATGAGCAACTCTACGCCAACAAATTGGACAATCTGGAAGAAATGGATGCATTCCTAGAGACATATAAACTACCACAACTGAACCAGGAAGAAAGAGAAAACCTAACAGGCCCATAACCAGTAAGGAGATTGAAACAGTCAACAAAAATCTCCAAACAAACAAAAGCCCAGGGCCAGATGGCTTCCCAGGGGAATTCTACCAAACATTTAAAGAAGAACTCATTCCTATTCTCCTGAAACTGTTCCAAAAAATAGAAATGGAAGGAAAACTTCCAAACTCATTTTATGAGGCCAGCATCACCTTGATCCCAAAACCAGACAAGGATCCCACCAAAAAAGAGAACTACAGACCAATATCCTTGATGAACACAGATGCAAAAATTCTCGCCAAAATACTAGCCAATAGGATTCAACAGTACATTAAAAGGATTATTCACCACGATCAAGTGGGATTTATTCCAGGGCTGCAGGGTTGGTTCAACATCCGCAAATCAATCAATGTGATAGAACACATTAATAAAAGAAAGAACAAGAACCATATGATACTCTCAATAGATGCTGAAAAAGCATTTGACAAAGTACAGCATCCCTTCCTGATCAAAACTTTTCAAAGTGTAGGGATAGAGGGCACATACCTCAATATTATCAAAGCCATCTATGAAAAACCCACCGCAAATATCATTCTCAATGGAGAAAAACTGAAAGGTTTTCCGCTAAGGTCAGGAACACGGCAGGGATGTCCATTATCACCACTGCTATTCAACATAGTACTAGAAGTCCTAGCCTCAGCAATCAGACAACAAAAAGAAATTAAAGGCATCCAAATTGGCAAAGAAGAAGTCAAACTATCACTCTTCGCAGATGATATGATACTATATGTGGAAAACCCAAAAGACTCCACTCCAAAACTGCTAGAACTTGTCCAGGAATTCAGTAAAGTGTCAGGATATAAAATCAATGCACAGAAATCAGTTGCATTTCTGTACACCAACAACAAGACAGAAGAAAGAGAAATTAAGAAGTCAATCCCATTTACAATTGCACCCAAAACTATAAGATACCTAGGAATAAACCTAACCAAAGAGGCTAAGAATCTATACGCAGAAAATTATAAAGTACTCATGAAAGAAATTGAGGAAGACACAAAAACATGGAAATATGTTCCATGCTCCTGGATTGGAAGAATAAATATTGTGAAAATGTCTATGCTACCTAAAGCAATCTACACATTTAATGCAATCCCTATCAAAATACCATCCATTTTTTTCAAAGAAATGGAACAAATAATCCTAAAATTTATATGGAACCAGAAAAGACCTCAAATAGCCAAAGGAATATTGAAAAAGAAAGCCAAAGTTGGTGGTATCACAATTCTGGACTTCAAGCTCTATTACAAAGCTGTCATCATCAAGACAGCATGGTACTGGCACAAAATCAGACACATAGATCAGTGGAACAGAATAGAGAGCCCAGAAATCGACCCCCAACTCTATGGTCAACTAATCTTCGACAAAGCAGGAAAGAATGTCCAATGGAAAAAAGACAGCCTCTTCAATAAATGGTGCTGGGAAAATTGGATAGCCACATGCAGAAAAATGAAATTGGACCACTTCCTTACACCACACACAAAAATAGACTCAAAATGGATGAAGGACCCAACGTGAGAAAGGAATCCATCCAAATCCTTGAGGAGAACGCAGGCAGCAACCTCTTTGACCTCAGCCGTAGCAACATCTTCCTAGGAACATCGGAAAAGGCAAGGGAAGCAAGGGCAAAAATGAACTATTGGGATTTCATCAAGATCAAAAGCTTTTGCACAGCAAAGGAAACAGTTCACAAAACCAAAAGACAACTGACAGAATAGGAGAAGATATTTGCAAACGACATATCAGATAAAGGGCTAGTATCCAAAATCTATAAGGAACTTAGCAAACTCAACACCCAAAGAACAAACAATCCAATCAAGAAATGGGCAGAGGACATGAACAGACAGTTCTGCAAAGAAGACATCCAGATGGCCAACAGACACATGAAAAAGTGCTCCACGTCACTCGGCATCAGGGAAATACAAATCAAAACCACAATGAGATATCACTTCACACCAGTCAGAATGGCTAAAATTAACAAGTCAGGAAATGACAGATGCTGGCGAGGATGCGGAGAAAGGGGAACCCTCCTACAATGTTGGTGGGAAGGCAAGCTGGTGCAACCACTCTGGAAAACAGCATGGAGGTTCCTCATAATGTTGAAAATAGAACTACCCTATGACCCAGTAATTGCACTACTGGGTATTTACCCTAAAGATACAAACATAGTGATTTGAAGGGGCACGTGTACCCGAATGTTTATAGCAGCAATGTCTACAATAGCCAAACCATGGAAAGAACCTAGATGTCCATCAACAGATGAATGGATAAAGAAGATGTGGTATATATACACAATGGAATACTATGCAGCCATCAAAAGAAATGAAATCTTGCCATTTGCGACAGCGTGGATAGAACTAGAGGGTATCACGCTTAGTGAAATAAGTCAATCGGAGAAAGACAACTATCATATGATCTCCCTGATATGAGGACATGGAGAAGCAACATGGGCGGTTAGGGGGATAGGAGAAGAATAAATGAAACAAGATGGGATTGGGAGGGAGACAAACCATAAATGACTCTTAATCTCACAAAACAAACTGGGGGTTGCTGGGGGGAGGTGGGATTGGGAGAGGGGGAGGGGGTTATGGACATTGGGGAGGGTATGTGCTATCGTGAGTGATGTGAAGTGTGTAAACCTGGCGATTCACAGACCTGTACCCCTGGGGATAAAAATACATTATATGTTTATAAAAAAAAAATTTGGAAGGGGAGGCGAACCATAAGAGACTATGGACTCTGAAAAACAACCTGAGGGTTTTGAAGGGTCAGGGGTGGGAGGTTGGAGGAACAGGTGGTGGGTAATAGGGAGGGCACGTTTTGCATGGAGCACTGGGTGTTGTGCAAAAACAATGAATACTGTTACGCTGAAAAAATAAATAAAATGGTTTAAAAAAAAAACAGACATAAGCAGTGAATAAAAACAAACATAAACATGAGTTCCCTTCTAGTAAGAAGGGAAGTGGACAGTATATATAAGCAAATCAATAAATAAATAAGACAAAATTTCACGTTGCTGGATGCTTAAGGGAAAATGCTTTAAAAAAAAAAAAAACCAGGATGATATAAGAGAATGATATGCACTTTGGGGGAGATGAGGAGATGGTCAAGGAGGTTTACATGAAAGATGACATTTGACCTGAAACCTGAGAACTGAAGACACAGCCCATAAAGAGTCTTGAAAAGAAGAAAATCTGAGCCTATGTGAAGGACAAAAATGAGACCAGTATGACAGGTAGTAAGTGCAGGCAGGATTTCTGGTACAGATCTAGTATCAATTAGAAAAAAGGCAGAAAACCTAATAGAAAAATAGCCAAGAAGACTTAAATAGGTACTTCATAAAAGAGTTAATCCATACGACCAATAAATATGAAAGGTCCTCAACTTAAGAGTCATAAAGGAAATGCAAATTAAAAGTACAATGACATACCACTGCAAACTTACCAGCAAAGTCAATGTTAAAAGGAGTGACACGCCAAGTATTAGCAAGGATACAAATGAACTTGAACTTTCATACACAGCTGGCTGGGTTGCCAATTGGTATGTCCACTGTAAATTAACTCTTCACTATCTACTAAATTTGAACATATGTACTTCTAGGTATATATATGACACAAATATCTATATCTAATATCTATATCTACCTATCTCAATAGGTAAATTCAAGATATAGTCAATATTTGTAGCCCAAAACTATAAACTCAAGAATCTATAAACTGCAGAACAGGAAATGAAATATGATGTACTCACATATTAAAATAATATACAGCAAAAAAATGAACAAACTTCTGCTACACAAAACTTGAGTGGATCTCAGAAACATACCAAAAGAAGTCTGATTTAAAAAATACATATTATTTGATTCTATTTATTTTTATTTATCTATTTACCATTTTAGAAATTTTATTTGTTTAACAGAGAGACACACAATGAGAAAGGGAACACAAGCAGGGGGAGTGGGAGAGGGAGAGGGAGAGACAGGCTTCTTGCTGAACAGGGAGCACGATGAAGGGCTCGATCTCAGGACTCTCGAATCATGACCTGAGTGGAAGGCAGATGCTTAATGCCTGAGCCACCCAGGCACCCCTTGATTCCATTTAAATAGTTTTTAAAAAAGTGGAACAAATTCGCAGTGTTAAAAGTTAAGATAGTAGTTAGTTTTGGATCAAAGGGATCTAATGATTGAGAGTGGCCATGACATAGCTTCTCTGGGGCAGGTAATGTTCTTCAAAGATCCTAGTAATTGTGTCAGATAATGAGTGAGAAGAAGAGATTCACTAATACCCTGCATGTGGTTATATACGTACACTTACTTTGGGATAATTTGTGAGTTCATCTACAACTTTCACCTTTTTTTGTATGAATGGTAAAATTCAACAAAGTTTATATTTTCAAACTTTATTATATTATAGTAAAAAACAGATTTAAGAAAAGAGATAATGTTTTAGTCTTGATAGAAATCAGGCACTAAGAAAAGGGGACTGATTCCATATGTTCTGGAGGTGAAATAGGTAGAACTCACTGATGTATTTTGTGTAGGGAACAAGGGAAAGGTAGTGATCAACACTGACTATTAAGATTTCAGCCTAAGTAACTGGATCAAAGTTGGTGATTTTATGTTTCCAGAGAGACAGAGCAGTTGATTGTATTAGATATTGCTTATTTGAGTAAGAGGAACAGAGAAATTGACACTGGATTTAAACATGGAAGTCATCGATGATCAATGAACAACAGTAAGTCAGAGGTAGAGATGAAAACCTCATTGGAGCATGCTAAAGTGAAATTATGAAGGAAATGGAGAAAACAATTTTAGCCAACTCTGAGTCGGTTTCTGGGTTGTTTTTTTTTTTTTTTTCCATTCTGTGAATTAGGAGGACAGAAATGCAAGAAAAGAGCAAGGTGGAAAGTATTATGAGCAGAGTAAGTTATGACAAATGTTCTACAAATGGTTGAAGAGAAGGAATCTGGTATAAAAACATAAGCTTCACTTACTTAATAGTCTTGGTAGAAGATAAGGCCTCATCGACCATGATTTGCCTTTCCTGTCACCCCAGAACTAGAAGCCACTTTTTAAGAAACCTCTTGATATATTACTTGCACAACAAATAGTCCTGGATTCCTTAATGATGTTCAAGTGTTGTCTGGTTCTAATAACATTCAGCATGAATCAAAAAATGTTTTGGACACAGAGAGATATTTTCCTTCTGAACTTTTATTTTAATGATCAATTTTAATTAAAAATATTTATTGTACAAAATAAGATTTTAGAAAAAAACAAAAGAAAAACCATTCCCAACTGATATGCAGAGAAGAACTCATAGTAACATTCTGAGGAGTTAAGTTTTTTGTTCTTAACTTTAGGAATCTTATCATCATTCTATATTTCTGTTCTTCTGGATATGTGACAAAATCAACCCCTACATGTTCAAACTACTATTTATCTTTTCAACTACTTGAGGCCAAGAGCATTCCTAACAAATACAGGCTTGATCTCTGATTTCTTGCATCTGAGCTGCTGATTCTTATGGGAAATTATGTAGTCATGCCTATCGGTACACAACATATTCAAAGATTCCAACTTCAGAGGAGCTGTTAGCACATCTTCAAGGCTATCCTTTTTATTCTTTCTCTTTCCTCTTGAATCTGCACAGTTATTGTTTTAAACCTTTATAAATAAATCCTAGACCACCTTCCTCATTCTCAAAAGATAAACTTGCCTCCTACTTTACAGGGAAATCTCCATCACTTCTCATCATAATACCCAAAAATCTTACCTAAAACTGCTCTCTTGCATATTTGCTGCAGTTTTAAATTCTGACTCTATTCTTTTGTTGTTTTTGGTTCTGAAATAGTTCCTGAGGGTTTGCTGTGAGCCAGACATAATGCTTAGGCAAAGACAAAATCCCTCTCCTCAAGAAATGTTAAACATTAAGCATTAGGAGACAAATGGAGAATGCTATGGAAGCAGATGTGGCACGCTAAGGCTTTAGGTAGAAGGTGTTAGGCCAGGTTTAGGTGATGTCTAAACCAATCTAAGAAATGGTAAGTTCGGGGTCAAAGTTCCTATTCCTTTACATACCTCCTAACATATTGTATTACAATTTGTTTGATGAAGTCCTCTACAAGCTAATGAAAGTCCACTTCGGGCAAGGTTTTTATCTATCTTGTTAACCACTGTATCCCAGCATCTAAAAAAGTTTCTATCAAAGAAAAGCACTGAATCTTTAGAGTATTATAAAATAATGGAGATAATATGAACTTCAGAATTAAGACTGTCCCAGGCAGTGTTGATATTCAAAATATTTAACAACCAGAATGACTGTGTGTATCAACTAAATATCTTCGTCTGTAGCTCTGGGTTTAAATTCTGGCTCCATTTCCTGAGATTTTTAAATTAAGGCAAGTCAGTTAAAAGGTCTGAATATCATTTTATCATCTGAACATGTTGATCACAATAATACTTAATTCATAGGATGGTTTCAGTGATAAAATGAAACAGCATATAAAACAACCCATTTCAGGGGTGCCTGGGTGGCTCAGTGGGTTAAAGCCTCTGCCTTCAGCTCAGGTCATGATCCCAGGGTCCTGGGATCGAGCCCCGCATCGGGCTCTCTGCTCAGTGAGCAGCCTGCTTTCCTCTCTCTCTGCCTGCCTCTCTGCCTACTTGTGATCTCTCTCTGTCGAATAAACATTAAAAACAACAACAACAACAACAACAACCCATTTCAGTATCTGACACACAAAAGAAATGTAATAAATGTCTGATTCCCTTTCTACACTGCTTTTAAGTAAGCTCTATTTGGAGTGGGACAGAATATTAAAACATGCAGAAACCAAAGTGGAATGAGTGTACTCCAATTATTTCATCTTTCCTTAAGGATTTTTCTCAGATGCTTATTAACAACTAATTTAGTTTACTTCTAAACTTTAAAGCATTTTTCATTTATCTTTTGAGAGAGAGAATGTGCAAAAGCACGGAATGAGTGGTGGTCACTGAAGGAAAGAAGCTTAAGTAGGCTCCACCCACCAGCACAGAGCCTCATGTAGGGCTGGATCTCAGGACCCTGAGCCTAAATCAAGAGTCAGACACTTAACTGACTAAACCACCCAGGTGCCCCTGCTTCTATACGTTAAAATGCATTTTATCCTTAATCTTCTCTGTGAAGTAAGTTTAACATTTGCTGTTCATTCATTTACCTAATTTGTGCCTATCTGTCAACCTTAGATTGTACTTAATGATTCAACAGAAATTTATTAAGGGCCTATTATCTATGCAAAATTGTAATTTAGCTTTATCATTCATGGACTAGTTTATGCAGATACTTCTGGATAGATTCTGGCTTAATAAATGCTCCAAGATGCTTAATAGATATTCTCTTTCCTTTTTCTTTTGTTTTAATAATGAAGATAACTAATGAATTTCATCCCAAATCAGAAATTAAAGTTGAAGGCAAAGAAAGAGCTTCTGGCAGAATTAAAAACTGGTATCTTTTGCAGCAACTATATTCTTCAGCTTTAAATTTTTTAAGGGAAGAGTTAACAAATAATTAGAGATCTAATAAATTGTGCTAAATGCTAACTTCAAATCTTAGTAATTGGTTTAAGTCTATATTGGTTACAATTATCTCAGTTTATTCAGTATAGTGAGACTTGCCAGCATAAAATAACAGCCCTAACAAGGATAATCACAATTAAGTTCTTCAGATAAGCTACCAAGTATAATAGTGCTATAAATGGATTAGAATTATATCTGTAGGCTGAGCAAAGAGAGCATTGATTTCAGATGGGCTTGGTTATGTCTCCCTACGTGTACCCATTCTCAACTGACTTTTCTCTAAGCTATTTGCACAGAAGTCATATAGCTGATTTGCTTAAACGTAAAATTTTGTTCCATTAACCTGAAAGAACAATCTTTAATTAAGTTCACCATTTCCCTCAAATCGCAAGGCACAAGAATAGACTCTCAAGCTAGTCTAATTAGAGAATTTCAACTTGTTATTCGAAATGATTTATACATTGTCATTTGTGTTCCTCATTTTAGAAATAAGTGTCATAATTCTAATAAAGCGTGATGACTTTCTTACACTGGGTGCTAGTGAGTAACTACATAATTACTGTTTCAAGAATCACTAAACAAGTATTGAGAAAATCAATCACGAGTTTTAAAATGAGAACGTGAAAACAAGTAATTTTAAATTGCATAATGTAAAACTGAGAACATGCTTCTTCAACATATCACATCTAAATTTGCAAAGTAAACATGACACACTGAGAATAGGAATAAGTTTGGGATTCTTACCCTGGAAAGAAACAATCTAAAGCTTTTTCCCAGTTTGTCCAATTTTCAGTTTCTTTAGAGTGGGTGGGTCCTTTGTTCTTCTGGCCTTAGAAGAAACCCTGGATTGCCTGTCTTTCTGCATGATGAAATGAAGAAGACAAGGAGGCACATTAGTTTCATAAAAGACTTCCAGAAATCTTCCTCTATCTATTCAACCTCCATCTTACATTTAGACCTTCATAGCCTTGCCATCATCTTTCTAAGAAGATTGATTCCCAGCTCCACTGTGAAGTCTCTCTAATATATTCTGTGCTGAAACTTCCTGGGCTCTACTTCTTTTGAAATGTTTATACTTAGTTTCTTTCAGAATATTTATTGTAATCTTTTATCCACTGATGACTCCCTCTTTCCTTTTCTGTTATGTGTATATTTTATTTTTTAACTGTAATTTTAATGGAAGGAAAAAACAAATAAATCGGGCTGTAATCCGGAACAATTTGCTTTCTTACCAACACATGTGAACATTTCCCACGTCATTTATGTTATATATTATTTAAGCATAGGCATGATTTAATTTTAAAGCTGTTCTTTACTCCTCAGTCATGTTATTTTAGATATGTCAAATGAAATTTAAAGTAAAGATCACAGTATTTTTCCAAGATTGCAGTCACTAGATGATTCTTTGTATTTTATTAGTGATTGATTTAGAGACCTTCACTTCCCTATTTTTTTCTTTTGTTGCCTGTGCTTTTGTTACCATGTCCAAAAACTCACAGCCAAATCCTATGCCATGAGGTTTTCCCCTATGTTTCTTCTAGGAATGTTATAGTGTTAGCTCTTACAATTTAAGGCTTTGATCAATTTTTACTTAATTTTTGTATATGGTAGGAAGGGTCCAACTTCATTGTTATGCATGTGGATACTCAGTTTTCCCAAAACCAACACCATTGGTTGAAAAAACTGCCCTTTTCCGTTCAATGGTCTTGGCATCTTTGCTGAAAATCATTTGACCACTTGTATGAAGGTTTTGAGGGGGCTCTCTATTCCACTGGTTTATATGTATGTCTTTATGTCAATGACGTACTGTTTTGATTGTGTAGTTCTGTAATATGTTTTAAATTTAGCAAATGTGAAACCTCCAGTTTGTTCCACTTTCTTAAGACTGTTTTGGATTCAGGGATTCCCTTGAGATTCCATATTAATGTTAACATAAATATCTTCCATTTATTTTTTATTTCTGAGGATAGCCATCCTAGGGGGTGTGATGTTAATAATTCTAATTGCAATCATCTATTTTTTTTTTCATTCTATCAGTTAGTGAAGGAGGGAAGTTCAAATCTTCTAGTAGTGTGTGTTTATCTCTTAGTTCATATACTGTGAAGCTGTTTTATTAGACGAAGAGTTTTTTTTAATCTTCTGGTGGAATTAATACTTTTTTTTCTGAAAATCTGCTATGGCTCATGGTAATATTTTATATCAGGCTATTTTCTACTTCAGCTTAGTTTATTCAAGATTGGTATTTTTGTATCCTTTGCTATTTTCCACAGATCTTTTATTATCAGCATTTTTCTTAATCCAACATGGCAGTCTTTGAGCAGTCTGTGTACACTTAACGTAATATTGATATATTTGGTTTTCAATATATCATCCTCCAGTATTCAAAGCAATAAAATGAATGTCATTCAAATCTATTTTTCTGAAACTTTTTATTAAGATATCATTAGAAGTGACCACAATTATTAACAGTATGTATTATCAATATTTAAAATTTCTATTATTTTTTCAGAAAAAAAGGAGAAGTGAGACTGACATAATCTAGGTCATGTAAGGTAAAAGCACACTCTCTTAACTAAAGGAACATTTCATAGATACATCATATAAATATGCCTAATGCTACATTTTATAGTTGACAATTTCCTTATTGCTCTATATTTCTCTTCTGAAAAAAGTGAATAAACCTGTCTCACAGATTCTGTAAAGATGAAAGATATTTATAATCTTTTAAAGATTTTCTGTTGCTTTATTTTTAGAGAACAGGATTATGGAATAGTATGCTGATTCATTTAATATCAAGATGAGTAGGGGCGCCTGGGTGGCTCAGTGGGTTAGGCCGCTGCCTTCGGCTCAGGTCATGATCTCAGGGTCCTGGGATCGAGTCCCACATCGGGCTCTCTGCTCAGAAGGGAGCCTGCTTCCCTCTCTCTCTCTCTCTCTGCCTGCCTCTCTGCCTACTTGTGATCTCTCTCTGTCAAATAAATAAATAAAAAAAAAATCTTAAAAAAAAAAAAAAATCAAGATGAGTAAAATTTTTCCTCAGGCCTCTTCCACTTTTCCTCAACCCAAGCCATTATTTTCCCCCAAAGATCTCCACATGCATATATTTTTTTCACATGCATATTTTTTTAAGCAAGTTTGCTTTATCTGGAAAACTGTAATTGTCCTCTGCCTAGCTGCACAGACAGAAAAAAAATTTTTTTTTCATTCTCTTGAGACTCTTTGGCCTGTTTCATAACTTTTACAACAAATATTGACCAAAACATTAAATATCCCCACTTAGTGAATGATATACTCTTAGTGAATTATATACTCAATGTCAAAAAATAACTATTTTTCATGAATATAAATGTTATTGATAATTTAAACTGTATTTCTGCTGCTAATAGATTCCCAAGTTAAAACACAAGATTTGGTGTAGATGTAGTTATTTCATTCCCTTGTCGTCTAAACAGAACTAAAAATCAAAACTGAAAGATAATAAAATGATAGTCTGGCTTCTAAAACTCTTAGTTTTGAGCAGTCACTTGAGTCACTAAGCTCAAAATATCAATGATTTTTTCAACGTATAGTTTAGTATTTCCAAGTAGTTCTAGTTCTGTCTTATTTCTCTGATCTTTAAACTATATTATTTAACACAGGTATTTGAAACGTATTAGTTCATTTGAGATAATAAATATATCAAACTGTCCTGTCACAGAAACAAAAGAAACACTTCTTCAAATTGAAAATTTGAATTATTCTAGAAAAAGTACTGGTGGGACAGGATAAAGAACTTTTTTTTAAACACTCCTACGAATAACATACACATAGCAATACAATTCATTATGAAGATTTAGAAGAACAATTAAGAATTTTGATATTAGTTTAGGATGATCGAACATTTTTTTTATTCTGAGCACAAAGGGAACAAACAGCTTTGATTTCTACTAGGGAACAATAGTAGAATGTCAAAATAATGATATAATATCAGTGATTGAAAACCCATCTTTTCAAACCATAAGAGACTCTTAATGTCACAAAACAAACTGAGGGGGAGGGGGGTAGGGAGGGGTGGTGGGGTTATGGACATTGGGGAGGGTATGCACTAATGGTGAGTGCTGTGAAGTGTGTAAACCTGGCAATTCACAGACTTGTACCCCTGGGGCTAATAATACATTATATGTTTATTAAAAAAAAATAAATAAATAAAAACCACATCTTTTTTTGTATTTTTAAGAATCAATGACTATCCATACATAGACAATTTAAAAATCAATAGTAGGTTTTAAGGTAATGAAAATACCCTATACAAAACCATAATGATGGATACATTTGTCCAAACCCTTAGAATGCACAATGCCAAGAGTGAACCCTATGCCAACAATGACTCCAGCTGATTATGATGTGTCAATGCAAGTTTATCAATTGTAACTCTGGTGGGGAGAACTGACAATGGGAGTGACTGTGTAGGTGCTGGGGTAGGGGTTTTATGGGAAATCTCTATACCTTTCCTTCAATTTTGCCATGAATCTTAAACAGGTCTAAAAAAATTAAAGCCTTAATTTTAAAAAAGAAAAAAAAAATCTACGCTAAGAACTTGTGTCTTTAACTTTGCAACTGTTATAAATTCAACAATTTCACTTTTATATAGTGTGAGTTGTGCAATGGGCTTGGAAATTTTCCCTATCCTTTGCTACATATTCTATTTTTAAAAATCTAGCTTAATTTCTTTCTACAGATCTTATAGAAGCTTAATGTCATCCTTTTGTTGTTTATTTGGTAGCTTTATAAAATATCTTTCCTCTAACAAACTTTGTCTTCTTGGTTTTTACAGTGAACATGCAGAAATCTCCGAATTATTTCTTCTCTTTCCATTTTAAATAAGAAAAGAAGTTTTCATAGGCACATAAAGGAGTTGTCAAAACTCCTTTATGTGATTTCCCGTGACAGATTTTATTTCCTTATACATCAAAAAGTCATTTACCTGTTTCATCGTAGGGCCTAAAACAATGTCAGTACATGGTAGTTGCTAAATAAATATTTGCTAATTAATAAATTAATGAATTATTATCCCAAACAGCAAGAGTACAACTTTCAAGCCTCAGAGGAGGGTTGTTCTTATTTCATTTAATAAGAATATAGGATTCCCTCTACTGGATCTTTTTTTCTTTCTCTGTAAAACATACCAAACCTATTCTGGGTTCTCTGTTGCTGTTCTGTTAGCTGTCCTCATATTTCTTCTTCCTACTTTAGGGCTTTTCAGGGCTATCAAATTTTTCTTCACCTTCATGTTTCCAAAAGAAAATCACTGCACTTAGTTACTGTGCATACAATTATGGCACTCAAGTTTTATTTAAAAAAAAAAAAGAAAGCTCTGTCAGAAGCTAGTTCTGACTGAATACAAAGTATTTCAAGTCAAAGTTATTATGAAGCACAGATTGTACATCCAGAACAAGGCTTGTTCCTACAGACAGTAGCATCTCTCTCTTTTATAAATCAAATGTAAATGCCATACTAATTTATATCTATTATTATTTATACTGTTGAAAAGCACATGAACAAGCTCTCTCTTCACAGTTGGGAACTTGACTATCATTCCTTTTCTCCTTGAATTCATATTTTTATCTCATATATGAATTCATATTATATATATATTCATATTTTTATCTCATATTTATTATTCTTCTACATACGTTTCTCCTAACATTTTAGTGTTTGAAAATATTTTAAGCTGACCATCCTATCACATTTCCCTCTAACAAAAAGATTTTTAAATTCCTGAGAACATAAGTTCTAAAAAAATTTCCTTAATATTGTATTATCATTAAATTACTAGACTACTACTGATCAAGTAACAAACATATTACAAATTATGATCATTTGAAAATATCAAGTCAGTTTTTATTAGAAATACATCTCATAAAGAAATAGGTAGGACCTTCTCTAACACCCATTTAGATCATATATCCAGGATGAATACTACTCATTCCTCGAAAGAAAACAGGTTAAGTTTTTCTTTTACTTTGTATTCCTCCATTCCAAGTATTTGGGAGTAGAAGGATTTCTGGTTGTAATAATCCTTTTGAACTACTAAACCATGTACCAAAAATCACATAGAGGTATGTATCAAAAATTATTTTTTAGTCAGCTGACAACTCAGTTAAGTTCTGCAATATTTCTGAAGGCCTTTGGCAATTGCCATTCTTACAAAGGAATCAATTACCCAGTCATTAGAATCACTCACTTTCTAAACAGATTTAGGTCAGATTAAAAGTATTGCTTTATATTAAAGTAGAAGAGGGACAATTACTAAAGAGGAAGGGAGAAAGGTATCTGATTCAGCACACTCTGACGTAGAACAATTTTCGGGAAGAAAACATGCAAGGGAACAACCTGAGAATTATTAGTACCTTCAAACTATCCTTTATGTAGGGATATGTATGGAAATCCTCCATCTATCTCCTAAGGTTAAGGGTTAGGAACATGTGTTGCCCTGTTTGAAGCTTGTTGCTTCAGGATATACACAGATTTGGATATACACAGTTTATCAAGTCACGACTTTTAAGTAGTTCACATCCTTTTGTCTATGTGCTTTTTTTTCCCCTTAGGGGGTGGGTGGGTGGGTGGGTGTGTGTGTGAGAGAGATGAGGTGGGCGAAAATAATTTTAACAAAATAATTTTGTTAATAAACTTCTTCATAATGATAGTTAAGGAGGTGTTTACTTTTTCATCAGAAAACTAAAATAATGGGCTGTCAGTTTCTTAGAGGGAAAAGATAAAAATGAATTTCCCTTCGTTTTTGACAAGTCTCAAAGTATTCTAAATTGTCAAAGTTGAAAAATAGAAAGCATTTTCATATCTACAAATTAGAAACCAGATTATCATTTTATTTCTGATGATTTCGGGTGCCTCCGCCAATTTGGTAAACATTCTTCAAAACTCTACCAGCCAAAACATCCTTAATTTAGTGGTCTGCTTTTTAAATTATCAAAGCGCATTACCAAGGCAATCAAAAAATAAATGATTCACGTCTAAAATATTAAAAACAGTGCTCTCTTCCATGCCGCAGCCGGATAAATTAAAGCAAACTAATTATTTAGATTAAAAAAAGAATATGATGTAACTTTAAGTTGCCTGTGGTCTTTGTTCATAACAACCGTGAACTTTCACTTAAACCAAAAAGAGAAGATAAACAACAAAAACGTATTTTTAAAGTTAATCCTTGAGTCGAATCCATTGTTTGATCAGAGCTAACAGGTGGGCTGATGAATTAAAACGCGATGTAAAAACACCTTCCAAGAGAACACTTATTTAAACAATATTCAAGCCTTAGTTGACAAAATACTATGTAAGAGCGTGGCGAGGGGGGTCTTTTTTGCTAACTGGCAGTTAAGGAGGATAAACTGCCGACAATTACCGTTTTCTCATTTTTTAAAATCAGAAACAGCCCTAGAGCTTGTGGGGTTTCACGTGGCTTCGACCTCCACAGACAGTGACGGGTTTAACTACTCGTGACTTCACAGCTCAGGCCTATCAACTAGAAATTACTAAAGGCGGTAGAAAATCTAGGGCCGCCGGGTACCATCCGCAAACTCAGTTATGTAGGTTGTTTTGTTTTGTTTTTAAGAGCACTATGCCGAGTAACTATGGGGCCCTGAGTAATTCGCCGAACTTGTGTTTCAAATGCCGGCCTGAAGTTTACAGCAGCGCCCGGGAAACGGGTGGGAAGCTTTAACAGCTTCCTTCCGCCCGCCCCGAAAGCGTCGTTAGTTTCCCAGCTCCCGGCCACAGCGAGGCGACAGCGATATAAACACTGAGCGGATCCAACATACACCACAGACGCTCGGGGACCCCCAAGCGGACGCTGCAAGAAAAGAACGCGCTGGAAGAAAGCCAAAAACCAGACCAGCAATACAACCGCCACAGAGGCCAGTAATGCGCTTACCCACCTCCAGCTCCACCTCCGCTTTCTCGCGTCGACGCGGCCCCGCCCCGCCGCGGAGACTCACGGGACACGTAGTACGCCGCGCCCACCTTCCCCTTCCCCCACCCTTCAAAGCCCCGGCTTTGAGAACGCCCTTTCAGCTCCCTGCGGACCGAGTTCCGCTTTGCTCTTGTGGCCTCGGAGCCCAGCCTGAGGACCGCGGAAGCCGCACTTCCGGCGGTTCATTGCTCGTCCTCCCTTCCAGCCTCCCTAGTCAGCGCTTCCCTCCCTCGGAACGCGACAGGGACATCAGCCGGTGCGGACGCTGACGAGGCGGACGCCGGCGGGCCTAGGTCTCGCGCGCGTGTTGCTGGGTAACGGGCCTTCTCCGGCAGCAGTTCGGCAATTCCTGCTTCGGCTTGTCTCTCCTTCCAGAACCTCCCGAGCCCTAGACGACGGGCCGGGCTGCGCCGCTTGCGGCGCAGCCGAGGCTAAAGAAATGGGAATTCCTCCGCGGCGTTCTCGGAGCGGGTGCCTTCTCTGGGGAAGCGGCGGTGCCTTCGAGGAAACCGGAAGCCCATGGTGACCCCTGGCGACCCGGTTTGTTTTCCGTCCGTTTCCAAACACTGGGGAATCGAAACTCGGCGGCCCAGGGGGCGGCCCTACGTAACCTGTCTTCGGGGTGAGTGACTCGCTTCAGCCGGGCTGGGGGCGCGGGCGGTGCCAGGACCAACCTCCGCTGCCATTGCTGGTTCGAAGAGACACGTCATTTTCTTCACGAGTCCGTGCGCCCTCCTTTGACTAGGGAGCCGCCCGCGCCTGGGCATCCCTTAGCCCTGTCACCTTTTCACGCTAGCTGTTCCAGGCCCTACTTGGTTTTTCACTTTGTCTCTATTGCTTATTTTCTTTCCTTACTCTGAATTACTAGGGCGCCATTCGTTGTATTTCATTCATTGAGATTGCATTTATATCGAAAACGAAAGAGGGACGTGTGGCTAGGACGGCACTGCCTGAGGCAGTGGTCATCACCCCGCCCCCCTGCCCTGTCCGTTATCGAGGCTAACAGTAGATATTCGTCGTTTCTGCAGTGTCTAACCTGTACGTTTGGTATGATTTTTGATCATTTGTAGAATGACTCCTACATACATGCACGGTAGGTTGACCCTCGTCCGTACAAACAAGGAACTCATACTCGTGAGATAAAATATTCGCTAAAACTGTAATACAAGTTGGAATATAAACTGCTCCAGCATGTGTTGTTGGAGATCTGCTAAGGTGATCGAAGACAGTGACGTACTAGACTGAAATTGACCTGTGTCTTAAACATAGGAGACATTTTTTTTTCTACTATAGAATTTTGAATTGGATTACTTAAAGATTTCAACGGCATAATTTAAATTCTGGTTCTTTAAACATGCCATATATCTGATTTCCCAACCTGTTGTGGTCACTCCCTACTTCATCTGTAAATTAGGAATGATAATCACTCACAGGGTCTTTAGAAAATTTTAACGCCGTATTGTTTATAAAATGGGAAGAGGTATATAGGGGTTTATATTAGAGAATATAGTGCAATGGGAAATGCACTGGATTAAGTCAGAACATTAACTCACAACTGAGTGTTGAATTTTCCACTTACTCACTTGACACTGGGTAGGAGATTAAATCTCTTCGCCATTTTCCCAGTCTCTTGAAATGAGAGTAATGCCTAACTCTCCAAGGCACCAGTACATAGTTTCTAAGTTTCCCTAGCTGTAGTCAGCTGGCTGGTTTACATTCCTGGCTTCACTTTTCAACCTTTGCCTTTCTTTTAGTCCACCTGTGGTAACAGGAAATTATTGCCCACATCAGAGGTCTTAGATTTAACCAATTGTTACGAGGAACAAATGAGGTAGCTCCCTTAAAAGCTGCCTGACAGACCATAAGCACTCGGTAAATATTAATTACCAATACTGAGCATTTTTGTTTATTGAACGAAATGTGATGACCTTTTTTATAATCCACGAATGGAACCAATGTGATTTTTTTCCCCTTGTTTTTATATTCTGGATTAAGGTACAGTTGTCTTATGGCTATTAGAGAGTAACCATTGGTAATACTAAATTACTAATATACTAATACACTAAACAGGGAATGTAAGTGCTTAATTCCATTGAGATTTATTACTTTATGAAAAGACTGAAAAGAAGTAGACTCTTCTTCATACCTATGCTAAACCTGAAAAAAATCGTATGATTCCCTAGCTGTAACACTTATTTTTGGACTAATGCAGTTTAGTTACATATAGAAATTAGAGTGGAGTTTTTCCTTACTGTATATCTGTTGCTGAGCACATTTTGGGCATTCACTGAATTATAGGGCATTGGAGTTCTGAGGTATATAAATGGAGTGACAGTATCATGAAAAAAGGCACTTGATCTTCCCTTCTTTATAAACTAGTTAAGCCATTCCTGCCCCAATTGTTTAATTAAAAATAGGGAGTGAAGGGGCACCTAGGTGGTTCGTTTGGTTAAGTCTTGGACTTTTAATTTAGGCTCAAGTCATGATCTCAAGGTTGTGAGATTGAGCCTGGGGTAAGGCTCCATGGTCATTGGGAGTCTGCTTGAGATTCTCTGTTTCTCCAACACTCTCTGCCTCTTCCCTGTTTGAGTGTGTGCTCCACTGTACTTTCTCTCTCTAAAAAGAAAGAAATCTTCAAAAAATATGGGGGGGGGGTGGTGCCAGGGTGGCCCAGTCAGTTGAGTGTCTGACTCTAATTGGGCTCAGGTCATGATCTTAGGGTTGTGAGATGGAGCCCAGAGTTGGGCTCCATGCTCAGTGGGGAGTTGGGATTTTCTCCCTCTGCCCCTTCCTCTCCCTCTAAAATAAATAAAATCTTAAAAAACCACAAAAAACAAAAAACAAACCGAGGAGTTTAAGTGTTGGTTTCTTTGCCTCCATAAGATTTAATCCTTGCTCCACTGTATCGTGAATAAACCTATGAAGTGGGTTAGGGACATTCTAGCTTTTCAGAGGTAGGAGGATGATGACAATAGGAGATTCAGTTCAGAAGAATGTAGAACAGAGGAAAGAGCCCACTAAATAGTCCTTCATTCCAACCTTAGCTCTGTCATATACTGCCAGTGTGATTATAAGCAAATTAACTTCACCTCTTTGAGCTTAAGTTTCTTCATCTGTGGTGGTGGTGATAACTTTATAGCCAAGTTTGGTATGGATTTGAGGTAAGATATGTACAATACCATTTATTCAGTTTTTGGCAAAAATGGAATTCCTTCCGTCTGTTTAGGTTGCCATTCTATATTTGCATTAAATTTTCCTTTCACAATTTAGGAGGGTAGCATCTTAGTAATGAAGTTCAACCTTGTCATTTTATTGGTGGGAAAATTTAGATCCTGAGAGGTAAACCAATCAGTAATCAAGGTGGCAGATTGTAGACTAGAATCTGGGTTTTTGAATCTCTGGTCAGGGTTGTTTCTACCACTGAGTTTTTCCTTTCTGGATTCTTATTAGAACAAATCTGAATCCATGTTCTGTTGTCTCTTAAAATGTATTAAGAGCACAAATTCAGAAGGTAGCTTATCTGGGTTTACATCCCAGCTTTGCCACCGATTACTCATACAGCTGTAGATAAGATATTTAATTTTTTTCTAAGACTTTGTTTATAAATTAGGATTATAGTACCTACCTAAGGAGTTGGAAAATGCATTTGGAAGCACTAGTGCCTGGCATATGGTAAGTGATGAATGTGGTAAATATTATGATGATGAAATATGACAGAGTAATCATATTTTTTTCCTAGAAAAGATATTTTTGTGTTTTCTAGTATGTCACAAGCCAGTATATATAGCATGTCTTAACTCGGGGTATTCTTAATGTTGATTGTAGTAAAGATTGAAATTTAAGATTTTCTAAAATAATTTTTATAGTGTTTAGATCTTTTTTTCCTTTGTTTCCTCTGTAGCCTCACAAACAGCTCTTGCTCCTTTCTACCCACCTTATCTGGCAAATGGTGCCGTTCTTTCTTCATTATCATTGCAATATTGTGATTTATAAGAAATACGTATTTGATCGTTTAGATGACCAAAATATATTTCTCTTATATATTTGGCTTTAGTCCACAGTTCTTGGCCCACAGCTCCCAAACTCTTGGAATTTCCCGAGGATGAGTTATAGGATCATCTTATCGTAATATTTGGTCTCTTAACATCTTTTACTGAGCAATGAAGGTGAAATGCATGTCTTGTTTATTTCTAACAAGTTCCTTTCTACCAAGCCTGGATTTATGTTAATAAGGTGACTTTTGGACAGCAGCTAAGGATGGGAGCTGATTTCCAAGGAAACCAATCCTATCATTAGAGGGTTGAAGCTTTCAGCCCCACCAAGGTTGGTGGCCGTGGGGGCGGGAGGGTGGCACTGAAATTTTAATCAGTTGTCAATGATTTAATCATTTTATGTAAGGAAGCCTTTGTAAAAACCAAAAGAGGGAGGGTTCAGAGAGCTTCCAGAACATTTCACATGCCATTATGCTGGCCCCAAATTCCAGAAGGGCAGAAGTGGCTTCGTTTCAGGACCTCATCCTATGTATATGTATGGTCAGAAGCACAGGTAACAATTTAGGCTTACAGTTAGCATCCAAAGTAGAGGGCAGTCTTGTGGGAGCAAGCCCTTAAACTGTGGAATATGCTGGTAGATACTATCAGAATGGAGTTGAATTGTAGGCTACCCATCTGGTGTCCAGAACATTGCTTGATGGTGTGGAAACATCTCCTTTTCACATTGGAATTGGCTGACCAGAACACCTTTTAATCATTCTTGGGAATTTCATTGTTCTCAGCAATAAATGTCAACATCTTTCATCTTAACCCCCCTCTGGGGTTTTTTGGTTTTTGTTTTTAAAGAGAGAGTGCTCATGTAAGTGTGGGAGGGGTGATTGTGAGGAGGGGCAGAGGGAGAGGGAGAATCTTAAGCAGGCTCCACACCCAGTGTGGTGACTCACCAGGGCTTGATCTCAACCCAATTGAGATCATGACCTGAGCCAAAAGCAAGAGTTGGACGCTCAACTGACTGAACCATCCAGGCACTCCTCACCTTAACTCTTTTTAATTTTCTTTTAATTTATACATCTCTTATGTAAACCTCTAAGAAGAAAATTTAATTCCAAATATATAAAATAATTGCATGATTATATAGATATATTTCTTATAGGTAAATATATCTGATTCTCCTATGCTATTGTGATGAAAGAGACAATGAATATGAATTTATTTTCTATACTATTAAAAACACAATCTCCATGCACAAGTTAGGTGATGTTTACCAATTGATAATATAGAACTAACCAGGACCATAAATGTTTAAGAATACTAGTTATAATTGGAATTCTGTAAATCACATAGTTGATTCTACTCTGTAGAATAGTGGCTCTAAAATTGGATAGGGACTTAAAATTACATGGGTTGATTATTGAAAGTTCAGTTTGACATTTTCGCCCCAGATATATTGACTTGTGAAGTTCTGCAGTGCTGTCTAGCAGTCAGTGTTTTTTTGTTTTCTATTAGAATTTTATTTATTTATTGAAATATAGTTAACACAAGTGTTACATTAGTTTCAGGTGTATAACATAGGAATTTAACAACTGTATACATTATGCTATGTTGAGTACACATGTAGCTACCATCTGTCACCATACAATGCTGTTACAGTATCATTGACTATATTCCTTATGCTGTACCTTTCATCCTGTGACTTATTCTGTAACTGGAAGCCTGTACCTCTTAACTCCCCTTCATTTTGCCCATCCTTCATCCCTTCCCCTATGGCAGCTATCAGTTCTTGGTTTAGGTCCATTTCTGCTTTTGTTTGGTCTTTTGTTTTTTAGATTCTA
Organism: Meles meles; assembly: GCF_922984935.1. NCBI lineage: Eukaryota > Metazoa > Chordata > Mammalia > Carnivora > Mustelidae > Meles > Meles meles. The sequence continues at coordinate 23,101,206 of NC_060069.1, read as the reverse complement.
CATTTAGGTGAAATCATATAGAATTTACCTTTGTCTGACTTACTTCACTTAGCATGATGCCCTTTAGGTCTGTGTTGTCACAAATGGCAAGATCTCATTCTTTTCTATGACTAAGTAATACTCTATGGTGTGTTTACTATATTTTCATTATCCGTTTATATATCAGTGGACTCTTACGTTGCTTCTGTATCTTGGCTGTTGTAAATAATACTGTAGTAAACATGGTGCATGTATCTTTTCAAATTAGTGTTTCTTTTTTTGGAATTACTGAATTGTACATTTTTTCTATTTTTAACTTTTTGAGGAATCTGCATACCTTTTTCAAAGTGGCCACACCAGTTTGCATTCCCACCAGCAGTGCACTAGGGTCCAATTTTCTTTATATCCTTGCCAACACTTGTTATTTTTTGTCTTGATAGTAACTCTTCTGACAGTTGTAAGGTGATATATCATTGTGGTTTTGATTTGCATTTGCCTGATGATTAGTGATGTTGAGCATCTTTTAATGTGTGTGTTGGCCATCATTATGTCTTCTTTGGACAGATGTCTAGTCAGGTCCTCTGCCCATTTCTTAATCATATTGTTTGGATTTTGTTGGTGTTGAATTATATAAATTCTTTATATATTTTCAATACTAACTCCTTATTGAATATGTCATTTGCAAATCTCTACTTCTGTTCAGTAGGTTGCCTTCCTTCTATTTTGTTAATGACTTCCTTTGCCATGCAAGCTTTTTATTTTTGTGTAGCCCCCAAAGTTTATTTCTGCTTTTGTTTCCCTTTCCCGAGGAGACATATCTAGAAAAATGTTGCTAAGGCCAATGACAAAGAGATTACTGCCTATGTTGTCTTCTAGTCTTATGGTTTCAGGTCTTACATTTAGGTCTTTAATCCATTCTGAGTTTACTTTTTGTGTGTGGTGTAAGAAAGTGGTGCAGTTTCATTCTTTTGCATACACCTGTCCAGTTTTCCCAATAGCATTTGTTGAAGAGATTGTCTTTTCCCCATTGCATATTCTTGCCTCCTTTGTCATAGATTACTTGACCATATAGGCATGGGTTTATTTCACTGTGCTCTATTCTGTGTCTGTTTTGTGCCAGTACCAGGCTGTTTTGGTTACTACAGCTTTGTGGTATGTCTTGAAATCTGGGATTGTGGTATCTCCAGCCTTGTTGTTCTTTCTCAAGATTGCTTTGGGTATTCAGGGTCTTTTGTGGTTCCACACAAATTTTAGTATAATTTGTTTAGTTCTGTGAAAAGTACTCTCGGTATTTTGATAGGATTGCATTAAATCTGTAGATGGCTTCGAGTAGCATGAACATTTTAACAGTTCGTTCTACCAGTCCATGAGCATGGACTATGTTTCCATTTGTCTGTCATCTTCAGTTTTTTCCATTAGTGTTTTATAGTTTTCAGAGTACAGGTATTTCACTTACTTGGTTTATTCCTAGGTATTTATTTTTGCTGTAGTTGTAAATGGGATTGTTTCCCTGATTTCTTCCTGCTACTTCATTATTAGTGTATAGAAATGCAGCAGATTTCTGTATATTGAGTTTGAGTCCTGCAACCTTACAGAATTCATTTCTCAGTTTTAGTAGATTTTGGGTGGAGTCTTTTCAGGTTTTCTACATATAGTATCCTGTCATCTGCATGTATGATAGTTTTGCTTCTTCCTTACCAGTTTGAATGCCTTTTTTTTTTTTTCTTGTCTGATTGCTGTGGCTGCCATTTCTAGTATTGTGTTGAATAAAAGTGGTGAGAGTGGACATTCTTGTCTTGTTCGGGACGTTAGGGGAAACGCTCTCCATTTTTTCCTCTTGAGTATGATGTTAGCTGTGAGTTTTTCCTATGTGGCATGTATAATGTGGCATGTACCTTCTATACGTACTTTGTTGAAGGTTTTTATCATGAATGGATATTGAATTTTGTGCCTATGCCACCTTTGAAAGGAGGCTTGAGCTATAGTGATCCCTCACCAGGGGTATCCCAGTATGGATTAGGGGCCTGAAACTCATTGAGGTGGTAAGCTAGCTAGGGCACCTGGACTCTGCTTCTGTTTACATTATCAAGGTGGAAGGGGAATGTCGGCTGTAGCACTCACCAGTTTCCTGACCCAGAGGGAGTTCCAGCAGCTTTGGCTGGTTCTTTTATTTTCTATAGCCCTTATAAAGGCATAGCTTGCTTCTCTCTCTCTCTCTCTCTCTCTCTCTCTCTCTGTGCCAGAGGGCTGAGGAATCTGCTCACAGTCTCCCATAATATCTCACCCCACTGTGGTTTGCAGTAGCCGGAGTTGAGCTTCCCTTTGTACCATGTCTCTGTTTCTCTTGCCATTCTCTGTGTGTGGTCGTTTTCATTCAGTTAGGCCTCAGTTCTTCAGGAGTGGTTGCTGTATAAATAGGTGCAAATTTGGTTTGTTCCTAGAGGACTTGAGGTCAGAATCTTCTGTGTCACCATCTTGGGCCAGAACCAGCGATCATTATTTTGAAGAGAACTCCCAACTGATTCTGGGGCAGTGGTCCACATCTCACGTTGTCAAACACTGCTCTAGGTCATCTCCAGTTTCTTAGAATGTTCTTGAAAAAGACATTTTGTGTGCGTGGTATATTACTATAGAATGTATTTATTGCTGATTTTTACGATCAAGAGAGGTCTGCTTAATCTTTGGGTAATATTTTTAATACTTGTTGAGTTTTAAAAGTTAATGCTCTCAATTCCTGCTAGATTTACCTTTAAAATATTGCCTAGTCTTCTGATGATGCTAATTTTGATAATAATCTGCTTATGACACTTTTTAAAATTTCTTTTTTATTTCAATTTTATTTATTTGATAAAGAGAGCAAATGAGCATGAGCAGGAGGAAAGGGCAGAGGGAGAGGGAGTAGCATACTCCCTACTGACCAGGGAGCCTGACGCAGGACTCATTTCCAGGATCCCTGGATTGTGACTTGGGCAGAAGGCAGACGCTTAACCAACTGAGTCACCCAGGTGCCCCTGCTTATGACACTTTTTAAAGATTAAAGTTAAGTACATGCTTGTTATTTTAAGATAGTTTAAGTTACAGTAAATAACATTAGATCAGTATAGGATAAGTTTTTCCCAAATTTTAGATGTTAAAACTGGTCTTGTCTAGTTTATTAAGGATAGCATTAGCCAGTTAAGCTTTTATGATTTGTCCAGAAAATCAAATTTCTTGGGCCAGTAACTTTGGATACTCATGAAGAGACATATCATCACAACAGAAGTATATAAAACTGAATCATACTTTACTGTGAGGAGATACATAAGCAATAAAGGCCTAGCCTACTTTGTTAATTTGCCAGCAGTTTTCCTTTCAGTATAATTTATATAATGGGATAGGTGCCTTGTATTTTTCAGAACCTTTCTAAGATAGCATTTTCTTTGGCCCTGCAGCTTTTAATCTCTTTAAGTCCAGTTGGTACAGAGTAATGTAAGCATTAATATTTCTGATACTTTTATGATTTCATATTTATTTTTGCAAAGATAATCAAAGTTTCCTTTTTCATTTTACAGCAGATTTAAAATACTGTTTTTAAAACATTAAAACTGCATGCATATCTGTGATGCTAGTAGACTTTATCTTGGGTGTTTTTGTTTTTGTTTTTTTTAAGATTTTATTTTTAAGTAATCTACACCCAACATGGTGCTTGAATCTACCCCAAGATCAAGAGTCACATGCTCTACCAAGTGAGCCAGCGAGGCACCTCTTGAGTGTGTTTTAATGTTTGGGTATTTCTCATACAATTTGGCTATTTCTTATAGAATTTTTAGGACAGATAAGCAGTTTTTATGCTTCTTTCCAAGTCATGTTTATAGTATAATAACTAAATATATAGAATTATAGTATAAAACTTGGAAGAAGCTCTTATATCCAAATAAATTTTCTCATATTTGGAGAGAGGACACCATATGCAACTTTTTAGTGATTTAAAAATAAATCATTTTACTTTAGGCAGTAGATTTAAATATATAAAATAAGCCAGTTTCATGACTCATTTTTCTAAAAAGACCAGTTATCATACTGTGTATGTGACATTGTTACATCAGTATACCTCCTTCCATCTAAGGTACTTAAAAACCTTCCAAGGGGTTCCCAGTTTTGTGGTCCTTTTTTTTCCCCCTAAGATTTTATTTATTTTAGAGAGCGCATGCATGCATGTGTGCACACATGAGTGGGGGGGGGGGTGCAGAGAGAGAGGGAGAGAAGTAGAGGAGTCCATGCTGAGCTGGAGGGGGCAGGGTTGGTATCTCAGGAATCTAAGATTAGGACCTGAGCTGAAATCAAGAGTCAGATGCTTAACAGAGCCACCCAGGCGCCCCCTAGTTTTGTAGTTCTTGATGAATATAAGTATGTGAAAGATTCATTGGGGAGGGAAAAATATTAATAGTTCAGGCTCTGAAATCCAGGTGCTTGTGCTATATGCTAATTAGCTGGTCTTGGCTAAGCTCTGTAACCTTCCCAGACCCCAGTTTTTCCGTCTGTGAAATGACAATAGTAAGATTTCCTACCTCAGGGTAGTCAGGAGAATGAAAGATACAATATTTACAAAGTATTTAGCACAATACTAAGTAGTTCATTTGGTTATGGATATATTTTACAAATTTTGTATAAGGATTCTTCACATTTTTGAATCCTGTTTGGGTCTGTCTTGAATTCCACAGAATAAGAACCAAATTCTGTAGTCTCTCTACATAAAAGACCACGTCACAGTTTGTTTCTGTTCGGTATTTTTTTAATTTCACATCTTGCCATTTCCCTTTTCATACTTTCTTCTCATGCTCTTTCAGGCCTTTGAACTTGTTTCCCTTGTCAGAAGTTGTACATACAATGAAAATAACCATCCTTCTCACCTAAGAGTGTGGAACTAAGAGTCCTTTCATTTTTTTTGTGATACCTTCTTTCAAAACTGCTCCTTCACATGAACCCTCAATTCCTGTAGCACTTTCTCTTATTTCAAATATATTATCTTTATGGCATGATAATTATTTTACTGCACAGCTGTCTTCCACAGTTTTTGTTTTTTTTTCCTTCCCAAGTAAGTGATTATTTCATGATAAAAATGAATAGCTGAGCTGGTTAGAACTTTGTATAAAGTAAAAGCATTCATGCTCTGATCCTTAAAATGCACAATCAGTGGGACATCTCTTTTGACTTTGTAGAGCAGTTTATGCTTATTTCCTGTTTTTCAAGAGTCTTTAGGGGAAAAAAAAATCTCAGTTGAATAAATCCTGCCCATTTGGTTGGATATTAAGATATGAGAAATCATATGTCTAAAATGGGCGCAATTTGTCTCTTCTTAAACTACACTGCATCCTATCACTTAACTAGCCAACTGTTCCTACTCTAAGGTTTTAAGGTATAATGTATATGAGAAAGAGTCTTATATAGAGATAGACGTGTATACTTACAGTTCGCAGTATGGTAGTAATCCATACTTTCCTTTTGGGAAGGAAATATGAACATTTCATCTATCAGCAGCGTGATTGGTATATTTGCTCTTATTTTGGAATAGAGTTGAATTCAGAATGGAAAAAGTAAACCTCTTTAAAGAAAGGAGAGTTTTTCTCTATCACTAGAACAAGGACAGCTTCCACCAGAAGCAGCAGGAATTAATTATGGTTCTGAGGATCTGCCACCTTTTTGGAATACATAGGTAGCATCGTTCTTTTTTATTTTTGGACCTTGTTAAAGGGTGGGAAAGATTCTAGCTTACTAGGAGCTATCTTCTGTGGTCAAAAATTTTTAAGTTGATATTGCTGAAGATTGAATGGTAGATTTCACCTACTCACATTGTAGTATACACAATCATTTTTGCCTACCTTTCCTGTAATCTTAGATATAAACCAATTGCTAGATATACCAAACTGACATTAATTGAGAACAATTGGAAGCCTTCCATTATAAAACTCAGTAAAGCAAAAATAGTGATAGAAAACCAGAACCAGTAAAAACCTACACTTTTCCTTAGTATTCATGTTGTCTGAAATAAAGCAAAATGAACTTTACAGGCATTGATCAATATAGGGAGGGAGGTCAGAAGTTTTGGAGAAAAGCAGGCACAGTAAAACATAGTTCTTGTGCCTTAATCACCTATGTTTACATCTCATTATTTGTTATTTTACTTGGGAAAATTACTTAAATTCCTCTCTACCTTGATTTCCTTACCTATAATATTCTTGGAACAGTGACATGCTAAGCAACCAAATGTCATTCCAAGCACAGAATAGTAAATAAAAATGTTTTTCATTAGTCATGAATTACTAATATAAGATATATGAAATTTCATTGATAGTCTTATTTAGATTGCTCTATTTGATGTTTTATTTCAAACTAAAAGGTATCTCTTATGACCTGCAGTCCCACTTATTCTGTTTTTCCCATAAGGTCTTAAAAGATTTCAGCCAAAATTTCTCCTTCCACAGTGTTTTTCAGGAACATAACTTTCAGATGAGGAAATAATGCTGAACCTAACAACAAAAGTAGATGTACAGAGCAAGTAAGTTCACTAACTACGGAAATAACTGGCTTCTTGTCTTAGGTTTTTGAGTTAGAGTTTGATTGAATCCTATACTATTGATTCTTCATTTAATAACCAGTATTTATTGGGCATCTTACACACAATGATAGGTTGGGGACACAATGATGAGCAAAAGATCCATAACCTATACCCTCCTGGAGCTAATTAACAGCTACTAGCTTTAACCTGGGCAAATTACTTTACCTTTTTGATCCTATAAAATAGAGATAATACCTACCTCATAGAATTATTTGGATGAATTTGAGATAATAATTAAAAAAAATGTGCTGCATGGTGCTGGGACATGGTGAGTACTGAAATAATTCCGTTGTGTCTTCTATTGCAAATGGACAACAATCAATCAGTTACCGGTATGCAAAGAATATAGTGGAGGATGCATTAAAACTTCCATAATACTCTCGTAATGAATTGTATTCAGGAGAGTTTTTAAAAATGTATAGTTTGGGAAGTTATAAAACTTGCTGCTTATATCTTAAAGTGGAAATACTGATAATGAAGAAATATGTGGACAAAAAATATTTAAAAATTTTTATCCTGTATAAATGGTGTTTCACAACTTTTTCTAAAACTTACTAATAATAGCTTAGAATGATTTCCAGTGCTATATGGATATCAGCTCATTTAATATCCTTAACTCTGTGAAGTAGTTGCTACTATTTCTTATACTTTATAAATAAGGAAACCAAGGCAGAGAGATTAAGCACAAATTCTCACACTAAGCAGTGCTTGGATGCAATTCCTAGAATCTGGTTCTAGGGTCCATGCTCTTCACCATTATGTTATGCTGCCTCTAAAAGAAATAGGAGTTTTTAACATTGACAGTATTTTCATTATTCTAAATACCATCTCTCTTTTCTTGCTCATTTATTGAAAGAGACATTTTTCTTTTACATTCTTTTAAAAAGCTGTCATGGATGCACTGGTGGAAGATGATATCTGCATTCTGAATCATGAAAAAGCACATAGGAGAGACACAGTGACTCCAATCTCAATATATTCAGGAGATGAGTCTGTTGCTTCACATTTTGCCCTTGTCACTGCATATGAAGACATCAAAAAACGACTTAAGGATTCAGAGAAAGAGAACTCATTCTTAAAGAAAAGAATAAGATTTTTGGAAGAAAAGGTAATTACTATCTATTATATTTTATGACTTAAAGAATAATTCAAAATACTTGGAAGTTTTAAATATTTTTCTATCCTCTCTTCACTGGTTGTACTAAGTTTCCAAGGTTAACTCACAGCTAGTTTCAAAACCCAGTACTTCTCATACTATGCTTCAAATGTCATGTACATGGGGACTAGGTGTAGAGTAGGATTTGGAATATATTTTTGGAATATATTTTTCTTGGAATCTTTTTTTCAGATTGCCTTACCTTCATAAATTGTATGTATTTTATTCAGGATTTTAAAATCTGTGCAACAAATGATATGCCAGCAAAGGAAATTAAATGTAGCATTGTTCTAATGTTTAAAACCATCTTCACCAGCACTGATATCTTCTCTACCTCAACTGTCTCTTTTGTTCTTGAACACACAGAATAATGCTTTTAACTGATAAAGGTCATCTGTTTACCTTTCTCGTGCAGAAATCTGACACTCTTAAATCTTATAGAATATATAAGGTTGATAGCTAATTCCATTATAAATCAGCATATCTACTTGGCTTTTTGTACTGGGAAATCTTTATCACTCATCCTTTTATTTTTTGAGGTTTAAAGTTTTAACTTAGCTTTATGTTTCTTCTGATTAGATCATTGTATTTGTGTTTTATAAACAGCAGCTTCCCCAATGAGGAAGGAAATGAATTCTTAGCTGTCAAGGAAATGAATTATCTTGTTATAAAAACTTTAGGAAGGGACTTGGTAGAGTTTGATTCATCTAGGAGAATTAAGAAAAAGGAGGTCAGTTGTAAAAATCATCATAATTTCTTTATATTCATATACATTGTCTTTAATGATTATCAAATTTGTGATACAATTGGATAGAGTGAGAAAAGGTAACATTTTGGAGCTTGTAGTTATGCTTATTTTAAAATTAAGTAGAAAAATGTGATTTGGTATAGCTAACTTTGGAAATATTTGTGTACTTCGTGACCAACAGTCATATAATTTCTATTCTGGAATAATGTTAGTATTTAATGAACTACCACAGTTATTCTTTAAAAAGGTCAAGCATACCTTAGCTTGTCATTTTTTCTGATGGTGGAAATGAAATACTACTGCCTTGAAAAACATCTAAGTATTATAAAGGAATAGTGTACTGTTTTAGAGTGATGAGTTAATATATGTTATAAAACAAAAAAATACTGATTAAAAGCATAAAATAGAAGACTTTAAAAATGTTTACCTGTACTTTTTTTGCTTTCTTAATCAGTAAGGCTTACTTGTTGGAAGTAAAATGTTTATTTAATTATAGTCCAGGCCTTATCCCTGCATTACAAAGAAAAGTAAGCTGTGGAGCCATCAGAAGACTGGCGGCTTTTTTGTTTTGTTTATGTTTGTTTCGTAGAATACGTCCTTTGAGCTTTCCCTTCTAATTTTATACCATTAGCTTATAGGAGCTCGATTAGATGAAGAAACAAATTCTGTGGGACGTGAACAAGTAAATAAGGCCTATCATGCATATCGAGAGGTTTGCATTGATAGAGATAATTTGAAAAGCAAATTGGATAAAATGGTAAGTTGGTGAAAACAGTTTATATTGCAAATGAGTTTTCTTCTTCAGGAAGTTTAAAATTAGAAATAAGAAAAATACTTATATTTATTAAATAAAAAATTGAAAATATACATCCTGAACTCAAAAATAGGATTTTTTTTTTTTAAGATTTTATTTATTTATTTGACAGACAAAGATCACAAGTAGGCAGAGAGGCAGGCAGAGAGAGAGAGAAGGTGAAACAGGCTCCCCCCCGAGCAGAGAGCCTGATGCGGGGCTCGATTCCAGGACCCTGGGATCATGACCTAAGTCAAAGGCAGAGGCTTTAACCCACTGAGTCGCCCAGGCACCACCAAAATCGGAATTTTTAATGGTGATATTTATAGTTTATTTCTGTACAAAATAAATACATGGTATGTGATGATGTTTAGGAGTTAAGTATATCTAACACTACTAACTTATTTTGGAAAATCATGACATGGTAGAATTTGTCAGTGTATTTTTAAGAAAAAAAAGCTAGTGACTAGTATTTCCTAAGTTTGAAAAAGAAAAAAGGAAATTAGTGAAAAACTGGGTTCATTGTCCCACCTAGCTTTTTTAAAGGCCTAAATCTGTTTTTTTTTTCATCTACCTGAAAATTAATGTATATCAACCTATAGATTTTACTGAATGTAATTTGGCATTTTCCCTACTTAACTAGAATAAAGACAACTCTGAATCTTTGAAAATGTTGAATGAACAGCTACAATCTAAAGAAGTAGAACTGCTCCAGCTAAGGACAGAGGTGGAAACTCAGCAGGGTATGCCACTTATTTGTTACAAATATTATAATGGAATCAGTATAATTTTCCATTTATGCGTTATATCCATTATCAGTTTTCTATATCTGTATGCTAAGGCCTTAACTTATTTTATAATTTTAGGCTTATATTAATTTCTCTGATCTGCTTTCACCAAAATATCAACTCCTTTAACTTTTCCTTAGATATAAGTTGCACTTTTCCTAGAGAAAATTTGATGGTTTTTGTTTAGGGCTAGTTTATGATGAAGTAGATGAAGAAAGGAGTAGAACTCCATCCTTGTCAGAACATCTTGCCTGCTGGTATGTCCTGGATTTTCCTTTCTACTAAACTTTTGTCCACTATTAAGCACACTGTCATGGAGTAGTTACAATTAACTTTTTTTTTTTTTTTTTTAATTTAAATTTCTGAAGTTGTTAAAATGTGCAGATGAGATGCTAGAGGAAATAAGTAGTTCTGGAGCATATGGCTATTGGCCTGTTCCCATGAACATTCTGATGAGACAGGCTGAAGAGTAGGCCTCTGAGAGAGGCCTTTTGATAGGCATTTGAGATGAGCTCTCTTACAGTAGCTGGTTGGGGCTTTTTAGTCTCTCTATCTGCAGATAGACTAAAGAACTATGTCAAAGGTAAGTCAGTATCCAGTTGTACTGAGTTTCTATAGTAAATGTTTATGAATAAATTGTTTTGACATCATTTTCTAGGCCTGATGGTCATACTTTATACTCTGAGGGGACTAGATGGAGTAATTAGAGACATGAGCTTCAGTTTCCTCACTTCATTTAATTTTTATCACTGTCTTAACCTTGACTTAAATATTGTTGACTTGTCAACAGTTTTAGCATGTATTTGATTAGTGGTGTATATTTTAAAAGTTCCAGACTGACAAACTTGTACTTTAACCTAAACAGAAAATCAGGGATAGTGGTGATTAATACGTTCTGAAACCAGATTGGTAGGTTTCTTATTCTCATTAGCATAGGTCTTTGAAAGTAATATTACTGTTTTTAAAAACTGTTAGTCGTGCATGTTTTATATTAGTTTTTATATTATCTACGTTTTACTAGTATAACCTTTATGGAACCACAACAAATGTAGAAGGCAGAAATAACAATTTTACTGTCCATCCTCTTTTTAGTGATAAGGAATTTAAATCCACCTTCATCAAACTGGGAGGTGGAAAAGTTGAGCTGTGACCTGAAGATCCATGGTTTGGAACAAGAGCTGGAACTGATGAGGAAAGAATGTAGTGACCTCAAAATACAGCTACAAAAAGCCAAACAAACGGTACTACAGAATTATTAAATTAAGAAATTCAGTATTCTGTGTATGCTGTCTATAGGATTTATAACTAAGGATTAAATCATAGAGTTAAATTCTCTGAAAAATTTACCTTTATCTTCCCTTTTAATCATTTTGTCTAAAATTTGATATACTGTATACTTTTTTTGATATACTGTATACTTCTAACTTAATCCCAGAATTATAAAATTTTATTGTTTTAAAGAGCTCATTTTAAAAAAGCTTTACTAGTTTATTAATTTATTGAAGCGTTCCTTTTAAACGCCTTTTCCTTCAGTTTCCTTAAGTCCTTTTTTTTTCTGTAAAGTTTAAAGAGAACTCGTTTTAAGTTTATCATTTTAATTTAATAATTTGATTAATATAGACACCACAAGAGACAACTTAGTTTTTAGAACTCTTGAAAAGAAAAAACTTGACAGAGTCTACTAATTTACAAAAGACTTAGTACTTTTGGGGAAACTTCAATTTTCAGCAAACAGCTGAGATTTTAAGAATTGGGTGGAAAAGTAAAAACAAAAAACCCTGCTGAGCTGCTACAGTATGGCTAGCCTGACGTCATCCACTAAAACACAAGTTGCCTCTCAGGTCCTCGCCAAGTCTGTTTACTAATACTTTACATTGGGTTCTAACAACCAGTTTTTAGACGTCATGATAGATAGTGCTGAAGAGAAAAGAAATGGTAGAAAAAAAGAGGAGTGTGAGAGCAATGTACCAAATGCAAAGTTTTAAAAGTAGTTGTTACAAGCAAAGTTCCGTAGTCTGGAGTCAGTCATTATATACACTGAAGTATTTTTATTTTTTTACTTTTTTATTTTTTAAATATTTTATTTATTTGACAGAGAGAAATCACAACTAGGCAGAGAGGCAGGCAGAGAGAGAGGAGGAAGCAGGCTCCATGCGGAGCAGAGAGCCCGATGCGGGGCTCGATCCCAGGACTTTGGGATCATGACCTGAGCCGAAGGCAAAGGCTTTAACCCACTGAGCCACCCAGGTGCCCCTACACTGAAGTATTTTAAATAAGTTGACCAGTGAGAGAATTGTTTCTCAGCTTAACCATTTTTTGCCCATCACAGCATTCTAACCCCATTCTACCCCAGGTTCCTCCTGGGATGCCAATAACTGATGATGACACTACTTCCCCCGTATTGTCTGCCCACCAGGACACTGCCCCTGAATCCCAATTGCCCTTAAATGGAACTGACAGTTCTTTATTCATAATGTTGTCTTTATTGAAGGTGACCACCACTTAAGGATGAGCCAGGCATTAAGAATAATGTAGCATTCTACCCTGGCCTTGGCCAAATGAATTGTTCTGAAATGGACAATAAGAACTGATAAAGGGGAAACACTACAGAGATTACTGTCAGTTTCTATTAGGGCAAAATACTTTTTTTCCTGCTTAACATATGAAGTTAATTTCTGCCTCCCTTTGAACCTGTGATTACAATTTCTTCAAATGCTTCCAGCATCCTATCCCACAAGCTTAGATGCTGTAGCCCCTGAGAAGCTAGCTGGCCGGCTGGCTGGCTGTTGTGTTTGCTTGCTGGTTTATATGTGTGTTTCTTAATTGTAATTAAAAAAAAAATTCCAATCTAATTAACATAGTGTTATATTAGTTTCACATGTACAATGTAGTTAATCAACAATTCTAACTGCTCATCATAAGTGTACTCTTAATGTCCTTCACATATTTTACCCATTCCCCCCACCTCCCCTTTGATAGCCGTCTATTCATTATTAATAGTTAAGAGTCTGTTTTTAGGTTTGTCTCTTTTTCTTTGTTCATTTGTTTTTTAAATTCTGCATATGGGCGAAATCATGATATTGGTCTTTCTCTGACTGGCTTACTTTGCTTATTTGCATTATACTCTAGATTCATCCACCTTGTTGCAAATGGCAAGATTCCATTCTTTTTTATTGCTGAGTATTAGTCCCGTGTGTATGTGTGTTTGTGTGTGTGTGTGTATGTGTGTATACAGACTCATGGTAATTCTATTTTTAACTTTTTGAGGAACTTCCAAACTATTTTCAAAGTGGATTATACCAGTTTGCATTCTCACCAACATGCATGAGGGTTCCTTTTCTTCCTAATCCTTGTCAACACTAGTCTCTTGTGTTTTTTGATGTTAGCCATTCTGACAGTGTCAGATGATATCTCACTGTAGTTTTGATTTGCATTTCCCTGATGATTCGTGATGCTGAGCATCTTTTAATGTGTCTGTTGGCCATGTGTATATTTTCTTCAGACAGATGTCTATTCGGGTCTTTTGCCCAATTTCTAAAAAAAACATTTTTATTAACATATAATGTATTATTTGCCCCAGGGCTACAGGTCTGTGAATCATCAGGCTTACACATTTCACAGCACTTACCGTAGCACATACCCTGCCCAATGTCCATAACCCAACCACCCTTTCCCTACCCCCTCAACCCCCAGCAACCCTCAGTTTATTTTGTGAGATTGAGAGTCTCTTAGGGTTTGTCTCACTCCCGATGCCATCTTGTTTCATTATTTCCTTCCCTACTCCCCACAACACCCTGCTTTGCCTCTCAAATTCCTCATATCTCTTCTGCCCATTTTTAATTTGATTATTTTTTAGGTGTTGACTTGTGTTCTTTATATGTTTAGAATTCTAACCCTTTACCAGATACGTCATTTGCCACTATCTTCTCCCATTCAGTAGGTGTCTTTGAGTTTTGTTGTTTCCTTTGCTGTGCAGAAGATTTTTATGTTAATGTAGTCCCAGCAGTTTGCTTTTGTTTCCCTTTCCTGAGGAGACATATCTAGAAAAATGTTGCTAAGGCCAATGACAAAGAGATTACTGCCTATGTTGTCTTCTAGTCTTATGGTTTCAGGTCTTACATTTAGGTCTTTAATCTATTTTGAGTTTACTTTTTGTGTGTGGTGTAAGAAAGTGGTGCAGTTTCATTCTTTTGCATACACCTGTCCAGTTTTCCCAATAGCATTTGTTGAAGAGATTGTCTTTTCCCCATTGCATATTCTTGCCTCCTTTGTCATAGATTACTTGACCATATAGGCATGGGTTTATTTCACTGTGCTCTATTCTGTGTCTGTTTTGTGCCAGTACCAGGCTGTTTTGGTTACTACAGCTTTGTGGTATGTCTTGAAATCTGGGATTGTGGTATCTCCAGCCTTGTTGTTCTTTCTCAAGATTGCTTTGGGTATTCAGGGTCTTTTGTGGTTCCACACAAATTTTAGTATAATTTGTTTAGTTCTGTGAAAAGTACTCTCGGTATTTTGATAGGATTGCATTAAATCTGTAGATGGCTTCGAGTAGCATGAACATTTTAACAGTTCGTTCTACCAGTCCATGAGCATGGACTATGTTTCCATTTGTCTGTCATCTTCAGTTTTTTCCATTAGTGTTTTATAGTTTTCAGAGTACAGGTATTTCACTTACTTGGTTTATTCCTAGGTATTTATTTTTGCTGTAGTTGTAAATGGGATTGTTTCCCTGATTTCTTCCTGCTACTTCATTATTAGTGTATAGAAATGCAGCAGATTTCTGTATATTGAGTTTGAGTCCTGCAACCTTACAGAATTCATTTCTCAGTTTTAGTAGATTTTGGGTGGAGTCTTTTCAGGTTTTCTACAGTATCCTGTAGAAGGTTTTCTGACAGTATCCTGTCATCTGCATGTATGATAGTTTTGCTTCTTCCTTACCAATTTGAATGCCTTTTTTTTTTTTTTTTTTTGGTCTGATTGCTGTGGCTGCCATTTCTAGTATTGTGTTGAATAAAAGTGGTGAGAGTGGACATCCTTGTCTTGTTCGGGACGTTAGGGGAAACGCTCTCCATTTTTTCCTCTTGAGTATGACGTTAGCTGTGTTTTTCCTATGTGGCATGTAACTTTTTTTTTTTTCTAAGATTTTATTTATTTGAGAGAGAGTGAGAGAGAGCATGAGAGGAGAGAAGGTCAGAGGGAGAAGCAGACTCCCTGTGGAGCTGGGAGCCACATGTGGGACTTGATCCCGGGATTCCGGGATCATGACCTGAGCCAAAGGCAGTTGCTTAACCAATTGAGCCACCCAGGTGCCCTGGCATGTACCTTCTATACCTACTTTATTGAGAGTTTTATCATGAATGGATATTGAATTTTGTCAACTACTTTTTCTGCATCTTTTGCATCTTTTCTCTTGTTCATGTGATATATCATGTTGATTGATTTGGGAATATGGAACCACTCTTGCATCCCAGGAATAAATTCTACTTGATCATGGTGAATGATTTTTTTTTTTTTTTAATGTATTGTTGGATTTGATTTGCTAGTATTTTTTTTTTTTAATATTTTATTTATTTGATAGAGAGAAATCACAACTAGGCAGAGAGGCAGGCAGAGAGAGAGGAGGAAGCAGGCTCTCCGCAGAGCAGAGAGCCCGATGCGGGGCTCGATCCCAGGACCCCGAGATCATGACCTGAGCCGAAGGCAGAGGCTTTAACCCACTGAGCCACCCAGGCGCCCCTGCTAGTATTTTATTGAGAATTTTTGCAGCTGTGTTCTTCAGCAATATTGGCCTGTAGTTCCCTTTTTGTGTAGTATCTTTATCTGGTTTTGGTAATGCTAATTACCAAATTAGCTAATGCTAGCCTTGTAGAATAAACTTGGAAGCTTTCTTTTCTCTTCTAATTTTTGGAATAGTTTGAGAGGAATAGGTATTAATTCTTCTTTAAATGTTTGGTATAGTTTCCCTGTGAAGCCATCTCGTCCTGGACTTCTGTTCCATGGGAATTTTTTGATTATTCAATTTCATTGCTGGTGATTAGTCTGTTCAAATTTTCTGTTTCTTCCTCATTCAGTTTTGGGAGATTATATGTTCGTAGGAATTTCTCCATTTCTTCTAGGTTTCCTAGTTTGTTTGGCATATTATATTTCATAATGTTCTCTTACAGTCCTGGTTATTTCTTTTTTTTTTTTTTTTTTTTAAAGATTTTATTTATTTATTTGGCAGAGAAAGATCACAAGTTGGCAGAGAGGCAGGCAGAGAGAGAGAGAGAGAGAGAGAGGGAAGCAGGCTCCCTGCTGAGCAGAGAGCCCGATGCGGGACTCGATCCCAGGACCCTGAGATCATGACCTGAGCCGAAGGCAGCGGCTTAACCCACTGAGCCACCCAGGCGCCCAGTCCTGGGTATTTCTTATAAATGTTTTCTCTTACTGCTTTTAAAATTTATCTTTATCACTACTTTTTGTCATTTTATGATTTGCTGTGGACACTTGATGGCATCACTGAGTTTCCTAAAACTTCATTTTTTTTCATTCTTCTGTTCAGTTTGATTTGTTTTCCATTACTCTGTCCTCCAGATCACTCATTGTTTTCTCTGCTTTCTCTAGTCTACTTTTTATTTCTCTAGTCCACTTTTTTATCTAGTGCATTCCTAATTTCATTTACTGAGTTACTATTTTTTATCATTTCTATCACTTTATTGAGGGTTTCACTGAGGTCCTCCACTCTTCTCAACTTCAGTGAGTATCTTTATGACCATTATTTTAAATTTGACATTAGGCATATTACTTAACTCTGTTTTGTTTAGCTCTCTCTGCTGTGTTCTTATCCTTCTTCCTTTTGGGACATTATCCTCTCAGTTTAGTCTCTCTGTATTAGGAAAGTCTGCTATGTCTCCAGCTCTTGAAATAGTGAAATGGAAGAGGTCCTGTACTCTGCAGTACAATATCCCCTGTTCACTGGAACCTCATGTTTCAGGGGTATCTTCTGTGTGTGTTGTGTTACCTACCATTCAGTTTGAGCTGCTTTTGCCTTCAGTCCATTTGTCTGCAGTGACTCTCTTTGTTGTGAGTGGGCTCTGGTCCCTGTGTTGTTAGTGAGCTAGTTTTGGGTTTGCCCAGGGTTTGGCCCAAGGTAGACCAGACTTTTCCCAACAGTAGTACTGTTGTCAAGGTACTTTCCCTGTGTTGTGCCTTCAGAAGCTTTTGTTGGTGAGCTGGCCCTATAGTTAGACTACATGTCTATTCTGCTACCCACTGCAGTGGCCACAGCTGGATTGGTATGTGTGTGGTTGCTGTCCCCTCTCTCCAGGGTAGAAGTCACTTTGGAGTGGTGCTGGCCCTGTGAGGGCTGCCTATACACTGCCTACAGAACTCTTTGGATGGGTTTTAACCAAAGGCATATTGGAAGGGGCAAGTGCACAGGAGAATGTAGGGACAGGGCATATGGTGTTAGCAAGGTTTGATGAGGTCTACTGTGAGAGGGGAGCTGGAGCTGCTTTTGAAAACTGCTTTATTGCTGGTGGGGGTGAGTCTACAGAAGAGTTGGGGCCGGGGGAAGTGCATGCAGTGCCAGCAAGGTCAATGCTGGTTTGCTGCGGGAGGGTACCTGCTGCTGCCCCAAACTGTGGAGGCTGGTTAGGTTGGAGAGAGCAGATCTGCAGAAGCATGTAAGGCATGCTATTAGCAACCTATGTGGAAAGTGTGCTGCACTGGTTCCCGCATGTGTCCATGTAAATAAGGTGGTGGCCCAGGGAGGGAAATGGCGCCCACCAGCCCTTTTGTTCTTGAGGAAGTCTCCTAAGGATCCCTGCTCCTCTAGTACGTGCTCTCTCCCATATACTGGAGGCATTTTTCAAAGTGCTTTTTCTTTGCTCTGTCTTCTTGGGGCTGATTATGCTGTCTTTTTAAGGGCCAGGATTCTGTTTCCTCTCATCCTCCCTTTTCTCCCAGAGCTGAGCCCACCAATTTGTAAAGTCCCAGGTGTTAAGCCTCACTGATCGTGGGAAGTGGGGTAACTAGGCCCCTCTGTGTTTTCAAAGCCAAATCTTACGGGGATTCATTTTCCCTGTGTGTGTTCCCCATACCTGGGGTTCTTGGTGTGAGGGTCTGCTTTTCTCCCTTCCTGGTGCCAGTGGTGTCCCTCCCTCCTGCAGGTAGTCCTGTGGGTAGATGTGTTTAGCTCCTGCCTGCAATTCCTGCCTCTTCAGTATGGCCTCCACTTTACTTTTTGCTGTGAATAGTCTGTTCTGCCAGTTCTCTGGGTTATTTACACTGATGTGGATGTTATCTGGTTGTATCTGTGGAACAAGGTGAGCATAGGATCCTCCTACTCCGCCATATTTTTCTTCTTCAAAAAAAGACCTCTAAAGATTTTATTTATTTATTTTTTAAAGATTTTATTTATTTATTTGACAGAGATCACAAGTAGGCAGAGAGGCAGGCAGAGAGAGAGGAGGAAGCAGGCTCCCTGAGCAGAAAGCCCGTTGAGGGGCTCGATCCCAGGACCCTGGGATCATGACCTTAGCCGAAGGCAGAGGCTTTAACCCACTGAGTCACCCAGGCACCCCAAGATTTTATTTGAGAGAGAGTGTCAGATGGGGAGGGCAGAGGGAGAAGCAGACTACCCGCTGAACAGGGAGCCCAGTGTGGGGCTCAGTTCCAGGACCCTGATCATGACCTGAGCTGAAGGCAAAGGCTTAACTGACTGAGCCACTCAGGCACCCCTAGAGGCTGTTTTTCTTTTTTTTAAGATGTGATTCCAACAAAGGATCTATACCTTGAAGCTCTGAATTATAATTGTTAGTAAATAGATTTTCCTTGAAAGGAAGATGATAGCTTTTTACATAATGGATATTTCGTTACAGAGTAGGAAAGAGTACCATGGAATTGTAAAAAATTTGGCTTATAATTATGGCCTTGCTTATTAACTATGTAATATTAGGAATATCTTCTTAACCTGTTTTCTGTAAAGTAGACTTAAAAATCTGTTTTTTCCATAAAGGTTAGATAACATGTAACACTTTTAGCACAATGCTTAGTATATAGTGTATTCAGTAAACCAGTGTATTTCAAAAAAACTTACGGTAACCCAGAAACACAGTACTGTTAAGTGGGTGTGGGTGTTATAGTTCAGTTCTTATTAGTTACTCTTTTCCACTAGATGGTGCTAGGGGATAAATTTGCTTTTAGTATAATTCATCTATCATAAATCCATAAAAGCAGACATTTGAAGGTAGAAGAAACTTTTTAGAAATTTTTCACTTACTGCTGAAATGGCATCTGGAAAGACTGAGAAACAAGAATTTAATACAAGAGGAATTGTTTTTTTAAAATAATTAAGACTTAGTTCTCACTTTCATAGGAATTTCTTTGGCAGGGTGAGGGGGTATTTAAAATTTAAAAATGCTTATAACTAAGATAAATGAACCAGAAAAAGGGAGAATGGAATGCTTAATATAAACTTACCAGAGGTTCCAGGTAATGGAAAATCTTGATGTTGTGAGGTGTATACTTTTAAATTTTGTTCAAAGTTATTGCTGATCAGAGTCCTCTTGGATATGGGAATCAGAAAGCAAGTCAAGGAGAAAATTTTATGTTCACCTTATTAATCTTATATCTTGTATAGCCATATTTGCAAATACTTTTGAGGTGGTATTTTCTGTGAAACATTTTATAACATCTTTTAAAGTGTGAAATAGCATCCCTACATGGACATAATAATGAGGGTTTTTTTTGTTTGTTTATTTTATTTTTTTTAACTCAGTAGACTACTGTTTTGTATTAATGAGATCAAGTTTCCAATGTCTGTTCCACTATGGTCCTTTTAAACTTTCCCCCAATATTCCAGTCATTTATATTCAGAAAAGTTGGTCCTTTGGGGAAAAGAAAGACAC
The DNA here is from genome assembly GCF_922984935.1 of Meles meles. Lineage (NCBI taxonomy): Eukaryota > Metazoa > Chordata > Mammalia > Carnivora > Mustelidae > Meles > Meles meles. The sequence goes on along the minus strand of NC_060069.1, from coordinate 23,081,254 downwards.
TAGGGCCAAAGAAGTTTAGAAAGCACTGGATCTATAATATGGAGTTGGTGTAAAGTCTAAGGTACGGGGATACATGGGTGGCTTAGTTGACTAAGTATCTGCTTTTGGCTCAGGTCATGATCCAAGTTGGGCTCCTTGCTCACCAGGGAGTCTGTTTCTCCTCTGTCTGCTGCTCCCCCTGCTTATGCTCTCTAACAAATAAGTAAAAATCTAAAAAAAAAAAAGTCTGAGGTACTTAATAATAGCCCAGTTAGTGATTGACAGTGTACTCTTATATATACCAAAGTTCTGAGAAGTCTTAGAGTGTAGGAACCTGTTTATCTTGAACAGTGTTTCCCAATATTTTATTTTTTTATTATTATTTTTTAAAGATTTTATTTATTTGACAGAGCGAGATCACAAGTGGCAGAGAGGCAGGCAGGGAGGGGCCAGGAAGCAGGCTCTCTGCTGAGCAGAGAGCCTGATGAGGGGCTTTATCCCAGGACCCTGAGAACCATGACCTGAGCCACCCAGGTGCCCCATACAATATTTTATAATGATGGCCCCAGTATATGTGAAACTTCCACATCACAAGGTACTAGTTGGGAAACAGATCTATACTTCTTAAAAATTACAACTTTTTAACTTTTTTTTTTTTTTTTTTAAACAAATGACAGGATCCAACTCAGGAAGACAATCTGAAGAGCAGTGATCTCCAAAGACTGAGCATTTCAAGGTATGAATATTCTTCAACATTCAGAAATAAGATACTCTCCTCTGTAGGCCATTTTTTATAGCTTACCTAGATTTCTGTTAGGATTTAACCTTAAAAGTGAATGGATACCATTTGGGTACTGCATGTAATCTCTGATCACAGTGGATTTATAAAAAACATTTAACTGCTCTTCAGCAGCTGGTTTGAACCAAAGTAGTAGAAAGGTACAGATTGTGAAGCCTTAAACAAAATTTTTGAACATGCGATATTTTAGATAGGGCTTTAGGGAGCTAGCTGTATAGAAAGTATTCTGTAATAAATCCTGATTTTGCATGAAGAATTATACATTTCCATATACAGTAATACCACCCTGTCCTCAAGACAAACTTGGACCACGTTAGTCTTTGGTATAACATGAATTACAAGAGAACTGTCCTCTTGAGATAAAAACAAAAGGAGCTGTAAGAATTCATGTTTTATTTTAACCTTTTTTCCCTTAAATATATATCATTTTTATTTAAGCAACATGTACTGTGTTTCACATTATCTTATTTTACATCCCTTCTGTATATGGATACTTTAATCCAATGAAAAATAGTGAGTTGACTTCATTGTTGAATCATTTGGCTTCCAAGGTTTACAAATCTAAAGTAAAAAGTGAAATGGCTCCTACCTATTTCTATGGAAAACCCAATTGAGAGACATGACCACCTGGGGCAAACAATTTGAGGATTGCAGCCAATCTTTTAGATCCAGGGGGTAGGCAAACTTTTTTTATAAAGGACCATCATATTTAGGCCTTGTAGGTCATAATGTCTTTCTTGCAACTATTAAACTTTGCCATTTGAACAGTTCTTCCATTAATGCCTTCAAGTTTCATCTGACTTTACAACAAGGAAGTTATTCCTTTTTAAACAGTGTGTCTAGGTCAGTGTCCATGTAGATTATTTCTGAAAGCTGTCTTTAAGGTACATTTATTTATTTTAGAAAGAAAGGAGTTTTGTGTGACCAGGGAGAGGCAGAGGGAGAGGGGAAGTACTCTCTCCATTGAGCCTGTATTCCAGCACAGGGGTTCCGTCTCACCACCATGAGATCATGACCTGAGCTGAAACCAAGAGTTGGATGCTAACCAACTGAGCCACCCAGGTGTCCCATATTTCTTCAAGTTTTCTTATCAAAATTAACTTTTCTTCTGTCAACTGAGCCTCCCCTCATTTTGTTGTATTTATCAGCTTATAAGCTTCTTCAAACCATTTTTGTTAAGAACCAGGGAACAGGGGCGCCTGGGTGGCTCAGTGGGTTAAGCCGCTGCCTTCGGCTCAGGTCATGATCTCAGGGTCCTGGGATCGAGTCCCACATCGGGCTCTCTGCTCAACAGGGGGCCTGCTTCCCTCTCTCTCTCTCTCTGCCTGCCTCTCTGCCTACTTGTGATCTCTTTCTGTCAAGTAAATAAATAAAATCTTTAAAAAAAAAAAAAAAACCAGGGAACAAAGAAATACGGTAGAATCAGAGTATGTCAAATGAAAGAGCTATGTTTATTTTATTTTTTTAAATATTTTTATTTTTTTATTATTTATTTGACAGAGATCACAAGTAGGCAGAGAGGCAGGCAGAGAGAGAAGGAGGGGAAGCAGGCTCCCTGCCGAGCAGAGAGCCTGATGCAGGGCTTGATCCCAGGACCCTGGGATCATGACCCGAGCCGAAGGCAGAGGCTTTAACCCACTGAGCCACCCAGGTGCCCCAGCTATGTTTATTTTATATTAGAGGTACAGAATGAGACTTTTTCCGTTCATGGGAAATATATAATTTGGATCACATCGCCTGAGAATAACTGAAAAAGCTGCCCCACGCAACCTTCCTGCAAATATTTTTTAAGACATCATATAATTAACAAGACAGTAAGGGATTTCCACACCAGGATTTAAGGGGATAAATATACAAGGAGATGAGTCTAGTTTTTGAGGCTGCCAGGCTATATAATTGTGGCTTCAAAAGTACAGTTATGAATTCTCTAAAGCTTGGTAGTAATTCAGAGTATCAGCTGAGAGAAACAATTTTTAGAAAGATTTGCCCTAAGTTCTTCACTCTAAGAACTACGTGTCTGCTAAAAGAATTGTATAATTAAAGCGTGTCCTGATGGTTTGCTAGTGCTCAAAGTGTACTTAACGGTTTTATACAAGTTGGTTTGCATTTATTTTATGTAAACAATGTGGATTGCAAAACTGATTAGGTTTCCCTTTTCTGGTTAGTAACTAGAAAACTAATAACCAAATTTGTAGCTTACCCCTTGGTAAACTTAGTTATTGTGCATTATAATGTTAATCATTCCTAGCTGCATTTTATCTTGTTTTTCCTTCACCTTACCGTTTATACCTAGTGTTGTTTTAATATTTTTAAGTTACCTCATCACTTTTAAGTGGAACAGTTCAGATATAAGTTTACTACATTAGCACAAAGGTTAAGAGGAATGTTTCCACAAAACCTTTAAGTACGAGTTTATGTATTTTTAAGGATTATTTTTTATTTATTTGTAAAACACCCTTTTTGGGAAAACTTTTTTTTTTCATATGTCCTCCATCATCTTGCCAGGTGAATGAGGTACTGTTTTGTTCCCTCATATAAAGTGAACCTTTAGTTACTAGAGGCCTTTTATCTGGTACTTACTGTGTAGAATATCATTTAACAGCAGCCCAACCAGGAATTTGGCCTGTGTCCTGCTCGTGTTCTATTTGGTTTTAGCTTTATAGGTCGTTGTGCTCAGTGCTTAAACATGTGTAGGTATGGAGTAGACTCATATGGTAAATTTCTCAAAAATGTAAATCTTTAGGAAATATGGATTAGGTTAGTGTTTTTCAAATGGTGCTGCGCTCCCTTAGTGGTCATGAAACTTGGTGTGTTGAGAGAAGTATTTTATTTTTTTTAAGATTTTATTTATTTATTTGACAGAGATCACAAGTAGATAGAGAGGCAGGCAGAGAGAGAGAGAGAGAGAGGGAAGCAGGCTCCCTGTTGAGCAGAGAGCCCCATGTGGGACTCCATCCCAGGACCCTGAGATCATGACCTGAGCCGAAGGCAGCGGCTTAACCCACTGAGCCACCCAGGCGCCCGAGAGAAGTATTTTAAACAAATACTGAATAAAATAGAATAGAAGAACATACCAGTGTGTATTACACATAATGAGGGGGGTTAAGTATGGTTTCTCATAACTTACTCTTTGGATTGCAGTGTAAAATGATTCGTTGCTATGCCTCACAGTCAAAAATAAAAGATAACTTGGTTTTGGGGAATCACAGTTGTCAAAATACACATTTCTAAATCTTTAGCTCTTGGGTAAGATATCTCATACTTTGATTTTATAACTTCTGGGGAATGTAATTGTGTAGTAAATTTGCAGAAGCTAAAGAAAAACACAAATAGGTGAAGTAAAAAAATTGGATTTTTCTTAGATAAGGAATACTAATTTCAGTATTGAAGAGTTGAATAGTTTCAATTAAGAAAACCGGGCTTTTACACAATTTGACTTCCTAAGCAGGACTTGAAACCTGCTTATTCACATCTCAAGGACGTATGTTACACTTAAAATTTAGAGGATTGAAATTTGTGGTTAAGAAGGTTGTGTTGGGGGGGGGGGCGCCTGGGTGGCTCAGTGGGTTAAGCCGCTGCCTTCGGCTCAGGTCATGATCTCGGGGTCCTGGGATCGAGTCCCGCATCGGGCTCTCTGCTCAACAGGGAGCCTGCTTCCCTCTCTCTCTCTCTCTCTGCCTGCCTCTCTGTCTACTTGTGACCTCTCTCTGTCAAATAAAAAAAAAAAAAAAAAAAAAAATTGTGTTGGAGGGGCACCTGGGTGGCTCAGTGGGTTAAAGCCTCTGCTTTCGGCTCAGGTCATGATCCCAGAGTCCTGGGATCGAGCCCGCATCTGGCTCTCTGCTCGGCGGGGAGCCTGCTTCCCTTCCTCTCTCTCTGGCTGCCTCTCTGCCTACCTGTGATCTCTGTCTGTCAAATAAATAAATAAAATCTTTAAAAAAAATTAAAAAAAAAAAGTTGTGTTGGCAGCCAGCACATTGGAGGTTCTTGGTAAATGTGTGATGAAGATGATGGTAATAATGATATGAAAAATGTTACCCCCAGCAGGGTAGCAGGCAGTCCTTAGAGTGGATAATTAAAAGATGGCTTTGATCAGCAACATGTTAGAATATGGAGTAAGTTCTCCTGAACCACAGGTATAAATGTGGTTATACCTAGCTTGTCAAGTTGGTGCAAGAACATGGTTGAGCATTTATTTTGTTAGGCATTTTTGTAGGGTTCTCATTTGGAGTGCTTTTTAGTGTTGCATCTCAGTGCTCAAGTAGTTTTATAATTTCTTACACACACACTCATTTGCACCCATGTCATTTAAAGCAAAACTTAGCTAAATTCACACTCCTGGTTGGTTGGGAAGGGGTACACAGCCAGCCTATACAATCTCAAAAATATCTAGATAAGTGAAGGTTAGTTGGAACCCCGTTAAAGATTTGTGGATGATAATTTGCCTTTTCCTATCTCACTTAAGGTAATGATTTAAATACTTTGTTCAAATAAATTAATTTTGTGAAAGTACTCTGAAGACTGTAGCACTTTCTAGTGTAAAGTAACTGTTATTACTTTATTATCCACAAGGGGGAGAGCTTATACTTAGTAATTTGTTGGTTTGGTTTGGTTTTTAGCTGTAGTTTTTAATTCAGGTGACATTAAGGGCAAAAGAAAAAGATTTAGATGTATGTTGAACTTGGTGACCTAGTTTTTGGTTTAACCTAGTTTATAAGCAGTCTTCATTAAACTGAATTGGAAAATGTGTATTAGACACTGCTTTAACACTTCTATTATAATTGTTTTTTTTTTACTTTACATGCTTAACTATTTTGAATGATTAAATGTGTTTGATATTCTAGGACCCAAACATGGCCTTGGATATTTGCTTTTGTTTTCTCAAAGTTAGGTACTGATTTGTCATCTCATGCCAATAACTAAACAGTATTTTTAAACTGTATTATTCATATCGTGACAGTCTGCATGAATTAGCAAGTTTAAGTGCTGTATATGTGTTATGTAATGTGAGTAACTCTTTGGAAAGCATACTGAATACCCACAATTGCAACAAGGAACCAACCACTCTTCACACTTAAGACAGGTTCCTATGTGAAACATTCGTTGTAACATACATCTCAGATGTTTACTGGTGAAATGGGGGTGGTTAACTAATTTTTGTTAAGTAATTATTTAACACTTATCAAAAACCTGCAAAAAGCCCTGTGATTTTTTAATAGACTCTTGTTTGACAAATGACATTTACAATAGACTAAAACATGTAGATTTTTCCCGAAAGCAGTATCAAGTTTATTCTGCTTCTAGTGAAAGAATTGTAGTTTTAGTGGAATAGAAATACCTTGACAAAAAAAGTATATAACCTTACATTCAAAACAATTTTTTTTTAAAGATTTTATTTATTTGACAGATATCTCAAGTAGGCAGAGAGGCAGGCTGAGGAGGGGGGAAGCAGGCTCGCCACTGAGCAGAGAGCCCGATGTGGGGCTCGATCCCAGGACCCTGGGATCATGACCTGAGTCTAAGGCAGAGGCTTTAACCCACTGAGCCACCCAGGTACCCCAGAACAATGATTTTTGAGTAGCTCTGTTGCATTGTAATTCAAACAGGATCTTAGATTTAGGTATCAAGAGTATTATACCTTGGGGTGCCTGGGTGGCTCAGTGGGTTAAAGCCTCTGCCTTCAGCTCAGGTCATGATCCCAGCATCCTGGGATCGAGCCCGCATTGGGCTCTCCACGCAGCGGGGAGCCTGCTTCCTCCCCCTCTCTGCCTGCTTGTGCGCTCTCTCTGTCAAATAAATAAATAAAATCTTTAAAAAAATAATATTATACCTTGGTTTATTTAAAGGTTTTTGTTTATAGCTAGATAAAAATTGATGTATTTTCTAACTTGATCTACTTATTAAATTTACACCAGTATCTTTAAGAGACAGTAATGGTCATTTGAATGCTATGAGATTGTTTTTATACTTAACATTTTACATATCCTTGTATAGCAAAGTAGGAATATATTTTGAAGATCTCAGTTTATTTAGTTGGCCATTAAAAACCAAAAAAAATCATGAATATCCATGTTTAATAGAAGAATGAGACTTTACAAATTAGGTGTAAAATAACTAATTTATAACTTCTCAGATAATTGAGGCAAAATACTTTTAATTATGAAAATGAGAGGCATTTATGAAGTCTTAAATTTGTTTCATATAATCTTCTCTCACTAGCTTCTCTTCCCTTACCAGGAAATCATCCGGCTCTTCTTGTCTTGTGCTGTCATGTCACATTGGTTTAGACCAACCATATGAGACAGCCCAGTCAAACATAAAAGAATGAAATGCATGAAACCTAAATTTTAATGTGGATTTGGGTATACATTCAGCAGTTGATACATTTCAATTCACAATGTCAAAACCAAGTAAGAGTTAAATATAAATGAAAACTCTATACATGAATAAACGTCACTTTATTTTTGATCCGATTTATAAATGAAGACCATACCCCTTGTAGTGTCACAGCACATTATAGGCTATAATTAATAAGAAACTTGGTTGTAATACTACTTTTTGTGATATCCTTCTGTTTAATATAGTTCAGTTAATGGCCAGAATTGTGAATAAGATCTTTTTATTCTAATGCCCGTATTTCTGTAACTTAATGAGGAAGTTTTGTTTTTTATCTCAAAACTAATTGGAGCAGAAATGCAGATAATGCTCATTTCTTAAAGTCAGTCCTTTCTGTCCATAAAGAAAGTTATATAACCAGTAACTTTAAAAAAAAAAATCTATTTCAGTGATAATATGCAAAATGCATACTGGGAACTGAAGAGAGAAATGTCTAATTTACATTTGGTGACTCAAGTACAAGCTGAACTACTAAGAAAACTGAAAACCCCAACTACAATCAAGAAAGGCAAGTTAATGTTTGCTGGAAACCCTATTTGAAGAGCAACTGGCTATCGCTTCTTATCAAAATCTCATCAGATGATTTTGATAAGCCAAAGCATATATAGTATGTTCACAGCCTACCTATTCTCTGCTTTGGCTTCATTCTCATACTGGTCAACTTCACACATAAAGGTGTTGCTGATGTGTTTTTTCTTCAGTACTGTATTCTTTTCCCCTTGTGGCTTTTTTTCTCAGCCAAGTGTTGCTTATGTGTATAAGGCTGAGGTGTTAAGTTTGCTCTAGTTGACCTTTTACCACAACTCCTTATATTAAAAAAAAAAGAAAAAAAGACACCAAGACACCAAAAGCTATTTTTCATTCCAGTGTTACAGAATATATCAAAGACCTAGCTCTTTAAATTGTTTTGAAGAAAATTACTTTGATGCATTTATTGGGTTCATTTGGTAAACTTAATTTTTCTTTCCATAAAGTATAGATTGTTTAGAATGGAGAACAGGTGTTATTCCCTTATTCCTTTCAATAAAAATTTTTCATTGATTTGCTTTTCATATGTAACTGCGTGGCTGACTAAACTTTGAGTTTTGGGCTAATGTAGTAGTGGCTATTTTGCCAAAGCTATTTTTATACCTCAATCAGTGCATTTGCACTTATTACGTAATAGGTATATTTCTGAAAAGTTGTAAATTTGAATGCCTTAAGTTTATTTTAAAAGGAATGAGATGTGACTTTTTTATAAAGAATATTCACTACCACCTAATTTAAAATTATATGCACCTCGTATTGCTGCTAAAGAGAGCACAAGGAAATTTTGTTTTATAAATTCCTCAGGAGTTTTTACTAGTACAGAAGAAGGAAAACTAAAGTCAAAACTCCTTTCAGTTTCGTGAGAGTTATTTATGAATCAGGAAAACTAATACAGTGCTCTGGCAGGCTCCAACTTAATTTATGGTTCATTTTGCCCTTGAATTTTCCAGTGGCCAGGGTTACATATGAAGTCAAGGTATGTTGATGGGGAAGTTCCTTCTTTTAAAAGGAACACAGAATAATCTTGTAGGGAGTTTTCAGTGAGGCTCTGTTTTTATGTAATAATTTCCAAAGAATAATATAGGAGGGATGCTCTTTCCATATTTAATAACTCATTTGTATGTCCCTTCCAAGCTGATGAAGGATGTCTTTTGGTGTATTGAACCATAAAGTTTCTAGCATACAAAAACAGTGGCAGGCTCAAGGCCACCACTCGTAACTGCAGCACTCAGTGCTTCGAGGAGTAGAGACAGACTAAATCACCTTTTTTCTAATCTACAGATCACCCTTGTCCAGAAGTTGAGCACCTTTAACTTCTACTTCTCCTCCTATCCCTCTTCCCAAGAAAAAAAGGCAATGAGCTTATAATGTGGTTCAATTTTTTATAAAATTATAGATTCAAGTCTTTGTTCTAATTCCTAGCATTTTGCCATAGTTGGTTAAATTGGAAGGGGCAGAGAAGCTCATAAGCTCATACTACCATTATGTTGGCTATCACTAAATAACAGCTTTAAAGCAGTTTGTTTTCTAAGCCATTATGTGTGTACTAAACATTTTTTTTCCTTAACTTATTACTGTAACCACAGCAGAAATATGTGTTTATTTAAGAAACAGATTATTATGTATTCAAACTTTTATCCATAAAAGCCTTTGGATCAATTCACAATGTAATTATTTCTGAAAAAATTTACTTTTGAAGCACCTCTGGAAAAAAGATTTGAATAAGCAAAGGATTATTATATTTAACAAAACATTACTTTAGAACAGCTTAGTTTCCACTGACATGTAGTCTGCAAACATTTTCTAGCCACATTATGAGCCAAGAAGGGGATCCTTTCTGTATTTTAACTTTATTGGCTTCTAACTTCTTAAAGTATGGAATTCTTCATCTTCATTAATTATTCTGTGATATAGGCAGGACAAGATTACTATGTCCATTTTGCAGGTAAGAGAAGTGACACCCGGATGCACTCAAATGACTTTACCTATCTAAAAGTCACAATGCCAGTAAATAGTGATCCAGAATTAGAACTCAGATCATTTTTCATCGATCTTCAAGTCAGTGCCCCAGTGGTCATGCAAACTTAGAAATGTTAATTTTATTTCCAGTTCTACATTTAACCAAATTAATGAAGTGTTATGATCACAAATGCCTTCACAACTGACATTTAGCCTGTGCTTTCTTTTTAGCCTGTGCCCCAGCAGGATGCATGGAAGACCTTGGGAAAGACAGCACAAAACTGCACTTGGCGAATTTTACTGCAACATACAAAAGACATTCCCCCCTCTCACCAAATGGCAAAAGTGTTTGCCATACCACATCTTCCCCTTTAACAGGAGATATAAAGGTTTTATCAGAGAAAGCAATTCTCCAATCGTGGACAGATAATGAGCGATCCATTCTTCATGATGGTCCTAACTTTCAGGAACACAGCTCTTATGGCAGAAATTCTCTGGAAGATAATTCTTGGGTATTCCCAAGCCCTCCTAAATCAAGTGAGACAGCATTTGGGGAAACTAAAAATAAAACTTTGCCTTTATCCAACCTGCCACCACTGCATTACTTGGATCAACATAATCAAAACTGTCTTTATAAGAATTAATTCTGAAGAGATTCATGGTTTGGTCATGAGGTTATTGTATCTCCCTCAGTGGCACTCTCAAGAAAATATTTAACAAACTGAAAGCAGATTTTGATTAAACTTTTGCAGAGTTCTTCGGTATATACGTTTGCACATACTGTTCCACATTATGTAGTTGATTTTCCAGTATGAAAGAGCACTGTCCAGCTCCACGTTCCGGCTAAGAATCAGACATATGCTACTTACTAATAAATAAACTTAAGGTGTTTTAAAGAGACAATTTTACCTTTGATAGTAATTGTAAATAACAGCCTCACATAAAGAATGGAATTAAAATTTCTTGGACATGGTTTTATAAAGCATGTGAAATGCCTAAATATCCATTCATAAAAATAAGAGGCCATTAATATGAGACAAATTGTAAGTTGCTTTAAGTTGCAAAAAAGAGCAAATGGCAAAATGAGTATGTTATGTTTCTGCTGACCTTCTACTGAATAAAGACAAAGTGTTGTAGTTAAATAATAGCATCTCTTACAGGTTATTCCATCTCCGTATGCTATTGTGTTTTCAAAGTTTAAGACTTTTTTAATCAGTGTTAAGACTTGAAATAACCTGATTATCAAAGCCAACCTTGTCCTGTACATTCCTCAAATCCTAACTGAAAAGTGAAGATGTGTGTGAACTATTATAATTCTATAGTATTCAATGAGAAGTAGAAAGAGCACCACAAAGGTTTTAGTCTAAATCTGTGCCATCAGTGGTCCATAATGAAAATCTAAGTATGTAACTGAATAAAGTCATTTTCATCAGAGTCTGTACTTGCTAGTTATGTAGAGCAACTTATAAATTGTCAGTTTATTTCAAATGTAACATTTTACTCATTGAGATAGTGATTTTTCATGAACCAAATTAAGGAATTGTAATTCTATAAACCAAATTCTGTGCTGTATTGATATGGTACAATCATGAAATGTCCCCAGACTTTTTGATTCTAAGTGGCCTATCATTTATAAACAAGCATATAACAAGGATGGCTTTACATGGAAATCTATCTAAATTCTTACAGGGTGGTGGTATTAACATATTAGTAATATAATGTATTAGTTGGCTTATACATCTTTTGCCTGAGATAAAGTGTTTCATGTAGGAGGCCTTTATCCTTTTTGATAGACAGTTTCAAATATCTTGAACTCAAAAGAATATCTCAGATCTCTTCTATATTAACTGAATAGCATACATACATAAACAATGTTCACCGTTCACCAGATATTTTTGTCTTTCTATTATCTTACTCACTTATTCAAGCTTGTCTGTGATTAATGGAATTGGTGTCAGATCCTGGAATTTATTCTGACCAATGAACACAGCTGACTCCAGGGAGTACAATCTCCTGCCAAGTAATAGAACAAAACCCAATATGCATAAAACAAATACAAGACTCCAGGCTTTAGCTAAAGGAAGCAACTACCTGTGTAATAACAAAGCAGCAGAAACTATTTCTCATGTGGCTGCATAGACTATATATTCTATCTAATCTCTAATGTAGCTTACTGGTTTGTCTTTTTTTAAACCAAGGTTGGAAACTTTCCTTTGTAAAGAAGTAGTATGAGATAATGGCTTGGTTAATGTTTTGAACAATGCCAAGAAACTGTTTAATTAAAATAAATTATTTTTGTTTGAAATTGAAGCGAATGTGAAATACTGTCCTTGCCTTTATATTCCAAGGTCAGGTACTAATTGTTAGTTGTTCATTTGATTCATGTAACAGGTATTTGTCTTGTTAAACCAGTTCTTTTAAGTGGAAAAATGTTCTTCCATATGAACAAGAAGGTGGCTAAAAATCAGTGGTTGTATGTTCTTTACAGTGTAAAATGCTAAATAAATGATGTGTAGGAAGGACTCCGATAAAGATTAACCAAAAACTTTTAACCAGCCACAGATTTAAAAATGTATGCTTTATAATCATCTCCGTTGTATGTAAGATTCAAAGAGAAATGGGAATGGCCCATCATTTGAAAATCTATTTGAGATGGAAAAAAAAATTTAAAGATTTACCTGTGGGGGCTAGGGGAGAGAAGAAATCTCAAGCAGACTCTCTCCACTGAGCACCAAGCCCTGTGGGGGCTAGGGGAGAGAAGAAATCTCAAGCAGACTCTCTCCACTGAGCACCAAGCCCAACTGGGGGTTGGAAATACCTTTAATCTTTAGCTTTTTATAACCCAGTTCACATTTATATAGTAGAATGAAGAGAACACAGGTAACAACAAAAAGCCACTCACTCCTTCCTCTTGATCTCTATTAGTGAAAATAAAATCTGCATCTTCTTTAAAAGGAAATGGAGATTCTGCCCAAATGGAACCTAATTCCTAAGCAGAGCAGGGACACACCTATGGGAAACATTAGAAACCAAGTAAGTAGGAGAAAATTCAGACTTAAAGACCTGAGACCTAATCATGGAAAAACCATACTGATCTGATCCAGAGAAGCTACATGAACAAGGTGGATGTTTAGGGGAAAAAAATCTGTGCACTATTTCTTCACAGAAATAGCTTCAGCCAGACGTATGAATGAAGAAGCAAGACAACAACTGAGGCAGCTGTTTTAGAGAAGACAGTCTGGTGGCTAGGCAGGATATCCTGAAGGCTGTGATACATGGTTTAGTTTCTGGCAAAGGAATGAACATACTTACATACTACTATTCCAGTACCTGTGGAGAAAGTGACATCTAAAGAAAATAAATTTTCCACATAAAATTTAGCTCCTCTGATTGTCATCCAAATTATAAATTAGCCACAGATTATATATTTCACTAGCTTTTTAAATTAACTGCCTTTTCTTCATTTGCATCATTAAAAGTAAGGTCCTGTGTGCAAAGAAATGTAATAGGTACTGAAAGGCAAACAGAAGAACATAGGCTTCATGACGCCTATGGTATGTGGTCTCTAGGTTTCTACATTTGCTTTGCTTTTGTCTGCTCTAGTAATCGTCCTTTTGATCTGTGGGCTGGGAAAATGTGGTTTCTTTGGTTTTCAAGTAAGAGTAAAATAGTTCTTTGAGTGGGTCACTTGAGTAAAGTATGGAACTTGAGCATCACACTGGTTCCTTAGGATCCTATCTGCTTTAAACTAAGTCCTTTAAAAACGGAATAATCTCACATCTATTTTATGGGATAGGGGTCAAAGTTAAATCTTGTCCTAAGATGTAGTAATTTGTGATTTTAATGAGAAATAAGTAAATATATATATATATATATATACATATATATATAAAAATAAAAACTGATTGCCGTTGACTATAGTGGAGAGTTAACAGCTCATGGAAGAAAAAAGTTTTGATATAAAAAACTGGAACCAAATTATTATACTCAGACAATTTTTTACATTAGCTCCTGAAATCATTAAAATATTTTCAGTAACCAAATGAACAGGTCAAGGAACATAATTCATTTTAGGAAACTGTCCATCAAACATATAAGTAAAATTAATTCATCTCTTTCTTTATCTGTTTCCAAATAATCCTTTACTACTACTAACAACCATTAAAGAGCATTTACCACATCTGAGGCACTGTCCTAAATACTCTACTTACTTGCAATAATACTCACAATAACTGAAAATTATTTCCATGGTTACATACCTAATAAGAAGGATTCTGGTTCATCACTATTCTGCTATACTGCCTTGTTAACACCTGACGGCTGTCCATCCCTACTTTGGTTACTTCTGATCCCTATGATTACCCATTAGCCTATACACTGGACAAAAGGAATATAAGGTCTAAATAGAACCCTAAATCTCAGTATCTCTGTTACAGAACTGGAGTTGTGGAAAATTTACCAAAAAATCCATGATGACCAGGCAGACCATAGACCAAAACTATTTACTACTCCTACCATATTTGACAAACCTGACTTTAAAATTTAAAAAAAAAAAACTTTATTTCAGATAAAATTAGTATTTCCATAATTTAGGATAAAGCAAACACTTCCTTGAGTCCATTATTTTAGGTGATAATGATTTCCGTGAGTATCAGAGCTTCTAAGTATCTGAACATTTTCCTACATGCTTGTGGGAAGCTTCTGTAGCCTTTTCTTGGCAGGAATTCCAGTTTTTCTGAATTCTTCCCTTTCCTTCAGGTATTCCATTTTGCATTCTTCAAAAAAGGCTGGATCATTATAACTACAAGAAGGAAATGAAAATCTTTTAAAAAAGTGAAACTTCACGAGTCTTTTTAATATAAACTTGGTTTAATAATATTCAGACATTTCACCAGGTACAATCTTTAAAAGTAGATTTTGGGGTGCCTGGGTGGCTCAGTGGGTTAAAGCCTCTGCCTTTCGCTCAGGTCATGATCCCAGGGTCCTGGGATCGAGCCCCGCATCGGGCTCTCTGCTTGGCGGGGAGCCTGCTTCCTCCTCTCTCTCTCTCTCTCTGCCTGCCTCTCTCCCTACTTGTGATCTCTCTCTGTCAAATAAATAAATAAATAATCTTTTAAAAAAAAAAGTAGATTTTAAGAAATGGTCATAAACTTACTATAAACATTAGGCTATCAACCTGCTTAAGAGGGCAAGGGGGATGACCTAGTGGTTTTTTTTTTTGAATGGCAGGATAGAGTGATTAGAAGCACAGCGCCTATCCTCAGGGAGCTCATGGTGTTCTGGAACAGGAAGGAAAGCTGCACCACAAGGAAGGATGCAAAGTGCTGTGCCGGAGGTATGGCCCAGTGTACCATGGGAACCTGGGAGAGAAGTGGGGAAAGGAGAGGTGGCAAGAAGTGCAGGAGTTACACTTTAACGGACGAGAGAAGTCCAGTCTGAAGGCACACTGGAAAGGCACAAAGAGGAGGGAAAACGACGACGAACTGCAAATAACTACCATTACAGCAGATTATGCACATAAGAGAAAGGGCCTGGGATAAAGCTAGACAGGGCAGGAGCCACATCATGAAGGCCACTGTATGCCATACCCAGAAGTCGAAATCTATCCTAAAGGCAATGGGACACTATTAATAGAAACTTGAAGATCAATTTTATGTCGTAGGTGAGTTGGGCCACATGTTACAGCCAAAAGGGGGCAGCAGGGTTCGGTGCAGGATGCCCAGTAATAAGTAAACTACCACAAAAAAACAGAGAAGAATGATGAGGACCTAAGCTAATGGAGGAGAAGTTGGGATGAAAAGGACAAAATCGATCTGGGGGAGATGTAGGTAATAAAATCAATAGGAAATGACCATTTAGAGTTAAGAGACAGGAGTCTAAATTCTAGACACATGATGCAGGAGGAGGAAAAGGAGGGGAGTTCAGTTTGGGACCCGAAGAGAGCAGAAACATGTCATGACCTATAGGAAGTAACTGAATCCATGAGTGCAAACTGAGCTTTCACAGACCCAAGCATGAGGAGAGAACCGGGAACCCATTTTAAGGAATCGGTTAAGGAAGAAAAGGCTGAGAAGAAATGAGATGCTGGAGGAACAGGAAAGAGTGCAAGGGAAGCCAGATAGAAGGGAATTTTAAGGAATTTCTGGAGGTCAAGTAAAAGGAAGGAATGAAAAGCAATTCACTGCATTTGGCTACCAGGAACCCATTAGAAACTTGAGGAGCAGCAGTTCCAGTGGAAGGGGGCAGAAGCGAGACTGCTGTTTACTAAGGAATGAGTGAAAATGAGAGAGAGAAGAGAGAACAAGCATTCATATTTCAAGATGTCACTATGAAAAGATGAGAGGGCAGTGGTTAACTCCATTTCACAGTAAAGCAGAGTACTTTCTTATTCCAAGATGAAGAAAGAGACTGTTGAGACTTAGGGTCAAGTAGTAAAATCCTTAGCTCCGTCTACTTTCAGCAAATGTCACAACCCTCTTTGTTTCGTGTACTGTTTCTCTCCTAAACAGAAGCAGCCTCCTCCAACCCTTCCCAGCCCCTTCCCCCAGAACAGACTAGAAGTTCTTTCTCCTTATTTCCAGGGGGTAAAAGATAGAGGATATTGAAATGATTAACAAAAACAAGTACAATTTTTAAAAAGAGCTACCATTTACTGACTACCTCCTATGTGCGAGGCACTGTTGTAATGAGTTTATGTATAGTCCCCCACGATCACTCCATGAGGAATAATTTTCCCATTTTCTGTGAGGAATTTGCCTGAGGCTGCATGGCTAGCTAAGCTCTGGCTGGTCCAGAAGGTAAGCCCCGGCTGCCCTCTCCACAGCTGGCACTCCTGCCCCTCTGCTCTAATAATGCCCATCTGAGAGGGATGGATAATATGGCAAACTAAGAACAAGTTATTATGATGGCTAAAACTGAGGTATAAAAATCCTTTAATATACAACAGGATTTAAATTCAGTCACAAGTTTAACAGGTTCGTTTATTCATTACACATCTCTTGGGAGCATGAGGGAATAGAAATGGAAGAAAAACAAGTCACAGAAGGAACTTTTACTCTCCGATGAAATGCTTAGTGCAGGTCCTGGCCCATAAGTAAGGGTGTTTCCTCATTCATAAATGTAGAGATTAACTTTTCAAGTCTTCTAATTATAGAATTCTAAAATAAGTTTGTAAATTTAAATGTATACATATATTAGTTGTTTCAAAAACAAATACAAATATTTGATTCAGATAATCACTTTTTATATAATTCCCTAAGGAAGCATCAAACCATGCGGACCTATGTTTCAAGGGCTAGAGAAGTATAGAAGGAAATAAGGGTTAACCAAAAAGACCTCATAACTGTCAGTTAACAATACTAAAGTATTCTGCAATATCATCAATAATGTAGACAATAAAATGTGTGGGGAGATACAACAGAAAGCACCTGGGGTGACTGGGTGGCTCAGTCAGGTGAGTGTCCGACTCCTGGTTTTGGCTCAGGTCATGATCTCAGGGTTGTGAGATCAAGCCCACATCAGGCTCTGAGCTCAGCATGGAGTCAGCTTGACATTCTTTCCCTCTCCCTCTGCCCATACCCTGGTACTGCTCTCTCAAAAAAATAAAGTCTTTGAAAAAAAGAAAGCACCTGCATTCCAAGAATTTTGAAATTTTTACTTTAATATTCAACTAAATGTCAGTGAACATGATATTTAAGAATTATTTTAAAATTGATTACCTTCAAAAATCTAAATTTACCTTTGTATCCTTCATTTGATTTATTACAACTTTCCCAGGAGTTAAAAATTATATTAATCCCCAAATCCCAAGGCTGGCAAATCATCTAATTCAGTACCTTTTCGTCAGAAGAGACAAATATAAGCCCATCTATAATATATTCTACAGCTCAACCTGTTCATGAAAAGGAATTTGCTGTCATATGAAAAATCCTGCATTTTTGTTTGCTGACCTTATATTTTTAATCAGATATAATGTTGACCCATGTAACTGGATAAGACCTTTCATAAATAAATAAATGTTGCTTAATATTTAACAAACTGAAATCTCAGATTGAGCTAACAATATCAAAGATCTGATGGGGCGAAGTACAGAATCTATTACATATAATGACTTAAATACCAGTCTTACCTGCTACATGTATTAAAAACACAGAGAAGCACCAACAATGTGGTGACTACTTACTGAGCAGTTAGGCATTCTTTCAATGCAGAATTTTCTTTCCGGCATTTTACTACCATAAGGATTCCAGAGTCCTTGCAACATTTGGTAAAATCTGAAAAAGTTTGGAAAGAAAAAAACCAACTTGCAGTTATATCAAAATTTTTAAAGATTCATTAGAGAAAGAGAAAGAGAGAGCGTGGGGGGAGGGGGAAAGGGAGAGAGAGTCCCAGGCAGATTCCGTACTGAGTACAGAGCCCAACACGGGGCTTGATCCCATGACCCTGAACTGAGATCGTGACCTGAACTGAAACCAAGAATCAGCTGGCCACTCAACCGGCTTAGTAGGCACTCCTACTAATTTTTAACAGCTCTAAAATACTCACCATAGCCTCCTTAGCGCAGTAGGCAGCGCGTCAGTCTCATAAAATACTCACCATTTAACGTCTATTAGATTATGCTTGGCACATAGTACACACTCCAGAGAAGACATGCACACGAATAAAGGGCAGAACAGGATGAACACCATTAACTTTGCAGAAATAAGGGATGGACTCCGAAAGGGGGGAGAGAGGACCTCTGAGGAGGCCTCACAGACACAGAAGGGATGTGGAGAATAAGGAAGATTCCTAACACAGAAGAGGGGTATCTTTTACAAGAAATGAGTGAAAGGGTAAAAGGGGAGTTGATTGCAGACACGGGCCTCTGGCTGCTAGTCTCTGCAGGACACCTGATGCCATCAAGGCACCTGCTTTAAGCCAACCCTGCCAAAGGGCCTTCCTATCTGATAATAGAGTTCCCACTCCATTCCCAGGTCAACTCTTAGATGTCCCTGGAAACAGCTTTCTGTCAAATTTCTATTCTAGTAGTTTGCCTTTTAAATTGTACTGATCCCTTGGTGTCCTGCCTTCTTAACACTCCCAACTCAGAGAAGCCTGGCGCCCTGATCCAGTCCATTTTGGAAAGTCAGACTGGGTCCTCTGTTATTCTTCCCACAGGACAGTGACAGTGTGCTTTGCTGCAGCTACTCTCCTGACTATTCTGGTCCTTCCTCTTGTCCACTGGCTGCTCTAGTTTCGGCTCTGCCATCTCCAGTCTGCTCTAAGTAACGAACCATTTCCATGTCAGACTTCAATTCAGTATCACCCTCGCAGAGAAGCTATAGGTAAAACACAGTATCTTCTGAGTATCTTTTATAATTCCTTTAATGCAAAATTATCAAGATTTCCCTCTTTTCTTGAGCTATTACCCTTCTAGTTACTAGAGGATATAATTTATAATTATCTTAAAGTAAGCAGGTAATTCAGGGGTCTCCCTGATGACATAGAATATGTTAACCAAAAGTTTTAAACCTAAGCAAACTGGAAACGACTGGGATCTATTAAATGCGTTAAAAAAAAACCTGAGGAGAGGGGCTGTGCTGGGACAAGAGCCCCACAGCACAGACATCTGTGTCTGCCTGAAACGTCACAGCATACTCTGATGGAGAAGCGGCAGAACAGGAACAAGACCGAGAGATGCAGGCAATGACTTTAATTCAAACAGTTTAATGTGTGTGATCACATGAAAGCAGGGAGCATGCAGTAACACTCCACATCAAAGACACCTAGGATTCTCTTCCTTCAGCTGCTTGTTCTCCAGTCCCGGAAGTCCCACCGCTGCTCTCCGACCCCTGTACCCACTCAGCTTTCCTTTTCTACCTCAACTACAAATATTCTGTTCCATTCTGTGCACATGAGTTGGGCTCCTGAGCCAAATCAGACCAAGGCAATTTCCTTTGTGCTCTCTAAGGACTCCCTCCAACTCAAAAAGGCAGAACAGACTTATAATCAGCTCATTATCAGGGGAGATCCTGAGGGGCGGCTACATAGCTATAAAAGTCCATTAACTTTCACTCTGGAATGTCACTAGTATTCCTACATGTGAATTTCTCTACTTAAAGAATGATATTAAAATCTGCTTTTTGACAAGCAACGGTGATGATGCTAAGTAAGAATTAAGACCTAGGGACCGGGTTTGTGGGATGCCTGGATGGCTCAGTCAGTTTAAGCATCTTAAGCTACGGTCATGATCTTGGGGTCCTGGGATGGAGCCCCATATAGGGCTTCCTGCTCAGTGAGGGAATCTGCTTATCCTGATCCCTCTGTCCCTCCCCCCCCCACTTGTGCTCATGCTCTCTCTCTCTCTCAAATAAATAAATAAACAAAATCTTAAAAGAAAAAGACCTAGGAAATCCTCAAAGGGAGTATGTACATAAAGTTAACCTGGAAGTGACTGAATCTGGCGAAGGGCTTCTGTAAGGGAACTGCCGTATTCCATAGTGGTGATGAGTCATGGGCTGATTGCTCTGCATCACATCTCACTAGACCTATAGCAGACCAGTCCATGCTCAGATAGTGTCTAGAAGAAAGATCATTAGCATCACGAATTTGCCTAATGAAAATATCCTAGGTGATCAAAACCCTCCTTTCCTGGAAAACACCAACACGATGGCTATTAATAAACCCAATACTTTTACATTTGACAGATTCACAACAGAATGGTTACACATTATATTATTTTCAGATCCGTTTTCCCTATTATGAATAAAAATATTCTCAGGAGGGAACTGATGCAAGATAGCATCCCTGTGTTCTGACTACAATAAAGGCACAGTCTGTATATTTTCACACTTGTCCAAATCTCTTGGAATAACCGTGACTGGCCTAAAGCCTCAAGCTGTTTGTAAGGTTTTTGTCACTTGTTTAGCTACAAGATTTTAATGAGGATCTTGCTTTCATACCACATTAACAAACATTCATATAATAATGATGTCAATATTGCCAACTAATTTCTAAAATGGTATTCTAAGATATTCATAGAAATTCTTTGTCTTTCAATGTTATTTTAAAGCTTATATGCCTATATATAATTTAAATTCATTACCATTGAAGATTATGAAAAGAAAATTTCATGCACTTAAGTACATCTTAAGGAAATACAAATGAATATCAATAAACAGTAAGAACAGATAGCTTAAAAAGTTATTTCAAATTAAAAAAAAACATTTAAAGATAACATTCAAGACTTTTTTCTTTAAAATGTCAAGAATATGGTACCTGCTCTTTTCAAACTATTCCATAAAATAGAAGAGGAAAAGAAAACTTCTAAATTCACTGTACAAGACCTGTATCACCCTGATATAAAGCCAGATAAAGACACTACAAAAAAGGAAGAGACTATAGGCCAACGTCTCCGATGAACACGGATGCCTAAATCCTCAACAAAATCTAAGAAAACTGATTTCAACAATACATTTAAAAATTCACAATAGTGGGATTTACTCCAGGGATACAAAAGTGGTTCATTATTCACAAATCTATCAATGTAATACATTACATTAACAAGACAAAGGGATTAAAAACCATTTGATCATCTCAACAGATGCAGAAAAAGCATCTGACAGAATGCAAGTGCAAAGTAGGTTCCAAAGGAACATTCTTCAATATAATAAAGGTCATGTATGAAAAACCCACAGCTAATATCATACTCAATGGTAAAAAACTGAGAGCTTTTGCTAAAAATCAGGGACAAGACAAGGATGTTCACTCTCACAGCTTTTATTCAACAAAGTATTGGAAGTTCTAGCTGTAGCTATTAGACAAGAAAAAGAAGTAAGAGGCATCCATATTGGTAAGGAAGAAATAAAACTGTCATTATTTGCAGATGGCATGTTATCACATGCAGAAGACCCTAAATACTCTACCCAAGAACTATTAGAAGTGATGAATGAATTCAGTAAACTTGCAGGATACAAAACAAATACACAGAAATTGGCTGTGTTTCTATCCACTGATAATGATGTAACAGAGAAATTAAAACAATTCCACTTAAAAAATTGCACCAAAAGGAATAACATATGTAGGAGTAAACTTAACCAAGGAGGTAAAAGACCTATACTCTGAAAACTATAAAACACTGATGAAAGAAAGTGAAGATAACACAAACAAACGGAAAGATATTCCAAGCTCATGGACTGGAAGAACAAATATTGTTAAAATGCCCATCCTACACAAAGAGACCTATAGATTCAACACAATTCTTACCAAAATACCAACAGCAGTTTTTACAGAACTAGAGCAAATATTCCTAAAACAGATTTGGAACCACAAAGAACCTGAACAGCCAAAGCAATCTTGAGAAATAAGAACACAGCTAGATCACAATCCCAGATTTCAAGATATAGGATAAAGCTGTAATAATCAAAACAGTATGGTACTGGCACAAAAACAGACAAAAAGATCAATTAAACAGAACAGAAAACCAAGAAATAAACCCACACTTATGGGCAATTAATCTTTGACAAAAGGGTTAAGAATATTCAATGGGGAAGACAGTCTCTTCAACAAATGTTGCTGGGAAAACTAGATAGCTACATGCAAAAGAATGGAACTGGACACTGTACGACGCAACACACAAGAATTAACTCAAAATGGATTAAAGACCTAAATGTGATACTTGAAACCATAAAACTACATAAAACTCCTGGAAGAAAACATTAAGCAGTAATCTCTTTGATGTCAGCCTTGGGAACACTTTTTTTTTTTTTTTTTTTTTTTTTTTTAAAGATAAGTCTCCTGAGGCAAGGGAAACAAAAGCAAAAATAACTTACTGGGACCATATCAAAATAAAAAACTTTTGCACAGCAAAGGAAACCATCAACAGAATGAAAAGGCAACCTACTGAATGGGAGAAGATATTTGCAAAAATTTGATATAAAAAGGAATTAAAAAGCTTGAGAGGGATACTCAGATTTATTATCTACATCTGTTAGAACATATTTTAAATGGGAGTGAAGATATGATTCTGACAAAGCATTTAGAATGTAACACTTGGGATACAGATGACTTCTACTTATGTAAAACCAAAGGGCAATGACACATTAATATTGGGTAGGTTCTAAAACAGTTCTTGGAGATTTTTCTGGGGAAAACTGCAAAGTAGGTAAGACTCTAAGCTCACCCTGTCCCACAATACAACTAGGTAACATTCACATCGGTATAAATAACCCAGAAAATGATCCCAAGACAGGCAACAAACCCCATTTTGAAATGCAAAGAGGCCACCTCAAAGAGGGTAAGATAGGTGGAAGCATGGTGGGGAGGAATGTCAGGTGTGCAGAGAAGAAAGAGAAACTGACTCTCACACTGGAGAGTCCACATGGGAAAGACAAATTCCCATAACATTTGACTTTGAACACCAAAGAGGTCAAATTTCATGAGTTCTTACAATCAGCAGAGCTTTACACTGGCAACACTAAGCCTCAGTTGGCTCAAGTTCTGGGATAGCTGGGAGGGTAAGAGGAAACTGAGTCCCTATCCTTAAAGAGACAGCACAACCAAGAGCCTTGGAAGATACAGCAGGGAGGCAGTGTGTGAAAAATGTCTGGGGCATAAAGAAGGGAGAGTTAGTTTAGTCATCTCAGGGCTTGTCCTGGAGGGACAAGGATCACCGGGGGACTCCTCCAGGGACAAAGGAGCTGGCAAGCACCATTTCGCTCTCCTGTGACTAGCAAACACACACGGCTACCTGCAGGAACCAGCCTGGCACCAACACTTGCCACCTAACTTGCTAACAGTTTGCCATCCCCACACGTGCAAATGCTGCTAACACTGCACCACCCATGACACTGAGCCTCTACAGCGCTGCCTGCTCCAATACACTCTTGGCCAGAGCCCATCCAAAGCAGAACCACAAGCCTGGCAGTATGCAAGCAGCCATGACAGGGACAGCACCACTCCAAAGTGACTCCTGTCCTAGAGAGAAGGGAAGATAACCACACACACTAGTCCCAAAGGCAACTCCAGCAGTGGCATGGGGGCAGACAGAAGTCTGACTGCAGTTTGTACCCACCAACGAAGGCTTCTCAGGGGACAACACAGGGAAAAGTGTTGTGCAGTCTGGTGCTACTCCACCTCTAGACTGAAGCAACTCAAGCCCAAGGTGGCCCCTGACTGGTCCACCAACACCACAGGAAGCAAACAGTGACCACAACAGGCAGAGAGCCACTGGAAAGAGCTGGACGGTAGGAAGAAAGGCCAAACCACGATACCAGGGTGAACGCAACACACACAGAAGACAGCCCTGAAGTGTCAAGTTCTGGTTGAACACGGGACACTGATTGCAGGGAACTCCAGGACCTCGCTTCATTAGGCCACTACTTTCAAGAGCTGGAAACGTAGCTAACTTTCCAGACACACGAAAACAGATATGGAGGGGCGTCTGGGTGGCTCAGTCATTAAGCATCTGCCTTTGGTTCAGGTCATGATGCCAGAGTCCTGGCATCAAGCCCCACAACAGACTCCCTGCTCAAAGGAAAGCCTGCTTCTCCCTCTCCCACTCCCCCTGCTTGTGTTCACTCTCTTGCTGTCTCTATCAAATAAATAAATAAAATCTTAAAAAACAAAACACATATGGAGTTAGACAAATTGAGGACAGAGGAAAATGTCTTGTATGAAAGAACAGAATAAAATCATAGCAAGATACCTAAGCAAAATGGAGAAAAGTAGTAGGCCTGATAGAGAACTTAAAGCAATAAATCAGGGGTGCCTGGGTGGCTCAGTGGTTAAGCATCTTCCTTCAGCTCAGGTCATGATCCCAGGGTCCTGGGATCAAGTCCTGCAACAGGTTCCCTGCTCCACAGGAAGTCTGCTTCTCCCTCTCCCACTCCCCCTGCTTGTGTTCCCTCTCTCACAGTATCTCTGTCAAATAAATAAATAAAAATCTTTTAAAAAGATCGAAAAATTAATAAAGCAACAAATCAGAGTGCACCTGGGTGGCTCAGTTGGTTAAATGTTTGACTTTGGCTCAGGTCATGATCCCAGGTTCCTGGGATCAAGTCTCACATCGGGCTCTCTGGCTCAGCAGGGCACCTACTTCTCCCTCTCCCTTTGCCTGTCACTCCCCCTGCTGTGCTCTTTCTCTCTCTCTTTCCTTGTCAAATAAAGAAAAGCTTAAAAAAATAAAGTAATAAATCATAAAGATAAACTAACTAGACAGTGAGACCCTTAACAAAGAGACAGAAAACATAAAAAGAAAAACTCATAGGTGAAGAACTCAATAAATGAAATTAAAAAAAAACACCAAATGGAATAAATAGTGGAGTACAGGAAGCCAAAGAACAAATCAGTGACTTAGAAGACAAAGTAATGGAAAGTAATCAAGCAGAGTAGGTGAGAGACAAAAAACCAAAAAACCCAGAATAAAAATAGACTTAGGGAACTCAAACATAATATCTACCTTATAGGAGATACCAGAAGGGTAAGAGAAAGAAAAGGAGGCAAATATATACTTGAGGCAATAATAGCTGAAAACATCTCAAATCTGGGGAAATCAAGATCAAGGAGGCACAGAATGCTCCAAACAAAATCAACCCAAGGAAGTCCACACCGAAACACAGAATAATTAAAATGGCAAGAAGTAATGATAAAGAGAATTTTAAAAGCACCAAGAGAATACAAAATAGTCATACACAAGGGCAACCTCATAAGGTTATCAGCTGATTTTTCAGCAGGAAGTATACAGGCCAGAAAAAAGTGGCATGATATATTCAAAGTGCTGAAAAGAAAAAAAAAAATCTGCAGCCAAAATTATCTATCCAGCAAGGATATCATTCAGAATAGAAGGAGAGAGAAAGAGTTTCCCAGACAAAAGTTAAAGGAATTCATCACCACTAAACCATAAGACATGTTAAAAGGGACTCTTCACATGGAAAGGAAAGACCATAAGCAGGAATAAGAAAAGTAGATAGCACAAAAGCAGTAAAAGTATGTTTATATGTCAAAATCACTCAAGGGACAAAATAAAAGGGTATAAAGTGTGAAAACACACACCTAAACATGGAGGGGAGAGGCATAAAGAATGGATTCAAACTTAAGCAACCATCAACTTAATACAGACTACTATATGCAGAAGATGTTATAAACAAACAAAAAATCTAAAACCCAGTAGTAGATATGCAAAAAAATAAAGATAAAGGAGTCCGAGTATATCACTAAAGAAAGCCAAATAAGAAAAGAGCAAAGAGAAAAGAGACAATGAGAAAAGAGCAAGGGAAGAAAGTAACAGAGAACTACAAAAGCAACCATAAAACAAAATGGCAGTAAGTAATCTACCTATTAATAATCATTTTGAATGTAATGGGCTAAAGGCTCCATACAAAAACAGAGGGTGATGGAAAGGATTAAAAAAACAAAACAACAACAAAAAAAACCAACCATAAAACCCCAAGACCCATCAATGTGCTGCCTGCAAAAGACTCATTCAGACTTAAAGAAACCTGCAGCTGAACATGAAGGGACAGAGAAACATTTATCACGCAAACAGATGGGAAAAGAAGCCAGAGTAGCAATACTTCTATCAGACAAAACAGACACTGAAGAGGAGACAAGAGACACGAGACAAAAAAAGGACACTATGTAATCATAAAGGGGACAATTCAACAAGATATGACAACATCACAGCACAGAAACACATTTAAAAAGGCTAATAACAAATATAAGGCAAGTAATCAACAGTAAATTTATTAGCAAAGGATTTTCACACCCAACTTGTACCAATGGGCAGATCAACCAAACACAAAATCAACAAGGAAACAGTGGTTTTGGATGATACATTGGACCAAATGGATCGAACAGATATACTCAGAACATTCCACCCTAAAACATCAGAATACACACTGTTTTCAAGTACACATGGAACATGCTCCAGGAGAGATCAAATATTAGGCCACGGGGGTATAGCTCAGTGGTAGAGCATTTGACTGCAAATATTAGGCCACAAAACAAGTCTCAACAAATTCAAAAAGACTGAAATCATACCATGCATCTTTTCTGACCACAATATTATGAAACCAGAAACAAACTTCAAGAAAAAGTCTGGAAAGAGCACAAATACATGCAGCTTAAATAACACGTTACTAAACCATGAACGGGTCAACCAAGAAATCAAAGAAGAAATAAAAAAAATTCATGGAGACAAATGAAAATGACAACACAATTGTTCAAAATCTTTAGGATGCAGCAAAAGCAGTCCTAAGAGGGAAGTTTATATCATACAGGCCTACCTCAAGAAGAAAAATCTCAAATAAACAACTTAACCCTACACCTCAAGGAACCAAACCAGTAGAAGGAAACATATGATAAAGATTAGAGCACAAACAAATGAAATAGAGACTTAAAAAACAATAGAACAGATCAAGGAACCCAGTCACTGGTTCTTTGAAAAGATTGACAAAATTGATAAACTTTTACCCAGATTCATTAAAAAGAAAGAGAGAGAGAGAGAAAGAGAGAAAGACTCAAACAAAATCAGAAATGGAAAGAAGAAAAATAACAAAAACACAGGAACACAAATACTTATGAGAATATTATGAAAAATTATGTGCCAACAAACTGGACAACCTAGAAGAAATAGAGAAATTCCTAGAAACATGTAAACTACCAAACCTGAACCAGGGAGAAATAGAAAATGTCAACACACTGACTACCAGCAGTGAAACTGAATCAGTAATCAAAATCCCAATAAACAAAAATCCATGACCGTCTAGCTTGACAGGCGAATTCTACCAAACATTTAAAGAGTAATACCTATTCTTCTCAAACTATTCAAAAAAATACAAGAGGGAGTAAAACCTCCAAACGAATTCTATGAGGCCAGAATTACACTGATACCAAAACCAGATAAAGACATTACAAAAAGAAGGAAACTATAGGGCAATACTGCTGATGAACATAGATGGAAAAATGCTTAACAAAATATTAGCAAACCAAATCCAACAATACATTTAAAAAATCATTCACCACGATCAAGTGGGATTTATTCACAGGATGCAAGGGTGGTTCTATATTCTCAAGTCAATCAATGTGATACATCACATCAACAGGAGTAAGGATTAAAACTACACGATCGCCTCAATAGATGCAAAAAGCACTTGACGAAGTACAATATCCATTCGTAATAAAAACCCTCAACAAAGTAGAGTTAGAACATACCTCAATATTATAAAGGCCATCTATGAAAAAACCTATAGCTACTATCTTATTCAATAGTGAAAAATTGAGAGCTTTTTTTCCTCACTACTTTTACTTAACATAGTATTGAAGCCCTACCCGCAGCAATCAGACAAGAAAAAGGAATAGAAGAATTGGTGAGGAAGAAGTAAAACTTTTACTCTTTGCAGATGACATGATACTGTCTGTAAAAAATCCTAAATACTCCACCAAAAACCTACTAGAACTGGTATCTGAATTCACACAGGTCACAGGACACAAAATCAATATACAGAAATCTGTTTCATTTCTATACACTAATAATGAAGCCATAGAAAGAAAAATTAGGAAAACAATCTCATCCACAACTGCACCAAAAATAAGAAAATTCCTAGGAACAGACTTATGCAAGGCAGTGAAAGACGTGTACTCTGAAAACTATAAAACACTGAGATGAAAGAAACTGAAGAAGACAGAAACAAATGAAAAGACCTTCCATGCTGGAATGAACTGGATGAACAAATATTGTTAAAATGTCCATACCACTTAATGACATCTACAGATTTAATGCAATCCCTATCAAAATACCTACAGCATTTTTCACAGAACTAGAGCCAACAAATTCTAAAATTTGTATGGAACCACAAAAGACCTTGAACAGCCAACGAAATTTTGAAAAAGAAAAAACCGGAGGTACCACAATGCCAAAGTTTCAGTTTATACTACAAAGCTGTAGTAATCAAAACAATATGGTACTGGCACAAAAACAAACATATAGACCAATGGAATAAAACAGAAAGCCCAGAAATAAGCCTACACTTACATGGTCAATTAATGTTTGACAAAGCAGGAAAGAATACACAATGGGAAAAAGAGAGTCTCTAACAAATGGTGTTAGAAAAACTGGACAGCAACATGCAAAAGAATGAAATCGAACCACCTTCTCACACCATAAACATAAACTCAAAATAGATTAAAGACCTAGATGTGAGACCCGAAACCATAAAAATCCTAGAAGACAGCACAGGCATTAATTTCTCTGACAGTGGTTTTACTACGTTTTTCTAGATATGTCTCCCTGAGGCAAGGGAAATAAAACCAAAAATAAACTACTGAGACTACATCAAAATAAAAAGCTTCTGCACAGGAAAGGAAATAATCAACATAACTAAAAAACAACTTACTGAATGGGAGAGGATATATGCAAATGATATATCCAATAAGGGTTTAGTATCCAAAATATATAAAGAATTTCTACAACGTAGCACCAACAGAACCCAAAGAATTCAATTAAAAATGGACAAAAAATATGAACAGACATTTCTCCAAAGAAGACATACAGATGGCCAACAGACACATGAAAGGATGTTCAACAACTCTCATCATTGGGAAAATGCAAATCAAATCTATAATGACATACCATTGACACTGATAAATGTCAGATGCTAAAATGAAAAACAAAAGAAACAAGTGTTGGTGAGGATGTGGACAAAAAGAAACCCTAGTGCACTGCTGGTGGGAATGCCAACTGCTGCAACCACTGTGGAAAACAGTATTGAAGTTCATCAGAAAATTAAAAAATAGAAAAACCGTATGATCCATTAACTGCACTACTGGGTGTTTATCCAAATACTACACAAACTCTAATTCAAAGGCATACATGCATCCCTATGTTTACGGCAGCATTATTTACAATAGCCAAATTATGGAACAGCCCAAGTGTCCATGGAGAGATGAATGGAAAAAGATACGAGGTGTATGTACATACATACGTGTACACACACACACACACACACACACACACACACACACAGGAATATTATTCAGCCATGAAAAAGAATGAAATCTGGCCATTTGCAACAACACAGATTATTATGCTAAGCAAAATAAGTTAGAGAAAGAAAAATTCCATACGATTTCACTCATATGCAGAATTTAAGAAACAAAACAAATGAACAAAGGTAGAATGAGACAAACCAAAAAGCAGACTCTTAACTATAGAGAACAAACAGATGACTATCAGAGGGGAGGTGGGTAGGGGGATGGTTGAAATAGGGGAAGGCATTAGGAGTACACTTACCTTGACAAGCACTGAGTAATATACAGAATTGCTGCAACACTGTATTGTACACTTGAAATCAATATAATACTGTATGTTATCTATATTGGAGTTGAAATTTTAAAAATTTTAATTAAAAAATAAAATATGCATAAAGTTCAAAAAATAAGTAAATAAGTAAAACGGTTCCTTTACAAAAAGATTTTATTTATTTTCAGAAATAAGTTTTAGAAAGATTGTGTCAGCCAGGGGTGAGAGAGAATCTCAAGCAGACTCCACACAAACTGCAGAGCCGACATAGGGCTTGATCCCACCACCTCTGAGATCATGACCTGAGCCGAAATCAACAGTCTGATTTCAGGTGGCTCTTCTGTTGGTCTGTTTCCCTATTTTCCCATGTAACTTCATAATTCCTTTAAAGGTATTTAAAGGTGTTAATAACAGCAATAAGAACAAAATAATAACGGCAACTAAAATATGGTGGGTGTTTATTATGTACCAGATACTATATTGAGTACATTTATTCATTTGAATTTTGTAAAAGCACTGTCAGATAAGCACTATTATTATCTTCATTTACCAGATGTCACATTTCTAAGACCACAGAGCCTGGCACAGACTAGCCTAGCAACAGGCCTTTCCTCATTCTGGAAAAATACTTGTAACTACCACTGAATCCCACTTACTCCTTCCACAAAGAACACACACCCAAGTCTCCACATCTAGCTGCAATTTCCATGGTCACAGAGGAAACTAAACCCAGGCCAGTTAGCTCACAGGAGGTCGCAACTGAGAAGTGGGGAGAGAGCGGGGGTGGCTCAGCACACCCCTATCATCACCACAGGAAAAAATAAGCTGCAGGCTTGTTGCTCAATTTTATGATACTTCGCAGCAATCATCTGAAGTAAGTAACATCAGATCCCTCACTCTCTGGTCCCACCCTGTTTTCTAGAAGTCCTATAAAATATATTTAAATACTTAAACTAAGTGTTTTACGCACTAGAAGTGGCTTCTCCGAACGGTATATAATGAAACACTGAATTCTGTGTGCCAGATTTTAAGCGCTACCAGCACTTGAAAGGTACACATTAGCATAGCCTAGTGCTCCTGAGCAAAACACGCACCCAGCCCATCTTTTTTTAAAAAGACTGCCGCTAAGAGATGCTTGAAGTCTCCCCAAATCACAGTATCCACTGTCATTAACAATAGCAGAGGTGGAGGATGCAGAAGGTGATAAAGCAGGAGAAATTTAAGTGACTGAGTCTAGTTCATGATGCACATTTTTCTTACATGTTCCCTCTCTGCTCCCACTGCCTCCCAAGTTGAAAGAGCTGTCCATTAACAGGCACTGATCAAAGCAGCTAACAGAGCGGCACAGCTCTGAACATGGAGCCTTCCAGGCTTCCTTGCCATCTCCTAGTGGGTGCTCCGCCCTCGCCCGCCCCTCACGAGAAGCACCATCACACAAAAGTAGAATCAATGCTTTTAATAATGTAAGTAATGCAAGCAATAAACTAACCCGCCGTACTTTTTCCCTCCTGCAAGAGGTTTTACGGTCCCTTCTGGGCATGAGTATGAGCCACGACGGACCATTTACCACAATTCCCAGAGGGTCCAGGGGAAGGCCGAGCTGCCTTGTTCCGGACTTCTGGGACTGAAATGGTGAGAGTGGGAAGGACTTCACAGGTCACTTAACCTAAACTCTTACTCAGTTCGGAAGGTCCTTGTTAACCATCTCTGTTTAAACACTGTGACAAAAACTCCTTATCTCCCATGGTAGCCAGTTCCTCTGCGTGTGCGTGTCGCATGTGTGCTGTGGGGAGGATTTATGGCCTAGAAAAAAAAAGCGCAGTGCATCTAATGCTGCCTCCTCCTCAAATATTACAGGAAATAACATCCTTCTTGCTCCCTTTTCCTCGTTCGGACGCAGTGTGAACGTGGCTCTTTCCTCCCTAATTGCATATGCTTTCTAGAGTACTAACAAAACCTGGG
Source organism: Meles meles (assembly GCF_922984935.1). Taxonomy (NCBI): domain Eukaryota; kingdom Metazoa; phylum Chordata; class Mammalia; order Carnivora; family Mustelidae; genus Meles; species Meles meles. The sequence goes on along the minus strand of NC_060069.1, from coordinate 23,049,356 downwards.
CACCCCCCTCATAATCTTCTCGTTTGTCAAATTTATTTATGTATTTAACACCTTGTTTTGCTCCCAAAAGGATCTAAGAGAGGTTGGCATCTCCCTTACAAAACACTGACAGTAAGTTTTGCCAATTCAAACAACAGCAGGCAATTAAAATATGAAAATGATTATGGCTAGGTCTTTCTTAACGAAAATGAATATATAAATAAATACACATATCAAAAAATCCTCTGGAGGGAATCATTAAGAGAATGACATCACTAGCCATTCCTCACTCTACTTTCCTTGAGCTGAAACAAAAAAGGTTTACCTAAGTAAAAAATAGCCTTTGACACCATTGAAAAACACTTAATCAGCCTTCTTTTACTCTGTCACATCAACAACCAAAGGAGTAAAATACTATACCATGAAATACTATGCAGCCACTAAAAAAAAAAAGTACACTAACAGGAAACGGATCCCTAGGACTCCAACTGAAAACTGAGGTGCAGAGCAGTACGGTGGAGCATGTTACCATTTCTGCTTAGAATACAAAATGGAGTATTATGCCTCCATCAGAAAGGATGAACACCCAACTTTTGTAGCAACACGGACGGGACTGGAGGAGATTATGCTGAGTGAAATAAGTCAAGCAGAGAGAGTCAAGTATCATATGGTTTCACCTGTGAAGCATAAGGAATAACATGGAAGACATTAGGAGAAGGAAAGGAGAAGTGAACTGGGGAAAATGGAGGGGGGAGACGAAGCACGAGATATTGGACTCTCAGAAACAAACTGAGGGTTTTGGGGGAGGTGGGGGGATGCGTGAGCCTAGTGGTGGGTATTCAGGAGGGCACGTGCTGCATGGAGCGCTGGCTGTGGTGCATAAACACTGAATCTTGGGACACTGAAAAGATAAAATAAAATTTATAAAATAATACACTCAGGTTTGTGTATGTGTGCGTATCTGTGTATCTAAAAAGATGTTTATACAAACTCCAAAGGGCCGGAGAAGAACAAGGAAGAAAACTGGTAATTGTGGTTGCCTCAGAGGAGAAAAACTGGGGCTCCGGGGGGCCAAGAAATAAAGAGACACGTTTGTACCGCGTCTGGTAGTAGACACATGTGTCAACCTTCCAAAATGTAATTTTTAAAAATGCAAGCGAGCAAGCCCATAGCTCTGCGTGGAGGGGAGAGTGGAGTCTGGTTCAGACTTTGATGAGCAGAGTGAAAAAATCCTCTGCCGTTTCCTTCTTAAGCAAGTGCTTTTCCCTGAATGCTGCGCAGCAACGACTGGGTGGGGAACTCCTCTATATCTCACTAAGAACACCCCGTTCATCACACTCTAGGGATATTTCTGCACATATGGCTTCTTTTCATTAAATGCTAATTGTTCGCAAATACAAATTTGGACATTCCTTTTCACAAAATACACAGCTACATAGATCCTACTATTCCCATTATACCAATGCCAAGCAAAAAGCACTATTCCAAGGTAAAATGACACTATCAAAAGTCACACTATTGGCTTTCTTGTAATTTAACACGGTCACACCAACTGCCAAAACGGAAGAAATCTGACAATAACATGTGCTATCTTATTCATAAATAGGTCCAAACTCTCAGTTTTAAAAAGAAAAAAAAAAAAGAATAAAAGACATGCTATGCTAAATTTAATTAGACATTTACTAAGTGTAGTGTCCCTAGTTAACAAGGCAAATCGATCCTTTCAGTTCTGGCTGCAGTTTATTTAAAGACTTTACAATTTTACTACTTAAGAGCAAGTCCTATGGAGGTGTTATCTCACCATTTATATTTTCACAACACTTATGATATTGCTATCACACTCTTAAAATAAATGAAAAGCCCATGCCACATTTCAGACCAATGTAATGCTACAGACTCTACTTTTATTTCTAGAAATAAACATTAAAATAATTCGGTATTGCTCACTTTATTCTTGCAATGTTGAACATAAAAAAAAAGTAAAACTAAGATTTTTTTTTTAAGTCCCAGGTATACTTGAAAAGCAGACGTTAATCACTTGACTTTAAAATTAGGCAGTAGAAAAACACAACATTATAAAATTCTCACAACAATAGCATTTTGTGACAAAATTATTATGCTTTTAATTTTCTATTAAATTGTGATTTATTAGCTTGCTATTTTAAAGATTAGTTTGTGTACAGAACGAATTTAGTGGTGCATTTAATGAGACAAGAAGGTAGAATGATGAACACAAAAAGATTATTTCACATTGTAGTGCATGAGCTATTTGATAATTCTAACATAGTACAAAAGAAAGCTTCTCTCTAGATTGATCACGGTTCAGTTAACATCACTGAATATCTAATACCTCCAACTCAATTAATTCTCACCTGATTAAGATCAGACTGATATTCAAACTAAATCATCTCTCCAGTCAAGTAGAAATCAATATTTCTGATTTTACTTTTAAATTACAATAGAAAATAAAATGCACGCATCTTCAATATGCCAAGAGTAGCTTTTTTATTCTGGTCTACCACGGCATGGATAACACAGTTGATTAAAGAATTATTCTAATTTGAGCACCGATATGTAGCAGAATCTGATTAATTTGAACACAGAGATGGAATAAAGTAATTAAATATATCTTATACAGGGCAAATAGAAAATTGACATAAAGTAAACTTGACTTCTTTAAAACAAACCTCACTATTTATCAGCTCAAGTAGTTAGGAACACGGTCTTATTAAAGATTGATTACTCTGACAGAAGAGTCTTACTTTAGGCAAATACATACAAGATGGGCAGACACGGTTCTTTTTAGATCATACTCTTCCGACCCCTGTAACCTCCAAAAAGCATGCACCTACCTAAAAACGACCAAGCAGGACTTTTCTAGAAAAAAGACATACGGACTCATTTTTGCTAAGCAGGATTAAAAAAAAAAAAAAAAAAGATCAGTGAATCCTAAAATAACAAAATACTTACATATCTGTAACTTACTACTTGAAGAGGACTCAAAATAGATCTTCCTACTCTTTATTCTTTAATGCCACTTCGAATTTAAGACGGAGGAGAAGAGTAAAGCCAAATTATTTGTTGGATTAGCTGAATATGAAGTATTACTTTGCTTGTTGGCAAACTCAATAATTTAGATGAAAAGGACAGAAAATTCTCAAATTTTAAACAATACACTGAAGAAAGTAAAATCACAGCTAAATGTACTATTAGAATTGAAAACAATAATACAATTTGGAGAGTACTACTCTGTGCCAAACACTGTGCATTACATACATTTACTATATATTATGAATATATCATATAAAAATACCTCTATAATGTACTATAAAAATATGAGGATATAATTTATATAAAATATATATTTCATATGCTTTATTCTCAAACCTCACAAAACAGGTTATTACTATGCACTAAATAACCCCTGGTGCTACCTTAGATGTACCCTTTCTGGTGTCATAGACATATCAATCCACAGAAAAGAAGATGAGGAACAAAAAATTATGCAAACTAGTCTGGAAATAAAGATTCCCCAAACCATACCCTATGAGAAACAGCCACAGGAGTTAGTTATATATGATAGTTAAGGGCATAAAAGTTTAGATTTTATGTTAAGATAGGATACGCTCCAAAGACTTGTAGAATCTGATGATGGGCTGCCTGGACAACTTGCAGGCACACAGGCAACTTGGAATTTGGGCCACTTGTATGTTTAACACAAAGGGACAGTTTTTGTGTTCATGAAAGGCTATTTTTATTGAATCACACAGACATTTCAGTTTGATTTTCTTAACTAATGACTGAAGCACATTATTTTTGGAGAAATATTTTATGTGTGTGTATGTGTATGTATGTGTATTTCTCCATATACATAAAGTAACAGTGCAAGCAGACTGTAACGAACCAGTGCACATGTCCCCCTGTTTAAAGGAACAGCGGTTACTTCATTCCAGATACCCTCTTTGCCTTGCAGGAATGGAAACACATCATTATCGGATCTGAGGATTTACACTGTTTTTTAAGCTGGAGTTTTTGTTTTATGTAAAACATCACAATTTTAAATAGTTTAGCTAACTTTGTTTCTAAGACACTGCAAGAGGAAAAACAAAATATGTCTACATCAAGGGCCTTGGTTGGAAAGCTGATGGTCTGTGCCATTGATCTCAAAGGCTTTCTTGAACACTTCACCTCCAGAGTAATTATGCACATGTGGTTATCCATTCAAAAACTACTATCACTCACTTGACAACTACGGAAGCAGAAGGAAGTCTCATAATTATTCTAAGCAACGTAGCTGTAGAACCAGAGTAAGGACAGACTCCCCAATCTTGCCATGATCCTGTGAAACCATCTCCGTCATGATGGATGTAATGCATTTACTTCCTTTTAGGAACCAACAACAGGGAATCAACAGGGGCCCTTAACTGAAAGTTTACACTTCCTTTGGGTTAAACATCTCTGTACGCTCCAAGAAGCACTGGCAGTTAAGAAGAATGTTTCATCTAAGTGGATGCTACTTTAAAAAATAAAGTATTACTAAAATTACCAGGTACTTGGTAAACTAACAAATCGTCTGTCCACTGCCCTCAGGAAGTGTCTAATGGAGCAGCAAAGCAATGACACCCTGAAAATGTTAAAATACAAAATAAAACTAAAACAATTATGCAAAAATGACAAGTATCACATGACAGTAAAAGACCGGCTACCCAGAGAGGGCATGTGCAATGACCGACAATACCAAACCACACGTGAAAGGGCACATACCTCAGGATGCTCAAAAGCAGCACGTTAAAGGACTACTCCCCCCAAACCCACCATTTGCAAACGTGGATGGAAGAACTCCAAGAAATGTAAAACAGCAATCTTTATCTTTCCCCCCCACTAGTCTATTAAGCAATCTGTGAGTATAAAGGATAAAATGAAGAATTCTTTAAAGTATACCTAATAATTTTACATTCTCAGAATCCAATGTAATAGCAGTAAATTATACTCATGTATAAAGCATTGTGGCAAAATCAAACAAAGTAAAAAACATAGGGGTTGGTCTTCACCTACTTAACAGACACTGCTAAATAAGAATTTTACTTTTGTTCTATATTAGTAACTTTCATTAAGATAATAAAAATAAAATATAAAGTATAAAAGTAAAGAAGGATTCAGAAATGTTCTGTTGTAAGAAGAAAATAGCTGTCACAAAGTCTTATGTTAAATTCCACAAAGAATATTTTTAATTTTAAAACAGAATGTCAACAGAGTTGATTGAAATAAAGAGAAATAAATTAATGCTAAATAATTACTAAGGAAGTTTTGTTTATGGAAATGAATAATTCAGTGTTTCACAAAGTAAATTCAAACAGCAGCTGCTTTGCTGACATTAAGCTTTCTCAAAATGTACAAACTTTAAAACTAGAGAATCATCATTTTTTTTTAAAGTCAAACAGAAGTTATTTTCTAGGTCTTCTGGTTTTAGTATAAAATATTACATGGTTACAAAAGTAATCAACCAACCATTTAAGGAGTCTCAGCATTACATTCTTCATGGGAGGTATCTGTCACATTCTCGTTAACTCAATGTATGCATAATTCCTGGCTTGTTAAGTCTTAGAACAGCTGGGGGAGAAAGGAATTCAGATTTCTAACAATCTGTTCCCAATCCACTTGGTCCTGGGTTTTATTCAGATCTCAAAATAAATTTTATGGTTGCCTTTAACTCCATGGCAGTTCCAGCTCTGTCTCCTAACTACCATTCTGTATATTGATTGGATAGGAACTCTTCCTTCTTCCAAGAGAAATAAACTCAAACTTAAACACACTTTAAAAAAAATTGCACGTATTACGAATTAAGTTCCTTTTTACTAAAATTATTTTCCTTTTTACTAAAATTATGTGTCTATAGTTTTTATCCAAAACTGTTTAATCCAAATAATTGATCCACACAATCAGTATCTCATAAAGGCAGCTAATAGATACGGAGACTTAAAAGAAATCATGTTTCAAGTACCCCCAAAGATCTGTCTACAATCTGAGCAAGACATTTGCCAACAGTCACAGAAGACAAAAAGAAAACCAGGTCCTATTTACTTAAGATTATTTGAGGCTTGTCCATTCTGTAAGGCAAACTGTAGTCTGCAGTTTTAGTGCATGATGAAAATTTAGTAGATTACAAAGAGTATTTGTTTTTAAAAATGAAAGAAAATAGGGGCACCTGGCTGGTTTGGTGGGTTAAGCATCTAACACTTGATTTCGGCTCAGGTCATGATCTCAGTGTCATAAGACAGAGTGCTGAATCAGGCTTCCACCCAGCAGGGAATCTCCTTGATATTCTGTCTCCCTCTCCCTTCCCCCAATCTCTCTCAAATTAATAAATTAATCTTTTAAAAATGAAAGAAAATAGGAAATATCAACATACGCTATGCATTTCCTCTATATAAACCTATATATCTAGGGGTGCCTGGGTGGCTCTGTTAGTCAAGCATCTGCCTTCAGCTCAGGTCATGATCCCAGGGTCCTGGGATAGAGCCCTGCATCAGGCTCTCTGCTCAGAGGGGAGTCTTCTTGAGATTCTCTCTCTTCCTCTGCCCCTCCCCCTGCTCGTGCTCTCTCACTCTCTTTCTCAAATAAATCAATAAAATCTTTAAAAAATAAAAATTAAAAAATAAACCTATGTATCTATATAAATATATTTCTATATAACAAGTCCTATTCTAGACACTTGGGACAAATGAGTAAAACAAACTCAGGGTCTCTGCCCTTGTGAAACTTATCCAACAAGAAGACAGATAAGAGAAATAATATTGTACAGTTTGTTCAAATATGTAAGAGTTGGGGTGCCTAGATAGCACAGTTAGTTGAGCATCTGACTCTTGGTTGCAGCTCAGGTCGTGATCTCTAAGTTGTGAGATCGAGCCTTGCAGCAGGCTCTGAGCTCAGCGTGGAGTCTGCTTAAGTTTCTCTCTTCCTTTCCTTATACCCACCCCAACACCATGCATGTGCATGCTTACTCTCTCTTTCAAATAAATAAATCTTTAAAAAATTTATACGGTAAGAGTTATAGGGAAAAAGGAGAGAGTAGTAAGGTGCATCATGGGGGTATGGAGACAGTGGGTTGTATTTGATGTAGGGCCGTCAGGGTAGGCCCCTCTGAGAATTCGAGGGGAAAACCTTAAAAGAAGTGGAGGAATGAATATCATCATTTACACATCCAATGACAGTGTAATTTAAATACTTTAGTTTCTAATTCTATACAGAACAAAAAAATATTTATAAGGAAACAGACCTGAAGAAAGAATAACGTAGCTAAAATTAAATTTCAAGACTGGATTCCTAAGCACAATACCATCCACCAAAGAGAAGGCAATGTTATTAATGGCAACAAAGTTGCTCTTGTGGAAATTAGACAAGGGCCTTAATTTTAAAATGTCATTAAAATGAAAATAAAAACTAGAGACAAAAGAGACACATAAAGAGTGATTTAAAATCTTAAAGCAAAATGAGCTCAGATCAAAATGCATGTATTGAAAAAAAATTCACTAAAGATATTTCTAGGGTAGCAAAGTGTGAAATAGCATTCTCTATTCTTTCTAGAGTCTACAAACTCTTTGTTTTTTCTAAAAAAAAAATACCATAAACTAAGCATCTCTGCAACTTTTTTTTTTTTTTAAGATTTTATTTATTTGTCAGAGAGAGAGAGCACAAGCAGGCAGAGTGGCAGGCAGAGGCAGAGAGAAAAGCATGTTCCCTGCTGGACAAGGAACCTGATGCAGGACTCGATCCCAGGACCCTGAGATCATGACCTGAGCTGAAGGCAGTGGCTTAACCGACTGAGCCACCCAGGCGCCCCTATCTCTGCAACTTCTGCCTGGGTAACAAAAGAATGAAGAGATGAGTTTCATTAATGAACCCAAGCCTAATTTCTAGTATAATAAGCTCCTTCCATAGTAGGGAACATGAGTATTGACTGATGTTTTGGAATAACAAATCTGGAAGTAACTATTATATAATGTATGCACTAAGGACCTATGTCCTCTTTTTTTTTTTTTCAGTCAGAAAACACAAATATATTTCCTTAAAGAAAAAGTGGGAAAAATAATGTTATATCCTATGTTAAAACTATGTTCTTAATTCCTAAAAACGAAAGAGCATGAGCAAATTAAGGATTTCTGGTATTATTACTTTATGTTGACTTTCACTTATATATTTAGTTTCCATTCATGCTTTAACTTGCAATTAAAGAGGTTTCTTTTTATTTTTGAAATACAAGCAGTACTTAACTTCTGATACTTAGCAATATTGATGTAGCTATACAAATACTTGTTCTTACTTATTTTATAAAATCCTATGAAAAATTTTCTCAAATCCAGCTGAAATGGTTAGTAAAATTTATTTCTCCTATATTATAGAAGAGAAAAATTTATTTCATATGACAAAAAGGAAATTTTATCCCCAACTTTTGCTATTTAACTACATAATATGCAACTTCAAGCAATTCTTGAAGAAAATAAGGCGATTATAGAAATTTTTGCATATGAACAGGGAAAAGCTGTTTCTGTTTTGTTACACACAACAAATGAGTCAGGGTCTCATAACTACAATGCCAGTTCTGTAACTTTTTTGGTGGAATTAATTTATGTTACTGCCACAGAACTGCCACTGATTAAAGGATGCTTAATGGGTATACAAGTTATGGTTGATGAGATCCAGTGAAAACAGTTCTACCTAACTGGACATTAATTTAAAAAAAAATCATTAACTTCACATTTATTTTACCCAGTTAAAATGAATTCTTCAAAAAAATTACAATTATCCTCTTCCCTTAATCCAAAATTCATACAGTTCAAAATTAATCATGTATCCAAATACATAAGGTCTTAGAAAGAAAATTAACACAGAGGGGACTCTGGGTGGTCCAGTCAGTTAAGCAGCCACCTTTGGCTCAGGTCACAATGCCAGGGTCCTGGGATCAAACCCCACATCATGCTCCTTGCTCAGCAGGGAGCCTGCTTCTCCCCTGCCTGCTACTCCACTCCCCCTGCTTTTGCTTGCTCTCTCCCTCTGTCAAATAAATAAATAAAATCTAAAAAAAAAAAAATTAGCACAGGTTTTATAGAACTAAAGGGTTTTTCAGTTAAAGAAAGATACATGTGTTGCTTTAAAACTCTGTTGTAATACCTTATATTAGAAACCTAAGACACAAAGGAAATTTTTAAGAGCTGGATGTCTTCTTAGTTATGTCTCAACTCATTGACCTCAAACTTAACATGTCCAGGTTCCCTGCTTCTTGCAAATCATTTGAAGTCAAACTTTTGGTGTCATCACACTTCTCTTCAGGGTCATCTTTCCAGTCACTAAATGCTGCTAATGTTTCCTGTGATGCTTCTCATTCTCACTGGCATCTTCCCTGAAACAGGCCCTCTGCTTATAGCTTAATGAAAGGAAAAGCATCCCCTTTCTCTAACATCTCTTCCACCCAGCCATCCCCCATAAACAGAAAAATTATTGGTTTTCTCTCATGTCACCAGAGGCATGATGAAGAAAACAAAGCCTGACAAGATTACAAAGACACAACTGTACTAGAACTACTGTAGTTCCAACATACCGTCCCCTAAAGTTCCTGTTTCTAGAGGAGACTTAGACTAAAGGTGTGATTAGCATCATATGGATTTAAGGGAGGACTGACTTAAGATTCAAAATAATCTCAATAATACGGTCAACCAGGGCAAAAAAAGAAAAGAAAAAACTAAGGTGAAATTTCTCAGGAATAAATGCAAAGTCCTGCATTTAGGTTTAAAGAAATCCTTTCATGTTTTAGAAGAGAATGACAAACAAACTCAATGTGATCCAACAAAATGAAACATGATAGAACACCTAAACCCACGTTAATACCAATGTCCTAGTCACAGTGGCACAAGCTCACAGGTATCAGTGCTTTTCTCTGGGGACCACATATTTACTTAGATGGATCTTGACAAATAAGCATGTTCCTAAAGAAAGATGATCAGGAGACTGAAAGAAAAACCACAGTGTGTATATAGTTGACCCTTGAACATGGGTTTGAACTGTATGTGTCCACTTGTATATGAACTTTTTTCAATAAGTATAGTACCATAAATGTATCTCCCCTTATGATTTTAATAACATGTTCTTTCCTCTAACTTAACTTTAAGAATACAGGATATAGTACATACACATAACATGCGCTGACTGTTTTGTTATTGGTAAGGTTTCTGGTCAAGGGTAGGCTAACAGTAGTTAAGTTCTGGGGGAGTGAAAAGTTATACATGGGTTGTCAACCACAGTGGTAGGGGTGAGGAGGTTGGCATCCCTAACCCCCACATTATTCAAGGGTCAACTGTATACACCATGTTATGTACTAACTACATCTTGGAAATCTACCCAGAGTATGCATTGGAAAATACAGGAATTTTCAAGTTACCCGGAAATGAGCTCAAGAAAGGAAATGAGACTATGATTAATAAAGTAGGCTTAAATAAAATCTTGGAAGACCTTGAATATAAGACTTTAGACCGGATCCTAGAGGCAGTGGAGAATGACATGAACTTAACTGTATACTTAAAGTTTTACCTAGCAACTTTTAGAGTAAAGTTTGGGAAGATGAAGGAAAATAAATTTTCTAGACAGAGAAAGGTAGTCTATATGCTAATAAAACAATTCAGACAACAGATATTGAGGACAATTCTAGGGGGGGAAAAATCACAGGATAATGCAAGCTCATAAACTTTTCCACAATAAAATAAAAAGGAGTTTCAAAAGAGGAAAAATTGTCCAACTTCCACAATGCAAGGAGAGAGAGAGAGAGCACTGAATCCTAACCACTAGACCACCAGGGATCCACAATGCAAGGAAAGAGACATATGTAATATCATACCTAAACTTCAAAAAAAGTATTAGGAAAGAAAGGAAAGACTGGCAAACAGCATGGTGAGGATCAGCGTGGCATGGCCACGAGACCCATTTCCACACCTTAGAACACACTGGGGGAAGAAAATGAATTTTAAAAAGTGCTAAGAATTTCCACTAACAGCGCTCCTTATTTTTGAAAGCAACAGACCAAGGACATAAATAGGAATCCTAGAGAAAAGTAAAAAACAAAACAAGACCCCTAAGAATAAAAGCCTCTAACCACATTCAGAAGATCTCAGCAGGGGTAGAAAAGCCCACAGTATGCCATTTTTCAGGGCTCCATGCTTAATAGCAAGGATAACCCAAAGGTAACCCCACAGGAAAAAAGGAAACATTTCTGAAGGCTATTTAACAAAAACACTGCATTGACCAGTACCTTCCTTTTCCCCCCTACCTCCAGGCTTCAGGAAAGTACAGAGAAGAACACCTCAGCTCTCACACTATAGCCCACAAGGGAAGACAAAGATATCAGAGAAAGGTGGAGTGTTAAAGAGAATTCACCCACAATTTCAGAGAAACAGCAGGGCAACTCTGCAAACATACCCTAAGGAAAAAAGATTCATCTCAAATGTCACACTATATAAGAACTCAATAAAAACATAAAGTCAAGAAAGCTAGACTTCAAAGAATGGTTGAGAAAATAGAGTGAGATTTAAGAGGAGATAAAAAACAAATATCTAAACAGATGTATAATGTGCCAATATACTAGAAATATATAAAAAAATAGACTATACACAGCTAAAATTTTAAGTGAGAGACTTTCAAGAGGGACTTTAGATAATCATAGTATATATGGAGGAAAAATGTTAAAACTTAATGAAAACACAAAGAAAACCAAAATGTGATAGGCAGTTTCTCAGATGGCCTCAAATTATCCCAGTCTCCTGGCATCTATGCCCTAGAATAAACCACCTCCCTTGAGAACAGGCTAGACATAGCAGTTTCCTTCTAATTAAAGAACATGGCAATGTGAGGAACAGGATGTCACTGCCATGGTTAGGTGACAAAAAAGAGCCTGACTTTTGTGTTGTTACCAGATGTTCTCTAGGCCTTCCCAGTTTGCATGCTCTGATGATAAAAATTGCCATGAGGTAGAGACTTGTGGCAAAGAACAGAGGGGCCACAAGGCCTCGGGACAACAGTGAGCAAGGAACTGAGACTGTCAGCACAATATCCCACAGAGGAACTGAATGCTGCCAACAACCACTGGATAAGCTTCCCCAGTCGAGGCTTCTGATGAGACTGCAGACCGTAAGCCAACTCTGTGACTGCAGCCTTGTGAGAGACTGAAGCAGAGGACCAGCTAAGTCATGTTAAGAGTCCTGGCCCACAGAAGCTGTGAGGTAATAAATAGGTGGTGTTTTTAGCCACTAAGTTTTGAGGTAACTTGTTACATAGCAAATGGCATCAAGTGGTAACCCTGTTTCAGTGTTCTAAGGATCACTGGTCTCTCCCAGGAAGAGAATTCCAAAAAAAGAAAAAAATATTTTACATAATTTAAGTTTTCTGACATGAAGAATTGAATCTGCAAATCAAAAAGACACTGTATATTCCAAAAAGAACTAACAGAGAACAATAACCACCTAAGATATAGTCTATAGACCTAACCCAAGAATTTAAAAAAGAATTTTTCTATTATCTAAGAAAAATCAAAACTCCTAAGGCAGGATAGTTGTGAGGTTGGGGCAGGGATGAAAATCAGGCTCAGAATTCCCAGAGCAACATTCAATGTCAAAAAATACTAATAGACGGTGCACCTGGGTGGCTCAGTGGGTTAAAGCCTCTGCCTTCAGTTCAGGTCATGATCTTAGGGTCCTGGGATCAAGCCCCACATTGGGCTCTCTGCTCAGCGGGGAGCCTGCTCCCCCCCCTCCCCGCCTGCCTCTCTGCCTACTTGTGATCTCTGTCAAAAAAATAAATAAAATCTTTAAAAAAAAATACTAACAGAATGTATACAAATTTCTGAGGGAAAGAAATATGAACTGACAATTTTATGTCATGTATGAGACAACAAGCAGTCCTTTCCAAACACGATAGATATTTAGGATTCTAAAACGCAAAGATTCTTAAATTATTTGACAATGAAATCTAGCCAATCAAGCAATGAATCAAAACAAAGAAGTAATAAAAGTTGGAGAAGTGATGAGCACTGAATTTATGGTTGCAGAAAAGAATGGAAGTATTATAAATACTTATATTCAACAATATAAAAATAACTTACAAAAAATGGAACCTAAAAGGTGGGATGTGGAGAAGTATAATTTCACCTTCAAAGCAGAGAATCAACGTATACTGCCCCAAACTAGGATATAACTTTAAAACACATAATAATTCAAGCTTGTTAATAGACTTTATATAATTTTTTCTTAAGATCTGAGGCACATTTAGCAGTAATACATTTTTCACCTGAATTTGAGCAACTCGTTTAGTTTAGTTTTGCTAAATTTAACTTTAAAAAATAGTGATTTTTATATAACCTATTCCGTGTATGTTCATAGAGATACTTCTATTTATGAATGGGGAGATTAAGGGTAAGTTTTTGGAGGGGGTTTCATCCTTTTTTTATTCCTTATGTTATATAAATGGAGTATTTATAATTTGTAGTAAAAGATATTTTTCTAAAAAATTAACATATGGGGGAAGTAAATAATTAAAGTCTCAACTAGTAAAGAGGTATTGAAAATAGAAATTTTCACATAGTATTTGAAAGATTTCTGAACTGGGACTAGTAATCCTCAAAGGCTACATTTGGTGCCAAGTTTTCAAGATTGCAGAATTTCCCCTATATTAAAATCCAGGCAACATAAAAACCCCTGTTTTCTATTATAGCAAAGTCTAGATTTCTTTGCTTGGCTTTCAAGAAGCACCAAAATATGACTCCAAAGGCAACCAGTTTTACACAATTAGGCCAATCTGCTCACTGTCTCATAGATACCTTGCACTATATTCAGCTTTAATGTTTTAAATCCTATGTGGGATATCTTCTAAACAGATGGATATTGAAATGTTACCAATTTATAGGCTATTTCATCCCCAACACTTAATAAGATAAAGAGAATTGAGTTTTTAAAAAGCTATCTAATCTAACCTAGCTAAAACATCTATCTGCTGCATAAAATTCTTCCTAAACTCTTGAAAGCAAAAGAATTTCTAGAGCATTCAGACTTTTTTATATAAAAACTCTAAATTAATGCTGTGTAAATCTGTTAGTCTTAACAAATTTAAAAAGCTGAAAGAATAGAAAAATATTTTAAATATTAGGTTAAATATATTTAGTTGGAAAAAAAACTTGAAAAAATCTTAAAGTTTTTAATTAAAAATAAAATGAAAGGGTGATATAAATAATTCTGATTTGAAATATGTTCTTAAACCTTTGATATGTCTTCCCAGTCAAATAATTCATATTAGGTATTTTAAAAAGAGAATTTTATGCATTTATATAGCATGCTATAGTTACAAAGTGTTTTAATGCTCATTTACCTCTAAAAATAATTTTACAATTATAATTATCCATTAAAGGACAATGACCACATTAAAAAACCAGAAACTAGAAAAATGAAAATTTTAACTGTTTCAGTAAGAAACAATTTATGAAACTTCATTGATTTATCACAGAAACATTTTCATCAAAATACTTTACCAAGATAAAACTACTTTTGCAAGTAAGCAAATAAAGTTTTATTTGTTCTTCCTCTCAACCATGAATAAAATATTTATATTCCTTGTTTCAATATTCCAACACATTCAGAATGGTAGCTGTAATTGTTTTTTTTCCCTTCACGGTAATTTTAAAATATAAAATTATCTTTAGCTGACTTGTGTAAGACCTAAAACTTTATTAATAAACCCTAACATTTAATGTTATATTTACAGTAATGGGAAGGAGCGTAAGTCATGTAAAGAGGAATATGGGTTAACTATAGTCTCCTAAGAACAGGATTTCCAGATATTTCTACCACAAGATGGAGATAAAGTAGACATATTTACATATGTCTAAAAGATCTCATTTTTATTAAAACATTTGATATCATGTAGTTCGTAACAGGAAATATATGCTGATTTTTAAGATAAACAGAAAAGTAATACTAGTTCATATGACATCAATTTCAATTAAAGTTATTTCCAAAATATTCTTTCGATAAAAGAAAACATAAAGACATACCATGTTCTCATGTTTCAATTCATTTGAATTTTACACAGGAAACTACCAGTATATTAAGATTATTTTTAAACATTCACTGAAGATGATTCATATGTCCATACCAGTGCTGTCCAAAGAACTTTCTACAATAACGGAAATGAACAATAGACTGCATTATCCAATGTGGTAGCCACAAGCCACATGTGGCTGTTCAGCATTTGAAATGTGCCTAGTGCTAAGAAAAATTAAGTAACTAATAGGACTAGTGACTACTAGGTACTACTAGCTATTAACAAATAGGACTAGTGACTACTAGATACTACTAGCTATTTACAACTACTAAGCCTATATCATAGCTAGCTTAATATTTTAATGTAGATCAACATCTAATGGAGTTTTCAGATATTAAATAGATAAAACCTGAAATATAATTATGAATTAATGATACAAAAATGTGTTCTGACAATAATAATTGAGGTTTTTCCATAACCATGAGGAAAAAAACTCAAAATAACTACAGGAATGAAAAAATACTGTATATTAAAATAAAGTTTTATACCATCCTTCAAAGAGAATAAAAGAACATTATTAAAACATACATATATAATACACACGAATCTTTGAAAAATATAACAATGACCATATGAACTTTCATATTTGATATAGAAATGTGGTTAAATACTCAAAATATTAAATATCAAATAATTGTACATAAAATAAACTCCATGTTTACCACTTATTCGAGTCCAAGTTTAGTTAACATTTAAAAACAAAATTGGTCCCTCTTACCAAACAGTAAGAGCCTAACTCTGCAATTACAAAGTAGAGCACTTTGCAACAGAGACAGATTCCAACAAAAATCCACTGGACCTCAATCAATTTCAAGCTGCGTACCATTTGACTAGAGAGCCAATAGCTAAGGTGTTTCTAACTAGAAGTACTCTCACCATCCAGCCAAAGACGCCAATCAAGGTGCTGAAACCAAAAGGAAAAAAATTTTCATGATCACATTCTGAAAGCATAAGGATTCATGACCAAACTGCTTTATTCACGTCTTTTTTGGGTCTGGGCAGGTAAGGGGGGGAGCCGACCTGAAATGCTACGAAAGCAACACTGAGGAGATAAGAGGGTAGAAAAGAATTTGGGGAATGATCAGCAAATAATTCTTGAAAATACCTTGCTGGTTGGACTATTCTGGCACAGGTGCTCTGACTTTAAAAACAAACAAACAAAAACCACCAAGAATGCTTACTTATCTGTAGGTTACAAAATTAGGACGTTCTGATTTGCAATAAACAGTCCAAATCAGCGTGCCATTGACTCCAGGGCCACCCACTCGAGAAGAAAACGAAAAATAGAACTCTTCTGTTCAGCAGATCTACCCTTCCCCCAAAAGATCTCATTAAATGATTTCTTCGTGTGCTGTGTTAAAGCTGAACCCCTAGAGGGCAACTGAGCTTCAATTTTTACTTCATAATATACTTCAGTTCCTAACCAGTTTACAGACACCATGACCTATTTCCTTATACCTTGGAACTTTTCCTTTAAAACAAAGGGAAATGGAAAGAAGAAAACTAAGATATTCCACCCACTAATGAAAAATACTATTATGGAATGTATTCTTTAACACTGATAATTCAAAGATGAAGAATATGGTGTATTCTTATAGACATACTCCCGAATAACACAGATCATAACGAATATCTGAGTATTAGCACCCTCGGTAGGAACCATGTAGCAGATAGGAAAGATCTACTTAATGAGTCTATTTAATACAAATGCTTTGCATAACTTTACATTTATTAAAGGGCACGTTAAAATTTATACAGAAAAAAGTGAAGAACCCAATCTCTATAACAATTAACCCTATATAAACTATCCAATATAACTCCTTATAGGAAAATCAGTATCCCTTCATGGTAAAAAAAAAAATGTGACAAGATTTCCTAATTGTCCATCTCAGTTAATTCTATACCATGAGGTACAAGTGTTAATATTCAAATAGGTCCACTCGAAATACTGACATACAAAAAAAAAAAAAAAAAAAGGCATCACTATATCAAAGTGAAAGAATACTAGCTAGCAAGGCCACTATACAATGCAACAATGATATATTTGGTTTAGCCTTTTCTTAGTGAAACTTGAGAAATCAGGCATCTACATCAAGCCTAACATGTATACACTGGCAAAGGAACATAACAGAATGAGTTGAGCATTTACCTGGATGGTATATGGGGTTACAATAGTAACTTGATTAGTTGTGGTTTTTTTTTTTTTTTAATATTTTATTTATTTGACAGAGAGAAATCACAACTAAGCAGAGAGGCAGGCAGAGAGAGAGGAGGAAGCAGACTCCCTGCAGAGCAGAGAGTCCGATGCGGGGCTCGATCCCAGGACCCTGAGATCATGACCTGAGCCCAAGGCAGAGGCTTTAACCCACTGAGCCACCCAGGCACCCCTGTGTTTTTTTTTTAAATCCCAAAGTATTTTTAAACAATAAACTCTTATATTTGTATGTTTACTTTAGAATATGTAACTTGTTAACCGGAACAAAACTTTAACTCAATCCACAGGGTTTTTTGGTTTTTTTTTAAAGATTTTATTTATTTATTTGAGAGAGAATGCGTAAGAGAGGAACACAAGCAGGGGGAGATGTTGGGGGAGATGTTGAGGGAGGAGAAGCAGACTCCCCACTGAGCTGGATGCCTGACGCAGGGCTCAATCCCAGGACCCCGGGATCATGACCTGAGCCAAAGGCAGACGCTTAACCTACTGAGCCACCCAGGTGCCCCCAATCCACAGTTTTTGACCGCGAAAGTAACCGCACAAGGCCTTCCTCCCCACCTGGGTCTGTCAGCAGTGGCTCAGTGCCAGAACAACTACCCTCCGGAAGGCAAAGAATATATGCACATGCTGGTCAAAGACCTTATGTCATAAATTTCTTCACTAACTTTGTTGTAAACTAGTCACATGTGCAATTACTTGTAATTACTCCATGACATCCTACAGACTCACGGATCTAAAATGATCACAAATCAAACTGCTCACGTAAGTTAGAATCTGTGTGTGACAAATTAAGCATGGGCTAATGGAACACAGAGAAGAGAGAGGCTGCTGAGAAGGGTGAAGTTTGTGTGCCATGAGGTCAGTCATTTTCAGAATAGGAAAGAGGGACAGGGAATAGTATAGGATAAAAAGGAGGCAAGGGTTCTGACCTTAAGGATATACTTGGGTTCATTACTTCCTAAGGTTCTTTGGCCCACTAGAAAAGAATATGAAGGTTGGCCTAGAAAATATGGGGCTCAACCTTGAAGACGGAAGGAAAGGAAATAAAGTATCAAAAATCGAAAACACACACACAATCAAGAACAACAACAACTAAGAGTTTCTAGTTCATATGGATGAGTGCTCTAGATCAGGAAGTACGTAACCTGAAGATACACAAAATGAGCCGTAGACAGGTAAAATCCATAATGGCCTGTTGCCATGTGCTGCTTTAAGGAGCAGTTCTGGGTCTTTGGCTAATCACTTATTCTCGACTGTGGTTGCACATTCAAATCACGATACAAGCTTTGAAGAGAAAACAAAAACATCCAACAATACCTTTCTTTGTGGTATCTTACCAGATAACTCCGATGTATAGGAAAGGCTGAGGACCACTGATCTAGTTTATGTGTGAGAGGATAAAATCATAAAGGCAGAGCAGAGGTTCTACCCAAAGAATATGACAATTTGAATCTCATCATCTGAATAGATTTGACCACGGAAGGAAGATGTGGAAGAAAAAGATAACACAGAAGAAACCACCCAAAGCCTTTATTGTTGAGGCATTTAGTAAACAGGTCCACTCTGAAAAGCATGGGAGTACTAATGAAATTAGAATTCCTTAATAAACTCAACTACATGTAAATCAACCATAAGTACTCATCTCATAAGGACAAAATAAGGAAAAAACATCATCTTTTTCACACTGTTACATAAAAACTATGGTTGGCCAAGCCTTCAATAAGGTCGAAATTTTTAAATTTTTCATAAGTTTTATGAGCTTGGCGTATCTACAGGAGATATACCAGGCAAAGAATAGGATGGAACATATTTTCAGTTTTTACCCCATACTGACACGATCTGGGATTCAGCTTCCTTAAAAGTCAGTTTCAAATTTCCAGACATAGTCTTGACTCTTCTAGGATGGTCTAGTTCACAATCTGTGTAGTTGAGTGGTGAGTAAAGTAAGCAACAGCTATAACTGCATTAACCTGTACTGAGTTAGAACAGAATTGCTCCTACTGATCCGATAAAGGCATCCTCCAACACAATAAAGAGCTACTATCTGGAACAGTCAGAACAGAAGTGAAATTACCTGAGCTCAAGGATTCATCAGGCTTAGAAAGACAATCAAAAGAATAAGACAATATGTTAATCCAGAAAGAGCTGGATTCTAATCATGTATTTGATATTAACCCATGGTTTGAACTGAGTTCTGTCAATTACCTAATCTCTTACATAAAAGACACTGGAAAAAGCAATACTTAAAAGATTCTACCCATGTAAGAATGTATGTAAGATTTGGTTCTTTGGCAGTGTCACTGACTAAGGAGGTGTAAATACGGGGCTGAACTATAGAACTATTTTAATAAACACATGGTAAGTTAAGAAAATCAAGAGGAAGCTGAATTTGTGTGTGATGACCTGGAAATCTTATATAAATATAATTTATCCTAAGAAGCTAAATCCAGTAAGATTTTCTCAAACTGTGCTGAGAGAGATATTTGAAATAAGAAAAAATCTCTAATAATATGGATTCAGAGTTAAATTTGTGCTGTGTTTGTGAGTTTGGTCATCATTAAAACAGGTTTTAGGGTTATGGTGCAGAATTAAAGGGATAAAAAAAAAATCAATGTAAACACACATTATTTACTCATGCACTTTAAAGGTAAGGACCTGTATCAGAATGAAGAGTAAGACTCCTTGTGGTGGGTAGGGGAGGGTGGGAAGAAGCAGCCTGACAATGTGAACTTTCAAATTACATAAGCAGAAATCAACTGCCATTAAATTAAGAGAATAAACTGCCATTTCACTATTTAGCCATTCTTAGATCAAAGAAACTTTTCTTTAGCTTTGAGGACTTAGGTAAAATGTTACAAAAATCTGACAAATCAGTTTGTCTAAAAAAGGTAACACTACCTACCTAAAGACACCCGTAAGAACAAAAAGGCTGTGTCGCCGTTAACTCTGGGGAAGAACTACACGCGGTTAACTCTCATCCTCACACTGTAGCCGGACACTTTCTGTCACTGCCAGGGGTTATGATATAGCAGTCTGAGACAGGGGTGCTCCCTTAGCTCTGGCAAACACACATCATTGCCTGTCATTTTAATGAACAATACCTTCTCGTTTTAGAAGGCAGAAAACCAGACTTTAGAAAGGAAATTTGTTAATATATCCTGTGTTCTGTTGCAGAACTAATATTTCAATTCTATTTATATCAGTTCTCTTTCTGGGAAGTGAGGGAGGAAGAAAGAGAGGGAAAAAAGAAGGGGAGGAAGAAAGGACAGACTTCAGATGCTTCTGATTTCTAACTAGAAAACAAATCTAAACTTTTGTTGTAGGTTTTCTAAGCACTCCAAAATCAGGCCTGACTCCAAGTCTTGTCTTGTCAATATCCCCCAAATGCACCAATGGTCTCTTAAGGTCAATCTCTTTACTGCTGTATAGACACACTGTGCCCATTCTTACCTCTGGGCCTTCAATCCTGAGTCTACGGTATAAAATGCTTTTCTAGCATCCCTGTACTTATCCAGTCATTAGCCACCCTTCAAGGTCCACTTCATAGCCCATGTTCTTTCAGTCTCACCCGATTAAATCAGAATTTACTGGCTTTCCTTTTTTCTAAACTAACATGTAGATATTCCATTATAAATTGCTTTATACGATGTAAGTCTAGTTTAAGCATGTCTGGTTTGTCTCTCATCAATCTCATCAACCAGACAAGTTTCTTAAACCAAGTCTCCTATTCTGCCTCTATAAAACTTCTTACAGTGCTGAACATGTGCTAGGCAGTCAATAAACATGTAGTAAGACAGCTATTACAATGAACGCTGTAAATTAGGAGCAGTATTATTCTTTAAAAGGGTTTTTTAAAAGGTTTGAGCAAATGTTTGCCTATCTACTTAATGTTCTTGATTTATCTCCAATAAAAAGTAACTGACAAATATTAAGAAAAATCTAGAAAACTTAAAAATTTTTTAAAGACTTTATTTTTAAGTAATCTCTACACCCAATATGGGGCTCAAACTTACAACCTTAAGATCAAAAGTCACACAATCCACCAACTGAGCCAGCCAGATGCCCCAAGAAAATTTTTTTAAATCACAGATACTTCTCCGATTGACTTATTTCACTAAGCATGATACGCTCTAGTTCCATCCACGTCATATGATCTCCCTGATATGAGGACATGGAGAAGCAACATGGGGGGGTAGGGGGATAGGAGAAGAATAAATGAAACAAGATGGGATTGGGAGGGAGACAAACCATAAATGACTCTTAATCTCACAAAACAAACTGGGGGTTGCTGGGGGGAGGTGGGATTGGGAGAGGGGGAGCGGGCTATGGACATTGGGGAGGGGAGGCGAACCATAAGAGACTATGGACTCTGAAAAACAACCTGAGGGTTTTGAAGGGTCAGGGGTGGGAGGTTGGGGGAACAGGTGGTGGGTGATGGGGAGGGCACGTTTTGCATGGAGCACTGGGTGTTGTGCAAAAAGAATGAATACTGTTACGCTGAAAATATTAATAAAAAGGGGAAAAAAAAAAAGATAAAAAAAAAATCACAGATACTTCTAACATTTCTTTAGAAGCATTTCTTTATAGCACTCTTTCTTCATAGTATTAGCCATAATTTTAATTTGAATACTTACTGAATAACTATCTCCCCTGGTTAAACTCAGTAAGAATAAGGACTGAATCTATTTCTGTCATAGTCATGTGCACTGTGTTATGTGTGCGCAATGCTTGGTCCATGGTAAGTGTTCATAAAAACTTGTGGAATTAGAGTTGCCTGGGTGGCTCAGTGGGTTAAGCCTCTGCCTTCGGCTCAGGTCATGATCTCAGGGTCCTGGGATGGAGCCCCACATCGGGCTCTCTGCTCAGCAGGGAGCCTGCTTCCTCCTCTCTCTCTGCCTTCCTCTCTGCCTGTTTGTGATCTCTGTCAAATAAATAAAATCTTTAAAAAAAAAAAAAAGTATGGAATTAGTTCATTTTGGTAAGCCTTTCCTATAATTTTTAATTTAATTAAACCAAGGGTGAGAAAATTTTTCAGTAAAGAGTCACACGGTAAATATATTCAGGTTTGAGGGTTATACAGCTTCTGTTGCAAATAGTCAACCCTACTATTGCAGTAGGAAGGCAGCCTTGGGCAATACAGAAGTGATGGGCATAGCTGTGTTCCAATGAAACACAAAGACAGGCAGTGGGCAAGATTTCACCATGAGACTGTAGACTGCCAATCCTTGAATGAAAATGATATATTTTGACTAGTCTCATGTCAACAGTGGACTTATTATAATTACAAATGTGTACATATCATTTCCTATAACATAATTTATGTAATCAAACTCTGTTGACATGTAAGTTTTGGGCAATATTCCATATTATATATAATGCAGGGCAAGATATACTAAGCTATATTTTATTGGATGCCTCTGATCATTGCCTTAAGAGACACTCCTCCCACTATAAATTCTGGGTTAAGCAGTAGCCACATGTATGAATTTGGGTCAGGAAAAAAAAAAAGCAAACTCAAATTGGGGGAGCTTGGGAAGATGGTGGAGCAGGAGGAATGTGAGCTCACCCCATCACACATTTACAACTAGATATTATCCACATTCAAGTCAAGAAACTGGAAAGTGATCAGAAGACTAGCAGAACAAACTCCACAACGCAATATAGAGAAGCTGCTGCATCTGAAAGGTTAAGAAGGTGAGAAAGATGGAGGTGATTAACTGCAGGAGGGAGAAAGCTCCTCACACCTCATACCTGGGAGCTCGCTTAGGGAAAACTAACTCCCATGATCTCTGGCTTTAAAATCCCAAAGGGCTGAATTCAGTGAGTTTGTAAAACAAGTGGGACTCGGAACCTGGAGCTTTAGAAGTCAGCTGATTCAGGGGGGCCTGGGTGGCTCAGTCGTTAAGCCTCTGCCATTGGCTCAGGTCATGATCTCAGGGTCCTGGGATCGAACCCTGCATCAGGCTGCCTCCCCAGCGGGAAGCCTGCTTCTCTCTCTCCCACTACCCAGCCTATATTCCGTTTCTCGCTGCCTCTCTCTCTGTCAAATAAATTAAATTAAAAAAAAAAAAAAAAAAAAAGAAGTGAGCTGACGCAGCACTGGGCAAACCTGGAGAGTGAGGATGACCACTAAGGGCTGCTGCCCTTAAAGAGACAGCAGCCTGAGGGGAAAGGCAAAATGAAAAAGGGCACTTTACAAACAACAGGGCCACACAGGGGACAGATCTATTAATACTGATTTCAGAGAGTGTTGGGGACTTCTCCAAAAAGGAGGGAGCTGGCAGGCACCATTTCCTTCCCCCACCTGCCAGCACAAACATAGAGGGACCTTCGGGAGGCCAGGCTACAGACACTTGCTAGCTAAATTGCTAGCAGTCTGCCACCCTCACAAATTCTCCTGAGGACTCGCCCAGTCAAAATCGGCTAGCCCCAGCTCCGGGCTCAGGGCAAATTTTGCTAGCATACGCGTACCACACCCATCACCAGATGCACAGCTAGTGCTCCCACAGCTCCCATACCCGCACCCCCCACCACTGTCACATGCCCAGACACAGGCCAGCCATCATCGTCTTCCCCACCCAGCCACACAGCCCCGACTGCCAAGCACTCTGGGAAATCTGATATGAGACTAGTGGACCTGCGCAAATTTTTTCTACTACCACCACCACCGAGCTGACAAGAACCCCAGCAGGCACACCCCTCAGAGCTGGCCTGACTGGATCCCAATAACACCACAAAGAGTAAGCACAGCCCACAACAGGCAGAGAGTCAGTGCCAACAACTGCACTGAAAGGAAAAGTGACTCAGACAAAACAGTAGGACCTAAGCAACACACACAGGATACTCTCCTAAAGTGCCAGGTTCTGGGGAACATGGGACACATGCTGTAGAGACTCCAGGACCTCCTCTGCATAAAGTCACTGCATGCAAGAGAGAAGACACAGTTGACTTTCTTTACACACAGAAACAGACACAGAGAGGCAGACAAAATGAGGAGAGAGAGAAATGAATTGAAAATGAAAGAAAAGGACAAGGCCACGGCCACAGAGCCAAACAAAACAGATGTAAGTAACATGCCTGAGAGACTTTAAAGTGGTGATCATAAGGATACTCACAGGACTTGAGACAAGAATGGAAGACATGAGTGAGACCCGTTAAAGAGAGATAAGGAATACATAGCAGAGATAAAGGGCTCATTAAACAAAATGAGAAAGATGCTTGGTGGACTGAACAGCAGGATGGAAGAAGCAGAGAAAAGAACTGGTCACTTAGAAGACAGAGCAATGGAAAGTAATCAAGCTGAACGAGAGAAAAAAGAATTATACAAAACGTGAATAGGCTTATTGGGGAAATCAGTGACTCCATCCAAGGTAATAGCATTCCTATTATAGAAGTCCCAGAAGAAGAGAGAGAAAAGAGAACAGGACATTTACTTGAAGAAGTAACAGGTGAAAACTTCCCTAATCTGAGGAGGAAAAACAGATATCCAGATCCAGAAGGCAGAGAGAACTCCCATCAAAATCAACACACACTGTTGTTGACATACTGTAACTAAATTTGCAAAATAGTTTAAAGTACCAAGTCAAAAAAACCCCAGTAACTTAATAAGGAAAACCCAAAGGGCTGGCAGGAGATTTTTCAACAGAAACTTTGAATATATCATGCCACTCCCTCTGGCTTGCAAAGTGCTCAAGGAGAAATTTCTGCAGCCAAGAATACTCTATGTAACAAGGCTATCACTCAGAATAGAGAGGAAAAGAGTTTCCCAGATAAACAGAAACTAAAGAAGTTCATGACCATTAAACCAGTCCTGCGACAAATATGAAAGGGTACTTTTTAAGTGGAAGGAAGAGATAAAAAAAAAAAATGACAATACAGAGGCAAGAAACAAAAACAGTAAAAATGAGTATTTCTGTAAAAAAAAAAAAATCAGTCAAGCAACTCACACATAAAAAAGGGACATAAAATATAATAATATATACCTAAAATGTGGGGAGAAGAGGAGAAAAGATTGGATTCAAATTTAAACAACAATCAAGTTAGTATAGACAGCTATATGCAGAAGATGTTTTATATACAAACCTAACAGTAACCATATATCAAAAACCACTAAATAAAAATGCAAAGAAGAAAGAGAAATCTAAATACATCACTAAAGAAAATCAGCTAAACAGGAAAAAGAGAAAGACAAGAAAGGATCAGAGAAAATTTTCAAAAACAACCGCAAAACAGATAATAAAATGACAATAAACATGTTTCTGTCAGTAATTTGAATCTAAATGGATTAAATGTTGTGATCAAAAGACAAAGGGTGTCAGACTTGATAGAAAACAAGACCCATCTATATGTTGCCTACAAGAGAATCATTCAGACCCAAAAACACCTACAGTTGAAAGTGAGGGGATAAACAAACAGCTATCAAGCAGCAAATGGATGCCAAACAAAGCCAGAGTAGCAATACTTTTAACAGACAAAATAGACTTTAAAACAAGGACTGTAACAAGATACAAAGCAGGGCACTTGACAATAATAAAGGGAATAATACAACAAAAAGATATAACAACTGTAAATTCTGCATCCAACTTAGGACCACCCAAATGCATAAAACATTTAATAACAAACATAAACGAACTATTCAATAATAATACAATAATAGTAGAGGACTTTAACATCCCACTTACATCAATGGGCAGATCATCTAAACAACAGCAACAAGGAAACAATGGCTTTGAATGACACATGAACAAATGGATCTAACAGATAGATTCAGAACACTCTATCTTAAAACAGCAGAATACGCATTCTTTTCAAGTGCACACAGAACATTCTTCAGAACAGATCACATATTAGCACAAAAAAAGTCTCAACAAATTAAAAAAGATCGAAGTCATACCATCCATCTTTTCTGAGCACAACGCTATAAAACTAGAAGTCAACCACAAGAAAAAAATCTGGAAAGATCACAAGCACATGGAAGTTAAATAATATGCTACTAAACAATGAATGGGTCAACCAGGAAATAAGAAATTAAAAAGTACATGGACTCAAATGAAAATGAAAACATAACATCCAAAACCTTTGGGATGCTGCAAAAGCTGTTCTAAGAGGGAAATGTATAGCAACCCAGGTCTACTTCATGAAGAAAAATCTCAAACAACCTAACCTTACACCTAAAGCAGCTAGAAAAAGAACAACAAACAATGCCTAAAACCAGGAGAAAGAAGGAAATAATAAAGATTAGAGCAGAAATAAATGATACAGGAAAAAAAAAAAAGAAGAGAAACAACAGAACTTATCAATGAAACCAGGAGCTGGTTCGTTTGGCGGGGGGGGGGGGGGGGGGGGGTGTCAATACAATTGATAAACCTCCAGCCAAACTTATCAAGAAAAGCAGAGAAAAGGATTCAAGTAAATAAAATCACAAATGATACCAGATAAATAACAATCAACACCACAGAAATATAAACAATCGTAAAAGAATAGTGTGAAAAACTAGATGCCAACAAACTGGACTACCTAGAAGAAATGAATAAATTTTTGAAAACACAGAAACTACCAAACTGAAATAGGAAGAAGTAAAAAAATTTGAACAGACTAACAATGAAAAAAGAAATCGAATCAGTAATCCAAAAACTCTCAAATGGGGCACCTGAGTGGCTCAGTCAGTTAAGTGTCTGCCTTTGGCTCAGGTCATGAACCCAGGGTCCCAGGATTGGGCCCTGCATCAGGCTCCCTGCTCAATGGAGTCTGCTTCTCTCTCTCCCTCTCCCTCTCTCCCAGCTTGTGCTCGCTCACTCGCTCTCTCTCTCTCCAAGAAATAAAACCTTAAAAAAAAAAAAAGCCAACAGGAAAAAAAATCACCTCCCAAAACACCAGATGGCTTCACAGGTGACATCTACCAAACATTTCAAGAAGAGTTAGTATCTAGTCTTCTTAAAACATTCCAAAATATTGAAAAGAGAGGAATACTTCCAAATTCATTCTATGAGGCCAGCATTATCTGGATACCAATACCAAAGACACCACTAAAAGAGAACTACAAGTCAAAATCCCTGATGAATGCACATGCAAAACACCTCAATAAAATATTAGCAAACTGAATCCAACAACAGATTAAAAAAAAAAAAATCACTCACCAGGATCAAGTGGGTTGCACGGTGGTATATTTACAAATCAATATAATATACAAATATATTTACAAATCAATCAACAGGGTACATCACATAAATAAGAGAAAGGATAGGGACTATATGATCATTTCAATAGCCACAGAAAAAGCTTCAGACAAAGTACAACATCCACTCAAGATAAAAATCCTCAAAAAAGTAGGTTTAGATTGAACATACTTCAACATAATAATGGCCATCTATGAAACCGTCCTCAATGGAGCTTTTCCCCTAAGGTCAAGAACAAGATAAAGATGTCCATTCGCACCAGGCTATTCAACATAGTACTAGAAGTCCGATCCACAACAATCAGACAACAAAAAGAAAAAAAGGCATCCAAATAGGTAAGGAAGAGGTAAAACTTTTACTATTTGCACATGACATGATACTACAGAGAAAAACTTGGAAGACTACAGCAAAAAACTGCTAGAACTGATTGAAGTCACAGGATACAAAATCAATGTACAGAAATCTGCTGCATTTCTATCCACCAATAATGAAGCAGCAAAGAGAAATTAGGAAATCAATCCCATTTACAATTGCACCCAAAATAAGAGACCAAGGAATAATCCTAACCAAAGAGGTGAAAGATCTGTACTCTGAAAACTATAAAACACTGATGGCAGAAATGGAAGACGACACAAAATGGAAAGATATTCCACACTCATGGATTGGAAGCACAAACACTGGTAATTCCACGTTCATGGACTTACACTAGTAAGCACAAACACTGCACAAAGCAATCTAGACATTTAATGTAATCCCTATCAAAATACAAACAGCTATCATATGATCTCCCTGATATGAGGACATGGAGAAGCAACATGGGGGGGTAGGGGGATAGGAGAAGAGTAAATGAAACAAGATGGGATTGGGAGGGAGACAAACCATAAATGACTCTTAATCTCACAAAACAAACTGGGGGTTGCTGGGGGGAGGTGGGATTGGGAGAGGGGGAGCGGGCTATGGACATTGGGGAGGGGAGGCGAACCATAAGAGACTATGTACTCTGAAAAACAACCTGAGGGTTTTGAAGGGTCAGGGGTGGGAGGTTGGGGCAACCTGAGGGTTTTGAAGGGTCAGGGGTGGGAGGTTGGGGGAACAGGTGGTGGGTAATGGGGAGGGCACGTTTTGCATGGAGCACTGGGTGTTGTGCAAAAAGAATGAATACTGTTACACTGAAAAAATAAATAAAATGAAAAAAAAAATACAAACAGCATTTTTCACAGAACTAGAACAAAGAATTCTAAAATTTGTATGGAACCACAAAGACCCCAAATGGCCAAAGCAATCTTGAAAAGGAAAAGTAAAGCTGGAGGCAACACGATTCTGGACTTTAAGTTATATTACAAAGTAGTAGTATGGCACTGACACAAAAACAGACACACAAACCAAAGGAACAGAAGAACCCAGAAATAAACCTACAACTCTACAGTCAATTAATCTTTGACAAAGCAGAAAAGAATATACAATGGGAAAGACCTGCTCTTCAACAAATGGTGTTGGGAAAACTGGACAGCAACCGGCAAAAGAACAAAACTGGACCATTTTTTTACACATACACAAAAATAAATTCAAAATGGATTTAAGACCTAAATGTGACACAGGAAACCATAAAAAAATCCCAGAAGAGAACACAGGCAATAACCTCTTTGACACTGGCCACAGCAACTGTTTCCTAGATATGTCTCCTGAAGCAAGGGAAACAAAAGCAAGAATGAATTATTGGGATTACATCAAAATAAAAGGCAACCTACAGAATGGGAGAAGATATTTGCAAATCACATATCCAATAAAGGATTAGTATCCAAAATATATAGAGAGAACTTATAAAACTCAACACTCAAAAAATAATCCAATTTAGAAATGGACCAAAGACATGTACAGACATTTCTGCAAAGATCCAGATGGCCAAAAGATAAATAAAAAGATACTGATCATCACTTACCATTAGGGAAATGTAAATCAAAACTACAATGAGACATCTCACACCTATCAGAACAGCTAAAATAAAAAACACAAGAAACAACGGGTGTTGCTGAGGATGTGGAGAAAAAGGAACACTTGCGCACTGTTGGTGGGAATGCAAATTGGTGCAGCCACTGTGGAAAACAGTATGGAGGTTCCTTAAACAGTTAAAAATGGATCTATCGCATGATCCAGCAATTGCACTACTGGGTATTTACCCAAAGAATAAAAAAATAACTCAAAGGCATATGTGCACCCCTATGTTTACTGCAGCATTATTTACAACAGTCAAGCTATGGAAGCAGCTCCAGCGTCCATGGATTGACGAATGGATAAAGAAGACCCATATCTATGTGCATGGAATATTAGTCAGTCATAATAAAGAATGAAATCTGGTCATTTGCAATGACACTGGTGGAGCTAGAGAGTATTATGCTAAGGGAAATAAGTTAAGCAGAGAAAGACATACACCATATGATCCCATTCATATGTGGAATTTAAAAAATAAAACAAATGGGCAAAGGGGAAACAGACAAACCAAGAAGTAGACTCTTCACTAAAGAGAACAAACTGATGGTTACCAGAGGGGAGGTGAATGCAGGGATAGGTTAAATAGGTGATGGGGATTCAGTGCACTTGTTGTGATGAGCACGGGGTGATATATGGAAATACTGAATCCCTGCACTGTAGACCCCAAACTGTGCTCGCTTCGGCAGCACATATACTAAAAATGTAGACCTCAAACTATTGTAACACTGTATGTTAACTGGAGTTAAAATAAAGAGAGAAAATACACATAAATGCCTTTCATGACATTGTGCTGATTTGTATTTCTAGCCAGCAGTGTAAAGACCTGCTTCTCGGGGCGCCTGGGTGGCTCAGTGGGTTAAAGCCGCTGCCTTTCGCTCAGGTCATGATCCCAGGGTCCTGGGATCGAGCCCCACATCGGGCTCTCTGCTTGGCAGGGAGCCTGCTTCATCCTCTCTCTCTCTCTCTGTGCCTGCCTCTCTCCCTACTTGTGATCTCTATCTGTCAAATAAATTAAAAAAAAAAAAAAGACCTGCTTCTCCAAAACCTTGTCAACATTATGCACTATATATGTTTTCTTACCCACAAATACTTTAGCATGGACCTGACTAAAATTCTATACTTGTTTACTTTTTTATTATTAGAGAAGTTACACACAAGGAAATAAATCTTAAGTATAGCACTGGATGAAACAAAGTATACACACCTCTGCATCACAAACCAACAAATTAGAGAATATTGAAAAGGACTCTAGTAAGTTCCTTTAAAGTCCCTTCCTGTCCCACTCCCAGCCTAATGGTGTAACCCTCATTTGGATTAGTTTAGCCTATTCTAGAGTACATATTTTTAAGTATGTTCTTTCATTTTTCTTTTCTATTTCACTCAGAATAATAGTTTGGGGATTCACCTGTGCTGCAGCATGTAGCAGCAGTTATTCAATTTTATTGCTGAAGAGTATTGCATTGTATGAGTATACCACAATTAGGCTATCCCTTCTCCTTTTGAGAAAAACCTGGGTTGTTTTCCATTTTTGGCTCTTATAAAAAATCTACCATACGTATTATCATACAGAAATGAAACTTAGGTTGAAATGATTCATTTCTCCTAGTAGAGCTGCTGGGTCATTGTGGGCAGGTATGTGGTTATTATAAATATTTTCAGTGTTTTTAACTATAGCTATTATGCTAAGTATGCAATTCCAATTACATAAAGGTTGTCCTTAATATACTGTTCTAAAAATCAATGACATTCTGTTCATCTTTTTAAATTACTTTTTTCCTCTATTGTTTAGAGTGGCTACTTCAATTGACCTCTTTAGATTCATGACTCCTGCCATTTCTATTCTGAAGTTCCTACATCAGATACTATATTTTTTAGTTCTAGAATTTCAATTTGGGTCTATTATTTTTAATTCTTTAAGATTTACAGTCTTTTTATTCATTGCAAGCACATTTTCCTTTATATGTTTAAGCAATTACAACAGCTGATTTAATATTCTTCTCTAATTCCAACCTCTTAGTTATCGTGAAATTAGCCTCTGTTGATTTCTTTTGAAAATGGATCAGGTTTTCCTGGTTCTGTGCACCTGGAAAAATTTGGCATTCTATCAAGTGATCAATATCATGTAAAGTGTTTGGATTCTGTGTGTTTTTTCTAAAGAATTTTTTTTTTTTCACTTAGTCAGTTTTATTTGCTGACCTCAAACTGTGGGACCCTATCTCTCCTACATCATATAGCGGGTAGCAGCTCGAGGTTTAGTGACTGAGCAGCTTAACTGAGTGGCTTGGAATTTGCTCCATATGTAGTTTAGGACTGAGCCAGAGTTTAGACACAGTATGAGGCTCACTTTCTCTAGCTCCTAGCTTGTTAGGATTAACGTTCTTACCCTCCTCTTACACCCTCACACACAAATACAAAGTTTTCTAAGTAGGTCCACTAAACCCTGTTTTTGGTCCTACAGACCAGTAAGACTAAAGACTAAAAAACTAAAGGGGTTTTTTTTTCTTTGTTTGCTTTGGTCAGAGTTGCAGCCATCTGATGGAGACTCAGCCAATACTATTCCCTTCCTTCTATGTGACTACCCTCTGACTTCCAACTGCTTTTGTCTACACTCAAACGACTTTATGTTGTTATTTCTACACTTTGTTCATAGTTTATAGCTATTTTCTTCAGAGAGACATGCAGAATCATAAGCTATCAGAGCTATCAGGCCATGCCAGAAGCGGAACTTCTCCATCATAAACGTTTAAGACATATCAAGCTTGCTAGTTACAAATAATACTGTAGGTGTGGTTTGCAATTCACCCACTGAAAACGAGGGCAGGTATTTTTCATGTTTAATAATATGTACGTAATTTGTCAAAAAGGAACTTTATGTCCTCCGCTCATTTTTTAAACTGGATATTCACCAATTCCCAACTGGTAGGTCTTTATAAATTAAGGATAGCAAACCTTTGTCACATATGTTACAAATATATTTTCCTTATTTAGGATCTATTATGTTTGTACTATAAAATATACAAAAAGTTTGATTTTTTTATATTTACAAATACATGTTCATTATGGGAAAATTTTTAAAAATCCATTCTATAAAAATCATCTATCAATCACCCTCTTTCTTCCTCCAATACCCTTTTATGGCTGTTTTTTAAAAATCAGGTATACTTCCAGTCATTTGGAAGTCTGTTTAACATTATCTACTGAAATTGAAGTTATATACAGTGTATGACCCAGAAATCCCATTTTTCTGCTATAAATTACAGCACATTCATATGATGGTGCTATATAGCAATGAAGATGAAAGAACGAACTAGAACTTCATACAGAAACATGGACAAATCTAACAAATATAATGATGAGTGAGAGAAGCCAGGCACAAAAGATCACATGCGGGGCGCCTGGGTGGCTCAGTGGGTTAAAGCCTCTGCCTTCCGCTCAGGTCATGATCCCGGGGTCCTGGGATCGAGCCCCACATTGGGCTCTCTGCTCTGCGGGGAGCCTGCTTCCTCCTCTCTCTCTGCCTGCCTCTCTGCCTACTTGTGATTTCTGTCAAATAAAAAAAAAAAAAAAAAAGATCACATGCTGTATGGTTCCATTTAAATTAAAACACAGGCAAATTAATCTATGCAGTTCTCAGTCAAAATGGTCGTTCTTTTGCAGAGCAGAAAAAGGACGGTGATTGGGAGGAGACTGGAAGAAGGATGACTTCCGGAATTTCTATTTCTTGACTTCAACAGTAGTTACCCATATGTTTACTTTATCATAATCCACAAACTGTACATTTATGATTTGTGCATGGAGGAGACAAGAAAGCTTAAAGTAAGGTTTTCATTTTGAAGACTATGAAAAGCTATGCAGATTACAGAGCCTATGATCCACCTTCTCGTGTTTCAGATACTTATTAAATTTTGGATGTATTTACTTTTTTCAACATATTTATAATGGTGCTAAAACTATACCATGTATATGATTTTATATAATGCCCTTTTAGTTAGTGATGCAACCATATTAACATTTGTCTAATGATCCTTCATAGACTCAACTATTAGTTACCACATATTTTACTGAGTGGTATCATTCATAAGATATAAGGTAATGAAAATAAAAACGCTTCAATTCTAGTAAAAAAAAATCAAAGAAGTAGATATTGTTAACTATTAATTATAAAAATAAAGAAAACATTCAATTTCAAAGCATAAATCAAATTCTTATGCTATATGGGTATGACTTCATTTTTAACAAGTAAATGGTTTAGAGTTTGCATAGGTATAGGGCTATAGCTCTAAAGAGTGCTATAGGAAATACCAGAAACGTTCCCAAAAAATGAAATAAAAACTCAAAATCACTTAAGCTACAGGAAGAAAATAACGTTTCCATCTTGGTGAAGTCTGTGATAATACATTGCACACGCAATCCAGCAACAGGAAAGTAGTAACTAAAAATAAACTAGCACATACGCAAAGCATATCACTTATCAAATCTACCACCCAAGACAGACATAGCTAAGTGATCTAATGACATGGTTTCTGATTGATCCCCTTAGTAGTATGGTAGGCAACCACTTCCAACTGCTGAAAGTCAGCATAAAGTATATTTGCTATCTTTGACATAGTTAAATGGTATGTTAATGGAAGAGCACTAAACTGGGAATTAAGATACCTGGATTCTGACACCAACTGTGATATATCAACCCATCTCACGATACTGAAATAATCTCTTTACTGTGGTATGAGACCATATCCTCACATTTCTCTCTGTACTTGGCACCATTAGTTTCTCCCTGCGAGTACTGAGGTACAGTTTGTTAAATTAACAAATCAGTGTAGTTATGATTTGCTCTGGAAGGGAAATGACTTATGTGGAATCTTAAAGAAAAACCAAGAAATAAAAATGTCAGTTTTTGATACCAGAACCACTGCATTTGCATAAACATTCTACTCCTATGTTTCCCTTTAAAACTGATTTTTACTACTGCTTAATACAGTATTATTAATACAGTGGCTTCAAATTTAGATGTCTACTAGGCACCTCAGAGTTAACATGTCCAAAACTAAACTCTTACTTTATCAAAAACTAAACTAATATTTTTTTTTCTTTTCAGCGTAACAGTATTCATTGTTTTTGCACCACACCCAGTGCTCCATGCAATACGTGCCCTCCCTAATACCCACCACCTTGTTCCCCCAACCTCCCACCCCGCGCCCCTTCAAGACCCTCAGGCTGTTTTTCAGAGTCCATAGTCTTTCATGGTTCACCTCCCCTTCCAATTTCCCTCAACTCCCTTCTCCTCTCCATCTCCCCATGTCCTCCGTGTTATTTGTTATGCTCCACAAATAAGTGAAACCATATAATTGACTCTCTCTGCTTGACTTATTTCGCTCAGCATAATCTCTTCCAGTCCCATCCATGTTGCTACAAAAGTTGGGTATTCATCCTTTCTGATGGAGGCATAATACTCCATAGTGTATATGGACCACATCTTCCTTATCCATTCGTCCGTTGAAGGGCATCTTGGTTCTTTCCACAGTTTGGCGACCGTGGCCATTGCTGCTATGAACATTGGGGTACAGACGGCCCTTCTTTTCACTACATCTGTATCTTTGGGGTAAATACCTAGTAGTGCAATTGCAGGGTCATAGGGAAGCTCTATTTTTAATTTCTTGAGGAATCTCCACACTGTTCTCCAAAGTGGTTGCACCAACTTGCATTCCCACCAACAGTGTAAGGGGTTCCCCTTTCTCCACATCCTCTCCAACACACGTTGTTTCCTGTCTTGCTAATTTTGGCCATTCTAACTGGTGTCAGGTGGTATCTCAATGTGGTTTTAATTTGAGTCTCCCTGATGGCTAGTGATGATGAACATTTTTTCATTTGTCTGATAGCCATTTGTATGTCTTCATTGGAAAAGTGTCTTTTCCTATCTTCTGCCCATAAAATAATATTTCTTCACACAAATTCTGCCTCATCTCTGGTAACTACAGTTCCATCCTTTTACTTGTTCAGGACAACTAATAGGAAGCTATCTCTTTCCTGTTGCCTCTACCTTCAATATATATCTTGGATGTGTTCATCCTCATATCTCCACTGCTATCACCCTTTTAATCCTCCATCACATCCTTAAACTGATGTCCCTGATCCTGTCCTTGCCCCTAATGCATTTACACTTAGCACAACAGTGAGTGATGCTATTGAATAGTAAACCAGACCCTGCCTCTCACTGCTCTAAGCCATCAACGTCTTTCCATTTCTCTTAGTACCTACAAGTCCTCAGTACCTACCAAAATGATTCTGCCCCCTATTACTTTGTTGAACCCTTCACTTTTCACTCTTCTCCTCACTTGCCACAGTGACCTTTAAGGTGTTCCTCAAACATGCCAGCTTCGTCTAGTGCCTCAAGGTCTGCATGTACTGTTTACATCACTCTTCCCAGAGATATCCGCACCATCTCCCTCTTTCACAAATTTTGTCCAATTATCACTTTCTCCGTGAGCACTATACTGACCACCTATTTGAAACTGGGTGGCTGAGTCAGTTAAGCATCCAACTCTTGGTTTTGGCTCAGGTCATGATCTCAGGATTGTCAGGTTAGGCCCACGATGGGCTCTGTGCCCAGCAAAAGAGTCTGCTGGAGACTCTCTCCCTCTACCCCTCCGCCTGCTTGCACTCACTCTCTCTCTTCCAATTAAATAAAATCTTAGAGAAAAGGAGAGAGGGACAGAGGAAGGGAGGGAGGTAGAGAAGGAGGAAGAAAGGAACTGCAACACCATTCTAGCACTCCCCATGGCCCTCACTCAACTTTTTCTCCAGATCACTTATATTTATTTATAATAACTTACAATATTTATCTCCATCCTTCACTGAAATGTAAGATCTGTAATGGTAAGAATTTGTTTCATTCACTGTCGATGTAACAATGGCTAGGGAATACTCAGTAAATATTTCTGAATGACTATGTTCCATATAACCCTAAGGTTCCATTCAAGTGCATAAGGGAAACTGGAAATTCTGTTTTTGCTTATAAAAATATATCTTTAGCAGCACCTGGGAGGCTCAGTCAGTTAAGCATCTGCCTTCAGCTCAGATTGTGATCCCAGGGTCCTGGGATTGAGCCCTGCCATTGGGCTCCCTGCTCAGCAGGACTGCTTCTCCCTCTCCTGGTCCCTATGCTTGTGCTCTTGCTCTGTCAAGTAAATAAAATCTTTAAACCTAAAATAAAATAAAAATACATCTTGGGGCACCTGGGTGGCTCAGTGGGTTAAAGCCTCTGCCTTCGGCTCAGGTCATGATCCCAGGGTCCTGGGATCGAGCCCCGCATCAGGCTCTCTGCTTAGCAGGGAGCCTGCTTCCTCCTCTCTCTCTCTGCCTACTTGTAATTTCTGTCTTTCAAATAAATGAATAAAATAAAAAAAAATACATCTTTAGTGATACAGTAATTGGATAACACTAAAATACATGCAAATAGTACAACTGAATGCTAACAACTGAATGCTAGACAACCAATATGTTAAAATATGATGCTGGATAAACTTATTTCTGGGTCTAGGATCAAAATTTCTCTCATAGTTGTTTAATTGAATATTCCAAAAATCTGAGTAAATCATAAGAAATCATTACTACTTAGACTACTACATTATATGATTTAGGATTTACTCTGTATTTTGTATTCCTCAAAAAGAAAGCCAGAAAAATGAACTGAAGAGGAGATACATACTACGCTACATCTGTAACCTATAATATCTGATTTATAATTTGCTTCATGAAAATAATGCAAGATTGTTTCTACATGTTGACTCTGTAAATGTAATAAAATTAAACATACAATAAAATGCTGCCTTTATCTGTTTTATACATTATAGTTCCAACCAAATTCTAGCCCTCTGTAAAAAGGAACTGATTATTTTTTAAGTGGTTCTAAATCTAAATGCATTCCAGAGTTTTGTACAAACCAGATTTCCCCCTTTATATAAATTACCCCCCTTTCCAATAGACAAGATTCCTCTAAGAATGTATTTCAGTCAAAATATAATTACTTGTGGGGTGGTGCCTGGGTGGCTCAGTGGGTTAAGTCTCTGCTTCAGCTCAGGTCATGATCTCAGGGTCCTGGGATGGAGCCCTGCATCGAGGGGGGTCCCTGCTCAGTAGGGAGCCTGCTTCCCCCTCATCCTCTGCCTGCCTAACTACTTGTGATCTCTGTCAAATAAATAAATAAAATCTTCAAAAAATATAATTTCATATATATATATATAATGTGTATATATATGTATTTGTGAGTATTTGCACGAAGTTAACCAGTCATCTGCTTTGATTACCTCAAAAGAATGTCAATTACAACTTAAGGATCATCAGTTAACGTAAGTGAAATGTGATCTTGTACTTAGGTTTTATAAACAAGGGATGGTACTGTTTCAAGCCCATATTTAATTTTGGATTAATTTCTCATAAGATAAAAGAATTTAAAACTATTACAGCAAAATCATTGAAAGGTCAGGCCTAGGAAAGCTGGGATATAATAAAAACTTGTTAATGAAGTAAACAAAGAAGAAGAATAAAGAAGTTGGTTCATATTTTATTTATTCATCTTAATATTCCTAAGTTTCAAGTCACGAATATAGAATTTTCACACTTAGACCTTCAAAAATAAGTTGTATAAATTACTTGTTTGAGATATTAAATTCATCTGCCCTGACAAAACTCCCTGCTAATTTAGTCATTTAAAGATTTAGCATTTACAGATTTAACTTACTTCGAAAACTCAAAGAGACTACATCTCTCTCTGTGGGAAGAAAACTAGCCAATTCATTCAAGAGTATGTATGTATGGTTATAATTACAAAACTGCCCTGTTACGCAGAAACAAGGCAGTCATGATAAGCCATTAAGTCCTACAATACAGGTATGAATTAAACATAACTGAGAACCACTAAAATCAATAAGTAATGACCACCATATACCTTGCTCAGTCATTTTAAAAATAATTCAGCTGTATTTGTCAGATATAGGTCTATTACTCATAATGTCATGACATCAGGCCTGAGAGGCATACACAAGTACTTATTGGCAATTAATTTGTATTATGTCCATGTACAGAAAGGGGTGAACACGGCAGGCCTGATGCTGTTATCTTTAGAAAAGCCTATCTGGAAGGTTGGCCTAGCTAGTGTCTGACAACTTGGATTTTGGGAGTGTTCCCACCGTTCTCTAATTGCTAAGAGTGGCTCACCGTGTCTAAACTGTTTGTGCAAACCATATGGTTTATGCTGAACACCTGCTTTCCTTCTGGGAGTCTGAAATTTTGGTAATGCTAACCAAAGGATGCCTGTGTGACCAACTCCTAATAAAAACTCTGAGGACTAAGTCTCTAATGAGTTTCCCTAGTACACAACACTTCACACATGGGGTCACAATTCAACACTGGAGGAATTAAGCACATCCTGAGTGACTACTGGGAGAGGGCTCTTGGAAGCTTGCGCCTGGTCTCCTCCATTTCACGTGCCTTGGCTGTAAGAAACCTTAGCCATGAGTGTAAATACACAATGAGTCTAGTGCAGGGCCAAAGAAGAAGAACTGCACTTTCAATCTCTCTATATTTCTTAGTGTATGTAACATACTCTTAACAATATGCATCACACTTGGTGATTTTATATATTTGACCCTCCTAAGTGTTAGTTAACATTGATGAACTGTTCAACGGCAAAAATATATGTGGTAGTAACAGCACCACTCAAACAACAAAGGGAAAGTTTTTGGCAGGTTCAAGCAACACAGTTGGTTAAAAGATGGATTTCTTTGACTAGGTGCAGTCTTCGGTCCTCCAGTTTGTTTTAATAAAGTTTTGATCGTTTTCCACCTGTAAACATCCTAAAGAATATCCAAAGCATTCTTAATTTGATTTTTTTCCTGTCAGTTCATATTATCCTTGGAATTTCTAAAATACAACATATTTCATTGCATGTGACTGATAGAAGACGACAGATATTTTGTTTACTACAGCTCTGCGAGTTCTCAAAGAAATGAAGAATCCGTGCTTCCTTATGCTTTACAGAATTCCTTTAGAACTAAGCATTACCACCTACTGGGCAAAAGATCAAAACAGACTGCAGAAGAAGACATTATACAAAAGAAACATTAAAATAAGGTTTTAAAAAAAAAAAAAAGTAGTGAGTAGTAGATACATCTAGGTTAAAGAGCGCTCCAGACCATTCCTGATGACAGTACGTCTTTGGTCTTGATGTGTCATAGCAAGAGGAAAAAAAAAAAGTTATTTTTAAAGTTAATTTTGTGGGGCGCGGGTGGCTTAGTGGGTTAAAGCCTCTGCTTTCGGCTCAGGTCATGATCCCAGGGTCCTGGGATCGAGACCCACATCAGGCTCTCTGCTCTGTGGGGAGCCTGCATCCTCCTCTCTCTCTCTGCCTGCCTGCCTTGCCTACTTGTGATCTCTGTCAAATAAATAAATAAAATCTTAAAAAAAAAAAAAAGTTAATTTTGTCATTCAATGTGGAAGCTTTATATCAAAATGCCAACTATGCAATTCAGAAAAAAAAATACAATGAATTTTTAAAAACAGCAATTCAGTGATTCTTCTTCTCATGGACTATTTCCAGAAGAAAAACTGTAACATGAGAATACATAGTTTACATATGTGCATATTCTATATAATGTATAGATGACAAACTACACACACACACACACACCCACAACATATAGTATACGTGACACAATATTACTAACACAGAAAATATAAATTGAATTAGCAAACAAAGAGTCGAACACATGGAAAAAGTCACAGAATGAAAAGTAACCTCCAGAGGTCATCAAACCATCTTCCTAAAACACCACAAGCTGGTAACTCCCAGATCCAAGAAAAGCAATGATTCCACCATCACACTTCAAAGAGAATTTCTGTTTTGGCTTTTGGAAAATGGGACACCTGGAGAGATCCATGACATTCTAGAATGTTCCTTCAGTTTCATTCCCAACATTGTCAGTGTTCATTGTAATATCTAAAATACACTGGTAATTTTAGTGGCTCTATTCATTGCCAGTATCACTGGCAAAAGAATACTATAAAGTTTAGCTTTCTATCCCAACCAATTTATCACTTGCTTCTCAATTGATGTATACTCTACCAACAGTTAATCTTATTTGAGTGTACATAATAACAAGATCAGCATTCTCAGTTCTGTATCTAATCTCTAAGTCAAGCCACCTTTACTCATCAAATCAAGGTTAAATTCCAAAAGAAAAGGTAATGGGTACTATTTTTCTATTTAAAAAAAACCAAAAACGCAAAAAGGCATTTTATAAAGACAAAGATTATCAAGTTGACACCAGTTTAATACAAATACTGCTTACTTGTTACCCAGAAGCTGAGATTTTCTTGTTTCTGGTTATAGTTTTCATTACTTGAAATGACAGTTATTGTGACTTTATAAAAATTCACTGTAGAATAAGAATCATGAATTGTAAATAAAAATTAAGTTTTAGAAGCATTAAGACATGTAACAATGAAACATTCTAAATGTTATCAGCTACTTAAGACAAATTTTAATTGTGTTTAAACACAAGATGAAATGTGCAACTCGGACTAAATCAGTGTAGAGTAAAAACCAATAGTGTATATATACATAATGAAGGTATCACGGAAACTGGTTAAAAATTATAATGGAGAGAGAACTAGTAAGAATATAGCAACCTGGCTGAAATTGATATTCATTAGGGTACTCTTCACATCAATAGGGAGCATTTGGACTCTGTGGTCTTTATCAGTGTCCCAGCTGGTAATGGTTGAAGGTTAATGCCTTACCCCATTCTGTTCAATTTTCTATCCTAATTAGCCCTCCAAATCTATAGCTGTGAGCACCAAGTGTCTGTGCTCAAAAGAAACTAATTAATGCTAGCAAATTAGATCAAGTCCAAAGATCCAACAGCCAAACTCTTAGTTAAATGCTCCTTGTTAATAGGAAGTGTAGCTGTCAATAACTGCTGTTGGTGGCTATAATGAGGCATCCTTCTTTCATTGAAAGTGATTTCATTTCTCTTTGTCCCTGCAAAAGCTGTTCCATTCCCTTCACAAACCTAAGTTGCTGGCAGTCTGACCCAGTTCTTATGATCAGCTGGGATGAAATGACATGCAAAAAATCAAACAGAAAAGCTTTCCTACATAATCAGGTTTAAGGCATTTAGCAGAAAGTCAGATCACTTATTAAAATTCCTGTATCTTTATCGAAAAACTACAGTGAGCACACACAATGCTTTTATATAAAAATCCTACAATTACTTAATAAAGCAAAGGCTACAAATAGTAAATAAACTACAAGGTGAGTGTCCTGATTTTAAATTACATCTTATTGTTCAGTTCAAATATAGCTCTTCTGCTGCTGCTTAACACCAATGCTGCTTAACATATATGTTCTTGACTAAACCACATGGTTAAGCAAGAATACTAAAGAGTATTGTTTTATAAAATAATTTTAGATTCTATAACAGTTTCAGACCATATGGCCTAAAAAAAAAAAACAATATGATTATCTATAAGATTCAAATATTCAAAAATCAATTGTTACACCATGTTCTAATACAGACAAATGCATTGAAAAAACCCAAGCAGATCTCAAATTTTAAGATGCCTTCAGTCTTCAGAAGATTTTAAGTATATTTTAAGAAAGACTTAGCCAAGTCAACATCCTAAAAACAACTTAACTTTTGATAAAGCAAAAAATGAACACTTTTTCTGCACCACTCGTTATATGATAGTTGTGCAACACAAACTTATATTTTGTTGTACTCTATTTCTTTTGTTAAAAAAAAAAAACAACAAAAACAGTTTCATTGTTTTATGAGTTAGCAAAGGCAGTTCTGAAACCCAAACCCAATTCTTCTGCATTTGCATCTGTATCATGTGAGTAAAAACTCAACCTGTAATTGAGTTAGCTAGCTTTTTTCATTCTAGATATCAGAATAATGTGTTAAAAACAGGATAAATACAACTCATATTTATAACTTTGAACCAATATATCAGTAGTAAGTAAATCTTCCTGGTAGTAAAAAATTTAGCTCTATAATTCCATTACACATTGTTAATTTTTATCCTCCCTCACCTGGGTCAGGAGATTATACACACACACACGCGCACACACACACATATATATGTATTTATTTTAAAGTTCTGAGGCAAGTGAAAAATTATCTCTAGACTATCCACATGACACCTGCCAATTCCAGCTTTGCAGTGAACCCTGCCTGCAGGTGGCAATTGGTTAGTTATTCCTGATACCTGGGGGTGTGAGTGCAAGGAGGGTGCTCTGATTAAACTACTAATTCACAGTGAAAGCAAAACTAGTATCATAGACTAAGTAATTATTGATAACATTATTTATGGATGGATTTAACTTAAATCTTATGAATGGATTTGAAACTGGAATAGGTCATAAGTCATCTAAGAAACAGAAATGACCACCACACAGTGTCCGCTGGGAGAGTTACTCTTCTTTTACCGCTTCAATCCAAGGATTTCAAAGGTCATTCTCAAAGAACAGCTTCAGAGGGACAGAAATGTTCCCGGCATCCAGACATTACTGACACAGTCCCAAAACTACAGATGACACAGCCTGGCTCCCTATAGAGAAACTTGCTGATGGGAATCACAGCCCATCATCCTCACAAAGAATCACTGAAGTCCCTCAAGGAAGAAGACTACAGGGAAAAGTGAAGAAGGGGAGCCAGGAAAATAGTGTACATCAGCAAAAATCTTACTACTACTTCTTTTAGATGGCCATTTCAGGAGATAAATTTGTTTAAAAAGACATTTGTTTCTACAGTAATACTATCATCGGCTTTTATGATGGCCCCCCCCCCATCTATGGCCTCAGTTTTCACCGTCCACTGCTTTGTTTACATGT
Source organism: Meles meles (assembly GCF_922984935.1). Lineage (NCBI taxonomy): Eukaryota > Metazoa > Chordata > Mammalia > Carnivora > Mustelidae > Meles > Meles meles. The sequence goes on along the minus strand of NC_060069.1, from coordinate 23,005,972 downwards.
TTTCACTAAATTTTATATATTAATCAACAGGAGGTTTCTAGATGTACAGAATACAGGAGTATCCTACGTTAAGAAACATTTTCTAAAGAAAACATACATATGTGGGTGCCTAATGCATTCATTTACATAAATATCATCCATTTAAGAATATAAAATATAGAAAAGTAAAAAATAAAGACTCACTGTAAGTACTACTGAGATTCCATTAACAATTCAGTAATAGACAATGGCACCAAAGAAAATCATCTTAGAATATATAAGAATATGTTGATGAAGAAAACAGGTATATGTTACATTCTTCTTTCCCATCGAAATCACCAGAATAACTTGTTTCTCTAAAATACTAATAACCAAGTTTTTCTCTATATATGTAACTGTACTCCTGGGGAAAAAAAATTTTTACTAGTAATTTGGGAGAATATTTTTAAATTGTAAATGAATTGAATACCGTCTGGAAGTTCTGAAAGCTGAAATACTGGTATCTCTGTGAAAGGGTGAGAAGCAATTCATACATATTAATTCATTGACTACTTGACTCTGAGGCTAAGGATTAAATTCAGATCATATTATAAAAAATGTATTTGATCTTTATATGAATATTTGAATCTTACCTTGAACTTGTTCAGAACATCTCTCTCGGGCTTTTTCTCTCATTATTTTAGGGATCAAAACATCCTTTTCGACATGTCTGAGATGCTGCCCTGGAAAAAAAAAAAAAAGGTCATTCTTTAATATAGTGAAGTCTCAAGTAAATCAAAAGGTTTAGTGAAAAAATAAGCACTCTGCTTTACTTAAAATGAAAGCCTATACAAATATACCAAAAGCTGACTCTTATAACTTCATAAGATTGTGATTATTTTAGTTAGTAAAAATCATTCTAAGTATTTTTTGTATAAAACAAAAAAAATGTGGGACACAAGCAATAGGTTTCTAAAAATTTCTATAAGCTACACTGCAACACTTGATAACATTCTATGCATCCTTGTCAAAAGGTCATAAACTAAAACATTATAATTTTCCTTCTTAACATAATCCAAAAAAAGAGGATTTTTATCAATACTGAGATTCAAGGATAAAGGAACAGATCCAAGATTACAAGACACACAAGTAGTTTCTCAATCCAGTAGTTAAGAGTAGCCTAAGAAAGAACGAACTGGCAGAAGAAAAAGCAGAACTACATGTGATGTAAAAACACAGCATGTGAAACTTCTGTGCATTTTTAAACAAAATGACCACAATTAGACTAAAAGAGTAGACACAGCACCTACTCCAGGGTTCTAACAGCTCCTTAAATTTGTAGAGTCCTGAAAAGCAAAGGGACAGTGGGTTGGGCCTCTGCCTTCGGCTCAGGTCGTGGTCTCGGAGTCCTGGGATCAAGCCCCAAGTCGGGCTTTCTGCTCGGCGGGAGGCCTGCTTCCTCCTCTCTCTCTCTCTGCCTGCCTCTCAACCTACTTGTGATCTCTGTCTGTCAAATAAATAAATAAAAATCTTTTAAAAAAAACACAAAAAACAAAAAACAAAACAAAAGGCAGATGAGATCAGATTAAAGGAGGTAATCATATACTCTGCAGTTTTTCCCCAGGAAAAAACTGATTCCAAAAGTGGGTATTGCTCCATGCACTGAAGGGGCAAAATGGGAAGGGACTTCCCCGAAGGAAACCAAAGTAAATGAATGCATTAGGCACCCACATAGTTGAGATGCCTCAGCAGGAGCAAGTGGGTCACCTCTTCTTGCTGCCTTTAGACCATGGGTAAAAGAAGTAAATAACATGTATTTATCCCCAAAGGATCAGGACATTTCCCAGTATCTAGTGACACATAGGAAGACCAGGACCCCTAAACTTTTCCTGGTACTATGCAATTCCCAACAACCTCTGGATATAGGCAGCCATGAACTGAGAGTATTTGCAGAGCACGTAAAAGGGCATCTTAAAAAGCACACAAAATCAACAACAAAACAGCCAAGAATCACCTAAATTTGGTGGGACAACATAGTGAAAGGGGGAAACCAACTGTAATAATCAAGAAATATTCAAATTTTGGAGACTTAAAAGAGTTAAAAAAAAAAAGAATTTACAGTAAGTATAAGAAATATACTGAAGTAAATATAAAGACATGAGTCCTCAGACCGAAATGGATTATGGATTACCTACACACACTGTAAAGAAATATCTGAAGGTCAAAAATCCCAAAAGCTTCAAAAGAGAGAGAACGTTACCTACACAGAGGAATGAGAATCAGATTTATATTGTTTCACTGGCAAGACTTTGATACACTAAGACAATGGAGAAATAACTTCAAAGCTCTGAGAGTGAATTTCTTTATATCCAAGGATTCCAAAGCCAATTAAGAGTGTGGAGATATTTTCAGATACGTAGGGACTGAAACCTCTATCCCCATCCTACCGAAATGAAGCCACCCCCTACTGTTGTGCAACAAGCCATCAACACACTTGGCATAAAACAAACATTGTTATGCATAGAGAGCCAACAGGCCAGTACTTCAGAAAGGGAAAGCAGAATTGACCCTTCTCCCCCTCACAGTTATCTGGGGCCTCTTCCAGAAGAGTCAAATGACTGGCATTGACTTCAACAGCTACAAAAGCTGAGGCTGGAGGATCTACTTCCAAGATGACTTCCTTCTTCACTTACGCATTTAACCTCTGGGCTGAAATGGCTGATGAATGGGCTCAGTGAGGACTGTAAACTAGAGCACCTATACATGACTTCTCCATGTGGGCTGATTTTTCCCAGCGTAGCAGGTAGGTCTTAAGAGGGAGCAATCCAAGAAGGAATGTCCACTATAGCCCTGTATCTATTAAAGAAATTGAATCTGTAGTTAAAAGCTTTCTCCCATAAAAAAATTCCAGACATAGGGAGCCTCAGATGAATTTGACCAAACATTTAAAAAAGAAATATCAATTCCATACAAATGCTTACAGAAAATTAAAGACAGCCAGCATTACCCTGATACCAAAACCAGGCAAAGACATTACAAGAAAACTATAATCCAATATCTCATCAACAGAAATACAAAAATCTTAATGAAAGATTAGCAAATTAAATCCAATAATATAAAAAAGGATAGTACTTCATGACTAAATGAGATCTATCCCAGGACTGCAAGATTTACTTAACATTCAAAAACTGATAAATGTAATTCATCAGATTAAAAAGCTAAAAAAAGGAAAAACACATGGTTATCACAATAGACACAGAAATACACCTGATAAAAATCAAAATCCATTCCTAATAAAACCTTCCAGTAAAGCAGAAACAGAAGGAAATTTCCTCAACATGATAACTATAGAAAAAACCCCACTATTATTTATCAGTGAAACACCAAATGTTTTCCCCAACGATAGGGAACAAGGTAAATAAGTCTGCTTTTGCCACTTCTATTTAACATTTTCCTTGATGTTCTAGACAGTGTAATAAAGTAAGAAAAATAAAAGGCTTCTAGATTGAAAAGGAAGAAATAAAACTGTAGTTATTCAAAGGTAATATGGTCATCTATCTAGAAAATCCAACAGATATGACAAAAAAGCTATTAGAACTAATCAGTGAGGTCAGCAAGATTTCCAGATGTAAGATTAATATACAAATAATCAAATGGAGATGACATCATTTAAAAAAACCAGCTTTTTAAAAAATGAACAAAGGGCTCAGGGACCTGCAGGGCCAAAAAAAGAAAAAAAATCCATCACTTATCCTACCAGAGTCTCAGAAAAAAAGGAAAAATGCAGAAACAAAGATATATTTGAAGACATAATGGCTGAAACCTTCCCAAATGAGGCTAAAGACATAAACCTATTAATTTAAGGAAAACAGTTAAAAACCCAAAGAAACACACAGCTAGACACATCTTAATCAAACTTCTGAAAATGAGAGGCAACGAGAAATCACAGCATCAGAGAGAAATACAGGAGAACCAAAGACAAAGGATTTCTCATCAAAACCACAGACACCAGAAGGAACTGCATGGTATTTTCAAGTATTACAGAAAAGAACTGTCAAGAATTCTATATCCATCAAACAGTCTTTAGGATTGAAGGTGAAATAAAGACTACTCAGATGAAGGGAAGCTAAGGCAACTTCTAGCCAGCAGAAATATTTTCAAGGAATGGCTAAAGGAAGTTATTCAAACAGGAAGGATAGGACAACAGGAATGAAGAAAAGGCAACAGAAAGGTAAATAAACTATTCTTGAGTTTTAAATGTTATTTTTGACAGAAGCAAAAAATCCTAGCATTAACAATGTATATAGAGGTAATAGTAAGGATGACTATACCATAATGAGGAGATGATAAAGCAACTTTGGTGATAGCAAGATTATATTTCACTTAAATGATAAAACGTTCACCCTGGAAGATGTAATAAACTATGTATATACACTGTAATCTTTATAAGAACCATTAGAAAGATTTAGAAAACACTAGATAAATCAAATGGAGTATCACCAAATTGAAAGTATTTTCTCTGACCATAATGGAATCAACTAGATACCAAAACAAAATGTCACAGGAAAGTCTCCTAAAACTTGGAAACTAAACAGCACTCTTCTAAATAATTCATAAATCAAAGAAGGATGAGGAGTGGAGAAGACCACAATGACCTGAATGAAAATAATAACAAAGTTTACTAAAATTTCTAAGACAAAGCTAAAGTAGTGCTTGTAGGAAAATTTGTTGCAATAAGTGTAAACATTTAAGAAGAAAGTCTCAAACTAATATCTATGCTTCCATCTGACAAAATTAGAAAAAAGACAAAAAGAACCTAAAACAAGCAAATAAAAAAATAAAGAGCAGAAATCAGAATAATTGACAACAGGGAAACAAATGAGATAATCATACTGTTTTTGTTGTTGCTGTTTTAGAAAAAAAATCAATAAAACCAGCCCAGATGGTTTCATTGACAAAGTCTATGAAATACTTATTGAACAAATAGCACCAATTCTATAGTCTCTTCCTAGCACTATTTTATGAGACTAGCCTTATACCAAAAGCAAAGACAATATTAAAACAAAAACAAAAACAAAAAAACCCAGTATTCCTCATGAATATAGATTCAAAACTTCTCATTAAATATTAGCAAATATAATCCAGCAATATAGAAAAAGAAAAATACACCATATCAAGTTGGGTTTATTCCAAGATACAAGGTTGGTTCATTATTTCAAAATTAATCAATGTGATCTAGCATATTAACAGTCTAAAAAAAGAAAACCACACGATCACATCAATTAAAGCAGAAAAAACATTTGATAATACCATTTATTAAAAACAAACAAAACTTTCGGAGCACCTGGGTGGCTCAGTGGGTTAAAGCCTCTGCCTTCAGCTCAGGTCATGATCCCAGGTCTGGAATCCAACCCCACATCGGGCTCTCTGCTCAGCAGGGAGCCTGCTTCTTCCTCTCTCTGCCTACTTGTGATCTCTGTCTGTCAAATAAGTAAATAAAATCTTTAAAAAAAAAAACAACCCACAAAACTTTCAATAAACTAGGAACAGAAAGGAACTTCTTCAACCTACAGAATGTTTGCAAAAATCCTATAGCTAAAAAATTCTATACCACACTTAATGGTAAAGCACTGAATGTTTTCCTTGTAAGAACAGGAACATGGAGTAAAATTCTATAGGACTATACACATACATATGCATATATATGAAAACTGGTGAAAACTGAAGAGGCCTACAGTCTAGGCAATAGTATTATACCAACTTCAGTTTCCTGCTTTTGATATTATGCTACAGTTATACAAGAGGCCACCACTGAGGGAAAGTAGCATGAAGGGCATGTAGGACTCTGTACAATATTTTTCACAACTTCCTGTGAGTCTCTAAATTATTTCAAAATAAAAAGTTAAAGGAAGAAAACTTGTATAAGAAATCATAGAAGAAAATCTTCATGACCCAGAGTTAAACAAAGAGTTCTTATATAACACCAAACTCATGATCCATTAAAAAAAAAAAAAAATCAATAAATTTAAACTTCATCCAAATTAAAAACTTTCACAAAAACCGCTTTTAGGAAGATAAAAGACAAGCCACATAGTGAGAAAGATTATTCACAAATTTCATATCTGAAAAAGGACTTGCATCCAAAATACATAGACTTCTTTAAACTCCAGCAGTAAGAAAACAATCCATTTAGAAATGGGCAAAAGACTTGAACAAACACTATACAAAAAGATGTAAGGATAGCAAATAAATACATGAAGAGATATCATTAGTCATTAGGGAAATCCAAAATAAAGTTACAAAAGTTATCATTAAAGACCTATTAAGATGGCTAAAAGAAAAAAAAGTAATAATACTAAGTGCTAACAAGGATATAGAGAAACTGGATCGCTCAGACATTACTAGTAGGAATAAAGTATCATAAACACACACACACACACACACACATGTAAAATTTGATAAAATTCAACTAAGGTATGTACCTGCATTAGCATACTAATGCCAATTCCTGGTTTCCTTATGTATAGTTTAGAGCAGTGTGTCTTAATTTTTTTCCATTTTTACCCTAGTAGAGCCTTTTTAGGTTTTTTCCCTAATGCCCCCCATGAAATGTTACAACAGTAATGTATATAATGTAAATGTATTAACAGTACTTCATATATTGAAAGAGCAAGATTATTTTCTCCCTCTGTTAATTTTTGCCCCTTTGAAAGCAGTATCATGCTCACTGAAGACCTATACTAAGGTTATGAGAGACAGTACCATTAGGAAAAACTGGAGAAAAGGAACATGAAAACTGCCACCTTTTGCAGCTTTATGTGTTACACTGTTTCAAAATAAAGTTATAATTTTAAAAAGCTTAAAAATGTCTAAGAGTAAAGGACTCAGAATAACCAAAACAGGAAAACAGAAGAACAAATCTGGATAACTTACATACCTGATTTCAGGTGATTCCAAGTCTTACAACAAAGCTACAGCAATCAAGGTGGTGTAGTAACAGGTATAATTAGGATAAACAAATAGATTCATGTAACAAAACAGAGTCCAGAAATGTTTCCACTTATATACAGTCACTTTATTTTGACATATTCACCAAGGTTACTGAATGAAGAAACAAAAGTTTTTTCTAATATTTTACTTATTTGAGAGTGTGAGAGTGTGAGCAGAGAGGAAGGATAGAGAGATGGAGAAGCAGACTCCTCACTGAGCAGGGAGACCGATGTGGGACTTCATCCCAGGACCCCGGGATCATGACCTGAGCTGAAAGCAGACGTGTAACTGACTAAGCCACTGAGGCGCCCAAAAAAAGCATTTTCAACAAATGGTGGTAAACTTGGATAAAAATGGAGGTGGGGGGGGGGGGGGAATCAGCCTAAACCTTCTGATCTACTTCACAGTACCCACAAAAACTAATTTGCCACAGATTATAAACCTAAATATAAAAACTAAAACTATTAAACTAAAAAAAAACTTCAATTCCTCAGAGTAGAAAAAGATTTTTTTAAGACACAAGGACGCTAAACAGAAGAGAAAAACATAAATTTCATCAAATATAAAATGTGTTCATCGAAAAATACCATGAAGAAAATTAAAAGGCAAGCTAGGAGAAAGCGTTCATAGTAGATAGATAGACAGATATAGACACAGATAAATACAGAAATAGGTACAACTCTATATCTCTCTATATATAAATACATAGACTTATTTGACAAAGGACTTGAATTTAGCATAAAGAACTCCTACACATCAATAACAAAAATACAAACAACCAAATAAAAAACCCAATAAAAAAGGACAAAAGGTGTGAATGGAATCCTCAAAAATATATACAAATTGTAAATATGTAAATGAACAGGTGTTCAAAATCATCAGTCATTAAGAAAATGCAAATGAACCCCATTATACCATTTCACACCCACAGGAATGACTAAAATTAAAAATACTGACAACACCAAATGTCAGAACGTGGAGCAATTGGAACTTTCATATATAGCTGGTAAGAGTGTGAAGAGATAAACTTCTTTGGAAAACTAATCGTTAAGTTATAGTTAAATATACACCCCACCCACTTTCCACTCCTAGGTATTCATTCACCTAACGTCAATGACAACACATTTCCAGAAAATGACTTGTACAAGTCTGTTTATGGAAGCATTCACACTAGCCAACAATTGGAAACAACCTAAATGCCCAACTGAATACTACTCAGCAATACAATAACTGCTGATACACTCAGCATGGGTGGAGCTTAAAACTGCTGAGAACAAGAAGCCAGGCCCAAGAGTAAATACTACATGATTCAAGAACATGAAAAATTGTGTTGATAAAGAATAGAACACTGGTTATCTATGGGAGTTGAGGAGGATACTCTCTGGGGTAGGTCTTGATTCGGTCAGTTGTAGACATGTATCACAACTTACAACCTACAGATTTCACTGCATATTTTACCTCAATTTATAATATATTAGCTTTAAAACAGGATTAAGTATCTGCACTCATAGTGGGTGATTTTAACATGTAATTTTAAATAATTAAGTAGATAACAAGTTCTGTAATTTTCTCTTTAAAGATATTGTTCATCTTTTACTAGATTTATTTCTACCAGTAAGGGTTAAGTAACATGTGATTATTTGTTGCTAGTTTCACTTAAATTTTTTAATGTCCTTATAGCCAACACAATCTTACTTCTCATTAGTTCTAGTAAATTGACCATAGTCTTCTAATTTCTATGTGGACAATCACAGGGATAGCTCTGCTCTTTCTTCTTAAATGCTTACTGGCTAGGTCCTTTAGAAAAATGGTAAGTATAAACTAACAGCACCTCGGTCTTGGATGCTCAAATTCCATTTAGAATTTTTATAGGGATCTTTGTATTGAGATTGGCCTACGATTTTCCTCTGTGCTGCTTTGGTATCACAGTTACATTATTTAAATGATAAACTAGGGACCTACTCTCCCCTTGTATTCTCTGAACACTCTGTATAAAATAAAGATTATCAGTTCCTTTAAAGTTTGGTAGAAACTACCTGTGACTATCAGTTTTAGGAATCAACTTGGCTAGGCTATCCTCTCCACTTATTTAAACAAACACTAATCTGGGTTTTGCTGGGAAGGTACTTGGCAGATATGATTAAAAAGTCTATAATCAGTTGACTTTAAGGAAACTAGATTTTCCTAGCTAATCTGGGTGGGTCTCTAAAGCCTGAAGAACAGCTTGGTGGTATAGTGGGGAGCACAGCTGCCTTCAAAAGCCTGAAGAACGGAACTGAGATTTTCCTAAAGAATGCCTTCTGCAAACTACAGCTTCAGCTCAGAACCTCCTATAGTTGTATCCCAATTTTCATTACCTATGCCAGGGTTCAACAAACTATTTCTAATTAAGGACCAGACTTGTGAATAAAGTTTTGTAGGCTACAGACTATGTATATGCTTTTTAAACCACCCTTTGAAAATGTAACTAACCATTCATAGCTTACGGACCTTACTAAATTTTGCCTGGACCCTGGTTTACTGAAACCTGGCCTAAACTATTTATTTATGCCCCTCTTTCTCCTTAGCTTTGCCAGAGCTGCTGTCAGATGGGAAAAAGGACAGTGAGCTTATAGAAGGCACTGGAAATATGGATGGAGAAAAAAAAGGCAGCTTCGAGGGAGGCCCTACAGGACCACAGGGCCTGCAGGGACTAAGGAAAAGAGGATTCAAAGAAGGCTGCCAGTTTTTCCGGCTCCCAGGGAAATGCTGTGACCACTCACTGACACAGCGAACGCACGAGAAACACCAGGTGGGAGAGGACTTCAGCTGTGGACATAGTGAATTTCTGATGCCTGTGAGACATCCTGTGGAGTGGAAAGCTGAGGTGTACTTGAAGGGAAATAATGAAACAGGAGACTATCTCTACATACTTCTTTCCTCCTGCTCTGCAGCACACATGTTAGGAGGCATCAGTTATTAACATAATTAATGAGGAGTAGAGGAAACATTGTAATACACTGACCTAGTTTATAAAATCAATTTCAAAATGTTACCTCTTCCTTTCACTTATATAATTTTAAACTATACAACTTAGTAATATTGTGTCCTGATGAGTATCTTTTGTTCTAGAAACTTTGCAGTGGTCTCAGATAACAAAAGCACTAATTTTTTAAATCAGTTCCTTAAATACAGGCATAGTTGTGTAATATTAAACTATTTTTCCTTAAGAAATTATAATAGAAATTTACCTATTTATGAATTCTAGGTTATAATTCCTATGTAAACATATGTTTTAAATGGCTTGCAAAAATCCTTCTGAACATTCTTCTAAAACACCCTATGGCAAAACAAACAAAAACAATTACAGAATCACATGAATATTTAGATTTTCCAAACTCTTGGTGTTAAATCAGAAATAACAAAAATATAAAAATAAATTCTGCTAAATATGCTCTCATTTGATAGCATATCAACCACTGAATATTATTAATTATAATTTTATACGTATTACAAAGCTACCTTCAACACAATTATAAATTATCCTTTTTATTCATAAAATTCAGAATGATTCTCTCGAAGTCAATGTGATGCATATATGTTATACATTTGTATAAGAACCTGCAAAAAAAATCAAATTTTGAGAGTTTGCTACTATATAGTCATATGCATTTATACTGAGATAAAGAATCAGGATAACACCACCAAAGAAAATTTCCAAAGCTCTAACTTCTCAACATTCTATCATCACCTGAAAGTCAATTTTCACCTTTTTCACTGGCTGAATTTGTTAGCTCGGATTTTGCTTGGGGGCTCACAAGTTCTTGCAGTATGGCGGGAGTAGATTAGATTATAAGTCTACTGACAACAGCAGTTGCTATGAATCCACAAAGACAACAGTGAAGCAAATCAGAATATAGAATCTTTCATTGGAAAGAAGTGACATTGGAAGGGCAAGGTATGCCTTTACAATAGTGAGAATGTTCTAATTTAACGAATTTGATTCTTGTTTAGAAAATGCCACTTTTTTTTTTTTTTAAACTTCCTGGTTAAATTTATTCACTCCTGAAGACATTTCCATGCTACTCTTTACTCTGGAAGAAAAACAAGGAAAGTGCTTGCAGTAAGTTTGCAACGGTATCCTCATTAGCCACAGTTTCTATCTTTAGGTCTCTCTACTAGCTACCAAGAGCCTAGAAATGAAGGGCTCCAGGCAGATGGTATCAGGAAAAACATAGAAAGACCAGTATTCTCAACTGCTACATTTCCAATAAGTACTTCACACTAGGAAGCTAGGCAGCTTCCAGTTTTCAACAGCACAAAAATAGGGATGATTTTGATCAGATTCTCAGGTTCCTGCCAGCTTGCTTGTACTTTCTTGCTATGATAAAATGAGGAAGGGGTGGGTGGGTGATAGAGATACTTAAGCTGGGAAAATTAAGACAGTGAAGATCAGTGCTCCTTTCACACTCTTTCCTTCAAGCCCTACTTGAATGAACAAAACCAGAAAAGAAAATCAGTAGGAGATTCTCCCCACCCTCCCCTTGCCCCAAATTCCAGCCTGCCTCTGGCTATAAGGCCTTCAAGATGAGGCAATGAACGATCACAGTCTGTGTAACAGCACACCCAGGTGAAGGTACTTTGATTCCATTTTGCGGATAAAGAACTGGAGACCCACAGGGTTAAATAAATCAAGTCTCTGATAAAGCAGCAATGCCAAGATCACGTAACCCAGGTCTCGAATCATCTTCCATGACACACCACACATACGCAGGTGGTGGCCGCTTTAAAGGGATTTCAGCAAATAAAAGGTTATATAAGCTTCGGAAGTTATGCAAAGTGTGAAATAACCCTCAGATAGTCAAGATTGTTTCAGAAGCATCAGAAGCATAGGCAAAATTAAAAACAAAAAAACAAAAAAACAAAAAACCCTGACCGTTCAGATTTTCTTTATCAGAGCGTTAAATGGAATTCTGATTCTCTGATTTCTAGCATGTTGAAATTTATTTAAAAGAAAAAAAAAAACAAACCTACCAGAAGCCATTTGTCAGTTGGCTGAAAAAATACCTTCAAAGTAAACATCACATATTAGGTCAACTGGTAATCTAATTTATAAGCTCAAACTTCAAAAAGATAAGCAAGTCAGTGAGGTAGATGTGCCTACTTCTGCTTAGCTTCTGGGTCAGATACCCTATAGCCCACAACAGTAGTCTTCATAGGAACTACTTTGTCCTATCAGCTTTCACTGTTAATAACCACCCAGTTCACACTAGATGTGCCCATTTCCCAAAAGCACCTATTTCTTGGACCTCAGATTCTGTAGATTGCTAGGTGTGAAAACTTCCTCTTCCACCCACATTACTTTAACCAAGATGAGGCCAAAAAGGGACAACAAATCTAAAGGTATACCAAAGCAGGAAATCAACTTATACAAGAAGACATGCCAATTTTAGAAATGTGCTGCAATCTCCATCGTGGCCATAATTTCTTAAATGAAAAGGTTTCACATTTACTTTACTTGGTAAAACTTTGAGACTATCTTTTCCTACAAGCACAATTTCCCATTGATATATAAGAGAAAATCAGCAGTGTTATGAGAGACATAAACAGGTAGTTGAGAAAGAAATAAGGGACGGTATGCGTATGCCTTCTCAGCAATACACACCTGATTTTTCTCTGATGGTACATCTGGAATATGGTGGACTGTATTCAAATCTATGAATGTTCCTCAGTGCCTTTGGCCACTCTATTCCACCAGTTCTCCTTCATCTTATAATACTTCATAACATTTCTTCAGAAAACATGTGCCACTTTGTAATGGAGTGGGGGAATTATTTTTACATTGAGAGGTTATTCACTTATTTCAAAGAATCAACTTTGCTCACACCACTCATGGCTTTCTTGGCATGGCTTTCAGAGTCCGTGTGTGTTAACATGAAACCAGTTCCATAATACAACTTTTCTTGGGGAGGAGCGTTTCCCAGGAAGATCACCTACCACCTTCACCAGACTGCCCCTAGCTAACGTTGGCTGAAATTCAAGTTCACTTCCTACACAAAAAACTTGCCAAAAATGAGGATATTAAGATGAATGGACTGTACAGGCTGAAGGCAAATCCTAAAGGAGTCTCAAAAATATTCTGAAAAAACGTAATACTAGGAAAAGCATAAACGATTCTGAGTTAAGATCTGCTCCTAGTCCTTCTGCAGCAACCCCACATCTTTAAAGATGCTGCTGATTATGCCATGTTCTCAGTGATTATTTCCAGCTCCAAAATTTACTCTGCCCACATTTTCAAGTGTCTATTGGCAATTTCCAAGTCCCACCGGCATCATGATTTCAACTTAAAAATTTCAACAACTTAAATCTGCATTCTGCCATCCTGGTGGTTATGTTATACTCCTTGCCTTAAAAAACAAACAAACAAACAACAAAAAAACCAGCTTACATTTATATGGTACACAAAAGAAGACACAATAAATATTTAAAGAAGGAAGGAAGGAAGTGGTAGAAGGAATTGTTTTACAAACATCACACACAAGGTATTACAAAGTAGCAGGGGCTCAGAAAACTCAAAGCAATCTTGCAACATTACCCAGCAAATAACTGTAAAGTCAAACTCCAGCTCAATCTTCTGTCCTTATTTTCCATTTTCTACCTCTTATTTTCTTAACAAAGTCTACCTGCCTTAAAATCAAACACTTGTTCCATCCCAAAGTTCTCTCTGACCTCAGCACCTGAAACTGCCTTCTCCTCCTTTAAGCCCAGGATTTGGGGTACAACAACGCTATGGCTCTAACTGCATCTGGATCCATACATCACATGACACCATCCGTGCAATCTTCTTTTCCTGATAGAGCAGTGCTTGCCATGGACTGAATCTTTGTCCCCCTCCCCCACTTCACTTCATCCTGAAGCTCTAAACCTTAATATGACTTTTATCTGGAGAGGCAATTAAGTGTTAAAGGAGATCATATGGGTAAGACCCTAATCTGACAGGTGGTCTTATAAAAAGATTCTAGCAACCAAACTGGCTAGCACCTTAAGCTTGGACTTTCCAGCCTCCAGAACTGTGGGAAAATAAATATCTGTTGTTTAAGCCACTCGGTCTATGGTACGCTGTTATGGAAGGTCAAAGACACTAAGACAGATTTTGGTACCAGAAGTTCTCAGTTCTGGCTGCATATTCTAAAAAGCACTTGAGAAGGCTTTATAAAATTCTGATTCCTGGGCACCACCCAAACCAGTTAAATCAGAATTGCTGGGATAAACCCAAGCATTTTTATTTTTATTTAAAATTTTGTTTATTTGACAGAAAGATCACAAGTAGGCAGAGAGGCAGACGGGGGGGGGGGGGGGGGGCAGGCTCCCTGCTGAGCAGACAGCCTGATGCGGGGCTCGATCCCAGGACCCTGAGATCATGACCTGAGCCGAAGGCAGAGGCTTAACCCACTGAGCCACCCAGGCACCCTAAGCATTTGTATTTTTAAAAGCTCCTCAAATAACTCTAATATGTGGCTAAATCAAGAAACACACCATGAAATGTAAGTTTAATGAGGTCCGAGACCATGTCTCAGTCATCTCTTAATTCCCTTTAACTGTTGGCACATGGCAAATATACATTCCAACTGTTTAATAAGTGACCCATGATTAAGAGTGTTTCAATATTGGATAAATATGGATATTCATTCTATTAACAAATATTAGGCACCTACTATGTATCAGTCACCATGCTAGGGTGTCTACACAATGATGAGAATAGCAGGCTAGTTCCTTACTCCGCCACATAAACATTTGAAACTCAATATTTAAATTCATTATATTTAACACTCCTTTGATCTGTAAAAAATAAAACAAAAACAAGAAACAGAAAACTCCCAGTAACAGTTCCTCAGCAAACACAATGCAGGATATTAAATACCATGTTTTTAAAAAAATTTTTCCGCTCAATCTCTTAACTCAAAAATGTTACAATATAATTAGGGCTGGTGGGGGAGAAAGCGAATTTGGGCATCAGTGTTCTTATTTGGGCAGTTTTGTTTGATCCACTTATATCAAGTAAAAGGTGGTATTTTTGACATCTTTATAAACTTAGGGACTTCTACACGTATGCTATTAACGCCCTTATACAAAAACAAGGAGAGTCCTCTAGTCAATGGAACATAAACTTGATGTTTTTTCCTATGGTGAATCATCTGTGCTGAGTCAAGAATCCTTTGAGACCAACTGCAAGTATTTAAAAATCATAGATGTTTAAGGCTTAAAGCAGCTTTCAGGGCACCTGCTGAGTGGCTGCCTTCAGCTCAGGTCAAGATCCCAGCCTGCTCTGCAGGGGGCCTGCTTCTCCCTGCTGCTCTATGGGCTTGTGCTCTCTATCAAATAAATAAGTAAAATCTTAAATTTAAAAAAAAAAAAAAGCAGCGTTCACAGTTATCTGATAAACCTTACTCTCCCCTGCCCCTCATCCTCAAACCTGAGAGTATGCCATTTAGAATTGGGCCTAAGGGGAGCCTGGGTGGCTCAGGGGGTTAAGCCTCTGCCTTTGGCTCAGGTCATGATCCCAGAGTCCTGGGATGGAGCCCTGCATTGGGCTCTCTGCTCAGCAGGAGGCCTGCTCTGCACCACCCCCGCGCTCCCCCCCTCCCCCGCTGTCCTCTGCCTGGCTCTCTGTCTACTTGTGATCTCTTTCTGTCAAATAAATAAACAAAATATTTAGAATTGGGCCTAAGGTTAATGGCAAAGTCTAAAACAAGATATCATTACACATTTCCCAATTCAATTGGGTGCTATTTCCATAAAAGGACAGTGCTCCCCCCCACCCCTGGTGGGCAATCTCTTACTGTCTAGATGTAATTAACTGGTTTATCTTCTCTAATCATCTAGTCTCTGATAATCTTAAAGAGGAGAAATCATATAAAAATATTTATGTTTACTACACAGTTACATACATATTCTCATTCTCCACACGATGCTTTTCTTCATCTCTCAAATCACTGGACACAGAGACATTCACATCTATAAGTTCCATTTTATTTCTCAAGGAAAAAACTCTAGATCTAGAATGAAAAACGCTATACCCAGGTTATTTGACATTTTGGTAGTTTTTAAAAATCTCAAGTAATTTTAAAATTGTTTTTTGAAAGATTGCACGGTGGTAACAATCAGGGAAAGCCTCCTATGTAAATAATTCTAAAGTGAGGTGTGAAAAATGAGCAAGAATTAGACAGACTTGGGGATGGGGAAGAGAGGGAAAATTCTAAAAAAAAAAAAAACAAAACAGTATGTCAAATGGCCTAGAGGGAAAAAAACAAAGCACAGTTTGGCAGATGTTAGGTCTATCTGAAGCTAATGTCATTACCACAACCCCATGATTTCCACACCTGGAGCCAGTACAGACACCTGTGCATATTTATATGTTCGTGCACATAGCCCTTCCTACCTGACCTACCAATATCCCAACTCTCACTAACTGAACAAAGGTTCCCAAGAACTTCAGATACAAGATTTTTAGGAGAAAGCTGGAATCCTTCATATAGCAGAATGCAGGGGCACTCACACCTGCAACCTTTTCGGGACTGCCCGGGCCATGGCAGCATATTCCAGCTCTCCTGCCTGCTGCCCTCCTCCCATCTCCTGCAGTGGGCAAGGACTGACAGGTCACAAAAGCCCAGAGCCCTTGCCTCCAAAGTGGGACAAGCCCTGCATGCTGTGGTGCACCAGAGCTGATCAGGTAGAGCCGGGCCTTCCCTGAAACCACATCCTTGCTCAGCTTCTTCCCCTTCCCTTTCCTGTTCCCCTCAGTCCCTCACAGGTTTTTTCCTAAGAGCATACCATTCACCAATCACTTGCATGTAAAACATCCAATGGTCCCCAGACCTTGGTCTCCAATGTCATGCCCAAAGAAAGGAACCAGGGTTTGTAAGAGACAGGACGAAATCTATGGATGGGCCAGAAATACCTTGTGAGGAAAAAAAGGAAATGCTCCAAAAAAGGATGGGAGCATATCACAAGGACCCGGAAGCCAGTTTGAAGGAACGCTCTCATGGGCTAAATCTGGGAAAATGTGAGCACCAAAATAATTACATATGGCAACAAGTTATAACTGGAAAAAAAGGAATTCATGAGTGTGTATCTATGATAAATCTATAAATAAACAAGAAACAAAATGATCTCTGGCTTGTATCAAAATGCCAACAACCACCCAATAAATGTGGAGAGAATGCTGGAGACAGAAAATCGTCACTCTGCAACCATTGTTGGGAAGACTGAATCAGGCAAAAATCATCAATGGATACCACATCAAAGGGGAATTTTTTGATAAGGAATCGGTATTTGCCTAGTCTTAAATGGTCTCCCCACAGATTACTGATTAATGATGAGAGGAAAAAACAAATGGGACAAAGCCCTTAACTGGGTGATTAAAATTAATGTCACCTATGAGAGAC
This sequence comes from Meles meles, assembly GCF_922984935.1. NCBI lineage: Eukaryota > Metazoa > Chordata > Mammalia > Carnivora > Mustelidae > Meles > Meles meles. The sequence continues at coordinate 22,988,600 of NC_060069.1, read as the reverse complement.
AGACATCAATGTGCCTCCAGATATGATGCCATGAGAAAGACACATCACCACTGAGGCAATATTTTGCTGACAACAAATAACCTGGATCTGATGAAAAGCCAGATAAACAGAAAATGAAGGAAGTTCTATTTGCCTAAAAATCTGCAGCATCTTCCCATCATTCTCAGGATAAAATTCAAATTCCCTAAGCTGGTTGACAAAACATTTCATGATTTGTGATTCACAACTCCTATAACCAATTTACTTCGAATTTAGAAATATATAAAAATACAAGTTAAACAGATTTTTAACCCTCAACTACCAATGTAATCTAAGAGAACACTACAGAGCTACTGAAGCAATAATAAAATCAAAATTTTTCTGATCAGCTACACAACCTTTTATGTATTAGTCACACAGTGCTCTGAAAAGATTCTTCTAATCTGTTTAGATGTCTAACTTAATTTCCAGTGAATTTGATAAGTGCTGGTACCCCTAAAGCTAATCTACCCACAAGAACCACTAACAGAACCCCTATAATTCAAATATTCCAAGAACTGCCATGAGGACACCCCCCCCCCCCAAGACACATCTTCAACATCTGTGCATGGGATGTCATGAAATTCCTGATTCCACTTTCCATCCTCTGAGCTCTCACTGTCCCATATTCCTCCCCTAATTAGATTTCTGGAAAACACTACAACAGCGACACACACACCTGGGTTAAGGACACTTCTCTCTGCTGCTATTGCCCCACTATGCAAAAGTAGAGAAAAAAATCCACACTAATGGATGAGGGAAGGGGAACTAACTACCCTGCTAAAAGAGGAAATGGTACAAGGCAGGGGGTGGGGGGGGATCTCTTCTGGTTATTAGAGAAAGTAATCAAAATTATCAGGCCCAGGTTTCTGTAGGTTGTCATCTGGGAATATAATCATGTTGGAAAATTCTCTGGAATCTGGAAATAGCAAAGGAATAACTATGTGTTCTTTCAGTACAGCCCTGGGCTGGACTCCCCATTAGCAGGCCCTCTTACAACTAGGTACAGAAGGAAGTTAATGTCTAGAACTTTGTAAAATAAAGACAGAAATAACTTCTGACCAGTGGAAAAGATAACCCCAAAGATTACAGTGTATAGTCGTGTTGTAAACTAACTTTTTCTTTTATCTAAGCAAGCAATCTATGAAACAGTCTATGCATCTGGCTTGTCAAACGCTTTTTTTCAATTCACTAATGAATTGAAGAAAATCTTCAACACACATTCATTTTGTATTTGCATGAGCAGTCATTTTACCTTTTTGAAAATTCTATTTTAACAAGCACCACTTTTAAAATTGTTCCTATAGGGGATCATGTGTTATGCATTAAAAATATACAATCATTTAAATTTTCAATTACTTAAGTCTGACTAGATTTTCAAAATATACTTGTAGAAGGGGTACTAAATTGGCAAATATGACTTGGAATAGACTATGCTTAAGTCCTATTATGCAAGAATGAGTTATACTGTATATTTCTGAACCATTACTATGCCATCAAAGGTCCCATTCATGGCTAAAAATGTAGGGATAATTTTCTCTGGAAATAGGGGGATTAGACTGGTAAGAAAAAGCTGAAGAATAAGTCAATAAAAGTGGAAGAGTTCAGAACAGTGGTTCCTTTTCTACTCTGTTTGCATATTAGAACTGTCTGGACTCTTTTAAAATGTCAGAGGCTTAGTAAATTAAATCAATATCCGGGAGCAAACCACATATGAGTATTTTTTACAAATATTAATCTCTTTCTGCAACCAATTTTCTTGGGTGTTGTGAACTCCCTCCAGCTTTTTCTCTCTGCAAATAGTAATAGAAAATAATGAACATAATTACAGCTGATAAATGTACAAAGAGTGCCCTTATTACCCCTACATTTAGGAAAAGGAAAATAAGTGTCAATAAAACTACACAGAAGAGTAAGTATGTAATCTGCATTTCAATGCTGGGTTCAGAGCTTCTTGAGAAAGATAGAGCCTACAAAGTTAGTTAAAACCTGATGCCAGATGAAGATCAAACTTGTATAAAGATCTTTAAAAATCTAACATAAATCAATGAAGGTAACCTACTGAAAGGGAGAAGAAATTTGCAAATGATATATCTGATAAAGGGTTAGTATTCAAAGTATATAATGAACTCATACAATTCAACACCAAAAAACCAAATAATCCAATCAAAAAATAGGCAGAAGCCATGAACATTTTTTCAAAGAAGACATCCAGATGGCCAACAGACATGTGAAAAGATGCTCAACATCACTCATCATTAGAGAAATGCAAATCAAAACTACAATGAGACATCACCTCATACCTGTCAAAATGGCTAACATCAAAAGCACACGAAACAAGTGTTGGAGAGGATGTGGAGAAAAAGGAACCCGCCTGCACTGTTGGTGGGAATGCAAACTGGTACAGCCCCTGTGGAAAACAGTGGAGGCGATTCCTCCAAAACTTAATAGAACTACCCTCCAATCCACCAATCACACTACTAGGTATTTACCCCCAAAATTCAAAAACGCTAATTCAAAGGGATACATGTGCCCCTATATTTATAGCAGCATTACTTACAATAGCCAAATTATGGAAGCAACCCAAGTGTCCATCAATAGATGAATGGATAAAGAAGAGGTGATATATACATACACAATGGAATATTATTCAGGCATAAAAAAGAATGAAATCTTGCCGTTTAGGATGACATGGATGGAGCTAGAGTGTAATGCTAAGCAAAATAAGTCAGAAAAAGACAAATACCATATGATTTCACTCATGGAATTTAAGAAAAACAAACACCAAAAAAAAAAAAGAGAGAGAGAGAGAGAGAGAGAGAGAAACAGAGACATGAAGAAACAGACTCTTAACTATAGAGAACAGATTGTTTCCACAGGGGAGGTAGGTGGAGGAATGGATGAAATAGGTGATAGGGATTAAAGAGTACATTTACCCTGATGAGCACTGAGTAATGCACAGAATTGTGGAATCACTATAGTGTACACCTGGAACTAATAACACCGTCAACAACAGTGGAATTAAAACTAAAAACTTAATAAAAAATATTTTTAAAAATCTAACATAAACCAGTGGGAAAACAGATGTTGCTATGTAAACTTCATCTGATACAACTACCAGCATGGGCACAAGCCACTGTATAAAAAGCAAGAGAAATATCAAAATGTGAGCCTATGCTTCAACTCAAGAACCAAACAAAAATGAAGTTAAAAAACAGAAAACTGGCTTTAATATATTTTTTGGTGTCATCCTTGCACAGGGGCCATGCTAATCTTCTCTGTATCATTCCAATTTTAGTATATGTGCTGCCAAAGAAAGCACAGCTTTAATATATTTTTATTCTGGAATTTAAACAGAAGAAAAATTTAAAACTTTCAACTTGCTGACTCCACTTTCTTTCTTCCCATTCAATCTTCCATCCCTGCTTTTAATCAAGTTTCCAATGATCATACTGTTAGATCTGGCCATCACCAGCCACCCAGTCAGTAAAAAAAAAACCCATTAATTATCCTTAATGCCTCTCTTTTCCTCACCATCTTTATTCAATGCAACAGCAGGTCTTCTCAATTGTTCCTCCAAAACATCAAGCTAATAAGCTTTATATTCTTTCCAGCTTTTCTAATACCATTCCAGTCTAACATACTAACATATCTGGCCTGGACTACTGCCACCACCGCTTAACCTGTTTCCCTGCTTGCATTCAGGACCCCTCCATAGTGCATGATACCACTACAGTCAGGGTAGTAAAGACATGATTTATAATATGCCACTGCCCTCTTTAGAAGCCCCCCAGTGCCTTCCTATCAGAGCCTTCGAGGCCCTGCAGCATCTAGCTCCTGCCTACTTTCCCAACATCTTCCCTTATGGAGCTCCACCACTCTGGCCCTCATTCATGACAAATATTTAAGCATTTGCTACTTCTGACTGCCTGGCATACTTTTTCCCTACCTCTTCACATAACTACTTCATCTTGTCCTTCAGATTCCAATTCATATACTTCCTCATAGATCTGTTCACATACCACTCTGAGGTAGTCCACTCTTTACCACCTACCACATGACACTGCTTATTTTCTTCATAATGCTTATCATAATCTGGCAGAATGTATACGGGGGCATAGAGGTGGGCTGTCTTTCTTCTATCATTGTATGCTTGTGACACATAACGGGCACATATTTGTTTAATCAATAAATACTCCAACAGAGGCAAGGTCTGTAACCATGCAAATGTATTACAGAATTCTATTCCAGACTGGACTCTACCAGTAATTAGCTGCATAGCCTTGGGCATACCACAAGATTTAAGTGGGTTTAAGAATAACTGGACAGTAAAAAAGTGGATGGGGCGCCTGGGTGGCTCAGTTGGTTGAGCGGCTGCCTTTGGCTCAGGTCATGATCCCAGGGTCCTGGGATGGAGCCCCACGTCTGGCTCCCAGAACCTGCCCGTCCCTCTCCCTCTGCTGCTCCCCCTGGCTTGTGCTGTCAAATAAATAAATTAACTAAATCTTTAAAAAAAAAAAAAAAAAGTGGAGATGGCATGTAGGATTTCTTTTTCCTTAATATCCTCCTGGATCCAAATTTAAGAATATAGATGTTTGAAAGCATTTGATCTCTCTGCCTCCGTTTTTTCATTCGTAGGAGACTGCTTTGAATACCACTTTCAGCTAACAAATACTAGAACTAAGGCGTACCTGGGTGGCTCAGTCACTTGAGCTTCGGATTCTTAATCTCAGTTCAGGTATCAATCTCAAAATTGTGAGTTCAAGCCCCACAATGGGCTCCATGCTGGGGTTGCACATATTGTAACAGGCCTTAATCTACTTTCTAACCTAATTTTCCTTAGGCACCCCTTATTTCCACCCTGCAACCAAACATTACACAGTACTATTTACTGCCTGTACATTTCCTCATTCTGCCGCCTCTTCTCCAACTCCAACTACTGGAAGTTTTCCTTTACAGCCCAGATCAATTGTTAACTGCCTCATAAAGTCTAATTCAACCACCTGGCCCAGTATTGGTATGATCATTAGGTGTTCCAGAAATTCTTTTATGCTTCAGAGTAGTCCCTGATCCTCTCTCCACCTGCTAATCCATAAAAGGGAGATAATACTATCTACCATACCATACATTATTATTGGACAACTGTGAATACTTAGCTTGATAATAAAACGTTCAATAAGTAGTATTATTTGTTGGCTACATACACTTTCCGCTCTTGAGTCACCAAAATGACTTCCATTTCCGAATCTCCTAAGTTTGAAGCTCCTTCCAATGCCTCAAGTTTTCATATTCATAAAATGAAGGGAGTGGACTAGACCAATTACTATTCCCTTCAAAATGAAGTTCCCTATATTTACATGAATACCCTCTAAGATGCCTCAGGTGAGCTTCCCTCAACATAAAGAGCTTAAAGCAAGGAAACAGGCGCAGGTGAGCTGCTTTAAGGACGGGAATTCGAGGAACCTGAAACCACTGCTGCAAATGGAAATGGGGTGTTAACACTAAAGTTAAAATGTTTATCAAAACCCTAGAGATCCTTGCTCAAGAAACTGAATCTTGCCACAATGATGGCTCTTTTGGATTTTCGCTTTTAGGTTAGATTACAGATTATTTAAAGGAATCAGTACCCCCAGAAGGGCGGAAAAGATGACGAAGAGACCAGTCGCGTTAAGAAGGAAATGTGTGTAAGCCACGAATGGACAAGAGTTTACACAGTAAACCCAACGCCTTTCACCTAACCCTAACCCCAAGAAACGGGAAGAAGCCCGAAGACTGCTGGGAAGAAGTTGCGGCCGCCAGAAACCCTAAGGCGGCAGGCCGGCCGGGCGTGAGCTGACGTCTGCGGAAGCGGTGCAACCTCAGCGCTCGGCCCCTTTTCCAGGCCAGCCCCCAACCGCAGAGCCGCGGTTAGGGACCCCGGCCGTAACTCCTCAGCAACCCCCGCGTTCCGCCCCCGTACCTGCGGGGTCGAGCGCCATCTCGGCGGGCGGAGAGAAATCAGCCCCTGGCCGCTCCCGGAAGGGGTAGGGGAGGGGAGGAGCCTGGCCTGGGCGGCACGTGCGGCCGCCGGGAGCTTCCCGCGGGAGGAAGAGGAGGAGGCGGTGGAGGAGGAGCGCCTTGCCCTCCACAGAGCCCGGCAAGCCTCTTTCCGTCCTTCTTATTTTCCTAGTCACTACTTCCGTCGCCCATTGCGCCTGCGCTCTCCAGGTACCGCCCCGAAGCCTGTAATTGATGTGGAACAGACGTCTCCAAGGGAATGACCAGGAAAGGGGGCGTGGCCTCGCGTGCCTTAGAGGCGAGACCGCCTCCAATGCGGGCAGCCTGGCTTGGGAAGGAGCGCGAGCACCCGGTTGCAGACTGGGGTAAGCGGAGACCAGAGCAGAAGCTGTGGGCCTTTGGGAGTGCGCCTCCCGTGGCGACTAGGTTCATCGCCAAGCACCTCCCTCCATGTCCGCCTTCGGAGAACGGAATGAATCATCCTGCTCCTTTTTTTTTTTCTTCGTTAACGTTCATTCATTCACAAATGTCTATTTTATGCCTGTCGGGTTCCAGCCACGGGTTCGGAATACGAGAGGCAGCTAACTGAGTAAAAATAAGGTTCCTATTCTCGAGGAGTATCGTGTTGGCAGGGGAGTCAGATACCAGCAACACGCTATTAAATGGGATGAACTCCACACGTGCGAGATATAGACAGCTTGTTCTACTATAGAAGTGGTATAGTTTGTGCAGTATCATTATTTGTCCCACGCATCAGCAGCTTGTGGTTCCCCTGGAGGGGAAATTTTAAAAATGGGCGCTAGAAAATATCCTTAGGGCGTACAGGCTGATTTGCGTGATGTTAAAAATCCCGACTCTGTCAATTAAAGCTGTATATTTTGGAGAAAAATGAAGGAAGGCGATAGCTATGCTCCTGAAGAGCCCCAACTGCCCTCTTGTTAAAAAGAAACTTTCTGGTGGCAGTGATGCTCATTTCCACTCACCAACCAGCCTTCAGAAATGCTTCCTTGTTATACCGACGTTTAGCTAGTTTGAGTGAGGTGCAGCCGGGACAGATGGGACAGATGTTAGAAAAACAAGGAGCAGCTGCTTCTTCCCTGGGAGGGATTTAGAGCTTTCAAAATGATCCCCTCCCCACCTACCTGCAGTCCCTCCTCCCCTGCTGCTGCTTCAGCCTGGTCAGTTGGCAGAAAAAGCAGCCGCAGTTGAGCAGGGCTGGGAAAGTGGGTCTCTGCTCAGCAGGTCTTCCGTTTAAGGGCCTATTTGGGCATAACGGCCCTTATTACAGCTGTAGGTTGAGATGCCAAGGTGAAGAATTAATGTTTCACTCAGCCAGGCAGGAAAGCAGGTCTGTTTTCTTGTGTGTTTTATACATGTGTTTTGAAACGTACCAGATTCATTCTGGTGCCCCTTTTCTTTTTCTGGAGGTGGAGGATTTCGTTTAGAAAATAAATCTTTTTAAGGAAATGAAGTGGAGCATAAAAACATAAGCCAGGTCCTCAAACTGAGGTAATTAAACCAAGTCTTCCTAGAGGTAAAAGGCATCACAGAGAGCTTCAGTCAGCGACCTAAGTACCTCTACCTGAATCCTACATTACAACCTATTAGCATCACAATTTCTGACGTTTCTGGAGAGACTTTTGTTTCTAATTTGTAAAATCATTGTGAGGAGTAAATGTGATATCGTTTAACTGTTTCAGTCATTGAAAAACCATTTCTATCACTTAAACCATTACTATTTATTTTTTTAAATCCAAATCAGCTCACTTAAAGAAAAATGCACATGGGTATTAACCACTTTAGCCTTATCCTATGCAATAATACCTGTAAAATCATGGATTTTCCATGTCCCATAAAATGGACTGCTGGACATATCACACTATGAGAAGCACTAGCACCTCAGTACCTGGTACCTAACAGGGTACCCGTCTCCTGTCTTATATTAAATCAGATCATTCGGGGGCAAAGTCTTTATAATGTAGCTGGGAAAGATAAGTCGATTATTAAAAGTTAAACCATAGAAATGTGATTGGTAATTTAAAACAGAAGAAATTTCCTAAGATATCACATTATGAATGGTAAATTCTTTGAGCAGTAACTGTAATGGGAACATAAAGAGGAAGAGAGCACAATGTCCCGGAAATGAAGAAATATGTATTATCCAAGCATGACCTCTAGGGCTCAGGCAATATCTGGTACCTAATGGCCCCACAGTAGCCCTTCACAAAGGTCTGAATGTCAGGGTGGATGGTTAGAAAGGACTTCAAAGATGAGGTAGAAATTATGACTGGCCATGAAAGATGGGTAGCATGTGTTAGCAGAGAAGAATGCATGTCACGCTAGGAGAAAAGTAAACAAAAGGGTCTGGGAGGGGGCACCTGGGTGGCTCAGTTGGTTAAGCATCTACCTTGGGCTCAGGTCACAGTCTCAGGGTCCTGGGATTGATCAAGCCCCATGTTGGGCTCTCTGCTCAGCCGGGAGTCTTCTTCTCCCTATCCCTCTGCCCCCTCCTCCTGAGCATGCCCTATCTCTGTCAAATACATAAATAAAATCTTAAAAATAAAAAGTACCTAGGATTTGAGATGTTCTTGAAGGACAAATGAGGTATGGAAGGGACAGACGGTAAGCAATAAAAATATATGTGCAAAAGCTAGGTAGGAAGCAGGGATGTGTGGCAGGCGTGGTGGAGAGCAATGCCTGAAACCATTCATCTGAGGATTTGGGAAGCTAGGGTAGTTATAAATGAGACTGAAAATGTTAGAAGAGGTCAGATTCCCAAAGCCTTAAATATTAGGCTGAGGAGTGTTTGAATTTGTTGCTATAAGCACTCAGGGGCTGTTGAAGGTTAACAAGTGGAAAAATGGCCTTGTGGTCAAAGTGATGTCTTCTAAAGATTTTTTATAGGCTAAATATAGGTGGCAAGGAGGGAGGCAGGGTCAGTCCTCCTAGCCACTTCAGTCAGCTCCTGTCTGTCCCCCACTGCCCACACCCAAATGATCACAACATCCACCTTGCTCTTTAACAAATCTTTTTAGTCCATCTGCCACCTGCACTGTTGCGACTCAGTCCAAGCGGAAGGGTAAGGGAATATTGTAGTTCAGGCAGGATCTGAAAAGAGCCTGAATGAGTATATGTGGCAATATAAAAGAAAGGACCATCGTGAATATTCCTGGAAGGGAAGAATCCATTCTTCGTAACTGACTTAGGAGACTAGATCAAGGAGTCAAGAAGGATCTCTAGGTGATTCTGTTCCTTGGCAAATGTACATAGACAAATGAGAAAATCAGGGCAATGTACCTATTCATGCTTCAAATGATCTGCCATTGATCCTCGTTACCGGGGAGCAACACTGAGACAGGGGAACCAGCTAGGAGGAAATTGCAGTGACCCAAGGGAGGAAGGACAGCTACTGATGTGCGGCAGAGCATGCAAAAGCAAAGAGAAATGAACTGCTTAGTATGTAGACTAGACATCAATTCACACACACATATACATGTCTCTTAGTTGAATATCGAAGGAATTTGCAAGTATACACAAATACCTTACTTGTTTATTGCATCAATTCTGACTAGATCTAGCATACTTTTTTGTTCTATGTTGATAATCAGTTAATTATTTCTAATGTTCGAGAAAGTCAGCCCCTGTTTGCTTCCAACTCTGCCCAATGTCAGAACTGAAGACTTTTCACCAATAGCTCTGCTCTGCCCCTGTCTTTGAGCCTGTGAGAATTACATTAGGAAGAATACTAGAAGCTCCATTCCTACCAGTACATGAAATTTGGAGCTAGTTCTTGGCTAGAAGATCCCTATGCATTGGACCCTCTCCATTGGGTCTGCTCTCTGAGCTGTATGATTCAGCCCCCTGGTCCCCCAGGGCCGCCTCCTCCTCCCATTTGAATGGACTTAGGTCCAGGTTGACACTTAAATTAGTTTGTTAGGGCTGCCATTACAAAGAACCACAGAGTGGGTGGCTTAAACAACAGAAACCTATCTTTTTCACAACAGGGGGCTAAAGGTCCAAGATCAAGATATCTGTAGGTTTGGTTTATTCTGAGACCTCTCTTCCTGGCTTACAGATGGCCATTTTCTCCCTGTGTGTTCACATACATAGTCTTCAGGATGTGCGTATCTGTGTCCAAATTCCCTTTCTTTTTAAAATAAGGAAACCAGGGCCGCCTGGGTGGCTCAGCGGGTTAAAGCCTCTGCCTTCAGCTCAGGTCATGATCCCAGGATCCTGGGATCAAGCCCCGCATCGGGCTCTCTGCTTAGCGGGGAGCCTGCTTCCTCCTCTCTCTGCCTGCCTCTCTGCCTACTTGTTATCTCTATCTGTCAAATAAATAAATCTTAAAAAAAAAAAAAACGTAAAAAAAAATGAAATAAGGAAACCAGTCATATTGGATTAGGGCCTGCCTGATGACCTCATTTTAACTTAATTATCTCTTTAAAGACCCTGTCTCCAAATACACTCACATTCTCAGGTACTGGGCTCGGGACTTCAACAAAAGAATTTTGGGGGATGCAGTTCAGCCCATTATAACAGTCTAGTTCCTTACAAGGACCAGAACCCTTCCTGGAATTCCAAATCACTTGGCTAGAGCCCTGATAACTTGCCTAGCTTTGGCCTCCGCCCAGAGCAATATACTTTGTTCTTGTCTTTCTGGTAGTTGAATAGGTTCTGCCTCACAGTGGCGCAGTCCTCCTAGCCGCTTCAGTCAGCTCCTGTCTGTCCCCCACTGCCCACACCCAAATGATCCCAACATCCACCTTGCTCTTTAACAAATCTTTTTTAGTCCATCTGCCACCTGCACTGTTGCGACTCAGTCCAAGATCTACCTGCTTTTGCAGAGATATTTGCAACAGTCCTCTAACTTGCTCTCTGTTCCTAGGCTATTTCTCCTCCCACCCATTCTTTCTAACTCATTTCACCCACAATGGCAAATAGGATCATAAAATTTCTTACATAGAGTCCCTCAGAGGTTCTTCCTATAAATAAAATCCAAACCCTTCCCTTGGACAAGGTTCACAAAGCCCCTGATAGACAAATTCTAGCTTATTAATCAACCTTTCATCAACAACCTGCTTGTCCTCTACGTTATCCACTGTATGAGACTACTTGCAATAGTTTAGAAAGTATCTGTGGGGACTTTTCTGTGCATTATCCCAGAAAAACAGGTAAGATTGTGTTGAATATAGACACTTGAAACTGATTTCCAAAAGAGTGTGTAGTGGAAAGACAGAGGCTGTGGAACTAAACAGAGCTCAATTCTAGTTCCTCTGGCCTTCTTTTACATTTTAACTGATTTATTGAGATATAATTTATACACAGAAAAGGGCAAAAATCTTTGTGCAGCTGAATGAGTACTTATGTGTGTATATACTTTTGAACTACAAATCTGAGGAGGCCTAGAGCATTTCTAGCCATCCAGAACTTTCCTTGATACCTCCTCCTTATGCACCAGCCCCCATAAAAACAATGACTCTCCTGACTTCTATGAGAATTTATTAGTTTTGCCCGGTCTCAAACTTATGTAAACGTAACTATATAGTATAGTCTATCATATCTGGCTTCTTTTGCTCAGCTCAATAGCCATGAGATTCATTCATGTTGTAAATATCCACATATCTGCTCTCTACTTCTAATTTATTTGTTTCTCCCCGAGTCTCAGTGTCCTCAATCACACCACCCCTACATAATTGATGGGATCATTAAAGAAGACCTGTGACAAACAGTGATAGTGATTTCTAGCACATGGTAGGCCATTGCTAAATTCAAGCTATTGTTATTGCGATGATTATTTTTTACTTTTAGAAAACTGTTTTTTTTGAAGTATTGCACTACATTCAGGGCGGTTTTTTTTTTTAATGTAATACTTCAGAGTTACTCTGCTTTCAAGACTGAAATCTGGGTAACAATATGTTTAAATCAGTATTATGTGAACACCCTTCAAATGAACAAAGGAGATTTAACAGTGTGCCCTATCACTTATCAGGTGAGAAAAAAGGTGTGAAAAAAAAATCACCTCTCACCTCTGTGGAAGGCTTTTTATATTTTATGTTTTGTTTTTACTGTGAATTGTTTTCTGGGTGGCCTCCTTTAAGACAGACCACAATTTTTTTCTGGGGTCACAGACTTTTATTCCTAAAAAATACTAAAAAAGGGGGGGGGGGAGGGGGGTAATAATGATAAGACTATGACATGACTTATATTGGATTTCTGTCACCTTGGTCTTGTGCAGATATTATGATCCTTTGTAGCACTTCTCACAGGAGCTGGCAAACTTGACAAAAACAGAAGGGCTTTTCATTGTACAGTGAGTCTGAAAGAGCAGTGACATTCTGATTAGATGGCCAGCTGTCCTGAAAACAACTCAAGGATCTTTTGCTTATTTAGATGAAATAAAGTTAGTGAAAACTCTAACAACTTATTCCAGATGTTTCTGCACTATTAATCTGTCAGACGACAAACTTCCTGAATTCCCCACCCACCCATCCTCCAAGTCAGAGAGCGTACTATGTGCCTTGCCTTGTGCTGACTCCTGGAATGAATAAAGATGACAGACTTTCCCTTAAGGAACTCACAGTGCAGGGGGCATAAGACAAACACACGAACAAATAATCACAGTCCAAGATGGTGTGGGAGCCCAGAGAGGGAAATTAATTTGATTTCCAGAAGATATATTTGAAATAACTCTTTAAAAGTTATTATTCAATAAGAGAAAGACAATCATTATAGTTAACAGCATTTTGTTGTATAGAATAGGCATAGGGTAACCATCATGAACAACAAATATGGTTGAAATAGCGGGATTGGCCACTATCAGCTGGAGCCACGTAGACACCCAAGCAGATAAAAATCAAGTGTTGAGAACTGCTCTCAAGTTCTGATGCTTTCTCACTAGAGCTACACTCAGACAAAACAACCCTATGTCATTGATTCTGGTATATTTATCAATAAGACATTAAGCAATAAGTCCAAATGAAAAGCTCCTAAAAGCTCAGGACCTGACCCTCAGTAAAGAAGAGTGCTTACAGAGATCTATTCCATTAACTAAATTCTATGTCACAGGGGTGCCTGGGTGGCTCAGATGGTTAAGCCTCTGCCTTCAACTTAGGTCATGATCGTGGGGTCCTGAGATGAAGTCCCACGTCTGGCTCCTATCTCAGCAGGGAGTCTGCATCTCCCTCTCCTTCTGCCTCTCCCTTGCTTGTGCTCTCTTGCTCTCTCTCTCTCTCAGATAAATAAATAGAATCTTAAAAAAAAAAATTCTACATCATGGAGTCAAGGATCCCAAAGTATGGATGAAGAGTTTCCTAAAGGAGAGATGTATTGCTGTTGCTAAGCCACTTGACTCTGCTGTTTGAGGGAAGAGACTGTCTTAGGCACAATTATAGCACCTCTTAGATGACTTAGCATCTGGCAGGGTAATGTTGGTTGCATAAGTTCCTATTAATAGAGAATATAGGGGCACCATGTAAAACTAATATGGGTCACATGGTCCACGGATTATTTTTCTTTAGCATCACTTTCATCCTCCTCCTGTCACTAACCCCTCCCTTAATTCAGGTTGCCATTCCTGATCTTCGGCTAAAGATAGCTTTCAGATTTTACATTCTTATGTGTTCTGATCAAGGCAACCCCTCACTTAGAACATGATATACCTACTTATTTCACTGTCTGCTTGACACCTTGTTCTTTTGGACTCTGCTCCTCCTCTATTTTGTTTCATGGTTTCTACCAGTGCTGTCATGTCCTTACAGGACATCTCTCTTTAGCCATACTCATTTGTCCAAGAATGGTTACATGACCTAAAGTAGCCAGTGATGTTTTTGTCTAGAAAATATTGGCTGTGGGTCTAAGTATATCATCAGTATTTGTCTCCTGAGGCTAGAATTGGAAAATGTTGAAGCCAGTAAGACACAAGTGCTGTGCCGTGTAGAGAAAGTTATCTTTAAGGAAAGAGAAAAGATGATGCCTAACCAAAAAGGTACAGAGATTGAAGACTGAGCAAATCCATATAGAGTTTGAACCTCTGGTTGTAGCTGCTCTGAGAGTTATCTCTATCCTGCCTTTCCGGGGCTTGGCTCTTTGAGCCACCAAAGACTCATATAGAGGACCTGTCTTGTACATGACTCTAAATCTTCTACGCCCCAATTCTCGCATGTGGCCACTAGTTCTTTGTAGTCTTCAGACACCTTCATATAGGTGCAAACTGTTAGTACTTTGTACCTCTCTGAGACCACTGCCTGGAACATCCATGGGATCCCCTGAGCAGTTACACAGTTACACACATAGAGAAGTGCAGGGGAAGCTAATGTCTGCGGGGTTATCTTAGTCAACAGTGAATGGAATCCAATAGATAAATGTGCCCCACTTTTTATTCCCTGGGAAGACAGTTCTGAAGCACATTTTATAAGACCCCTCCAACAGTCTCATGGTCTCCAGTACCAGTCACTTGTAAAATGGGACACTCACTAAAGCATGAGTATATTATCTTTCCCTCCTTCCCTGCTTCACTTTTCCCTGTCTCCCCTTCTAGCTCCCTGGGATGATATTCAAAGATAACCACTTGCACAAAATCTAGGTTAAACGAGCACTTGCTCATTGTTTCTGACTTTTTCTTTAAACTGATTCAAGTTGGTTCCTACTCCTTGTGACTCAAAGACATTGTCCAGATTAATGCAAAGCCCTGCAACGGTTCCCCCGGTCGCTCAGAGAATACAAGCATACAAGCAAGAGAACTGGATGGGAACATATGGAAATCTGATCCAGAGTGTACATTCTTAACTTCTCTGGTGCTTTGTAGATGTTTATCACTCTCTCCCAGTTGAGAGTTAATCAAATTCTCCCTAGCAATGCAACGGGTCATTGAGAATACATAAAAATCCAGGCACACACATGAAAAAACCCTACTATCTCCAGGATTGCTCCAGTTCACGATTTGTTCTTATCCTGTTGTGATTTGTGTCTAGGTACCACCCTTTATTTTACTGTTTATCTGTTGTTGAAGATTAAGGCTGTTTCTAATTTTCCTTTTAAAATTAACATTGGGGGCTCCTGGGTGGCTCAGTCAGTTAAATGGCTGCCTTCAGCTCAGGTCATGATCCCAGAGTCCTGGGATCGAGCCCCGCATTGGGCTCTCTGCTCAGCAGGGAGCCTTCTTCCCTCTTGCTCTGCCTGCTTCTATGCCTACTTGTGATCTCTCTCTCTGTCAAATAAATAAATAAAATCTTTAAAAAAATATATTAAAAAATAAAATAAAATTAACACTGAAGTGAATATTCAAAAAAAAAAAAAGCTTTCATCTCTAGCTCTGTTTATTTCTGAAGGATAATTCCTAGAAGTGGAATTATGGTGCTAATTACTGTGGATGAATTGGCCACAATAAATAAAGTCACTTTAAATATATTTGTTAAATTAGTACGGACAGGCATTTTGTTCCAACTTACTCATTATTAGTAGTGATAAATATTTTCTTGTTTAATAGGCATTGTCCTTTTATGAATTGTCTATCCATATTCTTTCCCATTTTAAATTAACCATTATTATTTCTTATTGATTTATCTATTGCTTTTTTATACGAAGCCTATTTCTATCATTTGTGGCATTTATTTATTATAATTGTTTTCTTTTTACTTTTATGAATAATAGTTTGACAGATTCATGTACGTATGGAGTATTTTTTTTTTTTTGGTTGTCTATTCCATTATTTAATTCTTAGCGATAACTCATCCTATTTTCTATATTTCTTGTCTCCTGTGTTTTTATTTTATTTTTTTAAAGATTTTATTTATTTATTTGACAGAGAGAGATCACAAGTAGACAGAGAGGCAGGCAGAGAGAGAGAGAGGGAAGCAGGCTCGCTGCTGAGCCGAGAGCCCGATGCAGGACTCGATCCCAGGACCCTGAGATCATGACCTGAGCTGAAGGCCGCGGCTTAACCCACTGAGCCACCCAGGCGCCCCAATTTCCAGATTGCCAGGATGTCTGGGTGACTCAGTCAGTTAAGTGGCTGCCTTCAGCTCAGGTCATGATCCCAGGATCCTAGGATCAAACACCATATCAAGTCAGGCTTGTTGGTTAGTGGGGAGCCTGCTTCTCCCTCTCTCTCTGCCGCTCCCCCTGGTTATGCTCTCTCTTTCTCCCTCTCTCTTTCTTGCTCACTCTCTCTCAAATAAATAAAGTAATTAAATAAATAAATTGCTATTTTACAACTATTTTCTTTTCTTCCTCTTTATTTTATTTTCTTTTTTTAAAAAAAGATTTTATTTATTTATTTGACAGAGAGAGATCACAAGTAGATAGAAAGGCAGGCAGAGAGAGGGAGAGAAGGGGAAGCAGGCTCCCCGCTGAGCAGAGAGCCCGATGCGGGACTCGATCCCAGGACCCTGAGATCATGACCTGAGCCGAAGACAGCAGCTTAACCCACTGAGCCACCCAGGCGCCCTATTTTATTTTCTTAAGGTGGAAAATGAGTATCTATCCTTTTCTCCAGAGAACTAACCAATTCTTCTAACACTGTTTTCCCAAAAGTATTTACTGAATAACCTACTTTTCCTTTTCAGTTTTTTTCTGATCTTGAATCTATCTCTAAGCTCTTGGTCTTCTCCATTTCCCTGCCTATTTCTGTGACTATGTCATCGTCTTTTCATTTTTCAGCTAACTTTTAAGCTCTGGGTGGGTAAAGTGAAGATACAAATTATATATCCTCTCTTCTGATTTCAGACCACGTCTCAGCACATTTGAGCACCGAACTTACTTCAGGCTCAGGACACCGTCTGTGATTGGTGTGTGTCAGGACAATGAGTAGTGTCACTTGCCCCATCCACTCTGGCTCTGTGCCTGCTGGCTCCTCATTTGTGAGCAGACAGATGAGGGAGGGGCTGTGAGAGCCCATATTCCCCTCTCCAGGTTCAACTAAAGAATGATTCTTTACTTCCCATCCTTGGCTGCACTGCATGTTTATACTTATTCCATACTATTTATATTATTATACCATGGGTCCCTGGGAAGCAGAGTCTGAGGCAGAGATTAACACACAGAAAGTTTGCTAGAGAGTGCTCTGGTGGTCAAGACTTTGGAAGAGATGAGAAGGAAGCAGGGAAGGAGGAGATAAATGGTGGTGTAGTTCTAATAAGAACTTAGCCAAGCTCTGAAGCTGGTTGACCCTTCTGAAGTGTCCTGAATTGGAGCAAGGGGGATGGGCTTCATACTCCTGCATTGACCAGGCATTGGTAGAAGGCTGTCCTAGGAAGGTCCTTGGGTGAGGCATGTCTTTTTAGTAGGTAGCACTAATCATGATTATAATTACCAGAATTATAATTAAAAATTTAACATGAATTTCTGAGATGCATTCATTATTAACTGACCCTCTCTATATCATAAGCTCCAGGAAGTAAAGGACCATGTCTGTTTTTTAATCTCTATTGCAGCTTCAGAGCATAGCAATTTTTTGTTGAGTACCAAATGGGTACAAAGCACTCCATAAATAATTGCTGAATAAATACATGACTAGAGGAAGCAATATATCTTCTTTGTCTATATTTTTTTTAAGATTTATTTATTTATTTGACAGAGAGAGATCATGAGTAAGCAGAGAGGCAGGCAGAGAGAAAGGAGGATGCAGGCTCCCCGCTGAGCAGAGAGCCTGATGTGGGGCTCGATCCCAGGACCCTGAGATCATGACCTAAGCTGAAGGCAGCGGCTTAACCCACTGAGCCGCCCAGGTGCCCCTTCTTTGTCTATATTTTAAAAGAGGAAAGTGAGGTACAAAAGAGATCTAATAAATGGTAGAGCTGAGATATAAGTCCACTTCAGTTTGGTTCCAGAGGCCAGGTTCTTTCTACTATGACAGTGTCCTAGTCAGCTCAGGCTGCCAAAACAAAATACCACAGACTGGATAGCTTAGACAAAGGAAATTTATATTCTCACAGTTCTGGAGACTGGAAGTCCAAGATTAAGGGGCCACCAGAGTTGGTTACGGGTGAAATCTCTCATCCTGGCTTGTAGGGACATCATTTTGCTGTACTCTCATGTGGCCTCTTCACTGGGCACATGCAGAGAGGGAGGGGGGAGAGCAAGAAAAAGGGAAAGAAGGAAAGAAGGATCTCTGGTGTTTTTTCCATTTTTTATACAGACAACAGTCCCATCAGATTAAAGGCCCAACTTTCTTTATGACTTCATTCAACCTTTACTACTTCCTTGTAGGCCCCATTTCCAATTGTAGTCACATCGGGGATTAGAGCTTCAAAACATGAATTTGGGGGCAGGGGGACATGATTTGGTCCATAACAGAAAGATTTCAGGGTTTCTTATAAAAACAGAAAGATGTAGAGGAACCTTACTTTGACAGTACTGCGATGCTCTCCTTCTGCCTTCTGCGCACCTATTATGAAAGCAATGCTGCCAGTTGTGTCTAATTACATAAGAAATAAGAGAAAAACAGAAAAATGTGGGAATGAAAGGTATGAGAAACTTTAGAAATAGACAGTAGTACTCCAACGTTGGGGTTATTAGGTCCTCCCCTAATTAGTGACTCCAAATTGCTGCCAGATCATGAAGTATCTTCTTAACCACCAAATTCTGACCCCATTTTCTCATTAAAGACATTCAGTTTTCAGCTTCTCTTTCTTGTATTCTGCAATAGCTATGGTCTTCAGCCATTAATCAACTCCATCCTCCATCCTTGGACTAGTTTTCATCCTGAGAAGAAAATAAGACCTTGTCACTCCTTTGCTTAACTACTCTCTCTATATATATTAATTTCTCCCTGTGACAGTGGTTCTAAAACTTCATTGCCTATCAGAATCAGAATCACCTAGAAGGCTTATTAAAACAGAGTGGTGTCCCTCCAGGACACACGCCCCCACTCCCAGAGCTTCTGACGCTGTGGAGCCCTGAGAATTTGCATTTCTAACTGTTCCTAAGTGATGCTAATGAAACTGATCCTGGGACTGAGGACCTTTTGAGAAGCTCTGTCCTGCAGAGAAGACCCACCCACAAATTCTTGCCTCTATCTGGCCCCAGCTTGCCCACCCCTTTTCCTCTTACCCTTCTTGCCCTCCTCCTTCTAACTCCCATTGATCTTACATGATAGCCACATATTTTCACCATGTCTGGAATACTTCGGCATTGTCATACTTCGTGCCTTCATGACTGGCAAAGTCTATTTCCTATCCAGCTCACATGCTCCTTCTCTGCGCAGCCTCCCTTACTCTTTGGAAGCATTTTAATGATGATTCGTCGTTCATATATATCTATTTTATATTACCGCTTTATTTTTATTATTTTTCAAGCCCTTCGCTTTCACATTGGGTTTGACTATACAGGAGACATGTCTCATTTTTGTATTTCTGATGATTCACATAGTGTCTGCCAAGAATTGTTGCTTGGTATATGTTGAGTTTGTGTTTAAAGTTAATTCAGTTTGATTAACCATAAAAGGCTTAAACCATCATGGGATGTAAGGTAGCTCTGACATCCTGTAAGTTTCCTTTCATCCTATTAGGATCTGAGACCCTATAGAGGAGCATTTTAACTACTTTCAGCTACTGTGCATAGCTTCTCTTATTCATCAGATCTCACCTTCAATTTGTCTATGCAGCTGACCTCCATTGCAGGCTTTGCTGGCCATGTTTTTGTCTGGCAAGCTCCAGAATTCCCTTTGGCTTACACCTTTACTTCTTGAGGTTCAGACTGGGTTCTCTAGCTCTCTTCTCACTAGCCTCCCTTGCCTCTACTACCTGCCAGAGTAGCACACTTTGCTTGGAGACTGGAAGTCCAAGATTAAGGGGCCATCAGAGTTGGTTATGGGTGAAATCTTTCATCCTGGCTTGTAGCGACATCTTTTTGCTGTGCTCTCACGTGGCCTCTTCACTGGGCGCATGCAGAGAGGGAGGGGGAGAGCAAGAAAAAGGGAAAGAAGGATCTCTGGTGTTTTTTCCACTTCTTATACAGACACCAGTCCCATCAGATTAAAGCCCAACTTTCTTTATGACTTCATTCAACCTTTACTACTTCCTTGGTAGTAGGATTTGGCCCACTGGTTTCTGAACTTTGAAACCGTCTACAACCACTAGGCTAATGGTCCATACATCTGCAGTCACTATGATCTGAAGAAAGGCTGCCGGTTGAACCTTTCTCCTTACTCTCCCTTTCCCCCAGTTCCCACCTGTTAACACTTGATTCATTATTCAACCAACCTTCAATTCATTCTTCTATTTGCTGTTCCACTCAGAGCTTGCAGGTGACAAAGTGTATGGCATCACCCACTACATTTCTTCTTCAAACTATGTATTATTACACACTGAAGTCATAAAGGGGGAAAACTCTGAGCTGGAAAAGAAAGGAAGAAAAAGAATTTCAGTCACAACTCAGCTGTGAAATATTGCTAATGACAGCCTCTTCACTTTATCAGTAAGAGGGCAACATATGCTGGATTATCAGAAGATATGAATAATCCAGCTCTTTATTAATCATACTGGAAGCATATAGTATTCCAACTATAAAAATTATCAGCCATGAAACATTTCATACCCTGTTTACTTTCAGGGTGAAATACACCTTCCCAAACTTGTAGATTATTTTTACCTTGTAGGTCGGGCTTAAGTATAAGTGATCATTCATTTCTCAGATAAGCTAAAAGGCTAAAAATAAAAAAGAAGAAACTGTCAACTTCTGATAAACCAGATGCAAGAGGCGATAGCTAAGCCACCATGTCAAATTTCAAATTAATAGTTTTAACTGTACTTGGGCCAAATAAACTGACTTTGTAAAAAATTCCTTACTCTCAGAAATTACGGTATTTCTCATTTATGTGAGGAGTTTGATTTTTATCTCTACTAGATGAAATTCCCTGTAATTTGCCATTTCAAATAATTACATTATGTGCATTTTCCACAATGCAAAACAGAATCACATTTGCCAAGAGGAGGTTTATTGTCAAGAGATGAGGCAAGTAGGAAATCACTAAAATTGTTGCCTCTGTGAACGGATTTGGAAGCTGAATGCATTGGGATTTCTCCTCAGCCCTCATTTTCTGCCTCTCTGTGGTATCCAAACACTGTTGCCACTACTGTTGTCCCCTACCCTAAGCTATTCTTTTTGAAAGCCTTTTCTCTGTACCAGATTGAAACTATATTCACATTCTTCTCCCATGAATTCTGCCCTTTTCTGCTATCTGATTAACCCTCTTCCATTTTTAAATTTTTGACTTTCCATTACGTTCAATCTTGAGATCCATGGCCTTCTCTGTGGACTTCCTCATAGAGAATCCATCCATTTTTGGAGATGCAACTTTTGCAATTTATGTGGAGGGTTCCCAGATATCACTGGAGTTCTAATTTCTAAAGTTTCAGGCTTGCATCTCCTCTCCAGCTCCCTACCAAATAATTGTTGATGTTGTATCGATATGCCAAACTTAGCATATTAGAAAAGACTCACTTTCTGTCATCCTTATTTCTTTTACTATTCTCAGATCTCCGTTCATGCTTATCATGTCAGTCATGTTTGAATCGGTCTACATTTCACTCCCTAAACCTAAAATCATGTTGTATAATGTTCTCTAATATCATAGATCGTTCTTTCCTCAGTCAACATCTTTGTGTAGACCAATATCCTCTTCCACCTTGACTGTTTTTGTAGCAACCACCTGCCCTCCCAACTCTAACTTCTTCAGACCTGCAGACCCTCTTTTCTCCAGTTCATTCTGTGTACCTCAGCTAGATTATGCCTTTTAACAACCTTTGCTAACTCATCACAGCGTTGCTTACTGAAAACCCTACAACGACCCCAGAGTTTCCACAGGTTTTCCAAACTCCTGGCCTTCCAGGCCTACATCTGGCCTAGCCTGACTCTATAATCCCACTCGTTCCCACTTATTACTGTCCCTCTGGGGCCCCATTCATTCCATTTACAGGAGGTTTCTGATAAGCAGTAACTCTTTCAAGGAAGGGTAAAATAGAGCCCTAAAACCTTCCTGAGATACTTCATTTTCTGTCCAGAACACTTCCTCATGGTTATAAATTCCTTCTTTTTTTTCTTTTTTAAGATTTTATTTATTTAACACAGAGAGACACTGTGAGAGAGGGAACACAAGCAGGGGGAGTGGGAGAGGAAGAAGCAGGCTTCTCGCTGAGCAGAGAGTCCCATGCCTAGCTTGATCCCAGGACCCTGGGATCATGACCTGAGCCGAAGGCAGACGCTTAACGACTGAGCCACGCAGGCGCCCCATAAACTCCTTCTTTAGACACATACTTGATTCCACAAATATAAAGTGGCACTAGGATGTCAGTAGGTGCTTCTAATAAGCACTTTTTGTCACGGCCCTATAATCGAAACACTGAGAACTGGCAAATTTCCCAAGTGTTCTCTTTATTCATACAAATATCATTAAAAAAAGATCTTTGATGTTTGCATTTTTCATCACATTAGAAATTAGAAATTTATTTTTTTATTATTAAATGTTTAAATAGAAAATATAATCGGTATCCCTATACCTATCATTAGATTTAATAGATGAGAAAGGTCAAAAAGGTCATATTTACTGCAAGGCACTTTAAAAAAATGTTCTGTATGGGTTGCCTGGGTGACTCAGTCAATTAAGCAGCTCAGGTCATTATCTTAGGGTTGTGAGGTCAAGCCCCACATTGGGCTCACACTGGGCTTGGAACCTACTTAAGATTCTCTCTCTCCCCCTCTCTCTGCCCTTCCCCTCCCCCTTGAGCTCTCTCTCTCTCTCTCAATAAATAAATAAATAAAATAAAAATAAAAATGTTCTTTAATTCATCCTATTAATGGGTGATTTGCCCACTGATAACTATTAATAATTGGATATTATGATATTAAATTCTTGACTAAGAAGCAAATAAAGTTGCATTGATTTCTTTGGCGATGTATAAAAGAATATAAAGATATAATGAGTCCTATGACCCAAACTTCCTGTTCACCAGTAATTGAGAAGATACAAAAAATATTAGGAGTTGGGTAATATTTATGTTAGATTTTGTCTATGACTTGATGTGAGTAGAAAAAGAGTCTGTCTAGGAAAGAGCAAGTCAGTGCATGTTCTTTTATTAGACTCAGAACTGAGTTAGCCAGCGAATTTCCCATCATAGCTGCCAGGAAACTTGCACTATTTAATTGGTAAACTTCATAAATTAACTCATCCCAAGTCCCTGTCATCTGTTATTCTCCTTCTTTTTAACAGGTTTTATACTTTTAATTCTTACTTGTCTAACATGTGGTAAAAGATGACTGTAATCACTTATCGAACATTTTTAAAAAACCCACAGAAACACACTTACATGACATGATTCTCTCAAATCATTAGAGAATTCCAAGATACAGTATTCCGTGGCAAATTCATCAAGTTTCTTAAGATAGGACATAAATAGTGACTTGTTTTAAACAGGAAAAATGAAACCTAATTTTTATGAAACCCACAGTAATCTAAAAAGCTTCAGTTTCATTTGTGTCTATCTTCTCTTCAATACCAAACTTCTTACCAAACCAATTAGATGGTAAAGAACTGATACAGATTTATCAACTTTTTTCATCAGTTTGATAAGACAGTCAAGGACTCAAATTCAAATGATGGACATTGGGGAGGGTATGTGCTACGGTGAGTGCTGTGAAGTGTATAAACCTGGCGATTCACAGACCTGTACCCCTGGGGCTAACAATACATTATATGCTTATAAAAAAATTTAAAAATTATTAAAACAAGATAGAAAAAGAAATGATAACTGATTAATTTACAGATGGAGAACTCCATTGTCCATGAAGTATCTTATCATACAAGTGAGGCATCTAGTCTCTGTTCATAGCCGACACCTAAGTTTGGCTACTGAATTCACTAAAGTAAAACAGTGGCAAGAAGCTACAGGACTTTGAAGTAGAGGGATAAGTAGATCTTAAACAACTTGCCCAATAGAAAATGAATTCATGCCAAAGTCCAGCCTAGAACCCAGATTTCTTGGCATATCTAGGAACACTATAACTGGTTTGTGTTAATGTTTCACGTGGAGACAGTTTTACTTGTTTATCACTAATAGCTTAAGCTGATAATTGGCTGAAGGAACCACTTTGAAGGTCAAAATTTATTTGAATTTGTAAATTCTCTCATGTCTGTTGAAAAACTATGCCCACTATTGAATTATAGGCTAGGCATTCAATATAGGTGTTGATCAAACAGTGGTAAATAAAACAGTACTTGTGGCCCTCAGGATCTTTGTATCTAGAAACAAGTTTTTAATTCTTATAATAAAGTTGAAAAGTGGATGGGGCTTTACCAAGATTGGGCCATATGTGCATCCAGCCAGTGATGGAGTGGAGCTGGAGAGGTCATAACATTTAAAATTTGAGATCAATAGGAGGAGTAAGTCAGGTTGAAAAATAGGAAAGGGAAGAGAAAAAATGTTCTAGGTTCAGGAAAGCATGTGCTAAACCCAACAGAAATCCTGATGGGTCTTAAAAACCCAAGGAAGTTTAGTCTGGCTGATGCTTCAGAGCAAGTCTAAGCTGTGAAGTTGTGGACACAGGCCCCTTCACCTACAGATGACATTAACAGGCTTGGCCTTGGTCCTGAGAAGAAGGAGAGGCCACTTACGGGATAAAAAATGAAGTGGTCTGAAATCACATTTTAAAATAAAAGGCTTCCAATATGGTCGGTTCATTCAGTGGGGCTCAAGAGGTCACGGGCATAACCAGTTTTAGATAATCAATGCTCCGCGGGGAGCCTGCTTCCTCCTCTCTCTCTGTCTGCTTCTCTGCCTAGTTGTGATTTCTCTCTGTCAAATAAATAAAAATATTAAAAAAAAATGAACCATTAGATAATCAATGTTCAGGTCCTCCACTCCCTTTTGTACTCTTTCTTAAATGGGACGCTCTTGAGAAAGCATACACTTGCAGTGAAGGCATCATGCAGGGTTCTTTTCCCTGGTGTATCTCACGTCTGTCCTTCCTCTTTACACAGAAGAGACCTATCTCTCACTCATTCTGAATCTTGCTCTGATGGGTTATTCAGGAGCTCCAAAAAATGGACAAATCTAAATACTGATTTTGGTGAAGTCTTCATTTCCCAAGACACAATAAATCTGCTTATAGATTCGAGATTTTCTCTTGTTTAAAAATAGTTTCGTTAAGCATAAAACATGGTATCAGAAACAGTCTTAGAATATTTTAAAGTGGGCGCCTGGGTGGCTCAGAGGGTTAAGCCTCTGCCTTTGGCTCAGGTCATGATCTCAGAGTCCTGGGGTTGGGTTCTCTGCTCAGCAGGGAGCCTGCTTCTCCCTCTCTCTGCCTGCGTCTCTGCCTACTTGTGATCTCTCTCTCTGTCAAATAAATAAATAAAATCTTTAAAAAAAAAAAGAATTTTTGAAGTCAGATATACTGCACAATGGAGATACAGGAATAATGGAAATTTTAACTTAATAATTTTGTCCATTTCATTCCTGAATTATTATTAAAGAATGCATTCTTCCTGAAAAGAAGTTGGAAAGAGCAAAGAAAGAGAATTTTGGTAAAAAAACGTAGATGAAGATGGCACTTTATTTCACCCAGGCAAATTCCCTGGATTTTTAGAAAAGCTAAACAATTTTTAGAATTATAAAAAGCATGTTAGAAAATAAGAACCTGCAACAAGGTGTGCCTTCTGAACATTTTCATCCTCCTCAGTAAGGAGAAAGCACCAGTGAAAGAATTCTCATTTACCTCTTATACAGTTTTATATATTGCATATGCATCTACAGTATTATATATTATATATTGTACAAATATACAGTTTCAGCTATATATTTGGCCTGATTTCAGAGAGAAAATAGTGGAAAATTATTTATTTTCAACAGAATTTATAGCTTCAGTAAAAGGAACATATGATAAAGTTAACTTCATGTTTTATATTTTTATTCAGCTTGTGGAGAAACAGTTTCATTATCCTATATAAGGGACCATTGAATATTGTGAAAATTTTGCTTGGACCATGTCTTTCGTTCTGTGTCTCTCATCAATATTTTTTTTTTTTTTAATATTTCCATTTTATTTATTTTTTCAGCGTAACAGTATTCATTCTTTTTGCACAACACCCAGTGCTCCATGCAAAACGTGCCCTCCCCATTACCCACCACCTGTTCCCCCAACCTCCCACCCCTGACCCTTCAAAACCCTCAGGTTGTTTTTCAGAGTCCATAGTCTCTTATGGTTCGCCTCCCCTCCCCAATGTCCATAGCCCGCTCCCCCTCTCCCAATCCCACCTCCCCCCAGCAACCCCCAGTTTGTTTTGTGAGATTAAGAGTCATTTATGGTTTGTCTCCCTCCCAATCCCATCTTGTTTCATTTATTCTTCTCCTATCCCCCTACCCCCCCATGTTGCTTCTCCATGTCCTCATATCAGGGAGATCATATGATAGTTGTCTTTCTCCGATTGACTTATTTCACTAAGCATGATACGCTCTAGTTCCATCCACGTCGTCGCAAATGGCAAGATTTCATTTCTTTTGATGGCTGCATAGTATTCCATTGTGTATATATACCACATCTTCTTTATCCATTCATCTGTTGATGGACATCTAGGTTCTTTCCATAGTTTGGCTATTGTAGACATTGCTGCTATAAACATTCGGGTGCACGTGCCCCTTCGGATCACTACGTTTGTATCTTTGGGGTAAATACCCAGTAGTGCAATTGCTGGGTCATAGGGTAGTTCTATTTTCAACATTTTGAGGAACCTCCATGCTGTTTTCCAGAGTGGTTGGACCAGCTTGCATTCCCACCAACAGTGGAGGAGGGTTCCCCTTTCTCCACATCCTCTCCAGCATCTGTCATTTCCTGACTTGTTAATTTTAGCCATTCTGACTGGTGTGAGGTGATATCTCATTGTGGTTTTGATTTGTATTTCCCTGATGCCGAGTGACGTGGAGCACTTTTTCATGTGTCTGTTGGCCATCTGGATGTCTTCTTTGCAGAAATGTCTGTTCATGTCCTCTGCCCATTTCTTGATTGGATTGTTTGTTCTTTGGGTGTTGAGTTTGCTAAGTTCCTTATAGATTTTGGATACTAGCCCTTTATCTGATATGTCGTTTGCAAATATCTTCTCCCATTCTGTCAGCTGTCTTTTGGTTTTGTTAACTGTTTCCTTTGCTGTGCAAAAGCTTTTGTTCTTGATGAAATCCCAATAGTTCATTTTTGCCCTTGCTTCCCTTGCCTTTGCCGTTGTTCCTAGGAAGATGTTGCTGTGGCTGAGGTCGAAGAGGTTGCTGCCTGCGTTCTCCTCAAGGATTTTGATGGATTCCTTTCTCACATTGAGGTCCTTCATCCATTTGGAGTCTATTTTCGTGTGTGGTGTAAGGAAGTGGTCCAATTTCATTTTTCTGCATGTGGCTGTCCAATTTTCCCAGCACCATTTATTGAAGAGGCTGTCTTTTTTCCATTGGACATTCTTTCCTGCTTTGTTGAAGATGAGTTGGCCATAGAGTTGAGGGTCGATTTCTGGGCTCTCTATTCTGTTCCACTGATCTACGTGTCTGTTTTTGTGCCAGTACCATGCTGTCTTGATGATGACAGCTTTATAATAGAGCTTGAAGTCCGGAATTGTGATGCCACCAACTTTGGCTTTGTTCTTCAATATTCCTTTGGCTATTCGAGGTCTTTTCTGGTTCCATATAAATTTTAGGATTATTTGTTCCATTTCTTTGAAAAAAATGGATGGTATTTTGATAGGGATTGCATTAAATGTGTAGATTGCTTTAGGTAGCATAGACATTTTCACAATATTTATTCTTCCAATCCAGGAGCATGGAACATTTTTCCATTTTTTTGTGTCTTCCTCAATTTCTTTCATGAGTACTTTATAATTTTCTGTGTATAGATTCTTAGTCTCTTTGGTTAGGTTTATTCCTAGGTATCTTATAGTTTTGGGTACAATTGTGAATGGGATTAACTCCTTAATTTCTCTTTCTTCAGTCTTGTTGTTGGTGTACAGAAATGCAACTGATTTCTGTGCATTGATTTTATATCCTGACACTTTACTGAATTCCTGTACAAGTTCTAGCAGTTTTGGAGTGGAGTCTTTTGGGTTTTCCACATATAGTATCATATCATCTGCGAAGAGTGATAGTTTGACTTCTTCTTTACCAATTTGGATGCCTTTAATTTCTTTTTGTTGTCTGATTGCTGAGGCTAGGACTTCTAGTACTATGTTGAATAGCAGTGGTGATAATGGACATCCCTGCCGTGTTCCTGACCTTAATGGAAAAGCTTTCAGTTTTTCTCCATTGAGAATGATATTTGCGGTGGGTTTTTCATAGATGGCTTTGATAATATTGAGGTATGTGCCCTCTATCCCTACACTTTGAAGAGTTTTGATCAGGAAGGGATGCTGTACTTTGTCAAATGCTTTTTCAGCATCTATTGAGAGTATCATATGGTTCTTGTTCTTTCTTTTATTAATGTGTTCTATCACATTGATTGATTTGCGGATGTTGAACCAACCCTGCAGCCCTGGAATAAATCCCACTTGATCGTGGTGAATAATCCTTTTAATGTACTGTTGAATCCTATTGGCTAGTATTTTGGCGAGAATTTTTGTGTCTCTGTTCATCAAGGATATTGGTCTGTAGTTCTCTTTTTTGGTGGGATCCTTGTCTGGTTTTGGGATCAAGGTGATGCTGGCCTCATAGAATGAGTTTGGAAGTTTTCCTTCCATTTCTATTTTTTGGAACAGTTTCAGGAGAATAGGAATGAGTTCTTCTTTAAATGTTTGGTAGAATTCCCCTGGGAAGCCATCTGGCCCTGGGCTTTTGTTTGTTTGGAGATTTTTGATGACTGTTTCAATCTCCTTACTGGTTATGGGCCTGTTCAGGTTTTCTATTTCTTCCTGGTTCAGTTGTGGTAGTTTATATGTCTCTAGGAATGCATCCATTTCTTCCAGATTGTCCAATTTATTGGCGTAGAGTTGCTCATAGTATGTTCTTATAATTGTCTGTATTTCTTTGGTGTTAGTTGTGATCTCTCCTCTTTCATTCATGATTTTATTGATTTGGGTCCTTTCTCTTTTCTTTTTGATGAGTCTGGCCAGGGGTTTATCAATCTTATTGATTCTTTCAAAGAACCAGCTCCTAGTTTCATTGATTTTTTCTATTGTTTTTTTGGTTTCTATTTCATTGATTTCTGCTCTGATCTTTATGATTTCTCTTCTCCTGCTGGGTTTAGGGTTTCTTTCTTGTTCTTTCTCCAGCTCCTTTACGTGTAGGGTTAGGTTGTGTACTTGAGACCTTTCTTGTTTCTTGAGAAAGGCTTGTACCGCTATATATTTTCCTCTCAGGACTGCCTTTGCTGTGTCCCACAGATTTTGAACTGTTGTGTTTTCATTATCATTTGTTTCCATGAATTTTTTCAATTCTTTAATTTCCTGGTTAGCCCATTCATTCTTTAGAAGGATGCTGTTTAGTCTCCATGTATTTGGGTTCTTTCCAGCTTTCGTCTTGTGATTGAGTTCTAGCATCAGAGCATTGTGGTCTGAAAATATGCAGGGAATAATCCTAATCTTTTGATACCGGTTGAGACCTGATTTGTGACCCAGGATGTGATCTATTCTGGAGAAGGTTCCATGTGCACTAGAGAAGAATGTGTATTCTGTTGCTTTGGGATGAAATGTTCTGAATATATCTGTGATGTCCATCTGGTCCAGTGTGTCATTTAAGGCCTTTATTTCCTTGTTGATCTTTTGCTTGGATGATCTGTCCATTTCAGTGAGGGGAGTGTTAAAGTCCCCTACTATTATTGTATTATTATTGATGTGTTTCTTTGATTTTGTTATTAATTGGTTGATATAGTTGGCTGCTCCCACGTTAGGGGCATAGATATTTAAAATTGTTAGATCTTCTTGTTGGACAGACCCTTTGAGTAGGATATAGTGTCCTTCCTCATCTCTTATTATAGTCTTTGGCTTAAAATCTAATTGATCTGATATAAGGATTGCCACCCCAGCTTTCTTCTGATGCCCATTAGCATGGTAAATTGTTTTCCACCCCCTCACTTTCAATCTGGAGGTGTCTTCGCGTCTAAAATGAGTTTCTTGTAGGCAACATACTGATGGGTTTTGTTTTTTTATCCATTCTGATACCCTGTGTCTTTTGATTGGGGCATTTAGCCCATTAACATTCAGGGTAACTATTGAGAGATATGAATTTAGTGCCATTAGTAGCCTGTAAGGTGACTGTTACTGTATATTGTCTCTGTACCTTTCTGATCTACTACTTTTAGGCTCTCTCTTTGCTTAGAGGACCCCTTTCAATATTTCCTGGAGACCTGGTTTGGTGTTTGCAAATTCTTTAAGTTTTTGTTTGTCCTGGAAGATTTTGATCTCTCCTTCTATTTTCAATGATAGCCTAGCTGGATAGAGTATTCTTGGCTGCATGTTTTTCTCGTTGAGTGCTCTGAATATATCATGCCAGCTCTTCCTGGCCTGCCAGGTCTCTGTGGATAAGTCTGCTGCCAATCTAATATTTTTACCATTGTATGTTACAGACTTCTTTTCTCGGGCTGCTTTCAGGATTTTCTCTTTGTCACTAAGACTTGTCAATTTTACTATTAGGTGACGGGGTGTGGACCTATTCTTGTTGACTTTGAGGGGGGTTCTCTGCATCTCCTGGATTTTGATGCTTGTTCCCTTTGCCATATTAGGGAAATTCTCTCCAATGATTCTCTCCAATAGACCTTCTGCTCCCCTCTCTGTTTCTTCTTCTTCTGGAATCCCAATTATTCTAATGTTGTTTCGTCTTATGGTGTCACTTATCTCTCGAATTCTCCCCTCATGGTCCAGTAGCTGTTTGTCCCTCTTTTGCTTGGCTTCCTTATTCTCTGTCATTTGGTCTTCTATATCACTAATTCTTTCTTCTGCCTCATTTATCCTAGCAGTGAGAGCCTCCATTTTTGATTTCACCTCATTAATAGCTTTTTTGATTTCAACTTGGTTAGATTTTAGTTCTTTAATTTCTCCAGAAAGGGCTTTAATATCTCCAGAGAGGGTTTCTCTAATATCTTCCATGCCTTTTTCGAGCCCGGCTAGAATGTTCAGAATCGTCATTCTGAACTCTTGATCTGACATAGTACCAATGTCTGTGTTGATTAGGTCCCTAGCCTTCGGTACTGTCTCTTGTTCTTTTGTTTGTGGTGATTTTTTCCGCCTTGTCATTTTGTCCAGATAAGAGGATATGAAGGAGCAAATAAACTACTAATAGGGTGGCAAAGACCCCGGAAAAATGCGCTGTAACCAAATCAGAAGAGACCCCAAATTGTGGGGGGGAGAAAGGGGATAAAAAACAGGTTCTGAAAAAAAAAAAGAAAAAAAAAAAAAGAAAGAAAGAAAAAAATTTAAAAAATAAAACAAATAAAAAAATATAAAAAAGAAAGAAAAAATATATATATTTAGATGAACTAGTCAAAAAATGTTAAAAAAGAAAAGGGTAAAAGTTTTAAAAAAATTTTAGCAGAAGAAGAAAAAAGAAAAAAGAAAAAAAATTGAAAAAAGAAAAAAAAATTGAAAAAAGAAAAAAAAATTGAAGTAGCCGCAAGACTAAAGACTCATGGGGAGAAAGCCATGAGTTCCGTGCTTTGCTTTCTCCTCCTCTGGAATTGCTCTGCTGTCTTAGGAATTGAACCTGCTTTCTCCTTGATAGATGAACTTCGTCCTGGCTGGATATTTTGTTGATCTTCTGGGGGAGGGGCCTGTTGTAGTGACTCTCAAGTGTCTTTGCCCGAGGCGGGATTGCACCGCCCTTACCGGCGGCCGGACTAAGTAATCGGCTCGGGTTCGCTTTTGGGAGCTTCTGTTCCCTGAACGCTTTCCGTAGAGTTCCGGAGGACGGGAATGAAAATGGCGGCCTCCCAGTCTCCGGCCCGGAGGAGCCGAGAGCCTGGGGCCCCACTCCTCAGTGCGCCCCCAGAGGACAGCACCCAATCACTCCCGTATCCCCAGCCTCCAACCGCGCTCTGAGCTCACCCAGCCCGCGACCAGTTCAAGGTAACCCCGAGCTGAGAGTTCAGTCCTCTGCTCTGTCTTTGCAGCCGGTTTCTCCGTTCTAATACCTGCAAGCTCTCCGACACTCTGACACCCCCGATCCTTCTGTGACCTTGCGGGGCCTGGGGCCACGCTGGCCCCGCGTGGGCTTCACCCCGGTTTAGCCCCTGGAGCAATGTCCCTCAGTGGAACAGACTTTTAAAAGTCCTGATTTTGTGCTCCGTTCCTCCGCCGCTTGCCGGGAGCCGGCCCCTCCCCCCGCGGTCTATCTTCCCGTCGTTTTAGATTCACTTCTCCGCCAGTCCTACCTTTCAGAAAGTGGTTGATTTTCTGTTTCTAGAGTTGCTGTTCTTCTTCTCTTCGCTCTCCCGTTGGATTTGTAGGTGTTTGCAATGTTTAGATAAGCTATCAAGCTGATCTCCTGTTACCTGATGTAGTCTCAGGCTGCTACTTCTCCGCCATCTTGACTCCCACCTCTCATCAATATTTTTAGTCATCTACTCATTCCTCCCAGTATTTATTATGGGAATAACTGCAAGGAGATGTATTGTAGATTCTACTCTGTATAATGCAATGAACCAAAATCATTAATATATGGCAATATCTTTTCTTCTCTTGGCCATCTGTTTACTCTTAATTTTTACAAAGAACATTAATCTGACACTCTGAACCTAAAATCAGTATTAGCTTATTGTGATTAAGTCCAGTATTTCAAATGCGGGTTTGCTGCTCTAATTCTGTTTTTTTTTCCACCATGAAATATTACCACACTGTCTATATATAATAATTCTCAAGAGCCTATCTTTATGTCTACCTGTCATGATTTTTTAAAAGATTTTTATTTATTTACTTGACAGGGAAAGAGAGAATGGGAGCTCCTGAGCAGGGGGTACAGCAGGCAGAGGGAGAAACAGAAGCCTTGGGAAGCGGGGAGCTCAATATGGGGCTCAATCCTGGGCCCCTGAGATCATGACCTGAGCCTAAGGTAGACCCTTAACTCACTGAGCCACCCAGGTGTCCCTACCTGTCATGATTTTTAAAGCATCAAGAAATGAACCTAGAAAACTGACCTTTGGCACAAATGTAAAGGTCTTTTTTTGAACAGAAGGCAAAGAATATCCCAACATGTGGAATTTAATACATATGTGAAATTTATGAATTTAAGTGAATATAAAGCCTAGATTTGACTAATTTTAAATTCACAAATAAGGTGCCCCTAAGTAAAAGAGTAAAATTAATTGTCATCTGATAAGGTTTTTTTAGTGTTTTTATTTTAATTCCAATAGAGTTAACATACAGTATTATGTTGATTTCAAGTGTAACACTATAGTAATTCAACAAAACCATACATCACTCTGTGCTCATCACAAGTGCACTCCTTAATCTCCACTTCAATGGACACTTGGGCTGCTTCTATAATTCGGATAATGCTGCAATAAACATAGTGCATGTCTGCTTTTGAATTAGTGTTTTTTAATTTTGGGGGTAAATACCAAGAAGTGCAATTGCTAGATCATGAGGTAGTTTTATTTTTAACTTTTTGAGGAACCTCCATTCTATTTTCCACAGTGGCTGCACCAGTCTGCATTCCCACCAACAGTGCATAAGTATTCCTTCTCTCCATATCCTCACCAATAGTTGTTGTTCTTGTGTTGTTGATTTTAGCTATTCTGACAGGTATTAGGTGATAGCTCATTGTAGTTTTAATTTGCATTTCCCTGATCATGAGTGACAATGAACATCGTTTCATGTGTCTCTTGGCCATCTGGATGTCTTCTTTGGAGAAACGTCTGTTCATATCCATTTTTCAACTGGTTTATTTAATTTTGGGGTGTTGAGTTATATCAATTCTTTATATATTTTGGATACTAACCCTTGATTGGGTATGTCATTTGTAAATATCTTCTTCCATTCTGTAGGTTGTCTTTTCATTTTGTGGATTGTTTCCTTTGCTGTATAGATGGTTTTTATTTTGATGTAGTCTCAATGGTTTATTTTGCTTTTGTTTCCTTTGCCTCAGAAAGTGTATTTAGAAAAAAGCTGCTACAGCTGATGTGAAAGACATTACCATCTGGGTTCTCTCCTAGGATTTTTATGGTTTCAGGGCTCATATTTAAGTCTTTCATCCATTTTGAGTTTATTTTTGTGTGTGGTGTGAGAAAGTGGTCCAGATGCTTTATTTAGCAATATGCTGACTGCAATATGCAGTTTTCCCAGCACCATTTAAGAGAGTCTTTTTACCATTGCATATTCTTTCCTGCTTTGTTGAAGATTAATTGACCATATATTTGTGGGTTCATTTCTGAGTTTTCTTTTCTGTTCCATTGATCTATGTGTTTATTTTTGCGCCAGTACCATACTTTTTTGATTATTACAGCTTTGTAATATAACTTGAGGTGAGTTTCGATGTCTCCAGCTTTGCTTTTCTTTTTCTAGGTTGCTTTGGCTACTCGAGGTCTTTTGTGGTTCTATACAATTTTTAGGATGGTTCATTCTAGTTGTGTGAAAATTCTGTTGGTATTTTAATAAGAGTTGCATTAAATGTTAAATGTGTAGATTGCTATAGGTAGTACAGACGTTGTAACAAATTTGTTCTTTCGGGTGCCTGGGTGGCTCAGTGGGTTAAAGCCTCTGCCTTTCGCTCAGGTCATGATCCCAGGGTCCTGGGATCGAGCCCCGCATAGGGCTCTCTGCTTGGCAGAGAGCCTGCTTCCTCCTCTCTCTCTCTCTCTGCCTGCCTCTCTCCCTACTTGTGATCTCTAACTGTCAAATAAATAAATAAAATCTTTAAAAAAAAACCAACAACAAATTTGTTCTTTCAATCCATGAACACGGAATGCCTTTCCATTTCTTTGTGTCATTTCAGTTTCTTACATCCGGGTTTATACTTTTCAGAACACAGGTCTTTCACATCTTTGGTTAGGATTATTCCTAGGCATCTTATCTTACTGTTTGGTATGCAGTTGTGAATAAGATTGTTTCCTTAATTTCTCTTTCTGCTGCTTCATTATTGGTGCATAGAAGAGGAACAGATTTCTGTAGATTAATTTAGTATCCTGTGACTTAACTGAATTTGTTTTACCAAGTCTAGCAATTTTATTGTTTTTAGGGTTTTCTATATATAGTATCTATATATAGTATCATGTCATCCACAAATACTGATTGACTTCTTCCTTACTGACTTGGGTGCCTTTTTTTTCTTTTTGTTTTCTGATTGCTATGGCTAGGAATTCCAGTACTATGTTGAATAAAAGTGGTGAGAATGGACATCCTTGTCTTATTCCTGACCTTAGTGGAAAAGCTCTCAGTTTTCTCCATTGAGGATGATGTTAGCTGTGGGTTTTTTTCACATTTGGCCTTATTATGTTGAGGTATGTTCTCTCTAAAACTGTTTTGTTGAGGGTTTTTACCATGAATAGATGTTGAACTTTGTAAATGCTTTTTCTGTGCCTGTTGAAACGATCATATGGTTTTTATCTTTTCTCTTATTGATGTGATGTATTACATTGATTTGTGAATGTTGAAGCACATAAATCCCTCTTGATCATGGGGAGTGATTTTTCTTAATGTGTTGAATGTGGTTTGCTAGTATTTTATTGAGAATTTTTTAAAAAAAGATTTTATTTATTTATTTGACAGAGAGAGAGATCACAAGTAGGCAAAGAGGCAAGCAGAGACAGAGAGAGAAGCAGGCTCCCCGCTGAGCAGAGAGCCCAATGTGGGGCTTGATCCCAGAACCCTGAGATGATGACCTGAGCCGAAGGCAGAGGCTTAACCCACTGAGCCACCAAGGCACCCCTTATTGAGAATTTTTATGTCTATCTTTATCATATTTGGTTTGTAGTTCTCTTTTTTAGTGGTCCATTAGTCTGGTTTGGTATCAGGGTAATGCTGGCCTCATAGAATGAATTTGGAAGTTTTCCTTCCATTAGCATGGTTTTGGAATAGTTTGAGAAGAATAGATACAACTCTTCTTTGAATGTTTGGTAGAACTCCATTGTGAAACCATCTGGTCCTCAAGTTTTGTTTCTTGGGAACTTTTTGATGACTGAGTCAATTTCTTTGCTGGCTATCAGTCTGCTCAAATTTTCTATTTACTCCTGTTTCAGTTCTGGTGGTTTATATGTTTCTGAGATTTTCTCCATTTCTTCTAGGTTACACTATTTATTAGCATATGGTTTTTCATAAAATTCTCTTATGATTGTATTTCTGTGGTACTGGTTGTTATTTCTCCTCTCTCACTTGTGATTTTATTTATTTGAATCCTTTGTCTGTCTCTCTCTCTTTCTCTTTGATAAGTCTGGCTAAGGGTCTAACAATTTTATTGATTTTTTTCCAAAGAACCAGCTCCTAGTTTCATTGATCTGTCCTATTGTGTTAGTTATTGTTTTCTTGTTCCTAGTTTGTATATAATTTATTCCTGCTCTAATCTTTCTCTTTGCCTTCCTTCTTCTGGTTTAAGGTCTCATTTGTTGTTCCTTTTCTAGCACCCTTAGCTGTATGGTTCATTTGTTTGAGATTTTTCTTGTTCCTGGTGGTAAGCCTGTATTGCTATAAATTTCCCTCTTAGAACTGCTTTTGCTTCATCCAGAGGTTTCAGAGATTATATATATATTTAATTTGTTTCCATGTACTTTAGTTCTTTTATTTCCTGGTTGATGTATTCATTGTTTAGTAGTATGTTATTTAACCTCCATGTATTTGTGGTCTTTCCAGATTTTTTCTTGCTGTTGACTTCTAATTTCATAGTGTTGTGCTCAGAAAAGATGCATGGTTTGATTTTGAGTTTATTGAGTTTGTGGAAGCTGGTTTCTGGGCCAATATGTGATCTAGTCTGGAGGATGTCCCACATGCACTTGAAAAGACAATGTATTCTGCTGTTTTAGGATGGAATTTTCTGAATATATCTGCTAAATCCATCTGGTCTGGTGTGTCATTCAGAGCCATTGTTTCCTTGTTGCTGCTCTGTTTAAATAATCTGTCCAGTGATGTAAGTGAAGGGTAAACATCCCCTGCTATTATAGTATTATTACTGAATACTTCCTTTGTGTTGGGTATTAACTGTTTTATGTATTTGGGTGATCCTAAGTTGGGTGCATAAATATTTACAATTGTTATATTTTCTTATTGGATTGTCCCCTTTATGATTATGTAGTGTCTTTCTTTGTCTCTTGCTCCAGTATATGTTTTAAAGTCTATTTAGTCTGAAGTATTGCTATTCCAAGTTTCTTTTGATATCCATTTGCATGGTAGGTGTTTCTCCATCTTCTCACTTTGAATCTGCAGGTGTCTTTAGGTCTAAGATGGGTCCCTTGTGGGCTGCATACAGATGGGTCTTACTTCTTTATCCATTCTGTCACCCTATGTCTTTTGACTAGTCCATCTACATTCAAAGTAATTACTGATAGATATGTGTGTACTGTCATTTTTATTACTTGGTTCATGGTTATTTCTGAAGATTTTCTCTGATCCTTTCCTGTCTTTCTTTCATGTTTTGCTGATTTTCTTTAGTGATATATTTGGATTTCTCTCTCTTTTTTCTTTGCATATTCATGAGTGGTTTTTGATGCATGGTTACCATTAGGTTTGTACATAACCTCTTCTTCATGTAGCAGTCTATATTGAGTTGATGGTCATTTAATTTGAACCCATTATTTTCTCCTGTTCTCCCCATGTCTTAGGTATGTGTTATTATGCTTATATCCTGTTTTTGAGAACTGCTTGACTGATATTTTACAGAAATGTTCATTGATACTGCTTTTGTGTTTCCTACTTCCAAACTGTTACTTCGGGTCTTCCTTCCCCCTCAAAGAGTCCCTTATAAAATTTCTTGCAAAGCTGGTTCAGTGGTCATGAAGTCCTTTAGGGTTTGTTTGTCTGGGAAACTGTTGACCTCTCCTTCTATTCTGAATGATAGCATTGCTGAATAGAGTATTCTTGCCCGCTGACTTTTCCCATGCAGCGCTTTGAATATATCATGCCATTCCCTTCTGGTTTGCAAAGGACATGTTGAAAAATCTCCTGCTAGCCTTATGGGTTTTCCCATATAAGTTAATGACTTCTTTTGTCTTGCTGCTTATAAGAGCTTTCGTATTGCCGTATTTTGCAAATCTAATTAGAATATGTCTGAGTGTCTGTCTGCTTTTGTTGATTCTGTTGGCAAGTCTCTGTGCCTCCTGGATCTGGATATCAGTTTCCTTCACCAGATTCAGGAAGTTTTCAGCCATTATTTCCTCAAATAAATTTTCTGTCCCCTTTATTCTCTCTTCTTCTTCTGGGACTCTTATGATACAAATGTCATTACATGTGATAGAGTCACTGAGTTCTCCAAGTCTATTCTTGTTTTGCATGATTCTTTTCTTTCTCTTTTGTTCAGCTTGATTACTTTTCATTATGCTGTCTTCCAGGTCACTAATTTGTTCCTGTTCTTCTTCCCTCCTGCTGCTCATTCCATCAAACGTGTTTCTCATTTCATTTATTAAGCCCTTCATCTCTGCTATGTTATTCCTTGTCTCTGTGTTAAGGGTGTCACTCATGTCTTCCACTCTTTTCTCAAGTCCAGTGAGTGAGTGTCCTTGTGACCATTGCTTTAAAGTCTCTATCAGGCAAGTTACTTGTAACTGTTTCACTTGGTTGTAGCCTTGTTCCACTCTTTCACTGGGGATAAATTTCTCCATCTCCTCATTTTTGTCTGCCTCTGTGTCTGTTTCTCTGTGTTAAGAAAATCAGGTATGTCTTCTGCTTTTGAAAGTAGTGATTTTATGTGGCACCTGGGCAGCTCACTCAGTTGAGTGTCTGCCTTCACACAGGTCTCCATCTCAGAGTTCTGGGATAGAGCCCCACTTCAGGCTCCCGGCTTGGTGGGCAGTCTACTTCTCTCTTTTCCTCTACCCCTCCCCCTCCTCATGTTGTGCTCTCTCCCTGTCTCAAATAAATGAACAAATCTAAAAAAAAAAAAAAAAAAAAGGAAAAGGAGTAACTTTATGTAGAAGGGTGCCCTCCAGTGCATTGTCTTCTGTCTACCAGTGACTGGCACTTTGGAAGAGTATCTGACATGTATTGCTTATGTCCCGTTATTGTGTCTGAGTCACTTTTCCTTTTAGTTCAGTCATCTGCACCGACTCTCTGCCTGTTGTGGGCTATGCTTTACTCTCTGTGCTGTTAGTGGGACCCATCCAGATAGCCTTGAGGGGATGTGCCTGCCAGAACTTGGGAGCAGGCCAGTGGTGTTAGCAAATTTGAGCTGGGCTAATAGTCCTTTTATGGATCCCCTGAAGTTCTGTGGGGCAGCCTGGGGTGTGAGAGTGGTCACAGTGTGTGACAATGTTTGGAAGTGGGTGGCTGGGTGTGGTTTCGTGGCTTAGTGGGGTACATGGAGGCTGCTGTGTACCTGGCAACTGGGTGGGTCCTGAGTGTGTGTGACTTTAACAAACGTGCCCTAAGCTCATGGCTAAGGCTAATGGGCTTGGAGTAGGTGAGTCCTCAGGAGAACTCCTAATAAAGTTTATTAAAGTTTTTGGTACAATCTCAGGCATTGGCCAAGAAAATAACACTAGTAACTGGTAAAATGTCCTTTCACTAAGAGGTGTCCAAGTTTGTGCTTCGTATAAGATGAAGGAGGATCTAATCATGTTTTCAACTGATATATCAATGTAAAAAAAATGATATATGTTATATATATTATTGTATATATTTATATTTATAGTGTATATATACATAATATATCATTACATAATATATATCATATTTTTTTTGGCATATTGCTTGAAAAGAGTTTAAAGAAATGTGTCCTCATTGGTATAATAAAGTTCCTTCCTGGCCCACTAGTTATTTAGGGAATCAAAGCTTCTCAAAAATTATATCTTTAAGGCCAAATATGGGCATAGAAGTTATTATGAATGCTTTATCATTCCAGAGATATATAATGTTTATCCACAGACACATAAAGTGATAGAAAAAAGACTTATTTACTGGGGCACCTGGGTGGCTCAGTGAGTTAAAGCTTCTGTCTTCAGCTCAGATCATGATCCCAGGGTTCTGGGATCGAGCCCCGCATCAGGCTTTCTGCTCAGCATGGAGCCTGCTTCCTCCTCTCCCTCTGCCTGCTTCTCTGCCTACTTGTGATCTCTGTCTGTCAAATAAATAAATAAAATCTTTGAAAAAAGACTTATTTATCTCATTAAAAAGTCATTATCTTATAAAATTTTACTTTCATGTGTAAAAAAATTTTTCTAAAAATGTAATATATTTATGATGCTTTCATCAATTATATTGTAAGATAAGTATAAGAGTAACTCAACCTATAAGAACCTAATAATATTTACAACCTTATAGTCACAGGAAATTTTTAAACATTTTGACTTTTATATATGTTTTTCTGCATTACGACAGGATAATCAACCAGGACTAAAAATTACTCTTTAGGATAAAAACTGTAGGGAAAAAAATAGAGTGGAAGTACAAGTTCAAGGGAAAAGTATCGAACCCATGATACTTCCAGTTGTTAGAGAGGAACTTTTTCATGTATTTATAAGAGAACAACGATGGGCATCAAATCTTATCATTTAGATTCATTTGGATCTATTCAAAAGAGGAAAAATCAGTTTTATTTTTTGTATCCGTGTTGCATCTTACTGGATATTCCACCCTTTGTAATTATTTAATTTTACAGTAAAATAATTTTATGTGAACTTAAAAAATAGTAAGAAAGTATATATATTTTTCAAAAATTCTAAGGATGGGTTGTAAGCAAAAAAGTGTAAAGACCACTGCAGAAAATCTGTTTGAGTACAGTATGAAAAGGAACAGAATGGGGCAAGACTGGAGACAAGAAGACTAGCTAGTAGGATATTGCAATAAATGATTTGGGATAATGGTTGCTGCGGCTATGATGGACAGGAGACAATGAATCTGAGATACACTGGGAGGTAGAATGAGTAGGATATGTTGAGAGATTAGATGTGGAGGTACAAGAAGGGTAAAGGATGACACCCAGCTTTCTATTTGGGTAACTAATGTTACTAAGAGAGGGAAACATAGTGAAGGAATAGGTGTGAGGGACAGGTGTGTGATGCCCTGAGTGTGTGTGTGTGTTTGCAAGCATGTGTGTAGTATTGTGTGTGTACATACTTTCATATAAGTGCATGGAATGAAGGTGAGAAGAGATATTTGGGCCAGAGGCTTAAACTTGGTAGGCATAAAAATATGTACATAATAACTGAGTCTACGGGGGTAAATGAGATCTCCCAAGCATGTGTTGGCATGGAAAACAAGAGAAGGCAATGTTTTAAAAGGAAGGATTATTTAGTGGTGTCAAATGTTGCTGCAAAGTCAAGATAAAGAAAGATGGGGAAGACCTTTTTCAGAATGGTTTCAGTAAAGAAATGGAAACAGAAGCCAGCTTGGAGAGGGAGAATAGATGTATGCATACACCTACAGCCACACACACATTCAAGGTGGGGCAATGGCAACTACAAGGTTGACTGGCTGACAGTGGATTTATTTGGTGCTGATAAATAAACTATTGCTAATTCATAGAACTTTTTTGTAGGTAACAGAGAAATGTGTGGCTAATTTGTGAACTGAAAAAAAAAATCACATTTTTTACTCTTTAAATAATCAAGTTTTTCCATGAAAATGCAACTTTATAACAACACTTGTCTCCTCATTTACTATTTAGGCTTGCTTCAGTAGACAGGGATGTCCACTCAATATAAAGCACTGGGCTAAATTGGGCTGGGATAGTGAATCAGACGTGTAGCCGGATCTCAAGGTATTACAGAGGAGTTACCATGTTTTTAAAATACCACACTATGAGGCAGTAAGTGATATGTGTTGCAAATATAATTAGGCTTTAAGAATATAAATACGTGTTGGGACACCTGGGTGGCTCAGTTGGTTAAGCCGCTGCCTTCGGCTCAGGTCATAACCCCGGTGTCCCGGGATCGAGTCCCACATTGAGAATTCTTGCTCAGCAGGGAGCCTGCTTCTCTCTCTCTCTGCCTCTCCCGCTGCTCGTGTGCTCTCTTTCTAAAAAAAATATATATATATGTAAATATTTTTATCTAAAGGCTTTTAATACAATGTACACAGAATACTGCTTTTAAAGCCCTAGTACTTAGATCTGTATTCCTTCAACAGTGTCTCTGCCTTTTCCTGATTATCATTTCTTAAAGAAAACACACAAACAAGCCTAAAAAATTAACAAAATAATGCACAGGGGCCTACCTCCTAGTTTGGATTTCTGTACATCAGACTATCAAAAGAGAATTAACTATTCAATTATTTATTCAGCTTAGCCTGCATTTTAAATGGAAATGACAATGTCCAGAGTAAAAAAATAATTTGACTCTTCACTCAAATGTGATTCTCCTTTCTTCGCTCCTCCTTGCCTATGGTCTTGAA
This sequence comes from Meles meles, assembly GCF_922984935.1. NCBI lineage: Eukaryota > Metazoa > Chordata > Mammalia > Carnivora > Mustelidae > Meles > Meles meles. The sequence continues at coordinate 22,946,170 of NC_060069.1, read as the reverse complement.
ACATAACTCTCTTCTCCTTCTTAAACTCTCATATTAAAAATTGCTTAATTAGGGAAACATATGAAATTTTATTCATTCTTTTTTGAGGACTCATGCAATTAAAAAGTTGAGAATCTGCTTGGATGTTTGAGGAGCACAGATTACACTGAACAATCCACCCTTAAAAATTAAATAGAATGTTATAATCATAAATAGCTCTGCCTTGCAGTCATTTCTGTATTTCTGTCTAACATTCATATTGTCATTTGATTAGTTAATCATCCATTTTCAAAGGTGTGAATGTGTTTTCACACTTCTGCTAAGGCAGTGTTAACTATGAAACTATAGATAGCAATAGAGATTAATTATCTATTGCACAAGTTCCCACACCTTGTGCTTACCAGATAGAGGAAGAGAGTGCATGTCTTAGCACAGGTGTGATTTCAAAAAATGGAAAAAAATACTTGGTCAAATGAGTTCAAAGAGTACTTTCAATTGACATACCTTTAAAATGTTAACCATATTTACACTTTTAATTTTATTTCATAAAACAATTGATCTCCTATGTATCACAAGAATTGTTTCCTGAGTGGATTAGTGCATCTCTTTGGTTATAAATGAATGAGTGAAGTGGAGGCATTTTATAAATGAATCATTTCTCATGAAATTATAAAAGGAACAGGGCTCTATCAGATTTTAACAACAGCTGTAACTTCATTACGACAAAGCCAGATATTTTAGACTCGTCTTCTGAAAGGTTAATTAAATACATCGAGCCTTCTGAACACACTAATAACTCAAAATAATAATAGTACTATTATTATAATTATAATAGCAACAAACTGTCCAGCTGGCTTTTAGTTTTGCTGTTCTCTGACCCTAATGAAGTTTGCTAATTTTGAATCTGGCTCACCATCTCTTTGGAGACTGATTTTTCTATCTCAGTGAGTTGTTAGCTTTGATGTATAGGGTATTGTGACTGAAAAGAGAGACTAAGGGATAGAAGTTCATCTGTAGCTGCATATTGTTTTGAAGTAAAGATATGCTCAAATTTTGATCCATCACGAAAGGTAATAATTCCTCACTCCTAGATCAGTATTAGCTTTGATTTTACATTAACCTGGTGCAATTGATCTTTAATATCTTACAAGTCTTCTTTATGATGTAAACCAAGGACTGAAAATGAACAAAAAATTATTTCTCTTGTTCAGAAAATGTTTCTACCATGTCATAAGCTTTCTGCTTTCTTCTTTTTTCAGAGATGTGGGTGAAGGCATTCTCTGAGGTGTGGTTCTGTATGGACACTAAGACAAGTTTGCAGACCCCCGAGCAACAACCTTGTTCTCTAAGTGCCTCCTACTGTAAATACATAGCCCCAAATTGCTGCTTCTTTCTTGGTCTTTCTTGGATATGACACCAGAAAAGCAAACGTCAAGGGTTTTTGATAGCAAGAAAATGAGATAAAAACCAAATATCATTGGTTTGTTAGACAAAGTAGCACAATATTCTTATATTGCTAAGCAATTTTGTCAGTTCATACTTAGTTACTCTTCTATAATGTCAATTCCAAGCCCCATGCTAATACACTCTCCATTTAATGAATTAGAATGACCATCATTTATCACCAAGGCCCCACTTAGATTGAGGGCACTTTAGTTCTCAGGCTTATTTTTACTTTCCTGGAAGGCCTGAATTAACCAGAAACTTCCTGAGAAAGCTTGGGCCTAGCAGCTTCACTGATGAGTTTGCAATATTGGGCCAACCTTTGCAAGAAAAATAGTTGAAAGGAAGATGGCGAAAAGTGATCAAGACAGAGACTTTTTCTTATAAAAGAGATTCCAGAAAAGTAAACTTTATCTTTATTGGATTGGGCATGCCTCCTGAGGAAAGAGAATGCCATGTTCTCATTGGGTGTTATTTCAACCCTATTGCTTGCCCATCTGTGGACCTGGGAGAGAAAAAACACAAACACATGGAAAGAGAGGGGGTCTTGGGATCTGGGAAATTAAGATGTATTTCCCAGGAAACTTCAGATCTTAAGGTTTAAGATTTTCAATGTTTTGGCCAGCTTCAAAAATAAGAGCATGTTTCCTTAAGAGCACCACACACATTTTAAAATGTGCTCCTTGGAACCATACATCGGATGGCCTCATTGTCTATAGGTGCTCTAATTGGGGGCAAAACATACAATAATGTAAATTTCCTCTTAAATTTAGAGCTGGTTCTTAAACAGAATGATTCTCTGTGGCATGAAGCAAATGACCTCTTCTATTCTTTGGAGTAGTCTAAGCCAGAGAAGGCCCTGTAGATGACATAAATCTTTTCTTTATCTCTGTCTTTGATGACATTCTTCTGAATAATTTTGACACATACCAGAGCCTTCTAGAGGGTTGAACCATGTGCAGGCACTCCAGTTCAGCCCAGGAAGCTCTCTTGGAGTCTCCAAACAACCCTGTTGCCATAGCTGAAAACCTCTGAGTGGCCTCAGTCAATGTCACATAGAGCAGAAAAGTCACTCTACTGAGCCTTACCCAAATTCCTGACCCACAAAATAATGAAGTTTAATTAAACTGCTATTGTTTGAAGCCATTACATTTTGGTGCAGTTTCTTGTGCAGCAAATGGAAAGAAGGTGTTATACGACAAAAATCTTAAAATGTGATATGGGCTTTGGGACTTGGTGGATGCTGGTATGGCCTCAAAAGTATTGTAAATGTAATCTCAAAGAGCCTCATGAGGCCATTGCTCAGGGCTCCTATGACACTGCGAAAAGGTTATCTGAAAATGAGGAAGAAATGATGCTTGCTATGCAGTGGCACAGTTTGCCATAAGTGTTGCCTCTGGAGATTTGGAAATTCAAAAGGGTAAATCTTAAGGTACTCATGGGCTTGGCTGTGGAGATCTCCAGGAGGAGTGCAGAAAGTGCCAATTGGCTTCTTCTACTGATTATGATAACTAAAGAAAGAGAGAGGAAATGAAGAAGAGACTATTATGCTTTTTTGAGTCAAATTTAGAAGAATTATAATATATCCAGGACTTGTTGGGCTTGAAAATAAAACTGTTTTCTATACACAGTGTCTCCCGGCAAAAGATTTTCAAAGTAATATATAGCAAGATCAAATACAGAGTCATCAGTAGAGCATAGCCTCAGGGTAAATATCTCACATATGTAGCTATAAGACCCTTTAGGAGGATTTCAGGAAGGTTTAGTATAGGCTTTTAGAGGTCCTCTCAGTTAAATGATAAAGCTTTCAAGAATTTTGAGGGTATTTTTCTATATCAGCCTTACACATGGCCCAGGTATAAAAGGACTTGTCTCAGAAAGAAATTGGAGTGTGACTTTGTTTACTGGAGTTTATTATGAGTTGATATGAGAAACCCACAAAGTTGCTAAAGAAATCAAAACAGCTTGGAATGAAATAAACAGAGATAGTACAAAATTAACTTCTGTGAGTGAGAAGCAGGCTAAGAGAGCTACATTGGTGTAAACAAAGACTTTTTTTTATGGATGAGAAATGATGATTTGAAGGGAGGGATCAAGAGCCCAAACATCAAAGCCAAGAACCAATCATAATCCCCTTACAAGGGAGCAGAATTGGGCCCCAGTCAAGGGATTAAAGTGGTGCCATGAGTCTGAGTGGATTGCTACGGGCCTATGAATACTAGGTACTTTCTGTTCCTTCCCTTTTTTGGATGGAATTGTCTATTTTGGCCCGTTTCACCGTTATAGGTTGTTTCACCGTTATAGGTTGAGAAGCCTTTTTCTTTAATTCACGAATACTATGATCAATGGGAACTGTACTTGACCACCAGTGGTGAACCATAACACTTTTTTTTTTTAAAAGATTTTATTTATTTATTTGACAGAGAGAGATCACACGTAGATAGAGAGGCAGGCAGAGAGAGAGAGAGAGGGAAGCAGGCTCCCTGCTGAGCAGAGAGCCCGATGCGGGACTAGATCCCAGGACCCTGAGATCATGACCTGAGCCGAAGGCAGTGGCTTAACCCACTGAGCCACCCAGGCGCCCGAACCATAACACTTTTAAAGAATGATCGCCTTAGCTTCATTCATTGTGATCTCAAAATGGGAACAACGCAAATGTCATTCAGCAATAAAAAGAGATCAGACACTAAAGACTACATATTGTATGTTTCCGTTTATATTAAGTAGTTCAAGGACATGCAAATTAAGCTACAATGGTAAAGGTTACAGGAGTGACTATCTAACTCCAGGGGAAGTGGAATCGACTGGAAACAGGCTTAAGAAAATCTTCTGAGGTGATGGAATATTTTTTATCTTGGTGTGGGAGATGGTACATGGATGCATACATATGTAAAAATTAATTGTGCTATGCACTTAAGCTTTGTGTGTTTTTATGGTGTCACTGATATCACAGTTAAAAATAAATCAGCAGTCATTGTATTGGAAATTCCAGGTGTGGCTGTCCTCCCTATTGTTTAGGTAGATACACACGTGCACTGAGAGAATTCTCTTTTACTCTTCCTGGAGTCAGTCATTAGTGGGTCTAATAGTGATTTCACACATGCATAATAGTGAATCACACAATAGTGATTCACACATGCACTGAGGGAATTCTCTTTTACTCCTCCTTGGGTCAGTCATTAGTGGGTCTAATAGTGATTTCCTCTCTTCCTTTCCTCCATATATTAGCTAAGAAGGAACTTCATTTTTGTATCAGTGAATCCTCATAATAATCATATGATTTAATCAGTGCTTTGTATTCCTTGTTTTTTTGTTAGAATATTCTTTCATTTCTCACCATTCTCTTTGGAGATTCTTACATTAATTTTGCTCTTGATATTTCACTTTTGACTTCTCCTGATTTTGGAATCAAACACTTTTCATCATTGATTTTATTTTATAATCTGTTAATGCCAGCATTTTCCAAATCAAGCTTCAAATCACAGTCTAACAATTCATAAGCAATTAGAGCCATATTTATTTATGGCACTGATTGGCATTATGCAAATTAACTCCATTTATAGAACAGTGGCTTTTATAACCAGAAAAGGTAATATTACTTTATATGTTAAATATATTTTGTTTTCAGATGGGTAATCTGCAGTTTTGTTTCTTCTCTCTCTCTTTCTCTTTTTTTTTTTTTGTCCTTTGCTTGAGATAAATTCACTGCATATTGCATGTTCCAAATTTAAACCTGACACCTAGATAGAAAGCTGACAAACAGGAAACGACTAAAAGGAAGAGGTTCTTCCTACCACATTTGATACCATCAAAACAGACGTTTTTTGTAAAATCTTTTTCTTTTGTTTTTCTTTTGGGCATAAGGGAGTGGAACAGTAATGGTTGTCAGTTTATACATTTATCCCTTCAATGCCTATGTTAATCAAAAAGTGATTGAACAATCAATACAGTATCTTTGGGTACATGCCTTATAATTTGGTTTGGATCAGATTATTCAGCTTTTATACCCTTCGCTGGGAAAGTTACAAACCAATGAAACGTAATGTGTCCTTCTTAGGGCATTGTCCCCAACTCTTACAGAAGAATAATTGCATATGCTTATTTCCTATCTACATAATGAAGAAAGCCAGTCCATGCACATGTAAACCATGGAGACTATTGTCTGTTGACTGAACACATGAACTTCAAGTCAATCCCTTAGACATAAATGCTTCCATCTTTTAAACAAAAGTGAGACCTGGAAATAATCTGTGGTGTAGGTGTGAAATTCTGGATGTTTTATAACTAGCCATGTTGACCATCCCTGAATTTACTATTTTAATTGGAATTTTAATTAAAAAAATAGTACATGGTCATTATAAAAATTAAAACAGTACCGAAGCTTATTAAGATAAGTAAATCTCCCCCCTGCCTGCTCTGCCTCTCCCTTTAACTCCCTTCCCACACAAAGTCACCTTCATTAACAGTTGGTAGGGATCTTTCTGTTTTGTGCATTTGCCACTTAAATGCAATATGTATCTAGAGACTAGTCATTCTCTCTCTTTTTATCCAAATGAAGTTATGCTACATGTAATGATCTAAAATTTTGTCTACTTAAAAATATACCTCATCTTGTTACTAATAGTAATCGACCCATTTCAAAAATTTTTTTAAGATTTTATTTATTTATTTGACAGACAGAGATCACAAGTAGGCAGAGAGGCAGGCAGAGAGAGAGAGAGGAGGAAGAAGGCTCCCTGCTGAGCAGAGAGCCCGACGCAGGGCTTGATCCCAGGACCCCGAGACTATGACCCGAGTTGAAGGCAGAGGCTTCAACCGATTGAGACACCCAAATAAAATTTTTTTGGCTAATTTTGCCAATTATTTTTACTTTTTTACATTATGAATAATATATTGTATTCATAGAGATTAAAAGATTGCAGATGAGGCTAAAGTCCCTTTAATCCTTGCTTTGATTTCTGCCCCTACTCTCAATACTTCTCTTATCACCACTGTTGACAGCTTTATAAATGTCCTGCCAGACGTTATTCTTTGCATTTATATATCATTATTTACAAAATCATTAACAATTTATAGTAGCCTTTCTGTCTTTTTGTTTAACTTAAAGAGGTTTTCTTTTTCTTTCTTCTTTTTTCATCTAATTTCTTTTCAGTGTAACAGAATTCATTGTTTATGCACCACACCCAGTGCTCCATGCAATATGTGCCCTCCATAATACCCACCACCAGGCTCCCCCAACCTCGCACCCCCCGCCCCTTCAAGACCCTCAGGCTGTTTTTCAGAGTCCATAGTCTTCCACGGTTCATCTCCCCCTCCAATTTCCCTCAACTCCCTTCTCTCCATCTCCCCACGTCCTCTGTGTTATTTCTTGTGCTCCACAAGTAAGTGAAACCATATGATAATTGACTCTCTCTGCTTGACTTATTTCACTCAGCATAATCTCTTCCAGTCCCGTCCATGTTGCTCCAAAAGTTGAGTATTCATCCTTTCTGATGGAGGCATAATACTCCATTGTGTATATGGACCACATCTTCCTTATCCATTTGTCCGTTGAAGGGCATCTTGGTTCTTTCCACAGTTTGGCTGCTATGAACATTGGGGTATAGATGGCCCTTCTTTTCACTACATCTGTATCTTCGGGGTAAATACCCAGTAGTGCAATTGCAGGGTCATAGGGAAGCTCTATTTTTAATTTCTTAAGGAATCTCCACACTGTTCTCCAAAGTGGCTGCACCATCTTGCATTCCCACCAACAATGTAAGAGAGTTTCCCTTTCTCCACATCCTCTCCAACACACGTTGTTTCCTGTCTTGCTAATTTTGGCCATTCTAAATGGTATAAGGTGGTATCTCAATGTGGTTTTAACTTGAATCTCCCTGATGGCTAGTGATGAACATTTTTTCATGTGTCTGATAGCCATTTGTATGTCTTCATTGGAGAAGTGTCTGTTCATGTCTTCTGCCCATTTTTTGACATGATTATCTGTTTTGTGTGTGTTGAATTTGAGAAGTTCTTATAGATCCTGGATATAAGTCTTTTGTCTGTTGAAATGGATGTATTCCTGGAAAACTATAAACTTCCAAAATTGAACCAGAAAAAATTGACAACCTGAATAGACCAATATCTAGTAATGAGATTGAAGCAGTGATCAAAAACCTCCCAAAAAACAAGAGCCCAGGACCTGATGGATTCCCTGGGGAATTCTACCAAACTTTCAAAAAAGAAATAACACCTATTCTCCTGAAGCTGTTTCAAAAAATTGAAGCAGAAGGAAAACTTCCAGACTCTTTTTATGAAGCCAGCATTACCCTGATCCCCAAACCAGGCAAAGACCCCACCAAAAAGGAGAATTTCAGACCAATATCACTGATGAATATGGATGCTAAGATCCTCAACAAGATCCTAGCAAATAGGATCCAACAGCACATTAAAAAGATTATCCACCATGACCAGGTGGGATTCATCCGTGGATTGCAAAGATGGTTCAATGTTCACAAATCAACTAATGTGATAGAACAAATCAATAAGAGAAGAGAGAAGAACCACATGGTCCTCTCAATTGATGCAGAAAAAGCATTTGACAAAATCCAGCATCTGTTCCTGATTAAAACGCTTCAAGGTATAGGGATAGAGGGAACATTCCCAAACTTCATAAAATCTATCTATGAAAAACCCATAGCAAATATCATCCTCAATGGGAAAAAGCTCACAGCCTTCCCGTTGAGATCAGGAACACGACAAGGATGCCCACTCTCACCACTCTTGTTCAATATAGTATTAGAAGTCCTAGCAACAGCAATCAGAAAACAAAGAGAAATAAAAGATATCCAAATTGGCAAGGAAGAAGTCAAACTCTCTCTCTTCGCAGATGACATGATACTTTATATGGAAAACCCAAAGACTCCACCCCCATACTACTAGAACTCATACAGTAATTCAGTAATGTGGCAAGATACAAAGTTAATGTACAGAAATCAGTTGATTATACACTAACAATGAAAACACAGAAAGGGAACTTAGAGAATCGATTCCATTTACTATAGCACCAAGAACCATAAGATACGTGGGAATAAACCTAACCAAAGAGGTAAAGGATCTGTACTCGAGGAATTACAGAACACTCATCAAAGAAATCGAAGAAGACACAAAAAGATGGAAGACCATTCCATGCTCTTGGATTGGAAGAATAAACATTGTTAAAATGTCTATACTGCCTAGAGCAATCTATACTTTTAATGCCATTCTGATCAAAATTCCACAGGTATTTTTCAAAGAGCTGGAGCAAGTAATCCTAAAATTTGTCTGGAATCAGAAGAGACCCTGAATTGCTAAGGAAATGTTGAAAAAGAAAAACAAAACTGGTGGCATCACGTTGCCTGATTTCAAGCTTTACTACAAAGCTGTGATCACCAAGACAGCATGGTACTGGCATAAAAACAGACACATAGACCAGTGGAACAGAGTAGAGAGCCCGGATATGGACCCTCAACTCTATGGTCAAATAATCTTCGACAAAGCACGAAAAAATATACCGTGGAAAAAAGACAGTCTCGTCAATAAATGGTGCTGGGAATATTGGACAGCTATATGTAGAAGAATGAAATTTGACCATTCTCTTACACTGTACACAAAGATAAACTTGAAATGGATAAAAGACCTCAACGTGAGACAGGAATCCATCAGAATCCTAGAGGAGAACATAGGCAGTAACTTTTTCGATGTAAGCCACAGCAACTTCTTTCAAGATATGTCTCCAAAGGCAAAGGAAACAAAAGCAAAAATGAACTTTTGGGACTTCATCAAGATCAAAAGCTTCTGCACAGCAAAGGAAACAGTCAACAAAACAAAGAGGCAACCCACGGAATGGGAGAAGATATTTGCAAATGACAGTACAGACAAAAGGCTGATATCCAGGATCTATAAAGATGTTTTCATTGTATATAATGTTCCACTATGTTCTCCTGCACTCAACAATTTGTTCTGGAGACCATTCCATGTTAGTACACATAAATCTATCCTATTCTTTTTTTTAATTTTATTTTTTTAATTAACATATAGTGTATTATTAGCCTCAGGGGTACAGGTCAGCGAAACACCAGGTTTACACACTTCACAGCACTCACCATAGCACATACCCTCCCCAATGTCCATAATCCAACCACCCTCTCCCTACCCCCTTCTCCTCAGCAACTCTCACTTTGTTTATCCTATTCTTTTAACTAAGACCATAGTACATATACTATATATATATATATATATATATACACTATATATACTATATATACTATGTACATGTACTATAGTATATCTTGTTTAGCCCCTCCACTATTTAAGGTCACTTAGGTTGTTTCTGGGTTTTTTCATGCTTATGAATAACGCTACATAATCTTTGTAACTTTAAATGTGGTTGCTTACGTAATTGTGCAAAACATGTCAATTTATGAACATATTAAAGATGATACCTTCCTGCCAATATTTGCAGGTCATGGTTAGTAACCTGAGCATTTTATTTAACTGATAATAAAAAAATATGATAAAATGTGTGACTTTGTCAATAATTCTGACAATATCAAAGTGTTTCACTTTGTATAGAATAAGGGAGGTTAATGAGAAGTGAAATTAATAGGTCACAGTAGGTATGTAATTTTTTGTTTCAATAAATACCACTGAATTGGCCTGCAAACTATACCAAATTCAATTCTACCAGAAATTCTCATTTCTTCACATTATTGCTAATAATATTGTCCAGTTTTTAGTTTTTTTTAAGGAGGCTCCATGTTGGGCATAGAGCCCAATGTGGAGCTAAAACTCACCACCCTGAGGGCATGACCTGAGCTGAGATCAAGAGTTGGATGCTTAACTGACTGAGCCAACCAAGCACCCCAACACTGTCCAGTTTAAAAATTTTTTTAATCAATCCAATCAGTGAAGAGTGCTATATAATTGATTATAATTTACGAGCCTTCAAACTATACCACCGGCTTTCCCAGGTGTCCAGCTTACAGATGGCAGATGGCGAAACTTCTTAGCCTTTAAAATTGGATGAGCCAATATCTTATAATAAATGTCTTCATATATACATAATATGTTTATTTATATGCATAAATATGATATCTGCAAGATAAGATAGTCATAATATTTATCTTATGACTAGTATATTAATCAAGGTTCTCCAGAGAAACAGAACCAATAGGATATATGTATATACATATGCACATATATATGTATGTGTATATATCTTATATGTGTATGTATACAAATATACATTTATATGTACTTATGTATATTATCTTATACATGTTACGTATGCATATATACCATATATATATGTATATATCTTATATATATAAAAATACATTCTAGTAGTCCTGTTTCTCTGGAGAACCTTGACTAATACACTAGCCATAACCTATACAGTTTTGTAGACAGACAACATTTTTAAATGTACTGATATAATTAACATATTTTTGTATGAACTATTACATACCAAGATTGTGCTAAGTGTTGCAAGGTTTATATAGGGGAGCAAGGCACAATGTAGTGGTAATTTATCTCTCTACCATAATTGGGGGCAGTTGTGTATTTAAGAGAGAACAGGGTTACAGAGGGTCTTCAAGAAGCTCTCATAGCATTTAAGATATGTCTTGATTTTACAAATTAAAGTGACCACAAATTATTTGAACCTGTTCCTATTGAATCTGGACAGACCTATGACTGCTTTCACAAGTAGACTATGTCACCAGTGACACCATGGCATTTTTGGGTCTAGACTTTCAGAGGACTGGCAGTTGTAGCTTTGATTTCTGAGAACCCTGAGTCACCATGTGGCAGTCTGACTACCTTCCTGGAGTGAAAGAGAGGGGCCAAAGTGAGCCTAGTCCTCTATCTCTTCCTGTCAAGGCACCAGTCTGGAAAATAAAGATGCCTTGGATTCTCCAGATGAGCTTAGGTCTTGGCTGGATACTATCTGGCAACCCTACTGGATCCCATGTGTCTGAATTCCTGACCCAGAAAATTATGAAATATAGTAGTTTACGTTTTAAGCCACTGAGTTTAGCAGTGATTTTTTTTTTTTCAAAAAAAAAAAGTCACTGTTCAAATTTTATTTGGTATTTTAGTTGGTATGACACTTAGTTGGTTGCATGGTCTTTTTACATTATATGGCAATGTACACTATATTCTGACATACATGGTACATGAAGTAAGATCCTTTGGAACAGTTATGCACAATACATGCAATAATGAATTTATATGTTGGAGCCCAGGATGTGACTGACTGGAAAAGATGAACTAGGCATGTTGGGTGTTGGGTGAAGGAACCAGAAGTCATAGAACACACAGGAAATACGCATCTGGTTGGAAGAGCACCTGCAGCATACGTAATATTGGCAGTGGTGCCTCTGAGTTGAACCCATTTAGGACTACAAAGGCAGGTATCATCCAGCATTAGAGTATAGCTGCAGGGTTTGCTGAACCATTCCTATTTAGAACTTTAGGAAACTGATGTTTTTTCTCTGAGTAACAGATCAGATAATAAGGACAATGTACACAACCTCCAACTAAAACCCCGTCGTAGTCTAGACAGTGAAGTGATACATTAGAAAACTTTAAAACTTCAGCTCCTTTTGGATCCCCCAGAGTGTATCTGCACTCTTCTTCAAACAGGCCTCCTCCTCAGGAGTCAGAGTCACCTTCACAACATCTGAAATTCCATTCTGTCCCAAGATGCAAGGAACACTAAGGAAGACCTCATCTTTTATTCCATAGAGACTCTTAATCATGGTGGAAATTGGATGCACCCGCCTAAGATTCTTCATTATACTTTCTGCCAAATCTGCCACAGACAGTATGGCCCAGGAAGTGTAGCCTTTCAGTTTGATTACCTCATAGGCACTGTCAACCACCTGTTTGTGAACCTCTTTCCACTGTTCCTTATCTGCATCAGTGCCTAAGTCAGGGTGCAGATTCTTCAGAGAGACACCAGCAATGTTTACTCCACTCCATACAGGCACACTAGAGTCTCCATGCTCCCCGAGGATCCAATCGTGACAGCTTCACGGGTGAACTCCCAGCCTTTCTCCCATTAGGTACCAGAACCGGGTTGAATCCAGATTGCAACCACTTCCAATGACACAGTTTTTGGGAAAGCCACTTATCTTCCAAGCCACATAGGTCAAGATATCCACTGGATTGGAAACAACAAGCAACTTGCAGTTTGAGCTGTATTTGACGACATTGGGAATGATGAACTTAAAGATGTTCATGTTACGCTGGACCAAATTAAGACGGCTCTCTCCCTCTTGCTGACGTGCCCCAGCTGTGATAATAACCAGCTTGGAGTTTGCAGTCACATTATAGTCTTTGCCAGAGACAATTTTTGGTGTTCTAAGGAAAAGGCTTCCATGCTGGAGATCCATCATCTCTCCCTTCAGTTTGTCTTCCATGACATCAACAAGAGCAAGTTCATCTGCCAAGTCCTTCATTAAGATACTGATGGCACAAGCCATGCCAACAGCACCAACCCCAACAACTGTAATCTTATTTTGGGGGGACATGTTCTTCCTTAAGAAGATTCTGAATCAGCTGATCTTTGAGAGTTGCCATTTTGGACTTAGAACCAAAAGGAATCGGGAGTGCACGTCGGGAGGGCGGGCGTCAGCAGCGCGTGAGACTGGATCTGGACTTGGCGGCAGCGGCTCCGACACCTTAACAGTGATTTTTAAAGCAGCAGTAGATAACTGGAATAAAGACTGATTTAAGAGCATTATCTAAAAGGAAAGAAAATGCTGCCGTTGCAGTAGATTAATCCTCAAGATGACAGAGCTTACAATATGAATCCCTTGCAGTGCAAATCTTTCGCTTAACTTACAGTAACAGAGCACCATTCTTTCATACATATTTTTGTGTTGTATGCATGTACTTCTTACAGAGATAACACAAACCAACAGAATCATTTAGGAATAAATTCTGACCCTGAAACAATTAGGTGCTTTTAGGTGGCTTCAATCTTAATGCAGTGTGTGATAATTATGACTTAACTCAGCCTGGGACTTGAATCCTCAATATCAAAATAAGATAGGAGGTCAGCTGGTACAATTCCCTTACTTTATATTAAAACAAAACAAAACAAAACAAAACCCTGTGTCTGAGAGAGATTGAGCATTTTGGCTAAGTTCTCATGAATGATTGTGGCAAAATCCGGAATAGACCTTTGGTCTCCTAACCCTTCTTCTAGAACCCTTTATTACATTGCATTGCAAACCATGAACACATGTGTGCGTGTATGCACAGACACCTAGGCACAAAAATATAATTTGGTTTTAAAATTTCAGAACTCAATTACTGTAATACTATGCAACAATCTGATTTCGAAGGCCAAGCAGTCATTTGACTACCAGTGTATACAGTGGTATACTTGTAAATGTTTAACAATTGGCTCTTTGAAAAAAATGAAGGAAGTCCTGATTTGTAGCATTTGCTGACTTCTGTAGTATAGCTAATCCCCACTGTGGCCAAATTCAAGCTATATAACATGAACTTGGGAGTTGGAAGAGATGTGTCAACTCAGGTTGCTGAACCAGTATGAGCCAGCTCCAGCACATCAATGATTATACCACTTTAAGAAAAGCCAATGTAAAAACAGACATATTTGAAGTGATTATTCACAACAGATTATTTACAAAGTGAGTCACCTCACTTTCTTGAAGAGCTGGAACTTTTATTTTTATTTTATTTTATTTTTTTAAAGATTTTATTTATTTATTTGACAGAGAGAGATCACAAGTAGGCAGAGAGGCAAGCAGAGAGAGTGAGAGGGAAGCAGGCTCCCTGCCGAGCAGAGAGCCCGATGCGGAACTCGATCCCAGGACCCTGAGATCATGACCTGAGCCGAAGGCAGTGGCCTAAACCACTGAGCCACCCAGGCGCCCCAGAGCTGGAACTTTTAAATGCATTAAAATATTACTTGCAAAGCAACATTTCGATTTATATTGCAATGAAACATTGCTCAAAGCAATATGTATACATAGTCCCTGTGGACAATACAGCAATGCTCACCAAATCCTCTCCGTGCTCCTTACATTTCTCGGACCTTGTAGACAGCTTGGACCCAGGTGATAAGTTTAGGTCAATGACTTATGAGTGGAAGTGATATCACTGACTTCTGGAGAAAGGTAGCTAAGGACTGTGAGTTCTTCATGCCTTGTCCTGACACGATAGCCTTGGAAGCCACAGGCTGAAATGATGACATCACAAGAGGAAGGGAACCTGAATTCTTGAGTCAACAAATGGAAGGCAGCTCTGCTGACCCTCTTCAGACTTTGCAAAAACAAGAAGTTATTTTATCTGTGTCTGAAATCACTGAGATTTGGGGGGTTGTTACTACACGACAGCAAGGATTATCTTGACTAATAGGTTTATAAGGCAATTTCATATATTTGAACTGATGGAAACAAGGAAAAGCTATGACTTAGAAAGAGAAGAATGAAGATAAGACAGAAAGTAGGAGAGAGTTTCCAACTTCTCATTAACCAGTGAAGTTGTTTCTGACGATAAACTTCTGATGCCGTTTAATACAGGAATAATGCTCCATATGCTATTAGGCTGCCTTTTAAAGATAGCGTTTTCATTTGGAGGTCTAACCAGTTAAAATTATAACAACAATATTTGCATGTCCCTTTTAGAGCTATAAATCATTTTTGTATCCTATATTAATTATTTCTTTCATTTCTTTCTTTGTTCATTAAACAATTATTTATTGGATGCTTGTGATATTACAGTGTGAGGTGCTGGGAATATAACGATGAAAAAAGCATAGACTCTACCCTCATGGAATTTCTAGTTCTGGGAGTTACACAGTTATTAATCAAATTATTTAAGAGTGTTAAGTGTTTCAAAGGAAAAGTATGGGATGCTGTGAAAATGTAATAGAGGCATTTTTTTAAAAAATGAGTTTGTGGTCAAAGTGGAAGGGAAATGATATGCTCTTCCCTGAGGAAGTGATATTTGAATCAAAATCTGAAGGATCAATAAGAATTAAAATGAAGAGGAGTTAAAATGAAAAATAGGAGTTAAAATATGAAGGATCAACAGGAGTTAAAATTTCCTCTTACTGCTGTAATACTTTACCGCAAACAGTGGCTTAAATATACATAATTTATTATCTTACAATTATGGAGTTCAGAATGGGTCAGTAGGGATTCATTCTTTCTGGAGGCTCTAGGGAAGAATCTGTTTAAGGAACAGATCACCTTTTCTAGATTCTAGAAGACCGCCACATGCCTTGGCTCATAGCCCTTTTCCAGTAATGTCAGCACTCTGAGTTCTGTTTCTGTGGTCACATCTCCTTTCCTCTGATTCTAAACATCCTGCCTCATTCATATCTCCTTCTTTCTGATTCCAACTTCTTCCCTCCCATGTGATTACATTGATCTACCTGGATAATCCAAGATAATCTTCCTGTCTTAAGATCTTTAACTTAATCACATTTGCAAAGCGCCCTTTTAATATAAAATCAATACAGGTTTTGGACATGGACATGTCCATTAGGACATGGACATCTTTGAGGGCCATCATTTTGTCTACCACAGTGTACAAGATAATGGAAACAGCATTTACTAAAGTGCTGAACTAGAGGGACATGTGTCATTGGAGAAACAATGAAACTACTATGACTGGACTGTCACATTAAGGGGAGGACAAGAATGTTACATTGGTCTGGAGAGACAGGCCGGGGAGGGGGGTTCCCGCAAACCCTGTTGTCTTAGTCAGCCCAGGCTATCCTATAGAAAATACCACTGACTAGGTGCCTTAAATCACAAATATTTATTTCTCACAATTCTGGAGGCTGGGGAATCCAAGATCAAGGTGCTGGCCAATTTGGTCCCTAGTGAGAATAGTCTTCCTGGCTTGCAGACAATCATCTTCCTGTTGTGTTCTCACATGGCTATCTGGTCTCTACTCATAGGAGAACTAACCCCATCATGACAGTTCTGCCCTCATGATCTCACCTAATCCTAAATAACTCCCAGTACCATAACATTGGGGATTAGGGCTTGAACATTTGAATTTTGGGAAGACAAAATTCAGTGCATAGAACCTGTAGACTATTTCAAATTTTGGATCTATAATTACCCTAGGAGCACTTGGAAGCATCTTTATTTACCAAGAAAATACCTATTAAGAAAAGATCACCTAAAGGAATTTTCACATTGTTTCTAGATCTAAGGTGCTATGCAATTCAAAATATACCAATAAAAATTTGTAGCAATTCAACCTTGTAAAATGGAGACAATAATGGTACCTGCTACACATGTTGATGTGAAAACTCATGTAAAACACTTATAATAATGTCTGGAACATATAAACACTACATAAATATTAGCTACTATTACTTATCTGTGCAAAATGAAATCTTCTGGTATTAAGGGAAGGAATAACATTATAGTTGCCTAACTCTGTGGGATTTTAAATGAAAGATGAGTGAGATGGGGTGAGTAGGAGATGAGAAAGCGGCACAACAATTCAGACTAAAAATGAAATGGCAGGTTAGGGAGTGTAAAAAGAGAAAAGCAAATAAAGTGGCTATCTAATTGTATTCCCTGGTGAATCCAGTTGAAAAGGACAAGACAGATTGAGTGCATAATAGAATAAATGAAGCACAGTTTGAGAATCTCTGGGAATTCTGAAATGTCTTAGGCTTCCCTTGATAGAATGAAAATCATGGCGAGCAGAATTCTGGACCTGTGGTGTATTATCAAAGGAGCCACTTATTCAAGAAAAACACTTAGTGCCGCCATGCTGATGTGACAAAGAATGACACTCAGGCAAAGATATGAGGCCATTTTAGTCAAGTCAGTTATATTCTGGGTTGAGTCTGCTAAGATAAAGACATTGTTTGAAGTTATTCTGGAATGACAACTTTTCTATGCAACCTGTAAGAAGTATTGTACTACTAACAAGTAAGTAGGGCTTAGTCAGAATTATTTGAATTTACACTGTCTTGGATTGGGTTTCCCTAGAGCAGACACTGATACAAGGACTTGAGTGTAATAGCTTATTTGGGATGTGATCCCAGGAGGCAGTAGCGCTGTAAGAGGGTGGACAGGTGAAACAGGGAAAAGAAAGCAGTAGTGGGTGAGCTAATGAGCAGATTAATGCTGAGGACAACTGAGGTCCAATTCCCCTGGATACCCGGAGGAGATGCCATAGCAGCCTCCGTAAAACTGCCCTCTTACCAAGGGTGAAGACTCTGGGGTATCATACTCCAACTTCTATCTGTCATTAGCTGAAGATTGGTTGGGGGAAGAAGGGTCAACATCTGTGGACCACATCTACTCTTCCACTTCCAGTCAGAGAAATGGTGTGCTCTAGGTCAAAACTGTTGGCAAGCACAGGACAGAAAGGGTTGAGAGGATATCAACCCTGCCTTGCGAATCTCAAATTTAACTATGGAATATATTGAATATGGAATATATTGAAATGTACATGTAATGATTCAAATGTTGTGATAAATTCTCTCTTGCTTACCCAATGATACCACTCTAACCTTTTTCTCTCTTCTGCATCATCAAAATTTCCCTGTGAACTGGATTTACCTCTGCATTATTATATTAGTATGCTCTGCCTTTTCCCTCACTGTGTCTGCTTCTCCGGCTAGCTGATTTCTGATCTCTCTCTCTTTCCCTTTACAGCAAGCTCATTGAGAATATCATTTTTTACTCAATGTTTATAATTATTTTTCTTCCATTATCTCTGGAATCAATTAGAAATATATATTTTCCCCAGTCTCTACACAAATAGATAATGACAAAGTCATCAATAACTTCCATGACAATAAACTCAACGATCAATTCTCAGTCCTTACTTTATTTGATTTATCAACAGTATTTGACAGAGTTGTATACTCCCTCCTTTTATGATAAACTCCCCCCCCCCATTGAACATCACATTCTCTTAGTTTTCTTCCCATCTAACTGATGTTGCTTATAGGTTTTTTTTGCTGAACATCTGCTAGTTCCTTCTCATCCTCTGACTTTCAAATATTGAAGTCCCCCACCCAAATACCAGTCCATGGACCTCTTCTCTTTTCCATCTACACTTTGGTGATATCAACTGGTCTAATGACTTCAAATACCATCTTTATGCTCATGATTCCCAAATTTATAGCTTCAGTCCAGACTTCTTTTCATAACTCTATTCCATTCTAGTGGTTCTTACCTTAGGACAATTTTGCCTCCCACTCCCATTCTGAGGGATATATAGCAATGACTAAAAAGGTTTTGGTTCTCACAACAGGGGGAATGGATACTACTTGCATCTAGTGCATAGAGACCAGAGATGCTACTGAACATCTAACAATTCATCAGACAGCTCCCCACAGCAAAGAATTATCTAGTTCCAAATGTCAATAGTGCTGAGGTGGAGAAACCCTGCTCCATCCTCATATAAACAACTGCACATTTAACATATCCATATGGGTGTCTAATGGACATCTCAAATTTAACATCTCTAGAAGTTGGTTCTGACCAATATTCCCCAAACCTGCCCTCTCTGCATCATTTCTTAATTTAATTAATGGCACCTCTACCCTTATAGTTGGATAAGCCAACAGTGTTGGAATAATCCCTGACAAACACCCCTTATCCCTGACAACCAGTCCATCAGCAAACTGCTCCTCAATCTTGAAATCTCCTCACCTTAACACTATTATCCAGGTTCAAACTAGTAACCTCTGTTGAGATACTATTTTACCAATCTGCTGGAATTATTGTCTTCATTTCCAAAATGTTCTCCTATTCCTGAATCTCCTATAGTCAGTCTACAACCAAGAAACCAATGATGCACTTAAAATACATGTCATGTCACACCTCTGCTCAAAACTATCCAAAGACTTCCTGTATCACATAGAATAAAAGTCAGTGTCCTTTCAATGACCTCAATGTCTTACTTGATTCATCTCCCTTTTACCCATTAGTCTTGTCTTTACTTAGCCACAACAGCCTTGCTCCTTTGCTCTTCTGTGAGCATAACAAATGTGCTCCCATCTCCAGGCTGCTGCACTTGCTTCCCCCCACCCCACATTATTCATGGCTCCTCCTTTGCCTCCTTGCAGCTCTATACAGATGTCTCCATCTCAGGGAGGCCTTTGCCGACAACCAATTTACAATTGTACACTCTTTTTCATTCCAACACACCCTACCTTCCTTTGTTATGTGGTTTTTTATTTTCCTTTACTGTACTGATCAGTTTCCAGCGTGTTGTATATTTTACTTATTTTTCTGATTCACTCTCTGTCTCCTTCTTGTATAATGTCAGTTTCATGAGGTCAGGAAGTTTGTTTTATCCACTGATGTATCTACAGTGCCTAGAATAGTGTCTAAGATGAAGTAAATTTTCAATAAATATTTACTGAATAAGTGAATTATGAACAAAGAAAATACAGCTTTCTTTGTTTCTATGACTGATGTAATTTTACTTTTTTGCCCCTATTCTTAATCATGGTAGGCAAAATAAAGACTAATGAATATGCTAAGCTAGTCTTATTAGTAAAACATGGAATAACAAGAAGTCTTATACACTGCTTCTAAGAGCATAGTTAGGCAAAACACTTTGGGAAGAACTAGGCATTATTTGATAAAAGGCAAAGATCAACATATTCTATGATACAGCAATTCTACTCCTAGGTATATATTCTAGAATTTCTCAACTCTCAACCCTGTGTTAAGCAAATTTGTTCATAATGAACCCTGAAGATAATCTAAATATGTAAGACAGGAGAGTAAACAACTAACTTCAGGTATAATAAAATGTGAGTGATTTACAGCTATATACAGCAACTTAAATGGATCTAAAAATGATATTGAGAAACAACAGCAAATTGTCGAGGAATTCTATTAAATATAAATACACGTGTATATGTATGTATATACATATATATGAAGCTCAGAGACATGTAAACCTAAACAATACAATGTTAGACATACACATATTGTTGGTAACTAATAACACAGTCAGGAGAGTGACAAACACAAAATACCAAATACTGATTACCTTACTTGAGGAGGCAAGAAAATAGGCTTTTAAAATTTATTTATTTATTTAAATTATTCTTATCAACATATAATGTATTTTTTGCCCCAGGGGTACAGGTCTATGAATCATCAGGTTTACACATTTCACAGCACTCACCATAGCACATACCCTCCCCAATGTCCATAACCCAACCACCTGAAAATAGGCTTTTAGATGCAAACTCAAGGAGTTAGTATCAAAGGTTCTGGTAATACTCAAGTGTTTTAAACTGGGTGGTAGGTATGCAGATGTTCATGGTACTGCAATTTTATACTATACAGATATTGTATGAGTCACATGAAAATATTCTGCATGTATTGTATTGTTATTAATCGCTACAGAATTAAAAATAAAAGAGTCTTGTGCATATGACTAGTGTATATGATATCCTTCTAACCCAGAGAAAAGTCAAGTGGAACAAGTTCTTAAACAACTAAAATGGTGGACTCCAATATTACTACATACTTCATGCTATAAATTATTATCGCTTTTGTAGCCATCATGTGATATGAAAATGAATACAGGAAAGGTTATTAAAAACTGGAAGGAAGTGGTAAAATTTTTTTAGTTTATGAATAGGTAGTTTATGAATCACGTTTTTGGGGGGGAAATAGCACTCTATTAGTTATCTATTACTGTGTAAGAAGTTACCAAAATTTTAGTAACTTAGAACAATATACACTTACTACATTAGAGTTTCTGGATGGTTCAGGAAATCTGGGCATACCGTCATCAGACCCTCTGCTTAGGATCCCATGGAGCTACAATCAAGGTGCTGATGGGTTTGTGATTTTTTTTTTTTAAATTATAGATGTAGAGAGAGAGGAGAAGCAGAGGGAGAAAGAGAATCTGAACAGGATCTCTGTCCAGCACAGAGCCTGATGTGGGGCTCGATCTCACAACTCTGAGTTCATGACCTGAGCTGAAATAAAGAGTTGGACACTTCACCTACTCAGTCACCCAAATGCCCCTGGGTTGTGATTTTATTTGGGGAATCAATGAGGGGGAGGGAATTACTTTCAAGCACACTCAGATAGTTTGCAGAATTCATTTCCTTATAGCTATAGGGCTGAGGTCCAGCTTCTTGCTGGCTGTAGCTCCTTATCATGTGGATGCTTCTCCCACAAGGATACTTACCCCATCGAGCCAACAAAGAGCGTATCTAGAATGTATCTGTTAACTAGAGTCTACATATCATAATGTAATCATGGGTGTGACATCCCATCACTTTGGCTACATTCTATTAGTTAGAAGCAAATTTCAGGTCAAGAACACTCTCAAGTGGAGGAGACTACACAAAGGCCTGGATATCAGGAGGTGGAGCTCATGGAGGACTAGCTCAGAGTCTGTCCACCATAGGACATTAGTGAGAGTTTAATGAGGGGCCTATTTACAAAGAGTGGTCTGGGCAAAATTAAGAGAAACCAATGAGAGATATTGAAGAACCACAGGCCTAGCAAAAGCAGTAGAGTTTATTACTCAAGGGGAGGGGAAGGGGCTGGAAAGTGCATCCTGTAAGTGTAGGAGGCTGGTTGCCCAATGGCATGTGTAGCTCTGACAAGGGAACACTGCCACTGTCAACTTGCAGCCTAGAAAGGAGAGCGTTATGGATACGGTTTGCCAGCAGTTTTCAAAGTGTGGCATCGAGACTCCTTTGTGTCCCCAACAACTTTTATAACTATTTTAGTTTTTAATAACTATTTAAAAAAGTATTTTCATAATAATACTGAGGTATTTGCCTTGTTTATTCTAATTTCCTCAAGTGTATGCGGTGGAATTTTTCAGGGATTTCATGACATGATACTGCAATAGATTGAATGCAGAAGCAGAAATCCACCTGTTTCAAATTAAGCCAGATATTAAGGAGATTTTCAAAAATATAAAACAATGCCAGTTTTATCATTTACTATTACTTTTTTTGGGGACATATAGTTATTTTCATAAAAACATGTTATTTTTATATGAATGTACAATGGAATATTATTTTTTAAATAAATTTATAAATTAATCTAAAAATGTATTGTTTTAATATCTAATGTGGTAACCTCAATGGATATAATTTGTTTTAGATTCTAACATCAACAGACAGAATTTTTCTCTTTATCAATATATATATCAATATCAATTTCTATTATATATCTATATCTGTGGTAATAGATACAATTTTTTTGTTTTAATTTTTATATGATAAAACCAATAGATATCATTTTTGTCTTAATTTCCAGTGTCAATAGATACAATTTTTATCTTTTCAGAGTATAAATGAGTCCTGAGACCAAAATGTGTGAGACCTGCTGCAATAATCTCATCCTTCTTTCACTTGCTGCCTTCCTGTTACTGGTTCTCATTGGCTGAACTGAGTGGGAGCCAGAGGAGAAGAAGTCATCAGCTGATATCTGGGGAAGATGGTGGAGACAGAAGAACTTGAGCTCACCTAATTCTATGTTTACAACTAGATATCATCTACATCCAAGTCAATAAACTGGAGAGGGATCCAAAGACAGGCAGAACAAACTCCACAACTAAATACAGAGAAAAGCTGCATCTGACAGTTTAGGAAGGTCAGAAAGGTGGAGGGAGGCTGCCCACTGGAGGGAGGGAGCTACATGCATGGAGAGGGTAGAGAAATGGGTCCTTGTGCCAGGAAGCTCACATGGGAAGACTAATCCCCTTAGTGTTTGGTTTTAAAACCCAGAAGGGTTGAAATTCCATGAGTTTGTAAAACCAGTGGCACTTGGAACTAGAACTTTGGAGTTCAGCTGAGTCAACACTGGTGAGCCTAGAAGGCAAGTGATAGCTAGTTTGTCCTTAAAGAGTGCAGCCTGTGGAGAGGCAACATAAAAATGGCAGTTTGTATAACATCAGGGGCAAGCAGGAGACAAATCTGTTCATACTGATTTCAGAGATTATTAGGGAACTCCTTTGAAAACAAGGGAACAGGCAGATGCCATTTGCCACCCCAACTCCCTAGCATAAACACAGAGACACCTGCAGGAAGTGGGGCTGCACAATACTTGCTAATAATAGGGCAGTGGTCCATGTCTACAAGTTATCCTGACAACTCATCTACTCCAAGCCTGCTAGCCCCTGCCCTGGGTGTAAGGCAAATTTTAAAAGCCTCAAGAGAACCAATCAGAGTGTACTGTTTCCACCACATGCTGTGTACATCCACTGCACCACACCAAGCTGTGTGACCATGGCCACCCTTGTGTGCAGATACCAGCTGCCATAGCACTTCACATAAGAATATAGGCCCAACACCAATTTGGTAACATCTCTGCCCTGTTCCCACCTTCACCAGTGGGCATGCCCCCACCCTCCAGAGCTGCCTGAGGGATCCCACTAACACCACAAAGAGCAAACACAATTCATAACAGGCAGAACGTAAGTGCAGATGACTGCACTGAAAGGAAAAGTGACTCAGACACAACAACAAGGCATAAGCAATTCTCCTAAAGTACCAGGGTCTGGTGAACAGAAGACAGTGCACTGGAGGGCACGCCAGGATCTCTTTTGCATAAACTCCCTACTTGCAAGAGCAGAAGACACAACTGACTTTCTTGACACACAGAAACAGACACAGAGAGGCAGACAAAAATGAGGAGATGGAGAAATTTATCCCCAATGAAAGAGTGGAACAAGGCTACAACCAGAGATCTAAGTGAAACAAATACAAAAAATGAGGAGATGGAGAAATTTATCCCCAGTGAAAGAGTGGAACAAGGCTACAACCAGAGATCTAAGTGAAACAAATACAAGTAACTTGCCTGATAGAGACTTTAAAGCAATGGTCACAAGGACACTCACTCACTGGACTTGAGAAAAGAGTGGAAGACATGAGTGACACCCTTAACACAGAGACAAGGAATAACATAGCAGAGATGAAGGGCTTAATAAATGAAATGAGAAACACGTTTGACGGAATGAGCAGCAGGAGGGAAGAAGAACAGGAACAAATTAGTGACCTGGAAGACAGCATAATGAAAAGTAATCAAGCTGAACAAAAGAGAAAGAAAAGAATCATGCAAAACAAGAATAGACTTGGAGAACTCAGTGACTCTATCACATGTAATGACATTTATATCATAGAAGTCCCAGAAGAAGAAGAGAGAATAAAGGGGACAGAAAATTTATTTGAGGAAATAATGGCTGAAAACTTACTGAATCTGGTGAAGGAAACTGATATCCAGATCCAGGAGGCACAGAGACTTGCCAACAGAATCAACAAAAGCAGACAGACACTCAGACATATTCTAATTAGATTTGCAAAATACGGCGATACAGAAAACCTCTTATAAGCAGCAAGACAAAAGAAGTCATTAACTTATATGGGAAAACCCATAAGGCTAGCAGGAGATTTTTCAACATGTCCTTTGCAAACCAGAAGGGAATGGCATGATATATTCAAAGCGCTGCATGGGAAAAGTCAGCGGGCAAGAATACTCTATCCAGCAATGCTATCATTCAGAATAGAAGGAGAGGTCAACAGTTTCCCAGACAAACAAACCCTAAAGGACTTCGTGACCACTGAACCAGCTTTGCAAGAAATTTTATAAGGGACTCTTTGAGGGGGAAGGAAGACCCAAAGTAACAGTTTGGAAGTAGGAAACACAAAAGCAATATCAATGAACATTTCTGTAAAATATCAGTCAAGCAGTTCTCAAAAACAGGATATAAGCATAATAACACATACCTAAGACATGGGGAGAACAGGAGAAAATGATGAGTTCAAATTAAATGACCATCAACTCAATATAGACTGCTACATGCAGAAGAGGTTATGTACAAACCTAATGGTAACCGTGCATCAAAAACCACTCATGAATATGCAAAGAAAAAAGAGAGAGAAATCCAAATATATTACTAAAG
The DNA here is from genome assembly GCF_922984935.1 of Meles meles. Classification (NCBI taxonomy): domain Eukaryota; kingdom Metazoa; phylum Chordata; class Mammalia; order Carnivora; family Mustelidae; genus Meles; species Meles meles. The sequence continues at coordinate 22,920,808 of NC_060069.1, read as the reverse complement.
AAAATCAGCAAAACATGAAAGAAAGAAAAGGAAGGATCAGAGAAAATCTTCAGAAATAACCATGAACCAAGTAATAAAAATGACAGTACACACATATCTATCAGTAATTACTTTGAATGTAGATGGACTAGTCAAAAGGCATAGGGTGACAGAATGGATAAAGAAACAAGACCCATCTGTATGCTGCCCACAAGGGATCCATCTTAGACCTAAAGACACCTGCAGATTCAAAGTGAGAAGATGGAGAAACACCTATCGTGCAAATGGATATCAAAAGAAACTTGGAATAGCAATACTTCAGACTAAATAGACTTTTGGAGAGGAGAAGGAAGTTGAGGGAAATTGGAAGGGGAGGTGAACCATGAGAAACTATGGACTCTGAAAAACAACCTGAGGGTTTTGAAGGGTCAGGGGTGGGAGGTTGGGGGAGCCAGGTGGTGGGTATTATGGAGGGCACATATTGCATGGAGCACTGGGTGTGGTGCAAAAACAATGAATTCTGTTATGCTGAAAAGAAATTAAAAAAAAAAACCAACATATACTGTAGCAAGAGACAAAGAAAGACACTATATAACCATAAAGGGGACAATCCAATAAGAAAATATAACAATTGTAAATATTTATGCACCCAATTTAGGATCACCCAAATACATAAAAAAGTTAATACCCAACACAAAGGAAGTAATCAGTAATAATAATCAGTAATAATACTATATAGGAGGGGATATTTACCCTCCACTTATATCAATGAACAGCTCATTTAAACAGAACAGCAACAAGGAAACAATGGCTCTGAAGGACACACGAGACAAGATGGATTTAGCAGATATATTCAGAAAATTCCATCCTAAAACAGCAGAATACATTGTCTTTTCAAGTGCATGTGGGACATCCTCCAGACTAGATTACATATTAGCCCAGAAACCAGCTTCCACAAACTCAATAAACTCAAAATCAAACCACGCATCTCTTCTGAGCACAACGCTATAAACTAAAATCAACCACAAGAAAAAAATCTGGAAAGACTATGAATATATAGTGGTTAAATAACATGCTACTAAACAATGAATGGGTCAACCAGGAAACAAAAGAAGAAATAAAAAAAAAGACATGGAAACAAATGAAAATGAAAACACAATGATCCAAAACCTTTGGGATACAGTAAAAGTGGTTCTAAGAGGGAAATTTATAGCAATACAGGTCTACCTCAAGAATCAGAAAAATCTCAAACAACCAAATCATACACCTATAGGAGCTAGAAGAAGAACAACAAACAAAGCCTAAAACCAGGAGAAGGAATGAAACAATAATGATTAGAATAGAAATAAGTGATATACAAAGTTAAAGAATAGAACATATCAGTGAAACTAAGGGCTGACTCTTAAAAAAAAATCAATAAAACTGATAAACCTCTAGCCAGATTTAACAAGAAAAAAAGCAGAGAAAGGACTCAAATAAATAAATTGCAAAGGAGAGAGAAGAAATAACAACAAATAACACAGAATACAATCATAAAAGAATATTATTAAAAACTTTATGCCAACAAATTGGGCAACCTAGATTAATGGAGAAATTTCTAGAAATATATAAACTACCCAACCTGAAATAGGAGTAAATAGAAAATTTGAACAGACCAATAACAAGCAAAGATTTGAGTCAGTAATAAAAAACTCCCAACAAACAAAAGCCCAGGACCAGATGGCCTCACAGATTAATTCTACCAAACATTTAAAGAAGAATTAATACCAATTCTGCTTAAACTATTCTAAAAAAATAGAAAAGGAAGGAAAACTTCCAACTTGATTCTATGAGCCAGCATTACCCTGATACCAGAACCAGATAAAGAAACCAATAAATAAATGAGGTCTTTCTGCCTTTGGGTCCTGTCCCCCTGCTTTAATAAACCACCATTTTGCACACACACACAAAAAAACCACTAAATAAATAAATAAATAAATAAATAAACAATAAAGAAAGGCTGATATCCCTGATGAACATAGGTGTAAACATTGTCAATAAAATACTAACAAACCACATTCAACAGTACATTAAAAATCATTCGCCATGAATAAGTGGGATTTATTTCTGCACTGCAAGGGTAGTTCAATATTCACAAATCAATGTGATACATCAATAAGAGAAAAGATAATAACTGCATGATGATTTCAATAAAAAGCATTTGACAACGTCCAATATCCATTCATAATAAAAAACACTCAACAAAATAGGTTTAGAGAGAACATACCTCAACATAATAAAGGCCATCTATGAAAAGCCCACACTTAACATCATCCTCAAGAGAAAAAATAAAAAAAAACAAAGCTGACAGCTTTCCCCCTAAGTTCAGTAACAAGACAAGAATGTCTATTTTCATCACAAATTTTTTTTTGAGAGACAGAGAGAGAATGTGAGAATGTACATGTGTGAAAGCATGAATCGGGGAGGAGGGGCAGAGGGAAATGGAAAGAGAGAATCCTGAGCAGGCTCCTCACCCAGTGTGGAGCCTGGTGTGGGGCTTGATCTCACAACTCTGAGATCATGACCTGAACTGAAATCAAAAGTCGGACGCTTAACTGACTGAACCATCCAGATGCTCCTGCTGTCACCACTTTTAACTCAACATGGTACTGGAAGTCCTTACTACAGTAATTAAACAAGAAAAGGTAATAAAAGGCATGCAAATTGGCAAAGAAAAAGTAAAACTTTCACTATTTGCAGATGACATGATACTATATACAGAAAAGTCAGAAGACTCCACCAAAACACTGCTAGAAATGAAAGAGAAATTAGGAAACAATCACATTTACAATTGCACACCAAATAATAAGTTCCCTAGGAATATACCTAACCAAAGTGGTGAAAGAACAATATTCTGAAAATAAGAAACACTGATGAAAGAAATTGAAGATGAAACAAAGAAGTGGAAAGACATTCCATACTCATGATTTGGAAGAACAAGTATTGTTAAAATGTGTATGATTCCCAAAGCAGTCTACACATTTAAAGCAATCCCTATAAAAATATCAAATGATTTTCACAGAACTAGAAGAAAGAATTCTAAAATGTGTATGGAATCACAATAGACCTGGAATAGCCAAAGCAGTCTTGAAAAAGAAAGCAAAGCTGGAGGAAACACAATTCCAGACTTCAAGTTACATCAAAACAGTATGGTATTGGCACAAAAATAGACACATAGATCAATGGAATAGAATAGATAGTCCAGAAATAAACTCACAACTATGTGGCCAAATTAGTCTTCCATAAAGCAGAAAAGGATATCCAATGGCAAAAAGATAGTCTCTTCAACAAATGGTGTTAGGAAAACTGGACAGCAACATGCAAAAGAATGAAATTAGAATGCTTTCTTACACCATGCCTCAAAATAATTTCAAAATGGATTAAAGGCCCATAAATGTGAGACCTGACATCATAAAAATCCTAGAAGAGAACACAAGCGGCAATTTCTTTGACATTAAGCTTAGCGAATTCTTTCTAGATATGTCTCCTGAGGCAAGGGAAACAAAAGCAAAAACAAACTACTGGGACTACTTTAAAGTAAAAAGCTTCTGCACAGTGATGGAAACAACCAACAAAACTTAAAGGCAACCTACTGAATGGGAGAAGATATGTGTAAACGACGTATCTGATAAAGGGCTAGTATCCCAAATATTTAAAGAACTGATACAACTCAACATCCAAAATCAAATAATCTAATTAAAAAATGGGCAGAAGACATTTCTCCAAAGAAGACATTCAGATGGCCAACAGGCATATGAAAAATGCTCATCATCACTGATCATCAGGGAAATGCAAATCAAAACTACAATGAGATATCACCTCACTCCTGTCAGAATAGCACAAAAAAGCACAGAAAAGCACAAAAACCAATAGGTATTGGTGAGGATGTGGAGAAAAAGGAACACTCATGCATTGTTGTTGGAAATGCAGACTGGTGCAGCCACTGTGGAAACATTATGGAGGTTCCTCAAAAAGTCAAAAATAGAACTACCTTATGATCTAGCAATTATACTACTGGGTATTTATGCAAAGAATTCAAGAATACTAATACAATGGGATACATTCATCCCTCTGTTTATAGCAGCATTACTTATAATACCCAAGATATGGAAACAGCCCAGGTGTCCATGGATTGATGAATGGATAAAGAAGAGGTGATCTATATATGTAATGGAATGTTATTCAGTCATAAAAAAGAATGAAATCTTGTCATTTGCAATGACATCAATGGAACTGGAGAGTATAATGTTAAACAAAATAAGTCAGAGAAATACAAATACCATTTGATTTCACTCATACATGGAATTTAAGAAACAAAGCAGGAGAAGAAAAAAAAAAGAGAAGAGATGGAGGGAGACAAACCAAGAAACAGACTTTTAATGTAGAGAACAAACTGATGGTTACCGGAGGGGAGGGCGGAAGGGATGGGTGAAATAGGTGATGGGGATTAAAGAGTGCACTTGTGATGAGCCCCAAGTGTTGTATGGAAGTGTGGAATCACTATATTGTACACTTGAAATTAATATAACACTGTATGCTAACTAACTGAATTTAAAAAAAAAAAACTTTAAAAAAAGGAGCCATCAACCTGGTTTATGTATCCAAAAAAAGTAGCTTTCTAACACAGAGCAGGGCAGATCATGTTAAAGAATAGATGTTGAAAGGCAAACAGAGAATATCTAACAGATGATCATTTGTTGTTTTGGGTTTAATCCACTCTTTTCAGAATTCCTAAGGAAATATACTACTAAATAATTTTACCATTCATTTTCTCCTCTCTTTGGAATTACATAGTAAGAGTGATCAAATGACTTGTCAAACCTTGCTTTTGGTAGTTCAGTCTTGTCATTAAAGTATAATTAAAGATTAATAGATTAATGGTTTAAAGATTCATAGTTTGCATGGAGAAAGTTGGTAATTTTCAGAGTTCAGAAAAGCAAAAGGTAAATCTATGTTTTCATATAGTAGTACGTAAGAGTAACCAAGTTTCCAGTTAGCAGCACTCCAGTGAATAGTCATGAATCAGAACCACTTGGCATACCTGACACATCCTTCTCCATTTATTGGTGAGGCCCATAAGCGCCCCAGAAAAAGGTCTCTATGGAACTCCACATCCTGAGACTCTCTCTGGACGCCACGTCCTATCTGCTTGAACCTTAACTGCCCTGTTGCTCAGCCATGATTTTTCTTTGGACTTTCTGGATCTTGAATAACTCCATCCCTTATCTCTCTCTCTACGTGCTTCATACAATAGGCTCTGGGTCAACTCTGCTATGTTCCAGTACTCATTCCTGAGTCTCAGAACTTAGGTCCCGGAAATGATGCCTTATTCCAAGCCCCACAGTCCATCTGCCTGGCATGAGTTCTTAGATGATAGGGAATAGAGTCTGATCACCACTTCATGGATAAAAGGTCACTTAAGACTCTTTGACTTTTGTTATGCTAAGTCCATGATCTCCCAAAAAACTCCAGATGGGTTTTATAAGTCCCTTGTGGTTGGGAAAGGTGACACAAGGATTTTGATCACCAACAACTAACTGACCAACTGATACACATTTCCATCTCTTCAGACATAGTTAATTTACTCAATTTCTAGGGCCTGATTAATTTGAAGAAAAATGTTAAAGCTAAATTTCTGAATCTATACCACTTACCAGAATTTGTCCTTTAGATTCCAGTGCTCTTTAGGCATTAACCTGCCAACTGTCTGACCTCTCCAATTAAGATTTCCACATTTATGGGAGCTTATCTTAGTTTGTAACTTGCTGTCATCAAGTTTCTTTCCTTTTCTCTAACTTGTTGACTTTGATGATGTGATGTTCTGTTCTTTGTAGCTTAGAAGACAGAGATGTTCAGGTAGCATAAATGATTGCTATGTCATCAATGGAAGAGGATGTACTATAGGTTGAAATGGCAGGATAAATCCAGATTCTGCCATTTATGATGCAGTGCTGGAATTCTGCCTCCATACATAGACACTGACTGAAAGTTTGTAGGAAAAAACTTAAAGTGGAGATGGTGGAGGGATTGGCTTTCTGTGAGGAAGTGATGAAGTCTCAGGTGGTAGAAAATAGTGCCCTTAGGTTCTACTACATGCACCTTTCCGACGCCAACTGGGATCAAAGAACGGGGCTCAAAGTTTTCAACACAGTTCTCGGTCAGCGAGAATTTGCTTACTTTGACCGAGCATGGACTAAAGAATGCTTTCCTTGTTATTTGAAAGCTTCTGTGTCTATTGGCCTCTCAGATTTTCCCATTGTCTTTATACTCTCTCCTGATCATTCTTTAAATCTTGTATCTTCAATTCTTTGAATTTTAGTATCTGAATCTGGCCTTGTTCTGACTGCTTGTGTCCAAAATTCTTGGTTCTCACATCTTACCAAAGCTCTTCCGTTTTTTGACTTGATTTAGACTTTGATACTAATAATTCTAATAACAACTGGCTCTGTTATAAGGCAACATAGGAAATACAGTTTCCACAGACTTAGAGGGACAAATCCAACTTCTAGCCCAGTATCCTAGCATCTAATGTGTAATAGGGATTCCACAAATATTAGCTGAATGAATAAATAAATGAACCGAGTAGTGTTTTTGCTTCCATAAAATGCACAAAGCCACACATTTTTAGCAATAATCATATATTTTTAAACATAACTGCCAGCCATATTACCTTGAAAGGAGAGCATAAATGTGTCTATATGGATATTTGCAGTATGTTTGAAAATAAAACAGAGCACACACAAAGCAGAACAACAATAGATAACACTGCCATCTGTAAGTTGGTGCACAAATAAAAGGTGTTATCAGACTTAATGTACAAATGGTAAACATTCAGTAAAACATTTTAAGTAAATCTCAGGGACTCATAAATAATAAAGCATAATCTACACTTAAATTGTTTAAGTAATGTTGCATTTTACATTTAAAAGATGTTGGGTTCGATCTATAGCTTGACACTCAGGAGAGGGTATTTTGCCATATTCAAGATTCACAGTTTTTATGTCATAAGTTCCAAGAAGAGAAACAAGTATAGCTCTAATTTTTGGTCCTATTTTTCTTTTGGTGACAGAATAATTTCTCTTTCCTTTTCCATGATTTCCTGAAATTTGGCTACAGCAAATGCATTATCTGAGTGACTATCATTCTTTCTGTATCCATGAAAATACCACAGCATTTTTTTTTTCCTTTCTGAGCATTAACTTGTCAACACAGATTTCCAGGTAGCTTTTTGGTTGATCTCACCTAATATTCTTCACTTAGGTCATTCCTTGTGCGAAGAAAAAAATCATTTGCCAAGAAGCGGTCTTCATCTCATGCCATATTTATGATAAAAGTGATTTTTCTCTTTCAGTGGGTCATTACCAAATATTGCCCAGTTCACAAGACTTCCAAAGAGGCCTATGAAGAATTTTCTTTCTTTGGGCGTAGTTTAGTCACTGATATTGTCTTGAGTCCAAAGTCATTCTTGGCTCCTTTGAGGCCTGGAGTGGAAATAGCCACATACAGTAGCAGAGCAGCAGAGTTCTATCTGTGCCTGCACATGAGCCCACCCTCCTTCCTCTTTCTCCAAAGTGTACTCCTAGGCTCTAACTTGACAGTGATTTCCTTGGACACAAGCTTCCCAAGGGCTATGACCATATCAGTCCTGTTCACCATGAAATTCTCAGCGCCTAAAAGTGTCTGGAATAGAATATGCATTCAATGGAAGATAGGAGGGAAGGAAGGTAGGAAGGCAGAAGGAGGAAGAAGGGAGGAAGGAGAAGAGGGAGGGAGAAAGGAAGGAGACAGCTCGGATGATTGTCCACTCTTGGTGCCGTACTTGTCTGGTTTGTATATTCTAGCTTTGCTTGCCATTATTGCTTGGTGAACGTGGTTCCATACCCCTTTCCCTGCCCCTGGATTCTGAATGCTGATGTGTTTTTGACTCCTTTTGGCGCCTGATTTCTGCTTCAGTGGCCATATGCAGTCTTTTGACATTCTAAGGACTATGTTTTGTTTTTCCTATAGTCAAGGAAATTTATTAATAAGATGCTTTCTGCCTGGTGTAACAAAAACCCTGACTTAACTGCTTCAAACAAAAGGAATTATTTCACATAACAAGAACTCCAAGGGCAGAATAGCTCCAGATTTAATATAATTGGGGCTCTGACTCTACTTCTTGGGAAATCTCATGGCTCTATCCTCTCTGTGTTGTTTCTGTCTTCCTACTATTTCCCCTCATTGTTGTAAGAGGACCTCACCAGTTCTAGCATCTCACCTAGACATGACAAAATTTAGGAGCTCAAAATAAAGTGGCTTTTCCTCTGTCTTCAAAACCCCCCAGCTGACTTTGTAGCATGTCTCAGTGGTCACAACTGAACCAACTGCCCGTGCTAGAGGAAGAGGAACACCATGATTGATCTAAACTAGTCAGGACCCCTTTCTTGGGGTGATGTGAGTCAGCCTTCCTTGAAGCCCATAATGTTGGGGAGGAGGGTAGGAATTTCAGGAAAACTGAAGTCATGTTAACAAGGAAGAAGGCAATAGCTATTGGGAAGATAATCATCTTAGTTTGGGTTATCCCAGAAGCAGGTCCTAAAACAATGTATAAGTAGGTTGTTTAGGAGATGAAACCAGGAAACATAAGGGAAGTAGGAAAGTGAGAGAAAGAAGGAAGTGAGCTAATAAAGGCTATATTATAAATCAAGTTGCAAGAATGGGCAACTGAAGATACTCTAGCTGGGGAATCCCGGGAGGCAGTGTAGACACTTCTTAGAGTTATCCCAACCAAGTTATCCCATTCGTCTGCAAACTGCCATCTGCCATTGACTGAGGATTCCTCCCCGTGGTACTAACCCCCCAGGACTCCCAGCCTGCTACCCAGTTCTCTTCTGGCACAGAGCCATGGGTACTTTTGGTAAGATAAAGCCTACAGGATATGGCTGGATATGACAGCCATATTTGATAAGACAAATCCTACAGGATATGACAGAATCCGCCACAGCAAACAGCAGGCTTTGCTACTACCATGAACTATTTAAATTTATAATTTCCCCTTCAGATTTTTAGAACAACAATGCCATCCCCAGACTAATTTAAAATAAATGTAATCTTCATCATACCATGTGCCTTTTAAACACAAACAGTTTTCCAACTGAGCAGAAGAGATTTTCAGAATAAATTCCATGTTCTTGATTACTCTTGAGACTCAAATGTGAACTCGGAAACAAGTGGTGGCAAAGGTAGGTCTGTGGGGAAGTCTGCCTCAGGCTGTTTTCTACTTTAACTTCTTTTTTATAATGTTGTATATTTTTTTAAACAAAGCATAATATTTTCAAAGGATATATCTTTTTAAACAGGGACGAATTACGTAGCTCTAAGATATTTTTAAACTTTACTTTTTTACTAAAACCTTTTTTAAAGAACAGTTTAATGTGTGCAGAAACATTTAGGGGAAGATACAGAGCTTTTCCATATGCACCAGACCCCAGATATGCATAGATACCCCCATGATCAGCGTCCCCCCAAAGTGGTAAATTTGTTATAAGTGATGACCTACATTGACACATCATAAACACCCAAATTTCATAGTTTACATTACGGTTTACTCTTGGTATTATACATTTTATGGGTTTGGACAAATGTATAAGACATATATCAATTATTACAGTATCAGAGTATTTTCACTTACCCCCCAAATCCTCTATTCATTCCCTGTCCCCACATCAGACTCCGGTAATCTTGGATTTTTTTTTACTTTGTCTTTTCCAGAATGTCATATAGTTGGAATCATACAACATATATATCTTTTTCATATTTTTTCACTTAGTAATATGCATTTATGGTTTTTTCCATGTCTTTTCATAGTTCGATAAGGTCATTTTTTAAATACCTAAATAATATTCCATTACCTATTTTTTAAAGATTTTATTTATTTATATTTGACAGAGAGAGATACAGCGAGAGAGGGAACACACACAGGGAGAGTGAGAGAGGGAAAAGCAGGCCTCCCACCGAGCTGGGAGCCTGATGTGGGGATCCATCCTAGGACCCTGAGCTGAAGGCAGGCACTTAACCACTGAGTCACCCAGGAGCCCCTCCATTGTCTAGATGTACTGTAGTTCATTTACTGAAAGACATTTTGGATGCTTCTACATTTTGGTGGTTATTAATTAAGCTGTTATAGATACCTATGTGCAGGTTTTAGTGTGTATGTAAGTTTTCAGTTATAGGCTTGATCTTGTAAGAAATTGCCAAACTGTCTTCCAAACTGGCTATACCATTTTGTATATCTACCAGCAATAAATGAGAGTTCTGGTTGCTTCATATGCTCACCAGCATTTGGTGTTGTAAGTGTTCTGGATTTTGCCCATTCTAATATGTATGTGGTGGTATCTCATTGTTTTAATTTGCATTTCCCTCATAACAAATAACATGGAGCATCTTTTCATATACTTATTTGCCATCTATATATTTTCTTTGATGGGGTATATGTGAAGGTCTTTGTCCCATTTTTAAAATTGTTTGTTTTGTTTTTTTATTATTGAGTTTTAACAGTTCTTTGTATTTTGGATAATAGTCCTTTACTTTTGCAAATATTTTCTTGCAGTCTGTAGCTTGTCTTCTCATTCTCTTGCCAATGTCTTTTAAAGAGTAGAAGTTTTTAATTTTAATGAAGTCCAGCTTATCAATGATTTCTTTTATCCTGCCTTTGGTGTTATATCTACAAAGTCTTTGCCATACCCAAGGTCATCTAGGTTTTGTCTTATGTTATCTTTCAGGAGTTTTATAGTTTTACATTTTACATTATTTATTTTGAGTTAGTTTTTATGATGGGTGTAAGGTGTCTATATTCTTTTTCTTTTTTCTTCCTTTCCTTTCTCTTTCTCTCTTTCTTTTTCTCTTTCTCTCTTGCTCTCTGTTTGCATATGGATGTCCAGTTGTTCCAAAACCATTTGTTGAAAAGATTTATCTTTTCTCCATGGTATTGTTCCTTTGTCAAAGATCAGTTAACTATATTTACATGGGTTTTTTCTGGGCTCTGTATTATGTTTCATTATTCTACTTATTTATTCTTTTATTAATACCACACTGTCTTGATTACTATAGATTTACAGTAGGTCTCAAAGTTGGGTAGAATTTGTCCTCCAACTTTGTTCTCCTTTAATATCATGTTGGCTATGAATAAATGGCTGGGATTTTGACTGGTATTGCACTGAATCTGTAGATCAAGTTGGTAAGAATGAATATCTCGACAATATTGAGTCATCCTATCCATGAACATGAAATATTTCTCCATTTATTTGTTTTCTTTGATTCATTAATCAGAGTTTTATAGATTTCTTTATTTGGATGTTCTACATATTTTTTTAAAATTATACCTGAGTATTTCATTTTGGGGGGGTTCTAATGTAAATGGTATTGTGTTTTTAATTTCAAATTCCACTTGTTCATTATTGGTATATAGGAAAGTGTTTCACTTTTATATGTTAACTTTGTATCCTATAATCTTGCTGTATTCACTTATTAGTTCCAAGAATTTGTCAATTCCTTTGGATTTTCTACATAGAAAATTGTGTCATCTCCAAACAAGACATTTTTATTTCTTTCTTCCCAATCTGCATGCCTTTCATTTTCTTTTACTGTCTTACTGCATGGGCTAGAATTTCAAGTACAGTGTTGAAAAGGAGTGGTGGGAGGGGATGCCCTTGTTTTGCAGCCAATCTTCGTGGGAAAACATCATGTTTTTCCACCATTAAGTATGACGTTTACAATAGATTTTTTGTAGATATTTTTTAGCAAATCGAGGAAGTTCCCCTTTCATCTTTTTTTAAACTAAAAAAGGTCAGATGAAATCTTTTTTGGATGGATCGTAAATGTAAAATAAAAAGGATTCATTTCTGTGTTGTTTTGTGTCTCCAAAATTTTTATGTTGAAGGCTTAATTCCCAGTACCTCACAATGTAACCTTATTTGGAAATAGGGTCATTGCTGATGTGATTTGTAAAGGTAAAGGTGAGGTCATACTGGAGTAGGGTGTGGGCTTCTACTCTAATATGACTGGTATCTTTATTAAAAGAATCTGATGTGAAGGGACAGATATACACACCATGAAAATGCCAAACAAACATAAAAAATATCATGGAGATGCACCTATAAGCCAAGAAACGCCGGCGAACTGCCAGGAGCTAGGTGAGAGGCATGGAACAAATTCTCTCTAACAGACTTCAGAAGAAACCAACCCTACCCATATCTTGATCTTGGACTTCTAGTCTCCAGAACTATGAGACAATAAATTTGTTCTTTAAGCCATTCAGTTTGTGGTACTTTGCTATGTCAGCTCTAGAAAACCAACATAATTTTGGTGATATTTTTATAAAGACTTCCTTTTAGAGCTAGTATAATTACTAGTCAAGATTTCTGAGAAAGGCTCTCCCTTTAGATGTGAATGAGTGTTTGTGGTTCTGGTCTCTTAGCACCAATGGTAAATCGCAAAGATTTGGGTCACCTAATCCTAGTTGCAGGAGTGGAGGAGACGTGTGAATGTATATTTAGGAAGTCAGACCTGTCCAGATTTATCAGGACAAAAATTACTATAGGAAAAACATTGCTGCTGTGATTGCTGGAGACTTTTCATAATTTTTTTCTTTCCTTATTATGGTACTGTATAGAACCTGCCTCTTGTGTGTCTGGTAGTCATTTACAACCTATCCATTTGCTTAGTGAAGTTAGTTAGACTAGAAGTAGTGAAGGAATGTAAGAAGCAGAGGGAGAAAGATTTAAGTCACTTTCCCAACAAAGTTGGGATACTGAAGGTGGGGTTTAGATGTAATTATAGTTCTATAATTGCCAGCAAGTTTGTTTGAAAGGGGCCCTTCAACAGTTTTGCAAAAATTGTTTTGGAGCCCCCATCCAATACATGTTTGCAAAATGTCATGTACAGATCAATGTGTGCATCACTCTGGGGAGAGAATGTGTTGTTCTCAACAGAGGTTCAACTGTACTGGAAAAAATGATGTTGATAATAATTTGAAAATCACTGTCAGGTAGGATTGGCATTTTGAAATGACATTAAAAAACCTTTATTGTTTAATTTATTTTTATAATATTTAAATACTATGCATCAGTTAGTGCTTTATAGTTTAATTCTTTAAAGGCAGCCAGGTGGTCATTATTACTTCTATTTTGCTGATGGCAAATGAAAGGCTGAGAGGCTAAATAATTTCCCTAAGGTCACAAAGCTCATAAAGATTGAGGACTCATATCAGACACTGTCTTGCTTCAAAGACTGTTTTTATCTTAAATTCCCTGCTTCTTTATTCAGCGGTAGTCTTCTCTTTATTGATTTATTTATTTTTAATTTTTATTTATTTATTTGAAAGAGAGAGAGAGAGAGAGAGCACACAAGCAGGGGGAGCAGCAGAAGGAGAAGGAGAAGCAGATTCCCCACTTGAGCAGGGACTCAGTCCCAGGACCCTGGGATGATGACTTGAGTTGAAGGCAGACGCTTAACCCACTGAGCCACACAGGCACCCCAGGTAGTCTCTTTAAAAGCTGAGTTTCATTAAAGCCAGTTAATTGTAAGCATCAACTGTTAGAAGATTGCATTGCTATATAGTACATGAATTATAGACAAATTCAAGATTTTTTCCAAATTCCAAGATTCTGGAGTACTGTGAGAAACAGTTTTTATTTTGTTTTGTTTTTGTTTTTTGTTTTGTTTTGTTTTGGGGGGGTGCTGTCAGGGCCTTATACAGAATGAGAGGAAATGTGAGACCTCCTGACTAAGCTCTCTGCTCTATTCTTCTCCCTTCCAGAACTTGTTTACATTGTAGCCAAGCAACTTTGCTAAAGCATGAATAAGATCATGTCATTCCCTTGCTTAAAATTTCCTGGTGGGATTTCATCTGAACCAGATCTAAGCAATTTGCCATATCCTACAAGCTTTAGAGGGGGAAAGGGAGAATTATTAATTAATAATTAACTATTAATAATTAAATTTGGTTAAAGGTGGTAACTGGGGTTATCTTGGGCCAAACTGGATATTTGGTCATTCTTCCTTCGAGGTTCTACTTGATCTGTCCTCTGGTCATTTCTCTGACACAGTATACCTTAAACCTCCCTTCATTTCCTCTCTTTGGCCACACTGGCCTAGTTTCTGGGCCTTGAACACACATTTGCTTTTTTCTGCCCTTCGTTGTTTGCTGTCCTTGTGACTGAAATACTTTCCCCAGACCTTCACGTGCCTCTTCCCCTCTAATTGTTCAAACCTCAGTTCAAATATTTCCTCCCTAAGAGTGGTCATTCTTGCCCAACAGAGTTAAAGTATCTCCTGCTCCTCACTCATTCTCTCCCATAGCACCCAATCGTATCTTTTCCTGGCATTTGGTGGATATTTATTTGTATTTATTTTTTATCTGTTTACTGTCTGAATCCCTCTACTATTAGATGAGCTTTTTGAGAGCAGGGACTTTATCTTGTTCACAGTGTGGCACATAGTAATTTCTGAAAATGTAAGTGTTGGTTGGCTGGCTACTATTAAAAATGGTGGTTACTGGAATAATGTTCAAGTCTGCAAGAATAGAGATACTTTTGTATAGAGCATAAACATCTGGCCCCTGCCCCCCTCTCCACGCTCACTAGTCACCCCCAGCTCCTGCTAGCTGAACTTCTGTGCTCAGGTCCTACTTATGGGACTTCCCTCCTTCCGCATTATTCTTTCTCCTTGTCCTGGACCTGCACTTCCACTGGAATTTCTTCAGTTCTCTAGGACAAGTCCCCAGTGGTATTCTGTCTCTAGTATTCCAATACTCACCACACTTTATAATCTTTATCTGGTTCATTGTTTTCTTTCCATTAGATTGTCAGCTCCATAAGGAAAGGTGCCATGTCTCTCTTGTTGACTTCTGTATTCTGAAACCTAAAGCACTACCCACGACATTGTTGTACTGCTTCATGAATGAATGAACCCACAAACGTGCAGATCTCTCAATATATTTGCTCTACTCTGGCACTCTCTTCGACTTTTATATCCTTTACTTTATCCTAAAAATATAACAGTTCCACACACCAGGCATCAGCACAGGATTTATCACCACCCCCTGATTCATTCTCAATTTCTAGATGTTAGGATATCCTGCTGTCCACAGCATCAGTGCTAAGCTAAAAATCTTCAGTCTCTTATTAGCTCTCAACATCTAATGAGTCACCACATGTGGTACTTGTTTAAAATTGTCTTGCTTTTTTCCAGTGCCTGGTGCCAGATATCTGCTCTCTTGTCCCTTTAACAGAAAGTCTCCTTATTGCCGTCATTATGGTCAAAATTGGTGAATACACCTGCTGTCAGATTTTAGTGGATCTCATGGTGTGCAATCAGCTGTTGTTTGAGCTCTCTAATTTCAGCATTAGAATATTGGGAGATCAGATTCTGCCTGCCACAGAGAATTCTTATGGCACAGAGAGACTGACGTGTGGTGCTAGAAGCAAGCTACATGCCCCAACTACCTCTGAATTAGCGCAATGCTGAAATCAAGATCATGGATATAAATACACACTTAACCTCAGCTAACCGTACCCCCAAATGATCATGGGAAATGGGCTTTAAATAGTGAAGACTTTTAGTTACCACTCTTACGTATTTGTATTAAGGATAGAGCTTGTAATTCTCTGAGGATGTTTATGTATACAGAGTCCATCTACCATCATTCCCAGGGAGAAGCAGTATATTAGGAGCTCTGGAGCAAGACTTCCTGAGATCAAATCTCAGCCTCCACTTCTTATATGACCTAGGGCAAGTCTCAGTTTCCTTGATTGCAAAATGCATATTACAGTAGTAAACAGTTTATCAGCTTATTGTGTAGGTGATATACTTAATATAGGGCTTGACATGCACTATGTGCTGTGTTATTATCACATTGTTATTACTATCCTATTCTGGTAACTAGTCGGTCAATAGAAACAGAGAAATTAAAAATCCATCTGGTAGAATTTTTTTTTGGCAGAACATACTGAATTTTACTACCAAAATCTCAGTTGCATTTTGCCTAGGACAAGTCATAAGGAAGAAATTATGAAAGAAAGCTTTATGCTTTAAATCTGTTCAAAATGTTATTATAATAAGTTGTCCTGCCATAATTTATGTTCCTGTATTATTTTTCTTTCCTGTCACCCTTTCTCGGCACACTGCTTTAGCAGGACACAAGCAGGTATTGCCAATGCTTATATGTCTGCACAGTGAACTAAAGGAAATTTCTGGATACTTTTTCTTTTTAAAAGTCTACAGAAGTAACACAAAGTAGTTTAACACATTTAAAGCATACAAAAGAGAAAGTAAAAATTATAGTCCAATGCCAACAACAATAATTTTTTTTAAAAAACCCAAAACCTTTCCCATTCCAATCTAAATTCCCAGTAATCACAATTAATATAATAACTAAATGGCCGTGTTATTTTATTGCATGCTCTGGAGACTGGTGCATTGGTAGTCCCTAAAGAACCACATTTTCTGGTATCCATGCCTTTGTGTAATTCCCTCCCACACTGATAATGAGCTTGGCCATGTGACTTGATTTGACCAAATGGAGAACAAAAGTTTGATAGGTACTTCCATAAGGAGGTTTATCCTCTTGGAATGCTGTCTCTTGAAAACCATCTGCCATGTAAGAAGTCCACCTACTAAGGGACCACCACCCTGTGTGGAGAGCCATGTTGAGACAGAGAGGCCATGTGAGGCACACTGAGGCACCAAATGTGAGTGAAGCCTTTTAGAACTTCCAACTTAGACTGGTCACCAGCTGTCGTAGCACATTTTTGGCCACGAGTCAATAACACAACTGTATTCCCAGCCCACAGAATCATGAAAAATAATAAATTATGTTCTGTTAAACATATGTTCTGGAGTGGTTTGTTATAGAGTATTAGATGACTTAAATGAGTAGATATGCTGTAATTTATTTTCCTAGGTCTTTTAAGTAACTATATAGATTAGAACTGACTTTTTGTTATTTGAAACAAAAGAAACAATCATTCTTTTATAGATGTGTATGTACACTCATGCTAGTATTTCTATAGGATAGACTTCCCTTGATAAGATTGCCAGGTCATAGAGTACAGGGATTTAAAATATTGATACTGTTGCATTATCCTCTCATAAAAGCTATATCAGTTTACATTTTCACCAACATGAATCATATTGCTTATTTCTTTACATTATTGTTAATATTTTGTTATCAAGCTTTTAAACAGTTACAACTATATTTCACTGTTATTTTACTAACATTTTCTTATTACTGTCTAAATATGAGTTTAACATCTACTTTTATCTCTTCAGACACAATTTTTTTTAACTTATTTATTTGACAGACAGAGATCCCAAGTAGGCAGAGAGGCAGGCAGAGAGAGAGGAGGAAGCAGGCTCCCCACTGAGCAGAAAGCCCGATGCGGGGCTTGATCTCAGGACCCTGGGATCATGACCTGAGCCGAAGCCAGAGGTTTTAACCCACTGAGCCACCCAGGCGCCCCCAGGCACAATTTTTAATAGGATTGTTTGCTTTGCTCAATTTTGATTTGTAAGAACCATTTAGGAATTAAAGATATTAGCCCTTCATCTGGGCGAAGCGTTCAAAATATTTTCTTCTAATCTGTTGATTCAAACTACATATTTTGTTTATGGTATCTTGCAGTTTACAAAGGCAATGAAATTGTATGTTGTCAGGTCTCACAAATTTTCCTTCATGTTTTCTACATTTCTTGGCAAGCTTTATAATTATCTTCCTTATAGTGAGATTATTCTAAGTATTTACTATATTGTCTTCTATAACATAGAGAGCTAAAATAGATTTAAACTGACAGATTTATTTATCTGGAATCTGTTTTTGTGGGCAGTGTGAAATAATGATATAATATTTTTTACAAGTAGATAGCCAATTTTCTTAAAACTAGTTATTGAATAGTTTTCCCTTTCCCTGCTGACTAAAAATGCCACTAAGTTGATGGGAAGATGCCAGTACAGGAGGACTGTAGGCTCACCTCTTCCCACAATACACATAGGTAACGCCTGTGTCAGTGTAAATAACCCAGAAAACAACCAGAAGACTGGCAGAACAGACCCTCTGCAGCCAAATGTAGAGAAGAGGCCACAGAAAAAAGAGAAAAGGAAGAGTGGAGATGTGGTCAGGAGCCAAACTGACCATGAGACTATCCATGGGAGGGAGGGAAGTAGGGGGTTCAAAGGGGGAGGAGGAACAGACCCCACTCCAGCTATCCCAGGCACAGGGAATCTGCATTGGGAAGATGAATTTCCATAGCTTTTGATTTTGAAAACCAGAGGGGCTGAATTTCAAAAGTTCTTACAATCAGTTGAGCTTAATACCTGGAACTTTAAAAATCAGCTGGCTTAGCTCTGGGAGAGCCAGAAGGCAAAAGGAAACTGAGTCCCTGCCGTTAAAGAGACAACATAACAAATAGCCCCACTGAGTTACAGCTTAAAAACAGTCGTTTGAAAGCTGGGGTATATAGGAAGGAGATTTGTTTACTAATCTCAGAGCAGGTACCAGAAGGGCAGAGATCTTTGGAAGACTACTCCAAAAACAAAGAGTTGATGGGCACCATTTCCTTCCCATGTTCCCAAGTGTAGATATGCAGACATCTGCCAGAACCAGTAGAGCACCAACACTCCATCTAACTTGCTAATACTGTGCCCTGCCTCAGGGCTTTTCTGTAGACTTAACCCTTCCATCCTTGACTGGACAGGAATTTTCCTAGTCAGGTGCAGGCCTCCTCCCACAGTACACTGGCAAGGCCCTTACTGACACCATGTGTCTTACCTCCATGTTTTCCTGTAGACCATGCTCCTCTAACAAGCCCTTGCCAGGAGTACATCCAAAGTAGTGCCACAAACATGCCAGTGTTCAAGCAACCCCAATAGGAAACATCACCACCTCAGAGTGATTCCTGCCCTAGTAAGAATGGAAGTTAACCACATACCAGTTTGACCGCAATCCCAGCAGTGGGCTTGGGTCAAATATCTGGTTTAAGGGCCCTGCCCACCAATGAAAGCTTTTCAAGGCACAACACAGGGAAAGCACCCTGCAATTTGGTGCTACTGCATCTCTGGCAGATACCTGGTCTGATTCAATTCAAGCTCAAGGTGGTCCCACACTGGCCCACTAACAACAGAGGGACAAAACCCTGTCCACAACAGGCAGAAAGAGCTATTATGGATGACTGGACTGAAGGCAAATGCGATCAGCCACAACACTAGGGTGCTCAACACACATAGGAGACACCCCTGAAGTACCAGATTCTGGTAAACTGGGAACACTGAGCTGCAGGGTACTATAGAACCTCTTCTTCATGAGGTCACTTGTTCAAGAACAGATGTAGCTGATTTTTCTAACACACAGAAACAGACAGAAAAAATGAAGATAGAGGAATATCTCTCCAGTGGAAGAATAGGACCATATCACAAAAAGAGAGCTAAGGAGATAGAGATAAGTAATATGCCTAATAGAAAATTTAAAGAAATGGTCATAAAGATACTCACTGGGCATGAGGAAAGAATGGAAGACCATAGTAAGACCCTCAATAAAGAGATAGAAAACATAAAAAATAATCAATCAGGTATGATGAACTCAATCATTGAAATTAAAAATACACTAGAAGGAATAATAATAGATTAGAGAAATCAGAGGAACTGATCAGTGACCTGGATGACAGAGTAATGGAAAACAAACAAGCTGAAAAGGAGAGAGAGAAAAATATAATTTTAAAAAATAGAATAAGGGAACTCAGTGACACCATCAAGCGTAATAACATTTACATTATAGGGATCCCAGAAGGAGAAGAGAGAGAGAGAAGGGTAGAAAATTCATTTGAGGAAACAATATCTGAAAACTTCTCAAATCTGAAGAAGGAAATAGAAATCCAGATTCAGGATATACTGAAAGCCCCCAACAAAATCAATCCAAGGAGGTCCACACTGACACATAGTAACTAAAATGGCAAAAAGTAGTAATAAAGAAAGAATTTTTAAAGCAGCAAGAGAAAAGAAAACAGTTACATACAAGGGAAACCACATCAGGCTATCAACTGATTTTTTTCAGCAGAAACTGTGCAGGCCCCAAGAAAGTGTCATGATATATTCAAAGCACTGAAAGAAAAAAAGAAAAAAGAAACAAAAACAAAACCCCTGCAACCAAGTATACTGAATCCTGAAAGATTATCCTTCAAAATGGAGAGAAAAAGAGTTTCCCAAACAAAAGTTAAAGGAATTCATGTCCACTAAACCAGCCCTTTAAGGAATGTTAAAGGGCACTCTGAGTGGAAAGTAAAGACCATAAGCAGAAGTAAGAAAAGTAGGTAACACAAAAGCAGTAAAATTAAGCATACATATAAAAATCAGTCAAGATATTCACAAAATAAAATGATGTAAAGATGACACCATCCACTTAAAACTTGGGTGGGGGGAAGGGAGAGGAGTAAAAATGTAGTGCTTTTAGAATAGGTTCAAATTTAAGAATATTAATTATCTATTAATTATCTAATAAATATCTATATTAATCAACTTAATATAGACTGCTATATACATAAGATGTTATATATAAACTTAGTGGTAACCACAAATCAAAAACTGGTATCATATATGCAAAAAATAAAGAGAAAGAGATCAAGTATATTACTATAGAAAGGCAGCAAACTCTGAAAGAAGACAATAAGAGAAGAAAGGAACATAGAAGAACTACAAAAACAACCATAAAACAAATAACAAAATGGCAATAAGTACAGAATTGTCAATAATTACTTTCAATATGAATGGACTAAATTGCTCAATCAAAACATAGGGTAATGGCATGAATTAAAACAAACAAACAAACAAACAAACAAAAACAGAAGACCAAACTATATTCTGCCTACAAGAGACTCATTTTAGACTTAAAGACAGATGCAGATTGAAAATGAAGGGATGGGAGGGGCACCTGGGTGACGCAGTGGGTTAAAGCCTCTGCCTTCGGCCCAGGTCATGGTTCCAGGGTCCTGGGATCGAGCCCCGCATTGGGCTCTCTGCTCAGCAGGGAGCCTGCTTCCCCTCCTCTCTCTCTCTGACTGCCTCTCTGCCTACCTGTGATCTCTGTCTGTCAAATAAATAAATAAAATCTTAAAAAAAAAAAGTATCCTTGCAGCTTTTCTTCTTTGTTCATTCTTTAAAAAAAAAAAAAAAAAAAAAAGAAAATGAAGGGATGGGAAAGCATTTATCATGCAAATGGAAGTGAAAAGAAAGCCAGGGTAGCAATACTTCTATGGGACAAAGTAGACTTTAAACAAAGACCATAACAAGAGATAAAAAGGACACTATATAATCATAAAGGGGACAATTGAACTAACAACTATATAAAGCAGTTAATAACAAGCATAAAGGAAGTAATTGATAAAAATATGATAATAGTAGGGGACTTAAACACTCCACTTACATCAATGGACAGATCACCTAAACAGAACATGAACAAGGAAATAATGGCTTTGAATGATGCATTGGACTAGATAGAGTCAACAGATACATTCAGAACATTCTATCTTAAAACAGGAGAATACGCATTCTTCTTAAGAGCACATGGAACATTCTAAAATATATTATGTATTAGGCCATAAAATAAGTCTCAACAAATTAAAAAATTTGAAGTCATACCATGCATCTTTTCCAAAAACAATGCTATAGAAAGCACAAGAAAATATCTGGGAAGAACACAAATTATGTAGAGGTTAAATAACATGCTATGACATAATGAATGGGTCAATAATAAATCAAAGAGGAAATAAATCCATGGAGACAAAGGAAAATGAAAAACAACTTCCAAAATCTTTGGAATGCAACAAAAGTTGTAGTGGAAAGGAAGTTTATAGCAATACAGGCCTGCTAAAGAAGCAAGGAAAGTCACGAAAACCCCACAAAAAAACCATACCCCAATCTTACATGTAATGGAGTTTAAAAAGAACAAATAAAACCTAAAACCAGGAGAAGGAAGGAAATAATAAAGATCAGAGCAGAAATAAATGAAATTGAAACTAAAAAACCCCAATAGAACAGATCAATGAAACCAGAAACTGGTTCCTTTTTTTTTTCTTTTTTTAAAAAACTTCTAGTATAGTTATAATACAGTATTGTATTAGTTTCAGGTGTACAATATAGTGATTCAACAATTCTATACATAACTCAGTGTTCATTGTGACAAGTATACTCAATCCCCTTCACCTGTTTCAACTAACCCCAACCCCACCATCCTTTTGGTAAACATCAGTTTGTTCTCTAAGAGCCTGGTTTTTTTGTTTTTTTTTTTTTTTTTTGTGTGTGTGTGTGTCTTTTTTCTTTGCTCATTTGTTTTGTATATTAAATATCCCATATCAGTGAAATCATATGATATTCCTTTTTCTCTGACTGACTTATTTCCTCAGCATTATACTGTTGAGATCCATCCATCCATGTTGTTGAAAAGATCAACAAAATTGATAAACTTTTAGCCAGACTGGTTAAAAAAAAAGAAATGATTCAAAAAGGACCAGATAAAGGTACTACTTAAAAGAGAGAACTATAGGCCATTATATCTGATGATTATAGATGCAAAAATGCTCAACACAATATTAACAAACCAAATGCAACAATATATTTTAAAAAACCACTCACCAGGATCAAGTGAGATTTATTCCTGGGATGCAAGAGTGGTTCAATAGCCACAAATCAATCAACGGGGTAAATTACCTCAACAAGAGAAAGATAAAAACCATATGATCATTTCAATAGATGCAGAACAAGCATTTAATAAAGTACAAGATCCATCATGATAAAAACTCTCAACAGTAGGTTTCGAGGGACTGTACCTCAGCATAAAAAAAGCCATATATGAAAAATCCACGGCAAGCATCATACTCATTGGGGAAAAACTGAATTTGTCCCCTTAAATCACGAACAAGACAAGGATGTCCCCTCTCACCATTTTATTCAACATAGTACATAGTCCTAGCTGTAGCAATCAGAAAAGAAAAATAAATAGACATCCAAGTAAGTAAGGAAGAGTTAAAACTTTCACTATTTGTAGATTACATGTTACTATATATAGAAAAACCCTAAATATTCCACCAACAAACACTAGGAATGAATTCAGTAAATTTGCAGGATACAAAATCAAAATACAGAAATCTATTGCATTTCTATACACTAATAATGAAGTAGCAGAAAGACATTAAGAAAACAGTTCCATTTATAATAATAAATACTAAAATAATAAAAAACAAATAATAAATACCTAGGGATGAATGAATGAGTAAATAATAAGATACCTAGGGATACTTAATCAATTAGGTGAAAGACTTGTACTTTGAAAGCTACATTGATGAAAGAAATTGAAGATGACACAAACTGAAAGATATTTCATGTTCATGGATTGTGAGAACAAATACTGTAAAAATGCCATTGCTACCCAAAGCAATTTATAGATTTAATGCAATTCCTATCATAATACCAACAGCATTTTTTTTTTTTTGGAGGAAACTTAAATGTTTATTACTAAGTGGAAGAAGCCAATCTGAAAATCCTGAATACTATATAATTCCAACCATATGACATACAGAAAAGGCAAAATTGTGGACAAAGTGAAAAGACCAGTGGCTGCCACAGGCAGGGGCAGGAATAAATAACTAAAGCACGGGCTTTTTAGAGCAATGCAAGCATTCTGATACTGTAATGGCGGACACATGTCATTACACATCCCAACAGCATTTTTTTTTTATAGAACCAGATAAAACAATACTAAAATTGGTATGGAACCACGAAAGGTCATGAATAGCCAAAGTAATCTTGAGAAAGAAAAACAAAACTAGAGGTATCACAATCCAGATTTCAAACAACAACAACAACAACAACAAAAAACAAACAATCCAGATTCCAAGTTATGCTGTGAAGGTGTAGTAATCAAAACAGTATGGTACTATCACAAAAATAGAAGCATGGAGGGGTGGCTGGGTGACCTAGTTGGTTAAGTTTCTGACTCTTGATTTCAGCTCAGGTCATTATATCCGAGTCGGAAGTTTGAACCCTGTGTCAAGCTCTGCACTGAGGACAGAACCTACTTAAGATTCTCATTCTCTCTCTCCCTCTGCCCCCACCGACTCACACTCTGTTCTCTCTCTGTCTCTTTCTCTCAAAATAAAAAATAAATAAAATATTAAACACAAAATTGACATATGGATCAACATAACAGAATACGGTGCCCAGAAATGAACTCATGATTATATGGTCAGTTTAACTCTCTCTTTTTTTTTTTAAAGATCTTATTTATTCATTTATTTGTCAGAGAGAGAGAGAGAGAGCACAAGCAAGCAGAGTGGCAGGCTGAGGCAGAGAGAGAAGCAGGCTCCCCGCTGAGCAAGGAGCCCAACACAGGACTTGACTCCAGGACCCTGGCATCATGACCCCAGCCAAAGGCAGACACTTAAACAACTGAGCCACCCAGATGTCCCCAATTTATTTTTGATAAAGGAAGAATGACTATGCAATGGGAAAAAGAGTCTCTTCAACAAATGGTGTTAGGAAAAGTGGTCAGCGACATACAAAAGAATGAAATAAGACTACTTTCTTTCACCATACACACAAGGAAACGCAAAATGGGTGAAAGACCTAAATGTGAGTCCTGAAACCATAAAAATCCTGGAAGAAAACACAGGCAGCAATTTCTCTGACATTGGCCAGAGAAATATTTTTCTAGCTATGTCTCCCAAGGCAAGAGAAACAAAAGTGAAATGAACTATTGGGTCTACATCAAAATGAAAAACTACTGCACAGCAAAGGAAACAATCCACAAAACTAAAAGATAAACTGCTGAATGGGAGAAGATATTTGCAAATGACATATCTGATAAAGAATTAGTATCCAGGGGTGCCTGGGTGGCTCAGTGGGTTAAAGCCTCTGCCTTTCGCTCAGGTCATGATCCCAGGGTCCTGGGATTGAGCCCCGCATCAGGCTCTCTGCTTGGCAGGGAGCCTGCTTCCTCCTCTCTCTCTCTCTGCCTGCCTCTCTCCCTACTTGTGATCTCTATCTGTCAAATACATAAATAAAATCTTAAAAAAAAAAAGAATTAGTATCCAAAATATATGAAGTTACACAATTCAACACCAAAAACCCAAAATCCAATTGAAAATGGGCAGTAGACATGAACAGATATTTCTTTAAAGAAGACATCCAGATGGCCAACAGGTATATGAGAAGATGCTCAACATCACTCATCATCAGGCAAATGCAAATCAAAAGCATAATGAGGTATCACCTCACCCCTGTCAGAATGGCAAAACTCAAAAACATAAGAAACAACAAGTGTTGGTGAGGCTGTGGAGTAAAAGATACCCTTGTGCACTGTTGGTGGGAATGCAAATTGGTGCAGCCACTTTAAAAAACAGTATGGAAGTTCCTCAAAGAATTAAAAACAAAATTTCCGTATGATCTGGTAGTTCTACTACTGGGTACTTACAAAAAGAATATGAAAACACTAATTTGAAAAGATATATGCATTCCTAAGTTTATTACAGCATTATTTACAATAACCCAAATATGAAAGCAACCCAAGTCTCCAAGGATGGATGAACAGACAAAAAGAAGAGGTATATATACATTTAGTATATATAATACATACTATATAACATATGTCTATAACAGAATATTATTTAATCATCAAAAAGAATGAAATCTTGCCATGTGCAACAACATGGATGGATCTCGAGGGTGTAATGCTAAGTGAACTAAGTCAGTCAAAGACAACTACTATATCCACATGATTTCACTCATATGTGGAATTTAAGTTACAAAACAAATGAACAAAGAAAAAAAGAGACAAACCAAAAAATGGCTCTTAATATAGAGAACAAACTGCTGTTAGTCATCAGTGAGGAGAGGTGGGGAGTTTGGGAGAAATAGGTTAGAAGACTAAGAGGACACTTATCACAATGAACACTAAGAAATATATAGAATTGTTGAATCACTGTATTGTACATCACTGTATGTTATACTGGCATTGAAATTTTAAAAATATGAAGAAAAATGTAAAAAAAAAGACATTTCTTGACTGTAACCTGGGTTTGTTTCTGGACACTATTTTGTCCCTTTCTCTTTTCTTTTTTTTTTTTTCTATTTACAGCAGCAAGATTCTTAAAATCATCCTGAGATTTTCTTAACAGCATAGTGAAGTTAACAAACTATTCAGCCCACTCCAAAATTTGAAATGAGGAATTCTATTTGTTAAAGAGTCAGTTTGTATATACCTATCTAACTTACTAGTGCATACTTACTTAGAATTTTGTAAAAAGGACATTATATTTCATTTAGAACCATAAGAAGATGCTGTAAAACAGCAATTAATAACTGAAATCAATAGTAAATAGAAAAATTAACCTGAGAAAGAATCTTTGTGATGCCACATAAGATTGTCTTAAATTTTATATGGTGACGATCCCAATTCCTTGTCTGCCTTCTTTCCCATACCTCCAGCTATTCAAAAGGTAGTAAGTTCCACATAGAACTGGAAGGAAAAAAAAAAAATCTGTTGAGAAGATTAAAGCTGGTTGGACAGGAAGGATGCCCAGAACTTGTTATCCAAATTCAGAATAACTGTCCAGAATAATTATAAAATAATGACATCTGAGAGACAGTGGAGGCCTCTTCTGTATTTTCCAGAAGTGACAGAAGATTGTCGCTTTTCCCATTCACAGTTAGCAGTGTTGAGCGTTAAACAAATAAAATCCATTCGTCTCCCATGTAAAGGAAATGCTCAAGCTCTTACCAGGTTTTAGGCAGCTCCACCCGTTGCACAGTCTGCTTGAATTTTTCAGTTCTGATGGTTTTATTAGGTTCATGTAACTATACTACTTGAGTTTTTTGGACTCTCTTTGATAAAATGGTGTGCTAAAATCAAGTTTCCTAGCGTGACAGTAAAGTGTTAAACAAGTGTCTCTACACAGATACTGATCTTGGGCAACCTGTAAAAACGGTGAGTGGATTTGCAGTAGCCTCCACTAATTCTACCCTTGAATTTGTGGGCATACTTTTAAGAGTTGTTGACCAAAATAATGCATCTTTAGTCTTAAAATAATTCAAAACTACATCGACTTGAGTATTAACATTTTAAAAACTTGACATTAACTGTGACTCTCCTCTCCCTTTATAATTGACTTTGGCATTTTTTCTTTATTGTTTAAAAAAATCTATTTTCTCCTTAGTACAAAAATGTAGTTTGAAAACTACAAACATGAGGGAAAAAAAAAAGAAAAACAACCAAATGATTCATAGTCTGCTATAAAATGTGACGTGCTGTTAAGTAATTTACTCTATGATCTTGGAGTCACATACTTTTTTTTAAAAAAAGTTTGTGTACTCAATAGGAATAAATTGTAACATGTTTCCATTTTTTCCCACCAATCTTTCTTTGTGAAATGCAAACACAAAAAATACCACACCACATCTGCCGCCTCTGTTCCCCACCCTCAGAGATAGGCACGTTTGCATTTTTTCTGTGACTTAGGGCCCAGTTCAAATGGCATCTTCGTTTCATTGATTATTCAGATAATTACTTCTATATATAAACCGAGCCTCCCCAACCTCTTCATCTTTTTAAAATGCCATTTGTAAATTTGTATTTTGTGTTTTACTTACCTATCTTCCCTATTACATATAACCTTCTTGAGGATAAGGCATTAGTCAAGATTCATTTCCTTGTAAAAGATAAAGTCACAGCTTAAGCAAAACAAGATAATTTCCTTTTAATAAGATAGATTCTCAGAACACTGAGAAATCTTGCAGGCTTCAGGCATGGCTGGATCCAGAGGCTCAGTCTCTTTCTCTTATTCTCAGTACTGCTCATCTCAATTTGACCTTATCCTTCTTACAGACATTTTTTTAAACACTTTTTACTGAACAATTCATTTTGAAAGGTACTTCTTTCTTGATAAATATGGCAGAAAATTCCCAAATAAGACTCTTATCTTAGATAATTATTCCATCCTGAACCCATCACTCTACCAGAAGAAAAGAACATTTTGATTGGCAGGCCTGGGCCATGTGCACCATCTTGTGGCTGAGTACACACAACAGAAGAAATCAGAAAGGAATGCAAGGAATCCAAAGATACATACTAATGATGGGATCCTTATTTGATTTACTTTTGGTCATTCCATACTCTAAGATGGTGCCTGGGATGTATTTGGTAAGTATTCAATAAATATTTGTTGAATGAAATGACCATATCATTAATTACTTTCTACCCAGTAGCGGATAAAGAGGGGGGCGTTAATGTTGAGCTCTTTGAGATCTATTAACATGATTAAGAAGACTAGCTTTGCTGTTTAGAATTATTCCCTAAAAGAGTTTCATTAAACTTAATTTACATCAAGGCAAAGAAAACGTAAGGGGAATACACACCTGTCTAGAGCGAAAAGTAGGGAGAGAAAGAGGTACTTACCTGGGACTTTAAAAAAAAATGGATAGCTTCTATTTGCCCCTCCTGATTCCCCATTCACCTGTTCTTTTTCTGGGGAGACTGATCTGTAGGATGGCATCACCAGCTTCCCTTGCCCTTTGGTTTTTAATGGGGCTTAGCTAATGGGAGGCATCTGCAGAAAATCAGAGGGCAGGAAGTGAGAAGGGTTGGGTGTTTGTTCCTCTAACTTCTGCATTGCCAGGTCATTGTGGGTTGGCTACAGGTCTCTTCAAAAAGCCGTAGTTCATTTCATATAGCTACCTCTCTAGATTTTGATAATGATTTCTTCTTTTTGCCGCTTCAGGCTGAGGGGTGGTAATGGCTACCAACACTGCACCATGTTGATTTTTCTAAAACCCTTTCACACTTTTATAAAAATAGTCCACTTACTGAACTCTCCTTAAATTAGCCAGTTAGAGTATGCTCTATATTTCCTGTTGGGTCATTAATATTTGCCTAACCAAAATGGAATACAAACAAACAAACAACAAACAAAGCAGCCTACAATCCAGTAACCTTCAAATTTTTACTTTATGGGGTAGAGTGGGGAAGAAGACAGATCGGTTCTTGACAATCCTCAGTCTTCATTTTTTGCAGCACTTGCCCCATTAAAAGTGTCCTTGATGGTCGTTCTCATGGAATTTTATTGGTATGGATACCTTTTGTTTTTCTTTTTGAGGAGGAACACTATTCCAGGCCCAATAGCCAGCTGGTATTCATGAATTTTAATCTTCTGAAAGCTAGAGTTTTACTTCTAGAGACAAGGCTGGCATAAATCCTTTGGCCCTCTATTTAGACACCGGTTTTTAACTAATGATTTAAGAAAAAGAGCAGGCAGAAAAAAATTATTTCATTAATCATCACTGCATCAAAACCAAAGGACCTAGCTGGACAATTCCACCTGTGTGTGGCTCAAGTGACAAAGCCTGCTCAGAGTTTGAAAAAAGCAGTGTTGCTCTCATCCCAATTAAAGCAAAATTAATATTAAGATATTTCAAATGGATTTCTGCAAGCATTGTTATCAGCTAAGGAGCTTCATCATGTTCTTTGGTTTTAAAGTGAATTACTTTTGCAATGAAGGTAAAATGTATTATTCTCCTTTCACTGTGACATTTACTCCCAGCCTGTTTATACCAATGCAGCTGCTGTGTAAGTCAGTGCTTTCTCTTTTTCTTTCTTTTTTCTTTCTCTTTTCATTTTAAAGGCATATATGCGAATCATCTGACCCAGGTTGTACACGAGCTATACAGCATATGGTTGGGGTAAAGAACATCGTATCTTTTGTTCAACAGTTTTTGTATTTCTTTCCAGTCTTTTGCTTCCCTGGTCCTCAAATAAGGCTAATTACAAAGGAAAAAAAAAAAGGTGGGACTGGTGGAGAGGGAGCCTTTAAAACCATTCCTTTTGCAGCATGGAACAAAAGAGAGTACCAAGGGCATGGCTAGGCCTCAACAAAAAAGAAAAGAGAAAAATCACCTAATGAGGATGTCGAGATAAGTGCTTGTGAAGAAAACTGGCAAAAAAAGAGCTTTTAGTCTAAAATCCATAAATAAGTGTGCATCAGATGGGTACTAGAACATTTTTAACAAGATAGGCCATGAAAACTATATCCTTCTATGCAAGAGCCTCAAAAATAATCTCCTTTCTTTACAAGATATATTTCTTTCAAAAATTAATTTAAAAAGAAATACTTGAGAATTAAGATGTTTTATTCATGTCTCTGAATCCATTATAGAGTGGATACCATATAAAGAGTTGTTTTTGAGACATAATTACCAATGCTGCTGGCTTCTTAGGGGTCAAAGGGTTTGCGTGAGTATATGAAGAAGTTGTTCATGGAGAAGGGCCGAGTACAGGAGATTTTGACCTTGGAGCCTTCTGTTGCATTTTTATTTTTAAAATAGGAGAATAGCAGATCTAGTTGAAGTCTGTTAATTCTATGTAGCTCTTCTTCCTGTCTATCCTGATAACGCCTGAGCCTTACCCTTGGTGCTAAAGCAATAGAGGTCAGGAGTTTAAGACTAAATTAATTACAAAAATACCAAAGAGCCATAGATTTTTAGAGTTAGAAGAACCTTAAATTACCTACCTTTATAAAATGTAAGGGTGGCAAAAAAGAAGTCCAAGGTGAAAGAACTCTTATGACCTTAGGAAGGATTTAATTTTGCTGTGTATTGACCTGAATGTATCTACCTGTAGTTTATGTAAAGAAGAATATAGGAGTACATGTCATGGTAACCTTGAGACAGTGCTCTACTGGATGGAAGACTTAGTTGGTTGATCTAAAGATTCCCCCCCCCCCTTTTTTTTTCATTTTGCCACTTGGTAAGGTAAATACACACATTGTATGCATGCGGAAGTGTACTTCTTTTTTTTTTTCTCACTAATCATCTCTCACTTTAATATGATGAAAAAAACTATAATCAATTTTGTTTTATCTTTTCTAGTTTTCCTGATTTTAATACAGAAATATATTTATCTTTTATTTTGTATCTTATTATAAATAAAGACTTTATATTCTTCCATGGGGTTTATTAACTTCAAAGTCTTAAAGTCTTCCTGCTGTTGAACATGAGAGACTGTCTTTATTTTCTCAATATTATAACCATTGTTCCTCTGTTACTCAGGACCCAACAATGGCTCCACACTGCACTCAGGAAAAGCCCAACATGATTCTTGCTTATTCTCTCAACGTAAATGCTGATTTTTATTGCCTTCCTCTGCATTTTCTTTTTCTATAGCACCAATAATTTGTAATATATGAGAATATATTTATAATAATTTATAATATATGAGAATAATATGAGAATAATAATTTATAATATATGAGAATATATTATATATTATATATAATTATAAAATATATTATTATATATAATATATGTTATATAATATATAATAATTATCATATATTATAAATCATTATATTATATATAATATTTTATATAATATATGAATATATTATATATTATATATAAATGTATTATATATTATATATTATAAAATATCGTTATTGCATTCACATTTATTATCTGATTATCCTGATAGCCATACATAGATCTTCACCTTTTTCACTCGCTAGTGTTCCCAAGGCACCTACAACAGTCTCATACATGTGCCACAGTAGGCTTCCCATAAACATTTGCTAAACTGCATTGGGTTCTAGACAAGAAAATCTCTAAACCCTTTTCTTTGTTGTATTGTTTTTTCAGGGTAAATCCTCTGACACTGAAAAGCCTAGCATAAGAGGCAGTTTGGTCATAGAGTTTGAAAATTTTCATAATTTTTTCATAAAAGTTGCTAGATTATCCTGTAAAATAATCACCTTTGTTTTTATTACAACCAGAAATATGTCAACATACATATTTTTCCATAGTCTAACTAGCTTTAGATTAAAATGTAAATGTTTTAACTAGTACACTGGGAGCAAAAATAGAGCTAATTCTTTGTTTTAATATGATTTTTTTCCAATAAATACTGTTTAATATCTTTATATTTAATCAGTTGATATATAATTTCAATATACGTGCTGTTATATATTATCTAAGTTTAATATTTGATTACTTATATTTTTCCATGTAAAATACCTACTTGCTCCTGGGGCTCATTATATTTTGGCATTTTGGTGAGATTCCTAGTTGTGCATACCAGTTCTATGTTATATTCACGAACCTATTTTGTTGGCCTAATATTTTCTTATGTCATGATAGTAATGCAGATTTTGATTTATGGAAATATTGAAAATGTTGCATATTTTTACTGCTTACATTTTTCTACTATTTCAATTATATGGAAATTAACAATTTCCTATAGCCAGGATGCATTCATATTTGAAACTTATTTTTAGATCTTTGTTTCATAAAAAGTGGCCTGCAGAACAGCAGCAATCTATTGAATGGGAATTTACATTTTCATAAGATCCTTAGGTGAGCATGCACATTAAAGATTGAGAAGCATTGTTTTAGGTAGTCTCTCTTATCTCCTGAAATTCAGAAAGAAGTTTGCTGTATCAGAAATAGTGATGGGTCAGATATACAGCTATTACCTGCTTTAGGTTGTTCCTCCAGACAATGCAGCAATCTTTTCTAGATTGTTGGGGCCTGAGTAATTTTCTAGAATTATTTAGAGTAAGTATCTAGAATAATCTAGAATTTTCTAGATTGGTCAATCAAGCACCCCGGCTTTGAGGTCAGACAGACTTGGGTTCAAATGATGCTCTATTATTTATTTACTGTATTGGCCATATCACTTAACTGCTCTATGTTCACTTGTCTCACTTGTAAAATACAGAAAAAATAGTACCCATCTGAGAGGTTAATCATGAGAATCAAATGAGAAGATATTTGCCAAGTGATTATACACTGTCTGGTGTATGGTAAGCATCAGTAAATGGTAGCCATCATTATAATTATGATCTCATTGCAATCCTGAAAACATATACTGCCCTAAACAGTGGTTCCCAATCTTCTTAAACTCAATGTTGCAAAGATTTTGTGAGTCTCCTGATATTCAGAGATTTAAACAAACCCCTACCTAGAAATTAAAAAAAAAAAGGGGGGGGGGAACTATTTTATAACAGAACAGCTATGGAAGTTCAGGCATGACTATACAAAGAAACATTAAAAAGTATTCATGTGTTCACTTAAATTAGAATCCACACAAATGGGAGAGCTCAAATGCTAACTGTCTAAAACTGGCAGTTCAAATATTGGAACCTGGACTGTAACTATAAACACAATTTTTTAAAATGGTTAATATCTCTTTGTCAAATTATAAACAAGAGAAAGGACAATCTTCCATGGATTTATATGATATATACATTTCTAGAAAAGTCAGTGAGCCTTAAAATGGTGCAAAATATAATTTATATTAATACATAAAATAGAGTTATGTCCTCATTATGTCAGATAATGAAGATAGCTAATCTTCATGAAGATCTGGTGTGATGCTAACCTGTGCCCACTGCTGGACAATTCTTCATTACATGGGACTTTTCTGCATAACACTAAGTTCCAGTAATGCCTTCCAATAATTGGGACAACCAAACATGCCCCCACAAATTTCTAAAAGACCCTCAAGGAACACTATTACTCCTGCTGGGACACATTACTTCATTAAATTCAGTGTTCTTTTCTAAATATGTACCTTTTTGTCTTCCATCATTGTAGCTGACAACTAACATAACCTGTGTACTATGATATAAGAGAGAACATCCAAGAAATAATTACCACCCTTGTAATTTTAGGAAAAACAGAACTATGCATGATATAGGTATACCCAAACCTAGAAGTAAATGCCTTTCAGACCAAGTGACCAGCAGTGGAGGGATTAAAACATTCTCCCTCTCCTTGACTCTGGGGATACTTTCAGGTACAATTTAGGACATTTTAAGTGATACTGTGACACTACCAATTGTAATTGATGTTCAGGGAACAGACTTCAGCTTTTTAACACCCCCAAGGTATTTGATCTTACATTGATATGAACTTTGTTGAATCTGATTCCTTAATTAGAACCCAGAGTTCCTGTGATAGTTGGAAACTTCTGGGTTTTCTC
The DNA here is from genome assembly GCF_922984935.1 of Meles meles. NCBI lineage: Eukaryota > Metazoa > Chordata > Mammalia > Carnivora > Mustelidae > Meles > Meles meles. The sequence continues at coordinate 22,886,748 of NC_060069.1, read as the reverse complement.
CCTGGCAAAAACTTAATGATCTACACAATTTCATGATGAAAAGTTCAAGACTGCAAAAGTTATTAATGCATTTTTTTTATGGTTGCTGTTAACATATAATTAAACACCATGACAGATGTTCATCAAGCGGGTTTCCAACACAGATTATTTGCTTATTATTTTATTTATTTATTTATTCATCCTTTAAGATTATAGTAGAACATTCAAGACGGAAAAGTTTGAGGAAACAACTGAATAATCTAATAAAAGTGGTAAAATAAAGTTACTCTGAAAAGTCAACCAAATGAACAAAAAAAAAATAGCTCTGTTATTTATTGTATTAACCTCTGTTTTGAACATATCTGTCCTTTTCTAATTTTGTTGTGAACGCATTTATGGGTTATGTTCAGAGGGTTTAATGCAGTGAGCATTCCCCAGTGAGCCCTTTTGTGACAGAAAACATGGGCTTACATGTCCTCTTGGACAACCTTGTTTTTTCCCAACTTAGATCTCACTCAAATATTCATGCACTAATTGTTCGTGGTACCTCAACTTTACAAGGAAGGGTGGCAGAATGGTCAGCTTTCCGGCTAAATTTTATGATTTAATAACATAGAATTGTTGCAACAAAGGGATTTCTAGTCATAGACACTATTCCTCAGCATTCCTGCATTGGGTGTGGTCACATGATTGAGAACTGGCCAATGAAACGTGGATGGAAGTGAGGTATACCCTTGCTTGCCCTGACCCATTAAGTCCCTGGAGCATTGTCCATGCTCTTAAGCCTCATCCGCTAATTCAGTACTTTTCCGGGAGCCATGTATAAAAGACTGCAGACTCCACCACCCAGGTTCCTGAATCACTAGGTGGAACAGATTGTCCCCTCCCTCTTCCCACATATTGGAATTTACAGGAGCCAGAAATACAAATTTGTAGTTTGGATAATACAAATGCAAAATAAATAAATACAAATACAAATTTGTAGCAATGGAATCTGGAGTTTATTAGTTACAGGATCTAGAATTACCTTAAAGAAGTTCACTACTGTGCATACGAGTCCTCGAAGAATATCTGGCACATAGTAGGCCTTCAATGAACCAATGAAAGCATGCTGCCTATAGAAGGGCAAAGAAAAATGCCATATAAGCACAATTCCTTGGTCTTCTAGGGAAGACCTTGGTCAAACAGACCAAATCAGAAATTATCTTAAAGGAAGAATAAGAAAGAATGTGAAGCAGATAATGCCACCAGCTTGTGTAATCCCATGGAGTCAGTATTTTCTTATGTGACTTTAGAGATCAGGAGAGAATCTGATAGGAATTCTAAGTCATTGTGGAGCCATACAAATAATAGCTGTATCAGAGACCCTAGTGCAGTTTCATAGAAAAGCTGTCATGTAAACTAGTATGAAAATTAAAAAAAAAAGTCATGTCATCTCCGTGAGATAACTCTGGGTAACCAACTGCCACATGTAAGAAACAGTGCAATACTTTTGCCGCTATGGCTAGTTGCGGAAAAACAACCCCACATGACCATTTAAGTGTCCTTATACACCATTATTTATGGAGAGCTTCCTCTGTCAATATCCATGATTATGACAATATCCTTCATGAGAGATTATAGAGTTCCATTCCGCCTGATCAAAGATGGGTTTATTTGATTATGCCAACAGCTGCATGTACATTTTCTTATTTAAGCTCTTACATATTATCATTCCCAGCCGACATGTGGGGTAATAGAGACCCAAAGTTGTTGATGAATTAATTTGCCCATGGGCACCCAGCTGTGTGCCCGTGCCACGCCTTTCATTCTCTACTCATCACTTCCTAATGTCCCCAGGTCTCAGACTTCCACTGTGGCTCCCAGCATCAACCTCCAGATCACCGCACAACCTCTAGTTCAACATCACAACCAAACTCCGATAACTAATTCAGGCACAGCACACCTGGGTTTGGAATCATTTCCTTCGGATACTTGCTTTTCAAGGTCACTCACACTGCAAACGGAGCCCCTGTTGTGATTACTGTTTCCTGGTAACCGATCGTTTTCCTTTAGGCACGCCTCTGTACCTGGCGACACTACTCCTTAGTTTTTTCTACCTTTGCATCTGGAGGTTCACCACACATTGCCAAATGTTCACTCTGGAGCTCTAGCTGTGTTCCCTAGAGGTTTCTATCTTCCCAGTGGGGCCCCAATCACAAATCCCTGGTGCTCTCTCTTCTAAAAAACAATCTTTCCTACCAGGGGTCATCAAACTTTTTTTCTGTAAAGGGACAGAAAGTAAATATTTTAGGCTGAGTGGGCCATACAGTGTGTCACCGTTCTCGACTCTGCCCTTGTGGTGCAAAAGAGGACACGAACAACTTGTAAGTGAGTGGGTGTGGCTGCGTTCCAATAAAACTTGACGAAAAGGGTCTGTGGGTTAGACTTGGCCCATGGGCTGCCTTTTACCAGTCCTTATTTTATACATATATCATTTTCTATGATTAGATTTCATATTTCCCATGACATTTATTTGTTTTACAATTTTCCTATTTTTGGAGTCTTGATATGAATATCTAAAGAAAAGCAGATACATACTCTGTTGGGTTATTTTGGGATTGTTAGAGTTCATGCATACTCTGAAAAAAAAATTATGCAAGGAAATTTTGGATGAAAGACATCCTAATAAAAAAGAAAGATGATTTCTGACAAGGAGTAGAGAATGCACTAATGTGAGAAAATACAAAATTAATATTGGTTAACTTATAATGGATAATTGAGATTGCATAAAATGAAGGTATGAGAGATTTACTGCCTTTATTTATTCACTGAAAATGTTAGTTTTATCTCTTTGCTCCAGGCCCTGGGATTACAATGTGAAAAAGACAAATGTTGTCCCTGCGATACAGAATTTATGCTTTAACTGGGGAGACACACATTTGACAAATAATTATCACAAAAGGTGAAGAATAGATGGACCTGGTAAGTACAGGATGAAACAGGAGCTTGGCTGGAAAGAAGGAACTGGAAGGGGTACAGGATTTGAGGAAAGTGATGTTAGTGGAAGGAGACTGACAAATGGCTTTGGAATTTGAAGATGGAAGTTGAATGTGTATCCACAAGACTTTGAAAGGCTAATGGCAGACGTTGAGAGAGGACCATCAAAGGATTGGGAGGATTTTTTTTGTTTTGTTTTGTTTTTCTTAAATGTCTTTTTAATGACCTTTCAGATTAAGGGGGGTGGGGGGTGGAAGCAAAGGTTGGAAGCAATAGGTTTAACTAGGTAGCAACTCTAAATGAGGAGTATGGTTGTGTTAAGGAAACAGTAAGTAACTCATTTGCCCGGGGCTTAGAATGAAGGAAAGGAAGAGGCTGGAGCTAGGATGGGAAACAAAGGTTAGAGCCAGATGGTGGGAGGCTTTGAATGCCGGGGTAAGGAACTGGATTGACTTGAACAGACTGGGCATGACCTGAGTGGCAAGAGCAGGGTCTGTGCCAGGCAAGTTTCAGGAAAATTAGAGGAATTAGAGAAGGAAGTTCTGGAGGCAAGGAAAATGGGTAAGAAAGTCTATGGCTAGTGCAGGTCACACAGGAGTGGGAGACGAACAGGGTTCTGTTGTCTTGTGAATTTGCTTCCCTCCTGCATAAACTCCTTTGAGTTAAATGCAGCATCAACATCTGTTTGGCTGCCCGTGGCACAATGTTTTACTGGATGAAGAACAGCACCGTATTCACTGGCTGCTGACAATGTCTCTCCTTTGCTCTGCTATGTTTTAATTATGTTTGACATTCACCGCACACTATTATCCAGTGGAAGCAAATTGAAGAAATGCAGCTTCATTTGAAGTCAAACCAAAGTGAGGACACATGTAATTATATAGTAGTATATTATTACTTGGAAACTGTTAGATTTTTAGGTTTAATATACCTGTGGCTTCCCAACTACCACCCCACTCCCATATCTTGCCTTGATTGCATTGTAAAAAGGCCTCAGCCCACAGTTTAATTACCAACATTCAGAACAAAGAATCCCAAAACATTAGGAATCAGGAGAAAGCAGTACTTTTTGTTATGGAAAATTTCAAACACAGAGCCCAGTATAATAAACTCCATGAACCCAACATTTAGTTTCTTAATGATCATCACATGGCCCAAATTGTTTCATTTTTAACCCCACCTACTTTTTACCCTTCAGCCACAACCTGGATTATTTAAAAACACATCTCAAGCATCCTTTTATTTGGGCTACACATACTTCAAAATGTATCTTTAAAAGATACCTTCTTTTTTTTTTTTTTTTAAAGCAAAGACTGTTACTATTATCATGCCTAAAATAAAAATAACAACTTTTCAAAACCATTAAATATGTAGTCGTGATATGAATTTCTCCAGTTGTCCTAAAATTTTTATTTGATAGTGTTTTTTCTCTGTCGTTGCTCAAATGATGTAGGAAGAAGAGCTACACGTGGAGCAGGTTGATCTATCTCTTGTGTCTCATTTATTTATAGATTTTTTACTGCCCCCCCCCCCCCGCTTGTTATTTATGTATTAAAGAAACCAGGTCATTTGTCATGTCAAATTTCCCACTTTATGGATTTACTGATTAGTCATGAGTAACATGTTACTCTAGACCCGGCTTTTCAATAAACTGATAATTAGAACTAGAAGCTTGATCAGATTTGGTTTTATCTTCTTTTGCAAGAATATTTATGGGTGGTCTCCAGTTCAATTGTGTTAAATTAGGAGGCATTTAATGTTTGGTTTTCTCTCTTTTTGATGATGTTGAAAGAGAGGAATGGATTCGTGTGATGTCAACCTGGTCAAATTATTATAAAGTTCTTTATTTTAATTATTTTTATTTTAAAGCAAAAGTTTATAAAAGAGAAAGAGGAGACATGCTTGAGTTTTAAAATATCTTGCCTTATAAGGAAACTTGTAGATTTAAAAAGTTGATGTGTTTCAATACATTGAAATAATATATTTTGAAATCACAGATTATTTCATCTTTGTCCAAAAGAAAACCCTTCAAGTTGGCTTCTTCTTTCAACTTTTCTGCAGTATCCTTGATAGCTTCCTTGCTTTCCAGCATGACAAGAGCTGATTTTGTACTTTCTGGAATCAGCTAATAACCCCTGTATCCTTTTAGTGAGAAATGGTATTTAGAAACCACAACCTGGGCCCTAAGAGTGTTTGTTGCCACAGGGCTGGTTGTTGTTTCTAGGCCTTTTCAAAAGACAGAACTAAGAAATCTTTTTTTTTTTCAAGAAAAAAACAAATCATGAATTCATACTTACATTTCCAACATAAATTTATAATTTTTATTTATTTGATTTTATAGTTGTAACTCCTTTCTCAGGTGATGTAAATCTCAGTTTCTAATGAAAATATAGTTTTTCTTTGTTTGATCCTAATATACAATTTCAAAATAACCATACCACCAGTAATACTAATAATATGACTATTAAACATACCTTAAAAAAATAAATAAACATAGATTCATTTCCTTGCAGTTCTTTTTGCTTTTATGATATATCACACTAAGCTGTATAATTGAATTTATAATCTATAATTAATATATATAAAGTAAAGTTTTATATATATAAAGTCATCAAAATAATTTTTCGCTCGGTGGTTAAGGCTACAACTATATTTATTTCATTTGTTTTTATGTTTTAGGGATTTTTAAAATTCTGGATTGGTCAAGGTGCTCTAGAGAAGCAGAACCATTAAGATATGGAGAGGCATATATAAGAAATTCATTACAGGAATTGGCTCATACAGTTATAGAGTCTGAGAAGCCCCAAGATCTGCCATCTGCGAGCTAGAGAACTAGGGAAGCCAATGGTATGATTTAGTCTGAACCCACAGGCCTGGGAACCAGAAGCTGCTGGTGAGAATCTTGATATGAGTTTCCCGGCTATGAACCAGGAGCGCTGCAGCCGTCTGAGGGCAGGAAGAGATGGATGTCTCAGCAGACACTGGGAGAGTGAGCCAATTCATGTTTGCTCCACCTGTTTTGCTCCATGCAGGCCCTCAGTGGACTGGCTGCTGCCCACCCACGTTGGGGAGGGCCATCTGCTTTACTCAGTTCACGAATTCAAATGCTAATCTCTTCAGAAATTATCCTCACAGACACACCCAGAAATCAGGTTTTACCAGCTATCTGGGTCTCTCTAAGCCTACACATAAAATTAACTATCACATTTGGGTTAATTTGTTTTTTTATTACGTAAAACATTTACATGTGCCCAAAGACAAAAACTATAAAACTAATGGATTCGGAGAAGTACAGCTTCCATCTCTTTGATCTTTACCTGGTTCCCTCCCGATTATTACAGATAACCACTTATATTTATTTTTGGCTTCTTCTTCCACTACAAATAAAACTTTTAAATTCCTTTTTTAATATACTTTTATATCTTTCTTTAAAAAGATGTACTTTTATACTCCTTTTTTTCTTAAAAAATATCGCACATACTTTAATATTCCTTCTTTCTTAAAAATGATAGTACATATGCATACTATGCTGAAGAGGACAGTGTTTAGAAGGCTATAGAAGAAAGTTCTATATAGGGGCATCTGGGTGGTTCAGTTGTTAAAGTGTCTGCCTTTAGCTCAGGTCATGATCCCAGGGTCCTGGGATTGAGCCCCGAGTCGGGCTCCTTGCTCAATGGGAAGCCTGCTTCTCCCTTTCCCTCTCCCACTCCCCTTGCTTGTGTTCCCTCTCTTTCTGTCAAATACATAAAATCTTTTAAAAAATAAGAAATTTCTAAAAAACTAAAATAACTACTCTTATAAAAGTAATTTGTAATATTTATCATTAAAATTCAAATTTATTAAGTATAAAATCATCACATTATATAGATCTAGTAAAGCAAGTTAATTCAAAATGAACTTTGTCAGGCTAGACCTTTGTAATATATGAAGGAAAACACTTTGCTTACCTAATGATTATATATCCAACATTTACTATGTGCCAGGCACTGTTTTAAGCACTTTCCAAATATTAGCTTATTTGATCCTCATAACAACCATATAAGGTAAGTACTATTATTAATCTCATTTTAGAAATAGGAACCAACCAGGCTGCCATCTCCTAAGGTCAAACATTTACCTTGTATTCTTCTGTTTGCTATAATAAGCAGCATTGTAATAAACAGTAGACACCTTTGAAGACAAATTTTGGTTTCATCAATTAGTGTTTTCCTACAATGATAGGAATTTATCTAGGTGGGATTTCTGAGCTGAAAGGTAAGCATATATATTTTATTAAATAGACTTGAACTCATGACCCTGAGATCCAGACCTGAGCTGAGATCAAGGGCTGGACACTCATCTGACTTAACTGCCCAGGTACCCCAAAAGCTAAGCATATTTTAGAGTAAGTATTTTGGAATTTTTTATCTTTAGCTCAAAGAAATGGGAAGGAATCCTTTTGAGTATGTAGATGGACAACATATTCCCATGGGTTTTTTTTTTTTTTTTTAATTCAATGCCATGAGATATAATTGGCTTACAATAAAATGTATCCAATTCAATTTGTGTGATTTGATGTCTTGACAAATGTATATACCTTTATTATCACTACCACAATCAAGAAATAGACAGGCACCAGGGCACGGGGGTGGCTCAGTATGCATTAAGCCTCTGCCTTTGATTCAGGTCATGATCCCAGGGTGCTGGGATGGAGCCCCACATCAGGCTCTCTGCTGAGCAGAGAGCCTGCTTCCCCCGCCCCATCTCTCTGCCTGCCTCTCTGCCTACTTGTGATCTTTGTCAAATAAATAAAATCTTTAAAAAACAAACAAAAAAAGAAATAGGGGGGCACCTGGGTGGCTCAGTCAAGTGTCTGCCTTTGGCTCAGGTCACGATTCCAGAGTCCTGGGATCAAGCCCCATATCAGGCTCCCTGTTCAGTGGGAAGCCTGCTTTTTTCCTTTCCAACTCTCCCTGCTTGTGTTCCCTCTCTTGCTGTGTTTCTCTCTGTCAAATAAATAAATAAAATCTTAAAAAAAAATAAATAGAGAACATTTCCAGCACACCCAAAAGTTCCCTTGTGCCCATCTGTACTTCCCATAAGTTTTGAGAACAGATTCCTTTTACTTGTGTTCTGTTTAGAGGAATAAATAAACTTTTTAGATATAGGCCATCTCCTTCCCAAATGAACTATCTCTAGGCAGAAATAAATTTTTATACTTGTCTGTTTTCTTTTCTGCTAGAATCCATGTCAGAAAGCATTGACTTGAAGCTATCAATATTAAAAGCTGTTTGCACTATGTGAGCTGAAAGCTGACATCCACTGGGCTGTTGAGACCGAGAGAGCAACTCTCATGTCTCCTGGGTTACTCTCACCAGCCCATCCTGCCTTTTTGGACATATATATTTGACTTTTATTTAGATAGAGGGAAACATTCAAATAGCTATAGCAGCCTGTTTCCCTGAGGGAGTGTTATACATCTGTCCAAAAGATGGGAAAGTTCAGTTTTTGAATGATTAGGAGATTTCTCTTTTAATCAAGAGTATTAGAGTGAGTTCTACAGACATGACCAACTGTATTAACATGTAATCATGGAATATTAAAATTTTAAATTTGGCATCTAAATTTGGCAAGGAAAAGAAAGATCAAAGAGCTTACTTGGCTTACAAAGGTCATACCATTTAAGATACAATTGGGATTAAAACCTTAACTAGTGGGATAAAGTTCTTCTCCCCAAATCCCAGCCTGTTGTTCCAATTCCATGTCCTTTTCATCGTATCGTGCTGCCATTTCATAGTGCTCTTCCTTAGGCATGACTGTTCCCAGACAAAAATTATAGATACTGTATTCATCCTACTACAAAAAAACTCTCATGGCCCACATTTTTTATATCACTCACATATTAGTTGCAAGTCAACATTATTATACTCAGGCTCATATTTACTTGGTATAACATGCACCTTCTCAAACAGCATGCTGTGCCAGATGGGGAGAAAACACAGGCACAACATCTCTGAAAAATCTGAGTCTTGTAGTCATTTACCATAAACCAGAGCCACCCAATCACCAATTAGAAAAGGAGTTACTGTATGCTTTACAGAATGTTCCTCGCAATAGTGTGGGAAGTCCCACAAGATAGTTTGAACTATGTGACCTTGAAAACTAGTGACTTTTTTATTGTGAAAGTAAAGTATTTTTTCTATTTGCAAAAAATAAGCAATAACAGCAATAAAACAATAAATGAATAAAATAAAATTATTCCCAATATTTAAAAATTAATTTCCACTGTTAATATTTTGGTGTATAGTTTTCCAAACTTATAAAAATATTTCAAATTTTCAGGGCCCTTGGGTGGCTCAGTCATTTAAGCATCCAACTCTTGATTTCAGCTTGGGTCATGGACCCCGTATTGGGCCCTGCTCTAGGCATGGAGCCTGCTTAAAATTTTTTTTCTCTCTCCCTCTGCTCCTCCCCTCTTCATGATCTCTCTTTCTCTCTTAAAACAAAACAAAACAAAACAAAACAAAAATTTTTTTAATTAAAAATTATACTAATAAGTTTGGTTTTAGTAACACAATCAATATATCAGTAATATTTCCTTCCTATAGACATAGGAGGGTATATTGGTTAAAAATACAAGCCCTGGATGAGAATTCTCTCCAGGCTGTGCGCTGACCGCGTGCTGGTCTTTTAAAGTTTCTTTCCCTCCCCAGTTCCCCTTTTGGCGAGGTTTCTGTGAGGTTTCTGTGAGGCCTGTCCGGTGCGCACCCTGCGGCTTCTTGGCTTGCACGCGTCCCCGCGGGCGCGCTCTCCGGGCCGACTGGGAGGAAGGAAACCCGTAGTGCAAACTGTTTTGATACTGAAAATGGACCAGTGTCTTTTTGAAATAAAGAACCAGTCCCTCTAAAAACAAACAAACAAACAAACAAACAAGAAAAAAAAAACCAAACAAGCCCTAGATTACTTGGTTAGCATCTGGATTCTGCCAATTATTAGTCATGTGACCTTGAGTAAGTTAATCTGCCGATGCCTCAGTTCTCTCATCTATAAAACAGTTTAATTTTAGTGCTTATTTCCTAGGGTTGTTGCCAGAATTAAATGAATAATGCAAAGTATTTAGAAAAGAATCTAACATACAGCTATTATTATGGTATCATCATTATTATAAAGCAATTTAATCAACATAGGTTCACTGAATATCCTTCTTTTGCCTACTTTCTCCCCCATTCCAATTCCCTTTACAGAGATAACCTAATTATAAACATAACAAAGAACCCAACCATCCCAATGTTGTGTTCTCTAAGGATAGATTTATGATAATGTTCTGGCTTCTGCTAGATTTAAAAGGATTAAGAGGAGGAAATACTTCAGGAATCTCAAATGAAACTTTCTGAATGGAGTGAAATTTGCAGATGGGCAGAAATTTTTAGGAATGGGCCAAAATGCCCCCCCCTTTATTTTTTTTGAAGATTTTATGTATTTCGTTAAGAGAGATAGTGAGCGGGAGAGAGAGTATGAGCAGGGGGAGGGTAGAGTGAGGGGGAGAAGTGGACTCCCTGCTGAGCAGGGAGCCCAACCAGGCTTAGGGTGGTGAAGGCAGACACTCAACCAACTGAGGCACCCAGGCGCCCCCAAGCTTCTTTTATAGGTATAGAAAGGGGAAAGCGAATGATCTTGGAACTGCTCTGGCCATTCTTGGCTGTTGCTGCCAAGGTTGGACACTACAGTTTTTTACACATTTCTACTATAGCCTTTATTTATTATTTAGATTCTATTTATTTATTTATTTATTTATTTGAGAGAGAGAGAGAGAGAGAGAGAGAGAGAGAGAACAGGGAAGGTGCAGAAGGAGAGAGACAAGTGGATTCCACACTGAATGGGGAACCCAATTCAGGGCTCTATCCCATGACCCTGAGATCATGAACTGACCCAAAAATCCAAAAATCCAAGCACCCCACTACCATGGTCTTTAAAAGTTTATACCTTTACCTGCATAGCTGAAAGCAGATTGAAGCATTTACACCTGAGTTCCATCTCTTTTCCATTTCAGAAATTTTTATTCTCTGAAATAGAACCTCAAATATCTCCTGTCTTTGTTTCTTACCTCATGTTAGTGTTGTCATTCTAACTGAAGACTATTTTGTGTAGACTGGTGCTGACTTCCGGAGATAATCAACCATAGTGAGAGACTGGGTTCCTGTAACAACATGACAGCCGTTACTGGGAATGGGAGAAGAGCATTTCCTGTAAGAAGGAGGTAGGAGTGGGTGGGGCATGCTGCTCTTGTGATGATGGCAAGAGCTAAGCAGTCCATAGCACCACCATGACCCTTTCTTAATTTCCTTCTGTTTCCTGCCTGTGCGTCACCTCACTTTCATTACTCAGCAGCATGCTGTGGGTGTGACTTTTGCTCTTGTATTCCATTGGTGCCATCTGCTCCTGCCTTGTCTCCTTTGATGTCATTATACAGATGGCAAGGGCACAATGGGAAGTGGCACTCTTCAATATGGTAGCTCTGGATACATCAGGGCTGACCTTGCATCAAGGCTGCTGATAAGTAATCCTGCTCATGTGTAAGTCTAATAATGGAATCACTACTACATTTTGGTTTAGCTTCTGAAATCCCATTATAAATTATTGGAACAATATCTATCCATTCTAAAATATGTATCTTCTACAGTATGGGAGATAATATATATGATTGTTTTAAAGGTCATCTGGTAGATTTCTAAAGAGTGATGAAAACTCGCTACTAACAACCTACCAAAGTCAGAAATATTGTTGATATTATGAACAATAGAAAATGTCTTACAAATGTGCTTGTTAATTTGACCATGTAGGTGTCAGAGCTAATCAGTCAACAGCTACAGCTAATGCAGGAAAGAAGAAAAATTAATATTCATTAGACTCTTGTTTATACTTCTGTTGTCAAGGTTAATCAGTTTGCTTTAAGCACAACGTTTCACTCTTATTAAAGTCATTAGTATCTTTCAATACATGGAGAACACTTGGGTTCACAAGTGTGTTTGATTTACACATCACATACACTGCACAGGGACCCAGGCTTAGGCCATATTTTGCTGGGATTTATACATGAACCTTTATTTAGACCAATCAATTATTATTCTTCATGGGGCATAATTAAATAATAGTTAAAGTTTTTAGGTATTTGGTAATATTTTCAACTGCAGAAACTAACAAAAATTCGCCTCTCGTCTTTAACACAAACATTACATAGACTCATATCAAAATACTACTGGCTCTGATGATGCAAAAAGGATTTCTAGTATTTTTGTTTACTTTTGTAGCAAAAACAATCATATATAACTAAAGCATGACTAGAAATTTTTACTGAAGAACAGTGTATGTGCCTGGTATTCCATGGATATAATCCCTTCAGAGGGTCAGTTTTTTCTATTATAAATTAAAAAGTAAATTTTCATGTCCCTCCAGCTGTGGAACTATCAATTTGATGGAAATCCCAGATTAATGTGATTCCAGTTTACTCCTCAACAAACTGCAAGTCTGAGTTGCCCAGGGGAAGCAAGCCTCTAGGATGGCTCTCTCACCACTGATCACCTTTTATATCTCATGGAGAATCTGATAGAAATACTATAAAGTGGTTTTCAACTTTTTTTTTTTTTAGGTTTTATTTATTTGACAGACAGAGATCACAAGTAGGCAGAGAGACAGGCAGAGAGAGAGAGAGAGAGAGAGAGAGGTAAACAGGCTCCCCGCTGAGCAGAGAGCCCGATGCGGGGCTCGATCCCAGGACCCTGAGATCATGACCTGAGCGAAAGGCAGAGGCTTTAACCTGCTGAGCCACCCAGGTGCCCCTGGTTTTCAACTTTTACATATGTTTCCTTGGAGTTTGGTTCCAGAGACAGGAACTATAACGTGTTACTCAGCAGACTGGTATGGACTCTAAAGGCTTATGATTTTCTGAAACTTACTCACTACTCACTTGAGAATTAGAAACTACAGAAACAGTCTGTTCGTTTGAGCTAAAAAGGCAGCTGTGCTGTTTTTCCTTTTTTAAATTTTATATCCTGATAATTAGAATGCTCCAGATATATGCCTCTTGGCTAGAACATATAGGACAAACCATATTTCTCCCACTGTAAATTACATGTTCTTATGATAGTGAAGAGGAAGAACCTCTGAGGACAAAAGATCCTTGAATAATCGATGTAAAAAGATGTAAAAAGTTACTTTCAGCAAAATTATCTAAAATTGAATTAGTATAGCCAATACATTCATGCAGTAGGAGCATTCATTCATACTTTAGTGAAGTGGGGCACAACTTCTGGTAGTTTTTCTCCTGAAATCTCTTAAAAACAAGTGGACATGCACTGGAACACTCCTGACATTCCCTGTAGTTATGACAGATGACATGTATAACTTCCAGCACAAAATAATCTTCACAATACTGTAGAAGTGTACAGTATAGTACTTTGGGAATTACATGAATTATTTATGAGTGAGAAAAGACTAAATCTGTAGTGAGATTGGAAATAGATCTATCTGGCCTGGAGCCTTGGTTTGGCTTCTCAGCATATTTACTATCTACAACTACACTGTCCAATAGAGTAGCCACTAACCAGGCTTAGGTATTAAAGGTTTAAATTAATTAAAATGAAATAAAATTAAGAATTCATTTCCTTACCTACATTTCAGTATTTAATATTCACATGCAGCTAGCAGTTACCATAGCAAACAATGCCAGAATAGAATATTCTCATCATCTCAAAGTTTTTATTGGACTATGCTGATCTAAAATTTACGCATCCTCATCAATCACAAAAATGATCTATTTTGCAACCACCTCCCAAGAAATTCTTATTTCAAGGCTGCCTAACAAAGAGATATTTTAAACTCTTGGCTTCAAAGGTCATGCTCAAACAATAACAGGAACAAAAAACAAACAAAAACCAAATTCTATTACTAATGAAACTAGGAGATGTCTAATTTCAATGACATATGAATATAGAAAAACATGGAGAAATCATAAATGACACAGCAGGTGGGAGGAAGGTCAAATGACTGTGTTTGTGTGTAAAGAGTGATAACTGGGAATGAGTAGATGAGCTTTGCAGAACCTGAGAGAGGCTCAGAAACTTGAGTAAATTCTCAAAACATAGGTAGGTAGGATCACTTCTATCCTACAGGGTCAGAATGTTTCCTTTATTCTTTTTAAGTGGCAAGCTGAATGTTTATTTTCTAGATTAACCAAACTATATATTCTGGATTGGGGACCTCAGCCACAGAGGGCAGACAGTGGAAGAAGGTGGCATACTGAAAACTGTGTTGCCAAGAGAAAAGGAACATCCTGAATGCTAAGAACCCCTGGTTTCTTTCCCCCACTCATTTCCAGAACAGCAGCAGTTTCTTTATCCTTCCTTGTCATCACCTCATCTCTAAAACAGGAGATTAGAATCTCTTTCCTTGGAGAAAACAAACAAATCCAGAGGAAAGACACACTAATCTGGACTTGGAGTATCCACAAGTAAAACGACAGTGGCTTTCTTCACTGCCTTGCATTATAGCCACCAGCACACAAATTTATTCTTTCACAAACAGATGCCAGGTGATTTCTTAGTGCCTCATTCTTCAACAGAAGAACAGCCAGTGATAACTGGGTATTTGAGGATACCCAGTATAAAAGAAAGAGAATGAAATAAGCAACAAAGGAAAAACAAAAATCGGGAGAAAAACAAAGAGAAAATTCAAGAAGAGAAAAATCTCAAAGTAAACATCAGAGAGATAAGAGAAATATTGCACAAATAAAACAAGAACAGCATACCATTAAAGGAAATGGAAAAGGAAATTGAACAAAAAGAAAATTGAGCAAAAATATATAGATATCTATATATTTTTTACATATATAATGTAAGAGCTATATATTATGGATATAGGTAATATCTGATTAATAGGAATTCCATGGGGTAGGGAAAGAATAGAGAAAATGGTAAGAAAGAAATACAGGAGTAGTTCCTCAAACTGGAAGGGAGGAATGCCAGCACAATGCATAAAAAAGAACCTACATGATTGTGAAATGTCAAAACATCAGGGACAGAAAAAAATCTTGAAGATAGGTCACATTACAAAGAGCAAGAATTAGAATGACATTGATCTTGTCAATGGTGACTCTAATTTCTAGACAAAATTAAGAGGAAAAGACTGTGTACATTATTTTAAAATATTGATGTAAATGTCAGAGGAGATGATAACAACAAGCTGAAAACGATTTACTCTGGGCACAGGAGTGAGGAACTGGGGAAGGGGTATCAAGAGACTGCTGTATTTTTGTTGGAAGCCTTTCAACATTCCTCAACATCTAAGTTGTCTGGACTATTTGATAAAAATAAATTAAAAACAAAATCCATTCTAAGAGAATGATCTTGAGTTATTTAATATTCAATTCTTATCAGATTCCTAGTTAGAAAGTAAGCAAGCAAACAAATAAGTAATGGAAACTTTTGGACTCATATCTCAGAAATATCAGATTATAAAGTATACAGCTATGGGTTATGATATGAAATTAATGCAGAAAAGTAATGAATAAGTATTAGGGCTCTTTCATCATGTGAGGATTAGAAGACATCATAAAACACAGTTTTCACTGGTAGAACTGTGCCTTTTAAAAAGCAACGATAACCATGCTTTTAATCTTATCCTCAGAATTCACAATAAAACTCCTGAAATGGTTCGACAAGCAGAGAAAATAACCCAAATGGCTGACAAAGAATACTTTTTCATTTTCAGTTTATCAAAAATGTGTTAATACTAGTTAAGGCTAACATCTTGACCATGACATTTTAGTATGTCAATGATTATATAAAAATTCTAAGAGCACTCTTTTTCAGGATGATTCTTCTGGAAACTGAGACTTACTAAGAAAGATTACAAAAATCCAAATACATTATCATGGAAATCTTGAAACACCTGTGTTTTCTACCAGGTTTCCACTGGAGAATTGGTAATGCCTCAAGACTTGAATATTACAGAAGATGTCAAGTTATTAATGAGGGCAGATTTAAAAAGAAAGTCTAAGAGTGTAATTTTAAGTGTATTTACCTTCCTTCAAACCAAAGAAGTAAAATGGAAATCTTTTAATTACCTGCATAAGACTCTCTGGTGGCTTCCTTTTGCCTAGCTTATAAAATTTGAATTTCTTAATCTTTTATTCAATAACCTATATCAGCTTTCTCTTTTCCCTTACTCCTCTTAATACTTTGTCAGTCAAGCCAGATGAATCTACTTCCTTCTTCCAAGTTTGGGTTTTTTGTTTTTTGTTTTTTTTTTTAGTCCTACCTTTGTGTTTTCATCTGTATTTCTGTCTGTCTTGAATGCTTTCATTTTCCCCTTTACCAAACCTTATTTTTTTTCTTTCTTAAAGCTTTGGTTTAAAGCCCAACTCCAAGAGGGACTTCATGATTGATACTAACTGCCTGTTTTTTTTTTTTTTTAATTTTATTTATTCATTTGACAGAGAGAGAGAGATCACAAGTAAGCAGAGAGGCAGGCAGAAAGAGAGGGGAAGCAGACTCCCTGCCAAGCAGAGAGCCCAATGTGGGGCTCGATCCCAGGATCCTGGGATCATGACCTGAGCCGAAGGCAGAGGCTTTAAACCACTGAGCCACCCAGGCGCCCCGATTCTAACTGCCTGTTTTGTTGTTACTCTGTTTGACTGGTTTTCATTACTCTTGACCCTTGTGAGAACCATTAGCAATTTTATTAATATTTTAGTTTCATTATGGACTTACAGTAAATTACTAACTAACTTGTCTTCTTTGACAGTGGGTATGCCTTCTGCTATCTACGGGGATTTCAAATCTATGGTATCCTATATAAAATTAATAAAACCCTCCTTTATCTCTTTATGGATATTATGATCACTTTTAATTAGGGATCCATTGATCCCATATATTTACTTGACATGCTCAGTGTGTCTGTCTTCTACTGTGTCCCTCGAGGGTCTAGATATTTTGGTGTGTGAAGGCTAGTTCCCCTGGGGGTTTTAGCAGCATGGACTAGCACCATGTGGGGGTATAGGCCAAGTTATGGTTGGTGACCCTTCTGCTGAGATAAGGCAGGGAGAAATGGGTACAAGGGCACAGCCCTCCAGGCATCAGAGAATGACAACTGAACAAGGATGGGTAGGTGGGGAAGTGGATACCCTAGCTCTGAATCTGCCCACACTCCAACAATTTTCTGATGCCTTGATACGCCCAGATACCGGGGCTTCCCTTGTGAGTGTTGATCTCCAAATGCCCACCAGGCCTGCAAAGACTCTTTTAGGGCAGTATAGAGGAGAAACAAGAACAGAAGGTAAAACAGGTCGCCGTGGCTGCATGGCTAGCTGCCCTCTACCCTGCTCCCTATCCTATGTCCTTTTAGTTCCTAGCTTTCCTCTAGCTATTTAGCTTCTCCAGGGGTTTCTGAGGACAAGGGATGAGACCTTAGTTACCCCTCTTTCAGCAAGTGCTGCATCTCTCCAGGGCTTCTTACTCTTTGGTCCCATTGACCCTTTTGGAAGTCTAAACATGCCTATGGACCTCTCTCAGGTCTGTAATACTTCTAAATGGATAAAATAAAAGGCATAGCATTACAAAGGAAATATTAATATTAAAATATAGCTAACAATCCAACTTATGATAGTTACATATGTGCTTATTTAGTCACAAATAAATAACAAGCTCTAGTATCTGACTTACTGTACTTCTATAATTTCTCTAATTATAAGAATTAAACTCTAAAAAATTAAAAATTAAACTAAATTAAAAACGAACTATAATTTCTAATGATGTTGAACTCCACAATTTTTAGACAGCTGAGACAACCATAATATGATATGGAACACATGATTTTGATCAATAAAAGTCACGGATACTGTGAATATGGCAATATGTACTTTTATTTTTATTTTTTTAAGATTTTATTTATTTGAGAGAAAGAGAGACAGAGTGAGAGAGCATGAGAAGGGAGGTCAGAGGGAGAAGCAGACTCCCCATGGAGCGGGGAGCCCAAAGTGGGACTCGATCACAGGACTCCAGGATCATGACCTGAGCCGAAGGCAATTGCTTAAACAACTGAGCCACCCAGGCGCCCCGGCAATATGTACTTTAAAAAAATTAAGTCTAAGAATTAGCAATACCTAGATGTGTTATAATTTTAAACTCCTGTGTAGTGAAATACAACTCTTCCTTTCTCTTTTGTTCCCTGGTCCGTTAGCTGTCCTTCCTAGAAGCAGCCAGTTACTTGTTTGTATGTCTTCTTCTAGAGAAATTCAGTGCATATACAAGAGAGGGAGAAAAATTATGTATTTCATTTAAATCACTTAATACATTTTGGAGGGTGTTTCATTTCAGCTCATACTTTTAAAGAACATGTAGCATTCTGCTGTGTGAATGTACCGTGATTTATTTAACCAGTCCTTTTTTGGACAGATATTTATGGTATTTCCAATTTTTAGTTCTTATAAATAATGCATATACAATTGTGGAAACATGTGGATTATATATGTCATAGAGACCACTTAAAATGAAATTGCTCAATCAAAGGGAATATAAATTTTTTTTTTAAAGATTTTATTTATTTATTTGACAGAGAGAGATCACAAGTAGGCAGAGAGGCAGGCAGAGAGAGAGGAGGAAGCAGGCTCCCCGCGGAGCAGAGAGCCCGATGCGGGGCTCGATCCCAGGACCCTGAGATCATGACCCGAGCCGAAGGCAGCGGCTTAATCCACTGAGCCACCCAGGCGCCCCGGGAATATAAATTTTTTAACTGAGAAGAATTTGGCTGAATTATTCTCCAAAGAAGTTGCATTGATTTCTTCTCCCATTGAGAATATGTGAGAATTGTGTTTGGAAAATGGACATATTGTCCCTGGAACTTGGCACTATTTAGGATACTGGGAATAAATTCACAGTACAGTTGACTCTTGAATAATGCGGGGGGCTAGGAGTGCTGGCCACAGTCTAAAATAGGTGTTTAGCTTTTGACTCCCCAACCACTTAACTACTAAAAGCTTACTGTTGACCCGAAGCCTTACTGATAACATACACAGGTGATTAAGACATCTTTTGTAAGGAAAATATTATTAAGAAAATCATGAGGAAGAGAAAATACATTTAAAATACTTCATATTTGTTGAAAAGAATCTAAATATAAGTGAACCCATGCTGTTCAGACCTGTGTTTCCAATGCCTCATTTAATAGATGTTTAATAGAATATGGTCATTTTCCTACGTCACTGAAAATTGCTTTCACTTTTGTGGCCATGTCTGATTTTGGTTTTTATCTTTGGGGGTGGCATAGAAACTTGACAGCCTAGGTCAGCATGTTAGAAATTGTTCTAAAAAATCAAGTCTGGTAAATAGTTTATTATATGTATTGCCTGTCAGAGGGAAGTGAAGTGGTGGATATTGTGACAACCTCTTCACCTGTGTCACACTGGAAGATTAACACCAACTTCCAAGCACGTACTAGTTGTCTTTTATTTTAGATGTTTCACTCCCAAATTGTATTAAAGATAAACAATGTCAGTAATACTCTAACAATTCTGTTTCCAGAGTCGCCCATGTTTTCGTTAGCATAAGGCTTTAGTTGTGTAGCTTCAATCTCTGGGTTGTTCTCCTACTAGGGAAATAGTAACACATTTTTCCTTCTCCGGGAAAGACAAACCAGGTTGTAAATGACACTCATGAAGAGGACTCCCAAATGCTACGATGTTCGATTAAACTAAGTTCAGAGCAATAAATTATTTCTAAGTATGTTCTCAGAGAACCCATAGCTTTCCTTACTTGACATCATTTTTACCAATGAAGAGAACACAATTCAAAGAATACTAACAGTCTTTACAATTTCATGATTTCCTGGATCTTTTCCTGTTTTTATTTATTTATTTTTTTTAAGATTTTATTTATTTATTTATTTGATAGCGAGAGAGAGAGATCACAGGTAGGCAGAGAGGCAGGCAGAGAGAGAGAGAGAGGGAAGCAGGCTCCCTGCCGAGCAGAGAGCCCGATGTGGGACTCGATCCCAGGACCCTGAAATCATGACCTGAGCCGAAGGCAGCGGCTTAACCCACTGAGCCACCCAGGCGCCCCACTTTTCCTGTTTTTAACTTCGACAAGTTCTTTTGGTAACTCTATGAATATAAACATGCTAATCTTAGCCTTATGTAGATTTTTAGTCTGAGGGTTTTTTTTTTTTTTTAAAGATTTTATTTATTTATTTGACAGAGAGAGAGATCACAAGTAGGCAGAGAGGCAGGTAGAGAGAGAGGAGGAAGCAGGCTCCCTGCAGAGCAGAGAGCCCGATGCGGGGCTCGATCCCAGGACCCTGAGATCATGACCCGAGCCGAAGGCAGTGGCTTAATCCACTGAGCCACCCAGGCGCCCCTGAGGGTTTTTCTAATCATAAGTAAGTGAGTCCAAAACTAGATAGGCTCCCTGTAAGAGAAGAAATAGGATTACTAAACAAAAGTGGTGAACGTTGATTAAAATAATAATAATGAGTAAATGGATTCATATTCATAGGTTCTTCTGAAATCTGATATAAAGAATTGGTCCTTGGTTAATCTCAGGGCAATTAGGTACTCCTGGAGACCTACCAAAATTCTTTTAAGATTAGAAAAGGAAGAGGAGTAAGGGTTGATAGGGGAAACAAAGAAAATCCAGACTTTAGAGACTAATTTTAATTCTTTTGAAAATAGTAGGAATCAAATGGAAAACATGTAAAAGAGAATTGAGTACTGGGGAAACATCAAAAAGGTTTTGTTAGAAACAGTCCTATCTTCTCCTCCTGTGAAAGGAGATAAGACCGAGTGATCAAGGAAAATTGTAACTGCAATAGATCTTGATTTCATTCATTTATCCATTCATTCAGTCTGGTCACTGGCTCCAATACAGCTCTCAATTCTATCTCATGTGACATATTCATTGACCAGCCATGAACTCTGGGTTGTTCAGCAGTTAGAGGGTCCAAAAAAACTGGTTAGACCGAGTGTCACGGTAAATAGTGTCATCTGTGTACAGACTAGTATTAAACAGTACCCGAATAATTGATTAGAGAGAGCTAATGAACTGAAGAGACAGATGCAGCCTCCAACCAGGGATTTGTAAGATATCTGTACCTTAGGCCATTAGTTTTGGGGTCTCCACTATGCAAAGAATATAGGGGAATAAAATTAAGAACTTGAAGTAACTAGAAGGAAGAACTTCTTAATGTTAATTCACATTCAACCAATATTTACTGAGTGCCTAATACGTGCCAAGCACTGTACTAAAATGCTGAGGATACAGCATAGGAATAAAAAGTCTGCATTTGTGTAGCGTACATTTTATTGATACAGTTAATGATAACCATGATGATTTTAAACACTTGAACATTAAAGTAAGATTTAGGAATATTTACATCTGAACATCTTTAAGTATATGAGAGATTTTAATTTGCATGGGAAGATGAATGGATGATGAAATGTGATATATATATCAATTTTATAGATGTACATAAAATATATATATACCCACCATATATATCTACTATATATAAAAATATATAAATATTATATATACACATATGTAAAATATATTATTATCACTATAAGAAAGAAATTATAATTATGTGAAGTGATGGAGGTGTTAACTAATCTTATTGTGGCAATCATTTTGTAATATATACATGTATCAAATCAATACCTTAAACTTTTGTAACATCAAATATCAATTATATATCAGCAAACCTGGGGAAAAAAGAATCATACATTATCCTCTATGTATGTATGAAGGCAAATATATAGAAGAGATGCTTCTTCAACAACTCTTCAATTTTCTAAAGTTATTTCCACTGTCTAGATTTTATAGTTTAGATGGAAATTAGGAAAATAATAAATTACCATGAATCAGTATGAGAGTAACAAGCCTGGGAAAAAGTACATGGAATTCTAGTCTGTGTTCCTGTATGTGTACAGAATGAGATAGCTAATGTTCTTTCACCCTTTACTTTAGTAAGATTTTGGAATAACTGTACTTGGCTGTAAGATGTCATAGGAGAGACAATGAGAAAACAGGTTATGACAATATGAGGCTGTTCAGCATAACAAAGAATCTGAAAGACATGACATGTGAAAATTAACTCAAGAAAGTAGAGATTACATTTTTGTTCTGGGGCTATGAGTTTGAGTCACAGTTCTGCTCTTTGTCCTCTGTGCAACCTTGGGATATTTTACTTTTTCTTGGGATATTACTTTACTTTTTTTCTAAGTCTGTTCCTCTTCTGTGAAAGGAGAACAATAACATTGCCTGCTCTATCAGGATGATGGTGGCATCAGGTAAGTGAAAATTCGGCTAATCTTGCTTGGCCCAGGCAGGAAAGACAGTGCTTGTTTACTTACCAAGAAATCTAGGAGTCCATGGTTCTACAGTTAGTTCAGAGGCTCCCTGGTGCGCAGGTTCTAAGTTCTCTGTGATTTCCATGAATTTCCCTCCATTGTTGAAAATGGCAAACAGTGTTCCAGATACCTCACCCTCACAATTTCAAGTCCCAAATCTAGCAGCAGTGAGAGCCTCCAACGTGCCCCTCTCCCTTTAAAAGAGAGGAAATGTTTTTTTTCCCAGAATCCCCCTTGCACATTTTCCTCTTCATCTACTTGGCCAAAACTAAATTCTATAGCAACCCCTGGCTGCAAGAGAGTTGAAGAAAGAAAGCATTTGGTTTTCTATCCTTTATGGCAGGAGGGCAGGCAAGAGAGATGGAGCTCATAGAGTTGGCCTCAACCACCTCAGAATATATCTATAAATATATAATGGGATGGAACATGGTACCATAAGATAACAATTATTTGTTACTATTATTTGCCCTGAAGAGAAACATTTTTAATGGCAAGGCTTTATAATTTCCTTTAAATATTTGAGTCCTGTGATGAATATGAAGAGAACAGAATTGAAAACTTAGTAACTTTCTGTTAGGTCTGCTTCAAAATGGTACTGACACTCTGTGGTAGTAAGGGCACCATCAATAAAATTTTCAGGGAGAATTGGTATGATCCCTGTGTTTTAGGTGGGAACTTGCATTAGATAAGTCTGGGATTTCTTCTCCTTGAAGGTTCTATGACTCTATAATACAGCAATCAGAAGCTCAAGATATAAGATCCTTCTCTTGGCTTAAAGTGAATTTAATTTCTGATTGGGCTAAATTGCAATGTTCTGGCTATATTCATTTAATTTCTAAGATGAGGATATTAAAATTCTAGCCATTGAAACTCCATGGCTGCAATGGGGTACAATCCATTTATTATTATCAAAGAAGAGACTAGTTGCTTGTACTGAAAGGTACAAAATAATAGTACAAAATTCATCCTATTTTTAGATTTTAAAGTTTCAAATATTGATATCTCATCAAGTAAAAAATGAACACTGGGTCAGTAGCTTTCCCAAAACTTCCTTATTGGATTATATATTCTTAAAATGTGTATTTCTCATTTTACAAACTCCTCCGCTGAGCGCATATACCATCTCTCCCTTCGTTAGGATTTGGTTAAGAGTGCTCTGAATGTGTTAGAACGGTGTAAATGATATTTGCCATGTATGATTTGTTTCCTCTTCCCAAGCCTAGCAGGGAAGGGAGGTGTTATATCTCAAGAGACTCTTTTACCAGGTCCAAGTTTTAAATAAGTGAAACTTGTACTGACTCCAACACACCATCTTGAGATAACCTCAGGCCCTGAAGCACACTGACACACACAGCACAATGATCACAGCCAAGTGGTAAAACTGTCTTTTGAGAAGAATAGCTAGATGAAAAACATTAGTAGTGCCTGAACCAAAGGGAAGGCTGACTTCTTCAAATTCAAAGGGATCCCAAAGGCGAGATAAGCAGTGAAACCATATTCCCCAAATTCATATTTTCAGGATGCTTTAAGCTATCCAAAAAAACTCAAAGCAGATATGCAAAACTTCTTATTGAGAAGCTCACACATGCCATCAGTATTTTTTTTCTCCTCACACTTGTTCTTCAACCTCTTTCCTCTTGGCTTCCATTCTACCATTCACTAAAACTGTTTTTGTTCAGGTCACCAATGACCTAGGTTTTCCAAAACACGATGGTTGTTTTTCTATCCTTATCTTATTTGTCTTTTCAACATCATTCAACAAGACAGACAACTCCTTCCTAGATGGCTTTGATGATACCACATTCTCCTTGGGTTCATACTTCCTTTCCAGTTGCTCCTTCTCAGTATTTTTTTGCTAGCTCTTCCTGCTTTATGCCATCATCTGTTGTTGGATTATCAGTGATCTTGGGTTGGATTCCTCCTTTTCTGCCACACTCTCTAAGGCTTGAAATTCCCTCTTTAGCCAATGCTAATCTGTGTCTGCAGCCTAGAACTTCTCTGAATCCTATTTCAGATTGCAAACTGTGTGTGCTCAGAATGAGTCATGAGACTCCCTTTTCCCATTCTCTGCCATGCAACATCATTCTTCTTCAATCTTCCCACAGTAAATGGTACTATCATCCACTCAATTAATAATAACCAAAACCCTAGAGTCATCCTAGAGTTCTCCTTTAATAGTAACTTCACACCCAGTCAGTCAGCAATTCCTGTCAATTTACTCTTGAAAACACATCTCCAGTGCATCCAGTTTTTCCATCTCCACAACTACCACCTGGTTCAAGGCACCATCATCTCTCATCTTGTATGCAGCAATAGCCTCCAGGCAGTTCTCCTGGTTTCCTTTATCAGCTCCCCTATAATTCTTTCTTTGCATAGCAGCCAAAAGGGAATCCTACCACATCACTCCCTTACTCAAAACTCTTGAACAGGGTCTATTGCAAGTTTAAAAAAAAATCCAGATTCTTCACTGTGGTCTTTGAGGTGCTCCATGTTCCAAACCCTACCAAAGTTTTCAATGTCGTAATAGTTCTTGCCCTTT
Organism: Meles meles; assembly: GCF_922984935.1. Classification (NCBI taxonomy): domain Eukaryota; kingdom Metazoa; phylum Chordata; class Mammalia; order Carnivora; family Mustelidae; genus Meles; species Meles meles. The sequence goes on along the minus strand of NC_060069.1, from coordinate 22,861,876 downwards.
CTTTCTAAGCCTTACTAACACTGGCCTGACAAAACAAACTCTTTCCTGCCTCAGGCCCTTTGCACTTGCTACTTCTCTTAGCATATTCTTTGGCTCTTTTCATAGCTTGCTCCTCTTTATTTATTAAGTCTCAGCTTAAATGCCACTCAATCAGGGATGTTATTCTCAATATTTTACCTAAGGACTATTTTATGTATGTATGTATGTATGTATGTATGTATGTATGTATGTATGTATTTGTCTATTTAGACTGGTAGGAAAATAGTTCTTTTCTCTCTGGGATTTCAGGCACTTACATAATTAAATCTGGAAATGATATGAAAAACAGAAACAAAACTAGCATTTGGAAGCCAAAATAGATTATGATGAGAAGGGCTCCATTTGATCACTTTTCCTAGACCTTTTAACTTTTAACAAGAATTATAAATTCTAAAGCCATGAGGAGTCTTTCAGGTAGCTGCAATTAATGTGATGGGCTATGTTTAGGACAGCTGGGAGTAGTGAACCAGTCAGAACATGTTCATGTAAAGGTATTCAAGATAGAAATTTTAAAATGCCATTCATGAGAAGCTAAGCCTGGTTGAGGGCCAAATTTGGCCCTTGAGCCAGGAGTTTAAAATCCATATCTAGATGTTTCTCTTTTGTTGAATAAACCAGAACATTCCTTGATATATAAACATCTATTTTTTTATGCTTCTATATGTGGAGACTAAAAAATAACAAAAATCACATAATCAATATTTTAGAGCTGTTCATTCTTTATTAGCTCTTTAGGTATTTTCTCCTTTCTTGGAGTATTACAAATTTTAATATCACATAGGCATATTCACCTAACCTAGTTTCCAGAAAATTTTTGTGTGCTGGTCAAAGGTAGGTAATCTTAAAGGGGGTGGTGGAAAGATTCGAGGCATGCAAATGATCATTTTTGTATTTTAGATAATCATCTTTGGGAAAAAAAAATCACTCTATAGGATTATGAAGTAAGGATGAAAATGAGAGGAAGTGGGCAGTGTGGTTTGTAACTATTGATGAAGTCAAAGACTTGGAGAGATGGAGGAAGACATAATCAAACTAGAAAATCCAGGTTAAGAAAAACTATAATACACATGTACTGAAGTTTAAAAATTTCTTAAGAGTCATGGACAAATGGGAAATAAAAGATGTCATTCAATAATAATTAATAGTTATCTAGTAAAATACTGTATACCAGACAGCACCAAACTTGTCTTAACTCCAAGTGGAACACGTCTGGAATATTGCCCTTCAAACGACACTCTGCATGCATTTGGCCTTATCTTATCTCAGCCTTTAATGAAAGACAAGGACAAAATATTTGTTCATAATTTAATGAAACATGTCTATGAGGAGCTAGACATTTTCTTATTTTCTTATGACTTAACTGTTATAGAGAGAAAACTTCTGAAATCTTGGAGATAATTTGACTGCATGTCTCTTAAAACTATGTTTTTCAAACTGAAAATGATGAGCTGTTAAAAGTTGTAAAATCAGTATTGTCGGTCACAAACAACCCTTTAAAAAGTAAAACAATAGGGGCACCTGGGTGGCTCAGTGGGTTAAAGCCTCTGCCTTCAGCTCAGGTCATGATCTCAGGGTTCTGGGATCGAGCCCCGCATCGGGCTCTCTGCTCCGCAGGGAGCCTGTTTCCTCCTCTGTCTCTGCCTGCCTCTCTCCCTAGTTGTGATTTCTCTCTGTCAAATAAATAAATAAAATATTAAAAAAAAAGAAAATAGAATATAGAAACAATATAGTATTGGGGTCCAAGTCACAGCAATTAGACAACATAAGGAAATAAAAGGCATTCAAATTGGAGAGGAAGGAGTAAAACTCTCACTATTTGAAGATGATATGCTACTGTATGTAGGAAATTAAATACTCCACAAAAAAACTACTGAAACTGATAAATGAATTCAATAAAGTTGTAGGATACAAAAATCAATGTGCAGAAATCTGTTGTATTTCTGTACCCCAATAATGAAGCAGCAGCATACTCTGAAAACTATAAAACACAGATATAAGAAATTCAAGACAACACAAAGAAATGGAAAGACATTGCAGGTTCACGGATTGGAAGGACAAGTTTCTTAAAATGTTTATACTACCTAAAGCAATCTGCACATTTAATGCAATCCCTATCAAAATACCAACAGTATTTTTTATAGATCACAGAACAAACCGTTCTAAAATTTGTATGGAACCAAGAAATACCTTGGATAGCCAAAGCACTCTTGAAAGAGCAAAGCAACCTGGAGGTATCACAATCTCAGATTTCATGTATGTAGGTAGTAATTAAACAAGTAGTAATTAAAACAGTTTGGTACTGGCATAAAGATAGACACATAGGTCAATGGAATGGAATAGAAATCCCAGAAATAAACTCATATAGTCAATTAATCTTTCACAAAACAGGAAAGAATATCCAATGGGAAAAAGACAGTCTTTTTAAGAAATGGTGTTGGGAAAACTGGGCAGCAACATGCAAAAGAAAGAAACTGGACCACTTTCTTTCACCATACACAAAAATAAACTCAAAGTGGATTAAAGACTTAATGTGGGCCCTGAAACCATAAAAATCCTTGAAGACAGCATATGCAGTAATTTCTCTGACATCAGCTGTAGCAACACTTTTCCTGATGTGTCTTCAGAGGCAAGGGAAATAAAAGCAAAAATTAACTACTGGGACTACATCAAAATAAAGTTTCTGTACAGCAGAGGAAACAATTAATAAAACTAAGAGGGGACCTATGGAATGCGAGAAGATATTTACAAAAAAACACAACTAATAAAGGGTTAGTATCCAAAATATATGAAGGACTGATACAACTCAACACCAAAAAAATGAAATAATCTAATTTTAAAAATAGGCAGAAGACATGAACAGACATTTCTTCAAAGAACATATATAAATGGCCAACAGACACATGAAAAGAGGTCAACATCACTCATCATCAGGGAAATGCAAATCAAAACTACAATGAGATATCTCACACATGTCAGAATGACTAAAATAAAAAACATAAGAAACAACAAGTATTGGAGAGGGTGTGGAGAAAAAGGAATCCTCTTGCACTGCTGGTGGGAGTGCAAACTATTGTAGCCACTGTGGAAAACAGTATGGAGATTTGACCAAAAATTAAAAAAAAAAAAAAAAAAACTACCCTATGATCCAGTAATTGCACTACTGGGTATTTACTCCAAAAATATAAAAACACTAATTCAAAGGGATACATGCACCCTGATTTTCATTGCAGCATTATTTACAATAGCCAAACTACAGAAGCAGCCCAGGTGTCCATCAATAGATGAATATTGTGTGTGTGTGTCTGTCTGTCTATATATAGATGCACATGCATACACACACATTATATATACACTTTATACATACATACCTATGTATACACACACATATATATATATAATGGAATATTACTCAGCCATTAAAAAGAATGAAATTTTGCCACTTGCAACAACATGGATAAAGCTGGAGAGTTTAATGCCAAGTGAAATAAGAGACAAATACCATAGGATTTCACTCATATGTGGGATTTAAGAAACAAAGAAACCAGCAAAAGAAAGAGAGAGAGACAAACCAAGTAACAGACTCTTAACTATAGAGAACAGTGATGATTACCAGAGGGGAGATGGGTTGGGGGATAGAGGTAATAGGTGATGGGGATTTAAAGAGAATGCTTATCATAATGAAAAAAAATAGAATATTTTTATTTAGTAGGAACTTGGTTGTGAGTTTATGTGTCCATGTGTCCCAGTGCATTTCTTACTGCTAGTCATTGTAAAAATGAGTTTGAAAAGCACTCTGTAGACAACCCTCCAGTATACCTCATCTCTGCCGTGATTCTGACAGAGTGGAATATCTCTGGGCTGCCATTTAAGTGCAGATTTGCAATCCATCGTCCTTAGGTTATGTGATAAGACAATTGATGCTTTCCTGGTTCCACTGTTCCACCTGAGGGTATGCCCAGATAGATCCAGCTCCTCCTCACAAAACGTCATGAAGGACATAAGGCTGGCCGAATTGCCCATATGCTGAAAGAAACCCTAGCTCGGAGCTACTGTGTTCTGTCCTTTAAGACTCAACTGGACTAACTCAAAAAGCTTAATTTTGAGTAGGAACACATCTTGGGCAACATGCCAGAATGTAACAGTTCTGAGGAAAAAAAATTCTCTGCTCTTTCCTTCTCTGTACTCTTAGAACAGTCACAGAATACTTAGCTTCTGGCCAGCAAATGTATGGACTTTCTTCCTACACCAAGCAATTCTTAGATGACCCCTGGGTGTCTTAGGACTTAACTCACATTAGCACACTACCTGCCCAAATCCCACTGGTGAAGGGCTCAGTCCCTTAGGACTGCTTGCAGTTTCGAGGCCAATTGCAAGTCCAGCTTGTCACCTGTGCTTTTGATTGGTGGGCTATAAATTGCTGGTTTACATAGCCTTGTCCTCAGGTTCAATCATTTGCAAGAATGGCTCACAGAACTCATGAAAACAGTTTACTATTATCAGTTTATTATGAAAGGACACAATTAAGGAACAGTCAGATGGAAGATAGCACAGGGCCAAGTATGGGGGAAGCAGTCCAGACCTTCCATGGCCTCCCTGGGCCCCTCTCTCCCAGCACCTCCACATGCTCGACCACCTAGAAACTCTCCGAACACTGTCTTTTTGTTTTTTTTATGGAGGCTTCATTACAAAGACATGACTGATTAAATTATTGGCCATTGGTGACCAGCTGAACCTCCGCCTGCCTCCTCCTCCCTTCTTAGGACAGAGGGAGTGTGGAGGTAGGGCTGAAAGTTACAACCCCATAATCACAGGATGGTTCCCCTGGCAACCAGCACACACTGTCCCCCCCATTATCTGGGGGCTTTCACAAAACCACCTCATTAACATAAATTCAGGTGTGTTTGAACAGAGGAGGGTGCTTATTAAGAATAACAAAAGACCTCCATCTCACCTTTATCACTCTGGACCTGTTTCAGAACTGGGGAACAAAATCTAAATATTATAACAAAAGATATCCTTATTGAGCTTACCATTCAGGAAATTACAAGGATTGTAGAAACTAGATGACAAGAATCTTGAGAAAGGCCAAAAAATCTATTGCTTATTATAACACAACATCAGAGGTGTTAAACATGTAAATCAGGGATCACCATCCAGACCACCCTCAGGTGTGAGGCAAGTAAGATAATGTGTGACTACACCCAGGTGGATGAAAAAAATAGAGTCGTGGGGACCTGATGAATGGGGAAGTGTGTAACTTTCTAAAGGGAGCAGCCAGTACTTGGCTGCAGTTAATTGTTGTCTGTAGGAATGTGAGGCCAGTATTTTCAGTCCTCCCTAATTGTCAAGGGACCCAGAAATCTGTTTTTTATGTAAAATGACATGTTTTTAAATACTGGCAACATTTTTTGAAAAATTGAAGGGTGTATTACAGACCCCAAATTTCTTAGGCAAGATTTCTAATGACTCCCGGTTTGCTTCTTTTCATTTAGATCAGACTTTTAAATTTTATTTTTTTAGTCAAGAAATTTGTTCCTTTAAATGAAATTTATACAGAAGTCTGATAAATAAAACCACCACCAACAAAAATGGTTGGTGAAATTGGAAAATTTCACCCAAAAATGGGTGAAGTTGGAGCTTCAGCTCCCTTGCTTCGTGTTTCTAGCCCTGTTTCATGACTCACCAGTTCTAGAAACTAGAGCTATAGCACAGATCTGAATGCTATACCTAAGGCCTCTTGAGGCAGAATTCTGTTTTTTTATTCAAATTGGCAATTTGCCTCCTGTTTTCTTCTTGAGGCCATCCTTATAAAGTAATAGACTGTATCATCAACCTAGGAAAGGATGCTTGTCTTTTAAAATTGTTATACATGTTGGGGCAGGAGGAAATATATAGATCATTTCTGTGAGCAGAATTAAATTATTTAGGTACAAGTTATAGATGAATGAAATATCTAGACACGATCCTGTTGTAAGCCATTTTAAATTAGAATCAGCACTTTCAAAACCCATTCTGATATTGCCATGTAGATTCATAAAAATGTTTAGAATTTGAGATCTAGGTCAAAATCTTATAAGCTAGCCCCTAGAACAACCTGAAATTCCTTCTGGGTTTAAGCAGAATGTAGGAAGTCCAGAGATAACTGGATCCTATGGAATCCAATGCTACTATTAGATCACTTAGTACTAGCAAAATAGAACTTTTTATAAACGAGTTCCTATTAAAACGATTAAAACGGGCCTACAATTCAGCCTTTTCTATTCTGAGCTTCTTCAATCTTGGGTTTTCTGTGTCCCCTAATATCCAAATAGCACAAGATTTTAAAATCTTCATAAAGGAATGTTTCAGGCATCTGATTCAAGATAGCTTTGTCAAAATCCGTAATGAAACTAGATAGTTTACTTCTAAACAGATGTTGTTTTAAATAGATTTCATTCATAATTTTTGTATAAAATTAGTTGTACAGTCTTTGGGAGAGGCAGACCAGGCTACTGAATACTACTAGTGAAAAACATATCCTCAAATGTGCGTTATTTGCTTAATAAATTTCAAATGCTTCATGCAAACCTCATATTTCTTTGCCCTTCCTGACCTCTTTCCCATCCACTCAACAGGGAGGCAGGAGTGGAAAGTGGCATAAAATGTTATTTTCGTCTATTCTTCTCCTACATATTCCACAGTATTTATCACAACTTTCATCTCCTTGCCTGAGCACAAACTCCCTCCAAAAGAACAGAAATGATTTATCAATATTTTCTCTTTCATTTCTTGCTTCCTGCTACAATTCTCTTTTGGCTAACTTCTGCTGAACTCTTGACCTTGGGTAAAGATGCAGCTTTGCATGAATATTTGAAAGTGACTTTTGGTGATTTAGCTGCTAAATGTGTATGATAGAAACCCAGCTTACCTTGGAGGCTCGCAGGGTTTTTAACTCACCGTGCCAGAGAGCAGAGTCGTCTGGGGAAAAGCCAGCTAATGTCTCCCAGCTGTGCCGGGGAAGTGTGAACAGCTGTCAGAAGTGTTGCCTTTTTCTCTTCTTTTCTAGACGGTACCTTATACGCAAACCATCACTTCTCATTTGCCGTGTGGACAACGATGATGAAACTGCTGCTTTATTGCTTTATTGCCCACGGAGAAGCCAAGTGGGAGTCTGGAGCTGATCCTGTAGTTCCCCTGGACGAAAGTTTTAAGCTCAGGCCTGGTCCCGGAGTACTCACAAAGAGAACTGACAGAAAATATATATTCACAGTTTTGGCCTAAAGGTTGCTGGCTGACCAATAGGTAATACGAGGAGAAATGGTCTTTTCTGGAGTTGTAATTCTTTTCAGGTGAGAAAATTAAATGCCATCCCTTAATCCTGGGAGCAATCTAGCCTTTCGCGGTAAATGTCCAAAGCGGGTTTGTTAGCACGTTGTACGTTGTTGTACGTTCAAGGCTGTTAGGAGAAGTGACAGAAACATAGTGAACAAAACCTCAGAAATAAATATTAAATTTTAGCTATGGGCCAATCATTCTCCTCCTTAATGCTTTATCAAAAAGCAGATACTGAATGACTGCATATGTTCAGAACTATTTGTGGCAAACCCTTCATGTCCTCCCAGGAGCCATTCCCCCTACCCCTTCCTTCCATGGCAAACCCCTCCTGTCATGGGAGGCTGCAAGTGAGAGGAACATGCTTTCCTAGGTTCTCTTGCAAGCAGAGATAGTCAGTGACATAATTCTGACCTGGGAGTTATCCGAAATCTAGTGACTTTCCAGAAAGATTTTTCTCTATGATTAAAAAATGATGAGGATGAAAAAGCCCTTTTCCCTTTTAATCTCCCGACATTAGAATGAGGCTTCATGAGAACAGGGACTTCGTCCGTTTTGTTTATGGTTATGTCCCCACGCTTACAGCAATATGTGGTAGTTAATAGTTTCTCACCGTATTTACTTACTGACTGAATGAAGGAATACACGCAAATATTTGTGAGAGAGTGTGATGTTTAGAACTGCAGCAGCCATTTTGTAACCTTGAAGCAAGAATCTTTAAGAAAATAGCCAACGCCCTAAAGATGTCACCATGGAAGTTCCTTGATGGCATCATTGAGCTACTGAGACAGTCTTGTGGCAAATTACCTCTGAATTTCTCTTAACACACAAAAACCCCAATTTAATTTATTTTTTAAATTTTCTTTTTTAAAGATTTTATTTATTTATTTGTCAGGCAGAGATCACAAGTAGGCAGAGAGGCAGGCGGGGGTGGGGGGGGGTGGGGAGAGGGAGAAGCAGGCTCCCCGCTGCGCAGAGAGGCCCGATGTGGGCCTCGATCCCAGGACCCTGAGATCATGGCCTGAGCCAAAGGCAGAGGCTTTAACCCACTGAGCCACCCAGGCGCCCCCCTCCCCCATTTTTAAAACTACTGAGTGCCCAGTCCGTGCTGGGCTTCATACTAAGTTCTGGGGAGACAGCAATGAATAAAACAAAGTCTTTATCTCCGCCTTAGTGGAAACAGACAGTCACTGAACCAATGCACAAGTAAATGTATTTTGTACGGTAATTTGCACTGTGGAGAAAAATGAAGCTGAGTAAGGAGGCATGGGCTGGAGTGGGCAGAAGTGCTGAGCAGGAGAGGGGTTGTTGTTCCTACTTCACATAGGGTGTTCCGGGAAGACCTTGCTGGAAACATGACATTTAAGCAGTAATGGTTAAACAAGGAAGGGATTTATGCCATTATCTGGGGTTGAAACAGAGGAAAGAGAAATGCAAAGGCCTTGAGGTGAGATCATGCTTGTGTTTTAGGAACAGTAAGTAGGCCTGTGTGATTAGACCAGAATGAGTGAAGAGATTAGTAGGAAGTGAGTTCAGAGAAGATGGGAAGCCATTGAAGTAGAAGGTGGTATAAGCTGAAGAGTGACTTAATTGGATATACTTGAAAAACACCCACTGTTTGGGGTAGAGATGGAAAACAAGGAACCATCTGGAATAACCCAGGCAGGAAATGATAACAGGTTAGACCAACATGAAACAGGTGTTTTAAGAAGAGGTCAGATCTGTATATATTTTGAGAGTAGAGCTATCTTGTCGGAGGTATTTTAGACAAAAAACAAAACAAAACAAAACAAAAAAAACAAGGATTATGTACTTCTGCTTTACACATTTATTTTTCTAATCATTTCTCAACTCACTACTCATCAACTATTTATCACCATGTTCTGAGATTTACTTGAGAAAGCTTTTTTAGAGCTTTGCCATTTTATAGTTAACGTTAAGTAGTTCTGGAAGATGATGGCTATTTCTGTCACAATCCACTTCTGATCCCAGCAATATTCTTGAGAAGAATGAAAAACTATTACCTCTTGCGCACAAGTTTAAAGTATTCATATACCTTGGATTACTTTCCCATATTGAATGCTAGAGTCCGTTACTGACTTAATTCATAGGATCCCAACTCTTTAACTGAAATCACTCAGGATGGTCTTGTCCAGCTTCCCTATTTTAAAGATAGAGAAACTGACGTTCTGACAATTTCTGTGAGCCTCAGCTGCAATCATTAGTAGAATGAGATGATCCTAAATGTTTTTCCAAGGGTTCCTAGCTTTATGATTTCTTTGATTTAAAAATTTAGGATTGTTATCATGTCACACTTTTGTAAAAATACCAAGTCAACTTTAGTTTGAGTTCCATTTTGCTTGATTTCAGGAAATGCAGATGCTGATTGTATTTCCTTCCCAGAGAATATCTGAGAAATAAATGACTATATATTTGATGGATCTACTCTGGTTGTCATTTGCCATTTCAACCAGCTGACTTGCTCTGGAGTTCAGGCCAAGGCTCATTCTGTTGCTGTTCTCTTCTTGCAATTTTAGGCCAGCTTCTTGCAGGCATCTGTGCTGCCCTGGATCACAGTATTTTTCGCAAAGACATCACCATTACTTTTAATGAGCGTTTTCTGAGGTCTTGAGGATAATGCACTGTGAGTCCAGTGAAGAGCGGCTCTTTGATTCTCTCAGTCCTGGGAGTCCCCAGGTCCAAACCTTCCCACTGTGGTTCTCTGTGGGGTTCCACTTTTTTAGCATCTTTGCTTGGCTTGAACCTAGTAGTCATGGCCTTATGACCATTTTAAAGGGACCAGTTTGGTTGTACCAAAGTGAGGACCTGAAACAAATATATCATACCCAATATAGCAATTGTATTTGTTTCCTATGGCTGCTGGAACGAATTACTACAAACTTCATGATTGAAACAACAGAAATGTATTCCCTCACAGTCTGGAGGCCATAAGTCCAAAATAGTTATCACTGGGCAGAAATCAAGGTGTCAGTAGGGCTTTACTCCCCCTGGAGGCTCTAGCAAAGATTGTTTCTTGCCTCTTCAGCTTCAGGTGGCTGCCTGCGTTCCTTGACTTGTGTCTCTATCACTCCAAACTCTGCTTCCATGGTCACATTGAGTCCTCCCATCCCGTCTATGTCATATCTCCTTCAGCCTCTACGATTTTGACACCAGTTCTAATGCATGTGTTTTTTCCATGCCACCAAGCAATTCTCTGACCCCAGAGTGGCGAACAGTTCAACTCAATTCTGATACTACCTACCTGGAGAGAGCCGCAGATCTCACAGGTTAAGGACTCAGTCCTATTAGACTGCCATCCCTGCCTCCTCCTCCCACTTAAGATGCTGATTGTAAATCCAGGTTATCACCTGTGATTCTGACTGACTCCCTCCTTGGGAATTTGCTAGAGTGCCCACAGAACTCTGAGAAATATTTTACTTACCAGATCACCTGTTTATTATAAAAGGAATTAACGCAGGAACAGTCAGATGGAAGAGACACATAGGACAAGATATGTAGGAAGGGACATGTGGCTTCCATGCTCCTCTGGGCATCATACTCCCAGAGCCTACAAAAGTTGACCAACCTGGAAGCTCTTCAGACAAGGTCCTTTTAGGTTTTTAGGGAAGCTTCATTACAAAGGCCCGATTGGTGTAACTCATGGGCTACTGAAGATTGAAGTCCATCTCCAGCTCCTCTGCTCTCCCCAGAATTTGGGAACTTTCAACCCTCTAATCACATGGTTGGCTCCACTGGTAACCAGCCCCCTTCCTCCTGTTATGTAGGGGCTTTCCAGAAATCACCTTGTTAACATAACAAAAGACTCTTTTATTGCTCTCCTTACAGGGAACTACAAGGGTTTTAGGAGCTCTGTGTCGCTAATGAGATAAAGACCAAGTACAGATTTCTTTTTTCTTTTTTTTTTTTTTAATTTATTTATTTGACAGACAGAGATCACAAGTAGGCAGAGAGGCAGGCAGAGAGGGAGAGGGAAGCAGACTCCCTGCTAAGCAGAGAGCCCGATGTGGGGCTCGATCCCAGAACCCTGGGATCATGACCTGAGCCGAAGGCAGAGGCTTTAACCTGCTGAGCCACCCAGGCGCCCCCCAAGTACAGATTTCTTATTATAAATCACAATGTCACAGGGGCACCTGGGTGGCTCAGTGGGTTAAGCCTCTGCCTTCTGCCCAGGGTCCAGGGATCGAGTCCTGCATAGGGCTCTCTGCTCAGCAGGGAGCCTGCTTCCCCCTCCCTCTCTGCCTGCCTCTCTGCCTACTTGTGATCTCTCTCTCTGTCAAATAAATAAATAAATAATATTTTTAAAAAAGGAAATATTATAAGTCACAATGTCACAGCTTCTCTCTTCTTTTTTTTTAAATTTATTTATTTTCAGCGTAACAGTGTTCATTGTTTTTGCACCACACCCAGTGCTCCATGCAGTACGTGCCCTCTCTATTACCCACCACCTGGTTCCTCAACCTCCCACCCCCCCCACCCCCCGCCCCTTCAAAACCCTCTGGTTGTTTTTCAGAGTCCATAGTCTCTCATGGTTCATCTCCCCTTCCAGTTTCCCTCAACTCCCTCTCCTCTCCATCTCCCCATGTCCACCGTGTTCTTTGTTATGCCCACAAATAAGTGAGACCATATGATACTTGACTCTCTCTGCTTGCCTTATTTCGCTCAGCATAATCTCTTCCAGTCCCATCCATGTTGCTACAAAAGTTGGGTATTCATCCTTTTCTGATAGAGGCATAATACTCCATTGTGTATATGTACCATATCTTCCTTATCCATTCATCCGTTGAAGGGCATCTTGGTTCTTTCCACAGTTTGGCGACCGTGGCCATTGCTGCAATAAACATTGGGGTACAGTTGGCCCTTCTTTTCACTACATCTGTATCTTTGGGGTAAATACCCAGCAGTGCAATTGCAGGGTCATAGGGAAGCTCTATTCTTAATTTCTTGAGGAATCTCCACAATGTTCTCCAAAGTGGCTGCACCAACTTGCATTCCCCCAACAGTGTAAGAGGGTTCCCCTTTCTCCACATCCTCTCCAACACACGTTGTTTCCTGTCTTGCTAATTTTGGCCATTCTAATTGGTGTCAGGTGGTATCTCAATGTGGTTTTAATTTGAATCTCCCTGATGGCTGGTGATGATGAACATTTTTTCATGTGTCTGATAGCCATTTGTATGTCTTCGTTGGAGAAGACTGTGTTCATATCTTCTGCCCATTTTTTTTTTTTTAAGATTTTATTTACTTATTTGACAGAGAGAGATCACAGGTAGATAGAGAGTCAGGCAGAGAGAGAGAGAGTCTTCTGCCCATTTTTTGATATGATTATCTGTTTTGTGTGTGTTGAGTTTGAGAAGTTCTTTATAGATCCTGGATATCAACCTTTTGTCTGTACTATCATTTGCAAATATCTTCTCCCATTCCGTGAGTTGACTCTTTGTTTTGTTGACTGTTTCCTTTGCTGTGCAAAAGCTTTTGATCTTGATGAAGTCCCAAAAGTTCATTTTCGCTTTTGTTTCCTTTGCCTTTGGAGACATATGTTGAAAGAAGTTGCTGTGGCTGATATCGAAGAGGTTACTGCCTATGTTCTCCTCTAGTATTCTGATGGATTCCTGTCTCATATTGAGGTCTTTCATCCATTTCGAGTTTATCTTTGTGTACGGTGTAAGAGAATGGTCGAGTTTCATTCTTCTACATATCGCTGTCCAGTTTTCCCAGCACCATGTATTGAAGAGACTGTCTTTTTTCCATTGTATATTTTTTCCTGTTTTGTCAAAGATTATTTGACCATAGAGTTGAGGGTCCATATCTCTCCACTCTGTTCCACTGGTCAATGTGTCTGTTTTTATGCCAGTACCACGCTGTCTTGGTGATCACAGCTTTGTAGTAAAGCTTGAAATCAGGTAACGTGATGCTGCAAGTTTTGTTTTTGTTTTTCAACATTTCCTTAGCAATTCGGGGTCTCTTCTGATTCCATACAAATTTTAGGATTCTTTGCTCCAGCTCTTTGAAAAATACCGGTGGGATTTTGATTGGAATGGCATTAAAAGTATAGATTGCTCTAGGCAGTATAGACATTTCAACAATGTTTATTCTTCCAATCCAAGAGCATGGAACGGTCTTCCATCTTTTTGTGTCTTCTTCCATTTCTTTCATGAGTGTTCTGTAGTTCCTTGTGTACAGGTCCTTTACCTCTTTGGTTAGGTTTATTCCCAGGTATCTTATGGTTCTTGGTGCTATAGTAAATGGAATCGATTCTCTAATTTCCCTTTCTGTATTTTCATTGTTAGTGTATAAGAAAGCCACTGATTTCTGTATATTGACTTTGTATCCTGCCACGTTACTGAATTGCTGTATGAGTTCTAGTAGTTTGGGGGTGGAGTCTTTGGGGTTTTCCATATAAAGAATCATGTCATCTGCGAAGAGAGAGAGTTTGACTTCTTCCTTGCCAATTTGGATACCTTTTATTTCTCTTTGTTGTCTGATTGCCATTGCTAGGACTTCTAATACTATGTTGAACAAGAGTGGTGAGAGTGGGCATCCTTGTCGTGTTCCTGATGTCAACGGGAAGGCTGCAAGCTTTTTCCCATTGAGGATGATATTTGCTGTGGGTCTTTCATATATAGATTTTATGAAGTTCAGGAATGTTCCCTCTATCCCTATACTTTGGAGTGTTTTAATCAGGAACGGATGCTGGGTTTTGTCAAATGCTTTTTCTGCATCAATTGAGAGGACCATGTGGTTCTTCTCTCTTCTCTTATTGATTTGTTCTATCACATTGATTGATTTGCGAATGTTGAACCAAACTTGTAACCCAGGGATGAATCCCACCTGGTCATGGTGGATAATCTTTTGAATGTGCTGCTGGATCCTGTTTGCTAGGATCTTGTTGAGAATCTTTGCATCCATATTCATCAGTGATATTGGTCTGAAATTCTCCTTTTTGGTAGGGTCTTTGCCTGGCTTGGGGATCAGGGTAATGCTGGCTTCATAAAAAGAGTCTGGAAGTTTTCCTTCTGCTTCAATTTTTTGGAGAATTGGTGTTATTTCTTCTTTGAAAGTTTGGTAGAATTCCCCAGGGCATCCATCAGGTCCTGGGCTCTTGTTTTGGGGGAGGTTTTTGATCACTGCTTCAATCTCATTACTAGATATCGGTCTATTCAGGTTGTCAATTTCTTCCTGGTTCACTTTTGGGAGTTTATAGTTTTCCCAGGAATGCATCCATTTCATCTAGGTTGCTTAGCTTATTGGCATGTAACTGTTGGTAATAATTTCTGATGATTGTTTCTATTTCCTTGGTGTTAGTTGTGATCTCTCCCTTTTCATTCATAATTTTATTAATTTGGGCTTTCTTTCTTTTCTTTTGGATTAGTGTGGCCAATGGTTTATCAATCTTATTGATTCTTTCAAAAAACCAGCTTCTAGTTTCATTGATATGTTCTACTGTATCTCTGGTTTCTATCTCATTGATCTTTGCTCTAATCAGCTTCTCTCTTCTATAAAGACGCACATTGTGTCATTTAGGGTGCACTTGGATAACACGGGGTAACCTCCCCATCTCAAGTTCCTTAGCTTAATCACATCTGCAAAGACCCTCTTCTAATAAGGGAACATTTATAGGTTCCAGGGATTCGGAGCTGATATCTTTGGGGGCCATGATGCAGCCTACCACAGTAGTCTGTAGTGCTGTTCACCAAATCGTTCCCATTTGTAATCTTCTAGACATTGGCAGTATTGTACGGCCTGACTTCTTTGGTTGAATGGGGGATGTGACCAATGAGTAAAAGTAACTTGTTTCACTTCTAAACTTAAGCATTTAATTGCTAGTGCAAGAACGAGAGAGCTGCACTGCCTATGCTGTGAGCACAGGAAATTTTGGAATGATGGCTATACCATCCAGCTGGTTTCTCTGTGGAAGGAGACATGAAACAGAGACCCTGGCTGACCTGCAGTGACATAAATGGCGAGTAAAGAATATGCCTATGCTGTTAAAGTCACAAAATTTAATTGTTTTCATTTCGATTGTTTTTCTGCAGCATAACTTCACCTATCTTGATTGATATACCCAAAATGTAAGTTCTCAACAACCAGAAGGCCAGAGAAAGAAAATAGTTTTTCTTTCATCACAATCTAAAACTTTCTTCCCAAATGATTAAAAGTGAGAAATTCCATTGTCCATTTCTCCCAGGAAAAATCGTCCCTCCAAAACTCACATCAGAGCTCAATAACTGATCCCCAGTATGTTCCCCAAAATAGAGGTCCTTCCATCTTTTTGTTAATAACAGCTTTATTGCGATATATTATAATTGGGCATAATTCATATACCTTAAAAGCCACTCATTTAACATATATAATTTACTGATTTTTTAGTATATTCACAGAGTTTTGCAATGATTGCCACTGATTTTAGAACATATTTGCTAACCCCAAAAGAAATACCATAGCTATTAGCTTGTTACTCCCCATTTATTTCCTTCTACCTCAATGTCTGGCAGCAACTAATCTACTTTCTATCTCTATGCATTTGCCTATTATACACATTTCATATAAATGAGACCACTTGCTATATGATCTTTTGTGATGGGCTCTTTCATATGTCTTTAAGGATCATCTGTATTGTAGCATGTATCGGCACTTCATTCCTCTTGTGGGTGAATAATATTCTATTGTATAGATATATGACATACAGTTTATCTGTTCATTAATTAATGAACATTTGGGTTGTTCCTACTCTCTGGTTATTATGAATAATGCTCCGTGAACATTTGTATCCTACAAAAAATATGTTTGTGTAGACATAAGTTTTTAATTCTGGGTCATTCAATCTTAGAATAACATGTGGACCATGAGCAGTCTAGCCTAGTTCCTTTTCAAAATCTTTTCTCTACTTTGAGATGGTGAGGTTACATATCTGTAGTAGTTTTCTGTAATTGATGTAGCGAATTACTACATGGGGCTCAAAACAACACAAATTATCATCTTAAAGTTGTGGAGGTTAGAAATCTACAATGGATCTCCTTGGGCTAAAGTCAAGGTGTTAGCAGGTACTAGAGGGTGATCAGTTTCATCTTCGAAGCCTGCAGTCTTTGTCTTACTGTATCTCTCATTGTGATTTTCTCTTCTGCCTCCTTCTTCCATGTTTAAAGGATGCTTGTGGTGACACAAGCATTGGATAATGTAGGTCATCTCCTTATTTTAAGGTCAGCTGATTAACAACTGTAATTCCAACTGCAACCTTAATTCCTCCCAACCATGTAATATAGCATATTCACTGATTCTGACACAACTTTCTGGCCCCTCTCAGGAGGCATTATTCTGCCTACCACAATACCTTTTTAGCTGTCTTAGAGTCTCTGCTCCAGGTCCTTTGGAGATAACTATTTGAAAACACACACACATACACACACACACACACACACACACACACACACACACACACACACTTGAAAAGCAATATAGATACACAGCAGTCTAAATCAATACCTAAGGAAAAAACTTGCCAAATGTCTAACTACTTCAGAGGATAGTGTGGCAGTTTCTTGCAAAACTAAACATATTATACCAGATGCTCCAGTAATCATGGCTCCTTAGTTTGTACCCAAATGAACTGAAAACTTGTAAAAACACACATAGTTTATTCATAATTGCTAAAATGTGGAAGCAATGAGGTGTCCTTCAGCAGAGGTAAACAAACTATGGTACATCTAGACAGTGGAGTATTATTTAGTGATAAAAAGAAATGAGCTAACAAAAAATAAGAAGGATAAATTAATGAAAAAAATTAACGAGATATAGAGGAAGCTTAAGTGAATATTGCTAAGTGAAAGAAGCCAATCTGGGGCGCCTCGGTGGCTCAGTCAGTTAGGCATCTGACTCTGGATTTCAGCTCAGGTCATGGTCTCAGGGTAGTGAGATCATGTCCCGGAGTTGGGTTTGCACTTAGTAAGGAATCTGCTTGAAATTCTCTTTCTCCCTCTCCCTCTGCCCCACCATTCACTCTCTCTCAAATAAATAAATAAATCTTTTTTAAAAAATAAGCCAATCTGAAAAGACTATGTGTTATTGTATGATACTAGCCATATGACATTCTTTGAAAGGCAAAGTATGGAGATGGTAAGAAGATCACTGGTTACCAAGGGTTTGGAGGGAGAGAGTGAGATCATGATGAATGGGTGAAGCAGAGGGGATTTGGGGGACAGTGAAATTCCTCCTTCTGACACTATAATGGTAGGAACATGTCATTATACATTGTCAAAATCCATAGAATGTAAAACAGAAAGAGTAAACCTAACGTAAACCAACCTTAGTTAATAATATATACATGTTGGCTCGTCAATTGTAACAAATGTACCACAATAATGCAAGATACTAATGAAAAGGTAAACTGTGGGGGGAGGGGATATGTGGAAACTGTACTTTATGCTTGTCTGTAAATTTAAAACTGTTCTAAAAAGAAGTTTTTATTAGTAATGATTAATAATATATTTATTAATATAAGAAATCTATTCATTACTTAAAAATTCAAATCTATAGATATGTACTCTGACCGCTCTAAGGGTAAGGATTTGCATTATTTTTCAGAGAAGTGTAGCTCCCAGGATCTGCCCTTTTTGAATCTCTGGGCTTCAGAAATCTTTCTTTCATGTGTACAACTAAAAGTCCATGGAGTGTTTTTCTCATATGAAAATAAGGTCAATTGGCTTCATAAAGAAATTTTAGTCTCTGCTTCACAAAAGACAGAACAATTAAATGACAGTTTTACAGAATCAACTCATTAGAATTTCAAACATTCTTGGGGGCCAGTTCCCCCTGCCACAACTCTGTTATACCTATAATATGCATAAAAAGTCCAAAACAGGTTTCCATGCTTAGTAGCTATTTGTGTTAGCTGAAATTTGGAAGAATTTCATTTCCAGTAACAGCCATTGTATATTTAATCTCAAAGTAAGCTATTTTTGCACTTTTTAAGTCATCTTCAGACCCCTCAGGGGTTTGTTCTTTTAGAAAAGAAAAGAAGTCTCCACCAGTGAACACTGAAATAGACATCTGAACATTGCCATCATTTCCTGTTTTTCTGTGAGGATTTCTCGCAGGTCAAACTTGTTCATCATTAACACTTCTATTCAAAAATTATGAAAATTCAAGTCAATCACCAAGAAAGTGAACTTATTTAAGTCTTGGGCAAGATTCTTGGCTGGGAATGGGGATATGATCTTTGAGAAGGTTAAAAAAAAGAATTTACAATTAATAAAATTTAGAAACTGCTCAATTTGCTTATTTTTTAATATAAAGCAGACTACAATTAGGAATCTCTAACAACTTTCTATCGAGAACTGTGAATTGTCTGTGATTTTATCCTACTCATAAATTAATAAGCCTTTCACAATTTCATGCATGCTGAGGGAAAATATAAGACTTCTGGGTCAGAGACAAAGGATGTTATGATGCATGGGCCAGCAAGCAGCATAAGTATGAATATAGTTGTATTATTTGTCCCATCCCCAAGACCCCCGGGGACAACATAGATAGGCCTTGGTAGATACACCAGGTTGTAGCACAGGAGAGCAGCCTTAAGCTTGGAAACCCATTTTTAAAATAATGACCAATAAGCATGAGTTTACTTTAACCTCCTTTACCCTGGAGGAAGACACTAGGTTTCAAGGATGTAAGCAACCTATTCTTTACTCTGGAGGGGAGACATTATTTCATATTTTCAGTATATGAACATCTTTGAAAATATATCCTGGACAAAAAAAAGACAAACAGTGACTGGCTCATAAGGTATGCAGAACTCTGTGACCCATGGAGAACCATCTCCTAATCTTTCCTTGAAATATCTGACATATGCTGTACTCTTTATAATAAGATGATTCTACTGATATGACAGATCCGTACCCTTTTTTCATATGTGATTTAGGTTCCCACCCTATCCGAGGCAGTAATTTGTTCAGAAACATCTAAATTCTCACCTAGTGCCCCTCGTAATTAAAGTCTGGTTCAGTGGTGTGGTCAGTGATCAAAGATGAATCCAAGCTAATGGATACATATGGGCATTGAACAAAGAACTTGGGCTTCAATCACCTGAGCTAGAAACCATTTATTAGATTTAGCCAAACACTGGGAGCGATCCTGAATTCCTCCGTTGCCTGCCCTGCTCTCCATACCCACTCAATCACTAATCCCACTGATAGGACTCTTGGACCAAACTGTCCTCTCCAGTCTTATGCTGTAGTTCATGTCCGCTTCTTACCTTGCTAAACTTATTGTCATATGTCTCATATCTCTTCTTGTTGGCTTCTTTCTTTCCAGTCTTATCCAACTTGACTCCACCATTCACACAGTGGACAGAACAAATGCAAATCTTAACATGCCATTTCTGTTCTGAAGATCTGCACTACCTCAGAGCTATGGATAAATGTTCAATGTCCTTAGCATGGAACAGTTACCTTCCTGCAGTTTGGCTCCTGATTAAAACTTCAGACACAGCACCAAATTTACCCCCACCTTATGCCGCTAGCATTTTCATCGGCAAAAAATATAATAATAGTATCTACCTCATAGGTTGCTCTGAGAATTATATGTGTTAATATGTGTTCATTGATTACTCATAATAATTGCTCAAGAAGTGTCATAGGAGAGTAATTCTCTAGCCACATCAAATTGCTATCAGTTTCTCCAATAGACTAGATCAACCCCTATCAACTCCTTGGGCACTTTTAAAATACTTTATCATCTTGGATACTGCTTTTGCTCATCACAGAGCCTATAATAAAATAATGCCTTTTTTTTTTTAAATGCTTCCAGTCTACTCTCTCTACTGCCAAGTAAAATTCAGAAGACAGGGGTTATATTTGACCCATGTATGGATTCCTAAGGCCATCCCCTTTTCTGGCACATAAAAATCCCTTAGTAAATATTTGTGGAGCAGGTATGTGTTATTTCTGTTTTCATAGATACAGATGGAATATGCCCAGCAGATCTTTCCCTGCTCTTTCAGGTCTAGGTTTTGTAGTTATAGGCACTACTTTCAGGCCTTCTGACTGTCTTTGTTCTACGTTTTCTCTTTAGAACCCTTGCTCACAAACCCAATAATTTTTGATTGTCACATCTTAGAGTCTCCCCACCCTCCGTCCACTTGGTTCTGGCTAGAAGTATATTACATATGAATAATGCAAGAGTTGCACTAATGCTCTTGTTGATAAATCTAGTAGGCACGCTTGGGGGTACTGCTTTTTTAGTTAGTCCAGTTTTTCAATGTAGAAATGTCTAACCTTCTAAGACCCGTTTACTGAGGATGTAAGTGAAAGGAAGGTGCAATTTATTTGCTGCTATATTTTGTCTCACTATCCCTTCTTGTTAGTTTTCATTTTTGTATGTAGTTTTCCACATAGGTACTAGAAGATAAAACAAGAAACATGTTGAAGGAATGGCCTATGTACTTAATTACCTTGAAGAGTGCATGATTCTGATCATTTTGTTAAGGTGGCGTTTACCAACTTTTTCCATTGTAAAGCTATTTCTCCTCTTGTAATGAATAAATATTTTTAGGGAAATAATTTGAGATTATGTAAATATTCTGTTCTTCATCAAACTTTTACTCATTAACTTAATATCCATTAATAGTTCTTGCCTAAATAATAATAATTACTATGATGGTCACAAAAGTGATGATTTTCAAACTCACATCGTATGCCCCTTACGTGATGCATTAAGAAGGACAAATCATCATATATGTAGTGTTCCTTCAAAAAATGCATAATTAGAATCTGTTAATGATGAAACATCAAACAAGCCCAAACTGAGGATATTCCAGAAAATAAATGGCATGTAATCCAAAATGTTGGTGTCAGAGAAGAAAAAGAAAGACTGAGGAACTGTTATAGATCAAAGGAGCCCTAAAACACATTAACACTTAAATACAATGTGATTTTGGATTGGTTCCTGAGCCAGAAAAATTTACTATAAAGGACATTACTGGGGTAACTGGTGAAATTGGGATATTGACTATGCATTAGGTGATAATATTGTAACAATGTTAAATTCCACAAATACAGTAACTGCACTGTGGTTATGTGAGGATAATATGCTGCTGAAGAAATACATAGTGAATGTTAAGGAGTAATAGGAGTGATACAGGCAACTTACTCACAGTGGCTCAGAAAAAATATGTATGCATATATGGTCAATTAAAGCAAGAATGAGGCAATTGTGGTAAAGTGTTAATAATGGTGGAATCTAGAAAAAGGGTCCATGGGAGCTCTTTGTACTATTCTTGCAATTTTTCTTTTAAGTTTGAAGTTATGTTTTTAAAAAGTTTAATGATTTTTTGCGTAAAAAAAGACTGTGTGATTTTATGATCTTATACACTTACTGCTATGTTTTTAATATGATAAAGCTTTCAGGAACCTGGGTAGCTCAACTGGTTAAGCAACTGCCTTCAACTCAGGTCATGATCCTGGAGTCCTGGAATTGAGTCCTACATTGGGCTCCCTGCTTCTCCCTCTGACCCTCCCCCCTCTCATGCTCTCTCATTCTCTCTCAAATAATAAAATCTTTTTAAAAAAGATTTGACACAGGGAAAGAGATCACAAACAGGCAGAGAGGCAGGCAAAGAGAGAGGGGGAAGCAGGCTCCCCACTGAGCAGAGAGCCCTATGTGGGGCTCGATCCCAGGACCCTGAGATCATGACCTGAACCGAAGGCAGAGGCTTAACCCACTGAGCCACCCAGACTCCCCAATAAATAAAATCTTTAAAAAATATGATAAAGCTTTCTTAGATATTATATTAGAAGTATATTATCCTTTTGATTTTTACTTTTTAACTGTAAGAAACTTCTCTGTATGTGTACTCTCCAATTGCAGGGAAACCCTTATTTATAAAAACAAAGCAGTTAAGGATTATAATAAATAACAGACACTAGAAATAACCACACGATCAGGCTTTTGGAACCCAGAGCATCCACTGTTATGATTCATGATTTAAGAGAATTTCCAGGGGCATCTGGGTGGCTCAGTGGGTTAAAGCCTCTGCTTTTAGCTCAGGTCATGATCCCGGGGTCCTGGGATCGAGCCCCACATCGGGCTCTCTGCTCCACAGGGGGTCTGCTTCTCTTCCTCTCTCTCTGCCTGCCTTTCTGCCTACTTGTGATCTCTGTCTGTCAAATAAATAAATAAAATCTTAAAAAAAAAAAAAAGAGCATCTCCAGAACCTCCAATATCTTTACTTCCTCTTAGCAGATTACGGCCATTGATCTCTTGCCTGAAGATGATGCTATTGCTATTCTCAGACTTAGCTTTTTTTTTTCTTTTTGAAACCTCTGATTTCTTATGTACCTCTGTTTCTATTGTGTATCTTGCATTCAAAATATCTCAGAGGAAGACATGACTGGGTTACTTAGTCAACATCTATTATTGAGCACTGCGGTTGGGTGGGTTTCCTTCATCAATCCATCTATAAGCAGCTGGACTGCCTCAGGTCAAGCTCAGGATCCCAATTTGATATATAGCAGAGCCAACCAAACCAAAGATGCTTTGCAGGCCTAGACAACAGAGATTGTATTTTATGTTATAGCAATGTTCTTGGTCCAGTGGGCATTGGTCAGTTTATCATGTCTGTAGAACACAAAGAAAATAAACACATGAAAAAAGAACCACCTGTAGTCAATTTCTTCAAAGGGAACATTCCCATTTCCATCACTCAGGCCTCTTAGTGGGAAGAAGGATTGATTAGTGCCTATCTGAGTAAAACCTTTATATCTGTATGCTCATAGAACATAGAAAAATCCAAATGTATTTTCTTTATGTAAGCCGTAGGGCAGACATCGAGAAAACATGGACATTGGGGAGGGTATGTACCATGGAGAGTGCTGTGAATTGTGTAATACTGAGGAATCACAGACCTGTAGCCCTGAAACAAATGATACATGATATGTTCATTAAAAAAAATTAAGGATTCACTAGAAAAAAAAAAGAAAAAAGAAAGCATGGTCATTTGTGCCATGAAGCACATGGAGTTTGAAGTTAAGCAGATTGGCTTATCCCCATCACTTATTGGGATACATGGTTTTGGAAAATTACCTCATCTGAATCTTGATTTCCTCAATGGTGAAACCAATATGATAAAATAGCTCAGTGAAATATTAAATTACCCTATGAGAAGATTGTTGTGGTGATTCAATAACATGACACACATTAAGCATTTAGCGTAGTGTTTGGCACATAAAAAGAGGTCAGTCGATGATAATGGTTATAAAATCTGCTTTAGGGTTACTGTACATCTGTAGCTAAGGATAGTACATAAAGTTATTTTCAGTAAATTAATTTGTGTGTGTGAGGCACTGCCCTATATTTTCAGTTCTTTTGCTTTCTGACCCTTTTAAAAAATATATTCTTTTCATATATGCTTCACCCAAAGATAACATCTTATATAACTGTAGTATACTGCTTAAACCAGGAAATTGATATCGGAACAAACTATTAACTCAGTTATAGATGTTATTTGGATTTGACTAGTTGGTTGTTTTGTTTTTTTTTTTTTTTTCAATTTCTTCCAATTCTTTTACTCAATCCATTTCCAGTTTACAGGGGAGAGGTTCAAACAGAATTAAGAGAATTTCATCGTACAGCACAGAATAGTTGTGAGCTCCAGCCACCCTCCATTGCAGTAACCATCATAGTTTTAAAAAAGACGGACTGGGGCATCACTGGTTTTCTTGACATCCAAGATGGTGTCAGGGTGGCTCAGTCAGTTAAGCAGCTGCCTTCGGCTCAGGTCATGATCCCAGGGTCCTGGGATCGAGTTCTGCATTCTCCCTCTGCCAGCAGCTCCCCTTGCTTGTGCTCTCTCTCTGTCTCTTTCAAATGAATAAATAAAATCTTAAAAAAATAAAAAAAGAAGGCTGTATTCTTGAGGAAAGTCCAATCCTTCTAAAGGTACATAGGGCAGAAGGAATTGTGCCTTGGGCTATAACGATGAAGAACATTTTGTCACTGCAGCTGGCTAATTCACATCAAGACTTGCACAGAATGGGGCGCCTGTGTGGCTCAGTGGGTTAAGCCACTGGCTTCGGCTCAGGTCATGATCTCAGGGTCCTGGGATCGAGTCCCGCATTGGGCTCTCTGCTCAGCAGGGAGCCTGCTTCCCTCTCTCTCTCTCTCTGCCTGCCTCTCTGTCTACTTATGATCTCTCTCTGTCAAATAAATAAATAAAATCTTAAAAAAAAAAAAAAAAAGACTTGCACAGAATGATCCTCGAAGTCTGACAACTCTCACTCCAAAAGGAAAGGAGGCACAATAGTGTCCAGTGGGCAGGATACTGAGAGCCACAGCACTGCCTTCCCAATCCCTGTGGACTGATGGGAATAACCTCTACCTGGCCCTAACACTTTCTTCTGACTCCAGTACCAGGATTGCACTAAATGCAGAGTCAGTGAAGAAAAGCTTTTAATTTGGGGAACTGTCTAGGGAAAATAAAGAATGCAGTTTGTTTCCCATTCACAGGGGACTCATTTTTTAGGCTGGAGTCCTTGCAATGCCTGGTGTCTTATTTTATCTTATTTTTTAAAAAGAATTTCATTTTTTTACTTGACAGAGAGAGAGAGTAGGAGGGAGCACAAGCAGGGGAGGGGCAAAAGGAGAGGGAGGAGGAGGCTTCCCACTGAGCATGGAGCCTACCGTGGGTCCCAAGCCCAGGACCTTGGATCATGACCTGAGTCAAAGGCATACACTTAACCAACTGAGCTATCCAGGTACCCTTTGGTTTTATTTTTAAGAACCTTAATGTACCATACGTTTAGTCAGTTTCTCAATCAACATTTTAGTTAAGTCCTGGGTAAACTCGTAAAATATTGTGTTTGTAATCTCTAATAAAATTAAACTATTTTTTCTCCAAAAACTTTGTAAATTTCTTTACTGCCCATGTATTTAACTTTGGACTCATGGTCTAGGTCTGTAATAGATTCTTGAAAATTTCTGCAGAATCTTTGTGGTTTTTTGTTTTGTTTTATGCTTTTTATTTTGAGACAATGACAGATTCACAGGAAGTTGCAAAAATAGCACAGAGGGCCCTGGGTACTCCTTACTTAACTTCTCCCAATGGCAATATCTTACATGACAATATAATATCAAAACCAAGAAATGACAGTGGTACCATACAATACAAAACTGAGAAGTGTTCACATTTAGCCAGTTTTTACGTGCATCCATTAATAAGTTTTTGTGTGTGTGTTTGTATTCATGTATGTGTGTGTTATTATACAATTTTAACCCATATATTGATTCATGAAATCATGGCCACAATCGAGGCACAGAACTGTTCCATCAGCACAAAGGAACTCCCTTGTGCTACCCTTCACTCACCAGTCCCTAACCTTTGGCAAGATTATAAAGTCTTACTTAGGAGTGCCTGAGTGACTCAGTCAGTTAAGCATCTGCCTTCGGCAGGGGGTCATGATCCCAGGGTCCTGGGATTGACCCCGGGTTGGGCTCTCTGCTCAGCAAGGGGACCTGCTTCTCTCTCTCTCCCTCTGTCTGCTGCTTCCCTTCCTTGTGTTCACCATCTCTTTCTCCCCCTTTGTTAAATAAATAAATAAACAAACAAATAATTCTAGAAAAGGAAAGTCTTCCTCCAGAAAAATTAAAATTGTCTCCTACTTAAATGAACCAGATAATTTCCATCTAGGATAACAGTTAACTCAGAGATTTGATTTTTGCAGGATGCCTGAGTGGCTCAGTCAGTTAAGTGTCTGCCTTTGGCTCAGTGTCCCGGGATCAAGTCTTGCATCTGGCTCCTTGCTCAGCGGGAGCCTGATTCTACCTCTGACTGCTGCTACCTCTGCTTGTGCTTGCTTTCTCTCTCTCTGACAAAAAAATAAATTAAATTTCTAAAAAAATTTGATTTCATATTGCTTTTAATTAATGATGCAAGAGGTGGAGAAATTCTTAAATAATGCATACTAAGTAATTTCCTTTGGAGATAACTATCCTTGGAGAAATTCATCAAGAAGTGCCCAGGGGAGAAGGCGAGCCTTCAGAGAGTGAGTGTGTTGAGGCCAGAGCTCCTGAAGAAGGAAAGAACTCTAGAATAGAGGGCAGTGTGCATTGTTTTGCATCTCAAAGGGAAAGGGAAGTGAGTGGTTATAGGACATTCTTGAGGGTGTGGATCCTTATAATTCCTTTTAAGACAAGTGGTACTGTTGTAGTTTGAGCTTCTCTTTCATCTTAGCCCAAAACACTTCAGAAAAGTCTTATTAAACTCATGTTCATTCATTTTTTCACATATTCATTTATTCATCCACTCATCAAATTGTAGTTGAGCACCTTCTACATTCATGGCATATTCAAGGCTTTGAAGCTTTATCAGTGAACATGCCCAAGCCTGCGATCTCACCTGGCTTACACTCTAGTTGAGGAGCAAGACCAAACAGATTAATAATTTTGCAACATGTCAGCTACTATTGAATATTACGAAGAAGAATAAAGCAGGTATTAGGGTAGTGAGGGAGGGGGGTGTGCATTACTCTAGATGGGGCAAAGGTGGCGACATTTTAGCAGTGACCCAAATGAAGTGGGGGTGCAATCTCTACAGGTGTCTGGAAGACCAGTGTTCCAGGCAGAGGGAACAGCAAGTAAGCTAAAAGTCGGCTTGGTGTGTTTAAGAAACAGAAAATAGGCCAGTGTGCCTTGAGGGCAGTGAAAAACAGGGAGTTTCAGGAAAATGATGCATATGATTGCTGTGGAAAGTAAGCAAGGACTGAGTTCTGTGTACTGAAATGAATGGAACAGAAGAAACTTCTGGAACCAGAGGTCTGAAAATTTTGCTGGTTCTGAGAATATAAGCCATTGTCTCCTTACCCCATCCCAGAAAATTTAGGTACTACTTTGGACTTCTGACAACAAAGGAATTGGTAGAAAGTAGAAGACATCATCTCATTTTGACGGGGCACGGAGTCACTGACATATAGTTTCCTCTGATAGAACTCTTTAAAAATACTTGAACTTTCATCAGAATTTTCAATTTCGGTCCTCACAGCGTGTCAAGCAGCTGTTCTGTCACTGTAGTGATCCATTCATTCTTTAATAAGACTCACTAAATTTTGATAATAAAATCACTAGAAGTAAAGTACATGAGCATGGCATCTTGGTCTGTCTCGTTCTATACTTTCTGATGTCTACACAAGTGCCTGGCATATAATAGGAACTCAATAAATATTTGCTAAAGGAGTGAAAGAAACCATAAATCAAGCAGTCGGTTTTGGAATTCATACAGTGCACATAGGTATCCTTAAAGACGTAAATTTCTTTGTTTAGAATGTTAATAACATGTTTATCTATGTGTTGGTGATTTTTCTCTAGTCAGAAGGTAAATAGGACACAGCCCATGATTTCTTCTTGACTTCCTAAATAGAACATCTTAATGAAAAGTTATAATCTGATGACAGAACATCTGTAATAGCCTCCAATATTTTCAAGTAATAAAAGCTCAATTTAGATAGCCCGTGTTCCTATCCAGATTTTGTGACATATTTTATTACTGAGAAATATCAGTTTTGAAAAGTGTCAATCGAAATTGAAAATATGCCAGGTTTATTAACACCAGCATTAACAGAGTTTTTAATTAAGTTGCTGATTCTGTCAATAATATAGTCTACTGTTGTTTCTGAAAAGAGTTGTATAAGCATTTCTTTTTCACATAACTTTTTCACATAACTTTTATTCCATACAGGTGTGGAATGGAGCAAAGTTTCAACAAATGTGCAAGAAACTAAGCAAAATTTCATGATGTGTTGTTTTATTTCTATAAAAATAAAAATATGCTTTAATTTGGTCCTTTTTTTAAAAAAATATTTTATTTATTTATTTGACAGACAAAGATCACAAGTAGGCAGAGAGGCAGGCAGAGAGAGAGGAGGAAGCAGGCTCCCTGCCGAGCGGAGAGCCCGATGTGGGGCTCCATCCCAGGACCCTGGGATCATGACCTGAGCCTAAGGCAGAGGCTTTAACCCACTGAGCCACCCAGGCGCCCCTAATTTGGTCCTTAAAACATGGGTCTTGCTTATTAGACATATGCTTGATTTACTATTGCTTAAATGTACTATTAAATCAGTAAAATTTGCTTTTTAAAAAAAAAAAGATAGAGAGATGGATTCTCTGGAATCCTGGTTCCTGGATAGATGGTTGATGGCAGCTTCAAGATTTGTTTGTAATACAGATTTCAGGATGCTGGAAGTGAAAATTACATTGTTTATGCTTTTTTATACCTGTAAAGTCTTCTACCTCTATTCTCTCATCATGTTATAAATGTTCTCCATCTTTGTGCCAAGCATACAATACAACAGAGGGCTTACATTGGTAAGAACTGGATAAGATATAATATTCCAGCCTTATTGCAGAATTCAGATACCTCATCAAAAAGCAGAACCTTCATTTTCTATACCAGAAGGTATAGTACTTAATACATTCCTACAACTTACACGTTGGAGTTATGTAGTCCAAATAACAATATTTCCCTAGGATGCGTTGCCATTCATAATCATTAATTTGTCTGTAAATATTGTGTTCTGTACCAAACCAAAAACAGGTTGGGTGTTAGAAATGCTGTGTTCCATGCTGAATGATTTGATTCAAATCTTTAAGTCTAAAGTTAGATTTATTCTAGTTCGTGGAACTTCAGTAATGGTTTTTATACATCCTCCATTGATTATCATTTCATATATCAACTTGGTCTTTTGTATCCAACCCTTATTGGAAAGTATGGATTCCTTTAAAGAGAAAACCACATGTGGATTTTATTGTTTTTTATTTTTTAAAGATTTTATTTATTTATTTGACAGAGAGAGATCGCAAGTAGGCAGAGAGGCAGGCAGAGAGAGAGAGGAGGAAGCAGGCTCCCTACTGAGCAGAGAACCTGATGTGGGGCTTGATCCCAGGACCCCGGGATCATGACCTGAGCAGAAGGCAGAGGCTTTAACCCACTGAGCCACCCAGGTGCCCCCCACATGTGGATTTTATTTTATTTTTTTAAAGATTTTATTTATTTATTTGACAGATCACAAGTAGGCAGAGAGGCAGGCAGAGAGAGAGAAGGGAGGAAGCAGGCTCCCCGCTGAGCAGAGAGCCCGATGCGGGGCTCGATCCCAGGACCCTGAGATCATGACCTGAGCTGAAGGCAGAGACTTTAACCACTGAGCCACCCAGGCACCCCTCACATGTGGATTTTAAAGGGAATACTTGTATTTCTCTTGTAACAAGACACATCCCTTTTTTAGTTTTTAATCCAGTCTTAGCTTCTGCCAAGGAGTCAATGTAGCCTTGTGGTGGGTTAATGACAAAAATGTTTCCAAATTCTCCACCCCTCCCTCTGAACTTGCTCTTTGCTCTACTCTGTGTCTTCTCTCATAGGGAGGTCGATTCTATTTCCCCGCCCCCTGAAGCTGGGATGATCTTGTTTGGGCCAATAGAACACAGAAAAATTGACAATGTGCCAGTTCTGAGCCTGAGCCTTGCAGACTTCTGCTCTCTCTTGGACCCCTCATCCTGTGAGTAGCTCTCAACTACACTCTCAACTACGCTTTATTTGTTAACCAACGTGAAGCGCAACTATGAGCAACTACTTAACTCCTCTGGCTCTTGGTTTCCTCATTTTTAATAATGAAAGCATTGGTTTAGGGGGGTCCATAATGCCTGCCTACTTTCCACCATGGTTTCTTCTTTGACTCATAACTTATTTAGAAATGTAGTGTTCATTTTGCAAACAGGTTGGCTTTTTAGATTTAAAAAATGACTTCTCACTTTTTACTTCTCTAGGATTGTGGTTGGAGAACATGACCTGTATAGGACCTGGTATCAGAAAATTCTGAGTTTGTGATATTGAACATCTTTTCATATATCTGTTGGCCATCTGTATGTCTTCTTTGGGAAAATGTCTATTCAGATCCTCTACCCATTTATATATTGGATTGTTTGGGAGTGTTTTTGCTATTGAGTTATATGTGTTCTTTATATTTTTTTGGATATCAACTGCTTATCAAATACAGGGTTTGGAAATATTTTCTCCTACTTAGTTGGTTGCCTTCTCATTTTGTTGATGATTTCCTTTGCTGTGCAGAAACTTTTTAGTTTGATGTAGTCCCATTTGCTTAATGTTGCTTTTGTTGCCTTAGCTTTTGGTGTCAAATATAAAAAATTATTGCCAAAACTTATGTCAAGAAGCTTATTTCCTGTGTTCTCTTCTAGGGAATTTTATAGTTTCAGGTCTTATATTCAAGTCTTTAATTCATTTTGAGTTATTTTTTGTGTATGGTGTAAGGCAGTTGTCCAATTTCCCCAGCACCATTAATTGAAGAGACTGTCCCTTCCCTCACTGTATATTTTTGGCTCCTCCATTGTAAAATAATTGACCATATATTTGTGGGTTTATTTCTGGGCTCCCTATTCTATTGTATTGATGTATGTATCTATTTTTAATCCCGATATCATACTGTTTTGATTACCAAAGCTTTAAGATATAGTTTGAAATCGGAAAGCAAGCTGCTCCCAGTGTTGTTCGTTATCAAGATTGCTTTCACCATTTTGGGCTCTTTTAAGGTTCCATATAGTTTTTAGGACTGTTTTATTTCTGTGGGAAAAATGCCATTGGAATTTTGATAAGGATTGTATGGTATCTGTACACTGTTAATATTTTAACAGTATTAATTCTTTCAATCCATGATCATGGAATATCTTTCTCTTGGTCATCTTCAATTTCTTTCATCAATGTCTCATAGATTTCATTGTACAGGTCTTTCACATCCTTGGTTAAATTTATTCCTACATATTTTATTCTTTTCGATGCAATTGTAAATGGGGTTGTTTTCTTAATTTCTCTTTCTGACAGTTTATTAGTGTATAGAAATTAACACATTGCTGTATATTGATTTTGTATCCTGCAACTTCAGTGAAATTCATTTATTAGTTCTAACAGACTTTGGTTCTAGCAATTTTCTGTCTGTGATATGTACTTTTTGGGTTTAGGCTTCTATAAATGCTTTTTAGCACAATCAAGTGTTAGCTCTAACTGCAGCCGTCATGGTGGAGGTGGTAGTATATTTGCTACAGCTGATTTACTAGGGTCTCAGAAACATGCTATTTGGCTGTCTTGTCTATCCCAATAAAGAAAGGAGATCAGAAATAGTCCCAGCCATATAGAACGGTTGACATTATATAGTTACAATTTTGTCTCCAGCTGGCAGCTCGTTTAGGGCAAGCTTCAGCTGTAGAGAGTTGTCCTGAATGAGCTTATACCATTTGGGGGGCATTCTGCATTCCGTGACTGATAAAGGCAGAGCTATACAGGTCTAGTCACTGCAGCCTGACACAAGATGACATTGACAGCCAAAGTGCCTTGTCAGTCATGTACTGGTCATGACTACTAAATATCCTGTCCCCCACACTCTGTCTTAGTATCTGTGTTCCAGAGAATCCAAACTGTGACACCCTACAAATACCATGCATTAAAAAAATTCAGATGTGATGCCATTAAAAAGTGGTTCCCAACCCCCCATAATTTTAACATGTTAGCTGTTCAGGCTCCTATCAGTAACATTCCAGCAATGCAGCCTTATATTTTATGCCATTGAATGTTTTTGGACTATATAATGTCATGATGGGGTGGGTTGTTTGCTTGCTATTTAATTTGTGCTGTATTTTATTTTACAGTATTAACCAGTACTTAATGTTCTTTTCAATTTTCACCAAAAACAAGTTTTCCTGCTCAACCCTCAACCTCTCCACCAAGAACTAACCTGTTGCAGATAAATCAACTGCCTTTAGGGAAGAAAGAAGGTTGCTTCTCTGTTTCCTTTCTCCCCTTCTCAGCTAGCTAACTTCACACCTCTTCCAGGGCCAAAGCATGGAAAGCACCATTTCTTTCAAAGCAAACATTTTTGGCCCATCATTTTTTGGAGCAAATACCTTTGTTCCAACCATTTGAGGGAGTACAGTCACCTCCTAAATGTTCATTTAACATACCTGAGCACTCCAGTTGAATTTCTAATTTAACATCCTGTCTCATATAGCTATTTCAGCTCTTATGTTTAGTGTTTGTCCAGTCTATCTTTTTACATTCTTTTATTTTCAATTTTTCTGTCTATATCCCATAGGGCTATCTCTTGTGACAGCATGTGACTGGATATTTTAAAATACAGTCTGTCAAGTTAGGTAGCAAAATTTTCCAGCTTTCCAGATGATTCTTATGGCTAGCATATGGGAGTAGGAGCAGGATGCAAGACTTTCCTGGAACAGTCATAGGGTGGGCAGAGATTGCTAGGGGACAGCGTCAACCTCATCTTTCTTTTCTCTTCATGAATATTAATCAGCCCAAGTAATGAGTCCATATCCTTAGCCTTCATTGTCTTTTCTCAAAATCCAGGGAATGGTCTGGTTAGTTCATTTGCATGGAGGCATATATGAGTGTTCACCTTCTCATGGGAAAACTGGATTCCAGGGAACAAGAAAGTTTATGTTTGTTTTAAAGCTAGGAAAAAAAAAAAAAAAAACACCTAAGTATTGACTAGGGAAAGTTTTGTGGAGACCTGCCAGAGACCTCTGGAGAGATGTTAGTCCAAAAAACCTGCTCAGGCAAGAAAATCTAACCTTTGATATGTTTCCCCATTAGGGACTTCTACAAGGAATACACAGATTTTTTTTTTTTTTTTTTAATGTGCTGTGAGTACAAAGATGTAACATCAATAAAATGTTAAAGTGGAAGGAACGAAGAATGAATGGAGAACATGATGGAATTGGAAGGCTTCATTTTCTATGTTGGAAAACAAGACAACTGTATTAATTAGAATGGTATTACCTATGAGCAAAAGATTCCCAAACTAATAGTGGCTTAAGAACTATGACACTCAAAAAATGGGCAGAAGACATGAACAGACACTTCTCCAAAGAAGACATACAAATGGCTAGCAGACACATGAAAAAAATGTTCATCATCATTAGCCATTAGAGAAATTCAAATCAAAACCAAATTGAGATACCACCTTACACCAGTTAGAATGGCGGAGATTAACAAGACCGGAAACAACAAATGTTGGAGAGGATGTGGAGAAAGGGGAACCCTCTTACAGTGTTCGTGGAAATGCAAGTTGGTGCAGCCACTTTGGAAAACAATATGGAGATTCTTCAAAAAATTAAAACTAGAGCTACTCTATGACCCTGCAATTGCACCACTGGGTACTTACCCCAAAGATATAGCTGTGAGCCACCTGTACCCTAATGTTCATAACAGCAATAGCCACAGTTGCCAAGCTGTGGAAAGAGCCAAGATGCCCTTCAGCGGATGAAGAGATAAAGAAGATTATGGTCCATATACACAATGGACAATTAGTCAGCCATCAGAAAGGATTGAATACCCAACTTTTGCATTAACAAGAATGGGACTGGAGGAGATTATTCTGAGTGAAAAAAGTCAAGCAGAGAAAGTCAATTACTATATGGTTTCACTTACTTGTGGAACATAAGGAATAACATGGAGGACATTCAGAGAAAGACAGGAAAAATAAATTGGGGAAATCAGAGCAGAAGACGAACCGTGAGAGTCTGTAAACTCTGAGAAACAAACTGAGGGTTTTAGAAGTGAGGAGGGTAGGCGGGATGGGTGAGCCTGGTGGTGGGCATGATGAAGGGCACGTATTGCATGGAGCACTGGGTGTGGTACATAAACAATGAATTTTGGAACACTGAAAAAATAAAATTAAATTTAAAAAAAGTACTGTGGCATTTAGTTGTTCCACATAAGAAAGACTCTAGAAGTTCCAGTTTGAGGGCAGCAGTTCAAAAATATTTTTAGTTTCTCAACTTCTTTTCCATATTTCTGTTTTACCATCCTCAGAATTTTGGGGGGGTGGCGGGGTCTTGGTGTTTGGGGTCACAAGATAGCTGCTGTAGCTCCAATCGTGGCTGCATTCAAAGTCAAGAAATAGTAAGCTGGTCAGAGAGGCAAAAAAGAACTCCTTGCAGGCGTCTTTCTCCTTTAGTACAGAAACAAGACCACAGAATTCTGACACAAATCTTGGTATTACTCTGTAAGCTTCAAAGCAGGGATAGCATTTGGAGCCTTTGACCAAGATCACCGTCTCTGCTCCATTACTTGGCTCCAGCTTCAGAATCTTTCTCAACACAGAGATTTAGGCAGCAATTACCAATAGATCAGAGTCAGTACTCAGGATAAAAGGACACCTGGCTTTTTGTACTCATGGTGATTTTATAGCTTTTGAGGAAAACTAAAGAAAACAAAACATGTAGGACAGGTTGTGATAAACAACGCACTCTTTTCTTCACTCATTCATCTCAACATTAGCCAATCCCTTACCAACGTCAGGTACTTTGTTCAGGCCTAAGTATCTTAAATAATGTAATCATACAAGAACAGAAATAAAATGCAAATTTTAGACTCAACACCGCCATCACACTTAGTAAGTATAAAGTAACTAAGAAGTCTTAGACGTGAAGTTCCATCAGTCTCTTGGCTCCTCCTGTGTGGAGATAGGCTCTCTCACGTGCAGGCATTTTCCAATGAAGCTCTTTTGCAAAGAGCCTGGAGAAGAAAACAAAACAAAACAAACAAACACACACACAAAAACAAAACCCCGAAGCGTTCAAGTATTACTTCTGCCCCTTTCAAAACAAAGCAAAACCCAACTCAGCACCATCTGCCGGAACCATCCTGTACAAGACAGGATGGTCTAAGAGCATCCGCTGCGTCCCGCAACAACCAACCTAATGGCTCCCTGTTGAGCCTAACTGCGTCAGAAGATGAAACAGTTGGGCTCTGACTATTTCGCACCCGTGGTTTGGGGCAGCAGCAGACATGAGGGGATGGTGCACTTTGGAGAGGCCGGTCTGCTTGTTAACTTTGCAGCATGCTACTGCCATCGCGATTTTTTTTTTTTTTTTTTTTTTGACAGTCCCAGGGAAAATGCAAGCAGAACTGACCTCTCATCAGCAGCTCTGTAACCGTGGGGCTTATGCAGGCAGATTGGCATCTGCAGGCACATCTTTAGCAAGTTGGCAGCCTCCATGCCCTTTGCAGGTTGCAATCAAACCTGCCTTCTACAGCAGCCTCTTTCTGGTTGATTAACTTTAATGTAATTTTAATTAAAAACCACAGTGTCAAAGGGTTTAGCTACTCGAGAAATGAGCACAGACTGCGGCCCAGTGGCAGCAGTCACTTGGAAAATGGAAATGTGTCTTGACAATGTTGTGCGGGGGCCAGATAAACAGGGTCGCCGCGGCGCTTCGCTCACACACAGGAAACAGGCACGGGAACATCAGAACCAAGAGGCCGGCTTGTACGGCGAGGGTTTCAAATGTATGAATTTCAGGTGCTGTCAACATTTTTTAGAGCTTGTTCCGTCCTGGCACAAAATACTCCCTACAATGGCTGGCTGTGACCATTCTGTTCTCCTCTTGGCACTTTGGGCTCTAAATCAACACACAAATCTGGGTTAAATATGAATCAAATTTCAGACAGGAAATGATAGCCAAAGCTTAGTATTCTTCAATTGGAGAGAACTCCCTTTTTCACTGTATATATTTTATAGGAGTCTGAGGATTTTTAATATTAGAAATAGACTCTTCTTTCAAGGAAATGCTTCCTCTGAGATATTATTCCTTGACTTCTTTGCAAATAGTGCCAAGGAACTAAAACTGAACATCTTCTTTAAAAAAAAATTGCTGTATTACTTGAATTGCAAGAAAGGGGAAATGATCTTGCAAATATATTTGGTCATGCTAGAGTCAGGAAACAGATTTCATCCTCTTTATCTTCTTATGCATGAAAATACAAATATTTTGAACTTTCTAGCTAGCCTGAAGATATCTTTTTTGGTTGCTCTTTTCCTTTAATTTTCTGGTTGATGTAAAATAATGTTTGAAACGGAAGACAAGTGTGGTTCTGTGTGGGAGAAGTGTTTTATTGATGCCAA
This sequence comes from Meles meles, assembly GCF_922984935.1. Classification (NCBI taxonomy): domain Eukaryota; kingdom Metazoa; phylum Chordata; class Mammalia; order Carnivora; family Mustelidae; genus Meles; species Meles meles. Next base: position 22,825,544 of record NC_060069.1, on the reverse strand, counting down.
TGGAATGAACGTCGCTATTCCATGCTAAAATGCCCTTTATTCTTCCTCAATGTAGCTAATTTTTCAGGGCACAACTCTCAGGAGAACACCTAGTGACGTCAATTCTTCAGAGGAGAATTTCCTCCACCAGGTTTGTGGGATGCTGGGGCTGCTTTGCTGACAGATGGGGCCGGTACAGGTGGGCCCAGAGCCATTTGAACAGAAGGGGCCCCTGGACCCTGACAGAGAGGATAGACAGAACGGTGGGGGAGAGTTTAGGGCAGTGGACAGGGAGGGGAGAGAGGAGGCATAGAGGATTTCTACACCAAATCCAGCAGAGAGGAAGAAAAGCAAAAACAAGCAGATGGGTGGACAGGGAGAGGTGATTTGAATTGTATAACTTGCTTAAGAGCCTAATAAAAAACAATCTCTGGGGATAGGACTTCACTGCAGGCAATCTTGGAAAATTAGAAATGTATCTAGGATTGCCAAAGCAGAGAAAAACACAAGGAAAAGAAATATGAAATGAAGGAATAAAAATGAATTACGTACAACCTTGCAGGATGAATCCTCTGCAGGCCCCGGCGTGAACCCAGGTAGAGCCGTTATCTGGCTATTTCTGACTGTGTCAAAAGCCACTTTTTATTCTCCTCTAAATTGCTTTTCTATCCAGAGACAAAATAGAATTGTTGTCTGTTGAGCAGGTGACCTAACTGATCAAAATGGGCTTAGAACAACTCAGTACATTTGTAAATTTTCTATGTTGACAGTTTAAAAAGAAACACCTAGCAGAGCAGCATCTGAATAAGTTAAACCAGAATATTCCAAAGTGTCTTCCCTAGAATATTATTTTTTCCAGATCCTTCTATGTATGTTTTGCGAAAGTGGTTCTGTGGTGAAATTACTGCGGGGAGGCCTGGATCACACATCATCACATGGATCTCTTTTTAATTGCGAGACTTCTCGGGGGGCTTCGTATGCTGTCTTACACATAAAGCATTTTTAAAATTTTGGTGGGGGGGCCCTTTCTGAGAAGCATTTCTTGGGGTTAAAGTATACACGTCAGAGAATAGGTCGACTCTTTTTTTTTTTTTTTTAAAGATTTTATTTATTTATTTGACAGAGAGAGATCACAAGTAGGCAGAGAGGCAGGCAGAGAGGAGGAAGCAGGCTCCCTGCAGAGCAGAGAGCCCGACGCGGGGCTCCATCCCAGGACCCTGAGATCATGACCTGAGCCGAAGGCAGCGGCTTAATCCACTGAGCCACCCAGGCGCCCCAGGTCGACTCTTTTGAATGGGGCGGAGGTACGTGGGACCTTGTTCTTGCCAAGAGGGTTATCGGTGTGAGCGTAGTTGCGAGGGAATGGGTCTGCTCTCACATTGCACCCTGGGTTCAGCAATGGGCTCACCCTGGCCATTCAGTCGAGGGGCCATCTCATATCTAGTAATATTAATCGGAACACCCAAAACACTCCCTTTGCAGGTTACCACATCAGTGGTGTTGTTTTATCTATTTTGCCATAGGTATTTTGAGTTAAAAAGTCTAGACATGGTCCAAGTGGTAATAAAAAAGAATTCCTGAAAGTTATCACCTGAGCACTGACTGGGATGGATTCTGGCCACATGGGCAGCTGGACCTATGTGTTCCCCTGAATGCCAGGCCTGCTCCTGATGTTTTGGTCTTCATTCAGAATTTATAGCGTCCTCATTTACAGTGATCAACAAATAGACCTTAAACTCTATGGGAGCAAAGACAAGTGTGTCTTTTCTAACTCTTGTGTCTCCAACACTTATGTCGTCTGAACTCAACAAATATTATTAGAACTAATGAATTATCCCTCAGGCTAATGTTGATAATATTCTATATGGCGTGAGCACGCAGCAGGGCTTACATTGGATTCCTCAAGCCCCTTTTTGTGCTAAGTAAGCCATTATAATAACAATTGTTTCCATTATTGAATATCCTACTTTGTGCCAGGCCCTGCTAGGTGTGTTGCCTCTCTTATTTGTCTGTCTGACCATCAGCTGAAAATCTTCTGGAGGGAGATGGTATACATTATTCATCTCTGAATCTTGGAAAACTTGGGGACCTCAATTGAAGCAAACGTGGTCTGCATTTCAAATGCTGTATTCCATTTCCCATATATGTTAAAAATTTTGTTCAGATACCACCACAGAAACATGAGCTTCATCTCTATTGAAAAAAATTTTAGTTCCATAAGCAGTTGAATTCTGTATTTCCAGGATAAACTGATCCTAACTCTCTGTTGAATTATAAGATTCATGAGGATAGAGCAATGTTTGTCTTTTCTATCCCATGACTTTCTTCCCTAGAACAGAGTAGGTACTCAGTAATTATTCAGTGAATGATTAGCATTGTATTTTTCTCCTTTTAGGGGGAGATCTGATTTTGTGAAGTACTTGAGGTAGAATGTGGTAGTGACTACTAAGAGTAAAGTTTTGTTTTCCCAGATAAATTTGACTGCCAGTATGATATGTGCAAATGTTGAACAAAATTCATCCTGGAACTTCCCTGTTACCCAATGAGTCTGGAAAGCAGAAATGATGACTTTAATTCTAACTGATATTTCTCATCAGCCAATAAAGCAGATGGACAGAAACCCGATTTGGGAAGAAAATGATTATTTCTTTCTGTAAAGTCTGGGGATTCATCATTCTGTAATCTGATTACATATCCATTAACCTTCTATGTTCTGAGGAGTTCGGGACAGGAAGGGCTAAGGGCTAAGACTCCTTTGAGCCAAGGAGTCTATGCTGGACACCTTGATTTCCTTGATTTAATTTAATCAGCACAACTTGTCGAAATTGGTATTACTATTTCCATCATAGAGATGGGGAAATAATGCTCAGGGAGGCAACTACCTAGCCTATGTATTAAGTATAATCCAGTCAATGGTAAAATGTGATCAGCTATTCCCTCACTGACTAATTTAACTTTCTTTTCTCTCTAAATTCTGTACCTTTTATATAATTTTAATATTGCATATATTACACTGTATTTTAATTATTTATGTACATGCTTATCTTCCCCAATAGACCATGTCTCTTTCTAGAGAATAAATTGAGTTACACTCAGCATTGTGTTCCATAGCTTCTAGCAAGGTTCTTTTCTCATATGTTGAAGCAGTGGTCTCAAATCTTAGTGTGCATTAGAATCGCCAGAAGGGCATATTAAAATTCAGATTTTAAGGAGCACATGGGTAACAAAAGTTAACTTTTGTTTTTGACTCAGCTCATGATCTTAGGTCCTGGGATCAAGCCCTATGATGGACTCTGCTCAGTGTAGAGTCTACTTGGATTCTCTCTTCCTCTGTCCCCCACCCCCACTCTCTCTCTCTCTCACTTTCTAAAATAAATCTTTAAAAAAATTCAGGTTTTAATAATGAAGATTTCTGCTTCATTAGGTCTGGGATGAGACCAACAAATTGAATTTCTAACAAGTTTTCAAGTCATGCTTCTACTGCTGGCCTAGGAGAGGCATTTTGGTCTAAACCAAAAATATCAGTAAATATTTATTCAATTAAGTTAATTTGAGTTTACTATACAGATTGGGAGCGTGTAAGCCTCAAACATTTAACAGTTCCTTGATAGTATTAACATTGTCCTTGGTTATGACATCCTATCAACTATAGCTACTGAAAATGGCATTTATGAAATTTAAAGATCTCAAGTTAATGTATAAAATATCATGATAGGAAGGAATGTTACATTGCCTTTTACCTCTTCCCATTCTTAGGACTACCATAGAGATTATATTGCAAATGGAAGTTTTTGTTTCACTAAGTAAGATGTTGGATCTGTCATGGAAAGAGAAGCACAGAGAAAGTTGTATACACTTATGTAAGAGAAGGATGATGGGAGAACCCAAAGATGATTGCATGGGATGTGGTTTGGGGGCAATGGTGTCAGGACGAGGCCTTGGAGATGAAAGGGAAATGGAAAAGCAACGTGTAGTGAAAGGAGCCAGAGAAAGAAGAGAAAGGGGAATTATGCAGGTGGCTTTAGGAACAGAGAAATTATGAGAATAAGAAAGATATTTGAAGAGGTTTTTAAGAAAATTCTACTGTGTCATATGAAATTTATTGTGTCATAAGAAATTTCATATGAAATTTCTTTTGCTGCCAAACTATAGATAAAAATTCCCATTGTGAGTTCTACTTCTGGAATTGCATTATGAGGACCTCTATGGGCCCACTCCACAGAGAAACAAACGCAACTGGTGAAAATTATATATATATAAAACTATGAAACTATGGAAATTGAACTGAGGTCATACAGCAAGTGAAGAAACATTTAATCAAGAAAACCTACTAAAACCAAGTAAAAAAAAGAAAGCGTCTATAGCCCCTGAGTAATGACTCACTCTTTTACTACTTCTCTTACTACCCAGCTCAGTTTTAGGGAAGCTCCACTTTGGACAGGACAAAGATGACAGAGTACCCTCTCCCTCAGCTCTCTATTAAGGGATACAGTATCTCACCAGGAGGCGAAGGCCACTATCATTTCTCATCTCTTTCAACTCCAGTTTTCAAAGGCTACATTCTCAATGAGTGTCACAAAGAGGTCAGTGTCTCTTTTCTTCCACCCAGCTTCTGTTTAGGGGATGGAGATTCTACCCCAGGTGTGGCAGGCCAAGAATTCTGGGGTCCTAGTAATCCTTGCCCCAGCTTGTTAGTAGGATAGTGTTTCTAAGCCAGGAAGGCAAACCTAAGAAGATCAGAGGCTGTGGCTCCCTCTCAGTGCCCAGAGCAATGGCTTAGAAATTTTTTTTTCCCAGGTGGAAAAGCATTCCTTAAGAATAGAGAGCTCTTAAAATCACCAAAGGAACTGATTTTATTTGAGACAGAGTATGTGGGAAGTTTATAGATAGAAATTCTCTCACTGGAGATTTTGGTGATGAATAATTAAGAGGAGGCAAATAATTATATGAGAACAACAAACTAAATCATAGACCAACCAATTTACCAAGAACCAGAGAAAGAGACAGCTAAGAGTAGCCCTGCTGGAGTCAGAATAAACCTCAAAATCTAACCTCAAAAACTATCCCTGCTTAAATTTAATTGTGCCACATTATGGATCAACTTATTCTCTAAGGCACTGTAGAATATAATAGAGCATCCAGCCAGCAATTTACATAGCCTAATAACTGCGCGTGATACCCAACGCAGACAACTTAGCAAAGAAATCAGGGAAAGAATCATTCAAAGTGAACCTCCTTCCCAAAACTATTTATCCCATGTTGACTGTGCACATGCTAAAGACTACAACCTCTGAGAAATGACAATAGAAACTACACATTGTAAGGGGCATAGACATCACTGAAATAATGTAGTCAAGTCAGTAAGACAGCCAACAAGCAAGCAATAACAAAAACAAGACCTGGAGAGGGAAAAGGTAAATAAGTATCCAGATTTTCTATAATAAATTTCCAGTGTTCGGGGTGCCTGGGTGGCTCAGTGGGTTAAAGTCTCTGCCTTCGGCTTGGGTCATGATCCCAGGGTCCTGGGATCTTTCCCAGAAAGTTCTCATGTCAGGCTCTCAGTTCAGCAGGGAGCCTGCTTTCCTTCCTCTCTCTCTGCCTGCCTCCCTGCCTACTTGTGATATCTGTCTGTCAAATAAATAAATAAAATATTTTAAAAAAAATAATAAAAATAAATTTCCAGTGTTCAACAACAACAACAACAACAAATCACAAGATAAGCAAAGAAAAAGGAATGTGTGATCCATACACAAAAAAAGTTAGCAGGCAAAAAAAAAAAAAAAAAAGTTAGCAGGCAACAAAAATTGACTATGAGAAGACCCAGATACCAGATTTAACACAGGCTTCAAAGAAACCATTATAAATATGGTCAAAGAACTAAAAGGAAAGGATGCCTAAAGAAGGTAAAATAAGATATGGTAACAATGTCTAATCCAGTACAGAGTACCAATAAAGATGTGGAAATTATAAAAGAGATCCAAATGGAAATTCTGGAGTTGAAAAGCATTATAACCAAAATGAAAAATTCACTAGACGTGTTCAAAGTAGTTTGGAACCTGTAGAAAAAAAGAATCAGTGGATTTGAAGATAAATTGATAGGAATAATGAAATCTGAAGAGCACAGAGAAAAAAGAATGAAGAAAAATGAACAGAGCCAGAGAAATGTGGGATACCATTATGAGCATCAACACATTATGATAAGAGTACCAGAAGAAACAAGAGAAGAGAAGAAGCCGAAAAAATATTTGAAAAAATAATTGCTGGAACTTTTGCTGAAAATGAATAGTATACAAATCCAAGGAGCTCCATGAACAATATAAGGTAAGATAAGCATGAAGAGATTTAATACAGACACATCATAGTAAAAATGCTGAAAGATGAAGACAAAGAGAAAATCCTGGAAGTAGCAAGAGAAACATGACATGTACAACAGAATCTCAATAAGATAAACAGCTGATTTCTCATAAAAAACAAAACCAATGGGGTTCAAAATGCAGTAGTATGGTATATCCAAAGTTCTAAGGTAAAAATGTCAACCAGAAATCTTATGTACAGCAAAACTATTTTTGGAAAAATGAAGATAAAGTAAAGACATTACCAGATTAACAAAAAACTAATAGAATTTATTTGCTTGCTGATTTTCCTTACAAGGAATACTGTGGGAAGTTTTTCTACCTGAAAGTAAGTGATCCAGACAGTAATTTGCACGTATGCAGCAAACAAGCAACAGTAAACATAATTTTAAAAGACAACATAAATGCATATTTAAAATTTTTTTTTTATTTTATTTATTTGTCAGAGAGAAGGAGAGAGAGAGAGAGAGCACACAGGCAGGCAGAGGTGGAGAGAGAAGCAGGCTCCCTGCCGAGCAAGGAGACCATGCGGGACTCGATCCCAGGACCCTGGGATCATGACCCGAGCCGAAGGCAGCAGCCTAACCCACTGAGCCACCCAGGCGTCCCTAAATGCATATTTAAAGTACTTTATAAAACCATGTATATAATTGAACTATTAGACCTATAACATATAGAAATGTACTATATTTGACATTTTGTAATTTTTTTGTAATGTTTGTAACTTAATGACATTTGTAATATTACAAAGAAGGTGGGTGGTAGCAAAGCTGCATTGGAAACATGAACAACACAACAACAAAAATGACACAGGTGGTAAATTTAAATCCACAGGAACAAAGGAAAAGAACACAAAATATTTTACAAGAAAGTTTAACAAACTTTGTAAATATATACTAGTTCTGCTTTCTTTTCTTAGCTTCTTTAGTAGATATAAAATTATATAATTATTATAACAATGTATTTTTAAAACTTGCTCAAGAATAAATAGAAGATGTGAAAATACATATAAAAGTAGAGAGATGGAATTAGTAATAAAAACACTAAGCAAAGAAAAGCTTAGTCCCCAATGGCTTCACTGGTGAAATCCATCAAATGTTGAAAGATAAATGAATAATCTTTCAAAAACTCTCAAAAGGGAGACCAGAGGTAACACTTCACAATCAAGTCTATGAGACCAGTATTACCCTGATACTAAAAGCAGACAAAGACATCACAGAAACAGAAAATTACAGATCAATATCACTTATGAATACAGATACAAAATTCCTCAACAGAATACTAGCAAACCTAATCCAGCAACATGTCAAATGGACCATGCATTATGACTTAAATGGGGTGTTTCCCAAGAATACAAGTTTTTACGCCCTGAAATCAATTCATGTAATGCATCATGTTAATAGAGTACCAAAAATATGATCATCTTGATAAATGCAGAAAAAGTATTTGACAATATCCAACATGACTTTATAATAAAAATATTCAATAAACAAGGAATAGGAGGGAAATTTCTCAACCTGATAACAGCATCTACAACTTACAACTATCATCATACTTAATAATGAAAGACTTTTGGAGGGAGGGGCAAGATGGCAGAGGAGTAGGAGACTTAAATATCACTGGATCCCAGGAGTTCAGCTAGATAGTTATCAAACCATTCTGAACACCTACAAACTCAACAGGAGATTGAAGAGAAGAAGAGCAGCAATACTAGAAACAGAAAGGTTTTCTGGAAGGTAGGAGGTTTGGTGAAGTGAAACTGAGGCAACATTCAGGAAGATGGTCTGCAGGGAAAGGGGCCAGCTCCCGGCAAGTGGTAGAGCAGTGGAGCACAAAATTGGAACTTTTAGAAGTCTGCTCCACTGAGGGACATTGCTCCAGAGACTAAGCAGGGGGTGGAGCCCTCACAAGAACAGTGAGGTCTCAGGACGCATGGGGCCACAGAAAGACTGGGGGTGTTTGAGTGCAGTAGAGCTCCCAGAGCAGTCAGTCACAGAGACACAGCCAAGGAGGGGCTCTCAGCATGGGGATACCTTAAACCATGATGTGAAGCACAGTCAGGCCACTGTTCTTCAAGCAGAGACCCCACAAGTAGCAGATCCAGGGAGACTCACCTTCCTCCTCTGGGAGGAGAAGCGCGCGAGTGCACAGCAGGAATCAGCTGGGTTTGGAGACTCCAAATGGGACCATGTGCCAGAGATAGAAATGCTTGGTCACAGGCTGGGTGAGCTTGGAGTGTGGCCAGAGATGAGGGAGACAGGAGGGATTGACTGCTTTTCTCTGCAAACACACTGAGGAGTGGGGCCCTGAGCTCCTGACTGCCATCTTCATTCTCCTCCTCCACAGCTGTATGAAAAGCTCCCAAGAGTGAACATGAGCAGATTCTTAGCCTGGCCCCAGCAAGGGTGGTGCAATTCTGCCTCAGGCAACGACATTTGATAATCACTGCAACAGACCCTCCCCCAGAGGATCAGCAAGAACATGCATCCAAGACCAAGTTAACAGATCAATGAGAACTCCAAAACACCAGTGCTGGGGGAATATAGAACATAGAATTCATGGCTTTTCCCCCATGATTCTTTAGTCTTTCAAAATTAAATTTTTAAAATTTTTCTTTTTTCTTTTCCTATTTTTAAAAAATTTTCCTCTTTCCTATTTTAACTATTTTATCTTATCAATACCTTTCAAAGTCTTTCTAAATTTACATTTTTATGGTCCTATTCTATCCCTTCCTTGTATTTAATCTTTTTTTTTTTTGTATACATATCAATTTTTCCTTCCTTAAAATTTTGGGATACAGTTTCTTTTAACAGACCAAAATATACCCTAAATCTAGCATATGGCTTTGTTCTAGTCTCCAGCTTGATCACATTCTCTCTCTCTCTTTTTTTTAATTTTTTCAACCAACTTCTTATCTTATCAATTCCTTTTTTAAAGTCTTTTAAAATTTTCATCTTTACAGTCATATTCCATCCTTTCATTGTTTTTACATATATATATATATTTTCTTTCTTTAAAATTTTGGGAGGCACTGTCTTCTAACGACCAAAATACACCCAAAATCAAGTGTGTGGCTCTGTTCTATTCACCAGTTTAATCATTTTTTTCCCCTTTCTTTCCCTGGTTCCACATCTCTTCTGTTTGCTTAATGTATATTTTTCTGGGGTTGTTGATGCCCTTTTAGCATTTTGTTCTCTCATTCATCTATTCTTTTCTGGACAAAATGACAAGGTGGAAAAATTCACCTTAAAAAACAAAACAAAACAAAACAAAACCAAGAGGCATTATTGACTGCTAGGGACCTAATGAATACATCATTAGTAAAATGTCAGAACTAGAGTTCAGAATGATGATTATAAAGATGTTAGCTGGACTTGAAAAAAACATAGGAGATATTAGAGAATCCCCCTTTATTTCTGGAGAAATAAAGAACTAAAATCTAACCAAGTTGAAATTAAAAAAAGCTATTAATGAGGTGCAATAAAAAATGGAGGCTCTTACTGCTAGGATAAATGAGGCAGAAGAGAGAATTAGTGATATAGAAGACTGAATGATGATGAATAAAGAAGCTGAGCAAAAGAGAGACAAACAACTACTGAATCACAAGGCAAGAATTCAAGAGATAAGTGATACCATAAGATGAAACAGTATTAGAATAACTGGGATCCCAGAAGAAGAAGAAAGAGAGAGGGAGCAGAAGGTATATTGGAGCAAATTACAGGAGAACTTTCCTAATTTGGGGAAGGAGACAGGCATCAAAATTCAGGGGGCACAGAGAATCCCCCTCAAAATTACTAAAAGTAGGTCAACACCCCATCATCAAATAGTAAAACTTACAAGTCTCAGTGACAAGGAGAAAGTCCTGAGAGCAGCTTGGCACAAGAGGTCTGTAACCTACAACAGTAGAAATATTAGACTGTCAGCAGACCTATCCAGAGAGACCTGGCAGATCAGGACACATGATGTATTCAGAGCGCAAAACAAGAAAAATATGCAGCCAAGAATACTGTATCCAGCTAGGTTGTCATTAAAAATGGAAGGAGAAATAAAAACTTCTAGGACAACAAAAACTTTAAGAATTTGCAAACACCAAACCAGCCTTACAGGAAATATTGAAAGGGGTTCTCTAAGCAAAGAGAGGGCCTTAAAGTAACATGGACCAGAAAGGAACAGTAACTGTCACCCTAAAGGCAATACAATGGCACTAAATTAATATCTTTCAATAGTTACCCAGAATGTAGATGGGCTAAATGCCCCAATCAAAACACACAAAGTGTCAGAATGGATTAAAAACAAAACAAAACAAAACAAAAAACAAACAAACAAACAAAAACCCCCAAGACTCACCCATATGCTGTCTGCAAGAGACTAATTTTAGAATATCGATTAATTAGATTTTAAGCCAGACTATAATAAGTGATGAGGAAGGACACTCTACCATACTTCAAGGGTCTGTCCAACAAGAAGATCTAACAATTTTAAATGTCTATGCCCCTAACATGGGAGCAGCCAATTATATAAACCAATTAATAATAAAATCAAAGAAACACATCAATAATACAATAATACTAGGGGACTTTAACATCCCCCTCACTGAAATGGACAGATCATCTAAGCAAAAGATCAACGAGGAAATAAAGGCTTTAAATGACACACTGGACCAGATGGACATCACAGATATATTCAAAACATTCCATCCCAAAACAACAGAATACACATTCTTCTCTAGTGCTCATGGAACATTCTCCAGAACAGATCACATCCTGGGTCACAAATCAGGTCTCAACTAGTACCAAAAGACTGGGATCATTCCCTGCATATTTTCAGACCACAATGCTCTGAAGTTGGGACTCAATCACAAGAGAAAAGTTGGAAAGAACTCAAATACATGGAGACTAAAGAGCATCCTACTAAAGAATGAATGGGTCAACCAGGAAATTAAAGAAAATTTTTAAAAATTCATGGAAACAAATGAAAATGAAACACAACTGTTCAAAATCTGTGGGACACAGCAAAGGTAGTCCTGGCAGGAAAGTTTATAGCGATACAAGCCTTTCTCAAGAAACAAGAAAGGTCTCAAATACACAACCTAATGCTACACCTAAAGGAGCTGCAGAAAGAACAGCAAAAAAGCCTAAATCCAGAAGAAGAGAAATAATAAAGATCAGGGCAGAAATCAGTGAAATAGAAACCAACAGTAGAACAGATCAATGAAACTAGGAGCTTGTTCATTGAAAGAATTAATAAGATTGATAACCCCTGGCCAGACTTATCAAAAAGAAAAGACAAAGGACCCAAATTAATAAAATCATGAATGAAAGAGGAGTGTTCACAACCAACACGAAAGAAATACAAATAATTATAAGAACATACTATGAGCAACTCTACGCCAGCAAATTTGACATCTGGAAGAAATGGATGCATTCCTAGAGACATATAAACTACCAAAACTGAGCCAGAAAGAAATAGAAAACCTGAACAGACCCATAACTAGTAAGGAGATTGAAACAGTCATCAAAAATCTCCCAATAAACAAGAGCCAAGGGCCAGATGGTTTTCCAGGGGAATTCTACCAAACATTTAGAGAAGAATTAATACCTATTCTCCCGAAACTCTTCCAAAAAACAGAAATGGAAGGAAAACTTCCAAACTCCTTTTATGAGGCCAGCATTACCTTGATCCCAAAACCAGACAAAGACCCCATCAAAAAGCAAAATTGCAGAGCAATATCCCTGATGAACATGGGTGCAAAAATCTCACCAAAATACTAGCCAATAGGATCCAACAGTACATTAAAAGGATTATTCACCACAACCAAGTGGGATTTATTCCTGGGCTGCAAGGTTGGTTTGATATCTGCAAGTCAATCAATGTGATACTTTACGTTAATAAAAGAAAGAACAAAGACCGTATGATACTCTAATAGATGCAGAAAAAAGCATTTGACAAAGTACAGCACCCTTTCTTGATCAAAACTCTTTACAGTGTAGGGATAGAGGGTTATACCTCAATATCATAAAAGCCATCTATGATAAACCCTCAGCAAATATCGTTCTCAATGGGGAAAAACTGAAAGCTTTTCCACTGAGGTCAGGAACATGGCAGGGCTGTCCACTATCACCACAGCTATTCAACATAGTACTAGAAGTCCTAACCTCAGCAATCAAACAACAAAAGGAGATAAGAGTCATCTGAAACAGCAAAGGAGAAGTAAAATTCTCACTCTTTGCAGATGATATGATACTTTATGTGGAAAACCCAAAAGACTCCTCTCCAAAACTGCTAAAACTCATACAGGAGTTCAGTAAAGTGTCAGAATATAAAATCAATGCACAGAAATCAGTTGCATTTCTTTACACCAACAACAAGACAGAAGAAAGAGAAATTAAGGAGTCAATCCCATGTACAATTGCACCCAAAACCACATGAGACCTAGGGATAAATCTAACCAAAGAGGCAAAGTATCTGTACTCAGAAAACTATAGCATACTCATGAAAGAAATTGAGGACGACACAAATAAATGGAAAAACTTTCTGTGCTCATGGATTGGAAGAAAAATATTTTGAAAATGTCTATGCTACCTAAAGCAATCTACACATTTAATGAAATCCCTATTAAAATATCATCAACTTTTTTCAAGCAAATGGAACAAATAATCCTCAAATTTATATGGAACCAGAAAAGACACTCAATAGCCAGAGGAATGTTGAAAAAGAAAACTAAAGTTGGTGGCATCACAATTCCGGACTTCAAGGTTTATTACAAAGCTGTAATCATCAAGACAGCATGGTACTGGCACAAAAACAGACACGTAGATCAATGGAACAGAATAGAGAGCCCAGAAATGGACCCTCAAATCTTTGATCACCTAATCCTTGACAAAGCAGGAAAGAATATCCAATGGAAAAAAGACAGTCTCTTCAACAAATAGTGTTGGGAAAATTGGACAGCCACATGCAGAAGGATGACCATTTCTTTACACCACACATGAAAATAGACTCAAAATGGATGAAAGACCTCAGTGTGAGACAGGAATCCATCAAAATCCTTGAGGAGAACATAGCCAGCAACCTCTTCGACCTCAGCCACAGCAACTTCTAGAAACATCTAGAAATGTCTAGAAACATCGCCAAAGGCAAGGGAAGAAAGAGTAAAAATGAGCTATTGGGATTTCATCAATATCAAAAAGCTTTTGCACTGCAGAGGAAACAGTCAACAAAACCTAAAGACAAGTGATAGAATGGGAAAATATATTTGCAAATGACATATCAGATAAAGGGCTAGTATCCAAAATCTGTAAAGAACTTACCAAACTCAACACCCTAAGAACAAATAATCCAATCAAGAAATAGGCAGAAGACACGAACAGACATTTTTTCAAAGAAGACATCCAGATGGCTGACAGATGCATGAAAAAGTGCTCCACATCACTCGGCATCAAGGAAACACAAATCAATACCACAGTGAGATACCACCTCACACCAGTCAGAATGGCTTAAATTAACCAGTCAGGAAATGACAGGTATTGGTGAGGATGCGGAGAAAGGGGAACCCTCCTACACTGTTGGTGGGAATGCAAGCTGGTGCAGCCATTCTCGAAAACAGTATGGAGGTTCAACAAAAAGTTGAAAATAGAGCTACCCTAGGACTGAGCAATTGCACTACTAGGTATTTACCCTAAAGATACAAATGTAGTGATCCAAAGTGGCACGTATACCAAAATGTTTATAGCAGCAATGTCCACAATAGCCAAACTATGGAAAAAGCCTAGATGTCTATCGACAGATGAATGGATAAAGAAGATATGGTATACACATACTCAATGGAATATTATGCAGCCATCAAAAAGTGAAATATTGCCTTTTGCAATGATGTGGTTGGAAATAAAGGGTATTATGCTAGGTGAAATGAGTCAATCAGAGAAAGACAATTATCATATGATCTCACTAATACGAAGAATTTGAGAAACAAGACAGAAGATCATAGGGGAAGGGAGGAGAAAATGAAACAAGACAAAACCAGAGAGGAAGAAAAACCATAAGAGCCTCTAAATCTCAGGAAACAAACTGAGAGTTGCTGGAGGGGAGAGGCAGTGGGAGAGTTGGGTTGGCTGGTTGACAGACATTGGGGAGGGTATGTGCTATGGTGAGTGCTGTGAATTGTGTAAGACTGATGAATCACAGACCTGTGCCCCTGAAACAAATAATACATTATATGTTAATTAAAAAAAATAATGAATAACTTTCTTGCCAAGATCAGGAATAAAACAAGGATATGTGCTCTCACCATTTTTATACTGGTTTTTCAGTCAGAGCAGTTGGCAAGAAAGTGAAATAAAAGGCATTTAGATTGGAAAGTAAGTAGTAAAGTGATATTTGTAAATGACATAATCTTCTACATAGAAAATCCTAAGGAATTCATTAAAACTATTAGAACTGGGGTGCCTGGGTGGCTCAGTAGGTTAAATGTCTGCCGTCAGCTCAGGTCATGATCTTGGGATCCTGGGATCAAACCTCCCGTTGAGCTCCCTGCTCAGCAGGGAGTCTGCTTCTCCCTCTCTCCTCCCCTCTTGCTTATGCTCTTTCTCTCAAATAAATAAATAAAATCTTTAAAAAACAAAAATTAATTTTAAAAAAAGCATTAGAACTAACGAACAAGTTCAGCAAAGTTGCAGAGTATAAGATCAACATACAAAATCAATTATAATTCTATATACTTGCAATGAGCAATCAGAAAACAATTTCATTTAAAATTACATCAAAAAGAATAAAATACTCTAGAATGAATTTAACAAAAGATTTAACATTTAACATTTAACAAAAATCCAAAATGTATGTTTTGAAAACTAGAAAATATTTGTTGGAAGCCACTCAAGAAGGGCTAAATAAATGGAAAGACATTCCATGATCAAGGACTAGAAGACTGAATATTGTTAAGATTGTAATACTTCCAAAATTATCTACAGATTCAACACAATTTCTATGGGAATCCTAATTGATTTCTTTGCAGAAACTGACAAGGTGATCCTAAAGTTCATGTGGAAATGGATCTAGAATGTTTCTCCCTGTCCCCCAAATTTTTGAAATTAGAACAAAATTGGAGGGCTCATAATTCCCCATATCAAAACTTACTTCAAAGCTACAGTAATCAAAATTGTGTGGTACTGGTATAAGGATAGACATATAGATCAATGGAATTGAGAGTTGAAAAATAAAACCTCACATTTATGGTCAATTGATTTTTGAAAATGATAACAGGAAAATTTAATGGGGAAAAAAGTCATCTTTTAAACAAATGGTGCTGAAACAACTGCCTATCCATTTGTAATAGAACAAAGTTGGACTTTACCTCACTTTACACACAGAGATTAACTCAAAACGAGCCAAAGACTACCTCTGTGACTTTCCTCCTCAAAACCCCATACCCTGTGAAATTAAGAGAGAAACATCAGACAAATTCTAAGAGACATGCATCCTACAATATCACTGACCAGTATTCCTCAAAACTGACAAGGTCAGCAAAAACAAAATTTTGAGAAAGTGCCATGATGAAGAGGAGCCTAAGGAGTCACAACAAGTAAATGTAACATGGTGTCCTAGATGGGAACCTGGAATAGGAAAAAAACGCTAGATTAAAAACTAAGGAAATCTAGAGGCGCCTGGGTGGCTCAGTTGGTTAAGTCTGACTCTTGATTTTGGCTCAGGGCATGATCTCAGGATCCTGAGATTGAGCCCCATGTCAGGCTCTGTGCTCAGGGAGGAATGTGCTTGATATTCTCTTTCCCTTTCTCTCTACCCCTCCCTGCTCCCCACTCCCGACCCCCCCCCCACACTCTCTCTCTCTAAAATAATCTTTAAAAATAAACAAATAAAAACTGGAAATCCAAATAAGTCATGGATTTTTGTTAATAATGTATTAACACTGGTTCATCAATTGTTAACAACTGTACCATACTAATGTAAAATATTAATTATAGGGGAAACTCTGTTTGAAGTCTATGAGAACTGTCGTATTATTTGCAATATATACTATGTCTATGCTATTTACAATTTTTCTGTAAATCTAAAACTTTTCCAAACATAATGCCTATTAATGAAAAAAATGGATCAAAAACCTAAATTTAAGAGCTAAAACTACAAAATTCTTAGAAGAAATCTAAACATAAATCTTCATAATTGGATTAGGCAATTTTTTAAAAAGATAAGATACCAGAAGCACAAATAATAAAATTAAAAATAGATAAAGAGAACATCATCAAATTTTCCTCTTCCCAGTTTCTTCCCTCTTCCCATTCCTCTTCCCAGTTTCTCCCAGGATTGCTTCTGCAACAAATCACTTACATATCAATCATTGTCTCAGGATCTGCTTCTGGAAAACAATACAAGACAGACCCCAACACCTCCTGCTCCTGTCTCTCCCCCAACCCATCCAGTCTAATTCCCTTAGTCCAAAAGGATCTTAAATGCTTAAAGGATCACCTTGACCACCAATAGACTGATTGACTGTCTTTAATTTAAAGTTTGTAATGATATGGACTTCTCTAATTGTAGAAGTAATACATACTTACTGAGAAACAAATAAGACAAATAAAAGTCATAACGACTGTGTGTTTTGACTCCATGGCTGACTTTCTGAATGCTTTTGGCATTCACTCTGACACTTCTGCTCTCACAGGGTTGAAGGCAACCCCTATCCTACCTCCACTGGTGTTCCTGGGTGTCTGTTGGGTTCTCAGAGAGTAATACAATATGTATAATATTGTTGTATAATATGTTGTATAATATGTAAAGGACCCCATACTCCTTGTATCTCCCCTTAAAGTGAGTTCCCTCTGACAAGTACACTTCTTCCAGAGGTTGGACTAAATTTTATTCTTTGATGCAATCCCTTGAAGTGACATGATTCAAGGATCATAATTCTGGCATAGTGAGAAAGAGCCATCTGTCTCAAAATCTTTGTTATTTCTCCCAGGAGGCACAGCAGGGTTTCGGGTATCCTATCATGGAGGTTCACAGTTTTTAGATGGGCACAATTTCAAGCCTGTGAGTGAGATCTAAACTCACTAAGTTTATGTTGATCTGCACTCAAATTGTTTTCTGTCTAGGTGAAAAAAAAAACAAACCAGCTATGTTTGGAAAACTACTTGAAGAGAAGGCATGTCTTATTAGGAATTACATTGTTAATCTCAAATATGGCTGAATGGTGATAGGCTTTGGAAAATTATAGGATCTACTGCTAGATTTTAAATTCTAAAGTGTAGGAAACATTTATGGTTGTGGCTCCCTTCCTGGTCCTGTGTTCGACGTACTCAGGATCCAGTAAGTATTAGATATTATTTTCAAATCTTCCGCTCCAAATTCCATTTGGTTTCAAGTCTTATTGATTCTAAGTTGGAAATATCTTGAGTATATCATTTTGTCAATTAAAATATTTTAATCTAAGTCCTTGTCCTAGCAGTGTATTACTGGATAGCCATCCCAACCTGGTGGCGTAAGCAAAAATCATTTTATTTTATCTCATTATTCTGTGGATCAGGAATTCACGGAAGACTTGCTGGATGGTTCTTGCACTCCACTTGGTCATTCAGTGGTACTCAGCTGACCTAGTCTGGAGGATACAAGATGGCCTCACCCACATGCCGTGTAGATTTGTGGCCTCTCCGTGCAATGTAGTTGGACTTCTTACATGGCAACTGAGGACTTGAGACTAAGGCAGAAGTTACCAGTCCTCTTAATGACTAGGTTTGGACTAGGTGTTATGTCACTTTGGTCATAATCCATTAGACAAAGGAGTCAGAGGTTTTAGAGAGGAATGGATCCTCCTGCCTATCCAGCTATCTTTAACCTGCTAAGTCTTCTTCTCTTGCCTGACATCATACTATAGATGTCATACTTCTAAGTTTTCTTACGTCTACGATAGTTATCTATCTTATGTCTAAGAAGTTATCTTTCTATCATACGTCTAAGAAGTTATCTTTCTATTAAATAAAAATATAAAGCCTTAATTATTTTTCTTCCACGTGCAGCATTATTTATTGTCTGGCTGCTGCTGATGTAGGCTTTGTATCATAATACAGACAACTTTTTACAATCTGGTGTCTATCTGTATTTCAAATATCATTTTCCACCACTCTTGTCTGTAAGAACCTCTATCATTCTCAAAGCATACCATGTCCTTTCAGGACTCCAGGCCATGCACAAAGTTCTTTAATCTGCCTGGAGTGCTCTTCCCCTATCTCTTACCTTCTTGGCTTCCCTAGGCCAATGTGGTCTTCCCAGAACTCTGAATTTCTAGAGAATTATGCTCATTTATTATACCTTTTGTGACATTATATTGTCTTTTATCCATTTATATGTTTCTCTTTTTCTCTGTATCTCTCTCTGACTACACATATTTTGAGGACAAAGAATATTTCTCATTCATCTTTCTATCTTTAGTATTTAAGCATAGCGCCCAGCATAGAAATCACAAATAGATCTACAAAATGAATAAATACAAGGAAAAAAACTGGAAGAGCTACAGTAGCAAAAAAGTCAACTGCTTCTAATAACCCAACATTTTCCATTCTTTTCCAGAAGGTGTCAAAGGTGAACAGAAGGCAAGGTGTGCTGAAGGACTACATACACTTCCAAAGTCACTAAGTACCAGTCCATAGACACAGCATCCATATTTTCAGATTGAACATGACATAAGGTATTTTGATTCTTGCTTGCTCCATGTATTTCCATCTAGTTTTTCACTTTAGAATTTCAGCCTTCTAAAACTAATACCCTACACATTTTGTAAGTGTAGTGAAGGTAAAAGGATGAAGTTAACTTTGCAAATGCTCCTGCTGTTATCTATAGGAATCCAGTGGATATTGAATAAATGAGTTATGGACACAAAACTATCATACCCCCTTTACCCTTGACACAAGAGACCTTTTTATATTTTAATTATTCATTTCATACTTTAACAATTTAATTGCTAACAAAATTAATAACTCCAAATTATGCTGACAAGCACTGCAATCTCCGAATAAGGGACACATCATCTGGGCAAGTTTACAATGATTTAGATCTCAATGGTGTGCTAGAGAAGAACATATAATTATAGCCTGAAATAGTTGTTGTTTTACTTCCCCAAGTATGACATGTGTTATGTACTTTCCTAAGTGAGTTTCCTACTTTTTATCAGTCATTTTTGTCACTACAATGGAAGAGATAATTGGAAATAGAGAGTGGGTTATAATCAGGTGAACACCTATTCCACTTTCCCCAGAATAATTCTGGTTATGTTTACTAACTTTATGTAATTAATAATAGAACTTCCTCTCATTCTCTGAAGTGCTTTGGATTAAAAATTATATAGATGTCCCAATCATAATTAACTAGACAAATTATTCCTATTGCATAGTGCCAGCATGGGCAATTGTAGTGGCTTTCAAATTTTTGACCAAAACTCATAGGGAGAAATAAATTTTTCATCATCACATAGTACACTAATTAACACACACATACACATACACATGCATACATGCATGCACACAGGCACACACCCCATAAAGCAAAAGCTTAAGGGAAATAATACTAGGATATTTCCAAATCTAATCTAGTCTCTTAATTTTAAAAACTCCAGTCACGGCGTTTGAATTGATTCCCTATCCATGGCTTAAACAACACCAATATCCTAGATGTATCTTGAGGTTGTAGAACATTCCTTCTGATGATTCTCCTTCACTTGATGGTGTTATGCAAGTTGCCAAACTTCTCCAAACAACACTGTCATGGTCTGTAAAGTGAATGTAATAACTATCTCAAGGTAGTAGGAAGAGTTAACTGAGATGATGTGGTCAATGAACCCGGAATCTAGTAGACAATAAATGTTAGTTTCTTTTTCTTTCTTAAGTTTCTAAACCAACAAGACCCAGCTAAAGTTCACAGGTTTTTAGCAGTGAAAAAACATTTCTCTTAGCCCTTTGACCTCTAAAGTTTGGTTAGAGTTTTTGTTTAACCGCTGATAATAACAGTTTCTTTTGTGTTTAATAAATAGTCTTACTTTTTGAGCTACTTTTGGTCAACCCATTGGAATAGCACCAGCAGCTTCTCAAAAAAAGAAGACACAAAAGAAGAAAAAGAAATTGTGATGAATATTAAATAATACTTTTTATTGAGAGGTAGGGATCAAGACATTGATCATAATAATGAATACAACATAAATGGCTTGCATTTCTGCTTGACAGAAATTGACAGTTTTCACACATAACTCCATTAGCAGAGGGATGTGTTGGAAAATTAACCTTGAGAATAAAACAAGGGACAGAAGTGTTTGTTTTCTGTTTTAAATGTGAAAGAAGAATAAAAATGAGTGTTGGGTCATATATCTGAGATGTATATCGTGAGCAATAACAGAAGACAGAGCCCAAGCAGGAGTCCTCTGACATCCCATAATCCAGAAGACCAAAACAATGATAAAGGTAAGCATTCTCCTTCCAGGCTGGCAAAATCCAGGCCTGTGCCCAGAGTTCTCTAGTTTTCACTGTGTTAAGGTGGGACAACCTTTGATGCATAGCCCCTCTGCTCTGTTTGGCATCAGAACATCACAGTAGTGGGAGGAAATCCAGTTCTGATCATTCTATAGTTTGAGCCCCTAACGTCAGAACTCCTCCATGGACTCACTATAGGCATCCCATCACTATGTAAGAAGTCAAAGTCATCTTGCTCCTCATCTTCATATTGAGTCTATCAACTTTGTCTTGTTTAATATTATTTCACCTTTGTGAATTTTTACTCTTCAAGTAGCACTCTTATAGTAGTTTTGTGGACAAGCGTCCCTTTTCTTTTTCTGGGTACTCTTGACTCCTCACACCGTGCTCCTGTGCAGTGTGCTCAATAAATTGTGCTGATAAGTAAGTCACTCACTCAACAAGAATTTACTGAGTATCTGGTGACCAAAACAAAGATTAAGTTACTAGTGACTTTTAAATCACCAAATCCATTGACCATTCCTTATTGCTTATCCTCTTTTCGACAGTATAGTGGCCTCCACTGGCTTGTCTGCACTTCTCAGACCCACTGCCTGGCCCTCCCTGACAAGCTTTCCCTTTTTCCTTTACTATTATTCAGCAATTGTAAGGAATTGAATCTGTCTCCAGTAGTACATGGCTTGTTTGAATTAGAGCCAGGACTAGAACTCAGGTCTATATATAATCAACAATCAAGAAACAGCCAACTCTTGATGTTTCTATTCATGGGGAGGAAACCCAGATGGACCTACTCACAATACATGCTTCCAAATCAAAGATTCCACTCCCCCAGGACATAGTTAGGACACTGTCTAGCTAGAAGATATTCAGAGAAAATTCACCCCTTTACCTGCCCCAGGGAAATAGGAGAATTCAATGCCTGAGCCATTTACCCAAGAGAGTAATCCATGCTGGAAATTTTGCTTAAAGTATTCTTTTAAAAGGCCCTTCTGTCTTTATTATGACTCTAAGGCTGCTGAGTCTGCCCAAGCATATGAAGTTGCAAAGAATATTTCTTTTTATTCAGACCTTGTATTCTCTATAAAATGAAAGGATTCTTGGCACATAGTTGGCAATTACTATCTAGGTTTTCTGCATAACGTAGGTTTTTTAACTAAGCTTTAAACTCAATAGACATCAGGCTCCAGTGAAAATACATGTGGACTAACACGAGCAGAAATAAACACAATTCTAATCAATTTAGCTGTTGACAAAAGCATGTGGTTTCATTGCTTGGGGCCAAAGTTTTAAGAGTGGGTTCTGATTTCTCGCCGGCACACCCTTCATTTATGTGTGCAAATAGGGTAATTAAGTGTCCAATTATCAGATTTGCATTGGCAAATGGGGGCTTTGTGTGGGTAAAATTCTCCATAGTTTGGGACCAGCTGAAACTTAGGTCTTTTATTTTTGAATCAATCTTCCAACAATAACACAGGCATGATGAAGTTCTCATCTTGCCTCAATCTGAAGCCACGGCTGAAGACTTCCCTTTATTTTGGTGATTCAATGAAGCGGAGAGCCAAAGTTAGCATACTGAGCTTTTTCTCCCATACTCTCTACTCTGAAAAATAATTAAGCATCTCAAGTGCTTTCAGATTGACTTTTTTTCCCCGTCAGCTCTATAGAATTGATTACTGAAGGTGAAATACCTGTAAATATTCTTTATGAAGATTTAGCCATACGTGACTAGTAGGTTGAATGACCATTCATAAAGCAACTTTATTCTTTTTTCCCCTAGTTCTTGGGTGAAATCTAAGACAGGTCCCATATCTTTCTCAAAATATAGGTGGGAAGTTTTCTGGACACTTTCTGTCACAGAGCTGGTCTCCTTACAGTAATTAAGATGTTCTTTTTTTGTCCAGTTCTAGTCAAGATGGTAAAATACACCATCCTGTATCTCTCAGTGAATGTGTTGAAAATTCTGAGGAATCTGGAAAGTTAATCACAGCAGGCAGATTGAGGGAGGGATACCAGAACTCAGACTACCAAGTCAGGGGTGAGGCAAACTTTTCCCCCACTGGTATCTTATGTTCTAGATCTGGAGACAGCTAGATACCTAGAACCATGCTCCAGGTACAGACAGCACTCCAAAGAAGCCCTTGAATTTTGGCTTGAAGAAAGACAATGGGTGTTCCTGGTGGTCAGAGAGAGGAGAAAATGCTCTGTTTTTATTCTTCCTTTACTACTCTTCCATCTCCCAGGCAATCCTGTCCTGTTGGTGGGAGCTCGTCAGACACCAAATGAGAGAGCCCTTATCTCTGACCAGAGAAACTATGATTTCTCTTTTTCCTTCTCTATCTTCTTGCCATTTTGCCCTGAAGCAGAAAGACTTGGCCCCTTCTTGTTTTAGCCCTATTTTGCAAAGGGCTTGCATGAGTTTGATCACATTTTTTCTGGAACATTCCTCCTCTACATAGACTACCAGATAAACTTTTGGCTGTGTATTTCACACCTAGGATAAAGCTACATCCTTAATAAGGCCTCCTTTTTCCAGAAATAGCTTTACCTACTTCTCTTATAAAAGACTTTGGTATGATATCTCATAATTATCTCTCGTTTGGAGGCTGCCATCTTAATCTGTGGATTCATTCCCACCCTCCAGGGCTTGGTTTAGTGATTTCCATAAGGGTTTAAATAAATTACCACATTTGTTGTCTTCTAAATGAAATATCACAAGAAATATTAAAAGATATGCACTAAGCTGAGAATTAAGCATTAGAAGTAAACAGAAATGAATTTATATGAATATTTTATTATAGATAGGGCTGCCATACAATGTATTGCCCACCTCATCTCTTGTTTGTTTCTTCATGATTTCTTCTCCACCCACAGCTCTAGACATGGACAGGTATGTACAAAGCCCCCTGGAAATATACATTTTGACCTCATATCCTACGCTAGACTATGCCAACTAAGCAAGAGAGGGTGTGGAAACTACGCTGCACATAAAAGTATTAACTTTGTGCAGCTTCTGCCTTTCTTTCCATTCCTCTTTGACTCTCACCTTCTTCCAAACACAGTTTCCAAAAACAAGAGGATGATTCCCTAGCACCTTGTTCTAACTGCAGGTTTTAATTAGATGGAACATTGTGGTCAGACATTCTGACTTTAAGAATCTTTTTCATGGATTAAGATCTAAGTTTTGCTAGTCACTATTCATGTAACTGCAGTTGTCTTATACTCAGTTTCTTCATCTCTAAATTGAAAGCAATGGCGGTGTACTCTCTGAGCGATGTTGTGAGTGATTGAGGAAATAATTCGCATAGCAGTGCTTAGCAAAGTGCTTCAAGTAAGTGGTCAGTAGACATCAGATCTCATTGCGGTGACCATAGAATTCATTGTCTAATCTGGACACTTTTTTTTTTTTTCCAATTGGGACACTTTGGAGATTGAAAGCGGACTCTACTAATAATTTGTTGGGATAGCTGGGGAAAAATGAGATTATCCCAGTCAAATCAGAAGGCTACCTTCTGTTTTGTGAATGACTCTCTACAGTGGTACTCTGATGACCAGTTTGCACAGAATGCCACAGAAAGGGAAACGGTTACACACTTTCCACAAGCCCTAAATTCTAAGGGAGGTTTAAATCTAAGAGACTTGCTTACAAATAATTTATCTCTAAAAAAAAGTCCAATTCTTGCCAAAATATGTAAAATATTTCCAGTTTGCCCAATACTGAATTGAGAGAGAATTCTTTCTAGTTAATCAGCAAGATTGTTGTGTTAAACACTTATTGCCTTAGAGGAGGAATACTTCTAGGATGGGAGGAAAGGAAGAAGCTGATGAAGAACTTAGTAAATGAGTCTGAAACCAAACCTCCAAAGAAAGCCCCTGCCACCACCATCACCACGAAAAAGAAAACATGACAGTAACTTGCTGAATCCCTGAGTGAAACTAATTTCTTTTTCTTCAAATCCAGTATATTTTACCCAGAGCATACTTTGATAATTATTTCCAACTAAGCCTAAATGTATGTCTTCTAAAATTATCAAGCAAATTCAAATCAGAGGACCATCTGCCTTAGACCAAGCTAATAAATAAATGTGTTTTATGTGCTAGAGAAATGGATTCTCATGTGGGCACACGTGGTCTTACCAGTGGTGAAGCCTAATGAATTAGACATTGTCAAGGGGCCCACAATAGCATTTCAGCCTTGGCTGAATTTCCTTTTGGGTTAATTGTTATGACTTCCATTCGTCTGAGGGAAGAAATTGAAATTACTAGGAACCTGAAGCTCTTTACCTATCCAATTATGACTCAACAGTCAGCATTGAAATAATCTTCCATTGCACTGGACAGACCAAATGGCTAAGGGTCCTCACAGTGGAATGGATGTCATTTTGACTGCCTATGTTTCCATCGGCTCCTGGCTGGCTTTCCCATTTCCCGGCTTCCTCTGGAAAACTAAGGTGAGTTTTGGCTCCAGTTCACCTACTCCAGCCATTACACAATTTTTCTTATAATGAAGAATAAAATCATCCTAGGTCCTATGGGCTTTGCAAGGTAATATTGTATAACCTGACTATTTGAGAAATATCATGGCCTAGTTAAATACATATTCTGTTAACTTACAGGTTAACAGAGCATCTTGCCACTGTCTCTCCTTGCCAACATTGCACCTGAAAATTTTGGTAAGGAATTATAGTTCATTTTCCTGTGTGAAAACAGTATAAATATGAGTGCATGGAGATGTTTATATCCTGCTTTCTCCCCAAACTAACTTATGTTGACATTTTAAGTAAAGTTTGTTCCATTTTACTTTTAAATAATGAAGTTCTTATAATCTTCTATTGCTGGGGTTGGAAAATTACAGCCTGTAGGTCAAATCGACTCATTTTTGTAAATAACATTTTATTAGAACTCAAGTACAACCATTTGCTTACTTATTGTCTAGGGCTGAGTAGTTTCTGCAGAGACTAAATGGCTTATAAAACCAAAAAATTTTACTATTTGGTCCTTTACAGAAAACATTTGCTGACACTCTGTCTAGCATAATCATTCTAAGTACTGATAGTCATTGCACAAATTTATAGAAACTAAAGTGTGATGTACTCTGTTGAATATATTCTGAATGTAGGATGTATCTTAGAGGTAGCTATGTCTAAGAAAGTTTATTCTTGACATCAGCTTTTGTTTTTCCTTGCTTTGAGTTCCCATTAATCAAGATTTCTTATGCACAACAAATTTCCAGTAAAGCATACATAGATTCAAATGTTCCTCATGCAAAACCATATCTCCCAGTTGCATAAAAATTTGATATATCTATATCTATATCATCTATATCTATCTTCTTTATCCATTCATCAGTTGATGGACATCTGGGTGGTTTCCATAATTTGGCTATTGTAGATAATGCTGCTGTAAACATTGGGGTGCATGTATCCCTTTGAATTGATATTTTTGTATTCCTTGGGTAAATACTTAGCGGTGCAATGTTTAGATCATAGGCTAGTTCTGCCATTCTGGAAAACAGTATGGAGACTCCTCAAAAACCAAAAAAAAAAAAAAAAAAAGGAAGAAAGAAAGAAAAGAAAAAAGAATGAAAATGTAGACTCTTAAAAAGAGTAGGTGGGGCAGTGAGGGGGGAGGGGCATATGATGCTGATACTGGTCCATGGAACACATTTTGAGCAACAAAAGTTGTGATCTGTAATGTGTGCGTGTGCACGTGAGTGTGTATGTACACACACATGTCCCTAATATGGCCATTATTGCTCTTTCTAAAAACCAAACTTGTCTTCTCTTTGAGTATGCCTGGCACACTCAACTGGAAGAGATTTTCCCTCTTGTTTGTGAAGGACTTCTAATGAACTGCGTGCACGAGGACCCTCCCCTGCTGACTCATGCACACTGAACCCTGCTTAAGCTGTCAAGACAGCTCTCTGTGCTGTTAGCTCAGGTTTCTGCTCAGATGTGCTTGTGCCGTTAGCTCCGGAGGGGCTTCACTGATAATGGCATCTGAGGGCATTCAATTAGCACATTTCAGGTTTCTCTGGTCACGGACACCTCATCATTTCTTTACTTAGGGATCTTTTCCCTTTTCCAAATCATTAGGCATCTCTTCCATGTTACTTTTCACTTTCCAGTCTGCAGTGGGTAAGGATTCTATTTTAATACCATCTCACAACACATCTCTGTGTTAGGGTAATTTAGGGAGGAACCAGGTGCTACCTTATTTTTTAAAGCAAAGTTTCATTTTTCTGAATCCCACTAAGACATTGATCCTGCCTCCTGTCTTTACTCGAATATGGTGAAATCTCAGCATTAATAAATAGGTGTGATGCAGGCTGTGTCTGGAGATGGAAACTGAGTCTGGGAAGACAGGGAGGAGAAAAGGACGGGGACAAAGACAGAAGCTCCTCAGGTTCACACCTGCAAAGTAGAAAGTAAAAACCACTGCTGTGGGGGTGAGATAGTGAGTTCCTCATTCTGTCCTAAATCCCAGTATCTCAGGAAGGGAAAACTCAAGTAGAGCAAAGGTGAGATCTGGTGATTCTTTCTCTAATGTAAGTTGGGAGGGAGGATTCTCTGGGTCAGGGCTTTTCACACTTTAACATGCATGGGAATTCTCTGGAGATCTTACTAAAAATGCAGACTTTGATTAGTTCAGGGTGGGGTCAGAATTTATGCATCTCTAACAAGCTCCCTGGTGATGCTTATGTTGCTGATCAGGGAACCACACTCTGAGATGCAAGGCTCTACTGGCATACATCGAGGGTCATGGTTCTCAACCTTAGTTTCTCGTTAGAAGCACCTAGAAAGCTTAAAAAAAAAAAAATCCCAAAGCTCAGGCCTCACCAGAGACCTATTATTAAATCAGAAACTGTGAGATCCAAACATCAATAATTTTGAAAGCTTCTTGAGTGATTCTAGAGTGCAGTTGTGCAGTTGCTGGGGATGTAGAGGAAGGGGAGGAAAAGGAATCGTTTCTCAAAATGTGGTCCCAGGCTCAGCAGCATCAGCATAACCCAGGAAATTGTTAGAAATGCAAATTCTTAGACCCTCCACTAGGCCCACTTTATTGGAAAGTAGAGCTGGGACCTAGCATTCTGTTCTGTTAAGTTTTTCAGATGACCCCACCCTGACTTAACTAATGAAAGTCTGCATTTTTAGTAAGATCTCCAGAGAATTCCCATGCATGTTAAAGTTTGAAAAGTCCTGAACCAGAGAATCCTCCCTCCCAACTTACATTAGAGAAAGAATCACCAGATCTCACCTTTGCCCCACTTAAGTTTTCAGATGATCCACACACTAAGATCTGAGAACCATTGCTTTATATATTTAGCCTCTCAGACTAGTTTGATTGTGGGAACAAATACATTCTAAATGTTAACATGGCTTCAGGCAGTGTCTGTTGAGAACCCACTTACCCGCTATTGAGCGCTTACTATTTGCTACATAAAATGCCAAGCAACTGACTCACAATATCTCACTTATTGGCTTAACATACTGGACTGGTGAATATTAACGTTAACATAACACAAATGAAGAAACAAGAGATTACGGAGGTTAGGCAATTTGCCAGCAGTCCCGGAACGGGGTAATTAGTATTTTATACCAGCTCCTTCTGATTCCACGTGTTGTCTCCTAACCTAGGCTAGGCTTCAGGCGGAATGAACAGAAGTGTAATTCACTCATTTTGTAACCATTGGGAGCATGTAAGACATGTTAGGTATCAAGCTACAGCTGTCTAGAAGTTGTCCTTATCTTCACGATCTCATGAGCTACTGGGTTTCAGAGACGAAAACTGGCCATTAACACACAGACAGACGCATTCCATAGTAAATTAGGTAGCTTGTGCTATGGGTAAAAGTACCTTCTTGGGAATTGGAAAGTGGGATGTGGGGTGTTTCAGGAAGAAGTTCAGAGAAAAAAAGGAAGTTTGGCACCTCCGCATGGTTGGGATAGAATTTCGATTTAGAACAAATCAAATTATTTTTAAATTCCTTTTGTAACTGCTTCAGTTTGATTAAAAATATCCACTGGATTTTTATGCAAAAGCTAGTCCTGTTCTATCAAGTAATGAATTTCCTGTGATAATTGATACCTGATCAAGTTATTCCCCATTTTCACGCATCGCTTTCACTGAACTAGAATGAACATTGTAAGAGTTTTTTTTTTAATTAAATTTTATTTTTTTCAATGTTCCAAGATGTAATAGCTTTTGTTTGGGTGTTTGTTTTTCAGATCAAGATGTAGAAGAAGAAAGTTCACCAAGTCAATGAAACAATTTTTAGGAAAATGACAGTTCTGTGAAATGCCAGGATTTAACTGTTAATGTCATTTGGAATTAAATAATCCACTGCTAGGATCCTTTGGTCTTGTTGAAGCAATGGCAAATCAATGATGCTCCATGACTGGAACTGGTTGGGCGAAGAAATGCTTTTCTTTGGAATAAATGCAGAACAAATGTCTGAATTATTTAACATCATGGCAGGACCAGTGGAGGTAGAAATGTAATAATCATGTTTTCATCCGTGATTCGAATTAAGGTAATCACTCCTTTAAGTTAAGAAAAGAAAACAACAACAACAAAACTTAGGGGAAAAAAACCAAAACACCATCTTATGCCACTCCAGCTCATTCTCACTGAAGTGTGGTACGTTAGGTGAAGCTGGGGTTTTGACTGCTGTCCCCGGCTCCCAACTCTTTCTCTTCCTTTTCCCCTCCTATCTTTTCCACCTTGGAGGTTTCTTTCCAGATACAAGATTACCCATTTGTCTGAGTTATCAATAACTGATCTTGAACATTTGTATTTGTGTTTTGTGAGTAGAACCTAAACTTTGGGAACGCAGATCTGCATTCAGTTCACAGATTTCCACACCTACCAACAGAGGTTAGTCATTGAAACTCTGTGCCAGGGGCTCCTGGTCTAGAAAATGAGGGCAATAATATCTTCCTGGCAGAGTTGAAAAGGTAGCAGAGGTAATAATTTAAAACTATTAAATCAATGAATGATTATCACCTCTTTAAATCATGCTCTTTTGTAATCTTGGATTTTCAAGGATGTATTGGGAGGCATATCACCTCAGAAGAGAAAACGAGTAATGCCTATAAAATAAGTAAACAAGTGAAGCAGGTAAATGATTTATTACCTTCTAATCTTAAAGCTGAATTCTTTTTTTTTTAAGATTTTATTTATTTATTTGACAGAGAGAGATCACAAGTAGGCAGAGATGCAGGCAGAGAGAGAGAAAGGAGGAAGCAGGTTCCCTGCTGAGCAGAGAGCCCGATGCGGGACTCGATCCCAGGACCCTGGGATCATGACCTGAGCTGAAGGCAGAGGCTTTAACCCACTGAGCCACCCAGGGGCCCCTGAATTCCTTTTTAACTTCTCTCTTTTTCTTTATCCCTTCCTCCTTTCCTTCCCTCCCACCTTCCTTCTTATTTTTTAAGTTTACATATAGTAAATTTAACTTTACTTTTCTGTACATAGTTCTATGAATTTTTTTCATAGATTTTATTTTTTGAATAGTTTTAGATTCACAGCAAAAATAAAGGGAAACAATACAGATTTCCCACGTGCCTCTTGCCCCCACACCACAATATTGTCCCCACCATCATCACCAGTGACATATTTGTTATAATTAATAAAGCAACATAAACACATCCTTATCATCCAAAGTCCATAGCTGATGTGAGGGCTCACTCTTGGCATTGTACATTCTATGGGATTTGACTACTATATGAAAGCATGCATACACATTATAGAGGATAGTTTCTCTAACCTAAAAATCTTTCTGTTCTGCCTTTTTATCCCTCCCTTCCCCCAACCTCTAGCCCCTAGAACACACTGAACTTTGTGCCATCTCCATAGTTGTCCTTTTACAAAGTTGTCTTTTTGCAGAGTTGGAATCCTTTTCCTTTTAAACTTTTCTGATTGGCTTCTTTCACTTAGTAATATGCATTTAAGTTTCCTCCATGTGTTGCATGGCTTGACAGCTCATTTCTTTTTATTGCTGAGTAATATTTTATTGTCTGAGTGTACCACATTTTATTTATCCATTCATCTCTTGAAGGACATCATGGTTGCTTTCAGGTTTTGGCAATTATAAGCTATAAACATCAGTGTGCAGGTTTTTATATACCAACGGACATAAGTGTTCAAATCATTTAGGTAAATACCAAGGAGTGCTATTGCTGGATTGTATGGTAAGTGTGTGCTTGGTGTAGTGATAAACTACCAGACTGTCATCCAAGATAGCTGTATCATTTTGTGTCCCCACCAGCAGTGGGACTGTATTGTGCCACGTCCTTGCCAGCATTTGGTAGTATCGGTGTTTTGGATTTTTGCCATTCTAATAAGTGTGTAGCAGTATCTCATTGTTTTGATTTGCATTTCCCTGACAGCATATGATAATGAGCATTTTTTCCTGTGCTTTTTTCCCATCTGTAGATCTTCATTCTATGAGTTTTAACACATGTACAAAAATAGTTCCATTATCCCAAATGAAGTGGTCCTCAGTCAGTGAGTGACAGAAATTGGTGTATCAATGCTGCAGCTTCCTTAACCCTTGATTGGATAAGTCTGAATGTGTTCTCTGACCAGTACCCAGAGTTTTCCCATGGGATTAAGGTCCAGTTGCCCACAGTGGTAACTAATGTAGAATGTTGTTTCTCCCTGCCTTCCCTTCCCTCTCTCATTTCCCCAGTCCTCTTTTGGTGTTCTCTGCCTCTCCCAAATGAACTAGATACATTTCGATCTTTGCCTCCTTTTGAGGAACCTAAATTAGGACAGTCAGAGTGTAAGAAGAACTCAGCATAGAAAGTAAGGGAGTCTGTCTAGGCAGGAAGAGAAAGGGGCAAGCCCCATTTCTGGGCCCAGGGTAGTGTTGAACAAAAGAAAGATGAGAAAGATAAAGAGAGGACATCAATGCCAACATTCCCATTTCCCTCACTTTTGGTCCTGCACATGAAGTAAGAGGACAATAGAAATGTTCTGATAGATATAGGAGACACCACGACACCAATTTCATGATCTACTTCCCTAGATATAACTAAGATCCTAGGAAGATCCCCACAGTCATGTCTATACCATGTCCTCATAGAGTGGGAATACAAATACACCATTGGCTGATGGAAAAATGAGAGAGGTTAGCCTAAGAAAGTTGGCTTCTCTCCCTGGCCAGCACCTGATCTTCCTTCCAGTTCTGATGTGTAGACACAAAGTTTCAGAGACAGGCACTGGATTAGAATATACCTTGGGATGCATGTGTGAACACATTATAAACAATCAATAGGCCAGGACCAGTTTCTAGAAGTAAGTTCCACATGGTGGTGAAGATATGATTGTTCTTCCGTCCATGCAGCTGACCAACCAGCTATGCCAAGGCAGAGCATTTCAGGGATCTGAGAGTTACCACACAAATCCAGGGTCCCCATTCCCTATTGGCATGTGGCATATGAGCTCCCAAAACCACCTTCAAAAGGCGCAAGGGGACAGAGAGGGGATCTAAAAGATAACATATATTAGACAGACACCACACACCAAAGAGGCTGTTAACACCGGAAAAGAATAAAGAATATAATTAGTCCAGTCTGAACTTCAATGTTGCTTCTCCCCTGGAGAACTACAAAGAAGATTCGATTGGCCATAAATAAAGAAGCTGAGACTTCTTGGTACAGAAATGCCATGAAACACCGCAAGAAACTGTACAACCCACTACATAAAGATCAGAGATGAGGGATAGGAGGCACCCAGCCAAGCACATGGCCCATGGTAAGAGGGTGGCTCCATCATTGACACCACATCTGATGATCTGAGTGAATTTGCTGGAATAAGAACCTGTCGTAGCTGATCTAGGGCGAGCAGTGAGAATGACAAGTCTTGGTTCTATTGTTGTTCTTTCAAAAGACTCCAGTCCTGGAGCAGCTTCATGTCCAGGATTCTACATAATGGCCTTTTAGTCGGATGGAGTGCTGGATGGGTTCTGGGGCACCCGTTGATTGAAAGTGTGAGGCAAGTCTGTTCCAAGTCTTAAGAGTTTGATTTGATTAACTAGTATTGATTAGTTTGTGTTAGAGCTCCTTTCTATGAGGAGTTGGTGTTCAAATTCACTAAGCCAGCCCAAGCCTCAGTGAAGACTGATCTCAGAGACCATTTGTTTGCTCTTTCTCCCATTAGTTTTAAATTGAACACCACAAGAGCCATAAAACAACAAAGGCCATAATGTGCAGCTGAACGGTTTTGGTCCAGTTTCTTGCCTTCTTCCTGCCACTAAAGGCAGATTAAAAAGGCATCATTTTCTTTGACATCTGCAGTCACCTTACCCATTAGATTCAAATAGGGCCAAAGAATAGCGAGGGAGGGATGGGCTTATGGGGAAATTTGCATATACATTTCCATTAGGGTTAAAGACATTTAAATCCACATTACCCTGGACCATGGCATAATGAATGCACCATTATGGACAAGCTTAGCGTGTGTTGCTGCTGCATTTGGCAGGTTCAAGTCTTGCTCTGGGTGTAATATTTTGTGACTCATTTTTCCTCAAGCATAGAGTAATAGGCTTTAACTTTGCTAAGCTTTTCTGCCAGCCCTTCGCCCCCTGCTGTTCCATTATATTGAACTTGTAAGCAGGACCCTCTGTCCGGCTCACCCAGATTACTGCGGCAATACGGCCCCGCTGAGGGGCTGGTGTCAGGATAAGTGTTAGGGAGGGAGCTCCCCATCTTGGCATGCTGTTCTCATCTTATTAAATTCAGCTTTGTGGAAGCAGGGAGCCTGCCTCTCAGTCACACTGGCTCAAGCCTGATCCAACTGCTACTGTCAGACAATATGAAAATAGGAACCACCACAGCTAATGGCAGGTGCTGCCTCACAGCTGAAAAAAAAAAAAAAAAAAAAAAGAGAGAGAGAGAGAAAGAAAAAGAAGAAGTCCAAGCGGTTTGTATTATGATGATGATTTCACAAGCCTGTGTGAGTGTGTGCTATTTTACTCTTTCACAAACACTTGACCAGATCGAAGGCTGGATTCAGAAAGCCTCGTGCCTCTGAGAAATGAAATAAGTCTCTGCTTTCAGCAGCGGGTGCGTACGTGTGTTGGGGAGCTGTAGATGGAAGGCAGCTTTTATCAGCAGGTTCCAAGGCAGGTCGTATTTAAATATTTAAATAGTTTTTTAAAAGCATTTTTAAATCCCTGGGAGTCTAATTAATTATGTCCATGTAATAATTTAAGATTGGTATGTTTGTGTAACAAGGCAGCAGAGGGTCTGGTTAGAGATATGAAACTAACGAACAAAACAGAAAATCCAGCCCTAGAAATAAGTCATCATGTGGCTTTGAGAGTCCCCATCCTCACCCCAAATTTCTGCCTTAACATGTGTTTTGGTTGTGTATTGCAGCGACTCAAACCACTCCAAATGCTTCGTGGCTTAAAATGACAACCATTGTGTGGTTCTTCACATTCTGTGGGTTGGCCTTCTGAAGAGTGGATATTTGAATGAACGAAGCCAGCTTAAGCCTCAGCAAGGACTGACCTCCAAGATCATTTGCATGTTATTTCCCCCACTCGTTCCCATAGGCTCTGTTAGGTGGTTCTTCTGCTGTTCTCACTAGAGCCTCCCTGGAACTGTAGTCCAGTGGACAGGGCTTGAGCGTTCAGGATTTGTCACTCACGAATCTGTCATCTTGTCAAGGACACCTAAGCTGGGGCCTTGGCTGGTGGGGGGCAGATGGGGTGTTGTTGGCTTTCCCCATCTCCCCTTCAGTTGGACTTTACATCTGATGTCTCCACATGGTCTCTCCAGCAAAGTAGCTGGACATCTTACTCTGTGACTCAAGGCTGTTAGGCCTTCTTAAAGGCTTAGGCCTTAGAACCGTCCTGGTGTCACTTGCCCTGCATTCTGTCAGCTGAATGCAGTCACAGGCTTAGCCCAGATTCAGTCTCCAAGTGAATAGCACAAGGGCAGGAAAACTGGGAGTTGTGGCTCATTTGGAGCTATCTTTGGACACTAGCTATCATATCATGTTATGTACTTTGCTCTTCAGCCTCCAGGAGTAATGCGTGATGTAGCTTCTTGCATGGATAATTTAATCAGTTATTCTGTAATTCTTTCCACTGAATGCAGGTTTTTAACCCTGTGGCTTAGGTATCCATGAAATGGCATTCCCATTGTGAGACTCCACTTAACCAAAGTGTGTGTGTGTGTGTGTGTGTGTGTGTGTGTGTGTGCGCGCGTACACGCGTGCGCATGCATGCACATACGATTGGATAGAGAATGAGAATAGGGGAATGTGGAAGCCAGGTCACTGAGCCAGGATGAAGCCATAAATATATCTCTCAACAGCATCCTTAAAAAGTAATATTGAATGTATTAGGCCTTGTAATCTAGAAATCTGAAGAAAGGGATTCAGGGAACATGTAACCAAGTGCAGCCCTTCAACATTCCCACCAATTCCACTGTCTGCCCCTGCTTGACCCAGACAGCTGGATGGGTGGTGAGACCCTATGGGGAAAATTGATGTGGGGACTCTCTTCCTTGTTGTCTGGGTTAGCTCCTTTGTGGATCCCCAGGCAAGAATTTACCTTCTTGAGGTTGGCAAACTCCAGGAAGAAGGTCATCACTGGCCTTCCATGAGAGTGCTGGGTATCCCTAGTCCCCAAGAGGTCAAGAAGGAGCTGAACAGAAGGACCGAGTATTGAGAAGGAAACAAGTAGAATGGAAAGCAGGAATGTTCCTCCATCTAAGTATCTCAATAGGGGCTAGCTGTTAAACTGAAGGCCATGAGGTAGGACCACTTCACTTTCCCTTGGTCAAACACAAGGAACCTACAAAGAAAAGTAACAAACCTCTATTTAAAAAAAAATCAATAGAATTAATAAGAAGATTTGGTAAGGTCGCTATATACATGAAAAATATTTTTAGTAAGCTGCAGGTCTCATAGATTCTAGCGGCATTCGAGGGATGAGACAAGTCTAGGGTCCTCCTATTAGATGGCCATCTTGGTTCCCTCTCTCATGCTCATAGATTCTAGGCTTGAATACCTGAAATTAAGAATGCAAAATGTTTCACTCATAATAACTACAAAAATGAAGAAAAAAAATTTAAGATAGCTTCTCATAAACATTGTTTACATTTAAGACAATTCTAATTAAAAATCAAATTTTTTCCTTAAATTTAGATAAAATTATTTAAAAGTATTGAGAAAGAAAAACTCCTCAAGAATAACTAAGATAATTATGCAAAGAGAAGGTATTGTCTTCTCAGATGTCAATACCTGCTATAATCTAGGCTGGTTAATGTACCACTATGGACTAACCAGAATTCATTTAGCCATTCCCCTGATGATGGCTAATCATAGCTAAAATCAGTAAACATCCTTGTACATGCATCCCACATACTGGTACCTATATTCCTATGCGACAGACACCCAGGATCAGTGTTTGCTGATTGCCCTTCATCTCTGAACATACCTGGGATAAGTAAAGGCTTTATTCTTACACCATTGGCTGATGCCAACATTGTACCTCTTCCATTTCTTGCACAGTTTTTCTTTCTTTTTTTCTTCTTTCTTCCTTTCTGAAAAGTATTCAATGAATTTTCATCAGATGAACATAAATAGGTATCCACATTTTTAAAGGATTGTTCCTTTAAAATTTAGAAAGATTCCAGATTCAGAAAAGTTTTAAGAACAACAATATGGGCGAGAATTGAGTCTAAACTCTTCTCGTGTTTGGAGATTTTTAGAAAATTCTTCAAAACAGGAAAATTGTGAATAGCCTTTAATACATAGACTATCAACACATTTGTTTAGCTCACTCCCCAAAGCTCTTGTATTCTTGTACATAATATTTTTAAGTATTATTTCAATCTTACATAATATTTCAATTTCAATATTTCAATCTTACATAAAAGATATTTCAATCTTACATAAAAGAATAATATTCTTCATATTTCAATCTTACATAAAAGAATAATAAATAAAAGAACTATTACCCATGTATTGACTACCCAGCTTTGTCAAATCTTAGCCATTTGCCACATTTGCTTTAGAACTGTAAAGTCAAACATTTTAAATAAGTATCCCCTGGGTACTGCTTTCTACTCTCATTTCTCTCTCTCTCCTTCTCTCTCTTATCCAAAGGGAATCATTACTCAGAAATCAGAGCTTATAATTCCCATGCAACTTATGTGAATTTTTGGTACATTTGTATATAGTAAATAACATTTAGAACACTCCTTCATATTTTTTTACTTTATAAAAATAGTCTCATACTACATGTTTTTCTTCTACCTGTCTCTTTAGAAAGTACTGTTTCTGAAATTTATCAGGTTAATACCTGTAACTTTATCTAGTTGAAAAGCTATTTAGTATTGTGCATATGAAATGTATCCATCCTCTATAAAATGCACATTTCTATTGTTTCCAACTTTTTCCTATTATAAGAAATAATGCAATACACCATTCTTAAACCTGTGGCTAGGTGGAAAAGTCTTCTAGTAGTAGTTTTCAAAGAGTGGCTCAAAGTGGCCTAGAGGTTTCTGAGACCTGTTTAAGAGAGCTCCTGGTCTAAAATTCTTTTCATAACAATGACATAATTTGACTTTTGCATTCTCATTCTCTCTTAAACATACAGCAGAGTGTTTCAGAGACTGCCTGGTATGTATTATCACAACAGATTGAATGCGGAAGCAGATAAGAGAATCCAGCTGTCTCCTATGAAGCCAGATATTAGAATAATTTGAAAAATACAAAATAGTGTCACTTTCACACTGATTTTTTTTTAAATTTTGAAGAATAGAGGTTTTTCTTTTATAAAAATATGGTATTTAGGTTAAGTAATGAGTTGTTGCTTTTTAGTGAATGAATAAATATTTTAAAATTTCTTGGTTTTAATTTCTAATTTAGTAAATTTAACAGACAAAAATGAAAGGAATTTGGTTCTCAGTAATTATAAGGAATAATGAATTGTTGAACACTACAACAAAAACTTATGATGTACTATATGCTGGCTAACTGAACATAACAAAAAAATAAAATTAAATTAATAAAAACAAAGTATGCTGACATTAAAAAAATAAAAGAAGAACTTAAAGGAGTTCCAACAGCAAAATGTTTTTGTGTGTGTGTGGGGGGGGGGTGTACATATGTCTTCATTTCTCTTGGATAAATACCTACAAGTGGAATTTCTGGGTCAGGGATAGATTTATGTTAATCTTTAAATAAATTGTCCCATTGTTTTTCAAAGTGGTTATTTGGTTTTACACTCCCTGCAGCTATTTATGAGAGTTTCAGTTCGTCCACATCCTTGTCAAGTTCGCTTTTTAAATTTGTCTTTTTAATTTTAGTCATTCCAATGGCTCTGAAATGATAACTTATGGTGGTTTTAATTTGAGGGATATCATTTTAGAGACTCTTTGTCTGGGTTAAATATGACATAGCTTTTTAAAAATGCAAAGATCCCAGGGAAGGGGTTACAGAAGGATCAACTCTAGTCTGTTCTCCTTGCTGAGAATGATTTATCAGGTTATTATCCTAAATGACAAATAATGACTCTATGGCCATACTACCCCGAATGTACCCAATATCATATAAATGACAAATAATGAGAATAAAGGCAACCAGGTGATTGCCAAGGTGGGAGGCCTTGACCATTGATGAAATATGCACCAGAAAATATAGTACCTTCCTATCATATCAACAGAGAGCATCACTTCGGCTAAGGCTAAGTTTTCATGCGTGGATGTTCTAAATAGGAACGTTAGTCTGGTTGTATGGTAAAGAGGATGCCAGTGGGGCACAAAAGACTCAAGACTGGAACCTAGCAGCATAGTGCAAGTGCACTAGACAAAGGATCCAGGGGACTTGAGCTCGATTATTTTAATAAGATTAAAATAATGGCTTAGAGTGCCATTGATCTCCTATTAACTTGATCCGAATCAAGTTAACATTTCCTATCCCTCTGTGCAATGGTCCCAGGAGGCTAGAAGATTGCAGACCCTTGGGCAGTGTGAAAGAAAGAGTAGTCCCTGCGAGTGTGATGACGGCATTGAGCGCTTCAGGGCTGGCATGTGGGAGACAACAAGTTTTCTGAAGGCGGGTGTGGCCAAGACTGGATAACTCCTTCCTAAACCCGTTTGCTTTTCCTCCTGGCCAGAGTTAGACCGCATTTCTCACATTTCTGATTACAATTCCCTGTGGCCAAGTGACTAAGCTCTGCTCAGTGGAATGGGAGCACACATTGTCATGCCGCTTCCATGCTTGATTCATGGAGAACTGCTGACAGAATTCTTGACTTTCTTTGCCCTCATCAGCTGGTCTGCTGAAGAGAACACAGTGGAGGCCCCTGACACCCCACCATATGACAGAGGGACAAGAGGGAAGTAGTCCAGGACCCAAGTTCTATACTCAAATTTACATGAGCAAGAAAGAAACTTTTATTAGTTAATTCAATGACACGTTGTCTCTGTTCATTCCAGCATCCCTCCTACCCTCACGAATACAGCAGGCACTACTTATACCTTTCTGCAGACCTGCCAGAGATTTACACTGGTGCCTCTTGGGTGATCAGTAAATACTTGTTGAATGGGTCATCGAGGAATAAACAAGTCATTGATTAGAAAAAACAGTATGCGTTGAAGAGTGGACATACGAAGAAAACGTGTGTTGCTTTCTTTATTAGATTGGTCAGGCCTGGCCCATGGTAGAGGTAATTTTAATTTCCTTTCCCACTGGATTTTAAAATTTTCTGCTGTTTCATGGGCCTATTAAGAGCTGAGAAAGCTGGAGAAGGTGACATCCAAAGGTTATTTATTAGCAGTCTGTTATTTCTCTCATTTCTCTCTCCAAGTCCAATTCCTCTCCTCTCCTTTAGAAGATTTTATTGCTATAAAGAAGTGGCATCTGGTACCAAAAAAAAAAAAAGTAAAGAAAACTAAAACTAAGTAAGTAAAACCAAAACTAAGGGGCTCAGTGGGTTAAAGCCTCTGCCTTCAGCTCAGGTCATGATCCCAGGGTCCTGGGATCAAGCCCCACATCGGGCTCTCTGCTCAGCGGGGAGCCTGCTTCCTCCTCTCTCTCTGCCTGCCTCTCTGCCTACTTGTGATCTCTGTCTGTCAAATAAATAAATCAAATCTTTAAAAAAAAAACCCAAACTAAGCAAAATAATAATTAGGTTAAAAATATTTCCTGGGGTTTAGCTGAATCTGGGAAGGAATATCTCTAGCAGTCTAAACATCAAAGACAGAATGAATTTTGCAAAGTGCTGTACAGACTAACCCTACTTATTTACTGGTTCTCACCTCCTTAATACTCCACAAACTGAATACTTCTCACAGAAAACCCAGCGGTGTCACCTTCCTTCTCCACCAAGATGTCATAGCCAAGAGCTGTAATGAGGTCTCCCGCAAGGGCAACCCCCATTATGTTTACCAAATATGTTATAGTATCTTTACTAAAAGAGTCTTGTCAACAGTGTGTGTCTCTCTGGGCACAGTTTGCAGGGTGACTCAGTAAACTTACATCATTTTTTTTTTTCAATTAATCCTCCCTCCCAAGAAATGTGCTATTCAGTACTGAGCTTCCTTGTCGTTGGTGTGAATTATCTGATTTTTACTGTTTCCAAAAGTATTTTGCATATTCACAAAATGTTATCGCTCAAATGTACACTACTAACCCAGAGTGGGTTTCAAGCCAAAAGTAATTATTTCTGTTTCAGATAAATCAATTAGAATTGGAGTAGGGACTATATGGTGGTTTTGTCTTATTACTTCTGGAGAAGCATAGGCAATATACATAATTATGGACTGAAAATTATGTTAGCTCCTTTACAAAGTTATACATTTTCTGACTCACCTGAGTAACAGTAAGTTAGTCCTAGTACACAGGGATAAAGGCATATCTAGCACTGAGAAAGTTCAATATGAAAAGTCAAGCTTATGAAGGATTTTGATGATGGGGCAATTGTTTACATTACAAATTAGTTATTTGCTTCATAGGCCTTGCCAATTTGTTAGTTATTTGACCAAATTGGCTAAAAGGCAAGCTTAAAGCATGAGTCAGAAACCTTCTGTTAAAAAAAAAAAAAGGAATAAATATTTTAGGCTCTGGAGACCACAGGGTTTCTATCACAACTATTCAATTCTGTTTCTGTAGTGTATGTATGGAGCAAAATGAGCCATAGATAACAAATAAATGAACAAGTATGGTTGTGGACCCCAATAAAACTTCATTTGTGGATGTTAATTTGAATTTCATATAGTTTTATTATGTCATAAAATAGCCTTCTTATGGTTTCTGTTGTTGTTTTGTTTTTGTTTTAGCTTCTGGGCCATACAAAATCAAGGGATGGCTGGATTTGGCACGTGGATTATAATTTGCCACCCCCTGATTGAAAGTATTGTGAGCCAAGTCTCCATTGACAGAATGAAAGCGGATGAGATGAAGGTAAGATGCTTGAAATCACAGTGTGTAAGGAAAAATAGGAATCAACGTACACACTTAGTTTGGAATTGAACATTCAGGGGCACCTGGATGGCTCAGTTGGTTAAGCACTGCTTTCATCCCAGGTCATGATCCCAGGGTCCTGGCATCGAGCCCTGTTTCTGGTTCCTTGCTCAGCAGGGAACCTGCTTCTCCCTCTCCCTCTGTGGCTTCTTCATTTGTGCTCTCTCTCTCTCTCACTTTCCCTGTCAAATAAATAAATAAAATCTTTACTTAAAAAACAAAACAAAACAAAACCAGAATCAAGCATTAATTGCTGCAAGGGTCTTTGCCGGCGTGGTACTGGGTGAGGAAACAGGCAGAGAGCGGTGTTTCTGACCAGCTCCAGGGTGCATGGAGGTTGGGCTGACTTGGCCTGCAAGAGAACTCGGGTTAAAGCTCTTTCAATGCACCTCTGTCTTGTCTTTCTTAAATTTGCTCTGAGCTCATGCTGAGGAGTGGATGGGATTTTGAGTACTTTCAGCCTCATCACTTTTCAACTTCCCTGTCCACTTTGGCAATATAATTTTTAGTCATGGGTGACTCAAAACACGAAGATAGATTACCAGGTCTGACCTCCACGGATTCTGACTCTGGTGGGATCGGGCCTATGAAATCCGCATTTTTAACAAATCATCCAGAGTGTTTTGATGGGGGTCTTACAGCTGGTGGGCAAAGTACTGTTACTCTCTTTTCTAGTACAAGTCTGGCTTTTGTCTTTTCTTAGATCATTTTTCATCTGCAGTTGCTTCTCATTTCCTAGTCTTAAACACTCAGCTGTGGCTTGGGTCAGGCCTCTCTGCGGGGGACAGCTTATGGAACAGAAGCTCAATGTGTCCTTATCCTCCACTGCAGCCAAAGTAATCTTTTCAGAATTCTATACTGGCCCATGTTGATACCTTGCTAAATCCTCCTTTGCTTTTCCTTTGCATTTGGAATCAAGGTAAACTCCTCAACAAGGCCTGCTTAGTTTGGTTCCTCAGGCCCTCTACATTTTCATCCTAACCTCCATCCTAGTTGTGCTGGCTATCTTTTCCTCCCATATTCTCTTCATCCGTCTTCCTACTGCAGGGCCTTTGTACTTCGCCTGTTCCACTGTGCCTTCTCCTGCTCTTGGTTGATGTCTACATGGGCTTTATTTTACTTTATTATTTTTTTTTTTACATATTTATTAACTTGTTTTTTTTAAATTTCTTTTCAATATTCCAGAATTCATTGTTCATGTACCACACCCAAGTGACATTTCCTCATGAAAGCTCTTTCTGACCTTGGCAACTATAAATGTGGCACTTGTCCTGGGTCAATTTTACACTTGGGTTTTGGGGGAGTTTTTTGTGATTATTTGGCAAAGGTCTGTCTCTCCCTCCAGACTGCAAGCTTCATGAGGACAAAGCTCAAGTTAATACTTGGCTCCCATGTGTATCTCCTGATGCCCAGCATTTTTCCTGGGTCAACAGTCATTTGTTGAGTGAATGAACAAGTGGATGAATGAATGAGAGAAAACTGTGGCTTATGTGTTATGCTCCAGGCAATCTGAAAAATTGGGTAAGTGTTCTCCAACTATGA
The DNA here is from genome assembly GCF_922984935.1 of Meles meles. NCBI lineage: Eukaryota > Metazoa > Chordata > Mammalia > Carnivora > Mustelidae > Meles > Meles meles. The sequence continues at coordinate 22,782,718 of NC_060069.1, read as the reverse complement.
TAGACACTAACCTTTCCATATGAAATCAACAGTGAGGCATCTGAGAGGACTTCATGCCATCCTGGTGCACTTTGAATGTAAGGAGGTTGGTCCCCAAACCAGCATGGTGCCAGAGTTGATAAAAGCACCATTGCCAATGTCAGTGAAGGGGACTGGGCAATGGCCCCAACCATAGTAGGCAAATACAGAGGAGAACATGAGTAAAGGAGGAAGAATTTCTTAAGAATGAGAATAATAATAAAATGAAGGTTACCAAATGCCAAAGAAAAGAAAGGGAATGAGGTAGCCCAAACTTTATGTGTCAAATTTATATCACAGGTGATATTGATTGGTACATACATTTTTGGCCAAAGTCGATTGTAGACCTCTGGCCACACTCTACCAAACTGTACTGGGGAAAATCAAATGATGACAAAGCCTGTCATCTGCGTGATTGTCTGATTCTAGATTTTCAACTTTTGACAAATACATATTTTTATAGTTTTGATATGTAAACTATTAGTATATGCTCAAAAACATATTTTAACTCATTTGTTTTAACTCATTTGTTAACTCATTGTCATTAATGACTGCTATGGAAATGTAATCTATTTCTTTTAACAAACCATAGTTTTGAATGTCGTCTAGTGAACCAAATACAGTCAAAGTTACATTTGACACAATTTTTGTCTTTTATATTTTTAGTAAAGAAATCAGTTCATTTTCTTAACATTTAGCACATAGCAGGTACTCAGTAATGTTTATTGAATGCATATTTAAAAATTATGTTGTTTGCTTATGAACAGAAAATAATCCTTTAGCTGGAACTTAAACCTCCACTTAACAAACTCAGAGAAGCATGTGTGTGGGAACAAAACCTCTAAAGTCTCCTGTTTCATTCTCTTATCTCATATCATTTTTTTTCTAAATTGTTCCCAAAAGGAGGTACCGATACTGTCTTCAATCATTTTTAGGGTTAATGATGCCACAATCTCCCAGTGTCAGTGAGCTTTCCCTACGTAGCAAACCACGGCAAACCTGGCAGCTTGAAACAACAGTATTGATTAGTTTATACTTTGGCGAGTTAGCCATCCGGCCAGGGCTCAGCTGGGTGATTCTTCTGGACTCAGCCAGGCTTGCTTATGTACCTGCAGTACAAAGTACTTGAGTACCGGTGAGCTAGATGGTTGCCTCCTGAATTGACTGGCTATCCCCTGGGGCAGGAGAAGCACTCTCATCCTCCGACAGGCTAGCCTAGGCAAACTGGGCCTCTTTTCAAACCATCACTTCCACTACATTCTATTTGCCAAAACAAGCCACAGGGCCACCCTAGAACCACTAGATGGGACGGTAGGCTACTTCTTGATGGCAGGAGTTGTAAAGTCATCTCACAAGTCCACCGATACAAGGAAATGTCCTGGGCTCTGGTCATTTCTGTAATCTGCAACACTCCCCAAGAACACCTCTTCTCCATTATCAGGACTGTGTCTCTACACTGGATCAAAATCATTTTTCAGCTCATTACCAGTTGGTGCTAGTCTTTTTTCTATAAAGAACCATAGTCACTATCTGCTATACAATAACTTTCCCTCAAGTCAATAGCATTAATTTGCTCTTGAACTCTCTTTTATCATTAAAAATAGGTTTGACACTTTTTAGTTGGGAAATAGACACTTGACAAAGAAAGAGAGTTACATTTACTAGATACCCTCCAATCCTTGGAATGCTCACGACATCTGAAAATAAATCCTAGAGTTGTCACTTACTTATGCTAAATAATTATGGTGATAAGTATAACAGCAATAACAAGAGCTAATGTTTAGATAGCACATAATAGTAGCACACAATGTTCTTCTTTTTTTTTTTTTTTAAAGATTTTATTTATTTGAGAGAGAGAGCATGAGCAGGGTGAGGGGCAGAGGGAGAAGCATATTTCCCACTGAGCAGGAATCTCAATGCAATGTGGGGCTCCACCCCAGGATCCTGGGATCATGACCTGAGCCAAAGGCAGACACTTAACTGGCTGAGCCACCCAGGCTTCCCATATCAGGAACTGTTCTAAGTGCTTTACATCTAATCCTGACAATAAACAAAACCCTGAGGCAGGTCCTATAATTATCATTACCATTGTATAGATGAGGAAGCTGCAGCTCAGAAGTGTGAAGTCAAGTTTACACGGTCAGACGGAAGCAGAGTAGAAATTTGCCTGCAGGTAGCCTGGTGTCAGAGCCCATGTTCTGAACCACCACAAAGTACTGTCTCCTGTGTGACTCCGTATAAGTCACCTAACCTCTCTGAACCCACATTCCCACATCAGCAAAGTGGTAATGGTAATGCCTGCCCACAGATGTGTGGTGACACTCAACTGAGCCGGTGTATCTGAAATATCTAGGGGGAGCTGCAAATCACTGTAAAAATGTAAGTCATTGTCATTTTTATTATTAACCCGACACAGTCACGTGCTTCACTAAGATCTCGAGAAGTCCAAAGAATGCACGATTGTTACATGGTTCCTACGTGCTATTTAAATGAAGAAACGGATGGTGTCTGTTTAAATGCAAATCAGTCTGCAGTGTTAACGAAGTCGACATCAGTGTGATTTTGGGTTAACTATACTGGTGTGAGGTCTTATTTTTCCACCAAATGCCCTCCCCATCGTCTTTTTCCGAAGAGGAAGACAACTCCGCTTGCAAAACCTGAGGGAGGAATAGAAAACTCCCCTCCCCTCGAAGGCTGTGCACAACTTCCTTGTTTTGCTGGAAATCGTAGGGCCAAACTTATGCACATTTCCCCCAACAAATATTTTCTAATTTCTATGTCTTCATCGTCGCAAACCCAATTTACAGCACCAGGCATGCAATGTGTTATTTTTGGAGCAGTGCTGTATACACTGGAAAAAATTTGCACATGAGGGCAAAACAGAACAGACAATTGCTTTTGGGGACTGCACAGATTAGTACATCATTGCATATTAACAAAGTGCTAATTGCTCCTTTTGACCACGGGCCCAGTTTACAAAGCTTTTGCACAAATGTGCTCTGTGCACTAAATTACAAAGCTAACACTGCATTATTTCTCAGTACAGCTTGCAAATTCTTGTAGGACAGTATGCATTAGCATTAATTAAACCAGAGAGAGAGAGAGAGAGAGAAAGATAAAAGAGAGAGAGAGAGAGAATGAGAGGGATATCGTGCACAAGCACTAGAGAGAGGGAGATACTCATAATTTGGAAAGAACAGACCGGATGCTAATTACTCAAGTTACAAATGTTGCACTTGTTCTGGGATGATATTAGTAAAAGCAAACAGTGTCTATTCTCCAAGCTTGCGTCTGGGAAACACAGTTTCAGGTCTGCAGTAAAGATGAAAATTGGTGGTTAATAGCTAAAATAATAGTAGTAGAAGTAGTAATAGTAGGAGTGATAGCTGACATTTATTACTTACATTTAGTAATCCGGCAGCACTTTGCGGCAGGCCCTATTTAAATAGTTGTGCACACACCAACGCATTTATTCCTTACCATGACTCTAAGAGGGATAGGAATAAAGAATGGTCAATCTTTTAATAAGCTGAATGCTGTTGAGCCCCCACTCCAGCCCACCCCTGTGACTCAGCTTGAAGCAGTTGAGTCTGAAAATGACAAGGATGACTCAAGCTTTGACGTCTCTGTGAAAATAAGAGTCACCTCTTCCCACCCCCAGCGATCTTTGTTCTCCTCCAAATGCTAAGGACTCACACTTAAAAAAATCACATTATTCCAAAATAGGTACAGAATCTTTTGACTAACTCAAAATAAATACTTCTCTAAATCTGATCCATTTCTACTTTAAAAAGAAAAAAGCCCTGATATAAGTTTCAGTTAGTAATTGAAAGAGGAGTACATTACTGTATTTTCTTGTTTTCAGAAATCAAAAGTGAGGATATGATCAGGCTGACTTATAGTTATGAAGAAAACTTGTTTTCTTTTAAATCAGGCTTTAATTTATGAACAAGAATACTGCCTATACCTTGGAAAAGAAAATGATGGGCATATCTGTTTCTGTCTTATTATTAAATAGCTGGGATCTTTCGTGAAGTATGTGCTATGGCTATTCTCTGGGGCACGGATTTAAAGATTATGGTTTGTTAAGGTAGAGCAGAAAGAAGCAAACTGTCTGTGGGGAGATCACATTATACGTCCCCGGGCTATGAATTAACATGGGGAAAATGTGAGAGCACACTCTTTTTGGTGTTACCATATGTGTGAAATAATCATAAAGTATAACTGTAATGAATCCAATTCTGAAAGTCCACTCTTCTGTGAAAAGAGGCATCTTTTTTAGCACCTGGGGAAATGCAGATGTTGGTAAATTCAGGCAGGAAGGGCTGGACTCAGGCTGCCAATTATCCTTGTCCAGCAAAAGAGCTCAGAGTCAGAGGTAGAATTCTGACCAGGGAATGAAGTATGGCGGTGGGTTTGTTGAACAGGAGGATGTAGACTCTCTTGTCATTCAGAGGGGAAACCAACTTATGAGGTTGACAGAAATATCCAAACTGTTTTATATGGAGCAAGAAGTGTTGCAAGTGGGAGAATTAAAAGGGCTCCTTTGTCAGATAAGTTTTGGGAAACCATGCATGCAGTATTTGTTCCTGGAAATTTGCAAGGCACACAAACATGCAAGAGGTTCTGAGGAGCCCTGCCTCTTATTTAAGTTTGCTTTAAAAGGATTCGCACAAACTAGTATTCTGTGGAACTCAGTTCAGGAAATGGTAGAGATTTTTGAAAAAAGTATTCGACTGTGGAAAGAAATGTGCTCACTTGACTGGTAGGTTGGGTTGCCCACACAAAAGGAGGAAAGAAGCATACTTCATTAAAAAGTGCAGCCTTAATACTTGGCAGAATAATGTACTTCAAGCAAACCGAAAGAGACCGAGTTGAAAAACTAGGGGCAAGTTAAGAGTCCTATCCAGGAAGGAAGCCAACCAATTGCTTGACTTTAAGAAACTAAAATGTACTGCTTGACTTAAGAAGGAAGTAATCTGTGTTAAATAAGGTCATTTTCTTCTGTGCCTTTGTCTGGTTATGTGTGGGAAGATAGTGGTGGTGATGTGCTTAACTCTATCTTCAGTTTCTTTGTAAATGTAAACTGTAAAACCCATATTCTGCCAAATTCTAAAAATTCTGGTTTTGGTTTGTTATTTATTTATTTATTTATTTATTTATTTATTTATTTATTTGACACAGAGAGAGATGACGAGAGAGGGAACACAAGCAGGGGAGAGGGGCAGAGGGAGTAGCAGGCTTCCTGCTGACCAGGGAGCCTGACAGAGGGCTTGATCGATCCCAGGACCCTGGGATCATGACCTGAGCCAAAGGCAGATGCTTAACATCTGATCCACCAAGGCGCCTCTAAAAATTCCATTCTTTCTCAGGTCTTGGATGTAGAAGGTTATATTTTTGTACAGAAGACTACATGACTGCTGGAAATTAAAAGTGCCCAGCTTGAATTCTTGATCAGCATGGCAAAGGAAACCAGGGTACTCTGAGTCCATTGCTTTACCATACACAGAGCCACAGCCAAAAGTCAGAGAGAAACTGGATTGATAAAGAGAATTGAAAACATGATTAGGGGAGCAAGGAAGTTGAAACTGTCCTCTTCCCACCTGGGCTTCCCTTCATGATCTCTGTCTGCTTGAATTGCTGATGCCTTTATTGGCACGTTGGAAATTCTCAACTTACCATGGAGGGGAATAGGGGATTTCTGCCTCCCCGCTCTTCCTTTTTCTTCTTGTCTTTGTTCAGTTTGTGGCCCTAGTGCCCTGCTGATGCTGAGTTGTCACTTCGGGCTTGTTAGTCAAATTATGGTGATTAATGCAAACAGCCAACATGAACTTTGGGCTGCTCAGATGTTAGATAACCCAGGAGCTGGCAGGGAGCCATCTTTCTACATATCCTAAATGACTCAGACATCTTTCAACACCAAAGAAGGTCTTCCTCAAGCACAGAACTCTGTGATTCTTAAGTGACTCAGACACCTTTCAAAACCGAAAGACAGCCTTCCGGTATTTGATATAAATTTGATGGCCAAGTTCTTTTCAGAAGATAAAATTAATGACAGTGTTTAAAAACAAATGGCTTCTGGTGAAAAGGGTTGTATTCTATGGATGTCTGTTACATACATGACGCTGATTCTTTCTAGAAGTTTTTCAGCACATTCCAAGCCTCCACCATCTTTTCTTCTAAATGTGGTCATTTTCCTTTAACTGAGTTTGAGAAGCAATTAAGAACCCACCTCCATCTATGGTTTAGCTTTCACGCGTGGTAAATGGTGATGTGTCCATTGTTCTAATTTGAAGCAGATGTTTTCAGCACTAATAAGAAAAATAAAGTAAATATAAGATACTTAGAAGTTTGAAAGAAACTTTCTATAGAAGTTTGAGAAGTTCTGGTTTATTACATAATAGGGAAGCCTCATTTCTAAAATTCTTCGGAGAATATGTCACCAAACTTTCTTACCTAAGATGAAATTAGAATTCTCACCACAAAGGATTTCCTGCCTAGATGGATATAAAGAAGCCAACTATGAGAACAGTGTTCCATTAACATAAATTGAAGTTGTATTTCTGGAGGATAACCCTGTGAAGTCAACCACTTCCCTTACAGTACCATTTTATGATTCGATATGCTCAGAAGAGCCACAGAGGGAAAATTTTGATGCAGTTGGTTTTATCTGTTTCTTTCCTGGGGTCCCCTCATCCAAGACTAGAGTTATAGACCCTTCTCCCAACTGTAGAAAACTTCTAATGTTAATTGAATCAGATCTTGGGTCCCAAACTATTTCCTGCTCTTCTCCAAGGGTAGAGGGGCTTCTTCTTCTTCTTTCCCTTCTCTAAAAGCAATGGGTTTTCACCTGCACATTAGGGTGACACGGTTTGTTGCTTTTCCTCTAGCAGCTTAAGATTTATATTCTGTAGGATAGAAGGGTGCAGATGGGGTAGTCATGGACAAACCCTGTGAGTGAAGGAAAATATCTTAAATGTCCGAGTATCCCATGTGCTGTATGCTATCATGATTGCCCTAGCATAATCTTTGACAATTTGTTAAAAATTTAAGCTGAGTTCTTTATACCTGCTTGTATGGTACTCGATATCTTCATTTCATCATCTGCCACAAATGAGCCAAACTCTTAGCCCATCTTTCCTTGAAGGAGCCTCTCCTTCCTTGGATTTCAGGCTCCTTGTTTGCTCTACAACCTCAGCAATCTGACGAGCTCAAGAAAAGTGATGGTTTTGTAATTTATTCAGATTTTTCTTGCTGTTAGGTCAGCAGGGATATTATCTCTAGTTTCCTATATCCTAGGCCATAGTGGAACTCTGAACCATGATTTTTTTTAGGGTAGGAAATGGGTCAGGAAAAGAATGAGAAGTCTTCATTCACAGACTTATTTCCAGCAGAACTTGCAAGTCGTACAATTTTGTGCCATGAATCTGAACTTGAATTGGCCTATCAGAAAGGAAGCGTTATTCTCTTACTTCTAGATTAGTTTGAAAAAGTCTTGGGAAGCTAGATTGATTCCAATTTCAATCTGATTCCCAGCTATGTCCCCTCAGCTCACCCAACAGCAGGTGGTAGGTACACTAAACTTGTTCTCTAGTTCCTGATTACTATAGTGAATTTTCAAACTATTTTACTCACAGTGGCCCAGCTTCTCCTGGTGCGTGTCTGTAAATGCAACCTAGGCCATCTGGTCTTTCCTCCTGGGTGGCCAAATGTTATCTTGCCTACTGCTTTCATTTGTTAACATTGTGTGCTCCTGAAATGATGCCTCCGCCTGAATGGAAGTGAAAGGATAATAGAGTATGAATGAGACAATCACAAAAACCAGTGCTGCTGTTTATCAAACAATGTCACAAACCAGGACTATGTGAAATATAGTCCTGTGAAATACAGCCCTGTCTCATCTGATGCTCATAACAAACATTTGGGTAAGTGCTATTACTATCTCATTGCAAATATAAAAAGTCAATAAATAAATTCATTAACTAGTGCTGGGAAAAATGCATGGCCATATACAAAAGAATGAAACTAGAATACCCTCATACTATACACAAAAATTAACTCAAAATGGATTAAAAACTTGACCTGAAACCGTAAAACTCATAGGCAACAACATAGGCAGTAAACTCCTTGACATTGGTCTTGGCAATGCATTTTTGGATCTGATTCTAAAAGCAAAGGCAACAAAAGAAAAAAAATAAACAATTGGGACTACATCAAACTAACAAGTTTCTGCACTGTAAAGGAAACCGTCAACAAAAAGAAAAAGCAGCCTACTCGGGGGGGAAAATACTTGCAAATCCTATATCTGAAATCCAAAATATATAAAGAAGTCATACAATTCAATAGCAATTAATCCAACTAAAAAATGAACAGAGGACATTTTTCCAAAGAAGACATACAAAGAGTCAACAGGGACATGAAAGATGCTCAACATCATTACTAATCATAAAGGAGATGCAAATCAAAAGCACAATGAGGTATCACCTCACACTGAATTGAATAACTATTATTAAAAAGAAAAGAAACAACAAGTGTTGATGAGAATGTGGCAAAAATGGAACACATAAGTACTGCTTGTGGGATTTAATTGGTGAAGTCACCACAGAAAACAGATTTTGAAGTTCCTCAAAAAATGAAATATACAACTACCACATGTAGCAATTTCAATTCTGGATATTTATCCAAAGAAAACACTAATTCCAAAAGATATATCCACCCTTGTATTTACTGCAACATTGCTCACAATAGTCAAGATATAGAGGCAACCCAAGTATCCATCGGTGAACAAATGGATAAAGAAGATGGGGTATGTGTGTGTATACACACACACACACACACACATATGTATATATATATATACGTGTATATACACACTTACCCTGTGGAATACCAATCAGTCATTAGAAAGAATGAAATCCATGTGAAAACATGGATGGAACTTGAGAGCATTATTTAAGTGAAATAAGTCAGACAGAAAAAAGCTAAATACCATATGACCTCATTTCTGTCTAAAACAAGAACAAAAGGAACAATGAACACCCAGCTCATAGATATAGAAGACAGATTGGTGGTTGCCAGAGGCAAGTCATGGGCGTGTAACGTAACGTGTGACTGTTGTTAATAATACTGTATTGAATGTTTGAAAGTTACTAAGAAAAAAAAAGAGGAATCTAAGGCATAGAGAGTTTGAAGTAACTTACAAAATGTTGCAGACCTAATGATAGATAGATCCAGAATGCCAACCTAGTCAGTATCTTTACTCCTGAAGTATATTTATATCTGTCCAATACTGTCTTATTGTTGTTTGATTTATAGAGTGAGGACTCTCAAAAAGAATGTCTTAGGTCAATGGAAATTTTCTGTGGAAGAGATGACTTTTGAAGATGATACCAAAGGTCTTAGAGAAAGAGAAACTTTCCTTCCCTCTGAGAAAGCCTGTCATTCCCGGATTGTGGAAATCTTCTCTCTCTCTCCCCAGAGCCAGAAGCCTGCTCAGATGTTACCCTTCACAACAACAGTGGCTGTTGACAGTAAAAGGCAGACAATGGAAGGTATAACGAAAATCCCGAGTCCCTGCCTCCCACTTCAGGGTTGACAAGCTATGCTTATGACAACCTGTGGCCTGGGTTTGGGACCCAGCTGCTAAAAGCACTTTCTTTGGTTTCTCCTAAGTGGGATCTCTAAGAAGCCCAGTGATTGTGAATGCTTTAGACAGGCACAGCTGTAGAGGAGCAGGGGAACATCTTGTTGCATTTCTATAAAGAAAACAAGCTGACCATATATTTGGATCTATCCAAGGTTCCTGAATGCACTTCCTTTAAAGTTTTTTTTTGTAAATTTTGAGGCAGAATAAAAACATTCAGGTGGCGGTAACCAGATTTTTTTGAATTTTACACATTTGTATGTTTTCTGTACTTCTTTGGGCCCATGTCAATAAATGTTACTATAAAAATGATAATGCCATACATTGTATAGATTTTTTTACTCTGCAAAACCCTTTACATATACTATTTCATTTCATGTTATGAAGTCATAAAGCAGATGGAAAAATGGAAGCACACTCTAGCAAAGAGAGTTGTACTAGAGAAAAAATAATAAGGAAGAATCAGAGGTGGGTCTGGATTTCCACCCTTAATGGTGACATGACTTGTTGACACTACCTGTGGTCTAGTCACCCAGTCTTCATCTTGGAGGTGAGTCAGTAGGACTGTACCATTTTTGTGATTTCTCCCTATAGCTCTCCATAGCTTGGAGAATTCTATACCTCCTCACCAACTCTGGCTATCAATTGTTAAATATTTTGTCTATCTCATTACAGGTGGCAAATGGCATCTCATGATCATCTAAATTCATCTTTTTTTCTTTTTTAAGATTTTATTTATTTATTTGACAGAAAGAGATCACAAGTACGCAGAGCAGCAGGCAGAGAGAGATGGGAAGCAGGCTCCCTGCTGAGCAGAGAACCTGATGTGGGGCTCCATCCCAGGACGCTGAGATCATGACTGACCGGAAGGCAGAGGCTTAACCCACTGAGCCACCCAGGCGCCCTTAAATTCGTCTTCTTATTCTTACTAGAGTTTGGATATCTTTTCATATATTTATAGACCATTTATATTTCTTCCTTTTGAAATCCCTCTTCATCTTGATATATGTTTGTAAAGCTCCATTATCTCTCAATCCTTTCAAATCAAAATTAAAAGTATTTTCCTTACAAAACATTTACCTGGATTTTTTTTTTTCTTTTAAAACCCTGACCTGAAAATTTTTGTCTTTTGATGGGGGAATCCAAGTCTTTTACTTGTATTGTGACTACATGTATAGTTGATCTTATTCCTGTCATCTTATTTTCTTTTCTGTCTGCTGTGATCTTCTCATTCCTGTCACTGGATGGACTGAATTCCCTTTGTTCCTTTCCTGGTTTTGTATTGTGCTATGCTTCTCTTTAAACCAGTGGTTTTGGAAGCTCCACATCTTATTTCTAATTATCTCATGTTTAGCCATATATTTTTAATGCATTTATATGTATATTTTTATTGTCCAAAATAAATCAATGTTTATAACCCCTATCCTTCAAACAGGTGTGTTTTTGGCATATTTGTATTTCTTCCTTTCTTACTAGAATGTTTTAGGTCCAGATTTTAATTTATTTATGATTTTTGCCTCTAAAATCTTTAGTGATTCATGGTTATCTATTTAATTTTATAAAATTGCAGGCTGGAGTAATTAATATAGGCAGACGATATGGGTTTTTCTCAACATGATATGAAGTATTATGTCTGCAGGGGAACTCAGCTGTCATAGGGAAGATTCTCTTCAGTCGACAAAGAATGGCAGAATTTAGGCTTCTCTAAGGATGGGCTAAGGGCATGGTACCACCACATATGGTTACCAAATTTATGAGGCAATGTGCTTTAATACCCGTGCTTCAAAGAAGATCTGCCATTCTATTTTATATCCAAATTCAGAGTTGAAATCAGCTTTTCTTTCTTGTCCCAGTGTTCACTGTTCATCCTCAAGACAGAGCTTTATTTAGAGATCATTCTTCTAGGTTTAATGGGAGACCAAATCATGGCCAACTGCTGAATAAGGAGAAATGAGCGGGGATGGAGATCAACTGACAAAACTCTTCAGCTGTCCTTTGATTAATCATCTCAGAGATCATCACTTCACCCAGCCCTGTTGCCTCTCCACTGAGAAGGATTTGAGCTGCCTTAATATTCATGGCACAATTTGGGACTGCCAGTCCATACTGTGATTTTTCTGCTAACAAATCATTTCTGTTTCTGTCTTCCAACTATCCCCTAAATTTCTGATCCAGAAATGGCACCTTTCCTCATTTACCACCTTTAACCAGAATGACTGACATCTCACAGAAAAAGAACCTGAGGCTTGGAGATGGCAACCTTGAGAAGTAGGAGGTACCCTTCAAGGATAATATGAGGCTCACAGTATTCAGGGGAGTGGGATAGGGAGGGGTAGAGGGAGAGAAAGAGAGAGAATCCTAAGCAGGCTCCACACCTAGCATGAACCCTGACGTGGGGCTTGATGTCATGACCCTGAGATCATGACCTGAGCTAAAATCAGCGGTCAGACACTTAACTGACTGAGCCACCCAGGCATCCCCTTTTTTAGAGAGCGAGAAGGGCTGTTCGCAGTATTGATAAGATAGGAAAGGAGAAAACCATTCTTGGCAGCCAAATTTACTTCTCCTTTCACTGTGCATATGAGTACCTTCATACGTTTTAAGCATTAAATGATCTCTTCTCAGTTCCATGCTTTAAGAAGATGCTATTTACCCGGTGTGATCCAGCAACGTCAGATAGGCCATGAGCCAAGAACACATTGGGGAAACATGGTAGCTGGAACATGTAGAAATGTATGAGGAACCCCCCCCCCACACACACACACTCTCCTATCACCCTTTTGTTAATTTATTTAACCAAAATATGTTGAGTGCCCACCACTTACCCTATGCTCTATTAATCCTGGGCTCACTGTAGTAAATACAACAGGCAAGCTTTCTACCCTGGCAGAGCCTATAACCACTACTGTGGCATCACACTGGCCATTACCTTCCACTTTTGCTTCTTTTATCTCAATTCTCCTCAGTCAGAGGACCTACTAATCCATGCAGGTAAGCAACTGCATTACATCCAATTTGAACGATTGCTAGTACTGCGCTTTGAAAGCAAAGTAGGATTCTACCAACATTTAAGTTTGGCCAAAAGGGTCACACATTTATTTTGATGATTTGGGAGGTGGGGGAGTCTCTTTATAAAGACACTGGAGTAAAGAATGCTAGTTCAGTGAGAGTTGAATGACCTTTCTCATGTTGAATGGTGTATTGCCATCTTGAGCAAATGGGGTTATGTAAAATACATAGTCCAGGTAAGAAATAAAGTGAGATCCAGAGTGGGATCAAACTTTGAGACAGCCTGTGGTTTGAAAGATATTCAGAGCCTTGTTTTCCTTGTTCAAAAAAAATAAAAATATGTCTAAGGTCTTCTAGTAGTAATGTTTACTGGGCTTATATTAATAAAAATATAATACAAAAAACTATGCTTTCATCTTTTAAATTTCCACCCACATAGGATATTCCTTGGTGTTAGTGGAAGTTCTATGGAGAAAAAGGAGAGAAAAGGCATTGAATCTACAAAGTAATAGTCTTGTAAATCCACAAGACTGCTGTTGGGTGGTGTATCTTAAATTCCCTGATAAGATGTCAAAATGAGCTACTTTCTGAAGAAGGACTCTTGTCTTAATAACTTTCCCATGTTGTCTGTGAAGTCCCAGTAACTATAGAGATCATGGTGGAAAGGAAAGTCAAAGCAGGATAGTTAAAGTTCTTTTATAAGATATTGCAAGATGAAGAGATTCTTTCCAAGTTTGGGAGTTTTTCTTAACCTTCTTTACTCCCCTCTTTCTCTTTATCCGACCTGCCGCTCCTGTCCCTTCTTGGAACAAAGCTGGAAAAAACAAGTTTGGGGACCCAAAAGGGCTAGGGCATACTTTTTACTATAGTTCACAATTTTCCCAGTTAATTCCTTAGAAACTTCAATCATTGGTAACTGATGTTTATGAATTGGTCTCCTCAGATTGTCATTGGGACGGAGTGAGTAATTGTTATACATCCTGCCAGCCGTCCGCTGTTGGTGTTTGGTTTCAAAAGTCCCTTTAGACTATCCATGGAAGACTTATCCATTAAGAGTTGCTCCAAGGCTCTTAGGATATTGCTCTTCTTTTTCTATTTCATTCTGCTCTTGGGTCACCTCTAGTACCCAAACCCTCTCATATACACATTGGAGACACACACACACACACACACACACACACACACACCCCCAAACCCTTTCATATACACATTGGAGACACACACACACACACACACACACACACCCTTATATCAGTATTTACTGATCCTATGGAATATGCCTAAGAGCATAAGCTCAAGTTGCCTGGTTTCTCTATTTAACAGCTGCGTGATCTTGGGCAATTCACTTAACCTCTCTGTGCTTCTGTTTCCTCTACATGAGTGTTCAAATGAAGATTAAATGGCCTCACCCTTGTCCAGTCCTTAGCACAGGTCCTGGCACATTGTAAGTGCTCTATAAATGTGAAGTATTATGCTCACAAGAAGCTTTCATTGTGCTTACATTGTTTTGGAGTTCTGGGGAATAGATACCTTTGGCGCTGAGACTTTTACCTAAGGTGCTCTCAAAAGACTGCCCAGATTGAGTTAGGTTTCCATGTGTGGGAGGAGGGTAGGTAAAGTACTATGGGGCTTGCCCTTTGTTCTTACACGAGTTCAAGTCCTGAAAGAAGCTTGGGGATTGGATGGCAATGGTCTCTGTGTGCCCTTTCAAGAAGGTAAAGTTAAATGTCACTTGCCAGGTGCCGAAACCTAACTCTAAAAAGAGTGAGTTAAGGGAAGTAGTTGTACTGAGAAGAGCTAGGCAAATCGTCTACTGTGTTCGAGACCGTTCTGGCAGAGCTCCACGGTGCTCTCTTATGGACAAGTTCCCATTGTTTCTGCACAGGCTGCTCTCAGTATCACTTTGGGAAGAGGGAAGGAGCGTACGTGGGTGGGGACTTCTGATATGATGCTGACAAGTATAAGCAATGGGAAACTTGACAGTTTCTATCCACATGAGCTCCCTCTGTTTCTTTTTTTCTTTTTGTCTCACTTGTGATGGGCTCTCATTTGGTTGAAGTTTAGTTTTGAGTTTTGACCTTAAGTAAACTCTGGTTGCAGGGTCCGTGTCATTGCCTTGTGCAAGAGCTGTGGTTACATGCAGGCTGCGAGGGACCCCTGCCTGGGTGGGAAGGATCTGCCCTCCATTTCTAAAACTTGGCTTCCATCAGGTCAAACTAAATCCTACTACCTTCAAGCTCCCTCTTCTAGGTTAGAAATTGTCCACAAAGATGCCAAGTAAGAGATTCTTAGTACCCTAGATCTTGCTTTTGTGGGCGGTGTGTCACAAATTTTCTATGTGGCTGAGAAGGGGAGAGAAATACTCATGGAGTAAACCCATGTGTCTTGTGTAGATAGAGAATAGTAGGGACAAAAATATCTTGTTTCTTTTTCTATTTAATGTAACAAATGATCAAGCTAACATGCACAGGGTTTACCATACAAACTTCTTATAGCATAAACACACAAGTCCTGAAAATGGGCAAATTTCATCAGAAGTTAAAAAAAAAGCAAAACAAAACAAAAAACAAAAACAGAAAGTAGGAAAAATGCTCTGTCACATACAGAACACAAAGCTTTGTGTAAATGCCGTGGAAGTTATAAAAAAGAAAAAAAACTACAACGGGCAGTTGGAAGCTATTGTGAATTTATCGGGTCTTTTACACTGTTTAAGGTGATGAACCCCGATCTTTCATGAATAAGAAGTTCTTTTTCATTTTTACAAGGCCTGATGCCTGAAAGGGAAGGGTGACAACAGTATTAATAAATTCACCAGGGTAACATTAAGTGAAGTTATTGAATGGAGGTGTGAGAATGGTGATTTGTGTCTATACTATGGGCTTCTGCCAGCCAGCATTCATTCATTCATTCATTCATTCATTCATTCACTTACCCATTCATACTTCTAGCTAATAGTATCAGCTACAAGTTACAGCCATAGCTGTTGGCCAGAAAAGAAGTGGGAACTATGACAATGGCTCACATATCAACTGTAACTTCCTCTGGAAGAAGAAACTCACAGATCTAGAGATCTCTAGATTCTGTCTTCTGGGAAAAATGGAATCTAGGCAACATTTAGACTGTGCATTCAGGGTCATCAATTTATAGGCATGAAGCTCTGCTTATGAGACTTACAAACTCCTGCAAGCCACGAATGTTGGTCAAGACTGGGGCTGCTACTGAGAGAAGGGGAAGGCAATGAGAGTCTGGAAGCTACCTTAGAAATGAACCACTTATGTCTTTTTAAAATCTACTGGAAAATCCAGGAGTCCCTGTGAAGGGGGCCACTTCAAGACCTCCCTGGGGAGGCAGGCTTTCTCCATGGGCTCTGCATGGTGAAAGGATGTGAGTCCCATTTGGAGGAAATCTTACACCCAGAAACACACTCTTTCATCAATCTTTGTCTTTGAAGTATGGGTTCACCCACAGCATGTGACTCAAAGACACATAAAAGACACGGCAACCCCCATGGCCATGGGTAAGGTCATTATCTTGTGAGAGAAGTTGGTTTGGAGATTAGTCACACCTCATGCATGATAACCTTTGCCATTCCCTGCCCACCTTCATTACAGCTAATTTCAAAACAAATCCTTTTCTTTTTCAAGATGTTTAAGAAAAAAAGCAACAAAAAATCCTCTGATCAATTTATGTATGTGATTGATTATATCAGCTTTCACAGGAGTTCTGAAATGCATTTCAGGCTCATAGCTGGAAATTTGTTTGATTAAGTGATCTGTTGGTATACCCTTGCTTACTCTTGGTTACATCTCTAATGCAAAGAAGAGAATTTAGTTTGTAATTAATTATAGTTTGGCTTCCCGAAATAAGATGACTGTGGATGTGCCTATTTTCTCTAAAAGCGTTAATGCTTAAACTGGAAAAATAGCAAGCTAAAAAACTCACCCTTATTTTTTAAAATCTGTGGTTAGATTCCATGGAGTCCACCTGGATAACAGGTAACAAATACAAAAACCCATCTATCTATTGGACTATATGTCCAACTGTACCCACACGAAGACAGACAGTTGTTAGCTATGTCTGTGGGACATCATCATCAAAATTTAATATCACTAGTTCAATGTGAGAAGAGCAACAATAAACTAAGTCTAACATGTCTATGCACATCTTTTAAAATACACATTTGCTGTCTTTTGTAAAACTGTACTATTAAGCTACTCGGAATTATTGTAAAATTTCAGATGAGAAAAAATGCAGTTTTCTCTCCCTCTGGCTCTTAGTAATACTCCTTCAGATACCTTTTCTTTTTTTTCCACAAAGGATTCCATTTGGAATGGTATTTTTCACTATCTGTCAGCAAACAAGCAATTACAAATATCCACCAGGAATTATATGAACATGAAGGCTACCCATCCTTCTAAGCCATATTAGATCTTCTTAGCCCATCAGACGGGTGGTGCTCCATCTACAAAATATCTAAGTATCATAGCAGATAAACTTTCATTCTCTGTGTTTCCATCGCACTTACTATATACCTTAGAACACTGATTTATACTAAGTTGTGTGCATATGTGATTTTCTGGTGTGTAGACCATCACATAAATAGATTTTTATCTCATCTCACCTCACATCCTGGTCTCCTGGCTGACTCACAAATGTTTAAGTTGGCTCATAGATGTGTGGGTTTCCAACTTCATCAAAGGATCTTGCCATCCCAGTTTCAGATTTTTTAAAAATTTAATTTTCATTGGTATTATTATAGGGTGTATTAGTCTGGCAGGGTTGCCATTAAAAAAAAAAAGGCACAGACTGAGTGCCTTAAACAACAGAAATTTATTTTCATAGTTCTGGGGGCTGGAAGTCTGAGACCAAGGTATCAACAGGTTTGGTTTCTCCAGAGATCTCTCTCTGAGATGGACACCTTCTCTTTATGTCCTCACATCCCCTTCCCTCTGTGGGCACACACTCCCAGGGGCTCTTCTTCTTCATATAAGGACTATTGGATTGGGGCCACCATTGTAACATCATTTAACTTTAATCACCCCATCTCCAAATATAGTGATATTGGGGCTTAGGGCTTCAACATATGGATTTGGGGGGGTACACCTACAGAAAATAACATCTGGTATGGTAGGTTGGATTCTAAGATGTCCCCTAGATTTCCTCCCCCTGATACAATTGCCCCAGGACGATGAAGATGGCAGACTTTCCACCTGCGATTAGGCTAAGTTGTAGTGAAGATTTGACCTTTCGATATGAGACTGTCCTAACTTAATCTTAAAGCCCTTGAAAAAAAGCAGAGAGTTTTGGTAAGTAGCAGAAGGGAAAAATCAAAGAGATTTTATATGAAGGAAAGTTGATGCAAGGAGGTTCTCTGTGGCTGAGATGAGGGAATCACACGGCAAGGGCTACAGAGTGACAAGTAGATGCTGAGAGGAGTCCCTGACTGACAGTTGGCAAGATGACAGGGAGCTCAGCCCTAATCCTACAAGGAATTAACTTTACCAACAACCTCAGTGATCTTGGAATTGGATTCTTCCCAGAACGTCCAGATGAAGACTCAGCTTGGCCAGCATCTTGGTTTCAGCTTTGCAATGCCCTGAGTGGAGAACCTAGCCATGTTCTGTGGGACTTTTGACGTTCAGAACTGTGAGATAATAAATGGGTATTATTTTAAGCTCGTAAGCTTGTGGTAATTTGTTACACAGCAATAGAATACTGATACCGATAGGTCATCTGGATCAGCCACAGACCCATGGAAACAGAACCAACTGAAGCTAGTCTTCTGCAGCCACATCCACATCTTTTGCACCAAGTTCCCTGGTGTTTCTCACACCTTAATACAACCTGCACTTCCTCCTGGGGATCTTGTTCAAGAGCAGATTCTGATTCAGTAGTTCTGTGCTGAGTCCTGAGATACAGCATTTCCAACAAACTCCCAGAGGAGAATCACACCACAGTCTGAGGGTCACACTTAGGGTGAAAATTATATACTAAGGAAATTGCTCTTATCCTCAGAGCTGTGGGAAAGCTGGGCCTGTCTTCTGTTTGTTTTTTAGTCATTGATTGGTCACATTTCTCAAAGGATTGGGTCCATAATGGACCATCATTAATGGTAATGATGTCAAAAATTTGAGGTGTGTAATAGTAATAGTATTCATTGAAAATTTGCCATACACTTGTACATATTTACATGAATTGCTTCATTTAAATCCTACAACAACTAATCAGTAGATACTGCTGTCAGCTCCTTGTTTGGAAACCAAACCCTAAGGGGAACAAACAATGTGGCCATGATCCCATTGCTTATATATGGGAGTTTCATGGTTCAAATCTAGAACTTTCTGATACTCTTGATCACTTTTCTATTCAGCCCTTCTGTCTTGACAAAACTGAGAATATAACATAAAAGAAAATATACATGTGCTCCTCCCCTTGCTCGACTAGGGAGGAAATATATTTTTCTTTTGTTCCTCTCTCAAAGACTTGTTTGAGGGGGCCCCATGTCTAAAATTTTGATCCAGAATATGCTCAAGAAAAAAAACTGTAGTTTACGAGTTTCTGAGAGGTTTTTTTGTTTTTTTTTTTTTAATGTTTGTTTGCTTTGATGCTGAAATCAGAGGCTTTTGGTTTAGTGAAAGCCTTTCTGAGGTTTTTAAAATGCAGAAATAGATCAAAAATTTAGTTTGGGTGGAGGGAGCAAAGCATAATAAGCGAAGAAGATGGGGGGAGGAGGGGTGCAGACTGGCAGCTGCAGGTTGAGGACAAGATGAGGATGAGTAACATGGCAGGTCAGGACCTTAGGAGAGAAGACACACCATGGCAAAATCCTAGCAGGGAAGTGTCTTTGAAGAACCATTTATTGAAAGGACAGTTGAATGTCAATATATTAATCTCTTCCCTTTACTGAGCTCTGCTGTTCTCTTCATCCTTGATCTTACAGCTTTCAGTAAGAGGCCTTTGTGTAAGAGGGGACAAAGGGACGGCAAAGAGGAACGCAGTATTTCGCTCCCAACACTCTGCAGATACCAATATGGTAGCAGCAACATCACACAGAGAAAGAGCGAAACCCAGAGCTGCAGTGAACCCGTAGAAGTGAGGGTCCAAGGTGAGCCTTGCCGAGGGACTGACTGAGTGATCAATCAGCCTGAGGCAACCGGGGAAACCCGAGTCCCTGCCACCGGGCTTCTCAGCCCTGGCACTACTGCCGTCCGTGGCCTGATCATTCTTGGGTGTGGGGGGCCACGTTGCGCATTTTCGGGTGTAGAGCAGCATCTCTGGCGACTACTCACTAAATGCCAGTAAGACCCTTCTCACTTCGGTTGTCTCTCTCTCTCTCTCTCTCTCTCTCTCTCTCTCTCTCACACACACACACACACACACACACAATTCTGGACATTTCCAGATCTCTTCTAAGGGCAAAATCTCCCTAAGATGAGTTATCCTAACCAAACCCTTCAGGCATACCAGAAGTGGCTCAGACACCCCCAAAGCATGAATGTTGACGTCAGCCATAGGACTACAGAAATCCAGGCTGCAGATCTAGGTTACAGTCACGTAGGCAGAGACGCAGCGTCTGACAGGGTTTGGGCTGCAGGGGAAGATAGGGGCAGCCGTGTTCGTGTTGTCTAGGGTATAGGCTTAAAAGAAACATGGGATTAAAAAAAAGGGGGGGGGATGTGGATGTGGAGAGAATGTTGGTCTCTCCAGCACTTTCTCTCCAGAAAATAAAAGTTCCGAGGGTTTATAACCATTAGCAGGCTATGCTGTTTGCCTGATTCAAATATAGTTTTCCTTTAAAAAAAAAAATCATAAATATTTAATTGAAATTGTCAAAATGAAGCCCTGAAATGAGATTTTTCAATTTTGGTTACTAACAGGCCAAGACTGTGATTTGGTTCCAGCCACTTGTGAGCTGTCTGCCTGCCACGGGCACTGCCTTTACAGCACCCTTGATTAGATGTGACATTTTCTCACTCTGAGTATTTTGCCCATATTTGAAGAGACCCACACAGGGGACCTTATTAAAATCTGCAGAAGCCTGTGAATACGTGAGGATGCACTTATGTGAACGGAAGGGAGAGAATGGATTTTTTTATCTTCTGGGAATCTGGTGGTTTTTATTTTGTAGGAGCTTACAAAAGGGAGAAGAAGATGCTGATCTCATCTGAAGCGGACCACAGCGCCGCTTCTGCTCGGAAGTCTGAGAGAGGCCGGGGTAAAGCAGAGTTTTAGTTGTTTTTATGAACCACCAAAATGGAAATTGCTTCTTCTGTTAAACTCCAGTTTCCTTTGCTAATTATACTGAAGAGATATGGAGAACACAGAGCCACAGATCACAATGACCCCACTGGCTCACTCCAGTCTGTGTTTGGGCTCACAAAAGATGTGAATTCCACTCTGCTCCCAGTCTGATTTGTCCCTGATTGCTTTTCTAGTAAATGGTCCCAGTAGGATAGAGTGGAGGCAAGCCTCCAAAAGAAGGCTGACCCTGTTGAAAACCGTGGAGGAGGCAAAATTCGTCCCCAATTTCCCTTTCCTGTCTCCTTTCTATCTTGATAGGGCCTTTCTTCCCACACTTTTATAGGCCCTTGATAGTCTAATGTTTTTCTAGATAGATCATTTTCAGTGAAGCAGCCTCATTCACAGGCTCTTATGCAAACCACATGAGTCTGGTTCCAACACCACAATCCCCAGGCTCCCCCCCACCCCAACACATTCCACATGGGATTCAGTCAGAGGTGGGAGCTTGAATCAAGGCAATCAACTATGACAGGGGAGAGAGGATGAGCTTGATCTGTCAGCCCAGATGATTCCTTCGGAATTCACATCAACAAATGATGACATGACGTGGACATTAGCCGGGGTAGCCGGCACCAAGACTATGAGGGAGTGGGGCTGAGGAGAGGAAGTGGAAGAGATGGCATGAGAAACCACAGAACGCAGGAAGGCATTGATTCCTTAGCAAATATTGATTGGGCGTTTACAGTGTTCCACACAGTTCTAGGTCCTGGGGATATGGCAGCAAACAAAGTAGGGAGAGCCCCAGCTTCAGGGAGCCGTTCAGACAATGAAGAGGTCAACAAATACAGAAGATATTAGATACTAGTGAGTGCTATGAAGAGAACAAAATGGGGAGAGGTGACAGAGTGACCAGCAGGGGTGAAGCAGGGAGAGCAGGGGAGGTGGGCCACTTTGGGATGGTGTGGTTGGGAAGGTCTCTCTAAGGAGATGGAATCTGGGCTGAAATCTCAGAGACTCACAGGGATTGGTCTTGGGAGACTCAGAAAGAACATTCCAGGCAGAATACCTAGCAAATGCAAAAGCCCTGAGGCAGGGATGAGTGTGGTACGCTCAAAGAAAGGAAGAAGGGCGGTGAGGCCAGAATGTGGAGGGCAGGAAAGAGCAGCAGGAGATAAGAAATGTAGGAAGAAGCAGGTCATCTAGGCTAGACCTCATAGTGAGGAAAGCAGGGTTTGACCCTGAGGGCAAGGAAGCCATCGCCATCGCAAGCATATGCAGGGCACCTAGAAAGTGAGCAGAAAAATCAACAGCTCAAAGTTCATGACAAGCTGTTCATAGGAAGAAAGGAAGAGAGAGAGAGAAAGGAAAGGAAGCCAGAGCAGTGATCAGACAAGGTTCTGCATGAGAACAAAGGTCAAGAAGCAATGAATTATGGCTGGAGTTGGGTATGTTTTACGGTTGCATAATATTCCCCGGTGTGCATATGCCATGGTTTATTTCCCGGCTGGTGGGGAGTTGGATTGTTTCTTATCTTTTGCCATTAATTAGTGCTGCCCTGCATATTAATGTATATTCACTGTTTCGTATCTGTGAGGTGTATCTGTAGAATAAATTCCCAGAAGTGGGATTGCTGGGTCAAAGGGTAAATGCATTTGTAATTTTGATAAGGCATGCCAAATTGCCCTCTGCAGGGGTTGTACCATTTTGCACTCCCACCAGCAATGCATGAGCGTGCCCATTTCCCCACCACCTTGCCAACAGAGTGTGCTGTTCAATTTTTGGGTTTTTGCCAATTTGATAGGTGAGAAATTTCAGTGCAATTTCACTGTTTTTTCTCTTATTGGGAGTGAAATTGAGCCTCTTTTCATATTATACATATAAGGCCTATTTGTATTTTTTTTTCCCTATAAACAGTCTATTCATAAAACTGTTGACCATTTTCTTCTCAATTTCTAGGAGCTCTTTATATATTAAAGAGATGAGCTCGTTGTAGTATAAGATACAATGTTTCCAGTTTTTCTTTCATGATTTGATTTGCTTATTTTTAAAATGTATTTGAATGTACCAATTTTTCTTTATGGCCTCTGGATTTTGAATTCTTATTAAAAGGACTTCACCACTCTAGAGTTACAAAAGCACTCTCTTGTTATTTTCATCTTTTCAAAGGTCCCTAAGCAAATACTGTTAGCCTGATTCTATGTCTGAGGAAATGGACACCCTACTCCTAATCTTTTTCAGAACCAGATTCAAGGAGTAAGAAAAGGAATCCCTCTCCTCTGAGTAACTTTGTATACTTTTTCTGGGAGATTTGTGACTGTTATTCTTTGCACTTGGCTCTGAATCTCAAATTTTCGTGCAGAAACACCCGTGGCCACTGCTAGTGTTAAAGACAGTGGTCCTGCTGTTTCTCAGGTTTAAAATAAACACACCATTGCCCAGTTCCTCTAAACATTAATGTTTGCATTTAAACAAACTCAAAAAAAAAAAACAAACCCATATCTTCTAAGCATCAATGCTGGAAGCCAACATGTTGAAACCGCCAGGACCCTGCGCACCACCTACGGACGTCAGCAAATGTCCCTTTTAATTGAACGCTCAAAAGGATATCTGCAGGCAAGCAGAGAAGCCCTGTGGTGGCCACATTGGACTGCATTAAGGGACACCTGGAATCCGTGGCAGCTCCTCGTCCCTGTCTCTCCCTTTCTCTCTGCCAGAGCCAGCAGGAAGGGAGAGTGCTGACGTGTCTATTGAGGGCTAGGAAAAATACTCCGTTTGAGAGCCAGTCCTCTGAAGGAACATGACCCAGATGAAGCCGTGCGTCTGCAGTCTCCTCTACCCACTGAACCCTGAAACCTGTGGGGGGTGGGGGGGGCATTTTCCACAGAAGCAGGGTAATGATACATTCGCCTCACAGGTTTAGCCAGGGAATGCTGTATGCAAGGTCACATTCCAGACCCAGGCTTATCATAGTTTTGTCTCCAGGCTTAACTCAGATCAGTTGGGAAGCACTAGTTGTGATGGATTCCAAGGCCACGTCTAGGCACAGTGCTATATAGTACTGAGATACTGAGATTCATTAGTGATGTCTGTCACCCATCTAGTAGGGGGAAGAGTCACACCCATGTCAAGCATCTGCCAACCCTGATTTCAAGGCTTATGGTTCGTTTATAGAATCAAGACCCAATGAAAATGACTGAAATGAGCGTATCTGCTCCAAACGCCAAAGTTTTGGAATGCTTCGTTCTGGTGAAGTTGCCCAGGCTCATTTTCCAGAGGGTGATGTCAATTAATGAAATCAATCAATGAAGTCAATCAATGAAAAGCCAAATTTTTGCTTGGCTTTCCATTCTCTCCAATTTGCTTACTCCTTTGTATCCAGCTGTAATATCCAGTGCTTCAGGATCTAATACAGTGCTTTCCCACAGTAAACGTGCATTGAATCACATCACATGTAGCAGACCAGGTTTTAAAGAACACTTTGCGCACATTCATATATTCACTCAATGAATCCTTATTTAGCATCTACTTATTGCGTGGTACAAATTAAATGTTGGAATTACAAGACCGAACAATTAGATATGGTCTCTAAAGTGTAGATTTTCATGAAAGGTTTTAAATTTTGATGACTCACCTTCAAGGCCTATACAGGGTACTTTATATCCACATTTGTTCACCCTTAATAAGTAAACTTAATAAAACTTAGTTTATTGATTCATCCAATGACTTTATTGAGCACTACTCATGTTCCAGGCACTGGTCTAGTGTTGGGGACATAGCAGAGAACCGAAGTTCTTTTCCTCAAGCAGTTGCAAAGCAGTGAAAGAAGGCAGACAATATAAGCCCCATATTTTAAAAAGTGAGTGGCCTAGGGGCTTATGAAGAAAGAGGATGCCTACTGTCCCCTTTAAAGTTATTTATCTCAATGCTTCCACCTCAGTTCACAAGTCTTCAGGAGAGCCTGCTAAACTTACAGATCCCTCCTCCAACTTCTTCCTTGCCTCCTTTCCTCTACTCTGTCCCCATGGATTTAGCAAGCCTGCTAGCACCAGGCACCCTTCTCGTCAAACTCCCTAATTTTGCAGGGCTCACGTTCTAGTGGGAAGACAAACGATCAGCAAGGAAATTCGTATCCTTCTAATGTCAGCTCTGGATCAGTGCTATGCGGAACAAAAAAGCAGGCTTCCCAGTAAGGAGAGCAGCAGGCCCAGAGGCACAGTTCTGGACAGGGGAGAGCCTGGAAGCCCCTGGAATGAGGTGACATTTTAACTAAGATGTGAACAAAGGGAAGGCAGAACCATGCGGATGTCTAGGAGACAGCGATCCAGGCAGAAGCATTGCTAAGGCAAGGCCTGTGGCTGGAATGTACCTGGTGTGTTTCAAAGACAGCAAGGTGGACAGAGGGACCAGAAGCAGGGGGAGGAGAGGGGAGAAGTAAGAAGGGCATCAGAGAGGTGGATGAAGCCAGCTTATTCTGGGCTTCACAGGCCATGCTTAGGACTTGAGTGAGGTGGGAACCTGCTAGAAAACTTTGGTGGAACGGTAGAATCTGATATGCGCTTTAAAAGGATGGTTCTAGGTGTCCTGTCTATTCATCACTGAGCATTTCCACCTGCTGTCTCCCACCCACCCCCAACTCTCACCTTCAGACCAGCAGCCCACCCTGTGAGCTGTATCTGGGGGCTAGTTAGCGTACCAGTTCTGTGATAGCTCAATTAGCTCCCTGGAACATTGCCCGTAATTGCATGGTGGGAAGCGTCACTCCGCTGCATACGACACCTTAGAAGAGGGGATTTGGTTCAGCTTGAATTATGGGAAATAAATATGGGTGTGGCCATCGGAAAACCTACACTCTAATCTCTGTCAATAACTAACCCCATGCCCCTGACCTGTCTTCTCTGACCTGGCTCTCGGTCTCCTCCTCTGTGAAATGTGGGAGGTTGAACTTGAAGACCTCTGAGGTACTTTCCAACTCAAAATCACTGTGGTCTCCTGACAGTTGGTGCCAGCTGTGTATCAGGACAGCTGCCTCTGGATAGTAGGGCTGTGGGGAGGACTTGCGGGCCAACTTAATTGTAGCAAATAGCTCGCATTGATGAGAACTTACTATGTGTCAGATACAGTGCTAAATACACTATGTGTGATATTTCCTTTCCACACACAGATGGAAAAACACGGGCTTCAAGACATTAATTTACTTAAGCTCTCAGGTCTAGTAAAGGCTAATTCTAGTGTCCCTTCACTTGGCTCCTTTGCGATTCTGCCAGTCATAGATATATTTATAAGTGAATAAGAGTCAATCTTGCAGAAAAAAGCACTTGACAAGCGGCTTAGCATTGCCACTGTGGTTGACTCTGAAACCATAGGTGGATTTAAACTAAAGAGATATCTTTGATCTCTGCCAAGATTATTCTCAATACATATTTTTTGTTCTTTTTTTTGAAAGTCTGGTTACATTGTTATATATTAGGCTGAGTGAGTATCGATGTAACATAACACACAGAATTTATTGGTACAGGCTGAAACTGTAAAAAGATAAGCAAATACCAGCATTTGATATGTTTAAGAACAGCAGTTCTAGCTAAACTGAAATGAAAAACAGAACAAAGTTGCAGTTTGGGGGATGCTTATCAAACAGAAAAAAAGTTAATTATGATGTAATGAGCCTTAAAATAAATCTAAAGTATTTCCCAGGAGGTGTAGGAAGAAGCATGAAGGAGAAGTTCCCTTCTTTCCTTCTCTCTTCAGGTGTTCTTTTCTTTGGAAATTTCCATTAGAGTAATATTCATGAAAAATGCTTTTCAGCTGAAATAATTTAATTGCCCAAAGACTGAAGATGACTTTGAGGTTGATAAAATCAGCAAACTTAAAAATCCTGACCCACATCTCAATAATTGCATTTTCTGCAATATTTTCTCTTTCCTCAAATTTTCACCTTTGTGAAAACGTGAAAGCCTATCAACAGAGTTGTATAAGATCAATGGAAGACTCTTTTGAGCAAATCTCAGTTCATTTGGTCATGCAATGTGAAATAAACACAGTTATTATTTCAGACTTAGAAATAATGGGGCAGGGGTGCCTGTGTAGTTCAGTGGTTTAAGGCCTCTGCCTTCGGCTCAGGTCATGATCCCAGGATCCTGGGATCGAGCCCCGCATCAGGCTCTCTGCTCAGCGGGGAGCCTGCTTCCTCCTCTCTCTCTCTCTCTCTGCCTGCCTCTCCGCCTACTTGTGATTTCTCTCTCTGCCAAATAAATAAATAAAATCTTTAAAAAAAAAAAAGAATGGGGCAATGAGTATAAACATCTTTTAGGGACATAAAAATCATGCCACAAAGTCCAGGACATACACTCTCTAAAAACACAAACTACAGTTTTTATTGTTGCTTCTGAATTTTGCTTTTATAGCACTGCTGGCATAGCCCCTATAAGGTGCAGTGAATTTCAAACTATTCTGGGACAAGTCACTATTGCTATTTAGCTATCATTAGAAATGGTGGGTGAAAGGACACAGGACTTAGATTAGTGAGAGAGAGAGAAATCTTATGGAAACAACCTAGATCTGTAGACAAATAGATCACCTGACTCTCAGACCCAGCCAGTGTGCCTGGTTTGCTGGCAAAGCCTCGACTTCATCAAAGCTAGGAGGTGTCTGCTGTACATATGGTTTGCCATGTCTTTAAAAATAAAAGGTAGACATAATTTTTTGAAACAAAATAAAGGAAAATATAAAGAGAGCTCTAGGCAGACCATCCAGTTCTGTAAGTAAACATAATGCAATGGAACTGATCATGTCACCCTCTTGCTCGAAACTGTCACCAAGCTTCCCATTATACTTAACATAAAGTCCTGGGGCGTCTGGGCGCCCAGCAGGGAGTCTACTTCTCCCTCTCCCTTTGGTGCTCTCCCTGCTTGCGCTTTCTCCTGTCAAATAAATAAACTAAAATCTTAAAAATAAAATAAAATAAAATAAAAATTTAAATTAATTTAAATTTAATTAAGATTAAAATTAAACTGAATTTAAAAGTCCTTTCATGGCCTACAGAGTCCTGCATGACCTGGCCCCTGGCTCCATTTCCAACTTCATCTCCTACCATGATTCCCCAAACCAATCTACCTTCATGTTCTAGATTTTATCTTCCTTCATTTTCTTTTCTCTGGCTACGCGTTAGGGCAGTGGTTGCTTTTCTGTATTCTCCACCAGATTATTAGCCTCTCGATGCAGAGATTTTTTTTTTCATCACTATATTCTGGTGTCAAGCTTGTGGTAGGTGTTCAAAAAATATTTCTGAATGAATGAACCATCTTACCAACATAACACTAGACTACGTATTTGTTGACTTGAAAGTCAATTTCTTTAATAGGTGAACTCGGGAGGGTTGTTCAGCCTCTCTGTCCCTCATTTGAGGTGAGTCCTTCCTCGTCTCAAAACTAAGGAGTTTAATGAAGAATATAAAGTCTTTGTATTCCCAAAAACATTATTTGTCAAAAATAACGCCATTCAGTTTTCTAAATTTGTGACTGGCATTAACTAAGAATACTTTTTAAAGGCCTTGGTACATGAGGACCTGCATGGATACATTTTCTCAATTTTTATTTTGAATTTGTTTTCAAATAGTTGATAAGTGTATGTATATCCATCAGTCCATGTTTTTGTATTGCCGAAGTGTATTTCACTTTCTGCCACTGATGCTGAGAAGATGGAAGCCCAACTTTACAATTTTTGCCATCTATATTTTATGATTCTCATATAGTGACAGGAACGAGGTGGAGAAATGTGGGCTTCAAAGCAAGACTGAAATGCAGTGAAATGATTAAAACTAGACTTTTAAACAGCCCCTATTAAAGTTGTTAGGAAAATCCACACCCCTTAAGTGTCTTATGATTTTCAGTTTGACTGGTTTTCTTTGTTTTCTACAATTAACTCAGTTTGGAGGTGTTGCTTTAAAGGATATGAAAACTCAATTGGCATGTAAAACCCAGTAATCAAAAAACATTAATATTTGATGGACAGGTGAAATGTAAATCAAGATTCCATTTCCCTTTAAGCCAATAACTCTAGGGACTATATTCTCAGGTAACATACAAAAGCTGGAACATTTTGAGTTCACCAAATAGTTCCCTTCCTTTATGCCTGGTACATTGCTGCATTTATATATTTTTATTAAACTAGGTTTCAGAACCATCCTCTTATGATTTAAGCATAAATCAGAAATCAGAATAAACTAAAAATGAGAACGTACAAATCAAAAATGTATTTTATAAAGCAGTGTTTAGAAAGAATCAGTGGGAACCCTCTGGCCTCCAGCACCTCTGGGATCTACAGTGTCCCAATAAAATCACACAGACTGTGTAGATGAATAGAACATGAAATGTATGCATTAGCTTTAGTGGTGGAAATCTAATATCACTTTGAAATAAACTAGGGGTTGGTAAATATCGGTCTACTCTTCAGGCTAAGATGTTCGGAGACGCAAGTGTTATTTGTTTTTTTTCAGATAAACCAGATTAAGTGAGAAAACCAAATATATCACCAGTTCTTGATAAATACTTTTCCCTTCATCCTTAAGCAGGTACAATGCATAGCACTAGTCAGTCTCCCAATGGCTCATCTAACCGACTTTCTGAATGTTGTTACTTACTGCCGCCTCCCAAAGGACCACAATGACCCTGACGTTCTGTGATTAGGAGCTATGTGTGCAGTAATGAAAAGAACTGAGTTTGAAGTCAGGCTGAGCCAAGTTTGTTGTTATTTGGTGTTTCAAGTCCCTATCTCTAAGTATGCTTATATTATATATATATAATTATATATAATATTATAATATATATAAAATATATATCTAATATATATATATTAGTGGAGCATATTTTCCAGTTGCTTCTCAAAAAAAAAACAAATAAGAGGTAAACTTTTGAGAACTTACGTTTGAAATTGTCTGTATTTTACTTCATATTTAATTGATAGTTTGGCTAAATATTGCATTCAGGGTTGGAAATCATTTTGCTTAAGAATTTTGAAGGCATTGCTCTGAGCTCTTCTAGCTCCTAGTGTGGTCTTGAAGATTCCCAAACCCACTCTGACTTCTGATTTTGCTACATACCACTTACTGTTTTCTCATTCTGAAAGCCTGCAGGTCCCCTGTGGGGTCTTTCTTTATCTCTCATACTGTGAAACGTTGTGGTGATATGCATGGTGTGTGTCTATTTCCCTTTTTCCTACTGGGCACTTAATGTGCTCTTTCAGTCTGGAAACTCATTTATTTCCTTCCTTCCTTCCTGGGAGTTTTTCCTTTCTTCTTGGGAATTTCATTTCTGGGAAACTATTCTAAATGAAATTCTTCTTAAGATCCTCCCCTTCAAGATCTCTGGATGAGACGATCTTTAGGAACTTTTCATAGATGTTAGGAGTGGAAGAGGTCACAAGAATGCATCAACACCAAGCCTTCGGGGCTGAAGACCCACCAGGGATTATTACCAAAGAGACGAGACCAACTGAGATCTAGAGCTTTTGCCCATTGTCACCCTACTCTTTAGTCTTAAAAAACGGTAACTAAATCCTAATGCTCTGATCACTAGGCTTTGCTACTACATCAGTTTGCCTCTGAAATAAAGAATCCTTTTATGTGTTAAGTTCTTTCTTGACATTAATTGCAAGGTGATGAAGATTTTGTGGCAAAAGATGATTACCTCCTAGTTCCACTGGTGGGTTACCATCTAGCTATTTGCATTACAATGCTCCCAGCCCAAGCGAACTCATATTTATGAATTGAGAATGCCACTTACTTATATCATGTTTATTGTTAGATTTAATTTAAGAACTTACCTAATGTACCTTTTGTGTTTGTCACAATCTCCAGCACACACTATGTATGTAAGAAGTACTACTTAAGGGGCACTTGGGTGGCTCAGTCATGAAGGGTCTGTCATTGTTTCAGGTCATGATCTTGGGGTCCTGGGATCAAGCCCCTTGTCGGGCTCCCCTCAGCAGGGAGTCTACTTGTCCCTATCTCTCTATCCCTCTCTATGTGTGTGTGTGTATACCCTCTCTCTCTCAAATAAATAAATAAATAAATAAATAAAATATTTAAATAAATAAAATAAAATAAAATAAAGAAGAAATACTAAGTTCTTGTTTAAGCTACTTTCTTCGTGTTGCTTTCTTAGGTATTTATTCATTGAACAATTGAGGGTTTACTTCCTACACTTAAGGTGATCTAATATATAACAAAATAGTCTTGTAGGGGAGGGAGGAACAAATGAATTTTTTTTTTAAGATTTTATTTATTTATTTGACAGAGGGAGAGATCACAAGCAGACAGAGAGAGAAAGAAGCAGACTCCCTGCTGAGCAGAGAGCCCGATGCGGGGCTCGATCCCAGGACCCTGGGATCATGGCCTGAGCCGAAGGTAGAGGCTTTAACCCACTGAGCCACCCAGGTGCCCCGGAACCAATGAATTTTATCTCAAGTGTTTTCTAGCGTGGCTTTCAAAAAAATGGATTTGAATTTCCTCATATATAAACTGGGAGTTCCTTTTCTGCTTTTTTTCTATTGGGATCTTAGTAACTTCTAATGAATTATAGGAATTGCATACATTGAAGAGATGGTTTTTTTGTCTGAAATGTTTTTCATAAACATTTGGGGGGATTTTTGGATCTTGTTTACTCTTTAATTCATTTGACCCCCCCCCCAAAAAAGTTTAATCCATTGTTATTCTCCACTCAGAAAACTTTACCTCATCTGAATATTTAAAAAGTGTTTACCTTACCCATAGATTTTAAACATATTCATTTATTTCTTTTTCTTCTTTAATTAGTGGTTATGGTGTGAGCAAAAGGTCTTAGCAGGTATTTTTTTCTCCAATAAAATCCTGTTTTGGGTAATATTTTCCTTGCCAATTCATTTGCAATGCCTACTTCATAATATGCTATACGATACACTATAATTTATTCTAGGACTTGGTTGTAAAGATTTGTTGTATTTTATCAACACAAGTGTTCTAGAATTGGTACCACATGGATTTAATTGTTGTTGTAATTAAAAAAAGTAACGTAGCAGGCTTTACTGCTGTCTCCAAATTTTTTTTAAACTTAACTTGTACATGTTTATGATATCAGAAGAATTTGAGAACAGTGATTTTCAATCCCAGAATCTCTCTTTTTAAAAAACTTTTTAGATAGGCATCTGGGTGGCTCTGTTCAGCTACTGCCTTTTGCTCAGGTCATGATCCTGGAATCCCAGGATCAAGTCCCACGTACTTAATATTAGCTTACAGGGGTGTGTGTGTGTGTGTGTATGTGTGTGTGTTCGTTCTTTACTTGGGTTTGGCAACTGAGTTAACCTGATATTGTGTATAAGTCAGGTAATAAAAACTCAATTTACACTACCTTAAGTGAAAGTGGAGTCTTCTTTACTTGTATAACTGGAAGAGATACTAGAATATCTCAAAGGATTAAAGAAAAAAACTGGAGGAATCAGGCCTCAGGGATTGCTGGTAGTAACCTCTTGACCTCAAAACTTTTTACAGTCTCTCTCTGTCCCACTCTGGTGTCACTTACATTTTGTATTAGGATAGATAGGTCCTCTCCATGTGCCATTACACTAAGCACAACAAATCTTTCCTATCCCTGGATATTCACCCCAGTCATGTCCCTTCTCAAGGTGGCCAACATCCAAACGCTGATTGATGTGGGAGCAAAAAAGCTGGACTATTTCATGCAAACTTAGTGCTTTTCTAGCTTAATTGCTCCCTGAGGCCCTGCTGAGGATGTGCTGGGGCCTGTATCACAGACCAACTTCTTCCTCCACCCACTTCTGCTCCTTCTTTCTTACTTCCACACATTTGTCCCTGGGAAATAAAAATCCTGTATACTAAACACAGTCTTTCAGTTTCCTGGGGAAGACAACCTGATATACTTTGGGATTAAATAGTTTGCTTGGGAGATAGATTAAGAACTAAAACCATTCCAATCATTTCAATTTCATTTGCTACTCTTATATCGAGGATTTTTTTCTACTTATTCATAAACGAGATTTATCTATAGTATTGGTGGGAGTGGATGTTGGGGTTGGTTCTTACCTAGTTTTACATTAGTGTTGGTATCTTTATGAGATAAAATGGAATGAGGTTGGTTTTTTTCTTTTTTCTTTTTTTTTAAGATTTCTTTATTTATTTTGGGGCGCCTGGGTGGCTCAGTGGGTTAAGCCTCTGCCTTCAGCTCAGGTCACGATCTCAGGGTCCTGCAAGGCAGAGACCCTCTCGCTCAACAGGGAGCCTGTTTTCCCCCACTCCTCCGCCTCTCTGCCCACTTGTGATCTCTCTTTCTGTCAAATAAATAAATAAAATCTTAAAAAAAAAAAGATTTCTTTATTTATTTTAGTGGGGGGGAGGGCAGAGGGAGAGCATCTTCAAGCAGACTGCCCACTGAGCACAGAGCCCAGTGTGGGTCTCAGTCCCACGACCAATGAGATCGTGACCTGAGCTGAAACCAAGAGTCCACTTAACTGACTGAGCCACCCAGGAGCTCCTGTGTTTTTCCTTTTTTAACCATGTTGTTGTTATAGATAGAAGTTTTCCACATTTTAAACTTTAGGTGGAAAGTTTTCCTGTAAAACTAACTGGGCCCAGAGTCTTTTTTTTTTTTTTTTTTAACTAGTTTTTGCTAAAGGAAGATTCTGTTTTTACTGCTCCAGTCCTTACATGCTATTTTGCTTTTGCTTCAGGAGGTAAAATGTATTTTAGGATTACGTTTCTCTGAGCAATTCCATCAAAGCTGCAGTTGATAGAAATTCTCCCTCGACTATCGCTTACAGCCTTGTCTTTCCTCCCCTTTGAAAACTGTTTCAATCTCTCTCTCCTTGCATTTTGTATGTCCATTTTCACTGAACATTGAGAGAGGAGTTATCAGAACTGTTAACATCCTACCAGACTGACACAGAACTCCTGATGCCTTTCTTCAGAAGGAGAAAAGCCCACACTAGCCTTTGCTATAATCTTTCCTGCTCTTTTTACCCAAAGAGCCACTCTTGCATCCACACCCACACACACCCACACCCACCCACCCACACACCCACACACACACACACACACACACCAGAGTACTGAAGGTGTTCCCTTGATTGCATTAACTGTGGATAACAATGCATACCATTAGCACTTCTCTAGTGTTTGATAAATGTGATCAGTTTCAACTTGGGGCAACATGATACTGGGGAATTCTTAAGGCAGAATTTCCCTCTTGCATTCCACAGTTGTCTTAAAGACTGGTGAAATGACAAGGTGCTTCTCCAAGGAAACTCCCCGACAAATCTTGTTTTCTAAAGAAAAGTAGAGGCGAGGTAAGGGAAAGGAAGGAGAGGAGAAAACAAATTTAAATTCATAGTATTCTACTTTCATTCAGTCAGTCATGTTCATTTTTTGGCTATGAGATTCCCCATATATTTTATTTCTTACTACAACTGGTACAGACAATGCCATATAAATCAGGCAATATAATAGTAGACCAAAATAAGTCCCAACTTTACTAAAAAAATTATTTTTTATACCTGGCAGAGAAATGGATTTAAAATGTAGGATACTTGATTTTTTTATTTTTTTAGAGGAGCCTTGAAAATTGTCCAAATTGCTAAAGTGGAATAATAACTATTTAGGCAGAGTTGGAAGAAAAGGCAATGGCTTTCATTCAACTTAACTAAATCAGCATGTAGCCAGTGACTTTTCATG
Organism: Meles meles; assembly: GCF_922984935.1. Classification (NCBI taxonomy): domain Eukaryota; kingdom Metazoa; phylum Chordata; class Mammalia; order Carnivora; family Mustelidae; genus Meles; species Meles meles. Next base: position 22,748,093 of record NC_060069.1, on the reverse strand, counting down.
TGATCTGATAGAAGGGCCTCAACATTATTTTGACCTTTAAATACTAATATTGGTTCTGTGCAAATAAGAATGGATGCTTGCAATGTCATTCTTTGTTTGTATTGTCCTAAACTAACTTTATAACAGGTACGAGTTGATGAAAAAATATGTATCTGTAAGATTTGATTAAAATAAACATCATGATCCCTGAAAGCTTCAAAGGCATTACCTTTCCTCCAGATCTATCTGTGAGCAGCACTTCTCAAATTTTAATGCGCTAGTAATTCGCCAGGGGATCTTGTTAAAATGCAGATTCTGACTCAGTAGGTCTGGGATGGGGCCTGAGATTAACAAAATCCCAGGTGATCTTGATCCATGAACCATACTAGATCAGGGTAATCTGGACCTTCTCATCTTAGGTCTGTCAGTTAAGGAGTTGCATGTGATCTTGGGTATATTACTGATGATCTCAAGAACCTGGATTTCCTCTTTCTTCCATGGGTTATTTGCCTACTCACATTTCTGGGTCTCCCCCCACCCCCAAAAAAAGAATGAAAGAAACCTAACATGGGGGAATTTCAAGGTATTAAAGGATGAATCCCAGGTAGTTGTCCTCATTTTAAAAAGATTTCTTTAGGGTCGGCTGGGTGGCTTAGTCGGTTAATCTCAGGTCATGATCTCAGAGTCCTGGGATCAAGCCCAGACTCAGGCTTCCTGCTCAGCAGGGAGTCTGCTTCTGCCCTCACACTCTCTCTGTCAAATGAATAAATAAAATCTTAAAAAAAAAAAAAAGATTTCTTTAAATAGCATCTTAGAACTCACAGGGGAGTATTTAAGGGTATTTTTTGGCAAATCATTCCATTTAAGTAAACAAATCTTTATTGATCCCCTTTCATTTGAAGGCTTTTTTGCAAGATACCTCCAGGCAAGTCAAAGAAAAGGATGACCCTGTTCGGGTCTTACTGAAGTTTGTAAACTGGAAGATTATTAGTTGTACTGAGTCAACTTTATTATCCAGTATCTCAGGAGGGATCTCACTGAATTCACCTTAAAATGGTTGACAGTCTAGCAGGCTATCTATGGCTTGAGGAGCTCCTTATTTTTTTCTTTTGCCAGTTCATAGACTAAAGAGAGGTTTCAGGTACAAGGCTGTGTGAATTGTGCTGGAAACTTTGGGGCTAAACATGGAAATGCTTAGGAGTTTGTTTTTCTTAACAGCACTGTCTACTCATGGCAACAATTACAGACAGAAAAACCAGCGGTCTGAGGCTCATCTCTGAGAGCTAACCATCACACACAAGCCCTGGGGTCTTGCATACCTGCTCATGAAGGTTTACAGGGGTGGAGGGGCTGTAACACAAGGAGGCTTGGGAAGGGGGAACAGCAAGGTGGGGGGGTACTGAATCACGGGGTGGGGGGGCACTGTGATTCAGCACTCCTAAGAAAAGTACACTAATCATTAGTCCTCATCTGCTTTTACTTCTTAAAATTTTAGCAGAACTTGTACAGACTTGTCATTTGACCAGATGGTGTGGGGAAAGTCTTTCTCTCCTAAAAGGAGGATAGCATTTTACCCAGTACACTCAGAACCCATTTGGCCTCAGGGGCTCCGTTTTGGCTTTGTCTTTTCGCTAAGCATCAAGGGTGGCTAACAGATCAGATCGACAAAGATTCTGGTCTTTGTGCCCCACTCCTTAGGCCTTTTTGACACTGTATCTATCGATACCCTCCTCCCCAAATCCTCTTTCCACTTTCTGGTATGGCATACAAACCGGTGAAGGTCAGTGTTCGGCTGAATGCACTCGTGGTCCTCCCCTCCCTTTTCCCAGCTCCCCGTGTCCCCACTTCCCCTGCTGGCACAGAGCAGTCTGAGCGTCAGGAGTCTGCTCCCCATGCCACACGCTTTCTGAATAATTTTGTCAGCCCTGTTTTCCAGGACACCCAGCTGCTCAGCACTCTCTCTTCTTACCTATGTCAGCCATGGCCGGTATTTTGTGTAGTTTTAGCCCCTTATTAAAAAAAAAAACAAAACAAAACATAATGTGCCACGTCGGGTACTTGTGGATGTGGGCCTCGCCTCTGTGGCTCGTTAACATCATTTCTCAGTTCAGCTTCATCTACTAGTCTCTGCAGTGGTTTGACATCCGTCTCATATCTGTCTTATGTCTGACCCAAGAAAAGACATCTTTTCCCAGCTTAGCTTTTTCCTTCTCTCAAGTGTGAATATAAGATTTATCAGTTATTAAGCTGTTTATTTTTTTTAAGGTATCTAGATTTGTGTCACTGTTGATTTCACTATTTGCAAACTGGCTTTGTCATTTTATTGATAGCACTTGAGCGAAGAGCTCCCTGTTAATATATGCAAACTCACAGCTCCCAGCGAGCTTTCCAGCCCTGTTAATGAGAGGATTAGCAAGAGCACTGCAATGTATTTAACCTGCGGCACTAGCTCTGTTTCAATAAGACTTCAACAGCCTATTAAATGGAGTGGGGGGCTCAATTAACCGACACAAAGGCCACTCTACTGAACGTGGCAGGGAGGACCACATTTAGCATCTGCCTAAGCAGCTTGTTGGAAGCTGGAAATAAAGAGGGTGACATGTTCTTGCCTGGAGCTATGATATAACTGAAATGGTGATTCTAGTTCATCTGGACTGACTGAATAGGTGACAGCATTGAAACCTACTACTATCTCGCCATATGACAGTTTTTTAAAAAATCAGAATATGCTCAACGGTCACTCCACTCCCCTTGTGCCTTTTTCCAAAGGAACACACCCATTGTTCCTGGGTCAGTAGGAGTCATGGATTATGGATTGAGGATGGAGGGTGTGACAGTTTGCTGGTTGGGGAGGAGGGATGATGGAGTATACAAAGCTGTCCTAGGAAATGCGTTATGTTCAAACAGCATTTCCTCCCATAATTAGAAGCTAGAATTGGGTCTTCGTCTCTCATAAGCATGCTTCACCCAACAGCCAGCCAAGAGCCAGCCATTTTTTTTTGGGAATCGATGTACGAGGAACAGCAAATCGTTGAACTGGAGTCTTCTAATTCTAAGCCTTCACTTGAATCTTGTTAGAATTATTGGCTTATGTGGCCTGTACAGTCAACTATCTGTCAGGAAATCCAAGGTGTTGTGATTGTTTCAATATTTCAAGTAAAAAATGAAAGTTGACTAATTAAATAGATTGCTGATTATTTACTCAAGATGACTGAAGTCCAACTACAGTGATAAACCTAAATCTCCTCTAATTTTCCACATCTGAATTCTCCCTGTAATACAGAGACTTATTTGAAAGAAAAAAAGAAAAAAGAAAAGAAATATTGTTTGATATTTCCAATTCTCCAATGAACATTTCTTTTTTAAGCTCCATTTTCTCTTGAAATTCAACCATACACAAGTATTATTATAGATTGGCCATGTCACTCTGTCTATATGTTTTGACCCCCCTCATTGTGTAGCCAAGGTTACAAGTGTGAAATGTGTGTCAAATTTAAATATTAACGAATGCCGTGGTATCCTGCTTTAGCTCCCCCACCCCCATTGCTTGTGACCTTCTAACTACTCTATTCTATACTTATTTATCATGTTCATTGTTTATTGTCTTTATCCCCCTGTCTGTAAACATAACAAAGGTCAGGATTGTGTTTTGTTTACAGGTGTAGCTCAATCATCTAGCATACGGTAGATGTTCAATAAATATTTGTGGAATAAATGAATTTTAAAAAGAAGCAGAGGGACACCTGGGTGTCTCAGTCCTTAAGCATCTGCCTTTGGCTCAGGTCATAGTCCCAGGGTCCTGGAATCTAGCCCCACACTGGGCTCCCAGTTCCTCAGGGAGCCTATTTCTCCCTCTCCTACTCCCCCTGCTTGTGTTCCATCTTCCGCTGTGTCTTTCTCTGTCAAATAAATAAATAAAATCTTTAAAAATTAAAATTAAAATTATTTTTATATATAAAATATTTTATTAAAGATATTTTATTTTTCTTATATAAAATATTTTATAAAATTTTATAAAAACTTTATTAAAATAATTTTAAAATTTATTTAAAAATAAAAAAGAAGCATAGGTTATGTTCTGGAATCATAGCCAGATGGTTCATTAGACAAGATTCCTATATGAGAAAATAGTCACTTCCACTCTCACAACATTAAAAAAAAAAAAAAAAGATCTAAATTCTAGGTCGACAGGCTAGGTGCATTCCCCAGAGTGGTTTCAATATTGTGATGTACCATTCCTTACACCAGAGTGGTGAGGACTGGGTGGAACATGGTTTCCCAGACTGGATTGGATTTCATTGCCCTGTGAAGTCCACTGCATGCTCACTAGTATGAACCCTTTTAACCTTGTTCTAGGGAATGCTAAAGCACAGTTTATTCAGTGAAAGTTAGAGACACAAATTACTGTGGCCTTGCATCACAGATGCCCATGTCAGGGCGAATGGAAATGCCACACTCATGTACTAAGTTCATTTAAATTGTGTGCAAAACCTTGAGCTTTGGATGGCTAAGAAAACAAGGTATTAAAGATATCCTATCATGCTATGATTGTAAAATTTACTGTAATATCATACTATTATACCATTTATTATGTAAATTCATTCACTTATATTTCCAGGCTTAAGGTGACCATGAAACTAGAGAATATTTACACTCTCGATCCTGACCTCTTTGTATTAAAGCTCAGCAGCTCTAACTTTCATTTATATATCTGAATAGTCACAGAACTGAGACAAATTCTTGTCTATCTTGTAGACAGGTTGCTACCTTTGCTTATTTCAGGAGGACAGTCCTAACTCCCATTCTTGAATACACATTGGGCTTCTTAATGTGTGCTGGGTAAGAGCATTTTTGTAAGTGTATCTTATAGAGGAAAGAACCACCATCATCTGTTTGGGGGGAAGAAAAAGAGCCTTATTCGATGTAGAGCCCAGAAGTACCGTTGCCTGGAGTAAGGCTCACCAGGCTTATCAAGGGTATATCCTAAGACAGGGTTTTCTCACTTGTTAGTCTATGAGCACATACTCATGTAATGAAATCAGTTGTCCTCAGGGATCTGAACTGTACTCTAGTTCATGCCTCCTCTGGTTGGTGAGGAAAGATCAGAAAGAATTATCTTAAAAAAATGTCAATTGTGTTACATTCTTACTCCAGACTTCTGGGCATTAAGACACCTGAATGCATGCCCTATTCTCAAAGCTTCCCTGAATCTCTTTGGTTGATGGAGAAACTTGTTGTGTGTGTGTGTGTGTGTGTGTGTGTGTGTGTGTGTGTATATAATGTTTTTAAAGTAGGCTCTACGTCCACTGTGGACCCCCATGTAGGGCTTGAACACACAACCATGAGATCAAACTATAAGCTGAGGGGCACCTGGGTGGCTTAGTTGGTTAAGGGTCCAACCCTTGGTTTCAGCTCAGCCTGTGATCTCAGGGTCTGGCTTTTGCTCAGTGGGGAGTCTGCTTCAGTTTCTCCTCCCTCTTCCTCTCCACTTCCTGCTCATGCTCTCTCTCTCTCTCTCTCTCAAATAAGTAAATAAAAAAAAAAAAAAAAGATCTGAGCTGAGATCAAGAATCAAAGAATTAACTTACTGAGCCACCCAGTTGCCCCACTTGTTTGATATTTTATGTTTAAGATTTTGATTATAAACGGGGACTTAGAACCAAGGCAGTTAATGTTCTAATGATACAACTTCCCAGACCTAAGATTTTTCTTAATTAGTATCAAGATGTAACTAAAAAGATAGCTTAGAGTTAATTATTTTTTTCCACTGAATCTGCCATAGAATGGGTTCTTATGGATTTGACTTTTGATGGAAATCTTAGAATATCTAAACTAGCCACCTCATTCTATTCCCAGCTGAGTCACAAGGAGCTATGAAGGCTTTCATCAACAGGATCAAGTACATTTCATCACTTTTTCATCAACAAATTTTCTGCTGTATATAAACAACCACCCATGCTATAAAATAACCTATTGCTACTAATTATTTTGTGGAAATGGACCTCATGTATGGTCGCTAATCTCTTTACTTAAAAAACAAGAGCAAAAACCAAGCTGAAATACCTTCAAATGACCCTTAGCTTTCTCTTCTTTTATTCAAATTGCAGGTTGTTTTATTTTTGCCTGATGCTCTATAACTTCATAGTGGTGGGAAAACTACTTATTAAGAAGAAATGAAGCAATTTGGAGTCTAGATGGTGCCAGAGTGAATAAATTAAACATATCCCCCCAGAAACAACATGTAAATGAAAAGGAATTCCTTACAAAAAAACCACCTAGATCTTTGGCAAAGACTTTAAAATCCATTAATATTGGGTTTGGTTATTGGCTTTGTGGGTCCTAGTTTCAACCCGACTGAATGGTATAAGAATGTGGAGATTTGCTGCTCAATGTAGATTGATTGCAGTGGGGGAGGGGTGCTCTGTTAGATTTTATTAAGCCTAGAGTTGAAAATCTTGAGCATTGTTTCCTGTAATAGCCTTCATTGTTACTGATGTGTCAGGCACACTGCAAGATGCAAAGATGAAAAGATGAACAAAACCCAATAGCCGACGAGGTGAAATTTTAAAGATGTAAACAAGAGATAACCAACCAAACAATTTCAGTCAAATATGGCAATGCTAAGATAGAGGAGTAAGATCAACCAGGAACCCCTCATGACAGACAACATTTCTCAGTTGGATTCTGGGATTTGGGGCTCACTGCCTGTTCTTCATTATCTGTATCGTATTTGCCATTTTATGTGGTGATGTGGGCCATCAAATGAAAACTAGATTCAAAGTACAGTTTGATTCCCTGTTAACTTGGTTGAGTCTTAGGTTATCTCATCTGTGAAATGGAGAAGAAAATACCTCATTGACTTAGTGTGAGGATTAAACAAGACTCAAGTAGAGTGCTTAGCCCAATGCCTGGCATAGAGTAAGCCTTGAGTGAATAACAGCTCGTGCTGGTGCTGCTCTTGTTATTGCTGTTGTCATTAGATTCTGAGAAACTCCAGTAAATATTTTTCTCTTACTATTGTGTTAGATTGTGGCAAACCTGTGACTCACTGTGGTTCACCTACTTACTGTTGTTAATTCCTCTCTTCTTCTTCTTTTCTCATGCCCTGAGTGCCTTTCCATTTCACCTGTGGCTCATGGGCATTTCCCCTCACAGACTGTCTTCCTGCAGAAATCATCCTCCTTCCTGGAGAAAGAGTATGATTTATGGGAAGCCATGAAGCTTAGGAGTCTACAGGGTAAAGGCGATGAGAATGAAGTAGAGGAGGGCTTTCGACTGACTCAGACGCTGAAGGACCTCGCTGATAAAATTTCAGGGAGCCTAGACACTTATTAGGGAATCACCTGAGTGGCTTTGAGGACAAAGTGAGAAAATTTTGCTATGCTTATTGGGGTGATTAAAAAAAATATTGACATCACTATTCTGGAAGTAGAAAGCCTCCTATGAAGAGAGGTGAGAGAAGCCATGATAGAAGAATGAAGCACAGAGAGAAAAGAAGGATTAAGACTTTGACAACCAAAGACATACCTGCATGGCTTAGTCAGTCAAGGTTCTGACTCTTGATTTCAGCTTGGGTGGTGATCTCACGGTCATGGGATCGAGCCCCACGTTGGAGTCTACACCGAACGCTATGCATGGAATATTCTTGAGATTCTTTTTCTCCCTCTCTTTCTGCCCACTGGTGCCCTGCATGCTCTCTTCCTAAACAAACAAACAAACAAACAAAAAACCCAACAATCTTTAAATCCTCTGACAACCAGAGACCATTTCAGAGTCAGCCTGGTTTATGGGTATAGAAGAAGATGAGTTCAAAACCAAAACTTTCATCGAGCAGATTTTAAAATCTGTCTTTAGTTCTGCAGATATTAATTACTCATCTAAATAAACTAAGAAAATCCTATAGCTTTAAGGATTATGGAAGTTTAGAGAGATTAAGGCTATAATACACCCAACCCTATGGAGGGCTTTGATCATCTATTTCCCATATACGTCAGCATATATCTTCATTATTTAATACATAATGCATTTTTCTGTGATTCCTTTTTTAAGAAAAATATTTTTATTGAAGTATACCTACTGAAAAGTGCACATATTATAAATGCTCAGCCTGGGGAAACTTTCATAAAGTGAACACATTCATGTGACCAGCATTCAGATCAATAAACAGAACATCACTAGAACTTTCCCAATGCCCCTTGTACTCTCATTTACTTATTAACACAACCTCCCCTCCTTGCCGGAGTGATGGGGAACCATCCTGATAGAATAGTTTCTCTGTCTTTGTAATTTATGTAAATGAAATCATATAGTATGTACTCTTTAAACATCTAATTTCATTTGCTCTACCTTTTCATCTACATAAGACTTACAATATTAAACATTTTACGTAACTTTTTAAACAAAACAGGCATGAAATCTCTATCTATCACACACTCTATGTGTGTACCTATAAGAGAAATCAATCAATCTTAATTCACTTCTTCAATTAGCATTTATTCCACGAGGGATATAAAGAGAGGAGAGGTATACTTCCTGCTCTTAAAATCTTCACATCTCTAAAGAAGGTCAAACTATCCCATGGCTCAGCGAAGGCACAACTGTTAAGGGTAGAATGTGCAGGAACAAAACCGAAGCCCCTGTGGCAGCTTTGGTAGGGAAGTAAAGTCAATGGGGTACCCAGATCAGGGCATTAGCAGTCATTCTCCCCAGCTAGAGGCAGTGGAGGGATTCACTGTAAGGAACTGAGAAGTCCTAAATCATTAGTAAAAATGTCTTTTACTGTCATCACTTACCAACAATTCTAAGCTCCTCAGTGACATAATATTTCCCATCCCCACAAAATTTTTGCATGTCTAGGTTCTAGACAATTACTATGTGTGCAAACTTCAAATTAGCACATTTGTATTACTTACCCTTTACTATACAGGTAGTCTACAGGAAGTTAATTTGGAAGATACCTGGTTTCATAGTTGACGTGTAACAGCTACGGACTTAGCCGCACGTGTTTGTTGCAAGAGAGAGTTCCCACTGGTTCTGAATCATTCAGATTCTCTTCAGGCACACAGGCTCCATTGGGGGTCTTTATCTGCTATGGTGGGTTCTATATAAACAACAATCCAGATGAAGAACTCCAGCTCTAGCTGGAGTTACTTATTTTTTGTCTTCCTTTGTGACCATGTGGAGTTTTTGTTTTGAGGGTTTAAAAGTTAAAACAGTGAACCAGAACGGGGACCGCAAGGTGCTTATATTTTATTTGGTAAGTGCAAATTTTAGCTCACAGATGAAATACTTTAAATAATTCGAATAAGTTTACAACTGGTACTTCTTCCTTTGTGTTTGTGAATTAAGAAGTGAATGATCAAGAAATTGCAATGCTAACTTAGTGGTATGATCTCCTAGTTCTGAAATTGGACTTTTTGCATTTAATTGGAAAGTATTAATCCCCTCCTTTCTCCTTTTTTTGAATGTTGACATTTTATTTTCTTATTATTTTTCACTAATATGATTATTGGTCCAAAGTTCAGGAAAAGAAAAGCTCTCCTTGTTTTCATTTCTTTTCTGGGCATGATCCATTTGATTTCACGATTATTGCTAAAAATAATGTTGATTAGAGGAGGATGTGTTAAAAAACGATCCACTCAGGGCATCAGATAAACCAAGTGCCCCCTGAGAGAAGAAACGCACAGGTATTTCAGGGACACCAGGCGCTAGTGGATATGAAGAAAGAGTTATTGATCTAAATTTGGGGGAGGACTGGTTCGACTTTTTCTCCAAATGAAAGTGAAAATGGGGGCTTGCCTGAAACTGGAAAGGCTTAGGGAGCATTCGATTTTGGAATCAAGATGAAAGCGTGGTGCTAACACAGCATTTTGATAGATTCAGTGCAGCCTGTTCAGTTCGGGATGGAACTGACCATCTGCTAAGAGCTTTTTAAATGTGTTTAAGTCTGAGATGGCCTTTGTTGCTTTGGGCCTTTGTGTTGGGGTGTATTATTATTCCAAATTGTTGGAAGCCAGTCTTGCAGGAGGTAAGGTTTTGAATTCCTGATGGTGTGTGAATTTTTATCCCCAAGGTTTCTCTCTGGGATGAATTGATTTGCTGGCCAGAAATGAGGCTGAATTCCTACATCAGGTTAAAGGCACAAGGGTGTTTGGTTTAGCAGCCTGCCCCAAGCGTCTCATCTGCATACTGATAAAGCCTTCTCCCCTCCCAGCCCAAACTTGGCAGTGGCCAGTTGCTAATGCAAGCTGCTTGGGGAACAAAGCAGAAATCAATCTAGCTTTCACCTGAATGTAAGTAGGGCCAAAAGGAAAGGTGCCTTGTCCTCATTAAGGTCTACTCTTTTTTTTTTTTTTTTTTTTTTTAAAGCAGGCAACTATCTCTGGTCACAATTCACGGACTTCTACCACCTTGGCAACTGAAAGGAACTCCATTTTTCTTTCACCTTCCTCTCTGCCTTAATCAGGCATCTCTTCTCTAGATTTTCTAAGTCAGTGTATTAGTTTGCTAGGGCTGCTATAACAAAAGACCACACACTGATGGCTTAAATAATAGAAATTTATGCTTTCTTAATTCTGGCGACTAGGAGTCCAAGATCAAGGTTTTGGTAGGGTTGATTTCTTCCAAGGGCCTCTCTCCTTGGCTTGCAGGTGACCATTTTCTCTGTGTCTTGTATGGTCTTCTGTGTGTGTGTACACACATGTGTCCTAATCTCCTCTTCTTACAAAAGTACAGTCATAATGGGCCCATCCCCATGCCCTCGTTCGGCCTTAATTACCTGTATAAGAGCCCATATCCAAATATAGTCACATTCGGAGGCACTGGACTTCAACACATGAATTTCAGGAGAGACACAATTTGGGGGAGGAAGGCACTAACAGTGAAGATCTTCCAAGGGCTACTTGAACCAGAGAATGGCATTTTTGGTCCTAAATGATGGGTTAGACACTTTTTTTCCCCCTTGCTTTGGAAATATTCAGGATCAGAATAAAGTACTGCCTTAAGACAGGCTAGTTCTACACATGAGAAGTGAACTTTCAATGGAAGAGATGGGCATTTTCTCCTGTTCCTGTACTCAAGGGAACCCACCAATCCAGGGCTTTGAAAGATATCTGACTAAGTTAAAACCAGACCTCAAAATTAGGGAAGTCTAATATGCTGGGGAGAGAATTGGAGTGGTATTATTAAGATTATGATTATGATAACTTGAAAATATGTCCAAGTTCTCTTAATGAAGGAAATTAGTAAAGTATAGTAAACATTTAGCAAGCTAGTCCAGAATTCATAGGAAGATAGAATTTAGTTGACGTTTTCTCTATGATTGGGTCTAGGCACATTATGTTAACCATTGTCTTGATGGCTAAAGGTTATACAATCCCAAAGCCAGACATACGACCTAATAAGACTTGAAAGAGGAAATCCACTAGGACTATTTCTTTAAGATTCTAGAATGTTCTGTTTATAACTGGGAAAATAGGGGAATTTGGTTTATTTCCAGGCTTGGATATTGCCAGGAGAGAATGTCAGCTACCATTTGAACTTAGACTAAACAACAGATATTTTTGCCAGAACTTCCTAGATTAGAGAACAAGAAATAAAATTTACACCTGTTGAAGAAAAGTAAGCTAATCTGATCTGAGAAGGTAGTAAGGAATAACTTGATTTTAAAACGATAGAGCTGCTGTTATTGTATGGTCAGGAGAAAGAAATGGTCAGTGTGACACAGACAGTGTTTTCTGACTTTCTTTAAATACAGCTGACTTTAATACACTTCCTCTGTTCCTACCACTTTTACTCTTTTCTTTCGATATGCATTGTTTTCAAGGCTAAAGTGGAGTGCAAGGTGACAAGAGTTACAACGCACTGGACACAGATACATGGTTCACAATGAAAACCATAATCTGGTCCTTGAATTTATTAATGAATGTATTCAGTTGCTAAAACGTTGCTGTGAGCAACCAGAAAAGTCCTTGTCTTCAAAAGCTGAACTTTTTTTTTTTTAAAAGATTTTATTTATTTATTTGACAGACAGAGATCACAAGTAGGCAGAGAGGCAGGCAGAGAGAGAGAGGAGGAAGCAGGCTCCCTGCCGAGCAGAGAGCCCGATGTGGGGCTCGATCCCAGGACCCTGAGATCATGACCTGAGCTGAAGGCAGAGGCTGGACTGAGCCGCCCAGGTGTCCCAAAAAGCTGAACTTCTTAATGGAGGTACTACACTAAATAAGATGGACAGGCAAATTACTGAGATACATAATGATTTTTCCAAAGACAAAGTTTGTGTATGGCTTATAAAAACTGAAAATATACTGGGACAGCTGGGTGGTGCAGTCAGTTAAGCGTCCAGTTCCTGGTTTCAGCTCAGGTCATGATCTTAGGATGGGGAGATCAAGCCCCACATCAAGTTTTGTGCTGCCCCTCCCTCTTGTGTTCTCTCTCTCTCTCAGTTTCTCCTTAGGCTTTGAAGGCTAGTTCTGCTCCACCATACAGACCTGAGGGGGTCTCGATCAGGCGAAGATCAAGGCATTTACCCTACAATAGGATTAAAGGAATTTGTCCGTGTGGGCGGGGGGGGGGGGGGTAGTTGAAAATCAAAGAAAACCTTTCACCTAGTACATTTGAAATTATTCAACTCCTCCTATGTTTAACTTCACAAATATCCAAGAAACTTCACTTGGAGCCCAAGCTACTTCTGAAATAGTATGTGTCCCAGTGGTTATGGATCTAACCTTGTTCCCCTAAAAATAATATGCTTTCTGCCCTTCATCTTTTCTAGGTAATACTGTGTTTGGTTTAAACCAGATGTTAACTCCCTTACATCTTGGAGAGCCATCCATCCACTGATATAACCATCATAAATCTGCCCATCCATTTGTCCATCCAATGCCTTGTCTATTGTCTGGCTTATTATGAAGCCTTAGCAAATATTTGATGAATGAATAAAAAATCCACTAAGCCTTGATTGTCTACTATGTGCCATTTATAATCTAGAGATCTAATAGCCCAGTTCTACCTGGAGACCATTTGGAGCCAGGTTTACTCAGGGCTTTTCGGGAGTTTATACTTACTGTTCTATTGGTGACGGGAAAAGTGTGAGTATCATTTTTGTAACAAATAGATTTCCTAACAAAAAAAAAATTCTTGTAATTTGCAACTTGTAGATATACATAGGAAGATTTCTTTTCTTTTTCTTTCTTTTTTTTTTTTTTCCCATAGAAAGATTTCTTAAAGAAGGTAAACCTCAGGTTAACTTAGAAAAAGCTTATTGGCAAAATAAATTGTGAGTTCTGAGAACATGGTAGCTAAGTGTCTGGACTAAGAGTTGCCACTTTCTCTGAGGGGACAGCACAGTGAATGGGAGTCACTTGAAAACCTCCCAGGACTTGATGAAATTCTCCTTAATAACCCTTTAGGGACTGAAATCTACAACATCATCTAGTCATCAAAGAATCTCAGTCTCCCAAAGGTAGCAGAACAGCCTTTTATGGAAGGAGAGGCTGGGAGGCAGGAAACTAAAAATGGCAGAGATAGGCTTCCACTAAGAAGGTAGAAGAAGAAAATTATATTTGTTTTAGTATGTCTGATGTCTGGCTCTTGGTCACAGGAGGAAGCGTCCTTTCAACTGATAGTTCATGGTATTATATGGTTTACCAGTCATTTGCTCATGGTGATTTTCAAACTATGCCTCCAAACTACCCCTAAGAGCAGCAGGCAGTGAACGTGACTTCCTGGGATCTACCAGCATTTTGAAGCAGACCAAAGATTTGTTGTGAAGTTTCCTGATTTTCCATAAGAATTCAACCTTATTTTACCTTGTATTCTAATATAGCTCTGTATTTGCTTTAATGTGGAAAATAATGCTTTAAATCCATTAATATAGAGTAAAATGTATATCCTCAAGATAATGACCTCCATATCACCTCCCTACCTCTACTCTCCCCCTTCAGGTGTGCACAAATACACCCACTCCCCACAATATCCCTGTAGAGATGAATATCTATGCTATCTTCCTTAACAGAGGAGGCAATCAGAGATCCAAGAAGCTAATCAAAACTGCTAGTTGACTTTATTTATTAGTACTCACCAAAGTGCCAGCCTTTGTCTCATGGTTTCATGTATATTTCATTCTCACGGCCACTTCATCAATACCACTTTATAGAGAAGGAAACCAAAAATTGTAAAGGTTAAATAGCTTGTCTTTCTTTGGCCACAGGGTTATAAGGAATGAGACTGGAGTTGAACCCAGTTTGTCTGACTCCAAGGAAACCACTCTCTGTTATACCATCACTATCACTCTTCAAATGTTTCAAATTAAATTTTGCACCTTGAGTAATCTAACTAAAGTAATATTGCCTGGAGGCTGAGGGGGAATCCTTTTAAGGAAAGGGCCTTTTTTTTTTTAAGATTTTATTTATTTATTTGACAGAGATCACAAGTAGGCAGAGAGGCAGGCAGAGAGAGAGGAAGGGAAGCAGGCTCCCTGCTGAGCAGAAAGCCCAATGCCGGGCCTGATCCCAGAACCCTGAGATCATGACCTGAGCCAAAGGCAGAGGCTTTAACCCACTGAGCCACCCAGGCACCCCAGGAAAGGGCCCTTTTATCAATTAAGTCTTTGAAGGGGATCTGAGGGGAATATGAAAAGTTGAGTCATTTAGCTCCTTGAACTTTGAAGAACCTAGTGGAAAGTGATGTAGAGACACAGGTTCCTCCTTCCCCAACTGCTGTAGTGATAAACAAGGGTCTTTCCATCAGTCAGTCTGCAGTGGTCCATACACACTCTGTACTTAGCCGGTGCACTTGAGAAATACAAATGCAATCATGGCCTTGCTGCTGAAGAACTTATAATGTTGCCACCCCTTTGGACGAAAGGTGAAATACATTATCAAGCAATGAGTGGTTAAGTACTGGGGGAGGGGCAGTGTGGCTTTCATTACTCCTGAAGTTTGGGGCTCCTGGGAATGCAGCATCATTGAAGAGTGCAAGAGTAGGATTTATTTGGGAAAGGAGGGCAAATCTTCCATTCCATTTTTACCCAAACATTATTGTTTTTCTTCTATAATGCTCTGCCAGCACATCAGTTCTCCAACACAGCTAGATAATTCCTTCCAGACTTTCTGGTTCTCAGAAGTTGCTGAAGGAGATGAACGTGGCTAAACTGGCTGGTTTGCTTCCTGGAACTCTGTTCTCCTCCTCCGGCCAAGCTGTGTGCATATGATTCCTTACCTCTTTCCCTATGTGTGTGTGTACAGCTATGTACTCATTTAGCAACATTCATTCATTGGTGAAATACTTGCATAGTGCCTACCAGGTGTTGGATACAATAGTGAATAATATAGAAATGACTTCTGCATCCAGAGATAGATAAGACTTAAAGTAGAGAGGAGAGACTCAGAGAGCAAAGCTGAAAATAAATGCACCTGTTTTCTATATTCCATATTTCTTTTCTGCTTTTCACCTTTTGAAAGAACTGAGCTTCCACATAGTGAGAGCACAGTAGCAGAGAGGAGAATGAGGTCACAGATCTGTATCCTTAACACTTGCGCCTTCCTGAAATAGTCTTTCCAGACTCTACACTGCACAACTTTATTTGAAATAACCTTACATTATGCAGTGGTTCTTACTGAACCAAGCGGTCTACTTTTGGCAAATCTTACTAACAGCTGAGAAACAGTTGTTGGATTGCTTGTTAGCTCTAGCAATTAAATAACCATCACTAAAAAATAGTATATGGATGAGTTGGAAGCAGTAAGATGCTACATGTTGGGTATAAAGTTGCCTGGACTTGCTGTGTCTGGTGTTGATAAGGTAGCAGATGGTCTAATAGACTCCATCCTTGAGCAGCTAAATTGGTAGGGTCTTGGTTTAATAATCTTGTGTTCTAATGATTTAGGCAAGTGATGAAAAGCAGTGCAATTACTCACTTGTAATAATGCCCAGTTGGCCTGGATGGAAGGGGCACTCACTCATACATGGTGTGATGTAATTAACTCCTTTCCCCAGAAACATGGCTCTTTGTAGACAGACTACCTTGAACAAACATATCTCACCTTTATGATAAAACTTAAAAGCATTTTCCAAGTGGAAAAGCCCTCTTAATTATTTAGATCACAAAGTTTATGTTAGTATAGTATTTCTATATTTCAGAAACACATCCACAAATATGATTTCTTTGGATTCTAAAATATGTTGGTGAGGGTGGGAGGGGGGAGGACTTGTGTCAGCCATTTGTGCTGAGGAAATCATTCAGAGGCTTGTTTGAGCCACAAAGAAGATCTGGAGTCCAGAGAATTCAGGCGTTCCAAACCTGAGGCCTGGATACTTTGCACCCTGATATACTCTTCAGATTCCTTTTACCCAACAGTTTCTTCCTGTCCCTTTGCAAAACTTCTCATCAGTTCTTCAAAGATACTGTATAATTTATGGATATAAGTTCTATTTCCTCAGATTTTTCACTTCCTGAACCTCTGCTGGGGTAAGTTGAATGGAATGAACACCATCAAAATACAGGTAATAATTAACTACACTTTATTATTTTTTAATGTTTTCTTTATTTATTTGAGAGAGAGTGAGCACAAGGGGAAGTGGCAGGGCAGAGAGAGAGGCAGACTCCCTTTGAACAGGGAGCCTGATGCAGGGCTCAATCCCTGGACCCCAGGACCTTGACCTGAGCTGAAGACAGATGCTTAACTGACTGAGTCACCCAGGCACCCCTAATCTACACTTTGATATTCCCCATTACATCATGTGATTTACACAGGATAAAATACTAACAAATATTTGTGAAACGAAATTGCTTTCTTAAAATGTTGATTTATAAGATCAACACACAAAAGTCAATTGTATTTTTATGTACTAACAACAAACATGTGGGAAGCAAAACTAAAAACACAATACCATTTATAACAACTCCAAAGGAAATTAATAGATATAAATGTAACAAAACATGTTTAGGATCTGTATGCTGAAAATTATACAATTCTGATGAAAGAAATTTTTTAAGAACCTAAATAAATGGAAAACATATTCTGTTCATGGCTTTAAAAACTAACATAATAAAGATGTCAGTGCTCCCCAAACTGATACGTAGATTTAACATAATTCCTATTAAAATCCCAACAAGATTTTTTGTATATATAAACAAGCTTATAAATTGTAAAATTTATATGGAAAAAATATACCATATAATAGCTAAAATATCTTGCCGTAGAGAAATAAATAGATGAAACAATCTATCCACTATCGACTTGTTATATAAGTATAGTAATTAAGATTATACTGTAATATTGACAGAGGGAAATAGACATAAATCAATGGAACAGAGTAGAGAATGCAGAAATAGAATACAACCCACACAAATATACCAAACAGAGGTTATTTTTCAAAGGTGTATGAACAACTTAATGGAGGAAGGTTAGCCTTCTCAGCAAGTGGTACTGAAACAATTGGACAGACATCCATAGATTAAAAACAAAACAAAAACCTGGATGTTTACCTAAACTTCACACCTTATTAAAAATTATCTCAGGGGCGCCTGGGTGGCTCAGGGGGTTAAAGCCTCTGCCTTTGGCTCAGGTCATGATCTCAGGGTCCTGGGATCGAGCCCCGCATCAGGCTCTCTGCTCCGCAGGGAGCCTGCTTCCTCCTCTCTCTCTGCCTGCCTCTCTGCCTTGTTGTGATTTCTCTCTGTCAAATAAATAAAATATTTAAAAAAAAAATTATCTCAAAATTCATCATGGACTTTAAAGTGAAAATGTAAAACGTTTAGGAATAAACAGGAGAAAATCTCTAGGATCTAGGACCAAGCAGAGTTCTTTGACTTGACAGCAAAGGCATGATCCCAAAGGGAAAAATTTATAAATTTACCTTACCAAAATTAAAAACTTTTTCTCATGTTAAGAAAATGAAAAGACAAACTGCAACTTGGGAGAGTCTATCTGCAAATCGGGTATCTGACAAAAGCTATTATCTAGAATATATATGTTGCTTTCGAAACTCAACAGTTAAAAAAGCAAACAATCCAATTAGAACATAGGGGAAAGACCTATGGGAAATGAAGAGACATTTCATCAAAATGAAAGATTTCATCAAAGATATACTGATGGCAAATAAGCACACGAAAAGATGCTCAACATTAGCCATTAGGGAATGCAGATTAAAACCACAATGAGGTATCACTACACACTTATCAGAATGGTTAAAGTAAAAATATAAAAAATAGTGACAATGCCAAACGCTGGCAGGATGTGGTGAAACTGAATGACTCATACATCACTGATGGGAATGTAAAATTGCTCAGGCATTCTGGAAAACAGTTTGGCGGTCTTTACAAAAAAAAACACATGTAACCACCATATTACCCAGCAATTTATCCAGAGAAATGAAGGGCTGTGTTCACATAAAAATCTGCACAAGAATATTTATGGTGGTTTTACTCATCATATCTCCAAACTGGAAACAATTCAGATGTCTTTCAACTGGCGAATGGTCAAACAAACTGATACATCTATACCATGGAACAAGACTCTGCATTAAATAGGAATGAACTATCAGTTCACCCAACAGCTTGGCTGGAAATCCAAAGAATTTTGCTGAGTAAATAAGCCAATTGCAAAAAGTTACCTTGTTCCCATATGTATAACATTTTGAAATAATGAAATTATAGAAATGGGGACCAGGGCTTAGGGAGGGAATAGGGGCAGGAGGAAAGTGGGCATGACTGTAAACAGATAACATGAGGCATCCTTGTGGTAATGGAACCGCTCTGTATCTTGACAGTATGAATGTCAATATCCTGGTTGTAATGTTGTACCATAGCTTTGCAAGTTGTTACCATTCAAGGAAACTGGATAAAGGCTATGTGGGCTCTCTCTGTACAACTTCTTACAATTGCATGTGAATCTGTAATCCTTAAAACAGCATATGAGTCTACAATTAAGTCCAAATAAAAATTCTAAAGTTAAAATAATTTTCCCTAACTTACCTATTATTGTAGGCACCATAATATTTTCTACTTGACATTTAAATCAAGTCAAGTAAAATCTTCAAGTCAGTCTTTATATGGCAAGTATAATCCTTGATTATTGCTGGTTTTTACTATGTTGTTATCTAGTATCATCAGCAAATATTCACTGATTTCTTGCTTCACAGCTCTGTTTGCTTCAAATAATGTCATTGCAAGGCTTTAGAAGAGCTGTTGGAACTGTCCCATCATTTGTCACTATCAGCCATTCTCCATTGTCTTACACAAGTGAACATCACACCATACCTGACTACCTCCCAACTGCCAACTCTCCAGTTTCTTTTAGTTAGTGACCTACTTTGTTCTTTGTTTTTAAGTATTTTCTTGCAGTGCTACCATGGAGGGCTAAGTAGAATTTACCGAATTCCTACTAATGTATCTAGGTGCAGCCCACAAGGCTGTGGTGGCTATCAGACTGGCAGCCAAAAGAATGTAGAGAAAATAGAACTGAGTAGGGTTAGCCTGATGAGATACTATCTCCATCCATGAAAGTCATGCTTGTGGTAGGACTTTTGGAAGAAAGGATCTAGTGTAACTTGGTGATGCCTCAGCAGCTCGACTAAACCAAATATTAGGAGATAGGCCCTAAGCAAGTTCTTTTATATGCATATGCTCACAAACCCTCTGAGTAGGTACTATTATCATTGTTATTTTACAGATAGGGAAATGGAGACTTACTGATACAGTGTACAAGATCTACGAAGTCAGGAATCAGTATACAGACTCTTATCTGCATGACTTGGAGACCTGTCTTCACTTCCCGTATATGACAATGAGGGGTCATTATTAACAGAATAAGCATTTTCTGTGTAGTCTTCCCAGTCACTGTCTTTTGAAGATATGGAGACCATAATTGGTCCTACTTGTTTCTAATCCAACTCAGTGCCTTTAGTCCTTAAAAGGAAGAGAGAAGATCTCCTGGGTGGTTCAGTCAGGGCTCTTGATTTTGGCTCAGGTCATGATCTCAGGGTCATGAGATAGAGCCCCAGGTCAGGCTCCACGCTGGGTAAGGAGTCTGCTTAAGATTCTCTCTCTTGAGACACTTGCATCCCTCAGTTGGTTAAGTGTCTGTCTTCAGCTCAGGTCATGATCCCTGGGTCCTAGGATCGAGCTCCACATTGAGCCCCTTGCTCAGCGGAGAGCCTGCTTCTCCCTCTGCCTGCTGCTCCCCCTGCTTGTGCTCTCTCTCTCTGAAAAATAAATAAATAAACTCTTAAAAAAAAAAAAAAGATTCTCTCCCTAGCCCTCTGTCCTTCCCCATGCTCTCTCTCTCTAAAATAAATAAATAGGGGTGCCTGGGTGGCAAGCCTCTGCCTTCAGCTCAGGTCATGATCCTGGGGTCCTGGGATCAAGCCCCACATTGAGCTCTCTGCTGAACAGGGAGCCTGCTTCCCCCTCTCTTTCTGCCTGCCTCTCTGCCTACTTGTGATCTTTGTCTGTCAAATAAATAAATAAAAATCTTAAAAAAAATTCCTTAAAAATAAAAAGTAAGAGAGAGTAAAATTCTATGAAAATATTCCCTTAAAGACCTGATCTTCCCTTTCTGCATGGGATCTTCCTCTGCTCTACTCTATCAATGAGTTGTTTCACAATAGCTTCGCGATTGCCTGTTATGCGGTAGTATAGTAGCTATAGCCAACTGATAAAGCAGGTCACTGGCCATCTCCACCACAAGCAGGAGTCCAGACGCTTTTTCCACCAGTGGAGAGAGCCCACACCTGCCTATCACCGCTGAGTAGCTCAAATTAGGAGTCCAGGTTAGTGAGCTGAAAGTGTTAAGTTTGTACTCAGGACACATTCTACCCCACAGAAATGTACTTAATCTGGAAGAGAGCTTCCTTTACTTTCAACATAGCCAGGGAGAGAGAAAAATACTCACTGGGACAACAAATATTAGTTACATGCCTTTAGGTTCCAGGTAATGTTTGTAATTATTACATTCTATGTAGGTACAAACTCTATGTCAAGTCCTTTATATGTATTATCTCATTTAATCTTCAAAAGTTTTATTACTATATCCTGATTTGGGTGGTTCTTCAAGTTTGCCCCATACCACGCCCTTCCTTACTTTCTATGTAAGACTCTTAACTATAGGGAACAAATCGATGGTTACCAGAGGGGAGCTGAGTAGAGGGGTTGGGTGAAAGAGGTGATGGGGATTAAGAGTACATTTATGATGAACACTGAGTTATGTATAGAATTGTTGAATCACTATATTGTACACTGGAAACTAACATTGTATGTTAAGTATACTGGAATTAAAATTAAAAACTTAATTTTAAAAGAAAAAGAAACAGAAGTTTTAAAAAAAATGTTCTATGTGAGCATGAGTATGGTAGGTTCTAGAGTCTTCAGGGATGCAGAGAACCAAAGGGAGACTTTTTTTTTTCAGCATTATTCTTACCCTTCCACACTTCTTACCTCTATCAAAGCTGTGTGGTTTGAGAAAAATATATATTATCTCATTCCTGGGATCTAGTTCTGGTCTGAGTTCTACTACTACTGAGAAGTTGGATTTGGGCTGAATTCATTCACCTATTGTGCCTCAATTTCCTCATTGGTAGCATGAGGTCATAGACTAAACTTTGGATTTTTTAAAGGACACTTTATACTTGAAAGCTGTGTACATCACCATGTGATTGTATGCAGTAATTCACTCAGGAGATTTGAGAGCAGAGTTTGAAACTCAAAGCCAGTTGCTGACGATCCAAGGAATCATCGGATACAGGTGTCCTGCTGTCTCTTCCTGGGTCCAGCTTTCCAACCAGGCCCATCAAAGCACAGATCACATCATGCAGGGCTAGACAGCCACAGCACGTGTAGGCCTAATTTTTTTCTACCAAGCACTAACATACCTAAGCAGATGTTGGGGTTGAGCGTTTTTTGTTTTTTGTTTTTTGTTTGTTCATTTTTAGTCTCTTGGCTTCCACTTCTTGTGACGCATTTGTTTCTTTAGAGGCACACTGCATTATTTTTCAAACTGGGAAAAACCCTCCCGGCAACAACTATTTTTTAAGTGTAAGAACATTTTCAACTCCAGCTTCCTTTAACCCAGCTGAAAAATAAAGTAAAGTAAAGGAACAACTGGTCTCAAGTAAAAGAAGAAGTTACAGCTGAGAATCTCCTTTCGGCTCTCTGACTATTCAGCTCTCTGATTATTTCTTTCTATATCTACCCTACAGAGCAAGACATCTGTAAGTCTATAATACTTCAGGACTGTTGGTGAGAAGCCAAAAAGCACTGGGTGGGGCTGGGGTTGGGGGGTGTCTATCTTTTTGATCGCTAAGGAAATTATGTAGACTTAGTTTTAATTGCTTCTTGAAAATTCCACATCAGAGAATTTCGGTTTGCCATAGCGCGGCAGCTGGCATAGAGGGTCTAACATTGTTTACTTTCTATGCTTACTTTTCAAAGAATGGCATGCTTTTATTGGTGATACTAAACTGAACTGACATCCAGGTTAAAAGTTTCTTAAGCATGAGGGAATTTTTTTTTTTAAAGATTTTAAAGATTTTTTTAAAGATTTATTTTTAAATAAATAAAAAGTTATTTATTTGACAGGCAGAGATCACAAGTAGGCAGAGAGGCAGGCAGAGAGAGAGGTGGAAGCAGGCTCCCTGTGAGCAGAGAGCCCGATGTGGGGCTCCATCCCAGAACACTGGGATCATGACCTGAGCCGAAGGCAGAGGCTTTAACCCACTGAGCCACCCAGGTGCCCCAGCATGAGGGAATTTTGTTTTGTTTTTCACATGATCGGGGTTAGAAGGAGTGCTGGAAAGAGATAGGAAAGAAGTTGATAAAAATACCATAATGCTGGCAAAGGTAAGAATTCCTGAGGATCTATGCAGAAAATCTTTCTCCGAACGTGTACAGAAGATGTTTACACTCATCCTCAATAACTTGTCCTTCATACCCACCTTATCTCTTGGGTCTCTAATAAGCATGCCCGGTACACAGGGACTGCCACGTGGTAAAGCCTCATAGTGCATTTAACATGTTTGTTGAATGACGGTAAGAAATGAGTGGATGAATGAATAAACAAATGAATTAAAGATTACACTTCCTACTCCCCACCTATTACTAAAATGAAAAGTTTATGATCAATATGTGGTTAATGGATTCTGTGGGAAAGACGTACATATGAAACCTTGCTCTATTGTTTACTGTGTTTTTAGAAACTTACTTCACTTCCCGAAGACACAGTTACTTTGTCTTAAAATGAGAAGAATAAGACCACAAACTTCATAACAATGTTGTAAGCACTGACTTACATCTTCATATAACTTTCACAATGCCTGGCACATAATAAGCAACTAACTAGATTAGGCATTATTATCATCACCATTATGGAGAAAACAAATTGAATTTGTAGTTAACAAACTTCCTGCAAAGAAAACTCAGGCCAAATGACATCATTAGTGAATTCTATCAAATATTTAAAGGTGATATAACATCAATTCTACACAAATTCTTTCAGAAGTTATGAGAGAAGAAAACATTTCCCAATTCATTCTATGAAGCCAACATTACTCTGATAGTAAATCAAAGATGTTATCAGAAAACTACACACCAATATTCCACATAAATAAAGAAGGAAACTAAAAAAAATTATAGCCAATTAAGCTCAACAATATAGAAAAGGATAAGCCATCATGGTCATTCCTGGGCCATGTTGACTTAATATCTAAAAAATCAGTAACACCATGTTAACAGATTAAAAAAAAAAATCATATGATCATCTCAAAATAGGTACAAGAAAAGTTTTTGAGAAAATCTAACATGCATTTATGGTAAAAACTCTCAGCAAACTAGGAATAAAAGGAAGAAAATATAAAATAAACCAAAAGAAAATAGAAGGAAAGAATTAATTTAAGGCTAACATTAATAAAGAAATATGAAAATATAAAAAATATTTTTTTAAAAATTAAAACATAAAAATGATAAACGAAACAAAGATGTTTCTTCAACTACCTGAATATAATGGATAAATACTTGATATACTAAGTAAGACCACGAAAGAGAAAAAACAAAAGACAATATTATATTAGGAAAAAGTAGGAAAGAAATACAACAGTTATGAAATCGGTTCCAAAATTTTAAGTAATTATTTTGCATTCTTTTAACCAATAATTTGAAAGTCAAGATGGTTGAATGATAATAGTCAAAATGTGGGAAATGCTCAGGAAAAGAAAGTTAAGCCAAGTCGTATAAAGTCCAAAGAGGAAATTGAAGTTTGTCAAAGATCTACCATTGGAAAGAGTGCCAGGCTCAGAGCACACCCAACCTTCCAGAAACAGGCAATTTCCATGTTATTCAGACTATAAAGTCAATGGAATGCTTACATCAAAGCTAAACATATGAAGACTGAAAGAAATATGGTAGTGAGTTTTACATATATATACATACATTTATATATAGATATGCAAAAATAAAACAAAACATCAGCAAATCAAATGCAGAAAATAGTCAAAAGAATAAGACACTATTTTTAAGGATTATTCAACATTTAAAAACTCTATGAACACATTTTTAGTTCCTTAGTATAAAGTGATGCCAAAAAGGACAATAAAAATATTAGAATATCTACTCTAAAATTGTATTAAAAGACATGAAATAATGTTTGAAGAAATAGAGAGATATGTCATATGTCCAAATGGAAATACTAAATATATAAATTTAAGATGGTTCTATGCAAGTCCCAATTGTTTCATATATGAGTTTGATTTTTAACTTGACAAACTGATTCTAGAATCCCTTAGGAGAATAAATGAGTGAGAATAGCCAATGTAGTTAAGAAAATGAATTATAATTATAATGAAAGATTAACACTATCAGATAAACCAATTACAGGAGCAGAATCTAAAGAAACTAAAAAAACAAGTAGAAATTTAATATGTACTAAAAGTAGTAGATTAATCCTGGGGGAAAACGGATTGATGCAAATCATGTTATCTGTATTTAAGGAAGTAGTTAGATGCTAGCTTATATTGTACAAAAAGATAACTTTCATCTGGATTACAAATATAAATATAAAACAATTATTAGAAGTAAATGTACAAGAAATATGTTTTTAACCTTGGTGTTGGGAAAGTTGAAAATTCAAAATCTCTAAGCAAAAACTTAATAAATATAATTGTATAAATATTAAAAACATTACTAAAGCAAAGAATACAGAATTAACAGTGAAAGTGGCAGACTAAGAAAAAACATTAGCAATATATGACACATAAAGGGTTAATTAAAAGCAAAATGCATTTATATGAATATAGTATATACAAATATATATATATAATATATAAATTTATATATGTAAATATATATATATATTTATGTATATGTATATTTATGTATATATATGTATATATGTATATGTATATTTATGTTATGTATATGTATATGTATATTTATGTTATGTATGTGTATATGTATATGTATATACATATATATATACATATATATATGTGTATATATATATATATATATAAAATATGGAAAAGCCAATCTAATAGAAAATTGAGCTATAAATGTGAACAGAAAGTTTATACAAAAATAAACACAAGGGACGCCTGGGTGGCTCAGTGGGTTAAAGCCTCTGCCTTCAGCTGGGGTCAGGATCCCAGGTAGGCTCTCTGCTTAGCAGGGAGCCTGCTTCCCTTCCTCTCTCTGTCTGCCTCTCTGCCTACTTGTGATCTCTCTCTGTCAAACAAATAAATAAAATCTTTTAAAAAAAATAAACACAAATGATAATAGACATAGAAAAAGATGATAAACTTTGCCTACAACTAAGGACATGCTTGTATTTT
Organism: Meles meles; assembly: GCF_922984935.1. NCBI lineage: Eukaryota > Metazoa > Chordata > Mammalia > Carnivora > Mustelidae > Meles > Meles meles. The sequence goes on along the minus strand of NC_060069.1, from coordinate 22,722,296 downwards.
ATTTTATTTTATTTTTATGAAACATTTTAAAATAGTAAGAAGGCATTTTGCTTCTCATTGGCAAAAATTAAAAAGATTACTAAGAGCAAAGTGGCAAAAGTTCTGGAAAAGAAGCATTTCCAGGTTGCTAAGAATTTATTAGGTGTAATGCTTTGAAGAAAAAGTTGGCAGCAACACAGCTGAATTTAAGATTCTATTATGTCCCAAGTGTCAAAAGTCTATAAAGATCTCTATGTATAAACATGTTTGTTGCAGCAGACATTATAACAGAAACTGTTAAAATACTCATCAGTTAACAGAATGTTTAAATAAATTATGATGATCACTCATATGATGGTACAACACCAATAGGAAATAATGAGGTAGATCCACATTTATGGAGCTGGAAACAGGACCGGGATGTTATTAAGTTAATAAAAAAAAGTAGGACAATGTGTACATCTTCACCACAAACCACTTAGTAATTACAACACTAAATTATTTGTCAAGATGCATTCCCCACGAGCCACAGAAAACTTCTCCATATTCTTGATCTAGATCCATTTCTCTTTAACTCAGTTCTCAGCAGATATCCACCTCTGATTGAACAGATAAATCTACCTCCTCCCAAAGAAGATCCTTCATCTTCCACCTTGAAAATATCTCTGATCCCTTCACATTCTCTCTGGCTTCTAAGGGGAAAATCTTCTTTATAAGTTCCTTCTGCATTCATCTCCTCCCTTCCCCACAGCATCAGTCTTTCCTGTACTAACTTCTTTGCCTTAACTTTCAAACATGAAGTTCTTCTCCTTTAAAGAACAGAATAAAACAAAAATTTGTGGACCCTATTGCCTACAAGCTATGGGGTTCCTGTCACCAAACTCTTCAAGTTCTGCTCACCTCAGGCTGCCTCTTTCCCTCCATTGCTCCTTTACCCCCAGCAGCCTCTTCTCACCATGAAAGCTATACTCACAGATCTCTCAAGTTGAAGAATCACCCAATCCAGTCCTCTTTTCTCAGTTTCCTTTTGGTGGGGTTTTGTTTTGTTTTGTTTTGTTTTCTAATGTTTTGCTTTGTCTTGAACATAATTGTCTACCTTCTAATTCTTGAACCACTCTCTGTTGGCCCTATTAACTTTCTGGTTCCCAATCTGTTTGCTCATTGGTCCCAGTATATTGCTTTCACTAAATTTTCTTCTTCTAGCTACCATTGTGGTCTACAGCTGCCTAACCCATTATTAACATATCCTCTGTGTCTCCCCCACCTAATTCTCCAATCCTGATTTCTTTTCCAATCCCCACCTCAGCATCTCTAGTCGTCTACCAAGACAGCTCCATTTAGGTAGCAGTCTAACATGCTGAATTAAATATGTCTGAAGCCAGGTCCCTCACCTTTCCTGAGAATCTCAGCCTGATGATTGGCTTTCTTCTCTCTCAACAGTCTCTGTCTGTATAGGCCCGCTTTCTCCATGTTTCCCATGACCAGAAGAATCTTTGCAGCTTTTCTCATTTCCATTGTTTTCTTTCCTTTTTAAATTGTCACCAGTCTAGCCCTCTGAAATTCAATCCCAATATTCTTTTCAAATCATAACCTTCTAACAATTTCCTACATATAAGTGTTTTGTTCAGTTAGCTGAGACAAACTATATCTGCAACACATTTTCTACATCCAAACCTTCAGAAAGCTGCTGCCCCCTTCCTCCTCTACCAACTTCTTACTCCTTCCATGAAGCCTTTCAATATTTTCTTCTTCTGCATAGATAGCATTGGATGACATACTATTCCTGTAGTAGTCATATTATTACCTTGTCTGTTTATACTTTCTTGTATTTATGCCTTCCCTTCTTAAATGAATATAAGCTTCTGAAAGAAAATGGCCATTACGTCCACTAGGGATTCTCTTTGTTTGCTAGTAATAGAGACTTCCTGAAACAACAGTGCCTTAAATAAGATGGAATGTCTTTTCTCTTAATATAGAGAAATAATATGACAAGCAGTCTAGGACTGGTGTTCATGACAGACCCAGACTCCGTCATTATGCTTTACCATCTTTAGCCTACATTTATCATCATTAGAGGGCCTTCATTAACACAATGTGGCTGCTGGAGTTGCAGCCATCAAGTCTACATTCAGGCAGAAATGAAGAGAAGATAAGGAAGAAGAGAATATATATTTCCCAGTCTAGTCATTCCCTTTCACTGGGCTCTCCCAAAGCCCCCTACCCACCGAATGACTTAGGTTTAAATCCAGTCAACTATTCCTACATGTAAGGCAGTCTGTGCAAATGCCGTGTTTCTGATAGGTACATTATCATTTTGAATAAACTTTGCGTTTTGTTATAAAGGCCAACACTGTTTCCAAAAATATGTACTGATCATATTTTATGCACCAGACACGGTTCCAGTTCCTAGAAATAGAACAATGAACAACATACATAAAGATCCTACCTTCCTGGACCTCATATTAATAGTCTATGGAGAGAGTAAATAAACAAATAAACCAGGAAACTCAGTCAAGAAAGTCTTCACTCGTAAGATAGCATTTTAGTGGAGACATAAAAGAAGCATCAAAGCAGGATATGCAGATATCTGAGGGAGGAACAGTTAAGCAAGAGAAGAGGAAATGCAAAGACCCTGAGGCAGGAAGGTGTTTGACAAGTTGGAGTAAAAAGAGGACTGGTCAGGTGGAATGGAGAAAGGGAGGAGCAGTAGGAAGTGCAGTCAGAGTAGCAGTGAAAGGCCAGATGTAGGGACCCTAGAACAATGCTTTTTCCAGTGAGTCAGATGGAAAGCCACTGGTAAGATTTAAAGGAATCACTGGTTCTTCACGGAGAATAAACTGTAAGAGGATCCAGGAGAAATGAGAGGCCAGTTAGGAAGCTGTTGCAATAATCTAGTTAAAAGATAATGACGCCTTGGAGTTCAGATTTTGTATCTATTTTGAAGATATGGGTTGGCATAATTTGCTAATGGTTGGGGTGTGACAAAAATGTTTAAGGAGGTATTGAATAGAAAACTAGAAAACTCTACCACTGCTATGTACATATTTTTTCGTATTTCTCCATAGTTCCTGTTACAGTGCTATGCACATCATAAATTTCAATAAATATTTAGCAAATAAATAGATTTTAATTTTTTCAGAGGACTACTTTCAGAATTTTTTTCCCAAGACACCCACCATTAATGATTTAAAAAACATACAGAAAAACCTAAATCCTAAAATACACTGAGGCTGTATTTTCCTTTTGCTTCCTATTAGTGATAATTGCTTCTATAAGCTCAAGGAAGAGAAAATACTGGAAAAAATTTGGTTTGTGGCATTATTAATAGAACATTCAAGAAGAAATCAGATACCAAATCTCCCATCTAACCATGATGGAACTTATCTGCCGTGTAAATGCCTATTCAGACCAAGTCATTTTCACACTTGTGTGTGGGGGTCACATAAGGGCATATTTGGTGAGAAAAAACATTTGACGTGGTAGCTGTGTAGGAGATGGAAAAAGGAAGAGAAGAGAGATTTTTAGAAGATATCCCCAAACTAACAAATTGACTGAAGTATACGAAAGGAGAATGTTGCCATCAACATGGAGTCTCACATGAAATGCTCAATGCCCCTTGCTGCTGTGCAAAGATGTGACTTCGTGATAACTGTTTCCAGTCATCTTGTCTCTTATAATAAACCTGTAGCTTCATCTTTGAGTGTTTTGGCCTCATGGATTGTTGTATCATAGAATAAAAAAGCAAGAAAGTAACTGAAAGATATTCTTGGGTATTTTCCAGGTGTTATATGATTTTATGTTAAATGAAAGCCCTTAGCTTACAAAAAGATGGCTCTAAAACCCAGTCCTCCTAACCCCAAGGACCAGGCCTTTTATTCATCACTTTTCTCCAACCACTAATGCTTATTTCTCTACTACCACCGCCCACCCACAGGGATAAAATTAATGATATCTCTACCATAAGACATATTCATCTCGCCCACCCAAATGGCAGCTTGGAACCCTTACTTCATATGCTCCTGATTCTGAAACTTAAAACAGAAATGAGATTCTCAGACAATTATTATTGGACTAAATTCAATGCCCTCAGGCCTCAGGGAGTTTAATATGTCCAAGCACTGTGGGCTTCCAAAGGGATGGACAGCCAGAAGGGCTGCATTCAAGTAAATGGGCATCCTTTCCTTTCAAAGATTGAGTGAGAAGGAGACTTTATATCAGAATAACCTGCTATGAGCTACCATTTCCAATTCAACTTCTTCCTGCAGCTGTGGGGAGGGGAGAATTTCATTAGCAAAATCCCAGCCAGATCAGACTCTTGTCATCAGTATTGATTCTCCTCTCACAGAGCCCACTGTGTTCCCAGCATCGTCCTTATCCAGTCAATACTCTCCTTCCAAGTCCAAGATGGTTTTCTGGCTTTTGTTTGGACAACTTTTTGTCTTCCCATTGATCTCTCTTTCTTCTAGAAGAGGGAAAAGGAGAAAAGAGGGAAAAAGGAGGAAAAAAATTACTGAGATAAGGAAAAGTTAAAAACAAAAGGGGTACCTGAGTGACTTGGTTGGTTAAATGTCTGACTCTTGGTTTTGGCTCAGGTAATGATCTCAAGACTGTGGGATCGACGTTCAATGCAGAGTCTCCTTGAGATTCTCTCTCTCTCCCTCTTCCCCTCCCCCTGCTCACATGCTTGCTGTCTCCCTCTCAGATTAATAAATAATTAAAATCTTTTTTAGAAAAGTTAGAGACAAGAATGACAACAACAAAGCCAATGAAAGACAAAGATCAGAGACTGGGGAGGGAGAGAGGGAAAGGACTTGTGATTTGATGATGTTATTGTTATTATAATGATTATTTTACAAACCCAGCTCCTTCTTAGAAGTTTGGAACGAAGCAACCACCATTTTAATTCATAGAGACATAGATTAAGCTCTATCTGGGTCAGACCTCAAGGACATCTTTAATCATGATACCATTTGTACTAACTCTTGAACGGCTGGGCTTTATTTTGGACAGTGGGATCTGATGAAATCTGGATTTCTCTATGTTTAGAATGTCAGAAGGAAGGAGAGGGGACTGTGCTTCTGGTCAAAGGATTTTTCTTTGTAGCCAGCATGCCTGGCTAAGTAATTCATTTTCTTTTTCAGGGATATGCAAAAGTGAGAAAAAAGACTGGCTGGGATGGGCATGAAGGAAGGAAGGCAGAGGGTGTGATGATCATGGGGTGTTACACATAACTGATACGTTATTGAACAGTACATCTGAAACTAACGATGCACTGTCTATTGGCTAATTGAATTTAAATAAAAAATTAAAAAAAAAAAACACAAGACTGGTTGGTTGGCCTTTTTCTTTGAGAAAAAGCATGGTTTCCCCGCATATTCTTCATTCTGTGCCACCAACTCTGGAGTTTTCTACCATTGAGAATGGATGTGATCAGCTCAAGCTCCAGTCTCCTTTACCCTGCCTACAGGGCTGGGGATAGACTGATATGTTGACTCTCAGTTGAACTCTCGCCTGGCTTTTGTTAAAAGTTAATTGAATCCTAGCCTGTATCTTGTGCCGCCACCTAGCTAAACACTAGTATTTTATTTTAAAAATAAAACTGAAAATCACCTAAGAAGGAGAGAAGGATTGCAGTGGATGAGTTGGTAGCATTAGGGTTAAAAGAATGTGATTAGGAACACAAGCAGCTCATTCAAGAGCCTTACCCAGATAGTCATGGAAGTAGTGAGTCTTCATATAACTGAGAACCTCAGTTAATTTGAGAACATTGACCAAGGGCTTCAGAACCTGATGGCAGAGATGCCAACAGTATTAACATAGATAGACCAGGCATCACTTTTCCCCAAGGTTTTTATGTTTGTTTTTTCTTTCTCTCTCTCTTTCCTTTTCTTTCTTCTTTCCCTCCTTCCTTCCTTCCTTTCGTTCTCCCCTCCCTTCCTTGAAGGAAGGAAGGAAGGCAGAGGGTGTGATGATCATTTCTCTCTCTCTCTTCTCCTTCCTTCCTTCCTTCCTTCCTTCCTTCCTTCCTTCCTTCCGTCTTTCTGTCTTTTCCAGATAAAGTAGAAGGTACAGATGTTGCTCTGGGCATTGGACTCTACAGATTCTTGGGCCCCCAGTCCTATTCTCCACAGAGAATCAGCTGGAGGTCTGTAAATCATAAAGAATTCTGCCCAAAGTGCATAGTTACTTTGCACTAAGGAATATATATATGCTAAATGGAGCATTGAAGGAGGTGGGGGAAGAACCCTATAAATTGTTTTGTTCAAATGTGGTTATTATAAAATATCTAGCTATAAAACTGTTTCCTTAGTTTCTGTACTTTGTTAAGCTAGTGAGTTATAAAGAACTACAGCTGAAGAAAGAACAAAAATAAAACAAAAACAAAAAACCAACAAAAAAATTTGTTTTTCTCTCAGGAATTCACAGGAGTGTTGTTTCTCAGCCTCTGGGGTGTGATCACGTCTGCATTTGTAAATGTTTTAGTAAATGGAAAAACGATACCCTTCTCATTCTGTCTGTGATCTATGAGCAGAATGGGCTGTGCAGAGGAGTCAGATGAAAACTGATCCTGGGCCAGTGCAGGTGAGAGGGCCAGACCTCCAGAGCCTTTGGAAGGACAGGTCCTCAGAGAGGCTATTTAATGCATGTATGCAGATTGGCTTACAGACAAGGAGCAGTCTAGGAAAGCTGTCTGTGGGGCAATTTTGGGGGGGGGGGGGGGTGGTCAATTCCATGAACAGAGAAACAAGAAATGACATGCCACAGAAGGCTAGCGGATCGCTAATAAGCTAATCTTGTTTAGCCTTCATTGTCAAGTCTGGATCTCCAAAAAAAGCGTTGAATTTGGAGAAAGGTTCTATATTAGAAATGTCAGTCATGGAGCCTACTCCATTTAAAAGCCCTTTATACAAAACAGCAGACCGCCAGCCCTGCTGAGGACACAGGAATCATACTGCCCTCCCAGCCATGAGGCGAGGGATGAGTGCCTGCCCTAAGGGCAGCCATGTTGTGCCACCAGCAAGTCAGCGCATGGTCAAGATGGCTCCATCAGAGTCCATCTCTCTGGAAACCAGAAAGGCGATAGTGAAAGAACCTATGCTCTAGAACTCATTTCAAGTTTACAAATTTCAAGGAGTTCAACCGGATTCATTGTGAAAGGATTCCGGGGTGCTTGGCCACCGGGTGGTAACTGTCACCGCTATGGTGACCTATCAAAGCCCCATGCCTTCATTTCTTCCCTACGCCTAGGGCCTAGACAGCCTGTTTCTAACTTGTACCACTGTCACTTCCCTACCTGTCACTTATTTATCGGTGGTGCACACACAGCCGATGATTTAGGGAAACATACTAAGCCTGTAAGTGTGGTTAGCTAAGACAAGTAAATCTAGAAAACGTTACCATCAACTGGGTAATGCATTCTATATTTTTCACCTTCAGTTAGAAATTACACACCTTGGGCTCAAAAAGTCCATTGCAAGGTGTGAATCTGGTTCTCAATAAAGACAGAAGGATTTTCCTAATTCTGTCCAGCAGACTGATGTCATTGTCCCTGTTCATGCAGTTTCAGCTTGGTAAAATATCCCCTTAAAATACAGATGAACAAAAACAAGAAGGACTGGTCTGTATCAGTTGGCTAGAAGAGCTGTGACAAAGTACCACAGCTGGGTAGCTTAAACTACAACAGAAATTTATTTTCACACAGCTGTGGAGGCTAGAAGTACGACTTCGAGGTGTCAGCAGAGTTCATGTCTTCTGAGGCTTCTCTTCTTAGCTTGTAGATGACCGTCTTTTAAATTTTTTTCTTTTATATTGAAAACACTTTTTTAATTGTGGTGGGTGCACTTAACCTGAGATCTACCCTCCTGAAAAAAAGTTTTAAGTACACAATACAGTATTGTTAATTATAGGTCTAATGTCATAGAACAGACCACTGGCATTTGTTTACCTTGCATAACTGAAACTATACACCCATTGTACAGTGACTCCCCCATTTTCCTTCCTCCCAGTCCTTGCCAACCACCATTCTACTTTTTTATGAATTTGACTATTTTATGAATTTTGACTATGCAAAATCTTTACATTGAAAGATTTTATTTATTTATTTAAGAGAGAGAGAGAGAGCACAAGCAAGGTGGAGGGGGCAGAGGGAGAGGGAAGAAGCAGAATTCCCATGGAGCAGGGAGCCCAATCATGCAGGGCTTGATGCCAGGAGCCTGGGATCATGACCTGAGCTGAAGGCAACTGATTAATCGACTGAGCCACCCAGGTACCCTGTGAGTTTGACTATTTTAGATACTTCATATAAGTGGAGTCATACAGTATAGTCCTTCCGTGACTGGCTTATTTTGTTCAGCATAAGATCTTCCAGATTCATCATGCTGTTGTATATGGCAACATTTCCTTCTCTTTTAAGGCTACATTGTATGTATATCATATTTTCTTTATCCCGCATACGCTGGTGGATATTTAGGTTGTTTCCATATCTCAACGGTTGTGAACACAGCGTGAAAATATCTGTTTGAGATCCTGATTTTAATTCGTCGGGATATATACCCAGAAGTGGTACCGTCAGATCATATGATAATCCTATTTTTAATTTTTTGAGGAACTTTCATACTATATTCAGTAAGAACTGTACCATTTTACCTTCCTGCCAACAGTGCATAAGGGTTTCAATTTCTCCATATCCTTGCCCACACTTATTTTTGTTTTTTGGAGAACAGTTATCCCAACAGGTGTGAAGTGATATTTCATTGGATTTTGCTTTGCATTTCGCTAGTGATTAGCAATGTCGAGTATCTTTTCATAACTTGTTGGCAATTTTTTAGCTTTTTTGGAGAGATGTCTATTATGCTTACTGTCCATCTTTAAAACAGGTTATTTGGGGTTTTTTGCTACTGAGTTGTAGGGGTTCCTTATATATTTTGGATATTAACCCTTTATCAGATGGTTTGCAAATATTTTCTCCCACTTTGTAGGTCTACAAATATTGTCTCCCATTTGCACTCTGTTGACTGTTTCCTTTGCTGTGTAAAAGCGTTGAATATGAAATAGTTCCACTTCTCTATTTTTGCTTTCGTTGCTTGTGCTTTTGGTGTCATACGCAAGAAATCGTTGCCAAGATCAATATCATGAAGATTTTTCCCTATGTTTTCTTCTAGAAGTTTTATAGTTTCAGGGCTTATCTTTAAGTCTTTAATGCACTTGGAGTTGATTTTTGTGGGTGTGGTATAAGATAAGGGTGCAATTTCATTCTTTTGCATGTTGATTAGATGGGCTTCTCCCTGCGTTCATGTGGTCTTCCCTCTGAAACTTTTGTTTTCCAAATTTCCTCTTTTTATAAGGACACTGGTCCTATTGGATTAGAGCTCACCCTAATGACCCATTTTAACCTATTCGTGTGTTTAAAGATGCTACATCCAAATACAGTCACATTCTGAGATATTAGGGGCTCAGACTAAAACATATGAATTTTGGGGGAATACATTTCAGCCCATAATGCAAATGAAATGCTGTTATTTCAAGAATAAGGATGTGATGACTCCTTCCTTTTGTGGTTTCAATAAATATAAATTACTATTGGAGTATGTACAAAGGAGAAGTGACCTATTGCATGAGTTTAGGTAAATTACCTTAATTCTCCATATTCCAGTTTTTCTGTGTATAAAACAGGAAACAAATGTTTTCCCCATCTTCTCCAAACTTTTCCAACAGATAAAAAATTTGTCTTTAAAAATGACTTTTGTCAGGGCGCCTGGGTGGCTCAGTGGGTTAAGGTCTCTGTCTTCGGCTCAGGTCATGATCCCGGAGTCCTGGGATTAAGCCCCGCATAAGGCTCTCTGCTCGGCGGGGAGCCTGCTTCCTCCTCTCTCTCTGTCTGCCTCTCTGCCCACTTGTGATCTCTGTCTGTCAAATAAATAAATAAAATCTTTAAAAAAAAATGACTTTGTCATCTTCAAAATCCTGTGTGTCTTCTCTCCCCCGTGGTTTTCATGACAATGTAGCCATTTTCAGGCTGCTGTCCCATGATTCAACATTCACAGCAGCCCCAGGATGTCAGTGGCAGAGCAAACTCTCCGTTGCCATTTTGCAGGTGAGGAAATCAGTAGACAAGGAGGTTAAGGAAGCTAATAGCATTTCTAAAGCCATATGTAATAAGTTGCACCTTTAAAAATGGAACCAAATTTTCTTGGCTCATTTCAACTATGTTCTTAATATATGGCAATTTTAAATAGATGAAAAATAGAATAAGAAAATAGTATTCTGAGATTAGAGCGCTAGAAGCACAAAGAATCTTAGTACTTTCCTCTGGAGCTGGCTTCCTTTTCCATAAGATTAACTAGAGTAGTGCATCTTAGCATGACGTCAATGAGGGCTGACATTTTTGGCATCGTCAGGATTATGCATCTCAAATACCTTTCCAGGCACAATGTTTATAAAATGATGGTGACTGCCTCCCACAAATGAGCCATGTTCTGTGGTTTAGATAAGTTCCCTCAGCTGATAATCGTGAGCTGATTATCATGATGGCTTTTTCCTGGACTTGTTTCAATGTTGAATTTCATCCAAAGACTGTGCTCACACGTTTATTTTCATGTAACATCCATTGGCAATTGCATTTCTATAGATTGCTGGACTTTTTACTTATTAATTTTCTCAAGCTCATCAGTTAGTATTGATGTTTACCCCTTGCATTGTATTGATGGCAAATATTTTTTTTGACAGACTGTCAGCTATTTTTTTTACGGTGGATTTGCCATAATGTAAGTGAAATCTTTATTTTGTTTCTCACTGTAAAATCTAATTTTGCCTTTACTGTTTCTGAATTCCATGAGTTTCTTGCCAAGATTATATAATAATTATGCAAATTTTGGCCTAGTTTTTAAACGGTTTTTAAAAACCCATTTCATTTTCAAATTTACCAGGAATTTTTGTGTTTGTGATGAAAAGAAGGTATATAACTTGATTTTCTTTTCTGACTATATAATCAGTTCCATCAGTAATTTTATTAAATCATTCATCTATCTTTTCTGTACCTTAATCATATACTAAATTCCCATTGTATATGAACCAAGTTCTGGTTTCACTATTCTTCTCCATTATTTTGGTTTTTTTTTTTTCCTATTCTTATATATTTTAAAATAAATAAATAATAAATAAAATAAATAAATAATAAATTTTGAAATAAAAAGAAATTTTATTTCTGCAAATTCCTATTATATTTTGATACCTAATTATACAAATTTCTGAAATTGTCTTGCATTTTCTAGCACATTGGCTTCTGGGAGAATTTTCCAGTTTTTCTATTTTAATTCAGTTCAGTTTTTATTTCTAAAAATGATTAAATCACTGAACCAAAATATGAACGGTTAGTATATAATTCTGGATTGACTAAGAAAGTAGATTTTACTAATTAAAAAAAACAAAAAACTAACTTTCATATGGCAAAGATATAATAAAGAGAGTTAAAAGACAGTTGACACTCTGTTGGAAAAATATTTGCAAATTAGTTGAGCAACTCTGTATGTTAGTCATAATGCACTGTACATTCAAAATGCACTGTACATTCCTCCCTGAATAACACAGGCAATATAGAATTGACATTCTAGAAGATTAAGGCCAACAATAGACAATGAACACAAAAAATAATGATCTGCTAATTAGAAGGCATATAACGCTATAAGGGAAAAGAAAAAAAACAGAGGAGTTGAGTAAGGAAGTCAGAGTGCTAGGTTAAGAGAACAGGTTGAAGTTTTGAATATGGTGACTGGGAAAAGCCTCACTGAAAGAGGGACATTTGGGCAAAATTTGAAGAAAGTGAAGAATTTAGCCATATGAATAATGAGAATTGTAGATTGGGACTGGTGTTTAATTTATAAAATCATTTGGGGAGAGTTGATACATTATGGATTCTTCTCCAAGTAGGCCTTTCCATTTACATCTTTATTTAGTTACTTCAGAAAATATTGACATCTTTATAGATCTTGGATATTTATGGGGTCTTCCACATTTTCAGATAAGTATATTTATAAATAATGCATGATTTTTTCACTCTTACTATTTGTAGAAATGAAATTTTTCTTTTATTTTAAATTGTTTATTTCTGGTGCACAAAAGTTTTGATATTTCTTATGCATTTTATATCCTCCATCTATCTGACTCAACTCTTTTATTAGTTGTGGTTTTTCAATTTGTAAACAAATTATAACAAATATGTGCTTGTCTGTAGACAACTATATTAACTGAAAATGCAAATGGTTCTATTATTTTTCATCTTGTCCCTTTTATTTACTTATCTCAAGTATCGACTAGAACTTCAAAAATAATATTGAATACTGCATGTATTATTAACTGGCATCTGTACTTTCTTCCTGACATAAATGGAGATGTTTCAAACTATTTTACCACTAAGTATAATATTTGTCCAAGGTTTTCAATAGATCACTTTTATTAATTTAATGAAATTTGAGTCAGAACCAGATGTTAAAATGATAAGCTTTTTAACAATCATCTATTACAATAATTATGCCATTTTGATCTTTTTATAGTTGTATCTCTTTCTTCCTTCTTTCCTTCTTTCTTTCTTTCTTTTTTTCTGAGAAAGAGGTAGGTGCTGGGGGTGGGGGATGGGGGGGTGGAGGCAGAAGGAGAGAGGGAGAGAGAATCTTAAGCAGACTCTATGCCCAGTGTAGATCCTTACGTAGGGCTCTATCTCACTATCCTGAGATCATGACTTGAGCCAAAATCAAGAGTCTGAAGCTTAACCAACTGAGACACCCAGTCACCCTGCCATTTTGCTATTTTAAATGAAATATAATAAATTACATTAGTTAATTTTCTAATCTTGAACGATTATTAGATTCTTGGTTTTAAAATTTTTACTTAATTATAAGGATAATTTATTTTTAGTGTAATACTGATGATCGGTTAATGCTTTATTTTGCATGTTCACATTATATTGCTGAAATTGGTCTATAATTTTATTTTATGGATGATAATAGGAGTTCTTTCTCTTGGACCTTAAATGGACTGACCCTGAAAATTGTCTGAACTTTGCACATAACTTATTGTTACCTGTTCAATTTCTTCAGTGGTTCCAGATCTACTCATGTGTCTACCCTTGATTTTGCTAAAAGATCATCTATTTCTTCTAGACATTGACATATTTTGCTGCCAAGATGTATAAGTCATCCTCTTACACTCTTGTTTTAATTTCCCATTTTAGTGATTATGACCTTTTTCTTATCACTATTACTGCTTAGTGAGTTGTTTTCTCTTTTTCTTGAACAGACTTTCCCCAAATTTTACTATTATATTGGGCTTTCAGGAGAACAAGTTTTAGTTTTATTAAGTTGGATTTATTTTATTTTATCATTATTAATTCCCTCCACTTTCTTTAGTTTTACTGGTTTTCTTTTGAGTTTTCTAAGTTTAGTACTTATACACATATTTTCCTTTTTAAAATTAGTGCACAATTTTTCAAAATAAATGTAAGTGGGGCCCCTGGATGGCTCAGTTGTTTGAGTGTCTGACTTCCACTCAGGTCATGATCCCAGGATCATGTTGGACTCCATGCTTAGCAGGAAATCTGCTTGTCCCTCAGCTGCCCTCCCCACTTGTTCATTCTCTCTCACTCTCTCAAATAAATAAATAAATAAATGTAAGCACAAAGGTCATAAAATCAATTACTACTGAAGAGTTGATATCCGTCACCCACCCCCCCACCCCAGAAAAAGCAGCTGTCTCCTGCTCCACTTCTTGATCTATTCCAGTTCTGTTTCTTAGAGGAAACCACAGACAAGTCTTACTATTGCATTTCATCCTTCCTTACTATCCTATCACTAAAAAATATTTCTATTGTTATTTACTGACTTATCAGTTTTAGATATTATCTATAACTTCTTATTATCTATAAACTTCTGTTATGCTTTGCTTTGTTACAAAAACTCCAAGTAACCCAATATCTTCATATATTATAGTTTGGCTTAAATTACAGTCAATTTTTATAATATTGTGACTGTGCAAAAATACAGTTTGCCATTAGCCATGTAGTCTTTTCTTTCTTGTGCACTTTGTTTTTTCCTGAAGTTAATATTTATCATGTCTTTTTCTTTTGTTTAGTAGTCTCTGCATGTATGGCGATGATTTTCCAAAGGCTCCAAGAGAAACCTATCCCTTTTTTTCCAAACACTAAAGCGCAGCAAATAATCTCTTCACTACATTTCTGTCCTGGCTACTTCCTCACCCCAGCTCCCCAGCCTCCGACTCCATCTGGACTGATTGGTCTCTAGGCCAGTTTCAGAGTGCTGCCAAGAGGCTTCCTTTCATTCTTTTCTTATTTAAAACCCCATATTCCCTGGATCTCATATTTTCACTTTTCATTTTATTCTCATTTTACTGAGGCACGTTCTCCAAGATTATCCATAAGAACAATGAATGGGAGATGCTTGTAAGTCTGATTTACCTCAATATTAGGTTCATGTTTAATTGATGGTTTGGCTAGGTATGAAACTCTAGTTTAAAAACCATTTTTCCTTAGTTCTGAAGACACTGTTCCACTATCTTCTAGCATCTAGTTTTCTGGTTAAGAAATCTAGTGATTCTCATTCCCATGTCCTTGTTTATGCCCTATTTTTGCATTTTCCTTTCACCTACAGAATTTTGAGATTTTTATAATGATGGATGTTGATACGAGTCTTTTTTACTCAGTTTGATGGACCCCTCAATCTGAGATGTGCCCTTGGTTTTGAAAGTTTTCTTGTAATTCTTCTTGATAATTTTCTCCCCTCCATATCCCCAGTTTTGTTTCTATAGCTGCTAACAGTGGAATGCCATATTCTTAGATTGATTTTCTAATGTTCTTATATGTTCTTTCTCATATTACATTTATTTGCTTATTTATTAGTTCTTTGAGTTATTTTAGCTTCTGTGAAGTTTCCTTAACTTTATCTTTGAATCCTTTTATGGAATGTTAAATTTCTAATAGTACATTCTCAATTACCAAGAATCTTTCTTATCCTCTGATTATGTCTTTTCATTATTTATCAATACACTGTTTTCCTTTATCTCTCAGGTTATAATCATTATTTTGAAACCTTCAGTTATACCTAAATTATTTTGGGATCTTTTTTCCCCAAAAGGAAACTGGTGAATTTCCTTTCAATTTAGGTAAATTTACCCAAATGTCTAAAGATTATTGACTGTCCCATCATATTTAGGCACTGCAATGCTGATTGGAATTTGCACACGGGCAAGTTAGTTGAATAGTGAAGGGACTACAAAATGTCATGGTTGCTGAAGGACCCTTGAATGCTAGTTTTCCAATTCACTTACTCCACAGTGGAGACAGCCATCCTTCTAACTGCTGGTATTTTAATGAGCGTGTGAGGACATTTATCTCCTGTTCTCAACCTTGCTCTGCTCCCCTACTTCTTTGTTTCTTTTTTTTTTTTTTCCATTTTATTTATTTTTTCAGCGTAACAGTATTCATTCTTTTTGCACAACACCCAGTGCTCCATGCAAAACGTGCCCTCCCCATTACCCACTACCTGTTCCCCCAACCTCCCACCCCTGACCCTTCAAAACCCTCAGGTTGTTTTTCAGAGTCCATAGTCTCTTATGGTTCGCCTCCCCTCCCCAATGTCCATAGCCCGCTCCCCCTCTCCCAATCCCACCTCCCCCCAGCAACCCCCAGTTTGTTTTGTGAGATTAAGAGTCATTTATGGTTTGTCTCCCTCCCAATCCCATCTTGTTTCATTTATTCTTCTCCTATCCCCCTACCCCCCCATGTTGCTTCTCCATGTCCTCATATCAGGGAGATCATATGATAGTTGTCTTTCTCCGATTGACTTATTTCACTAAGCATGATACGCTCTAGTTCCATCCACGTCGTCGCAAATGGCAAGATTTCATTTCTTTTGATGGCTGCATAGTATTCCATTGTGTATATATACCACATCTTCTTGATCCATTCATCTGTTGATGGACATCTAGGTTCTTTCCATAGTCTGGCTATTGTAGACATTGCTGCTATAAACATTCGGGTACACGTGCCCCTTCGGATCACTATGTTTGTATCTTTAGGGTAAATACTCTATTACAAAGCTGTCATCATCAAGACAGCATGGTACTGGCACAAAAACAGACACATAGATCAGTGGAACAGAATAGAGAGCCCAGAAATCGACCCTCAACTCTATGGCCAACTCATCTTCGACAAAGCAGGAAAGAATGTCCAATGGAAAAAAGACAGCCTCTTCAATAAATGGTGCTGGGAAAATTGGACAGCCACATGCAGAAAAATGAAATTGGACCACTTCCTTACACCACACACGAAAATAGACTCCAAATGGATGAAGGACCTCAATGTGAGAAAGGAATCCATCAAAATCCTTGAGGAGAACGCAGGCAGCAACCTCTTCGACCTCAGCCGCAGCAACATCTTCCTAGGAACAACGGCAAAGGCAAGGGAAGCAAGGGCAAAAATGAACTATTGGGATTTCATCAAGATCAAAAGCTTTTGCACAGCAAAGGAAACAGTTAACAAAACCAAAAGACAGCTGACAGAATGGGAGAAGATATTTGCAAACGACATATCAGATAAAGGGCTAGTATCCAAAATCTATAAGGAACTTAGCAAACTCAACACCCAAAGAACAAACAATCCAATCAAGAAATGGGCAGAGGACATGAACAGACATTTCTGCAAAGAAGACATCCAGATGGCCAACAGACACATGAAAAAGTGCTCCACGTCACTCGGCATCAGGGAAATACAAATCAAAACCACAATGAGATATCACCTCACACCAGTCAGAATGGCTAAAATTAACAAGTCAGGAAATGACAGATGCTGGAGAGGATGTGGAGAAAGGGGAACCCTCCTCCACTGTTGGTGGGAATGCAAGCTGGTGCAACCACTCTGGAAAACAGCATGGAGGTTCCTCAAAATGTTGAAAATTGAACTACCCTATGACCCAGCAATTGCACTACTGGGTATTTACTTCTTTGTTTCATACTGTTCCTGAGGTGCTCAAGATTCAGTCTTCCAGGTTTCAAGTCCTCTAGAATATGCACCTTTAGTGCCACACGGGCCGTTGTCGTGACTTGGCCGGTTGCCTGGCTGCATAGTGAAGAAGGACCTAAGGCTCTAGCCACTCTGTGAAGAGACCTTTGAGCTATTTCTCATGTCAGCCCCATAATCAGGTTGCATCTTCCACACTCCCTGGTACCCTTTGGAGCCAAGCTTGACAGAAGCACTGAGCTGAATTACACACCACTTGTTGATGCCATGGTCTGTTCCCTTTATTTTGAGCCTTTCTATATCATTTCATTTCTGGAGCATCTTCTGTGAAAAACATATAGCTGATAGATTTTGTGACCACTCCATAAATGAAGAGGTGACTGTGCTGCAGTTAATTGGTCATAGAAGGATTTTAAGCAGGTGAAAAGGATTATTGTATTTGCATATAAAAATGGTACCCTTTCTGGAAGTAGAGAAGAAAATAGAAGGGAACACAATAAAAGGCAGGTAGAATTTGGACTCAAGTTTCCTGCTTAAGATTTTAGTGTTGTGGGTATTAAGGAGGGCATGTACTACATGGAGCACTGGGTGTGGTGCATAAACAATGAATTTTGGAACACTGAAAAAAATTAATTTAAAAAATTAAAAATTAAAAAAAATTTAAAAAGATTTTAGTGTTCTAATCCTATTTCAGTGCTTATCTAAAAATGAAATGTTATTATATAGATATCTATAGCTTCAAGAAGAAAAATGGTGGAAGTGGGATTCAAGAGATTTTGGTCTACAGGTATGAGTAAATTGTTCCTTTTTCAAAGATGTTTTAAATGCTTCAAAGGTTATTTTCAAGAAATGGTGACCACAGATTAAATTACAAACTTCATAATCTATTTTGTTCATCCTTATATCCACTTTATACAGTACTTTATACATGGTGGATGTACAATTTATATTTCCAGCATATAACTGAATTGAATTCAGAAGAAAGTGACCTCA
Organism: Meles meles; assembly: GCF_922984935.1. NCBI lineage: Eukaryota > Metazoa > Chordata > Mammalia > Carnivora > Mustelidae > Meles > Meles meles. Next base: position 22,704,301 of record NC_060069.1, on the reverse strand, counting down.
TTTTTCAGAATTAGTTTTATGTCATTCATTCTACATTTCTTAAGACTCTCATGGCAGAGCCTTAAAACCAAAGGGGACTCCCATAATCAATGCATAAATTAACTTTGTCTTCTTGGAACAGCCTTAAAGTAAGTCAGCTGTTCTGTAAACTTAACTAAGATAAAGGGTTAGATGAAATTGAGTTTATGCGTTCATTGGAAAGCCCCTAAGTCATGCTTCCTACCCCTACTTGAGAGCAACTCTACAGTTGGTAAAACAACCACAGTCACCTCGTCCCGAACACTCTCTGTACATATATGGAAACCTCTTGGTCACGCTCCCTGTCTATATCCCTTGAAACTGCTTTCTAGTATCCCTAGCTCAGCAAGCATAGTCTTTCATGCGTTCGTTGAATAATTATTCATTTAATACTTATCACATTCCAGACCCTGTTCTTGGTGCTGAAGATATAGCAATTAATAATGTCTTTTCCTGTGTCTGGGCCACTGGTGAGCTCTGAAACTGAGTTGGAAAAAGGTAGGCAGTATATGATATATGGTACAACACAGATGTCTTAAAAACATTTTACTGAGTGAAAGAAGGCATTCAAAAAAGGACATATAGTTTATGAATCCATTTATATGAAATGCCCAGAATGGACAAATACACAGAAGCAGAAAGTAGATTACAGGTTTCTAATTAGAGGCTGGGGGTAGGAAGTAATGTTGTGGGGTTTTATATTAGTCACAGTTCTCCAATGAAACAGAACCAATTAGGATGGATATAAGAATTTATTGTAAGAGATTTAGCATGAGGAATTGGATCACATAATTATGGATGTTGGAAAGTCCCAAGATTTTTAAGTTCAGTTTTTAGCTGGAGCCCCAGGAGGGCTGATGGTATAGTTCAGTCTGAAGATTATCAGGATAAAGATCCAGGAAGAGCTGATGTTCAATTTGGCTTCTTCAGCTGATTAGATGGAGCTCACTCACATGAGAGAGAACAATCTGCTTTACTCAGTCTACCAATTTATCACATAGAAAACCACCCTCACAGAAACATCTAGAATAATTTTTGATCAACAATTTTGACCAAAAATTGACACAGTTGGGATGCCTGGCTGGCTCAGTTGGCAGAGAATATGACTCTTGATCTTGGGGTCATGAGTTTGAGCCCCATGTTGGATGTAGAGATTATTTTCTAAAAAAATTGTCCCACTCAAGTTGACACATAAAATTAACCATCACAAGTTGCTTTTGGCATGATGAAAATGTTCTAAAATTAGATAGTTGTGATGGTTACACAACTCTAAATATACTAAACCCACTATATATATGTACTAAATACACTATATACTATACTAAACATATGTACTAATATTCAAAAAAACCCACTGAACTGTGCACTTTGAAAGAGTAAATTGAATAATATGTAAATTAAATCTCATTAAAAATAAACATTAAAAATAAACAAACATAATACGTACTCAAAAGTTAAAAATGAAAACAAATAGAAGAATAGGCAATATCCTAAGAGTGATATGGGAACTATGAGATGTTCATCTAGAATGTTTATCTAGGACCTTTCTTATCAAAGGGTGGTCCGTGGGTCAGCAGCTTGGGCACCACCTGGGAACTTGTTAGAAAGGCCCCACCTGCAGACTCGGAATCTGCATTTTAGCAAGGTTTCCCAGTGATTCCTATACCCACTGAAATGAGAAGCTCTAATTTATTGGTCTCAAATTTTACTTACCATTTTATTTTGATCAATGAAATAATTTCTTTGTTAACATCCCATATTGAAGCTTGACATAAGAATAAATGAAAATCGAGCAGCTCTGGCTGAAGAGAGTCAAGGAATCCTCAGCCCACCTGCTTGTCCCCACCTGAGAGAACTCATAGATCCCTCTCCCTCAGGATTCCAAATAAGTGGGTCAGATTTCTTTCTCCTTCTGTCTCTCTCTCTCAAGCAAAGTTTAAAATAAAAGCTTGTAGCCACTGTGACAAGACAATTGGTCCTCTCTTATAAAAGAAGAAGATGACAAAGATGAAGAAGAAGAAGAAGAAGAAGAAGAAGAGGAAGAGGAAGAGGAAGAAGGAGAAGGAGAAGGGGAGGAGGAGGAGTAGGAGGAGAAAGAAGAGTAAGAGGAAGAAGAAGAAGAGAAGGAGAGAGGAAGGAAAGAAGGTAGGTAGGTAGGAAAGAAGGAAGAAAGGGAAAGAAGAGTCCCAACATAGGCATACTCCTTTGCTCCCCAGAGCCCATTTGCCTGCCCCAGATTTGCTGTCTTTTCCCATCATGACCCAGGCTGTCTATGCTACACTTCATCTGACAGTGTGGAGTTGGCCTGTTCCAGTGCACAATGCAAGAAAGAGACATTTCCCAGCACCTGTGTGTCTGTAGGTGCCTCCAGCCAAACCCCACAGTTGAACCATTGGAAATGCGGCTGACCTTCACTTGGGAGATGACACTCTTCACTCAGCATTCACTGGGCAACCAGATGGCATTCCAGTGACATTCTTCACAGCTGCTGGCAACAGCCTTTAATTCATCTGGTATTTAACCAGGGTGAAGCATCCTCTGGCTATAACATGTTTGTTGGTGTGAGCTGACTCTGGCTCATCTTCCGCTCCCTTTAGTTCAGGGTTTCACACTAACTAGTAGTCTGCAGGCAATGCAGCAACTACACAGAATGCTCTCCTTCCATCTTCTGTTTGTGCCATTGCATTTTTACTCTCCTTTTGTCAGCTATTGGTCAACAGGAATCACAGAGTTGGAACATAAGATAAGTACAAGATTTGCTTTTGCAGATAAGTAAAATAAGACTTAGGAGATCATGCAACTTGGAAATAGTCAGGATGTCATCAGAACCCAGTCTTTCTGGTTCCAAACGCATTTCTCCTGGACAAACATTGTCCTAGTATTAACAAGAGTCCTCATCTTATAACAGGTCAAAATGTTAGCCAGCTGGTAACTAGGCTCAGGAATCACAGAAAATTCTCTAGCATCTTTAAAAAAACATGGATTGTTAAAAATATTCCAGAAGATATTTTTATCCCTTTCCCAAATCTCCTTGGTATGAGATCTCATGGAAGAAAATGATGATAAATATATTCACATACAGATTTTGGAATCAAAACAGGACCATTCAGGAGAAATCATGAGTGTGTGCATAAGAACCATAATAGTTCTTCAGTGTCCACATGTTTTTGGGTTTAGAATTTTGAGTCATTTAGTGTTTGTCACTGGGAGGAAAGATACTCATCTATGACCAGGGACAAAAATCTTTTGGTGGAATAAGTAAGAAACCTTCTATGACTTGGCCAGTTATGCTTTAAGTCTCAGATTCTATTGTTAGATTTTCTACTCTTCCGTCATGAAAGCTTTTGACTTTGGATATTTTATGATAGCAGTAAAAGGGTGCTCTGCCTGAAGAGGGGACCAAAACATCACAAACACTCAGAAGAGACTTCTTCAACCACAAATGGATAAGTGATTATTTTGAGCTAATCCTCGATTCTAAATGACTTATCAAAGGATATATCAATCCTGGTGCAGACTCTTGGGAAAACCTGCAATGTCTCACAATTACTTGATTAGTTTTTCTCTCCTTGCTCAACTGTACACTCTAGGAAGATGAAAGCTTAGTCTTATCCAAAGCCCCATTCCTCAAGTTCTGGGCACAAGATACCTAAAAAATTGTTGAATTAATGACCTTTAGTGTATTTTCTGATATTGTGAAGATATTGGTTGGAATTATTGTTACTGTTATTTGTAAGTAGCCAAATTACATTAACTTAAAGCCAGAGATATCTTCCCAAGCCTCAGGAACAAACTGAAGCCAGGAGACCCTTCTCTCTCCACCTTTTTCCTACCTTGGTTTCTTCCAGGTTCCTCTTGTTCCTTGCTGACCTTTCTTTCCCACTACAAACCAGCTTTCTCTATGTCTGAGTCCACAGGCAAGTTATGCGTGTCTTCATTCCAGCTACCAGGAAAACACAGAGATTTCATTTCCAACATCAAATTTCTGAAGAAGAGATTTATAGGTCAACTAACCACTTGTGGCAAAACAGTAGGCTCCATTGTGGGTGGCTGCTTTGCCACAGTGTAGAGTGAGTCTGCCACAGGGCAGTTCCTGAAAAGAGATCCACTTCACGCACTTTCTCCTGATTTGCGTTTCCTCTGGTGTGAACTGGTTCATTTTGTTCATTTTTTCCCATTTTTCCATTTTGGGATCTTTTCTTTTTCCTACCAGTATTTCATATGATAAACATCTTGTTCTTTCTGTTTTGCTTTCTGAAAATGTTTTTCCAGTTGGTATCAGTCACAACTCAGTTCAGAAAACAGAAATTACTCTAGATATTTTAAACAGAAAGGGATTTAATGCAGAGAATTAGATGGCTTATAAAATCCATGCAAGTTCTGCAGGGACAGCCTCTGGGCTAAGCCATGTGAATGAAACTTGCAATGTCACAGAACTGGCCCTTAAAGGTTTCAGCCACATTTGTCACCACCAGGAAGAACACCCCATTGCAGCTGACACCCAAGGGTTGGGAGGCCACCACATTGCAACACAAATGTCTCCTGACAACTACAAAGGTGAGTATTAAACACTGGAATGCTGTTCCAGAAAGCTTCATATCTCCACAGCCGGACCTAAAAACAAAAGCAAAGAGCCAAATACGGACTCTGCCTCCATATCCTTATAGGAAGGCATTAATGAGGGAATCTAATTTGAATCTACCATCCCAGCTGCAAAGGAGCCTGGGAAATGTCATTTTAAAAAAATGTTTATTTATTTATTTGAGAGAGAGAAAAAGCATGGACATGCCATCTGGGGAAGGGGCAGAGGGAGAGGGAGAGAAGGAGACTAGCCACTAAGCTCAAATTCACGACCCTGAGATCATGACCTGAGTCGAAATCAAGAGTTGGAGGCTTAACTGACTGGGTCTTCCAGGCACTCCTGGGAAATATAACTTTTAACTTCCAACCTCTGAAGCATAGGACGGCATAGGAGAAGGAGGTGGACAAGATCCTAAATGCCACTTGACTATGTCTACTGCATACATATAAACACACAATACTTTCTGAGAGACTTAAATTTTGTGTAAATATATTGGTTAGTCTTTTTCTTTATAATGTATTCTATTGCTTCAAAACTTAAAAAACCATCCTACTCCAGAGATGTTTAGTAAGTATTAAATTATGATTTCTTCTTATCTTCTTATTAGTCCTGTCATTTGAAAATAAGAGGAATGTGGAAGCACAAAAATGAAAATAATTGCTAGGAAATAGAATTTTTGCTCAAAATTGCACTCAACTGTATTTTTTTTTCCCAATTAAAAAACCAGTGATCAGAAAGTAACAATATACAGACTGGTTGACATTTTACTTTGAGTGGCACTTTGGCCATTGCGATCAACTAGGGGCAAATCATTTCATAGAACAGACGTCAATTAACTCTGATGTGCTATTTTAAAACACTAGGTGAGAAGTTATTTTCAACTTTGTGCTGTTCACACAAGTATAGTTTTAGTCTGTTCTCAAAAGATAGCTGATGATGTAGAGTGCCACAGGATCAGGAAAAACAAGGCATGTCAGGTATCCTAAGCATTAAGTGATATTCACGATTTCATTTGAAGCTTAGTTCAGAAATGACTCTTTTTTCCTCCCAAGATTCTACTTTGAGCCTTTCCGAAATTTTTAATTCTTAAGAAAAAAAAAAAGTCAGATTCCACTAAACCTCTCAAAAATGCTTATCTTGTTTGGTAGTGAGAAGAAAAGTCCCACTCCACAGAGATTTGTTCCTATTACACCATATTGACCATGATTTGCCTCATCCTTGAGGCGAGCCTGGGGGACTGGATGCCAACCTATGGAAAATGGCTTTCCAGAGCAGCATCTGTCTCTCTACACAAATCCCGAGGCTGTAGCTGGCACAGTGGTCCTTGGAGTTCCCCGACACTACGACTGGATGATTTTTGTCAATCGAGGGCTCACTCCAGCTGTTACATCCTTGAGGAAACCAAACTTCTCCAATATCTCTTTCAGTAAAATTTTGTTGAGCCAATCTCTCCACTTTTATTGTGGACAATTATGTAAACTTGTCCCTTTTGTGTGGTCAACTGAAGAAAGAAAGTCATTGATAGTATATTCTATCTAAATCGTCAATTTTCCCAATCTTCACCATACATCTAAATAGCCTTCAGAGATTTATTTTAAAAAAATAATACAGGTATACCCAGAGATTCATATTCAAAGGTCTGGGACGGCACCACAGCATCAGCATTCTTAACCCCCCAGGTGATTCTATTCTGTAGCCAGGGTTGAGAATCACTGCAAAAGAATGATGGTCCGGCTCCATCGAGCACTTTGTCTTCATTTGCCTGAGATTTTACTGATTTTAATATTATTATTCTTGTGTCCCAGGAACCTTTCAGTCCCAAGATAAACCAAGATAGCTGGTCACTTTCGACCCGGAAATGTCTCCTCTAACTCCCAAGAAAGCCCGAGTCACATAAATGCACAGCCTCTGCATGTATGCAGTAGATACAACACTGGGTTTACTGACCAAAAGCCAAGGTTGCATGTAGGCCTTCTTCTGCCATTCCCTAGCTGTGGCCTTTGTGGGAGTCCTTTAACTCTTCAGAGATAAGTTTCCTCCTTGCTGCCCTACTGTGGGAATCCAAGAGTGCACACGACAGAAGGGGAAACTGAGGTTCAAGGAGAGTAAATGACAATGCTGGAGTCACTGAATTGAAATGTGCCCTGGTTCCCAGCCTGATTGTCTTCCACTGCACCTGTCCTGGAGGAACTCAAGGACGTATCCTCCTGCTAGGAAGGCGTCAGTACCCCAGGCTAAGAGCAAAGCAGTGAGCCACCCACCTTCCACACACTCTTTCCAGTGTGTGCCTTTTGTGGATATTTCTTTTTGATGTTTGTTTGGAGCTAAGGTCCTCTTTGTAAAATGTGTTTGGTGGAGGTATCTTTATTTGTCCCACGTTCTAGGCTCTGGTAGTGGCTTTAGACTGTGTAGGCTCTTAAATGGGAGGCTCCAGCCCCCTCCCCACTCCCTTCTCCCAAATCTGTATGTATGTGGGGAAATATGCATGCACAGTCTTGGGGCCACTCATTGAGAAATACTGTAGTAGAGGTTCATTGTTGATATTTTTCATCTTTATGTTTCTGAAACAATGATGGGCATTATAAGCAATGTGTCCATCTTATATGGTGCTATTTTCCTTTTTCCCAAACTGCCCCTAAATTAATGGTGTATCATACACTGAAAAAGAGTTATTAATATCCAGCAAATCAAAATACTCCTTTTCATTCAACCAGCAGCCCTGTGAAGTAGATTTTGGAGGATGAAGAGCTGCCTTAAGCCATCATACGGCCCTCCAAAGGCAGGAGCCAACATCAGCTTCCTAAAGGCAACAGAGAATGAATATACCCCTTCTTTAACCTGGCAACTTAACGTGCCTGGATGTCATATTCTCAGAGAAAATGGAGCTTCAAGTCAAACAATATTTTGGAAGTCATTAGTTGGCTTAACTGTTGAACTTTTCCATCTCAAAATTTAGCTAGTTGTCCTTCAAAGTTATTGAGCTTAAAATTTACTGTGTTCACATCTGTAGTAATTATCAACTTTCCATCCTTTGCCATCCCAGCAACAAAAACTTGATACCAGCACTTAGGTGAAATAGGAGAATTGGGGCCCAGTAAGTCTAAGAGCAAAACTGGGGCTCAGTAAGTCTAAGAAGCATTCCCAGAGGAGTCCAGAAGTTGTCTGTTTGACATTCAGAATTTTTTGCCTTATACTCTCCTGACCATCCACTCTCACAAAATATAACCTTTGAATAAACTTACTTTAAAAAAAATAAATAAGGACAACTGGCACCTTGTTTAAGTGATGTTCTCATCACAGTTGGACTGAGCAACTTGGTAGGACCAACTTGCCTATCTGGAGTTGAAAGAAGAGAAATGAACAGATTTTTTAAATAATTATTCATAAGATGTCAACTCTCATAACATTGTTTCTTGATTATCTGCCGACCTGAGGGGCTCTTGCTCCGCTCTTGGAATAATGTGTGACATGCTGACATCCGGCTGGTCAATGGTAATGAGATATTTAGTGGGTGAGAGAAAAGGGCCTGATAAGTAAGTCCATTTTGACTTCCCTTTGTCTGAGATCTGCTGGGATAATTCACACATTTCAAGGAGTGCATGGGGAAATGAACCAGAAGTGGAGAGTCTAAGATCCTAAGTATTTATATTCTAGGTGATAAGGGCAAAGGATAATTAATGTTCCAAGAAAAATGTAGATTCTTTTGAGGGAATATTTAGGCTCAGGGAAGAAGAGAGGAATAAGAGAAAATGGCAACCAGGCAAATCTCTTATTCCCACTCTGCCAGTGCTTGAGCTGTGTGACTGTGGTCAAGTCACCTAAACTCTCCAGGCCTGTTTTCCCATCTTAAATATGACATAAAAAGCCTTAGAAGACAGTGGTGATGAAATGGAACAATCTACATAAAGTATAATGTACATAAAAACATATTCAAAGTGATACTAAGTAGTGAGATTTAAATACTGGACGTTATTTATATTAAATGTTATTTTTTCCAACTCCTGGATTCCCAAATATGTTTTGTTAAATATCACATTTCATGTGGCTTGTGTTTGGTTTTAAAGGCATATAAGAGCACAGTATGATTATATATTCTGACTTGGAGAAGAGTCTGTGATTCTCAAAAGGCAACTATGTTATTTTATGTTTGACTTGAAATTGTCTTCTTGGCTAGTTTTAGAAAGGCTAAAGTCTTTTGCCACTGGTAGCTAAGTGGCCCTGAGAAAGGCAACCCATATGAGACAGGGTGCTTATCATATCTGTGAAATGGGATAATTCTCCCCTTCCCACCTCATAGGGTTGCTGAAAGGATCAAGAGAAGATACATACAAAGGTGTGAAGCACTGTATTAATGAGAAAGATTATTATTCTGCAGATTCCTGTGAACTCCTGACATATGTTTACACTTGTGAGCTTAGGGAACCAGGTTTTATTGAATACACAAGTTCTAGAACCCCAGAGAGAGCTCCTAGAAACACTGGGGTAGAATCAAGATTGCTAGACAAGGGGGAGCTTTCTTCTTCCATATTTTATGGGAGAATTACTCTGTCTTGGTCAGTATGCTGGGCCAATCCTCAAGTAGATCCATTTTTCCTCTTTCCTTATGCCCTAACACCAACACCACAGGTCATAGGATAAGCCCCACATCAGTAGACTTGAGAATTTTCACAAGACAATGTCATCCTTACCTTATATCACAGGGTTCACTTTGGGCAAAAGTTCAGAACCTCTAAATTCAAGGACCACCAGAGAAGGTAACATTGAACTCACTACTCCCTCAGTCTCACCATTCAAAAAACACTTCAGAAAATGGATTCTTGGGGCATTTGGCTGTCTCAGTCGGTAGAGCATGCAACTCTTGATCTCAGGGTCATGAGTTTGAGCCTCACATTGGAGGTAGAGTTTACTTTAAAAAATTAACTAATAAATTAATTAAAAAGAAAATGGATTCTTAAGGAAGATATCTAGAGGACCATGCCACCCATTTGGGACATCTAAATCATGTCTCTTAATCTTTTAATATGTGAGGATTCCTTATTAGCCAAAAAAAATTTTATCAAGGCTTTTTCTAAATGACAATTTTATTTAGTGACCATTGACTGAGAAAATACATAGTGATCATCAAAAATATTAACCACCACCATGAATCCAAAAGTATTATCATTAAAAATATCTATCTAGGAGGAGAAGTAGCAGGCTGAGAATACATCAGGTAGCAGGAGATCAGCTCAATAGCTTATCTAAACATTGCAAACACCTACAAATCCAATGGGAGATCGAAGAGAAGAAGAACAGCAATTCTAGAAACAGAAAATCAACCACTTTCTGAAAGGTAGGACTGGCGGAGAAGTGAATCCAAAATGATGGGAAGATAGACCAGGGGAGGGGCCGGCTCCCGGCAAGTGGCGGAGTAACGGAGCACAAAATCAGGACTTTTAAAAGTCTGTTCCACTGAGGGACTTTGCTCCAGAGGCTAAACCGGGGTGAAGCCCACATGGGGTCAGCGTGGCCCCAGGTCCCGCAGGGTCACAGAAGGATCGGGGGTGTCGGAGTGTCGCAGAGCTCGCAGGGGTTAGAACGGAGAAGCCGGCTACAGAGACAGAGCTGAGGACTGAACTCTCAGCTCGGGGTTACCTTGAACTGGTCACAGGCTGGGTGAGCTCGGAGCGTGGCTGGAAGCTGGGGATACGGGAGTGACTGGGTGCTGTCCTCTGGGGACGCACTGAGAAGTGGGGCCCCGGGCTCTCGGCTCCTCCGGGCCGGAGACTAGGAGGCCTCCATTTTCATTCCCGTCCTCCGGAACTCTACGGAAAGCGTTCAGGGAACAGAAGCTCCCAAAAGCGAACCTGAGCAGATTACTTAGTCCGGCCCCAGTAAGGGCGGTGCAATTACGCCTCGGGCAAAGACACTTGAGAGTCACTACAACAGGCCCCTCCCCCAGAAGATCAACAAAATATCCAGCCAAGAAGAAGTTCATCTATCAAGGAAAACAGGTTCAATACCTAAGACAGCAGCGGAATTCCAGAGGAGGAGAAAGGAAAGCACAGAACTCATAGCTTTCTCCCCATGATTCTTTAGTCCTGCAGTTAATTCAATTTTTTTTTCAATTTTTTTTCTTTCTTTTTTCTTCTGCTAAATTTTTTAAAACTTTTACCCTTTTCTTTTTTAACGTTTTTTGACTAGTTTATCTAAAATATATATATTTTTCTTTCTTTTTTATATTTTTTCTTTATTTGTTTTATTTTTTACATTTTTTTTCTTTTTTTTTTCTGAACCTCTTTTTATCCCCTTTCTCCCCCCCCCCCCAAAATTTGGGGTCTCTTCTGATTTGGTTACAGCGTATTTTTCTGGGGGTCTTTGCCACCCTTTTAGTATTTTATTTGATCCTTCATATCCTCTTATCTAGACAAAATGACAAAGTGGAAAAAATCACCACAAACAAAAGATCAAGAGGCAGTACCGAAGGCTAGGGACCTAATCAACACAGACATTGGTAATATGTCAGATCTAGAGTTCAGAATGACGATTCTGAATGTTCTAGCCGGGCTCGAAAAAGGCATGGAAGATATTAGAGAAACCCTCTCTGGAGATATTAAAGCCCTTTCTGGAGAAATTAAAGAACTAAAATCTAACCAAGTTGAAATCAAAAAAGCTATTAATGAGGTGAAATCAAAAATGGAGGCTCTCACTGCTAAGATCAATGAGGCAGAAGAAAGAATTAGTGATATAGAAGACCAAATGGCAGAGAATAAAGAAGCCGAGCAAAAGAGGGACAAACAGCTACTGGACCACGAGGGGAGAATTCGAGAGATAAGTGACACCATAAGATGAAACAACATTAGAATAATTGGGATTCCAGAAAAAGAAGAAAGAGAGAGGGGAGCAGAAGGTCTATTGGAGAGAATTATTGGAGAGAATTTTCCTAATATGGCAAAGGGAACAAGCATCAAAATCCAGGAGATGCAGAGAACCCCCCCAAAGTCAACAAGAATAAGTCCACTCACCGTCACCTAATAGTAAAATTTACAAGTCTTAGTGACAAAGAGAAAATCCTGAAAGCAGCCCGGGAAAAGAAGTCTGTAACATACAATGGTAAAAATATTAGGTTGGCAGCAGACTTATCCACAGAGACCTGGCAGGCCAGAAAGAGCTGGCATGATATATTCAGAGCACTAAACGAGAAAAACATGCAGCCAAGAATACTCTATCCAGCTAGGCTATCATTGAAAATAGAAGGAGAGATCAAAAGCTTCCAGGACAAACAAAAACTGAAAGAATTTGCAAACACCAAACCAGCTCTACAGGAAATATTGCAAGGGGTCCCCTAAGCAAAGAGAGAGCCTAAAAGTAGTAGATCAGAAAGGTACAGAGACAATATACAGTAACAGTCACCTTGCAGGCTAATAATGGCACTAAATTCATATCTCTCAATAGTTACCCTGAATGTTAATGGGCTAAATGCCCCAATCAAAAGACACAGGGTATCAGAATGGATAAAAAAACAAAACCCATCAGTATGTTGCCTACAAGAAACTCATTTTAGACGCGAAGACACCTCCAGATTTAAAGTGAGGGGGTGGAAAACAATTTACCATGCTAATGGACATCAGAAGAAAGCTGGGGTGGCAATCCTTATATCAGATCAATTAGATTTTAAGCCAAAAACTATAATAAGAGAGGAGGAAGGACACTATATCCTACTCAAAGGGTCTGTCCAACAAGAAGATCTAACAATTTTCAATATCTATGCCCCTAATGGGGGAGCAGCCAACTATATCAACCAATTAATAACAAAATCAAAGAAACACATCAATAATAATACAATAATAGTAGGGGACTTGAACACTCCCCTCACTGAAATGGACAGATCATCCAAGCAAAAGATCAACAAGGAAATAAAGGCCTTAAATGACACACTGGACCAGATGGACATCACAGATATATTCAGAACATTTCATCCCAAAGCAACAGAATACACATTCTTCTCTAGTGCACATGGAACCTTCTCCAGAATAGATCACATCCTGGGTCACAAATCAGGTCTCAACCGGTATCAAAAGATTAGGATCATTCCCTGCATATTTTCAAACCACAATGCTCTGAAGCTAGAACTCAATCACAAGAGGAAAGCTGGAAAGAACCCAAATACATGGAGACTAAACAGCATCCTTCTAAAGAATGAATGGGTCAACCAGGAAATTAAAGAAGAATTGAAAAAATTCATGGAAACAAATGATAATGAAAACACAACGGTTCAAAATCTGTGGGACACAGCAAAGGCAGTCCTGAGAGGAAAATATATAGCGGTACAAGCCTTTCTCAAGAAACAAGAAAGGTCTCAAGTACACAACCTAACCCTACATCTAAAGGAGCTGGAGAAAGAACAAGAAAGAAACCCTAAACCCATCAGGAGAAGAGAAATCATAAAGATCAGAGCAGAAATCAATGAAATAGAAACCAAGAAAACAATAGAAAAAAATCAATGAAACTAGGAGCTGGTTCTTTGAATCAATAAGATTGATAAACCCCTGGCCAGACTTATCAAAAAGAAAAGAGAAAGGACCCAAATCAATAAAATCATGAATGAAAGAGGAGAGATCACAACTAACACCCAAGAAATACAGACAATTATAAGAACATACTATGAGCAACTCTACGCCAACAAATTTGACAATCTGGAACAAATGAATGCATTCCTAGAGACATATAAACTACCACAACAGAACCAGGAAGAAATAGAAAACCTGAACAGGCCCATAACCAGTAAGGAGATTGAAACAGTCATCAAAAATCTCCAGACAAACAAAAGCCCAGGGCCAGACGGCTTCCCAGGGGAATTCTACCAAACATTTAAAGAAGAACTAATTCCTATTCTCCTGAAACTGTTCCAAAAAAATAGAAATGGAAGGAAAACTTCCAAACTCATTTTATGAGGCCAGCATCACCTTGATCCCAAAACCAGACAAGAATCCCACCAAAAAAGAGAACTACAGACCAATATCCTTGATGAACACAGATGCAAAAATTCTCACCAAAATACTAGCCAATAGGATTCAACAGTACATTAAAAGGATTATTCACCATGATCCAGTGGGATTTATTCCAGGGCTGCAGGGTTGGTTCAACATCCGCAAATCAATCAATGTGATAAACACATTAATAAAAGAAAGAACAAGAACCATATGGTACTCTCAATAGATGCTGAAAAAACATTTGACAAAATACAGCATCCCTTCCTGATCAAAACTCTTCAAAGTGTAGGGATAGAGGGCACATACCTCAATATTATCAAAGCCATCTATGAAAAACCCACCGCAAATATCATTCTCAAGGGAGAGAAACTGAAAGCTTTTCCGCTAAGGTCAGGAACACGGCAGGGATGTCCATTATCACCACTGCTATTCAACATAGTACTAGAAGTCCTAGCCTCAGCAATCAGACAACAAAAAGATATTAAAGGCATCCAAATCAGCAAAGAAAAAGTCAAGCTATCACTCTTCACAGATGATATGATACTATATGTGGAAAACCCAAAAGACTCCACTCCAAAACTGCTAGAACTTGTCCAGGAATTCAGTAAAGTGGCAGGATATAAAATCAATGCACAGAAATCAGTTGCATTTCTGTACACCAACAACAAGACAGAAGAAAGAGAAATTAAGGAGTCAATCCCATTTACAATTGCACCCAAAACTATAAGATACCTAGGAATAAACCTAACCAAAGAGGCGAAGAATCTATATGCAGAAAACTATAAAGTACTCATGAAAGAAATTGAGGAAGACACAAAGAAATGGAAAAATGTTCCATGCTCCTGGATTGGAAGAATAAATATTGTGAAAATGTCTATGCTACCTAAAGCAATCTACACATTTAATGCAATCCCTATCAAAATACCATCCATCTTTTTCAAAGAAATGGAACAAATAATCCTCAAATTTATATGGAACCAGAAAAGACCTCGAATAGCCAAAGGAATATTGAAAAAGAAAGCCAATGTTGGTGGCATCACAATTCCAGACTTCAAGCTCTATTACAAAGCTGTCGTCATCAAGACAGCATGGTACTGGCACAAAAACAGACACATAGATCAATGGAACAGAATAGAGAGCCCAGAAATAGACCCTCAACTCTATGGTCAACTAATCTTCGACAAAGCAGGAAAGAATGTCCAATGGAAAAAAGACAGCCTCTTCAATAAATGGTGCTGGGAAAATTGGACAGCCACATGCAGAAAAATGAAATTGGACCACTTCCTTACACCACACACGAAAATAGACTCCAAATGGATGAAGGACCTCAATGTGAGAAAGGAATCCATCAAAATCCTTGAGGAGAACGCAGGCAGCAACCTCTTCGACCTCAGCCGCAGCAACATCTTCCTAGGAACAACAGCAAAGGCAAGGGAAGCAAGGGCAAAAATGAACTATTGGGATTTCATCAAGATCAAAAGCTTTTGCACAGCAAAGGAAACAGTTCACAAAACCAAAAGACAACTGACAGAATGGGAGAAGATATTTGCAAACGACATATCAGATAAAGGGCTAGTATCCAAAATCTATAAGGAACTTAGCAAACTCAACACCCAAAGAACAAACAATCCAATCAAGAAATGGGCAGAGGACATGAACAGACATTTCTGCAAAGAAGACATCTAGATGGCCAACAGACACATGAAAAAGTGCTCCACATCCCTCGGCATCAGGGAAATACAAATCAAAACCACAATGAGATATCACCTCACACCAGTCAGAATGGCTAAAATTAACAAGTCAGGAAATGACAGATGCTGGCGAGGATGCGGAGAAAGGGGAACCTCCTCCACTGTTGGTAGGAATGCAAGCTGGTGCAACCACTCTGGAAAACAGCATGGAGGTTCCTTCAAAATGTTGAAAATAGAACTACCCTATGACCCAGCAATTGCACTACTGGGTATTTACCCTAAAGATACAAACGGAGTGATCCGAAGGGGCACATGTACCCGAATGTTTATAGCAGCAATGTCTACTATAGCCAAACTATGGAAAGAACCTAGATGTCCATCAACAGATGAATGGATAAAGAAGAGGTGGTATATATACACAATGGAATACTATGCAGCCATCAAAAGAAATGAAATCTTGCCATTTGCGACGACATGGATGGAACTAGAGGGTATCATGCTTAGTGAAATAAGTCAATTGGAGAAAGACAACTATCATATGATCTCCCTGATATGAGGACATGGAGATGCAACATGGGGGGTTAGGGGGATAGGAAAAGAATAAATGAAACAAGATGGGATTGAGAGGGAGACAAACCATAAATGACTCTTAATCTCACAAAACAAACTGGGGGTTGCTGGGGGGAGGTGGGGTTGGGAGAGGGGGAGGGAGTTATGGACATTGGGGAGGGTATGTGCTATCGTGAGTGCTGTGAAGTGTGTAAACCTGGTGAATCACAGACTTGTACCCCTGGGGATAAAAATACATTATATGTTTATTAAAAAAAAGAAAAGAAAAAGGATGACTACCCAACTTTTGTAGCAACATGGACGGGCCTGGAGGTGATTGTGCTGAGTGAAATAAGTCAAGCAGAGAGAGTCAAATATCATGATTTCACTTATTTGTGGAACATAACAAATGACATAGAGGATATTGGGAGATGGAGAGGAGAAGGAAGTTGGGGGAAATTGGAAGGGGAGGAGAACCATGAGAGACTATGGACTCTGAGAAACAACCTGGGAGTTTTGAAGGGGAGGGGTGGGAAGTTGGGGGAAACAGGTGGTGGGTAATAGGGAGGGCACGTGTTGCATGGAGCACTGGGTGTTGTGCAAAAACAATGATCCTGGCTGAGAATCCCTGCTCCTAGTTTAAGAATGTCAAGGTTCCATGATCTCCTTAGCTTTGTCCCACTAGAAATGCTTTCACTCTGCTATAGTTGAATGTGTTACCCTTAGATTGAAGATTGACTCTTATGTTATCTAGTATCACTTATAAACAGACAACTAATTTCTTTTAGAGTTTAATGTCAACAAATACTTATATTTCCTGAACTAGTGTATGTGTTTTGTTGTTATTTTGAGGTTTTGGGTCAATATTGTTAAAGTTGTTGTGTCAGTGTGGTTAAGGGAATTATTTTGAAAGTTAAAAAAAAAAAATGGGACTGGATGTTGAGGATGGGAGGACCCAAAGCTGCAGTGAGAAAAGGTCTGTCTTTACCAAGTTGCACATGCAGAAAAGGGACATGAAAACAGGCATGTTCTCATTCTTATTGGCTCATGTTGAAATACCCATTATTTATTTAGAGATGTTCTTTCTGGTATTCCCTCATGCTGAAACAGAAATAAAAATGCTCTTTCTCCAGATATGATTTTCCAGGATTTGTGTCTGGTTTTGATTGCATAATGAGGGTTGTTGTACCAAATGGTAAATCTATAAAAGCAATCTACCTGACTGCCCAGACAGAGAGTTTTGGGATGGCAGTTCTGGAGTCTGATTCGTCTTCTTTTTTTTTTTTTTAGTTGATGTGCTGTTGACATAAAACATATTTGTTCCAAGTGCATAACATAATGATTTAATATTTGTATATATTGTGAAATGATCACCATGATAATTTTGGTAATCAGTGATTACTCTGCAAGTTAACAAGAGTTCTGAAATTGATTCACAATAACCAAACTTAAGAAACTGATATATAAATCAGAATACTAGCATGTGATTCCACAACAGGGGAGAAAACTGTCCAGTGGAGAATTTCACTATCTATTGTCCAACACACTGTCTTCCTAATATTTGTATTTGGGGGTCAAATTATTTAACAAAGTTTGGCTAGTAAATACTGAGTTTGACAAATAGAATCTGTTAAGTTTTTGGTCTGTTTATTTCTCCTTTTACACATACTTTGCCTACCAGTCTTTAAGATCATTGTTCAAGACAACTTCTGTATTTATTTTTGTTCTTAACTGGGTTTCTACCAAATGTCTATCTGACATGAAGTGCACCTACCTACTTCTTTGGTTGCACTCACCCCGAAGAAGACCTGGAAAAAAGGAATTAGTTCAAATCATTTATTTGGGGAGGAAATTCCAGGATCCACTGGTAAGAGCTGGGAAGCGAGACAGGAAAGGAAAGAAACCATTACAGAGTGTGTTAAGGAGTAGGCTATCACCTGGGTCTCGGTCCCACTGGGCACTTGTGGAAAATGATGTAAAATACTCCTTAGAGTGGCTGCATTTGAGGACCAAGAGAGCTGGAGCTTTTATCTTCCCATTCCATTCACCATTGCCTAAGGGATGCTCTCAAAGATGTCAACTTCCCAGAACACTTTGCCTGTCCCACCCATGAGCTGAGCATACCACACAGGGTTAGCTATCAGGATCACAGGTGGTGGCCGCAGGGAGTCATAGGTGAACAGGCATGATGAGTGGGGAGGGATAGGTCCAGGGCACTGGTGGCATCTGTTAATATCCTAGAGGGCAGAATTTGTATCAAACCATTTGAAGGAGGGTTGGCTGTTGTAATTCATATATGACTATTTACATATTAGATGCAAGATATCAAGGTAGATTTCCCTCAACTCATAGGCAAAATCCTGAAATTTGGTGACCATTTCCGTAAGACGAGGGCAAGAAATTTTCAACTTTACATCCTGCCTAGTTATCAGAGTTCTTAAGGTTATGGAGGTGATGAAGCAAGACGGAGGACATAGAACAGAAACAGGGTTCATGGCAATGTATTAGTTTTTCACTGCTGCTGTAAGAAAATTACCACAAATATGGCAGCTGGAAACAATACACGCATTCATTATCCCACAGTTTCCATGAATCAGAAGTCCGTGTTCAGATTAGCATCATGCTCTGCTCAGGATCTCACGGGGCTGTGATCAAGGTGCCAACTAGGCTTCATTTTCCCCTGAGGAAAAAACCTGCTTCCAAGCTTATTCAAGTTATTGGCAGAATTCATTTCCTTGCAGCTATGTGATGGAGAGCCCAAGCTTTCTGCAGGCTGTCAGCTGGAGGCTGTCCTTGGTTCCTAGACCATCCGCAATTTTTTTTTTTTTTTTTCCATATGGGCTTCTTCTGTATGGCTGTTTACTTCACCGAGTCAGTAAGGAGAATCTCTGCTAAAAAGGAATTTCATGTAACATAATATAACCACAGGAATGACAGCCTATCACCTTTGCCATATAATGTAACCTAGTCAAGGGTGTGACATCCCATTACTTTTGACATATCATGTTGGTTAGAAGCAAGTCCCAGGTCCTGCACACACTCAAGGGAAGGAGAGGACACAGAGGGATGGCCTCTGGAAGTGGGAAATCAGTGGGGGTCATGGTAGGATCTGTCTGCCACAGATAGTGAGTACTCAATAAAAGTTAATTTGCTTCCTCTGCTTTGGATTCTTCTTCCATCCCTGCATGTATTATTACCATCATAGTAAATTTAGGCTGGAATAAAGACTCATGATGGACACTGACTCTCTGGGATTGAGAAAAAAATTCAGACATGACAGCTCTGTGGTAACAACGAACACTGTCAGATCACATTACCTGTTCATGCACAGTTATCACACATTTAATGTGGTGAAATGTTATGGCCACATCATAGTCAGGCTGAGATGATGGTTTTAATTTGGGTCTAAGACTAGAGCTATGCTGATGTTTTTCACCGCTGGCTAGACCGGGGGACTCACATTTCTATGGGTTTCTGCTATTAGGAGGAGGCTTTGTTTCCTCTTCATCTTGAACTTTTCAAGCAAATGAAAGCTAGTATTTCCCAGGTGGAAAAAACTGTCATTAGACATTAGTCCCCTGCATTTTATGTTGGATGAGAGTCTGAGTGAGTTATGGAAATATAGGGGCTGTCACATGCAAGCTCTGGGAACTCCAAGTGGCAACTGAAATTTGGCTTTCTAAGGGACTTGATGAAAAAATAGAGCTCATAAAAGTCCATAGGCATCAGCTCCCAAGAAGTCACCTGAGGATAAGCTGCAAAAATGCTTTATGTGGTCATAACTACTGTCATTTCCCACCCTAGCCTCAACCAGCAGTTTCCTAATAAATGACTTGGCTGTCAGCCTTTACTGCAACAAGAATCGTTCATGACTCAATTTTGAAGATTGTGTTATTGGAGTTGACATCTGTTGATTTGGGAGAGATTAGGTCTATATTGTTGGCTGGTGATGGTATTACTAATGTATATGGATTGAGCACTCCATAAACAAAACAAGGGAATTTTGTTCTGTTTTATTTTTAATGTCTTCCTAATCCACTGAGCCACCCAGGCGCCCCTTTAATGTCTTCCTATTAACTCAGAACCTGAGAAGTCTGTGGTTGTAATGTAGGAAATAAACATTGTGAAGAAGACAAACACTATCCTAGAAGTTCTGATTGATGGAATTCTGTTATTCACTTACACATCTCCTTCATGACACCATTGGTGGACAGGGTCCATTTGGATCTAAAACCCATTGGAGACTTGATCCAAAAGCAACTGGGAACATTTATCAACATCCGTGCAGGCCACCACTGAAGTTGTGAATAGCTTGGAGCTAATTGGCTGTGGTCAACTCAAATTGGTGATTAGGGGCAAACTCTTAGAACACCAATTTTTGTGGACACTATTATTAACCAGACATATTTAAAATGGAACTACTAAAAAGCAACGTTTCTGTTAATCATAAGAACTCAAGTTTATCCCAGTTGATGAAGAGGCTTACAGATATCAGTGCCATGAGGTACACCACTGCAATTTCCACCACTGCTTCTGATATTCTCCCTCCTTCTGATCTTCAGTACATAGTTCCATATTCTGGTGTTTTATTAGATTACTTCATCAATGATGGAATGCACACTTTATTCATTTTTGAGGACATATTCAAACAGGCTGTTGGTTATTGTTAGACATCTCTGTTGCTCCACATCCCCTTGATTTTGAAGTTTGCCTTGGTGATGTCTTCTAGCAACAATTGCAAATATTTGTGGAACAGTTAGAATGAATGGTATATTGGTGGCAATCTTCCTGACTCTTCTGTCAGGCATTAAAAGAAAGACTGATGATGTGTCTGGTTTTTTTTTTAATTTTTATTAACATAAAATGTATTATTAGCCCCAGGGGTACATGTCTGTGATTAGCCAGGTTTACACACTTCACAGCACTCACCATAGCACATACCCTCCCCAATGTCCATAACCCAAGACGTGTCTGTTTACATTTTAAAAAGTACTCAGTGTTAATTTTTGATCTATATCTTCCCAGACTTTTGTTTATCATAAATGTGTATGTATATTTAGTATGATACTATATCTACAATAAAATGCATATTTAGTAAACAAAAAAAAAGTGTCATTTTCATCATGGATTAACAGATCTTCTGGTGAAAAGAATTGTTTCTTTAAAAAAAGACCACCCTAGCTAATAGCCTATCTGTGACCTAGGCTAGTTCAGACCTTGACATTGATAGCACATAACATGGAATATTTCAAAAACCTAAGAAGTTGCTGATCTCTCTTGATTTGTTTCTGATCTAAATACTGCCAAATGAGTTTGGAGAGATTTCTTAGTGATATAACCAACCTTAAGAGTGATTCTGGGTGGGATGTCTGGCTGACCCAGTCAGTTGAGCCTCCAACTCTTGATCTCAGATCAGGTCTTGATCTCAGGGTGGTGAATTCAAGCCCCATGTTGGGCTCCATGTTGGGTGTGGAGCCTACTTAAAAACAAAACAAAACACAAAGAGATATTATGGGAACTAGTAAAAGAAGCCTGTGATTGGATGCAAAACCAAAGAATATTGTGTTTAAATTTCTGAGTAGCTTTATATCTTAAATATGTATGGATTCACACATTATACATAGAGTTTATTCTGTCATTATTTCTTTCTAATGATCTACTTCTACTTGATATAGCTTGAATATATGCATCATTTTAATGTACAGAAATGTTATTGAAAATAAATAGTTCTCTTTTTCAGTATATTGTCTAACAAGTAGAAGAAATACAGGGAAATATGTAAAAGTATGTGCTCTGGGGAGAGATAGACCTGAATTGACTTCTGACTCTGTCATGTATCACCTGGTAGCCTTGAGCACTCTCTCTGAGCTTCAGTTTTCCTTATCATTGTAATGGGGGTAATGACAGTAGCTATAAAGGGAGGCAAGGTGGTAGAAGGGTAGGAGACTGCCTTTCATCTGATTCCTTGAATTTAGCTAAATATCTATCAAATCATTCTGAACACCTATGAATTCAACCAGAGGTGTAAGAAAAGAATTGCTGGAATTCTACAAACAAAAAAAGCAATCACATTTGCAAGGTAGGAGGTGCAGAGAAGTGAATTGGAGGGGATATATTGGAAGATAAACAGTAGGTGGTGGAAGGGAGTCTCCACAAGCTGGCTACTAGAAAGTGATACAGCAGCAGAGTGCAAAATCGGAAACTTTAGAAGTCTGCTCTAGTGACAGCTGTCCTTCCTGAAAGGTGCTCAGGTGGTGAAGCAGGGCAGAATCCTAGCTGGGACCATGTGGTCTCAGGATCCCCAGGTTCACAGAAAGAACAGGGGTGACTGAGTCAGCAGAGCTTCCAAGCATTGGAGCAAGGAAACTGGCTTCAGTCAGAGAGCCCAGGAGTGGGCTTTCAGCTCAATTTTCTATTGACTACGAACTGTGGCATATTTGAGTGTCTGCTCTCCAAGCAGGGGCATGGTGACTTCCTCACCTCCCCTGGAGGATAGGCGAGGGTACATGCTGCAGGATTCTGCAGTTTGGCACACAAAAATGAAGACTGCTTTTCCCTGAGGGTTTACAAAGAGAGGGGGGTGACCTCTTTCAGCCCCAGGGCTGCAGATTGGAGCACTCTCTTTTTTTGTTTCATCCTCTAAAGCAGAGTAGAAAGCCTTCAAGGACAAAAGCCACATAGAGTAACTGGAAGCAACTTACACTGACCCTCACCCCCTGGCAAGGTATGGTGTAACTCTGCCCAGGCAAAGATGCCTGAAAATCAGTGCAGCAGGCCCCTTCCCCAGAAGACCAGCTGGAACATCAGGGGAATACCAAGTTTATAAAGCACACAGAACTGCAAAACTCCAGCATTAAGGGAAAATAGTATATAGAAGTGGAGTTTTTTTTTTCTCATGATTCTTTAATCTTTCAGTTTAAAATTTTCCTTTTGACTAGTTTCCTTTTCCTTTTCTTTTTTCCTTTTTGACTTGTTTCTTATTTTATCGATTCTTTGTTTTTAAGTCTTTTTCCTTTCCTTTTAAGTCTTCTTATATATAAAATATAAAATTTATATTTTATAGCTGTATTCTTCATTTTTTGCTTCCTTTCACTCTATTCAATTTTATTTTTGTATATATATGTAGATAGATACATATATATACGTGTGTGTGTGTTTGTGTGTGTGCATGTGTATTGTGTGTGTATATTGCTTTCTTTACAATTTTGGGATTTAGTGTCTTCTAACAAACAGAACAGAAAAAAACAAACCAACAAACAAAAAAAAAAAACAAAGACTAAGTGGATTACCCTGTTTTGTACACCTGGAAGATTATATTCTCCCTTCTTCCCACTTTCTTTTTTCTTTTTCTTTTCTTTTTTGGTTTCTGACCCCTTCAGATTTGTCTATTGTGCATTTCATTTGGGTTTGTGGCTATTTTTAATTTTGTTCTCTAATTCATCCATTCTTCTGTGGGCAAAATGACTAGAAGGAGGAACTCACAACAAAGGAAGGAACAAGAGAGGATACACTCTCCCACAGATCCAATCAATATGGATATAAATTAAATATCAGAGCTGGAATTCAGGAAAATGATAATAAAGTTATGAAAAGGGCTTGGAAAAAACTTAAAGACAGTTCATCATCACTAGCCATCAGGGAGATTCAAATTAAAACCACATTGAGATACCACCTTACACCAGTTAGAATGGCCAAAATTAGCAAGACAGGAAACAACATGTGTTGGAGAGGATGTGGAGAAAGGGGAACCCTCTTACACTGTTGGTGGGAATGCAAGTTGGTGCAGCCAATTTGGAGAACAGTGTGGAGATTCCTGAAGAAATTAAAAATAGAGCTTCCCTATGACCCTGCAATTGCACTACTGGGTATTTATCTCAAAGATACAGATGTAGTGAAAAGAAGGGCCATCTGTACCCCAATGTTTATAGCAGCAGTGGCCATGGTCGCCAAACTGTGGAAAGAACCAAGATGCCCTTCAACAGATGAATGGATAAGGAAGATGAGGTCCATATACACTATGGAGTATTATGTCTC
Organism: Meles meles; assembly: GCF_922984935.1. Classification (NCBI taxonomy): domain Eukaryota; kingdom Metazoa; phylum Chordata; class Mammalia; order Carnivora; family Mustelidae; genus Meles; species Meles meles. The sequence goes on along the minus strand of NC_060069.1, from coordinate 22,680,455 downwards.
TATCAGAAAGGATGAATACCCAACTTTTGTAGCAACATGGACGGGACTGGAAGAGATTATGCTGAGTGAAATAAGTCAAGCAGAGAGAGTCAATTATCATATGGTTTCACTTATTTGTGGAGCATAACAAGTAACATGGAGGACATGGGGAGATGGAAAGGAGAAGGGAGTTGAGGGAAATTGGAAGGGGAGGTGAGCCATGAGACACTATGGACTCTGAAAAACAAGGGTCTTGAAGGGGTCTTGAAGGGGTGGGGGGTGGGAGGTTGGGGGAACAAGGTGGTGGGCATTAGGGAGGGCACATATTGCATGGAGGACTGGGTGTGGTACAAAAACAATGAACACTGTTGCGCTGAAAAGAAATAAAAAAAACTTAAAGACACTAGAGAATCTCTTAGTGCAGAAATAAAGTCTAATTAGGCAGAAATTTAAAAATGCTTTAACTGAGATGCTGTCTAAACTGGGTGCTCTAAGAGCTAGGGTAAATGAAGCAGAACATAGAGTCAGTGACATGGAAGACAAGATGATGGAAAGCAAGGGAGCTGAGGAAAATAGAGAGAAAAACAACTAATGAACCATGGGGTGTGGCCTCAATAAATCAATAATATCATAAAGCAAACAATATTAGAATTATTGGGGGTCCCAAGGAATAAGTAAGAGAGAGAGGGACAGAAGGTATATTTAAGCATTTCATAGTTGAGAATGTTCCTAATCTGAGGATGGAAACAAGCATTCAAGTCCAAGAGGTAGAGAGAATTTCTCCAAAATCAATAAAAATAGAACAACACCCGAGGTATGATAAGGAAGCTTGCAAATTTCAGAGATAAAGAGAAAATCCTGAAAGAAGCTCAAGGCAAGAGCTCCTTAACCTACAATGGTAGAAACATTAGAGTAGGGGCAGACCTCTCTGCAGAGAGCTGGCAAGGCCAGAAAGGGCTGGCATGACATATTCATGGTACTAAATGAGAAAAACATGCAACCAAGAACACTTTATCCAGCAAGGCTGTTATTCAGAATGAAAAGAGAGATAAAGAGCTTCCAGAACAAACAGAAACTAAACAAATTTGTAATCATTAAACCATCCCTGCAAGAAACATTAAAGGGGATCCTGTAAGTGAAGACAGAGCCCAAAAGTAATATAGACCAGAAAGAATCAGAGACAATCTACAGAAACAGGGACTTGACAGGCAATACAATGGCACTAAATTCATACCCGTCAATAGTTATTCTGAATATAAATGGACTAAATGCTTCAAACAAAAGACACAGAGTATCAGGTTGGATAAAAAACCAAGACCCATCCATATGCTATCTACAAGACACTCATTTTATATCTCATGACACCTTCAGATTGAAAGTGAGGGGGGTAGAGAACAATTTATCATGCCAATGGACATCAAATGAAAGCTGGGGTAGCAATCCTCATATCAGACAATTAGATTTTAAACCCAAAGACTCTAGTAAGGGATGAAGAGGGAAACTGTATCATACTTACAGGGTCTATCCAACAAGAAGATCTAATAATTATAAGTATTTGTGCTCCTAACTTGGGAGCAGCCAATTATATAAGTGAATTAATGACAATTAAAGAAACACATTGATGAAAGACAATAATAGTAGGGGACTTCAACACCACACTCACAGTAATGGGCAGATCATCTAAACAGAACAACGACAAAAGAAGATAATAAGATAATAAGCTTCTGGACAAGAAAGGAAACAGTCAACAAAGCTAACAGGCAACCTATGGAATGGGAAAAGATAATTACAAATGACATATCAAATAAAGGGCTAGTATCCAAGGTCTATAAAGAACTTATCAAACTCAACACCCAAAAAACAAATAATCCAGTTAAGAAATGGGCAGAAGACATGAACAGGCATTTCTTCAAAGAAGATACAATTGGCCCAACAGACACATGAAAAAATGCTCCTCATCTCTTGCCATCAGGGAAATACAAATCAAAACCACAATGAAATACCATCTCACACTAGTCAGAATGGCTAAAATTAACAAGACAAGAAACAACAAATGTTGGCAAGGATGCAGAGAAAGAGGAACTCTCTTATACTGTTGGTGGGAAGGCAAGCTGGTACAGCAGCACTGGAAAACAATATGGAGTTTCCTCAAGAAGGTAAAACAGAGCTACACTAAGATCCAGCAATTGCACTACTGGGTCCTTACCCCAAAGATACGAATGTAGTGATCCAAGGGGCACCTTCACCCCAGCATTTATAGCAGAGTGTCTACAATAGCCAAAGTGTGGAAAGAGCCAATATGTCCATTGACAGATCAATGGATAAGATGAATATTACTCAGCTATCAGAAAGGATGAATACTTACTATTTACATTGATGTAGATGGAACTGGAGGGTATTATGCTAAGTGAAATAAGTCAATCAGAGAAAGACAATATAAGGTTTCACTCATATGTGAAATATAAGAAACAGCATAGAAAATCATAAGGGAAGAAGGGAATAATGAATGGGAAATAATCAGAGATGGAGAAAAGTCATGAGTGACTCTTAATTCTAGGAAACAAATTGAAGATTGCTGGAGGGGAGGTAGGTTGGGGAATGGGGTAACTGGGTGATGGGCATTAAAGAAGGTATGTGATATAATGAGCACTGGGTGCAATGCAACTGATGAATTGTTGAACTCTACATCTGAAACTAATGATGTACTATATGTTAGCTAATTGAATATAAATTAATGAGAAAAATAATGGTATCTACCTCTATTTGTATAAGTTAAATGAAGTAATCTATGCAAGATGCTGAGTATAAGTTCTGGCACCTATTAAACATGAAAAAAAAATGCCTGTTCTTTCTGCTCTTGGTAGTTTAGAACTGGAAAATGTAGGCTGGGAAAGAAATCTCCTTTTTTTAAGGCAATTAGATAGAAAAATGCTGTCCAATAGAAATATAATGCAAACCATATATGCAAGTTTAAACGACCAGTAACTCTGCCAAAAAGTAAAAAGATGCAGGTGAAACAAATAATACATTTTATTGAATCCCATATATTGGAAATATTATTATTTAAACATGTAGTCAATATAAATAATTATTAATGAGGTATTTTTCATTCCTTAATCATACTCAGTCTCTGACACCCAGTGTTTTCTTTATATTTGCAACACATCTTTACTCGGACCAGCCACATTTCAGGTGCTCAGTGGCCACATGTGGTTCATGTTTACTGTCTTGGACAGCACAATTAGAAATTTATACTTTAAATGGATTCTTAAGGAAGCTCCTCCTATTGTTAGGGTGGTAAATGTGGTGTGGGTGGTGTAGACCGTGTCTCTTAAACTTTAGCATCCATTAGAATCATCCTGGAGAGCAGGTTAAAATGCAAATTCCTGGGTTCTAACTCCCAAGATTCTGATTACTTAGTTCTAGGTCAGGGACCAAGAAATAGCATATCCAAAGTAATGCCGATGTTGGTTCATACACTACATTTCTTCGTATCATTGGTAGAAAGTCTTCACCCTTGAGTTTTACCATTAACTTTGCTGTTTTCAGTAATTTTCCAAAAGAAGATGCGTTGTACCTATTCTGACTACAGTAATAGAAATGAAGGGCTTTTCCATGGCACACATATCAGTTCCTGTTTCTACCGCCACCACACCATTCTAGGATTGAAAATTTGCAACCTGTTCACCCTACTCAGCCAGCTGTTGAGCCATTAGGACCAAAGTCTTGTCATATCTGGGGTGTCTCATCTGCATTAAGTGGAAATCAGCTTGTTCTTGTTTCTCTAAGACTAGAGTTCTGGCTTGGGTCTCCAGAGGCCATGTGCCTCCTCAGCTGTTACCTCTCTTTTTAATCATCATAGGCTCTACCATTATTATTATGTTGAGTTTGCATTATAAATAATTTGGTGAAATGGATATGTTGAATTTACATAATAATTTTGTCCTAAAATTTGTTTAATATGACTAACACTGTTTTTTTACAGTATATATTAATTGTTTCTCCTTTTCCATGAATATAAAAAACATGAATAAATTTAGGCAGCAGTCACCTGCTTAATTATGTATCATCGTTATAGCTACATATCCTTAATTATATATCCTCATGTCATGTTCATGACTTATGATATTGCCATTAGAAATTGATGTTGAATAATTATGGTAGAAATTACAGGCTAGTTTCATGTTTATATATAACTTATAAGTGATTGCCATTTTGTTCTACCTAAGCACTACTTTGGTAATCTACATACCCTGTGGTCCTGTATGAAGATATTTAATGAAAGCTCGATAGCCTATTCTCTAAAAGAAACTGTTTATAATTTTGTTGGAGAATACTATGCAGACAAAGAAAAAAATGTTCTAGTATTATTTAAATTCACGTAAAACACCATTGAGTTCTAGGTGCCCAGTGACCAATATGATGGGGGGCAAAAAATGGACTGAAGAGACAAATTCAGTCTTGAGTGACAGCTCTGTCTTAATTGGTTTCCAGGATTAGACCAGTTAGGCAACTTATTTACTTCTCTAAAGTTAGTTTCTTCATCTGCAAAACAAGAAGAACAAAGTCTCTAGTTAATGGGGTGACTGTGAAGATTATGTGCATGTATAGGGTTATGGTGTTTGAGAGAAGTCAACTGTAATTATTGTTCCAGAAGTAAAAAAGGATTTCTAGGTTGGTGATCTGGAAAGTCACCATGAAGGAAATGGCATCTGAGTTAGGTCTTCAAGGTTGGTATTATTTGGTTGGTCTTATTTTGTAAAAAATACTTCTGGGGGTGCCTGTGTGGCTCAGAGGGTTAAGCCTCTGCCTTTGGCTCAGGTCATGGTCTCAGGGTCCTGGGATCGAGCTACACATCGGGCTCTCTGCTCAGCAGGAGCCTGCTTCCCTCTCTCTCTCTCTCTGCCTGCCTCTTTGCCTACTTGTGATCTCTCTGCCTGTCAAATAAATAAATAAAATCTTAAAAAAAATATTTCTGTACATGAACTATAAATTCATTGTATAAAATATTGAAGTTACAATTTTAAGACATCAGTAATGATTTCACCATTCGGAGATAGTCTCTATTAATATTTTAGCATGCTTTCTTATCTCTTTTATCACTTGGTTTGTTTTTTTTTTAATCACTGTATGTGGAACAACAAGTTGTTAAATAGAATTATTCTTATCTTGGGGTTTCAGCATACTAAGTGTCCCCACATTCTAGATTATTTTTTTTAAAGATTTTATTTATTTATTTGACAGAGAGAGATCACAAGTAGGCAGAGAGGCAGGCAGAGAGAGAGGAGGAAGCAGGCTCCCCACGGAGCAGAGAGCCTGATGCGGGGCTCGATCCCAGGACCCTGAGATCATGACCTGAGCCGAAGGCAGCGGCTTAATCCACTGAGCCACCCAGGTGCCCCGTGTCCCCACATTCTAAAGCAAAACACTGCACCATCTATGCAGAACTTGTGTTTGGGGTTCTCTTTCGCCAGCATTAGCCCACCACCCACTTTATCCTTAAAAAAAAAACAAGGTGCAGAAGTCCCTAAGAAGTAGGAAGTTTTATAGAAAGAATGCCTTTAGGTCAATGCCTCTCAGCTGGAAACATTTGGCAGTGTCTGGAGACATTTTTGTTGCCATAACTAGTGCAGGGGGTGGGGTGCTGTGCTGCTAACATCTAGTGACTAAAATCAGAGATGCTGCTTAACATCCCTCAACACACAGGACAGTCTCCCACAACAAATACTTATCTGGCCAAAAATATCAATAGTGTTATAGTTGAGAAACCTGCCTCAGAGGGAGAGCTGTCCTAGAACAACAGATGTACTGCTCCTCCCAACATCTGTAGGAGGTGTGCTTCTCTGTCACCTTGATCCAAATATGAAGATTCAAGAAAATTACTTGGATGGCTTGGCTAGTGTTCTCTGGAGTTTGGTAGACACAAGTACCAGTATCTGATTCCCTCCTGGAAAAATTCTGAAGAGGAGAGGCTAAAGGAAGACATAAGTGGTACTAGGAGGAAAAAACAAAACACCCAAGTTAAAAGCATCTGCATGCACTTTGAGAGTTCAGTGAAACAGAAATCCCTGTTTTTCTGGTCTTCGTGGACCATGACTGCAGTCATCTCAAAAGGGTCCACCCCCAAGAAGATAATCTGTAATGGAGACAGGCCACTTGGAGTGGAGGCTGAGAAGACAGTCGTATGAAACTAGGCAAGGATGGCACGCATCTTCGTGAGTGGAGAAAGTTGGAGGGAAGTTGGCAAAGAGAAAGGACAAGAGTATTAATTGGGTGGGACCAGGAAGATGGTTTTTAGAGAACGCCAAGACACTGTTTGGAAATCAGCATCTAAACCACTGTCATGTCCAAAGGGATGATGGCAGTTATCTTTTCTGATCTTTCCTTTCCTCCCTACCTTCCTTCAATCCAGCAAGATAGAGGGGCAGTTGAGTGAGCAGGAAGGGAGGTGAAAAAGTATAGTGGGTAATTGTGAAGCAATTAACCAATCCCCTTTTCCTACTGCAGGTTTCCTAAGCTGGACCAGGAAAGAAGCTTCACAAAACAAGAGATTGAAGTTATGATGCTGGCATAGGCTAGGCCTTTTTTTTTTTTTTTAAGATTTATTTAAATGAGAGAGAGAGAGAGTTGGGTAGGGAGGGATAGAGGGAGAGGATCTCCAGCAAACTCTCCACTGAGTGCAGAGCCGACCCAGGGCCAGACCCCACAGTCCATGAGACCACAACCTAAGCTAAAACCAAGGGTCAAACACTCAGCCTACTGAGCCACCCAGGTGCCCCTAGGCTAGGCTTTTTAATAGCTCCAAACGACTATACAAGCTATAGGATCTGCTCACAAGTGCATCTTGGTTATAGAAGAACAAGTCTCCAGAGTCTATTTGAAGAAGGCAGTTGTGTGAAAGAATAAAGTTACTTTGTATTTGAAACCTACCAAGTCTGGCTCCTTCAATAAACTGGTTACATGCATGTATATAACAGACATGATAATGTAAATACACACACACACACACAAAGAATATGTCTATGTATGATTATATTACATATATAACACACATCTATACATACATATGTGTATGTATTTTTTATGTATCTGGCTCACACTAAAGAGTTTTCTCTTGTATCTCTATATTCACTTCTCCTCTCTCTCTATATTCACTCAGCTTCATAGATTTTTTTACATCATTGAAATAATCTATCATATAGATATATCACAATTCATGTCCCTAGCCCTAATTCTGTTGATAGATATTTCAATAATAAATTACTAATTTACTACTAGGAATGGCACTATAATGAACATCTTTATGACTCTCCACCTGGAGAGTCACATTTTATCAAATTTAAATTTACTAAATTTTTAAATTTTTAATTGCAGTAAAAGATATATGCATAAAACTTACCATCTTAACAATTTTTAAGTTGAACAATCCATTACCATTAAATATATTCACATTGTTTTACAACAAATTTCCAGGACTTTCTCGTCTTGCAAAACTGAAACTCTACACCCATTAAACAACCTTCTATTTCCTCCTCCCCTAACCCCTCGTAAGTATCATTCTACTTTCTGTTTCTATGAATTTGACCATTTTCGACAACTCATATAATTGGATCAGACCATATTTGTCTTTTCATGATTGGTTTATTTTACTTAACATAATGTCCTCAAGGTTCATCTATGTTGCAGCATAACAAGATGCTGCTTCTTTTTTAAGGCTGAATAATATCCCGTTGTATGAATAATATCCATTTGCACATATATACTACGTTCTGTTAATCCATTTGTCCACTGCTGAACATTTAGGTTGCTTACATTTTTTGGCTATCGTGAGTAATGTTACTACAAATACGGGCATACAAGTATCTCTTGGAGACCCTGCTTTCAATTCTTTAGGATAAAGGACTTGAATAGAAATTCTCCATAGATGATATAAAAGTGACCCGTAAGCCTACGAAAATATGCTTAACATCACTAATCATAAGAGAAATGCGAATCAGAACAGCAATGAGATTCCACCTCATACCCATTAGGATGACTAGTACAAAAACAAAACAGAAAATAACAAGTGTTGGCAAGGATGTAGGGAAATCAGAATTCTTGTGCACACTTTGTGGGATTGTAAAATGGAACAACCACTATGGAAAACAGTATCAGTTTCCCCCCAAAATTAAACATAGAACCACCATATAATCAAGAGATGTGCATCTTTACATATTAGATGCACAGCATCATTTCTACCCCGTTCTATTGATTAAGGCATGTGACAAGACCAGCCCAAATTCTAAAGAAGAAGAAATCAATGCCACCTCTTTTTTAAGAAAAGATTTTATTTATTTGCCAGAGAGAGAGAGAGAGAGGCAGGCAGATGGAGAAGCAGGCTCCCTGCTGAGCAGGGAGCCCAATGTGGGACTCCATCCCAGGACCCTGGGATCATGACCTGAGCTTAAGGTAGACGTTTAACCGAGCCACCTAGGCAACCCTAAATGCCACCTCGTGATGAGAGGTATAACATGTATGTACAGCAATGGAGGAATTATGGAAGACTATCTTTAGAGACCATTTATCTTTAGAGACCATTTATAGATAATTTGATAGAGGGATAATGATAGTCTTATGTTTTATTTTACATTCCTTTGATTACTTACCAGGCTTTTTTTTATGGTCCCTCGGTCATTTGTAGTTCTGTGAATCATCTGTTTATGCCTTGAGACTCTAAAAAACTTTCTCCAGCAGTTAAAAAAAATTTTTTTTTAAAAATCTTTATATGTTAAGTTTGTTGATTGTGAGAAAATAAGATATTAACCCATTTCCTTTGAAATTTACTGTAAAACTCTGTTTATTATATAGCATTAAATATTTATATGCAAAAAAGAATTCTAAAATTTTTAATTTCCAATTAGCAAAATCCATTTAGTTGGATTTTTTGACATATTCAGTGATAATATAAAAAATTCATAATTATAGTGAATATTCATCATCTTTTTGGCAGCACTACATCTTTATGCCTTTCCTAGTTTGAGGGAAATTCAAATTGTTTGGGTTTGTATTGGACAAGGCACATACCCCTGGGGGTATGCATACGATTCACTAGTGCAGCAGAGAGAAATTATTGAAATATTTCTTTTTATTTATTTTATCTTTAAAAAAATATAAAAATTAAACTTTACCAATACTTAATACAGACACAAACCCTGGGACTTTTGGATCACATATCAGGACCCCGGGATCCTTCGATTGAATCACCTATCAGGTATAAGGGATAACCAAGAGAAGATGTTCTAAAACATCGAAGGTTTTTTTTGTTTGTTTGTTTTAATGTTATTTGTCAGAGAGAGAGTTTAGAGAGTGAGCACAAGCAGGAGGAGCAGCAGGCAGAGGTAGAGGCTTGCCACTGAGCCAGGAGCCAGACGTGGAACTCCATCCCAGGACCCTGGGATCATGACCTGAGCCGAAGGCACACGGTTAACCCACTGAGCCACCCAGGCGATGTCCCTAAAACATGGAAGGTTGATGGTGCTGCCTTTTATCCCTCTTTGGAAGATTTCCATGTGTTGCCATTTACATGTGACTAAAAGATCTACAGCTTATAGTACTCGGCTTTATTTAAACGATCCTTCAGGGATAACTGGCTGGCTCAGTCAGAAGAGCATATGACTTGGGGCGCCTGGGTGGCTGGCCTGCTTCTCCCTCTCTCTGCCAGCAACTGCCCCTGCTCGTGCGCGCGCTCTCTCTCTCTCTCTCCCTGTCAATTAAATAATTAAAATCTTTAAAAAGAAAAAAGAAAGAAAAAGAAAAGAAAAGCATATGACTCTTGATCTTGGGGTCACGAGTTAAAGGCCTATGCTAGGTGTAGAGATTACTTAAAATTTTTTAAAAAATTATCCTTCAAATACACAGAAGTGTCTAGAAGTTTCCTGCAAATAAGTGTGGGCTGAATACACTATTATTTAATGCAAACATAAATGAGCTGGGGCTGACCACTTCTTGTTACCTACTTTAGAAACTCATCAGGTCTGCCAAGAGATTGCCAAACCAATTAAAATGAATAAGAAGACTGTTTGATATATAGATATAGACTTACATACTATTTGTACATTTTATTTGACTACCTGTTGGTAGCATAAAGTCACTCTGATTGGCAAAATGGTCTATATGTAATCTAATATGTCAAGACGAATCCCTAATTTTTCACAGGTGTCAAAATTCACATGATACTCATTCACTACTTAAATCTTTTCCCCTAAGCCTAATGAGAGATACTGAGCTTAAGCTCTGCACTTGAAGCTTCTTACTAACATCCTTCTGAGGGATAATGTTCAGCTGTAACAGCCATTAAAACTTGATATTAAAATAAACACAAGAAACAGTCTATTGGGGATGCCTGGCTGGCTCAGTGGGAAGAACATGAGATTCCTGATCTCAGGATTGTGAGTTCGATCCCCATGTTGGGTACAGAGATTACTTAAATATAAAATCTTTTAAAAAAAGGAAAAAGAAACAGTCCTTTGGATACTTTCTCAAAAATAACTAAAACAATATTTTAGTGAAGCATATTTAATCATGGTGCTATTAAGAAAATATTATCTATAAACATTTTAGGGCATAAATAAAATACATTAGTAGTAACAATACAGAAATAAATATAATAAAACATAAACTACAGTAATTTCCATTTTCATTTATCACATTTTGAATGTATATTTGTATAATTTTTATAAATAGTCATACACAACCATGTATAAATAAATATGTTTAATCAAGAATACTTGTGGTTCACATAAGAGACTCTTAACAACACAAAACAAACTGAGGGTTCCCAGGGGGAGGGGGATAGGTAGAGGGTGGTGGGGTTATGGACATTGGGGAGGGTATGTGCTATGGTGAGTGCTGTGAAGTGTGTAAGCCTGGCGACTTACAGACCTATACCCCTGGGGCTAATAATACATTATATGTTTATTAAAAAAAATGAATTATTTAAAAAAAAAGATACTGTTTTACTGAAAGAAAAAAAAAAAGAATACTTCTGGTTCCCACAATGAGCAAATTAGAAATGTTTCTTTCTTTAAATAAAACTTATTAGTTATCTTTTTTTTTCAAATTTATTTTATAATGTTCTTTTTTTTTCATTTTATTTATTTTTTCAGTGTAACAGTATTCATTCTTTTTGCACAACACCCAGTGCTCCATGCAAAACGTGCCCTCCCCATTACCCACCACCTGTTCCCCCAACCTCCCACCCCTGACCCTTCAAAACCCTCAGGTTGCCCCAACCTCCCACCCCTGACCCTTCAAAACCCTCAGGTTGTTTTTCAGAGTACATATTAGTTATCTTTTACTTCTACAAAATAAACGGTATTTTGTAGAAATTACAAAAATAAGATTATTGAGCATAAAATCATAGAAAATGAAAAATTTAATCAAAATGGTTACAAATAGCACAGTCAGAATATATGTTTTTAATAGTTGCTTTATGGAAATGAATTCTTTATGATGATTTCAATGCTTACTTGATCCAGTATCTCATTTTCCATAGAAATAATCTCTGATTTACTCACTACTTTTCTTCAGATAGTACAAACCTTAACTAGTTTTAAGTACATTTTAATTTTGAAACTATATTTGCCACTGGCAACTGAAATTGGAGGTTACTTACAGCCTCAGAAATATCAGAATATTTGAAAACGTATTCAGTAAGTTATTGCTACAAACATTTCAATATTCAAATTGCAATATTTCAGAGGAAATCTATGTAGATTCTAGAAAACAGCTTAAAGATTTTAGTTTCTCAAATATTTGTGACCCATAAATATCACATTCACTGTTACAGTCACCAGTAGATATCAATTTTAACTTTTTGTGCAGTCATACTATTTCATTTTCTTCATATTTCATCAAATGGTGTTACCTAGAGCACCAAAATAGGTGTAGTATTTTCTTGGCATCATAAAACTTTTTTTTTAAGTTTTTATCATAAATAACACTACATCAAAAACTAATGATGTACTACATGTTGGCTAATTGAACTTAAAAAAATTAAAAATAAAAAAAAATAAAATAAGAGATAAAACTTCAATGATAATATTATTGTATCTGATACAGAAAACAAAATTCTTCACTTGGAAATTTTGGTTTTCGACAAAGATGGGTTGATTATGGGATTTCCAGTCAAACTTGGTCTTTGCCCTTGTAGGTTTTGATTCATATCTACATCCAGAGATTGTAATATCTTTAACAACAATAATATATTTTTCATAAAACCACAATCATTCTTTTTTAAAAAATAAATTTCTTTATCTCTTTGATGACATTTGAAGGGTATTATTTAAGTCTTGAATTTCAGTTTCTGCAACATTTTGCTTACAACATTAACACTTCTTAAATTATGATAAATTAGAGCTAAACAAATACATGTAACTTTTGATATTTTTTCAAGTATTCTTTGGCTTTTTTTCTAGAACGTATACATTTATTAGTGCCATCAAAAAACTTTAAGAGTTTTTAACCTGCCTCTATTTGTGTTTTTATTTTTATTTATTTTTATCAATGGATATTTTTTAATTTTAAAAATGTTTAAACTGGGGGCGCCTGGGTGGCTCAGTGGGTTAAAAAGCCTCTGTCTTCAGCTCAGGTCATGATCCCAGGGTCCTGGGATCAAGCCCCACATCTGGCTCTCTGCTCAGCAGGGAGCCTGCTTCCTCATCTTTCTCTCTTTCTCTCTGCCTGCCCTTCTGCCTACTTGTGATCTCTGTCAAATAAAAAAAAAATTTTTTTAAATGTTTAAATTTTTAAATCAGGTTTCTTATTTTAATTTCAGCACAGTTAACATACAGTGTTATATTAGTTTGGGGTGTACAATAGAGTGATTCAACACTTCCATACATCACCTGGAGCTCGTCATGACAAGAGCACTCCTACATCCCTGTCGCCCATTTCACACACCCCACCCCCACCGAATCTCCCCTCTTCTACTTGTGTTTTTAGTAACACAATGTTACCAACTGCATTTCCTTTTCCACATTCAACAATGGCTAAATACTTATGTTTGGTAAATGTGTACCCAATGCTTTTTAATTTTTATTGAGGCTGAAAAGCGGTTTTATTCTTTGTGTCATATAAAAAGCTGTTCAGAGTTACCAGAGAGTTTTGCTGTCTCATTTCCTCCAAGTTTAAAAAAATGCACAGAAATCAGAATACAGGATATTTTATCATTTTCAAACATCAACTGTTGCAAGTTGCTATCTTTTCCTTGCACATTTTTGCTATTATTGTACCCAGAATTTAGATTTCCAGATTTTTCTCTTGTAAGTGGTTACTAAAAATACACATATAATTGTTCTTTACTTAAGTCACCTACTGGACAGAACTGCCCCCAACTTGTCACATGTAGAAATAACAAGACTTCCATTTTTAAATTCACAGATCTAACACCAGTTATCGTCTGTTCTACGGGGCTTTGATTATATGTGTATGTGGTATGTAGGAGCTAGTTTGCACTGGCTGGTGAAAGCCGACCATTAAGTATTCAGGAATTTTGTGAATCGGTTGTTAAATTATTAGGAGCTTGAAATCAGCCTTATTAAGAGTGTTTGCAACATTGAAATCAGCAAGTGCCACAAACAGTTTTTCTTTCTTAAGAGAGGTTATCAGCACACCATTGATTATATCTAAAGTGATTGAATAATAATTAGCATTGTTCACCTCATTAAATAATCTTATTAATTCCATCTGCTATAATCTTGATTTTTGGTTTTATATTTCATCCCCTACATAATGTGCCATATTGTTATTTGTTGTTGATGTTTGTATTATGCTTAAGTGTCAGTGGTAATGTTATCCAATTTTGCTATGGTCTCTACTAAATGAAGGAGATTCCTATTGTCATTCAGTTGTTTAGTTTATTCTCTGAATGCTCAAATGTTTTGCTAAATACATAATAATTTATAGTATACATTTACTATTGACACATTAACAATTTCTCATCTTCAAATAGTTTATTTCCTATAGCATAGAAATTATTTTTTTCAAAAGTTAAACACTTAATGATAGTGGTGCATTTTATTCTTCATTTTTTATGACCATTAAGTGACAAAATCTGTCATTCTGTGCCCCCATTCTCTTTATGGGGATTTATAAATCCCTAAAAATAATATGTGTGTATATATATATATATATATATATATATATACATATACATATATATATATTTTTTTTTTTTTGGAAGATTTCCTTCAGCTTAAAAAAAAAGTAACAGGAGTTAGGATTTTTTTTTTCCAACATTAGCCAGAATTCTTATATGAGAAGTTTTCAAAAACTTCCTATCTGTGCTTTCTTCGAGAAGATAAACTTGTCCTATTGGAGATGGATAATCTCAACAAGAGAGTTCTGCCTTCAGTATTCAAATAGAAGAACTTTAACTGGATCAACAGAAAGGGTATTTCATTTAATGGATTATATGTGGATGTTTTTTCCTCTCTCATTTTTTTTTTAAGAAATTCATCCATTCCCATTCACATAGAAATAAAGAGTAAATTCACCACTTGTCCCCTCTGTGAAGTCTGCTAGATTCTCCTGAGACTAATCATTTCCTTTTATTTCTTCCCCCCGGCATTCAATAACCCAAATAATTTCTTTTTTGTTTTTTGGATGGTGGATTCTAATTTTCTGGTTTTCTGATCGTGATACACTGTTGGGCAGAAATAATGTGATCATTTTATACATATACTTTAGAATGTGTAAAATTTTTAACTTTTATTCATTTAATGAGCCATTAAGCTTTAACAGCAATTAAAATTGTATGATAAAGTTTTTGCAGCATAATAATGGCTATGATATAATTAGATCATTATGTGGTAATGGTAAATAAATATTACTCATTCTATAGTGACTCATGTCATATGAAAGTATTATTAAGCTTAAATGGAAACTCTGCAATATCATTTTAGTAAAATAGACAAGTGACAATACTGTTAACTACAAAACAAGACACAAAATTTAGCTACATTTTACCACCAGGGAATTTTTCTTTTTCATTCTGAGGTATTTTCTGATGAGCTCATGAAATTCGTGAAAGTAGCTTCCAGTATTAGAAGCATTGTTTATTGTTACATCAACAAAGTTTTTTATTTGCTAAACTCGTTCCTTCACTATCAAAGCAAAACAGTATCTATGTATTCTATTATGAAAAGATTATTTTACTTGATTAGTTAGGGAACTGTTATAATAAATATACAAATAGCCTATCTTTGAAATCTAAAACAAGTTATAATAAAAATATAAAAATAGATCAAAATAATAAATGTGTCTACAATGTGACTGTCATTCTCTTAGTTGTCGTGACCTTGTACGGGATCTAACCTGGACACCTGTAAGCGGCAGATGTGCTCATGTTGGAGACGCACATTCACAGGCCTAAAGACCACCTCATGAGCATAGAGTAAGAACTAACAGAGCAGGCATACTGTTACTACAAACAAAAACAAAATTTAAAGTAGTTAACTTGATCCATCTCTTCCTTTGTGGTTTTCTCCATTGGTTTGTTTTCTGTTTTTTGGTATAGAGTTATTTCCCTCTCTGAGATCATGACACTAATCATCCTCCATATTTTCTGCCATTTTTTACATTAAATAAAACTTTTAAATTCTGTTAGATTTATTTTGATGCATGATGTATAGTAAGAATCTAACTTGCTCTCAAAGTTTTATCTATTGTGTACTCACCCTTTATATAATAATCTTTACTCATTTCTTATATCATTTTTATCATAACAGTTTTTGATAGAGTCTTCTTCTGTAATATTGTTTTTATTTGTACCTATTCTTGTACTTTAACATGGTATTTTATTCAATATGGCCAATATGGCAAGATGACTCTTCATTCATTAAGCTTTGCTTCCCTTTTTTCATTAGACATTTTTGTCCATTTATTCTTTCATTGTCTAACAGAGGGCTTGAAAGAGCGGAAATAAAGAGACAAAAGGTATTTCAAGGAGAAAAATGGAGTAAAGGCAAAGAATTTCCACCGAGTCAATGGAAAGCAATGTTGAGTTTAAAAAAGGAAGGTCATCTTTTTTTCGGATCTCCCCTGTCTTGGAGGTAAAACGTATCCTCTGATATCCTTATCAGACATCCTTACTCATCCATGTAAGAGAATAAGAGAAAGAAAAAAAAAATACATAAATACTCTAACAGAAATGTGTATGAATACTGAAGGCTTGCTACAGCACTTGCTTATATAATTTGCTCTTTAACATATGCTAAGTAGAAAGTTTCTGCAAATATTCTGAGACAGTAAAATTTTCTAAACCCGATATTTGGTTTTTTCTAAACCTGATATATGCTTCACACTGCCTTCCCTGGAAACCTTACCTCCTACCAACTTTCGTGAAGTGTCATATATTCTTTTAGTAAACCTGAGTCAAGATTCAAGGAAGCCCTGGTTTTCTAATTGAGAGGTTTGGGCTCGGTTTCATTTTGAGGTTTTGGGGATGATAGAAACTTAAAACAAAATGAAAGCTCTTTAAATCCTCAAACCTCCATTTTATAATAAATATTTATAGTGCCCTCTGTTCTGCCCCAAATGAAATTTAACAATAAATTAACCTACCTATATACAGATTTTTAAAAAATCACTATAAGACTAACTTTACTATAAAGAATAAATAGAAGGAAAGAAATTTATAACTTCAATATGTAAATGCTAGGTCACAGTCACACTGAAAGGTGTAAGGAAGTTGTTAGATATTTGCAACTCTGTGTAGCAATCACAGTGAAAGAGACAGCTACAGAAGCAGATTAATGCCATGCACGGTATTGGCAACTCAAAAACCTAAGTGTTTAGACTATCAGTAATTTGATTTTCCAAAATGGTAAACCACTGTTGATAATGTTTAGTCTAAAATACAATATAACCCTTTCTTGAATTTTATGTAGTTGCATGCTTGAAAAGGTCAGTGTTACATAAAGCAAGTTGGAGTTTGCCCTCATTTCATTGTACTCATCCACTTTCTGAATGCCTTCCAGAAGTACTGAAACTCTTGATATTCCTAAGAGACAGATCCTCATGGACAACCAAGTGTGACACTCCCAGTGTTATAATGAGATGGAAGACTAGATTGATCATAATAATCTCAGGTCTGTTAGACAGAAGTGAATGCAGATAGAAGTGGGAATGGGTGGAGGATCCCCATCTCCACAAGATGAGCTCTCAAACCAAAATTCCAAAACATGTAGGAAAAACGAACTCCTAGAAATTCAGCCAACAGAATCAACAATCAGGAGATAGAATCATCCTCCCCAAAAAGATTTTTTTTTTAAAGCATGATAGAATCTGAAAAAATTTCACCAAGTCATCCTCAGTTAGCTTTGTAGTTACATAAATAAAATATTTTCACTTGCCATAAGTCAAGCAGAGAGAGTCAAGTATCATATGGTCTCACTTATTTGTGGAGCATAACAAATAACATGGAGGACATGGGGAGATGGAGAGGAGAGGGAGTTGAGGGAAACTGGAAGGGGAGATGAACCATGAGAGACTATGGACTCTGAAAAACAACCAGAGGGTTTTGAAGGGGCGGGGGGGGGGTGGGAGGTTGAGGAACCAGGTGGTGGGTAATAGGGAGGGCACGTACTGCATGGAGCACTGGGTGTGATGCCAAAACAATGAACACTGTTATGCTGTAAATAAACAAATAAACAACAACAAAAAAATATTTTCACTGGCAGAAGTCTGCTATTTTTCAACAGGGTACTTGTAAGGATGATTAAGTACATAGAACAAGAGCTACATCACCTTAGCTAGATTTTTATTGCTTTTTGTTGAGTAAGTCTCACTGCCACTTGAGGGAGAAAAAGGTCATTTCAAACCAAATTTTAAAAAAAATTAATTAACCAGTAAAATCTCAAGGAAATAGCCTCCTAGAAGTCAGAATCAGAGACCTCAGAATCTCTCGATACCAACCATGACACCTGCCTAACCCACTTTCAGTGAAATCACTGCTCCTGTGGCTCATGGTCCTTTCTGACTGTAAATAAAGTTCTTTGTCACACTAATTAGAACATGACAGTGAGTGAAGTGAGGCCAATGAATCCTGGCTCTGTCACTCATCCGCTATATGAACTTGAGCAAATTATGTACCCTCTTTGCATCTCTATTTTTTCACCTGGTAAATGGGGATAATAATAGTACTTATTGCTCTGGTTTTTCACAAGAACTGAAATTAACTTTTATGAAGGGCTTGAGACAGTACCTGGAAAACAGTCCATGCTACACAAACACTGCAGGAATTCCAGCCTTAGTCCTCACTGCTAGAAAACTGCAACAGTCCCAGCTAAGGATCCCAGTTCTTCACATGATTTTTCATACTGCATGATTTTTATTCTCTTTCCATTCTTATCAGGCTCCAATTTGGCAATAATCCTAAAGAGTGGGTTCCTAGATTAAATCTGTATCTCAGGTGGGTTCTGACCTGTGCCTCATAGAATGTGTTCATGCAGCAACTTAAAATCAGTGCCAACTCTACTTCTACTAATATGTCCAAAAATGTATTCATATAGGAATCTGGAATGTCAGATGACAAAATGAGGTGCCCAAGAAATTTTCTTCATGTTTTTATAATCTAACTCAATTTATATTATGAGTCCCCACACTCCTGCATAGTAAAGACATAATTTGAGTTAATTCAAATGCAAGCTCCTCGGCTTGCCCAGGGCTGCATCAGAACTTTGGGGGTCACTAGGTTCACAGGACTCGGGGTCAAACTATCAGGATGGAGTGGGAGAGAATATCTGATTGTTGGTGGGTGTCTACACTATCATCCACTCAGAGGTCCTGGTTCCCTTCCAGACCTCAGTCGTTGGTCCTTGGCAGGCCAATATGGCACCCTTTTGCCCTTCATTGTCATTCCCATCATTAAGGCCTCTTTAAGACCCTGATTCTCCTTTGAGTTGCACCTCCGTGTGGGAAAATTCCACTGCAGGGCACTGCTATAATCTGTGGGAAACTTATATTCTTCAGTCCTAGACTCATTTGCTGTTGCAATGCCATGCTCTAACACAAGGAACTCGGTGAATCTTACATTACCCAGACAACAGTCAGGCTGCCTTTAGGACAGTGGTGGGGCTGGAACTTGCCTCTTGCCACTCACACCCCCCAGACACTACCCAGGGACAGAAGCTCGAGCGTCCTCAAGCTTATCCAGTTTCCTGAATCCTCGGTTCACCCCCATTACCCTAGAAAGCCACCAGATCTTATCATATCCCCCTGCTTCTCTCCATCATTGAGGGCAAGGAATTTTTGTTTATTTTTGTGAAGGAGACACTAATTCTGAT
Source organism: Meles meles (assembly GCF_922984935.1). Classification (NCBI taxonomy): domain Eukaryota; kingdom Metazoa; phylum Chordata; class Mammalia; order Carnivora; family Mustelidae; genus Meles; species Meles meles. Next base: position 22,661,151 of record NC_060069.1, on the reverse strand, counting down.
TCATCATGTATTCTTCCAAATGAGATGAGGTTTTTTTTTTGAAACAATGATCATTTGTTAATTTGGCAACAGTTTTGAAGTCTACTTTCTCTCATGGAGCCTCTTTCCCAAGGATAAAAAGGCAAAATGTTTAGCTCCCTAAATTGAAAAGAGGGAGAGAGTTGGGGGAAAGCGGAAACATGAAAAAAACACATCAGTTAGAATAACAGAATTTTTCACCTTACTACCTTTTGTGATGACAATGAATCAAATTGAGGCAATTCTACAATCAAGTAAAATATTTTCTCAGCCCCAACTGTAGGTCAGGCTTCATGCTTGGTGCCAGGGGCACAAAGACGAACGAGACCAGGCCTCACCGCCATCACTCAAGGATGTCTCATTTTCGCTACTTCTTCCTCTGCTTTATTTAAGATTATGTAATTTTTCAGCCATATTGCAACTTTTTCACCTGTTTTCCTGCTTCACATCTCATTTTCCAGTTTTATGTGCCCCCTACTGATCCTCCACATTTACTGAAACATAAACCTAATCATATCATTCTTTTACTGAAAAGTTTACAGTGGTTCCTATCATCTTTGGGACAAAATGCTAGGCACAGTCCTCATTCCTAAAAATATTATTTCATCTAGTTCTCAAAACAATGCCATCAGGTAGCTATTGTGACCTCAGTTTTATAAACAAGGAAACTGAAGCTCAGAGAACTTAAACCATCCTGACCAAGTTACAGAGCCAGCAGAATTAGGGCTCAAAAGCAGCTTTCTTTTTCTAAGCCCACTGTCTTTAACACAAGATCGAATGTTCTGGTCTCCTTCATTCATTTCCCCTCTGATGTTAAGGAGGGTTATATACAGTAAGAATACCGCTACCATTATACCATGACTATCACTACATTATTACCATGACTATCACTACAACAAGCAACTAGCACTTTGGATCTCATGCCCTCATTTATCTTCAATATACAGCAGGAGAAAGAAGGAGGAAGAAACTTACCAAGTTGGCCAAGTCTGTCAATCAGTCAAATGAACCTTGGCAGTCCATGGGTGACAAATTTTGAGCCAAGTCACCCTTGCATGCAGTACATTTTATCCAAAGACTTACAGATAAAAACTCAGTGACTTGTTCCAGTTTATACACCGTCATTGTGAAAGTAGAATGGAAATTCCAGTCTCCTGAATCTTCTGTCCACTAAGCCAAAATGCAACACACAAATCCACTAATCTAAGCAAACAGAAACCTTTCAATAAGTTAGCCCTGGGTAACAGGCAACTTAATACATTTGAAGATTTTAAAATATGACAATTAAACACATCTCTAGGAAGCATGTGGTACCGCTAAATGGCGATTCACAGGCAAACCTCAAAAACACCAACGTTGTTTATGACTGTAAACCTCACTCAAAATTTGTTCCCAAGTGGTTTCAATATTCAGTTGGAAGAGTGACAGTTGGAGTTAATGGTTTTCTTTTCTCACTTTTCTTCAGAAACCAATCCATCTCATTACTGCAGTGCTCGGCAACCTTTTTAAGCCCATGACCCCTTTGGATAAGCCTGAAAATCTCATGACACCATCCCACCACCTCTGACTTCCATTCTGACTAGTGAGATTTATGTGTGCAGAAAAGACATTTATTTTCCTGTGCATCATGTCAGATAAGAAAAAAAAATAGCTTTAATGTTCCAAATTATTATGTGAGAAAGGCATTTCGCTTTCCAAATATCAAAATGTATTTTGACATTTTTTCCAAATCATATATCATCCACTCATAACACCCCACTCCACCCCTCCCAGCTACTACATCAATTATATGCTTCCCCCTGTTAATCTTTGGCCTATTTTTATGTAATATTGATGTTCAGTTTAAGGCTTTTACTAGACCTACAATTGTCCAAAATTTTTTTAAATTTTTTTAAACAATTTTATTTACTTATTTGAGAGCAAGAGAGAGTGAGAGAGAGGGTGTGTGAGTTGGCTGAGAGGCAGACGGAAAAGCAGGGAGCCCAATGCAGGACTCAGTCCCAGGACTCTGAGATCATGACCTGAGTCTAAGGCAGATGCTTAACCAACTGAGTCACCCAGGCACCCTTACAATTATCCAAATATTTACAATATTTGCTATTCATAAAACAGTTTCCAGCTAAAAAGAGAATCAAGCAATAGAAATTAAATTCACAGACTCAGAGAATATCCAAGTGTCGGAGGCCCCACGAGATTGTCCCTGTCGCCCCCAGTTGGACCCCCATTGGTCCTTACCCCAGACCTACGGAGGAATCTGGGTCTTTGGCCCTGTGGCCAAGGGATCCGAATTACAAACAAGCACGCCACCTGATTCTAATAATCGCTTGATGTGGGGAAACAGCCAGTAATACAGTCTCACCCTATTATTTGACAGGTGAGGAAACAAATGCAAAGAGAGCAAGTGCAGCTCAGTTCTTTTACTTTCTACTGGTTATAAAACCAACTTTTAAAAAGTCTTTAGAATTCTATTTTCATGATCAGCTCTGATTTCTAGTGAGAAAAAATAAATATTTTTACAATCACCTTATCTTCCTCCTTTTTCCAAACATTGCCTGGACAGCAACAAATGATGGATTGAACGCATTCCCTTATCTCCTCCAACAACATAGCGGTAAAGGAAGAAAAGGCATAACCCGGTGAGGAGAAGGGGAGGCTTGTTCACCTTTTGGGAAGATGTAAAGCAGATGGTGGAGCGGCAACTGATGTGGCCGAAGAAAAAGCTTAATCCCAAATTCAAACTCAAGGGGACAACCAATTAGAAGTGGATTTGGGGTGCCTGGGTGGCTCAGGTCATGACTTCAGGGTCCTGGGATCAAACCCTGCGTCAGGCTCTCTGCTTAGCAGGGAGCCTGCTCCCCCCCCCCCCTCCCTCTGCCTGCCTCTCTGCCTGCTTATGATCTCTCTCTCTCTCTGGCAAATAAAGAAATTTTAAAATCTTTAAAAAAAAAAAAGTGGACGGATTTGCCCCAGAGAACTCATGAGCAACTACAGGGACACATAGCCAGGGGCAAGGCTTAAAGCAAAACAAGTGCATGGAAGGCTTGGAATTCCAGATTTGTGTTCATATACCACCTTCCCCCTCCCCATGCGGAGATGCCAGCAGCCAGCTGCTCCACTCCCCACAACTGACAGACGGCCAGATTCTATTCTCCAGTGAAAGTGAAAGGGATTAAACATATTCCTCCTGATCTCAGCTCAGGTCTTGATCTCAACGTCATGAGTTCGAGCCCCATGTAGGGCTCTGTGCTGGGCATGGAGCCTATTTAAAAAAGAAAGAAAGAAAGAAAGAAAGAAAGAAAGAAAGAAAGAAAGAAAGAAAGAAAGAAAGAAAGAAAGAAAAAAAAAGAAAAAGAAAAAAAGGAAAGGGAAGACTTTTGTTCAGAAGCACCAAACACAGCAGAATGTGACAGTAAGGTAACAAGATAGTAAAAGGGGCAGTCAAGTGAAAAATTTGCATCCTGAATGACTGGACCATCAAGCTTAACTAGGTGCCCACCTCCAGGAGGAAGTTGAAGAATTCATCACTAGAGAGACTGAATGACTACTACATACTGAAATTGTGTGTATGTGTTTTGAGGAGGGAAATAGAGATGCACCAATGAAAGAGCCAGTTCTCTAGCAAATAACCCTAAGAGATGACAGCCTGATGTCTGACAGCTTCGACGTTAGTTTGCCAGGGTTGCCATAACCACATACCACAGACTGGTGTCTTCAACAGTGGTAGTTTGTTTTCCTGGCGTCCTAGAAGTCTGAGAACAAGGTGTCAGCAGGGTTGGTATCTTCTGAGCTCTCTCTCCTTCGCTTGTAGATCATTTTCTTCTCCCTTTGTCTCCACATGATCTCCCTCTGCTGGGGTCTTGATCTCCTCTTGAGGACACCAAGCATACGGGATGAGGGCCCACCCATATGGCCTCATATTACCTTAATTAGCTTTTTTAAAAAAAATTTTATTTATTTCTTTATTTGATGGAGAGAGAGGAAGAGAGCACAAGTTGGGGGGGCAGGGGGAGCAGCAGGCAGAGAGGGAGGGAGAAGCAGGCTCCCCATTAAGTGGGGAACCCGATGCAGGGCTCAATCCCAGGACCCTGGGATCATGACCTGAGCTGAAAGCAGATGCTTAACTGACTGAGCTCCCCAGGTGCCCCATCTTTAATTACCTCTTCAAAGACTATTTCCAAATATTGTCACATTCTGAGGTACTGGGGATTAGAATTTCAACATAAGATTTTGGAGAGAACCTAACTAAGTCTATAATAGCTTCTAAAAGATTTTTAACATTTTATTCATAATCATGGTAATCAAGGATCATTAAACACATGAAGAAATTTCTCTGAAACATACATACACACATACACACTCACTCATTCACTCAAATCTCAAAGATAAGTAACAGGTGAAAACCTCAAAGATATGAATTAATATCTTTGGAGAAATTCAAGAAAATCTTAAATTGATAAACCCAGAGCTGAGTATTATAAAAAAGGAACAAATAAAAAAAAACAAAGAACTTGAAAGGTTAAACTATGATAAGAAAATATAAGTAAACAAGTAAATGGAGAAAAGAAAAAGTCAAGAAATACCTCAGAGAATGGAAGCCCTCACAAGGTAAGAAATTAGACACATGAAAGCAAAGATAGAGAATAAGAAGGTCAATCTAAAAGGTTAAAAATCTGATTAATAGGCATTCAGAAAGAGTAGAGAAAAATGGAGAGGAAATATCATCAAAGAAATAGCACTAAATCTTCTCAAATCTCTATCTCTGATCTGTGTCTTCCCTTTGAACTTCAGACTTGAATGCCCAACTCAGCTGCCTCTTCAATATCTCCATCTCAATAAATGAACATTTTAATTTTTGTTTCGTCAAAAAAATCTCAACAAATACCTCATACTTTATAAAAAATTAAAAATTGGAGCCCCTGGGTGGCTCAATTGGTTAAGCATCCAACTCTTGATTTCGGCTCAGATCGTGATCTCAGAGTTCTGGGATGGAACCCCTGTCATGCTCTGTGCTCAGCAGGGAGCCTGCCTAAGATTCTCTCTCTCCCTCTGCCCTTCCCTTCACTCATGCATGTGCTCTCTTTCTCCCTCTCCTTAAAGTAAATCTTTATAAAAAATTAATTAAAAATTAATCATAGACTGAATGTAAAATATAAAGCTTTAGATGTTCTAAGAGGGAAAACTGAGAGAAAAATCTGCACAACTTGGGTTTGGCAGTTTTTTAATATGAATCCAAAAACATATTACATAAAAGAAAATGTATTTTATCAAAATTAAACACTTTTGTGCTAAAGTCGGTTAAGCATCTGGCTTTGGCTCACGTCATGATCTCAGGGTCCTGGGATTGAGCCCTGAGTCAGGCTCCCTGCTGAGCAGGGAGCCTGCTTCTCCCTCTCCCATCACCACCCTGCTCATGCTCTCTCTCAAATAAATAAATAAATAAATAAATAAATAAAAGAGAAAGAAAGCAAGGAAGGAAGGAAGAAAGAAAACTCACCAGGCTACCTTGTGTGGCAGAAATTATAAGCAAGTCCAAGTCTCACTGGCCATGCTTTTTCTTCCACATCTCAAGGTCACCTCAGAGAACTTTTAGAATACTTCCAACTGACAAGTAGAGTTTAATTCCCCTTTTGGGGAGCTAGGAGTATACTGAGGAACAGAAAGGCTAACCAGGTATCACTGCAGACTTTTGATTTTAATGAAGTCTACTAATGACATCTCACAGTTAACAACCCCTAAATTCCTCAAGAGGAATAACCCTAAGAAGTCGCAAGCCATGAAACTCCCTCCATTGACCTGACATTGTCGGAACTTATCTGAGCACTGGGAAGACGTCCCCCTATGCTGACTAAGGTAACATGTCTCCATAGTTGCCACCAGTTCCTTCTCCCTTAGTACATGCATGACATTCCACATTGAAGATGGGGTCTATTCTTCCATCCCTTTGACATTGGGCTGTCTCATGACTGCTTTGACCAAGAGTCATAAGGAGAAGCATTAGAGCACCACATATATGAATTAAGAAACCATGTTGGACAATCAGCCTAGCTGAGCCTTCAGATAACTCCAGCCCCAGCCCTACAAGACTGCAACGACATAGAAGACCCCAAAGAAGAACCACCAAGTGAGTCAAATCAACACACAGAACATAGAGATATTCATCAATTGTTTTAAGACATTACATTTTCTCATGACTTGTTACACAGCAAAAAAATAGCAGGAAGCTTGCTGGTGTCACTTGACCCTGACATGAGGAGAGTACTGGAGACCATTGGTCAACCGAATTATTGAGGTATTTCACAGGAGAGAAGTGGCAAACTCAAAGCTTCCTCACACTCTCTTCTTCAGCATTGCCCCCAGACTTTCAAGAACAGGGGAGGGAAGCTGTCTGCCTCTTGGCTTGCCTTCCATAAAGGTGAGATTAGAAGAAGGGAAATTTCAAAGCTCTAGAGAAAGAAGGCACTGCAGAGGGTAGGACTGGGTAAGATGGAGTGGGGGAATTCCAGTCACAAGGGGTAGTCCCCAGTTCTCTTTCACCTCCATGCCTTATTCATACTTTTTTCTTCTAGAATGCTTCCCCCACCCCCATAACCACTGTTCATCCCAGCAGAGTTAAGTTCTTAACCCAGTGCTTCTTTAGCACTCTCTTACTCATAGCACTGTGATTCTTTCTTCAAATATCTGTCTTTCCCAGTTGACTGCGGGTCCCCTGAGGGCAGAGGATATAGCTTTCATCATCCTGGGTTTTTTTTCTGTTCTGTCCTCCTAGCCTATACACCAAGAATGTTTATTGACTAAATGATGCATTTTGGAAATAGGCTGTAGCATAGTCTTCCAAATGTATATGTCAAAACACAGAAGAGTCTGTTTTGCTAATGATACTTGAAGGCAGAAATAATCCTTGCTATTTTTTTTGGTTTGTTTTCTGATCTCAGAATAAAAGTCAACAAACTCAAATGTCTGCAGAGGCAAGACAGGGAAAGTACGTGAGAGAAGCAGGCCAATCAGAGAGCACATGGCTCACCCAAGGACGGCAGCTGTCACTCACTCCAGTAAAGGGTTCTCCAGTGGGGCCAGTGTTGCTTCTGGAACTATTATTTCAAGAGAAACCAAAAATCCAGATTTTATGTGAAATACTGGCCAAGTCAAGCATGTCATCAAGGCAAATCACATCTGTGGTCTGATGTTGGCCCATATCCAGCCAATTAACAATCTCTAACTAAGAAATACTTTATCCTATTTCTATTCAAGTGTATTCCCACGAGAAAGGCTTTTTTGATCACTAAACTAGCACCCTGTACACACACACACACGCACGCACACACACACTCACATACGCACTCATACACACTCATTTTCAATCCCTTTAAGCAGCTGCTTAATTTTTCTTCATACCGATTATCACTATCGGGTATTATTCTCTATATTATTTTGTGTATTTGTTTACTTTCTGTCTCTGCCACTAGAACGTCAGCCCTGCTAGAACAGGTCCCCTATTTTGTTGACTTCTCTATCCCCAGGCCACATAACAGTACCTGGCACATGCAAAGGACTCCATGTAAATGGCTTCAATATTGAGAGTTCCCGTCTCTGCTTTTCTGCTGGATTTATGCCCGTCCTACATACTCAAATGCATCATAAGAGAGTTTCTTGCAAACTTTCCCCTTCTGGTCCTGAGCTATGATTTCACTCTTTGGGCTTCTGCCTTCTAGACTGGTGAGCGGGGCTGACACTATCGAATGAACCTCTAAAGCCCGTGACAGCTGCAAGTCACCCAGCCTTCTCAGCCCTTCAGGGTCTTAAGAGTTCCCTAAGAAAAAGATACATTCAGCGCTAAACAGTACATTCACATTTCAAAAAGGAAAGAGTCTTTCTGTCAAATAAATAAAATCTTTTTAAAAAGCAGCAGCAGCAGCAGCACCTGGGTAGCTCAGTCGATTAAGCGTCTGCATTCGACTTAAGTCATGATCCCAGAGTCCTGGGATCAAGCCCCACATCAGGCTCCCTGCTCATCTGGAGGCCTGCTTCTCCTTCTCCCTCTCCCACTGCTTGTGTTCCCTCTCTCGCTGTGTCTTTCTCTGTCAAATAAATAAAATCTTAAAAAAAAAAGTGGGGGTGGGCGCCTGGGTGGCTCAGTGGGTTAAGCCACTGCCTTCGGCTCAGGTCATGATCTCAGGGTCCTGAGATCGAGTCCCACGTCGGGCTCTTTGCTCAGCGGGAGCCTGCTTCCTTCTCTCTCTCTCTGCCTGCCTCTCTGTCTATTTGTGATCTCGCTCTGTCAAATAAATAAATAAAATCTTTAAAAAAAAAAAAAAAGTGGGGGAGGGATAGAAAGGAGCGCCTGAGTGGTTCAATATGCTAAGCAGTTGCCTTTGGCTCAGGTCATGGTCCCAGGGTCCTGGGACCCCTGGAGGCAGGTTATGCACTCAATGAGCAGCCAGCTTTGCCCTCTCCATTGTTTGTGCTCTCTTGTGCATGCTCTATCTGTCTCTCAAATAAATAAATCAAATCTTTTAAAAGGGGGGAGGGTGGAGAGAAAGAGCCTTAAAGGTCTGAGAAGATCCTTTCACTCAAGAAACCATATAATCATGTCTTCCTGCTAGGTGGGGAAGAAGACAGAAAGGTGAGGGCTTCCATAAATGGTAGTGCTTCCTTTTTCTCTGATATGCTCTAAAGCCTGGAAGATCCCCTCTCCAAGGAGCCCATGATGAGGGTGGAAGAAAGAACAAGGAAAGGCAAACTGGGAGCCAGGACAGTTGTCCTCTGTCCAGCAGTGCACAGGCTCTGAAGAGTGGAGCCTGGAGGTCTGCGAGGTCACCACAATTTGGAGGCACTTGTCTGTGCATCTCAGTCCTTTGACATATCTTGCCTTTTTATCACAGCTTCTGCCACATGTATTTGCTTCCTGCGCTATCATTTGCTATTACTTTTTTCTATAAGTGAATACGGCTTTGAAATGATCACATTTACGTGAAAATAAAATTTTATCTGATAAACAAATGAAAAACCAGGATCATTCTATAAAATAGATGATGTGCACGTGCGCGTGCGCACACACACACTCACACACTCACGGGAAACAAAACAATGCTATTAAATCCTAGTTAGATAAATTGGCTCCCAAAGTTCTTGGTCTAAAGTCTGTCTCTTTGTACCAATCTAAAGCTCGGTTAGCAAGTGTAATTATTCTTGACCCAACCAGAAGGGTTACAACAGAACTTTAAAAAAAATAAATAAATAAAAAGGAATCGCTCCACGTGATACTGATCATCTGTGTCATGGCCCTAAATTCTTGGCCTACTACACACAGGGAAACACAACTCTCAGGCTTATGGATAGCCTGATTCCAGAACCAGCCGCTAGTAAAGATGGAACATTCCAAAACCAAGGCAAGCAGTTGCATTTAGAATCTGCAATTGAAGTTTCTTAGTAGTCGCTGGCGAGTGGCGCTGGAGCAAGCAGAGACAGCAAATGGAAAAGAGGACCCAGGAAATGTTCTCAATCACATGTGTGGTCAGCTTGTCTGTGGCCCCTCCTCTTAGCTCTAGGCTGGAGCGTCTCAGTTTACTAGGAAGCCACTCTGCCTCCAGGAAACTCGACTGGGCTTCTTCATTGCTTAGTGATTTCAAGGTTCCAAGAGGGTAAGAGCAAAAACTGCAAAGCTTCTTAAGACCAAGGCCCCAGAACTGAGCACCATATCTGCAACACCTTACTTGTCAAAGCAGTAGGTTGGCTCCTGTTCAATGGGGCAGGAAAACAGATCCCACTTCTCACTGGAAGGAGTGGCAGTATCAGATCACAAAGGGACGTGGACACAGAGAATGTGTAGACCCAGAGGAATGACTAACTGCAGATTGTTGTTTTAATTACCTTCTATGTATGCACTTCTGGGGACCTTCAAAACTCTCAGATACCTCTGATCAGACTCGTCCTTCCTTAAAAATTATAGGTGCCATTGTCTTATACAGTAAACTGGGCTGGGAGGTACTAAAAAGAGCTCGGGGCCAATTCAGTTGAATTTGATGTAAACATTGATTTCCCAGTTTGTTACCCACAGAAGGGAGATGCATTTTTAAGGACAGCATTTTTTTCTTTTGGTCATAGCTCTTGAAAAGAGTCCCCTCCATCTTGAAGCAGTGTAACGTAGCACAATGGTTCTCAAACTGCGGTCCACCTGGGAACATGTCAGAAATGCAAATTATCAGGTCCTACCCCAGACCCACTCGATCAGAATTTCTGTGGGTGGGGCCCAGCCATTTGGGTTTAACATACTTTTCAGGCCACTCGACTGCATATTGGAACTTGAAAATCACTCTTAAACATACAACTGGACTCAAAATTCCATCTATCACTTTATAAGGTGCATGACTTTGGGTAAGTTACTTAATCTTCCGTTTCTCAGTTTTCTTATCTGCAAAATCGTGATAATAAAGGAACCTACCTCACAGGCTGTTGCGAGGAGAGATGAGGTAGCAATATATAACACTTGAAGAGCCTGGAACGTTCCAAGTGTTGTGTAAGTGCTGCTGGTATCATTCTAATTCCTAGCTGTGCCTCTGGACCATGGTCTTTCAGGGTATCAAACTGGGTTGAATACAACTGAGGACATTTTTGAGAGGAAAGATTTTTGACCAAAGGTCGGAGAACAGGGAAACCATTGAAAATCAGTATGGTCTCAGCTATAGTTATTGGGAAAGTGGATGTTTCTGCCAGTGCTATCATGTTAGAAACAGGTATTAACCTGGGTTCCTCCAATAGCAGTTCTGAATCCTGTCTGTAGTGTTAGAAGCCTGGCCAAGATGAGTAAGCCTTGATTTAGGAGTGAAAGCTAGTAATGTCAAATTTTATATAAAAATCCTGTCAAATAGGTTATGTGTTATATAATAGGACTGTGGGATTGGAGGTTACTTACCTCTCTCCACATATCTCCTCTACGTTTTACTTGCTCTTTTTCTTCAAGTCTGTACCCAAAGTCAAATTCTCAGTCAGCCCTTCCTGGGCACTTGCCTTAAAATTCACACACACGGACACCTGGGTGGCTCAGTGGGTTAAGCCTCTGCCTTCAGCTCAGGTCATGATCTCAGGGTCTTGGGATCGAGCCCCACATTGGACTCTCTGCTCAGCAGGGAGCCTGCTTCCTCCTCTCTCTCTCTCTGCCTGCCTCTCTGCACACTTGTGATCTCTCTCTCTCTCTCTCTGTCAAATAAATAAATAAATGAATAAATAAATAAATAAATAAATAAAATTCACACACACACACGGGCTTTCTATCCTTATTCTCCACTCTCTTTTTTTTACCCTTAAGTAAATTATCCTCATTGGGACAATTGGATGGCTCAGTCATTTAAGCGGCTGTCTTCGGCTCAGGTCATGATCCCAGGGTCCTGGCATGGAGCTCCCACATGGGGCTCTCTGCTCAGTGGGGAGTCTACTTCTCCCTCTGTACCTTCCCCTGCTCGTGCTCCCTCCCTTCTCTCTCTCTCTCAAATAATCAATTAAATCTTTTTTTTTTTTTTTTAAGAATTATCCTCATCTCACATGCTGTATATTCTATTTACTTAGTTTTCTGCTGGCAAAAGACAAATCAACTGAAGACCTGTTCTCAGAGGGCAGGGACATTCATCCGTTTTATTCTCTGTTGTATACTCAGTGCTTGGCACCTAGTAGGTAATCAAAAACAACTCTTGAATGAATATTATTAATACTTTTACTGCTTTGTTCTATCAGATTGAGATAGAGTAAAACAAACTCTGGAAGGGCACCTGGATGGCTCCATGGATAGAGCATGTGGCTCTTGATCTTGGGGTCCTGAGTTCACGCCCCACATTGGACCTAGAGCTTACTTAAAAATAATGATAATATGGGTGGCTGAGTGATGGACATTGGGGAGGGTATGTGCTATGTGCTATTGGGTACAATGGATGATTCACAGACCTGTACCCCTGAAACAAATAACACATTATATGTTAATTAATTAATTAATTAACTAAAAAAGAATCTGTTGAAAAATAAAATAAGATAAAAACAGAGAGGGAGGCAAATCATAAGAGACTGTTAACTATAGGGAACAAACAGGGTTGTTCGAGGGAAGATGGGGGGATAGGGTAACTGGGGGATGGGCATTAAGGAAGGCATTTAATGTAATGAGCACTGGATAGTATATGAAACTGAGGAGTCACTAAATTCTACCCCTGAAACTACTAAAATTCTATATGTGAACTAACCTGAATTTAAATAAAATTTTGAAAGAAAAAAATAATAAAAATGATAATAATATTTTAAAAAACAAATTAAAAACAAAACACAGAATCCATTGAAGTGAGGTTTTGACTTGGGGAGGGAGAGGTTTAGGCCTCCGAAGAAAACCAGAGCCATTAGATACCCAGGAAGTTGCAGTCATGAGGTAGAATATTAATCTGTGCCTATTGTGCACCTGGCACAGTATAGATATTTTAAGTTTAATCTCTACTTCAGCCCACCCAGATGGGCATTCCTCACTTTATAGATAAAGAAATCAAGGCTCAGACACTTTCAAGTAACCTGTCTACATTTACGTAGCTGGAATGCATCCCAGATCTTCAACTCCAAAGTTCAGGTTCTTTCTTTGCTGCCGATGTCGGGGATGAAAGGTGAATTTGGAAGGGTGACTGACAATGGAAAATGCCCTCCACCTTTTTCAGTTTCAGACCTGCCCTATGTAAAGATAAAAACCATAATAATTTGTATTATCCTAACTCAGATTTACTTGGTGCTTAGCACGTGAAGATACCTTACATGGATTATCTCATTTAATTCTCAAAATGACCTCTATGGGCATATGCTTTTATTGTTTTATAATAGGATTATTAGGGCTTAAAGATTAAGAAGTTAACTTGCCTAAGTCACACAGCTAGTGAGTAAGTTGGGGTCTTCTATTGGAATAGTAACATTAGAAAAACACCACCTACGGACCTTGACACTAGCAATGTAACAGGGTTACATCTAATCCAATCTGCCTGTTGGTAAATCCAGCCCTGATTACAGTGATATCGGTAAATCTCTGAATGTCTTCCTGATTTCCTATCCTGGTGACAAGCAGACTTACTTAAACGTAAGAAAAAGAGGAATAAACATACCGGGTTAGTGAGGAAGAGTATTTCCATGACCATCATCTCTCTCTGTAGGCACTATAGGTTTGTTGTTTTCCCAGAAACATCAGGAGACTTCAGATGAGACCCAGTGCTGGACTTCCACTTATTCTGCCATGTCTTTAAGAATTTCCCTAACCGTGAGGATGGGAGGAGAGACTTTCTGTAAATTCCCTGCCCACCATACCCCCTGTGCTAGTCCCTGCTTGCCAAATCCTTTACGGTGGTTTTCTGATGTGAGCTATTATCCAGGAGAGTCCCACAGCTGCCATGTGAACTCCGTCTCTTGGAGGGCTCCACCAGAATTCCCTGAAGTGAAAGCTTAGTCTTTTACCTACCAGCCTCCCCCTTTTTATAGTTAATCAACTGGCTAAATCCTCTGAAGTGAAAAAATGCACATTTTGTTGTTTGTGACTTACTGAGGCTGAATGCCTCTCACGATAGCAAAGTCTATGAAACGACTGTATATTAGGGATGAGTGATTTCTCACACTTAATCTGTTTCTACCCAGGATTGCCACATTGGTCCACCGGGCCTCAGAACTGAGATATCACATTTCCCACATTTCTTGCCGTTCCTTCTACTTGTGCTCCATTATTTATTAAGGTCTTGAGTGCACCTGGGGTTCATCTCCAGCTGGGATCAGACTTTGCAGACCCTCCCTCATTCCGGAGGCTAGATTTTTAGAAGGGTGTGAAAGACTCCTACCCTGGCAATTCTATTCTCCGGCTGTTATTAAAAACAGAAATGGAGATACAAGAGCTCAGCTGAGAGAAGATATTTCCAAGACTGGTTATCCAAAGGCCCATATACCTTCTGTTGAGGTTTGTTTTCTTCCCACTTCGTGTTATGGCGGAAGCTAATGAATCACTGGTCTCTATCCAAAGAGCTAATAGAAAACTCAGAGTCCCCCTACCTCCACCAAATATGTGCAAAATCCAGGGGTGAATTGGGCTTTTAGGAATGACGGACACAGGTTCAAAAATGTCCCCAGATGTCATGTTTCCCCATGTCTTCCCTTTGCTCCTTTCTCTGTCCACTTCTCTCCCTCGCCGTGTAGCAGAAACTGCTGGCTTACTACACATGGCTCCTACACACCCTAACCTGCTGTCCTTTCGCTTCTGACAGACTTGTGCTTCCTTCCTTGCCGTCTGGCTCTGGAGATATAGCATTGCCTGCTGCTGCCCTGACAGCTAGATGTTCCTGGGATTCTCAACTCCCGGGGGGGCAGTTTAACCACAACTCGCAGGTGCAAGGTATAAATACTCCCACTCCCTCACCCCTGACAGGAGTGACTTTGCAGCTGACATTGTCTCCAGAGCCGCCTCACCTCCCACAGAACTCGGCCAAAGCTACAGGGCTTGGCTTCCCCACCTTCTCAGACTGACTTCCATATACCCCCTTGGGTTTTCCTAGGAACGAAATCCTTGTATGAGGGGAATCCCACCAAAGACAGGAACTCTTGTTACATGTTGGTCCAAACATTCTAGTCATACATCTTTCTCAACTGAAATCCAAGCAAAAGTTCCTTAATTTGATTTAATTTGACTCTGACTGCCTTGACTCAGGTGTTCACCCCTAAGACAATCATAGGGGATATAGGATAAGCATGATATTTAGCCAGACCCTGGTCACATGTCCAGCCCTGGATCAAAAGTGGGGCCCGAACCACCCAAACCACGAAGCCAGGGAACAGAGCTGGCAGAAAGGGTGGTTCTGGCTCTTATGGAAAAACAGGGAATGCATGCTTTAGCACAGTATAGTAGGAATCAGCAAACTCTGATCCGCAAACCAACTGCCTGCTCTTTTAAAACAGAATTTTAGGGGCGCCTGGGTGGCTCAGTGGATTAAGCCGCTGCCTTCGGCTCAGGTCATGATCTCAGGGTCCTGGGATCGAGCCCCGCATTGGGCTCTCTGCTTCGCGGGGAGCCTGCTTCCTCCTCTCTCTCTGCCCGCCTCTCTGCCTACTTGTGATCTCTCTCTCTGTCAAATAAATAAATAAAAATCTTAAAAAAAAACACACAGAATTTTATTGGAACCGAGCTATGCACATTTGTTTATGTATCATCTGTGCTGCTTTTAAGCTAGACCAGCTTTTAAGCTAGAGCTGCCACTAACACTATGACCTGCAAAACCTAAAATAGTCCCTACCTGGCCCTTTAGGGGAGATGTTTGCTGATCCCTGAAATTCAGCCTCATTGTGGAATAGGCCCTGATGTCAGTTTGTGGCACATCCCAAGGAAATGCCAAGAAGTAATTAACTGGGGTTAATTTTAGGGAGTTTGAAGCTGTATTCTTCAGCCTCCAAGGTGAGGAAGTAGTAGACATGCTGTAGCGGTTAGCAAACGGTGTGTTGAAACCCCTGGCTTTACTCTGGAAAACAGTATGGAGGTTCCTCAAGAAGGTAAAACTAGAGAGACACTATGACCCAGCAATTGTACTACGAGTTGTTTATCCCAAAGATACAAATGTGTTCATCTGAAGAGGCACCTGCTCCCAATGTTTATCGCAGCAATGTCCACAATGGCCAAACTGAGGGAAGAGCCCAGATGTCCATCGAAAGATGGATGGATAAAGAAGATGTGGTCCATATACACAATGGAGCATTACTCAGCCATCAGAAGGGATGAATATCCAGCATTTACACTGATGTGGATGGAACTGGAGGGGATTTTGCTGAGCGAAATAAGTCAATCAGAGAAAGACAATTATCATATGGTTTCATTTATATGTGGAGTATAAGAAACAGTGGAGAGGATCATAGGGGAAGGGAAGGAAAACTGAATGAGAAGAAATCAGAAAAGGAGACAAACCATAAGAGACTCTTAACTCCAGGAAACAAACTGAGGGTTGCTGGAGGGGTGGTGGGTGGGGGGATGGGGTGATCGGGTGATGGGCATTAAGGAGGGCATGTCATGTGATTAGCACTGGGTGTTATACACAACTGATGAATTATTGAACTCTACATTGAAACTAATGAGGTACTATATGTTGGCTAACTGAATTTAAATTAAAAAGTAAAAAATAAAATAAAATAAAATCCCAACTTTCCTAGGAAGCTCCTGGGGGCTGGGAGACAGCTGAGTTGATGGAAGTCCAGCACACAGGGCTCTCAGAATCCCTCCCATTTTACGTTTACCTGTTTTTCTAACATGCTGTTTTGTATCACAGAAATTTGTTTTAATCTCTCTCAGTCTAGCTCTGTGATAATTGTTCTTTCCCACCTCCGGATGCAAAGGAAGGCAGGCTGTAACTTTTCTGTTCCATCTTAGTTACCAGAGAGTCCTGCAGTCCCTTTAAATCACCAACAATCCTGGGATCGAGCCCAGCATCCGGCTCTCTGCTCAATGGAGAGCCTGTTTCCTCTTCTCTCTCTGCCTGCCTCTCTGCCTACTTGTGATCTTTCTCTCTCTGTCAAATAAATAAAATCTTAAAAAAAAAAATCACCAACAATCTTAATTCAGAGATTAAAATGTAGAATATCAAGTCACATTTTAGCAAAAACAAATCTCCCTTCAAAGGTGAGGTTTCTAACCTCCCCCAACCAGCCCACTACTGCCGTTAGGGAAAGGGGGTGCTCATCATCTTCCCCTTTCCTCCTCCCCACCTATCCCCCATAGGCTCCTGTTTCTGCTTTTTTCTCTATGCTATTCTTCTGATTGCAGCAGAGGAGAGGGCAGAGAACTAAGGGCAGGAATGTTTTTACTTGTGCGCTCCTGTCTGGTTTTTGACCTTGGTTCCTTGGGTTCCTTGGAGATTCCCCAACATTGAGAACATTACAGATTACATCCCCGACAAGGACCAACAAATATAAATGCAAGAGGTACCTTGAGCAAGTAGAGCATATACAAGGCATGAGAAAGGCTCTTTATTCCTGCTTCTCACTATCCCTTTAAATTCTATTCAGAGGAGGGCACCTGGGTGGCTCAGTTGTTTAAGCATCCAACTCTTGGTTTCAGCTCAGGTCACCATCTCAGAGTGGTGAGATCGGGCTCTGCACTTGGTGGGGAGTTTACTTGAGGATCCACTCTCTCCCTCTCCTTCTGCTCCCCCTACCCTCCGCACTCTCTCTTTCTCTCTAAAACAAATTTTAAAAAATAAAATTTATTTAAAGGAGAATGCTTTCTCTGTCACTGGGTGAAAACTAACCAGACTCTGCCTTTTCTGGTTACTTAAAGTCAACAAAATGTTCCATAGTCACATTATATGACCATCTCAGTTCAACATTAAAAATGCTCAGTGCCTTTATCAAAATTCCAAACTTTATTTAAAGTTGAGCCTTTTCTCCCCCACTCTTCTTTGGTTTACCAATTTGAGTTTCTAATCTTTCAAAAGCTGCAGTGTGGGAAGAAAAAAGATGGAAGGAAAACAGAAATGATTTCACTAGATATTGACTAGGCTACAGACATAAACTAGACACTTAAAGTAGACTCTCTTACGGAGAAATTCATAGGTTCTTTGTATCTCCTACTAGTCCTTCTAATTGCCTCTTTTTTTTGGTCGTAAACCAGGAGTTGGCAAACTATGGCAGGTGGGCTACATCCCGCTCATTGCCTGTTCTTATAAATAAAGGGTTTTGTTTGTTTGTTTTAGACTTTATTTATCTGACAGAATGAGAAATCACAAGTAGGCAGAGAAGTAGACAGGCAGAGAGAGGAGAGAGAGGGGAAAGCAGGCTCCCCACTGTGCAGAGAGTCCGATGTAGGGCTCAATCCCAGGACCCTGAGATCATGAACTGAGCTGAAGGCAGAGGCTTAACCCACTGAGCCACCCAGGTGCCCTGTAAATAAAGTTTTAATGGAAGAGAGCCATACCTAATCACTTACACAACATTTCTGGCTGCCCTTATGCAACAGTGGTAGAGTTGCGTAGTTACAGTAGAGACTTTATGACCCCCAAAAGTTAAAATATTTACCATGTGGCCCTTTAGAGAGAAGCTTTACAATTCCTATCCTAAGCAATGTTTTCCTTTTGGCTGGCTGCTTCTGAAACCCCCTCTGTACACATTACAACCTGTTGGGGTCCCCTTCTCTAGCAGCCCACCCTCTAGTGCATGATCCCTTTAAAACATTACCCCTATTCCATATTCCTCCCAGGAGTGCCACATCTGGTCCCTGAAATTCACACTCCTTGACTGCCACCAAGAGGCAATGCAATTGTTTCCCAACGGTGTCCAACAACCCTGCTGTCTCAAGCTATTTAGAAGTCTTGGGTAAGGGGTTCCACTGTGACCCACAGCTGCAGGAATAGGAATGAAGAACTCCTAGGTGTCCTGCTAAAAGCCTTCTCCCTCTCGCTTGGGATTAGAGGATAGGACACCACACCCTTCCACTTATGTATGTGGGAAGGTAGAGGGAATACCAATGAAATCCTCTACCCAACCCTTCCACTTTCCATAACTAGATACTTTTATATATTTGGTATGAATGACATGCTATTGATCCTAAGAAGCAGAGTCTGAAATACGAATTCTTATTAGGATTGCCAGATAAAATACAAGATAATGCTCTGTTAAATTTGAATTCTGATAAACAATGGATAATTTTATAGTAAAAGAATGTTTCAAATATTGCATGGAACTCACTTATGCTAAAATGTTATTACCCGTTTACCTAAAGTTCAAATTTAACTGAGCATCTTGTGTGTTTGTTTGTTTTCCCTAAAATCTGGCAACCTTTATGCTTGTTTTAAGTGATTTACTGAAGAAGTATTTTCAGAAGAAAGGGAAGAGGGGAAACAAAATGGGGGGGTGGGGGAGAATCTAACAGAGATTGTGATCTCAGTTGGAAATAGGCTTTGACCAGATTCCATGGGTAGCTCTGGGTGGTTTACAACATGAGTTGTACCTTAAGGTCAGCCCTTGGGCTTCCATGTCTCAATCATGAGGTAGGGCTTGTCCCCAAGGTGAGTTGGGGCAGACCGGTGGTTCAGCTGAGGACAATTCTCCAGATAAGGAGGCAGCTGTGAGCCTTTATGACTCAAATGTTTATAGCAGCTGGGAGAGGGATGCGCTAGCCCAGAAAATGGGCCATGGGTGGGGCAACAAACAGTACCCATCTCAAATCTCTTAACAGGTTAGTGGCTACTTTGAAAGTTCCATCTGTTAGTCTGTGAGATCATCTTGTACTTGGGCCAAAACTTCCAATTTAACATTCAGTTGCACCTATTTTATGCAGTGGGTATTATACATCCTAATAAAGAGGGTTTCATGGCTATGGAAAGATTTTTTAAAACTAGTTTAGCAGGAGGTAAGCTGGGCTCAGATTTTGCCTATGCTGTTTACTGGCTATCGTCTTGGACAAATATTTTCACTTCTCAATATGTGTTTCTTCCTGGAAAGGAGTAAATGGAATTTTTAAAAAACCTCTCCCACAGATTATCATGTTTCCATTTTGACTCCTGTTTCCAGCATCAAAATCTGGTTTTCTTCTTTTCTAGTCATTGTCAGACTCCCTTCTGTGTACGGGTATAGGCATTTCTCAATAGTTGGTAGTGTTTTAGGTTGGTGGAGAGGGCAGATGTTGGACCTTGAATCTGCCTTGTAGAGCAGATCACTTGTGTAGTGTGAGGGAGCTCACCTGTTCCTAGAGATGACAAAATTTGTTTTCTTATGAGTGAACATATTCAAGTCAAGTGGGACAGGATATTTGATCATAGCTTTAAAAAAAAAAAATTCTTTCCTTCCATGAGCTCTTGGAGAAGATCTGAGAGTAGTTTTTCATCTGGAGAATGACCCCCTACAGCATATGTGTTAAAGGACTCTGCAACAGTAGCTCAGAGAGCTCCTACCTGAGCCTCTGCTCCACACTTTCCCCACCTCCCCTGCCCACCTCTACCTTCAGATCACAGGTGAGTCATTTTGCTTCTTTGAATCTTGGTTTCTCCATTAAATTATGGTAGACTAGATGAGTCCCTTCCATTCAAGATTCTATAATTTACTTTTTTGTTGTTGTTTGTTTCTTTGTTTTTATAAAGCAGTTTTTTAAAGATTTTATTTATTTATCTGCCAGAGGTGGGGGGGGGGGCACAAACAAGGGGAGCAGCAGGCAGAAGGGGAAGCAGGCAGAGGGAGAAGAAGACCCCCCACTGAACAAGGAGCCTTATGCAGGACATTCCCAGGACTCTGGGACCATGATCCGAGCCCAACACAGATGCTTAACAGAATGAGCCACCCAGCCGTCCCAAGAGTCTATAATTTTCAATATGGAATGTCTGCAAAAGCCAAGGGTTCATTTAATGTAGTTTTCAATAATCTTTCTTTGTATAACCTTTTCTGATCACAAAGGTAACATATGTCTATGGATACAATTTAGTTAACACAGATAAGAAGAAAGAAGCAGAAACTTTTCTGATTACAAAAGTAATATATGTTTATTGGATATAATTTAGATAACACAGGTAGGTCCTGTACCCACCACCTAAAGAAAGCAATGGCTATCATTGCATCTCCTTCCATCTTCTTCCCCAGCATGTGTGTATTTGTGTGTTTATGGGCATGTTTGCCAAAATTGAAAACATATACCCTTTTTTCCTGGCATGTGAACTTTTGCAGTAAGAATGTTTTCTTTGGCAAAGTTCTCCCAACCTGGAAGTATTATGGTGAACTACGTTAAGTCTTGGGAAAGGCCATAAATGATTTGACAGCTTTGATGTCAAAGTATGGGCCCAGCAGAGTAGGTAAGTGCTTCAGAAATCTTGACAACCCAGAGATAAGCAGTGCTTCCTGTTTCTTCTCTAACATCAAGATGGTGGTTTCCTGTTGATGTATAATGATTAGAATTTCTTTCATAGAACATTGAGAAAATATTTTAACTAAAGTGCCATGTGTTGAATGAACAAGGTGGCAAAGGAATCCTATACAACTCTAGGATTGAGTTGGCAAATATTTTGCCTGGAATAAGAAGATAATGGAAATAGAACAAATCATGAACTTAAAAGAAATTTTCTTATACATCAGGTAATTCTGTTAGACTTTGCATCTTTAGGTTCCTTTAACAGATGAAACAGGAAATACTTCTTTTTGAATTTCCAAATTCTCTAACAAAACATCGGACATTCATTCTTAAGAACTGACTTATGAGCAAATTGGTGTTCATCGTGTGACTCTGTGTTTTCAAAACAGAAATGTGTACTATAATTTTTTTTACTCTGGGCATGATTTCTTTGATATTGTTTCTTCAAAAGAGGTCCCTGTTACAGACAAGAAGAAAAAGACTCAGAGAAGTTAAGCAAGTGATTAGAATTTTTGGCAAAACAGATGCCAAAACCAGAGCCTTCAGACTTTCAATCCATTTCCCCCCCACTGTTTATTACACTGTGTCCAGGGGGGTATATTCTTGGCACTACCAGATGTTCTAATTTCTATAACATGGTTTCATAATGGGGACTTCCCCACCTCATCCTATTCCTTAGCCAAGCAAGGATGGATTTGATTTTTGAATATACTTAAGAAAGGATTATAAGGTCAACAACACTTCAATTAAAAAAAAAAAGAGGTGTAAGTGTCAAAGTAAGGAAGTCAAGAGTTAGCCCCTTCAAAGCTAGGCAAGCTGGCAGCTCGTATAGAGGAATTAACTTCTCATGCGTGTTTCATAGAGTAAACAAGGCCAGATCTTACCCTGTCTGGGAATCACCAATTTGAAATATTATCTAGTCTCTAAAAACTAATCTAATCATGTAATAAATCATTTCTGAATTTCACAAAGCCCAACAACTTGATGTTTTAAGCTCCAGGAAGACATTCAAGTCTATAATTGTTTATTGAGCACATACTAGTATTGGGTCCTATGCTACGGTCTGGGAGTACTATGGTCAGGCACAGTTCTTTTCTTGCCTCATTCATTCATTCATTCATCCATTCACCAGTTATTTATATAGTTCTTGCTATGTCCCAGGCATGGAGAGGAACTGGGGATCCAATGGTAGACAAAACCACAATTCTCTTCACAGAGAAGTCCAGTGGGAAGAAATAGCTCTAAATGGTTAGGTTTAGTGTGGATCCAATTCCTATTTTTTTCATTTCTGATTCCAGGCACCAATACCCTCCACCACCTTATGCAGAGTCTGGAAGTTGATAAAGTGGTTACCCAACATCTGTATTACTAATACATAACCTTTAGTTATTGCATAACTTTCACTATTTACTGTAAAAGTGTCTCAAACTGGGGAAAGACAAAATTCTGAAGAGCTATAAAAGGTGAAACATTGAAATGGCTTATTTTTTAAAAATCTGTGAAACATCAGCCAAATGAAGGGGCGAAAGAGCTGGTTAAAGGAGGCAGAGTAATCAGATGAACTGCAAGTATATACCTACCGCCAGCATTTCCCCTGCATAAAATACTCCCATTTGCATTACTGTAATCATGTCTATACATTGTTAGTCCTGGAAGGATCCCAAAAAGAATATCATAAAAACATTAAAAGAATGCTAAAAATTATACAAAACTCCTAAGAAATCTGTAAATTCTCTCAGGCAGAGAAATAATGAAGCGAGGCAGCTGGGGTCACCAGCTTCCCTTTCTTTCTGCTCAGTGACATGGCAGTGTAGAGTTCAACACCAAGACATAGTAGGACCTTTGTCCTCTTCTCTCCCCTGGTCTCCTCACACACACAATTGCATTTTTACCTGAAGAAAATAAAGAACAATTTTCAAACCAAAGAGGAATTGAATTATAAGCTTACTTGTACAACTATGGTTGTCTTTTCTTACCCCTGCAATTTTCTGATGCTTGGATTTTTAGAATCTGTGTGAGAGCTGTTAGGACCTTGGAATTGTGCTGTTTCAACACTACCCAATAAATACCATAATGAAGCTTCTTTTCAGAAAGGGCTCGTGAAAACAAATGTGTTCAAGCAAAGAACATGACCCCTGGACAGAACTGAAAGACTCGCTGGCCTGCCAAGAGCTGTCGCTTCGTCTTCTTTTAACGTAAATCAAAGATGAGCTACAAGGTAATTCGGATCTTTGGTGCAATTACAATTCTAATATATGCTGTGGCCTGGAGGCCTTGCATTGGTTCTGACTTTTCATCAGTGTTCATTTTTAAGTGGTTCAATTTTGCCCCTCATTGCTAGGTGCTAAAATATGAACCTTCACACTTGTGAGTCACCCGATTTAACCAAGCTGTGGCTTTACCCTCAGAGAGTTTCCTAGGTGTGAACCCAACTGTGCCCTGGACCCACAAAAACATTTTAGTCAAGATTTCCAGGGTAAATTCTAGCCCACCCTTGTCAAAACCACACAGACTCCCACCCCCTCCTCCCTGCAGAGAGTTACTCGTACAACCCTGGGCTGAGCAAGAAGACCCTTTCAACAAAAGAGGAGTTAAAAGGCATGATTTGCCCGTTAAGAAGTCTCTGCTTTTTTTTTCTTTTTTTTTTCTTTTTCCTCTTTCTGGCAACTCCAACACAACCATGGCATCCCAAAGAGGTTGAACCAAAATGAAAGAGAGGAAATAGAAATCAAAGTTGTTCACAGGCCGGTTTGGATTGTTCTTTAAAAAGGACATGAGACAGAAATCATTCTCTCAATTGACAAGAATTTATTGAGCTCCTGCCCTGTACATAGAATGATAAGAAGCTTTATGGGGAATCCAAAAGCAATACCAAGGCCTGATTTATGACTTTGAGATAGCAATGCAGGATGACACGGTTGAAAGAGAAAGGACACAGGTGTCAGACATATTTGAGCTTAGATCCTGATTCCACTACTAAGCTGCCTAGAGGAACTTTGGCAAGTAAAGTTGCCTTCCTGGGGCCTCAATTTCTTTGTGAAATGGGAAGAATTTATCACACAGTGTTTTTGAAAGAATTCAGAATAAAGTAGTGTGTATAAAGTGCTTGACACCTACTAGGAATTCTCTTTGCCTCAAAGAACTTACACTTCTAACTAGAAGAACAAAACATGGACATGAGAAGCAATTAGGAACCATGACTGAAGCAGCTATAAAACAGACAATGAGCAAACGACACATGGCTGTAGTTATAGGGGGCTAGATTGCCACAGTTTTCATTGAGCCAAGGTACCATCTTTTGTAAGAGGGGCTTCCATGTCAAAGATGTAAAATGTGGAGAAAATATAGATATTAGAAAAATGAAATTATGTAAGTGGTAACTTATAAGAAACAACATTCTTGCAGGTAAGTTCAAGAAAATGGTAGTTATGGCAAGCTGTAGACTCATAAAGCTGTGTTTTGATTTTTCCCTTCTCTTGCTTTTTTCCTTTCACCTACTTCTCTTTTTTAATCTTAGTACAATCCATATATTTTTGTAAGAGTCCTTAAAACAACCTTGGAGCAAGGAGGCAAATAGATGGTTAGGTGGAGAGATGGCCTAATGTAATGAACCAGCTTCAGCCTTGCTTTTGGCAATAGCAACCATCAGGCTGGTTTCCCCAAATGGGTGATGACTACAAATTCTCAGACAAGAGATAACATTTATAAATTTATTGGCAAAATCAATTTCCACAAATTTGATGCTGAAAGGAAGCATAAAGCTTACAGATTTCTTTAAGATCCATTTCTTTTTCCTTTAGTTCATATGTGTTATTAACATAATCGTGGACCAGACCCTTAATTTCTCCATAAGGCAACCATACTTGCATACACTAGGTACAGCATCTATTATATTTTAAGGTAATACCTCTATGTATTCCATTTGATAATGGAGCATCTATGACCTAAATTTTTTTCCCCACCCGGCCCCCTATGACATAAATCTCATTGAACAAACTAGAAATAATTCTCTTTTCATCCTAAAGATGACAAATATCTTTGGTCATTTTGAATAAATGTCTTTACTAGAAATAAGGGAACAGAGCTCACAGTTTTGAATGGGAGATTAGACTACATGCACCAAGAGAAAAAGGACCAGGGTCTAGTCCAGCGCCTGACCTATGAAAAAGGAGCCTTTGTTGAATGCATGAATGAGGCCAAGGACAGCTGGTGGTGGTGCAGTGGGGGGGGGGGGGGGTGGACTGTGAGTAGTGGTTTAGGACAGATTTGGTTTTCAAGTAATCCTATCAGAGAAATAGAGTAAAAATTTATACCAAGCAATAAGAGCAAAATAGGACAAGATTAACTATAAATAAATTTGTGAACCATGTTTTCATATATTTTTATCTTCTGATGAATACTCTGAAACACTATGTCAGGCATATTTTCTGTTTTATAGGCCTTCTCAAGATCTACCTTCAGAGAAAATCTGAGGGGTTAATGATGGAGGGGGCTTAAACTTGCTCTCGGGTATTTGCAAATTCGGATGGTCTCATCACACTGTGCTCTTCTCAAATGAATGAAATTTTGAATGTGGATTCCCCCAGAGATGGATAAAGCAGGTAATAATGATGACAGGCCAATGGATAGCTGGATGATGGATGGATGAATGGAAGGAAGGAAGGCAGGTTTCTGCTTAGGGCAGAAACCTAGCTCTATATTGTTACTCCAGAGGTTACCATTCACATGGTGATGTGAATCCCACTGTCCAGGCCTATGCACTATACAACCTCCATGACAGTACATGGTGACCATAGCACAGAAAATAACTATGAAATCCTCGAGTGTTCAGGTTACCCGGCACAAGCCTAGTAGTTGGAGCTAGGGACCAGGTGAAGCATATTTATGGATAGCCCAGAAGACTAGCCTGCATCAAGAGTAAAAGCAGATTAAAACTTTAAATTTATAAAAGGCATCTCCAGAAGAAAGAGAGGACTTGGACCAGCGATAACTGAGGTAGGTAAATTATAGTAGAGCACACACTAAGTCCTCAGTGCAGCTGTGGTTCTGGCCTTTGGCATATTTATAAATCAGATGAGGAGGTGTGATGTTAAAGGTATAGCAGTTTGATTAGGCCACAACAAGTAGTTATTAATCAAATGCTAGCCTAGGTGTTGATGTGAAGTTAGTTTTATAGTTAATTTTTTTAAAGATTTTATTTATTTATTTGACAGAGAGAGATCACAAGGAGGCAGAGAGGCAGGCAGAGAGAGGGGGAAGTAGGCTCCCCGCCAAGCAGAGAGCCCGATGCTGGGCTCGATCCCAGGACCCTGGGATCATGACCTGAGCTGAAGGCGGATGCTTTAACCCACTGAGCCACCCAGGTGCCCCTATAGCTGATTTTATATATGGTGATATATACAATCAGTTATATATACAATCAGTTGGCCTTAAGTAAAGGAGATTAACCATCAATAATGTAGGTGGGCTTTATCTAATCAGTTGAAAGCCTTCAGAGCAAAATCTGAGATGTCCCAGGAAAGGAGATATTCTGCCTCAAGACTACAGCATCAACTTCTGCTTGAGTTTCAAGCATACTGACCGTTACAAACTTAGAATTTGCAGATACCGTAGTCAGGTGAGCCAATTCCTCAAAATCAATCTTGATTCATTGATTATTTTGGTTTTTCCTTTTGATTTAGAATCTTGTTAGCAATATATTAGTATCATTAATAGAAAAACCACCATTTGCATAGTAACTCAAAACCAGCCATTTGAGAGAATAATGTAGTACTCAACCACTACCTCTTATTTGATTCTACTGGCAAACCCAGGTGATACCATACGTGTGTATCCCAAATATATCTATATCTCATCTATATCTGTGTTTTATACATCCTGGAGATCTGTCCTCCCTTCAAGAGGGCCCTAATAATATCTGTGAGGCCACCCTGGCCCAGTTTCAGAACCAGCAGAGTCACATGGATCCTCAGCTCTGAGCACACACGAGTGGGACCCACTGTGTTGGATCCCCTGGTCTTTGCCCCCAGCCTCCAGTCCAACCTGCCTTTGGCCTTCTTCAGGCTCATGGCAGAGGAGGTCAACTGAGAGCAGAGGCTCAGATCCCAAGTGGCGGAGGGATTGAGTGGGCTGTAGACCAGGGAAAAAGAAAAGCTGAGCACGAAGGGTTACCATGCATCTTCTTCCCCAATGGCTTCCCTCTGGCAAGGGACCAGCTACTCTGGGCAGCAGATGTCACAAGTGCACAGTTTCCTTTGGGTGGTTTTGTAGACAGACTGGCAGTCTTCCGAACTGCTGGCCTCAGGAGAACAGAAGTCAGGGCGAGAACCTGGCCTTCAACAAGTTCAGGGTATTGTTTGTCTACCCTGAGTGATACAGAAGACCCTGTAGAATTACAAGGCAGAATGTGGTATTTGATACATTTTCACTGAGTGCCTACTATGTGCCAGGCGCTGTGGATGGAGCTGAGTGCAAGTGATGGCATGTGGGGAATCTACACCAAGGAATTGCTGAATCAGAATCAAGACCAACCATGGTACCTCGTGCAAGCTCATTTCCCTTTAGTCTGCTCATCTGTTACGTTAAAGGCATGTGTGAAGAGAATAGTTTCTTTCATGGTTGCTGAAATCTGGAGTCGGATTGGGTTTATTTCAGCAAGTTACTAACCGCTTTCTCTTCTGATTCGAACTACTGAAACAGCTGAGAATTGCTGGTTTCCTTTGATGCTTGCAAGAGAGAAGGTCTTTAAAACACTTAGGATCCCATGAAGGTTGACCCACCTGACTGTGATACATTCGAACAGCAGAGTCAAAGATTGGGTTTGGAGGGTCCTTTAGGACATTCTGAAGCCTGTAGGCTCAATGTCATGTTTCTTGCCCCTCTCTTCCCACTCACCTTCAGATATGGAGAAAATGCTAAATCGACAATGGTCAGGGTTTATAGCCTGCAGAATCTCTCGTGGTTTGAGTTCTCAGCAGCTATCACCAATCCCAAATATTTCCCGAAGCGAGAAGGTCATAGGAGATGCAGAGATGAGAAAGAGCAAAAGGAAATTCACCATCTTGCTTTTACATCCTGGTAGGAGATTTTGTTTGGGGGGTCATTTGGATCTTTGAGTTTTTAATGAAAGCAGAACTCGTTATTGCAATCGGAAGTAAAGGGAGGAAAGCATTAAACTTTTCTCTTTTTCCCCCAGATTTACTGATCTAATTGACATATAACTTTGTATAAGTGTAAGGTGTACAATGTGTTGATTTGATACACTTACATATTGCAGAAGGATTAGGATTAGTTAACCTCCATTGAAAGAGTCATAATTCGGGGCGCCTGGGTGGCTCAGTGGATTAAGCCGCTGCCTTCGGCTCAGGTCATGATCTCAGGGTTCTGGGATCGAGCCCCGCATCGGGCTCTCTGCTCTGCAGGGAGCCTGCTTCCTCCTCTCTCTCTGCCTGCCTCTCTGCCTACTTGTGATTTCTCTGTCAAATAAATAAATAAAATCTTAAAAAAAAAAAAAAAAGAAAGAAAGAAAGAGTCATAATTCTTTTCAAGGACCTTCTGATACTCAGTGAGTCTCCAGAGGAATGAGTGTTTACCTCTGAGAGTCAGAGGATCTCTCTGGAAGTAGAGGATCAAGGGGAGGTTATAGGCATGGGAGCAAGGCACTTCTTTCAATGTGCCTTTTTATATTTGACTCTTTTGTGTGTGCGTGGTAAAATACACATAAGATAAAATTTACCATTTTAACCACTTTGAAGTATACAGCTCAATGACACTAAGTACATTCATGATGTTATACAGTCATCATAGATATCTGGTTCCAGAATAGGAAACCCCATACCTACTATTAAGCAGTCTCTCATTCTCTGTTTCACCTAGCCCCTGGAAATCCCAAATCTGTTTTCTGTCTCTATGAATTTGCCTATTCTGGATGTCTCCTATAAATAGAATCACATAATATGTGGCATTTTGTGTCTGTTCCATGTTTATCCAGTTGCAGCATGCATTCGTACTTCAATTCTTTTTAAAGCTGAATAATATTCTCCTGTATGGCGAGAACACATTTCTTCATCCATTCATCCATTGATGGACTTTTGTGTTATTTCCATCTTTCATCTATTGTGTATAGTGCTGCGATGAACATTGATGTACAGGTTTTTGTTTGAACACCTATTCTTAATTCTTTTGGGTATATTCCAAGGAGTGGAATTTCTAGGTGATATAGTAATTCTGTTTAACTTACTATGGAACCACCAAATGGCTTTACATAGAGGCAGCACCATTTGCATTCCCACCAGCAATGTATGAGGGTGGTTCCAGTTCTTCATAACTTTGCCACCCCTGCTAATTTCCTTTAATTTTTTTTCTTATTATAGCCATCCTACTGACTATGAAGTGGTATATCATTAGGGGTTTGATTTGCATTTCCCTAATGACTAATGATGTTGAGTATCTATTCATGTGCTTATTGGCCACTTGTATATATGCTTTGAAGAAATGTCTAGGTTCCTTTTGAATTTTTAATCTGGTTGTCTGTCCATTGTTGAATTGTAGGATTTCTTTATATGTTCTAGATATAAGACTCATATA
This sequence comes from Meles meles, assembly GCF_922984935.1. NCBI lineage: Eukaryota > Metazoa > Chordata > Mammalia > Carnivora > Mustelidae > Meles > Meles meles. The sequence goes on along the minus strand of NC_060069.1, from coordinate 22,631,690 downwards.
TTTGCAAGTATTTTCTCCCATTTTGTGGATTGTCTTTTCACTCTTCCTGATAATATCCTTTGCATAAAAGTGTTTAATTTTGTTGAGTTCAATATATCTATTTTTCTCTTGTTACTTGTGCTTTTGACGTCACATCTGAAAATGCATTACCAGATCCAGGATAATGAAGAGTTACTCCTATATTTTCATCTAAGAGTTTTATGTTTTGGCCCTTATTTTAGTTTTTAGATTTTTTAGTTAATTTGGGGATATAGTATTATGTAAAGCTCCAGTTTCATCCATTTGCATGTGGATATCAGGTTCTCAGCATTTTTTTTTTTTTTTTTTTTTTTTTGTTGAAGAGAATGTTCTTTCCCCCCTGAATGGTCCTATCATCCTTGTCAGAAATCACTCTTGACTATAAATGTGTGGGTTGATTTATGGTCTCAGTTCTATTTCATTGATCTCTATGTCTATCTCTATGCTAGGACCACACAGACTACTACAGTTTTGTAGTAAATTTTGACATCAGGAAGTGTTAATCCTTTACCTTTGTTCTGTTCTTTGTCTTAGGATTGTTTTGGCCATTTGAGATTCCTTGGAATTCCATGTATTTCAGAATCAGATTTTTCCCATTTCCTCAAAAAAAAAATTGAGATATTGACAAGGATCACATTAAATCTGTATATCATTTGGTGAGTACTGCCATCTTAACAATATTAATTCTTCCAATCTGTGAACAGGAAATTTCTTCCCATTTGTTCAGATCCTCTTAAATTTTTTTCAGCAATGTTTTACAGTTTTCAGTGTGCAAGTATTTTACCTCTTTGGTTGAATTTATTCTTAAGTATTTTGTTAGTTTTGATGCTCTGTAAACAGAATTGTTCTGATTTTAATTTCATTTGTGGACTATCCTTTGCTACCGTATAAAAATACAACCAATTATTGTGTGTGTTTGTGTTGGTCTCATTTCCTGCCATCCTGCTGAATTCATTTATTTGCTTTAATAGTTTTTTTTGTGTGTATTCTTTAGGATTTATATAAATGAGATCATGTCATCTATGAATAGAGATAGTTATACTTCTTCCTTTCTTGTTTAGATATCTTTATATCTTTTTCTTGACTAATTGTTCTGGCTAGAACTTGTATTACAATGTTAAATAGAAGTGGGAAGAATGAGTATCCTTTTCTTGTTCCTCCTGATCTAAGAGGGAAATTTTTTAGTCTTTTACCATCAAATATGCTGTTAGTTGTGGCTTTTTTTATATATGTCCTTCATAATAACTTTTGTCTTTAGGTCTATTTTTTTGATATTATTATAGCCACCCTTGTTTTCTTTCAGTTTACATGCAATATTTTTCCATCTTTTTACTTATAATCATCTTGTATCTTTGGCTCTAACGTGAATATCATATGGACAGCAAATAGTGTGTTGTTATTTTTTAATTCATTCTGCACATCTCTGCTGTTAAACTGGAGAGTTTCTTTTTTTTCTTTTTTTTTTTTAAAGATTTTATTTATTTATTTGAGAGACAGAGAGCACAAGCAGGCAGAGAGGCAGGCAGAGAGAGAGTAGGAAGCAGGCTCCCTGAGGAGCAGAAAGCCCAACGTGGGACTCGATCCGAGGACCCTGGGACCATGACCTGAGCCGAAGGCAGAGGCTTTAACCCACTGAGCCATCCAGGCGCCCCTAAACTGGAGAGTTTCTTATGTTAAAATTTCTTACATTTGAAGTCTCTTTATATTTAAAGTAATTTCTGATAAGGTATTGCTTCTGACATTGCTATTTTTCTTCAGGAAGTCTTATGTCTTTTTTCTTCCTCAATTCCTTCATTAACTGCCTTCTTTTTTGTTTAATTGGATGTGGGGGGGGAAGTGTCTGCACCATTTCGATTCCTTTCAACTCTTAATTTTTCAACTATTTTTAAATGATGTTCTTAGTGGTTATCCTGGGGATTATAATTAACATCTTATAGCAATCTAATTTGAGTTAATACAAATTTCACTTCAATAGCATGCAAAATTCTACTCCTGGATGTCTCTGGCCTCTCCCTTTTATGTTCTTATTGTCACAAATTACATCTTTATACTGTGTACCCATTACATATATTTATTATTATTATTTTATACTTTGAATTTAATATGTCATTTCAATACCTCCATGGTTCTTGATGAGAATTAGCTGTTAATCTTATTGAGGATCCCTTCTGTCTCATGAATCAGATTGACTTTCAACAGTTTGATTATTATGTGTCTCATTGTGGATCTCTTTATCCTGCATATTTTGAAATTTGTTGAGCTTCTTGGATGTGTTGATTCACATCTTTTGTCAAATTTGGGCAACTTCCTAGCATAATTTCTTCAAATATTTATTCTGTCTTTCTCTCCTCTCTGTCTCTCTGGAATTCTCCTTATGCATATTTTAGAATACTTGTTGGTGTCCCACAGGTGTCATGGGCTCTGTTAAATCCCTCCAATAAATTTTTTATTTCAATCATTGTATTTTCAGCTCCAAAATTTCTATTTGGAAAGACTTCATTGTCCTCGTTTCCTTTTGTTCTTTGTCCTTGGTTTTCTTTAGCACTTGGAACATATTTAAGGAAGTTGATTTAAAATCTTCGTTTAGTAGGCCTAATATGTATGCTTCCTCTTCAGCAGTTTCTGTTAATTTTTTTTTCCTTTGGGTGGGCCGTACTTTTTTGTTTCTGTGCATAACTCCTAATTTTTTGTTGAAAACAGGCCATTTTGAATATTATGATGTGGCAAATGGAAATCAAATTCTCTCCTCTCCCTAGGATTCTTTGTTATTGCTTTTTTGTTATTATGAGTTGCAGTTAGTTGTTTATTCAGTGACTTTTCTAAACTATTTTTGTAAAGACTTCACCACTTGTCCTGGGAAGACTCTGAAGTCTCTATTCCTTTAGCTTAGTGCTCAGCGAGCTGTTTGACAAAGATTTCCTTAAATACCTGAAGTCAAGAAAAAGAGAGTCTGGAAAAGTAAACAAAACAGTTTCACAGGTATTTGCAGGCTGGCTCTGTGTTGGGTCACTCCTCCTTAGCCAGGCCACATTTCAACTCTGAGCCTTCTCTTCCTGCTTGCACTGAACCTCAGGATCAGCTAGAGGTGAAAGCCTATGGTTTTCTCAGGTCTGTTCTGAGCATGTGTCCTGCCCTAGGAATACACATGGTTTCTAGGTTCCCTAATATACATGAAAAATTTTCATAGATGTTATTCCCCTCAAAAATTTCACTCCTTGGCTTTTCTTCCTGTACTTTTGGTTTGTCTATTATTGACCCAAATTATTACTCTTTGCCCCAGAGAGCAGTGGCATGTTCCTTATTTTGGGGGGACCATCCTTCATGGAGCCACTTATCCCAGATAGAGTTCCAAATGGGGTGGGAAAAAAGGGAAGTACCTTGTAGCAGTTCTTTGGAGAAACCCCAGTCAGGTCAAAACACACAAACACAATTCCTTGGGAACAAGATCTTGTCTGCTTCCTCTGAAACCTGGTACCCACACAGGAAATGTGAACTGCTATCCTAAGTTCATTGCCATTGAGGAGAGTCCAAGTCCATTGAGGAGAATGCTGAAATTAGAGTAAATGAAAATTCCTGGCCATGTTTCAGTAGCCTTTTCTTGGTGAAGTGTTCATTTGGTTGCTATAAAACTTTGATTCTCTCTCAGAGTTCAGTAACATTTATTCTTAAAGTTTTTCCCAGGTTTCTGTGCCTCTGGTAATAGATTCCAAAAGTTCCCTACTCTACCATTGGTACTGATTTTTCATATTTGCCTTGAGTCATGTGACCATATTACTTATATAGAAGAGTAATTAATTTTTAAAAATTAATGAGTATTTTAGTAGGGTCTTATCATCTAATTTCCTGGCCTGCTGAAACTTTGGCTCCGCCAAATAAATTTGCCACCAAGCTCTCATTTACTTTCATTTGAGACAGATACAAAAAGATTACGCAAGTGAGACCCAGGATTAGTTTGTCAGTTAGGGTTTACACTAGTCAAAACTTCAAGTATTAAGTCTGTCTCCCCATAGACCTCTTCTTTTCGATCCCTCTCTGTCTTTGTTCTCTTTTATTCTCAAACCCAAGCCTGATCATTCACCTGCTCTCCCACCAATCTCCATGATGAAACAATACTGACTGACTGAAACCTATTAATTCTGTGAGGGGATGAGCAAGTTTCCATTTCACAGAAGTTTCTATTTCATAGAAGTTTCTATTTGTCTTAGAATTCTTATATCCCAAGATGAAGTAGTACACAGGTGTCAATTCATTCACAAATATAAAATAAAGGAAGTAGGTTTGTTTGTTTGTTTTTGGAAAGTTGGTTCTGGGTATTGGAGAGGGTAAGGGAAATTAAAGGAAGAGGTGAGATGCCTTGGGAGAAATATAAAGGTAACAAACTACGATGCTATTGGATAAGCATCACATGATAACTTTGTCTAGGTCAGTGCTACATAAGGTGGTCTCCAGATATACGGACTCAAGATCTCTAACCAGAAATCGGCATGAAGTTTGAGAGCCACTAGTCAAAGTTCTCTTGCTGGATTTTTCTTGTTTGTATAATAAAGACGATAATATTCCCTTGCATATTTATAACACTTTACGGCTTACAAAGTTTTTTTGGAGACAAAAATCTTACCTGTTAACACAAAAACCCAGGACTGTTTTCTCTTTTAATGAATAATAAAACTGAGTTTTAGAAAGCTTATCTGATTTTTCCATGGTGTACATTCAAACACAAGTCTCTTGACTTCAAATCCATGGATCTTCTAATTTTGCCTGTATGTGAAAAATTTTTTAAAAATAAAAACAAAAAGGATGCACGCTTCCTGATGTAGTTACTCAGCTTTGCCTTTCTTTTGGCAAACTTTGGTTCATCCACCATTCAATCCTTTACATATCTAGCAAATATTCATTACAAATTATAATGAGCCTTGCAGTGTGACTATCCATGGCTGTCTAAAGGCATACTCAAAGATGATGGCAATTTCTATTTATTGGTTTGGTTAGAGTGATACACTTTTAATTATGTATAATTCCTTTACATAAATTTTCTTCAGTAATTTAGTCACCAGTTTCTTTAAGAACAGTTAGGCTAGGGATTCTCTAACACTGCTTTCTACTAGAATTGGCAGGATTTCTAGAAAAAACCTCACATCCAGACCAATAATCTCAGAATCTCTGGAGGTAAGACCCAGGCATCAGTGTTTTGAAAGCCGTCCAGGTAAGCCTAATGTGTAGTCAAGTTTGAGAGAGCCAGTATATTTGAGAATATAAGCCTAATTCTAGTGCCTCCTAAGAAAAATTTTCCTATCCTAGGAGTCTCATTTCAAAACACTTCAGAGAGAGAGAGAGATGGAGACAGACAGACTGGGATAGAAGGGTGTTTGGGAGGATGGCAGAATGTTGGTGTGTCCCCTCAGAAGTGTTCCTCTCCATTGTTCTGTCCATTCTTAACCACCCAGGTAGGTACACGTTCAACTCAAGCTGATCTTCAGTACTCCTCAGAAGTGTGTATCTAGATAAAGTAAGCATAGTTTGCAAATGAAGTGTTCATTATGAAGCCTTGGTGAAAATCTAATATCCTCAAATTATTCTAGCTTAACTTAGTAGAATCAGTCCTACAAAGCTACCACTCTGATTTGAAATTTATCTGCCAAACACTCAGGGAAGTATGAATCACTTCAACTTACAGCAGAATTTCTTCCCCTTCTACAATTTTGCAGCCTTCCATCTATACCTTTCTTATGATATGATACTTTCTAAAGTCTGTCATATTGTATGTGTGCCTCTGAGTGACTACTTAGGGAAGTGACTTCAGGACCAAGAAAATCTAGGTGTGAAAACTGGCTTTCTCAGTTACTGGTAGTGAGACCCTAAGCTCGTTCCTGCATCTCTCTGAGCCTCAGTTTTCCTGTCTGTACATAAGGGGAGTAACGCTTTACAAGAACGCTCTGAACATCAGAGGATAAATATGTAAACTACCCAAAGCCTGGCATGTTGCCCCTCAACAAATGGAGTTGTATTGATGATGCTTCCTCTGTCCCACTGGTCTTAAGCTCTTTATCCTTTTGCAAAGCATCTTTGCCTTCATTATCTCGTGCAATCTTCCCCACAAGGAAGATAGGCTAGAAGTTATCTCTGAGTCACAGAAGAGCAAGCTGAAGTGCCAGACAGTTAATGGGATGGATTCAAGAGATAATTATGCATTCTCTTCATAAAACATGCTTATAAAGGGAAAAATCCTAAGCAGCAATCTAATTGGGGAAAACAAAACACAACCAAAAAGCACAGGGCTAAATGCAGTCATCCACTTTGGTAGATCTGAAAATAAATACCCGTGTGACCAAAGTCAACAGGGAAAAAATATGCATTCAGAATATGAAACTTGCATGGTCAAATGAAGGGTGCTGTTGTGTTCAGGTGGCAGGATGACAAATGACAGGACTTTTTCCTCTTCTTTATTTTTTAAAGGTAATCTTATCTTATGCCTTTCCTTTTTAAGTGAAATTCGTAATGTCAGAGATGAGGTGACATGTGTTTATTCATATTTATGTATAAATGTATATGTTTTTCCATAAGTCTAATCTATGTGTTTTTTGTTTTGTTTTCTTTTGTTTTTTCTAAATGACAGTTGCAAACAATTCCTGATTTGGATATTCCCATGAACAAAAAGCAACTTCAAGCCCAGTTTGATGACTCACTTTCTTCCAACCCAGAGCATCCAGAGAACAACTGGTATCTAGAGCGACTGACATAAGGTTACTATATTTTGCTGCACATGAAAATCACCTAAGGAGATTTAAAAATCCCCATGTCCACTTCTCACCAGGCCAAATGTATCAGCATCCCTAGGGATGGAATCCAGATATCAAAGGGTTTTTTTTTTAAAGCTTCCCAAGTAATTCCAGTGTGCAGCGGAGTCTGAGAACCAGCGGTCTAGATTAGTGCTTCTGATGCTGTGGGTCTGGGATGGCGACTACATTTCTAACACACTTGTTTCCTGGTTGATGCTGTTTCTGTTGGGCCTTAGACCACATTGACTGAGTAACAAGGACATAAAAGAGTTTCTTCGCCTTCATTTTAGGAGTATTAACACATTGGTTATATAATCACCTTAGGGACCCACCTCATTAGTTATAAAAATGAAAGTGTGGGCTGAATAATTTCTGAGCTTACTTTGGCACTCCAAACGTGTATACTTTATGACTAACCATGCCATGAGTCTTGTGTTTCTCAGGGACCAGGAAATGACTGCTTATACCCAGTATCTTTTGAGCATTTGGCTCTCAGGCTGCTCCTCTCCCCATGAGACAGCCTGAGGTAGTGCTGCTCAAACATCTGTGTGTATCCGAATCACATGGAATTCCTGTTTTAAATGATCTAGAGCCCTACTGGCAGAGATTAATTTTGTAAGTCTGGGCTGGAACCTAGAAATTATGGTGGTGATAAAAATAACAGATAACATTTGTTGAATGTTTGCTATATGCCATCTTTTGTTCTGGTAATTTCATAACCTAAACCCATTAAATCTTCACAGTGATCCTGGGCAACGGGGAGTAATACTTCACCCAATTTATGGATGAGAAAACTGATAAAGAAGGTAAGTAATTGTCTAAGGTCATATAGTTAGGAAATTGTAGACATGAGATCCTGCCTGGAGGAAATTCAACACAGTTAGATTTTGAGATCCTTTCCTCAAAGAATTTCTGATTATAAAAAAGAGAAAAAGAAAGAAAGCAGCCACAGGGTCAGTGGGGTCAGGACTCACAGTCTGGGAAGCTGATTTCAGATCCCAGACTGTGATCCAGCTGGTTCTGATGCAGACGGCTTCTAGAGCACACCTTAAACACCCATTTATAGATCGGCTGAGCTAGTGGACTAGCTGCCTAGGACCTCCTGGGATTTTCTTAAAGTACAGTCTCATCCCCTTCCCCCATATAGTGACTCCTGAGATCCAGCGTGAGGCCTGGAAGTCGTGTTTTAACAAGCATACTCCACCCCCTGGGGATTCTGATACACAGCCAAGTTTGAGAACCATTGAAAGAATAGGACTTTAAGGCTGGTAACCTGCATTCTTATCTAGTTCTGCCAGTTACCATCTCTGCGTCCTCATTCATTCATTTAACAAGAACAAATATTTGTGCACTTGCTATATGTTTGTACTGGGTGCTGGAGATTTACTAGCAAACAAAATTGACAAACCTCCCTTCCTTCATGAAACTTTCATTCTGGTTTACAAGAACATGATAAATGCAATGGGACCACATTAAACAGCAAAGGAAGTGAATTTAAATAAAGGTGGCCAGAGAAGGCCTCACTGGGAAGATGGCATTTCAGTAAAGATGTAAGGTTGCAGTGGGTTAGGTAGAGAGACCTATGGGAAGGGTGTTCCTGGCAGAGGGAACAGCTAGTACAAAGGCTTGCGAGTTGGAGAACGCTCGGCATGTTCAAAGAACAGCAGGAAGGACAGTGTAGAGGGAATAGGGTGGGGGGGGGGGGTACATGAAAATGAAACTAGAGAATGAACAGAAGGCATGAGATCTAGAATTTGTAGGTCACTGAAAGCACTTGGTCTTTTGCCCTGTGCGAGATGGGAGCCACTGGAAGATTTCAAGTAAAAGCGTCTGAACTATCTGAAAGGTTCCCCAGTTGCCGGGTGGATAACAGGCTGTAATAGGATGAGGGCAGAAGCATGAAGACCGGTTGGGAGACTATTGCAGTTATCCAGGTGAGACCTCATGCTGGCCTGGATCAGGTGAATAGTAGTAAAGGTAGTGAGAAATGACTCTACTCGGAATATATTTACACAGTAGAGAAAACAGGATGTGCTGGAAGTTTGGGTTTGGGTTATGAAAGGGTGAAGTCAAAGACCTTCAGTAAAATGTATTCAATCACTGATTCATTTTAAAGACTATTTACTGGGCACTGCTCTGCACAATCATATGTGCTGGCCACTGTGCAAAGTCTTGAGGCTACATTAAGAAACTAAACTCAGGGTACCTGCCCTCATGGACTTACATTCTAGTGACATGAGGATAATAGGCACCTAATTCTTGAGGTTATGACAGTACAACGTGCACAGTACAGAACTTGGAACACGGTGGGACCCAATACATGGTAGGTAGTACTATTGTGTAGATTATTTAGGCAAATGGTAATACATTTAGGTATAGACAACATAATTTGGTGCTAATAAAATACAATGAAAGGAGTTTAAGGCGGAGTAGGAGAGGGGAGCTTGGGTGGCACAGTCGATGAAGCATCAGACTCTTGGTTTGGCCTCATGTCCTGGTCTCAGGGTCATGAGATTGAGCCTTGCATTGGGCTCTGCACTTGGTGTGGAGTCTGCTTAAGATTCTCCTGCCCCGCCGACTTGTGCTCCCTCTCTCTATCTCTAAAATAAATAAATAAAAATATAAAAAAAAAAAGATGGAGTGGGATAAAGAATTAAGCTAGTTCATATCCCTGTGATTTCTCAAGTAACACAACACTCATGTTTTCTGATTTTTATTTCGATATGGTGGGTGGTCCAGTACCAAGAAGATCAGGAAGCCATAGCCATAGGACTTGAGCCCAACTCTGGGAAAGGTTTTGGGTGCCTTTTGAGATTAGAATAGCAAGCTTCTTTGTTGACCTGCATGCTGGGACTAGGTCTCAACCAGGGACAGTGGCAATGTTTAGAGACATTTTCAGTTGTCACAAATGGGGAACATGGAGGAGAAGTGTGTTACTGGCATTTAGTGAGTAGAAACCAGGGATGCTGTTAAATGTCCTATATAATACATTGGACAACCTCCCCTTCGCACTCCCCAAAGGAGTATCCTGTACAAAATGTCAGTAGCCTAAGACTGAGAAACCATGAGATGAAGAAAAGACATGTAGAGTTATCCAAAACCATAACCATATGATCATAAAATCAGCGGTTTGAGAGAAAAAGTGTCCACACTCTAACAAATGGGATGAACTCTGGAAGGACCTCATCACGTCATTAATGAGAGAGGATACTCAGTTGAACAAAGGTGTGCTGTGTTAGCTTTATTTCCAGCAATGACCCTCTTCGAAGGCAAATATCCATTCTTCCTGCTGTCTTCACCAAAGGGTGTCCGAGTGACTTTTCTTCTCCTGTAAAGCTCCTGTTTGCCTAGACTGGGATATGGGGCATTCTAGGAGTAAGGAAAGTCTGTTTAAAGACATTTTATTCTGGGAAAATTAATGGGGCAGACAATGCAAAATAAAAGAGACAAATTGTTCTTTTGGTTCCAAATAAATAGTTGTTTTCTGACACTGCCTGAATTTAAATGGTCCTCAGTTTGACTGTGAAATTAACACCTCTTTGAGGTTAATTGTGGGGGTGGGGTGCCATTCACACCACTCCCAGAGCTATTGTCTGTCTGGAATGCAGAAGGAGCAACACCAGCACGTGGTACACTTGCTTAACCAACACTTGCTCCCTAACTCTTCAGCCGTCATCCAAATACTGCACCCTGAAGATGCAGACATTCACACTGCTGACCCATCTCCCACACTCGTGTCTCTCATCCAAGAAACAGTTACAGGAAGTCCATTGACCTTGAACCAAGTCGGTTCACTTCCAACAGACTCATTTCCTTTCTCTTTAAGATGGGAGAATTGACCAAGCCCCCTAAGGTCCTCTCAGCATGACTCTGCCTTCACCAACAACTTGCTTCTAGTCCCAGAGTTTTGGGTGCTGTCTCATTACTGAGAACATGGGTATTGCATGAAAGATGCACAACCCATAATTAGAGAGTCACCAACCACAAACCCAGCTTCTTCAGTTATTAGCTGGGAGACCTTAGGAAAATTTTTTACACTCTCTCGGGGCATCTGGCTACATTTTTGAGTTCCTTTCCACCTTGAAAATTATAGGATTTTAGGAATCCTAAAATCAGTGACTCAAAGCTGGAAGGAGTTTTGAACGTTCTGTTGTTGCTGCTGCTCTGGAGTCATATCATAAAAGGATTGTCAGCAAATGGTCTTGTGTACCTTTCTGTACCAATCAATTTTTCTTCAGGAAATGAAAACTTTTTGATCATTCTTACATATTATTAGGATTCTTTCTGTAAACACTAAACCCTTTTAAGTGTTATTGTCAATGAGTATATATGCCAGGTTTTCTGTAGCCCATAAACAGGACAGCATTCGATGTTACCATTTTTAGTATTTTGGGTTGGTTTACTGTAGTGACAACTTTAAATTATTAAATGTATATATCCAAAGCCATTAAAGAACGCTTCTGCATGTAACCTTATTTTCTTTATGCACACTGAAACCTGGCCATTAGGAAGCTGATATTCTAGAGCATATTTTGTTCTCCTCCAAACTAATACAAACAAACAAACAACAACAACAACAAAAAAAAAAACATAAAGGAAACATTAGGTACCTTTCTTAAATTTCCTATCAAGGAAGGCAATCAAATCTATCTCCCCACGGGTCCTCACTGGGAGTGCAAATTTTCCACCTACAGTGAAGGAAGAAATGCAGAAATCTTTTAAGAACAAAGGGAAAACTGGATTATTCACTGCAATACAGCAGTCATTTCTGGATATTTGTGCTAGGAGTCCTTTAAAAGGTTTGGAGAGCAAGGGCCAAGGAAATGCACACACATAAAAATCAAAATTATTCCCAGATAATGTGCTTTATTAAATTTATTCCCCCATCCTGTCTTGCTCCTAAATTCTCTTACCAAACTACCCACCTCCCAGTGTTCATTCTACTACAAAACCATAACCCAAGCAAACAAAATCCTGGCACATTTCTTTTTAATTATTTTAGTCACAAAAATAATATATGAGCACCGTATAAAAGTTAGAAAGATAGATGACAAAAGGAAGAAATTACAACCCATCCATAATTCCACATCCCAGAAAGAGCCACTGTTAGCCTGGGTTATATCTTTCCAGAGATTTTTCCATGAATATCTTTTTAAAAGAAGTCATGCTCTTCAAACTATTTCTACCCTCTTTCCTCACTTAACAATATGCTATGTGCACTTTGTGGGGCTTTTTTTTTTCTCCCCATAGAAACCCACCCTGATTTCTTTATAAATCAGAAGGTTACTTCTAATATGGAATCCTAACAGTATTTTTTACTTTCTATTGTTATAAACTGATCAGTAGTTAAATCCCTGTCACTTCACTTTTGTGCACATTTTTAATTACTTCCTTACAATAAATTCTTAGATGTGGCACTGTTAGACCCAATGGGGACGCCCACTCTTAGGCCCTGTTCACACAGCACTGTACCTAAAATTTCACACTGATACTACTGCACCCCTCCAACCCTAGATGATTGCCATATTGGTCTGAGAGGGCCTGGCGTGGCCTTTCGAGCACAGAAAGTCTTTGGAAATACAGTGGTGATTTAGGAAGTGTAGGTGGTTCGGTTGACTGAGGGCCCACAAACCATCACAAAAGTTTCAAAGCTAACATTTACACAGAGTCACTGTACTATTATGATTTCTGGTAAATAAGTGGGTGGAAGGCAAAACAGAAAGGGCTTTCCTTTGAGGAGGGGAAAAAAACCAAACCTTACATAATAATAAGTCCAGATTTCACCCATAAATCTAAAAGCACCTCTAAATGCAGGCTTAATTAAGGATACATTGAAAATTTAAAGTGTACAGAATTTTTATTTATAAGAATAAATTTGAAAAAATGAATTGGAAACCACATAAATGGCCATCAATAGAGGAATAGATAAATTAATTACAGTATATTCATACAATGCGATATTATAAAGGAGACAAATGAATTCTTCTCTATACATCATGGACAGATTTTAAAATCTAATTGTATAGGGGGGCCTGAGTGGCTCAGTGGGTTAAAGCCTCTGCCTTCAGCTCAGGTCATGATCCCAGGGTCCTGGGATTGAGCCCCGCCTCTGGCTCTCTGCTCAGCAGGGAGCCTGCTTCCACTCCTCTCTCTGCCGGCCTCTCTGCCTACTTGTGATCTCTGTCTGTCAAATAAATAAATAAAAATATTTTTAAAAAATCTAATTGTATATAAAAAAAGGAAAAGATAGATGCAAAATTATATATACAGAACAATGACGTAGAGAATAATATTATGTATCAAGAAAAACATGTATATGTACATACAACCATGGCCTGAAAGCAACCACTTTTGTGAGTCTTTGCCTCTGGGGAATTAAAAAAAAAATGAAAGCAGTTGAGGGAGGGTGAGTGGTAAGAGAGAAGAAAACTCTTTCAGTTTTATCTGTAATCTTAATAGCAAAAATCAGGCTGTTTTATCAAATCTAAGATGCCATTGATGAAAAAAAACTATTATTTTATGTACAAATGAGGAAGAAATTTGCCACAATATGCAACCAATCTTAAAATGCACAAAATTTGAGGGATGCTAAGACGTGAAAAAAAAAATGTGTGAAATTCTCTCTCTATAAGACAAAACACAAAAGGTTACTGATTCTGCTAACTCACAAAGTGGTTGGGGTACATGGCTATTGGTTGTGTAAATCTGTGAACATGCAAAAAGTTTTCCAAGGGAAAAAACACATCAAATACTGTCGGGAATGGATTTCCCCCATACTACAGAGCATCTTAAATGCCTGCTGCTCATATAACAAATACATTACTCCCAAGCCCACCTGCCTTAATTAGAATGTGGTGAAGGTGGGAGACAGATCGTTGAAGCTATGTACGTCAAGAAGCATCTGGCTCATGACTTCACTCGAGAAATACTTGTTTGCTGAATTGAAGTTCTCCCAGTTGAAAAGAACAATCTCAAAAACCAAATCTGGTTGGTTCAATAACCCATGTGGGAGGAATCTGATGCAGCAGACTTAGACTTAGGTGTCTAGGTTCACAGCTCCTCAGGTCTGTGCAGAAAGCTATGCATGTTCATTATAAGGTTATCCCCTGGGAGGAACAGCAGACTTAAAACCAGGCTACTCATCCTACCCTTAGCCAGTAAACTGAAGCCATCCTAGCTGCTTGGTTCCATGTGAATTCATGGCAGTCGGTCCTAGCAGGGGAGCTAACTTGCCTCGGGTCCTTTATTTCTCCCCTTCCCTTTAAGAAAGCTTTCTCTAGGAAGTATTCAGAGGAAGGGAGCGGAAAAAGGTCCAGAGCTAGCATTACCAGATAAGAGACAGATTCTCAAATAAATGAATTTCAGATCAACGTGAATGACTTTTTGGAAGTCTGTTTCCTTGAATTCAGATAAGTAACAAAGAACTTTTTGCTGTAAACATGTGCAAATATCACATGGGGATTGAAATTTTTGTCACTGATTACCTGAAATTCAAATTTAAATGTGTTTTATTTTCTAAATATGGCAAACCTATTAGAAGAAATACCCCAATGAGAAGAAAAGGGAACATTGGACTGGCAGCTCCTTGGGGAAGAAAAACAGAGAGTGGATTTGGAAGTGGCTAGGAAAGAAAGAAAGAAAGAAAGAAAGAAAGAAAGAAAGAAAGAAAGAAAGAAAGAAAGAGGAGAGAAGGAAGGAAGAAAAGGAAAGACAAACAAAAGAAGCCCAAGACCAGAAGTTACCCTGAAGGAACATGTATTTGAGCTGAAGACCATGTCCATTTTTCCTACTTTCTATTTGCACAGAGGGTTTCATTCTAAACTGTGTACATCCTTGGACTGAGCAATGACTGTGGTCTCAGCAGCCTCAGTTGTCTCTTTGTCACCGTCTCTTCGGTGCGTCCCCGTGGGTGGGTGAGCAGCAGAGGTCTTTCCCAGGAGACACGAACTGATCTAGCAGGCTGGCTCGGGGCCACCTCCTCCAACCTGAGCTCTGCTGCTACCTTCCCTCTCACGGATAAGTCAAGAATCTTGGAGTCATTTTTTCACTTCGGATTTGAATCCCACGTGCAGTGTGAACTAGGGCTTCCTGTGCCAGCTTGAGAGATGCCTGGTGCGGCAGCAACTCCCCTGACAAACTGGAGAGCCTGAAGCTCTTGCCCCAGGTCAGAATCATTTCATGTGGCAAGCTCTCAACCTCCTCACCTTCTAGAACACAGGCAGACCTTGAATGCTGAAAAACATGAAAAAATATATACATATACTCCTTCCTGTTCTTCTCGAAGTTATAAAAATAGAAGGGAGGGGGGTAAGGGGAGGCAGCAAGAGAGGTGTCAAGCAGACATTCCCTGGGTCTGAAGGAAGCAGCAGACTCCACTGTGTCTCACACCTTCCCTGGGTTTGTGGAGAGAGCTGTTGCTGCTTGCTTACCCTGTTGCCTGCACGTCGGTCTAGAGAGGTTGATACCTTCTTTTTCCTCTGGTTTTACTTGCAATGCTTGTTGAGGTGAGAATTTAGTTACTGGGTTTTTTTCACCTTATGTTTTGATCTCAAGGGGTTTAAAGTTACTTTCACTTTTTCAAACCCTGGTGGCCCTGCTGGGAAAAAGCGCAAGCCCTCACCAGGGGCCCCTGGCATGGGAGGTTTCGGGAGAAGGTGTCTCCATCGTGTTTCTGGTTTGCAGAGCTGTCAGCAGCAGAGCTGCTCCTGATGTGCAGGTTCCGACCATTGGCCTCATTTAACTTCCTGCTCACAGAGGTGCAGTGGGGGAGGCGGTGTTATCCCCATGTACAAAAGAGGAGACCGAGGCACAAAAAAGACACTGACTCATCTGCTGACTACATTTAAGAAAAACCTCTGGAAATGTAATGAGATGGAGAAAAGACTTCTCTAACACCACTTTCAGAGAAGGATTTGCAAAAGGATAAGCAGGTTGCTTTGATCAGCTGCTCAAAAGGCAAGGAGAAAGGGAAGGAGTGATCCTCCTGGAGCTTGTGATAGATGGGGCTCAGGCCGCCTTCTAGGAGAGGTGGGGAATTGGAGCCCAGGGCTTTCCTTGTGGTGAGTGGGTTCAGAAAGATTGGGAACAGCAGCAGAAACATTCTAGATCACTGAGCAGGAACAGTCCTCCTTCCCGGTCCTCCTAACACTCTGCTTCTGGGCCTCTGCTCTAAAGAGCATATTATCAGCAGAGACGAAGAATGGAAAATCATCTCTTCTCATTGACAGAATTCTTTTGTTGAAGATGCTCTCCTTTTTTGATAGTGATAACATTTTGGGTGCTGGAAAGCAGAAAGACAAGTACTGACTCACTTAATAAGCCCAAGAAAGCGGGGCTCTTAGATAGGAGCCCCATATTCGGAGAGCGAAGGATTAGCAAACATCTGAGGAAGACCTCAACGTGCAAGTCGGCAGTCTAAGCAAGAAGATGACAACTTAAACAACAAAAACAATACATTGGGCGCCTGGGTGACTCATTTGGTTAAGCATTTGCCTTCCTCTCAGGTCATGATCTCAGGGTCCTGGGATCAAGCCCCGCATGGAGGGCCCCCTGCTCAACGGGGCACCTGTTTGTCTCTCTCCCTCCCTGCCATCTCTAACCTGAGCTCGAGCTTGGACTCACTTTCTCTCAAATAAATAAATAAAATATTTTAAAAAAAACCTCAATTCTCATTAATATTCTCTGAGAGAAAAGATAACACATACATGAAATAAAAATAGGATTCTGTTGGGACGCCTGGGTGGCTCAGTCATTAAGCCTCTGCCTTTGGTTCAGGTCATGATTCCTGGGTCCTGGGACTGAGCCCCACATCAGGCTCTCTGCTCAGTGGGAGGCCTGCCTCTCCCTCTCTCACTCCCCCTGCTTGTGTTCCCTCTCTTGCTGTGTCAAAATAGATAAATAAAATCTAAAAAAAAAAAAAAAAAGGTGGAGGTGATTCTGTTTAAAAAAAGAAAAAAATACAGATCTCCAGAGTAAGTTTTGGAAAATAAAAATCTGAAGCAGAAATGTACCTATCAGTAAAACTGCTGGAAGATAGTCTTGAGGAAATTTCTCAGAAAGAGAGGGAAAGGCACCTGGCTGGCTCAGTCAGTGGAGCTTGTAGCTCTTGGTCTCGGGGTTGTGAGTTTGAGCCCCACATCAGGTGCAGAGATGACTTAGAAATAATTTTTGTTTAAAAAAGGAAAAGTAGAGCAAAATTAACAAAAATGCTAAGAGATGGAAAACAAGAGAGAAAACATTTGCAAATTAGATATTGGGGAGTGTCCAAAAGGCTAAACATCCAAACAAAAGGAATTCTAAAAAGTTAGAAGACAGAAAATAAACAATGAAAAAGCTAACCAAAAATTTCCGGAATTAAAAAGGTCTCATCAAGGTTCACCACAATAAATTGAAATGAATTCCTACCACAGCTAAAGAATTACAGCCAAGAAGAAACAATAGAAACTAAAAGACAACAGAGAAATTCTGAGGGAAAATGGGTACCAATTGATAATTCTGTGTCCAAGTCAATTAAATTTCAGTGTCAAGAGACATTTATCTATATCATTTATATATATCATTACATTTATATATATCATTTATATATATGTAAGTTATATATATATATTAAATTTCTTACAATTTTTGTCTCCTATGTGCTTCTTTCTCAGGAAGTCTAGGAGGTGCCCTCAAAAGTGGGGGTAAACCAAGAGAAAGACAGCCACAGGGAACTCAAGTCACAAGAGATATAAACAGAAAACCTGAGCCACGCAAGTAAGCCAGGCCAGAATCCAACACCGTTGGGGCTGTGATTTCATTTCATTTTTGTTTTATCAAATTAGCATGCATATAATTTAACTACAATAAGGTTTATTATGAAGGCAATCAGCCTCTGGGCCATCTTCTTTTTCCAGCTACAACTTACTCCCCAGAACAACCCTCTTCATCATTAGAGAGAGAGATCATATGTGTGCGGTGTGGAGTGGGGGGAGAAGAGGGAGAGAGAGACTCTCAAGCAGTCTCCACCCTGAGCACAAAGCCCAAAGCAGGGCTGCCTTCCACAACCCTGAGACCATCACCCGTGCCGAGATCAAGAGTCTTGACACTTAACCAAATGAGCTACCCAAGTGCTCACCTTCATCTCTTTTTGCTGTCTCTTTTGGCAGTTGTCTCCAAGTCATTAAATAACATAGTCCTACACAGTGTGGTTTCCAGTTTAGTCATTCCCTATGTATTCTCTACTCTGGAATTTTAAAGATGATTCCCCTTCTGACACCACGGCCACCAGCAACACTTCTTGGATGGGTCTGCTTATTTCGGAAGTTGTCTATTGCCTTGATTTCCACATGACACCAAAGCTTTGGCTTGTGTTTTCCATCACTCAAGATAGTGTTTTTTTGGGGGGGGGGGTATAACTTGATGATTGAATCAATAGGCTTGAAGTAAAGCAAAGACAAGGAATCCGTAAAAATAAAAATTCCTATAATCAAGACAAGCACACAAATGTGAATACGATTTTCAACAGAAACATAACAGAGACCATGCAGGATACAGGGCAAAATAGAGAAAGTGTTAATAAGTAGATTTATCAGGGCAGCACATGTGAGAAATAAAAGTGAGTTCAAGATCAAAGAAAATACCCAGCTTTCTTACTTTAGATACAAATTGGCAATTAGCCTAGATTGCCTAACACGGTGACCACAGAAGGGCTATAGAATCCAAACAGGAAGTATCAGCCTCAAAAGTCTTAAAAGCTCCTGATGTGAACTTCTCCTCTTTGATCTGCCCAGCACCAATCTCTCCTTATGAGGACAGACCCTCTTTTTTTGGAGACCTGCTCCTCTCTCCAGGCTAAGTGTCTATGGTTCTAGCAAAATCTTCTTATCCCAAACATCTTATCCTGAGGCCAGTGATTAAGCTAGAGGTGGATATGTAAGGTAAAGCCAGGCAAATTCGAATCCTTCCCTGGGATGTTTAGGAAACCCTACAGAGGGCAGAAAAGAATTTTCTTCACAGTGCCATGAGCTACCTAAAAATCAGAACTTCCAAAACATACAAGAAAAGGAAAATGGGTTTTGAGAGACAATTAGTAGCTTCTGCCACAATTGCCAACTAAGACAATGTAGTAGGATGTTATGATGGAAATTCTCCTGCACACCTTAGCCTTAGTGAGGGCACCTGCCATTTTTTGCTTAAGAATTTCTCAGCCTCAATGGGACAGATTTCAGATTATGCAGATTTACAAAGGAAATAAATTTGAAAATTCATTCCATAACATGTGAATCCCTCAGGTGGTTCAAGAGGATTAGAGAGGGGAAAAGGAAGAAGAATTTGGGGAGGTGGCTGAGGTTGAACAGAAGTCTGCCATGAGCTCTGTGAGCCTTCCCACCAGGGGCGTGTGCGAGAGGACCATGCTATAACTGCCTCTGCCCCTCAAGTCCAGTGAAGAGGATCTGTAGAAGTTGCCACAGAACACTGATTAAGAGATATGTTTGCATAGAGTTGCTGTCATTCTGGGGGCCCTGCTCCACCATATCGCTTTGGGGAGGGGGTGGGGCACTGTTGTTTCTAAATAACCACAAGATGATGATGGAGTCTTCCAAAGGACGCCTCCCCCCCCCCCCCCGAAGGCTGACCTGGGAGATAGAGGGGGCAGCCCTTGACTTGCACTCACGGCAGACTATGGACTGGGTCTGAGTCCTCTTTGACAAATCTAGAGTGAGAAAGCCTGATCTCAAGCTTTGGTGGTGGTACCCAGGAGCCACTGCTGGGTGAGAAGGGTCTACATTTTGTCAGAGCAAGGGATGTGGGCTGTGGGGGCAGAATCTGGATGAAGTCAACCTGGGCTTTTGAAAGGCATCCATAAAAGGCAAGGAGAATTCAATAGAAAAGGGCCAGAGGGACACCTGGGTGGCTCAGTGGGTTAAGCCTCTGCCTTCGGCTCAGGTCATGATCTCAGGGTCCTGGGATAAAGCCCCACATCGGGCTCTCTGCTCAGCAGGGAGCTTGCATCTCCACCCCCCCCCCCTCTGCCTGCCTCTCTGCCTCCTTGTGATCTCTCTGTCAAATAAATAAATAAAATCTTTAAAAAAAAAAAAAGGCTGGAGACGTTTGTCACTGGTGCTCAGAGCCTGTTAACACAGAAGGCAGATCACATCCCTTCTATGCTAAAAATCCTGCCTATAAAGGCCAAAATTATGACAATGTCCTAGGATGATCCTCCCGTCCTAGTTTTTCCTAGAAACAGCCAGTTTAAATCAGTTCAGGCCCTCTGCTCGGAATATTCTTACCTAGGTATCTGCAAGGTACGCTCCTTTACTTCCTTTACATATTGTCTCAGGTTGGGTTCCTTAGAAGCAGAACCTACAACCAGGAGTTCTGTGAGGTAACTTATTGAGGGAGTGTTCTGAGGAGAAAGCCGCAAAAAGCAAGGGAAGGAGATGAAAGCAGGGGAAGCTGCTAAGCGAAGCTGTGATTCCTAGCTTCCTCTACCTGATCCCATGTAGAACTCGAAATATGAGCGGCACTACAGAATTGTCCTACGCTCTTGCCCAGGTTATATACCACCTACCAGGCTGGTGGTCACTTCCCCTCAGTGCGATGTATAGACTTCCAGGCATCTCTTGGCAAAAGGGCTCCTAGTAGCTGAAGACAAGTCTCAGGAGACGGATGCACCTGTGACTCATTAACAGCTACCATGGCATTTGGGACATGGGCACACTCTCCCAATTAAAGGGGGGAACCGGGAAGGTCACCAACAGTGTCTACTATAGGTGTCTGAGACAGTCCTATCTTCCTTCCTTGAATTCCTTTTTCCACCACTGTTATCACTTGCTAACATTAATATCTTTTACTTTCTTTTATTATTGCTTATTTCATACACCTAAATGCAAGCACCATAAGGGAAGGCACTCTGTTTTGTTCACTATTATAACTACATATAGTACCTGGGAGGGGACTTGATTCAACATATAGATATGTAGGGACTTCATCGATACTTGTTGAGTTAAAGACTGTACAAATGAGTGCATGAGCAATAATCTGCTGGGGAAATGTTGGGTTTTTTTAGATATTACTCATGCTTCATGTTCATTTGACAAGCTGATTACTTAAGACACTAGTAATCATTTGGAGGGAAAGTTTGCCCCCTGGAAAGCAATACCGGTGAATGTAGAGGACAATGTGAGGTGCTTCTCTTACTCAGAGGTGTGAGATATTAATTAACTAATTAATTAACTCTTAATATAGGCATTCTGTATTAATTTAGTATAGAGAGGACTCTAGTAGAGCCCCAATGACCTGGTATACCAGATGGCTGGAAGAAGGAGTCTGAGAAGCCCAGAACTAACTATTAATATATGCACCAATATTTTCTACTTCGGTGGTTCTTTCTGTCTCAGTGAGTCTGGGGCGCCCGGGTGTGGGTTGGCCCAGGCACTACTGTACTGGCGAGAGGCACCCCTGAAGACATTGCCACCGGAGGAAGCAGCTCTGTCCAAAAGCAGCCTTCTGCACTGAGAGCGACAAAAGAGGCTGATCGAATCTCCCCTTCGAAAATCAACGCAGAATTCTCAGCCCTGGGAAATCTAAACCTGCATGTTGGCTTCCCCTGGGAGATTTAAAAAACATGGATGCTCAGGTCTAAATCCAGACCAGTCAAACTCAGATCTGTGGAATTGAGGCCCAGGCAATGGTATATTGAAGAGGTCCACAAGTGATTCTAATGTCCATTCTAGGAGGGAAACAGAGCAAAGAAAAAGACATTGCTCAATGTGTTTAATCAACAGTGAACACATCTACTTGTTGATTATGGATGCTACATGGTAGGAAGGCTGCTTTCCCGGTCTTTTCAAGAAACATGGGCTCCCAGGGAAAATTTAAACAGGTCTGTGTTTGAGGTTCATTTTATGTCAGGGAGGCTGCTGTCTTAATATGGGTATCCTCTCCCTTTCCTTCCCGACAGGAGACTGGGACAGATCCCGGGTCTCTGGACCTCCCTCATTCCCTACCATTCACTTTCCTCTGTTCACCTCCCGTGGTCTTGAACATTGACTCAATGCCATATGTCCCCCAAACCCTACCCTGCCACACACAACTTTCCATCTGCGAAAATGAAAGTGAAAACTCACTAAAATGGAACCAGGAGGTTGGGCAGGGGGAGCTCTCATGCCCTGCCACTTGTCAACTGAAGACCCAACAGGGAGAGAGGGCTACTACTTTACTACCCGGCAGGAAGGAGAAAGGTTTCCCTCTCCCCCTCTCTCCCCCAACAACAGCCCAGCCAGTGAGAGATGGTCACCATCAGCCAATAAAAGCCAGTATACTTTGAACTCCCAGTTTACTCCAATGGACTTTTTGTTTATAACAGCCTCTCCAACCCCCTCTTTCCTCTATTAAAAAAATAATAATAAAAAAATAAAAAATAAAAATAAATTTAAAAAAAAAAGGAGTCCACCACTTTGTTCCAGGGCCTTAGCTACGACTTTGTGCCATAGCTTGCTTGTTCTAGATTGTAATTCTTTATTATTCCAGAATAAACCCATATTTTGTTGGTAAAATAGCTTGTAGTTTTATTTTTAAGGTTAACACATCTTTGTGTCCTCATAATTAATCCTAAGCCACTCAGGCTTGGTTGTTCATTGAAGCTGGTAGCTTTCCTCCTATACCCAGTTCCTACTGGCCTGCAGCAGATGGGATGACCTCTGATCCTAGTGTCTGAAGACACTAGAGTGGTGGGATGTGGAACAGAGTAGGAAGAAAGAAGGAAGGAGGGTCCTTCCCATGGCATTTATACAGTTAATTTGCTTTTGGCAGCCTAGCATCTATGTTCTCCTTCTGATAGCAACCTACTTTCTTTTATTGTAACTACTTTTTCCCAGTTGGATATCCCTGGGAGATACTCTATTCAGGGACCATATCCTCTTTTAGCCAAAGGGCAGGCACGTGGCTTAAGCCAGACCAATCAGATATTCCCTCCTGAAATGTACCTCTTGAGCAGGAAGACAAGGCAATTGAACACAGTATTGTAGTGAGTCAACGTGGCAGAAAATTCCTACTCAGATGGTTTCCAGAGAGAAAACATCCCAGTGGTTCATGCTCCTAGCTTCCAATCCATGTGCTGTCCCAGACCCAATTCTCCAGCCTCTTTCTGGATGTTTCTCTGAACTCCCAGTGGCTAACAATTTCCTCTTTTGTTATTGTTTTGTTTTGTTTGTAGATTGGTTGATGGAGTGTTTTTCATTTGTTTGTTGTTGCTGGTTGTTGTTTTATTTTGCTTCATACTGTTTTTACCTAAATTAGCCAGAGTTTGTTTCTCCAGTTTGTAAACAAAGAGCCCTATCTTAATCAATCTTCCCTTTAATGTGCATGAGAAATTCAAATTCCTTCTGTGCCCTCTATTTCTTAAGAACCAACAACCTGGTCTTATCAGGCTTGGAAAAAAAAAATCTATCCCTGTTCATCACCCATCCAATTTTTTCCTAGGTATGTATTAAAGTTCTCTTATGTTAGTTGATGACAAGGATAGTTATGACCAAATTCTTCTTCTTACTATGGGTAGAGAAGGGGTAAGTAAAGACACTTAATTTATTCTTACACTCAATATATAGTCTACCATGTAGCAGAAATGGGGTTTAGGGTAATATCTCTTCCTACCACCCATGTCAATTTATAACACATTTCCATGTCTATAAGGAATCTGTACATATTGACCCTCTACCCTGAGCAATCCCCAACTGGCTGGTTACGGGGTTCTAGTCACAGTAAGGCCATTCTCATGTGACCTTGAACAAATCACTTCACCTTTCAGACTTCTTTACCACCCCCCTTTAAAGTAGGAGCCAACATGGGGCTTGAACTCACAACCCTGAGATCAAGACCTGTGTTGAAGAGTCAGACACTTAACTGACTGAGTCACCTAGATGTCCCATCAGACTACTCTTCTCTATAAAATGAAAGACTTGGAGAACATGATGCCCAAGTATGACAGTTAATGATCCCAAGAAATGAATGTCGGATAATTTGGTCTCACAATCACCTCAGAACCTGGAGCTCCAGATGGATCTAAAGCCTGGAGAGGGCTCATTCTCTTCAGCATCTCACTGATTTATCTGCTTCCCTCCATCTCTGTGACAACCATGACTCTCTAATATTGTCAGGACTTTTGCAACAGTTTCCTCAAGTGTCAACTCTGGCCTCATCCAGACTCTTCTCTGCAAAGCAATCAGAGATCTTATTAGAAAGTGAATCTGAATATATCAATTACATTTCTTTTAGGATAATCTGATCTGACCCCTTCGCATTTTTTCCATCTCATATCCTACATTTTTCTTCTTGCCCTGTGTGTTCCAACCTCAATAATCAGTTTTTCATCCCTCCAAATACCACAGGTTTTCTTTGTTCCAGGATCTTTGCACAAGCTCTATCCTCTACCACTAAACCCTCCCCACCCCACTTTGCCTAGCTACTTCACTCACCCTGCAGATCTTGCCTCAAACATTCCATCCTCAGAGAAATCTTTCCTAACCTCTCAGACAAGCCAGGTAGCCCTGTCAAATGATCCCCGTACTTTCCGTACTTCTCTGCAGGGTCATTATCAGAGTGATTAATTATAAATTTAATTATTTGTTTACTTTGAAAAGTGTTATTTCCTCCACTGTTCTGTTTATCACTACAACCCAACAGTAGCACAGTACCTAGCACACCGTGGAGAGGCAATAAATATATTGCAGACATGAGCAAAGGAATGAATGGGAACGTGTCCAAGCATCTCATCCTTCTTTTCTATTCTGTGCCCTCTGGGTAGATCCATATCCTTACCGCACAAGCCAATGTCCACTTACCTTGATCAACTTCTTCCTTGTTCTTATAAAACATGCTTTTGGGAAAAACTGTAGAAATTAAGGTGAAATTCACCATCAGTATGTCTGATATCACACATCTATTGGCATTTTATTTAATAATGAACGATGCCTAGGTTTAGTTTGAGTCAAAAGAATCTTAACTGTCTTAGCAGAATGTCAGAGGTTCAAAGGCAAGCTCCTCATAGTAACATTTTTTTGTCTGGATCCTTAGATTCCCATGTCTTCCCCATTAAAGGGTTTCTTTATCTGCTGGGCCGATCATAAGAAAGTTACACTTAATACTCCTTTACCTTATCCTATCCTCCTGTGCTAATATGGACTTCCTTCCAGAAACATCAAAGTCACTATTCTACAGAATAGTGCTTGAGGGCTTCCTTCCCAGCAGTTACCTCCTTGGCTTTCTTCCTTTCTCTGAATGGCGTTGAGTAGAAGCACAGAATCCTACAATATTTGTGTGGCAATAATTTCTTTGAATGCCCTATATGATCAGCTACAATCAGAGGTATCAGAAGAAAACCAGCTCTGGGTTCAATGGAAGGTAAGATAACAAATGTGATGATTACTTTATGAAGCTCCATAGAACCCAATGTCTTCTCCTAGCTGTGGGATATAGACACCATAGCCACTGAAGAACCCAGGCTTGGGAGCCAAGCAGACCTGGGATTAATTCCTGCTTCTGTCCCCGTGAACCTGGCCAAGTGACAGACACCTCTACATGTCTGGCTTATTATCCATAAAATGAGAACAATAATGCCTACCTCATGTATTAAGGCACAAAACAGAGTCCCTGAAGCAAGAGGGGAGATCATTATGTAGTAGATTAAAAACAGTAGAGTTCTCAGGTTTTGTTTTTTTTTTTTTTTTTTCGCTCTGAGCGCATGGAACCTATAGAGGAGGAAAAATAATTTTCCCTCTACCCTTCTAGATTCTTGGCTGAGACACCCATGTAATAAAAAGACAGATTAACAGGAGAAACCCAAACAAAAGTTTAATAACCTATATACCTCCTGTATACATGGCATATACCCAGGAAAATTGAGACGCAGCCCAAACCATCAACTTACAGACAAATGCTGTCTAAATATCACACTAAAGACTGCTTTAGACAGTCTGCTAAAGACAAATGACGTTCACGGGTGAGGAGTCAGTTACGCGAGGTTTTCCAGTAAAGCACAGTAACTAAAAGTATGATTGTTACGCAAATTTAAGTCTCTGCCTTTCTCCACTGATAAAGAGTATTCTAGAGATGGAGTCCTGTCCCTCTTCCTGGTGCAGACCGGGAGACACCCTTACAAAGGGAGATTTCTCTTATAAATGTCAATGTCTCTTACAAAAAGGTTAATTTCTCAGTTTTCAGAGCTTCACCTGTTTCTTAAAAATAACCAGTTTAGAACAATCCATATGCCAACGAGGCATACTTGGGGGTTGTATATTTTGCTCCCCTTAAGTTTTACTGTTAATTTACTCTCTTACTGCTTTGTTAGCCTATGTTTTGACTGGCTCCTTCCTCTGATGTTTTCTTTCCTGAGATAGATAGATATAGATATATTATATAATATATTATATATATATAAAATACAAAGGAAGACATTTTTTTAAAATGTTTTTAAAGGAAGACATTATACACATATACATATATGTATACACACACACACACATATATATATACACACATATTACAAAGGAAAACATTTTTAAAAAGTGGAATTTCTCCCCCCCCATTATTTCATTTAATTGCTATTAGGATAATTTCTTTAGATAAGTTTTTTTTTCCCCTTTAGATAAGTTTATTATTTATCCCTTTATTTTTTCTTTTATGAGTTCAAAAGGCTATCACGAGGGGCGCCTGGGTGGCTCAATGGGTTAAAGCCTCTGCCTTCGTGTCGGGTCATGATCCTAGGGTCCAGGGATCGAGCCCCGCATCGGGCTTTCTGCTCAGTGGGGAGCTTACTCCCTCCTCTCTCTCTGCCTGCCTCTCTGCCTACTTGTGATCTCTGTCTGTCAAATAAATAAATAAAATCTTTAAAAAACAAAACAAAAACAAAAACAAAAGGCTATCACGAGCTCAGGCTTACTCATTTAGGGCAGCAGTTCTCAAACCGGGTGAGCGTACCCCCAGGGGACATTTGGCAATATCTGTAGACATTTTTATAGTCACATCTGGGAAACAGGTGCTACTGGCATCTGATGGGCAGAGACAAGGATGCTGCTACATATCCTGTAAGGCACAAGACTGCCCCTCACAACAAGGTATCACCCAGCCCCTCGCGTCAGTGGCTCCCAGACTGAGAAGTCCTGCCTTCGAGTGAGGCTGTTCATCTTGCCCAAATCAAAACCTTCGCTTGAATCTGGTAGCTCAGCAGTCTCAGTTCTAAGACAAGCACCTCCCCTTAGACCGCTTTGATTCCCTCCCTCCTCCCCAGCTCTGACAAACAGCTGCTTCAAAATAGTAACATGCAAAGTCTATCTTAAACACACTGAGTCAAGAAATTCAGAGTTAAGGTTTAAAAATTCGAGGCTGGCACTCTGCTGTTAAAAAAAGACAAAGCCCAAAGGTGCCAGGGTGTGAGTTGGAGACAAAGTGTCAAGCCAAGCTTTCAACTCCAACCTTGCTACTTTTGGCTTTTGTGGGCTTAGGTCAGACTCTGTGCTATCCTGGGGTGGCTCTTCTGTGGTTTCCTTCTGACTTCTATAGAACCTAAAGAAAAAACATTGGCAATATTCAGAGCAGGTCTCAAGAGATGGTGGCACGAACTATTTAAGGTTTGGAATCTCGGGGTGTCTGGCTGGCTCAGTGAGTAGCAAATGCAACTCTTGACCTTAGAGTCATGAGTTTGAGCCTCATGTTGGGGGGTAGAGTTTACTTAATGAAATTTTTAAAAAAGGTTTGGAATTTAAATTTGTAAATAATATTTATTTAATAAAATCACTAAGTCATGGCACTTTATGTTCTATATTCATCATACTTAAAACGTCTTACATGTTAAATAAGTCAATTACCTAATAATTTTGTGTGATGAAAAAAATAAGATGGCGTAGCCAAAAAGCATGGTATTGAGAGTCAGAACAAAAGTAAATTTCAGCCCCACCTCTACTGTTTACATTTTGAAGAAGTTACATAACTTCCCTGAGCCTCACCGTCCCCTTTCTAGAAAATGGGGAAAATAATCTCTACCTCATGGAAGAACATTGTATATAAAATCCAGTCAGAGTTCTGGAACATGTGGCCCTTAATAAATATTAAACCTTTACCAAAGGACAAGGTCCATCCCACCAGTTCTGAGGTCAAACTACACTACTCTACACTACAGGAAAAGGTAAACTAAAAAATTATAGGCTGTGAATGACATGGTAATCTGTTTAAAGATTCAAGAGGATTACAAACAGATCACTCATGATTATTTATCCCAGTGCCAATGAATACTAGCTAGCTATATGTGTATTCGTTTGAAGCCAGGAAGAAGGACCAGGATATCATCAGCTGTCAATCAGCTGATTAGCTGGATTATAGCCTATTCACAAGACTATAGTCAGATGTGAAGCTGGGAAAGTAGTTGGTGTGTATTGGTCAGATATCAGCACAATAATCAAGTATAGTAAACCACCCCAAAATGCAATGGTACATATCAACAAGCATTTATTCTCATGCTCATATGTCTATAGTTGAGCTGAGTTTTGGCTGATCTAGATTGGGCTTGGCTGGGTAGCTGAAGTTCAGTCTGCATCAGGTGGCTTAGATCCAGACTATGGTTTGAGCTCAGGTCTTCATGTATGCTCATACTGGGGCCAAAGCTAACAGGGCAGCAGGAATTAGGACATGCTCTTCTCATGGCAGATCCAGAATATAAGAGCCAAGCCAAACCTTGACAAATATATGTAAGACCTTTGTTCCTATGACATCTACTCATTTTTCATTGCCAGAGCAAGTCATGTGGTATAGGGAAGATAATTCCACCTGCAGTGGGAGAGCATAGTAAAGCTAATAAGCAAATGTATGGAAATATAATTCCATTACAGGGAAGTGAACAATTGGGACCAATAATTGAATCTATCACCTGGTCTATGAGGGTAGATATTAAATACAGAAGTAATCCATTGTCTTAAAAAAAATGGTCCCCATAGGAAATCTTTGGAATGAAGGGATGTGTTCAGAGCTGTAGCAGGCAATAATGTATGAAACAGACTGGACAATGAATGGAAGGGGTGCCTGGCTGGCTCAGTGGGTTGAGCCTCTGACTTTGGCTCTGGACAATGAATGGAGAAAGGAGACCAAAGCCAATTAGAAAATACATCTATAGCCTGAGAGGAAGGACATGGTGCTGCAGAGTGCTGGAAGTGGTTTCTACGAGTTGACTTGAAAAAAAAACTTATTTCTTTAAAAATTAAAAAAAAAATTTTTTAAGATTTTATTTATTTATTTGATGGGGGTGGGAGAGAGAGAGAGAGAAAGAGAGCACAACCAGGGGATGCAGGAAAGAGAGAGGGAGAAGCAGGCTCCCTGGTGAGCAAGGAGCCTAATGTGGGACTCGATCTCAGGACCCTGGGATCATGACCCAAGCTGAAGGCAGTCGAGTAACCAACTGAGCCACCCAGATGTCCCAACTTGAAAAAAATTTTAAATGGCAGATCTTCCCGACTGGTATAGGAAGGAACAAAAAAAGGCCATTTTTTTTCTTCCCCAGAATCTGTAAACTCCTCATTTGAGTCCTTTGATGAAGGTGCAAGCCCAGCAGCTGTACCGAGGAGGCCGGCAGATACCAAAAGTCAGTCTCAGCCAGATGGGTCACACCTGCGGGTAGCACAGCAGGTGGCGTCTCTGATATCCATAAGCCTCCATTATTTTCAAAAAAGAGTTTTTGGGTTTTTTTTCCCTATTATACCGCCAATTTAAAAGGTGCCATTTTTTTAAAATTTTATTTATTTATTTAACAGAGATCACAAGTAGGCAGAGAGGCAGGCAGAGAGACAGGAAGGGAAGCAGGCTCCCCGCTGAGCTGAGAGCCCGATGCGGGACTCGATCCCAGGACCCTGAGACCATGACCTGAGCCGAAGGCAGAGGCTTTAACCCACTGAGCCACTCAGGCGCCCCCCTTAGTCTTCTTCTAAGTCGAGTACAGATGGTAATAACTTCCCTGTTAATTTCTTCAGGCTATTTAGAATTTGTAAGTGCTTTGAAAATTGTATACTGCATTACTACAAAGTATCATTATCCAACAGAAATTGGAGAAATTGGACTAGCCTAATATTATACTTCATATGAATTTATAAAAATCAATACAAGCTATTTTGCTATGAAAAACCATTATAATAAGCATGATTTGGTAGATAGGTTAGTGATCTTGGAGTCAAACACTAGGTTTAAAGTATTAGTCCCTCCACTTGTCAGTTGTGTCACCCTTAGGAATACTTCCATGTATTCTGACGTCTGGTTTGCTCCTACCAAAATGGGAATAATCCATGATCTGTCAACCTTGTTGGAATGTTGCGACTGAGAAGTGTGTATGGGGAAGACTTTGAAAAAGGATAGGGTGAGTCTAAGACTCTTTCATTACTATCTTAATGTTGAGAATATGAATTATTTGTTAGTTGGACAACAAAATTTTTACTAAAAAGATAACCAGAAGGACCAAAATCTCTGCACACTCTTCTAATAAACTTTCTCCTTACACCATTACATTTTAACTAACAGTAGAGATGGATATATTAATAATATCTAAAAATGTGATTTTCAGAAGATACAGTAATGAATGTTTGCTGGTTCCTTTTCCTCTTTCCCCTCTCTACTAGCTCCTGCTAATACATATCACAGGTCCCCATAAAATCCCTTTCCTATGTTACTGCAAATCCGGGAGGAGTCCACGTGGGTTTAGTTACCATAGGTCATCTGAAGTCTGCCTTTTCCCCAACTACTCAGCCTCTGCTGAGCATCATCACACCCTCCAGCATTGGGTATCACAGCCCCTACTGGCCATAGTTTTGGGCAGCCCTACCCTATCTGAGCTACCATCTATATACCAAGTATGAGTTTTCTGCTGTCATTCATATGCTGGTCCTCAAGCATCCAAAGTTGTAGGATACTTTGTGTGCTTGGAGGGTAGGAGTAGTAGGAGTCCGTCACCCATTTTAGACATTACACAGTATACAGATTGGAGAAAAGTCAGTCCTAGAGAGTTTGGTGTGTGTGTGTGTGTGTGTGTGTGTGTGTGTGTGTGTGTGTGTGTGTTTTAAGTACACTCCATGCCCAATGTGAGGCTTGATCTCATGACCCTGAGATCAAGAGTTGCAAGTTCTACCAACTGAGCTAGTCAGACTCCCCCTCAGTCCTAGCAAGTTTTAATGATGTGGATCTTTAATAGGTTCACAGTAAGACACAGCTAAATTATACCACACTTGACTCTGGATGAACTACCACCAGAAGATCAAGAAAAGATGGTCCTTCTCTTGGATAGAGCATTAGTTCCTGCAAAACAACAACAACAAAAAAACCCTAACCTCATCAAAGAGGTCAAGACAGCCTAAGCTTGAAGCTACAAATTCCTTTAGATGTCTAAGACTTCATTCCATCTCCTTAGTTCTTTGAAGCATAGTCTTATATTTTACCCTCTTCATTTTACAGGTTTTGGGAAGATAGAACTAAATCTCCACCTGTTCTAATAAAACATGACAGACGACCAAAAGTGTGAAAGCCAAAACCATGTGAAAAACTGCCTTAAAAGTTAAGAAGCCCATTTGGAGGGAAAATATGTGGGTTGCTAGTGGGAGTTTCTCACAATTCAGAATTTCATGTACCATTTTACAAAGTGGAAAAGGTTATGAGGAGGTGAAGTGTGGAGACCAAGCTAAGATTTCTTTAAAACTTTTTAAAAAGTCAGATTGCTATTAACCTATGGAAATGTTATTTTCAAGTATTAAAAATCCCCTCAAAAATAACCTCTAATTCAATCCTGTTGAAAAACATGATATGCAAAAGAAAACCAGTCACATACAGCAAAAGATGGTGGCCCCCTGTGGCCTAGAGGGTGACAAGGAAGGAAAGATGGCAGTGAGCAGGAGACAGAAGTGGGAATACTGTTTGGAATCCTGTTTCTCATCACTAACATGATAATAACAACTGTGTTGGAGACTTTGAAGTACATAACTAAAGTTTGAAATCTTCATCCTTTGGTGGTAGTCTTAACAGATCCTTTCTTGTATGAAATGCTTCAAGACATTATCATCTTAAGTACAATCTTCTTATCTTTGATAATTGATGCTGCAAAACAAATAGAATTAGTTTAAGGTTTTTCATAGTCAGCAAATTCTAATTTTACTTTTTCTAATTTTTGTCAGATTTATCAATGAATACATTTGTCCACCAGAGATAATAACCAAACCACATAATACAGAATCAGATACAAAACCCCACTGGATTTATTCAACCCACTCCTGAAAATTTTAAGGCACAATTTATAGCACTTCAAAATGCCTTAGTTCATTCTTCAGTAATTATGGAATAGAAGTTCACTTCCACTTTGTTGGTTTTCTGAAATAGATCCATAATTCAAACTGATGTCCTTTGTACTATGCAGCTAAATGTTATATTTTTTATAAGAACAAGACGTCTGAGAGGAAAACCTTTGCCAAAAATGTTTCTTTAATCAAGAACAAAAGTCAACAACTTCTGTTATAATGGTAGAGTAAAGCCAGGTCATAATCAAAGATCTGGTCTAATAAATGGAGCAAAGCCAAAGAAAAAACAAAGTATGTATGTATTCATACATGTATGTATGTGTAAATATATATAAATATGTGAATATATAAGTATACAAATATATATCTATTATATACACCATTGATAGTTAGACAAAGTACAACTCCATATCAAGCTTTAAAAACAGAGAGCCCTACTTTGTAGTAATTTATACTTGTCTCCTAAAATCTAAGAAAATCCACTAAGAACCAAAAAAATCATTTGACACATCAAGGAAGAAAATGGGATTCAGTCAAAACAAAGTCCCATTCACGGAGGAAAGCATTCAAATGATCAAAGAAAATGCAGAGAAAAAAACAAAGACAAAGAAGTTAGATACTATTAGGGAGATGAAAGGTAACAGATGTAGAAGACAGATCACAAGGATCACACATACGCATAATTCGTTATGTGAAAAACAAGACTATATCTGATAACATTGAAATAAATAATTATAAAAGTTCTTCCCCAAACAATGGGATACCTAAATCTATACATCGTAAGGGACAAGAAATTTCAGGACACTGAATACCAAAAACCAAGAAACAAAAAATCAAAAGACAGGGAGGGAGAGGGAAACATAAACTGTCACCATCACTTATATTTTTAAAAATTACCAGGGCACCTGGGTGGCTCAGGGCGTTCAGCAACTGATCAAGCCTCCAGGTGGGCTCTGCCACAGGCTCTGTACCAGGCATGGAGCATGCTTCAGAGTCTCTCTCTCTCCTTGTCCCTCGGCTCCTCCCCATACCACCCCACAACTTGCTCCTGCACTTTCATGCTCCCTCAAAAAAAGAAAAAAAAAATTGCCATGAGAGATGGTATAAAAATAAGTGATGGGCTATAAGAGAGAAAAATCAAACTTCCTCTAGAATTCCCTGTAACAATATTGTCATTTAAATTAAAGCAAGAGACAAAACTTCTCAAGTATGCAAAAATTGTCTCCTGACAAAATTCAGCTAGCAGATGACTCCAGTGAATAAAACCAGGAAGGAAAAGAGTTGGAGGCTCAGTTGGTTAAGTGTCTGCCTTCGTTCGGCTCAGGTCATGATCCTGGGGTCCTGGGATCGAGCCCCATATCAGTCTCCTCTTTCTCCCTCTCCCTTGCCTGCCACTGCCTCTGCTTGTGCCATCTCTCTCTCTCTCTCTCTGTCAAGTTAATAGATAAAATCTTAAAAAAATAATTTTAAACCTAGTGAAGCAAGGATAAACCTCACTATGGAAATAAATACTATAGAACAGAATAAAAATAATTATGGCCCAGCCATCAAACAAAATGAGGAGGAATTTTCATGAACTAGAATGACAAAGTGTGCGTGACATAATGAGCTGAAAAAAGTATGTGAGGGTGCCTGGACGGTTCGGTTGGTTAAGCAGCTGACTCTTGATTTCAGTACAAGTCACAATCTCAGGTCCTGGGATCCATCCCTGCTTTGGGCTCATCACAGCAAAAGGGAGTCTGCTTGGGGATTCTCTCTCTCCCCCTCCCTCTGCCACTCCACCCCCTCTAAAATGAATGCATATAACTTAAAAAAGAAAGATATGGGAAAATAATTTTATAGTGCACCTAGCTTAGAGAAAGAAGTAAATAGTGCCTGACATGTAGCAAACAATAAAACAATAAATTTAATGATTTATTAAATCTTAAATATTCTAAAATTTTTAGCAAGAATACAGAAAGACAATTTTCATTTTATATTCTTCTGTTTAATTTCATACCAAGTGCATGTGACACCTCTTTTTTTTTAAAGTTGGAAGTTTAAAAGTAATCAAATACCGTCTTAGTTACCTTAAATGATGTCCACTGACTATCCAGAGGCATTATTTCTAGGATCTGCTGTATAATTTCTGAGAAATTAAAAACTTTCTGTTCTTTAGGAACTATATTTAAAAATGCAAAAGCCATCGTTCATTGTATTGACAGGAGGACACCACCAGGAACTCAGAGTTTATTTAATTTTACTTACCACCTGAAAGCCCTACTGATGGAAAGTGGTAAAGGATGCCATATTGGCAGCTTTCTCAGTTCACTGGGTGACTGGTGGAAGATGGTTCTTGTTAGCTGGTGGAATGATCTGCCTGGATGATGAAAGGACTTTACCTTAGATTGAGTTTCCCAAAAGCAGATCCTGCAATGAGAATTTTGTGTGCAAGTGATTTATTGATGAAGGGCTCCCTATGCCAAAGTAAGAAAAACGGGTTTTCGTATACTCGCACATGTTGGTCATTGGTTATTGGGGGCCCACACCTGTAGGTCTCCTCTGATGAAAACAAAGGGAGCTGAAGGCAGCCCCCCAGGAAGACCTGGACATGCAAGCGGAAAAAGGCTCAAACTCACAAAGCCCTCTCTTCAAAGTACTCTGAAACCAATACTGGAAAGGGACCCACGGAGATCTGGGAGGAGCACTGACATTGTCTGTGACCAACTTCACAGAGGCAAGAAGAGGTACACGGATCAATGCAACAGAGGAGAGAATTCATTATGAAGATCATGTTTTTAATGAGAATTTGGTATAAAATAAAAATGGCATTTCAAATCAGTAGGGAATCCAACCACCAAGAAATAGCAAGTCAGTCTGGGCAGGGGGTACATTTCCTGACTCATGCCATTTGCAAAAATAAATTACAGGTGCATAAGATTTCAATATTTAAGATCAGAAAACTAGGGTGCATGAGTAGCTCAATCCATTAAGCAGCTGCCTTCGGCTCAGATCATGATCCCGGAGTCCCAAGATCCAGCCCTGTGTTGGGCTCCCCACTCAGTGAGGAGCCTGCTTCTCCCTCTGCTCCTCACTCTGCTCATGCTCTCTCTCTCTCAAATAAATACAATTAAAAAAAAAAAACTGCTTTCAAAAATTAAATATAAATAAAATGAGAAAACTAACAGAAAATTCCACAGGAGAATATTTGTATAATCTTTCCATGGCAAAGATCTTTAACAGGATTCTACGAACAGAAACATAAAAAGGGAATTAAAATGACTGTGTGGCCAAAAAAAATAAATAAATAAAATAAAACGACTGTGTGGCTAAAGGATCATAAACAAAGTTTATTGACAAATAATGTAACAGTTCACTTACTACAAGTGCTAAAATTGAAATCATTCTGGAAGAGACAATGTGAAGTTTTTCAAAGCCAGACAATACAGCAAAAACCTTACTGTATAATCTCCCCCAGCATCTTATACCTAATTAGTGTCTCAACTATGTGTTCTGAATCACAGAATGCTAGACTGAGATGAAATGACAAAGATCCTATAACCCGAGCACCTCATCTCACAGAAACTGTGGACTGTCCCAGCCACACATCTTGTTAACGGACAAGTGTGAGCTGGACTGACATCAGTGGTTTTCATTTCTGTTCTTTTGCCCACGAACTTTTGTAGGAGTCAAGACGGTCCTGGGAACCACTCTTTTGTCCTTACCACCCATTCAGATGGGACACCAATCAGGAGATAATGGGCTTTTGGTTAAATTTTATAAAGAAATTAGTCATCTCAAGAATCAAAGTGGGGGTGGCTCAGGGGGTTAATTGCCTGACTCCTGGTTTGGCTCAGTTTGTGATCTTGAGGTCATGGGATCAAGCCTCACATCAGGCTCTGCACTCAGTGAGGAATCTGCTTCAGATTCTTTCTCCCTCCCTCTCTGCCCGTCCCTGCTCGTGTGCACTGCCTCTCTCTCTCAAATAAATAAATAATCAGAAAATTAATAATGCATTGTAACTTCGTTAACACCTTGGGTGTCTGCATCTTCACGAATAGCAGCTCACTGGGAAAACAAGGGACTAGCTTTATAAGCTCCAGTTACCCCCTAGGACACACTTGGAATCCTAGGGACCAAGGTGAGTGGGAGGCTAGCTTCTCCTAGGAGCCAGAACATGCTCCAAACTCACAGTTTTCTGTTCCAGCTGTCCCCACTTGCCTGTGCTCCAGCGCCCAGTGCTTTATGATTTGATCAATGCAGCCATTTGGCTTCCCTCCATACTGATAGGAGCATCAGCATTTTCCTTTCCCGTCCTTCCTTATATGCACCCTACAAATGGGCAATCATATCCTTCGTAAAAAGCAAATGAGACAGGGAAATACAAATCAAAACCATGATGAGACATCACCTCACACCTGTCAGAATGGCTAAAATCAACAACAAGAAACAACAGGGGTTGGCAAGGATGCAGAGAAAGGGCAACCATCTTGCACTGTTGGTGGGAATGCAAACTGTTGCGGCCACTCTGGAGAACAGTACGGAGGTTCCTCAAAAAGTTAAAATAGGGCGCCTGGGTGGCTCAGTGGGTTAAAGCCTCCGCCTTTGGCTCAGGTCGTGGTCCCGGGGTCCTGGGATCGAGCCCCATATTGGGCTCTCTCTCAGCGGGAAGCCTGTTTCCCCCTCTCTCTCTGCCTGCCTCTCTGCCTACTTGTGATCTCTGTCTGTCAAATAAATAAATAAAATCTTTAAAAAAAGAAGCTAAAAATAGAACTACCCTAGGATCTGGCAATTGCACTACTGGGTATTTACTCAAAGACACAAAAATACTAATTCAAAGGGATACATGCCCCCCCCCCCCGTGTTTATAATAGCATTATCTACAGTAGCAAACTATGGAAACAGCCCACATATCTATCGACTGATGAATGGACAAAGAAGATGTGGTATCTACAATGGAAGATTGCTCAGCCATAAAAAAGAGTGTAATCTTGACCTTTATAATGACATGGATGGAGCTAGAGAGTATAATGGTAAATGAAAGAAGTCAGTCAGGGAAAGACAAATACCATATGATTTCTCTCATATGTAGAGTTTAGGAAACAAAACAAATAAGCAAATGGGAAAGACAGAAGAGAGAGAGAGAGAGGTGAAAACCAAGGAACAGAGTCTTACCTATAGAGCAAACTGAGGGCTACTAGAGGGAAGGGGTGGAGGGGGGGAGGGCGAGATAGGGGATGCATTAAAGCCTGCCCTTGTGATGAGCATCGGGCCGCGAGTGGAAGTGCTGAGTTGCTGTGTTGCCAACCTGAACCTAATATTCCACTGTATGTTTAACTGCAATTTAAATAAAATTTTTTTAAAAATTAACAACAACAACAAAAAAAACGGATGGAAGGCAGCGTGCCCTGTGTGGAGGTGAACTGTACATCAGCATGGTGGTTTAGTGTGAAGCCACATCAGTGAGGACCCCTGGTCTGTCTTGGTCCCAGCCAGCAGGCTGGAGGGGAGAGGGCCAGCTGGTACTACTCAGCCGAACCAGAGAGCAGCTAATTTCTAATTTCTTCTTCTTCTGCCTTCTGACCCTCATGTCACAGTTTTCTCTCTTCCCTCCTTCTCTATGTGTTTACTGACCATCCACTCTTGGGTCAAACGCCACAAGAGGCACTGGGACTCCAAAAGTGAGGGGCACCCTGTGCCTTGAAGGGGCGTCCAGTCTTGACCCTTCTACACGATCAGAAGTTGTCAGACACAAGCCTTAGTCTGGAAAGACCACGAGCACTGCTTCCCTTTGTGGATCCTATGGTGGCGTTCCAGAGGCCTGCCGCTGCTTACAGTGAATGCCAAAACCCCCTGTGGGGTCTGACCTCTTTCAGAGACAATAAACACAAGTGCCACGCACAGAGCAGCTAACATATCGTAGGAGGGAAAGCTTTAAGAACACTTGTCTTCGGGGTGCGGAGCTCTCTCCGTTTTAACGTTGGCTGATTCTCTGATCCTTGGGAGTCCAGCTCTGCCTCCTGCACTAATTTTCCCTTTCCCTCCCCGAACGCTCCAGAAAGGAGACCACTTGGTTTCTTGACCTACTGAACCTGCCTGTCCTTTCAAAGAGGCCAGATTTCTGGCCCTTTCTGTCAGGTTTGTCTTAATAGGGCCCTTGCCATCCCCTTGTAAATATCCTTACTCTGGCTCGCTGGGAGGCCCACATCAGTTCTCTTAAACATTGGCCCCAGGATGAAGTCTTAACTTCAGTGCACTTGGAACCACACAGGCTAACACCTTGGATATACACTGTTTTCCCTGGCTTTGTTGTTGACCTTTGCTTCCGTCCCTCCTCACCTACAGTCACTGTTATTGATGTTGGTACTTCTGTGGATGCGCTTTGGTCTCTGCCTCAATTCTTCCTCAAAATTTGGCTTCCAAGATGAATGTGCAAGTGTTTTATGGACCCCTGAACAGGAGGAACAAGAACAGTGCTGGCTAAGGGAGCGGAACATTTATGGGAGGCAAATACCACGCCGAGTGCCTGTCTTGCCTCAGCTCTCCCAGGCACCACAGGAACCCTCAGGCACAGTTCTTCTAAGCAATTGACTTAGTTTGGGTTCCCCCCAAAAGCAGCCTCTGCTGTAGGATTTGGGTGTGAGCAGTTCTTTTAGGATGTAAGAGGTGGTCCCAGGAAATGGAGTAAGGAGGGACCTGAGATCAGGAATGGAGGAAAGCCACAGAGGATTGATGGGTGGAGAGCCACTATGGGCAATGGAACTCAGTTCCCCGGAAGCTTATGGAAATGGTAGGATGACCCCCAGACTGATTTCTCCAGGAAGCAAGGAATGGAATAGTTGTCTACCAGTTTCCACCCTTCCTAGACAGAGGATCACAATTGGGTGATTTCAGGCTTTGGAGAAATTCCAGAGCATGGGGACCAAGCACTGTCCTGTGGTTGGAAAGCCAACAGAAGCACCGCCATGGCCAGGAACTGTCTGCCACTGACTTTGGAGCAGGCCGAGCTCCTATGGGCCAGTCCCTGATGTGGTCTGCTACAGGAGACAAGAAGGGAAGTAAGGAAGCGGACAAAGATGACAAGAAGTCAGAGCTGATCTCATCCTCACTAAGCTTACAAGAATATTATATGGACCCCTAAAAGAACATAAAATTAATCCATTGAATAATTACTGAGTGTCTACTGGGTCCCACACACAACTTCCTGCACCGCTGGCATGGAGTGAGCAAGGCAGTCATTGGCCTCAGGAAGTTTGCCTTCTAGAACAGTGAAGTGCTAAACAAACAGTGCTATCCAGACACCCACAAAGGCCCGAGAAGGGAGATGGGTGCGAGCTGAGGTGGTCAGGAGGGTTTCTTGGAAAGATGTCTGAAGAGTGAAAGGAGCTTCGGCCCTGAGTGTCACCTGTAACTGAAAGGCTGGGACAATGGCCACTATGTCACCCCATAAGAATATCCACTAGCCTCTCGTGGGCCCCCTGTGTTCTCTCTGTGAGGTTCTTCTGTGATGCCCTCCAAGTGGGGGCACTGGGTCGGGGCTCTGAAAGCAGTTGGTGCTGCCCCACGGTCCAGGTCCCTCCTAGCCCTTCCCGCTTGGCAGCCCACCCATCTGGTCACGGGGCCGGACTTGGGAATTTGAAAGTACTTTGCTTAAGTTTTTGTATTCAAAAGCGGCATTTCAGATATAAGAGAAGCTTCCAACTGGCGTGTAACTAGCAAAGAAACACAAAGCCGCCGGTCAAGCTGCTTCTCGCTGTCATTTATAGATTTCCAGGTAGCTCATGCAGACATTAAATATGGAGTGATTTGGTACACTCGACGCATTCGTGTCTGCCACTTCTTTTTTAGTCATTTTATTGAAGTCTCTGGTGCCTCTACTTTGCTTTTTCCCTAGAGTTACCAGCATGTTCTTCTCAACCCTGTAAGTGCTAGACCAAGGTTTGTCAAATTGACTTCTGAGGGTGACACCCACTGATCCTGCCTTGTCACTCTTAGTATTTTGAATGCCTGTCACTCAGACTTTTTAGCACCCAACAGACCTCATAACACACCCATTTCACCTGCCCTGGCCACAGAAGGAGAGAAAGGTAGTACAGGAGATGGGCAAGGGCGGAGCTTGGCAGAACAGGGCAGGCCTGTCTGGGAGAACCAGTACCACTGAGCGTTCCACGGTCTCACTGCAGCAGCCCTCTGCTGATCCCTCCGCCTCCTCTCTGAGCGCTTTCTGAATAAATCCATAGTCCTTCCCTGCCAAGTCCTCCAACCTCCACGTGAACTGCGCCCCACCCCCCACCTCTCTGATCTCACCGTGTACCACTGTCCCCATCCCTCTTTCAGGTCCAGCCACTCTTCATCGAGACAGGCACACTGCTGCCCTAGGAACTTTGCACTCTGCTCGCTCTCCGGATTGCTCTTCCCCAAACGCTGAGCAGGGCTCACTCACTCCTTGCTAGGTCCCTACTCAAATATCACCTCATTTGATCCCCTCTATTGTAAAGCCCCTTCCCTTCCCCTCCACCACTCTCAGCCCCATCCTCTGTTCCATCCTCCGCCATCGCATGATCACACGTCGCTTTGTGTGGCTCTCCCCTCTGGAATGTGTGCTCCGGGGATTCTGCCGGTTTCACTCACTGTGGTATCACTGCCATCTAGAACTGGGCTTGTCATATAGTAGACCATCAGTAACATTTGTCAGTGAGTAAGTAGAGGGATTTAGCGAGTGTACACGAGGTAGTGTGACATGAACATTAAATTTTTGCATGTGCAAACTTTCCCCCATGCAGATGCCACTCCCGTTGCTTTACTGTTACCCAGCTTTTATTTTTTTTAATTTTTTTTCCATTTTATTTATTTTTTCAGCGTAACAGTATTCATTCTTTTTGCACAACACCCAGTGCTCCATGCAAAACGTGCCCTCCCCATTACCCACCACCTGTTCCCCCAACCTCCCACCCCTGACCCTTCAAAACACTCAGGTTGCCCCAACCTCCCACCCCTGACCCTTCAAAACCCTCAGGTTGTTTTTCAGAGTCCATAGTCTCTTATGGTTTGCCTCCCCTCCCCAATGTCCATAGCCCGCTCCCCCTCTCCCAATCCCACCTCCCCCAGCAACCCCAGTTTGTTTTGTGAGATTAAGAGTCATTTATGGTTTGTCTCCCTCCCAATCCCATCTTGTTTCAATTACTCTTCTCCTATCCCCCTACCCCCCCATGTTGCTTCTCCATGTCCTCATATCAGGGAGATCATATGATAGTTGTCTTTCTCCGATTGACTTATTTCACTAAGCATGATACGCTCTAGTTCCATCCACGTCGTCGCAAATGGCAAGATTTCATTTCTTTTGATGGCTGCATAGTATTCCATTGTGTATATATACCACCTCTTCTTTATCCATTCATCTGTTGATGGACATCTAGGTTCTTTCCATAGTTTGGCTATTGTAGACATTGCTGCTATAAACATTCGGGTACACGTGCCCCTTCGGATCACTATGTTTGTATCTTTAGGGTAAATACCCAGTAGTGCAATTGCTGGGTCATAGGGTAGTTCTATTTTCAACATTTTGAGGAACCTCCATGCTGTTTTCCAGAGTCGTTGCACCAGCTTGCATTCCCACCAACAGTGGAGGAGGGTTCCCCTTTCTCCACATCCTCTCCAGCATCTGTCATTTCCTGACTTGTTAATTTTAGCCATTCTGACTGGTGTGAGGTGATATCTCATCGTGGTTTTGATTTGTATTTCCCTGATGCCGAGTGACGTGGAGCACTTTTTCATGTGTCTGTTGGCCATCTGGATGTCTTCTTTGCAGAAATGTCTGTTCATGTCCTCTGCCCATTTCTTGATTGGATTGTTTGTTCTTTGGGTGTTGAGTTTGCTAAGTTCCTTATAGATTTTGGATACTAGCCCTTTATCTGATATGTCATTTGCGAATATCTTCTCCCATTCTGTCAGTTGTCTTTTGGTTTTGTTAACTGTTTCCTTGGCTGTGCAAAAGCTTTTGATCTTGATGAAATCCCAATAGTTCATTTTTGCCCTTGCTTCCCTTGCCTTTGCCGTTGTTCCTAGGAAGATGTTGCTGCGGCTGAGGTCGAAGAGGTTGCTGCCTGCATTCTCCTCAAGGATTTTGATGGATTCCTTTCTCACATTGAGGTCCTTCATCCATTTGGAATCTATTTTCGTGTGTGGTGTAAGGAAGTGGTCCAATTTCATTTTTCTGCATGTGGCTGTCCAATTTTCCCAGCCCCATTTATTGAAGAGGCTGTCTTTTTTCCATTGGACATTCTTTCCTGCTTTGTCGAAGATTAGTTGACCATAGAGTTGAGGGTCGATTTCTGGGCTCTCTATTCTGTTCCACTGATCTATGTGTCTGTTTTTGTGCCAGTCCCATGCTGTCTTGAT
The DNA here is from genome assembly GCF_922984935.1 of Meles meles. Taxonomy (NCBI): domain Eukaryota; kingdom Metazoa; phylum Chordata; class Mammalia; order Carnivora; family Mustelidae; genus Meles; species Meles meles. The sequence goes on along the minus strand of NC_060069.1, from coordinate 22,589,230 downwards.
GATGACAGCTTTGTAATAGAGCTTGAAGTCCGGAATTGTGATGCCACCAACTTTGGCTTTGTTCTTCAATATTCCTTTGGCTATTCGAGGTCTTTTCTGGTTCCATATAAATTTTAGGATTATTTGTTCCATTTCTTTGAAAAAAATGGATGGTATTTTGATAGGGATTGCATTAAATGTGTAGATTGCTTTAGATAGCATAGACATTTTCACAATATTTATTCTTCCAATCCAGGAGCATGGAACATTTTTCCATTTCTTTGTGTCTTCCTCAATTTCTTTCAGGAGTACTTTATAATTTTCTGTGTATAGATTCTTAGTCTCTTTGGTTAGGTTTATTCCTAGGTATCTTATAGTTTTGGGTACAATTGTAAATGGGATTGACTCCTTAATTTCTCTTTCTTCAGTCTTGTTGTTGGTGTACAGAAATGCAACTGATTTCTGTGCATTGATTTTATATCCTGACACTTTACTGAATTCCTGTACAAGTTCTAGCAGTTTTGGAGTGGAGTCTTTTGGGTTTTCCACATATAATATCATATCATCTGCGAAGAGTGATAGTTTGACTTCTTCTTTACCAATTTGGATGCCTTTAATTTCTTTTTGTTGTCTGATTGCTGAGGCTAGGACTTCTAGTACTATGTTGAATAGCAGTGGTGATAATGGACATCCCTGCCGTGTTCCTGACCTTAACGGAAAAGCTTTCAGTTTTTCTCCATTGAGAATGATATTTGCGGTGGGTTTTTCATAGATGGCTTTGATAATATTGAGGTATGTGCCCTCTATCCCTACACTTTGAAGAGTTTTGATCAGGAAGGGATGCTGTACTTTGTCAAATGCTTTTTCAGCATCTATTGAGAGTATCATATCGTTCTTGTTCTTTCTTTTATTAATGTGTTCTATCACATTGATTGATTTGCGGATGTTGAACCAACCCTGCAGCCTTGGAATAAATCCCACTTGATCGTGGTGAATAATCCTTTTAATGTACTGTTGAATCCTATTGGCTAGTATTTTGGCGAGAATTTTTGCGTCTGTGTTCATCAAGGATATTGGTCTGTAGTTCTCTTTTTTGGTGGGATCCTTGTCTGGTTTTGGGATCAAGGTGATGCTGGCCTCATAAAATGAGTTTGGAAGTTTTCCTTCCATTTCTATTTTTTGGAACAGTTTCAGGAGAATAGGAATTAGTTCTTCTTTAAATGTTTGGTAGAATTCCCCTGGGAAGCCGTCTGGCCCTGGGCTTTTGTTTGTTTGGAGATTTTGGATGACTGTTTCAATCTCCTTACTGGTTATGGGCCTGTTCAGGTTTTCTATTTCTTCCTGGTTCAGTTGTGGTAGTTTATATGTCTCTAGGAATGCATCCATTTCTTCCAGATTGTCCAATTTGTTGGCGTAGAGTTGCTCATAGTATGTTCTTATAATTGTCTGTATTTCTTTGGTGTTAGTTGTGATCTCTCCTCTTTCATTCATGATTTTATTTATTTGGGTCCTTTCTCTTTTCTTTTTGATGAGTCTGGCCAGGGGTTTATCAATCTTATTGATTCTTTCAAAGAACCAGCTCCTAGTTTCATTGATTTTTTCTATTGTTTTTTTGGTTTCTATTTCATTGATTTCTGCTCTGATCTTTATGATTTCTCTTCTCCTGCTGGGTTTAGGGTTTCTTTCTTGTTCTTTCTCCAGCTCCTTTACGCGTAGGGTTAGGTTGTGTACTTGAGACCTTTCTTGTTTCTTGAGAAAGGCTTGTACCGCTATATATTTTCCTCTCAGAACTGCCTTTGCTGTGTCCCACAGATTTTGAACTGTTGTGTTTTCATTATCATTTGTTTCCATGAATTTTTTCAATTCTTCTTTAATTTCCTGGTTAACCCATTCATTCTTTAGAAGGATGCTGTTTAGTCTCCATGTATTTGGGTTCTTTCCAGCTTTCCTCTTGTGATTGAGTTCTAGCTTCAGAGCACTGTGGTCTGAAAATATGCAGGGAATGATCCTAATCTTTTGATACAGATTGAGACCTGATTTGTGACCCAGGATGTGATCTATTCTGGAGAAGGTTCCATGTGCACTAGAGAAGAATGTGTATTCTGTTGCTTTGGGATGAAATGTTCTGAATATATCTGTGATGTCCATCTGGTCCAGTGTGTCATTTAAGGCCTTTATTTCCTTGTTGATCTTTTGCTTGGATGATCTGTCCATTTCAGTGAGGGGAGTGTTAAAGTCCCCTACTATTATTGTATTATTATTGAAGTGTTTCTTTGATTTTGTTATTAATTGGTTGATATAGTTGGCTGCTCCCACGTTAGGGGCATAGATATTGAAAATTGTTAGTTCTTCTTGTTGGACAGACCCTTTGAGTAGGATATAGTGTCCTTCCTCATCTCTTATTATAGTCTTTGGCTTAAAATCTAATTGATCTGATATAAGGATTGCCACCCCAGCTTTCTTCTGATGCCCATTAGCATGGTAAATTGTTTTCCACCCCCTCACTTTAAATCTGGAGGTGTCTTTGCATCTAAAATGAGTTTCTTGTAGGCAACATACTGATGGGTTTTGTTTTTTTATCCATTCTGATACCCTGTGTCTTTTGATTGGGCCCATTAACATTCAGGGTAACTATTGAGAGATATGAATTTAGTGCCATTATTAGCCTGTAAGGTGACTGTTACTGTATATTGTCTCTGTACCTTTCTGATCTACTACTTTTAGGCTCTCTCTTTGCTTAGGGGACCCCTTGCAATATTTCCTGTAGAGCTGGTTTGGTGTTTGCAAATTCTTTCAGTTTTTGTTTGTCCTGGAAGCTTTTGATCTCTCCTTCTATTTTCAATGATAGCCTAGCTGGATAGAGTATTCTTGGCTGCATGTTTTTCTCGTTGAGTGCTCTGAATATATCATGCCAGCTCTTTCTGGCCTGCCAGGTCTCTGTGGATAAGTCTGCTGCCAATCTAATATTTTTACCATTGTATGTTACAGACTTCTTTCCTCAGGCTGCTTTCAGGATTTTCTCTTTGTCACTAAGACTTGTCAATTTTACTATTAGGTGACGGGGTGTGGACCTATTCTTGTTGACTTTGAGGGGGGTTCTCTGCATCTCCTGGATTTTGATGCTTGTTCCCTTTGCCATATTAGGGAAATTCTCTCCAATGATTCTCTCCAATAGACCTTCTGCTCCCCTCTCTGTTTCTTCTTCTTCTGGAATCCCAATTATTCTAATGTTGTTTCGTCTTATGGTGTCACTTATCTCTCGAATTCTCCCCTCGTGGTCCAGTAGCTGTTTGTCCCTCTTTTGCTCGGCTTCCTTATTCTCTGTCATTTGGTCTTCTATATCACTAATTCTTTCTTCTGCCTCATTTATCCTAGCAGCGAGAGCCTCCATTTTTGATTGCACCTCATTAATAGCTTTTTTTATTTCAACTTAGTTAGATTTTAGTTCTTTAATTTCTCCAGAAAGGGCTTTAATATCTCCAGAGAGGTTTTCTCTAATATCTTCCATGCCTTTTTCGAGCCTGGCTAGAATGTTCAGAATCGTCATTCTGAACTCTTGATCTGACATATTACCAATGTCTGTGTTGATTAGGTCCCTAGCCTTCGGTACTGTCTCTTGTTCTTTTGTTTGTGGTGATTTTTTTCCGCCTTGTCATTTTGTCCAGATAAGAGGATATGAAGGAGCAAATAAACTACTAAAAGGGTGGCAAAGACCCCAGAAAAATGCGCTGTAACCAAATCAGAAGAGACCCCAAATTGTGGGGGGGAGAAAGGGGATAAAAACAGGTTCTGAATAAAAAAAGAAAAAAAAAGAAAAAAGAAAAAAATTTAAAAAATAAAACAAATAAAAAAATATAAAAAAGAAAGAAAAAATATATATATTTAGATGAACTAGTCAAAAAACGTTAAAAAAGAAAAGGGTAAAAGTTTTAAAAAATTTAGCAGAAGAAGAAAAAAGAAAAAAGAAAAAAAATTGAAAAAAGAAAAAAAAATTGAAAAAAGAAAAAAAAATTGAAGTAGGCGCAAGACTAAAGAATCATGGGGAGAAAGCCATGAGTTCCGTGCTTTGCTTTCTCCTCCTCTGGAATTGCTCTGCTGTCTTAGGAATTGAACCTGCTTTCTCCTTGATAGATAAACTTCGTCCTGGCTGGATATTTTGTTGATCTTCTGGGGGAGGGGCCTGTTGTAGTGACTCTCAAGTGTCTTTGCCCGAGGCGGGATTGCACCGCCCTTACCCGCGGCCGGACTAAGTAATCGGCTCGGGTTCGCTTTTGGGAGCTTCTGTTCCCTGAACACTTTCCGTAGAGTTCCTGAGGACGGGAATGAAAATGGCGGCCTCCTAGTCCTCGGCCCGGAGGAGCCGAGAGCCTGGGGCCCCACTCCTCAGTGCGCCCCCAGAGGACAGCACCCAATCACTCCCGTATCCCCAGCCTCTAGCCGCGCTCCGAGCTCACCCAGCCCGCGACCAGTTCAAGGTAACCCCGAGCTGAGAGTTCAGTCCTCGGCTCTGTCTCTGCAGCCGGCTTCTCCGTTCTAATACCTGCGAGCTCTCCGACACTCCGACACCCCCGATCCTTCTGTGACCCTGCGGGGCCTGGGGCCACGCTGGCCCCGCGTGGGCTTCACCCCGGTTTAGCCTCTGGAGCAATGTCCCTCAGTGGAACAGACTTTTAAAAGTCCTGATTTTGTGCTCCGTTGCTCCGCCGCTTGCCGGGAGCCAGCCCCTCCCCCGCAGTCTATCTTCCCGTCGTTTTAGATTCACTTCTCCGCCAGTCCTACCTTTCAGAAAGTGGTTGATTTTCTGTTTCTAGAGTTGCTGTTCTTCTTCTCTTCGCTCTCCCGTTGGATTTGTAGGTGTTTGCAATGTTTAGATAAGCTATCGAGCTGATCTCCTGCCACCTGATGTAGTCTCAGGCTGCTACTTCTCCGCCATCTTGACTCCTCCCTCTGTTACCCAGCTTTTAAATGATCCTGGCAAAAAGGCGATTGTCCAAAGAATCTTTCAGGGCGGGAGGGTGGGGATGATCAAACTTATTCGCTATTAGAGAGCTGCCAATTAAAGCAGCAGTGACCCCAGTACTGAGCACGATTTTCCCAATGCAGTACTCAGGAGCAGCACTGAAGGAGGGGGACCAGGACACTGCTGGCCAGGATGCAGGTACATTCAACTTTTCTGGCTCATGAATATGCTGGAAAGTCTAAGAAAATGCAGTTGTTGAAATGGTATGTTTGAAGAACATTTATTCATGAGGGATTCTTTTTACAAGCCAAAGAACTGGGTGAGGGATGCCTGGGTGGCTCAGTTGGTTAAGCAGCTACCTTCAGCTCAGGCCATGATTCCAGCGTCCTGGGATGGAGTCCAGCATCGGACTCCCTGCTCAGAGGGGAACTGGCTTCTCCCCCTGCTTGTGCTCTCTCTCTGACAAATAAATAAATAAAATCTTTTTAAAAAGAAAGAAAGAAAGAAAGAAAACGAACTGGGTGATAAGACATATAGATTAAAATCCCATTTTTAGTTAAGGAATTCTATACTCTGGAAGTTTGGATCTCAGTGCTTACCTCTGGGTAGTAGAATTATGGGTCACTTTAATTTTCTTTGTTTTACTCGTCTGTTATTTTCTAAATGCTTTTAGGTACCTTGCATAGAGCTTTTGCTTTTTCTATTATGAAGTATTACATGGAAAATTGAAAAACACTGATCAGCAAAAGTAAAGAATAAAAGAACCTCTAATAGAGATAAACACTAGTAATAATACAATAACCATAAGTGATATGTAATTTTAATAAAAATAGTATTTTTTTAAAATATTTTTTATTTATTTGACAGAGAGAAATCACAACTAGGCAGAGAAGCATGCAGAGAGAGAGGAGGAAGCAGGCTCCCTGCAGGAGCAGAGAGCCCGATGTGGGGCTCGATCCCAGGACCCTGGGATCACGACCTGAGCCGAAGGCAGAGGCTTTAACCCACTGAGCCACCCAGGCACCCCTAAAAATAGTATTTTAAAAACAAAAGATAATATGTATTTATGATGCAGGAACACCCTCAGCTTCCACTCTCTTATTGACATAAGGCCACACAGAATGGACAAGCTGTTGAAGTCCCCTGGAGCTCCATGATCTCAACAACTTAGGGGGCAGCACTCTTTCCTGAACTCCAGCCAGTGTCATTCCAGAGGAAGCAAACCTTATCCTGGTCCTCCCTTTGCTTTTTTTTTTTTTTTTTTTTTTTTGAGATTTATTTATTTGAGAGAGAGAGCACAAGCAGGGGAAGAAGCAGGGGGGGAGAAGCAGACTCCTAGTTGAGCAGAGAGCCAAACATGGGGCTCAAACCCAGAATCCTGGGAACACGACCTGAGCCAAAGGTAGACGCTTAACCAACTGAGCCACCAAAGGTCCCCCCACCAACTCTGATCTTTAAAAATATTTATTTATTTATTTGTTTGTTTATTTATTTATTTGAGAGAGAAAGCATGCACACACACAAGCAGGTTGCAGAGGCAGAGGGAGAGGGAGAAGCAGGCTCCCCACTGAGCAGAGAGCCCGATTCGGGACTCGATCCCAGGATCCTGGGCCTGTGACCTGAGTCAAAGGCAGACGCTTACCCAACTGAGCCGCCCAGGTGTCCCTTATTCTGGTTCTCTTAATTGGGGGATTGTCCCATGTTAGTGGCCTTGTAAGGAAGTGCCTCCCTTAGACCCGTCCTGGAGAAGACCCCCCAAAAAAGCTTTCCATCATGTTTTACCTCCTTGGCACAGACTCTTCTATATTATAGTGCTGGAACCTTGGCCATGTAACTTGAACCTTATAGACTGATGCTTCACAGCACAGGTGGGAGACTCCAAAGGTATTACTTCATTCCATTCAACTTCAGTAATTAAAGGTCCCACCCTGCTCCCTCCAAGTTGAAAATGGCTACCTACAGGGGAGGCAGGTCCTGGGAGATGTTCTTTCAACCAAACATATATGGGGCTTTGTAATTTAGAGAGTGCCTTTTCATGTATTATCCAATCAGAAATCTCTATGTGGAAGGGATACCATGAATTGTTTATTAATAAGAATAGAGTAGATCAGTATGTCATTTATTCAATACATATTTTTTCAGTAGTTTTACCAAAATCAGGGGAAAATGTAGTTTACTTGATTTCATTTGTGTCAAAGTATGCCTTCATAGATTCTGTACTTCTTAGAACTCATATCTTCTGATATAATTAGCAAGATACTGGTTTTTAATAAATTTCATAACCCAATAATTTTCTACCATTTTTAGTTTTCCTTTTTTTCTTTCTACAAGTAATTCATCCATATTATCAAAATCTTGTAAAATACACAAAATAAAAAGAAGTATATCACCATCCAGAGATACAGTCTCAATGTGATGTATTTCTTGCCAGTCTTTTTTTTTTCAACCAAGATGCATCAATTCCAAATCAAAGTTTATATGACCAATGATGACTCAGCCTCAATTCATTTTGTGAAAGAAATGTTCTTCCACAGAATTTAGTAACACTAAAAGTTGAAGAGTCACATACTCAAACCAAAGAACCGCAGATAATGTATATTCTTGTGTATACTTGACTGGCAGTTCAAATATCTTCTCCTGGGGCACCCGGGTGGCTCAGTTGGTTAAGCATCCAACTCTTGGTTTTGGCTGATCTCAGTGTGTTGAGATCGAGCCCCGAGAAGGTCCTGCACTGGGTGTGTAGCCTGCCTGAGATTCTCCTCTCTCTGCCCCTCCTCCTACCTCTGCCATAGGCGCCTTTGTGTCCATGCATGCTCACTCTAAAACAAAAACAAAAACATACACACAAAAGCTTCTCTTGGTACTAAATTTCACATTTGTTCATTCAATCATTCTTTCAATGATTTTACTGAATACCTACTAGATACGAAGTATTTTCTAAGTACAGGGAATATGGCATTTTAAAAAATCAGATAAAAACTGCCATAATCATTGAGCCAACATGTTTAAGTGGAGAACAATAAACAAGTAATAAACAAGACAAATAAGTTGCATATATAGCAAGTTAGTCTTAAGTGTTAACCACAGAACCAAAGCATATCGGAAACATCCTGAAGCTTGCACCCCAAAGGGAGCCATGATCATATTTGCTGATACATTTCAAAAATGGGGGAATCGCTTTTGAACTGTGATTTTATTTCTGGTATCTCTGTAGTCCTTCAGTACGTGTAATTCCATTGAGCTAAGAGTTCATTTATAGTGAAAAACAAGAATCAACATTGGTAACATTGGTCTTATTTGTTCATTGGGCATCTGAACACCCTTACTTCTTTGTAGATTGCATTTTCCAACTGACCACTACCTAGACCTGTGTGTGTCTGTAGGCAGGCTTGAAGTCTACCGTTGGCTGTTCCAAAGACACATGCAACACTGATACTGGTATTTCCCCAAACCTCCTCTACCCATCTCATCTGTTGCACTAAATGGTATGATCATCCCATCTGGATGTTCAGATGAAACATTTAGGAGTCATATTTAGATTCTCTTCTCTTTTCGCCTTACCCAAGCGACAGCCACTTCCCATTGGGTCCCATCAGCTCTGCTTTGCTCCACCACCTCCACTGACCACACCCTCATATGCAAACCACGGTCTCCTGATTACAGCTATTGCACTAGCCCCCTTCCTACTCCTGCCATCTGGACACATTTTTCTGCACACAAGCTAGAGTAGCCTTCATAAATATAAAGTGGATTTACTTCCTCCTTTGCTTAAATGGTCCAATGGCTTCATCACAGAATGAAATCCTCAGTGTTTAATGTGGTAGAGAAAGGCCTACATGAGCCGGCCTTTACTAGCTCCCCAGCCTTGTACCACTCCCCCCTAACTCCTCCTGTTCCCCCACACCACCCTCTGGTTCCTCAAGAACACCAAAAGCCTTGCTAGTACACAGTCTTCTCTCTTACCCTTTCTGTGTGGGACTCATTTCACTCCTAGACTGCTTTCCACTTGCTCATTTTTTTTCTTTTAAAGATTTTATTTATTTATTTGAGTGACAGAGAGAGAGAGCATGCACAAGCAGGGGGAGTGGTAGGCAGAGGAGGAGGCAGACTCCCCACTGAGCAGGGAGATCGACACAGGGCTCGATCCCAGGACCCTGGGATCGTGACCTCAGTAGAAGGCAGATGCCTAATCGACCGAGCCACCTAAGGGTCCCTCCTCCTGCTCGTTTTTAGTATCTCAGTTGAAATGTTACTCCTGGGGCGCCTGGGTGGCTCAGTGGGTTAAAGACTCTTCCTTCGGCTCAGGTCATGATCTCAGGGTCCTGGGATCGAGCCCCGCATCAGGCTCTCTCCTCGGTAGGGAACCTGCTTCCTCCTCTCTCTCTGCCTGCCTCTCTGACTACTTGTGATCTCTGTCTGTCAAATAAATAAATAAAATCTTTAAAAAAAAAAAAGAAATGTTACTCCTTCAAAGAAACCTTTCCCAGTCCCCAGACTAAATCAGTATCTTATGCTGGACACTCCAGATTGACTTACTCAGTGTCCACTCCACACTCCACCTTCTTGGAAAGGATAAAACGTTGTTAACTACAGTGCAGACTCCCTTGCAGCCTAGGTTCTGGATGCTGATTAGATTTACCTGGCAGGTTCTGGTGGCAAGCACCATCCTAAAAACATGGGGTTTCTCTGCAGCACCCCGGTTTTCAGACTCCAGACAGTGAGGAAGTGGGGAATAAAGTAGCATGAGTGGTCAAGTTGGCATCTGGTTCCGGCTTCCTAAATCATGAACCATGGTCTTGGGTGTCCATTCGGTAGCTTCCTCGGTGTTCAGAGGCAGTTTCAATAGGGGATCTACATGAGTAGGGGGGAGTTCTTGGTTCTGGCAAAGTTCCATTGCCATGGCTCTCCTGACAGGACAACTTTGCAGTATTCTAGAAGTTATTCCTGAAGACTCAGGAGTAAACTGCTCCTTCAGCCCTTGCAATGATTTTCACAAACACTGAATTCCTTGTATTAATCTATATCCTTCTTAAACCTAGAGTTACTTCTGCTTCACACACTGGAGCCCAATTGATAGAGTCTGCCTGTTAAGCTCTCTCAAGATTCTTACCATAATTTACTGTTATGTTTTTATTTGGGGATATTTTGTCTCTGTCTTAGTCTCTGCTGTGTCCCCAGCACCTGACGTAGAGCTCTGCATACAATAGGAGATTAATACATATTTGTCAAACCAATGAGAGTATTTAGCACTTTCAACTATGTGGGTAATTCATTTGTCAACTGATGATGGAGATAATTAGATTCATACCCCAATTGCCTCTTACATCTTGAAATAATAACAAGATTGCAAAATGTCTAAAAGGAATACAAATACAGTTCTTTTTTTTTTTTTTTTAACCAAGTACAAAATATTTAGAGCTGCAGCCTGTAGCCCCAGTAAGAGAGGTGGTCCTGGAGAACTAATGAAGAAATTCCATAAGCTAATTCTGTTCTTACCAATCTGATCTGACCAATGCCAACTCAGTCAAGCGACTTCGTTAGGTCAACTGGAAAAGGAAAATCAATATACAACTTGAGTAAGTCTGGTTATACTATTGTTACATAAAAAATATTTTTGTGGGGGTGACTGGGTGGCTCAGTCAATAAAGCTTCCAATTCTTGATTTCGGCTCAGATCATGATCTCAGGGTCCTGGGATTGAACCCAGCATCAGGCTCCGTGCTCATCAGGGAGTCCGCTTGTCTCTCTCTCCCTCTGCTCCTCCCTCCTGCTCTGTCTCTCCTTTTCCCTCCCTCAAATAAATAAATAAATCTTTAAAATAAAAGATTCTCCCTCCTCTTCCTGTGTTCCTTCTTCCTGTTTGCATATTCTCTCTCTAAGCAAGTAAGAAAGAAAGGGAAGGGAAGGGAAGGGAAGGGAAGGGAAGGGAAAGGAATGGAAGGGAAGGGAAGGAAAGGAAAGGAAAGGAAAGGAAAGGAAAGGAAAGGAAAGGAAAAGAAAAAAAGGAAAGGAAAAAAAAGGAGAAAGGAAAGGAAAGATTTTTGTAGGCCAATTAGTTCTGGGTGTAATATTTACAAGTTCTTAGATCAAAAAGAACTGGACCGGGGCACCTGGGTAGCTCAGTGGGTTAAAGCCTCTGCCTTCGGTTCAGGTCATGATCCCAGGGTCCTGGGATCAAGCTCCACATCCGGCTGTCTGCTCCGCAGGGAGCCTGCTTCCCCCTCTCTCTCTGCCTGCCTCTATGCCTAGTTGTGATTTCTCTCTGTTAAATAAATAAAATATTTAAAAAAAAAAAAAAGAACTGGACCAAAAATTCTCCAACCTCAAGCGTAAGGTTTGAAAGAAGTTAATCTGTCCCTGGAATTCAATCAGTGTGTGTGTGTGTGTGTTTTAACTGCATCTAAATACTGCAAAAGAATGTAAGAGCAAAGCCCTAGTATAGGTGCAACCAACACGGTGTTTCTAAAGCATCAGACACAGTCTTTGAACCACACTAGCTCAGATGTAAATGTCGTCTCTGCCACTTACAAGTTCAAGACCTTAAGCAAGTCATTTACCTTTCCGAGCTATAATATTTTTCATTTGTAAAATGAAAATCCGAGTCATACTTGTGACTATTCACAAGGTTTGTCTCTGAGATTCAGGTAGAATCATGTGTATAAAATATATAGCATGGAATTTAGAACATAACCTATGTGCATTTGACAAATAACTATGTATATTTTTTTAACTGCTTAGTGAATATATTCTTTTCCTTCCTTCATTATAGAAGGTGACATCAGAACCATCAGTTCTGAACCTACAACAGGAGTCATTGGTCCTACTCTTGTATTAGTTCCAAGTGCTTCTGTTGGAGTAAAAAGGTCCAAAAATGTACTGTATCATCAAGAAAATATATGGAAACACCAGAAAGTATTTTCTGGTCTGTGAAATGCTTGTTGCTGCCCACATCCTTCTGAAGCCATACCCATTCCTCCTCCTTCTGAACGGTCCTGCTAGAGCTATCCCCTTCCTTCGGTGATCACTTAGGATACTTCAACTACCTGGACATAGTGATTGTTCTAGAGCACAGCATGTGTCCCAGTTCTACCAGCATGAGACCTTTTCTGGAACTGATATGGATGTGGAAGAAAAGTTTTACTTTCCCAGGTACTGCATTCTGTCAAGGCAGTCTAAGCTGGGAGTGGCCTCAAGGGCACCATTTTTTTCTGAGAATAAGCTACTACATAAAGGAAAACAGTGGTGAGAAAGAGATGGAGAAAATGAGAGACAGGTCATAGGAATATGTGGGTCTGGCCGTCCTTAAAGAGGATTCATGACCTTTGGACATTGCATCGTATAAGCCAATGAACTGACATTTTTTCCTTCATTTTGGTTTACGCTAGGTTGGGTTAAATTGAATGTAGGTCACTTCCACCTGAAACAATTGTGATTTATACAAACACTGACTTAGTTTGGAGTACACTTAGAAGCAGACCCTAAGACCAGAATTCAAATACAAGTTGTTTATTTGGGTGATAATCCTAGGAAACACCCGTTAGAGAGTGGAGAGGTGAGTCAGGCAAGGGAAGGAAGCCAATAAATTATTCAGGGAGCCAGAAAGTGGTGTGTAATTGAGCTAGTTATCATTGTGGCTCCCTGGAGCTTAATACCACTGGGGAAATTCTGGGCTCCAGTGTAGATGCTAAGACCCTGGGATCCTCTGATTGATCCCATCCAAGAGGCAGGGATCAGGATCTAGTTCAACTTCTGTCAGTCATTGGTTGTAGCCTGATCTGGGGGTGATGATTCTCTGGTATTAACTCATCTTATGGGATATACAAGGGACTGGCTGCCAGACTAAGCCCTTGGACAAAAAAAAAGATGCAAAACGCTGGCAGTTGGATAAAGGCCCCAGGCACTACAATGGTAAGTAAGGTCAGGGTATATAGGTGGGACCAACAATACCTACTACAAATATGGGTTCAGAAAAAGTCCAGAAAAAAAGACTAGTAGTAATATTAACTTATGTTTATCTACGAGTTAGAAGTTAAAAGAGGCTTTGCCCTATCTTGTTTGATTCCCCCAGTACATTCCGACTGGATCACTAACGGGAATCACCATCTATATTCTCCTAAGGAGAAAACTGAACTCAGAGAGGTTAAGTAAGCTGCAGAAGCACACACAGCAATTAGGCAACGGAACCTCAAGTCTGCGTTTTCTAATTCCAAGTTCCACAAATGTGCAGTATTGGGATAAGTTTGGATTCAGAGAAACTCTGGAAGAATAAGTCATTAATAGAAATTTCACCTCAAATTCAAACATGTAAGATGGCTGAATATGTGACATTTTGCCTTGTTTTCTCCATCCTCAAAATTCTCTGTGTCGTCAATATATTAACTTTATATTGAAGAATAATTTATCCTTAGTAAAATTTCAGGCTGACCTGAAAAGATAAAAACTAAAAAGTTCGCATAGGTGGAATCTATTTAAAAAAATCATCAACTCTATACAGTGAAGCGGAAACAGCATCTCTGAGAAGTAACCTATGTCAGAAATGCCCGAGTCTCGGCATCAGGGAACTACAAATCAAAACCACAATGAGATACCACCTCATACCAGTCAGAATGGTTAAAATTAACAACTCAGGAAACAACAGATGCTGGTGAGGATGCGGAGAAAGGGGAACCCTCCCACACTCTTGGTGTGACTGCAAGCTGGTGCAGCCGCTCTGGAAAATAATATAGAGTTTCCTCAAAACGTGGAAAATAGAGCTACTCTATGACCTAGCAATTGCACTAACTGGGTATTTACCCTAAAGATACAAATGTGTGATCCGAAGGGACACCTGCACCCAAATGTTTACAGCAGCAATGTCCACAAGAGCCAAACTATGGAAAGAACCTAGTTGTCCATCGACAGGTAAATGGATAAAGAAGATGTGGTGTATATATATACGATAGAATACTACTCAACTGCCAAAAAAACCCCTGAAATCTTGCCATTTGCAATGACGTGGTTGGAACTAGAAGGTAGTATGTTAAGTGAAATAAGTCAATTGGAGAAAGACAATTATCATATGATTTTACTGATATGTGGAATTTAAGAAACAAAACAGGATCATAGGGAAAGAAAGAAAAAATTAAACTCAGAGTGAGAGGCAAACCATGAGACTCCTAATCATAGAAAACAAACTGAGAGTTGCCAGAAGGGAGGGATGTGGGGAGATAGGGTATGTACATTAAGGAGGGGGATAAAAGAGAGAAATTTACTCTATGTAAATTGTACCCCAAGAAACCCGACTTAAAAAAAAAAGAAATGCTTAATTCTGCTTCTCTGTTGTGTGTTTGTAGGACAAATGTTAAAGAGAACATCTCTTTAATAGTTCTTAACTTTGCCACTTTTCACAAAAGGAAGATTTTCAGGCTTTAATGAGGTCAAAGGATGTCACCCATGGCTTTGGTTTTAAAGGTGTTTCCAAATCCAATAGTTAGGTGGTTAAAATGAGAGGCATTGGCTTTAAGACATTCCCAGACATTGGGACAGGCATCTGAGAAATTTAATGGAATCTCTATTCCTGGAAGTCACCAGAATTGTCTTTGGATCTGAACCTCTCCTGAAGAAAATTAAATGTGGCCTATTTGGTGACTGGAAATGATCTAAGGCATGCTGTGAGCCTAAAACAATAGTAAGAATAATTAAAACCACCATAATACAATGATCTTTTTGCCTGTATATCTCATACAGTTGAGTAATTAAAAAAGAACAGAAACTAATATCGATGAAGGTAAATACCAAGTATTTATCATACACACTTAATTCATACTTTTAACAAAAATAAATTGAGCTCCTGTATACCAGGCCCTGTGCTCAGTGCTGAGAAGTTAGCAGTGATCAATGGCCTCCTGGAGTTACAGCCTAGTGAATCACACAGATGGAAGAAAGAAAATTGCTGGTGACGCCAGGAGGGGTATTAGGAAAGCTCGTAACCAGGAAACTTAGCTGGGATTTAACTGAAATTTGAAAGATGATTAGCAGTGGCCAAGCCAAGGGCAGGCCCAGTTGTCCTTGCACTTTGACTTCCTCAAGAGGCCACAGATGACCCAGCACTTTCCTGATAGCAAACATGTATCTGGGCCAAAAATGGAGTAATGGCTGTTGACATCCATCTGCCAAGGCAAGAGCAAGAAGGTAGCTTTGGCTTAATACCATTGGTCCCTATAATGAGTGTGGGGTTCTGGAAAGAGCCCTCCACTGGAAGTCAGACACTATTTGCTAGCTGTGTGGTTTGGGGAGTTGTGCTGCTTCTCAGAACCCCAGCTTCCAAGGAGTCAACATGGGAGATCAGTAGTCTTACAGATTAGGTTCTCTAAAAGCAGGTCCCAAAAGCCAATGAGATGTTTACAAGGAACCGGTGACCTTGGTGGGATGAAAAGGGAGGGGAATAGAATTAGACAAAGATAAAATCCAAAGTGCTATGAGAGCCCAGCTTCAATGGAAGGCCAATGCCCACGACTATGGAAGCTCTGGAACCAACAGAGCCTGGCTGCAGCATTCCACTTTGGGCCCAAAGGACCTGCCTCTTAGAGCCCCACTTCGTTCAGTTGCTGGATGTGGGCTTAGCCTGCAAAGGCTTGATTAGGGGCCAGGTGGCTCTCTGCTGCTGAGCAGAAACTACGTGCTGACCACACCCTCCACAGCTGGCAAGCCACAAAACCGGATTCCACATCTGTGTCTGCCACAAACGCTGCCATTCTGGAAGGCAAATGTATTAAGTCCTTACAAACATCTGGCAGAATGGTGAGGTATAATAAATGTTACTTAAATCATAATTATGATCACGTGCTCATTTCTGAATGCAGCAACATGCAGCAGGCTTCTACATTCATCTTTTCAAGCATTTTTGATTAAAACATCAATTCTTTGCATATTCAGCAATCTCAGAATGGAAAGTTCCCATTCCCTAACCCTTAAAAGAAATCCACCTAAAACGCTTTCTTCTCCATGAATTCTTTCCAGATACTGTGTAATAACTTAAGGGATCTTAACTATTCACCTGACAGATTTTTGTTGAGTTTGTGGTCTTCAAGGACTGGGAATATAATAGTGAAATAATCCCAGTTTACCTTCAAGCTTACCTTCTTTCTTCTGGAATAGTCCCTGCCATTCCCACCCACCCTGGCCAGAAGTACTGTGGCACCCAACCTATGCCAACTTGAACTCAAGCATATAGCTCCCCAAGTGATTCTGTGTTCCTAGAAAGCAGAGACAATGGGTCATTTCTCATTATTATTGCTCTGCCCCCAGAAAGCCACAAATATAGAAAAATGGATCCTTTTTCCTCTCACCAGCAGTAGACCTCATTTGGAAGATGAGCTAAGAGAGATCTGTAGAGTGTTTGTTTCAAATATTCAACTAGATTTGATTATAGAAATATATACTTGTCCTAAAATTAAGCAGACATCTCTCACATTTACTACTCCTTAGGTTCTGGAATTTTAAAGTTAGCTTAAAGGAAGAAACAACAGCGTTCTTTCAACTCTTCCCAAGAAAAGCTTAAAAACCCAGACCTTTTTAAACTATGACTTCATTACTTTTGTAAAATATACTGTGAAGCACTGTCATAATTAATTTATTTTTTAAGATTTTATTTATTTATTTGACAGACAGCGATCACAAGCAGTCAGAGAGGCAGGCAGGGGGTAGTGGGGGGGAGCAGGCTTCCCATTGAGCAGAGAGCCTGATGCAGAGCTCGATCCGAGAACCTTGGGATAATGACCTAAGCCAAAGGCAGAGGCTTCAACCCATTGAGACACCCAGGCGCCCCTGTTATAACTCATTTAAATTAACTTTACTAATTTGCAAAATAACAAACCACCACACATGCCTCGAATGGCATCCCGGATTTTGAATGGGTCACATGCATGTGTGTGTGTGTGGGGGGGGTGTTTCAGTAGATCTTGGACGTCTCTAAATTTACCAGTGTCCAGTGACCTTAGGTAATTGAGAACTTCACTTTTGTATATTTAGCAAGCACTTTGTATTTGGCTATCTACAAACCCGTTTTTCTAAGTAATTTCATTAGTAGACTGAACACATATTGCCATTTGCTGTACAGAAGCACTGTGGCATGAGACGGCCTCCTCTCTCATCCAAACTGGCTGCTGGGCAAGGCTTGTTGCCAGGGCCAGTCGCACCTGTATCATGATCCTGCAAGAGATGTGTGGGTTTCCATCTTCGGATCCAGGGGGTATCCGAGAACGGGAATTAAGCACAAGTGCCTTGCAACTATAAATCAGGTAGACTTCCTGGAGCTAAAGGTGTTTACATGGAAACTGGAATAGAGTCAAAGGCAGAGGACGAGCACACAAAATTGAGTTGGGATATGTGGGTGAAGACCTAGCAGGATTTTGTATAAGTTGGAGCTCTCTTCCAAGGACCTAAAGGAAATTTGACACAGTCAAATTTGCATTGGTTTTCTTCCAACAGAAGTCTAATAAGCAGCTGGTGGGTGCATGACGGGCATTAAGTAGTTAAGTAGAGTGTGTGATATGATGAGCACGGGTGTTATAGGCGACTGATTAATTATTGACTACTACATCTGAAACTAATGATGTACTATTGGCTAACTGAATTTAAATACACTTTTTTATTTCTTAAAATACATTTTTAAATTTTATTTTATTTCTTTTCAGTGTTCCAGAATTCATTGTTTATGCACCACACCCAGTGCTCCAAGCAATACGTGCCTTCCTTAATATCCACCACCAGGCTCACCCACCCTCCATTTGTTTCTCAGAGTCCACAGTCTCTCATGGTTCGTCTCCCCCTCCAATTTGCCCCAACTCACTTCTCCTCTGCTTCTCCCAATGTCCTCCGTGTTACTTCTTATGCTCCACAAATAAGTGAAACCATTGATAATTGACTTTCTCTGCTTAACTTATTTCACTCAGCATAATCTCCTCCAGTCCCATCCACGTTGATACAAGAGTTGGGTATTCAGGGGCACCTGGGTGGCTCAGTGGGTTAAAGCCTCTGCCTTCGGCTCTGGTCCCCAGGACCCTGGGATCAAGCCCGACATCGGGCTCCCTGCTCAGCAGGGAACCTGCTTCTCCCTCTCTCTCTGCCTGCCTCTCTGCCTGCTTGTGACCTCTCTCTCTCTCTATGTGTCAAATAAATAAAAAAAAAAAATTAAAAAAAAAAAGAGTTGGGTATTCATCCTTTCTGATGGAGGCATAATACTCCATTGTACATATGGACCATATCTTCTTTATCCATTCATCCGTTGAAGGGTATCTTGGTTCTTTCCACAGTTTGGCGACTGTGGCCATTGTTGCTATGAATACTGGGGTACAGATGGCCCTTCTTTTCACTACATCAGTATCTTTGAGGTAAATACCCAGTAGTACAATTGCACAGTATTAGGGAAGCTCTATTTTTAATTTCTTAAGGAATCTCCACACAGTTTTCCAAAGTGGCTGCACCAACTTGCATTCCCACCAATAGTGTAAGAGGGTTCCCCTTTCTCCACATCCTCTCCAGCACATGTTGTTTCCTGTCTTGTTAATTTTGGCCATTCTTTTTTTTTTTTTTTTAAGTATAATAAACAAAGAAAAAAAAATGTAACAAACATCTTTATCTAGATTCCTGGATGAGCCCAACTATATTATTATGGTTATTTCCTTGTTTGGAATGATGTAATACCCTTCTTTCCTCTGAAGGAAAAATATACTTTAATTCTTCCTGTGTTATAATTTATGACACTGCCCAAATTTATGACATAAATTTGTTTATGTCATAAGGAGGCATTATAATGACATAATTTCTGACACATAAACAGGAACTTTCTATGCTTTTCTGCCTTTAAGATTTCAAGGTATTTTAATCTCCACCACAACTCAATATGGAAAAAAACACAAAAGGCATGGAAACTTAAAAATGCTGTAACTAGTTTGTGTATATTTAAGTATTACTTTATAAACCTCTAGAGTTATGTAGGAACATAGAGATTGTCCTGTTCAGCAGCTCTCAAACTTTTTGGTCTCAAGAGTTCTTAGGCTCTTAAAAATCATTAATGACTTCAAAGAGCTTTTATTTATGTAAATTATATTTATTGATATTTATTAGAAATTAAACTCCGGACTTTCTTAAAACTAAAGAATACATAAGCACTGATGCCTGGGTGGCTCAGTCAGTTAAGCACCTGCCTTCAGCTCAGGTCATGATCCCAGGATTCCGGGATAGAGTCCTGCATTGGGTTCCCTGCTCAGTGGGAGCCTGATTCTCCCTCTCATTCTCCCTCTGTGTTCTGCCTCTCTTGAACTCAAATAAATACATAAAATCTTAAAAACAAAAACAAAGAATGCATAAGCTCATGTTCCATCAGTCATTAGGGCTGTGACATCATCCCATGTTGTGTGGTCTCCAGAAAACTCCTGTACACACTCTTGAAAGACAGAGTGAAAAAAACAATAGTATCTGGTATTATAAAAATAGCTTTACCCTCAATGACATCTTGAAATGATCCTAGGAAAGTCCATGGACCCCCTCCCTACACTTTGAGAATCACCAATCTACTTCAACTAGAACATTAAGCCAAGAACCTACTTCAGATCACAGAACTGTGAGGATGAGAGCCCAGGTTCCCATGCTTTGACCCTCATGGACATGTCTATCACCACAAGGCCACTTAACAGTCATTCTAATACGTACTAGTTAGGGTAATGTTAGTGGAAGGCGACAAATTAACTCAAAATTTTAGTAGCTTATTTCTCACACATATAATAGTCCGGTGAAGATGTTCCTGGATGATGGACACTTTTAGGGTGACCAATACATCCCATTTTGCCCAGAATAGTTTTATAGAAGTCCTGTATTTCTAGAATCCCCTCAGTCCCAAGCAAACTAAAATAGTTGATCACCTTACCTCTCCCAACATTGATTCAGGTTCCCAAGTTCCCTCCGTCTTCCGTTTCTATCATCTTCTAGGGTTTCGGACCTCTGTTTCTGGCCAGTAGAAGAAGCCATTACCACTTCTTAAAAACTTCAGCGTACAAATAACACCCCTGTCTTCCACTCACTTTTCGTGGCGGGAAGTAGCTGCATGAATGTAGGAGACCTACGATGGGTAGCTGGGCAGCTGAGGTCTTTAGAAGAGAGAATACACATGTTGGGCAGGCTGTTAACCACTTTGGCCAAAAACGGTATTATCCTACTTTATCTCCATAACACTGCTCAGAGGAGGGTAGGGGAAAATGCTATACCCATTGTTCCCAGGCTTATAAACAGAGATGAGAACACTGAGCCCTCAAAAAGTGTAAATGCCCTAACCAAGTGTTGATCTCATTTCCAACTTAAATCCTTCATAGAGGATCTGGTTTAAAACAACCAACACCGATTGATGAAAAAACACATTAATTTTATTATAGTTACTCTTTAAGGAAATTGACCAAGCCAATCATATTTTAAGTGCATCAGGAAAAAACTCCATACTTACAGGAAATCCTTCTAATGCAAAATAATCTCCATGAAAAACAAAACCAGAAATCTTTTCCCTGTTTGACTGGTGCATGTTTGACTGTGCCCGTGTGTGGACTTTGCTTGAAGTGCTCGGACCCTCTTGTACTTCCTGCTTGTTTCAAGGCTGATCTTCAATCTCCGCCATCATTGCTTTGAATGCTGAGTGTCTGGTACTCCAGGTTCTCCAGGTGCCCCAACAGGTGGCAGAGTTATCTGTCCCCCTTGCTAGAGGCTTTCCCACTGGTTTGGATCTGAATACAAATTCTCAAAGGTGATCCATGAATTCAGAAATAAAAGAACAGCATTTCACTGGTAGGAAAGGAAGTTTTCCCAAAGAAATCCTAGGATTTAAAAAAAAAACAATCCAAAGAAATGTTGAACTGCATCATTTTAAGTTAATAAGGAGGAAAATAAATAAATGAAGTGAGACAAGGTAGGAAGAAATATTCTCTGTCCTTCAAAGCTCACACTGAACCAGTTGAAGATGTTATTAATTAAAAAAAAAAAAGAGGGGAAAAATTGCTAATCACTACAGATGCAGAGGACACTGTAATTGGGGGATATAATGACATTAGAAAGGCAAGTTAGAAATTGCTTGAAATTAAGAGAGAAAAGATTTAGTTAAATTAATATAAATTAAATTATATGTTTACACAATTTCTAACTGTGTCAATATGTCCCAGACCATATAATCCAAGTTATTTGCATTTTTTGCTTACGTCTTCTGTTACCTTCAGAATTTAGCAAAGGAGGTTTTCTTTATTTTTATAATAATTGTTCTTCCTTGACTGCATATTTTCCCTCCTTGAATAAATTATACTTTGCCTTCCAAACAAAAGGAAACTCTACAAGAGTTTGGATATGGTAAGCAGTATATTCATATAATATATTCATATAATATTCATATAATACTGAGTGAATTTCCTTAGTAGAAGATCGCACCCTTTGTTTTAACTTACTGCGAGCTGCCAAATGTAGTATTTTGCTGCAAGTGTAAACTTTGAGATTTGGACACATCATCTGATTCATGTATAATTTCATTTTTACTGAAAGCTGGTATTCTGGTTCATGTGAAAACTAACGATCTACTAAGAAAAATAAAAAATGAACTTTGTATTTACATGGTATTTTCTCTAAGGATCAATAGTTAGAAGTGTAATGTTTAGTATTATAAATACTTAACACGTACGTCCTTCTTATATTACTGTGTAAAATTCTAGGTTGTGTTTTGCTTTTCAGAATACATCTTGTCTGAAGGAATCAGTTGCTTACAAAGGACTTTTTAAAAAATTCTTCTTGGGTTCTGAGATGAAGCTCTTTACTTGAAATATAACTTGCCCAAAGCAGTAAATAGAAACAGTGGCAGCTCTTTCCATGTGATTTGCCAAAGGGGTGTTAAGAAATTTCTCTGGTTTTTTCTATATGTGTGATTTGAAAAGAAGTGCTAAATTGCTAAAGGAAATTAAAATGGAGGGGAAAAATGGAACTCTGCACTTTGCAGTCTTTGAGCAATTTCTGAGCCGTACATACCCAGTTAAGCTGAAAATCTAAATGTTGGTAAGGGAAAGACTGGTTGGAAATAGGAAAAGAAGGAAAAAAGAATAATTACATTAAATCTATTGAGTTCGGTGTCTTCCAGTGAAATAGAAATGCTCACCGTGTACTGAAGAGAGCAACTTGAAAGCAGACAAATTAATGGACAAAATAAGTAGCTGTTTGGGGGGATTTTCATTCGGGGAAATGGCTTTGAATTTTCTTTCCTTTTATTCTTATATTACAAAAGTCATGATAGAATAATATTCAGAAAATATGTAAAAGCAGGGAAAAAAAAAAAAAAACAGCAACAACAAAACCTCATCCACCAGCCCAGGTGCCAAACAACAACCACTATTATCATTTTGGTGTATTTCCTTCCAGTTACAAAACACTTCTAATGAGATGGCTTCTTTCAAAAACAAAAACTGTTTCCTAAAGCTGTTTGACGGTTTTGAGAAGTGGATAGAGTTTTTTGGTGTTGAAGAGCAATTGGTATTCATTTATTTTGTTTTTCAAAATCTGGCGAAGAAACGTCCCTTTGATATGCAAGCAGAGCAACAGGTAAAAGAAGGAAACATTAGACTGCCCAACTGGAACTCGATAGACCTTTGTCAGCATTTAAAAGACCCCCGGGCAGCCCCAGCCTTCTAAAGTGGAGATTGCCCAGCTCCAGTATTGAATCTGGCTTCCTTCTTCCTAATCCTCACCAAA
The DNA here is from genome assembly GCF_922984935.1 of Meles meles. NCBI lineage: Eukaryota > Metazoa > Chordata > Mammalia > Carnivora > Mustelidae > Meles > Meles meles. The sequence continues at coordinate 22,566,547 of NC_060069.1, read as the reverse complement.
GACCATCGCCCAAGATCACCTCATCATTTCCCTCTGCGTTCCACATTGGTTTTCCCATCTGGCCCCTTATCTCCAAGAGAAAAGAAACCAGAGGCCCAACCTGAATTCATCCCTTGGAGCCCCATGACAGGATCTGCAAGCAAGTGCCCAGGGTCCTCCCCAAATCCAGATGACCCCAAACCTCTGGGCCTTACAATTTGAGGGTTACTGTCCTTAACGTCCTTGAGGAGTCAGTCACCTGGGTTTACTTCTGTGATGCAAGACAGACGAAGAGGACACAGCTGAGAGTATCATGAGTTTGAATCACAACCCCACAGGGATGAAGGAGGAGTGTTAGAAAATAAAATTAACCTCTTAAAGTCCTTTTTAAAGGAATCCAGACCTTCATTGCATCTATCATCAAAACAGCCTTATAAGAATTGACATCTTTCACAAATGAGAAAATAGAGGTTTGTTGAGGTGCAAACATTAGACTAGAATTTGAGACATCTGATTCCTGAACCAACTAGGCAATGTTATATTTCTTGATTAAACCCTCCATAAATAGACTTTCAACAAGGCAATGCCTGTGTGGGATACAAATTCCTTCTCCTCAAATAATGTATAGCTTAAAAGGCAACAAACGGTGTTTAACGCAGAAAATGTTACTAAAATTTGGTGTATATCTAATTGCCAGGTGAGTATTGCTAAGGATTTACTGAGCTGGGTGAATGCTGACTGCCAGGTAGATTTTGGCAGTGGTTAGGGAGTTGTGAAGCCGGGCTCTGCATTTAGGATGTAAGAATTTGCAACCTCCGTATGTTACTAGGAATAGAAAAACAATCTCGAAGTAGCCCAATCCAATGTTAGCGGGGAGACTGAAAAAAATAATAAATAAATAAATAAATAAATAACAAGGGGGAAAAAGAGAGAGAGAGCGGAGGAACATGCTGAAGAGCTGTCTTTTGAGCCAGAGGGATTAAATTTATGTTATAGGTCTTCCTACCAAAAGGAAACTATTTCCATGAGAAAATTTTAGTTCTTCTGTAAACGTTGCACGGGACACGGGGCATCCTTCGAGATATTTCAGAAAGCATTCCCACAATGCCAGAGAGTTTAGAGGAGATGACTCATCCCTTGCAAAGTTCAACACATAGTATGTGGTGAAGGAAATGCCTCATGTTTGTGCCATTGGCATCCCAAACCTGGACTTGGCTGCCTTTGTCCCAGGATATACCCAGGGGGATTTGCCATCTGGCTGTTGAAACCTTTCTCCTGTGATGGAAAAGTCAAAGACCTACTTGGCCAACAGAAGGGGAGTATGTGTGAAGGCAACTACTCGCCTAGCTACCTCACGATGCAACATGGAATGATTGTATCTAAAGAATTCAAGAGATGGGGCGCCTGGGTGGCTCAGTGGGTTAAACCTCTGCCTTCAGCTCAGGTCATGATCTCAGGGTCCTGGGATTGAGCCCCGCATCGGGCTCTCTGCTCATCAGGGAGCCTGCTTCCCCCTCTCTCTCTACTTGCCTCTCTATCTACTTGTGATCTATCTCTATATATCAAATAAATAAAATCTTTAAAAAAAAAAAAAGAATTCAAGAGATACCAAGTCTGTTATCTCAGGAAATTATCTAGTCTAGAGACCGCTTCTTCTAAGATAGTGAGATTCTAACGCTGTCACTCACTGGTCCTTCTCTCTGTCCCACTCCCTAACAGAATTTTGTATAATATCTGGTCCCTATGGTTCTTTGTTAGTCCATACGACTAACAAAATGTACAAGACACTTACTTCATTCTAGGCTCTGTGCTATTACTTGAAATAGAAGGGTAAGTAAAAAAGATTGGACTTCATGAAAATTATGATCAAGTCAGAAAGAGAGACAGGTTTTAATCAAATAATCATGATTGAGTATCTGAGTAAGAATGTTGTAATCTTACTAGGAAAAAATCACAGGATACTAGAAACATGTATTTGACAAGGCTGACCAAACCTAAGATGACCAAGGAGACTTCCCAGAGGTGGTGATATCCTGGCTGAAAGCTGATGAAAGTACTGGGAGCACTGGAGGTGAGTAGGGAAAGGTCAGCATGTGGAGAGAGCTAGAACACAAAGAAACACGACGCATAATGCATTGTGGGGACTGAGGAGGGCCAGGTGGCCGCAGAAAGGGTGTGAAGGGGCAGCCTACGAGAGGCAAGGTTCTGGGGATTTGCCAGAGGCCATCGACAGCCTTTTCATTTGTGCAAGAGAAGGAACTGCTAAGGAGATGATGGGCTGGGGAGGACATGTTAGTGATGAGAAGGGTCTGGACTGAAGAATTATTTAGATTGTAAAATCAGCAGTCTTTGGTGATTGAAACTTGAGAGTAGAGGAAACGGGGTATTAAGATTGACTCCCTGGGGAGCCTGGCTGGCTCAGTCAGTAGAGCATGCAACTTTTTTTTTTTCTTAAAGATTTTATTTATTTATTTGACAGACAGAGACACAAGTAGGCAGAGAGGCAGGCAGAGGGAGAGGAAGGGAAGCAGGCTCCCCGCTTCGCAGAGAGCCTGATGTAGGGCTCGATCCCAGGACCCCAGGATCATGACCTGAGCCGAAGGCAGAGGCTTTAACCCACTGAGCCACCCAGGCGCCCCGAGCATGCAACTTTTGATCTTTGGGTTGTGAGTTCAAGCCCCACCAGTGGCATGGAGTTTATTTAAAATGAAAAAACAATTTAAAGTGACTCCCCATCCTGTGGTTTTCCAATTGGATGAATGGTATTAGATTTCCCTAGGATGGAAAATTCTAAATACCAAATTTGGGAAACCATGGATTTGATTTGGGCATGTTGGTTTGGAGTTGCTTTGAGACATCTAAATGGAGATATGAGTTCATTGTTGGAAACTTGTGTGAATAGAATTCTTAGCTTATCCATTAGTTAAATATTACCATCTTAAACCCTTCACAATAGCTCAAATGATGAGGTAAAGAGGACCTCAATCCAATCTCTTCCCCTGAAAAAGCAACCAAATAGCATGTAATAGAAGTTTGAAAGGCATTGGGAAATCAGGCCTCTTTCTGCGATTACACTCATTCATTTATTCATATATATGCATTCAAATATCATATCAAATAAACAGATATTGCATCACATATTAAATAAAAAGACATTGCAACTTTAGTCTAATAAATATGACACAATTGACCTGTAAAATCTATCTGGACATTTGGGTAACTTGTGTGACTATGGGGGGCAGGAGACAGTATGTACATTTAATTCTACTCACTAAAATATGCACTCACAAAGCACCTGAAATAAAGTATATTTAACACATTAATATTTGAACAAATACCTGTGAAAGTCATAAGCCCTTGAAATCACTGAATAGGAGGAATCAATTCCTTGGCTACATCCACTTAATCATATCCTTGGATATATCCACAGGAATCATATCCTTGAACCTAGAAGTGAATATACAATGTAGTTAATGTTGGCTTGTCCAAAGTTGTCCTTCTTAGGAGGTGATATCAAGCAGTCCCACTCCATAAAGCGCTTGGGCACACATTCCTATCAGACCCCTATTTGCTAACACACCCTGAATGGTTTTCATGGGTAATGGGTTGACATATCATCCTTGACACATGGCACATAGGCCACATGCTTGACTCGCTCTCACAGCCCTTCAGGCAGTCCGGGATTGCAGACGTCCCCGGCCAGGCCTACAAGGCTGCACAGGTGCCCTCTGGAACCAGTGGTGAGATTATTTGTGGATTTGGATTCCAAGGGCTCATCAAGTAGAATAAATATCAACCCTGTACCAAAGTTTATAAACTTGTTAATGGACACACTGCTCATCGGTACATGCGGATAAGCTAGCTGTGGTCTTTAATGGAGCATTTATGGACGGCATGCAGGAAAGATGAGCTCTGAGTGTTGAGGCTCAGAAGTATGGCCACATTGGACTAGGACATTTTCATCTTAACACTGAAGTACAGTGAAAGGTGACTTGTTTGTTTGTTTTAGATTTTATTTGAGAGAGATTGATCAAGAGGGAGAGGGACAGAGACTCTGAAGCTGAGTCTATGTGGCACAGAGTCCCATGTGGGGCTTGATCCCACCACCGCGAGATCATGACCTGAACCGAAACCAAGAGTCAGACGCTTAACCAACGGAGCTACCCAGTCTCCCCTGAGAGGTGTTGTAGCTAGACCAGCTACATTTTGCCAGAATGGCTCCAAATATTAGGCTGTTGGTTTTTTGGTGATTTTTAAAAAATTGCATGATCTAGGTATACATCATTGGCAAACTTAACCCCAGGATATGTGTGACACAATTCTCACAATCCTTTGGAGAAATGAAGATTTGGAGGGGGAAAATACCCTCATAATTTAAATGTGTTTGAGTATAACCATGCAAAGCCTCTTCCTCTGCAAGGCCTTGTGAGAAGTCCACATTTGCCCCAGAACTACAGAGGAGGGTGTGGAGCCACAGAACGGAGGCTGTTGGGGAAAAGCAGAAGACTGGTTTCCATGAAAAAAGACCAGGAGCCATTTCCAGGGAGAAAGGTCTGGAAGACCCAGGAAGGATTTTGAGGGAGAAAAAGACAGGGATGGAAGGAGCTCCCCCAGAGACTAGGGTGTCTTCAAAGAGAAACGTCTCAAGAGATTTGTTATTTTTCGATGAGTTGCAGGGCATACTTCTTACTTTCTTACCTCTTCTGGAGAATTCAGGAAAAGTGTTATTTAAGACTCTGGGCATTACTATTTATGTTTCTTTTGATGAATCAGATTTTTAGAAGGAATAAATGATCTCGGATCATTCTGGATACATTTCCCATTCTTGGAAGGTCAGTGCAGCACAACGAAAATTTAAATTGCTACAACATTTAAGAGTATATCAATAGCACTTGCTAATTAAGGACACACAGAAGAGGGACACGGCTCCCACACTCCAGGGGTCTTTCCAGCTTTTGTCCTCCACTCAAGAAGGCAAATAAAAATGAATATGACTGAAAGAGACAAAAATCTAGGAAAAATCCTGACTCTGCTCTCATTTATAAAAGTTTTATTTACAGACTTCTGTATTTTAATGACTTTTTGTTTTTAAGATTTTATTTATTTGAGAGAGAGAGCAGGAGCCCATGAGCAGGGGAAGGCAGAGGCAGAGGGAGAAGCAGGCTCCCCTCTGAGCAGGGAGCCCCACAGGGGTCTCCATCCCAAGACCTAGGATCACGACCTGAGCCAAAGGCAGACACTTAACTGACTGAGCCACCAGGGTGCCCCTATCTAAGCCACTTTTAGCAGTCTGGAAATCAGTGTAGCCTCGCTGTTTAGAATTGGGTTTTGGAGCCAGATTGGCTGAACCTGGATCCCCAAGGCAGCCCCTTCCAGTCAGAGGACATTGGGCAAGTAACCTCTCAGAGTCTGCATTTCCTCACCTCATGGCTGCTGTGAGATGTGAATAAAGTCATGTACACAATTCATGCTTAGCACTCTGTATGTGCACAGTAAAAATGAGTAAATGTTTGCTATAGTTATTTTCAGCAATAAATGACATGGAAACTATCTCACAACTGATAATAAGCCAGTGAGTTAAAATTGCGACTTGTAGGCAGTCCCAGAGATTTCCTTTTTTTTTTCCCCTTAAATCAGGACTTAATTTTGTCATTTTAGTCAGGATTTAATTTTAGTTTTATTATTTCATCACTAGGTGGAATTTATTATGCATCTCTATCACTTTATCCTGTAGTGAGCATTTTATAGTATAAGCTGAACGAATCATGTCCTTAGCCTCAGGGAAACCCTAAAAAATGGGCAGCACTGACCAAGATTAACATTTTTTAGAATATATATAGTTTATGTACCACTAAAGGGAGAACTTTTTTAGCAAAAGCAAAACAGTAATAATGATGAAGAAACTTGGCAGGGGGGCTTCCAATCACAGAAATAATCAATTTTTCCTTGATCTTGGCCACTGAACATTCCTTCCTTGAAGCACCACGTGTCTATGAGAACCTGCTGTGTTCCAGGCACTGGTCTAGGCATCTGAGATACAGCAGCAAACGAAGCCGAGGAAGAGTCCAGCTTCATGCTGCCTGCTTCCTGCTGAAGTCTGGATAGCATTGCTTTAATTTTAATGTACCAAAAATGGCATCACGAAGATAAGGTGGATCTGAAACTTGCCATCACTTAGGTCCCTTTCCAAGGCTGGTCTCTAGAGCTTGTTTATTTCTTCCTAGAATTGTGTCTTTAAGTAGGTAGCTCCCACCAGGAGATGGAAAACACAGGGAATTCCAGTTCCTTAAAACACTTGTGCTTCCCTTAGAAGTGGGAAGGTGCATTAAAAATGCATTATATGGGGGCGCCTGGGTGACTTGGTTGAGTGGCTGACTCTTGATTTCAGCTCAGGTCCTGATCTCAGGGTCCTTGGATCGAACCCCATGAAGGACTCCACACTCAGTGGGAAGTTGGCTTGAAGATTCTCTCACCTCTTTCTCTCCCCACCTAAAATAAATAATCTTTTTTTTTTAATTTTACTTATTTATTTGACAGACAGAGATCAGAAGTAGGCAGAGAGGCAGGCAGAGAGAGAGGGGGACGCAGGCTCCCCGCTGAGTAGAGAGCCCAATGTGGGGCTCGATCCCAGGACCCTGAGACCATGACATGAGCCGAAGGCAGAGGCTTAACCCACCGAGCCACCCAGGCGCCCCAAAATAATCTTTTTTTTTAATGCATTATGTCTTCCCTATTGAAAATATAACTTCCTCGTTAAACCATCACTTAACCAATTGTTGATCCCTATTACAAAATTTAAAGCAAGTTCCATCAAAATGAAAACTCCCATGTACTTCCACGGGCTTTTCCACAAATCTTCAATGATTATCATTCACCTCTTCATTTAACCTGGTTTTCTGCATGATTGGTATAAAGAAATATACTCACCTTGAATTCTTTAAAAAGTCTTATGTAACACATTTAAGATGGAAGCACTGATTCCCCTCGCCGGAAATTTGTCAGGGAATTATTCATCAATGCTTGTCCTTGGGTATGTTACCCATCTGTCCAGTCATCATAAGTAGAAACTGTGGAATCAGGGGCTATTAACCAAAGATACTATGCTTCCTGAAGGAAGGAAGGAAGGAGGGAAGGAAGAGGGAGGGAGGGAGGAAGGAAGGAAGAAAAGAGAATAGAAGAGAAGAAAAAGGAAAAGAAAAGAAAAGAAAAGAGAAAAGAAAAGATATCTATATTGCAAATGTAAGCCAGAGAGAGAGAGAGAGAATGAAGATCCTAATAGCTATATCTCAAGAGTCTAATTCAGGAAAGACTGAAGACATGATATTGAAACACATGTAGCATTATTGGAAATAAAATAAACAGGTCCTCCTCCACGAACCAATCTTTCACACGGCCCACACAGGTTTAGAGGGAAGCAGACATTTTACTGATACATTTTAGAACACTGAGGCAAAGGAAGCGTTACTAACAAGAAAAAATAAAAGCACAGACATAAATACCAAGCCTTCAGCATAGCCCCAGAGGATGTTTAATTGTCAGACGAATAGCCCAGACCTGTTATGATAAATGTCAATGTGCGATGCTTATAGAGGAAAGAAGTAAATTCCAGACGGAAATTTGAGCCTTGAATCAGTGTGAGAGAGCTGGGACCAGGCAGCAAGGAGGTGGGGGCTGCCCAGGAAACGTGGTGTGCTCAAAGCTGGGATGTCTGGGTCCCTGCGATCCCCGAAAAGTCATGGAATCCTGGTGGGCTTTCATCCCCACTCCTGGGGGAGCAGGACAACGTGGGGGAGCACCTCTCGCGGTTTGATTTTCTAGCACTTTCACCACCACCACCCTTAGTTTCTGCGTCAGCATGAGCTATATTTAGAGAGTAGGTGGAACAGATTTCCTTTGTCTGATTTGTTCAGCAGCTGAGAATACCTAACCCAGAACCAGTCCCGGTCAGCTGTACACAGTCAGGCCCAACTTGAAGCTCACCTCCCCTGTATAGCTTTCTGTAACCAAGCTTATCCTCACTCTGGTGCCTCCATGTGGTTCCAAAACTCTGCATATTCTCTACATTCTATGTCCCACACAGTGATTATCATTCTTTTCGCATGCATGACTAAATGCTGGGTTTGGGTTCCCTGATTATTGCACGGTCTAGTAGAAAAAGCATGGGAACCTATTAACAGTGTTAAGTAATGCCATTTCTATATGATTCCATGTTTCATTATTGAACACTCACAATTTTCAATAAGGAAAAAAAAAAAAAAAGGAATGAAAAGCCCAGAGACCAGAGTCAGACCAGGTTTTAACTCTCAGCTTTGTTTCTTTCTAGCTGTGTGACCCTGGCAAGTTACTTAATCTCTCTGATCTATAGTATGTCAGCTGGAAGAGGATTGTGAACAATGCTGACCTCATAACTATGACCTCATAGTTTTTGAAGATTCCTTGAAATGAGTATAAAATGCCTGGCACAGAGGAAATATTATTTTTTTAAAGATTTATTTATTTATTTTAGAGAGGGGGAGGAGAGGGCCAAAGGGAGAGGGAGAGAGAATCTCAAGCAGACTCTGTGCAGAGCATGGAGCCCCAAGCAGGATTCGATCTCATGACCCTGAGACCATGATCTGAGCTGAAACCAAGAGCTGAAGCTTAAGCGACTGAGCCATCCAGGCACCCCAAGGAGACACTATTAATCTTAATTCTCCTTTTTCAAGAGAAGTACCAATCTTTTGGGGGAAGAGTGGTTGTTTTGTTTAACTCTCTGATAGTTTCAAACATTTAGCACACTTCTTTGCCAGGGAAAGTATCCAGTTACCACTGGTTGAAACAAATCTTTGAATTGGCAAAAATGAAGAGAATTAAGGGTAAAATAAAAAAGAAAGAATGTTTGACCCGCAGTTTGGACACCAGATCTTGGTTCTTATTCTTGGCTAGTTGAGCACCCTGTACCTTTTTGGAGAACCATCCCTCAGAAGGATGGAATTGAACCAAACCAGAAGGTTGCAAAATGGTGGGCCTCGGACCGTATCTAGCCTACAGACACGTTTTGATTGGTCCACAAAATAATTTTTTCTGAAACTTAACTTGTTTGCTAACATTTTTTAAATTATGACATTTATCATGAAAATCAGATTGCTGAAATTTTATGGAAAGATCTGTCAACCTGGGTCCATGTTTCCACATAACCGTCTAACAGAGTAGAGGTTGGCTCCCTCTCTAGATGGGGCATGTGCCCTCCAGTTCACACAATCCCCTCCTGGCTCAAAACACTTGCTTATGTTGCCTGCCTCATTCTAGAAACACTAGAAAAGACAAACTCTAGAATCCTTAGTTCTTCTCATGTTTGCAGCTGGAAAACCACAATTGCTGAGGGCATAACTGCTGATAGGGCCAGCAATGATTTCCAGGGAACACTGGCTCCTGTCTTGAAAGGACAACTCCCTTACATCTCTCTGTGGCCACACATTGAGTGAACTAGAGAACATGGAGGTTTATAACAGAAAAACTAGAAGAAGAAATCAAGCTCATTAACTGTTCCCAGCATATTTAGTAAAATAGCTGAAACTTCATTGCTTTCAGAGAATATTGAGGAGACCCTAGCTCCCCTTCCAGAAGCATCTCAGAATGCTCCCTTCGGAAGAGAGACAAGTGATGTGTGAGAAATTGAAGGAGGATATGGCTTTAATGCAGAATTGTGGACTATCACTGTGAGGGAATTAATTCTTCGGGCTCCCTAAGACCATGGGATCCTCTTCGACCCTCAAAGGATGTCCCAATGGTCAGAGAAAGTATGGAGTAAGAATAGGAGATGGTAAGTTGGCCTTAATGACATGCACAAATAGCACCCAAAAGCCCCCTCTGGTAAACAGTGTGAGTGGGGCAGCTCCAAGTCCTCTGAGGAAAGTAACCTCCAAGTGGGCAGACATTGTGTAGATACATTCATGTAGATACACTCAGGATTGTACTATTACTTAACCCTCCCACAGATGGCCTCTATCTCAGCTTACCAACACACCCAATGGACTCCTCAAGAAATGGCATCCAAACAACTCTTCCAGGAGGTCCAGACAAATAGCAAAGTGAAAGAATGGGTGCCTCTGTGACTTAAAAAAGGGGAGGGAGGGGGAGAGGGAAGGGGGGATGAAAGAGAGAAGCAATCTGTGTGTAATATGCTGTGGTAGTTAAATCGTTATCTTCTTTGAATTCTTTTAGAAATAAAATAAATATAAAAAGACAAGTAATTTTCTCACCTAATTTGCTTGTGGAGCTGATAATTAAGTGTTGTTGGTTGCATCACCAGAATGAATTTGTGATACTTGCTGTAGTGTCTCTGCATATTTAAAGACGAAAATGTTCTCTCTGGTGCTCAGTAAAAATATCATTTTTATGAACCTGCTTCCCCCCACTCTGCCCTGGCAGTTCTGGTAGCCTCCGTGCCGGGCTCCCTCTCTGAGATGGAGCAACGATCAAGCTTACACCCCAGCGCTCCTGCCAACCTCCCTGTGCCTTAACTCTGAGAAGCGAGCCTGGACTTGGAGTTATATGGAAATCGCAGATGCTCCCGGTCTTCATGTCTTAAATGTGTCTTGATTTACCTGTTTCCTTCCCTGCTTTACCCACCCCCTCCCCGCCCCCGCTCTCACAGTTCAAAACAGGGTAGGGAGGGAAACTTGCGGAATGGTTAAAAACACCAGGTTCAGATGCAGCCCTGTTTGGGGATGCTCATCCAACTCCCTCCTCAGTTTCTCCCTCTCGATGGAAGCCATAACTAAGTCATGGGCATTGTAACGAGGATGACATGAGCTAATGCACAGACAGTACTTAACACACACCTGGAGCATAGAGAAAGTCCCATGCAGGGAAGACTTCATCCCAGTCATCATCACTATCTATTCCAGCCGAGCCTGGGAACCACTGATCCAAGCCTGGCTCCACAGAACCTTAGAGATGGAGCATGGAGAGAGTGATGGCTCCAGGGGGACTCAAGGTCAAAGACAGAACAACGGTCCAACTGTTCCTCTAAGAATCATTTTTATTTAGTTTTTGTATTTAATTTAGTCTTCAGGAAAGGGCATCATCCCAACCATCATTTGGTATAAGTCTCCCTTTCTTCTCTCAGCTTTCTTTTTAATCTTATTTATCGGGCCAAAGACAGTCATTGCTAGCAGACTGGAATATTCCAATGAGACTGAATTTGCTCATTCTTTGGATGGGTGTTGACAGGAGAGAAAGCAGAATAAATACAAAGGAAAATTTAAAAAAAAATTTAAGAAATGGGGAGACACTTGATTGCAGTTTTTCTAACTAGCATTGCCAATTGAGAATAGCTCCTAGACGGCCAGTCACTAAGTATTCTTTGTGTGATGTCCTCGGTTGAAACGATCAGCAAAACACATTCATCCCATGAGATGTGGTGTCCTTCTACCCACTGGGACAAAAGCAGGTGAAAGAGCAACAAAGTTTTCCATTCTAGTTGACTCCACCGAACCAAGAGTTGTTTGGGCTATGGAACAGCAGGTGTACCTCGGGCTTTCTTACTTCTGCTGCTACTCAAGTGACAGATTCATGAGAAACCAAGGTGGGTGACAGATTTGGACAGACCCTGAGGAACCCTCAGAATGAGAGAGAGCAAGCAAATCCCTGCATTTCCTTGGACGCATCACCACCATGGCTGGTCCATCTCCGGCTGGATCAGACACAAGGCACTTCAACAGGCACTTACTCCCTTAGCTGTTAAAGCCCCACTGCGATCCCACTCAAAAAATACCTCGGTCTGCAACCACCATCAGCATTTTTAGAGGGACAAATAATACATTTGTCTTTGAAGAACTTTATTAAAATGGAATTATTTGTGAATTTGATCTGGGCTTTACTGGGGCTTACAGGATAGTTTGCAAGTGATATTGGGATGGGGAGACTTGCACCAGAACAGTGATGCTCAAGTCGGGGTGATTTTTGTCCCCAGGAAACGTCTGGAGACATTTTTTTAAAATAACTAGGTCAAGGGGCTGCTTATAGACATCTAGGGAGTAGAGGTCAAGGATGCTGTTAAACATTCTGCAATACCCAGGGCAGGTCCCCAGTCAAAGAATGATCTCACTCAACATGGCAATAGGGCCAATCTTGAGAAAGCTGGTCGTAGAAGAATCGACCAGACCCAGATCTGGCTCAGTTCAATAAACCCCCCCGCCCCACCCGCCACCCTCCTCTGCTCTTTTGTGGCCCATCAGAACACAGGGATCACGCGTAATGGTTTTCATTGTTGGCTTGTCGGTCAGCCTCTAGGGCAGGGACATCTGCTTGCAGAAATCTCTTTCCTCCCACGGGTAGTCAGGAGGAAGTGTGCATTTCAGGCTAACCCGGACGATCACAGTGGCACAGCTAGCTTGGGGGTGGCGGAGACCCAGTCCGGCATCCTGTAATCACTAGCCTGAGTGCTTAACAAAGTCAAAAAGATGAATGTACATCATCTGTGCTGCCCCTCTGTGTTTAGGAAGGTGAACTAATCAGAAATAAATGGAGAAAGTTGTTAAACAGATGGCATGTGGATTAACTACAAAAGGAAGTTAGAATCCAAATTGTATAGTAAATCTGCCTCGTTGTAACCATTCCTCCTGCTGCAAAGATGGTAATTACTTAACACCCACCCTGAGTTATGGTGCCCTTGGCAAACATGTTCTTCATACTCTCGGCTCCAACTAGGCTTTTGAGATCTAATTTTTTGAGAAAAGAATATCTGAAAGTTGTGAGCTATAGCAACATCAACAGTATGTTATCCTAGGAGAAATGTGGACCCCGTTCTGAAAGCCAGACTGTTTCATTTTCATCCATGTTTTCGCATTCCTTAGACCCTATTTCCCCCAAATGGTTTGTTTCTTTAAAAAAAAAAAAAGATTTTACTTATTTATTTTAGAGAGAGAAAGTACCTGCAGGGGAAGGAGCAGAGAAAGAGGGAAAACCAGATTCCCGGCTAAGTGCAGAGCCCTATGCAGGGCTGGATCCCAGGACCCTGAGATCATAATCTGAGCTAAAATCAAGAGTCAGAAGGTTAACTGGCTGAGCCACCCAGGCACCCCAGTTTGTGTGTTTTTGTTGTTGTTGTGATGAAAAAGGATTGTCGAGACTCTGAGTTAGTCATTAGCCAATGGGCACCTGCTCTGAATCAGCTGCCAAAATGCCAACGAAAGAAGCATTTGGAATTCCCATTAAGGAAATCCTATGGGGTAGCTCTGAATTTTCTTCTATTGAAAAACTGAAAAGGAAGGTGAAATAATATTACATTATTTGGCTTTGATAGAACAAATTTGTCCTCCTTTGAACACCCATCCTGCTGGGTGGTAGAGAAATTGATTCTCTCTAGTGCTTATCCCCACCATGACCATCCAGGAATCCTAAGGAAGTGTCAGGGTCTGAGGTAGCCTGAAGCAGTAGCTCATGGGACTGCTTTCCACTGATTGCCTATCGTCCAGGTGGTCCCTAATAGGGGCACTAGGTAAACAACTTCAGAGAGCATCATTCACCTATACACTAAGTAACTAGTCTAAAAGCTACAATATACACGGCTCTCCTAGAAAGGATCAAAGAAGACTTGTCACCCCAGCACTGCTGAGCCAAGCTGTGGCATGAGGACTTCGCTAATTCTGGAAGCTACTGCAAACATGGTCAAGCTGGCTCTTCCCCTCCGAGATTCTCCCCACTCCCTGGAGCACAGTGAAGGAGTAGGGGCCCCGTTAGTCTCATACCTTATTTCCTTCTCGGTTTAGGGGAACCTCACCAGAGCTTTCAAGACTCCTTCAACCTTCCTGCCTTTCCTCTCAGAAGATGCATCCACCGGCCTACCCACCCATTGTCTTTCTAATCAACTACAGTGGATCACCACATACAGGAATTTAACCTTTTCTTGGTGGGGAAGGGACAAGGCAGGGTGGGAAAAATGAGATGTTAAAATCAGTGTGATGTTTTTCTTCTGTTTATCTAATTCATCTTGATCTATCTGGGGCTGAGGTAGTCCCAGAGCTTTTTTTTTTTTTAAATAAGATCTTATTTGTTTATCTGACAGACAGAAATCACAAGTAGAAAGAGAGGCAGGCAGGGGTGGGGGAGGAGGCAGGCTCCCCGCGGAGCAGAGAGCCCAATGTGGGGCTCGATCCCAGGACCCTGAGATCATGACCTGAGCTGAAGGCAGAGGCTTAAACCACTGAGCCATCCAGGTGCCCCAGTCCCAGAGCTTTTGCCAGGAGGATTCTGAAGTAACTTGTCAAATAAGAAGAGGAGAGAAGAAGAACACTTAGAGGGAAAGAGAATCAAGTAACTTGAATGAGAGGCAGGAAGGAAAAAGCCAAGCAAATTTTAGAGAAAGTATCAGTTCATCTCTCCAGAGCATCTGTCAGGTGAGCAACTCTGCTTCTCGAAGTCTCCTTCTTCTGCAGGGTCCCTCGGGTGGGGTCTGCTTCCACCCTCTGGTTCTAGTCACTCCTCCTTATTCTGGGCATCATCTAGTCCAATAGCGCCCTGGCTCCAGAGAGCTCCCACCCTGTTGGATCAGTCTATTGGTGTCAGAGTTAACTGGCTGAGAATGAGGTTTCCAGGCAACAAGTACAGAGAAAAACCATTATAATCAGGAAGAGAATGGAGAGTCTACATACCAACAGAGTTAAGGATTTCCTGTGCAAAGAAACATTCTGATTTACCCTGACATTTCCTCCTTGAAAAACAATTTTACAATTTAGTTCTTTGCTAACACATAGTGCTCTATTGTTTCAGAGATGCTTACCACCTTACAGGCTCTTTATTGTCCCCCTCTGTTCCCTCCTGGTAGTAATCAGCACATTGCCTTGCACACATTAGGTGTTCCGTATTGGTCTGTGGAGTGGAAATAAAAGCAAGAAGCTATGAAGATGGGGAAAAAATGTACTGGGAACCAAAGCCACTGGTAACCATTTCTCATTAATCTTGTACAGCAGCAGCCCTACTCCTAAAAGCTGTCACACCTTTGAAGTGAGACAGTGTCATGTGTATGTGTGTGTGTGCACGTGAGTGTGCTTTAAAGGAGAAAGTACAAAGCACTAAGTTGGCTGGTTGCTCAGCCACCCTCCCACCAGGGTGCTGGGAGCCTGAGAGTCACTAATGAGCGTGGGTTTCATGCTTTCATTCGTCCCCGTTAGCTGGATCAGAAGAGAGCGTCTTTGAGCGTAAGCAGCCCACAAATCCTGGAGCACTTCCCTTTCATGTGCCCCACTGCTTATCTACTCTGACAACAATATGGTGAGACTTCCCTCCCTCTGGCTTAGGGCCATGGTCCCCATCAGAGCACACACAGTGCTCTAGGAGTGGGCAGAATAGCAGGAAAAGGTCAGAATGAATAGTTACTCCTCTTGAAAGAAATATACCTTGGCTCAATCGCTTGTCCACAAGAACAGAGGACATCTCTGCAAGGCATTTGCCAAACCAGCAAGTGCTTCTGAGGATAGAGCGTTGGACTTCTAACCACAGCTTGAGTCGGTCACAAGTGATACTCCTTTATAATGACTAGCAACCCTAACAAGAAGGGTTCTGAAGGGGATGGTCCATCTCACCCTGAGGGGTGAAAAAGGAGAGAGGAAATGTGGTGGGTAAGGTAGCATATTGGGGTCTATTTGTCTTGAGTGAGGAGAACAAAAATGATTTGACATCAGGGTGCTATGTAATGTCAAATGTCCCCAGTAGGTCTTACCGGGAAAGGGGGAAAGTATCCAGACCTTATTGAAAAAGAGGCTGTAAATGCCAAATCTCCTTTGCCTCTTTGACATTTCTGTCTTTCATTCCAAGAGGTTGGGGCACCTGGGTGGCTCAGTGTGTTGAGGCCTCTGCCTTCGGCTCGGGTCATGATCCCAGGGTCCTGTGATCGAGCCCCACATCGGGCTCTCTGCTCCACAGGGAGCCTGCTTCCTCCTCTCTCTCTGCCTGCCTCTCTGCCTACTTGTGATTTCTCTCTGTCAAATAAATAAAATATTAAAAAAAAAAGTCATTCCAAGAGGTTTTCTCATTTAAAATGGGAAGAAGAGGACACCAATTTGCAATGCCACTGATAAATGACACAAAGCTTAACACAGCCAGTTGATGTGATGTGTCCATTCACTTCTGACGTGCCATAAGCCATCCTAAAACTTGGTGGCTTAAGACATATTTATTTCACTCCCAGTTCTGTGGGTCAACAGTTGGTCTAAAGTTCTGGTCTAGGCTGGGCTATGGTATCCATGGTCAGCTGCCGAATCTCCGAGGGGCTGGAACAACTCGTCTCTGCTCCACATGGTCTTTCATCTCCCAAGAAGCTGGAGCTGGTTGACCTGGTGGCCAGCAGGCTTCTGAGAGGCAAAGGCTAAGTTGCTCACAGTTTCAGGAGGCTGAAGTTCACGACTGGCACAGTATGGTTTCTGCTTCATTCTATCGGTCAAAGCAAGTCACATGGTTAAAGCCAGTTTAAGGAGTCAAGGAGAGACTCTAATTCATGGAAGAAGAAATTGCAAAATCATTTTGCAAAGCTGCGTGATTTCAATGGAGTCTAGTAATTGGTAACTTTCTCAAACTCTCTGCACCGTGTCATTTTTTGGCACTTGGTCCTAGCCTCTGCCACAGCTTTGAAGACATCCAGAGGCAACCAGTAGCTGATTTGAAAGAAGAGCACTGGAGTAAAGAACTAGGAAATTTGATTCCCTATGATGCCCTGCTCCTGCCATCATCAAACTGTGTGATGCTGTAACTCTGATTATGTCTACAAAATGAAGGGGGTGGATTCAGTAAACTCTAAGATTCTTTCCATATTCAAGTCCTATGATTCTTGGGTAAGAAAAGGTTTCCTTTCAATAGCTCAAGAAGTATGGATATATTTTTGTATTATAAATGAGTATTATTATGTTTTCCATGATTTTCGTTCTAGTTATCACCCAAGGCTAGCTTTTTCCCTTTCCATTCTACTGTCTAAGGTATCTCCTTCAGAACTTTGGATCCACTGGGAGGCAAATAAGTCTCTATTTGGTTTTAATTTCCTATTGCACAAGTAACATTATAAAAACAGTGTCACACACAAACATTGAAAAATCCTACCGCCCATGTAATATGTGCATAATTACACATGTTCCATGAATACTTATGTATATCATGCA
Source organism: Meles meles (assembly GCF_922984935.1). Taxonomy (NCBI): domain Eukaryota; kingdom Metazoa; phylum Chordata; class Mammalia; order Carnivora; family Mustelidae; genus Meles; species Meles meles. The sequence goes on along the minus strand of NC_060069.1, from coordinate 22,549,436 downwards.
TAGTATTTAAAATCCCTGGTCATCAGATTTAAAGCATATGTTGTTATCCTAAGAAATATACCATCAAAAAAGTGCACATATGGGGGCGCCTGGGTGGCTCAGTGGTTTAAAGCCTCTGCCTTTGGCTCAGGTCATGATCCCAGGGTCACAGGATCGAGCCCCGCATCGGGCTCTCTGCTCCGCGGGGAGCCTGCTTCCTCCTCTCTCTGCCTGCCTCTCTGCCTACTTGTGATCTCTATCTTTCAAATAAATAAATAAAATCTTTTTTTAAAAAAGTGCACATATGTAAGTATACAGTTGAATTAATTTTCCAAATTTACATGTACCCTCATAACAAACACCCAAATCAAATACAATGTTACCAAAACCTCAAAAGCCCTCCTCATTCTCCCCTCCTGAGTATTGCCCAGCTCCTGAAAGTTAACCAGTATCCTGGCTTCCAGTCCTATAAATCAGTTTCACCAGTTTTTGCCCTTCATGTACATAGAATTATGCAACATGTATTCTTTTCTACCTGGCTTCTTTCCGTCCACATTATGTTGGAGACTCATTATGATTCATTCATGCTATTGCACAAAGCAGCAGTTTGTTTCTTTTCATTGCTATAAATTATTTCAGTGTATGAACATGCTAATAATTTATTCATCTATTCCACTGTTGGGCGCTGTGGTAGTTTCCAGTTTGGGCCATTATGAACAGTACTTCTGGGAACAGACTCATAAATGTTCTTAGTGCGCACATATATTGATTTGTTACACTTATACCTAGGAATGGAATTGATGAGCCGTTAAGTTTTATGTTCAGCTGTAGGAGAGTCTGTTAAACAGTTTTCCAAGTGGATTTTTTTTTAAGATTTTATTTATTTATTTGACGAGAGGGATCACAAGTAGGCAGAGGGAGGGGGGAAGAAGGCTCCCCGCCAAGTAGAGAGAGCAATGCAGGGCTCCATCCTAGGACCCTGAGATCATGACCTGAGCCAAAGGCAGAGTCTTAACCCACTGAGCCACCCAGGTGCCCCTTCCAAGTGGATTTTGCTAATTACATCCTTACCAGCAACATATCAGTGTTTCAACTGAGCTACATCTTTGACATCAATTGGTGATGTCAGCCTTTTTTTTCTTAAAGATTTTTTATGTATGTATTTGACACAGAGAGAGAGATCACAAGTAGGCAGAGAGGCAGGAATAGAGAGGGGGAAACAGGCTCTCTACTGAGCAGAGAGCCTGATGCAGGGCTTGATCCCAGGACCCTGAGATCATGACCCGAGCGGAGGGCAGAGGCTTAACCCTCTGAGCCACCCTGGTACCCCTATGTCTGTCTATTTAAATTTACCATTACACTTGCCATTAGATTTGCAAATTTAGTGAATGTGTACAGGGATGTCGTTGTGGTTCTATCAATCTCATTCTCCTGATGCTGTGTGTGTGTGTGTGTTTATACTACATTAAAGATCATCCTTTGAAGGTCCACCTGGACCTTGAATTCTCTGATTCTTCCTTTTCTGGTATGAAATTTAAAAGAAAGCAAACATGCAAAAGCAAAATGTGATCTATATACATACAGTGAACAATTATTCCATCTTAAAAAGGAAGGAAGTTCTAACATGCTATAACATGGATGAAAATTGGGAGCCTGCATACCTCGGTCAATTAAGCATCTGCTTTTGGCTCATGTCATGGTCCCAGATTCCCAGGATGGAGTCCTACAATGGGCTCCCCACTCAGCGGGGAGTCTGCTTCTCCCTCAGACCCTGCCCCTCTTGCGCTCTCTTTCTCTCTCTCTCTCTCTCTCACACTCACTCTCTCAAATGAATAAATAATATGGATGAAAATTAAGGATATTATGTAAAGTGAAATAACATTGTGCTATTTTAGTCACAAAAAGACAAATGTCTTATTCCACTTACATGAGATATTAAAATAGTCAAAATATAGAGACAGAAAGTAAAATGATGGTTATTAGGAGCCAGGGGTGAGGGATGAGGAGGTAGCTTTACTGAGTCCAGAGTTTCAATTTTGCAAGATAAAAAGAATTCTGGAGATGGGTAGTGGTAATGGTTGTACAATAACATGAATGTACACAATAACACTGATTGTATGCTTAAAAGCCGTTAAATAGTAAATTTTATTATGTGTGTTTTATCAGCATTAAAAAAAAAAAGCAGAAAGAAAATGGACAGCAGTCCCAAAGTTTGTGTAAAATATATGGTATCTCCTCTTGTCTTGACCTTCAAAGTTCTTTCAGGAGAAGCCAGGTAGGCTATAAAGAGAAACAAGAAGTGAACAGAAGAACGTTTCCAAGCATCACACGTTCCTTCCATCAGGGAAGTCAACTACCTCCTTCTACTCAAAAGAAAGAAAGAGAGAGAGAGAGAAAGAAAGAAAGAGAGAGAAAGAAATAGAATCACTGGATGTACAGAGTCACAAGGGAGCAGATTTCAACTCACTATAGGAAAATATATTTTAATAAACTGAGTAACAAGAAAATGGCCTTCTGGACACTGATTAAATTTGAATTTTTCTTTTGAGGGATGCTACAGAGACAGGAAAACTGACATTTCTCCTGATTCTCTAATTCTAGTAGTTTTTCTTTGACAGTTGATTCTTCAACTGAATCAAGTACTTATTTGAAGTACCTTTTTTAAAAGTATTTCCTCCCTTCCACAAGGTAGGTGGTCTTTTCAGATCAGTCACAACCATGACCCAACAGGCCTATATGAGCCCAATAAAAATAACTTTGAGATGACATATGTCATTGTTAAGAATAAACTCTGATAAAAAGAAAAAAGAATAAAATCTGATTGAAACAGTCCAACTTCATGGATACCCATTAGATTTCCTGCTTTCTTAGAGCCTTGGTATTATAGACTGGATGTTTGTAACCCCCTAAAATTCACATGTAAAAACCTAATTTCTAACATGATAGTTTTTGGAGGTAGGGCCATCGGGAGGTGATTGCGTGATTAGGGTGAAACCCTCAATGAATGGCGTTAGTGCTCTTACAAAAGGGACCTCAGAGAGCTCCCTCACTTTTTCTGCTATGTGATGACGCCGTGAGAAGACAGCTGTCCTATGAACCATGAAACAGACCCTCACCAGACACGGAAGCTGTGGGTGCCTTCATGTTGGACTTCCCAGCTTCCAGCCTTCGTTTAGCATGGATAGACTAAGATACTTGGCTCCTTAACCTCAATTATATTCTATAACCAAGACCTTAGTCTCTGGTACCTCCCGTTTGAACCCCTACTGATTCTCCCCTAAACTCCTTAGTGTAAATTAGATGCCAGCCCGTTGTTTCTCTGGGACTCCCCTGGTACAGTCCCAGTCCAGCCTTGTAACGTCCTATGCAATGCCAAGTGAGAAGAGACATGGATGAAAATATTTCTTATTCAAGCCATTCTCTATCTGAAATGGAAACCAGGTTAATGACAGGCATAAACACTGTGATCACTTTTAACTAGGATATGAATCAGCTTGGTGTAAAAGATTCTTTTATAGCTATTTTTATTTTCATTAAAGCTTTGTCAGGAAACATTATTTTAATAGGTGCCAAATCCTAGCTTAATTTTTTAACCTACTTAGGTCTCCAATATTCTTCAGCCTGAACTATTTCGGCAATTACTGCAGTCAGGTCTGCATGCACAGCACACTTGGAAACCTTTCACTCAGGTCAGAGAAAAAATTATATCAAAAGATGCCATCAAATATGTGTAAATAGGCGATTTCTGAGATCCACATTAGTTTTAGGAAACTATGATGGCTATTAAGTAATCATAATGGAGACCATGTATTGACTGCTTTCATTTCATTTCATTTCACCCATTTTACCCATGAGGAAACTAAGTCTCCGTAAAGATGAATAAGCTGTCAAGGCCATTCCCAGTGCCTGGATTCTAATTCTGGCCTCATTGCACACATGTTCTTAACCACTCCTCTCTGTAAAGGACACTGAGTTGTCATCCTCATTTAGTGACCCAGACCGAAAGGAACCAGGCCTCGGGAATGAGAAGGGTAGGAGTAGGATAGGAAAATTCACCATCAGTAAGGTGAAAAATATTACTGTAAAGAAGCTATGACATATTTGCCATAATATTTTAAGACATTATATGCTCCTATCCCCCTGCAATCAATCAGGTGAAACTGACTAAACCAGAGAGAAAAGGAACAGTGGGAGAATACTTCATTCCGAAATTCTACAGCTAGTGAGGTCCGAGGGAGGGTCAAAACTGCTTATCCATTGAAAGTTTCACTTAAACATAATCTGTTAAGGAAGATGTGAAGTCACTTTATCGTGTTTGACCTGGCCTACAGAAGACATCCAAGACATATTTATTGGCTGCCTAATTGGCTGAATTTGAGCATGTCCTGGGTGGGTGAGCTGATGGGGTGGACTAGCTTTGATTTTATTGAGATGTAGCCTTGATGAGCTTTCTTAGATATGAAATAACTGAATTAGTTGGGGGCGATGGTAGAAGCTGAAGTGTACAAGACCTCAAAACAAATGGGAGGAAAACCATGGCTATAGTCCTTGTACCAGAGAAGAAAAGGTCAGGGCCTTAAGTGTGATGTGATAGTCTTGGCTGATCTTTGAGGAAAGGGGCAGCTTACATGCAAAACAGTTCCTCCTGCATCTAAACTGAGTTTTGGGTGAGTCTTAAGGGAGCTTATGAGCTAGTGAAAAAGTGTAGTGAGTCTTCAAGAAGCTGGGAGCATCTGTTTCTGATTTCAATTCAGACATTAGCACTGAAGGGAGGAGCGCTTATATCTCACAGCTCATGGGAGGTGTTGATGCTGAACAACACACCAACAACTACAAGTCTAGAGAGATGACATGAAGGAGAAGCCACAGAAGGGGTTTTGAGAACCATTAGAATGGGGGCGTCTCATGGAAACGAAGGCCTAAGCAGAATGTCAAAAGCAACAGACAGATGGAAAGTAAGCTCCTTGAGTAGGAGAGGTCTGCAGCAGCTTGCTGCCCAGACAGCTTGGGTCCCCTGCAGTACCAAAACCAACTATCTCTGTCTTTGTGGCATAGCAGAAAGAGCACTGGTCAGAGCTGTCTCCTACAGCCAGAGCTTCTGGAGCTAGGTTAGATGTTGGGAAGTTTTCTGTTCATGTTCTGGTGCTCCCAAGAAGCCATATCCCTCATACTTTACAGGAAAGTAACTCTACAGGAAAATTCCCATATAGCAGACTTATTTATTCTGCCATACGGGAACACTTGGCATTATCAGAGACCAAGGGAAAACGAGGGTATCTGTAAATGTCCTCTTTACAAAACTCGTGCATTTAAATTACTTCAGGTGATAACTCTCATAATGAAATGGATATTTATTTATATTAACACCAGTTTTATTATTTCCTCAAAAGACTCACAGAAGAAATTTCTCCTGTCTCCTGTACTAAGAACAGCTTTACTTTTCTCGAACAGCGACTTTTGCTTTTATGGTACTTGTGCGGTGAATTGTGGGACAAATCTTGATCCTTACTAAACTAATCAGAACAGATCTATATTTGTGACCATACATCTTTATGGAATACAGTTCTTCTGGTATGCTTTTGCTATTCTAACTTTCTAAATCTTACTCTATCCCAACATTACTCCAATATTTCAATTTACTTACACTGATTTTCTCTTAGCTCAATTGGGAAATCACCTTTTATTTTGTTTTGTTATTGTCATTGTTGTTGTGTATTTGGGATTTGTGTGTGTCTTTATTTTGTTGTACATTCTACGTTTCATAAGACACCACAAATCCTCCTGGGAATGAATCAGAATAAGAAAATAATTAGATATAGTGAAATAACTACGAATTTCTTTGACAATTTTAAAGCTTCAGACATTGATAAAAGAAATTGAAGAAGACACAAATAAATGGAAAGATATCCCGTGTCCACGGATTAGAAAAATTAGTGTTTTTTAAATGTTCATACTACCCAAAGCAATTTACAGATTTAATGCAAAATTCCACTGGAATTTTTCCACAGAAATTAAAAGAAAAGTCTAAAACATATGGAACAACAAAAGATTCTGAAGAGCCAAAGCAATCTTGAAACAAACTAAAAAAGATTCATCACAGCAGGGAAAACCATCAACAAAATGAAAAGGCAGCCTATGAAATGGGAGAAAATATTTGTAAACCACTTGATCAATAACAGGTTAATATCCAAAATATACAAGGAAGTCATGCAATTCAACAGCGAAAAGCAAAACAAAACAAACAACCCATCTAAAAATGGGCAATGGACCTGAATATGTAGACATTTTTCCAAAGAAGACATACAAATGACCATAGGTACATAAAAACGTGCTCCACATCACTCATCATCAGGAAAATGCAAATCAAAACCACATTTAGATACCACTTCATACCTGTTAAGATATCTATATCATCAAGAAGATAAGAGATAACAATTGCTGGTGAGGATATGGAGAAAAGGGAACACTTAGACACTGTTGAGGGGGATATAAATTGGAATAGCCACTATGGAAAACAGCATAGAGATCTTCAAGAAATTAAAAATAGAACTACCATATGATCCAGTAATCCCACTTCTGGGTATATATCAAAGAAAATAAAATAATTATATCAAAGATGTATCAGTTCTCTCAATGTTCATTGGCAGCATTTTTCACCAATAGCCAAGATATGGGAGCAAACTAAGTGTCCATAGGCAGATGAATGCATAAAAAAAGTGTGATGTAGGGGTGCCTGGGTGGCTCAGTGGGTTAACCCTCTGTCCTTGGCTCAGGTCATGATCTCAGGGTCCTGTGATCGAGCCCCGCATCGGGCTCTCTGCTCAGTCAGGAGCCTGCTTCCTCCCTCTCTCTCTGCCTGCCTCTTTGCCTACTTGTAATCTCTGTCAAACAAATAAATAAAATCTTGAGAAAAAGAAGTGTGATATATATATACAATTAAAAATTATTTAGCTTAGGACAAAATTCATTTGCAACAACATAGATCTAAAAAAGATATTAAAATTCATAGATACAAAAAATAGAAAAGTGGTTGCCAAATATTGGAGGAATGGGGTAAATAGGAAGAGGTTGGTAAGAAGGTACAGACTTTGAGTTATTAAATAAATAAGTTCTGAGGTTCTAATGTGAAACATGATGATAATAGCTACTAATCCGTATTTTATCACTGAAACTTGCAAGACAGTAGGACTTAAATGTTCCCACACGCACAGAAAGGTGAAATATGTGAGGTGATGGATATGTTAATTAACTTGATGGGGATATCCTTTTCCAAAGCTTATGTACAGTTGACCTTAGAACAACTTGGGTTTGGACTGCGTGGGTCTGTTTAAACATAAATTTTCTAAGTACAATCCTGAAAGTATTTTATCTCATTCTTACTATTCTCTTAATAACATTTTCTGTTTGATCTTCCATTATAATACTATTATATTGTATTGTAAGAATACAGTACGTAATACATACAACATACAAAATATGTGTTAATTGACCATGTTATCGGTAAGGCTTCTGATCAATAGTAGGCTACTAGTAATTATGTTGTTAGGTGGTCAAAATTTATACACAGGGGGTGCCTGGCTGACTCAGTCCATAGAGCATGCGACTCCTGTCAGGATCATGAGTTCAACCCCACGTGGGGTGTGGAGTCTCATTAAAAAAAAAATAATTAGGGGCACCTGGGTGGCTCAGTGGTTAAGCCGCTGCCTTCGGCTCAGGTCATGATCTCGGGGTCCTGGGATCGAGTCCTGCATCGGGCTCTCTGCTCAGCAGGGAGCCTGCTTCCCTCTCTCTCTCTCTCTGCCTGCCTCTCTGCCTACTTGTGATCTCTCTCTGTCAAATAAATAAATAAAATCTTTAAAAAAATAATTAATTAAAAAAATTTTTAAAAAGCTGACAATATTAAAAAAAGTTATACACAATTTTCCACTACATAGGGTGTACCAGTGCTCCTAATGCCCATGTTGTTCAGGGTCAGCTATATACCAAACCATAGTAGTGTACACTTTAAATATCTTACAATATTGTGTCAATTCTACCTCAATGAAGCTGAAAATAAAATTAAATATTGGTTGCAAAAATAATAAAACAACAATATTAAAGCTTCGAAATCCCTGGAATCATCTTTTTTCATTTTTCAAAGCAAACACCACCTCCGTATTTGCCTCATCCTGTCAAGTTGAGAGTTATATTTTCGAGGATGCTTCTGTGACACACAGATATCTTGATGCCTCTGGGGCATTGGGAAAGTATCATGAATTTACAAGATATTCTCAAAAATCTCACCAGCTTGTAAATTGCATAAGAATGAGAGCTGGTGGATTTGCTTACCACTAAATTCTCTATATCTAGCACAATGCCTACAAGGCACTCAGAATTATTGTTAAATGAATGGCCCCACCCCTGGGCTACTGCACAGTCATCAGAGTAAATATGGTGAAACAACTAGCAATTTCTGTAGCACCAAAGCATGAAGATGCCAACTAGAACTTGGAAATAATAATACATTTGAGGTTTGGAATTGTCTTTTGGAGGAATCATTACAGTAAATCAGTTAAAAACTTGATAGCTATAATTCCCCCAAACTCTGCTATATTTATTCCATTTTAATCATCTCTGACCTTCACGTCCTATTTCCCACCTCAATTCTAGAGGATGAAAAGACAGATCTCTTTTTCCCTACCTCCTTGTTTAAGCCTTAACGGTAAGTGCTAGGAGATTTAGAATCTCTAAGAGTTAAAATGAGAAGAGGCATGAAAAAGACCATGATCTCTTTTCCCTAAGCCCGTTGATCTTCCTGAGTTCCTACTGTCAACGGATTCTCCTCAGCAGGTTTCATTTCAATCCATTGCCAACTAGTATGTATGGAGTCAGCATGGAAGTATAAATCACATTATGGCTAAATGCAGAGGATGGTAGTGGCTCAAAATGGTATCTGAAGACACTGAATTCAAAATGAGATGCTGCAGATTCCTGCGACCAAGTCACTAAAAAAAGCATTCCTATAAAATGAACGAGTAGCTCAAATCAGAGTAGTGAGTCTTTTTCTTTTTTCTTTTCTTCTTTTTTAATTGCACAAAAAACAAGAGGGGGATAACAGAGTCTTGCTTGTTACAGAATGCTCTTTATTCCAAATTGGTTGAAACTGACACCCCTGTGTTCTGTCGATTTCACTGGGTTTAGTTTGGGTTGGGTTTTTGCTAGCATTTCAGCGAACCAAAGAATGGCATAATCTCTGAGTGTAAGAGGGACTCTCGAGATCTCACCCTTAATTAGTTCCTCTATCACCATCAGCATGATGCAACAGAGGGGGAAAATGTATATTTTTAAAAGTAGTTAAAACCCTATTGGAGATGAATCCCAAGTGCATTACATTAAGTGAAAGAAGCCAGATGCAAAATTCTACCTGCTATATGATTTCATTTATGTAACATGCGGGAAAAGGCAAAATAATAGGGATAGAAAACAAACAAGTGGCTGCCAAAGCCTACAGTTGAGGTAGGAATTGGCATAAAGAAGCGGTGAGAATTGGGGAGAGGGGGTAAGAGAAACATAAACCACTATGAAACCATCATAGTGGTTACACAACTGCACGCAACCATCAAAACTTACAGAAATGTACACTAAAAATAGTAAATTTCCTGTATTTAAGTAATTCTATAATAAAAATAAAATGAGGGGGAACCTCTATTGACACAGCGTGGCAGTTTCTCCCCAAAAGATGAGAGGATGGGGAAGAGAACGAGATAGAGGAGGTGGAGTAGAAGTAACCTTAGCATCTCCTAACTACCACTCTTTCTGAGTTCTCCGTACGCAACAGGTGATCTCCAAACATCGTCTCATCGGGTTCGCACATTTGTTTGTCTGAAGTTCTATACTGAGTAGGTCTGGGACATAGGTTTCTTTCCTGTCTTTTTTTTTTTTCTTTTTAAGATTTTATTTATTTGACACGGGGGGCGGGGGACATAGCACTGGGTGGGAGAGGGAGAAGCAGGCTTCCTGCCGAGTAGGGAGCCCAGTGTGGGGCTCCATCCCAGGACCCAGGGGCCATGACCTGAGCTGAAGGCAGACACTTAACAGCTGAGCCACCCAGGAGCCCTAGGGACATGGGTTTCAAATCCCACTCTGTCTGACTCCAAACCCCAAGATTTTCATAACATTGCTCAACTGCTTCTCCCACTATGTACGGGTATTGAATGTAGAGAAATGCAGTTACTTCCCATGACATTGTGGGAAAACGCATTGGTGCCCTTCTCTCACAGATGAGGAAACTAAGCAGAACTTAGCAACTAGCTCAAGAGCAAAGAGCAGGGATTCAGACCCAGGTCTGTTAGATCCTACCCCGCGTTTTTGTTGCTGTTGTTGTCTGTTCTCATTTTCACCCTTTCCACTGCCTTTCTCTAGAAAATTGAAAATCAGGAATCGAGTGTATATGTGTATCATTTTTCATACTCGGGCACACAGGAATGCCGGCCTTGTTACTAAAGAGTTTGCAAATGTGGCTACCTTGAGCAATTAATCATAAGTCACAGACTAACACCTAGCGAACTATACGTGTGGAATTAATTAATTGCAATAAGAATTAATTAAAAGTAAATGCACCTTATTAAAATTTGCAGATGTTGAGTGGCAACTGAAAACATGGCTTTTATTTATTTGTTTTTAAATATTTCATTTATTCTTGACAGAGAGAGCACTGGAGAGAGCACAATCAGAAGGAGGGAGAAGCAGACTCCCCACCGAGCAGGGTGCCCAATGTAGGACTCGATCCCAGGGCCCTGAGCCCAAGGCAGATGCTTAACCAACTGAGCCACCCAGGTACCTGAAAAACATGGCTTTTAAAATCAGATGACCCAGGTCTGAAACCCCATTTAACACTTGCCACCCAACTACTGGCCAAATTTCTTAAATTTTCTGTGCCTCAGTTTCTCCATCTGTAAACTAAGATGACAACAGTACCAAACTCATAGGGTGTTGGAATTAAATGAGTTACTCTGCATAAAACACTCAGAACAAGGGGTGAGTAGGTGGTTCAGTTGGTTGAGCATCCAGATCTGGGTTTCAGCTCAGGTCATGATCTCAGGGCCCTGACATTAAACTCTGCATTAGGCTCCATGCTCAGTGGGGAGTCTGCTTGAGATTCTCTCTCTCGATCTCCCTCTGCCCCTCCCCCTGCTCCCCTACTCTCTCTTTCAAACAAATAAATAAATCTTTGAAATAAATGAATAACATTGAGAACAGAATTGATAGATGATTTTATTTGTTTTATTTTCTCTTTGGAGGAAGCAAATACAGAAAGGAGAAGACATAAAAGATAGTCAACTCCAGGGACACCTGGGTGGTTCAGTCGGTTAAACATCAGACTCTTGATTTCAGCTCAGGTCATGATCTCAGGGTGGTGAGATCAAGCGCAGTGTGAGGCCCTGAAATGACCATGGCCCTTCCTTAAAGAGTCTCTCACTCCCCTCTCCCTCTGCCTTTCCCCTCCCTGAAAAAAACGATGGTCAACTCCAACAACCAAATGTTTGCTGCTTTCCTTCTTTCTTTTTCTTCTCTTCCTTTCCTTCTTTTGAACACACACACACACATACACACACACACACACATACACACACACACACACACACATTGTATCTTGAGGGTAATCAAAACAGAGCAAAAAGAAGAAAAAAAGAAAATTCTCCCTGGTCTTACATATGGGTCTATAATCCTAAAGGGGTGAAACAAGTATTAAAACTGGGAAACAGGGACGCATGGGTGGCTCAGTTGGTTAAGCCACTGCCTTCGGCTCAGGTCACGACCCCGGGGTCCTGGGATCGAGTCCCACATAGGGCTCCTTGCTCGGCGGGGAGCCTGCTTCTCTCGCTGCCTCTGTCTGCCTCTCTGCCTGCTTGTGTGTACTCTCTCTCTCTGGCAAATAAATAAAATATTTTTTAAAAACCCTGGGAAACAAAACATAAAATTCCTTTTAGATAAAATCTCTCTTTGAGCCTTAAATGTGTCTTATTTATTATTCCATACGCAGTTCTAAAACTCAATATATACTGTACCAAAATGTTTTTGATTTCCAACTGTGCCAGATCGTACAAGGACCACGTAGGTTAAATTTCAGAGGCCGACATCACATATTGGTCAAACCTTGGGAATTAACTTGATAGGTTGCTTTTTTAGGGAAAATTCCAATTACCTACTTTGGTTGAAGAAGCCATCCCAAAACTCAGTGACTTAAAACAATGATTTATTATTTTATCTCGTAATTCTGCAGGTTGACTGAGCCTACTTGGACAATTCTGGCTTGAGGTCTCTCACACAGTTCGAGTCAGAGGTTGGCTGGCACTGGGATCATCTGACGGTTTAACTAGGCTGGACATGAGACACGCTCCCTCACATGGCTGGCAGTCAGTGCCACTCTGTGGGGGCTGGGTGTTCAGCTGGGACTGTGGACCACAGTATCTGTAGGGGGCTGTCTATGCAGTTATTCTCCTCACAGGATGGTGGCTAGTTTCCAAGGAGAGTCCTGAGAGGGAACGTCCTATGTGCAAGTATCCTGAGAGGCCCAGGAAGAAGCCATTAAGCTTCTAATAACCCAGCCAGAGAGGTTCCAAAATGTCTGTTCCTCCTCATAGCTCAGTGAAGTAGGTCACTCAGCCCAACCCTGATCCAAAGGGAGGGGAGTCGGCTTCCACCTCCTGATGTGAAGAGTAGCATGAACCTACGGGGAGGAAAGGAATTAATGGTGGCCATTCTTAGAGACAAATGCATCACAAAAGAGAGACAAATGCAGGAAATAAACATGGGCATAAACAGCAATAAGCACTATCTTGGTTGGCCACTTTTCCCCAACAAGGGTCCCATTAAAAGGATGTGAACCAAGAAGAGCTTGGGCTCTTCTTTCCCAGTTCCCTCCCACAGACACAACTGTTCCCATGTAGAGTAAGAATCAGAGAGTTCCTGGACAGGAAGTGCCCACCGGTTGGAGTACTGGGTAATTGAGAGCCAGGTGTCCTCTGATACTATGTACTGTCACCAGCAGGTCCTCAATTGTCCTTGATAGTTTCATCCACTTCCCTCTGCCTTTCCCCGCTTCAAGCACCTGGTTGCTTCTTGTGACAGCATTGGGATAATTGGGATAAGACTATGCACACATGATGAGTGAAAGATAAAAGCTGAACCTAACAGATCCTCCATCAACCCACTCCTATCCCCCACCAAATAAGCTCCTGAATTATTTTTTATTTTTATTTATTTTTTCTGATTTATTTTTTATTTTATTATTATTTTATTTAGTTATTTATTTATTTATTTTATTTGACAGAGAGAGACACAGTGAGAGAGGGAACACGGCAGGGGGAGTGGGAGAGGGAGAAACAGGCTTCCCTCAGAGCAGGGAGCCTGATGCGGGACTTGATCCCAGGACCCCAGGATCATGACCTGAGCCAAGCGCAGATGCTTAACGACTGAGCCACCCAGGCGCCCCTAAATAAGTTAAAGATTTTTAGAACAGGTTTAGGTCTACAGAATTATTACAAAGATTTTACAGGCTGTTCTCAAATACTCCACATTCCGTCTTCCCTGTTCTGAACATCCTATGTTGGCAGAAGACATTATTACAATTCACGAACTGACATTGATATATTATTATTATTAACTAAAATTCACATCTTACTGAAATTGCCTCCATTTCTCCCTGATGTCCTTTTCCTGTTCCAGGATCTAACTCCTGTGACCACACACACATTTAGTTGTTTTGTCTCCTTTTTGTTTGTTTGTTTTGTGTCCTTCTGTGCTCTTGGTTGCCATTTCTCAGACTTCCCTGATTTTCCTGACATTTGAGGAGTAGTGGACAGGTATTTGCAGAGTCCCCCCCAGGAACCATCTCCTGTATTTCTCAAGGTTAGACTAGTTAGGATGTGCTTTGGGGCTGTTTTATTTTTTCGTCTTTTTGACATGATCGCTTCCTTTTCCTTAGTCTCACTAATAATAATCTCAGTACGTCTCATATTTGGAAAGAAAAGAAAGCTATTGTGAGGGGGCACCTGGTGGCTCAGTCGGTTAAGCATCTGTCTTCGGCTCAGGTCATGATCCCAGGGTCCTGGGATCAAGCCGCATGTTGGGCTCCCTGCTCAGTGGGAAGCCTGCTCTCCCTTTCTCCCTCATGTGCTTTCTCTCTCTCACACACAAGTAAAATCTTTATAAATAAATAAAATCAATCTATCAATCAATTAATTCGTTTTAAAAAGAAGGCTGTTGGGAGGATAATATTGTGATTTTTCTTAATCTGGAATCTGATGTGGAAGATCTAAACCTACGGACTGAATTCCCTGCTGGATGCACTGACTTCAAAATATGTTGGATTCTCAAGAACAAGGATCATGATACCAAATAAAAATTTCTGTAGGTAAACACGTGAAAATGCACAATTTTCTCAAAGTGAAATCTCTTCTCCTTTTCTCTGGGAATGAAAAGGCTCTGCTGATCCAGTCAAAATACCTGCTCAGAGCCTAACCATATTGTGTGTGTTTTCAACCTTACCAAAGAGCAGTCCTTAAAATCTGTCATTTTTCCTTGAATGGAAGAATTTTGGCTTCCTGCTTGTGCAAGTGAATTGCATGACAACCTCTCTAGGAAAATTCACAGGATGAAGAGGAGTGGTTTGCTCTGGCGCATAAACAGCCTCTCCACTCAACATTTCTTCAATGTGTTGTTTGTATTTCTCTCCTTACAGTTTCCTTTCCCCATACGGAGGGAACATATTTTCACGCAAACAGAAATATGTTCATATCAATATTTGGTTGAGATTTTGTCACAATGTTCCCCCTTGGCATCTACTTAACTGCTGTTAAATAACAGACTTTCCATATTTACAGTGTCAACAAATGCTCAGGGAATTTTTATTTATTTTCTTCAGCCTGTAACAAAATGGTTTTATTAAATTGAACTGCCAGTAGGGAATACCGTGAAAGGCTCTCCCCCTCCCCTTTCTCTCTCTCCCTCTCTCTCTCTCTCCTTCCTTCTCCCCTCCTCAACACACACACTACTTTGTAAATAAAATCTGAAAATGGAAAAAGATGCCAGTACTAGCAATAGTCATAATGATTTAAAAATCCCAGCCCAGGTCTGAGATTTGAGAGGAACCCTATTTACTGAGGGGGTTGTATTGCTTGCCACCAACTCTCATTCTGGACAACTGTCTCCCTGGTCCTCTCTGGACCTCATTTCCTGTATTTGATTTAGGATATTAGAGGAGATGATTCCCAGTTACTTTCCCAACACTAAAACTCCATGATGCAATATGTTCTTTTATTCATAAACCTCCCATAATAGCAGTGGCGTACTGGCAAAGCAACTCTCTTGGAAGACAAACCCTGATTTAGAGCATTTGCTCATTTCTGTGGTGTAAATATGCCCGTTATGGCCAATTTCAAGCTACGAACATTTTAACAATCAGCTTTCAAGACAACAATAACAACCACCAGCTTTCCAATGTTCTGAATATTTAGAAATCAGTTCTCACGGGGTGATACAAACTTGTTCCAGCAAGCAAACCAATCAAGCAGCCAGCAACAAGGACTGGGATTAAATGGTATTGGGGATTCAATTTATTTTTGAAAAAAAAAACAAAAAAAACAAAAAAAAACCTATATACTTTTTAATTCAACTAACACAATTCTGAGAGTGAAAACATTGTGTGTATTCTAGAGAACCCCTTTCTTTCTATTCTCCCTTCACTCCCTTAGTTGAGACACCCAAATCCAGATTATTACAAGAGTCACCATAACTACCTGAATTAGTTTTGATTCCCCCCAGAAGCAAAGCCTTAGTGAAGGGCTCAAATTCAGGTGGCTTATCTGGGAAGAGAAAAGAACATGGACATGGGAACAGGGAAGCAACAGTCTATATTTACCATGTCTTTGATTTTCTGTATTCTGATGCTTTGACATCTAGAGCCTCACAGACTTTGCGGGCTGGGGGTGGGAGGGGACTGCGTCTCTCAGAGTTTGCCATTTCCTAGAGATAGTTAACAACTTGCCCATGAGTGAGTTCCAAATGTAAGTCAATCTGTCCAGAGCCCACCTCCAGCCACCTCCATTATTGAGCTATCATACTCTAGGCCATTATTCACTTGCCCTAATCACCCAGGACTCGGTACCAGACAACTAGGAACAACCCCATGCTTCAGAGCCTGCTGAAATTGTTTCCAACCCCAAACCCCCTTATCCTGCCCCTTCTGTTCCTTCTCGAGGAAACCACAGTAAGGACTCCTTCCCCGTTTCCCCTTCTCCTTCTGCCTCCTGACCAACCTCATTGCTTTCCCCTTACCCTACCAGCCCCCTGTGACAGGGTGTCCCCCCCTTCTTGGGAACGCTAAGTAACAAACTACCTTTCCAATGGCAATTGCTGCCTCGTCTGATTGGTCTGTTAATATACTATATTCTAAAAACAGCTAAAAGCAAAGGCAGTCATTAAAGCACGTTATCAAGCCAACTACACACTTGGCTCCTGGAGTCTAATCTCACTTGGAGCCAGTGTGGAACACACACCTCAAGGTTGCCCCTAGAGGAACAGGGGAATTGGGCTATTTATAAACCAAATCCTCTGTCGTCAAGTGGCAAAGCTGGCTCCAATGACAAGAGACAGTCAGGCACTGAGCGGTCCGGATAAAATGATAGGCATAGTGCACTGATAAAGCTACCGCCCTACTGACTAGAGCGCCCTTTAGGCAACTGAGACTTGACATCCTCTTTGGCACTAAACCCATCAGAGATGTCACCTGGAGTTGCCTCAAACTTTAGAGCCTATAAATGCCAAAATGAGTCTCCCCTTCAACCAATTGCAAAACTCACCAGGTTCTCCTAATCTCCATCCTTCCCTCTCCAGTGGCAAATCGAATATGGCCGAAGCCTTGGCAGTCCTCTGGAGCCATCACCTACAGCCAACAGGCTGACCGAACATCTTCACAGACCATTCCACTTCCTCAACAATCCTGAAACTTCCTCCACTACTTAACTTCTTCAATTCTACCCATACAAAAATTTGTGGGTACCTGCCACGCATGGGCAGGCCACAGAGAACCTCAGGAATCACCTCAGGCCCGTCCCTCCCTAGGTCCTGTAACAACACTTCCTCCCTTATTCCTGGGTGTCCCAATTTCCCTTGAGTCCCTACCTTAGTCCCTCTCTCTGTCATTTGAGCAATCTGATTTCTAAATGTTTACTGCCCTCTGAACGGGCAGCCTTGAAGGACACCGCAGCTCCCAGAGATTATCAGTTTATCATTCTGCCTCATGCCTCTTGCATTAAATATTTGCTGGATGAATGAATACACCGTCAGCAATGATGGGCAGGAGATACGTTTATCCCGACTCTGCACTGCAGTTCCAACTCTATGCAGTACACCCTCTTCCTCGATGTCATCGACTTTACCCCTTTCCTATACAAATGTCTACTCATCTCTCCCCATAACCATAAAGACAGCACAGTCTTCCTCCCTCCCCCCAAGTTCTGGCTGGAAACAAGACAGGTTATTGATGTAGACTGTCGACAAAAATGGCTACCGACCATTCTTTTCATTTTTATGAAAGCACACTGCTTCTACCATCAGCTGGGGGGTACTAACAGCCCTCCTCTTGAATCTCAGGTTGGCCTCATGATTTGCTTGACTAATAGAATACAAGTGTTGTTCTGTGAGTTCTAGAGCCTTAGCCTCAAGAGGTCACCCAGCTTCCATTTTCCCTTTCTTGGGGTCCAATCGTCACTTGAAGAAGCTTGGGCTGGATCCATAATGGATGGAAAATACTGATATAAAGAGGGAAGGGGGAGGGTGTTATAGACAGCCCCCAGCCATTCCAGCCATTCTAGAACCAGAGAAGTTTCCCAGCATGTGGGTGAAACCATCTCAGATATCTTAGAACGACTTGCAGCAACATGGGGGTTCCAGTCATACTACTCAGAGCAAAAGAACCAACTGCTCAGCTAATCCCAATCAACGCACAGAACTATGAGAAGTAATACAACTTATTTTTTTAGCCACTAAATTTTGGGTTTTTTTTAATTGTACAGTAATTGACAACAGTTTTTTTAGTTCCCACTTTTAACTCCCTGTTATACCCATCATTGATTGACTAATAGAAAATAAACCCGGGGCATCTGGGTGGCTCAGTCTGTTAAGCATCTGCCTTTGGCTCAGGTCATGATCTCAGGGTCCTGGGATCAAGCCCTGCATCAGGCTCCCTGCCCAGTGGGGAGTCTGCTTCTCCCTCTCTCCCCTGCTCATGTTTTCTCTCTCACTTATCTCTCTCTTTCTCAAATAAATAAATAAAACCATAAAAAAAATAAACAATAGAATGGATGGTAAATGGTGGTATATTTGAAAAATGGCATAATTGAATAATACAGCAATGAGGACTGACTACATAAATGAGGGAATTTTTACAGATATTTTGAGTGTATGAAACCAGACAGAAAAGAGTACATACTGTATTATTTAACTCATCTGAGGACAAACACAGGCAATTCTAGGCTAAGCTAACAGAAGTGATAACTTACTTCTTAGGAGAAAGTAGGGTCTGGAAGGGAGTCAGAGGGTAACTTTTAGGGTGATGGTAAATTCTTCTCGATCTGGGCACTGGCTGTACAAGGGTGTTCAGTTTGTGAAAATCCATTAAACTATAGACTTTTGCTCTATATTTTTTACTTCAGTAAAGAGTTTTAAAATATTAATCAGGTACAAGATTTCTCAAAATATCCCCAGAAACAGCTTATTTCATACTGGGAAAGCTTTGTAAGTGTGTTATACTTCAGATACCAAAATTTTGTTGTGATACTTTTTTTCTAAGTTTATTATTATTTTTTATTTTTTTTGTTTTTTTTAGTAATCTCTGACCAAACATGGAGTTTGAATTCAAATCACAAGATCAAGAGTCACATGCTCTCTGGACTGAGCCAGACAGATAGCCCTTGTTGTGATTTTATGATATCTCAGCTGTCATGTGGAGGAGATTTTTTGATATTCTACATCCCTAAAAGTTGAGGCACACATAGCATTTGTCAGGATATAAACATTTTCATTCATTTTCTACACTTTTTAAAAAAATTACCTTCTAGAGACACCTGGGTGGCTCAGTGGGTTAGGCGGCTGCCTTCTACTCAGGTCATGATCCCTGGGTCCTGGGATCAAGTACCATGTCAGGCTCCCTGTTCAGCAGGAGTCTGTTCCTCCCTCTCCCTCTGCCCTTCCCCACTACTTGTGTGTGCTCTCTCAAATCAATAAACAAAATCTTAAAATAAAATAATAAAATGAAATGACCTTCCATTCTAAATGAGAAACCTACTTGAAACTCCAAAGCATGGAAAATGAAAAAAGTTCCTCTTCCTTTGGACAGCAAAGTCTATATACTCCCTCCGTACAGAAATTGTACTGGCTCCCAGTACAGTGCCATCTGAATTCAGAACCCAAGGTAAGCTCAGGGGAACCACGGAAGTAAGAGACGGGTAAAGACCCCTCACACACCACTAGGAGAAACTGGTAAGACATGCATAATTCACTCCACAAATATTTACTGCCTTGCACGTGTCAAGCACGCTGCAAACCACTGAGCATACAGTGATGGGCCAGACACCACTTCCTGCACCCCAAAGGAATATTTATTTTTTGTTTTACCCATCAGTTAAATTAATACGTCCTTCTTGACAAAGACTGTTTTACACCAAAATTCATGTGCTCTTCTTTCAGCATACAGCTAGACCACGTTTTTCAGCCTCCCTTACATTTGAATTTGCCCTCGTGACTGGCTTTGGTTGGAGAAGAATGTGGAGTAGAAATAGAATGTGTGCAACTTCCAGTCCGGAACAGAAACACACACCCTTCCGTGAGCACTCTTCCATGCTCTTTCCTCCTTCCCACTAACTGGGATAGAGGTGACCCCCAGAAAAACCCTAGAAGTTACATGGCATTGCCCATGGCAGATATTTGCCCACACGGGGTCCCTGATTGACTGCTCGGAAGAAAACCTCACTGGAGTGTTCCATGAATGAGAAATAACCCTCTATGGGGGTGTTATCTACTTACAATGAAAACACGAATATACCAGTGTTTCCATTCGATCCAAAGGTCATTCCGTCTTTATAGTCAGCCAAAGGCTTGAAGTAGCGAGGTGACCTGCATATAGAAGAGGATCCGTTTTCAGTGAATGAAATTGATATGCAGATAGGAGGTTACTTGGTATGTTGATTTGGGCTCCCCTGAATTTGACTCAGATACAGATTCAAGCGCAAGTAGTTCTTCTGGGAACTGACGCTGGGAAACCACAGGAAGACAGCAGAGAAGTGGGACAGGGAAAGGAAGGCAGCCAACAGCTGGTGCACTGCAGATACTACAGTGTTCACTGTGGGACACTAGATTTCACTTGCAAGAGGGGGCTCTGCCAGACAAAACAAGCCCTGATTTTATACCAGCTGGAGAGTAAAGGAGCTGGAAGAGGTACTCACCAAGTTCTTATCAGACATCAGTGGAGAGAATTAACTCTCTGAAATGTCCAGCCTGTCTTTCACACCAGCCAAACATGTTCACAAAGCCAGGATGGGGGTTGGGGTGAGAAGTAGATAAAAGCCCAAAGGCAAAGGTAGGTGTTTGCTGTAAACCTTTGTATGTGTAGAGAGTAGAAATGAATGCCAAGGAAATACAACAAAGCACTGAGATTTGACCTTGGAGAACCCCAAACAAGGAGCCATAGTCTAAGAATCCTGTTGGGACAAGATCCATAGACTGGTAATTCATGGGTCCATAGTCTGAACCAAATATTGATTCTCCACCATCATATCCATCACGTTCTTTCTCTAGTTTTTCTCTGGTGTAGACAAACCATATGATACTCCACCCCTAGAACACCAGGCTGCTTTGCAGTATCAACTTTTAAATTTCCTGCCTAGCCTTCTTCGCTAATCCAAGTCTTAGTTTCCCTTGTAGGCTCGCTTCCAAATCTGCTTTCTCAGAGACCCTTCCCGTGGCTACTCAAGCCCTTAGACAGCATTCTCTTTGCCTCCTGCAAACTCATAGCCCCTAATGGGAGCAGTTCTCATTATATACACCTTATATAAACTACCTTCTTCTATCTCTACCTTCTGCTATCTCTGCCACAATACTTGAGCTGGTTCCTTAACTTGTGGGAAGCTGCTTAACTCTGCTGGATGTATCTGATCTCCCAGTGACTTTGCAAACGGCAAAGGCCATTTGCCATACTTTTCCATATGCACACTCAGCACTGTGCACAGCCAAAAGTAGATAGTTGGTAAATAATTACAGAAGAAATAAAGAAACTGCGGGGGAGGGCTTGTAAAAAGAGAGGAGGGGAGGAAGGAAGATGGAATGGGAAGAGGGAAAGAGAAGCAAAGGTGGAATGTGCTTCTAGGATGAATATTTTCTGCAAATAGCAGACAAATAATTCAATAAAAAACTTTGATTTAGTGGTGCCTGGGTGGCTCAGTGGGTTAAGCATCTGCCTTCAGCTCAGGTCATGATCTCAGGGCTGTGGAATCGAGCCCTGCTTTAAGCTCTGTGCTGAGTGTGGAGCCTGCTTAAGATTCTCTCCCCGTCCCCCCGACCCTCCCACACTGTATGCTCTCTCTCCCACTCTCTAAAATAAATAAATAAATAAATAAATCTTTTTAAAAAATAAAATAAAAATTAAAAAGTAAGCATAGAATGGGAAGCAGGAAAGGGTGATGATCAGAAAAAGAAAGGAGGACTAATGAGAAGCTTTGACGATGGGGAAGCAGAACTGATGTCACCATGAGAAAAGCAAGGGATCTTCCCCTACCCACCCAACGTTGGTCGAACAAGAAACAGAGACCCTTCCCCAAAGAGTCATCTTCTCATACTGTGATGGTTCCAGTACAGCTCTTGCCCGCTCAAGCAGGCAACAGGCAGTCTCTGTGCCCAGTCTGCTTCCAAGTTCCTGAAGGTCACAACTCTGTCTGCCACCGTAACTCCCTGCCTGTCCCCAGGCTGCAGCCAGTGTGACGTCCAGTTAACAATGCCCTGTGTCTAGGGGCTCTTTTCTTCCTGTATATTTGGGCTCAGAACTGACGAAATATAATTGCCAATAAGCCCAAATACACCTAACTGCACAAAGTCCTCACTCTCTTGATCCAAACTGGAGGAAGCCAAGAAGTGAGAATCGAGAGCCCTTGTGGTCCAGTAGCTCCTTATGGTATTGGAGAGAGAAAACATCTTTTGTTTCCTCATTTATTTTTATTTTTATGGGAATTCTGCCAAGTTCAGTCATTCTGATGATCTTGGTACTAGCCCATCTCCCTGGCTAACCTGTCAGTTTATTCCTTTATTGCTTACTCAGTAAGTCCTGCTAACGTCTTCCGTACAGGAGTCAAACAGAAGGAAAACACAGTAGTTTTTGTGATTCTAAGCTGCTGGAGGAGGGACTGAAGTCCGGGAGCTCACGCACTGTGGGAAAGAGAAGCTGGAACAGTTCTTCTGCCATGTGGGGAAGAGAACCCGACAAGTTAGTTTACGGGGCTGGGGTAAGGAGTGTGGCTCCCACCAGGGAGAAGAAATAATCCAAAAAGCTCCATAAGTCATGGTTTCTGGAGCCAACAGACTGGAAGTCATTCAAAAGAAACGGAAGTGACAGGGATCAAACCCCTGGCGTGCTACCAGCTGACACAGTCACCAAGAGAGGAGTACGCCACCGAAGTAGGGGTCCTAGGTTGAGTGGAGCAGAAAGAAGCAAGGCGACCTGAAACGTTGGGCTGTGTAGTTACTTCCAGAGTATCACAGACGGGACAAGAAATAAGAGATGGGCACTTGCCTTCACTACAGAATTGATTTTTCCACCTGCTGCATTTTATGCTCATCTCCCAAAGTGACCTATTGCTAAGAAGTCATGCTTTTCTGTTCAAGACAAGGCAAGAGAAGGGTTTCTGCAGGAACAGCAGTGGGAGCTGACCAAAATTCCCTCAGTGGGAGAAAAATGCCAGGAGGGGTCACAAACAATGAAACAGGGAAAATATTCTAAGAGACAGTGAGAGAGGTTAAGAGTTCAATGACATCCTTTGAGTCAGTTTATGATGCAAAGAACAGACAGCAAGCAAGAGCTTGCTGGTCCACAGTGGAGAACGGTGAGTGTCACCCAGTACAGAGGGAATGCTGTGTGCCATCGTACAGGAGAAAAGAAAAGGGTAATAAAGAGAAGGGCAGAAGTTCAGTTCTACAATCTTAGGAAACATGGAGAAAAAAGTATCCAGAAGTCAACATCAAAAGTTATCCAGAAGGCATCACATAATGATGATGTGTTTACAGAAGGATAAGCACATTCAGATCCTTTCTGACTTATGCCCAAGAAGGGAATCACCTTCCTATGCTCTGCATTCACCAGAAGTCCTTTTTCTTTGAAAACATAGACACACTTCCCTGTTGCCCTCCCCTACCTCTACCTATGTTCCTTCAGCCCACCCATGGCCTCCATCCGGGTCCTTGCAATAACAGAAGGAAGAGGAGGCTTCAGGAGACAGCCTAGCTCTTTGATCTTCCGAAGACAGCCCCAAGCCCCCTCCGCTGGGTGCCCAGCACCTCTTCCGGCTCATTCAGAAAGTCTCATTGATCTTTAACTACTACTTCCCTGTGAGAAAAATAGAGTGAATGTCTTGCCATCGCTTCCTAGATATCAAAGCTGAGGCTCTGAGAAATTAAACAATTTGACACAAATATACCCAATACACCAGTGACTCTCAAGAAATGCTGAACGGCCAACATTTCAAATCCCAGTTTATTGCCCTTCTATGGGACCATCTTTCCGTAAAGAAGGGTTCAATGTCTCAGGGGGGAAAAAAAAACAACACCTCTGCTAATTCATACAGGATGGTTGAGGGTGGTGAGAGCGTTAATAATAACTTGGAAGGAGGAAATCATAAATACACTATCTCAAAGGGGAAGAAATAATGGCAAAAACATGTTCAGAAAAAGAAAAAAACTGGCACATGGAATTTTTCTAACAAAATAAAATACTCATTGTCTTAATCAGGTAAGATTTGGAAAACATCTAAGTATGACTAGCACTCTCAGGCAGGGGTAAAATAGATTAGGAGAAAGGAGAAAGGGGGCTCTAAATGTTTACCTAAGTGTACTCACTGTGCAATTACCACCTAGTAATCTCTGTGTTTATTTATTTAAACTCTCCCTTTTCCAAAAACAGTTTAAGGCAACTTGCAAGGAAGCATAAAATACATGAAGATAAAATAAATTTAAAACACATGAAAAAAATGAAACTGCGAATAAAAGTAAGATGGCAAGACAGAGAAAGGGGAAAGGTTAGGATCCAAACTACCAGCTCATTCAAGGGAGTGTTACAGAGTGGTTAGGAACATTTTCCTATTAGACAACTAGGTCTGTGACCTTCTTCTGTGACGTTGAGCAGGTCCACTGAACAAGTCTCAAGAAAACGGAGGTAGAAAAGAGCACTTACTTCATGGTTCTGTTATGAAGAATACCTGAAAGTATTTTCCTGAAGGGTTTATCCCACTGTTTTATCAAACACCACTTGGAAAAAAAGGCCATTTATTGTAATCCACTCATAGGCTAAAGGAAGCCCCCACATAAGATCTTGGCTTTCTAGCAGCCACCAAGATAACAGGATTTCCAGCAAACACTGTAAATTAAAACAAATTCATTGGTCCAGAGAAGTATAAAAGTTTTTCCTGAATATACGTCTAGATAAAGAAGTTTCTCCTGTGGACCTCAACAAAGAAACACAATGAATTAAACGACCTTACAGTAATACAATAGTGAGCTATACAGGTGGCATTTTTAAAAAAATCTCACTCCTCATTATGGGCTCCATCTTCATGCTGTAGCAAAGGTAAAACAAGGCAGCCCTTCAGAGGCTCCAGGATATGTGATTCAGCTACCAGGTTCTCCCAAGGTCATTTTATTTTTTTTAAGATTTTATTTATTTGACAGACAGAGATCACAAGTAAGCCTGGAGACAGGCAGAGAGAGAGGAGGAAGCAGGCTCTCCGTGGAGCAGAGAACCTGATGCGGGGCTCCATCCCAGAACCCTGGGATCATGACCCGAGCCGAAGACAGAGGCTTTAACCCACTGAGCCATCCAGGAACCCCCGCACCACCATATCCCACCGCCGCCCCCCCTCACCACCCCCCTCCACCGCCAAGGTCATTTTTATACTGGGGACAGATTTCCGAGTTTAAGGACGGTTGCTTTCTTGTTTCCTTCCTTTCTTTCTTTCTTTTCTTTTTTTTTTTTTTTTTAATATCACAGGGTCTCTGAACCCTGATCTATGCTTGGATTTCTGGATATCTCTGAACTAAGAGGAGGACAAAAATACACATATTTTTCAAGGTGATAATCCATAGCTTTCATTAGATTCCATCAAGACCCACTTTCCCAGAGGAATGGATAGAATATATATACACTACAAGTAGAAATAATTCAGTTAGTCTGGTCAACCTCATATGGATATAAAAAGCAAGAAATAAAAGCACTTGATGTAATCTTAACCGAGATTCCAAAGGCTCGTTATACCTAGCAAAATTGAGGAAGTATATTTAATAAATAAATAAATACACAAATAAAGTGTGGTCAACTAAGGCAGAAAAAGGAAAACTTACAAAGTTGTAGAAAATACAATTTGGCAAACACACGGAGACCATATTTATTATAGTAGAGTAGTATTAAAAAATACTTAAGTTGGCTCTTCTATGTTACAAATAATTCTAATGTTGCTGATAAGATTTCAATAGTTCTGAGGATTCCCAATTGAGTAGCAAAGACATGTAGTGTGTCGTTTACATATCCTTGTGTCCCTCGCCACTTCCCTCAGACCATAAAGAAATCCTTTTCACGGTAAAGCCTTTCCTAACCTAAAATACAACTACCTCCCGTCTGATACTTTGTAGCCTTCTTAATTTTTTTCCTGACAATTTATTATTTTCTAATATCCTATGTATTTTACATTTTTTTTTTGTTTATTGTCTCTTTCCCAACTAGAGTAAATTCCCTGAGAGCAGAAGTTTGTTTACTGTGGCATTGCTGATAATAGCTAAAAACTGGAAACAACTTAAATTTCTTTCAGTATGAGAATAGAATAAATGATGACACGCCTGTATTTGCAAACTATTTGGAAATATTGGAACTATTTCCATATTGGAAAATATTTCACAACTAAAAAGATTAAATTAGATCTAGATCACTAGCATAAAACACTGTTTAAGAATTAACGTTAATGGGGAAAAGGTACGTAGGAGAAAAATACAAAGGGTATGAAGCAACTTACTTTTAAAAAAGAAAAAAAACATTATAACTCTGTACTTTTCTACAGGTCTCTATATATGTATATAAATACAGGAAAAAATAAATAAATGCACAGGGAAAAAAAAAAAAAAACTAGAGAAAGAAATCAAAGTCCTAACTCCGGAAGTATTTATATCAATTTAGGGGATTTTGATGTGGGATTTCAGTGTGGGGTAAGAACCTTAGTTTTGTCTGAACTGTTCACATTTTTACAAAAACAAATTCACTTATATAATTTAAAATAGACAAATACCTTAGTTGCTTTAAATTCCCAAAGAATCTGTCTGTCTATCTATCTATCTAGATTATAAGCCTTAAAATACAATCTGATCCCAGAGCTGGTAAGAAATTTGCCCTTTTCCAAATTCCCACCTGATTGTTCTATTCCGATCATATTTCACCCCACACTTCCTTACCTTGAAATACTTTTATTTATATGCACATTTTAAGAGTATGGTGTAATAAATATTACTTAGCTTCTCGGTGAAATATATTATTCTCTGGTAAAAGACAAATATGTGGGTAACTCCGATGGTGATCGAAATCTTGACTAGCTCTGGCCATAGCCTACCTCATCCTTCTGTTCCCCAGCTCCTGCCCCATCTAAACAGCCTGGTGGTTCCAGTGCTCTTGTCAGGACAACTCCAGGTGGCTTCACCTTCTGCCACACTGTGGTCACCTAGTTACCTCCTCTTCCTACTCCCTCTGGGATTCTTCCCTAACCACACGGACCAGCTATGGGTGTCCCTCTTACCCATCTCTTCCATAATACCGTGCAACTCTCATGCCTGTAGCCCTTACAACATGGAGCCAGACTATCTACCCCGTGCCTTGTACCAGACTCTGTACAAGAGACTGTAGACACCACGGTGAATGAGAGACCTCAGGCGGTTCATAGGGCAGGATGTGTGTTTACTTGTTTGTTTCTCTTTAGATCTGGGGTGTCCAATTGTCTTCCTCTCCCATTCAACCCAGTAGATACATTTACATCCATTTTCCCAATAAAGTACTAATAGATTTAAATTCATTTAAAAGTTGAAAAAACAACAATAACAAAAAAAAACGAAAGGAAGAAAAGGGTTTTATACTTGATGAGAGCAATATAATTTAATACTCTTTAAAAATAAATAAATAAGTAATCCATCTTGGTTTAACTCTTCGTGGTCTGGTAATTTTCTGGTCATCATTGCCTCCTGGAGTTACAGTCTCTGGGCTACCTCAACCAATACTGTCTAGTTTTTCAGTATTACCAATCTGTGAAGCTAATTCCTCATATTAAATTCTCTCGGAGTGCCTGGCTGGCTTAGTCGATGGAACATGTGACTCGCAATCTTGGGGTCAGGAATTCAAGCCCCACCCTGGGTGTAGAACTTATGTAAAAAAAGAAAACCAGAAAGAAAGGAAGAAGAGAAAGAAAGAAAGAGAGAAAGAGAGAGAAAGAAAGAAAGAAAGAAAGAATGAAAGAGGAGAAAGAAAGGAAGGAAGGAAGGAAGGAGAGAAAGAAAGGAAGGAAGGAAGGAAGGAAGGAGAGAAAGAAAGGAAGGAAGGAAGAAAGGAAGAAATTCTCTCTACCAACATAACCATTGCAGTTTATGTTTTTCTGTGTGGACCCTAAGTACTATACCAAGAGATATATATTTTTTAATGTTTTATTATTAAGAGAGAGAGTACGTGCACAAGCGGGGGGGGGGGGGCGGGGGGGGGCGGGGACAGAACCAGAAGGAGAAGCAGGCTCCCCACTGAGCAGGGAACCCAAAGTGGGACCAGATTCCAGAACCCCGGGATCATGACCAGAGCCTAAGGCAGACGCTTAACCGACTGAGCCAGCCAGGTGCCCTATATCAAGAAATACTTTTATACGTGAGTTAATTGAGCTTAAACTCTCCCTCACACATTTTGCCTAGTATATCCCCCACTTTTTTTTTTTTTTTTTTTTTTTTACAAAATTTAAAGTTAAAGCCACTGAAGTTGTCTCTTCCTATCTTTTCTATGAAGGAAATGCTCAAGCCAGCATTGCTTACGGAGCAAGGACAGGGAGCCTAGAAGCCAGGGAGCTGAGTGTTGAGGGGACATTTCACACTGAACCAAGACCTGCGTCTTTGATTTCTAAACAATTTCAGCCCTTGGAATCATCAGAGCTCCAGTTTTGTTTTAAAAAGTAGGCTTTTTAAGGAGAAAACTTAAATAATGTCATCCACTCAGAATAAAAACGATTCCCAGGCTATTCTTTTTTTTTTTTTTTTTAATTTATTTGACAGAGAGAAATCACAACTAGGCAGAGAGAGAGGAGGAAGCAGGCTCCATGCGGAGCAGAGAGCCTGATGCGGGGCTTGATCCCAGGACTCTGGGATCATGACCTGAGCCAAAGGCAAAGGCTTTAACCCACTGAGCCACCCAGGCGCCCCAATTCCCAGGCTATTCTTAAAGAAAATTCCCACCTACTCCGCAGTTTACGGTTTGTACTTACTGAAAACACCAGCAACGTAATAGAAATGCAGTTTTGCTTGTCCATGCACAAGGACAAAAAATAGTTTAATAGCAAGGAATCCTAACTCATAGCGGAAAAGTCAGCCCAATGGCAATGGGTGGCGTTCCAGTTCCCTTTACTGCCTGGGCACAGCTAACAAGAGGATCCCCTTTCCACCATCCTTTCCACCAGGTTTGACATTGACATTCTTGCCTGCTTCCCCAAATGCAATCTCGCTCATATAATATGGAAGGTAAGCTTGATTTTTTTTTTTAAACCAGCATCTGATAGCCTCGATATTAAAAACCCATTCGCCAGGAAATTGGAGCTAAGGATTCTAACAAGTGGCTTGTTAGCAGAGAATGTCCTGACTGCAGTAAGGAGCAGGCTTGTCACTTTTTACCCCATCCTCTGAGGATAATAAGTAAGGAGGACAAAATGAGTGCAGCCCTCCTGGGTCTCCCCTTAAGAGTTTAAAAGCAAAATATTGATTTTGAGTTACCCTGCTTCAACTCAGCTTTGCTCTCATGATATTTTTATTCCCTTGTAGATTCCCGGGTCCATTTGTTGCAGATTTTAAAAGTAAATCACTGGTGAATCTGTGGTGTGTCCATGTAACATTTCCGCACCTAAAAATATGGTCAGTTGACACCTTAAAGGTTTCTGAGCAGCTCTAACTCTTAGTGACATCTCCGGTTGCGTCCCCAGTATGCTCCAAACAGATAAAGTGGATGCATTGATTTTAGTTGTATAAAACCCTTGACGAAATCTCTTTGTGGCCATCTCTGCAGTCTCTTGATGATTTATAAAGGGTTTGCTTATGACACAAATGTGATCCTTCCACTCTCTTCCATTTTGTTTTTCAACTAGGTCCACAGTGAGTTTCCTGAGGCCAGCAGACCAACAACAGAAAATGCTTAGGTACCCAGGGCTAGCCACGCAATCTTTACTACTTTGGATTAGGAGATGCCCCTAGAATTGTGACTCAGATTATATCAATATTATCGTCAGTAGAGCCTGGAACTGGGCCATTTTAGGATTCTTAATTCTAGCTCCTATTTTACAATGAACTTTCTTTTGTAGTATACAAAGATTTGTTGACTAAATCAGGGCCAGGGAGAGCTGGGGAAAAAAGCATACTCACATGCATTCTAAATGAAGTTTGACACTCTTCCGTAGGTCTCTTGGGATGAGATAAAAAAGAGTTTACATTAGAAGATAAATCTAAATTCTTAATCTTCATTTAAATTGCTCAGATTTCCCTAACTTTATGAATAGTTTCCTATGCATCCAAAGGAATGAACGTCATTCCTTTCTGGATTCTTTTCCCATACAGATGAGGAGTCATTTCCAGCTAACAAAATGGATCCCAGCTTCTCCATCTGAAAAGGGAGGTTTTGGAAGTCTCCAGAATGTTTTGATATTAAATCCCAAATGCAGAAGATTGCTCTTGGCTGCTCCACAGAACAGCCAAACTTGATCATTTATTTTCACTCCAGCTTTTGATGCCTCTAGATTTCCCTCTAGAAAATGAATGTCACCACATTCCTCTGAGAAAATATTTATCTATCGAGATGATGCTAAAGTCATCAAAAAGGTAAAAATCCATTTGTTCAATAACCTGTATTGAGACGTGAAAGCAGGGAGCTGTAATAAAGAGAGGAACAAGACACAGATCATGGTGAGAAACAAGCAAGATGTCAATGGTCAAATTTAAAAGATGTGAAGAAAGAGACAGAAGGGACTCCTAATTCAGCAGTGAGAGAGAGCGGGGATGTCAGAAGCAGCTTCCAAAAGAGGAGACAGTTGAACCAAGTACAGAACAGTGGGTAGGAGTATGCCAAGTGCAAAGAAGGTGCCCCAGTCTCCTAGGGCTGCCACAACAAAGAACCACACACCAGGTGGCTTCGAGCAATAGAACTTTATTGTCTCCTAGTTCTGGAAGCTGCAGTCCGACATCAAGCTGTTGGCAGGGCCATGCTCCCTCTGAAGGCACTGCCTTCTGGCATCTGGTGGTTCCTGGGCTTGTGACAGCATCGCCCCAGTCGTCACATTTCTGCGTGCAGGTCTGTGTCCAAAATTTCCTGTTTTCCAAAGACACCAGTCATACTGGATTAGGGACCCATCATACTCAGGTATGATTTCATCTGCACTTAATTACATCTGCAGGGAACCTAGTTCCAAACAAAGCCACACGCGGAAGGTAGTGGGGTTAGGACTTAAAGGACAAAGTTGGGGGTGGGGGACACAAGTCAACCTATCATAAAGTGCGAAAAGCCAATAAGGCCAGGTATAAATTCCTGTACGGTCACTGCAGGAGGACTCTGAGCTTGGCCTGAAACGAGTGCTGGAAAGAGTGGAAGGAGCCTGCGAGAGTGCTAGGCTATCAGCGCGCGGGGTGCCAAAGATACACTTTGACTCTTATCCATGATCATGGGAGGCCACGGACCCGTGACATAGTGTCTTCAGGTGTGCAGCTTAAAAATTTCTCCTTCGTCACATGACAGATGAATCAAAATGGGCAAGACGGAGACTGGGAGAGGGACCCTGTAACGGAGGTAGAGGGCAAATCTGTTCTGTTGAACTATTTCCTTAGTCTAATTATTTAATTGGTAACTCTTTCCTCCTTGAGACTAGTTCCCTAGAGAGCGGTCCCTCTCATAATCAGACCCACTGAGGTCCTACCAAATGCCTGGTAAGGTATGGCACTAGGTTATGGGAATATAGATCATAAATTGCACAGATATCTGTATTATAGATAAATCATAAATACCTGAGTCAAAATTATGAAGTGTATAAACATGTTGAGAACAAAGTAGATTAGAGAGAAAATACAAGTCAATACCGAAAGAGTAATGTGTTGCTAAAAATGAAAATTTTAGGAAAGCCTTCTGAAAGAAGTGGTACTTTGTACGGGTCTGTAAAAATGAGAATTTAGATAAAACAAGAATAAGCTGAGTTGATGTTTCAATCTCTCATTTCAAAACAAGTTATTTCTTTCTTTCTTTTTTTTTAAGATTTTACTTATTTATTTGACAGACAGAGAGAGAGAGATCACAAGTAGGCAGAGAGGCAGGAAGAGAGAGGGGGAAGCAGGTTCCCTGCTGAGCAGAGAGCCTGATGCAGGGCTCGATCCCAGGACCCTGAGATCATGACCTGAGCTGAAGGCAGAGGATAACCCACTGAGCCACCCAGGCACCCCAAAACAAGTTATTACTTTCTTCAAGTACCAGGAGATGAACTAAGAACTCCTTAACAATGCTAAGATTAAGAGTCGAAGAGTAATAATTTTTACACATTGCAAAGTGCTTTATTTAAAAAAAAAAAAAAAAAAACACTTTAAATTTTGTAACTCCACACATGGAGATCTATACAGTGTAAAATGCCTTAACTCCAACTTTAATACTTTAACATTACCTGACTGTTCTAGGGAGACAACAAGAAATTTTCTCCCAGAAATCCATACAGCATTGAATTTCAGCACTCTGGCGAGTAAACCGTGACAATGTCTCTCTGAGCCATCCTAACTTGTTCAGAATCCAGAAAGAAAGTGATTCATTTTTGCCCTTTAGGAAACAGGAGCAATTTTCATATTGTGAAATCTTGGCAACGGTTTCCTCTTCACAATAGGCGAGGGGGGGAAAGCTGCATTAGGTACCATCTGTCAAATATAAATCCTTCAAAACTAGCAGTGACACCAGTTAAAATAACATGGTACAAATGTGGACACTTGGCTTTACGTGCATAATCCTGTTAAGAGAAGCTGTCTTCCCATGGTTTATTATCGTCCTTTCTTAGTGACATTAAAAAATTTCATCCTCGGGGTGCCTGGGTGGTTCAGTCAGCCTACTCTGGATTTCGGCTCAGATCATGATCTCGGGGCTCTGAGACTGAGCTCCCTCTCGGGCTCCATGCTTAGTGGGCTGTCTGCTTGAGAGTCTCTCCCTCTGCCCCTTCCCCCCACTCGGGGGTACACCTTCTCTCACTTTCAAATAATTAAACAAATCTTTAAAAAAATGACCAGTATATTAAACAAAGAGAAGTTATGCATGTAATCGGACTCATCTTTATTTTTAGGCCTCCTACTCTCCTGTTAAAACTCATTCAAGGTGGAAACTTGCCCTCTGCCCTCTGAGGATAAAAACTCGGGCACTGTGCAGTCCTATGATTTTTCTAATAACTCTGAAAAGAAGGAAGGAAGGAAGGAAGGAGACTTACAGTCATTTGAAGTTAGAAAACTTGTCTAAGTTTAGTAGCTAAATGTCCGTAATCTCACATAATAATCATAAAATTTGAACATGATTTTAAGGCAAAACATTCTTCTTTCCAAACCCTGAAGTTTCTGAAGACAGGAAGCTCGAGGAAGCAGCACGAACCTGCCTATTCGTGCCTTTCATCCCCATTCCTCCTTCCTCATCCCCATCTCCCACCATCAGGATTGCTGACTCATGCTGGCAGTCAAAGCAGCTGAGAGAGAAGATGGTGAAAAGGAGCAGCAAAATTTCACTGGACTGGTCCTGTCATTGTTCTATGACGACTGTGGGCCAGACAATTGAAGAAAATTGATTCTTCTTCTTGAGAACTTTCATGGTTTATTCAGAGACCACCAGGGAAAACATGAGCTTCCTGGGACACAGGTGAAGCGTTTTTCTCTCTTTGCCCCCACCCCGTCCCCCAGCCCATTAGGAATTTTCCAGCAGTCTACTCCTCATAGTTCGTCTCAGGAACCTCATGGCCCCCACAGGTGGCCCTCTTTTTGAACAGGGTTTAAAATGTCTTTCCCTTTTCCTTTCTCTTCTCTTCTCACAGCCAATCCTTGGGAAAGTCTCATTCTTTAGCCCAACAATCTCTAACATCCACCTTCAAAGACTTCAACTGATGGGAAAGAGCATTGTCATAGATGGACCTTGGTGAGCCTCTTAGAGATGACGATCCTGATGATACTAATACTTATTGACCACTTACTAGTACCAGATACTTTTAAAAACACTCTTCATGAGTGAACTCATTGAATCTGCACAACAAACCTAGAAAATAGGAATTACTATCTCTAGGAAACTGAAGCATAGAGAAATTTAAAAACTGTCACCCAGCCAGTAAATGATGGTGCATGGATAGCTCCTCTTTTTATTGCATTCTTGTCTCATACGTAGGTTTTCTGACTGCCTTTTGCTACCACTCTTCTCTCCTACACACAAAACTCCTCTCAAAATGGGATTCCTAGCACAATGTATAAACCTTAAAAAGATATATCATATATATTCCTATGAATCCAAGTAGAACAGTGTCTCCCCCAACTCTTGCTTTACCCAGAGCTAAGCCAATTTGCTCTCCAGACATCTGGATAACATCCAGGAAGAAAAATACAAAGCAATTCAAATGGTGACAGAAATAGGCCCAGACGGTCTTGCCTCATTCTCACCTTGACCTTTACTTGCTATACCTTCCTTTCTTAGCTTGTTCTTTGACATTTAAGGAAGCAACAAGAATTGGTTCCTGCAGCTGGACCTTGGGTTGTCATCTTGGTCAAAAGTATCTTGGTTAGGGGCACTTGGGTGGCTCAGTGGGTTAAAACCTCCGCCTTCGGCTCAGGTCATGATCCCAGGATCCTGGGATCAAGCCCCACATCTGGCTCTCTGCTTGGCAGGGAGCCTCCTCCCCCACCCCTCTCTGCCTGCCTCTCTGCCTACTTGTGATCTCTGTCTGTCAAATAAATAAATAAAATCTTAAAAAAAAAAAAGGCATTGTGGTTAATAGATATACCAAGTGCTATAAAACCTCAAGCCCACAACCTCTCAAGCCAACTAAGGAATATAAAGCACATAACACTGGAAAACAGTCAATTCCCACTTTCTTTCACACCAGCAAGGATTTGGAGAATTCTACAATATAAATATGTGTGTTTTCAGCCATACTTTTGTGCAACGTTAGAACATCTCATCTGCAAAACCCACTAACCCGGAGATCATCAGCTATAAAGTGAGAACAAACAAAGCTTATTACATTCCATGTAAAGGAAAAACCCACAACCCTCCAGCCTGCCCTTGTGTGTATCACTGGCAGATGTGAGGACAAGTCAAATCATATGCAAATCCAACCAATCTGAATTTAGCAACTCCTGAATGCTGAAGATGTTTCTTGCAAGTAATTGACTTGTCCTAGCTATCAATTTAACAAACTATCTGTGGTAACAGTTAAGAAGGCTCATTTTAAGCAAAACAGATGTATTAAAATATGTATTTCAAAAGATTAATGTTCAATAAATAACTTGGTTGTAACTAACAATAAGGTTTATCCATTTAAAATATCCAATTTAAATGAATAGTTGATTTTGAAGAAGAAATGTAAACATTAATGAACATGAAAAATTACTCCACTTCATTCCACTATTTTAAAAATGCAAATCAAGGCAACATACCATCTTTTTAACTTATCTGACTGAAATAACAACTTCTCTCAAAATTAGGTAGTCCTCTCCCGATTTTACATACATTTTACATAGATATTCACGTTTATTTACTTATTTATCTTAAGATTTATTTGTTTGAGAGGGAGGGAGAGAGCATGCACATGCACGTGGTGGGAGGAGGGCAGGAGGAGGGAGAAGGAGGGAGAAGGAGGCAGTTCTAAGCAGACGCTGCCCTGAGCACAGAGCTTGATCTTACCACCCCCAGATCAAGACCAGAGCTGAAACCAAGAGTTGGATGCTT
Source organism: Meles meles (assembly GCF_922984935.1). Classification (NCBI taxonomy): domain Eukaryota; kingdom Metazoa; phylum Chordata; class Mammalia; order Carnivora; family Mustelidae; genus Meles; species Meles meles. The sequence continues at coordinate 22,513,963 of NC_060069.1, read as the reverse complement.
AGGAACTGTGCCACCCAGGCACCCCCATACATACTCACTTTTAAATGATGAAGTCAGAAATGGAGAAAATTTCATCTTTTTATATTTTTTAAAATTTTTCTTAATTTATTTATTTATTTTTCAGCATAACAGTATTCATTGTTTTTGCACAACACCCAGTGCTCCATGCAAAACGTGCCCTCCCTATTACCCACCACCTGGTGTCCCCAACCTCCCACCCCCGCCCCTTCAAAACCCTCAGGTTGTTTTTCAGAGTCCATAGTCTCTTATGGTTCGCCTCCCCTCCCCAATGTCCATAACCCCCTCCCCCTCTCCCAACCCCCCCTCCCCCCAGCAACCCCCAGTTTGTTTTGTGAGATTAAGAGTCATTTATGGTTTGTCTCCCTCCCAATCCCATCTTGTTTCATTTATTCTTCAGAAATGGAGAAAATTTCAAATGCACAGATATTTCCATTGGATTGGCTGGAGAGGAGGTGTGGAAGAGAATGGGCCAGAAGGGTTAATAAGGCAAACCTCAGGTTGTGGTAAAAGATATTCACATGTTTGTAGCTTTTATTCCTATGGGTAAATTTGGTCCCCAAAAGATTAAATTCATTTACATCACCTCAGTTGATACTTTCAGTGGTGTTGGATTTTATTGTTTTAAAAATATTCTTGGGGCACCTGGGTGGCTCAGTGGGTTAAGCCACTGCCTTTGCCTCAGGTCATGATCTCAGGGTCCTGGAATCGAGCCCCGCATAGGGTTTTCTGCTCAACAGGGAGCCTGCTTCCCCCTCTCTCTCTGCCTCTCTGCCTACTTGTGATCTCTCTCTCTTCTGTCAAATAAATAAATAACATCTTTAAAAAAAATACTCGCCTGTACCCCTGGGGATAAAAATACATTATATGTTTATAAAAAAATTTTTTTAATTTAAAATTTAATTTTAAAAATGCAAAAAAAGTTCTTTAGGCAAAAAGCAGACTCGTGGGTTTCCTTTTGTTGTTTTTAATTGTTTGAATTACTAGTAGTTTACATTTTTGTTTTACAGATGCAGTCTTCTTTTATGAACAATTTTGTTCATTATCACATATATTATTCCTTTATTTGACATATGATATTTGCTATGAGTATTCCTTATACCACTGCTGTATTTCATTTTGGTTTGATGTTTTTTGATTTATACAAGTCTTCTATTTCTTTAATCTAATTTGTCTCCTTTTCTCAGTAATTAAAACATCTTTTAAAAACATCTTTTTAGTAAAGCATCAGCCAAAGGCAGCTAGATACTTAACCCACTGAGCCACCCCAGGCTCCCGATGGGGGTATTGCTTATTTTTAAAATCTCTTACTCTAAAATCACCAGGAATTAATTTTGAAATGCTATTTAAGGTATATACTTAAAAATGAAGTTTCCTGGGGTACCTGGTGGCTCATTAAGCATCTACCTGTGGATCAGGTCATGATCTCAGGGTCCTGGGATCAAGCCCCACATTGGACTCCCAGATCAACAAGGAGCCTGTTTCTCCTTCTCCCTCTGCCTGCTGCTCCCCCTACTTGTGCTCACTCTCTCTGTCAAATAAATAAATAAAATCTTTTTTTAAAAAGGCAGTTTCCTTGGGGTTTCTGGCTGGCTTAGTCAGAAGTGTGCATGACTATTGATCTCGGGGTCATGAGTTTGAGCCCTACATTGGGTATAGAGATTACTTAAATAAAACTTAAAAACAAAAAACAAAACAAAACAAAACAAAAACATGTTTAAAAAAAGAAAATAAGGGGCATCTGGGTGGCTCAGTGGGTTGATGTTCTGCCTTCGTCTCAGGTCATGATCTCAGGGTCCTGGGATCGAGTCCTGCATTGGGCTCTCTGCTTAGCGGGGAGTCTGCTTCTCCCTCTCCCTCTGCCTGCCTCTCTGCCTACTTGTGATCTCTCTCTCTCTCTCTCTCTCTGTCAAATAAATAAAATCTTTAAAAAAAAAAAAGAAGAAGAAAAGAAAGAAAATGAAGTTTCCTGTCCCCCACAATTGCAGAGCTGGGCTGTCAGTATCATTTAATGAGGGATTGTTCTCTATACTCATTTGTGGTGATTGTATCATTGCATATTCATATACCCTAAAATTTCTGCAGATCATTAGAATTTTGCACAGAACCCAGTTCAAGTTTCATCTGTGGTCACTGGCCCACCCCAAACCCAAATATATGTTATCTACCTGATGAACAAGCCCAACAGTGTCTAATCCAAGCATCTCTTGAAACCAGTGGTCTCCATGTTGATGGCAACACCCAGAGCTCAAGCCACCAGCATCCCTTGCTGGGACCAGTTCACTAACTCTGAATTCCTTTTCTGTATGACAGCCAGAGGGATACGTTAAAAATACAAACCCTGCTTATCATCTGTTGCTGCTCGTGATGCTGCTTATAGCATTTAGACTAAAATGAAAACATGCTTATTTGGGGACCACAAGCTCCCAGATGATTTGGTCTCTGACCACCTTTCTCATCTCTCATATCACTGTCTAGCCACAGTCTCCAGAACTGTCTCCTTTCAGGTTCAAATACACCATACACGGTTGTCACACCATGGGTGTGTATGCACTGTCCCCATGCTGAGTGCACTGTATGCACTGTCCCCATGCTGAGAAAGCTCTTCCTTCTGATTCAGGAGGCAGCCTATCATCTGGGGCCCACTGACAGGAACTCCTGAGGCGGGGCTTCCCTGAGCTCCCAGTCCAGAGCAGCTCTCCTATCAGCTTTTCACACCGACCTGCTTTATTCGAGGATCTGCAATTGCCTTGCCTTCCTGTTTTCTACTTCATCTTCTGTACCTCTTTTATAAATTCCTTGAAAAGAAAGATCTTGTGTGCCGTCTTCATTCCCATAAACCCATGCTTAGAATAATGAATGTTACCCAGTAAGTGTCCAGTGTTTCTTGTGCGGATGGATGGCTGCAGGAATAGTTGAGTGGACGGATGGACAGACAATTAGGAATCCCTGGCACTCTTCCCCAGCACCTCCATCATCCGATTAATGTCTTATGCAGTGACTCAGTGTTTGTTCTACCCAAGTATTCATTTTACCCTTTCCTATTCCTCACAGCCTTACATTTGTGAGGGTATGGTGTGGGTGTGCCCTCTCCAGGCCCAGGAGCGGCCCCATCTCTCTAGGCACAGAGACTGGTTGAGTGATGAGCAGGATAGGGTGCCTAATTCAGGTCTGAGACTAGAGGAGAAGCCTGGGGCTTCTGGGGAAGACTCCACCTTTTTCTTCCATATTGTTAAGATATGAATAAGATTTGGTGTAATCCCACTGAGAATCCCAGTGGGCTTTTTTTCATAGCAAAAGCAACAATAAAAGGAAGAAATTAACGAAGGTAAATGAAGATACTCATGAACGCATAGTATTTCTTTTTCTAAAATAGTAATTTAAATGTTCAGTTCATTTACTTTGTCTCTTTCATTTTGCTTTTATAAACTCACTGAAAGCTGCAGCTTTATAGATATTTGTCAAGTTAATTCTAAAAGGCATATGGAAGTGTACAGGACCTGGAACAGCTGTGGTCTGGGTAACATCCTATTACTGTGGGCATGTGCTATTCATAAGCTTTCACTACTCTTTTAAATATACATTAGTTCTATCCTTTTTTTTTTTTTAAGACTTTATTTATTTATTTGACAGACAGAGATCACAAGCAGGCAGAGAGGCAGGCAGAGGGAGAGGGAGAAGCAGGCTCTCCGCGAAGCAGAGAGACCGATTCGGGGCTCGATCCCAGGACCCTGGGATCATGACCTGAGCTGAAGGCAGAGGCTTTAACCCACTGAGCCACACAGGCGCCCCTACATTAGTTCTATTCTTAAGTCCTCCTTTAGTCCCAATATTTTTAGAAAAGAGTGAATTCTTAGCTTCTATAAATTCCAAAGTGGTTAGAGTTTTAAAATTTCAAATTCATATTGCCGATTCTTTTTGGCAACAGTCCAAAAATATGATCTTGCAATTTCAACCATTTTGGAGACTAAAAAGAAATGAGGTTTCTTGTTTGAAATGTTTTTATAAAATTTCATCAGATTCATGAAATGTCCTGCCCCCATAGCTTTAAAAGTAAATATCAGCTTATGCTTCAATCATCTAATTGCTTGCATTTTGCCCATCTGATACTGTGAACCTAAGAATAAAAACCAAGTCATTACTCTCTGGTTCTCTATGCCCTGTGCCATCAAATCTTTTCAAAGAGAGAAGAAATAGAGGTTCGGTAGCTATTCTTAATGAAGAAATGGCTTCACTCCCCAAGCTGTTACACACTGTCATACAACATCTGAGAATTTTCAACAGTAAAGTAATTGGCCATTTTCTTCATGTTCTGAAAGGGTAAATCTGGGGAGAATCGCACCATTTTCGTCAATCTGGGATACTTACTATCCTCTTCTCCGCAACCAGTTGCTGCCATTCACTTTGCATTGTGTATACTATAAACTCTTAAATATAAGAAGTTAATTGAAAGTATACTGTGGTCCTTCTTAGACAAAGAGAAGATACTGGCAACAGTTTTGCTTTTTGTCTTTATAAGCACAGCTAAGGAGATTGACATAACACCCACCCCTTTTCTTGGGAATCACAAGTTTAAGCACTGCATTCAGCAATAGTAAGACTAGATCTTTAAAGAACTAGGCACATGGGGCTTCTGGGTGGCTCAGTCCTTAAGCGTCTGCCTTCAGCTCAGGTCATGATCCCAGGGTCCTGGGATGGAGCCCCAAATCACCTGTTCAGTGGGAAGCCTGCTTCTCACACTCCGACTCCCCCGCTGTCTCTCTCTTTCTCTCTCTCTCTGTCAAATAAATAAATAAAATCTTAAAAAAGAAAAGAAAAAAAAAAGAACTAGGCAGGAAAAAATCAATAAGTAACAATCAATCTGTAAGTAATCATTCTTTTATTTAATTCAGACATTCACTCTTTCTATGTAGCATCTTAAAAATAGAATCTTTTCTTTCATATTAAATGTCTTCTTTCTGTTGTTGCCATTGTTTGGTTCACTTTGCAGTACCAGTAACCTTTGTAAGTTCACATAATCATAATAGTAACAATGTTAAAGACTTAATAGATGTAACAATCCTCAAAGACATAAATCTAACATTCTGGCATCAAGGTTAGCACAGAACCGGACACCTACTCAGTCCTTCATAAATTTGTGTTAAATGAGGGTACCTGACACTGAAAAAATGCTGTAGTCCTAGAAAAACATTATGCTGTCCAAGATAAATCACATATGTGGAATCAGTTGTTAAGATCCCTTGACATATTGGGTATTCTGCTAAAGTTTTTCTCTCCATTCGGGAAGTTTATTTAATCCAACTGTAGTTCTTCGATGCTAACAGTTTCTTTATAATCCCCCTGAAGGAGGAACAGCGACAAAGGAGGGGGGAAAGAGAAAATAAAAGGAAGAAGGTACATAAATGACAACATTTCTCCACCTTCCCTCTCTTACTGCTTTTTGCTCATAATGAGACATCCAGGAAGTGGATTTGGGTCCAGAAGAGATAGTCTATATACCAGGTGTTCAATCAGATATCCTATAGTCCACATTTGGCCCACAGATATGCTTTCTTGGCCCTAGGCAACATTTTACTGGATTTTAAGATAATTAAAAATAGTTTTCAATATTTTAAAATCCAGAAAATTTGCAGAAATATCTAAGTTCTGATTTCTCTTCAATTAAAATCAGTAGAACTGACAAAGGTGTTATCCAATTTTCATCAGGTGTCAGTGGGCTGGGGCTGAATTGTTATTGCCCCTTTGTGTGGAAGCTGGGCGGGGCAGCCAATGTGCCAGAGACACCCCACCTCTAATGTCAGAGGCACTTGTGGTGGTTGGATTGCAGATGGCAGTCAAGCACAGTGGCTAAGGCTGTGGACTCTGGACCAGCCTGCCTGAGTTTGAATCTAGATTCCATCATTTTTGACCAGTGCTCATTGTGAGAAATTGTGAAGTCACCTGATCTTTCTGTACCTTGGTTTGTTATTTGTTAAGTAGGACAATAACTGTTACCCAACTTTGTGATGAGAATTAAATGATTCTATACATGAAATACTTAGAACACTGCCCCCTCCCACATTGCAAGCACACCTGGTAAACATCAGGTATTATCACCTTCTTGCCTGAGCTGTGTTTTCTTATGGCGGTGGGTTTAAGAAAAAAATCAAGTAGGTTTTAACCTTCTGTCTCTATCAAAAGTGAAAAAAATACAATAACAACAGCCTCAGAAAATAAAGCCTATTCCTGCTTGTGGAAAATGCAAATAAAGTGTGTCTGTGTCAAAGAAATGGATGACACCATTATGAACCAGTGCACAGTGAGAGATTTAACCAGAAATACAAAAGAATGGTGGGGAAAGATTATCTAAAGGAAAGACTGGGTTGGGATGCCTGGGTGGCTCGGTAGGTTAAGTGTCCGCCTTCGACTCAAGTCATGAAGATGCTTTCTTTTCCTCTGTCCCTTTCCCCTCAAAATACATGGATGAATCTTAAAAAATTAGAAGAAGGAGGAGGAGGAGGAAGAGAAAAATCCAGAGACAGAAAAATCTGCAGCCCTTTAGAAGAGGACTCCCAGAATCAATGCTGTGTTGTAAGTCAAACTGAAGACATACAACTCTGGACATTCTCACCAAGCTTGGGAGTAGATCTGGCTGGCCCAAGGGAACCTCAAGAATATGTTAAAGGGAGCCCTCTTCCCATCACCAGCAGGGAGTAGTTTCTTAGTTTAAAGAAGTGCTAAGGTATACAAATGAAGTTTTCAGAGGGTTTAAGGAATATAACTTTCTGAGGTATAGTTCACCATACATCAAATTCACCAGGAGGCTCTCATAAAAAAAGGCACAATCCCAGAAATTCTGATTCAGTCAGTCCTGGATAAGAAAGGATTTGGCAATGCAAAAGGTCACCTATTATAGTATTGTTTATATAGCATATGACTGCAAAAACCTAAATGGCCATCAATGGGGAAACAGATGAATCACTATAGTGCATTCGCGTAAGGGGATACTCTTGCAACTGGCTGAAGAAGTGAAGTTCTTTCTGTGTTGATATGGAGTGAGTTCCAACATTTATTGTGAAGAGGTGAGGGGGGAAGCATGATGCAAAATCATGCTTTAATATGCTTCCCCTGGGGAAAAAAAATATAAATATGCCCTCTCTATCTGAATAAAAAATGTCTCCAGAATAGGGAGGGCACGTATTGCATGGAGCACTGGGTGTTGTGCAAAAACAATGAATACTGTTATGCTGAAAAAAATAAATAAATTATACATAATCCTTTAAAAAAAAAAAGTCTCCAGAGGCATCCATAAGAAACTGGTAATATTGGTTGTGTCTGGGAAGAGCTGCTGAGCATCTGGGAAACAAAAAGAAAGAAGATATCCCTCCTCCCCTTTTCTTAAAGATTTTATTTATTTATTTGACACAGAGAGAGAGCACGCGCACACAAGTAGGAAGGCAGAGAGAGAAACAGGCTCCTCGCTGAGCAGAAAGCCTGATGTGGGGCTTAATCCCAGGACCCCAAGATCATGACTTGAGCCAAAGGCAGAGGCTTAACACACTGAGCCACCCAAGCACCCCAAAGATATCCCTTTTTATTCTTGAATTTTGAACCATATGAATCTACCATTATTTAAAAAAAAATAAGTGAATGTCTTAGAAAATGAAATGAAAGAGAGAAAGGAAGAGAGGAAGGGAGAGGTTGAGGGAGGGATGGAGGGAGTTTGGATAGAAGATCGAATCATTAGAAAATAGCGCCTGCAAAGTTTTCCTGAGAAAATCTGTATAACACAATCCAGTCATGCAGAAGAGATTGGAAATGCAGAGGGCAGTGCACAAAAGGACTGGCAGTGAGCTCAGAATCCATTTAATTATAAACGATGACAAATCATTACAACAATTGCAATTATAAAACAAATGTTAAATGTTCCTTTTTTTTTTTTTTTTAGATTTTGTTTAATTATTTGGGAGAGAGAGAGGGCACAGGCAGGGGGAGAGGGAGTGGGAGAAGCAGTCTCCCTGTAGACTCAGGGAGCCTGACCGGGGAACCTGAGATCATGACCTGAGCCCAAATCAAGGGCTGGATGCTTAACCAATTGAGTCACCCAGGTACCCCTAAATGTTCTTATTTTTGAAGGGAAAACAGCGTAATGTCAAACTTATAAGAAGATAGGTATAATGTAGATATAATAGACTGGTACTTAAATCTCAAAGCCTGCTGTCAGAAATTCAAAGGTAGGAGGCGGTGCTTCCATGAATTCATTCACCTAGTCGATTTCAAGTCTGAAACAGGCAGGGCCCTGGTCTAGGCACTGAGAATCCCAGCGTGAATGAAATAGACAAGAACCCATTATGTCATGATATTTCTATTCAACCTGGCTGTCCTCATTCATAATGATTCATAATCATTCATAATAGTCTACAAAACCAGTTTTGTTTCTTAGGCAAAAACAAACCAAAAAAAACCCATATAAGTACAGGGGTGCCTGGGTGGCACAGTGGGTTAAGTGCCAGACTTTTGATTTTGGCTCAGGTCATGATCTCAGGGTGATGAAATTAAGCCCCACATGGGGCTCTGTGCTGGGCATGGAGCCTGCTTGAGATTCTCTCTGCCCCCTCTCCTCTCCTTCCTCCTGCTGGTGCACACAGGCGCTCTCTCTCACTGTCTCTAAGAAATCAATCAATCAATAATAAATACTTAAATATTTTTAAAAACCTAAGTATATTGTTTAAAGCCATAAAAATAGTCACTGATGACAGTTTTTTTCTGAAATACTAATGAAGTATGGAGAGGGAGAAAAGAAGACAAAAGACAGACTGCATCACACACGAAAAAGAAGAAAACAAAAAAGTCAGCAAGCAAGAGGTAAAATCATAAAATAAAATGGCAGAATTGAGACCAAACACAAAGCATGACTGTATTACTATGTGAAAGAGGTTGCTATATTATATAGCTATACTATTTGATATAACTCTGCTAAAATGTTTCAAAATTTAAGAACTAAATAGATAAATGAGAATAAGAGAAAATATAAAAAAGCTTTAAAGGGCATTTCCAGGTTGTATTCATTTCAGGGATAAATTCTTACTAAACTGATACTGGTATTTAAGTTGTTCCATAGAGAATAAAACAAAGTTGTAACTTATTTTTAAAAGTTAGCATACTATTGGGGTGCCTGGGTGGCTCAGTGGGTTAAAGCCTCTGCCTTCAGCTCGGGTCATGATCCTAGGGTCCTGGGATCGAGCCCCACGTCGGGATCTCTGTTCAGCAGGGAGTCTGCTTCCCCACTTCTCTCTGCCTGCCTCTCTGCCTACTTGTGACCTCTGTCTGTCAAATACATAAAATCTTAAAAAAAAAAAAGTTAGCATACTATTGTGATCAAAACCCAACAAAGACAATACGGACTGATTCCTTTTTAAACTACTTATGCAAAATTTTCAAATAATAGTTTAGCATGAGGAGCCTTGCAATACGTTATGGATATAAAATATAACTATAGCCAGTTAACCCCAGGAACACGGAGGTATTACATATTAGAGAGTCTCTTAGTAAAATTCACCATAATGATAGATTAAATAGGAAAACATAAACTAATTTCCATAGAAACCATCGTTGTTAGGGACTAGGGGGCTGGGAACAAAGACTGATGACAAAGGAACACTTGGGAATTTTTCAGGGTGATAGAAATGTTTCTTATTTTGACTATGGTATTAGTTACACCATTGTATAAATTTGTCACAACTTATCAAACAACAGACTTCTAAAGAAGGTGACTATTGTATATAAAGTATACCATAATATATTTGGCTTTAAAAATAATTCATTTGAATAAACATGTTATTTATTTGATTTTTTATTTTATTTTTTAACATGTGACATTATCTCAGATAAATTAATAATAGATGGCAAATTCCTTACTTTGTATGTATCCACAAAATACCAACACAAAATCTATTTACAAAAAAATATTCAAATGTATTCTAAATTCCTACATTTGTTATATATATTCTAAATTTAGCATCAGACCAGATGACTTAACATGAGAAGCATTTCCATTAAATATAAGAGCTCAGTGATACTATTATTTAACATTTGTTGTAAGAGATATTCAGTATTCAAGAATTAAACTATTGGGAAAGAGGAGGAAAATGACTATGTTCAGGTGGATGATGTGAAAAAAAAACAAAAGATAATCGAATGCAAAGCTACTCTAAGTCATAAGGAAATTCAGAAAGTAGTTATAACAAGATTATTCTTTATTTTTTTTAAAATATTTTATTTATTTATTTGACAGCGAGAGATCACAAGCAGATAGAGAGGCAGGCAGAGAGAGAGAGAGGGAAGCAGGCTCCCTGCTGAGCAGAAAACCCAATGTGGGACTCGATCCCAGGACCCTGAGATCATGACCTGAGCCGAAGGCAGCGGCTTAACCCACTGAGCCACCCAGGCGCCCCAAGATTATTCTTTAAATCAATAGCTTCAGGACACCTGGGTGGCTCCGTCGTTAAGTGTCTACCTTCGGTTCAGGTCATGATCCCAGGGTTCTGGGATCGAGCCCCACATCGAGCTCCCTGGTCAGTGGGGGACCTGCTTCTCCTTCTCCTTCTGCTACTCCCCCTGCTTGTACTCTCTGGCTCTCTCTGTCAGATGAATACAGAAAAATATTTAAAATAAATATATAAATAAATAAATACCAATAGCTTGATTATAACAAATAAGATCCAGTTAGAGGGTTGCCTGGGTGGTTCAGTGAGTTAAAGCCTCTGCCTTCACCTGGGATGGAGCCCAGCATCAGGCTCTCTGCTTAGTAGGGAGCCTGCTTCCCTCTCTCTCAATGCCTGCCTCTCTGCCTACTTGTTATCTCTCTCTCTTTGCCAAATAAATAAATAAAATCTTAAAATTTAAAAAAAAAATCCAGTTAGAAAATTTTGGGGCACCTGGGTGGCTCAGTCAGTTAAGTGTCTGCCTTGGGCTCGGGTCCTGGGAGCTCCCTGTCAGGCTCTCTGCTCAGCAGGGAACCTGCTTCTCCCTCTCCCTCTGCTCCCCCCATAACCCAGTTGTGCTCTTGCTCTCTCTCTCTCTCAAATAAATAAATAAAATCTTTTAAAACTGTAATAAACGATCCCCCTTTTATCAGGAATGGCAATATAATCAACAACAAAAATGCACACATAAATTTATCAAGAAAGGTATAAGCCCACATGAACAAAACATACAGCTAAACTGAGAGAACACTTGAGTAAATGTTAAAGACATACATTAATTTTGGAAATAAAGTTTATTTGCAAAGACATCATTTTTTATAAATGAATTTTTAGAGTCAATGCAGTCCTGATCAAAACTCAAATTCTCAGTTTCATGTAAAAGAATAGTTAGAGAGTAGCCAAGAAATTGCCTAAGAGAGAAAGGTGTAGGGCCACCAGGGTCGTTCAGTGGGTTAAGTGGTGACTATTGATTTCTGTCCAGGTCATGATCTCAGGGTCCCGAGATCCAGGGACTCCTCAGGATCCACACCCCTCCTGGGGCTGAGCACAGGCTCAGTGTGGAGTCTGCTTGAAACTCTCTCACTCTCCCTCTCCCACAGCCCCTCCTCCTGCTCTCTCTCAAATAAATAAGTAAATATAATCTTAAAAAAAAGAAAGAAAGAAACAACATGGTATATATTTTGGTACTATGGGGGAAAATTAAAAAACTAAGTAAAATTACATGTCACTAAAACAGAAACAGTCAAATATTCAATGCTGTTAATAGAGTTCAAAATTATACCCAAATATAGATGAAAATGTGGTATATATTTTTAGAAGCACTTCGGATTAGGGCTAATCAGTAAATGGTTTTTAAACAACTGGTCAGCTACTTGGAACATAAAGATGAACTTCTACCAATTTCTTCCTCAGATTAATTTCAAATATATCCCAAAAAACATATGATATGAAAACACTGAAAGAAATCTTAGAAAAGGTCAAGTTTTTCTACCATTTTACATAAAGCCCAACATGTACCAAGAAAGACATTCAGGTCTTCTGCGCAGAATATGGCATCATAAACTACGTCAAAAGATAAATGCTAAAATGGGGGAAATATTTGCAAAACTCCATTAAGTATAATACATATGATATTTAGAGAGCTCTACTAAACTTAAATGTGATGCACAAATTCATTAGTTATTTTAGAAATACAAAGTAATGTTTCCCCATACCAGAATCACAAAGACTAGAAGGGTAAGTAATAGCCGATGTTGGTGAGAATGAGGAGAAATACATGCTCTTAAACATTTTTATCAGGAATATAAGTTGGTACCAAAAAAATCTGTTAATGTATACCAAAATTTTATACAAATATATTCGATCTAATAACACCAATTCAAGGGATTCATTCCAAAGAAATAGTAGGACATGTATGTAAAGATTTCCACGCAAGAATGTTTATTGTGGTGTTGCTTGTAACAGGAAAAGCTGAACACTGTTTGCATATTTACAGATTACAGAAGTATTATATTTGTGTGACATTACATCGAGGCATATCCGGAAAGGCACACAGCGGTTAAAGTTAGGATGTTGGTTCAAATTCACCTACACATTAACCTAGTTCTATCTCGGAAGGGGGCAGGGTCAGCCATCAACAGCTCAAAGAAGTCAAAGATCCAGATTCTTTGCCTCTCTCCTATCTGTTGCTTGAGCACTGGGTTCTTTAAAAAGAGTCCGCTTATTGTCCCACATTGGTGCCAGAGGCCATCAGGCTACTTGTTTTCTACATAAGCAGGATAATGAAAGGAAAAAATAAACCTCTCTCCTAACCACTGACTCCAAGTTATCCTGGTCTGGACCAGTAGCAATTTCCATAGAAACAACATGTACTGATTGACTTAAATTAACGAGGCTCTCCCCCATATTGGTCTGGGATTACTTTTCCCCAAGTCACATAAGGAACAGATGCCTGACTAAAACAGGAATTCCTCGGGCATCTGGGTGGCTCAGTGGGTTAAGCCTCTGCCTTCGGCTCAGGTCATGAACCCAGGGTCCTGGAATCGAGCCCGCATTGGGCTCTCTGTTTGGCGGGGAGCCTGCTTCCCCCTCTCTCTCTGCCTACTTGTGAGCTCTCTCTGTCAAATAAATAAATAAAATCTTAAAAAAAAAAAAAAAAACAGGCATTCTTTTTGGAAACACAAGTGGGATAAGATGGACACTAGGTGAGACACCGACTGGTGCCCCATATGTAACCACAAAACACGGAGAGTGGTTATCACCTGGAGGTTTGTTTACGAGTGCTCAGGGTTTTTTGTTTTGGGTTTTGGTTTTCTCACTATTCCTTTTTTCTTTCTTTCTTTCCTTTTTTTTTTTTTTTCCTGAACAAAGATCATATACCATCAGAGGGAAAAAAAGTTTTTCCTTGATTATTAAAAAATGAAACATCAGGGGTGGGTTGGAGCCTCTGCCTTCGGCCCAGGTCATGATCCAGGGTCCTGGGATCGAGCCCCACATCGGGCTCTCTGCTCAGCGGGGAGCCTGCTTCCTTCCTTTCTCTCTGCCTCTCTGCCCACTTGTGATCTCTGTCTGTCAAATAAATAGATAAAATATTTTTAAAAAATGAAATATCAGTGAAAAACCTAGACTTGAAAATTTACTCATATCAGTACCCCCACCTTTATGCTAGAAATTTTCAACTGAGTCAATTGCTCGGAAGTCATAAACATATTAGATGAAAGGAAATTATGGTGTTTCCTCTGGCATTCTGAGTCTTTCCCGATCCGTCTGCTTTGTCAACACACTTATGGATGTTCAACAATTTGTAGAAAAAATGTAAGCATTCTTGGGGCGCTTGGGTGGCTCAGTGGGTTAAGCCACTGCCTTCGGCTCAGGTCATGATCTCAGGGTCCTGGGATCGAGCCCCACATCGGGCTCTCTGCTCAGTGGGGAGCCTGCTTCCTCCTCTCTCTCTCTGCCTGCTTCTCTGCCTATCTCTCTCTCTGTCAAATAAATAAATAAAATCTAAAAAAAAAAAATTCATGAACATTTAGTGCTTGGATACTAGATCACAAAACAATAAATGTATACTAAAGCATATTAGCGTCTATCTACCTGCCTCCTATTTCTCTCCTCCTCCTTTCTTTAACTTGATATCCTTCCCTTAATACTCCCTAGCATTGTTATGATGTTAACTCAGTCCTAAGAGTAAAAGGTGTCATGCTTGAATAGCCCAAGACTTTAAAATGTTACAGACCTTGTTTAAAAATATATGGTCTGGTGGATGGGGGGATGGGGTAACTGGGTGACGGGCATTAAGGAGGGCACTTGATATAAGGAACACCTGGTATTATATGAAACTGACGAATCACTAAATTCCACCTCTGACACTAGTAATACACTATTTGTACACTATTTGTTAACTAACGGAATTTAAGTAAAAATATGTAAAAATAAATAAATAAAAATAAAAATATATGGTCTGACCTGTATCACCCAGCAATCCCAGAGGGCTGACAGAAAGGCACTAACAATGTTCACCAAAAGACATGCCCAAGAATGTTCATACCAGCACTCTCCATAATAAGCCTCACTGGAAAAAACCCAAATGCCTCCAGCAGAATGAAAAAAAAATTATATAAATGTTACACGTATTATATATTCCAGCAAAATGAATAAATCACATATATTACATCTGTATTACACAGCAAGAAGAACGCACAAACGCAATTACACCCATCAACATGAGCAAACTTCCTAACCAAGCTGAATGAAAGAAGCCAGACACAAAGAATGCACTAGATTCCATGTATATAGAATTTAAAAAATTAGAAATCTAACTGATGATGATAGAAGTCAAAATGGTGGCATCCTCTTAGCAGGCAGCGACCAGAAGAGGGCATGGGGCCTTCTGGAGTTCAAGCAATACTGGATTTCTTAACATGGATGCTGGTTATACAAGTGCGTTCAAATTGGGAAAAATTTATTGAGCTCTGTATTTAGGATATGTATACTTTCCGGTATGCACTACACTTGAATTTTTGGAGTTTATTTTTTTAAATATGGCTGGAATACACAGATTATAATTTCCTTATAAGGTTTTTTAATGGATGACATGAATATTCTTGGCTGTATAATGTTGTTTTGCCATGTGATCCTTTTCTACCCATAAACAGTTATAAAACTGAGGTCTGGCTGAAATGGAGAGCCCACTGTGCCACTTAATTGAGCCCTGAAGGCCTTTCTTTCCCCCTCAACCCTGTTCCTCTTCTTCTAATCCTTCTGAGTTTTAGTTGACTCAACAGGGACCATTTTCTCAGTTCAATGTGAGATTAAGACCCCGTGGGTTTATATCCTATCTCTGCAACTTGGTGGTGGTTTGATGGGAAATAACTTAGCCTTTGGTACCTCCGTTTTCTTATCTGTAAAATTTTTTTTTTTTTTTTTTTTTTTTTACAAGCAGGCAGAGAGAGAATGAAGCAGGCTCCCCACTGAGCAGAGAGCCTGATATGGGACTCGATCCCAGGACCCTGAGACCATGACCTGAGCTGAAGGCAGAGGCTTAACCCACTGAGCCACCCAGGCACCCTGTAAAATGTTTTTAATAAAGAATGGTTCAGGGGCACCTGGGTGGCTCAGTGGGTTAAGCCTCTGCCTTTGGCTCAGGTCATGATCTCAGGGTCCTGGGATCCAGCCCAGCATCCAGCATTGGCCTCTCTGCTCAGCAGGGATTCTGCTCCCCCCCCCCCCCAGCTCTCTCCCTGCCTCTCTGCCTACTTGTGATCTCTGTCTTTCAAATAAATAAATAAAATCTTAAAAAATAAAATTAAAAAAAAATGGTTCCTACCTCATATAGTTGTTGTGCGGACTGAATGAGCTTAAAGATGCAAAACATTGAGCAGTGAGCTCATCAGATGATGCTGGTTTGCATAAATTCTAGGATGCACCTTTTAATTTCTGGAAATCCAGAAACATTCCTCAATCAATGATGTCTTACAATCACTGTTGGTCAGGTGACAGTTGTGACACAGCTGTCACCACCTGGGCTTCTGGCTTTTATTTTCCTTTTATGTATATACGCATGAAACATGAAAATAACACTTTGTCCAAAAAAGCAGTTCTTCCCATAAGCACGAAATAAAAATGTTAGGAGCTGGCTTTTTCTTTCTTAGTGACAAACAAAATAACAGAGTATGTTAATGGATGGCATGTTAGATTTCATGAAACGTCATGAAATCCTTCATGGAGAAGTCCTCCGGCATTATTCTATTTTAAAAATATTTCCATACTTTATTTGACTTTTATGTTTTAAAATTAATCATTTTAAACTAGGTATTTTCCAGCGATCTTTAAAGCTTCCCTAGGAACTGGGCAATTGAAAGACTTCCCAGGGATGCACAGCACAGTGACCAGATGCTCAGCTATCACTTCCTTCCTTCTGTCTTAAAATGCCTTTTTCCCCCTCCTCCACCGCCAATCTCAGAGCACCAGCAAGCACAGGACCCAGGCACAATGAAATTAGGATCACCATTCCCTTCTGAGCTCAAGTGTCAGTTCTTCAGAAAGACCTCCATCGACCCCGAGCCCATCAGCCCAGTAGTTCTCCAACTTTGCTACATATTGAAACCATTTAGATCCCTTCCAGTAATACTGATGCCTGCGTCTCCTTCGGCCAAGATTGGAAACCCCTGCATTACCCTGCTGGATGATTTTCTGATATTTTTTTCATTGCTTACATGATGTTGTTTGTATCACCCACCAGCATCTGAGGACACGGAAGCTTATCCTTGTCAACACTGTCCAGTCTCGTATCCGAGCACCCTCCTAAGAGCTGAGCCTCACAGTGCGCCTTCTAAGCAGCATAGAGAGCTTCGGCTTCTTCGAGAGTTGCCATTAAGCCTTAAGAGATTTATTTAGAAAATCATTCAGAGTGGGTCATTTCTTGGGCCTTTGGCAACACGCGATTTCTGGCCCGCGTCTGCCCAACTTCATCCCTGCCCCCAGTAGCCCAGCCAGGCGGGATGTTAATGGGGCTGACGGTCCCCTTCAGGTCCTCCTCTTTGATCAGCTTGGGGACTGTCTGGCAGATAACTCCCCTGCCCGTGAGCCCCAGGAGCACAGGGCAGGGTCCGAGAGCTTGTTTACCCGATTCTGGGGCCTGAGAGTACAAACAAAGAGGGGTCTCAAAGGCAAGAAAACTCCCACAGCGAGGCCCGGGCGGGTTTCCGCGCACGCGGAGCAAGGGGGCGCTGCACCTTCCGCGGCGCTCACCGCTCCTACCGCGGCGCGCGCTTCCGGGGGCGCAGAGCGGCAGGCGGTCGGCCTCCCAGCGGATCAGGGAATCGCAGCTTGGCTCGGCGTTGGCGCGTGCAGCTGCGAGGAAAGCCCCCAAACACCAATATAATTTTATTAAGCCTTTCGGGCACGCCCTTGGATGTGTTGAGCAAGCAAAACCTCTGACTAACGCAGGAACTAACTTGAAGGCGTATTTTAAGTGAAAAAAGCAAATTGTTGAAGAGTGCTCATAAAAGCATGCAGATGGGTGGGGGACAGATAAGGAGGAATTCAGGTGCATACACACACGTGCTGGTGCAAAACATGTAATAAGCCCCGGAAATACAAGAAATTAATGGTGGTTGCTGTCAGACCGAGGTGCGCGCGAGATGTTGCAACCCGGTGGCTGAGTTTTTTAAAAGCCTTATGCACTTATGTTTAGATAGATAGATAGATAGATAGATAGATAGATAGATTTTATGTTGCATTATATATTGTATGATGCTGTAGATAATGTCTTCTATTGTGAAAGATATTATATCTTATTATAACATCACACAATATGTTATCTAATACACATATACATTTATCTCTGGTTGGTAGAGTCAAAGAAGTTCAAACTGGCCTCTGCCTTCCAGGCTTACCTAACATAGAGAGAGAAAGGCTGGCAGAGTGCAAAGGCAAAGAGAGAGGACCAGAAGTATGTGGGACACCCCCATATCTTTTCGCCCAAGGCGCGCGGGTGATTATGGGGAAAGGGACAGGAGAAACCGACACGCTCCGCTACCCAAGCGCAGCTCCAACTGCATTAGGAGTTCTAAGCCTGTGGCGGGGCAGAAACCGACAACCCACGCCTGAGGCGCAGAATCCTGGGTTTCAGCCTCTGCCTGGAATTGGCTTTTCTTTTTCTTTTTTTTCTTTCTTTCTGGGTTTTTTTTTTTTTTTTTTTTTTGCTTAGGCCACACACACCGGGGCGTGGGTGGGCTCTGTCTTGCGTCAGGAAGAGGCACTCGCCGCGCGCTCTGAGCTCTAAAAAACTTCTTTGGCTTCTCTGACCGCGGGGTTCCGTCCCGGGGCTTCGTGTCGCCGGGTTAGGGCGGCCGCAGAAGCCTGGCGCACCAGGGTGAGACCCAAGTGAGGCGCCTCGCTTCACCGCCCATCCGCAAATGAATGGCTTCGAGCGTCTGCCAGATAGGCGAGAAGGGCCCCCAACAGCTCGCAAATCCTAGCCCTGGAGCCCGTGGGATAGGCGCTCGGCTGCGCTCCGCGGCTGGGAGTGGGCAGGGAAAAGGAAACGCGACAGGCAGGGGAGTCGAGAACTGGCTGTTGCTTTGCCACAGCTCTCTCTGCGGATAGCCCCTCTGTCAAAGCTCGAGCCCAGAAACCTGTTTTCTAGTAAAGGTTTCAGGGTTCCGGGGAAAGAGCTCCGCCTTCCCAGATTCCCTTTCTACTCACAAATTGTATGCTCTCAGGGAAGTTTACTTGACCTCTCTCAGACTCAGTTTTCCCATCTGTAAAATGGGGATAATAAAACTACCTACCTCTGTGAGGTGGTGCGAGGCTCTAAATGGAATATTGTACCGCAAGGGCTTGGCCCAGGCGGAGATTGTAGAGAGAGGTCCACCCCTGCTATGGTTATCCCAAGCAAGAATGACTAGCCAGAGCCCAGAACTGGGATATAGGGTGGAGTTATGGGGCCCAGTTTCCATAAAAGAGACTCATTTTAAAGGTCCAGCGGCTGCAGATGCTCACCCAGCGCAGTCCACTCGCTTCCTTCGAAGCCACACATGACTCCCATTCCAACACTTAGCTGGAAGCCTCACCCCTCAAAGAAAACAACGCCCCACACCCCGCCCCATTTACACATCCTTAACCCCTCCACTGGGAGCCCCGCAGCGCGGACTGCCAGGATTCAAATTCCCCAGCTACCATTTTTAGCTGTGTGCCTGTGGACAAGGGTCTTCATTTCCCCAAGTACGGCTTTACCCTTCTATAAAATGGGTTGTTGAAACATTTTAAGGTGTCGATTTTAAAAGATCGTACAGATAAAGCAGAAGAATCTGGCCTATGGTCAGCTGTTGCTGCTTTTATTATTTTCCTTCATTGCTCTCCCTAGAAACTCCTTTCCCTTGGAATCTTTCGGAGGAGGGGGTTCCGCGGAAGTTCCTGGACCCTACCAAGTGGTTAAGCGGACCACGCTGATCAGGACTTGGGGGCTTCTTTAACAGCAGCCCTCTACGGTTAAACTTGCTTTGCTCTTGTCCCCTCAATTTGCAGATGTGGCCACTGAGGCCCGCAGCCAACCCCCCCTCACCCCGCGAACTGATCCAGATGATGTCCTTTTGGGGACCCCCAGTTCAGGGTGCCTTCTCAAGGAGCGAGAGCCCTGCAGGAGGCATCGGACCATTCACTTAACTCCTGCGTGGTCGAGCCTTTTATCCAAGTAGGTGGAGAACAAAACCTGAGCTAAAAACCCTATTTTTTTTTTTTTTTTTTTTTTTTTTTTTTTTTTTTTTTGTCTTTGACAAATAATGGGCCAGAACGGCAAAATCCCGGCGGGAGGTGGGAGGGCAAGGAGGCCTGGGAAAAACAGAATGCTAATGGGGGCCTGGAGGGAGCGGAAGGCGCACGGGGCTTGGGCGCCCCAGCCGCCTCCCTTTGAAGTGCACCTTTCCAGCCGCGCTCAAGGGGAGGGCACTGGATTCCACCCCTCCCCCCAAGCCCCTCCATTCCGCAAGGTTTTGGAGAAATTGAAAGAAGTTGTAGAAACAACTGGGGACTCTCCTCTCAGGTTCTACCTGACTCAGTCTTGCTTCCTACTTCTAGTTCACGTTGCTTTTGACTTGTAGGTTCCTGGCCTCTCCCCAGACTAGGATGCATCCTCATTTCGCCCCAGCATCTATTAAGAAAAGGGCAAAAAAAATGAGCTCAATGTAAGTGTGATGGGGAATAATAGGAAAGACTTCAGACCTTCCTATGTGCCAGGTGCTGTTCTAATTGCTTTGCATTCTATATGCTATTACTACAAGTGGGAACTGGGGGACAGAAAGGTTAAGGAGTTTGCCCAGATTCACAAAGCTAGTAAAAGGTAAAAATACACAATACACACATACATACAATTCTGCATACAACGTTCTGCTTTTCTCTTAGTTTATGGAATGATCTCTTTGGTGTCCTTCTTTCCTCCCTCCACCTCCCCCCTCTTCCTTGGTTATCTTACTGGCTTAATGCTTTCTGCTGAATAACTCCTCAACCAAGACTGCCCCTCTCCCCATTTCTCTCAGGGAGCCTGAATGAGAGGTTGTAGCTGCCCTCTCATTTTCAAGCTTTGGTCAACAGGATTGGATTCTGCCCACCTGTTGTGTAGACATCCTGCCGCACTTGTACCATAGAGGTGGCTTCTGTTGAAACATTCACTGCCATAGGCTCTACGGACTCTTAGTGATATGCAAGTGATTTCTGTTTAGGAGGATGTTTCTCCTTGGCTACATGTTGGTTGCTCCCATTAAGAGCTATACTGCAATTCCAGCACTAACTTTTCTATTTTCCTGTGGAAGAGTGTCAACATTGATGAAATACACAAGAGAAGCCATGGGTTAGGAAAGGTGTATGGAAGATTTTAAAAATCCTGAAAAGTTTTAAAAAGCTGAAAATGCCATGTCCATTAATTTAGGAAGATCTGTGTTATCTTTTTTCTCTTGGGGAGAAAATAGCATTTTCACTTTCGTCTTCATAGTTATAAAGCCCGGGACCTGACACTGTCCTTGGGCTATTTCATCTGTTCTAGTTTATGAATTCAGTAACCCTTTCCTTCAGTTAACAGATGAGCCCCTACTAAGAATCTGGACTTTCAAGGTGCTAACAGATGAGCCTCTACTAAGTGTCAGGACTTTCAAGGTGCAAAAGTAAGCAAGACAGGTGGAACCCTATATAACTTTCATATTTTAATGTAGCAATAATTAACCAAACAGCTTGATCATTTATTTCTGAGAGTTTTTTACTTTATTTACCTTGTCCCACATGGCTGTCTTGTATTTAGGTGAATCTATGTACTTCCATAAAGGTGAATATGAAATCCAGGAATTTCTTTGCTGTTTAAAAAATGCTTTCATTTAAAAAAAAAAAAAAGAATCTTGATTCAACGTTTAAGAAAGGATCGATTATTTTTTGTAATAAGCAACTTCGGGTATGTTTCTTATGTTTCATTCCAGGATTCCCCCACCTCTTCGAATTTTAACAATAACCTACAATTGTACTTAGCAATCTAAATACATAGATGGAGAGCTAAGAAAATAGTTTAAATTTGCCATGTTTGTTTGAAAAATGCAGTGAGTTTAATGTAAACCTTTGCCTCACACATTTGTGGACCTGGCAATTTTTTTTTTTTTTAAGCAAATGATCAGTCAATTCCAGCATCATGGTGAATTATATATTCTTATAAAAGTGAAACTGTGTTGGTGGGAGTACCTTGGTGCTGTCAGCAGAATCAAAACTACTTATCCTTGCCAAAATGTTTTATCTTACAGGACATTTTCTTTAAAAGAAAAAAAAAGTGAAACATGAACAACCTTACGGTGATGAAAGCTCCCTCCCCCTTTGGAAAGCACAGAGGAGGTGGCAGATCTGGCCAGCAGAGAACAAAGGGCCAAAGAGTTAACCTGAGATGGTGAAATAAAATGTAACATCAACAAAGAAAAGGCCATAGATAAATAGTAAAAGGACCAACTCACCACAAAACACCCATTGACGTTTTCCCAGAGTCCAGGCAAAGCGCTGGTGACCGGGTAATGTTGGAATGTTTTCCTAGGGTTAAAAGGAGAACCGGCAGCAAGTCTGCTCAGAATTTACAAAGTGTTTGAATAACACGGACGGTGTTTTGATAACACATTTTTAGTGGGGGTGAAAATAATAGAATTTATTGGGACATTTATATGGGCCCCCTTGGTTGTGTCTAGAGGGGGGCAGGGCAGGAGGAAAACCATAGATCTTTGCACTCATCTATAACTCACCCCTGTAACTTACTCATATATGTATATATGTATGTATATGTACTTGATGTGTAATAGTCCTGTTATAGCAAAATGCTTCTCAGTGTGACTTTTAAAAGATGAATGCACTGATAGTGGTTACCTGTAAGGGGGAGAAATGGGTAAAGAGGTCACCTGACCAGGTTGTCAATAACTTTGTGTTCTCAGGATGAGATGGTGGCAGGAAGCTGATAGGATTGCTTGAACCAACAGAGCATAAGGTCTTCCATAGGCTCATATATAGGCTTGGCCTTGGCTTCCTTGTAGCCTTCAAAGGGTCCTGCTTGCTCCAACTCATGCTGGAAGGTGCAAGATTTGAGTTAATCCAGTCAGCATTTGGGGCTGGGGTTCCAGGGGTCTCCACATTTCCTCCCCAGTGTTGATGTTTTTGTTCAATGTATTCCAATACACTGTCAGTTGAGCCACATAAAACCAGGCACCTCTCAATAAATGTCTCATTCGGATTTCATGAAGCTTGGGGTGTAATTGAAATCAAACAGCAAACAGGCTGGAAGGGGCTGTTATTTGCCCACCCGATCTAAGGAGGGTGCTGCCTGACATGTTCATGGAAGCCAGTGCTTAACTTTCTTTTCTGTTCCTATTTCTGGAAAAGAGTGCTTAGATTTTAAAGTTTGGCTGGGATACATGAAAATATTTTCTATGTCTCTTTCCCTGATTAGAAGTAAAATGGAGCCAGCAAAAGAAAATTCATTCTAAGTAGGAAATCACAGATTTGCTCATCTATAACTCTCCAGGCATTTAGACTAGTACATTCCATGTATAACAATAATAATAATAATAATGTAGTTAGTCAATCAATACAGGAAAAATCATTCAAAGAGATTTCTTTATCTCTCTGTTGTCAGGAAAAAATTCATCTTTAGTTGAAACGCTGCTCTTCATTATGTCAAAAAAAAAAAAGAATTTGTAACTTAAAAATGTAATATATTTCATGTATATGTCTTCCATGTTCCCAAAATGCCAGGTCTCAGAGCAGTTTTGTACAGCCCGAATTTTGATTCTCTTTGAATTCCTCTTTATTTCCTCATCTGTAAAATGTGTTAAAGTTTGGGTCAAATTATAGAAATACTGGAGAGGTGGGGAGATGTAAACTGCAATTTCCTGCCCCAGGAGTCAACACTAATCTTGATCGCGCATATCGTGTATCTATTTAATAATTAGGTAGCCCTCAGAATGAACCCACGCGTTTTCAAGCTCTGGGGCTGGAATAAAACCAGCCCTTTCTGATGTGGCGCGGGGGACAGCTGGCCCGCGTTATTTGCGCCAGAGTGGGTCGGAACGATGCCTGTTGCCTGCTATGGCACTTTGCCACGCGCAGCGCTTCCCTGGTCGCCTCGAAAGCAATTTGAAGGTACACGGAGGCCCGCTTTCTCTCTCTGATAAAGCGCAAAACTGATACCTACCCTCAGCCACCCTATCTCCAAATAATGTGAGATTCCATCTCACCCCTACTTTTCCCTCAAACAGCCTGCGGCTCAGGTCAAACCTAAGGCGGAGGAGCCCGTGAGTAGTAACCAGGTTCCCCAAATCTGAGTTACGTCGCCAAGCTGCCCCAACCGCACAGCCCCTTCCTTTCCTGTTCTCGCGTCCGTCTCACGGAATCTCCACGTTGAAAATCATGAAGTCTTCAAACACACAAAGTACTTGAAAAATTCAGTTCTTCAAGACTTTCCTAGGTCAAAATAAAACAAAAGCCCGGAGGTGGGAGTGGTCGGTGGGGTGCTCGGAGCAGAGAGCCACGCCAAACTCGAACTCAACTAGCAGGACGAGATGCTAGGGGCGCGGCTGAGTGCGCTCTGGGCCAGCTTTCCAAGGATCTGTTCCTGGACTGCTCTGCCCAGGACCTGCGGGGCCACCGCCCCGGCCCACTCTCTGAATGTGCTCCCTCCCCACGGGCTGTGTCTTGACCCTGAAAACCTTCTCATGCCCCCGGTTTTCACCACCCCACAAACACTGGTAAATTCCCTGGAGCGTCCAACTGTATTACGGACCGTCTCGCTCTCTCTAACCCAGACGTGCAGATGTTGGATTGTGTTGCTGTGGTTTGAACCTGGTTTGGAAGGCTTCGAGCCATTCTGCACTGGCGTGTGCGCACTCAAATCCTGCGGCCGCCTCATCTGTTGTGGGCTAAGAGTTTCCCGTGTGATCGTGTTCGGTTGGGGAAGCAGAGTCCCAACATCTCAGCCGGAAAATGCGCTCCCGGAGCGATTACAAGCCGCGTCTGTAATTGCTTATTAACAGCGAATATTCATGCTTCTCCTTATCCGCAATGAAACGTGTGTCCCCCCCCCCCCCCTTTCGGTAATAAAACAATAAAATAAGACGGCACCGCTCTTGACTCCACGGTCTGCGGAAACGCAAGGGAGAAACGGGCAGCTGGGGCAAAAGGACTTAATTCAATATCAAACTGATTATTTCACTAATTATTCTACCTTCTGTGTCGCGCCGCAGAGAAGAGGCGCAGGGAATCTCAACCGCACTGCGCTGGAGAACCTTTGTTTCTTGGTGCCAGGCCCCACCGAAGGTGGTGTGTGGGATGGAGGGGGTCCGGGATGCAGGGAAACTGAGCTGCGGTGGATTTTAAACTGTGGAGAGTAAAAGCGATTTCCTCCTGAAAGCAGGCGTGTTGGCGCGAGGGTGAGGGTGTCCCCAGTACCTCACCCCACCAGGGTGCTTCGGACCATGAGGCTTCGGACTCATAAGCTGGTCCTCAAGGATGGCAATGTGCTCCCGCCGACCCCGGAATCCCAAAAGCCGAGCTCAAGGTCGCGCACCCTTCCCAATAAGTAAATGAGTAGGACCGAACAAAATGGGGTTCCTGTGTGTTGAAGGCCTGAGAGGCTTCCTCCTTCGAGAGAAAGTGTGTCTGAAGCTACAGCCC
This sequence comes from Meles meles, assembly GCF_922984935.1. Lineage (NCBI taxonomy): Eukaryota > Metazoa > Chordata > Mammalia > Carnivora > Mustelidae > Meles > Meles meles. Next base: position 22,488,800 of record NC_060069.1, on the reverse strand, counting down.
CCGATGAGGAAAGAGACCTCGCTTCGGCCTCTCTCCGACTCTCCCCAGATCCCCACCCTCAGGGACCCGTGCCTCCCTTCGAGCCTTCAGCTTGCAGAGCCTTTCTCGCGCCAGCCTCTAAACTCTGCTCCCGCCCCCGCATCCTCCTCTCAAAAGTGCTGAGATGACTTCTGTGGCAGGACTGGACCCCGCTACGGAGACCCCAAACCCTTTTCCCTTAAACTCCAGCAAAATACGGACACCAGGATTGATTCTCATAGTGGGACAGAGTCTCCAAAAAAAAAAAAAAAAAAAAAAAAAAAAGACTAAAGGGAAAGAAAGTCGCAGTCGACATGATCCAATTAGTAAATGCCTAATTGAATTAGTGTCACCTCCATCAGCCAATAGGAGAGTCCCCGGGCTGTGGGCCCGCGAAGCCCCTCCCTGACCGCACATATATAAAGCAGCCAATGACAGCCCGCAAGTTTCCAAGTGGTCAACTTGACCCACGCCTTGGCAGTCGAGAAGGGCAGAAAGGCTAGCGCTGGTGGGTGGATGGGGACAGAGATCTAAATCCTCTTCTTCCTGGGTGTGAGTGCGGAGGAGGTCGGGGGTCCAGAGAGGCAAGAAGGACGGGAAGGGAAAGAGTGCTTTTCGGTCCATTGCCATCTCCTGCCTTCAAACTCAGTGCGCTTTCCTCGCGGAAAGGACGCTGGGTTCAGGGCGCGCCAGTGCGCGCCTTAGCGGCCCGCGTGCGGCCAGGTGGGTAGCCCCAGCACCGGAGGAAGGGGAAGTTACCTTCCCCTCGGAAGAGGGCGCTGGCTCCCCCATCCTGCCTTTATATTAAGGCCGCGGGAGGAGAGGAAGCAGCCAGCTGCCGTCTGCGCTTTGCAAAGCATGCAGTTAGGGGAGCAGCTCTTGGTGAGCTCGGTGAACCTGCCCGGCGCGCACTTCTACCCGCTGGAGAGTGCGCGAGGCGGAGGCAGCGGGAGCGCAGGCCACCTCCCTGGCGCGGCCCCCTCGCCTCAGAGGCTGGACTTAGACAAAGCGCCCAAGAAGTTCCCTGGCAGCCTCTCGTGCGAGACTGGGAGCGGGGAAGCCACAGCCGCCAGCGCGGGGGCCCCCGCGGCCATGCTCAGTGACGCCGACGCCGGGGACGCCTTCGCCAGCGCCGCGGCAGTGGCCAAGCCCGGGCCCCCGGACGGCCGCAAGGGCTCCCCCTGCGGGGAGGAGGAGCTGCCCTCAGCCGCCGCCGCCGCCGCCGCCGCGGCCGCCGCCGCCGCCGCCACCGCGCGCTACTCCATGGACAGCCTGAGCTCGGAGCGCTACTACCTCCAGTCCCCCGGGCCTCAGGGCTCCGAGCTGGCCGCGCCCTGCTCGCTCTTTCCCTACCAGGCGGCGGCCGGGGCGCCCCACGGGTCTGTCTACCCTACTCCCAACGGGGCGCGCTACCCCTACGGCTCCATGCTGCCCCCCGGCGGCTTCCCGGCAGCTGTGTGCCCACCTGGGAGGGCACAGTTCGGCCCCGGAGCCGGCGCGAGTAGCGGAGCCGGCGCCGGCGGCGGCGGCGGGGCAGGCGGCCCGGGGGCCTATCAGTACAGCCAGGGGGCTGCGCTCTATGGGCCGTACCCTGGGGCGGCAGCTGCGGGGTCCTGCGGAGGATTGGGGGGGCTGGGGGTTCCTGGTTCCGGCTTCCGTGCCCACGTCTACCTGTGCAACCGGCCTCTGTGGCTCAAATTCCACCGCCACCAAACCGAGATGATCATTACGAAACAGGGCAGGTGAGCGCAGCGCGGAGGGGCCCCGAGGTGAATGACAATTGAGTGACTGTGTGGGGAAGGCCGGGGGTGAGGGAGCTGGGCCCGTTCTCTCCACGATTTGCTTGAAAAGTGTTTTTCCGCGCGCATCTCCAGTCCGGTGTCCCTCCCGGTCCGCGCACCGGTTTGTGCACGATCCCAATGTTACAGCTGTTCCCCCTCCCCTCCGGTCCCCCTCACCTGGACTGGCGAGAAGGAGGCGGAAATGGAAATTGGGGCTTGTCCACAAAGCTGGATTTACTAGATCCGCCCGCTCTGCATACCGAGCTGGTCCCTGCATACCGGAGAGGAGCCGCGGGTGGGGAAAGGCGCAAAGGTTAGCTTCCAGAGCGCAATAGATGGGCTCCCGCAGTTTTTGGCGCCTGAGTCTCCACCGGGGGTCTCGGGGAGATGGGCATCGGAGGGTGGGTTGGTGGGGGTAGTTGGTTAGGCACGCCCTGGAGCCAGACCTGGTGGGGTTCGGGACTTGAGAAAGTTCTGATACCCATCCAACTGCTAACAGCGGGCACGAACGGGGAAAGCGAAGGGTGGGAGCTGGGAGAGGGGCGCTCAGGGGAACTTTTAGCCTGACCAGTACAATTTAAGAATTTAAACGCAAACAACTGCACGTTGTTTGTTCTCCGGTACTTAAACGTAGAAAAACGAATGATTTTTAACGTCCTGGAAGAAAAATTGAGGACTTGAGTGAGAAGAGGGTGCAGTGGCATTTCAATTTGGGAAATACTGACTTTGGAGCAAATTGTTTCAGAAAAGAGATGTTCCCGGAGTTGACAACTATTTTGCAGAGTAAGGCCCCTTTTTAGACCGGTATTCTGTTCTTTCTGTAGGCTTTTCAATGTCCCACTCCGACCTACCGGCCCCAAGGTGCTGGCAAACCTGGTCTGGTGCGGGCCTGCTCTCCCTCATCTGGGTTTAAATCGCTTATCCTGCTTCTGTTCCCCTGCCCAGGCGCATGTTTCCTTTCTTGAGCTTCAACATAAACGGACTCAATCCCACGGCCCACTACAATGTGTTTGTAGAGGTGGTGCTGGCGGACCCCAACCACTGGCGATTCCAGGGGGGCAAGTGGGTGACCTGCGGCAAAGCGGACAATAACATGCAGGGTGAGGAGAGAGGAGGCCCAGGAAGGGAGGGGAGGGCGGTGAACTCTTGATTCTGAAAACTCACATTTAAATCGAGGACTTGGCCCTCATCTGGGGCCTAGAGGTGTTAGTATGAGTTCCTTGATGTTGATGGTTGGAATCAGAGAGGGGGAGAATTGCCAAGTCAGATTCCTTGCCTAGGAATATAAACTTTGGTATTTTAACCATGACCCTACCTCTCCCCACAATCCCCCACCTTTCCTACTAAATGCTCTTGGGTGGAAAGGGCTCCTGACACTCCAACCTTCACTTAAGAAAGCCTTCCCCAAGGTTGGGTCCACCCTTGAAAACCCAACCACTTTGCATCGTCGTTGCCCTTTGGGCTTTAGAAGGCCCCCAAATTGACCTTCAAGAGACATTTCCGGTGGCTCCTTTTATGTATTTTGAGGTAGCATTAAGATGACTGCCTTGTCCAAGGAAGGTGCCCAAAGTACAGGGGCCCTGGGAGGGCTGTCAGTGCAGTCTAGGTGGAGAGCGAACTCTGGGGAGACTTGTGCCTGAAGACTAGCTCTGAAATCTTTGCCCCAAAGTGACAGACATCCATCCCTCCCCTGTGTCCCTGTGTAATCAGCCCTATCTGCTTGGGTTTTGTGTTTTGTTTCATTTTCTCTTAGGCAACAAAATGTATGTTCACCCAGAGTCTCCTAATACTGGTTCCCACTGGATGAGACAGGAGATTTCCTTTGGGAAATTAAAACTCACCAATAACAAAGGCGCAAATAACAACAACACCCAGGTAGAGTGACAGAGGATGGGGTGGTTTCCGGCCCTAGATCTCTTTTCCTAACAAGCTTCCATACTCTTCACTGTATTTGTGATATCTGCAGCCGTTACCTGTTTGCTCACCTAGTTCTAACCTTTTATTTTTCTCTCTTTTGACCTCTCTCATTGTCATAGATTTCGGTTAACAGTGAGTTGACTATTAGGAGAAGAAATACTAAAATCTTTGGGGGACTTAGTGAGCACAGAGGAAGGAGTGTTTGTCAAACAGGCACACCCAGACAGCTGGGTTTTAAGGCTCAAAAGCAACAATGCTAAGATCTTAAAAATGGCTCTAGAAAAAGGGAACTGTCAGTGGGAAACAAGCAGGGGTCCCATTCCAAAACAAGTAGTTTGTCAAGATTTACCTCTAAGAGACTTTGTTTGGATTCGGCAGCTCTTTTTCTCTACCATTTCCAGATGATAGTGTTGCAGTCTTTACACAAGTACCAACCGCGACTGCACATTGTTGAGGTGACAGAGGACGGCGTGGAAGACCTGAACGAGCCCTCAAAGACTCAGACCTTTACCTTCTCCGAAACGCAGTTCATTGCGGTGACTGCCTACCAGAACACCGATGTGAGTGTCACACGTGTCCCAAGACTCTACAGCTATAGGTCCAGCATGATACAGCACTCAACGACTGACTCTTTTTCTCCCTTCTCTAGATAACTCAACTAAAGATTGACCATAACCCCTTTGCAAAAGGCTTCAGAGACAACTATGATTCGTAAGTGCAGCTTTTATTCAGATTTGCATGGTCATCTTTGAACAGGACATACCTCACCAGACACTTCCGAGAAAACATTCTAGAACGAGCTTTCACATTTGTTGGGGACTTTCACCTATTTTTATTGTTGCGTTTTTTTCCCTTGGCTAATCTTGCTTTAAATCTTCACAGAAGGGCTTTGTTACTTTCTAAAGCAATGTTAAGGGCTAAAAAATGAAAAGCTATTTTTTTTTTAACATTTGAGGGGAGATTTGAAATTTTCATAATCTGCATTTATGTACGTTCCTTTTCATTTGATCCAAATTTTTTATCCTCTGAGGAATAGGTATTACTCCCCCTCTTTCATTATTATTAAATTTTTTTTTACATAACAAAAACCTAAGACTAAGAGGATGTAATTTTCACAACCTTAAACAGCAAGGCCCCACAAGACCATTTACAAGTGGGATTTCTACCAGCACAGCCAGCATTCCTTCCATGACACTGAGAAGGAGAGCTGTTACGCTGTTCAAGTTCTAAGACTTGCGAAGGTGGATTTTTCTATAGTTTAAATACTTAGTGCTTGGGAGGAAACTTTTTCCGTATGAGCCAAGTGTCAGCTGAAATGGGCCAGGACATCTCCTACCTCTCTCCCTCCACTCCAGCATATCAGCGTGCCCAGTACAGCCCACTCTGTGAGCCTTTCTGATTTCTGGGAGGTGGTTATTTGGGGACAACATTAGGTTTTTTTGTTTTTTTTTTAAGTGTTTCTCTTTATATTGTAGCATGTACACCGCTTCAGAAAATGACAGGTTAACTCCATCTCCCACGGATTCTCCTAGATCCCATCAGATTGTCCCTGGAGGTCGGTACGGCGTTCAGTCCTTCTTCCCGGAGCCCTTTGTCAACACTTTACCTCAAGCCCGATATTATAATGGCGAGAGAACCGTGCCACAGACCAACGGCCTCCTTTCACCCCAACAGAGCGAAGAGGTGGCCAACCCTCCCCAGCGGTGGCTTGTCACGCCTGTCCAGCAACCTGGGACCAACAAACTAGACATCGGTTCCTATGAGTCTGAATACACTTCTAGCACCTTGCTCCCGTATGGTATTAAATCCTTGCCCCTCCAGACGTCCCATGCCCTGGGCTATTACCCTGACCCAACCTTCCCTGCCATGGCAGGGTGGGGAGGTCGAGGCTCTTACCAGAGGAAGATGGCAGCTGGACTCCCATGGACCTCCAGAACAAGCCCCCCTGTGTTCTCTGAAGATCAACTCTCCAAGGAGAAAGTCAAAGAAGAAATTAGCTCTTCTTGGATAGAGACCCCCCCTTCCATCAAGTCTCTGGATTCCAATGATTCGGGGGTATACACCAGTGCTTGTAAGCGACGGCGGCTGTCTCCTAGCACCTCTAGTAATGAAAATTCTCCCTCCATAAAGTGTGAGGACATTAATGCTGAAGAGTACAGTAAAGACACCTCAAAAGGCATGGGGGGCTATTATGCTTTTTACACAACTCCCTAAGGAGTTATTTTAGCTTCGTCAGAATGAGCTAACTTTTTGCAGATGGACTTGGTGGTGTTTTTTGTTGTCTTCTTTGCCTAGGTTTGCCAAAAAGACGTTTGCATTGCACCTCGATGCATCCCGTTTTGTGCAATCCTCTAAAAGAAGGTGCCAAAGCTTTTTGATTGCTGCAGGTAACGGAAACAAGCCTCGCATTTTTTTTCTTTTTTAAATAAAATTAATGAAGGACTTTAAAGCATTTTAAAAGTTGAAGGTTATTCAAGGTTCTGGATTTATTTATTGGAGGCACTAAATATTCAGAGAATCGGGCTATGAAGATTCCAGTGCTGAGTGCTAGCCGATGAGTTGAAAGCTTTGGTTCTCATTCCTATGTGTAAATCTGTAAGCAAAGAGAATCCCAGAGTGGCAAGGTGTTTACCTCTGGAGGAGAAGGGCTGGGCCTTAAGCTTCAACAGGGGACTTTTTGCTGTTGCTTTCTGCTAGGGACAAAAGATAGCTAGGCCTGGGAGGTGAGAAAAACCGTATGTGATGGTGCTGGCTTTACCTGACTTTGATTGCTCCTAGGCTTTCCAAGCAAGCCATGTTTGGCCCTAGTTCGGGACTGTTTCACTGGCTAGGCCTCTGCTGTGGGCTGGGGTGGCTGGTAGGACTCAGGAGAGGGCGGGCGAGGGAGTCGCCAAAAAAGAAGAAAAGAGAATTTTAAAGTGTACAGTTTTGTGTGTGCTTAGATACACTTAGAATACTGTGGGGATATATTGTACAAATAGTCTACTTCTGTGTCTGAGATGATGAAAATTGGTGCTTTGGCTTTGTCAAGAATTCGCAGATCACCTGACAGCAGGGCCAGGGGGCTAGGGAATAGGTTCTCTCATCATCCCGGATATTGGGGAATATTCTGTTTACTTCTTAGATAGTTAAGAATGTATTCAGCTACTCTGTACTAACTTGAAACGTGTGTAAGGAAAACTCCTCTATTTCACCCTCTTTCTTTGCCATCCCCACTACCCAGCTGGGTAATGTGAAGAAACGAAAACCTGATGCCACAGCTCCTATAGGCTTTTTAGAGATCTTGGGTTTTTATGTACAGTCTTAGTCATTTTTAATAAATGTGGTTCATTAAGGGAACAGGTATAGCTCTGTCTTCTGTACTTGGAGTTGTAATCTTTGTGTAAAAGATCTTATTCTGCTTCCCTCTCCACCCTTCTCCAGCATGAACACTGCGGCCCCCTACCTACCCCCACCCCCTTCCCGTCCCCACCCTCAGGCTCGAGAATCTGTGAGTGGACGCTGTAGTCTTGAGGGGGTGGGGTTGCTTTTGTTTATCTTCTTTTTTTCTTGAAGATGAATGGGTTTATTTCCTCACCCCACTGGGAAGTCTGGACAATGGGTATTGGGCCGGTGGGGGTGGGGGAGAGGGGAGATTGCAGAGATGCAGAATTGCCTATGCTAGGCTTAAGGCGGCCTGGGAAACCTCAGCCCCCAGCCCTTGGATTCCGGGCCCTGCCTCGGCCCGTGACCACTTCGTTCTCTGGGCTTTTTCCTAGGCTATCTGGGGGCCACCCATCCTTGAACCCACGTGGGCTCCCCGGGAACCCCCGCGGCCCTTTGAGCGCCCACGGGTTACTGGTCCCTGCAGTGCGGCGGGAAGCGGGCCGCCCACAACTCAGCCTCAGCTCCAACCTGCGGCTTTTTTCTACACGGAGCTCCCAAGCGCACCGGCCGCCGGCGGGCTGCTCGCCTCGGTAGCTGCTGGCCGGGGCGCGTTGCTGGCAGCCAAAGTCGGCCAGGAACGCTGGGGACGTTGCGGCGGCGCGGGCTAGGGGCGGGCGCGACACTTACAAATGAGGATTCCAACTCGTCCCGCGCAGCTCCTCTCTGCAAACAGCGGCCGGGGAGCGGTTTGCCCTGAGTCTAGCTCCGTTTATTTGACTCTCATTCCCCAGGAGGGCGAAGGCCACCCCAATCCCCTGGCTGAGCCCTGGGCCCGCCGAAAAGTTAAAACCAGGAGTGGGGCGGAGGGCCCTTTGTCCCCCTGCCAGACGTCCCGCCAGGCTTATCAGCAGACGGCTTCTGGCCCAGCTTGCAAACCTTTCCAGCCCCTTCCTGACCCTCCCGGGGTAAAGGTCTGGCCGGCAGGGTCATTTTGCTAAACTGCGTGGCGCGGAAATGCAGCTGCTAAGAGGATTAGCTGCTGGGAGGCGAGCAATCAGCCGGGACCTCCTCCTCTTCCGCGCCCAATTAAGGCCGCCAGGAGCCTCTCCCCGGTTTCCCAATCCCTGTACCCCTCCTGGGCCCGAGTTCTTCCCGCGTCGTCCGTGACCTTGGGGGCCCGGACTCTAGCCCTACGTCTATGACGGTGCCTGTTCAAAACGCTTTGCCAAAGTAGCCCGGAATTTTACGACCCTAGAAGCGAAAGCTTGAAATCTGGTTTATGTATATTTATTATGGATGACAGATTCAGACTCTGGAGGGAGGACTATCAGCCCCCCTAATCTGGTCAGCACCCCCGAACCGTCCCAGGGACCATAACGTACTGGGAGCTGCGAAGGAATTCCGAAACAGTGCTCTGCCCTCCAGAAAGCCCCAAAATGCTGATCACCGCCGGGATGAAGCAGACTCTGGCCCCAGTCTATTTCGAGTCCTGTATATTTTTGCACCGTACAGTAAAAAGAACCGGTACTTGTGAAAAGTCCCTCACAGTGTTTAATAGAAACGTAAGTGGCTGAGTGGCCCCAATTAACACCTTGTGATAAGGCATTCCTAAGATGGAGTGTCAGACACCAAATTGTGAAGAGATGTGTCTAATTAATCCTCCTAGGATGACACCGATAAACAAGCCTCTATTTAAATAAAGATCAAGGGCTCGGCGCCCCGTTTGTTTACATTCTCTGCCAGGGTCCCGCGTTTGCACCCGTTTTCGGCGCAGGGTGGAGACCCCGGCTTGGGGGTCTGCTGCTCCGCCGGGGTTCGCTTCACCTTCATTCCTGCTCCAAACAAAAGCACCCAGTAAAGCGAGTAAACCGCAACAAAAGCCCCGAGGAAAACTAAGTGCAAAAAGGACCCGACTCTGAGCTGGAAATGCTGTTGTTTGCCATTTTCTACACTGTCCTTTACATAACCATTTTTTTGGTTGTTCGGATTTTCTTTTTTCTTTTTTTAAGGCAAACGAAAAACAACAACAACAACAAAACAGTCCCCGCGTAGCCGCTGGAAGTCTTCTCTGTTTTGGGAAGAACTCCGGGCGGGGCCTTCCTCCGCTCCCCACCGCGCCCCGGCACAAGTTCGCTCCCCCTCGGTTCCAGGATTCCTCCTTCTGGGTGCTGAAGCGGCGAATTGCTGGGAGCTAGGGTAGCCGTCCTGCGGGTGGAGGAGCCGTCCTGGGGGGTGGGGGCGCCGCCCACTGCGAAAGGCAGGAGGAGTATGGAAAGAAGTAAGTACTTGATGGGGGAAGCTGCAGAGTAGCGCGCCAAAGTGCGAACTAGGGCCGGGGTTTGGAGCCCGCTTGGAGTCCGCCGCAAAGCATCTCCCAGCTTCGTAATGGAGAGTTTCAAGCTCCAAATCAGCTTTCGGTCCTAGCCGCCTTCTCCAGACACCTTCGATTAGCTTTAAACCTGGAGGTGAAGGCAGACTCACAGTTTCCCCCTTCCTCTGCAGTCTCTTCCTTCCTTCGGATCCAAACAAGTGTGTGTGTGTGTGTGTGTGTGTGTGTGTGTGTGTGTGTTCGGGGATGGGGGGGGTGATGATGCGATTTTTAAAAAATTTTCCAGGTGTCACGGAAACGCGCCGGAGTAAAAACATCATCGTATGCCCCTTGATTTTAATCGAAATGGAGCCTCCACTAGGGACAGAAATTAGAACCACTCGTTTTCCACTCGCCTGGATACTGGCTGCATCTTTCCTTTTCTCTCGCGTTAGCGCCGAGATGTCCCCCCCACCCCATCCCCACGACGCTGCACGCCGATTCCAAAAGTTTGTTTCACCCCGCGGAGATTTCGGCGTCACCAGGAGGCACTTTTTTTTTTTTTTTTTTTTTTTTTTTTTTTTTTTTAAAGCAGATAGACACTCTGCTCCCTGCTCCTTTTTTTTTTTTTTTAAATATTTTATTTATTTGACAGAGAGAAATCACAACTAGGCAGAGAGGCAGGCAGAGAGAAAGGAGGAAGCAGGCTTCCTGCTGAGCAGAGAGCCCGACGCGGGGCTCGATCCCAGGACCCTGGGACCATGACCTGAGCGGAAGGCAGCGGCTTTAACCCACTAAGCCACCCAGGCGCCCCCAGGAGGCACTTTTTAAAGACAATTTGCAAAACTGTTGGTGAGCGCAACTGAGTCCCCTTCTATGAAATCTCTAACACCTCCGTCCCCCATCCTTCAGGTTTAGGCTTTCGTGTGGACTCGAACCCGCGCAATCTGCCCACCCGCGCCTATCCTGGTCTGGCTAAGAGGACGAGGCCTGGGCCCAACGCACAAACTTGGGGTTCTCGCCCGCCCGAACCTGAATACCGCCTGAAGTTACGGACTTTTTTTTTTTTTTAACATGGGGACGCTGACCTTTGAGGGCCACCGAATTTCCCCTTGTTACGGCTTAAAGCAAAAGTAAACTTTCTCTCCTGGAGGTCCGTTTGCCCTTTTTTCCTTCGGCCCTAGGAATCCTTCGCGCTTTGCGGAAGAAGAGCGTCGAGTTCCCCAGGGGAGGGACTCAGCTGCGCCACATACGGGGCCCCCAGGCCCCCAGCGATGGCCCCCAAAGTGCCCGGGATTCTGAAGGATCCCTGACCAACCCCGAAGCGCGAGTTACTGCTTATTCTAGGCAGCAGGGCGTGCATCCTCCACTCTCCACCTCCGGGGAAAGCCCTAAACTTGCTTCTATAAACCTGCGGAGGCGGCAGGACTCGCACACCAACTTCTGTAACTCTGGCCTCGGCTCAGCTTTCTGCGCACTGTCGGAGCGCCTTGCCCTTGGCCTTCGGGTCTCAGGGCAGTTTCAGCGCAGTTGCGGGCGCTGTTCTCCCCTGGGCGGCGAGCAGCCTTCGCCATCTGGTGGCCACGGCGAGTATCTGCCCAGCCGCAGAGGGCTTCGTTCCACTCCCCAAGTCGCCGTATTGCCAGGTCCTGGAGCGCTTGGGAAACAATTCTTTTCTTTATCCCACTCCTATTCTTCCCTTCTAAAGCTTCTTGGTGTGGGGGGAAGAGCTCAGAATGTGAAATTTCTAAAACTCTACGTTCTAGTTCTGGACCGTGGCTTCAAGGCAGCAGTTGCTCTGGGCTTCCTTGAGGTTCATTCATTTCTGAGAAGTGGGGATTTGAACAACATCGACCACGCCCAGTAGTACCCTGGAGGAAGAAATGAGATTGTAAATGAATTGCTTTGTAAGCTGTTGCCGTAGCTCCAAGTGTTGTAGGCATTATTAATTACTGATCTTATACATGATATGTGATGGCAAACTCAAATGCGTTGGCAAATGAAAGATTCTTTATTAATTCAACAAATTACTGAAATTTTCAAATATACACCAAAGAGCAACGGACCCTCATTTATCTGTCTTCCAGCTACAACAACCACCAACTAACGGCTGCTCTTGTTTCCTCCTATAATGCCCACCTCATTCACAAATTCCAGAAACCCTGACATCTAAGCCACAATTATTTTCATACTTGGTTCTAAACATAAAGATTCTTCAAAAAATACACACACATAGATTTATAATTAATCACACCTACAGAATTAACAATAATTTCTTAATATCATGAAATATCCAAGCATGTTTCCCTTATTATCTCAAAGTTTTTGCTGTTTTTCTTCTGGCTCGTTCATTTTCGACAGTTGGCTTGTCTGAGTCAGGATCTAAACAAGTCCCACACATATGGTTAATGTGTCACTTAATTCTCTCAGTCAGGGCATCTTCCCCTTGTTCTCCTCTCTTATTTTTCTACTCAATATATTGCAGAAGTCTGAGCGTTCATTCTGTCTCATTGTCCAGGTTCTGGACTTTGCTGATTGCATCCTCCTGGTGACAACAGGATCCCCTGGCCCTTGTATTTCCAGTTACTTGCTAATTACATATGAAGACTTGATCTGATTCAAGTTCTATTTTATGGCAACAATATTTCACAGGTGCTAATAGTCCATCAGGAGTTGGGTGATGTCTGGCTTATCTCTCCTCAGGGCATGCGGTTGTCCACCAATGATTGTCCACTAGATCCATTATTTCACTAAGGGTTTCACAAAGGAAATGAATTTCAGGACATCTATTATTACCAATTCCATATGCAAGAGAAAGTTGAATCAATGACAGTTTTTGTAACATATATTTTTCCCATCTTTTGGGATATAATGGACATATAATACTGTAAGTTTAGGGGCTACAACCTGATGACTTAAGACATGTATATGTTGTGAAATGATTACCACACTAAGTTAACACTTCCACCACATCACATAATAACCATTTGTTTTGTGTGTGCTGAGGACATTTAAGATCTACTCTCTCAGCAGCTTTCAAGTATGTAATATAGTATCGTTACCTATGGTCACCATTTTCCATACATTAGATCCTCAGAACTCACTCATACCTGGACCCTTTATAATCTTCCACCCTTTGGCCAACATCTCCCCATTTTCCTTAGATCCCTGCCACCAGCGCCCAGCACACATCATTTTATATATTCTCTATTTCTATGAGTTTGGCTTGTTTACATTCCACATGTAAGTGAGATCATACAGTGTTGGTCTTTGTCTGATTTATTTCACTTAAGATAACACCCTCTAGGTTGACTCATGTTGTCACAGAAGACAGGAATATATATGCCAGTTTTTATTATCCATTCATCTATCAGTTACCCTTAGGTTATTTCCATGTTTGAGCTACCGCGAATGATATTGCAATGAACGTGGGGTTGCAAGGATCTCTTCAGGATAGTGATTCTCAATGACACTTTGAATATGATAAGTGGAGTAAACCAAAAAGTCAAGGTCTCCGGCCTTTATGTATCATCACAAGAAAAGAGCTATGGTCCTCGGGGAACACGGGACATAGAAAACTGAATGAGAAAATGGATAAAGTGCAGGAATTGGTAAGATTTCGCAGATGATAAACATTTATTGAGTTTGCTACACACAAATTGCTAAGGAATCACATGAAACCAGTGCATAACACAGTGAAAAAATATGTTTCTATTCTCTTTTGGGCTCCCAGGGCAAATTATCCGTCTTCTAATCCCCTTAAAGGTATTTCAAGAATTGACAAGGTGAAACCTCATAGGCAGATCATAAGTGAAGAAAAGGACTATCAGATAACATGATGGTTGTTCTAGGGAGGTGATGATTTCATACACGCCAAGTAAAGAGAAGTGGTTTCTACCACTTAGTTTGGAGGGAAAGGAAGGTGTGAGGAGGAGATCTAAGGAAGGGAAGAGTCGGGGAGAGTCCTTGGGACTACCAGGGTACTACTCACAATTCACAGCCCCAAACTTCTGAAACTGAGATGGAATTGGTGACTGAGAATATCATGGTGACTCTAAAAAGATCAAAGGTAGTTGTTAATGTGTAGATGCTGTTGCCAGGATCCTACCACCTTCCCCATCCCAGATACAGAATTGGAGCCTATTCCACGGGCCACCAGGAAGGCTATATCACTCTGTCTGTGATTGTCCATTTCTTTTGTAATGTCCAGTTTTAACATCCTGAGAACCTGGCTTTCTGTTAAGTAGGACTTCTTCCTACTTAAGTCCCCAAACCAATCAATCAGCATTCCCGGAGTCACTGAACCAGATAGCTGGAAGGCATCTCGGACATGGCTCTGGTACCGTCCATCCCATCACAAAGAGGCAAAGCTGAAAGCCACAGTGCTCCCAGGTAGCCCATGGCCCCTGAGGACTGCTTGAGCTCTGCAACATACCATGAGCTGGACCCTATGTTTTAAACAAAACATTTCAGAGGCCTGTAAAATAGTCATGAAAACATTGCATGCTAAAGCATAATTTTTATTAGTGTTTTGTTGCTTTTCAGGGAATGAACAAGATTCTGAGATTGAGGGGCGCCTGGGTGGCTCAGTGGTTAAAGCCTCTGCCTTCAGCTCAGGTCATGATCCCGGGGTCCTGGGATCAAGCCCCACATCGGGTTCTCTGCTCAACGGGGAGCCTGCCTCCTCCTCTCTCTCTGTCTGCCTGCCTCTCTGCCTACCTGTGATCTGTCAAATAAACAAATAAAAAAATCTTAAAAAAATAAAAAAATAAATAAAAAAATAAAACCTATGCTTCGTTTGCCCTCCTAGACAGCCTCTCTCAGAAAGATCCTGTTCTTCCAACCAGCCAGGCCTTTACAAGGCCCTTTGGGCCCCTGTAGGGCAGAGGGTCCCAGCGGTCATAGTTACAGGCCCCAGACTTGCCCCTTTCAGCCTCCTACTCCTTCCTCCTTTAAAAAAAAAAAAAAAAAGAAAAAAGAAAAAGATTCTGAGATTGAAATGGATCAATAATTAATAATGAATCTTTCTGCTTCTTTATTTTTTCTAAGAGGCACCTGGGTGGCACAGTCGGTTAAGCATCAACTCTTGGCTGGCTCAGGTCATGATCTCAGGGTCATGGGATCAAACCCCTCGTCAGGCTCCATGCTCAGTGTGGAGTCTGCTTGAGATTGTCTCTTTCTCTTCCTCCCCAACTGCTCCCTCCTGCCCATGCTGTCTCTCTCTCTCTCTCTCTCTAAAACAAACAAATAAATCTTAAAAAAAAAAATAAAACCTAAGTCTATCATGAAGTGATGTCTATTTTTTCTAGCACTTTGACCTATCCTCCATTCTGGGGTAGTGAATCCACAGAACATATGTCTTGTGTCCTACATATTTGCTGGTATTCTTAACCTTGGCAGGCAGTTATCTTACTTTATAAATCTAAAATCCAATAACATTCTTTAACATTTGACTTCTTCCAGGATTCCAGCTTTTTCTTGTGTTAAAAAAAAAAAAGTGATTGCTGATCTAAAGAATCAACTGATTGCATTCATCACTAAATATTTAGTAGGCAGTAGATAGAGACCACATAGCTGCTTTGGGAAAGCACAGAGAAAATGAATTGAAGTAGTGTACAAAAATGCATATGCATGCTTGTATGTGGGAGCGTGTATTTGTGCTCCAGAGCAAAATATTATTAAGCTATGACTACAGAATATAGAATATGATGAGAATAGAATGATATGGTGATATCTAATATTTCCTTTAGGGACTCTTCTGCCCAGAGCTGTCAAAACAGATTGTGTAAGTAGACTAGACTGAGGGAGATGATCCTCATCATACTGATGAAACACTCTTCTGAAAGACAGAACAGAAACAGAAGAGAGTCTCTAGGAATACAATTAAATCTTAATCTGGAGGTGAATACCATAAGTAACTCCTTCCCGCTACTCTGTCCCTTTCAGCAAAAAGAATTTAGCTTGGCACTGAGGAAGAAATGTTCCTGTGGGAGTCTTTATAGTCAGGGCAATAATACCCATTAAATATCCTACTGGTTTCTCTATGTTTCCTAGCCCCCTTGTACTTAGGTAGGGTCACTGGAACCCAGAGAGAACAGTGGGGGAAGGCCATTTGCCAAAAGCTGCAGCCTTTGAAAGAAGGACTTGGGGGCACCTGGGTGGCTCAGTGGGTTAATTCTTTGCCTTTGGCTCAGGTCATGGTTTCAGGGTTCTGGGATCGAGCCCTGCATCTGGCTCTCTGCTCAGCGGGGAGCCTGCTTCCCCCTCTCTCTCTCTGCCTGCCTCTCTGCCTACTTGTGATCTCTCTCTGTCAAATAATGAAAAAAATCCTAAGAAAAAAGAAAGAAAGAAAGAAGGACTTGGCCAACCAGTAGTAAGCTAGCAAAGAGGAAGCCAGACTCTCATCCTGCCTCCACCCACCCTATCCCTTGCCCGTGTTTCTGAGAGGCTGACACCACTGAGAAGCAAGAGAGTCAGGAAGTCTTCTGATGAAGTCATAGAGGTCAACCTCCTGGACACAGGAAGGGATGGAGAAGAATGGAGAGTGAACCTGGGGCCATGAAGAAGATGTGCAGCCCAGGTCTTATCCCCACCAACTCACCCCCAATGCCTCGATTGCTAAAAGTTAAACTTCCAACAAGGTGATCTGAGATTGTTCAAGAAAAAATGTTTCAAGAATAGCAGGAAATCTGGATTCTTATATGAAAATTCCTTTTTTTTTTTTTTTTTGAGGATTGACAACTTATTGAAAACAACAGACACTCTTGAGAAAGATTCAGCTAGGAACATCTAGCTAGATTTAATTCTAACTGAATCTCAAAAATGTCAAAAGCAGGGGCACCTGGGTAGCTCAGTGGGTTAAAGCCTCTGCCTTCAGGTTGCGTCATGGTCCCAGGGTCCTGGGATCCAGCCCCGCATCGGGGTCTCTGCTTGACAGGGAGCCTGCTTCCCTTCTCTCTCTGCCTGCCTCTCTGCCTACTTGTGATCTCTGTCTGTCAAATAAATAAATAAAATCTTTTTTAAAAAAAGTCAAAAGCAGGGCTTCTGCTTCAAAACAAAATGGAGTAACAGAGATATGATTTATCTTTATGCCTGGGAAAAACTTTTGTCAACTAAAACCAGACAAAATATAAGAAAAAATGGCTTCCAAGACATTGAATAACAAGCAATGTAGAATAAGCATTTGGTAAAGAAGAGAAACAAATGAGGAGACCCCTAAGATTGCTCCAACTTACCATCTGGAGAGCTTCCAGACTGCAGCTCAGAATTGGTTTGGGGGTTCAGACAAAGCCCAGCAGTCTTCTGGGGCTAAGGAAACAGAGTTGTAAGGCTGAGAGACCAAGATGACTAGAGTTCTCAGTTCAGAGCTCCAGAGAAGAGGATGCTACACAGAGAAACCCCCGAGAACTGATGAGGTCCCCCTGAACTCTCAGAGTGCTGATCAGAACATGCATGTGAAGAAATTACCTGAAGCCCAGGGAAAAATCATGCAGGAGTATTAGGCAGGGCTTCTCAACCTCAACACTATTTTGGGACAGATATGTTTTTCTTTACAGGCTGTGTTATTGGATGTTTAAAGACATCCTGGCTTTTCCCAACTAGATGTCGGCAGCAACAACCCTCCTTCTGAGTTGTGAAAACCAAAAGTGTCTCCAGACACTGCCAAATATCCTTTCTGGAGAAGAATTGCCCCCATTGGAGAACTACTGGCCCCCACCACTCCCTGTGGTGGGGTAGTGACTGGGGTAGTTCCTGTTCCCACGGGCTGGAGTATAAAACTTCATGATTCATGAGGTATTGGGAAGAGTACTCAATAGGGTCCAGTCTCAGTAGTGGGCTAAACTAGCCCTAGACTAAATGCTGCTTCAGTCTCATTTAATACAACCAAAAAGTAAAAGTTGGAACTTAACTACATCCCAGAAGAAAGTTCAACTATATTTATAATAATAAAAAGTAACAACTAACACATAACAAGAAAAAATTAAAAATTTGTGGCATTCCATCAAAAATACCAGATATACAAAGAAGCAGAAAAATATGAGCCGTATGAGGAGAAAAAAAATATCAAAACCAACACAAAATGACAAAGATGATAGAGTTACTAGATAAGAATAGTAGTTATTATAATTATATTCCATATGTTCAAGAAGCTAAAAAAGAATGTATCATTGAACCCTACATCAGAAACTAATGATGTACTATATGTTGGCTAATTGAACATAATAGTAATTAAAAAAGAGTCTGGTATCCAGAATATACAAAGAAAAGTTACAACTCAATAATAAAAAATACAAATAACTCAATTTAAAAATGGTCAAAGTTTTGAAAAGACATTAAAAAAAAAGAAAAGAAAAAAAGGAAAGACTGAACACGACAGGCAAAGACAAAGATGATACAAAAAAGAACCAAATTGAACTTTTAGAGGTGAAAACTATAATGTTTGAAATGAAAAATACACTGGAGGAGATTAGTGGCATATTATGCATTGCAGAAGAAAAGATTAGCAAACTTGAAAGCATAGCAATAGAAACTACAAAATGAAACATAGGACGAAAAAAGATTAAAATGCCGCAACCACTATGGAAAACAATTTGGAGGTTCCTCAAAAAATTAAAAATAGAACTACCCAGTGTGCCTGCATGGTTCAGTCCCTTAAGTGTCAGACTCTTGACACTGAGGTCATGATCTAAGGGTTGTGATGCTGAGCCCCATGTCAGGCTCTGCACGCAGTGTGGAGTCTGCTTCAGATTCTCTCTCTCTGTCCCTGCCTGTGTCCCTCCCCCGACTCAAGCTCACACACCCTCTCTCTCTCTCAAAATAAATAAAATCTTTTTTTAAAAATAGAACTACTGTATGATCCAGCCGTCCCACCGTGATGTATATATCTGAAAATATGTTACCAACATGCTATATACACCCTCATGTTCATCGCGGCATTATTCACAATAGCCAAGATATGGAAACAACCTAAGTGTTCATTAGCAGAAAGATGAATAAACAAGATATCACACACACACACACACACACACACACACACACACACACTGGAATATTATTCTGCTGTGAGAAAAAAGGAAATCCTGCTATCTGTGACAACATGGATGGAACTGTAAGACATTGTGTTAAATGTAATAAGCCGGACAGAGAAAGACAATTATTCCATGATATCACTTACATGTGGAATCTAAAAAAGAAAGAAAAAAGGAAAGAAGGAAAAAAAAAGAAAGGAAGGAAGGAAGGACAAAAGGAAGAAAGAAGGAAAAGAAAACAAGGCGAAAAGGAAAGAAAAGAAAAGAGAAAAGGAAAGAAAGTGTCGGTATCATAGAATCAGAGAGTAGAGAAAGGTTGCCAGAGGCTGGCAGGTAAGGGAAATAGAAAAAGGTTTATAAAAGGATACAAGCTTTCAGCTGTAATATGAATAGTTCTGAGCATCAAATGTAAAACACAGTGACTGTAGTTGATAACAATGTAATGAATAAAATTTGCTGAGAGAGTAGAACTTAAATGTTCTCACACATACACAAAAATAAATATGTGAGGTGATGGATAAGTTAACTGACTTAATGGTGGAGGCTCTTTCACAATGTATGTGCACATCAAATCACCACGTTTACTTTAAATGTCTTACAATTTTATATGTCAATTATACCTCAATAAAACCGAAATTTTAAAAAATACCCCATAAGGGGGGAATAGAGCTTCAGTGGGCTGTGGAAAATTTTTAAACAACCTTATTTACAAGTATTTTACCAAAGAGAATGGCACAGAAAATATATTTAAGAAATAATGGCCAAAATTTTTCAAATTTGGGACACCTGGATGACTCAGTCAGTTGAGAGTCTGCCTACCGCTGGGGTCATGATCCTGGAGTGCTGGGATCAAGTCTCCCATTGGGCTCCCTGCTCAGCAGGGATCCTGCTTCTCCTTCTGCCTGCAGCTTCCCGGGTTGTACTCTCTGTCAAATAAATAAATCATTAATTTTTTTTTAATTCAATGAAAATTATAACTTCACCAATCCAAATAGCTCAAGCACAATCAAACTAATTCACAGGAAACATGAAGAAAACAACAAAAGGCTCGTGTTTATCAAATTCCTTAAAACTGGTGATAACAAGAAAACGCAAAAGTCACCTGGGGGGAACATGGTGCCCTATGTGCAAAGGAAAAAAATTAGAATCACAGCAGAAAATAAGTACACTAGATGACAGTGAAATATCTTTAGAGTTCAGAAAGAATAAAACCACCAACTTAGAATTCTATACCCCATGAAAATATCTTTCAAAAACAAAGGTGACATGAAAACTTCTTCAGACACATGAAAGCTGAGAGAATTCATCACTAGCAGACTGCACTATAAGAAATGTTGAAAGACATGCTTTGAGGGGCCTGGGTGGCTGAGTCAGTTTAGCATCTGTCTTCTGCTTGGGTCATGATCTCAGGGACCTGGGTTTAAGCCCATGCTGGGTTCTCTGCTCAGTGGAGAACCTGATTCTCCCTCTCCCTCTTCCTGCTGTTATGCTTGCTTGTGCTCTCTCTCTCTCTCTGTGTGTGTCAAATAAGTTAATAAATAAATAATATGAAAGAAAGAAAGAGAGAAAGAAAGAAAGAAAGAAATGCTTCACGTAGAAGGAAAATAATATCAGATGGAAATCTGGGATCTACATAAGGAATTAAGAGCCTTGGGAATGGGAACTACCTGGATAAATATAAAAGACCTGTTTTCTTATTTTCAAAGTCTCTTTAAAAGAAAATCAACTAATTAAAGTGAAATTAAGAGATGCCTGGGTGGCTCAGTCGGTTAAGTGGCTGCCTTGAGCTCAGGTCACAGTCCTAGGTTCCTGAGTTCAAGTCTCACATCCAGCTCCTTGCTCAGTGGGGAGCCTGCTTCTCCGTCTGCCTGCCACTCCCCCTGCTTGTGCGCTCTCTCTCTCTGACAAATAAATAAAATATTTTAAAAAAATAAAGCAAAAATAAGATATTGCTATATTTATAACATATATAGAAGTAAAATATATGATTATAACACAAGGGCTGGGAGGAGAGAAATGGAAGTATATTATTATGAGTTCTTATTCTGCACAAGTGATATAGTAGCCCTTGAAGGTAAACTGTGATGAGTTAAAGATGTTTATGAAAAATCCTAAAGCAACCATTAAAATAACAAAGAATTACAGCTAATAAGCCAACAAAGGAAATAAAATGGAATCATAAAAATATTTCAGTAATCCAAAGAAGGCACAAAAAGAAGAAAAAGGAAACAAAGAATAGATTGAACAAATAAAAAACGAATAGCAATGTGGTAGGCTTAAACTCAAAATAACAGTAATCACGTTAAACGTTAATGGTTTAACCACACCAAATAAAATTCAGAGGTTGTCATATCAGATTAAAAAGCAGGACATAATTATATGTTGCCTATAAGATGCTCACTTTAAATATAAAAACATACTCAGGTTAAAATGTAAAATATTAAAGAGATATATGTGCTAATACTAATCAAAAGAAATCTGGGGTGGCTATATTATTAATATCAAAGTAGACTTTAAAGAATAAAGCAGATTATTTCATAATGATAATGAAATTTATAGTAGGTCATAATAATCCTAGGTGTTTATGAATCTAATAACACAGAATTATCCCAGGTTTCAGTAACATTAAAAAAAAAATCAATGACCCCCCCCATCAATGAAATTATCATGGTTTTAGACTAAAAATGAAAAACTATGATTGTCCCCATAGATGAAGAAAAAGCATTTGATAAAATCTGATATTCATTCTTGGCAAAACCTCTCAGCAATCTTGAAATAGAACTGAATTTCCTCAACCCTGTTACAGCACATCCATGAAAAACTCAGAACTAACATCATACTTAATAGCAAAAATAAGATTATATTCTCCACCAGATCAGGAACAATGTTTCCTCTCACTGTTTCTACTCAGTGTGATACTGGAGGTTCTAAAACAGTGTAAGAAAGGAGAAAAAATCAATAAAATGCTCCCAGATTAGAAAGGTTGAAGTGAATCTTTTTGTTTACAGATAAAATGATCATAAATAGACAAAAATTCTACAGTCATTAAAACTAATATGTTGCTTCAATAAAGTTGTAGGATAAATGATCAGTACACACAAGGTTATTGTATTTTTTACATACTAGCAACAATCAGAAATTGAATTAAAAATACTACTTAAACATAGTATCAAAAATACAAAATTCTTAGATATAGAACTGACAAAAGATGTATAAGACCTATGCTTTAAAAACTATAAAACAGTGATGAGAAAACTTAAAGAAGGCCTAAATAAACAGGGAGATATATTGTGTTCGTATCAAAAGGCTCAATATTGTTAAAAAGTTAATTCTTCCCAAATTGATACATAAATTGAACAGGGTTTTTTTTTTTTCTTTTAAATTGACAAGCTGATTCTAAAATTCCTTTGGAAATGGAAAAGACTTAGAATAGCTTAAAAACTTGAAAAAGAAGGATTTTGTCTTTAAGGTTTTTTATAAAACTGCACTAACCAAGTCAGTCTGTGTATATATACATATGTATATGGATATGGATATGTACACATACAGTTGGCATAAAGCCAGACAAATAGACCAGTGGAACTCAGTAGGGTGTTTAGGTGTAGGTTCTCACAACTGATAAATGACTTTCAACGACAGTGCAGAACAATCCAGTGGAGGAGGGTAGTCTTCGTAACAAAAGGTGCTAGGATACTTGGATAATCATATGCAATCTATGTTTCACACTGTATTTAGGTATCTGTTCATAATGGATAATAGACTTGCCCATAAAACCTAGTATTACAGCATTTATAGAATACATAGTAGAAAAGCTTTGTGATCTTTTTAGACGCGAAGACACCTCCAGATTGAAAGTGAGGGGGTGGAAAACAATTTACCATGCTAATGGGCATCAGAAGAAAGCTGGGGTGGCAATCCTTATATCAGATCAATTAGATTTTAAGCCAAAGACTATAATAAGAGATGAGGAAGGACACTATATCCTACTCAAAGGGTCTGTCCAACAAGAAGATCTAACAATTTTAAATATCTATGCCCCTAACGTGGGAGCAGCCAACTATATCAACCAATTAATAACAAAATCAAAGAAACACATCAATAATAATACAATAATAGTAGGGGACTTTAACACTCCCCTCACTGAAATGGACAGATCATCCAAGCAAAAGATCAACAAGGAAATAAAGGCCTTAAATGACACACTGGACCAGATGGACATCACAGATATATTCAGAACATTTCATCCCAAAGCAACAGAATACACATTCTTCTCTAGTGCACATGGAACCTTCTCCAGAATAGATCACATCCTGGGTCACAAATCAGGTCTCAACCGGTATCAAAAGATTAGAATTATTCCCTGCATATTTTCAGACCACAATGCTCTGAAGCTAGAACTCAATCACAAGACGAAAGCTGGAAAGAACCCAAATACATGGAGACTAAACAGCATCCTTCTAAAGAATGAATGGGTTAACCAGGAAATTAAAGAAGAATTGAAAAAATTCATGGAAACAAATGATAATGAAAACACAACAGTTCAAAATCTGTGGGACACAGCAAAGGCAGTCCTGAGAGGAAAATATATAGCGGTACAAGCCTTTCTCAAGAAACAAGAAAGGTCTCAAGTACACAACCTAACCCTACACGTAAAGGAGCTGGAGAAAGAACAAGAAAGAAACCCTAAACCCAGCAGGAGAAGAGAAATCACAAAGATCAGAGCAGAAATCAATGAAATAGAAACCAAAAAAACAATAGAAAAAATCAATGAAACTAGGAGCTGGTTCTTTGAAAGAATCAATAAGATTGATAAACCCCTGGCCAGACTCATCAAAAAGAAAAGAGAAAGGACCCAAATCAATAAAATCATGAATGAAAGAGGAGAGATCACAACTAACACCAAAGAAATACAGACAATTATAAGAACATACTATGAGCAACTCTACGCCAACAAATTGGACAATCTGGAAGAAATGTGATCTTGGTCAAGCGAAGACTTCTAAGGTCTGACATCAAATGTACTATTCTTAGAAGAAAATACTGGTACATTGGACTTCATCAAAAGTAAGAACTTCTTTTTTTTTAAAGATTTTATTTATTTTTTTGTCAGACAGAAAGCACAAGTAGGCAGAGAGGCAGGCAGAGACAGAGAGAGAAGCAGGCTCCCTGCTGAGCAAGGAGTCCAATGTAGGACTTGATCCCAGGACCCTGGGATCATGACCCGAGCTGAAGGCAGCCACTTAATGGACTGAGCCACCCAGGGATCCCAGAACTTCTTCTCTTTGAAAGGCATTGCTAAGAGAGTAAAAAGACAAGCCATGGAATGGAGGAGATATTAATCTCTAGAAGTTTTACACCTTTGTCCTCACTCAAGAAAAAAAAAGGATGTCACTCTTACTTATATTAATTTGGATCAAATTTATATATATAATTTAATTTATTTACTTGACAGAGATCACAAGTAGGCAGAGAGGTAGGCAGAGAGAGAGGGGGAAGCAGGCTCCCTGCTGAGCAGAGAGCCCAATGCGGGGCTCGATCCCAGGACCTGAAATCATGACCTGAGCCAAAAGCAGAGGCTTTAACCCACTGAGCCACCCAGGTGCCCCTCAAAATTTATATTTTTGAGATACTAAGCATTTCTAGCCAGGATGGTATGCCTACTTACTGAAGTCATATTTAATATCTTTTAAAAGTATGTTGTGCTTTTCTTTTATAGATTCTAATTTGTTGCTGAAAACCTGTTCCTATGTATTATATCGATTAATCATGAATGAGGAAGTTTTTTATTTTTCATTTTAAAATTTATTAATGTTATTTTAAAAGCTCTTGATTTTTCCTTATATAACTTGTATTCAGCTCTTTTACCCAATTCTCTGGTTTACACTAAAATTTTATAATAAAGTTTCTCAGTGTTTCTAGATAGTCATCATGCCATCAACAAACAAAAGAGATCTTGTGTCTTTATTTCTACTATACATAATACTGATTTTGTTTTCTGTTCTTACTACTTTAGGTAGGTTCTCTAAAACAATGTCTGTTAAACCACAGGGAGAATTTATTGACGGGGTTGACAAAAGCTGAGGAACCACGCTTGACACTAGGGCATTACTTGATATTTTCATCCATTTATACACAGTCTTTTCAAGGTTCAAAGTCATGGAAGACAATTGCTACTGGCTGGGCTTGGGTTTCTTACTTACACTCGGCAATAGGAGGGCAATGAAAGGATATGGGTCTCTGTCAACTTTCCAATTGGGAGGTCAAGTAATCCAGACACAACGCACTAGAGTTAGAAGAATGCACATGACAAAGACCAGAATGGACGCCAGTTTCAAAAAATGAAAAATTTCTCCTTGAACGGACTCCTTGTCAGAATAGCTGGGGTATGATATCAGTGCTCCTGATCCCATTAGTCCTAAAGCTCCGTTGCCTTCATTAAGAACATTCCATAACATCCCCTGTATTAATCTGATCATGCCGTCATAATGAAATACCACAGACTGGGTGACTGAAACAACAGAACTTAACTTCTCATAGTGCTGGAGGCTAGAAGTCCCAGACCAAGGTGCTGGCAACGTGGGTGCTGTTAGGTGGCCATCCCCTCACTGTGAGCTCACGTGGCCTTTCCTCAGCGCCTGTGTGAAGGGAGAGAAAACAGGCTGGGATCTCTTCCATCTCTTCTTAAAGGGGCTCTAATCCCATCATGACAGCCCCTACCTCATGACTTCCTGTCACCCTAACCCTTTCCAAACGGCTTCATTTCCAAACACCATCACATTGGGGTTTAAGTCTCCAACAAATGTATTTGGGACGAAGGACACAATTCAATTCATAGCTCTGCCTTTATTATCCTGAAGTAAAATTCATAAATAGTATACTGCCTATATTCACAATTTTATGAAGTGAATATGATCACCTGAAGTATAAAGGAGACACTTAAAAAGTAATTCATAATGAAATGAGACATTGACAAGAGTGTGAGAGTACAAATCTACTAGAAAATACGAGTTGTTAAATATTTAACTACAGGGGTGCCTGGGTGGCGCAGTCGGTTAATCGTCTGCCTTTGGCTTGGGTCATGATCTCAGGGTCCTTGGATCAAGCCCCGCATTGGGCTCGCTGCTCATCAGGGAGTCTTGCTTTTTGCTCTCACTCTCCTTCCATGTTCTCTCTTTCTCTCAAATGAATAAATAAAAATCTTTAAAAAAATTTAACTACATGTAGAAATTCCATGGCTATACATATATAAAATGTAGACTGACTTTTGTGGGTGGGCTGAAATGAAAAACAACTCCTAGTAACATTTTGATCCAAACAAAATACCATCTTCTGTGTATTTAAAGGATGATTGTGTGTCTATACACTCAGTTATTATTAAAACCGTGCTATTTGAGGGGTCTTGTTTTTATATAATACTTGTGCTTTATTTGCATTTATGAATCTAGCATTTTCTCTTTTTTAAGATTTTATTTATTTATTTGAGAGAGAGAGTGAGTGAGAGAGAGAGACCACAAGTGGGAGGAGGGGCAGAGGGAGAGGGAGAAGCAGACTCCCCTGCCAAACAAGGCACCTGGTGCAAGGTTCAATCCCAGGACCCCGGGATTATGACCTGAGCAGAAGGCAGATGCTTAGCAGACTGAGCCACTCAGGCACCCCTAGTATTTTCTTTTCTATTTAAGTCTTTACTTAAATTCCAGTTAGTTGAGGTGCCTGGGTGGCTCAGTTAAAGACTCTGCCTTCGGCTCAGGTCATGAGCCCAGGGTCCTGGGATCGAGCCCCACATTGTGTTCTCTGCTTGGTGGGGAGTCTGTTCCCCTCCCACCCTCTGCCGGCCTCTCTGCCTACTTGTGAGCTCTCTCTGTCAAATAAATAAATAAAATCTTTTTAAAAATTCCAGTTAGTTAAAATGCGTATAATATAAGTTTCAGGTATACAATATAGTGATTCAACACTACCATGTAACACTTGGTGCAGTCCTGAATCCCCATCAAAAGTGTACCCCTGGGGGTGCCTGGGTAGCTCAGTGGATTGAGGCCCCTGCTTTTGGCTTGGGTCATGGTCTCGAGGTCCTGGGATCGAGCACTGTGTTGGGCTCTCTGCCTGTCAAAATAAATAAAATATTTTTTTAAAAGTGCACTCCTGAATTCCCATCACCCGTTTAACACATCCTCCTACCCCTCCCCTACCCTCTGGTAACCACCAATTTGTTCTCTATAATTGAGAAGTCTGTTTCTTGGTTTGCCCTTCCCTCAATTTTCCCCCCTTTGCTCATTTGTTTTGTTTCTTAAATTCCATATATGAGTGCAATTACATGATATTTGTCTCTAACTGACTTACCTCACTTGGAATAATCCTCTCTAGCTCCATCTATGTTCTTGCAAATGGCAAGAGTACATTCCTTTTTTATGACCAAGTAATATTCTTTGTATATATTTATCACATTCTCTTTATCCATTCACCAGTCAATGGACACTTGGAGTGCTTCCATAACTTGGCTATTGTAGATAATGCTGCTATAAATATCGGGGTGCATGTGCCCCTTTCAACTAGTATGTTTGTATTCTTTGGGTGAGTACCTGGTAATGCATTTGCTGGATCATAGGATAATTCTATTTTTAACTTTTTGAGGAAACTCGATATTATTTTCCACAGTGCCTGCACTGGCTTGCATTCCCACCAATGGTGCAAGAGGGTTCCCCTTTCCCCACATCCTCAGCAACACCTGTTGTTTCTTGTATTGCTGATTTTTGACATTCTGACAGGTGTGAGATGGTATCTCACTGTAGTTTTGATTTGCATTTCCCTGATGATCAATGACGTTGAGCATCTTTTCTTTTTTAAAGGTTTTATTTATTTATTTGAGAGAGAGCACAAGCGAGGGGAGAGGTAGGCAGAGGGGGAGGGAGAAGTGGTCTCCCTGCTGAGCAAGGAGACCGACTGTGAGACTCCATCTTAGGACCCTGGAATCATGACCTGAGCCAAAGACAGATGCTTAACTGACTGAGCCACCCAGGGACCCTGGTCATCTTTTCATGTGTCTGTTGGCCATTAGTATATCTTCTTTGGGAAAATGTCTATTCATGTCTTCTGCTCATTTTTAAATTCAATTATTCATTTTTGTGGTGTTGAGTTTTGTAAGTGTTTTTATATATTTTGGATACTAACCCTTTATGAGAGGTCATTTGCAAATATCTTCTTCCATTCCTTAGGCTGCCTTTTAGCTTTGTTGATTGTTTCCTTTGCGTGCAGAAGTTTTTTATTTTGATGAAGTCCAAATCGTGTATTTTTGCTTTTGTTTCCCTTGCCTCAAGAGATATATCTAGAAAGAAGTTGCTATGGCCAATGTCAAAGAGGTTACTGGCTGTGTTCTTTTCTAGGATTTTTATGGCTTCATGTCTCACATTTAGGTCTTTCATGCATTTTTTTGTTGTTATTTATTTATTTTTTTATTTGTTTATTTTCAGCATAACAGTGTTCATTGTTTTTGCACAACACCCAGTGCTCCATGCAGTACCTGCCCTCCCTATCACCCATTACCTGGTTCCTCAACTTCCCATCCCCCCGCCCCTTCAAAACCCTCTGGTTGTTTTTCAGAGTCCATAGTCTCTCATGGTTCATCTCCCCTTCTAGTTTCCCTCAACTCCCTTCTCCTCTCCATCTCCCCATGTCCTCCGTGTTCTTTGTTATGCTCCACAAATAAGTGAGACCATATGATACTTGACTCTCTCTGCTTGACTTATTTCGCTCAGCATAATCTCTTCCAGTCCCATCCATGTTGCTACAAAAGTTGGGTATTCCTCCTTTCTGATGGAGGCATAATACTCCATCGTGTATATGTACCACATCTTCCTTATCCATTCATCCGTTGAAGGGCATCTTGGTTCTTTCCACAGTTTGGTGACCGTGGCCATTGCTGCTATAAACATTGGGGTACAGATGGCTCTTCTTTTCACTACATCTGTATCTTTGGGGTAAATATCTAGCAGTGCAATTGCAGGGTCATAGGGAAGCTCTATTCTTAATTTCTTGAGGAATCTCCACACTGTTCTCCAAAGTGGCTGCACTAACTTGCATTCCCGCCAACAGTGTAAGGGGTTCCCCTTTCTCCACATCCTCTCCAACACACGTTGTTTCCTGTCTTGCTAATTTTGGCCATTCTAACTGGTGTCAGGTGGTATCTCAATGTGGTTTTAATTTGAATCTCCCTGATGGCTAGTGATGATGAACATTTTTTCATGTGTCTGATAGCCATTTGTAGGTCTTCATTTGAGAAGTGTCTGTTCATATCTTCTGCCCATTTTTTGATATGATTATCTGTTTTGTGTGTGATGAGTTTGAGGAGTTCTTTATAGATCCGGGATATCAACCTTTTTTCTATACTGTCATTTCTATTCTCCCATTCCGTGGGTTGCCTTTTTGTTTTGTTGACTGTTTTCTTTGCTGTGCAGAAGCTTTTGATCTTGATGAAGTCCCAAAAGACTTCTTTCAAGATCTGTCTTTCATGCATTTTGAGTTTATTTTTGTGTGTGGTTTAAGACGTGGTTAAAACGTGGTGCAGTTTCCTTCTGCATGTGGCTGTCCAGTTTTCCCAACACCATTTGTTGAAAAGATTGTCTTTCTTCCATTGGACATTCTTTCCTGCTTTGTTGAAGATTAGTTGACCACAGAGTCAAAGGTCCATTTCTGGGCTCTCTATTTTGTTTCATTGATTTATATGTCTGTTTTGTGCCATACAGTTTTGATCACTACAGCTTTGTAATACAACTTAAAGTTGGAAACTGTGATGCCTCTGGCTTTGCTTCCCTTTTTCAAGGTTGCTTTTTCTCTTTGGAATTTTTTGTGGTTCCACACAGATTTTAAAATTGTTTGTTCCAGCTCTGTGAAAACTGCTGGTAGTGTCTTGATAGTGATTGTTTTAAATGTGTAGATGGCTTTGGGTAGTATAGACATTTTAACAATATTTGTTCTTCCAGTCCATCAGATTGGAATGTCTTTCCATTTTTTGTGTCATCTTCAATTTCTTCCAGTGGTGTCGTATAGTTCGTAGGGTACTGGTCATTCACCTCTTTGGTTAGGTTTATTCCCAGGTATCCTGTTGTTTTGGTGAAATGGTAACTGGGATTGATTCCTAAATTTCTTTCTGCTGCTTCTTTATTGGTGTATAGAAATGGAACAGATTTCTGTATGTTTGTTTTATATCCTGCGACTTTACTGAATTCATTTATCAGTTCCAGCAGTTTTTTGCATTTTCTGCATAGAATATCATATCATCTGAATCACAGACCTGAACCCCTGAAACAAACAATACATTATATTTTAATTGATTGAATTTAAATTAAAAAAGAATCAACCTAGAATGGAGTTGAAAAGAAAAAGAAAAAGAATATCATATCATCTGCAAATGGTAAAAGTTATACTTCTTCCTTACCAAAATGGATGCTTTTTATTTCCTTTTGTTGTCTGACTGCTGTGGCTAAGACTTCTAGTACTACGTTAAATAACAGTGGTGAGAGTGGACCATAGAGGAAAAGCTCTCATTGAAGATGATATCAGCTGTGGGTTTTCCGTATATGGCCTTTATTATGTTGAGGTATGTTCCCTCTAACCCCACTTTGTCGGGGGTTTTTATCATGAATGGATGTTGTACTTTGTCACGTGTTTTTTTCTGGCTCTATTGAAATGATCATATGGTTCTTCTCCTTTTCTTTATTAATATGGTGTTTCACATTGACCAATTTGAACCACCCTTGCAACTCAGGAATAAATCCCACTTGATCATGGTGAATGCTTTTTAAAATGTATTATTGGATTCAGTTTGCCAGTATTTGTTGAGATTTTTGCACCTGTGTTCATCAGGGATATTGGCCTGTGAGTTCTTATTTTTAGTGGAGTCGTCTGATTTTGGCATCAGAGTAATGCTACTTTTGTTCTTATATGTAAAATGCAACTACGTTCTAGGTTCAGATTGTTATTAAAAGGGTGTTCTGGGGCGCCTGGGTGGCTCAGTGGTTTAAAGCCTCTGCCTTCGGCTCAGGTCATGATCTCAGGGTCCTGGGGTCGAGCCCCGCATCAGGGTCTCTGTTCGGCAGCGAGCCTGCTTCCCCCTCTCTCCCTCTCTGCCTACTTGTGATCTCTGTCTGTCAAATAAATAAATAAATAAATAAATCTTTAAAAAAAAAAAGGGTGTTCTTCTGCAAGTAGTATAATATGGTAAGGTACGTGCTGACCAATAAGATGGACACCAGCTTTAGAGCTGGTGGCCCACCACTGTGCTAACCATTAACCCTTTGATTGATAGATTGTGTTTGTGTGTGTGTGTGTGTGTGTGTGTGTGT
Organism: Meles meles; assembly: GCF_922984935.1. Lineage (NCBI taxonomy): Eukaryota > Metazoa > Chordata > Mammalia > Carnivora > Mustelidae > Meles > Meles meles. Next base: position 22,458,046 of record NC_060069.1, on the reverse strand, counting down.
GTGTATTTTGGAGGGTTTCTAGGGGGTCCCTAGGGAAGAAGCTGTGGCACTTGGGGGCATCTGGGAGGAGCTGGCTGTTTACTGATCAGCATATTTGTATGCTATTCTTTTAAAAATTGCTTCAAAATATTTGCCTCTCTTTGGGTTACCTCTAGTGCTGTTCGGTTAAAAATCATTCCCTTCTTTCAGTTTTCTCTTATAACCATTTTATATTCAGATATGCCTGTGTTTATGGCTTTTTAAAAATAATTTCTAATGTTGTGTATTTTTATTTGTTCTCTGTTTTCCCATGGTTTTTTTTAGAGTTTTACATATTTTTCTTTTTAAAATCAGTGTTTGGTTCTTCTCTGTTTAATTAAGCCCTAATTTTATTTTTTATTAAATTCTCTTGATCAGGGGCTTATACCATTTGTAGTTTCTTATGCCTATTTAGTTCATTATTTTCACTTTTAAATTTTTACTGATAAAAACATTTAAGGCTACAGATTTTCTTATAAGTATCTGATTGTCTCAAATATTTTTTTTAACCTTCCTTCTAGACTCAGCTAAATTCCTACGTTTCAATTTATTGATATTTTTCAGATTTCTTTTTTTTTAAACTAACTTTACTGGAGTCAAATTTACATAAAAAAAATGAACACAGTTTAAGTATGCAGTTGAATGAGTCTTAACAAATGTATAATATAAAACATTCCTCTGATCTCAGAAGATATCTTTGTGTCTTTTACTGGCCCAAACCCAATCTCCATGCCCTGGCCTAAGGCATCCACTAATTTGTGTTCCATCCTTTTAACTTTCCACAACTTCATATAAATGAATCATACAGTGTGTGCTGTTTTGTTTCTAGCTGCTCTTTAATATTAATATTAAACAAAGAAATACATAGTTCTAAGCCTGCCACCTTATAAGTGCTTAATAAGTCTTTGCTATTTTTACTGCTATTCTGGGACAGGATTATAAACAGTCTTGTACCTCTAACTTAACTCTGTGCACGCCTTCATAGGTGGTCAACATACCCTTTTTAGTTCGACTGTGGAATATAGTGAATTTTAAACAAGTATTTGCAAATATCATGTTAGAAACTGTGTAACCACTTTGCAAACATTGATTCACTTATTGCTCAGAATGACCCTATGAGCAAAGTATGTGATCCTCATGTAACAGGAGGCACTGACGTACAGAGGGTCCGAAAACATGCCCAGATCATTTATCCAGCAAATGGCAGAGCTGAAGTTTCAACCCAGGCATTCAGGCTGCTGAATCTCGGTGCTTAAACACTGGGCCATGGGGTGGGTCCATGAAGTGCAATCTTAGCACTAATCATGTGTTCCAGAATGTCCTTCATTCTCACAATATAGGTACTATTATCAACTGGACCGATGAGATCGCTGATAGTTGAGTGATTTAAAAGTCACATGACTCTTCGGTGTCCGCAAAACTGATTCCAAGCTCAATGATTTCCCACTTCTTTTTTTTTTTTTAAGATTTTATTTATTTATTTGACAGATCACAAGTAGGCAGAGAGGAAGGGAAGCAGGCTCCCTGCTGAGCAGGGCTCAATCCCAGGACCTTGGGATCCTGACCTGAGCCGAAGGCAGAGGCTTTAACCCACTGAGCCACCCAGGCTCCCCTGAATTCTGACTTCTTGATGTAATTTCTCTATTCTCCCACAACCCATTACACTTCTGGAGTTACAAGTCAACTTCTGTAGACATGGTCTGCATATTCAGTCTGAGCAGTGTTGGCAAAATCTCAGTCTGCTGGTCAGTTTTGGGAACTGCAGTAAAATTTTAAGCATCCCTCTTCTCTGGGAGCTCCTTTTTTTTTTTTTTTTTTTTTTTTAATGCTTTAAATGCTTCTCATTGCCCACTAGAGGGCAGATTTGTGTCACCACTCTCTTTTTTTCAAGCGCGGAAAAATGATGCCCAGTGGAGCAGGCAGAAAGAACCACAAGCTGAGAGCAAATACTGTCCAGAAATTTAAAATGTGGGTGATCTTACCTCCTTGGTAGGCAACGGATGAGACGGAAGATCAGAAAAAAAATCTTAGGCACATTTTGAGGACCTCGTGCCCTGTGATCACTTTCTTCCTTCTGCAGAAAGTAAAGGAAATGATGATTCCGGGATAATCTGTTCCTGTTTCTTCCTCTTTGTGAAATGTCCAGCCACTAGAGTAGGGACCCAGAGACATAGGAATCAGGAGCCGGTAACACAAGGCTTGGGAGCAGGATGGGTTCTTCTGTTGGCTTGGAGTCCTCAAGCCTGGTGCTAAGAATAATGAGGAAATGTGCAGCTCTAATCGAGGACCTGTGCTCAGGTGCTCACAAAGGTGATCTGCTCCCAGCCTAGTTGCAGTGGAGAGCTATGGGACAGTCGTCCATGGCTGGGCTTGCTGGGCGTGCTCCCAGGCAGCTGGTATTCCCTGACGAGCCCCAACAGGATAAGGCAAAGCGCCCATGTCTGTGTCATTGTCAGTCTGGCAGGCCCTGATTCCCATTACACGCTACTTAGATTTGGTGGGGGATGGGGGAAGGGGAGAGGGATGATCCAGCTATGTGAGCTGCCTTTCTGAAGGTACTGGAAGCCTGGAGCTTCTGTTTCCCACAGCCTTTCCTAAGTGGCTTATAGCTGAACCCAATCACAAGGTCTCCAAGTCCAGCTGGGGTGAATGCAAGGACATCATGCTCTTCTCCAGAACTAAAACCACAATCCTGGGGACTAAATGTCTTTATATCTAAGTGGAAAGAATGGGTCTCTCTTGTTAAGCTCCATTCCCAAGCAAAGCTGCTATTTGCCACCTATTTTGGGTGGTGGACCTTAGGCTCACCTCTGTCATTTGAACGTATGTGACATTTCTTGGTTCTGTCCTTTCTGAGCACCCTGCTTCTCAGAGCTCAATTCTTTACGTCTGATGGCTTGTCGCCCATCCCCATCTGTTTTTTTTTTTAAAGATTTTATTTATTTATTTGACAGACAGAGATCACAAGTAGGGAGAGAGGCAGGCAGAGAGAGAGAGAGAGAGAGAGGAGGAAGCAGGCTCCCCGCCAAGCAGAGAGCCCGACGCGGGACTCGATCCCAGGACCCCGAGATCATGACCTGAGCTGAAGGCAGCAGCTTAAACCACTGAGCCACCCAGGCGCCCCTCCCCATCTGTTTTGTTGTCCGTGGAAACAACAGGCTATTCACAGCAAGTTCCATGAAAGCAGGCACGGGGAGCCAGGATGGATAGGTCCTGGGAGCTGGGAATTTAGGCTGCCCTCTGGAAGTAACTTAAGGCCATCATTTACCCATTGGGTACTGGAGGTCCTTAGCAACCTGGGCTTTTGTCATTTTATGGTGCATCTTCCATAAGGTTTTCTGCCAAAAAAAAAAAGAGAAAAGCTGTGTCTCTGGGCACCATTTATTTCATGAAGTAAATACGGTAAATACTATGGAGAAGTTCAAAGGATGGAGTAAGAGGATTCTGAGCGCCAGGACTGTTTCGGTCTTAGAACCGCTGCTTACTTGCTCTCGCAGCCTCAGCCTCCCCGTGTGTCAAACCAGAATTCTGAAACGACCTAATTAATAGCTGGGGAAAGGGTCGAGTGGAGGGGCGTTTGTGTGCTTAGTGTGGGGCTGGGCCCACTACACGTGCTCGGGAGAGGATGGCTAACCTGTTAGCGCGTGGGAAACTCTACAAAGCGGAGTCCCTTCGTAAATCTGTGATGGCAGCAGCTACTGAAACACGCCCCTCCTGCTGACTTCTACACCCTGAGTGTTCCCACTTTGTTAACTGTTTTCTTTAAAACGTTTTTATTGGGGCGCCTGGGTGGTTCAGTCAATTAAGCCTCTGCCTTCGGCTCAGGTCATGATCTCAGGGTCCTGGGATTGAGTCCTGAATCGGGCTCCTTGTTCAGCAGGAAGCCTGCTTCCCCCTCTCTCTCTGCCTGCCTCTGTGCCTACTTGTGATCTCTCTCTCTCTCTGTTGAATAAAAAAAGAAAGTCTTTTAAAAAATAAAATAAAACGTTTTTATTTTAGGGGCGCCTGGTGGCTCAGTTGGTGAAGCGCCCAGCTCTTGATTTCAGCTCAGGTCATGGTCTCGGGGTTGCGGGATGGAGCTCTGTGTCGGGCTCCACGCTGATTGTGAGGAGCCTGCTTGGGATTCTCTCTCTCCCTCTCCCTCCCTCTGCCCTTCCCCACACCCCTCGCTTGTGCTCTCATTCTCTTTCTCTCTCAAAAAAAAAAAAAAGTTTTAAAATGTTTTATTTTCCTTTTTTCCCCCACATTTTTAAATTTAAATTCTCGTTAGTTAAAATATAGCATAATACTGGTTTCAGGAACAGACTTTAGGGATTCATCACTGACATATAACCCCCAGTGCTCAACACAACACGTGTCCTCCTTAAGACCCAACCCCCATCTAGCCCATCCCCCACCCGAAAACCTTTTAAAAACTCATTTTCTCTCTTTGGTAGAGGTTGCCTTGTGTGACTTTCGCCCCACTCACACAGAGAAGCTGGAAGAAAGGGAATGTAAATACGCCTCACTCTGCAGAGGCCTTTTCCAGTCTAGCCAGCAGAAGCAGTGATGAAACCAAGGTCAGAGAGTTGGAAGGCCCTGAGGGGCAGAGCCAAGGCCTGAGTCATACTTTGTGTTGCTATTAAAATTCTCACCCGCCCAGATCCTGTTCCTTACAAGTCCTGTGTAATTTATTTCAGGGCCTGTACCTGGCAAATCTGTGTGTTTGCTCTAACATGTACTTATGATGCAGCAAAACTTCATCTCACTGGTTTTCCTCGGGCGCGGGTTCACAGCACAGGCTTTCCCCTCGTTTGGGTTGGGGATAACTCACTGGGACTCTCCTTTCTCCTCAGCTTGTTCTCTCCCTTCTTGCTCGTCTGAATTTCCCCATTGGGACGGGGTGAAGAAACCAAACAGTTGTGTCACGGTAGTCAGGCCCTGACTGAACCCTGAGGAGCTCGGCTGCTGGAGCTGTCCTCTCGCAAACAGGGATTCAAGGCAGCACAGAGGACGGAACCCATTCTGCTGCAGTGACTTCAGGATAAGGGGATGTTTGGTTGGGGGGATGGGCATATGTTGGGGGGCCTTGGAGACAAAACCACAAAGCTGGATCACGGAGGCTGCGGCCCTTTATGTGTGTCGTCAATGAACATTTATTCAGGCCTTAACTTCCACAAGTCGCTGAGATAAAGAAGTGCATTACATATGGCTCCTAACCTTGAGATCCATTATCATCAATGTGGAGAAAGAGGATATATGAATATATTAGAAACAAACAGGATGGTAACTGACAAGAGCCAGTATTTCAGGAACTCAGATGAGGAAGGAGGATGAGACCCCTCTCAGGTCTAGTGGGATTCTAGAGGACTTAGAAGAAGGACAAAACCATATCGTAACTGGAATTTGAAGCAAAGTTAGGACTCAGGTAGGGATGCCTGGGTGGGTTAGTCACTTGAGTGGCTGCCTTTGGCTCAGGTCATGATTCCAGAGTCCTGGAATCAAGTTCCCCATTGGGCTCCTTGCTCAGTGGGGAGTCTGCTTCTCCCTCTGCCTGCTCTGCCTGCTGTCTGCCTTGCTTGTGTGTGTGGGCTTTCTCTGACAAATAAATAAAATCTTAAAAAGAATTAGGACTCAGGTAAGAGTAGAAGGGCAATGTCCGTATAGGCTTGCTTAACACTGAGTATACTGTGTGACTGGTGTTGTCAGTCAGAATTCTTTTGGTGTCCAGACCAAAACTCCATTCGAATTACAGACAAATCTAAACGACCCATATAACTGAGAAATTCAAGGCATCGAGCTGGCTTCGGTTCTCAGAGATGCCATCGGGACACTGTTACTCTTCCTTTGGCCTTGTTCTTCCAAGTGTTGGCTTTATTTTCAGGTAGGCACTCTGCATAGATAGGGCTACTTAGGCTCCAGAATTCCCCCAGCAGCTCAACAGTGCTTCCTGGACTCTCATGAGCCTGGCTTGGATCAAGCGTCTATCATGAGTCAGTGACGATGACCAACAGCATGGAATTCTCTGGTGGCCAGATCTGAGTCATGTGCACTCCTAGAGCCAGGTGGTGGGGACAGTCCAACCTGAACCTCATGAACTGAGAGTGGGAGAGGGGAAATCAGGATGCCACTGCCAGAAGAAAGGAATCATGTCTGGGTAGGGGAAAACAACAGATGTCCCCTCTTGTCTCATCCATTAGCAATCTGGTTGGCAATGGTTCATATCAACTCTTTGAGTTTTATACTTCCTTTATATGAGTATCAGAGGTTCCTGAACACAACATATTCTCAATACTTGACTCTAAATCTCAGACAGCAGGGGTCTCTTCCATATTTTTATTGATAGGAGATCCATTTGCTGATTAATTCAGGCCCTCAGAGAAAGGAACACTAGAAAATCCTCATTCATGAAATTAGGACCGCACTATTTCCCTCTAGCTATGAATGCTTGTTTGACCAAATTACTGAGATAAAATACTACTTTGGCATTTATGGTGCGTCCCAGTGATTTGGCCTAAGAGGTCAACATGGGAGAGCATTCAACCCAATAGGAAATGGGAATCTACATGTATTTCTGGATATTTTTGTCCCTAAGGATGGTAGTGACCAAAATCATAGCTCTCTCCAACCAAGAGACAATGTCATTGTTCTATTATTTCTTAATAGAGAAACACTCAGGATCAAGATAGAAGTGCAAATGAGCTGAATTGTGCTTGCAAATTGGGACTTGGCAAATGTATTTGGCAATGAGCCATGTTCTTTTCTGTTCTGAAGGCTTGGCATTGATGAAAGATGCCTAAAGCTACACTCAGCATCTGTATCATGAGGGTCTCAGAAACTTAGCAAAAGCACTCATCTGTTGTTTGAAACTACAAGACAATTTGCTCCTCTAGACATTAATACTCAAGCCTTTTTTAAAAAATTACTTTTTTATGTGTGAGAGAGGGAGAATGAGCGGGAGGAGGGGCAGAAGGAGAGGGACAAGCGGACGTCCTGTGGAGAATAGAGCCAGATGAGGGGATCGCCTCGGGGCTCAATCCTAGAACCCTGGGATCTTGACCTAAGCTGAAGGCAGATGGTTAACTGATTGAGCCACCCAGGCTCCCCAGTACTTGAGTCTTTAACTGAAGTAACATATATCTTTCAGATTCAAAACTATGTCAGGGTTCAAAGGAACCTCATGTTGATTTGCTGCTATATTTATTCTCTGTTTTCAATCTTTATTTTAAATAGAAAATATTTTTAAGGTCTTTACTGTCTTGACCAGACAGTGACAGATACAGCACTATGTACATGTAGATGTAGAAAAAATGTTTTTAATGTTCATTTTCGTCCCAGGCCATACCTATATAACGCCGCCACATTTGAAGTTTCCTAAACGAATCAGAGGTTTTTGACAGCACTTAACAAGATTTTCTTTTCTTAAAAAAATAATTTGATGCTATACATAACTACATCCTCCTTTAAAAAAAAAAAAATCAACCATTATAGATAAAGTTAAAATTCTTCTTTCTCCCAACCCCTAACTCCCAGTCTTGGAATTTCACCCCACCTTCTCTGGTTAGCGCTGTTTCTGTTCCCTGTTTTGGAATGTGTGCTTGCACACTCATGCACATATACATCTAACTATATATCCATAGAAACTTGACAGTATTCAACGTATATTTAAATAAACGATATTATACTGAATATATCTGTTTACAACTTGCTTTTTAAAATTCAACCATATGTCTTTTAGATCTACTGATATTTTTACCACACATACATTTAGCCAGCCTTCATTTTATGGACATATGGGTTGTTTCTAATCTTTCACCGTTATAAGCAAAACTGTTTAAATATCCTCGAACATTTCTCCTTATGCATGTGCGTAAATTATTCTGTAGATAGAAATGGAGAGTGTCTAAGTCATAGGGAGTGCTCAGTTTTAGTTGTGTTTTTTTAAAGATTTATTTATTTTAGAATGAGAGAGCGTGCGCACGTACACACACACACACACACACACACACACACGCATGCATGTACAAGCGGGGGTGGGCAGAGGGGGAGGGAGAGAATACTCCGGCAGAGCTGGAAAGCGGGGCTTCATCCCAGGACCTTGGGATCACAACCTGAGTCTAAATCAAAAGTCAGATGTTCAATGGCCTGAGCCTCCCAAGCACCCTTCATTTTTAGTTTTAATAAATATTAGTAAACTGTCAAAAAAACCCAGATGTAATAATTAATCCCAATTTCCTGCACATTGTTAATATTTTACGTTTTTGTCAATCAAATACGTATTTGCCAATATGAAATGCCACCTCATTGCTTTAATTTAAATTTCTTCAGTTGTTAGTGAGGATGTTCTTAAGACAAAACCGCCACCCAGAGATATTAAGGGGCTCACTCTGGCTCTGATAGTGGCCAACTTAGCAGGACGACATTCCTGTGACAGGATTTTTTGTTCCCCTGAAAGGAACTCAGTTCAGACATCCACATAAACTATGTTTAGTGTTGCAGATATACAGGAGAGCAGTATCTCATAACTAGGCAGTGAAGAAACTTCCAGAGAGGCGCAATTTGGAAACCCACAGGCCAGACTGTTATTGATTAACGTGTTTGTTAGTCCATTTCTATTTGTAAGAAAACAATGGATTCTTTACAGATTTGAAAGGCTATAGATTTGAAATCTGTGTGCCTGTTACCTGTAAATGTTTTTTTTGTCTTGCCCAAGGGACAATGTGTCACATGATTTTGCAGGATTTCCAGGAAATAATAATATTGAACCTACAGTCCTTTGTGAACTGTACTGAGCCCTTTAAAAGGAAACATTGAAAAATAAGGAACTTTTTCCTGATGGTGCCTCTAATTGCAAAACATCTATCTCCCTTTCTTTAACTTTTCACAACCGTGTTCCAACCTAGACTGCTCCCAAAGATAGACATTTGAAGGTCATCAGGAATCTGCAGTGGTCAGATCGGTGGCTTCTTTAGGCTTATGTTTTGTCACTCACCATCATTGGACTTTATTGACTACTTGCCTCCTTGAAACTATTTCCTTTCCTGCTTGCTGTCTGTCATGCTGCATCAGGAGGAGCACTGCTCAGGAGATGACAGGACCCAATTTTGAGACCTGGCCCTGCCACCTGGAAGCCATAATGTGCCTTCTAGGCAGTTCTCTTTATCTATAAAATGGAAAACATAACTAGATAATCTTCAATAGTCCTCCAGACACTAAAATTCTGTGGCCCAAGACTCTCTCAGTATATATTTTTTCCTGTTTTCTTTTGATGCTCAGTTTGTTTGTTCCCTCCACTCTTCAGCCAGGTGAAGTCTCTGGATTTGTCCCTGGCTAATATCATCTACTCCAGACGAGTGCTTCCCAGACTCCAGTATTGATGGCTCCCAAATGCTGGTGTCTAATCTCCAGCTCTGTGCAGGTTCCCTGTTTCCCTATGGGATGAAGTCTGAGCCTCCTAGCCTGCCATTCAGGGCACTACAGTTGGGTCCCAATCGCCCCTATATGTCCTTAACTCCATTTCTTCCCTTTACAAGGCCATATCATAGTCTTTCCCTCCCCCAGATGCAATTTCCACTTCCTTTGCCAGGCTATTTTGCTTCCATGACTCATTTATCCTGCTCATCTCTGACTCGAAAATCCCTCTCATTCTTTAAACTCCAGCTTCAATTCTGGCCCCTAAAGGAGTCTTCCATGATATACCAGGGATGTCTTCTGTCTTGCAATTATCCCTCTCCTACATTAAGCAATTATAAGGAGCACTTTCCCCCCCACATTTAAACACTTCTGGAATTTGGATTCATGTTACAATCACTATTCGCTATGTAAGGGTCATGATATGGTTGTGTTTGCCTGGGTATGTGTATCAAAATTTGCACCTAAGCATTCAGCAGCTTTGAAGAAAATTCTGGAAATATCAGTGGAACACTTTCCAAAAATGCTATATCACCAAAGCTTTTGTAAGAACAAGGGACAATACAGTGTGAAAAAGATTCAGAAGAGTTAGACTGTAATAAGAAAAAGTTTTAAGAATTCTTTAATTTGCTTTGTCTTGTACATCATATATCATGCAAGAGTGATATATGATAAAAGTCAGTGTATAAATGAATGTCTAAAGGAGATCTCTCTTTGGGTATTAAGTACAAATTCTAAATGAAAAGGAAGCATTGTGCCATAATTTAATTTGCCACGTTCTTTCTTTTCCTAGTGACACGTTATATAATCTGTAACTTGGTTTTAGATTTGGTGAAATGTGGTATATTGATGATTACATTATGATTACTGTTCGCCTTCCAGCTCATCAACTGGGTTAGAAATTCCTAGAAAGCAGGGCTGTGTGATGATCAAAGCCCTCTGCACATAATACACATTTTACAAGATTATCTTAAATTACCTTTATTTGTCTTGAAATAGAAATGTATTAAACATAACTCAAAAATCAAGCATATAAAATGTATTGCAGAGAAAGTCTTTCTTCCACCACTGTGCAACTGCCCAATTTTCTTCCTAACTTGAAATAAGGAAATGACTGTTATTAGTTTCTTATTTCCAAAGATTTTTGATGGATGTGCATGCAAATAAGAGACATTTCTCGTTCTTTTTCTTTCCTATATATTTGTTTGTTTATTTTGTTTAAGTGAGCTCTATCCCAACATGGGGCTTGAACCCATGATCCCAAGATCAAGAATCACATGCTTTACAAACTATGCTAGCCAGGTACCCCCTTTTTCTCTCCCATAAAAATGGCAGCTAGGTCTACATATTTGATTTTCAAAAATTGAGCAGTCTTAAAAATCTCTCTGTATCAATTCATTAAGGCTTTTCATCCTTTTTTTTTTTTTTTTGAAGCTCCATTTCTTTATGTAGATACATTTAACAAGTTTCTCACTCAAGCATTTGGGTCATTTCCTGTCTTTTTCTACTATTATAATCAATCTCGCATAGAATATCCATGTTAAGTCACCCGCAGGATACATTTTTAGAACCAAAATTTCTGGGATCAATATGCATATCAAATTGTGTAATTTTGGTAGAATTTTCCAAAAGATCCCACTAGTTTTTACTCCAGCTAACAATGTGTAAGAACCTTCAGTAAAGATGTAAAAATAAAGAAGAGGCAAATATGAAGTCACATACTCATTTGGGGACCATGAAATTTTCCTTTCAGGAAGCATAGATACCATTCAGTGAGCAAAATCCCTCCAATGTGTAATTAATTTTCAAATGCTAAAAGGTCAGTCTCCTTAAAGAGCCCCATAACATCCTTGGTTCTTAGTGTAATGACAGTATCTCTGGGGGTGTTACCTAATTATCTTCTTCTGAAAGTGACTCTCAATTTAATCTCTCAACATTCAGATAGCCAAATTCTTCTTTGTGTGAGCACACACAATAACATGTGGGAAAGAAGATGAGAGTCTTCCCACCTTTGTGGAGTTTACTGAAGACACGCATAAGGCAAGTACAATTTATTCCCAAGAAAATAAAATTTTAAAATTCAGATCTCTCTTCTGGACCTGCGTAATCAGAAATAAATAATGATGCTAGGCATTCCACACATACTCACCTAATATCCATTCTGGAGGGGTCACAAAGAAATTGGGCTAAAAATGATCATGGCCTGAGCAGCGTTGATGAGATGGCTGTAGAGTAAATCTGGGTTCCTTGTCACAGGGGTACCTTAGGTCAGGTCCCCTAGAAGCAGGGTTTAAATTGGCAATGCTCCTGAAGGGTAAATTCAGGTAGTTCTCTCAGGAGAAGGGAAGGGAGAGAGAGGCAGGCTGGGGTGAGAGAAGGGTTAGTGTAACTCCTGCATTCCACACAAATTTATTGAGAATGAATAATGTATTAATTTTGTATTTAATAACATAATAAGAATAACTTGGCCTTAATGATTCTCTTTTTTCCCTTAGAGTCTAGGAAACTCAGAGCTTAATATCATGTCCTAAGTAACTGTATTGGCCTACTTCGGGCTGATACAATAACCATCACTTACCACCACTACCCTTCTCCCTCCACATCCTTTAAACTGTATTTGTATTTGCATTTGTATCTAGACTATAATTTTTCACATAAGTTTTGCTCTTACCTAGGTAGGACTTATTACTATCTGGTAATAGTTCCCATTTACTGAGAGGTATTACACTAAATTCTTTGCATCTGCCATCTTATTTAATTGTCACAAGATTCTTGTAAAATCTGATAGCTCAGATAAGGAAACTGAGGCCCAGAGTGGTTACTTGCCCAAGCTGATAGTGGTCATAGTAACAGAGCCTGGAATTACACCCAGGTGGTCTGGTTTTTACATCTTATGTCATCACCTCTATTTCCTATAGAAGAAATAGTCTTATATCATCACCTCTATTTCTTTTATTATTTGCTAATTGGTAGAACCAAACTATAAATAAATGTGAGTGGTAGAGCCCTTACTCATCCGGGAGATGATGGTCATCACCTGCCTGTTTATACAGGTTGTCTTGAGCAGTCAACGCGCCGGGCTGTGGGGCCGAACCACACTCTCTGTGAGCACCTGCCAGAGCACCATGGCTTCGCCCCAGATGGAGGCACCTGGAGACACTGACAGATAGCTCCCCAACCTTCCATCACCATCTTGTCAGCGGCTGCAGCCTCAGGGAGGACCTGCCACCCCGCACCACACTTGAGTTGCCTCCCGTGAGTCAGTGCCCTGTCGAAAGCTCTCTTTAATGAGTCTTGCCAGGCCTAATGAGCTCTGTTTGATACTCTGCTCTGTAAAATGTTGTCTCTCACCGACTGTTCTCAAATGACACCCATGTCTTTGTTCTTGCCTTTACCGTAGTGGGAGTGATTCTTGGTGTTTTCTGCTGTGCTTTTCAAAATTTCCAACACCAGCCATACTTTCCCATCCCATGCCACCCCAGTACAGGAAATACTTATAACTTGCCAGAACTGTCCTCTCTCCCGAGGATAGAAGAGTAAATGAGGCAATGTCTGGAAAGTGACTAGAAAGCATGTCAAAGGTGGGCAAAGGTACACTTGCACTGTGGTCTACACACGATTTTAAATTGTCTCTGTTTTGATGGGTTTGACTTTGATACTGACTTATGAAATAAACCCATTTGTTTGTTTTGATATTGGCTGTAATTTTTTCTTATGAGACTATCCGCGGCAATTTTCACTTGCCAAAAGAAGTGTGTGCTGACTAGCAGAGCAGTACTAAGAACACAGTTCTCCCTCTATATGTCTCTGAACTGCCCTCCTATCTCTACTCTGCAGGCTTGTCACCCGTTCTCTGCCATTGATAAGTTGGATACAAGAAACCTTTGTTTGAAAAGTGCATTGACAGTATCATTCATTTGAGGTACTCAATACACTATCTTAATTTAACAATCTAGCCCCATAGCCATGACATCGATCTCTGACATAGCCCTAGGAGCATGCTTTGAAACAAACACCCATGGTTTTTGCACAACCATGTATCTGGGTCTGTGTCCTTTGATCACCTGCTGGAGTGCACACAGTGGTGTTACAAGTTTGGGGATTATTGGTTTTAATCTCTTCAATCTTAAGAATAGATAGACACCTACCTTCAGAGGATGTCTTATGATGGAGAACAAGAACTTATGTAGACCAGATCTTGGTGGGTGGGAAGGTGAGGAGGATACCAAGGTGAGGGAGAAGGCTGGGAATGGGGAGGAGTGTGGCTTCTCAGATAAAAGCTTCAAGCTTGGCTGGGGGAACAAAAATTTCATGCTAGTTTCTGGTTCTCTTGGTTTAGAAAGTTTATGTGCTATTGTAAGTTTTGTGCAAACAGATACCAGAGTTGAGTTTGGGGCTTGCTTATTTTAGCAGAAGTCTTTTTTCTTCCTTCTCCTCTCCGCCTCCTCCCCTTCTTCCTCTTCCTTCTCTCCTATTTACTCAAGCTCTGATGTAAATACTGCTTCCTGGAGTTTGCAGCTTTCAGTTTTGAATGACATAATCTTCTATAGAAGCTATCCATACCGTGTAGTGAAGTTTTCTGGTGTTTACCCAAGTAATAAAGTTCAGGGGTCTTAAACACCAGTCTCCCACAACTGAGAACACAGTCCTTTTTGGAAAAAGGAAAACATATCTCTGTCCTGGTGAGCGTAAACCAAAAGAAACTCAAGGGGAAAGGTCTCTGAGGAGAAACGATATCTCATAATTCAGCTTCTACTCTCTTTCAACGTGCTGACACAAGATTGATTTTATAGCAGACCCTACCCCTCCCCATTCGTATGCATGCACCTGATAAGGTCAGCATGACCCTAGTGATTTCCAGGTACACCTCTGTGCCTGCCTCCCCTTCCCCAACCACACACATCTCTGTTTTGGTATCAGGAAATTAACATTCCCCAAAAGCAACCCTCAGCTACAAACCGATGTTGTGTAAATACCCCAACACCCTCCCTCTTCTCATGGGATGACTGACGTCTCTGTGTTGTACTGACTTCCAAAGTTGCCCTGCAGGGTTGTGCTCCACTATTGTAGCTGCCTCAGTAAGTGTACTCCTGATTGACTGTCTTCCTTCCCTGCCTCAATTCCCACGTCCTACTGGTGTTCCCTGCACCTCCTAAATAGCTTCTTGCCCTGGCACCCATATTTCAGGGTCTGCTTCCAGGGGAAGCCAACGAAGACAACTTTGAAACATTCATTTAACCAACATTTATTGGATGTGATTTACTGGATGTGGCATTGCGATGAACCAGATGACAAGGGTCTTGCCTGTTTGGAATGACACATGCTCTCTCCCTCTCTTCCTCCTCACTGTTGAAATCTTCAGTCTGTTTCTTCTCCATTCTGTTCTACACATGGGTTCCAAAATCATTGTCATACTATCATTCTCATTATGAACCTTTCCAGCTTAAAAATCTATGATGGCTTCTCATGACCCCAAACCCCCAACTTCAAGCTTTTTAAAATGGTACTTGAGGATATCATGACCGAGGCCTGAGCTTTGCTGCTCAGCAGTCTTGTCTTATTTCTCCCCCTTCCCCATGTGTCCTGTGATCTGGTCTTTCCAGAGCAGTGGGATGAGCATAATAACACCACGGTTAGGAGCACGGGCTTTGGAATGAGAGACGAGACTCTGCCACCCAATGTTAATACCAGTGTGATCTGTGGCAAATCATTTGAACTCTCTGTGCTTCACTTACTTTACCTGTAAAATGGCACGGTGTGATTTCGTCTCTGGAGTCACCTTGAGGAGCAAACAAGAGAATGCCCCTAAAGCACATTGAACAGAAGCTGGGCATGCTGAAAGTTGTCATTATTGCTCGTTTTGGAGTTCATCACATGTGGAACACCTGGCGCGTGTTTGTGTTGTGCCCTGCCCCGACAATATTCTCCCTTCTCAGTGCATTTAACAAATGTCTCACTCAAAACCCCACTCAGGTATTAACCTCTCAATACAGCTTTCCCTTACCAGCCCTCACACCAACCCTAAGAAATCATTGCTCTCAGTTTTTCAATTCCATGGTATTTATTTTACATGTATTTTTGCACTAATTGCACTATGGCTAATTGACTCTGTGTGTGTGTGTATCTCGCATGTGGACAATGAGCTCCCTCAGTGTGGGGACTGTATATTATTTGTCCATGTATTTCTAATGTCCAGTATGCTACCTGGAGTATGGTTGGTGCTCCATAAAATTTAACGTAAGAAGGAGAAAGTGCATACATCAATGAATGAGTGAATTTGTTCCAGGATATAGAGTAGGACCCACACCAAAAGCCCATCTATCTTCTGCCTGTCTCTTGAGACCTCCATTAGAACAGGCAAATCTCTTTGCTTCACATCCTTCACCAGTCCTCACCGCTCCCCCTCATTACAGCTCCTTTCTAGTACTTTTCCTCTGGGTGTATAGAACATAAGGATGTGATACTGAAAGGCTCTCAGGTTTTGAGCAGAGACGCAGGTTTCCATGGTAACCATCCACAAAAACAATCCCAGCATGTGCTACTACAGACGGTCCCTGACTCACCACTTATGAGTTTTCTATTTTATGATGTTGTGAAAGTGATCGGCCTTCAGTTCAAACTTTGAGTTTTGAATTTGGATCTTCTCCTGGGCTCTGCGGTAAGATCCTCTCCAGTGACGCTGAGAAGTGGCAGCCCCTGCTCCCAGTCGGCCACACGCTCCCCAGCGCAAACAACTCGTAGGGACACTGATAATCTCTACCCATAGAGCCATTCTGTTTGTCCCTTTCAGTTGAATATTCGCCCAATTACACGAGAGAGCCAACACTTCATTATCAAGTAGGCTTTGTGTGAGGTGATTTTGCCCAGCTGTGGGCTAATGGAAGTGTCGTGGGCACACTGAAGACCAGCGGGGCTAAGCTGTGATGTTTGGTAGGGTAGTGGTACTAAAGGCATTTTGACTTAGGATATTTTCAATTTATGACGGGTTTCTAGGTGGGTGGAGGCAGATCTGTTTCTCCCTTGAGGCCTCCACCTCCTGTGTGGCCATGGCTGATGGGAGGCAGCAGAGGGAATACTCCAGAACATTTCCACCTTAAGTTTGTGCTGTGTCCCTTGCTTCTTCATTTCATGCTGCTATCATTGAGTTTACAGAGCTTGCTTTTCTGTAGGGATTTTGTGTCCCTAAGATCCATGGTGGTGGAAGTGGGGAGGCCTGGGCCCTGTGAACCCAAGTCACCTTGTTAAATGGTTCTTAAAATAGCAGGAGCCTACCCTTGGTCTCTTGTTCTCCTGCCACAGAAACGCTTCGGGGGTTAGTGAGAGAAACTTGGTCTTATGAGCTCCTTTGTGTGAGGGAAGAATCATTCCTGTTGAGCCAGAAACAAGCCACAAGTGTGTCGTGTTCAGTCGAGGACTGGAGGCTGCTGGGGAGGACTTGTTCCTCCAGCATTGTTCTCAGGACTGCTGTTTACTGGGCTTTGCCCCAAAGTCACATGGGAAATGTCTTGCCTTTCCTGTAAACACGGCTGTAGGGAAACTTCCTAATAAGTAAGAGTCTGATGACAAATTCTGAGAACTCGGGGCCGAGGAAATGTTTATTTCTTTCTCTTCGTGAACCGTGGCTTATTTTCTTTTTCCTACTGATGGACGGTGCATGTCACATGGCTGTTGGAAGCTCCGAGCTACACTGATATTCCCAGTACGATTCTCCTCAGCCGGCTCGTCTTGTTAACAACATCCTTTCATATATATATATTTTATACATTCCCTATTTTGGGCCTATTTTTGAAGTTGTAATTTTATTAGAAATTATCTTCTATCTTGTCAATGACTGGGGATGGCGCAAGAATGGTATGAATACTCAGTATATTGAAGAATCCGAATCATGACATGTTTTCCCCATCATTTCAATGGTCTGTGCTGGCTTAAGTCCCCCACCTAACATTATGGCCTTTTACTTTCATTTGTAAAACAACCCATTTTGGTCTGAAAATTCTGATTCACGTGATTTCTCCTCCTTCTCAACCATCCCCCATAGACTAGACCTGGGGATCTACCAGTTAGGAGTGAAGTGAGGGTGGGGGGGAGTTGTAAGCCTTTGCCCTCACTCTTCTCTGTGAGCTCCAACGGGTCCTGCTGAAAGGCGGTGCCTCTAAGTAGCCCTTCAAGGCATGAGTAGTCCCTCTGGAAATCCAGCCACTTTGTCTGACAGACCCCTAGCTCGTGGCAGTCTTGGTCAGTCTTGGAGGCACTCCTTGTGCATGCTGTGATAGTCTTAGGCAAAGCTGAAACCATAGAGCTCACCTTCCATTCCTTGGGCATTTGGGCATGGATGTGTCTCTTTCTTACCTCCTGGGGCCAGGAAAGTGGGGTGTGGAGCAGGATGGCAAGTGTGGATGGCTGACAGCATCCCCCACCCCACTGCCTCTCTCCACGTTATTTCCCCAGTCCTGGTGGCACACAGGCAGGCTGGCAAGTGTGGTAACAACACAAAGAATAAAATGCTTGCCAGCCAGCCTCAACCATTCCAGGTGATTCTTTTAAGTTCCCCTGTACTTGGTTTGGGGGTATGGAAGCAGGAGGAGGAAAGGCAAAATAGCTTCATTTTTCTAATGCTTCCCACCTGTCCACCCCAAAAAGTGACACACCTTCTCTCCCCAGGTCCCCCTTGTGTGGATTGGGGTGCTTTGGAGGAAGGAGATGGCTCTGCTAAGATGGCTCCTTCTGGTAAAATCTGGGAAGGAGGCAGTTGGCCCCAGCTTCTGTGGGTTCTCTGACATGAGACTCTGTGCTCCCTGGTGACTTTTGTTTTCAGTGATGACCCTTATTCACAAGCCTAGGAAAATTGGGAGAAACATCATACATGACCCACAATCCCATCCATCCTATGACATAAGTAAATTGTCAAGAATCGTTTCCTGAGTACATGAAGGTTTTACGGTACCAGAAGAAAAAGCACAGATGCGACTTTTCTTCCTTCCTTTCTTCCTTCCTTCTTTCCTTCCTTCCTTCCTTTCCTCTTTCTCTTCTCCTCTCTTTCTTTCTCCTTTCATTCTTTCCTCCCTCCTTCCCTCCTCTCTTTCCTTCCTTCCTTCCCTTCTACCTTCCTTCCTTCCCTGTCTTCCTTCCTAACTCCCAACCCTGACATCAAGAGTTGCATGTTCTACTGACAGAGCCAGCCAGGTATCCCATATTTTATTTTGTTTTGTTTCCTGATAGTCCTCTCCATTATGGATGTCAGACCTTTTTATTCTAAGGAAAGGACTAATAACACCCTTGTCCTTTCCAGTCTTCTCTTTGCCTATAGGGGACAGTGAGTTCACTCAGAGCATGGGATTTTTTTTAAATTTTAGTTTAATTAATTAACATATAATATTTAATTGGTTTCAGAGGTAGAGGTCAGTGATTCATCAGTCTTATATAATACCCAGTGCTCATTATACCATGAACCCTCTTTAATGCCACCACCCAGTTACCCTATCCCCCTACTTCCCCCTTCCAGTAACTCTCAGTTTGTTTTCCATGATTAAGAGTCTCTTATGGTTTGTCTCCCTCTCTGGTTTCATCTTGTTTTATTTTTTCTTCTCTTCCCTTATGATCCTGTTTTGTTTCTTAAATTTCACGTATCAGTGAGATCATATAATAATTGTCTTTCTCCAATTGATTTATTTCATTTAGTATAATACATTTTAGTTCCATCCACATCACTGCAAATGGCAAAATTTCATTTCCTCTTGATAGCTGAGTAGTATTCCATTGTGTATATATATATATATATATATATATATATATATATATACCACATCTTCTTTATCCATTCACCTGTTGGTGGACATCTGGGCTCTTTCCACAGTTTGGCTACTGTGGACATTGCTGCTGTAAACATTGGGGTACAGATGCCCCTTCGGTCACAACATTTGTATCTTGGGGGTAAATACCCAGTAGTGCAGTTGCTGGGTCATACAGGAACTCTATTTTCAACTTTTTGAGGAATCTCCATACTGTTTTCCAGAGTGGCTGCACCAGCTTGCATTCCCACCAAGAGTGTAGGAGGGTTCCCCTTTCTCTGCATCCTCGCCAACACCTGTTATTTCCTGACTTGTTAATTTAGCCATTCTGACTGATGTGAGGTGGTATCTCATGGTTTTGATTTGTATTTCCATGATACCCAGTGATGTTGAGCATTCTTTTATGTGTCTATTGGCCATTTTTATTTCTTCTTTGGAGAAATGTCTGTTCATGTCTTCTGTCCATTTCTTGACTGAATAACTTGTTCTCTGAGTGTTGAGTTTGACGAGTTCTTTTAAATTTTTGATACTAGCCCTTTATATGATATGTTGTTTGCAAATATCTTCTCCTATTCTGTCCATTGTCTTTTGGTTTTGTTGACTGTTTCATTGGCTGTGCAAAAGCTTTTCATCTTGATGAAGTCTCAATAGTTCATTTTTGCCTTTGTTTCCCTTGTCTTTGGAGACGTGTCTAGCAAGAAGTTGCTGCAGCTGAGGCTGAAGAGGTTGCTGCCTGTGTTTTTCTCTAGGATTTTGATGGATTCCTGTTTCACATTGAGGTCTTTCATTCATTTTGAGCCTGTTTTCGTGTGTGGTATAAGGAAATGGTCCAGTTTCATTCTCTGCATGTGGCTGTCCTATTTTCCCAACACCATTTGTTGAAGAGACTGTCTTTTTTCCATTGGACATTCTTTCCTGCTTTGATGAATATTAGTTGACCATAGAGTTGAGGGCCATTTCTGGGTTCTCTGTTCTGTTCCATTGATCTATGTAACTGTTTTTGTGCCAGTACCATTCTGTGTTGATGATTACAGATTCCAAAATTGCAAAGAAATAAAAACTTCCATATATATAAAAATAAAATTAAAGGGGCACCTGGGTGGCTCAGTGGGTTGGGCCGCTGCCTTCAGCTCAGGTCATGATCTCAGGGTCCTGGGATCGAGTCCCGCATCGGGCTCTCTGCTCAGCAGGGAGCCTGCTTCCCTCTCTCTCTCTTTCTGCCTGCCTCTCTGTCTACTTGTGATCTCTCTCTGTCAAATAAATAAATAAAATCTTTAAAAAAAATAAAATTAAAAAATAAAATTAAATACATTGAAAGGATAGAATGTACCTGTAAAAAGGAAAATTAAAAGACTTTAACAAAACAAAACAAAACAAAACAAAAGGAAGAAGAAAAAAGAAAGAGAGAAAATATGATCAGACATGTGAATAGAACAGAGCCATACGCTAGATTTGGGTGTATTTTGGTCTATTAGAAGAAACTGCATCCCAAAATTGTAAAAAAAAAAAAAAGAAAGAAAAACTTATATATATATACAAAAATAAAATTAAATACAATGGAGAGAATGTAACTGTAAAAGTGAAAATTTTAAAAGATTTTTTTTAAAAAAGTTGATAAGAAATTGGTTGAAAAAGAAAAGAAAAAAATTTTTTTAAAGAATTAAATTGAAGGACTAAAGAATCATGAGGGGAAAGCCATGAATTCAATGTTCTGTATTCCCCTAGTGCTGGAGTTCTGCAGTTCTTTTTTTTTTTTTTTTAATTTAATGTTTGTGTATGTGTGTTCCAAAATTCATTGTTTATGCACCACACCCACTGCTCCATGCAACATGTGCCCTCCTTAATACCCACTACCAGGCTCACCCAACCCCCCACACCCCTCCCCTCCAAAACCCTCAGTTTGTTTCTCAGAGTCCACAGTCTCTCATGGTTTGTCTCCCCCTTCAAATTCCCCCAACTCACTTCTCCTCTCCATCTCCCAATGCCCTTCATGTTATTCCTTATGCTCCACAAGTAAGTGAAACCATATGATAATTGACCCTCTCTGCTTGACTTATTTCACTCAGCATAACTTCCTCCAGTCCCGTCCATGTCGTTACAAAAGTTGGGTATTCATCCTTTCTGATGAAGGCATAATAGTCCATGGTGTATATGGACCATGTCTTCTTTATCCATTTGTCTGTTGAAGGGCATCTTGGTTCTTGCCACAGTTTGGTGACTATGGACATTCCTGCTATGAACGTCAGGGTACAGGTGGCCCTTCTTTTCACTACATCTGTATCTTTGGGGAAAATACCCAGTAGTGAAATTGCAGGGTCATAGGGTAGCTCTATTTTTAATTTCTTAAGGAATCATCCATGAGCTTGGTCTTGGCTGGATGTTCTTGCTGATCTTCTGGGGTGATTCTCAAATGTCTCTGCCCAAGGCAGAATTGCACTGCCCTTGCCAGGGGCGGGGCTAAGCAATCTGTGCGGGTTCGCTCTTGGGAGCTTTTGTTCCTGAACGCTTTCCGTAGAGCTCTGGAGGACGGGAATGAAAAATGGCGGCCTCCCAGTCTCCGGCCGGGAGGACACAAGAGCTTGGGACCCCACTCCTCAGTGAGTTCTCAGAGAAAAGCAGTCAAGTCCTCCTGTCTTCCTTGCCTCCGGCCACACTCCAAACTCCCCAGCCTCTGACAGATCCCAGTTTGGAGTCACCAAACCCAGCCAATTCCTGCAGTGTGTTCCCACACAGCTCCTCCCAGAGGAGGAAGGTGAGTCTCCCGGATCTGCCACTTGTGGGGTCCCTGCTTGAAGACCAGTGGCCTGACTCTGCCTTAGATTACGGTTTAAGGTAACCCCGAGCTGAGAACCGACTCCTCGGCTGTCTCTGAAGCCGGCTTCCCCACTCTGATCCCTGACAGCTCTGCCACACTCAGACCCCCCCCCCCCCCCAGTCTTTCTGTGACCCTGAGGGCCCTGAGACCACACTGTCCCCGCAAGGGCTCCACTCCCGGCTTAGCTTCTGGAGCGCTGTCCCTCAGTGGAGCAGACTTCTAAAAGTTCCAATTTTGTACTCCGTTGCTCTACCGCTTGCCGGGAGCTGGCTGACGGAGGCTTCCTCCCCCTCTGCGGTTTCTTCTCCCATGTATCACCTCGGATTCACTTCTCTGCACTGCCTACCTTGCAGAAAGTGGTCGCTTTTCTATTTGTAGAGTTGCAGCTCTTCTTTTCTTTGATCTCCAGTAGAGTTCGCAGGCATTCCGAATGATCTGATAGCTCTCTTGCTGAACTCCTGGGACCAGACAAAACTCAGTCTCCTATCTCTCCACAATCTTGGACTCCTCTAGAGCTCAGGATTTTGTGAGCTCCAGAAAGAGATATTTGGGGCTCACTTCCTAATTCTCGGTTCTCAGCTATATGGTTGCTAGATATCTCTGGCTATCCATCATTCACCAGAGAAAATTTTCATGTTCTTTTCAGTTCCTGAGTTAAGAAACATGCCATGTAGTGAAGCTCAAAGGGAACCTGTTTTCATGCAGGGGATTAAATCCCTATCAGTTGGGTAAATCCCTACCAAAAAAGGACAAAAGGCGAACACCTATGTGGCTTAGTTGGTTAAGTTCTGCCTTTGGCTCAAGTCATCATCCAGGGTCCTGGGATGTACACCGCATCCAGCTCCTTGCCCAGTGGGATCCTGCTTCTTCCTCTGCCTGCTCTGCCTGCCACTCCCCCTGCTGTGTACTCTCTCTGACAAGTAAATAAATAAAACCATTAAAAAAGACAAAAGACATAGAAATCTATGGGAGAAAAATCCTCTTTGTATAGCTCTATAAACCTAGTTTGGATGGTACATTTGTTTTATTATTATTACATTATTACTAAAATAGAAACCTACCTCCTGCAGATAGATGCGATGGGATGGCATGGTGGGGGGGATGCCCTTAAAAAGCAAGGTTGCAAAGGAATTATTTGCATGTAAATATTTCCAGTAAATTGCTGAGAAATCTCAGTAAAAGGAGACGTAACTCTTCAGAACTCTGGTAATTTGGTATGTGTGTGTGTTTGCCATTGGAAGTAAACAGTCACTTTTATATTTAATTGTGCATTTCATATTTCTATTCTTTTTTTTTTTTAAGATTTTATTTATTTATTTGAGAGAACGGGGAGTGGCAGGCAGAGGGAGAAGCTGGCTCCCCGCTAAGCAAGGAGAGCAATGTGGGGCTCGATCCCAGGACCCTGAGATCATGACCTGTGCCAAAGGTAGATGCTTCACCCCCTGAGCCACTCATGCACCCCTTCTATTCTTTTTATGCACCCCTTCTATTCTCTTTCCTAAGGAAAGTCCCTTGGGGGTGCCTGGGTGGCTCAGTCGGGTAAGTCATCGCCTCTTGGTTTCAGCTCAGGTCATGATCTTGGGGTCATGAGATCGAGCCCCACGCCCGGCTCTGTGCTTA
This sequence comes from Meles meles, assembly GCF_922984935.1. Taxonomy (NCBI): domain Eukaryota; kingdom Metazoa; phylum Chordata; class Mammalia; order Carnivora; family Mustelidae; genus Meles; species Meles meles. The sequence goes on along the minus strand of NC_060069.1, from coordinate 22,434,415 downwards.
GCTCAGAGTCTGCTTGCAACTCTCTCTCTCTCTCCTTTTGCCCCTCCTCTTTGCTGTCTCTCTCTCCCCCAACCTCTGAAATAAATAAATAAATCTTAAAAAAAATTAAAAAGTCCTTTAAATTGTATAAGCTTCAGATCCTACAAAATCTGGGTCCACTCCCACTCAAGGGTTATAGAGGTGTGTTGGGAATTTGATGACCCAACTCAGCGCTCACCTCATTGTGGGGCTGAGTTCTTAGAGGTCTTTGTCATTGCTCCATTTTTTTCCTGTGGCCGTTTACTTACCTCCAATAGTGCTCATGTTTCCTTTGTTAACCTTCTCCAGATCTAGCTGGGGCTAGAAAACCATATAATGAAGTTTTTTTAGAATGACTTAACTCTGGGGAAGAGATTCACAAAGTTTTCTTGTGTTTGACCACAATGCCTAGAATTTTTTCTACTCACTCCCGGCACCCATATATATCCTTCAGATGGTTGATGTTCCTACACAAGTTATTACCACGAGTTAGATTTTTATATTTTGCTTGTTAATAAAACAAGACATTTTATTTTGAAAAAAAAAAAAGAAATAAAGAGGAAGTAGTGTGTTAGGATTTCATAAATGTTGAGGACAAATTCTAAACCTTTAAGCTGCTACTTACAGCCATCCTGATTCTCCAAGGAAGCACTCAACAGTTTATTGGCAGGGACATACTTTCCATCAACATTTGCAATTTGGGGGGCTCTAGGAGCACCTGGCTGTGTCCATTTTAGGCTCTGGCTGTCTCTGGCTGTAATAAGTGGGGTGAGCTTTATAAGTGAGGTCACTTCTCCATTCCACCGCCCCCAGCGCTCCTCTGGAGTGGGTCTTCAAGGGAAGTTCAGTGATGTCACTTTAGCTTGTGGCCAGCAGGGGGCTGTGGCACTTAAGTGGCTTCGCAGGCTTTAGGCCTCCAGGCTGCAGAATTGACGAGAAGACGCTGAGGGTTTCCGACCAACCTCAGAGCCTCTCAGTAGCTATTCTTTCCAAGCCTCATTCTCCATCTCCACCCTAAGTCTGACGTAGAAATAAATACCAGTAATAAATAGTAATAGTTATTATTAGTGCTAACTGCCATATAATTGACAGATTGTGAAGAATGCTTATTATTCCCAATAATAACCTTATGACACTTCAGTCCTAATCTAGACAGCATTTCTTTTCCACGTGGCTGATTGAGTTAACCTCATTGGAGGAAAAGGGGGAGGGCCGCAAGAAGCCAACAATTTCCTCTGATCCAAGCCAGCAGGGGAAGCCACTCTTCCCTTCCATCCGTCACCTGACATAGTTATAATAGGTACACCCTGACTCCCAGATCTCACATCTAAGAAGTCTTTGGGCCCATTTCTGCCTCCAAAGCTGATGTTTCTAGTGATAAGAACCTAAGAAGTCTTAGCGATTTGGTTACACTTTAACCTTGGTCAGACAAGATAATAGAAGACATTGGGTACAGGACTGGGGAAACCCACACTCTTCTCTCTTCCTAAAGGGCGGAGGATGGAAGACCCTATTGAGAAAATCCTCTTGTCTAAGTGACACCAAAAGCAGCAAATTTAGTGACAAGAGCATGTGTTCCTTAACGGGCACTTGAAGTTCAAGTCTGGCTACTAAGGTGTTATATAAATTCAGCTCCTCTGTGGACTTCCCCTTCCTAGTCCTCATGTGGAAAAGGGGCTTTTACCACACCAGGACCTTGCTTAACACACTCGTGAGTTTTTATTTATGTTTTAAATAACCAATTGTCATTGCCATCAGTGTGGACTATTGAATTCCAGAGAGCCCATAAAGTAAAGCTTATCACCACGTACCTGGGGCTGTGTCCTGCACTAATGATAATGTAGCTCATATTGTCCCTCACCAGACAGGAATGAGCCACCAACATGCGTCAGATATTGCGTTGGGCATTGTTTTTGCATAAATCAAAGCAGTCCTAATCTTCACCCTCAAGGAATTTACAGGCTAGTGGAGGGTTCCAGTGACATGAGGTGGGTGTTGTGTGGGCAGGGAACACAGCGGGCCACGTAGAGGATCCCCAGTCTCATACCTGGGGCCAGAGAAGCCTTGACGAGCTGAATTCTGAAAGAAGAGTAGGAGATAGTGAGATGAAAAAGGGGAAGGGGGCATCCGGGGAGCAAGCAGAGTGTCAATCACCCAGAGGCATACTGTTCATTAGTGCCAACCTGGGTGTCTCGTGAAAAAAGTCAAGGGTGATACATCTGTCTGGTCCACAGGTCAGGAAATCTGGAGTTGTGGCTGGACACTGTGAACAGCTTTGTGAAACTAACTGGTCCACCCAGTCACTTGATCGCTCTGGGCTTGTTTACTCAATGATCCACGTGAAGGCAGACTGGTTATGCTCAAAGATGGCCCCAGGCCTAACTTCCTGTGCAATTCTGCATTTTGGGTTAACCCTAAGAAGCCAAGTGAGGACTTAAGGCATCCAGTGATGTTGTACCTTGGCTGGCAGCCCAAAGGTCATCAACCAAGCCTCTTGAACATAGGGGAGATGCATTGACTCTGTCTAGCTCAGGTGCACACACAGCAGCTGCCCCAACAGTGTTCTGAAAAACACTGGTCCTTGGCATTTCACCTCCTTTGGGGGGTTGGAAATAGTGAAAATCATTTAAAATCATTTAAAATTACATATCAGGGAAGTCTGATATGTGACTCGTTGGCCAGGCAGGTGCTGAGTGATGGGGCAGAGAATTTTGGACTTGTGCCTTGGAGTCATTCTATGGAAAAAGTGGGAAAGCTAGCCCCATCCCTGTCAGGCTCCTAGTATTCCTTTCTTCCTTGCTTCCTTCCTTCCTTCCTTCCTTCCTTCCTTCCTTTCCTTGTAGGCTCCACACCCAACATGGAATCCATCCTGGGGCATGAACTCATGACCAGGAGATCAAGACCTCAACTAAAATCAAGAGTTGGATGCTTAACCAGCTGAGCCACCCAGGCTCCCCAGGCCCTCAATATTATGATGTTTGAGGAATCTCCAACACACATTCAGCTTTTGGAGGATTAAGACGTTAACCTTGAATGTGGCTTTTGAAAAGCTCAGAATCCAGTTTTTTTCTGACTCATTTAGATATGATACAGCATTTATCTGGCTGCTGTGAGGGGAAAAGTAAATTCTGGGGCTAGAGGTGGGAGCTGGATAGCAAGGGTGGTCAGGCCGGATTGGTTCTCGTCTGCTCCTAGTGCCAGCAGCCAGTGTTTCCTTAGCTGAGCGCCGCAAGGGGCCTGTAACATCTTGTATCCCTCACTCCCTACTCTCCCCCTTGCCTCATATTCTTGAAATAGCTCCTGACCTTTGTGGGTCAGATTTTTTAATTCTTTAGAGCTGGTTGTGAACAACTTTGGTGTCCTTTCCCCTAATAGAAGCCCCTTCCCCATTCCTGCCGGAAGTCAGCGGAGAAGGCAAGGGAATGGGGAAGTGGGCGGGAAATGTATGTTCTCATTGCTTGACCAAATGATGACAGATGTAAGGCCAACGGCCTCAAGCTCCGAAACTGCTGGACAGGAAGCAGCAAGAGCAGTTTTAAACATGTAAGGAGGGTATGAGGCTCGAGGACCTTTTGCCTGAAGAGTTAACACTATTGTTCTTCTAAACAGTCCTTCATGACCTTGCAGGGTCAAATGGCGCCTCTCTGTCAATTCTGAGGAAAAGTTCTAATGATGATCAGTGATCTCCAAAGAGACCAGCAAAATGAACCACACCTAAGAGGATATTCTAGGAGTCCAATTCAAGAACTTCAAGTACTGTTCCCTTGTCAAGGACAACGTGGGAGGAAAAGGTAAAGGAGACAAAGGATCAGGAACCAGAACGCAGGGGATATGTTCAAGGGGTTCTTCCTGGAGCCACAACTCCATTAAAATCACCTTTGTTTTCACTGTAACCCTTGCATTCGAAGGAGGTCCATTTGAGATTTGTTTTTCTCTCCGTCATAACCCTTGAACTATATTTAAGCCTCTGGGTTTATGAGGGTATCCGGTCTAAAACTGCCAGTTTGAGGAAACCTTTGTACCTTATTGCTGATTTAGGCAACACTGAGGATTAATGACGTATTGGGTGGAGTGTTTGAAATGAGATTAAACTGTAGCGGAGCTAATTGTTGCTTCAGCTTCAATGGGTGAGGGATGGGCCAACCCGGGGTGGGGGGAGAGAGTAAAAGTCTTGCTTTCCACACCCTTAGGGGACTACTTTTGAACAATAAACATAATGGCTCCCTGCCTTAGACTGGTGACTACACTTGGAAATCTGTAGATGAGTCTTTGGCATTGTGGCAGGCACAACTTCAGATACACGGTGGTTATCTCTTAATTAAAGCATATCGCTTCTGTCTTGAGGCTCCTTTAGTTGCTTGGAAGGCCAAATTAAAGAGGTAGTGGGAGGTGGGGACAGGGATCTTGACTGATGTCAAAAAAAAAAAGGTCTTCCTTTTCCATATAGGAATGCCTCTTGGGCTTGCATTCCGCCCTACATCTCGGTGCTCAATGCATCTCCTCTATATTAAGAGGCATCATTTGTGAGAATAAAAGATTGTCTTTGTAACAATGCATGAAGCATAGAGAACATATCTTGGAAGGCATTCCTTCTGATTATTTTGCGCCATAATTGGAGCCAACTGCTATTTTTGACAAGTCATGAGATGAGCTCCCTGGCACCCTAAAGCATTTTTGCTTCAGTTGTTTGGAATACGGCATAACGTCGTATTATTCCCTGTCAGGAGCATCCTTGGGTTACCTGACGAGAAGTTGAGGAGCGGTTTAGTTGCTGCCGTTCAGCTCGGTGCATGACTTGCACTGTGCTGTCTCTGCCTCTGTCTGTAAACAGCATGGTTATTTATGAGAAGCTGCTGCTTTCTTTTTTTTTTTTTTTTAAGATTTTATTTATTTGATATATAGAGAGAGATCACAAGTAGATAGAGAGGCAAGTAGAGAGAGAGGAGGAAGCAGGCTCCCTGCTGAGCAGAGAGCCCGATGCGGGACTCGATCCCAGGACCCTGAGATCGTGACCTGAGCCGAAGGCAGAGGCTTAACCCACTGAGCCACCCAGGCGGCCCCAGAGGGGTGCCCGAGTGTTTCAGTCAGTTAAGCGTCCAACTCTTTTTTTTTTTTTTAAGATTTTATTTATGAAGCTGCTGCTTTCATGATTTCTGTAGCCTCTCCAAATAAGAGATTATCATTAGACTGGATGAGAAGTACCTCTGAGAAGCCAGACCCCCCCATACAATCTGGCCCCACAAGGTGCCCTCTGAGACAGTGGCTCTCAGATACGGCTGCCCATCATAGTCACCTGGGAAGTTTTTAAAAATCCAGGTGCTCAGACTGTACCCAGACCATTTTAATCAGATTATTTGGAGGACAGATGCAGGCTCCATTGTTTCTTAAAATGTCCCACTCAGTGAAGTCTGAGAATCAGCTCTCAAGAATGCCCCTTAAATGCAGTGTAGAGACTGATGACAAGCTCTGCACCCCACTTAGGGGGCTAGAGAGGGCATTTGCCTGAGACAAAGCAAGCGGGCTGTGGAGACCTGGCAGTTGTCAATGTCGATGCCCCTCAGAGCACGTGAGGTGCAGTGTGCCCTCTCAGGGCCTCTACCTCTGCTTCAAAAATAGCACAGACATGTCTCAGAATGTGGACCTTGGTAACAGGCTGACATGTGACATGTCAATTTTTATTAATTTTTTTTTAAGTCGGCTCCACACCTAGGGTGGAGCCCAACATGGGGCTTGAACTCAGGACCCTGAGATCAAGACCTGAGCTGAGATCAAGAGTCAAACGCTTAAATGACTGAGCCAGTCTTAACTAAACATCTAAGCAGACATTTTAAGCATACGGTCAGCCCAAACGGATATGAGTAGTCTCTCCATTTGCTTACCAGCTGTTTCTGAGCATGAATTTATGCTATGAGCCATGACCCATTTTTTTCCAACAAAACCCCCCTTTTATGATTGGGAACATGTTTGAGTTGAGTAGCACTAAACACACACGTGCGCATACACATACACAGGAACAAAGATTCTTTAACAAGACAGCTAACAAGATGATCACAAACAGCTCTGGGACCAATTCCATCTCCCTCCCCCGCACCCTGGATTTTCACAGGTGTATCAGAAGCCATTCTCTCTTATCTGGACCCGGAATGCTGAGTGGAGCGTCGCACCTCCCCCAGCACAGCTCTTCACATCCGGGGCTTGGGTTTGCTGGCTAGGGAGCTGGAGAACACAATCTCTCTCATATGTATTTTCCAATTTAAAAAAAAAAAAAAAGGTGAGTTGCTCCTTTGGTAGAGGAGTGGGGAGCACGGGGCAGTGGCTGTGACAGATGCCCAATTTTGCCACCTAGAGTGGTGGCTCCTGAAAGAGACCAGTCCTTGAAGGAGCTTCACTTAGGGTTTCAGTGAGGGGGTGAGAAGTGACATTTGTGGAAGGTTTCTGGACACATGGGGGGTTCCTGTTCTCTACCATCAAACAAAAGACCAGGCAAGTCAGGACTCCTTGAAGAACAAATGTGTTATCCTCCGAGAGACTCCTAGAAAAGGTACACTTGGTAAAGCACATAAATCCTTGAAAGCGTGCCCACTGCGGATTTGCACTAGGAAATGGCACTAATGTACTCTCATATACAACTTTACCAAAACACAAACAAAAAAAAAACAAATAAAAACAAAACTGAGGGACACCTGGGTGGCATCTGCCTTCTGCTCAGGTCATGATCTCAGGGTCCTGGAATGGAGCCCCGAAGGAGTCTGCTTCTCCCTCTCCCTCTGCACCACCCCCCATGCTCTCTCTGTCTCTCTCTCTCAAATAAATAAATAAAATCTTAAAAAAAAATTGAAACAGTACAGGAAGATAAAATAACAAAGTACACATTTTCTGAAATCCCACTACCAAGAGAAAGCCCTTGTAAAAATCTTCCAAATAGACCTCTACAAATGTATGTGTGTGTGTGTGTGTGTGTTAATATAACTATATATTCTCAAAAACTTGGGTGTAAGGTATCATGTTATTTTGAAACTGACTTTTTCCATCAGCAATGACTCCTGGACTTGTTCTATGTCCATGAATGTATGTCATTTTCAGGGTCTGCGGTATGTTCCCTTATATGTATGTATCATAATTTGACTAGCCTTGTACTACAAATAAAGCTGCTAAGCACTCTCTTGCGTGTGTGTTTTTTGGACATATGCCTCATTTTTCTTGAGATGTACCTATGAGGGGGATCACCGGGGCTGTCAGCTGTCAGTCACCTCTTTTGGGACATTGAAGGTTTTTTCTAAATTTTTCTGTTTTCTCAGACTCTTCTGCAGTGACCTTTCTTCTGCCAGAACGTAAACTCTGCAAGGGCAGTTTTTCTGTTTGCTTCATGAATTCCAAATGCCTATGCTGCTATTTTCAATACATTTAATGAAAGAACTCAATGAACATGGGTTGTTTTCACATCTGTAGGTATACAGTCAATCAATTCTTAACTCAAAGTTTTTGCTGCTCTATGTCCATGGATGACCGTGATAGTGTCAAGAGTAACAATTTGGGGGGCGCCTGGGTGGCTCAGTGGATTAAAGCCTCTGCCTTTGGCTCAGGTCATGATCTCAAGGTCCCGGGATCGAGCCCCGTGTCGGGCTCTCTGCTCAGCGGGGAGCCTGCTTCCCTTCCTCTCTCTCTCTGCCTGCCTCTCTGCCTACTTGGGATCTCTGTCAAATAAATAAAATCTTAAAAAAAAAAAAAAGAGTAACGATTTGGGGTTTACAAATTCATGACAGTGAGTAGACAAATTCGCAAATGCAGAATTCATGAAAAATAAGGATCAACTATATTTCATAGGATATATCCTAGATTTGGACTTGTTGGGTAACGGATTATATATATACTTCAAGTTCTAACAGATACGGTCAAATTTCTGCCACCCTTCATGAAAAAATATATTGATTTACTTTTCCATCAGTGTTATGTGAGGGTGCTCACTTTCCCGTGCTCTTATCAACCATATCTTTTGTTGCTGTTGTTGTTGTTATTGCGGACCTGGATTGGGGAAACTTCGATTTTTCTTGTGATGACAAAAATCTCACAGGGAAGAATGAAAATTATAACTGACAGAGTGGGAATGAAGTGTGGGCCAGGCAACGTGGGTAATGGGTGCCTAGAGTCCTTGGAACGCTGCCTGGAGTCGTGGATATCCTTCTGGAGTCCTCTAGGTGTCCTAGATGTCTCCTGGAACAATGCTCCCAAGGGTCCCATGGATCCTCTTTGAGAACCAGCACTCTCGGCCAAGGGTTTTATTGTACAAGAAGGTGAAAATGTACAGGGATGTTCAGACCGTCCGTCCTCCTCCTCCAGCAGGCTGTAGGAAGGTCTGGCAGGGGCACGGCAGTGTATGAGCTGATAGCTTGACCGTGCAGTTGCACAGCTCAAAGACTGGCCCAGTTAGCGCCGCTGCCTCCGTGCAACTGGTACCTTGGTATCCGATATCCAGACTGAGCATCAAGGCGAACGGGTCCTTCCAGCTTGTCTTCTCTGCATAAGAGTCATTGTGGATACAAACAATGTTGAAGAAGAAATGGCCAGTGGAACAATTTCTTCACGTTCCTACAGGGAGACGAGTGGCTGGCAGGACAGATGACTGGAGACAGCAAGTGGTCAGTGACGAGCAGCTCAGTTTTCTTCTGGACAAGGCTGAAGAGAACTTCTAGTTTAGACATGGAGCAGAAGGCTGTCTCTAGGTGTAGGGGCAGTTGCCAAGCTCTTGGGTGTTGGCAGTCAGACTAGGCAATGAGGCTCCGTTCTCCCTCACCATCGCCAGAGAGAATCTGTGACTCTTGTCTATCTTGTGTTTTGTCTGAAGAAAAATTTGATCATCTTCTGGGAGACGAGGAGAACAGATGATCACCTCCTGGGCAGCTGACACTTGGCCTCTCCAGCAGGGCCTAGGGGCAGGCATGGGCCCCTGCCAGGGTTTGGGGCTGGTTCTGGGAGGGGTGGAGGTCACAGTGTCAGCACTGCCTGCCTTACTCTCGGCCTTGCTGTGGCTGCCCATGTTGGCCTGGGCCCCCAGCATTGGGTCCTCGGCCCCCCAGGTTTGGAGTGCATGCAGGGCCAGTTCCTCCAACCCCCCCCTTCCTCTCCCTCCTCCCCCTCCCCCCACGGCTGGAAGTGGAGTGGTGCAGCCATGATGCCCCATGCTGTCAGTCCTGAATCAGTGATGGTTGGTTGGTTGGTTGGTTGGTTGGTTGAATAAATACTTCACTTCAGGCTTTTTACTCCTCTCTCATTTAGTTGTGGATTTTTTAGATTTCTCTGAATCTAATCTTAATAATAGTCCCTGGATAGATTCTCTAGGATTTTTACTCTGACTTTTAATGAATCCAAACAGCAGTGGGAAAGCAAAGGTTCTGAAAAGCAATGATGACCCAAGGGCCCAGCTTTTTCTCCACAAAAGCTAAGAGCTACTAGCTGAAAATGCAGTTACCTTTACAAAGCTGATAAGCAATTGATTTTTCAATTCAGCAAATTATGAAACATTTCTTAAGCCAACGGCAACACTAATTAACACCAAAGAAGATTAAGCATGCACTCAAGTTTTCCACTAACTTTAATGAATTAGTTGAGTTGCTGGAATGTTACTCAGCACAGGAAGAATAAAGGACAGAAATGCGCTCCCCATTCTGCTGAGAATGAGAATGAGGTCTGCACCTCATCTGCAGGGAAGTTGTTCGTTAGTGAGCATCCGCAACTGACTGAGATAATGAATCTATGCCCAATTTTACTTCCAATTTTATTAATAGATTATTTTACAGACTGATGCAATGATAAATTAGCTATTCAGCAGCACGCAATGAAATTCATGAACAAATCTGGTTAAATGCTTTTCTTGATTGCACTGCGTGTGTAACATCTTTAAAACGGGGATTCGATTCTTAATTCACACCATCAATTAATGTTTGCACACATTGTATTAATCAGTTCCTGTTGCCAGGAGAAGTCCCAGTTGTTTATTGGTAGGGGTATATTAGCATTTGCTGGCATCTCTAATTATAAATCTGAAATTCCCGGGGAAAGGGGACAAAAGATTTTTTTTAATTTATGTTTTTATATATCAAAATACTCTCTTATGTTCATGATATACCAAGGAAAAAAAGCAGATTCAAAATGATATGAATTCCATAATAGCATTTTTAATTTATTAACTAAATGATTCTAGAAGAAAGTATCCTAAAAAATTTTTTTTAAAGATTTTAATTTTTTTGACAAAGAGAGAGATCACAAATAGGCAGAGAGAGAGGGGGAAGCAGGCTTCCTGCTGAGCAGAGAGCCCCCATGTGGGACTCAATCCCAGGACCCTGAGATCATGCCCTGAGCCAAAGGCAGAGGCTTAACCCACTGAACCACCCAAGCACTCCAAAAGTATCCTAAAATTTTGACTATGGTTATTTCCAGGCAATAGACCCCCTGGTGACTTATTATTATTATTATTGGTCTTTGTTTTCCTGTATTTATGGATACTTTTCTCCATTGGAACAATGATATATGGAGCTTTACATGTATACATACACTAAAATGCACTGAAAACATACAAAGCATAATATGGCTTCTAGGAATCCTAATAGTCAATAAATCCTTGTTCAGATGAATTATAAAAATCTCTCACATCCCAGAATGGCACACTAACTGTGATAAATGAATTTAATTGTTTCACAAATCTAAACCATAACCTCCAAAGGGGGTGGGAAAGGAGCTGAGCCACAGTAGCTTCTGAAAATGGTACTTTGGGTGCTGTGCCCACAGACAAAAAGAATTCTGCATAAGCACCTTACTCCAGTTGGTAAATTTGTTTCTTGCAGGACTGTGGGTTAACAGTATATACTGGCTGAATGAAGAAGTACTACTGTGAGAGAAAGAAGTTGCAAACACCCAGTAGGGAAGGGCTAGAATGTGCTTTACGGTGTTAGATTAGAGTAGGATGTATAAATATATCTTTAAGTTAGGCACATTAATATATATTTAATATATACGTATGTAATTTATTTTAACATGTATTTTAATATACATACACGCAGGTGGCTAGATACAAATATATAGTATACATACATGGGATAATATGCACACACATGTTTCCTTGTTCTGTCAGCTCGCAGGGCCTGGAGTTAAGACACTCAGCAGCCCTGAACAAAACCAGCGTCAAGATCTTGGTTTCTAAATGTTATCACCAAAAAAAAAAAAAAAAAAAAAAAAAAAAAAAGAGGCAAACCAGGGCTGCTTAGAGAAATGGCTGGCACAGAGAAAATGAGCTTAGATCATCTTATATAGTTTCAGAAATGGACAAATTCTCACATCCTGCCCCCACCACACACACAAAAGGAATTGAGCATGTCACCGGGACATAGGAACCAAGATGCAATTGCTCCCAATGGCCAAAACTGGAATAATTTGAGCAACAAAATAAATAATGATAATATTGGATTATAACATGAGGAATAAACTTAATATCCCTGAGTACATATTGATGTAAAAAAATGAATGAAAAATTAATGAGGGAGAAGGCACAGATCTTCTACGCAGAAGAATTCCAGTTAATAAATGTAGAGATGCCCCACTCCAGAAAGTGAAACTTCATTCCTCTTTCCTTGAGTATGGGCTGTACTTAACTGTGATTCACTTCCAAAGAATAGAGTATGGAAAACAGAAGATAGCGCACACACCCATAACCCTTAACCAAGGTTAAGATCACCAGTGACAGGTCATGTTGATATCATACCCTCCCTAATGTAATGAGATGAGGAGGGCTCTTCATCTATCTGGTTTTCTTCCCCTCAAACCCTGTTCCCCAGTCTCATCATGAGAAAACTTGTCGGACAAACCCAAACTGAGGGGCATCTGCAAAACGCTTGCCCCAGTTCTCTTCAAAATTTAAGATTATAGACATCAAGGAAATACTGAGAAACTCTCATGAACAGTAGGGGTCTGGGGAAGCAGGACAGCTAAATGCAACACAGTGTTCTGGATTAGATCTTGCAACAGAAAAAGATATTCAATGTAAAACTGTTAAAACTGGAGTAAAGTCTGTAGCCAAGTTAACAGTGTCAATTTCTTATTTTTGTTAAATGTGTCACAGTTAGATGTTAACATTGGAAGAATATGGGTGAAGGATATCTGGGACTTCTGTATTTTTGCAAATTTTCTATAAATCTACAGTGGCTCTAAAATTTCAGATCTGTCTATCCTAAGTATTTTATAATTCAGATTTTATCATTTCAGATCCTCTATCGTATTTTACAAATGTTCTAATTATTTCTGCTATTGAAAGAAATTGTTAATAGTTGCTAGCTTGTTCTTTTTTAAATAAATCCATCCTTTTTTTTTTTTTAAGATTTTCTTTCTTTCTTTCTTTCTTTGTGTGTGTGTGTGAGAGAGAGAGAGAATGAGAGCGAGCAAGCACAAACAGGGAGAACAGTAGGCAGAGGGAGAAGCAGGCTGCCTGCTGAACAAGAAGCCCGATGTGGGACTTGATGTCGGGACCCTGGGATCATGACACGAGCCAAAGGCAGACTCTTAAACCACGGAGCCACCCAGACATCCCTGCTAGCTTATGTTTTACTAGTTAGCAGCAGCAGGTGGAGACTCAGGCTGCCTGGATTTAATCCTCCTCATTATATGTGACCTCAGACAAGTCATTTAACTTTTGTGCCTCAGTTTCTTCATCTGTAAAATGAAAGTAATGATGTATCACAGGGACAATGTGAGGATTAAACAAGATTATACTCGAACAGTAGAGATCTTCTCAAATGTTCCAGAAATAACCTGGAAAAAAATCAGTTCCCACTACCACCAAAATTCTTTTAGTTATGTGTCAGAAAATAGGCCAAGAAGTCAGAGATGGATAAAAAGAGGTGAAATGAACCTACAGTTCGTAAGTCCCAGTGGGACTAAGTTCCTAAGTTATTCCATTTCTTCCATTTTGTTGTTATTCTGTATTCTTTCTGAGTCAGAAGGCCCAAACACTAGAATATCATCTGTGAGATGCCTTGCCCAGCTAGATGCAAGAAACATTTATGACTTAGTATGAATAAACAATCATATTTTTCTAATATTCCTAGTATTACAAAACTCAGGAGTATTCCTGCAAGCACATAACCCTTGGACACTTTACCTTTGAGCCCCTTTAGTCACAATTATTACTAAGCAGGATTAAAGTACTAAGCAGAATTGAGATTTCATTAAAAAAAAACAACTGCATTTCTGGTATTTGATTGAAAGGAACACTTGCCAAAAAAAAAATCTTTTGTATCTCGCTGGCGACAAAAGGAGAGAGGTTTTCAAGAATTCCCTCAGTTTAGGACAATGATTCTCCAATTTTATCCTGCAAGAGAATCTCATGGGAGAGGAGAGAGTCTCCATAGACTCCCTGCTGATCACGGACCCCCCCCTCCCCCCCTCCCACACACACATGGGGATTGAATTCACAACCCTGAGATCAACACCTGAGCGGGAATCAGGAGTTGGACACTCAACCGACTGGCCCACCCAGGTGCCCCGAGAATTGCATTTCTTCTTCTCCTTTTTCTTTAAATGTTTATTTATTTATTTGACACGGAGAGCACAAGTAGGCAAAGCAAGAGGAGAGGCAGAAGCAGGCTCCCCACTGAGCAGCGAGTCCAATGCAGGACTCGATCCCAGGACTCTGGGATCATGACCTGAGCCAAAGGCAGCCACTTCACCGACTGAGCCACCCAGGCACCCTAAGAATTGCATTTCTAATAAAGCTCCCGTGTGATCTGGTGCTGCCATCCTTTGGGGACCACTTCCTATTGTTTGAAAGGACTAGCGTATTTTAGGATTTATTTTACCTAATGGTCAATGGGGATATGGCTAAAACCGTGGGTTGAAAAAGGGAGGATGAGTGTGATCCCACAAGCCTGGAATCACCTGTCGTTGTTTTCTCCCTCGCTGCCAAAGAAAGTCTTTGTTTCTCAAGGCTGCTCATGCAAAAGATGCTCTGCGGCTTGTCTGTTGGACTAGAGTAGACTTCCTAAAATGTTCTCTTTGTGAGTAGGAGTGCTGAGGGGTGTGTCTCTAGTTCAGCGGTTCCCAAGTTTTATTGTGCATGAGAATCATTTGGTGAGCTTCTTTAAAAAGCATATTTCTGGGCACCACCCAAGAAGCTTCGATTTGTTAGATAATAGTAATAGCAAGCATTTATTACACATTTACTGTGTGCCCTGCTCTGTCATAAGCACTTCACTTGTATGAACTGTTTTAATCCTCCCAACAACCATATGAGGCACCCACTATTGTCATTCCTATCCTACAGACAAAGAACCTGACACTGGAGTGACTGATACCTAGTTAACTAGTTATGAACTAGTTGGTGGTGGAGCCTGGATGTGTATCCAGGCAGTTGGCTCCAAAGTCTGTTACCCAATATCATTCACCACCTCTTGTCCACTGAGGCTCTTCACTCTGAGTTCCCCTAAGGGCGCCTCTGAAACAAAGATGGGCATGTAGGCAATTTACTGGACTGATGGTTCCAGAGACACAAACAAGCAAGCAGGAAAGCGAGGCAGGGAAACTGTGCCTTAGCGCGCTGGTTGCTGGCATGGTAACCAGAGCTCAGTCGCTCTGGGGACCCTCCAAAGGACCATGAGGAACATGCCTTAGAATTGCCCTACTGAAGCTGGAGAAGCTGGAGAGGTACTCCGACTCCTTCCCCTTCTTGGTTGAGGGTGTCTTGCTGAGCTTGAATTCCGTGTCACTTACACACTCCCCAGGAGCCAGAAAAAGCCCTCGGGCAGAATAGTGGAAAGATCAGTGCAGGGAACCATCCATCAGAGCTGCAGGCAAACTCTGAGGTGGGTCATAGGGATTTGGGGCCGAGCTTTGATAGGAATCTGCCATATATATATATTTAAATGTTTTACTTAAATTCAATTTAGTTAACATATAGTGTCTTATTAGTTTCAGAGGTAGATTTTAGTGATTGATCATTTGCATATAATACCCAGGACTCATTCCATCAAGTGCCCTCCTTAATGCCCATCACCCAGTTACCCCTTCCCCTCACCCCTTTCCCCTCCCTCCACCCTCAGTTTGTTTCCTAGAGCTCACCATCTCTTATGGCTTGCCTCCCTCCCAATTTTAATCTTATTTTATTTTTCCTTCCCTTCCTTTATGTTCATGTGTTTTGTTTCTTTATTTCCACATAGGAGTGAAATCATGTGGTATTTGTCTTTCTCTGACTGATTTATTTCACTAAACTCTAGTTCCATCCACATTGTTACAAATGGCAAGATTTCTTCTTTTTGATGCCTGAGATATCTATATCTATCTATGTAGATATATCTATATATCTATATATATAGATATATATAGATATATATAGATATATATCTATATATATATAGATATATATAGATATATAGATATATCTACATAGATATAGATATATGTCACATCTTTATCCATTCATCTGTCAATGAACAGCTGGGCTCTTTCCATAGTTTGGCTACTGTGGACATTGCTGCTATAAGCATTGGGGTGCATGTGCCCCTTCAAATCACTAGGTTTGTATCCTTTGGATAAATCCTTATTAGTACAATTGCTAAGTCGTAGGGTAGCTCTATTTTCAACTTCTTAACTTCAACTTCTTAAGGAACATCCACACTGTTTTCCAGAGTGACTGTACCGGCTTGCATTCCCACCAACAGTGTAGGAGGGTTCCCCTTTCTCTGCATCCTCGCCAACAACTGTCATTTCCTGACTTGTTCATTTTAGCCATTCTGACAGGTGTGAGGTGATATCTCATTGTGGTTTTGATTTGCATTTCCCTGATGCCCAGTGATGTTGAGCAGAATCTGCATTTTAATGTACTGTTCAGGTGGCTCTAGGAATACACTTGAAAAAAGCTGTGGGTTTTTAAAAGATTATTTATTTTATTTTATTTATTTGACAGAGAGACACAGCAAGAGAAGCAACACAAGCTGTGGAGTGGGAGAGGGAGAAGCAGACTTTCTGCTGAGCAGGGAGACCAGTTTGGGGCTCGATCCCAGGACCCTGAGATCATGACCCGAGCCTAAGGTAGAAGGTTAATGACGGAGCCACCCAGGTGCTCCCGAAAAAGATTTTTTTTAATTTGAAGATGACCTTGGACTGCCTCAGTATGGTATCTCAGGCCATGACAACAGGGATCTAAATGATATGAAACTGAACAACTTCCCAATTTCTCTTTTCATCGCCAGCCCCCAAAACCGTCCCCTAAGAAGTGAACCACACTGGACCAGAAATTCATTAAGATCCCACCATGCAGCTGACTCCTGCCTTTCATCCTAGACTGGCACATGTGCAACCAGCCAGAAACAGCCCTCTCTAACCAATCCCAGAAAGTGAAAGTTCTTCGGGTGGATGAGGAAAGGGGAGAAGTTTCTGTGCCGATATTACTCTTAATGTCTGGGTTTCACATCTCAAATATGCTTAAAAATTGGTCACTGCCTCGGGGCACCTGGGTGGCTCGGTGGGTTAAAGCCTCTGCCTTAGGCTCAGGTCATGATCCTAGGGTCCTGGGATCGAGCCCCGCATCGGGCTCTCTGCTCAGTGGGGAGCCTGCTTCCTTTCCTCTCTCTCTGCCTGCCTCTCTGCCTACTTGTGATCTCTGTCAAATAAAAAAATAAAATCTTTAAAGAAAAAAAAAATTGGTCACTGCCTCTCTCAGCAATAAAATTGCACCCAGAACCCAAATCATTGGGAGACAGAGGGTAGAGCTTTAGAGGCATCTAGAAGTAATATATTTAACTCTTGTCTCCCATGGCACTTGCTCTGTCCTGTTGAAACAGCACAATGCTAAGCAGGCAGTGAGAACGAACCAGAACCAGAAATGTCAGCAGTGAATGGGGACCTAGGAAAGCTTCAAATTCAGGGCCTGCAAATTCAGAGGTCGTCATGGGCCAGCAAGTATGATGGCTGGTTATATAAATGATGAAAACATAATACAGAGGGGGAGGCCTTGACAACTGGAAAATGCACACTCTAATTTTCCACAATGCTGGACTGACCAAAAGTAAACAATCAAAAAACATGTTGGCGCTCATATTTACAGTCTACTAATATGTGCATATTCAATTTCATTTGTTCCCCTTTAGCTGAGAGGAAACAGTTTTGAGGAGTCACTTGGGGACTTATGTTCAGCTGATACACATCGACAAGGCCGTACTTGTTCTGAATGACCAGGTCCTGACTGTAAGTGTTCTTAAATGTTTGACCGTCACCTCTAAGTTCATGCAACTAGTACACCAAAGGACTGAAAATACACCCACACTCTCTTCTGTTGTCTGCCCTTTAAAACCTACATTTTGCATTATAATATGGGAAAACAAATACATAGAAAAATTTTTAAAAAGCAATAAAGAGAGGCACCTGGATGGCTCAGTGGTTTAAAGCCTCTGCCTTCATCTCCAGTCATGACCCCAGGGTCTTGGAATTCAGCTCCGCATCGGGCTCTCTGCTCAGCAGGGAGTCTGCTTCCCTTTCTCTCTCTCTGCTTTCCTCTCTGCCTACTTGTGATCTCTCTCTCTGTCAAATAAATAAATAAATAAAATCTTAAAAAAAAAACAATAAGGAGTGCATAGATAAATATATTTATTTGTGTAAAATAAGAGTTTTCCAGATGCAAGTGATCTTAGATTCTATTATAAATTCTTTAGAAAGGGCACCTATCTGGCTCAGGTGGTAGAACATGATCTCAGGGTTGAGATTTTAAGCCCCATATTGGGCATAGAGATTTCTTAGGAAAAAAAAATTCCTTGGAAGGGTAAATCCATCAGCAGGATACTATAAATGATCTAAACATTGGTTGATCTTCCTTTTGTTGACAATGACATTCTTTTTTTTTTTAAGATTTTATTTATTTGACAGATCACAAGTAGGCAGGGTGGGGGGGGGGGCATGCTTCCTGCTGAGAAGAGAGCCCATGTGGGGCTCTACCCCAGGACCCTGAGGTCATGACCTGAGCCAAAGGCAGAGGCTTAACCCACTGAGCCACCCATGTGCCCCTGACAATGACATTCTTTTTTTTTTTTTTTAAGATTTTATTTATTTATTTGACAGACAGAGATCACAAGTAGGCAGAGAAGCAGGCAGAGAGAGAAGAGGAAGCAGGCTCCCTACTGAGCAGAGAGCCCGATGTGGGGCTTGATCCCAGGACCCTGGGATCATAACCTGAGCCGAAAGCAGAGGCTTTAACCCATTGAGCCACCCAGTCGCCCCTGACAATGACATTCTTAATAGAATACTGGTACTTATGTTTTCATCAGGATACATCAAAACACAGTTGTGTGTGGGGGGGGATTTCTATGTTTTTTTTTTTTAATTTTAGTTTTTTATTTATTTAAAATTTTTTTAGAGAGGAAGATGGGGAGAGTCAGAGGGAGAGGGAGAGAGAGAATCTCAAGCAGACTCTGCATTTGAACATCGATCCCACAGTCTGAGATCATGACAAGTCTGCAAAGTCTGCCAACAGTCAACGGTTGTACTACCAAGATGTGAGCTTGAGGAGATAAGGATATTTTTTGTTTCGTTTGCCTCCATATCCCCAGGCACCTAGAATCATGCCTGCCACAGAGACACTCAGCATGTCGCCATGACTCTCATCTAGCCCTTGGTGATGGATGTCAGCTGCCTGGGAGATTTAAATTCCGAAATATTTTAGAACCCACTGCTGCTCTGCAGAGGACCTGTACCTCCACAGACTGAGTAATGAGTGAAGTGAAAGAGGGAATGAGAAAGTACAAGGGACCATCTGGAAAGTTTTCAGTGAATAGCAGAGCTTGATGGCAGAGTTTGAAAGGATAGGGTTTAGGGGTTGAGTTGAGGGAGAATCGGGAAAGGTGAGCATTCGGAATGTCTGTGCCACGATTCAGAGTGAAGATGTGAGAGAATGGGGAGCAAAAGCAGGATTTTCTCGGTTGAGCAGGCAGTACACAGCGGAGGGAAAGGAAAAAGGAAACCGGGACTGAGGGAGAGGAATAATTGGCAGAAAAATGGCAGAAAAGCCATTTTGTCAGCAGTTCCCAGTATCTCCCTAAGCTTTGCTAGTCCACGGAATGCAAAGTGTTGACTAGGTAATGTATAATTAATCTTGAAAATACCCCATGGGAGGCACCTGGTGGTTCAGTCAGTGAAATGTCAGACTCTCAGTTTTGGCTCAGGTCATGATCTCAGGGTAGTGAAATCAAGACTCATGTCAGGCTCTGCACTCAGCACAGAATCAGCTTGACCTTCTCTCTCCTTCTCCCTCTGCCCTTCCCCTTGCACGTCTGCACATACACGCTGTCTCTCCCTCATTCTTAAATAAATAAATAAAATCTTAAAAAAAAACAAAAAACCCAAGGGGTACCTGGCTGGCTCAATTGGTAGAGCACACAACTCTTGATACCATGTTGGGGGTAGAGTTTATTTTAAAAAAATACCCTCTTAAAAAAAAAATACCCTGTAAGGGAGATATTGTACTATACCCTGGAAATATGGGTTGGAACAGCCAGAGAAAGACAATTGGCCAGTTGGTTGGCCTTATGTACCAAGAGCCTGCTGCCCCAGGTATGAAGGGAGTCCACCCCACAGGACGTGCCACGTGGGTGATGGATAACTTTTCCAAGCTCCCTACAAAGATGGCCTAGGGAATATCTGTTCCCAGAAACAGGGATCCCAGGATCCCAAGTAACTGTGTACATTGTCACTCTTTTTCTCCAATAAGTATGCCCATAGACATTAGATTAGGCTTTACTTTTTTTTTTAACTATACCATAAAAACGTTCTGCAAAGCTCTGTATCAGTGTAATTAGGCGGAGGAAAGCTGGATCTTATGGAAGGCTCAAGAAACTTTTGATCCCATTAGAGCTACTAAGAGATTTGCAGAGCAAAGCAGAGAAGGTTAATGTCTATCCAGGGCTTAATTTATGATCTGGGTGTACAAACCTCTTTCAAGACCATACAGCTGACTAATGAATTTATTAGGGAGATTAATGCTTATTATCTGCTATTTTGAGCTGTGCTGGTATGTGCTAACTTGATTCGTATACCTTGAAACATGCCAAAACGTCCCCAGGTGCATCTGACCGACGGCTGTGTTTCCCAAGTCGGGTGCTCCCACAGTTTAGGGTGGGGTTTTGAGATGAGCCAGTCCCCACTCCTGTGTTGGCTTCTGTGCTTGAAGCCCATTCCCAGGGGGGCTGGCACACTCCCCCCACCCCATCAGCCTTGCTCGAGGCTTGCCTTGAGTAGGTGTAAAGCAATGTACCTGCCACGGGTGATTGTCGCCACCCTCTGGCAGCCAAATGGTCTTAGGGAAGGCAAACATTTCTTCCCCATTGACACTCATCTTCAGCCCACCCCACTCCCACCTCAGACACCTGAGCACGTGAACCATACTGTATTTCCAGATTAAGACCGAAATTAGCAAGGTGGGCCTGATCACCTGCTTCACCCACTGAGTCACACGTGCAAGGGTTCAGTAGGGTCCTCCTTGTCCAGGTATGAGTTTTCCTTTGACTCAGAGTCACGTGAAAACAGTCAGGGGTTTGGGCAAGAAGGACTGAATCTGTGTGACAGGCTGAAAACCATAGGCATTTTGCCTTTATGTTTTACCCAGACCAGGTAACTTATGGCTCAGTTGGTCAGCTCAAGGGGATTCAACCCTACTGATATTATCAAGAAACACAGCATCTCTCTCAAGGACCACCTCACCACTCCTTGAATTGTCTAAGAACCTTGGGGACTTATTCAACCCAAAGTAGGGGAGAGAGCCGCAAAGTACCACAGGGTCCCATACCACTGGGGCCTTGGCTGTGGGTATGGCTGTTGAGTCTGATGCTACGCAGGCTGAGGGAACTTTATCCCCCATGACAGTGGGACTCTTACCGGTCCAGTGATGCCTGGGCCCACAGCGTCCCGACTCCAGATTGATTCAAGAATACAGCTCTGTTAGTTAACCTTCATAGGCTTCACATAACTCCTGAGGTGTGTATTTGCCTTCGGCTGTGTGCCATGCCACTGCTAACCCTCCCCCACACTCTCTACCACTTCTCTCTGCTCTGACTGTTGGTTAACCCCCGACATCCTACTCCCTCTCCCGAGTTCTTTCTGAGGCTTTCCCCTGATGGCGGCTATCAGTGGACCTACCTCAACTGGAGAGAGATTCTCAACATGTTGAATCTCAAAAGAGTAAGAGCTGGAGCTTCTCAATCCGTCTTGTCCCCTACAGAATTTTCCTGCCTCCCCTTGGCGGACAGCTCAGTAAGGGGGGAGGGTCCAGAGCAATGAATGCCTCATCATGTTCCTCTGCTCCTAAGGATTCCTGAAGAGACTTCCCTGAACATTAAAAAGCTGGCCGTTGTCACCGCCCTGTCCCCACTCCCTCACAAAATAACAAAAAAGAACATAGTTTCTGCTCCACTGGGCACCCCACCAAGAGCAATCTGTAGCAATTTCTGGTTCTTTCCACTAAAGAATTACTGTTGAGTGTTAGGGGGTAGATGAGGGGTCTTAGCTGAGGGAATCAATCCCATCTGGTCTGGATTCTTCTCCTTTAGGGTCCTACTAATTGTCTTCTGCCTGTTCGCGCTGCAATATCCCAACGCTCAGGTCTGCTATGCATATACTTAACGTTTGAATTTTTTTCTTATCTTTGTCTTGCTTTCTTCAAAGATGAGAACCTCCCTATGCACTCTGGAGATTTGGGCTGCTATTCCACTCATTATCCCACGTGGATTTGTCTTCTGCTTGCCAGACGCTGCAGGTCAGCTCTCTAAACTTGGCGGGGGTCCGTGTTGTGGACGACAGGCTGGTGGTGCCCACAAACTTCCGATGTTGAAATCCCACCCCCCACGCACCCCCACCCACCCCCACCCAGATGATGATATTAGGAGGCGGGCCTTCGGGAGGTAATTAGGATTAGATGAAATCATCAGGGTGAAGCCTTCAGGATGAGATTAGTATCCGCATTGGAGTCGGGAGCTCAGCTCTCTGCGGTGTGAAGATGCAGTGAGAAGTCAGCAGTCTACAACCGGGAAGAGCGCTCTGACCAGTGCCTGACAATGCCAGCCTCCTGATACCGAATCCCAGCGCCAGAACTGTGAGAAATCGATTTCTGTTGTTCGTAGACCACTCGGGCTATGGTCCTGTTCTGAGCAACCTCATTCAGACAGCAATCTCATTTAATGTGCCGTGCTACAGGTCTGAGGGAGGGTGGCAGAGATCTTTATTTGGCTGCCTTTGACATGAGTTATTTCCTGATTGAGGTCTGAGCTGAGAACAGGTTTCCCCCAAGAAAGGCAGGAATGAAAATACAATGACACTTCCTATACCACACCACTGAACAGCACCAGCTCCTGCTGCTCGAGCTCAAGGCGTGCCCCTGTGGGAACATCTCACGCACTATGTCATGTGGTTTTGCAAATTTTGTTTTGTCACTGCCAAGTTATGAACTGCTTTCCAGATCTGGGAGAGGATGGAGCCATTCATTTCCCTGACCATGGGGTCCAGGCCGTCACCAGGGTCCTGAGTTGTCTTTCAACACACACATACAGTCTCCATATGGAGTATGCAGGAATGTTCCAGAAGTCCAAAAAGAAATTTGTACACTCCCCTTTTCCTTGAATCATTATTCTGTCTTTTTGGTACTTCCCTCTTAATAAAGTCATGGGACCAGAGAAATATTTCTCTACTTCAAGAAAAATAACAGCAAGAACAAAAATCAATAAAGGAAAACCAGCCCTGAATAGGAAAATTCACTTGTCGTGTTTCTCCTTTACTCTCACGCTACTGCCACACTTACACTTCTGACACCAGAGGTGTGGATTTTCCCCCCCAAAATACCAAGTAATTCTCTATGAAACCAGCTGGGTGTCCTACAAGTGAATCCAGTTCTGAGACTAACTGGAGGTAAGGCGGACTACGCAGGTGAAGAGCTCAATCCCGTGAGACTGCCCCCCCTTCAGATGCTAATCACTAAGTGGTGGGTTCTCAGGTGACCCACAACTTCTGTTCAACTTGGCTACAAATCAGAGGTTCTCATGAACCTCCCCTTGGATTTGATGATTTGCAAGAACAGTTCACAAAACTCAGGGAAACACATTTACCGTTTATTTTACCATATAAAGTATGATAAAGGACGCAGATGAAAAGCCACAGGAAGGGAGACAGAAGGTGAGGTCTGGAAAGGTCCCAAGCATGTGAGCTTCTGTCCTCCTGCAGCTGGGGCTGCATCCACATGCTCTACCGGCGTGTGGATGTGTTTGCCATCCAGGAAGCTCTCCAAATCCCGTACTTTGGTATTTTAATGGGGGGGTTTACTATGTAGACAGGATGGACCATCAAACCCTTTTCCAGTCGTCTCCCCTCTCTGGAGATTGGGGGCAGGACTGAAAGTTCCAAGCTTCTAATCATGGCCTGGTCATTCTAATCATGGCTCCATCCTGGAGCCCATAGAGAATCACCTCATTGGAACAAAAGACACTATTATTGCCCAGGAAATTACAAGGGATTTAGGAGCCACGTGTCAGGAACTGGGGTCAAGGGCCAATTATTAGAATAAAAGATGCTCCTAATGCTCTGTAACTTAGGAACTTACAAGGGTTCAGGAGCTTTGTGCCAGGAAAGAGTCCGAGACCAATCTATTGATATCTTTATCTCTGTAGTTCTGTACCGTTACTTCATAGGCTCTCGGCCTCAAGGTCAGGGAAGTGATTGGGAATGGTGGGGACCATGGTAGGTACTCACTAGCCAGTTCCAGCTATTCCTCATCCTACAAAGAATGTGTGACTTCCCTATTTTTAAATTTTGGCTGAAATTTTGTAAAAACACTGGATAGTCCAAACTAAACATGTCCGCAGGCCAGATCTAGCCTTCAGGCTACACATTTGGAACCTGAGATGGGAAACAAGAATGTCTGGGAAGTGCAGTTAGCCAGACTTGTAAAGTAAGCTGTAGGCCACTGAACTCGCTTTGCAATTGCTTCCTGAGAGATGAGCCAGAACCTCTCAGCATCCCAGGCACCAAACCTCATTGGAGTTACTTCTTTTTCTTGAAGAACAGATCACACGTACTATGAAAAGCAATGCATGCTGCTTTCATCATGCCCTCGCTTTAGCAGTCAGAAAGGAACTGTATTCTCTCCTTTGGTCCAGGGAGAAAAAGATTCCGAGAAGACTTTTCCTTGGTCCAAATTAGAATTTCTAATTCGGAAGAAGCCAGGTGATGATGGGTGGGGTATGTTCAGTGGTGCTTTCCCCCCTGCCTCTGGAGGAGAGAGGGAAAGGGGCAGAGGAGTGCCTACCCGGTGAAAGGAAATGGTGGGATGGGAATGGAAGGAGTATTCAGTTATAAGATATTTGCAAGTATCTGTGAAGCTGGTATCATGCAGTCAGAACATTGGATGAGTCACTGAAACTGTCAGCCTCTGGGTATCTGCCTGGCAGATGAGTACCAGGAGGGTGCTCTTTCCCCTTACAGATGCAATGCCTGTCCCTTCCTTTCTTCATTCTTCTGCCCAACAGAGGAATCCAGAGTCACTCAATTTAGAATTCCTGTACTATCAATAAGTCACCCATGATGGCTAGTTTATCCTTATCATAGCCCCAGGATGCCAGAACCTTCTTACCTATCCTCTCTCTATATTTTTTAAAGATTTTATTTATTTATTTATTTTTTTTTGACAAAGAGAGTGAGAGAGCACAGGCAGGGGAAGCAGCAGAGGGAGAGGGAGAAGCAGGCTCCCCGCTGAGCAGGGAGCCCGCTATGGAGCTCCCACCCAGGACCCTGGGATCGTGACCTGAGCCAAAGGCAGACACGTAACTGACTGTGCCCCCAGGTGCCCCAGTGATCCTCTATGGGGGCTCATGTTGAAGTACACGTCTAACACTCATGCTGTCTAATTGTAACTGAGTAGGTTACACACTGAGGAAGCTGACATCTCTCTAGCAAAGGCCCTAGCAATGAGCAATGTCCAAGGCGGCATTACAAAGAAAATCCAGATTAAATAATGAAGAAGGAAGTGGAGATGCATAAGCACAACCAGCGTTTGACTTAGCAAGCAGGAAAAGACAACTTAATTATTCTCAAGTGCATAAAAATAATGCTAATGGGTACATCAAACTCGGCAAACAAAACATGTGATCTGACAGTGCTTTAATTAATGGATACAATTTTTAATTAGACCGTCAATTATCTGTAGGCAAATGAGTGTTGGGAAATTACTTGTTTTCTAGTCTCCCAAATTTGTATTCTTGGAGTCGTATTTGAGTCATCTCCATCTCTAAAAATATCAAGGTTCCAAAGCCTGCTCGTTGTTACCTTCTTTTTTTCTAAAAAAAAAAAAAAAAAATGTTTTATTTATTTATTTGTCAGAGAGAGAGAGCGGCAGGCAGAGGGAGAAGCAGACTCTCCACCGAGCAAAGAGCCCTATGTGGGACCTGATCCCAGTACCCTAGGATCACAACCCAAGCCGAAGGCAGACGCTCAACCAGCTGAGCCACCCAGGTGTTTCTCGTTGTTATCTTCTTATGCTTTTCAAATCTACCCTTCCCTCATTCTCTCAGCTAACATCTTGGTGCAGTGCACCCCAAATTTCAACTATATTGACAAATCTTCTGGGGATTTTGTTAAAATATATATTCTGGTGCAGATCCTGTTGGTCCAGAGACCACACTTTGAGTAGTAAGGCCCTAGCCTATGCTCTTCTCCCCACCTTCCCCTCAATTCTAACCACCCTCCTTTCTACCCTCCAACCTCTAACCTTATTGTCCCTGCAGGTAAGCCTCTCTTTCCCCGGTCCTCCTGTAGTTCATTGGCAGATAAATGTTTCTTCAGTACAGCCCTGGTGGTTTCAAAAAGGGATCAATAAACCTCCCTGAAATGGAAAGTTGATGCAGAGCACTCGAACAGTTTCGGGGGGAGGGGGGTAAGTATTGACTAGTTGACCCTTCTGGAACAGCTCCGCTGAGCAGGTAAACATAGGTAAACATTCAGGCTCCTCCTGATCCCCCCATTGCCTGTGCAGTCTATTTCTTTTTTTTTTTTTTTTTAAGATTTTATTTATTTATTTGACAGAGATCAGAAGTAGGCAGAGATGCAGGCAGAGAGGGCAGGAGAGGCAGGCTCCCTGCTGAGCAGAGAGCCTGATGCCGGGCTCGATCCCAGGACCTGAAGGCAGAGGCTTTAACCCACCGAGCACCCAGGCGCTTCTGTGCAGTCTATTTCTAGTTGTGATCTCTGCTGCAGTATCACCCCAGTCCCAAAGGGTGCTCTGCCGCCGTTTTAAAACGAAAAGGGCCCAAACTCCCCCTCCTTATTTTTTGGTTTTAGTTAGCACAAAAAGGAAGTAGTGATAGAAATTCTAAAGGACGTTATGGAAATCAGATTCAAGCATCCGATCTTAAGGCAATACACTCCAGCACCAAAGCCCAGTATAATTTACTTAGAAGACATCCAACTTTCTTTCCCAACTCCAACTTCCATTATTATGAGCATTGTCTTATTTCTTTTTTTTTTTTTATTTATTTATTTGACAGAGAGAGATCACAAGTAGACAGAGAGGCAGGCAGAGAGAGAGAGGGAAGCAGGCTTGCTGCTGAGCAGAGAGCCCGATGCGGGACTCGATCCCAGGACCCTGAGATCATGACCTGAGCCGAAGGCAGCGGCTTAACCCACTGAGCCACCCAGGCGCCCGCATTGTCTTATTTCTAGTGTCCTAATGTTTCCCCAGTGACCAGACCCAGATTAAAAAACCTTTCAGATACACTGCATTCTCCCATTAAGTTCTGCTTTCCATGTGGTGGGCGAGGGGCAGGGGGCAGAGCACATTTCATGGTCATGGCTAACAGTAGACACAACAAATGATCTCATCCTTCCTGAACCAGCTTTGCTGTCGTGGAAGCATTTTGTGATCCAGGTGAGACCTACCTTTCCATATAGAGAAAATGGTTGGTCCACATATAAAAAATGGCCAGAACAATTATTTAACCATAAAATCCCTGTGACTTATATAAAACATGCATTAACCAACATTAATCAAGGCCAATTTATCTACCAGACACAACAGGCACAAGGCCTAAGGCCCATGATACTTTTAGGGGACTGGGAAAATGTTTTAATTTTAATTTCTTTTAAAAGAGGAAGAAAAAAATAACTGTAATAGTAGGTATGTAATAATAAATTCAGTCTGGACTACATTAATCTTCATACGAATATAGTCATAAAATATACGTTTTTATTTTTTTTGTGAAGGAAGGTATCCACAAAGACAAAAGTGTCAAAGGCCTGGGAAACTCACATTGTGGTCCTGACTGTAATTTATCCAAAGCCCTGTGGCTGACTGGCAGGAAGATTCCTCACCTGTCTGGGTCTCACTCCACACGGCCAGCTTATTACTAATATTCTTCTGCTTGGACCCTCCGTGCTAGCCAACCTGGTCCTTTCCCAACTATTATTTGGGTGAGAGCCCCAGGTCAAATCTTAGTTTGGGAATGTCTTGAGTCATCCCTTCTTCCACATCTGGAAAGCTCTCCATGCGACTGGTCCAGAACCTCCCCATTTTAATCCCACAATTCATCATGAACCCTGCCACTGCCTGCATTTATCTAGGTTCTATCCTACAGCACAGTGAATTTACCGTACATACCAGGATAACAGCCAACTCCAGATGGGAAGCAAGCACTTATTTTCCCAATGGGAAACTGCCCCTGCCAGAGGAAAAAAGAGATTTGGCCAATTTGGTTTCATAAGCTTTTGGTGATGTAGATGAAATAGCCAAATGTCTACTTAACCATGTTTAATGTATTCATTTAAACACAGAGAAATTTTTAAAATAGCTTTTTATGTAAAACCGTATCTTGATTTGGAAATACTCCCTTTTGGTCTTATTTCACATTTCCTGAGACAGTTTTATTTAGAACTTCATTGCAACTGAAGTTCTTAGTCATCACTCGGGCTACATTTTGAGTCATTAATTGCAGTGTCCAGATGATATCATCTTTACTTCCAACTAAGCCTTTACTTCCAAATAAGTCCCTTTTGAGATCCCTTATGGGGCTATTGCTAGGAAATATATCCCAAGCTTCAGGTAGCTATTCACCTAATAGTAGGACTGCTTGCTTATATTTGCATTTTCCTCAGTGTAATCACTGAGTTGCTTTTAAAAAAATGATCTTGTTTTAAACTAGCTTCTTTATGATAAGCCACCAACATTTACAACAGAGTGGAATAATTATTACATCTTGATTAAATTTCTGCATTGCTTTTAAAACAGCTTCACCAGTTGATATCTGTAAATTTCAAACCAGTATTGACTGAAGTGGTTCCAAGTTAGTATATTGTTTCCCGTTAATACTTTGCTGTTCAGAATAAAATCATTGAGTTGGAGACCCATGACAGAGACCCACCAGGGCTAGAATTTAAGACCACTCACCCCCTTGTTGAAACACGGTTTGGGGAATAAAATTTGGTCTTTTGAGCCTATATGTAGGTCCTAACATCGAACTGTTTGGCATGATTTGCTAACTGTTCCAGATGTGTCAATCTTTTTCTTCCACCCTCAAGTACATTGTTTTTACTTTCCACTTTTTGTATGGAAATTCTTATACATATACAAAACATAGAGACACTGGCTTAATAAATCAGACATACCTATAACCCATCTTCAGCAATAATCAATAGATGCCCAAACTTACTTCACCTATATCCACACCCGGTCCCCCCACCCTGATGATTTTAAGGCAAATTTCAGACATTATATCATCTCATCTGTTAGTATCTCAATGCTCCCCCAACACAACACCATTTCTAATCTTGAAAAAAATTAACAATAATCCCTTAATATAAAGGAACATCCAGTGTTCACATTTTGATTTTACATAGTTTTCACATTTTGTTTATTTCACTCTGGATCAAAATAATGTCCATAGATTATGATTGTTTGATTTGTTTCATCTCTAACCTATAGATTCTTCTAACATCCCTTTTATTTTTATTCTTCTTACAATTTTCTGTAGAAGTAACTTGAGTTGTTTGATTTAAACTTTCCCACAGTCTGAATTTTGTTGCTGCATCCCCGTGGTGTTATTAAACACGTTTCTCTATGCCTTGTATTTCCCGTAAATGTGTAGTCAGTTCAGGAGACTTAATTGGGGTTAACCTCAATTCCTATTATTTTGGCAAAACTACACCTTAGGTGGTACTGTGCATGTCTCCTGGGAGGTATGGAATGTCTGGTTTTTCTCTCTTTTTGTGATCTTATCAACCCTTAGTGATCATTAATCATCCAGTAAAACAGATGGTAGTATTCTAACTCTACTACTCATTCCTTTATTTTTTTTTAGGATTTAGTAATTTATTTCAGAGAGAGAGAACATGCAAGTGGAGGGGAGAGGGATAGAGGGAGAAGGAGAGAAGCAGACTCACCTCACTGCTGAGCACAGAGCCCAACAGGGCTCCATCTCAGGACCCTGGATCATGACCTGAGCCCAAACCAAGAGCCAGATGCTCAGCCCACTGAGCCAAGCAGGCGCCCCTATCACTCATCCTTTATTTATTTTTATTTATTAGCTGCAACTTTTCTATAAAGAGTAAATTCCCATATCAACTATTTGGTCATTTTTTGCTTAGTAAAGGCAGGATAAACATTTGATTTTTTTTATTTCCCAGTCTAAAAAATAATGAAGTAGTTCTTTAACATCTCTGAAGGAATCCAATTAGTTGAGTTGATGTTCTTCAAGTATTGTAAGGAACTTATGGATTTAAACATGTCTGAGGGTTTTAACTTATTATTGGTGCTAATTTGCTACATCTTTGACTGGAGCTTTCATATGACATTTGTTGTTTTGAAATAACCCTAGTAGTCTTTAGAACTACCTTGCTTTATGGCATGACAAAATGCAGTAAGCTCGTTTTGTATATGGAAATATACATGCTTTTGACTGGAATTAGCAATTTTCCAAGGCGTCACAGTCAAAGTGCTAAGGTATCTATTGACAATGGTTAATCACTGTTGCTAGGCCTTTTCAATGGACAGACCTAAGAAATACACGTTTCTTTAAACTTTTTTTTTTTTAAGATTTTATTTATTTATTTAACAGAGAGAGATCACAAGTAGGCAGAGAGGCAGAGAGAGAGAGAGAGAGAGAAGCAGGCTCCCTGCTGAGCAGAGAGCCCAATGCAGGACTCGATCCCAGGACCCTGAGATCATGACCTGAGCCGAAGGCAGTGGCCCAACCCACTGAGCCACCCAGGCGCCCACACGTTTCTTTTATAACAGTTTGATTGATGTGTGATTAATATGCAATCAAGTGCGCACAATTTAAATATGCAGGTGAAGATTTTTGACAAAGTTTACATCTATACAAGCATCATCCCGATCAAGATATAGAGAATTTCCATCATTCTATTCTTTTTAAGCAGTTGCCACCTGCTTTTTTTTTTTTTTAAGATTTTATTTATTTATTTGACAGAGAGAGATCACAAGTAGGCAGAGAGGCAGGCAGAGAAAGGGAGAAGCAGGCTCCTTGCTGAGCAGAAAGCCCGATGTGGGCCTCAATCCCAGGACCCTGAGATCATGACCCGAACTGAAGGCAGAGGCTTAACCCACTGAGCCACCCATGTGCCCCATTCTGGGTTTTTTGTTGTTGTTGTTTTAAGATTTTATTTATTCATCAGGGAGAGAGAGAGCAAGAACATGCAGGGGGAATGACAGGCAGAGGGAGAAGCAGGCTCCTTGAAAACAAGGAGCTCCAGGGACTCAATCCCAGGACCCTGGGATCATGATCTGAGCTGAAAGCAGACGCTTAACTGACTGAACCAACCAGGTGCCCCCCCACCCTTTAAAGATTTTATTAAATTTCCATCATTGTAAAAAATTCCTTTGTCACTGTCTTCCCTCTTTCTCTCAGGCAATCACTGATCTGATTTATATCACTATACATTGGTTTTGACTCTTCTAGAAGTTCATATAAATGCAGACAGTATGTACTCTCTTGAGTACATTCTTCTGTTCTGCACATTTTTGAGATTCATCCATGATATTATGTATATCAATAATGCATTCATTTTTACTGCCAAGTGGTTCTCCAATGTATCTCTGTACTACAATTTGCTTATCTATTCATCCATTGATGGTTATGATGGTTATGTTTGGTTTGTTTCCAGTGTGGGACTATTATGAATAATGTTATACATATGAATCTATTACTGAGCATATATTTTCATTTCTCTTTGATAAATACCTAGAAACGCAATTGCTGGATCACTTGATAAATGTGTAAAGTTCAACTTCCTAAGAAAGTGTTGAAATGCTTTCCAGAGTAATGTCATCTAACACTCCCAATAAAAAAATTGATGAGCTTTTCAGTTGCTCCATATCTTGACCAACATTTGATATTATCAGAAGTTTTCATTTTAGCTATTATACTCAGCATGAAGAAAATTTCATTGTGGTTTTCTTTTCATCTCTTTTATGAACGTTTTAACATGTGCTATTTGGCCACATATACATTTGTGTCTGTATGTGATGTGGCTGTTTAATGTCTGTGATGCTTTTTTTAAAAAATGGTGAGCTAATTTGTTAGTTTTTAAGTAATATGCCAGTACTAGGAGTTATAGGAAACAGAAAAACGGTAATTTATGTAAATCATCAGATTGCATCATTTTCCTACTTGAAACTGACCAGTTTCTTACCACATTAGAATAAAAATCAGACAACAAACACCTGGAAAAAAGAAATCCATTTTTAAAGTTGTAATTGTTTTGACTTGACCATTTTTTAGTTAAGTGCGTGTCTCTCGTGATTGAGTTGTGAAAGTTCTTTATAAATTCTGAATGCAAATCCTTTGTCAGATCTAGGTATTGTGTATATTTTCCTCCCAGCCTGTGGCTTATTTTTTCATTTTTTATTTTCTTAATGATGCTTTGGAAAAGAAAGTTTCAATTTCAATGAATGTAAATTTATTATTTTTTCCTTTATATGTAATGCTTTTAGTGTTCTATCTAAAAACGCTTTCTCTGGGGCGCCTGGTTGGCTCAGTTGGTTGAGCGACTGCCTTCAGCTCAGGTCATGATCCCAGAGTGCTGGGATCGAGTCCCACATCAGGCTCCCAGCTCCATGGGGAGTCTGCTTCTCCCTCCGACCTCCCCTCTCATGTTCTCTCACCCTGTCTCTCTCTCAAATAAATAAATAAAATTTTAAAAAATAAAAATAAAAAATAAAAAAGCTTTCTCTACCTTAGGTTCACAAAGATTTTTATTTCATGTTTTCCTCTAGAATTTGTATAGGTTTACTCTCATGCTTTGAAGTATGAACCATTTAAATAAATCTGTGTATGTATGGTGTGATGTACAGGGAGAAGACAATTTTTTTCCTTATAGATATCAAATTATTCCAGCAGCATTTGTTAGAGTATCTTTTGTGCCACTGAATTGCATTAATCCTTTGATCAAAAATCGATCGACCATAGGAATTTCTATTTTGTTTCACTGATCTATTTGTCTTTACAATCTGATAACATACTGATAACTGAGATTGTACAGTGGGTGTTGAAATCATTCCGAGTAACTTCTCCATATCAGAGTTCAATTATATAGAACCATTTGAAAATTATATCTAGTTAAAAAGGGACTTACTTGTGTGCAATTGTGCTGACTCATTAAGCAATCTCTGTAAGACCAGGTGTCAGACACTGGGGCTTGGAGTCCACGGGACAGGCAGGAAAGGAAGATAGATGTGAGGCTGCAATCCATGAGTATGAGTTGGAACTCTATGTCGGTTTCACTACCTACAATCTTCATAGACATGGCCCGGGACTCAGAGAAGCTGCAGGAGGACCCAGGAGAAGGTGCAGGCTGCCAATGCCAGCCATACAATCCAGCAGACAAACAACAGCGTCTGTGTGCTGTCAAAAAACACCTGCCCCAGCCTTCTGACATGCCTGCTGCTTCGTGTCTACTCTCCAAATCCTACATACAAAAAATTTCCCTTGAGGCCCTGGAAACATATAAAGAAGAGAATTCTGGGAATTCACATGACCCTGTGTTCCCGGCATGATTTCACAGTCTGTAAGGATATCATTCTGCTCTTTATTCTCTTTTTTCTTTTAATAATTTTGTATAGGCTTCTACCATGATTTTTTTCCCTGTTTGTAACTTTTTCAGTGAAATGAATGTTCCTTTGTGTTTAGAAAAAGAAGGATGGCCAGGACAGCTTTTCTAATTTCAGGGCTCTAGAACTGTCCCATTGCTTTCACAAAGTGATAAACTCTACGTGTGTGTCTGTGTGTGTCCTCAAACTTTCTGAGACTGACTCATATCTGGGCTGCTTCCTTCCCTACTGATATTGGGACCTTATTTTTTCCTTTGCCCCCAGTGTCCTAGACCTGCTCAGCTTGGATTCCATGTCCAATGTTTTCACCTCACTGCAGGGCTTTGCCTTGAAAGAGAGCTCCTGTCTGTTAGTTTTGAGGGTTTTCAGGGTCCAGGCAGCCCCTGAGCTGTCAAGATTTCTTGCTTTGCCATCTCCCTGCACAAGCATTGACGACGAGTCTTGCAGAACTGCTTTCCAGTTGGAGTGGCTGTTCTCACACTGACGCACTGTGCTCCCTTGTGAGTGCATTTTTTTTTAAAGATTTTATTTATTTATTTGTGAGAAGCAAGAACACAAGCAGGGAGAGTGGCAGGCAGAGGGAGAAGCAAGTAGAGGGAGAAGCAGGCTCCCCACTGAACAAGGAGCCTGATGTAGGACTTGATTCCAGGACCCTGGGATCATGACCTGAGTGGAAGGCAGACTTCTAACTGACTGAGCCACCCAAGTGTCCCTGTGTTTAGTTGTTTGTTTTTTTTTTTAAGATTTTATTTATTTATTTGACAGAGAGAGATCACAAGCAGGCAGAGAGGCAGGCAGAGAGAGAAAGAGAGGAGGAAGCAGGCTCCCTGCCAATCAGAGAGCCTGATGAGGGACTCGATCCCAGGACCCTGAGATCATGACCCAAGCCGAAGGCAGAGGCTTAACCCACTAGCCACCCGGGTGCCCCCTGTGTTTAGTTTTAATACTCTAACTGCTCTGTCTGTTTATCTGAGAGATTCAGAGAAATTTGTAGCCAATGTTGCCCCCTCCATCTACGCAGAATTCTCCGTCTCCAACTAGATTCTGAGCAGGAAATGGGTCCTATATTTCTTGCATAATCACAATGCCATCTGGCTACATGCCTGTCACAGAGGAGATCAATACTTGCTGACTGGTGAACGTTTTATGTATTTAAAGAAAAAAAAAGAAGTTTATGTTTTAGTCTTCTATTGTTATGTAACAAATCATCATAAACTCAGTGGCTTCACATCACACACCTTATAATCTTGCAAGTTAGGGCCCAGTTTGGCTGGGTTCTCTTTTTTAGGATCTTCACCACACTGCAATTCATGTGTCAGCCAGGGCTGCGAGCTCATAAGAGGCTTGAGTGGGAAAAAATCCATCGCCGAGCTCCTTCAAGTTGTTGGCCAAGTTCATTTGTAGGCCTGGGGTCCCTGTTTCCTAGCTGACTCTCACACAGTTCTGTGCTCAGCTTCCAGAGGCCACCCTCACTGCCTTTCCATATAGCTCTCCCCATCCAGGGGCTTAGTGAGCCAGCAATAGAGATACTGTCTTCGATGTCTGCTCCAAGACTGACAATATACATATCAGAGCATAGTCTATTGGCTAGAAGGAAGCAGCACATTTCTCCCAAACTCAAGGGGAGAAGGTTGCACAAATATAAACAAGGAGCCACATGAAGGTCTGTGTACCACAGTTCATATCTGCCTAAAAACTGGTTTACCTTCTTCGTTTCTTAAGACAAACAGCTTTATATTAATAGACTGTCAATGGTGAGTTGAACTCAATTCCGGGGCAAATGGCTATAAATTCGAGTATAATAATGAGCTATCTAAAAATCTGACAGGAGGAACTTGAAAATCCTATTACAACTAAGCTCTTTCTTTCTTTCTTTTTTAAGTAGGCTCCAATGTGGGGCTTGAACTCATGACCCTGAAATCAAGACCTGAGCTGAGATCAAGAGCCAGATGCTTAACTGACTGAACCACCTACTTATTTTTAGTGCTCTAATTCCCTGTCCTTCCCTATGAAATATCCTCTGGGCATAAGTATTTCTACTCTTCCTAATCTCACAGAGAAAGTATAAAAGATCCTTGTTAGTGTCCTTAGGGAAAATAAGATTCCATATGCGTCTAATGCATTTTTACCTTATTTCATGGTACCTGTGCTTACGTGTACTTTTGGACTCCTTCCGAGAGCTTGTGTTTAAGAATGACGTAACACCAAAAGCAATTGTTCCAATACTCCGATAAATCAGACAACCCAAGTAACCATGTGGAGGAAAATCAAAAGCCTTGTGTATTTTGGAAACCACATTTTTTGGTGCAGATGAGGAAGGAAATAATCTCCTCCCCCATGGCAGACCATTGTAAGTCTTCCATGAATGAATCCATTATCTGAACACAAAGTGGTATTGTTCCTTATTTCTGCTTTTGTTCTAATAAATAGGAGTCTCCATCATTTTCATCTCTGTCTCCTCACATGCTCGTTCTGTCTTCTCTGGGCTTGATCTCATCAATTTCCCACTGAGCATGAAAAGGGTAGGAAAAACTGCCTCTATCTGGTGAAGATACAAGGTCATGTTTTAGTAATGACGTTGCACACGCTTGGAAGTGTTCAGCTATGGAAGTGAGGGAATCTTCTCATCTGCTTCAGTACGGCTGAAACACTGAACAGTTCCTCCTCTGATGGATGGCGCATGAACGCTGCTTGCTATGGTGAAGCCCTTTCCTCCTGGCAACAAGGTGGGGAGCGGATAGGAGGCTCAGGAATACGACACACAGTGTGTGTGTACAGACTGTGCAGGGCACTCGGCCCTGTGAATTTCTGATTCCCCTCCTTGTGAGAACAGCAATAATAATAACCAGAGTTAACACTGCTTGAACAATTAATACCACGAATGAGATACAAAATAGTTAATAACAGAAACAGAGTATCAAACAGTGGCAAAACGCTGGCTATCACAGAATCCATTCTGATGAATCCATGCCCTCCCCACTCCAGCTGTTAAATGTGTTGACGATGGGCTGTTTGGAAGTTTGAGGACGGCCGAGGGAGACCCTGCTTTATGTTCTGTCGGGCACTGTGCCAGGTACCTCAAGGACTTTTGCTCATTGAATCCTCCCAGCCACCCTGCAAGATGGATACTCTCGTTATTCTGATTTGACAAATAGGAAAACTGAGGCTTATAGAGATTGAATGATTCATTCCATATCGCACAGCCAATGGGCAGGGGGACTGAACTTGGACCCTGCTCTGCTGACTGAGGAATCTGAGCTGTTAAGTTCCTCTTTCTAACTCTTAGGAAACCACACCCTGCAACTGGTCTCTGTCCTTACAAGGAACATACACTTTATGAACATGAAAGCTAACTTTATTACCCTGGCCTTAGTGACCAGTGAAGTAGCCCTTGGCCAACCCATTAATAAAAGCAATGCAAACAGCATAATGAAAATGACAGAATGAAGAATAAGCCCTGGGACCAGGCTTACGCTCCAGAAATAATTCTGGAGTTGACCCAAGGTTCTTCCTTAAAGAACCATGGAAGCCCAAAGTCCAGGCTGGCCTTCCCACCTGAGGAGCCACTTTTCAGATAATCGTCACAGATCCCAACTCCACATTCCCCTAGCCATTAAAAGACTTCTGGCTGGTTGTGGCTTTTGAGACTGGGTTGATTTAGAGCAAAGCAAACAACTGGATTCCAGGGATGAGCCACGTTGATCTTATGTCATTGTCTTTCTTGACTCCATGGCTGGCTGGTCGGTTGAATTTTTTTCAAGCTCAGCCAGCAGCAACATCACATCATCCCTTTCCGTGAGCCATTCTTGACAGTGACACATTACATTTTCAGAAAACTTGTATTTCAGCCACGACGCACAGCACTAATGAAATCCTCACGCTCAGCGCACTGCCACGAGCTGTCTTCACACTACGCTCAGATGTCACCTTCGTCTCTTTCTTTCCCATTCCAGAATGTGTGGTGGAAATGCAAAAAGTGAGCGTAGTGTTACTAGAGATATCCATTTGGACAACTTTCTTAATATCTCTGAGCCTCAGTTTCCATATCTGTAAAATGTAATTGGAAATATATGCTTTGGGTGTGGGTGAGGTCAAGGCATGGAAGATGGTATGATGGATCAGAGCAAATCTTTATCTCGACTTTCCCACAACACTCACAGACAGGCAATATTGGACTCAAGAATTGCAAAGAAGGGGTTATTAACAATAAAATACCAGCATTAGTATTATCCATGCCATTGTTACTACAATTATAACTATCATCAACAATGGCAATGATGAAATAACAGGGGCGATGAAGTGAATGTTTATTCCATGCCAAACATGGTACAAAATGAGCTGTATCTCATATCTCATTCACTCCTCAAAACAACCTTATGAAATTAGACTTTGTGTGGCTCTGTTTCACCACTGCTCTGGCTTGGGGAATAGATTGGTGGGACTTGGGATAGAGGAACCATCTCTAGAGGGTTCATGTAGAGACCCAGAGTCCTCCAGGGTCCTCCAGACAGCATGAGTGTCTGCTGCTGGCACCAGGAGACTGTGGGGGTACTCAGCACCATGAGCCTCCGGTTCCCATTCCAGCGAGAAGCATGGCCTGTGCTGAGTAGCTGCTTGAGCCATCCAGGGAAGACAGCCCAGCCTCAGCTGGTAGTGACGCCCAATCGTCATTGCCGAGGTGATGTGTATCTGGCTCCAAAGTATGCAGGTGTTCCACTTGAACCATAACACTCACGAGCTCCCCCACGGCTATGGAGGTCAGGGTCGTAGACACCAGGAGGAGTAGGAGAGGTGCGGCTCATATCTGATGGACCCGTACATCTTCCTTAGAGCAGGGCAGTGGGAACGTATAGCCACATTCACTCCTAGGGTGGTTTCAAAGCATGAATGAGCTACGAGATGTAGGCTATTGAGCACAGTCCCTGGGACATCATAATCAATGCCACAAACAGTAAATACCCATTGCTATTCTTAGTAAATACTAATAACATTACAATCATGTAAACAGCATGCAAACATTCCTGCTTTGGTAGTAACACACAGCCAGCTCTCCTCACCGAGGACCATGATAGGAACCCATCACCGCCTCTTGTGTAAGCCTTGCTCCAGTCAACACAGGGCACATGTGACTTCAGAATCAGAGTGGATTTTTCAGGCCTGGGTGTTGGCTGGTCTTGGATGGCACTACTGGGTGCCGTCTCTAAGGAGTTGCTCCCATCTCTAGCACCAGCCAGCCAGGACATGCTGATCAACTAGCCCTGGCTGCGTGGAGAGGAAGCCTGGGAAAAACAGGCGAACACCATCTAATGCAGCCGGGAAACATTCTATCTCATCAGTGCCCAGCCAGGACATTGATGGTGCCATGCTGATTCCGAATGTTTGTGCTTTCAAGGTCATTCCAGACAGAATAAAACTCTTCAAATCAGCAGTACCTCACAGTTTTTGTTTTGTTTCAGTGCGTCCAGACCTCTTAATAATACATAACCACTTTACTTCTCTTTCCACAGTTACGTTAAATCATGCAGAAATTGAATTCATTGGCTCACATTTTTAGGCTGTGGTGAACTTGTTTCCTTACCCTAGGTGTGGAGCCTTTGGGCCCTGGAGCTAGAAAAGATCTGAGAGTCCATTAGTCTAGAACTGTTGGCAAGGGTGGGGATGTTATACATCTGTACTGTCTAGCGTGGTAGCCACTAGATAGGGGCGATTGTTGAGCTCTTCCAATGTGACTGGTATAAGTGAGAAATGAATTCTTAATCTTATTTAATTGTTATTACTTTTTAAAAAATCATTTGTCAAAGAGAGAGCACACAAGCAGGGGAAGTGGCAGGCAGAGGGAGAAGCAGGCCCCCCACTGAGCAAGGAGCCCAATGCAGGATTTGAACCCAGGACCCTGGGATCATGACTTAAGCTGAAAGCAGACATCCAACCAACTGAGCCACCCAGGCATCCCTAACTGTAATTAATTTAAGTGTAAATAGCCATTATGTGGCTAGTGTTACTTATTGGGTGGTGAAGATCTAGCCTGATCCCTTCATTTCACCAATAAGTCCAGAGACGTATCAGTGACCTGCACAGGACCTCAAAACTGGGTCAAGGCACAGGAAAGCACAGAAAACATTGGTCACAGCCTCAGTCCATTCAGGCTGCTATCACCATATGCCACACACAGGGTGGCCTATAAACAACAGAAATTGATTCCTCACTCTTCTGGAGTCTGGAAGGATCTGGTGCTGGCTTGGTTGGGCTCTAGTGAGGACCAGCTTCCCGGTTTGAAGACAGCAGTTTATTCACTGTGTGCATGAAAGAAGCTGGGAACTGTCTGGGGTCTCTTTTACAAGAGCATTAATCTCATTTCTAATCCCACAGAGGGCCCCACCTCTATGCCCTGATGACCTCCCAAAGACCCCACTTCCTAATACCTTATACTGAGGATCGGGTGTCAACATATGAATGTGGGAGGAGGGTGCAAACTACCAGTCACTAGCAAGTGCCACCTCGGTGTCCTCTCCAGCACATCACGTTCTACTTCCTGGTCCCCTGGCAGAAATCTCATTCCATGTACACACTCAGGTTATTGGGAGGGAGGAAGAGAAAGAGGGGAGATGGGCAGATGCAAGCTGTTGACGTAGTCTCAGTACACCAACCATGCAAATACTGAGAAGACAAGAAGAACAGAAAACAGAGTTAGTTATCCAAAAAATAGAGTTAGTATCCAAAATATTTAAAGAACTGATAAAACTCACAACCCCCTCCCCCCAATAATCCAATTAAAAAGTGGGCAGAAGACATAAACGGACATTTCTCCCAAGACATCCAGATGGCCAACAGACACATGAAAAGAAGCTCAACATCGGTCATCATCAGGGAAATGCAAATCAAAACTGTAATAAGAGATCACCTCACACCTGTCAGAACGACTGTAATCAACAACACAAGACGCAAGGGTTGGTGAGGACGTGGTGAAAAGGAGCTCTCGTGCACTGTTGGTGGGAATGCAAACTGGTGCAGCCACTGGGGGAAATAGTACAGAGGTTCCTCAAAAAGTTAAAGATAGAACTACCCAATGATCCAGCAATCACACTACTGGGCGTTTACCCCCAAAATACAAAAACCCTAAGTCAAAGGGATACATGCACCCCTGTGTTTATTGTAGCATTATTTACAATAACCAAATTATGGGCACAGCCCAGGTGTCCATCAATAGATGAATGGATAAAGAAGAGGTGATATATACATACACAATGGAATATTACTCAGCCATAAAAAAGAATGAAATCTTGCCACGACACGGATGGAACTAGAGTGTATAATGGAAGCAAAATAATCAGAGAAAGACAAATACCATGTGATTTCATTCATGTGGAATTTAAGAAACAAAACAAATGAGCAAAGGAGAAAAAAAAAGACAAAGCAAGAAACAGACTCTTAACTATAGAGAACAAACTGATGGTTTCCAGAAAGGAGGTGGTTGGAGGGATGGGGGAAATTGGAAATGGGGTTCAAAGAGTACAATTTATCATGATGAAAAATAAGATAAAATGCTAAAAAATTATCGAACACCTAGTAATCTAATAAAAGATTGGTAAGACCTCCACAATGAAAACCACAGAACATTGTTAATGGAAATTAATTAAAACCTAAGTAAGTGGAGGGAAATACCATGTTTAGTGACAAAATAGCTCAGTTTAATAAAGATGTCAATTCTCTGCAAAATAAAAACAAAAACAAAAACAAAAACACACACAACCACCTGTTTGAAATACGACGAAGGACATAGAGGAGTCGAGGAGATGGGAGCTAGAGAGAGAGCTGGTGAAGTGTCATTTGTGATTACTACATTGTAATTAAACACAATTCACATTGGCGTTTTACTTTTTTCACAGTTCTCTTTCTATAGGATAGACCCATACAGTGAAACATGAATCAGATGAATATGAGTGAGGACCCACTTGGGTAGAAGGCCTAGTGTTAAATACTTTAGGGGGTTTCAAAAAACATAAGATAGAGCCCCCCCCCCCCTCCTTCAGAGAACAGGCCATCCAGTTGTGAAGATATGCCATTGTAATGGAGGAAAGATAAGTTTCCTCTATGTTTCTAAGCTCTTAGTGGATACCCCCATAATAAAAGACAGATTAACAGGAGAAAAACAATCCAAAGTTTATTAACATGTGTGCCTATGTATACACGTGGACATCCCCAGGAAAACTGAGTAACTCCCTGGATGGCTTAATTAAAACTCAGATTTCCCAGCTGCCAGAAAATCGCTTCAGCTGGAAGGGTCGTTACCAGGATTTACCAGCCCATACACTGATTCGCTCCGACCCCATCCTGTTTCCATGGCAGGCTGTGAGCTATACCAATATTTGAGACTTGCTCCTGCCCGCTTACCCCAGCATCTGTTCTGTAATTCTCTGCACACTGAAACTGACTCTGGTGTCGCGTCCTCGTTTGTCTCCTGTCAGCTCAAGCTTGGCTTATTTTTCTGGCTTTTCCTTCCCTTATGTAGGAAAGACAGATTGGGGGAGGGCAGGACAACATGACAAAGTGAGGTAAGTGACACAGTCTTGGCACACAGTCAGCATTTAATAAGGAGAATTGGAAATGGAATATCCGTGATCATTTATTAAGCTTTTATGACGCACCAGGGATGGTCTAAGTACCTGATGTGAATTGTCATTTAAGTTTCTTGAGGCAAGATTCAGGTGCAAGGGATGTATTAAGAGCAGTGCTCCCTTAACCTGTAAAGGAGTAGGGGCAGCAGGACGGAAAAGAAGGGTAGATGCAGGGTGCCTGGGTGGCTCAGTGGGTTGAGCCTCTGCCTTCGCCTCAGGTCCCAGGGTCCTGGGATCCAGTCCAGCATTGGGCTCTCTGCTCAGCAGGGAGCCTGCAGCCAGTCCCCGTGCCCCCATCCCCTGCTTGCCTCTCTGCCTGCTTGTGATCTCTCTCTGTCAAATAAATAAATAAACCCTTAAAAAAAAGAAGAAGAAGAAGAAGGGTAGGTGCACTTTCTGGTACATTCCCGCAGCATTGATCCCACATTGCAGTGTAAATCATGCCTTGGGCCTTGATTGCTGAGCTTTCCTGCACAGTGAGAGCCCCCCCACCCCACCCCGCCCCATAGTCCCGGCTCAGGACCAGGGTAAAGAGAACTCCCAAGGCATTCCAGTTCCCTGCCCCTGCAGGTGAGCAGCTCCAGGACGCTGAGGAAATCCACGAAGAGACTTGCAGGTGTTAATGGGCAGGTGGAAGCAAAGGGACAGAGAAGCCAGAGAAAGGATGCAAAAAATGTTAAAGGGCGGCTGGAAGGTCTGGCAGAACACGGGCAATGTCTCTTGCGAGACTTACAACAACAACAAAATCCACTGAGCAGATGAAGCACTGGAAGGTAAAGTGATTTGCTCCCATCACATAGCTAGTAAGTAGCAAATAAGGATTTAAATCGAGGCAGGCCATCTCTCAAGTAAATCTGTGCCCTTCCCCCGGTGCAGTCTCAGCCAGACGTATGAAAGCTTTTCAGAGCTGCTGCCGATGTGTTGGTCTGGGCTGCAGACATCTGGAAGCACACTAAAGCGAACCAAATTGTTCCTTCCTGTAGGAGGTCCTTTGTCATCCCCGCTTGTCTGAGCCTCCACCACCATAATGTAATCAGGGCGCTTTTCATCTCTTTGGGCTCCTAATTCCTGCAATTTTCTCATCACCGCACTGCCGGCTCTTGCTGCCGTGGTGACAGCGCCGCCCACAGCCCCACCAGGGGCGCTGGGCTTGGGCACCAGGTGCCAGCTCCCAGGAGCCCAGCTTGGCATCTGAAACTAATTCCATTTGTTTCA
This sequence comes from Meles meles, assembly GCF_922984935.1. Lineage (NCBI taxonomy): Eukaryota > Metazoa > Chordata > Mammalia > Carnivora > Mustelidae > Meles > Meles meles. The sequence goes on along the minus strand of NC_060069.1, from coordinate 22,391,449 downwards.
ACATTTCGAGAGATGTTACTCTCTCTTCAACATGTTAAATTACTCTTTCCTGGAAAGAGTTTGACCACAATTTTTTGTGTTGTTTTTTTTTTCCTACAAAAATAATGTCGAAGTATTTCCTGTTGGTTTAAGCGATTAGAGAAAGTATGGACTTTATCATGTGCTTTAGCGACACTCAGCAGCCAAGAACTGTTGACATTTGTTCATAACCTCTGGCCATGGGGGTGAACGAACAGACTATGAACTTCTGTGGCATAATTGTTGGGATGATGACAAAACATCATTTAATGTATTGATAAAATGTTCTAGATTAAATAGGGATTATTTTTCCATGTGACTGATCACTTTTTATAACCAGAAAAACAACAGTAAATATGATAAAGCCGTGAACCTCGTTGTTATCTACGCTCTCCAGCAGGGTTTCTTCAGCTTGGCATTCTGGACATTTCTTTTTGTGAAGGTAAGCTGTTGCTCAGAAGTTGCCAGTAACAGTACCCGCCCGTCTAAGTTGCAATAACCAAAAATATCTCCGGACAGTGCCACTCGTCCTCTGGGGAACAAAACTGCCCCCAGTTGACAACAACCGTCCAGGGGACAGTAACAGGGAAGGGACGTCCCATGGCGTGCTCCCTGAGCTCACACCCGTCGATCGCTCTGTCAGTCACCCTTCAAGGTTTCCGTTCTACTGGTATTTCTGAGATTGACAATTTTCGGTTCCCTCTGGCAATCTCTCACTAGTATCATCTTTTCGATGTCCGCACCGTTTCAAGTTTTGGTCCACTGACTGCGCTTCTGAACCTGGGTTGTCCCCATCGGCTTTGTGTCTGGAGTTTTGAGTCTTCCTTTCTCTCGGGTGTGAAAGAGAAGAAGAGACAGACAGTAGGTAGCCAAGAGGCTGTCTGTGAGCCATCTGCACATTTTCAGCACTTCCCTTAGTAACTTTGTTTCAACCTTATGATGCATAAAAAAACGGGAGAAATGAAGTAAGGGGAATTGAGAGTGTCCCGTTTTGACGTGTCAGAGAGCACTGGTAATGGAAAAAGAATCCAGGTTTCCCGGGATCCAGTGATGAGATTTTTTTCATTTTTAAAAATACGATCGTTCTAGTCAGAAAAGTTTGAGTAATTCTGATCAAAATACTCATATCCACAGCCACAAAAGGCTGCTCTTGTATCTTTTTTCAAAGCGCGTGCCAAGTAGCAAGCAAATTTCACCCATCACACCATCATGATGGATATCTCTTTATGCCGTTTTTTTCTCATCGAGCCTCTAGAGTTGGACTTTACAAATATGACCAGCCAGTAATCTGGCTGCCATGACCCCCTAGCCAGGTTCTGAGGGTGTCTGAAGAATGTCTGGGCTCCCCTTAAAACCTTCCCTTAAAAATTACGCAGTTCTGGGTCGCCTGGCTGTCTCAGTTGATAGAGCATGTGACTCGATCTCAGCGTTGTGAGTCCGAGACTCATGTTGGGCTTAGAGATTACTTTCAATATACATATATGGTTTCTTCCCTATGAAACATGTGGAAAATTGACCTCTCGGGTTTGAAGGTGATGCCAAAATACTTGCCAAGACCCATGAACAGTCAAATTCAATGATTATGACCATTCAAAGGATGGTTTGAAATAACCCAGCGAGTCTGTGCTCCACCACTCTCTTGCTCTAAAATCTGTCCATCCTTCGAGGTCTAATGCATTACATGACACTCTCCCCTTTTTGAGAGCCCATACCACTGTGGTCATAATTTTTATTACTCTCCTTTATACTACAGTCATTTGCCATCCATTTGTTTTTTTTCCATCTTTAACTACATGAAGCTTCTTAAGGGCGTATTTCTATTTAGTTTATTTTTTTAAAAAGATTTTATTTATTCATTTGCCAGAGAGAGAGCAAGAGAGAAAGAGCACAAGCAGGGGGAGCAGGAGGCAGAGGGAGAAGCAGGGTCCCCTCTGAGCAAGGAGCCTGATGTGGAACTTGATCCCAGGATGCTAGGATCATGACCTGAGCCGAAAGCAGATGCTTAACTGACTGAGTCACCCAGGCACCCCAATTTCTAGCTCATTCTTATGTGTGTACGGGATTTGCCTCTGTTCAGAGTAGGAACCTAACAAATGTTTGTGCAATTGAACTTTATCTTTGCAGAATAACCCCAGGTCATTCTGTGTCACCTAAGGGAGGAAGGGAGAAAGGAAGGAAGGAAAGAAGGGAGAAATGCTGTGTTTTTTTAAACTCAAATATGTTTAAGTAACAAAAGCAGAATCTTCTAGAAGGTATCAAGTGTTCTGCTGAAATCACATTATGACTGCAATGATACATTTGCCTCATATGAAGGTAAAGGTCATTATTAATGAGAACTAAATAAATACCCTTCTCCTCCTGTCCCATGGTTGTCAAACATATAAAGAAAGGAACCGTATTGCTTAGGATACAGAAAAACCTTCCGTCCGTGCTCATGAGCCTCATTTCCTTTCGATTGCCTGAGTTTTCCTATGGCTTTAGGGTTGCGAAGGACGGGAAATAATAAGTTCTGCTTTATCCAGTGGGAAACACCATGACTTCTTTGGTATGTGAACATCTGTATGTTCTCTTCTCGGAGCAGGAACTTTGGTCATGTGATGGCATTTCCTCCGAATACAACATCCATCTGCCCGGATCTGGATTTTCCATTCTCAAATAGATTCTGCCGCATCCTGCCTCTGGTTCTGCTGAGTTCACAGCTAGGCTATGATAAACCACAGTCCCCAGGGCCGTCTCACTCTGTGTGGGGATAAAGTCCTGGGGGAGGATGGTCAAAGAGGAGCTCAGGCTGGAGGGAGACTTTGGTTAACCGTAAGGACCCAGAAGGTCACCCAATCACACAGGCTCAGAGACGTGTGGTCTTAGCTACATAGCTTACGTAAAGCACAGAGGTAAAAAGGATTCTTCTCTAGATGCCAAAGAATACTTGATGAGATCTGAAGACTTTTGAATACATAGCTGATGTGGAATCAAACCCCTTAGGGCTTTACATGGTGGAATTTGGAAATCTAACCAAAATGGGTCGATAGAATTAAGAAGGATGTGGTCAAAGCCCAGTCTAGAGAAATGGGTAGGACCAGGTCCTAAATGCAATTTCTACAGGACAAATGTCCAACCCTAGAAAGTAAACATTTAACAATCTGGTTGACCACAGAATTTGACTGTTTAAACAAAGGGAGCAGGAAAGTAGGTGCTGGTCCTGTGGTTAAAATGTGAGAATGGGGGACATTTGGGAGGGTAAAGAAATTAAAACTCTAATGTAAGAGAAGTGGGTCAGTCCAAGCGCAAGGAGTAAGGGACACAGTTGTCTGTGTTTATCCCGCTGGCTGGCATACCCAGCTCTGACCCTGTAGACTTCTGAAGGGCAGAGACTTTATAAGGTGACACAATCAGATATGCTCTGGTTCCTGAATATTTAATGATGGGATGCTTTCCAGTGGCTCACTTCCTTTGTTATTTTTAGGTCCTACAATCTCAGTAGGATGGAGATGCCATGGCTTTCTTCCAGATGCTGCCATAGAGCAGGCCTAAAATAAAAATCAGACGAGGACACATTAGCTGTGGAGGTATAAATGGTAGCTTCTTTCACAACATGATGTGAAAGGCTTCAAGGACAGCAGTGCCTATTGATTTACTATAGACAATGTTAGCAACCTCACCATTATCAGGCTCATTGGACTTTGTTGCAGTTTTACTCCTGTTACATGGAAATATATCAGTCACTTACACTTTAGTATGAATAAGGCTCTGTCCCATTTTTCCCCCCAACTGAGAGTATGTTGAGATGGTGCACTTTGTACTTTGTCTTATTATTACTTTTTTTTTTTTTTTTCCACTTTGCTTCCAGTGAGAGAGGAGAGGGGAACACAGGGTTAGAAAATGGGAACAGAATTGGAGGGGTGATAGAGTGAGGAAAGGAAGAAGAGTTTCAATAGAAAACCAGCAGAGAGGTGGGAGATGCCTAGAGGCAAACTTAAGTGGCTTCACAGTCTGACCCAGGACCAGTGCTAGGGATGGAATGTGACCTTGGTTTCCGTATTGGTTCCTACATGAGATCACAGGCACTATTAGATTTGAGATCAAAGTGCCTTAAACAATGCAGGTAATACCAGGACTCACTTGAGCAGAGTGCAGAGGAAATTGAGGTGTCCAGGCTGTTTTTTCTCAGGCAGATCAGTGACCTCAAGGTCTCAGTTCAGTTCCATGAAGCCCCGGTATGTGTGTCAGTGACATTTTATGGCTGCCACAGTCCTTCATTATTTTTTGTATTCAAGGTGAGATAAGCAGGTTCTAGAAACCCTTTTTGTGACAGCAAGAATATTTATTTCCCAAAAGCTCTCAGAAGAGCCTCTTCTCATGCATTACTGTCTATAACTTGGGCTCCTGCCCATTCCTGTATCGAATCCTGCAGTGTTTGAGAAATGCCATGCGCTGACTGCCTTCTGCACCAACAACCAGTCACTAGACGTGGCCTCCTGTCCTCCACGGTGGCCTCAACGCCAAGCAGCTGCGGCACTCCGCCAGAGGCCTGCACAGGGTGCCGGAGCCCAGCGCCCTTGACCGCCCCTTGGGCACGGAGGAGTCACAGGGGTTCCTGGACTAGGAGGGGGGATTCCCCGGTGCAGGGATCACGGTGAGGGCTGGTATGTGTGCGAAGTGTGGATTGGAGTAGGAGGCTCCACGTGGGGAGAGGCAAGGCCTGGGCCACAGGCGGTCCCTGCAGTATTTGCGGCCCTCGGGGCGGAGGGCGCGAAGCCTCAGACGCGGAGGCTGCAGAGCCTGGAGGTGTCCGCTGGTGACCATTGACAGCGAGACTGGCGTGGGTGCCCCGGGCCACCACGCCCTGCTTCCAATTGTGAGACCAGCAACTTCCTGAAGGGCTGACGGCCTCGGTGGAACAGGGGCGTCTGCTCTCTGTGCGCCCGCAGGCAACGAATCCTACCTGTACTGGGGGGGGGGGGGGGGGGGTGCAATTCAAGTTTTTGGAGAGCCAGGAGCGCTGGCTTGCTAGCGCCCTATACTGTTTATAAATGCTTTAAACGGCTTCATGCTTTCAAGTTCGTGTCTTATCTTGTCCATTCCTTAGTTGGAGGTGGGAGAGATGAAAGCTACACCACGGTTACACTATTTTTAGTATGACTTAAATCATGTTTTTACCAATGCCCAGATTTACTGGAAGGTTCTGCCTCCTCAGTGTTCATTCTCGCACAGCTGTGATTTGGGCAGTGGTAACTTGGGCCTAATTTGTAGGGGAGCCTGGCTTCTAGCCTCAGCTGACTGTCGGCTGTGGCCCATTTGTCTGTAGACTGTTCACTTACTGCATCATTTATTTGGGGCCATGAACTAATTTGATGCTTCCCTAAGGGGGAGGACCCAGCTTTGCTTTTTATACTTTTTATACTTTTCATTTATGATGAAAAATGTACTTTATATTATAACATAATATAATACTACATAGTATTACTATATTTTCATTTATTATTTTACTTTATTACAATAATTGTACAACAACAAAAAACCAGTTAGTCTAGCAAAAGGGATGAGTGTGGGCTAACCAAACATGAGCCACACCTGGACCGGGAGGTAAAGTCAGTTGCCTTCTATGACAAAGGCCACAGTTGCTATCCAATGAGAGAGAGACAACAAAAATGTTCAGTTTACTACTCTTCTGCTAGTTTTAGTTTTCAGCAAATATAAAGAAAGCGGGAGCTAGCACTTATTGAGTGCCTCTACTCTTTACATATGCTAGCTCGTTGCAGCCTTCCAACACCTTCTATGGGAAGAATTATTATTTCTGTCTTGCAGATAAGAAAATTGAAATGTCAGCCAACTTACCTGTATTTACAGAGCTAGTAAAGTTGCAGAGCTGAGGCATCAGTCAAGGTCTCCCCATATCTAAATTTTAACAAGTATTGCCTGATGGATTGTTTCTAATCTATCATCTATTCCTAAATCTATTGTTGGCTATGAAGAGTACTCAGTTTATTCAGTACCTCCTCTTTGCATATACCACACTGTACTAGGCCTTGCTGTTCCTTAAATAAGGTACACCTAGAAACTAACACAAATTTCCAGTCCACAGAAAGGGAGAATGATTAGGTAGTAAAGGAAGATGGTATAGAAACGCTGATTCACATACTTGCTTACTAAGTTCATTTGGGAAATCTTTACTGACCATCTACTTTGTGCCAATCATTGGGTTAGCCACTATTTGCATCCCATGCCTAGATTTAGCTCACAGGCCATGAGTGGACAGCCTCTGACTTAATATGAGGTTAAGCATAGTTCCACATCACATGCAGGAGTTTTTCAAAAACAAGGTACAATTCTGAGTGCCTCAATTAAGGTAACCGATATCTGGCATGTGTACCGCAATTCAATCGACCCCTCCCCGTATACTCGCACACACAGCATGGCAGACATCACCAACCAACTGCGTCCTTTACCTCTGAACCTAAATAGGACCCTATAATCTTTGTACTCCATTCAATTATACTTAATAAATACTTTCCAAATGAATAATAATAGTACATTTATGTAGCTTTTAAAATGCGTTCAACACAATTTTGAACAGTTACTACATATTAGTTCTTCCTCATAATCTCTAGGATGTGGATAGTATTATTATCCGTACTTTGTATGTGGGTAAGTGAAGGAAGAGAGAGGTTAAAATTTATTTATTTATTATTTATTTACTTGTTTATGAGAGAGAGAGAGAGAGAGCAAGCACACACGAGCTGGGGGAATGGCAGAAGAAGAGGGAATCTTAAGCAGACTCCATGCCCAGCACAGAGCCCTGCACAGAGCTTGATCCCATGACACTGAGATCATGACCTGAGCTGAAATCAAGAGTCAGATGCTCAACCAACTGAGCCACCCAGTGCCCCCAAAACCTAGGATTGATTCTGAAACTACATCTATCTAACATGACCCAATCTATATGGCTTGAACTTAAGAAAATGATGATTGCATATACGGTGTCATAATGAGAATGTGTTCTTGAAAACACTTTCTATTATTTTCGAAGAACCAGGTAGGGGGTACGTAGAAATTTGTGCTCTCTCTCTATACCACTTAAAAATTAGCTTCTTCTATTAAGGAATTTCTCATTTTGAAAGGAGGTGTTAATATGAGAATTTGTGTTCAATAGAACAACAGAAAGAATAAAGAGATAGAAATAATACAAAACAACACGAATGTTTAAAAAATTTCATCTGTTTTGGAATAGTTCGTTCCACAGTCCTTCAAACAGTAACTTACTCTTACTGGCCAAGAGATGAAATAATTAATGCAAAGGAGGTAATATCAGGATAAACTACAAAGGTGGTAAGAATTCACTGGAAATTGGGATGGGCATAATTGAGATCTGAGTCTGTTTTGTTTTTCAAAATTATTTCTATCTATACCATCCACTCTGTAGCTAAAATTAGAAAGATCCTCATTTTGAAATCTTGACAAGGATGTGGAGTAACTGGAACCTTTCTGTGTTACTGGAAGGAGTGGAAGATGGTACAACCATCTGGGAAAACTGTTGGAGTTTCTTATAAAGTTAAGGCCAATCCTATCCTACAATGAAAAATTCTACTTTTAGATATCACTCAAGAGACTTGAAAACATATCCACAAACAAACCTATATGAGCATGTCCAAGCAGCCCAATGCATGATAACAAAATACTAGAAGCAAATGCAAATATCCATAACAAGGGAATAGGTAAATACATTGTAGCACATTGTAGGACTGAATAGTACTGTTGAGCAACAGAAATCTTGGTGAAGGTTACGTGGATATATATACATTTGTCGAAAGTTAGCAAACTGCAAATATAAGATCTATGCATTTATACTTCAACAAAAAAATGAAAGTACAGAAGGCAAAGTGACCTACTGTGGCCATAAAAAGTAAACTTTTGACCTTACTCAACTTGGTCTTATCTCCTTAATATAATCCATTTTGAAATCAATTCAACCTGTGGACTAATCACAAACTGTCATCATTTACACTAAAAGTACATTTGATAAAGCCCTACGGAAAGGTCCAAGTTCATCTCTTTTCTGTTGACTCATTCCACTTGTCCTTCTTTTTAAATTTTTAAAATTTTTTAAAAGATTTTATGTATTATTTTGACAGAGAGAGAGATCACAGGTAGGAAGAGAGGCAGGCAGAGAGAGAGGGGGAAGCAGTTTTCCCGCTGAGCAGAGAGCCCGATCCAGGGCTCGATCCCAGGACCCTGAGACCATGACCTGAGCCGAAGGCAGAGGCTTAACCCACTGAGCCATCCAGGCACCCTGTCCTTTTTTTTAATGCTAAATGTTATTCCTACTTTAATAATGAGAGTAGCATTGAATTTGGAAATGTCTATTCAACTCAGATGATACCTACACTGTCAGTTAGCATTTTGAGTTACTAAAGGTGTTATTCTTACTAAAGGGGGTTAAACTTTTCTAGAAGTTGTTCATTTTTGTCAGGAAGGCAGAATATTTTCTTTCTAGAGTAGTGAATTAGGAATGAACCTGTTAGACATATTGATATTCATGTTATATACAATGGTTTCCTATTTCTCTTGGCCTTTTGGTTCTCAGATTCTTTATTTAATTAAAAATGAAGAAGAATAAAAGGTTTAGTCTTTACGTGAAACCAGTCTTCCCAAAGCCTCAGAAACTGGTCCTTACATTGTCGAAATAATCAACTTGGTTCCATGTTGACCCACTTGCTATCTTCTAGCTAAAATCACTCCCCATGCAGCAAGCAGGGCCAAGCATAAAGACACATGAATTTTCAGATCATCTGAGCCATCATCTGATTTTCTTGTGAGGTTGGAGCCCGAAGTCACTAGAGGCTAGCTCCTTAACCAGAAAGATAACGCAGAGCTGTTTAATTCAATCTCGCAGCTGATCACTCACTTGGGTTGGAAAAAAAATCATACATAAATAGAGAGAGCTCTGCATCTCCTTTGTGTCTCCATGAAAGGAAGAAGGCCGGGCTCCGGAACACTTTCCATCTGTGCTATGGTATTCGTTCTGCTCTCCATTCTTTGCTGATCCCCCTTACTAGCTATAAGCAATATTAGATTTTGTTGTTCAGGTGGTACAAATGGCTTAATGTTTAGCGAGGATATTGAATTTATTTTGTACTTTTGTGGAAATTACTGCCGTCTCACTCTAGTGACAATCAGGCCTGTGTGGGCAGCCCAAAGAATTATGGCTCAAATTTGTGACTTTTGGCAAAACTTCCCATTTTCTTTTTGACTCACTATCTACCTAACTTCTTTCGCTGTTATGCTCTGCTGGCCTTCAGTGAGCCATTTTATTTATATCCCATAGAAAAGGCATTTTAGGCAGGGTTCACCAGAGGCAGACCCAGGGACTGAGATTTACATTAAAGAGCTTTATTAGGAAAAATTCTTGGGATGACATAATAAGGCAGTGGGGAGTTTCAATGAGGACTAGAAGGAAGCTGGTCAGTAGATCAGTATCAAGCATGGTCTCACCAAGGAAGGACTGCTTCAAAGCTGCAGGAGGTCTCTGGAGAAGGTAGTTGTCTCAAACAGAGAGGAGGAAGCTGAAGTATTTATACTCTTGTGCCCATCAGCGGTTAAAGGCTCTCTTGGGAGTGCACAAATCCCCAGGCTCTCAGGGCCATCTGCGCACACAAACAGAGGGAGGTCTGGAACTACAGACAGTCCTCTGACTGAGAGACCCAAATTCCGACTGTTAGGAGTGAAAGCACCCTGCGAGTCTGTGTGCATAAAAAATGTAGTAGGTACAAAAATGGCAAAGGAATCCTAGCGGATATACATAACCACTGACATTGGTCCAATAGCAGGCTTCTCTCCGGGGGCCTGCGATGGGACAAAAATGATCCCTTCTTTCTTCTTCTCATCCTCCCTCCATTTCTGCTCTCTACTCCTGTTTCCCCCCCACCGTTCTCCTCTAAGTAACTTTCTGAGTAGTGGGCTGGTCAGGCTTGGTTTTGGTGTGGCTTGTTTTTGGTTATGCTTTTTAAAACTTTTTTTTAAGTTTTTTTTTTTTTTTTTTTTAAGAGAATCTCAGGCAGACTCCATGTGAGCACGGAGTCTGACCCTGGGATGATGACCTGAGCTGAAACCAAGAGTTAGACACTTAACCGACTGCACCACCTAGGCACCCCTTGGTTCTGCTTTTAGACTACTTAGCTAATTTCTCAGATTGTTCCCATTGGCAAGGTGTAGTCATTTGAAGACTTTTTCCCCCCCCAATCTTATTTTAACTCTTAAAAGAACATCAAGTCAAAGTGCTATGAGGTTTCCTCAGGCTCTTTTGAGTTCTTGTCATACCAGGCAAGTTAGACAATGTTTCCCTACTTTCCCTTTCCTCTTATCTGTCACTTTCCATCTTGCCATTACTTGTATTCACCCTGGAGCTCTGGAGTTTATGTTTTGTTTCAGTGCATGTCCAGGGCTTGGAGCCTCTATGTCAGTTAGGAATGCTTCTGGGTGCATTCTGAAAGGAAGCAGTTAGCAGGATAGCTGAGTAATACCCAGGAACCTCTCTTTCTTTCTTTAGCTCCGCCATCTTCAGTGCGCTCCTTCCTCACGCATGCTCATCATTCTAGAGGGACAAGATGGCCGCTGGATGTCAGGGCGTCACATCCATATTCAAGGAAGAAGAAAAATAGAAGAGAACATGCCAGCATCATCCAGCCTTTCGTTGGAAAAACGAAACTTTACTGTGATGTCCCCAGCAAATTTGTCATTATGACTTGTTGGCCAGGCCTTGACCAGGTACCTCTCCAACAGCAAGGGAAGCAGAGAAGGCAAGTATCTGGTGACAAGAAAGCAACAAGGAAAGAGGTGAGAAAATGTTAGGTTTCTCAACGAGCAGTATCTGCTAGAAGGATCATGGAAATACTTGAAATATATTTTCCTCATACCTTTGTGGTTCAAAAGCAGTAGCTCTTCTAGGCTTTTCAGTGGGTTGTGCCAAACTATATCTATCTGTGGAAACCATATTGTGTGTGCCTATATATACAATATAATATATATTGTATACGTATGTGTATATGTATGTATAGTATTACATATGTATTGTTTTTTTTTTTAATTCTGATGACCATACTGTTCTTTTTTTTTTTTAAGATTTTTATTTATTTATTTGACAGAGAGAGATCACAAGTAGGCAGAGAGGCAGGCAGAGAGAGAGAGGAAGAAGCAGTTTCCCTGCCGAGCAGAGAGCCGGATGCGGGGCTCGAACCCAGGACCCTGGGATCATGACCTGAGCTGAAGGCAGAGGCTTTAACCCACTGAGCCACCCAGGCGCCCCATTACATATGTATTGTATATGTATATATCTAATATATACTAGCTATACATATAATATATACAAACTTTATGTATATAAAATTTTTCATTATTGAACATACTAGCTTTTGTCCAACGTATTTCAACTGAACACACGAGCAATATATATTTGACATCTGAGTGAATAATAAATAATGCTGCTGAATAAAAATGGAAACCATTTTTTTTTTTTTTTTCAGAAAAAAAAAAAAAAAGAAGAGGGAATGACCATGTAGTATTTATTGGCTGCTCCTAAAATAAACTAGCCTTTTTTAGTGAAGAGATGGGTCCTCACTTTGAAGCAAACTTGTTTTATTTTTAATTTATAAAAGAACCACATTTAAATGATAATCTTAGCAAAATAATCTCACACAAGTATCCTTTCAAGTGGAATATTCATTTTCAATAATGCCATCTTTTTGTCACTTGAGATTTCCACTTCTCTGGGGGTTCCTTATAAATTCTTGTTCCCAAGGGATGCTTCAGGGAAGAAAAATAGTTCAGGTGGTTAGGGAGGAGGATGAGGAAGGCTATGCTTTTTAAAAATTACAAAACCAGGGCGCCTGGCTGGCTCAGTCTGTGGACCGTGTGGCTCTTGATGTCTGGGGTTGTAAGTTTGAGCTGCAAGTTGGGTGTAGAGATTACTTAAAAATAAAAAAATCTTAAAAAAAAATATAAAACCTGTGGGAGTCTAGTATTACTCATTATATGAATTAACATAATAAAATGTAATTTAGTTCATAGTGTAATTAAATGGCTCTATTCTTCTAATGCTCTGACATGTTACCCAGAAAGCCTTTCTTCTGACATCATTGGTCAGTGATTTATGGGCTTCCTTCCCATGACTTCCTTACCTTGTCTAGCTGTCGCCAGTTGGTTTCGGAGATATGAGAGTGGACTATCTAGGAAGTGATGATTCAAAGTCCATGGTTACTGGGCCTGTTCTTCCATCTAACGTACTCAGCTGGATTCTGCTCCAGGAGGAGATAAAAACTGGGAAGTTACTAGCACACCTAATTTGTAGGAGGCAGCCAGCTGCGTATTGACCTTCAGCTCCTGAGGATACCCTGCCAAAACGATAGTTGCTTAGTTTCCAGAGTCAGAATTACTGATAAAACCCAAAGGCTTTCTCCCAGTAGACTGTGTGTGTGACAGGCAGTGGGGGTGGGGGGTGGGGGTGGGGGGCGGAGGAGGAGGAGAGAAAGAGAGAGAAAGAGGGAGAAAACACCGTAGCTCAAATGGTGGAGAAGGCCCCACTGTCTATGTATTTTCAGAATTTGGTGGAGGCTTTTGGTCTGCCTTGAAAGCCCACTCCTCAGCCCAGGTAAAAGCTCATCCTGTCTTTCTGAGGAAGTAAGGACAACAAAACTTAATTCAAAATTCTAGGCTAAAAAGAGAACAGTTTTTTCACTGAGTTCGGTTGGTAGGTGAGAGCAGGCCTGGAACCACAGATGTTGTGGTAACCATCTTTTCTGGATCAACCTGAAAATGTTTCGGGAATGTGGGGTTTGGTAGGACAAGCAAAGGGAAGAGTATGGAGAGAATAAGCACCGAAGAGGGAGAGAGTACAGAAAGCACTGGAAAGCAGTTGAAGTGGACAGTGTTGGTTTTGCCCTGCCTTTATTTTGGGTTTTCATTTATTAAAGTAAGTTCCGTAAGTAGATCGCATGTTCACAGTAGAGAAGACTATTATATAAGATGTCCCAGTTGGAACTTTGCAGTTTCTAAAGGGAAAATACTCTTTTTCAGTTAATTCCTTCCGGCAAAATTTCATACAAACAGCCTGCTTGTGTGCCTCTTTGAAACTGTTGATTAAGCCTGGCTTCAAGGGAAATGAAAGTATCTTTGGTTCCCGCACAACCGCTTCTTTATTTTTTCCTTTCGCCGTTTACCAGCTTCATGCATCTGTGTTGACAGCTGAAGGCCGAAGATTAAATTAGAGGAAGGTTGTTATTGCGTTTTAAGATTATGTTAAACACTTAAACACATTGCAATGCTCCAAAGTGGAAATGGCTCCTGTAATCTTTCATCAGGATTTATGACCAACATTTCCTTCAGTGACAGTATCAAAAAGCTACAATGGTCAGGGAATGTTCTCGCCCACGCTGGCAAGGGGATATGATTATATTCTCCAGGAGAATGTAACTTCCGGTTCCTTTTTTTCCTCCCCCGTGTGAAAACAATGGTTTCTGGTTACCCCCAAGGGTACTGTGACTTCATGAAACACTTCATAAAACCAGCTCTGCCGTTTTGAAAGGGACGTAGGGGAGATGGGGAATTTCTCTCTCTTTGGAAATGAGGTATTTCTTTTCCGGACGATGACAGGGAAAATAGTGTCACAGGCCGGCACCTATTGCTGTGCAGGGGACTGGGGCTTTATGAGAAGGGACGATGGGTTGAGTTGAGGTCTCTGAGCATCCAGCTCACCCTCCGTCTCTGGGTTTCATTTTTTCTTGGCTGAAATTTTATTTCTGTTCCTTCAACCTGGCGCTGTGCACACGGCCCCTGAAAACGGAACAGTTACCAGTGTTTCCCAAGAGGGTTTTACCTGTAGAAGAATTAACCTTTCTTTGGCTTTTCTGCTATCCACAGAGAAGGAAGGAGAAGAAAAAGCTAGAATGATGGAACACATCTCTTTCTTTTTCTTGCTTTTTTTCTTCTTGGCGTTCCTGCCTCTTCTGTTTTTGTTCTTCTGTTGTCTTTCTATCTACTTTTTGTTTTCTTGTTCATGTCTAATCCTATTTTCTGCCTCTTTCCTTTGCTTTCTTTCCCCTCTCTTTGCTCAAGAAGAAATATTCTCTCTTGGGTGGAGGAAGGGGAGAAGGAGATTCTCGGAACAGCAGAAGAAGCTGTGGGAAGAACAAAGGCAGTGGTGACGTCCCGGTTGCTGGTGTGACTAGTTGTTCTGCCTTCTGCACGGATCCGGAAGGATCCAGGATCCCACTGCTTCTCATGTCCTCTGGTGTCGCCATGTTTTCATCAGGACCATCCCCTGCCTGAGTTATTACATAAGTCCCAACTGCTCACTTTCTTTCCACCTTTGCGTTCCGATAGCTGACACATCACCCAGGGCCACCCTTTTAAGAATTAAGTCACGCCTCTGCTCACAATCTTTCAATGGCTTCAGAATAAATTCCAGATCCTTAACTGGGGACCACATGGCTCTAAGTGATATAAACCCCTGTTGCTTCCCACTTCATGGCCCTGCTCCTGCCCCTCTTCGTGTTCACTCCCTGGCAGCCCTCTGCTCCCCCCACCAACCCGCCTTAAGCGCCTTCATGGCTACTTGTCCCTCTGCCTGCACGACTCATCCCCAGGGAGCCTACGTTCTTCATATTTCTGCCCCAATGTCAACCTCCTCAAAAGAACATCTCAAGGGGCATGTGGGTGGCTCAGTCAGTTAAACATCAGCCTTCCACTTAGGTCATGATCAGCAGGTCCTGGGATGGAGCCCAGCTTTGGGCTCCCTGCTCACTGGGGAGTCTGCTTCTCCCTCTGCTTCTTCCCCTCTGCTTGTGAGCACTCTCACTCTCTCTCAAATGAATAAATAAGATCTTTTTTTTTTTTTAAAGAACTCTCCAAAGTAATACCCTCCTTTTATTTTCTGTCCCTTTTATTTAACAGTTATCACCCCTCGATGTATGTAATTATTTGATTATTAAATTATGTTGTCTCCCCAGGCTAGATCATAGAATATAGGGATCTGTCTCTACCCCCAGCAGCTAAAACAGTATCCACACACATTGAATATAATAAATAATTGTGGACCGAGGGACCGAAAGATCATAACACTAGTAAAATAATGTAGTCTTTGGCCAACCCTCTTTCTGTGGCATGTGTGTGTTATTGGCTACGCTTCCTATGATGTTTGGAAAAGAAAGCCCTATTAGAACGCTGAAGGTCCTGACCAGGAGCCAGCTGCTTTCTCCTAGGTATGACTCTGTGAGCCTTAAGCCTGTTGTTTTCCTGTCTTCAGTTTACTGGTCAGAAAGGGAATGCCCACTCTTCCACTTGACTTCAGCATTTTCCAACCGGGACCATTGTGTACTTGCCCTTCCCTTATGTCCTGGTGCCAGGGACTGTACCTGTTGATTGCATTTTTAGTTCTTATTCATAGTCATGATTCTGCCCACCTGAGTACTTTTATGCCTGGGCAGTCTTGGAAAATGAAAGTCGCCCTTGGCTTCTGGCAAACTGGTCAGGCCAGGGAAGAAGGACAAATCCTCTCCCAAGACAATGCAGTAGGCTAAGCTATCACCACTCAGGCCCTCCCAGGATCTAGAGTATGGGAGTGGGGAAGGATTTTGAAGACCCTGGAGTACACTGATATTTAATTTCTTCACAAGAGCAGTGATAATTTTCTTCAAACAAACTCTCTTCTGGAAATCCAGTGTGTCAGAACTGAATCAGAGCTTCTCTGTTTGGAAGGGAGGCAGGGACCAGAGTCTGTTTGGCTCTGTTCAGCTCCTCCCAGAGGGGTCCCTACAGAACTAGAGTTATCACGCTGTGAAAACCCCAGGAGTCATCCCACACCATTGCTGTATAGATAAGCAAAGAAGGATTCAAAGAGGTAAAGGGATTTCCCCAAGTTTACACAGGGAGGAGCAGTGCTGGACTGAGACTAGCCTCCTAATTTCCCATTTATACACCTCTTCCCACCATACACCCATCCCCTGCTCATGTTCTACTACTTGCTAGGCACCTACTGTGTTCCAATCATCGCGAGAGCTATTTCATTCATCATGCCATTTAATCCTTGCATCTACCCTTTGTGATAGATACTCCTAATCTCATTTTATAAAACAGAGACTAAGAAAGGGGTCCTAGGAAATTTCTAGAGGAGCATGGAGTTGAACTCACATCTGTCTCATTCTAAGGACGGTGCTAGTTCTTCGTCTCCCTTAGAATAAACAAAGAAACAAGTTAGGTGTACTAGTACCTACCAATGTATAATGACCCAAGCCCGGACAATACATGTCTGCTGTTTATGTTACGGGTTATGAACAAGTTAGCAAGGAGACCTCCCACCTTGCAGTCATATAGGGGTCAAGTTGTCAGGGGCTCTGTCACCTTTAACACAAAAGCTTCTGATGGATGCCATCTTCCTCCTGCACAGGAGAGCAGGAAAGAGAATGAGAATCACTAATGGAGAATTTTTATAAGCTGAGCCTGGAAGTGGCTCTATTATACATTGTATTTGCTATAAGTGGGTGACTATAACCTGTTCTCCAAGGTTTGTTTCCCCATCCTGCCAGGTTAGCCTTGCTTCTGGTCCACTATGTGAACCACCTCCTGATTCCCTTCAGTTGAGGAAATCCTCTCTTTTTGCTTGACTGCAACCAACAACTTTGACTGATAGAAAGTCTTTCAGAAACTGGTGTCTAAATCTGACTCTACCAGGCCTACAGGTTGGTTAATTTTGATACTCCTGAAAACACATGGTAATTGGCAAATCCAGACTCCTGCCCCCTAAGAGCTGGGGTCAGAGTTCTTGGCCCTGATCCATGCTCCTCTTCCTCCTCCTCCTCATTCTTCTTCTTCTTCTTCTTCTTCTTCTTCTTCTTCTTCTTCCTCTTGTTTTTAGAGGTAAGGAAAGTCTACTAGTAATAAAGCTTTTATGCTTCCTATGAGAAGGAGGGCACATACAGAAGAGGCAAGTACCTTTGCTCTTGCCAGCTGTTTCCAACCAGCATCTCAGAGGGCAGAGGGAATAAAAAGATTTCTGCAGAGCCCTGCCAGGTAGCTAGTGAGGGAAGAAATCTGGCTGTCTAGAAGAGTGGATGTTGAAGGTGTGAGGAGAAAAGGTGTGTGTGTGGGGGGGGGTGCTCGAGTTCGAATAGGGAGAAAGGTAGACTGTACCAGACTCCCCTGGGAAGGGAATAGAAGAAGGAAATAAATGACCAATTTGTTCTCCAATAAAACTTTTAAAAACTGGACATTGTGTACTATCCTTCAGACACTCAAGTCTGTTGATGCTATTTTTCTCAGAGATTTGAGTGAAATTTTGTGGTCAAAGAGAGGGCCTAGACTCTGTATTGTCAGATCAGTAGCTGTTCTTACAGGTAAATGTGATTGCTATGCTCTTTAAAGAGGATCTCCTGGGGTTGTGGACATTGGCTTTTGGTATGGATGGAATTTTGTTTCAATATGGATGTATTGATAATCGGTCCCAGGAGCAACTGTCCCAGCGCTCTAAATTTGTTAAGACTCCCAAAGCTCATAGGTCTAGATAATATTACATACTCCCCAAATTTCCCTGGCTCATAGCTCTCACCTGTGTCTCCCCACTGTCCGCTAAGTCCATGCCCTTATTCTCACGTGGCCCTCAGAGGTCTTGTTGCTGACACCTCTCCGTATGTCCTTCAGCTCCAGCAATCCCACAGGCTACTTGAGCAATGTACCTGTTATGGGCAGAATTGTCGAAGCCTCCACAGTTCATACATTGAAGCTCTAAGCCCTAACGCCTCAGAATGTGACTATATTTGGAAACAGAGTATTTAAAGAGGTGATTAATTTAAAACGATGTCCTTAGGGTCAGCCCCAATTCAATCTGACTGATGTCCTTATAAGAGGAAAACAGGACACATAAGGAGACATCAGGGATGCATACAGAGAGGAAAGACTGTGAGAGGACACGGTGAGAAAGTGGCCATCTGCAAGTCAAGGGGGAGTCGTCAGAAGAAAATACACCCTGTCAGTACCTCGATCTTGGATTTCCAGCTCAAAGAATTGGGAGAAACTTCATTTCTGTTGTTTAAGCCACCCTGTCTGTGGCGTTTTGTTACAGTGAACTAACACAGTCTTTAACCATAACCATGATTGTTGAGACTTATATTAATTTATATTTCTGATGCTTGCAATCTTGGAGCCCTACTGACTGTGGAAGGACTGTTTCCCAGACCCATCCCTGCCCCACGGCTAGCTTATTCCTATATTATAGCAAAGGATTCACCTGTAAGCATGCCTTAAGCAAACTTACAAGCATACAAATCAACCAATTCAGAGCCCATATCCCACCACCTTTTTTCCTGGGCTTTTACACTCAGGGTCACTATCTCCTACCCCAGTCATCCCAGGGCTACGTGCCAGACAATTAGAGACAGCCCCTGTAGCCCAGAACTAGCTGAAATTATTCAAATTAGGCAGTCTTAACTCTGCTGGCCCTGCCTCACAATTCCTTTCCATGGAAATCACAATAAAGCCTCTTTCCCTCTTTCCTGCTCCCCCTCTTCTGCCTCATAACTGATCCCAGTGTTTCCCCTGTGGCCCTGCAAGACGTGCCACACGCCCTCCTCTCGGGAGCTATGAGTAACAAACCGTCTTTCCAGTGGCGATTGTCCCTGATCTGTTGGCCTCGTCATAGCTGAGTAAGAGTAAAGATCTATATTTTTAAAGAAGGCTTTGGTGAAAATCAGGACCCTTGGCCAGGATGCACCTTAGCTTTGGGAGAACTGGTAGAACTCCCAAAGCTGAAAAACTTTGCGGGGAAGAATCTTTGAGGGGGGAAAACCTTTAGAGGGGGTGGGGAGGAAAAAAAGAAGGAAAGAAAGAAAAGCTGTATTTCTTGTAGTCCTTCCTTTTATATAGAAATTAGGAGAAAGACCCCAGACTCTAAGCCACATCATCACCCGGCCCCAAGGCAGTAGGGTTAATGTCCTGTGAGCTACACAACCTCTCAAGATTCTGCTCCTTCTTCTTTCGCAATAGCTCCTTCTCTCCCCAGAGTACAAACAAATGAATCCCTGGACCCGGCTTTGGTAGCAAACATCATGCCACCCTCTTCATCTGATGGTGAATTTCCTCTTGGGATGACCCTCCCCTGATGCAAAGCAACAATATGCAAACTAATTCTTGTAGGTACTAATTTACCTAAGAAGGTAAGTCCAAATTTGTACGCTGGTCAGCCAGGACCTACCCGCCCCCACCTCCACAACAGCCTCTACTAGGAAGACAATTGATAGTTTGTGAAGTAAGGAAGGGAGGAGACAATAGAAAACACCACAAGACCCAGTGCCTGCCCTCCAGGCACTAACTACTTGTTTGGGGAGATGCAGTATCTAAAGAATGAAGTAGTTTCTACGTCCTTCAGGAAATAGGCAAAGCCCATTGACAAAGTTCAAACAAAGGAGAGATGACTTCTGACTGGAGTGTTGGGAAAGACAGACAAAGTGAGAGATAAGGAGCTTGAGATAGTCCTGGAGAAATCGCTGGGTAGAGAAAGATACTCAAGGTCAGATAAGACTGTGGACTTGCCTAGACTAGAAAGATTGGAAAGTGTAGGAAGCTGAGGGGGCGTGAGGCTGCAGGAGCCATCAGTGCTTGACTGGGCGGCTTTGAGTGACATGGTAAGAAGCTTCTGTAGGAGCTACAAAAGACATGGATGGGTGAGTGGTCTTTGCCTTCAAGATTGTACTTCTTTTTTTTTTTTTTTTAAGATTTTATTTATTTATTTGACAGATTACAAGTAGGCAGAAAGGCAGGCAGAGAGGGGGGTGGGAAGCAGGCTCCCTGCTGAGCAGAGAGCCCGATGGCGGGGCTCGAACCCAAGACCCTGGGATCATGACCTGAGCTGAAGGCAGAGGCTTTAACCCACTGAGCCACCCAGGCGCCCCCAAGACTATACTCCTTATAACAGAGATAAAACTTACAGTGGTGAAACAAAGGAATGTATCTTTATATGTTGGCATATTTGAGCTCTTAACACACATGATACAGAGCTTGGGTCAGCAAATATTTTCTAAGGGCCGGAGAGTGACTGTTTCAGACTTTGCAGGCCATTTGGTATCTGTCAACAACTGCTCAGCTCTCTCATTGTATTGCGAAAAGCAGCCATAGTGTATAAATGAACGGCATGGCTGTGTTCTAATGAAATTTTATTTACAAGCCCTATCAGTGGGCTGGATATGGCCCATAGGCCTTAGTTTGCTGACCACCACTAGCACAGCGCACACTTTAAGTAGTTGGGTTTCTCAGTCAGGAGCCTCTGCTCAAACCTCAGGAAAAATCTGGATGTTGAAGGATGATTGCACTAAAGATGGCATGTCCCAGGGTTCAGAAACAAATAGCATCTAGAAAATTTGGACCTCATCAGTATGTCCTTGGATCTTTCTGGAAACTAGGCTCTTCCGGTCAAATATAATGGATCAGCTTTCCCTCTAGAAATCTGAGTCTTGTACCCAGTAGGTTTAAACTGTGGAAAGTCTATAAAGTAACCATAAGCAATGGTCCTTGGTTACCACCTATTTTTATGACTTGGAAGAACTGGTCATTCATTTGTTGATTCTCAATGCTCTATTGGTTTTCTTTTATAAGCTCTCATTTATTGAGTGTCTGCCTGGTGATGTGCTGGTACACTGATCCTCAAGGCGATGAAGGTTCTTCATCACACACAAACACACACACACACACACACACACACACACACACACACACACACACACACACACACCCTGGGACCATGTATAAGAGTTTGTATTAGTCCAAAGAGATTTAGTTACGGATACGTGTACCTTTTCTCTTTAATAGCTATGTAAGTATATCTCATAGTGTGATTGTAAAAACTTCTGTATCCTTTTCCTCCCAAAGGGACATGTGTGTTTTTCAAGTTTTCTAAGTGTATATTTACATTTCTTTGACTCCCCATAAACTTTGTACTCCTTAACCAATAAAACATGGTGTTCGATAAACAGCATTGCTTCTGTCCACAAAGAAGAGTTGTACACAAGGAAAGGCTGGTGGTAACTCAAAGCAAGAAGAGGGAAGGGCTCACAGCGTCCCACAGTTGGTGGCAGAGGAGCTTAGGGGAGGAGGGGGAGTGGCAGGCAGGGAGAAAGCTGGTCCACGAAGACTTAACGGAGGAAGCAGGATTGGAATTGAAGGTAAGTAGGGGTGAGGAGGACTGGGGGATTTTCATCCTTTTCATTCCTAAAATCAAGAAACAACCTCAGTGGGGTGCCTGGCTGGCTCAGACAGAAGAACATGTGACCCTTGATCTCGGGGTCATGAGTTTGAGCCCCAGGTTCAGTATAGCGATTACTAAGAAGCGTAAATGAATAAAAAAAAAAAAAAGGATACGAAGCAAGCTCAGTTTACTGGTGCTGGCGTCACGGCCCAGCAGCCCAGGGGCCTGGAAATATGCCCACCCTGACTGACTGCTGCCGGCTTCTCCAGCTGGCTGGCCTCAGCCTGGGAGAGCATGTGAGGGAAAGACAGAATCACTGTTAAGTACTTTTTCGTAAGAACATGGATATGCATGGTGTGTCCCAGGCAGACCCTGGCCAAAAAAGGCAAGGAGGACTGGCCTCCAGGAGTTCTCGTTCCAAAAATATTCTTTGCTTGTGGAAACCAAGTCAATGTGGAAGGACTCCCAGGCTGATTGCCTCACTGCTCCTGGGCTGCCTCTCATAATGTTGCAGACCCTCTGATACAGAATGCGTCATGGAGCAGTAGATCTTCCTCTTCTTCACCGACGGTTCCCATACTTAGGAGTCACACCTCAGCTACCTCGACGTCTCCTGTGGCACCCACAGCCCAGAGTAACCCCTGCGGTTGGATGCTCACTGACTATACTGTTAAGAGCTACCATTCCTAATATGGATTTCCTCAGAAGCACACCCTGAAATGAGATTCCAGTGAAAGTCGTTTATTTGGGAAGTGACCCAGGGACAACCGTAGGGGAGAGGAAAGTGAGATTGGGAAGGGGAGACAGCCAATACACGGTGTGTCTTTAAGCAAGTCATTTCTGTGGACAGCTGGAGCCTAACCTCCCAGGGAAACTCTGGAAAGAGCGAAAAACATGTCCTGGGAATTATCCTACAAGATGGCGGGGTTATTTATATGCCAACTCCTAAGAGTCACTGGTGGAGGGCTACTCCTAAGGGTATAATAATTTGCAGCCCTTCAAACCTGCCATACACAGGATGACAGGGTGACCTTGTACAGTTCCAGAAAAGTCCCTCAGGCTCTGAGGGGCAGATGCTGGAAGGTGGAAGTCAGCCAGACTGTGATGGCCTGGCAAAGTCTGAGGGCCACGAGTGAGGGGAGCATTTGCTATACCACCTTTAAGGGAAAATATTCAAAAAAGACCTGAATCCCCTCTATAAATCTGTGAGAAGTGGTTGTCCCCACTCCTGCCCCCATACGTGACGTGACAGGAAACTTAGCACATCCCAGGGCAAGCGACTTCAGTGTTGGCAACCCAAATGTTAGAAGTGCTTCTCCATTTGTTCTAAATCTCCCCATCTCTGAATGCCCCCTGGGCTGCTAGTGGAGCCTTTGCACCTACTCAGGACATCAAAAGTGTGTTCCATACGTCAGCCCTTCAAGTATCTGAAACAGTAACCACAGTCCCTCTGCTTATCCACGATTGCCTCTCTCTTAAGCTTCTCCAATCCCTTCAGTATAGTTCTCACCATACAATTTTGAACTCTTAGCCATCCTTCACACACCCACCTAAGCAAACCTTTAAAAAGGAGAGAAAAAAGAGAAGAAATGATTTACTGAAGACCATGTACAAAATTACTCCCATATGTGGCACCCGTTCAACCCACGTTTTAAAAATCGGGAGGGAGACAAACCACTGTTAATGTCACAAAACAAACTGAGGGTTGCAGGGGGGAGGGGGATAGGGAGAGGGTGGTTGGGTTATGGACATTGGGGAGGGTATGTGCTATGGTGAGTGCTGTGAAGTGTGTAAGCCTGATGATTCACAGACCTGTACCCCTGAGGCAAATAATACACTATATGTTAATGAAAAAAAAATCTATGAGCATATGATCCAAGTCAGGCCCATATGTCAGGTAGCTGAAAGCAAGGAGCTCCTCATTCCATTGCAACAGACAGTTGGAAAGGTGGTATGAGCATGAATCTACCAGGAGCCACTGTGGAAAGCGTAGGAATGGAGACATTCAAGAGGAAACTGAGATGAGAAGAGAGGATGAGGCCAGATGACATCACTTAAATCCCTAGGTCCAGCAGAACCTGAAGCCTATAACCTTTAGACTTTTTAGTTGTGAGATCAATAAATCAATCTCAATCTCTCCACCCCAACCTTCATCTTTCCCTGCTCCCTCCTTTCTAAGCAAGTTTGAATTGAGATTTATAATTTACAGTGGAACAACCTGAAGAATTCGAACAAATTTGGACGCTTCTCCCATGATACCATACAGACCACATTTTAGTATAGACACATGCAATACATAGACAGACACACAATCATTTATTTTTGTGGAGCACTTTGTAAAGCACCTTCAGACCCATTTGCTCCGACAAACCGCCGAGAGAAGACAGTTATTAAATTGATATAGTCATTTTTTATGAAGAAGGAAACTGACACAGAGAGGCCAAGTGACCTGTGTAAGATCCACACAGTGCATGACAGACCTGGTAGAAGGGCCCAGATCTGCTGGGTCGTCGGCCAGTGTTCTTTCCACTGTAGCTGCTGGAGTTTGGGGTTCTTAACCCGCCGTGATGGTCATCGAGCTGTGGGATCATCCTAAGAAGTTCCTCTTTTTTGCTTCGATTTCCCATCTCTATTGCCTGGCAACTGTGATTTCTAAGAGCCCTTCCCAAACTTGCGTTCTGGTGCTCTATGATTTTGCTTTCTAACTCTGCCAGGGACAGGCTGGGTTGGCTGTAAATCAAGGACCGATGACAGAACATCCCATCGTCAGTCAGAGACTCTGCACACACACACTCACGCACACACCTGTCTGATGACATTAAAGTTCCAGATGGTTCTGTTCTGAGAAGAAGCAAACATCAGTAATAACCCATGGGTAACAAAATAATTGTGTAGATGCCCTGTATCCCATCTGCTCCATTCCTGTTCAGAAAAAAAAAAGAAAAGAAAAAAGTGCCATGTGCTATAATCTTTTGCCTTTTGGTGCTCACACAAAATGAAATAAAGCAAGCTTTGTGTTGCTGCGTTCCCCCTGACAATGAGGGAGTATGTTCTGCATTGGCCCCTGTGTCACTCTATGGTTTGGCATTAGCGGGTAAGGGCCGGGGCTGCTGACAAACCCGTCTTCCGCCCTCAGTGTGGACACAAGGTTCGGACACAGCTCCTAAGCCATCCACATGCTCTCCGAGCCCGGGGCCTACGGCTTCTCAGGACCACAGACAGGGAAGTAGTGTGATCCCACACTAATATATTAATGAGAATTTAAAATCCACTCAGAGTTCCTGCTTGTTGTGGGCGTAGCCATGGCCTTCATTTGTTTTGCAGATTCTCTTAACCATTCTTGGGCTTTTCTTCTTCCTGGATACTGTTTTTAAAAATTTCTAAAAGGAATAGGGGCCCAAAGGCTGTTTGCCTTGCTGTATTTTGCTGAACCCCAACACAATCCTTCTCGATGCCCTGCAACCTCGTGGCTCTTGCGAGAGTCAGGATCAGTATGCCCCACAGAATGTCTCTGAGATTCCCGTCTGCGTGGGGAGGAGTGCGGGTTCCCCTCACAATCTTTGTTCCAGGAGCTTCGTGTGAAAGCTCCTGGAACAAGTCAGCTCATGTTCTGTACTCTGTCTGTTCTTTGGAAAATTAATATTACACAGTCATGTGATCATGCTTTAGTGGCCCAGATGTTATTTCAGAATTCAGAATGAGCTTTAGCTAGGAAGACTTTGAACCTTTACTGGGGTGGGAGGGTGGAGTGCAGAGGAGTGTAGAGCTTATTTCCGAAGTCAGAGCCCAGCAAAACAACAGCAGACTCTATTCATTATTTCGTTTATAATAAGATGTGACACAGTCTTCTGCGTGAAGGAAGGGAGGCACTTGGTGCCATTCATACTTTCTCAGGAGTCAGAGATTTCCGGATTGACCGATTATTGATGACCGAAGTGCTTCAGAGAGAGTCTTAGTGAGTCCTATATTCTGGGTGATATGCACATTTAAAAATTTTTTATTTTGTAATATGCACATCTTAATACATCCAAAACAAAGAGTGATAAAACCTCTTTTTTTTTTTTTTTTTTTTTTTTTTTGGTGAAAGAGAGAGCATAAGCAGGGGGAATGGCAGGCAGACAGAGAAGCAGGCTCCCTGCTGAACAAGGAGCTGGATGCGGGGCTCGAACCCAGGACCCTGGGATCAGGACCTGAGCCAAAGGCCTACGCTTAACAGATTGAGCCACTCTGGCATCCCAAGAGTGATAAACTTCCATGGGTGTGTGATCAATGTCAATGAAAAAAGTAAATTATAGCCATGAAAAGACACCTAAAAGCCGAAAACGAATATTGCTCAGTGAAAGAAGGCAGTCTGGAAGGAATTTGTGCTGTGTGATTCCAACTCTTTGGCCTTCTGGAAAAGGTAAAAGAGCAAATACAGTGGGATCAATGGCTGCCAGCAGCTGAGATGGGTGGGGGCGGGGGGTGGGGCATGGGGATGAACAGGTGGAGCCCAGCGGGTACTCAGGAAGGGGAACCATTCTGTATGATACTGTCACAGTGGATCGGTGACATGATGTATCTGGCAAACCTGGAGAACCCAACAGAAAGGGTAAACCCTAATAGACACGTGGACTTCAGTTAATAATGTATCAATATTAGCTCATCAGTTCTAACACATGAACCACACAAGATGATAACAGGGGGATACTGATAGGGAAGCAGAATCAAAGGGAACTCTCTGTACTCTGCTCAATTTCCTTTAAACCTGAACCTACTCTATGAAATAAGTCTATTAACTAAAAAATTATAGAACAATAGTAATAGTATGATTCTATTTGAATAAAAAAATAATCGCATGGGTATATGTGACTATTTATACGTTTGAAAACACAGCCATAGGTCTAGAAAAACCAGTGCACAATAAACTGTTAACAGTACTTCTGGCTGACAATGAGTGGCAAAGAAAAGGAAAGACTGTCTTCTTTTAATGAAATATTCAGATATGAAAAGGTATACAGAATAATGTGATGAACACCTGTGTACCTCTCCTACCCTCACCAACCAACTTCTGAATCAAAACATGGGTGGGGATTCATACTTGCTATTCTGTGTATTTTTGTATCGTACAATATGAACGCAAGCTTCTGTACATACACATATGTATTTACATTGTGATTTGAAAAGAAAGAAAAGAAGGAAGAAAGGAAGGAAGGAAGAAAGAAAGAGAGAGAAAGAGAGAGAGAGAGAGAAAGAAAGAGAGAGAGAGAAAGAAAGAAAAAAGAAAAAACAGTGATCAAACAAGGTGCTACATGAGAACAAAGGTGGAAGCAATGAATTATGGCCAGAGTTGGAGACAGTCAGAGGTCGGTGGACAGGTCTTATTAAAGCTGGGGCAGAATTGAGGAAAGGCGAAAGGAGAATTAGCAAATGCAAATACAGAGAGCTGGGACAAAGGGCCCAGCTTCTTTAAGTAACAGAAAGTGATTCTGAAAGATGGGGGCAGGGAGGAGGGAAACTGTCCCAAGAATTAGAATGGAACCCAGAATGGTTGTGGTTTTAGTTTGAAAGACACTCAATATTGTGGCAAGGAGCTTGGTCATTATGTAAACAGCAAAAAGTTATCTTAGAAGAAGCATCTAAAATGGTTTAATACTTGTTCAGATTTGTTTTGTAGGGAGCAACAGTAGGCAGAAAGGACTGGAGTAGGGATCACCAGGTACGCCTTCAGTAGGGGGATTCCTGCATCCACCAGTTACAAAGACATGAAGAAATCATGTATTTTATTTACGGTCTTTACACATTTTGTTCACTTGTATCAGATGGGTAAACCTTAAACACCCTCTCCTGATATGTTAAAACAATGTGTGTACAAGTATGCCTAGAAATCTATGAGTGTCCCACATTGCCCCTGCCTACCCCAGTCTTCCTGAAAGTTAAACTTCATTAACCTTCATTATTTTTGGAAGTCAAGGTACAGAGAAGAACACAGCCTTCCCATCCTCCTCACAAAGGGGCATGAACTGTCTCCAGGAGGTCCCAGTTAAAAGCATCTATGTTACCTGAGCATGTCAGTAAATTCCCAGAGTCCCCAGATGACAACATCCCCTTTCTTTAGAGCTCCTTGGAAGTTCTTCATGTTTTCTCCTTAATGGCATGCTATTGATTTTGTGAGTTCAGAGGTGAGTGACCTCTTGGCCTTTATGAAACCAACAGTCTTTTTCTATGAGATAGCCTGTTTTTGCCTGTAATGACCAATTCAATGAAACTGAATATCGATATCCCAATCAGAGATGCATCTTGATTTGGGGAGGGGGAGAGTGTTACAGACTGGGTCTCCAGGGAAGCACAGGCTGAGATGGAGTTAGTGTGTAAGAGGTTAACAGGAGGCTCACAGGGGAGGGCTCCCGGGATCCCCATCTGGGGATGGGAAGGGAAGGAAATGTAGCACAATCACGCAGATGGGGAGGGAGAGCCATCATGTGGGGCCAGCAAGGGCCTCAGCCAACCTCACAGGGAGTTCTCAAGATGGGAGGATCCTTCAGAGCTCTGGACTGGGGCAAGAGGGCAGGGCCTTTATGCCAGACATCAGTGAACCACTGGGTTTGCATGGATCTGGAAGAGAGATGCCATGGTTGGGGTCGGTGGTGGGGGGGGGCGGGGCAGCTCTCTTCAGCTGAGGGGATCCCTAGAAGGGGTTGTGCCGAGAGCATAAGAACTTCCTTCCTGCAGTGTGATCTGAGGCATGCATCACACTGTCTACCCCAGGGTGATGCATCCAGGTACTTGCTGATCTCCAAGGAAATCCATGAGGATTTCCAGGACCTCCTCTCTTCAAATTGCCTAGCAGAGCAAGCCCTCAAAAGTTCTTATTAATTTTTTTAACAACTACTTACTGAGTGTCCACCATGTGGCAGATATTATTTTCAAGGCAAGCATCAGGGCAATGAGTAGGCACAAAAGTAATGGACATTCTAGAGATGATGGGCTGCAGACCATAAACAAGAGAATGGATTAGAAGACACAGTCTGTAAGATGGTGAGGATTCCTGTGGAACAGGAAGCAGGATGGGAAATGCTAGCGGGGTGGCGGTGGGGCAAGGATTTCCAGGCCGATGGACTAGGAAGTACGGAAGTTTGAGGGTGGGGGTTAAGGAAGAGCAAGTATTTTGCCATGGCTGGAGTAAAGCCAAAGAAGCAGAGAGTGTTTGTAGGAGAGGGCCCAGAGGTAAGCAGAGCCACTGGGGAGGGGCCTGGGGTCACAAAGAGCCCTATGGGTCGCTGTAAGGTTTTGGATTCTTCTCAGACATGGGGAGTTGGCAGAGGGTCCTGGGCACAGGTGACATGGTGTGATTGACATTTTAACAAGATCACTGTTGAGAAGGGACTGCAGGGAATAAGAGTAGAAGAAAGGAAGCCAGCGAAGGAGGCTTATCGCAATGATCCTGCTGAGAGATGAGCCTGGACTGGCCCAGGGTGGCAGCAGGGGTGATGGTGGTGATGATGGGAAGGGCTGGGACCTCGCGTGCATTTCCTCAATGAAGGCAATGGCACCTGCTGATGGACTCCGTCTGAGTACTGAGAAACAGGACTCAAAGGTGCCTACGATGCCTTGGCCTCAGGCAACTTGGAAGATGGGTGTTTTCATTAACAGAGATGAGAACCACTGGAGTCAGACTGAAGGGTAGGAAGCAGTCAGGAGCTTAGTTACAGACTTGCTTAGTTTTAGAAGGTATGAAAACGTGCTGTTTCCATTGGCTGGCTACTTTTCATTCGCCACCCAGCCTCTCAGTAGAGGGATTACTTTCTGAGGTATCTGCCAAACCAGACCATCCCGGGAATTTGCCCGTTTCACACCCTCGGTTTTTCCTCCAGAGCACATGGCAGTCTGTGATGATAGATACAGTATTCTCTGATTAATTTCTATCTCTGTCACTAATTTGCAAGTCCCGCGAGGAGAGGCGAGACCACTTCATTCCCTCTCTGATCCCCAGGTTTAAGATCAGTTCCTATTGTGCTATAACTATTATCTTGAATGAATACATTGGGGAAAAAAAGGCATGTGGAGAAGAAAAGGTGTGTTTTATACCGCCTCCCAGCTTCTTCTTTGGGAGAGGCTGGCTGAATCTTTAACTCAGAGCAACTCTACTTCTGAGGTCTCTACCACCAACCAGTCCCCCACACTTCCCCTGAAGTTAAGTCTCTAATCCCAGCTCTGGTGGCAAAGAGTGTGGAATCTGGAGTGCACGTTCTGTGTGACTTGAGCAAGTTCATTAACCTTTCTAAGCCTTAGAGAGTAATAATTAGTACCCATTTCATAGGATTATGGCCAGTAGTACATAAAATATATTATGAAAAATGCTTAGTGCAAAGTTTAGCAAATAGTACGTGTTTAATAAACACTAGTTGTTGTTGTTGTTGTTATTGTTGTTGTTGTTGTTGTTTTATCCATCCTACCTCAAGAAGTCCTTTTTTTTTTTTTTTTTTTAAAGATTTTATTTATTTATTTGACAGATAGAGATCACAAGTAGGGAGAGAGGCAGGCAGAGAGAGAGAGAGAGGAGGAAGCAGGCTCCCTGCCAAGCAGAGAGCCCGATGCGGGGCTCGATCCCAGGACCCTGGGATCATGACCTGAGCTGAAGGCAGAGGCTTAAACCACTGAGCCACCCAGGCGCCCCCCTCAAGAAGTCCTTTTGGCTTACACTGGTACCTACAGAATAATGTCTGAACTCTACAACAGGCATCCATGTCCACCATCTTCTAGTACATCTTAATTTCATTACCTGTGCTCACCTGCCCAACCAAATGATTCACCTCTATCCTGGGGGCTTTCCTGCAGGCCACTCCCTCTGCTTGTAGTGCCTTTATCTCAATATTCTGCCTGTCAGGCTAGGGCCCATCTTTAGGACCCAGCTCAAGCTAGGAGCACTGTCATCTTGTTATTTTGCAGGCTGCATGTCTGAATCCGAGCCCAAGCACGGATTCAAGTGCTGATGCTGCATTCAGGGGGCAGAGATCCAAGGCAGCAAGGATTGGGAAAGAAAAGTGGGATAAAGGAAGATGTGGAACAATAAGATGTGATGTTTCACCATGTGGCACACAGGTGCAGGTGGGACTCTGAGCACACAGATCTTCTCTCACACAGAAGTGGGATGCAAGTCCATGGGACGCAGGGAGACAGGGAGAAGGGGAAAGCTTTTCTCCAGCTTCCCCTTGGGGGCACTTTGGCCTGCAGGCAGGACGTACCTTGCCCTCCTGGATGCATCATTCTCTCCCTTCTATCCTTCCCATGCCCTGCAGCAAGCTACTTCATCCAAATCCAGAAACAGGGGAGAAGAGTGTCTGCCTGATCGGCAGCAGGTGCCAGCCAAGTGGGAAAGCTTTCCCACTTCATCGGTCCTGAGCAGCTGCAGCGTGATTGAGGAGGTGGGCAGTGCCAGAGCAATGACGAGGCACAGAAGATCTGTGTCCTTTATGGTGCCCAGGTGGCAAAGCCAGTGGATTCTGCAGGAAACCACTGCCCACCATTTGCAAGCTGTATGCGCCAAGCAATCATCACTCTCTGTCAATTTCCTTTCTTTTCTCTTGTAACTTTTCATTTGGAAATAATTTGAAAACGACAGAATATTTCAAGAGCAGCACAAACCCTCCTGTCCTCCACTTTCACCAACTGTTAACATTTTCCTTTATCTCTGTCTTCCCTCTCCACCCTCCTCTCTTTCCTTCTCTCCCCCCACCCACACGTGGGCATGTGTACACCCATTCTCTCGCACACGATTATTACTATTTTCTGAACTATTTGAGAGTAAATTTATATCATGCCCCTTTATTCCTAAATCCTTCAGGGTGAATTTCCTATGAACAAAAACATTCTCCTACATAACCACAAAGCGATGAGCAAAATCAAGAAAGTTAGCATTCATACAATGCTATTATCTAGCTAATCTACAGCCCATAGGTGGCTCAGTGGTTTAAGCCTCTGCTTTCAGCTCAGGTCATGATCTCAGGGTCCTGGAATCGAGCCCCGCATCGGGCTCTCTGCTCAGTGGGGAGCCTGCTTCTCTCTCTCCCTCTGCCTTCCTCTCTGCCTACTTGTGACCTCTCTCTCTGTCAAATAAATAACTAAATATTTAAAAAAAAAACCAAAAAAACATTTCACCAGTGTCCCAGTAATGTCCCTTATTGCAAAATTCCCAGTGTCTGTTCCAGTCTGGCGAAGAGGAGCAACACTAATGCCATCTTATAAGGTTGTTACGAGATTAACATGAAATAATACACATAGGGCACTGTCATGTGGGCCCTAGGACACGATAACGACTCAGAAACCGCCTGCTAGTTCTTTAATGATTATTAATTCTTCAGTGAGGTCCTTCCAGTCCCCTTCCCTTCAATTCAAAATCAGTCTCTTCCCTCTGTTTCTTTAGCACCGTACTTGCGTGCCTTGTTGCATATATACCTTAGCATTCTTCATAAACTTCTTAAGATCCCATGGCTAATTCCTCTTTGCTTCTGCCTATGGCTCCAGGCATAGCTTCTGGTACATAGTAGGGCACAATTGAGGGTTTTGGTGTGAAAGTGGAAGGTTGATGAAGGAGATTGGACTGAACGTATCTCACAGTATTGTGCTAGTAGACATGTTTTTGTCTTTAAAGAGCTCATGGTTCATGAAAGGAAAGACAAATACACAGGTGAAGAGTTAAACGAAATGAGAACTGAATAGATCTCAAGACAGCCTCTGGGAAAGGGCCAAAAACGAATAGGAATAGACAGACATTTGGGTTGAAAGGAGGAAAAGATGCTAGAAAGGAAAAAGAGTCACTTCCAAAGACTGCTCAACATGGCATCCTCAACAGGACAGACGTCATGGAGGCTTGATAAACCAAAATTCTAAAGGTGAAGCTCCAGGTCCAAGGCTCGTGGACCTGGGCAGACAGCTGAATTACATCCCGGCCTCTCTTCCTGAGATGACGTTCAGGATAAAAGCGCCCGGGCCGAAGTGGCATGCTCTATTTCCGGGCCTGGCCCATCAAAATCTCCTGTGTGTGCTCTCCCCTCCCTGTCACTCTCCAGTGGCTTTGGAGACCACATGTGGAAAACCGTGATGCACGGGAGTGAACATGAATCCCTGCGTGACTGTATGAAGCAGAATCCCCATTACTGCGCCACACCCCTGAAAGGTGAAGGCTGCTGGTTACAGCGGCCATTACGTATCCTGTCTAGTGCACAGTTAAAACCGAAGTCTCCGTTTAGAAGACCCATGTTTATATTCTCGTTTCACCACTTGGTCACAGATGAGCCAGGTCAAGTCACTTCATCTGGGAACTGCCATGAGGAGTAAATGGAAAAAGCCTTTGTAAACTGTGAACGTGCTATAAACGTAGGATATTATTAGTATTTGTCCATTCTTCCTAAATTGGCCAAAATAACAGTCCAAGAATAGTATACAGGGATTAGTCATTCTTTCCAAACTAAGAAAAAGAGGAACACAGTCTGGGGTCTCAGTACACTGGTATTAACTTGAGTGTTGGAAAAGGAGTTTGGGTCAGTCTCTGGAAGGCCAATGATTCACTTCAGAACTCCTGGAGTTACTTTTCTGCTTTGTTATCATGGGGTAAAATTTTTATGAATACTTCAGTATTTGGAGGTGGCCTCAACATTGAGATCTCTTAATAGTTCAACTTTTGTTGAGGAAAGGCAATAAGGAGAAAAGAGAGGACAATTCTTTCTAGATGAATTTTTACCAGCTATTTTCCTCAGAGTCAAATGGATTAAA
Organism: Meles meles; assembly: GCF_922984935.1. Lineage (NCBI taxonomy): Eukaryota > Metazoa > Chordata > Mammalia > Carnivora > Mustelidae > Meles > Meles meles. The sequence continues at coordinate 22,358,463 of NC_060069.1, read as the reverse complement.
AAAAAAAAAAATCCTTTTTGGTCTCAGGTTGTTTGGTATTTCTGTATTTCTCAAAAAGGTCAACAACTCTTTACTTTATCAAGGAGGTTGAGGTGATCCAGAAATTATATTCCAACATGTATATGTTAAGTAAATGAAGGACAGGACCGAAAGAGACTTCCAAGACTGAGAGAATTATTAACCATATAAATTCCACCACATTCCTGAATAGTGGAGCAGTCCTGGGAATGGGTAAGCAGACTTCTTGATGTGAGGTTTGAAAATGAGAAACTATCCCAGCTTCAGTGAAATACTTCCAAGGCACCAGTGGGAGCGTGTGAGGCAGCCCACTGACAGGATATGGCCCTTCACTGGTGATAGTTCCTACAACAGTCAGATGAAAGGCAAGAGGCAGAGTCTGATCATTAAAACCATCTGGGCCCGTTATTCCTGGCCCTGAACCCACCCCATTCTAAAGAAATGATTTCTTAAGCTCATCATTGTTCCGTTTCCCCCTTTTCTTATGCCTCCATTTCCTGTGTGTAGTGTCTGGTCTCTCTTCTCCTTAGCCTTCATAAGCTTTTCTTGTTTCCTTTACATTTGGGGGTCAGGGATGGTTCCAGAAAATGAAAGCACTTTCTCCTCCTCTTCGGGATCTTTATTCCCTGTGGCTATATTTCCCTTCCTTCCTTGTTGACTCTTCTGTTTGTAAGATTTGTTTTCACTTCCCTCGGGATTTGGGGCAGTGGAATGGGAATCAGAAAATGTAGGCTCACGATCACCAGCACATAGATAAAGTAATTTTATTTGGCTCAGACTCAGTATTTCATCTGTAAAAATAAAGAAAGTTTGGACTAGAGTGTCTCCTTATTTACTTCCTCCTCAGGTTCTGTGTGAGATCAGTTCCCCATCAACAGCTGAAAAAGGAGGCCTTCGTAATTGTCTTCCTTCACAGTTAAGTAGATGTTCCTTGTTTTTCTGAGTTAGACATCTGGGCAAACTTCCAGAAAAAGCAAGTTCAAATCCTGGAATATGAATAAATCAGGTGTCAGTGGTGATGAGACTAGAGAAGTGGCACCTAGTTAGGAAGGACCTTGTGTTGTATGTGAGGTTTAGAACTTTATCCATTGGGTGATGGAGAATCTTGACAGTATGACCAGATTTGTGTTTTAGGAAGTTCATTTTGATGGTTATATGAAGTATGATGAAAACAGAAGACAGTGCCCCCAGAAAACTAGCACCAGTTTTCAGGCAAGAAATGAAGAAGATCTAAAGTAAGAAAGTAGAACTTAGTGGGAAAAATGGGAGGGGGCAAATTTGATAATTTGGGTACCTATTGGCTGATGGCTAGAGGAGTTCAAGAGGGAGAGGAGACTAGGATAACTCTCAGTGATTTGAATGGATGGATTTGTCATGATGATAGTATAGACACCTATGACTCTTTACTGAGGAAAAAAATATACCTTTTCTTTTGAAAACTGTTAACAAGTTACTTTAAGGGAGATAATATTTTTTTCCATAATTTTGGCCCCATGGTCTTAACTCATTTGTCTAGGAGGAGGACACCTCCCCTCTGACAATCGTAGAACCCCAATCTACTGGCAGCAGGTAATAAATCCAGAGGAGGGCAACTGTTTCAAACCAAATCAATCAGAGTCCTCGTCCAGAATTTTGAACTTGGAACCGAAGCAAGTTTCAGTCTGGCCTTTTTAGTGACACAAGGTTGTTATGGACTGAATGTTTGTGACCCCCGAAATTTATATGTTGAAGCCTAGTCCTCAGCATGACAGTATCTAGAAGTGGGCCTTTGGAAAATAATTAAGTCATGAGAATGGAGCTCTCAATAATGTGATTAGGGCCTTTATATGAAGTGATATGAGAGGAATGATCTCTTTCAGCCATGTACCCCCCATACAGTGAAAAGGTGGCTATTTACAAGCCAGGAAGCAGATACTCATCAGACACTGTCCTGCTTTTGGACTCTGTATCTTCCAGAACTGTGAGATATTTCTCACAGGTTGTTCATTATTTAAGTTAGCCAGTCTATGGTATTTTGTTACAGGAGCCTGAAGTAAGACAATGTTTCAAGATATACATGATGGAGCTAGCAGCCATATTTTCCACCAAACAGAAGGAGCGGTCTGAGGCAAAAGAAAATGAAGCCCATAGGTGGAGAGAGGAGAGTTCTATAACATTTGAGAAACCTTCCTCCAGTTTTTCGTGGGGCCCATTGGCATCCCTGTCCCTCCTACAATTTGATTATACAAAATTCCTTGGATTCCCCGAGACAGTGCTTTCACTTTGTTGCCTAAGGTAGTTAAAGGTGAGGTCAAGTACTTGCCACTAACATGACGGTCTGTTAACTGAGCTGAGGAGGACTGGAGAAAGGCAAGCCTGAGAGAGAGGATAATGATGTGTTTTGGACATTTTAGGTTGAATTGCTTCAGATGTCCATATGAAGGCTTCCAGCAATTATTTTATTATGAAACTGAAGTTCAAAGATAGATCACATTCTCGAGTCATCCAAAATATATTGAAAAACACAAGTCTAAGTATGATGCCCTAGAGTAGTATATCACTAAATACACCTAAGTTGTCATCCTCTTGGGATGTAATTGTTTCAGTTTCTATACCGCTATTAAGCTGAGGTAGCACTCAACTTACCACTCTCAAAGTGGTTCACAATGATATCAGAAAACAATTTTATAAGAACGTGAATTAAATCAAGATTGAGTACTTCTATGGCATTCCCCTGATTGTCTAGTTCAGCAGAACTACAAAGACATAAGGTGGAAATGTGACTAGCCCAACATGACTACATCTTGGTGAACATAGCTCCAAATGCTGGCTGCAAATGAATATTGCTCTTCTCTAAATATTCATAAGTTAACTGTCAGGAATTTTTATACATAGATAGATAGATATCTCTTTCTATATATATTTTTGGCTAAATCATCATGTTCATCTTAATCAGTAGAACTAAGAAATAATGGGTGAGTATATTGAATCTTGAAAAACTTCTAGTATCTTTCTCTGTTAGCCTTGTCAGCTCTACGCATGGACGCTTTTGAACCTCCCAGCAGGGAGAGCCCAGCATTCCATGAACTTAATGGTGCCTATGAACTGTTCTTGTTGTTCTGTTCAGCACAGAAGGGTGCTGCTTCAGAAACGCCAGGTTGACCCTCCCTGAGAAAAGTATCTCTTCTTTCATGGCCACGCCAGAGGCTATGAGTAGCCCAACTGTCCTTTCAAGGCAGAAAAACCTGGGGTGTAAATATTGGTTCCAACACTCACATGCTGTGTGATCTTGGAAGAGTGACTTAAGTGTGCTGAGTCACAATTTTCCTCGTCTGGAAAATAGGAACAAAGATCAATTCCTTAGTACATTTGTGAAAATTAAATTAAATAACATCTACACTGTACTAAAGTAGTTCATGGTGTATAGTCAACTTTCAATAAAGGGTAACTTTACTACCTTATTTGCTTATTTGTTTTTGCTGATGACATTGTTTTCTTCTTCTTCTTCTCATTTATCCATGCTTATCACTAGTCTTGATTCCTTTGCCTTTCATTGACTATTCTTTTTTATTTCCTTTTCACATGATTTTGTCATGTTTGGGCATAGCTCACCCTCACAAGAAAGCTACAGCATATCCCTCTACTAATACAAGCTATCCATATGGATAGTTTGTATAATTGGTGACCTTCTTAGGCAGGTAGTCAAGCAAGGCCCTTGGTCTTTTTGCTGCCTGGAACATTCAGTTGGGCTTAACTAAGGCCCGCGGTGATCTAGCCTTGACATACCTCCTCACACACCACCACCATGGTTCAGCCATACTAAATATTGGAGTTTTCAGTTTCTTGAGTGTTCCATTGTATCTCTCATCCCCCAAGCCTTGCCTTTGTGGTAGGTACTCTCTGATAAGAACCTGTCTCTGCCTCCCCAACATTTTTGCCTTTGGCTTATCTAGATATTAAATCCTTTGAGAGTCTTTTTCTGACCCAAGGCTGCACTACCTGCCCCTCTAATAGAAAAATGGTGAATCGTGACATTTATCACATTGAAGAGTGATTGCCTTTTTTTAAAAAGTTTATTTTTATTTGTGCAATCTCTATACCCAGTGTGGGGCTCAAACTCACAACCCCACGGTCAAGAATCACATGCTCCTCCAACTGAGAAAGCTAGGCACCCCTAGAGCAGTTGTCTTTTTACTTTTCTGTATCAGCCTGCTAAACTGCAGGGACGATGGAGGAGAGATCATCTCTGTTTTGCTCACCACTGTGGGTGAATATTAGGCATAGTACTCATCATCGAGTAAGGCTCTCAACGATTAGTGTTGAATCAATATATGAATGAACGAATGAGGACATCAGAAGGTGACAAAAAATCAGAACTGAAATACCAATCCCAACTACCTGTGAAATGTTTGGGACATACTTATACTAAAAAAATTATCTTTTGTTTATCTGAAATTCAAAGTTAACTGGGCATTCTATATTTTATCTGGCACCTTTCCTTGTTAATTAAATACTGATTTCTGCATGTCTAAGAGATAAATGTACTAATTCCAACAAACACATCTTAGATTATTTATTGCCTTAGCATGTCAATACAGCAAATGATCTTGTTACTGGTGATGAATAAATTGCTTCCCTCTCTCTTTCTTTAAGCAATGGGGATTATGTAGGTTTCTCATTAGAATTTCAGCACTTCAAAGCCCTGGCTTAATGTGAACCAATATAACATGCATTCCTTTATATACTCTATTGTTGTGAACACTGTGGTTGGTTAAATTCCTAGGGACAGCTGTGAGTCTTAAAATTTCTTAGTCCTAATTCTTTTACACATTCCATTCATAGTCTGATTTGCTAACTCCTTTTTGAGCCTCTTGCTTTTAAATTTTACTTTCATTATTGCACAATCAGTAGTGACTGATACTGAGTAATTAGTGAGTAATCTGATTTTTAAAAATAATACACTATATCTTTCTAATCCAGTTTCACCAATAACTTATCAGATATCCTTTTTTTTAAAAAAAAAAAAGAGGTTATTTATTTATTCATGAGAGACAGAGAGAGAGAGAGAGAGAGAGAAGGAAGCAGAGGCAGAGGGAAGAGCCGGCTCCCCATGGAGCAGGGAGCCTGATGTGGGGCTCTGTCCCAGGACCCCGGGATCATGACCTGAGCCAAAGGCAGAGGCTTAACTGACCAAGGCACTCAGGCTTAGTGAACTAATAAGGAAACAAATGCAGATAAAGTTAAGTGCACCGTATTCATAACAACAAATGAGAGTATAACAAGGTATTGATAATAATTAAGGGAGAAATCTTTAGTACACAATTTGTTACACCACTTAACATATTTGTGGGGCATTTGCTGGAAAATGCAATAATTACTAGGTTACTAGGAATTTTTAACCCAGATTGCCATAAGGAAAATGAATTTAAGTCCAAAATCATTCGTTAAGAACGTTGTTAAGTATTTTCTTCCATTTAAGGTTGTGGCCTAGGAGCAGTCTCAGATGTAAAAACGAGTGCTTTCTGGAAAAAAACAAACAAAACCCAAAAAACCCCAAACCCGTCTTATTTAGAGATAAGATATAATTTTGAAAGATAAAAAGTAATTGATGCTACATAAGAGATCCTGAAAATGTTCAGTGAGAACTCAGATGTCAGAGTTCAACTGGAGGAACCAGGAAAGGCTCTGTTCCTGGTTTTTTCAGCAGTGATGGCATTAGTCCTTTGAGGGTAGGTAAGATTCCAAGATGGATGAGATGGCACTGCCTTGCAGAAGGGTCCCTGTGGGCAAAGCCTTCCTTCATCTTTAATAGGAGGAAAATTCAATTTCTTGGAAATTACCATCCTCTAAAGAAAACCGCAATATTCCTACAATGGCCTGAGAATTTCCAAGATGGCATCGAAGAATGCTAACAAAGCCTCCAGCTATATTTTAAACACCAATTGAATTGACAGCATGATGAGAGATATGCTGAGAGAACGTGGGTTGGGGAGTTACCTGTGTATGTGATAATCACAGATAATTCTCCACCCCGTGTATTTGAAGACAATGCTTCCAAATAATCTCCCTGGGACTGGATGTTGCAGACACTCTCTTAAAGCCCTTTCGCCAAAGTTAAATAAGACCCAGCCCCTCAGTGGACAGACATGAGTGCCTTTTTTTTTTTTAGAGAGAGAGATCACAAGTAGGCAGAGAGGCAGGCAGAGAGAGGGGAAGCAGACTCCCTGCTGAGCAGAGAGCCCAATGTGGGGCTCGATCCCAGGATCCTGGGATCATGACCTGAGCTGAAGGCAGAGGCTTTAACCCACTGAGCCACCCAGGCGCCCCGACATGAGTGCTTTTTAAAGAGCTGGATGTCTTTCCCCAGTTCGGGGCCCCAAGGGCTAGCAGCTGCCATTAGGACGCCTTGGGAGGAAGTTTCTGTGGGTGTGCTACAGTGCATGAAGGAACAATTCCAGGAGAGGTTGTGGGGATTTTTGTCTCTTGCATCTTGGTTCTGATTCATTTTCTAGGCTCATGTAGCGCTCAGTGACTGGGCCAAAGGGTGTGGAAAGCAATTGCAACACTAAACCCTAAACCTTCCTTGGGGCCTTTCCTCACAGGATGCTCTCCCTGCAAGGGCCCTCCCCCCCCATTTTGTTCTGACTTCATTGCAATAGGAATGTGAATATGAATGACAGGTGAGGTCAGCCATGGAAACAGGAACTACAAATTCACTAACCCTGACCTGCATTTCCAAAATCCAGAAAGCTCTACAAACTGGGTTTTTGTAACTCATTTGGCAGCAAAATCTGACCTCACCTGAACTCATTTGAAAGCAAAATCTTACCTAAACTGACAGGAGGCTATTTACAGTCTTTGGCCAACTAGCATAAATATTCACGTGTTTAACTTCAGAAATATTAATGCTTTTTAGCACAGGGTGCTGTCCCAGAGTCTGCTGCAAGTGTAAATAATATACAGTACTTACACTGTACTACTTTTGTAAAATTCCAAGATAATTCTGAATTCTGACATCTGGCCCCAGGGTGTTGGATAAGGCCTTGTCATCCTACAGCACAAAATGTCCTGTTGACCTTGCAGAGGGTAAAGAGCTGAGCTCGTTGTACACATAATGGACCTTCACTCAGTAATTACCTCTGAATTTTTACCCTTTAGCATATGAAATTAGTATTTCTTTTTTTTTTTTTTTTACCTCAATCGGTTTCAATATGTGATCTTAGAACACTAGAAATTTGCAAGCTATCTTATGGGGTCTATAACTTTATTGTTAGACATTAAAAATTTCCTTGTACTTTAGCATGCAAGACATTACTGGCCGCTCATTAGAACCAAGGCAATTTCTTCTCCCCACTAGTCAATTTCCCCTTCTCTCCCTTTGTATGGGATGTGGAAGCAACTGGGGAAAGTAGGGACAATGCCGGCTTCATAGCTATATGATCAGTGTAGTCACACAAGCCCTGTACCCAGAAAGTTGGGATTCTCCAGATTCAGATAGATAGAGAGAGAGAGATAGAGATAGAGATAGAGATAGAGATAAAGATAGAGATAGAGATAGATAGAGATAGAGATATGCATACATGTAAGTATATGTATGGGGGGTATTTATTATAACGACTCAATCACTCCTGTGATTATGGACGCTGCCAAATCCCAAGACCTGGTGGGTGAGTCAGGAAGCTGCAGACCCAGGGAAACTGATGGCTTAATTTCAGTCGGAGTCCCCGTGCTTGAGAATCAGGAGGGGCATTTGTGTAAGTGCCCGTCCAAAAGTCAGCAGGCTCAAGACTCAGAAACAGCTGATGTTTCAGTATGAGTCTGAAAGCAGGAAAAACTCTTACTTGGAAGAGGGTGAGACTTTTTGTTTTATTCAGTTGCCTGAATGAGTTTCATCCATATTAGAGAAGGCAGTCTGCTTGACTCAGTCTACTAATTTAAATATTAATTTCATCGAAAAACACCCTTGCAGAAACTTGCAAAAACTCACAGAATGTTTGACCAAATATCTGGGCACCCCACGGGCCAGTCAAGTTGATATAGAAAATTAACCATCCTAGAAGGGGATCACATACATGCTTGGGGTTCAATAGTCTGTGGTCACCATCTAGAAATATTTGATAATTTTCTCTTTTTCTCTTTTTTAAGATTTTATTTTTTATTTTTTTAAAGATTTTATTTATTTATTTGACAGAGAGAGATCACAAGTAGGCAGAGAGGCAGGCGGCGGGGTGGGGGGGAGGTTGGGGGGAGAAGGAGACTCCCTGCTGAGCAGAGAGCCCGATGCGGGGCCTGATCCCAGGACCCTGAGACCATGACCTGAGCCGAAGGCAGAGGCTTAACCCACTGAGCCATCCAGGCACCCTAAGATTTTATTTTTCTTTTCTTTTCTTCTTTTTTTTTTTTTTAAGATTTTATTCATTTATTTGACAGGCAGAGATCACAAGTAGGCAGAGAGGCAGGCAGATAGAGAGAGAGGGAAGCAGTCTCCCTGCTGAGCAGAGAGCCCGATGTGAGGCCTGATCCCTGGATCCTGAGACCATGACCTGAGCCGAAGGCAGAGGCTTAACCCACTGAGCCACCCAGGTGCCCTAAGATTTTATTTTTAAGTACTCTCTGCACCCAACCTGGGTCTCAAACTTACAATCCCGAGATCAAGAGTCATATGCTGTGCCGACTGAGTCAGCCAGGCACCCCAATCTTATCTTTTATTTGTATTTTCTAATCGAAGCCCAATGGGACATTGAAGCATGTGCTGGGTTTTGGAACCTCAACTCACCGAAAGTCCCACCCTCCCCCACCCCCGTCTCCTGTTCTTGTCTGCTTGCTCCTATATCCCTACCCAGTGACCACTGCTGCCCTCTGCTCCCGGCAGTGGGCCTGGGTACAAGCGTGGGAAGGATAAAGGTCAGGCACTTAACCAAGTTGAAGGGCAGGGCCCCAGGCATGTGGAGGGCTTGTGCTGGCACTGTTAAGTGTCCCTATATCTCAGATAATGTGACACTGAAAAGCAAAAACAAACAAACAAAAATGCCTTCATAGATCAAGAAAAAGACCTTAGAAGAAAGGAAAAAACTGTTTTCTTGAATTTTTGAACAAAGAACCTGAATTTTCATTTTGCACAGGACCCTGCGAATTCTGTCGTGGGAACCGGGTAGAAAGAATACTTAATGGAGTCATTGGAGTCTTCCATCACCCATTCGCAAGCACGGCTACAGCCACACACGTAACATTGTTTCACTGTTGTTGTTCCTACTTTCCATGGTATGGATGCAGAAGAAGAGAAAGTTCAAGAATCAGTCAGTTCCACAGATATTTTAACCTTGGTTCATAACTGACTTTTGCCTCTCCCTCACTTGGTACTTCCAGACTGCACACAGTCGTGCTGTTTGCCAGCGTCTCTCAACACCATCCTTATCATTTCCCCGCCTGCCCAGCTCATCCAGGAGCAGCCCTCCCATTCTCCTGCTCCTCCTCCTCTCCCTGCTCCGCCATTTTCCATCCCCTCCTCCTCCCCCTGCTCCCCATTTTCCATCACCACAACCACCGCCTCCATTATCACTATAGGAAGAGTTATTATGCTTCAAATGTACCAGACAATGTATCAGGTGCTTAATATATTTTTTAATGTATTTCTCCCAGCCACCCAGCCAAGTACTTGAAATTATCCCCATTCTGCAGACCAGAAAACACTGGAAGGAAGCGGTAAGGCTAGACTCATCAGCCGGTGTGCTCTGTCCATCGAAGAATCCTCAGGACCCCACCTGAACAGCTTCCTCATTTAAAGGGCTCATCTTGGGGTGCCTGGGTGGCTCAGTGGGTTAAAGCCTCTGCCTTCAGCTCAGGTCATGACCAGAGTCCTGGTCATGATCCCAGAGTCCTGGGATCGAGCCCCACATCAGGCTCTCTGCTCAGCAGGGAGCCTGCTTCCCCCTCTCTCTCTGCCTGCCTCTCTGCCTACTTGTGATCTCTGTCAAATAAATAAATAAATAAATAAATAAATAAATAAATAAATAAAAATTAATTAAAAAAAATAAATAAAGGGCTCATTTGTCGTCTTCAAAAGCAAGTCCAAACTCTTTTGTCGAGCACGGAGGGCTGCCACCGTTAACACCCGGGTGTCCACTTTCTAATCGCAGCTTTGGTTAGTCCAGCACTCCTCAGGTTTCTTTCAGTTGCAGGTGACAAAACTGAAAACAAAGCAGCAACACACAAGGAATTGATCGGCTCCTGTAACTGGAGAGCCCAGGGTGGGAGGAGAGTTTTGCTTCAGGCACAGTTTGGCTCCAAGGATTCAAACTCTGCCCTCAGGACCTCCTTTCTTCTCCTCCAGGCTCCTGATCCTTCCAAATTGACTTAATTCTTAGGCAGGCTTTTTCTCAGTAACATCAGTTATGCCCATGGCAAAGCTAAATTTACTCCGTCTTCATAACTAGCAATCACACAGAAGAGAAGATAATTCTGTCTCCTCTTGCGCCTTTATTAATCTCCCCAAAGGACTCTGATGGGTTCAGTGTAGGTCACATGCCTCCTCCTGCGCTGTTTCATGTTCTAGAACAGGTGCATAGAGTGCCCTGGTTGGACAGACTGAGTCTCAAATCCATTCCCATGAGGTGGAAGGCGGGGCCATATGATTGCCAAAAATCAGAATCACAAACAATAATGGAGGGGCAGTTCCTGAAAGCAAAGGAAGTCAAACAAACAAAACCAAAAATATGTTCATTACACCTCCTACGTGAACTATCAACGCTGACTGAACAAGGTGCATTTTCCTGACTTTAGGCAGCTGTTCATTCTGCCTGTCCTCCCTCCCCACCATGAAACTCGGAATAGTCCCTGCTTCCTTAATGTTTGTCCTTAATTTGGGGCCTGGATTAAGCTACCTCTTCTAAAAAACTTTATCAGGGTGCCTGGGTGGCTCAGTCGGAAGACGGTGCAACTCTTGATCTCAGGGTTGTAAATTCCAGTCCCACATGGGCCCTAAAGGTTACTTAAAAATAAAATCTTTGGGGCACCTGGGTGGCTCAGTTGGTTAGAAGGTGGGCTCTCTGTTCAGAGCAGTCTTTGCTCTCTGCCCCTCCCCCACTCATGCTCCCTCTCTCTCTCACTCAATCTCTCTTTCTCAAATAAATAAAATCTCAAAAAAATACATAAAAATCTTTTTAAAATAAATAAATAAACTTTAAAGAATAAAAAACAAACTTAAAATACATAAATGTGGTGTGAGTCAACTGAAGACAGGAAAAGTTTCAGGTCAGAAAAATTTTGACTGTATTAGTGTGTTAGTCATTTTGCAGCTTAGGGTAAAATAGCAAAGATCCAAACACAAAAGTGTTTCAAAATAAAATAGTTACTTTTCCTTCATGTTAACTATTCAAATGTGAGTTGTCTGGGGTTCATATGGCACATGCATGATGTCATAAACCTTAACTTCTGTTTTTTTATTCTGCCATCCTTGGCAGAAAGCTTCCCTTTGGCAGTGTAGTCTGGGTTCTGTTGCAGTTTGCAACCCCTTCAGGAGATTTCTGGTTATAAACTGAAACCTACCCCCATATGTGCAGGGCAGGGAGAGATGGAAGAAAGAGGCCGGCCACTCCAAGGTAGTGGGTGGCAGGTTTAATGAATAAAGTGAACTCACATATGAGGCTTGCAGTGGGCAGCAGCAAGATGAGGGGATCCCCTCACCTTCCCACCGTATCTTAAAAGTTCATAGAGAGAACTTAACTGGGTTCTGCCATATGTACTGTGCAGGTGTTCTCAACATCACATCACTGTCTCAAGTCTGTGTCCTTGGAGCAGCCTCTGGGAGTGGGAAATAAATTTGGAACCCACATTCCAGGAACAGGGAAGGCGCTGAGCCTCCAAGTGCTTGGGTCCAGCTCATGGATAAGCTAGCAGTCATGTCTTTGATGAACTTCCCCAACATTCTACCATCGTACTTGTATCATAGTCAATGGGAAGAAAAAAAAGGTTTAAACTCATGCCTTTTAAAGGCACCACTCAGAGGCGCATGGGTGGCACAGTCAGTTAAGTGTCCAACTCTTGGTTTTGGCTCAGTCAAGATCTCAGGGTTGTGAGATGGAGCCCTGGCTCTTCACTCAGCACAGAGTCTGCTTGAGTTTCTCTCTTCCTCTCCGTCTGCTCCTCTCCCACTGCCCTTTTCAAATCAATCAATCAATCAATCAATCAATCAATCCTTAAGAAAAGAAAAGCACAATTGAGAAAAAAAAATTCACTTTTGCTAATATCCTATTGGTCAAAGCTTAGTCACTTGAACTTCTAGCTGCTGGTTCTTGGTTAGGTTGCCATTTGTTTAACTAAAAGTGAAGGGCTCCTATTACTAAAGGAAAGAAAGAATATATAACGGTATAATAATGGTATAACCGGCACTAAGTAAAATGGAGATGATTAAAAGGTGGGAAGGAGAGAGATACATTTGTTTCACTATTGATCAGTTGCTAAAACAGAGATGTTAGCAAAAGGTGTCCACATTCTTAACTTTTTAAAAAAGATTTTATTTACTTTAGCAAGAGAGAGCACAAGCATGAGCAGTGGGGGGGCTGTGGAGAGGGAAGGGGAGAGTGAGAGGGAATCTCAGGCACACCTGTTTGAATCCAGAGTCTGATGCCGGGCTTGATCTCATAACCCTGAGATCATGATCTAAGCTGAAACCAAGAGTCCAATGCTCAACCTTCTGAGCCACCTCCAGGCTCCCCTCCAAATTTTTAAATTTAAAAATGGTTCTCTTTTGACTTTTAAGGTTGCTTTTTGTTCCAAGTATCTTTGTGTCTATCTTCCCTCTTTTCCGTTTCATCTAGTACCCTTGAAGAGCTAACATACCTAACAGGATCTGGACACAGACAAAGGTTAGCCCATTCACTTAGTAAATCTTCAGAGCCTACTGTATGCAAAGTCCTGTTCTGGGTGCTTGGATACATCAGTGAACAAAACCAACATCCCTGCTTTGTATAGTTTCTGTTGGGGAGCTTGGGGGTGGGGGCCAGAAATATACAGTAAGCAAGGAACAGTAAATCCTGTGGAAACAAAGCTCATTATAAGTCAGACAAGGGTTTTAGCTCCTAGAAGGGTGGAGATGCCATCCCCTGGTCTTACAGCTATAAGGGTGCATATCCAATATGTGCTGTCCAGACACTTGAAAGAGTCTTAACAACCTAAATATCTCTGTGGAGTCCCTTGGGTCTTTAGCCAAAGATTTATTTATTTTTTCGCAATCAAATGGATCACGATATTTAATAGTGATACTCATTTTTGGTGAGTCAGAAACGTAAGGAGCTTGGGGTGGTGGCAGAGAGGGTAGCAGAGATCATTTTTTAAAGGATTCTGGGATATCAGGTGCTTGAAGACAAGCTGAATGATCTTGGGGACAAATGGAACCCAAAGCTCAAATGCAGCCAGCACTTTTCTGTCTCACCTTTCTAGGTGTGAGTTCATTTCTTTCTCCTCTGAAAAAAAAAAAAGGAACCTTGTACCCCCAACTTGCGCATCTCACGCTCTCATCAAAGGAGTATGGGATTCTTTGCCACGTTGTACTTGGACAGAATTCCAAGGCAGTTCTCTACTTGGCCTGACTTGGGCCAGGTCTGGAACTTACATTGATAATCTATAGCTAAAGAATCAGGGTTGACAGAAAACACATGATCACGATGAGCCTACTTAAATTCTTAGCTGGGCAGCAAGCTCAGTTTGGATAGGGAAGCTATTTGATGGGTTGTCATGAGATTTGAGAACATCTCATCAGTCGCTTTTCCAAGAAGTGGCACCCAAGACTGAGTCGGTTAAGAGAATTATTTGGGAAAGATGAAATATCTCTGGAGTCAAATCCCAGGTCTTCACTTTCTTTGCAAGAATTCTTAGAGCTGCGTCATGAATAATGACTTAAACAGAATGTCCCAATCAGGAGTGTCTTTTAATTTGTTTTGTTTTGGAACAGGCCTCGGGTATCTTTCAAATGTATGTGCCCACAGAAAATGGGTAGTTCAGGAAGTTCTGTAATATCCACAGATAATTATCTCGAATAACAAGAAACTGAGACATTAATGTGAAAAGTATTCTGTAAACAATGAAGGCTTTTATTGTAAAATGTCAAGGTCCCAGGAAAACAGCTCCTGAGTTTACAACCTTTGTTTTCCATTTAGTGGTGATGTGCATTATGATTTCTACTCCCCCAAATAAGAATGTTTTGAATCAAATAGTACTTCTTCCTTCCTTTGTGACTCAGTCTAGAATGACAGCAGAGTTCATTTGCTTTGTCTCAACTTTTCTGCCAAGGATTTGTGTAGGTTGACTAACATTTGGGATGCTGGTAGGGCAGGAGCTCTGTTTTTCTGAGCTTCATCAAGTTCCTAATGTAGCAAGAGTGTGTGGGCCTCCAGATATCTTTTTAATTATATATTCTTGAAATAAAACATAGTAGCCAGCCTCCAACTGCATGCAACCGGTCCAGTTTTGCCTTCCACACTCACACCAGTTTAAAAGCTGAAGTTCTTTTCACTTGCAGTCTCTCTGCTCTCTTAGAGGGAAACCCGGGAGCCTGTGATCAGATCTGCTTGAGCTGTCCATGAGCTAAAACTTTGGTGGGTTTGGGTTTTTTGTTTGTTTGGTTGGTTTGTGTTTATATCTTTATGATCACCTTTAGTTTTTCCAAACATCTTCCACCGTCTGTGTCAGTGAAGTAAAAACCAGCTGTTAGTGCGGCCCAAACTGTCAGATCGGTTTTTTTTTTTTCAAGCTGGTGTTTTTTGGCACCTGGTCTCAGCACGGCACAGGGACCTTGTAGAACATTCCTGTTGTAGAAATTCTGGGTGGTCTTGAGGTCCCTTCCAGGAACAAAAGGTGCCAGGCATAGCACTGAAGGGAGGGAACAACAGGAAACTAGCCCGTCAAAGCCAGGGTGGTCTTCCACATTCTAGAATTGTTTCGGGACATTGGCAGCCCCATCTACGCACGCCACCCCCACCTTGGCCACACTGCCAGGCCACAAGGACTGGTACCACAGAGCCGGACTGTAGAGTGTCATCAACATCAGCAGCCCATCCCTCCTTTGGGGGACAAACAGGCAGTTGCCTATTTTTACTTCGACTAGACTCTACTTCCGCTTAGCTCAATCACATCCTTTATTGACTTCTTTCTCTTCCTTCCTCCCCCTTCCTCTTTCCCACTGTTATTTATAAATGTCAGATACTTGTTTAGGAGGGAAGGGTGATCTTTAGCACGAGCTGCTGGTACAACTGTTGGGCCAACCCGCTGTGGGGCGCCCGCTTTTACCACCACACACATTGATTGCTCCTTCTCTCTTCTCCATTGCTCTCCCTGGCCGGAGGACACCAACAGCAGGAAGGGTGGAAACTCTAACCCAGAACCCAAAACACAAACACCCACTAATGACTCACATGCTGTAACTGGGGAGATTCGGAGACTTTCCTCTGCTGAAAGACGCAGAGGCAAATGTTTCCACGCACCGGAAGCCAAGCTGGCTCATCCAGCACTGGGTTCTCTGCTGAGGTGGCTGCGACTCAGGGATGTGTCACCGACTCAGACATGGAGTTTACTGGGTCAGTAGATGGAGGGCGGCCTGGACTCGAATCTCTTTTCTTTTCTCCAAATGCCTGCTGGAGAAAATCTGATATATCCTGCATGAGTCAGGCGTGAGTGTTTCTGTTTGTGGGGAAGGGCGATTTACTCCCCTGCTCTCCAGCTTCCCTGCTGGTTTTAATTGTGATTTTAATTAGCAAGCGTGTCATTGGAGCGGAGGCGTGGCCTTTCTTCAGAAGGAGAGTTTTCTGGCTGTGTGGTCCTTGCTCGGCCCCTTGGATCTTACAATGATGAGAAATAACTTTTTTCTTTAGTGCTTTTTCTTTTGAATGTTCAAAGGGCTTTACCGAACTTTAACCCTTAGGGCCCTCTGTTTATATTTAGGTTAAAAAAGGAGTGAAGGTGGAGATCTTTTGTGGCAAAGTGCTTTGAAACCCTGAGATGAAAGGGAACCCGTAAAGAGAAATTAACCTCATTTATTTTTTAAGCAACATTTCGTGTGCGTGTGTGGACAGATGTAATTTGAGGCAACTCGGAGTCTCCCCTCCACTCTGCTGGTGACCCTCCCTCCCTGTCTCCAACCCAATCGAAGGATCTCTTTTTTCTTTTCACTTCTCTATTTCCCAAGCCAGGGCCTGTCTGGTGGAAAGACTGATTCAGGTTTTTAACTAACGCTGGGCCCTATCTCCCGGCAGGGCACCCCTCTCTGGCTGGATAGCCCCAAGTGGAGGAATCCAAGTTTCAGTACAGAAAGGAGAAAGTGAGGGTTGTGGGGCGGGAGGCTCCAGATCCCTAGGTGCATTCCTGAATTCATTAATGCACACGCAGCATTGCACTCCTAAGTGCACTGGGGCAAGGCTAATACTTGGTTGAACCACACGGGGATTACCGTGCACATTGCTAATATATTGAAATATTCTTACATTGACTTGTAAATAATCATTGCCTATGCCTCTGCCATTGTGAAATATTTTGAGTTTCACCCCTGCTTTGTGAGCTAGGAGACAAGACTTTCTTCCTGGTTTCCTGTAATGCTTAGCATAATGCCGCCTCCACACACACACACACCCGTGTTTGAAAGTCTTATACTAATGGATGGGGAGACTGAAAACATCAGTGGCTTCTTTAACCATCAGGGGGTAATGGAGGACCAGCTCGGGATTTCCCTGTAAAATATAATGAGTGCTTCTAGTAAAGGGTTCAGAAGTTAGATTTTCCCATTTACTCTCTGAGTAAATTTACTGAGTAAATTTACTCAGTAAATTTACTCTCTGAGGTATTTGAAGTGAGGAAGGGTACACGCAAAGATCGATGACTGGATGGGTTTTAATAAAAATACCTTCCAGGTGCTGAGACTTAGTCAAAAGCTTGGTACCCCTGGAAGACTGCTGGAAGCTAGGGCCAGACCAGAGGTGAAACACTTCTGTTAAGCACTAAATATTTGTGCCTCCCCCCCATTCATATATTAAAGCCCTAATTCCCAATTTGGTGGCATTTGGAGATGAGGTATTTGGGAGGTAATTAGGCTTAGGTGAGGTAATAAGGGTGGAGCCCTCATAATGGGATTAGAGAGCCCTCCCTCCCTTCCTCTCTGTCTCTGTCTCTCTGCCTGACTCTCTGTCCCCCATCCTCCCCCTCACTTGTGCACGAAGGAGAGGTCATGTGAGGACACAGCAAGAAGGTAGCGTTCTGTAAGTCTAGAAGAGAGTTGTCACCAGAACCCAACCGTGTTGACAGCCTGACCTCAGACTTCCAGCTTCCAGAAGTGGAGTTCGCGCGGGAGGTAGGTGCCTGTTGTCTCAACCACCAATCGATGGTATTCTGTTGTGGCAGTCGCCCAAGTCGGTGTCCTTGCGTTCCCATTCCCTGGATTCTCGTGAGAGATCCAGTCCCACAGGCAGGGATGCTGAAACGAAGGAGGCCAGTATGCCTGAGTTTACCCTGTGAAGGCCAGTGGCCTACAAATAGAAAAAAAAAAAAAATGGTCTACTTTGCTGGACTCTAGGGCTCAAGGGGAAAGAATATAGCACGGTCTCTGCCTTCAAGACCCACTCCCCATCAGTGTCTTAGCTTTTGGCCAATCAGAGCTCTTCTGGTGAGTGAGGGAGGAGAAGATGATACACTATTTTGTTTTGGTTTGGTTTTAATAAATATTTTGGGGAGGGCATCTGGGTGGCTCAGTCAGTTAAATGTCTGCCTGCAGCTCAGGTCATGATCTCAGGGTCCTGGGATGGAGCCCCACGTTGGGCTCCCTGCTCAGCGGGTAGTCTGCTTCTCCCTCTCCCTCTGTCTCTCCTCCCCACTCATGCTTTCTCTCTCTCTCTCAAATTAAAAAAAAAAAAAAAGAATCTTAAAAAAAATTTTTCCCCCTTTTAAAATAGATTTTATCTATTCATTTGCCAGAGAGTATGAGAGCACAAGCTGGGGGAGTGACAGGCAGGAAGCCTGATGTAGGACTCGTAGGACCTTGGGATTGTGACCTGAGCCAAAGACAGACGCTCAGCTGACTGAGCCACCCGGGTGTCCCAGATGACACCCTGTTGAGAGTACATTCCTTACAATGACCCAGAAGATGTATTCATATAACTGTGCCAGTTGAGAGTGGGGCTGGGTAAGAAGTGCAGGTTGGACCTGGTACAGGGTAGGATACCCAACTTCTCTCCCTATGGAGCATGTCTCTCTACCTTATCCTGGGCTCTGATGGCTTTCAGAAACAGCAGATAGCCAGTCTCATGAACTCATGCCTTACCATCATGTTCTCTACCTTCACTACACATTGGAATCTCTCAAGGTACTTTGAAGAAGATCCTGACTTAATTGGTCCAGGACATGGTGGACATCAAGAGTCTTTAAGAGTCCCCAAATGTGCCTAGTTGTGATTTCTCTCTGTCAAATAAATAAAAAATATTAAAAAAAAAAAAAAAAGAGTCCCCAAATGAATCTAGTATGTAGTTCAGGTTGAGAACCACTCCAGATAAGCTCTGAGAGTGAGACCTTGATCCATTTCATGGAGCTATCTCATTACCTTGTCTCATAATTCTGAACTACCTCATACTTCTCTTCGGACCAAGCAAATGCTTTTACTACACATGCATGCTTGAAGGTCTTTGCTCAAATTGCTTCATTGATTTGTGTTTCAACAGACTTGCTGGGCCAATAAGGAAAAATATATCATTGTTCCCTTGTTGTGCCTGATAAAGTCCATACAATTTCCAAAGATGAGATATTGTCATGTGCTCTTAGACAATGTGCTCCTAGTTTCCACATTCTGGGTCATTGACTTCCTCTTGTGCAAAAAACTGGCACACATCTAATCTTCCTACTCTTATTTTAAACAAATTAAGAAATTATAGGTACTCTAAGAGATGATTTTGATGCAAAGTTTGTCATTTAACCTTTTTTTCCAACAAGTATTTATTTGTTTATTTATTTATTTTATTTATTTATTTGACAGAGAGAGACCACAAGTAGACAGAGAGGCAGGCAGAGAGAGAGAGGGAAGCAGGCTCTCCGCCGAGCAGAGAGCCCGATGCAGGACTCGATCCCAGGACCCCGAGATCATGACCCGAGCCGAAGGCAGCGGCTCAACCCACTGAGCCAGCCAGGCGCCCCCAAGTTTTTATTTTTATCGCAGTTGTATATACATTGTTTTCAAAGTTAAATGAAGCTTAGTATGGAAAATAGCAATCCTTGAGTTTTATCCCTTCCCCTTCTTAATTCCCACTCTCCAAAAGCAACCATATTTACCCTTTCAGGTGTTCTTCTAATATCTTTCAATATGTCCAGCTAACAAACTTAGCCTGTTATTTCTTGATTTTATATACTTAGAGATAATCTGTTGACTTCCTAATCTAAAAAATAAGGGGTTAGTGCTCTCATTCTGCCTCTGCTACACAGATATTTCCTCTCTGACATCCTAATTGAGGCATAGATTTTGATTATGTCAATACTCAGTTAATCATGTAGTGTTTTGGGGGTGGTTGGTTAGCTCAGTCAGTTAAATGTCTGTCTTTGGCTCAGGTCATGATTCCACGATCCTGGGGTAGAGCCCCATGCCAGGCTCCCTCATCAGCTGGGAGTCTGCTTCTCCCTCTCCCTCTCCCTCTGCCTCTCCTTACTGTTCATGCTCTCTCTCTCTCTCAAATAAATAAATAAAATATTTTTTAAAAAATCAAGAATTGTTTTTATGGCTGAGCTCTGGAATATGCTGATTAGATTTCTTTGCTTGTATAATTTCTTGCTTTTTTGGTTTTAATAATTTCACTTTTTATTTGCTTCATTTTTATGTATTTTATATTAATTTCTCTTCAAATTATCTTCCATCTTCTGAGACCATGTTCAAGGGTATCAGATAATCTATCAAATTCAGCTATTTTGGATTTTTGTTTGTTTGTTTTAGAATGGTTGCTAGTAATACCCTTCTTGTATATGCTCCAGTTTAAACTGATTGTGCTCTAGAATTGAGAGGGCTGGTGTTCTAGGATCTCCCTTCACCATCATCTCAGAGATTACCTTCACCTGTCTCCTGTGTTGGATCTCTGTTTTCTTGAATCTCGTGTATTCCTCTTTCTTGCTTTACTTTCTCATTATAGTGGAACATATCCTCCAAGTAGCATTCTTAGCAAAGTTATATGGGAGGAAGATCATTTGAGGCTTTGCATATTCAGAAATGCATATATTCTAGCTTCATAGTTAATTAATAGTTTGCTTGGGTACAGAATTCTAGATTGGAATTATTTTCTTTCAGAATTTTGAAGACATTGATCCAGTATCTTTTAGGTTTCAGGATTCTTTGGGAAATCCAATGCCATTCCGAAAACCAGCTTTTTATATTCCTTATTCTTACATTCTGAAAGATTTTGGGATCTTCTATTTGCTCTCACTATTATGAAATTTCACAATAATAGGTCTTGGCATGAGTTTGTTTTCATTTATTGTCTTGGCTTTTGGTGGGATTTCTCAATGGGGAAATTGGTGTCCTTTACTTCTGGGATGTATTCTTGAATGATTTCTTTGCCAAGTTCCTCTCATCATTTCTTACGTTCTCTCTTTCTGCAACTCCTGTTAATTAGTTGTTGGATGTCTGTGACTTATCCTCTCTTTTTATTACATCTTGTTTTCTATTTTTCATCTTCATATTTTAGTTCCACTTTCTGGGAGTTTTTCTTAATTTTCCTTTTTACTATTATATTGAATTTTTCATTTCTCCTCTAATATTATTATTTTCCAAAAGGTTTTTTTAAATTTTTTGTTTTCTTTCTTAAATAGCATCTCATTTTTGTTTCATGGTTGTAATATATTTTCTTCTCTAAGGATATTAATTATATTAATTTGACATTTTCCACTTTGTGCAAGTGTGTTTCCTCTGAATGGCTTTCCCCCTGTTGTGCTGTTATTTTCTGTGTTTCTTATATTAGAGCTTTTCCTTGGATGTTGCTAGTCAATGATTTTTCCATTCATGTTTTCTTTTTTAATTTAATTTGATTTTTCACCACACCCAGTGCTCCATGCAATACATGACCTCCTTAATACCCACCACCAGGCTCACCCATCCCCCTCACCCCCAAACCCTCAGTTTGTTTCTCAGAGTCCACAGTTTCTCATGGTTCCTCTCTCCCTCTGATTTCCCTAATTCACTTTTCCTTTCTTTATTCTAATGTCCTCCATGTTATTCCTTATTCTCCACAAGTAAATCTGTTCATGTTTAATAATGAAAAACTCCAAAGCTGATTGAAAGCTCTGAGTGTGTGTGATGCTCTAAATTAGAGAACCACTGATTTCAGTATATTTAGGTCTTTTCTATTAAGTTGGTCAAATTTCTCCAAGGAATACTCCTTCAGTCTCCTACTCAGAGGATAGTCCACGTCTGATTGCCAATGTTGCTGGCATAGAGAGTTGGGTGGGAGAGTGGGGAATATCTTAGAATGCTGTGAATTTTTTCACTTAATCTTCTTGGGTTTGTCATGGACCCTGTTACTCATCTGTGTCTGATATTACCCAAATGAAGAGACCCTGTGCTTTTACTCTTCCCAGAGAATAAATTTTCAGACATCTGTCAGGGTAGGGGATTGGCAGGTTACCAAAGCACATGGAGTGGGAGAGGAGATACAGGGACAAACATCTTTATACCAGTGCTCCTCTATCAATATTATCTCTACAAACACACACACACACACACACACACACACACACACACACCCCTTTAGAGGGTTTCATTAATTCCTGAAACTTTTAATGAATTTTTTTTTTAAAAAAGATTTTATTTATTGGGGCGCCTGGGTGGCTCAGTGGGTTAAAGCCTCTGCTTTCAGCTCAGGTCATGATCCTGGGTCCTGGGATTGAGCCCCGCATCGGGATCTCTGTTCAGCAGGTAACCTGCCTCCCTTCCTCTCTCTCTGCCTGCCTCTCTGCCTACCTGTGATCTCTGTCTGTCAAATAAATAAATAAAGTCTTAAAAAAATTTTTGAAAAAAAGATTTTATTTATTTATTTGACAGGCAGAGATCATAAGCAGGCAGAGAGAGAGGAGGAAGCAATCTCCCCACCGAGCAGAGAGCCCGATGCGGGGCTCAAACCCAGGACCCTGGGATCACAACCCGAGCTGAAGGCAGAGGCTTTAACCCACTGAACCACCCAGGCGCCCCCCTTTTAATGACTCTTAAGCTAAATTTACCCACTGTTGACTTAAGATTCAGTTTTCTTGGGTTTTCCAGTTTGATCACCACTTGTCTATATTCTTATCTCAAAAATTTTGTTTCTATAGTTTTCTTCCCTGTTCTATCATTGTAGATTTATGCCTTATAAAATTATTTGTATTAATGTTGCATTTAGGTTTTAGGAAGAATGTGTTTAATCTGCCATCTTTAAATAGAAGCCATTAGATTCTCATTAACTTCACCATGTCACAAAGAGTAAGGGGATATCTTCTTACTTCTTACTTACTTCTTACTTCTTACTTACTTATTCCATCTTTGCCTAAGAACTAAGTTTAGATTGAGTACCTTTTGAACAGCCTGGATTGTTCTGTTTCTTGATTATGTCCATGGAAAACCCTTCTAGTAGTTTTCAGGTCTGGGTTTCTTCTGGGGTTGGCATTTCAGATTTGGTTCCAATCTGTGAATAACTCTAACCAGAGTAATGGGCTGCTTTGAGAATCATTTTTAACTGGAGAGACAAAAATTCCATCATGCTTCAGGTCATAAATCTTGCT
Source organism: Meles meles (assembly GCF_922984935.1). NCBI lineage: Eukaryota > Metazoa > Chordata > Mammalia > Carnivora > Mustelidae > Meles > Meles meles. The sequence continues at coordinate 22,335,708 of NC_060069.1, read as the reverse complement.
GCCAAAAAGTTTCCCAAGTGACAGTAATTATGTATTTATGATTTATTGGAGAATTTGGGTGTTCCAGAATAAGAGTAGGAAAATGAACACTTTAGGGCAAATGGTGAATTGACTCAGAGAGGCTCTTCCAACAATCTTTTCAGGTTACTTGTCCTCTTAGGAGGTGTGTGTGTGTTTTCTGGAACCACAGAAACGATAATCATTGGTCTCTTAGCTTCAATATTGAACTTCTGGTCCTGGATGAAATGGCCAACATTACTGTGCATGGGAGAGTTAAAGATCCTAAAAGTTTTCAAAGTCTTTGATCTGAGACATTTTTTTGAGCAGGCACAGGGCTTCTGACTGCATCATACAATTGGATTGAAGCCTGGAAATTCACCCCGGTGTGTTTGAACAAACTGTAGCCTATGAATACTATATTTTTTATATTGGAACATTCCTTTCCATTTTTAAAGGGACCCAGCATCTATCTTAACCATTTTCCACATTCTTAAGTAGTTGGAATATCAGTCTCAAAGTCTTTTCACAAACTTATTTCATCCTTTTACAAGGGTAGAAAAAAAATAAATGAAGAAGGTATGTGAACTTCAAATTGGATTTAAAATTATTTTCAGCTTACACAGACTCCTTTTTCTCTGTCTCTATCTCTTCCTCTCAGACACACACATACATGAACAAGCACATGAATGCATACAGACACTGTGCGTATAATATGAGTAATATTATTAATGGAGTTATCACTGTCAAATAATCACACTGCAATCTATTTATTACACAGGTAGTATCTGAGTTCACATATTTTCTGCTTTAATTGATCGTATGGTGAGATGAGCTATGTTGATATGAGAGGACAGAATCCAATAAAATACAATTAATCTGATGATTTCACATGGTTCCCGAAAAACTGAAATTATTCATTCGTCAAATTGTGAATATTTCCTAGATATCCCTGACTCTGTTCTAGGCTTTGAGAATATAAAGATGAAAAATGAGATATCTGCCTTATGTAAGAGACTGAGGTATAAACATAAATTACAGTTCTTGAGAAAGAGTAGATCTTTTTGAGCAATGTTCTAGGAGAGTGCCATAGACTGAATATTTGTGTCCCCCCAAATTTATATGTTGAAATCTAATCCCCCAATGGGGATTTGATATTTGGATGTGGGGTGTTTGGGAGGTGATTAAGTCATGAAGGTGGAGTCTTTTTTTTTTTTTTTAATATTTTATTTATTTGACAGAGAGAAATCACAAGTAGGCAGAGAAGCAGGCAGAGAGAGGGGAGGAAGCAGGCTCCCTGCTGAGCAGAGAGCCCGATGCGGGGCTTGATCCCAGGACACTGGGATCATGACCTGAGCCGAAGGCAGAGGCTTTAACCCACTGAGCCACCCAGGCACCCCGGTAGAGTCTTCATGAATGGAATTAGTGCCTTATTTAAAAAGGGGCCCTACAGAGCTTCCCTGTTCCTTCTCCCCTGTGAGGATGTAGCAGGAAGACAACTATCTATGAACCAGACACCGCATCTGCCAGTGCCTTGACCTTGGCGTTCTGAGCCTCTAGAACTGTGAGAAATAAATTTCTATTGTTTATAAGTCACCCAGTCTATGGAATTCTGTTATAGCAGCCCAAACTGACAAAGGGAACAAAAAATTAAGCAACTATCTTGCCTGATAGAGGTTTCACTGAAGGGAAACATTTCAGTTAAACCTTGAAGAATGGGTAGAATAAGCCTGGCTTTGGAAAGGGTCAAGTGCATTCCTGGAAGAGGGGCTACAGCAGGTCAACAGGGATTGACCAGATTTTATTTATAAGCTGGGTATTTGTAGTTTTGGAGCCATTTTTGGAGTCATTTTCAATTTCTCTTTCTCACACATGACATATCCAAGCTATTGTCAAATGTTGTTGGCACAATGTATAGACTCTATGTTCAAAACATATGTCAAATCAGACCACTTCTCCCTATCTCCATGACCACTAGCCAGGTCCAAGTCATCATCATCTCTTGCCCAGACTACTACAAAAACATCTTAGTTCGTTGTGTTAGTTTTCAGTTGCTGTGTAACAAATTACCACAAACTGGGTGGCTTAAAACCACACACAGTTGTATCTCACAGTTTCCGTGGGTCAGGAGTCTGGAAATAGCTCCACCGGATGCTCTGTTCAGGGCCTAACAGTCTGTAATCAAGGTGTTGGTTGCATTCTCATTCGGAGGTTCGACTCAGGAAGAATCCACCTCCAGCTTCACGCAGATTGTTGGCAAAATTCAGTTCCTTGTGGTTGTAGAACTGAGGGCTGTCTTTTTTATTGGCTCCTGGTGGAGGACTGCTTATAGGTTCTAGAGGTCTCTCATAGTTTTCTGACACAAGGTCCCCCTCCATAGGCCATGGGTGGTTTGCTTCCTAAATATAATCAAGAGAATTTCTCATATTCCAGTCTGCCAAGATGAAGTCTTATGTAAAGTAACATAATCAAGAGAGTGGCGTCATATTTGCCATGTTTTGTTCATGAGAAACAAGTCATAGTTTCTGCCTACATTCAGGGGAGATTCCCATACAAGAGCATGATTCATTAGAGGTCAACTTAACATGTGTCCACCACAGTGGTCTTACAAATTCCATACATGCCCTCCTACAGCTTATTCTCCGGGCAGAAGCCAGAGTGATCCATTTAAAATATAAAACTAACAATGTCATTCTCTTGTTTATAATCCTCTACTGGCTTAGAATAAGGCCTAAAGATCATGCATATATAATCACTGGCTGCCTCACCTGCTTCATTTCTCACCAGTCTTCCCTCACTTATTCCTCTTCAACACATGGGAATCTTTGTGGCTCTGCAACCATGCCAAGCACACTTCTGCCTGATGATCTTTGCATTTGCTGTTTTTTCTACCTCAGTCAGTACCCTAGCAGATCATTATGACTTGAGCTCTCTTTTCATATAGGTATCTGCTCAAATGTTACTTCCCCAGAGAGCACTTCTCAGTTTCCCCCAACCCCAAATAGCCCTTTCATTATGTATCTCTATGTCTTTCCTCTACCTTATTTTTTCCTAGCCCTTATCTCTCTATATCTTTTAGAATACACTTATTCACTTATTCATTGACTATCTCTCCCACTAGAACTCAAGCTTCATGAGGACAGGGACCTTGTCTATATCATTCTCTGTTGTCTTCCCATGCCTAAATCATTGCTGAGAGTAAAGTTGGCTCTTGTGTGTGAATGAATAATGAAAGGATTTAAAAGACAAAGTAAAACTTTTCAAAAATATTTTATTATTAATAATATGTTGAATATTTCAAGTAAGCAGTGACTAAACTCTAAACCATGAGATGAAATCTTTCTCATGATTTAGTTTTATTGGAATAGTGAAGAACAATCAATACTGCAAATGAGATTTTAAAGTCACGTGAGTGACCTCAAAATAGTTGATATTTCTTATTTGTCAATGGTCAAGACTAGCATTACTACTAGTGGGAAAACCTGACATTAACACAAAAAAGGCAGTGACAGAGTAAGAGAAATAAAAAAGACATAAGACGTTTAGAAAACAAATGGCAAAATGGCAAATGTGAATCCCACCTTAACATTACTTTAAATGTAAATGATTAAACACTCCAATTAATGTAGAATGGATTTTTTAAAAAAGAGAGATAGTGTGTGTGTAGACGTGGAGCGAGGGGCAGTAGGGGAGAGAGAGAAAGAATCTTAAACAGGCTCCATGTTCAGCACAGAGCCTGATGGAGGGCTCTGTCTCAGGACCCTGAGATCATGACCTGAGCTGAAATCAAAAGTTGGACCCTTATCCCACTGAGCCATCCAGGACCCCAGTAGAACAGATTTTTTAAAATGCTCCAAGTATATTCTGTTTACAAGCAACAAACTTTAGATTGGAGATACAAATAAGATAAAAGTAAAATGATAGAGAGAGATATACCATTCAAAGTGTAACCAAAAGAAAGCTAAAGTTGTTACGTTAATATCTGACAAAATAGACTCTATGATGAAATTGTTACTAGAGACCAAAAAAATGCATTTTATAATGATAAAAGGGTCAATGCATCAAGAAGTTATAATAATTAGAAACTTATATAGAAACTTAGAAACTTGCACAAAAATGTTCAATGTTATATATACCTAAGAAGAGAGTCCCCATATTCATGAAGCAAAAAAGTAAGAATTTAAGCAAGAAATAGAAAATTCAGCAGTAATAATGGGAGACATCAAAATCCCACCTTGAAAAACTGTTAGAATGACTGGACAGAAGATCACCATAGAAAGAGATGATTTTTTTTAAAGGTTTTATTTAGGTATTTGACAGACAGAAATCACAAGTAGGCAGAGAGGCAGGCGGGGGGTGGGGGGGGAAGCAGGTTCCCTGCTGAGCAGAGAGCCCGATGTGGGGCTCGATCCCAGGACCCTGGGATCATGACCTGAGCTGAAGGCAGAGGTTTTAACCCACTGAGCCACCCAGGTGCCCCAAAAGAGATGATTTAAACAATACTATAAACCATCTTGACATAACAGACATTTCTAGAACACCCCCCAAAATGCTAAAAACACATTCTTAAGTGAATATGGAATATTCTCCAGGATAGACCTATATATTAAGTAATAAAAGAAGTCTCAGAACAATTGAAAGGGTTAAAATTATACAAAGTATGTTTCCTGAATATAGTGAAATTAAATTAGAAGTCAATAACAGAAGGAATTTTGGAAATTCCCATTTATAAATTAGTGTGTTAGAAGTTAACACTCTCTTAAATAATGGGTAAGAGGAGAAATCACATGGGAAATTAGGGATAATTTTAAATGAATGAAAAAAAATACAACATACAATGATTTATAGTATGCTTAGAGGAAAGCTTATAGGTTTAAATACTTATATTAAAAAAGAGTAAAGCTATTAAATCAATAACCTACACTTTTACCTTAAGAAACTAGAAAAAGAAGGATAATCTAAACCCACAGCAAGCAGAAGGAGGAAAATGATAAAGATTACAGCAGAAATAAGTGAAATCGAGAATAGAAGAATAAGGAAGAAGATTTTAAAAACCCAAAATTTGGTTTATTGAAAGCATCAACAAAACTTTAAAAATTTAGCTAGACTGATGCAAAAAAAAAAAAAAAAAAAATGGGAGAGGACTCACAGTACTGAATCCAAGAATGAAAGAGGTGATGTTATAACCAATCTTACAGAAATAAAAAAGATTTCAAGGGAATACCATGAACAATTATCAACAAATGAGATAACCTAGATTAAATGATTAAGTTTCTACAGTGCCAAAAAAAAGTAAATGTGGAAAGAATAGTCCAGTTCAACTAATGGTGCTAGATTAACTTATATCCACATGCGAAAGAATGAATGTAGTCATCTACCTCATATCATGTACAAAAATTAACTCAGAATAGATCAGAGACCTAAGTGTAAGAGCTAAATCTATAAAACTCTTAGAGGAAACATAAGGGTAAGTCTTCATGACCTTGGATTAGGCAACAGTTTCTTAGATATGACACATAAAGCATAATCCAACAAAGAAAACATGAATAAAGTGGACTTAAAAAAATTAAAAACTTTTATGTATCAAGAAATGAAAAGACAATGCACAGAATGGGAGAAAATATTTGCAAATCATATATCTGACAAAGATCTGGTAACCAAAATATTTGAAGAACACTTACAACTCAGTCATAAAAAGACAACCTAATTAAAAAGTGAGCAAGAGTTGTTCTAGAAATTTCTTCAAAGATATACAAATGACCATTAAGCACATGAAAAGATGCTCAACTCATTAGTCATTAGAGAAATGCAAATCAGCACCACAATGAGAACTACTTCACACCCACTGGGATGAGTATACACAAAAAGTTGGACGTTAGCAAGTTTGCTGAGGTCGTGGAGAATTTGGAACACTTACAGACTGCTGGCTTGAATAAAATGGTGCAGCTACTTTGGAAAACAGTTTGGTAATTTCTCAAAAGGTTAACTGTCTCATTACTATGTCACGTAGCAATTCCAATTCCAGGCATATACTCAAGAAAATTGAAAACAGATGATTCACAAAAAACTTGCACAAAAATGTTCAGAGCAACATTATCATAATAACTAAGAATTGGAAACAATTCAAATGTCCATCAACCGATAAATGGATAAATAGATGCGATAGACCCATGCAATGGAATATTATCTCCCCATAAAAAGGAATGAAGTACTATCAATGCTACAACATGAATGAACCTTAAACATGTGCTAAATGAAAGGCAACACACACAAAAGGCCACATATTATAGAATTCCATTTATATGAAATTTCCCAAATATGCAAATTAACAAAGATACGAAGAAGATTTTTAGTTTCCAGTGGCTGGCAGATGGAGGGTATGGGGAATTAGTACTAAAGTATATAAAGTTTCTTTTAGGGGTGATGTATGTAAAAATTCTTGAATTAATTAGTGATGATGATTGCAAAACCTTGTAAATTTATCAAAAGCCTTGAACTGTACACTTTAAAAAAGCTAATTTGATGGTACATAAATTATATGTCAATTAAAAAAAAAGAATCTATGGGGTGCCTGGCTGGCCCAGTCATCAGAGCATGTGACTTTTGATCTTGAGGTCATGAGTTCAAGCCCCATGTTGGGTATAGATCTTACTTTAAAGTAAATTTTTCAAATTTTAAAAGAATCTGATACTCATAAAGAAAGCAAATTATGAAAAATCACTTAAGTAAGAGTATCTTTCTGATGAGAGAGATGTGGCTCTTCATAAAGTCTATTGTAAGAAACTAACACCCACAGCTAGACCTATCTTGGACTTGATTTCATTCAACCTTGAGTTGCTCTCATCACAGTGGCTATCATATGGGAGAAAATTTCCCCAATTCTTTTCCCTCCTAGGTAGATTCTCCCCTCATTTCCCTTTTTTTATTAAAACTTTCCTTTCTTTTTTTATGTCTACTCACCTATCTGTCTCTGTCTCCATTTCTCACCCTTCCCTTCACCTCTTCCTTCACCTCTTCATCGTTCCCTTTCCTCTTACCCAGCTACGATATGGAAATAAAATATACTTTAAAGTATTTTTAAATTTTGTATGTATGTATGGTTTTTTTTGACAGAGAGAGAGAGAATCTTAAGCACAGTCCATGCTCAGCACAGAGCCTGTTTGGGGACTTGACCCCACAACCCTGAGGTCATGACCTGAGCTGAAATCAAGAGTGGGATGCTTAACCAACTGAACCACCCAGGTGCCCCGAAGTATTCTTTTTTCCTTTCTTTGCTTAGCTGAAAAGAAAGTGATTTTGATGCTTAATATTTCTTTAAGGAAAAACAACTCTAAATTAATTACAAGGTTGATTTTGCTTTAGGGGATGTAACTGGTAATTAAAAAAAAGATTATCCACCCATGCTATATGAGTAGTTATAAATAATTGAGGTAAGATACTTTCATGAACATTAAAAAGTGATTTGTAAATATGAGCAGACAGTACTGGTAAACACTGATAATATCTAGTGTGGTGGTGTTCACTGAAGGTTCTTAATTACAATTTGGCTCTTCTGTGTGTAGACACGCCTGAGTTAACCGTTTATGCTACAAAGCATAAGCCTCCTACACAGATAGTTTCATTTGACTCATATAAACCTGATCATATTTTCCCTCAGGAATGTCCTTTCTGAACTAAAAAAAAAAAAAAGAAAAAATACAATGTGGGTGATAAGCTCTTCTCTTGTGAAGCCATCTTCAGAATAACCAATTATTCTCAGTCGTTCATCTGGAAGAGTGAGTAAGTACAAAAAGAATACCATTAGCCACAAAGTTGTCATCTTCTTCAAATAAAATTCTGATCTCTGGTTTGAATGTTGAAATGAAAGATTCACTGTTTTCTCCTATAGTGGGTCAAGAGAAAAAATGATTTTGTTTTTTGTAATTGTCATTTTATGAAAAAACTTGATTCTGTTTGTTGGCAAGACGCTCAGAAAAAGAACTGGTGAAGTTTCACAGGACTTGGTGATTGAAATTCTAGTGCCCAGAGTAGTGGTGTCAGAATGATGAGGCATCCAGATAATGATCTCAGAAACCTTCCCAAACAATGTGACTGCTTCATTAGAAAGGGAAGGGGGAGGGAGGAAAGACAGGCTTAATTCTTCAGTCAGTTCCTAAGAGGCCATCTACCCTGTCTCGGAGAGACAGAGTGCTTTACTGTGGGGCCTATTTTGGTGTATAGGTACAACTATTACTGAAAAATTAGAATTATTATGAGATGTTAAGTATTAGGGGCCACAAGGAGAGTTGAAGAAGGTGGACTTCCATTGCAGGGCTCTAAGAGTCAGCCAGGCGGCACATTTAAGATCCCCCCCAGACGGTTGGAGAAGCTTGGTATTCACTTATCTTTTTTAAGATGCACAAGGGCTCTGTGTCAGGGTAGGTTAGCTGTTCAGCAAAAATGAGCTCCACCCCCACCTCCACCCCCCCCAACCTCCTGAGCATACCATCAGACCATATTACCCAGGTTTCTTCATAGTTTGTTGTGGTCATGAATTCTCACCAACAGAATGTGTGCAGGAAATCGTTTATGCCATGGTTGAGCCAAGCTTTTTAGGAAACACAGATGTCTCCTCCTTGCTCTGTTCTTCCTTTACTGATTGGATGCTGATGAAGGTGAGGCCTTGGGGGAGGAAGGAGCTACCTAGTAAAACAAAACACAATACAAGGGGGCCTGAGCATGTCTGAGAGCCACCCACCACCCAGAAACAGTTTAGGTGAGCAAGAAATAAGCTTTCATGAAGCATGAGCATCATGTATTTTGAGGTTTATTTATTATAGCTGCTAGAATGACCCTAACTAACAAGGGACTTGAGCGGCTCACAATTGAAGGACTACAAATAAAGGAAGCAACATCATCAGATGTGCCTTCAGCAAACTCACAGGAAACACCATTTCAGAAACGTAACCCTTTTACCTTTTCTTCCTTCTGGTTCTCATTTTTAGTTGGTCATTGCCTTACTTCCTACTTTTTTTGTTTTAATTAATTAATTTATCAGTAGCAAAATCTCCTCTTTACAACCTGTCCCTCACCACCCCTGTCCTCAAATATGACTGAGTTTGGAAAAAGTTACCAGGAAAGACGTTCATAAATCTCCCAAGAATGAGAATGGGGGTGATACGGGAGGTGGGTGACGAGAAGATGTTGCATTGTGAGTAATGGAGGAGAGCCTCAGGAGCATTCGGGATATCTGAATTATTTCCACCATAATGATGGTGAGAGGAAGGCTGAATATTAGGAACAATGATGGATTATTTTTAGATACGCTAAGTTTTGAAATTCTTACTCACAAAATGAACATTTTTTACATTCCATCTATCTTTTCAATTGTCATAAATTAAATGTAGGTATAGTGAGAACAGCAAGCCAGGGAGCACGAGCCACCTTATTCTGCAGTTAAAGAAATAACTTTACTTATTTATTTATTTATTATTTATAAGATTTTATTTTTAAGTAATTTCTACATCCAACATGCGGCTCGAACTTAACAATCCCAAGATCAAGAGTCACATGTTTTATTGACTGAGCCTGCCAGGTGCCCCAAGAAATAATTTATCTTAAATTGTTTTATTTACCTGTATATACATTAAAATGTGAATATTTTATAGTGATTCGAAGGGGGACATGCACCCCAATGTTTATAACAGCAATGTCCACAATAGCCAAACTATGAGAAAAGCCCAAATGTCCATTGACAGATTAATGGATAAAGATGTGATATGTATATATATGTATTCCATTGTGTGTGTGTGTGTATAATATTACTCACGCATCAAAAAGAATGAAATCTTGCCATTTGCAATAACATGGTTGGAATTAGAGGATATTATGCTAAGTGAAATAAAGTCAGTCAGAGGGCCTCTGGGCAGCTCAGTTGGTTAAGCGACTGCCTTTGGCTCAGGTCATGATGCAGGGGTCCGGGGATTGAGTCCTGCATTGGGTTCCCTGCTCTGCGGGGAGCTTGGTTCTCCCTCTCCCTCTGCCTGCCACTCCCCCTGCTTGTGCTCTCTCTCTCTCTCTCTCTTTTTCCGTCAAATAAATAAATCAATCTTTTTAAAAATTTTGTTTAAAAAAAAGTCAGCAGGTGCCTGGGTGGCTCAGTGGGTTAAGCCTCTGCCTTCAGCTCGGGTCATGATCTCAGGGTCCTAGGATCGAGGCCCGAATCGGGCTCTCAGCTCAGCCTGCTTCCTCCTCTCTCTCTCTCTGTTTGCCTCTCTGCCTACTTGTGATCTCAGTCTGTCAAATAAATAAATAAAATCTTTTTTTTAAAAGATTTTATTTATTTATTTGACAGACAGAGATCACAAGTAGGCAGAGAGGCAGGCAGAGAGAGAGGAGGAAACAGGCTCCCTGCAGAGCAGAGAGCCTGATGCGGGGCTCGATCCCAGGACCCTGGGATCATGACCTGAGCCGAAGGCAGAGGCTTTAACCCACTGAGCCACCCAGGCGCCCCAATAAATAAAATCTTTTAAAAAATAAAAAAAAAGTTTAAAAGTCAGAGAAGGACAAATACCATATGATTTCACTCATATGTGCAACTGAAGAAACAAAACAGATGAACAAAGAGAAAGGGAAAGAAAAATAAGATAAAATCAGAGAGGGAGACAAACTATAAGAGACTTTTAACTATAGGAAATAAACTGAAGGTTGCTAGAGGGGAGAGCGGTGCGGGGGGAGGGTAACTGGGTGATAGACATTAGGAGGGCATGTGATGTAATGAGCACTGGGTATTATACGCAACTGATGAATCACCAAATTCTACCCCTGAAACCAATAATACACTATATATTAATTAAAGTGAATTTAAATAAAAATTTTTAAAAATAAATAAAATTGAAACATTAATAAAATAATTTTTTTAATTTAAAACAAATTTTAAAGTGATCTCCACACTCAACATGGGGCTCAAACTCACAACCCAAAGATCAAGAGTCATATGCTTTGGATGCCTGGGTGGCTCAGTCTGTTAAGCATCTGCCTTCAGCTCAGGTCAAGATCCCAGAATCCAGGGATCAGGTCATGCATCAGGCTCCTTGCTCAGTGGGAAGCCTGCTCTCCTTCTGCCGGATGCTCCCCCTGCTTATGCATGTGATCTCTCTCTCTCTCTGACAAATAAATAAATAAAAACTTAAAAGAAAAAAAAGTTGCATGCTCTACCAGCTGAACCAGCCTGGCACCCCAAAATGTGAACACTTTTATTAAACACACAGTTATTTACAATTAAAAATGCACAGTCTTTGAAGCACTGAATTATGAGACAAGTATAAATCACTTTATTGCAAGAAAGCCAAGTGAAAGTTTCAGGAAATATTTGTTGAGCTCCTTTCATATGCCAGGTGCCATTACATTTGTTTTCTAGGGTTCAACCAGATCTACACATTTTATTTTTCTATATATTTCAAATAGCAGTATATACAAATATATACTGCACCTTGGAAGTTTTTGTGACACCAACCTATATATAATCTAGGCAGAGTACACAAAGATAGTAATCTAAAATGAACACATTTTTACCCCTCTTGACCTTCTAATTTTGTTTGGAAGTGTCAGAGGCCAGGTTCCTGGGAAACAGACTGCTGTGATTCTTACATTTTTGGACAGAAGTCTGATTGTGAGTTGCTCTGGAGAGCAGCACTTGCAAAGAGCAAGAAAAGCAGAAGGGCAAGAGGAGAAGGTGAACCACAGTGTAATTGCAAAGAGGCCTTAGTTGATCCTACGCAGAGCTTCGGAGCTGGAATGATTCTTTAGAGTCGTTCCAAACTGAGACAAATGGTCTGAGCATTTTTGGAAGCTGGTTGTCCCCAGGGAGGAGTATAACCTTCAGCTCAGGACAGTTCCTGAAGAGGAACTGAGTTGTGAGCCTTTAGCAGTCAATATCCTTTGATCTGAGAAGGACCTGTTGGGCACGTAGCATCCACTGTACACATATTATCTGTAATTGTACCATTTTGTCATAAAAGAACAGTAATAGGAGGGAGATATGTGAGCTATGTGATAAGCTGGGGCCAGGGGAAAAATAATAAATCAGTATTTGGGGAAAAGGGAAAATAAAGAATCGTGAAAAATAATTAAATAAGTCTAAAAACTAAAACATCTGTTGTACCAGGTACGGACTATGATTTCACAGCACAGCACATTCTGGTTGAACATAGGGATTAAAATGGCTAAGGTCACTTGGTACATCAGAAAGAGTTCTGGAAAATACCTGTGAATCATGATTCAGAGGCTTGTACCGTAACCTTCAAAGCACATTAAACTGATCGGAAATGCATTCTGTTAAACTACTTAACCAACAGAGGTCATTCAGTCAGAAGAACACTTTCAGAGCATGAAGAAGCAAGTTTGAAGAACACGGATGCTGCGAATGAAGGAGCTTAAGTTTAGCCACTTTCAGTCTTAGCCAATTTTTCAGTCAGAAAAATTACCAAGTTTTCATCATCCCATGGATGATTCGAAAATTATGGCTATTTGACTTTGGAATCCATTCTAAGAATTTGGGGAGGCACCTGCTGACCGTATTGGTCGGAGTGTCCCTGGCAGCTGACCCAAGACAAAGACTCAGGAGCTAGTCGTTTATCTGGGAGTGACAGGAAATAGTATGGTAGCGTGGGTGTGATGTAGGGATGGCAAATGCCGTTCATCAAAGGTGTGAGAGGAGCTCAGCCCTACTGTGAACCATGAAGCATACACTTTAGAATTATCTCGACTGAGGGGCCGGGAAGCCAGGGTATCCATCCCCAGTTGCTATTGGAGTGCGTTATCGCTATTGCTGGCCATATTGATTCTCCTGAGCTTGAGGCCTGCTTTGTGCCAGATAGAGCAGCCTCCCTGGGCTTAAGGAAATGGCCTTGGGGACAAAGAGGCAGGTACTGACAGTTGGAAGCGTACAAATAAAGGCCAAGGGTTATGTGAAGAAACCTGTCAGTGTAGCCTCTGCTACATGGACAGCCCGAAATATATTTTTCTTGTTATGATATGAAGGTTGGTTTCCATCTCTGAGGATGTTCCAAGCTGGGGCCAGGGGAGAGAGAAGCCAAAGGTATGCTGAGAAGAAAAAATCATTCTGAGATCTCCAAACATTTGGGCATGGCCGGGACGCAGGGGAGAAAGTGAGAGTTGGCGTAACCAGGCAGTCCGTGCTGTAGGAAACGTCCTGTGGGGGAGCGCCCATGAAGGCAGCACCCTTTGTTCACCCAGTCAGACCCTAAGACTCCCGAGCTGGAGAATAATAGCAGAGTGGAAAGTTTTCAGGTGGTGGTTACCTTGGTCCTGTGCCAGGTGTATTACTCACTGCTCACAAAACTCCAGCTGGTATTTACCCTCTGACAAAAGGGGAAAGAAAAAAGTTCTTCTGGTTTTAACGTCACGCTGGGCATGAAGCATGAAGTATAAGACCCCGGGATGGGGAGAATGAGAAAAATTTCCCATGGTCCTCGTTTATCTTTACCACAGGATCTCAGCTATTTCTACCCCTTTAGGGAACATAAGAGTCTAAAGTGTTTTGATTCTTTAACTAAATTTTGTTTATTAACCTCATATCTGAGGAAATAACATTTAATCGGCTCACTTCCTGAAGGGTTTGTTTCATATCCTTGACTCAGATTACTGTGGTCTGATCAGGGACAGCTTTACTCGTTCCTCCCACAGGGAGCTGAAGAGCGATTCGGTGGCTCCCAGTACACGCAGGAAAGACTAGAACGAGAAACATCCTGACCCTGAACATCCTCTCACGTTTTAACTAAGAGAATCCACTCCCCGCCCCAAATTTCGTCTATAAAAAAAAAACCAGCCAGGATCCCTTTGCCAAAGAGGAAGATGCTGAGCAGTTGACCTATTTAACAAATCTTTATACTGTATAGAAAGCGAAGAGGGAGGCGAAAATGAGGAGACCATGTTCCCAGTCCTCATGGAACTTACTGGTATTCAACAGAGAAGGAAGGCATGGGCGCAATTAATTACAACCCAACACGAAAAAGTGGTTGATACCCTATGAGAAATTAATGGTGCCAATAGCCCTTCTCTCATTAAATCTTAGACCTCTTCCATTTCACATTAAATTATTCAGCAGGTGTTAAAATTCTGCCCTCAGTGTTTTGTATTTTTTTAAGATTTTATTTATTTATTTGAGAGAGAATGAGAGAACACAAGAGGGGAGAGGGAAAGCGGGAGAAGCAGACTCCCCACTGAGCAAGGAGCCCAACATGGGACTCGATTCTGGGACTCCAAGATCATGACCTGAGCTGAAGGCAGACACTTAACCGACTGAGCCACCCAGGAGTCCTGCCCTCAGTGGTTTCTTATGGCTTTCCCAACTCAAATAATAACCTCTCAAAGTCAGGAAGGACATCTTAGGGTTGTGCTTTCTAAACATCATGGTGCCCAGCAAGCTCCTCTGACCACCTCTTGAGCCCCTACAGCCCTTGCCAAACTGCTTGGCCAATCAGCTCTGTAGTTGCAACATGACTTTTGAAGCCATTGATCACTTTTATTGCACCGACGGACAAGCCGGGGACTCTGATGATATGGTAGACACTTCACGGACTCAAAAAGTTGTAGGGCAAATTGAATGTGTTAGGATTCTCTCTTCCCAGCATTGACTAGCCCGTGATGCTGTTCCATGCGCACAGCCCTAAGGACTAGCACAGGCACATATCCTGTGCTTTTTTTTTAAGAAGCTGAAACATTTGCCTTTGTATTTTACCTCTGGCCCATTCATGGGATTGCTCAGATAGCATTTTCTCAGGGTTACTGCGTTTGCTTTGCAGAGTAAGTTCTTTTGTAACGAAGGATGTGGAATGAGTGCCGCTCTTCGGCTCTGGAACACGTGTCAGGCCTCAGTGCTGTGTGACAGTTCTGGAACAGTGAGCGGTAAGAGTCCGGCTCATCTGGCTCATCTGGTCGAGGCCTCCCAAAGAGGCACAGTCAGTGCAGGCTCAGTCTGCAGCCCTGTTTGATACCTTTGGTTCCCAGCTACCAGATGGCTATCGAAATGGGTTCTAGATGTATCAGTCTTTGTATTTGGGGTCTTTCTCATCCCCGTGGGAGCCCGTGTGGCTATCTAGTGCCTCCCGCATATCTTCAGACTGCCTTCTGCTTCTTCTCCTTTGACCTTGCCTGCCTGACTGCTCTCCCTACAAGATTCCCTGCCCTTTGGAATTTCTCTTCTCCCCACATGGTCTGTTTCTTCTTCCTGTTGTAACTTGGGTGACTTCACATAACACAGCTCTGATCAAGTGCCTCTGTGTAAATGCCGCGGGGTGGCTCCCCATTATTCTCAGAAAATCCCCACTCCCCACATGCCAGCCCTGAATTGTGTATTCCCACTCTAGCCAATCTCTTTAGGTTCTTCTGGAATGCCTGCTTCATACTCTCCACCCCTAGATCTTCAAGTGCTGTTTCCTCTGACTGCTCTACCTTTGCTTTTAGTCTTCCTATAAAGAGTATACTTTCAGGGATTATTTCTATAGTTTCTTCCTATACTTCAGGTCTCACTTAGCAGTCTCTGTATTTGGGTCTCCTTCTTGACCCGAAGACTGAAGCTACCAGTACTCACATCGATGCTATTAGACCCTGCAGGGTAATGTCCTCTTTCCTTGTCTGTTCTCTGTTAGACAGAAAGGTCCATCTTTGTCTTGTTCATGCCATATATTTACTGCCTACTGCACAGTGGGGTCTTAATAGGGCCAGCTTCATGAGCACTTAGGAAAAAGTTTTGGTTTTGGTTTTGATATCTGTCAGTTGGTGTCTTGAACTTTTTAAAAAAGATTTTATTTTGTATTGTTTAATTTTAGATGAAAAGCTCCTGGATGTGCATGTGCACACAGGCAGGTGCTTGAGGGACGGAGAAGCAGAGGGAGAGGAGAGAGAGAGAGTCTTAACCAGGCTCCACACCCAGCACGGAGCCCATGGGTGGTGGAGGATGGGGGGCTTGATCTCACAACCATGAGATCATGACCTGAGCTGAAATGAAGAATCAAACACTTAACTGACTAAGCCTCCAAGGCATCCCTAAAGATTTTATTTTTAGGTAATCTCTACACCCAAGGTGGGGCTCAAACCCACAACCTGGAGATTAAGGTCCCACGCTCCACTGACTGAGTCAGCCAGGCATCCCTTGAACTTTTTAATCATTTGTCTTTGGACTTATGTTTTGTAAGTGAAGTCCAATGGAACAATAGAGCATACACCAGAGGCTTGGAACCCCGGTCCTCCCTCATGGGATGCTCCCTACTCCACCCAGTGACCACGGCTGCCTTTCCTCTCCCATTCCTCTCCGCCACACCCACTTTGGTGCAGGAACCCAGAAGGGTTGGTTAGATTCTTGTGCCCACATATGGACTCAAGCACAGAGTCATATTGCCTGTGAGTCCAGCACTCTCTGTGAGTCTCTACTCGTCCAAAGGAACACAACTCTGAGTAGCAAATAAAAAACACAATGACAGGTTGAGAAGGAGGCCCCAGAAAAAAGGAAAACACTATTGTTTGCTACTTTTTAAACAAGGGATTTTGCCTTTCATTTTGCACTGGGTCCCACATATTATTATGTAGCTACTCCTGGCTCTAATGAGTATTTGTTGAATAGCTGAATCAAAGAAATTTGATGAACCAAATGCATGTTTTTTTGTTTGTGTGTGTTTGTTTGTTTCCCCTAAGCAATTGCCCAAAGAGATTTTCCAACAGGGCTGTGATTTCCTAAAACATTTTTGGGACTTCTTTTTGAGAAAGTCACTCATTTGTTCAACAATTATTTTTCAACAGTTACTATGTACCAGGTTCTGGTGTGTAGTAGTGAACTATTTATTTATTTATTTATTTTAAGGATTTTATTTATTCATTTGACAGACAGGGATCACAACTAGGCAGAGAGGCAGGCAGAGAGAGGAAGGGAAGCAGGCTTCCCGCGGAGCAGAGAGCCTGATGTGGGACCCGATCCCAGGACCCTGAGATCATGACCTGAGCCGAAGGCAGAGGCTTCAACCCACTGAGCCACCCAGGCGCCCCAGTAGTGAACTATTTAGATAAGGGTGTGGAAAATCTTTATCTGTACAATTGTTTTGGAGTGAATTTACTTTTCTAAAGAAGGCAAATGTTGCTAGGGGCCACATCTGGTGAATAACATGGACCATAAAACTAAATAGTAACCATAATACTACTTGGGACTAAAATAAACTTTATAACTATGGAACCATAAATTTAAAACATTGGGTTTCTTATGTGAGTAAACTGATTCTGAAGATAATTTCCAAATATAAATTTCAAGACCATTTAGAATTACTTTTAATAAAGGAAGAGTATTCCAAGGTGACTATCTTGAAGCAGAAATTACAATTTAAATATAGAAGCTCTGGGAGAAAAATAAAGATAAGTGTAGAAGCTCTGGTAGAAATTTTTTTCTTTAAGATTTTATTTATTTATTTGTCAGAGAGAGAGAGACAACACAGGCAGGCAGAGAGGCAGGCAGAGGCAGAGGGAGAAGCAGGCTCCTTGCAGAGCAAGGAGCCGAATGTGGGACTTGATTCCAGGATGCCGGGGTCACGACCTGAGCCAAAGTAGATGCTTAACCGACTGAGCCACCCAGGCATCCCACAAATACTTAAAAAAAAAAAAAAAAGCATTGTTTTAGGTAACTTCTATTTTATTTTCTTAAACATACTTTTTCATTTAGTTGCATATGTAAAAGAATTTGGAAGTGATCTGAATGTGGTATTAGTAATAACCTGCTTCTGTGACCACATTGTTCTTGTAACCTTTACTGTCAATTGTTTACCGCTTTACTCAAGCCTCTAAATTATGATTTTGTTCATCAGTTTTAGAACCTAATGATAACCTATTTATGCTATAATACCTCTCCTATGTAGACTGGTCCTTATTAGCTGTGTTATCTTAACCCCTTTGTGCCTTAGTTTCCTCGTAACATTGTAGGGAGGTCTAAATAAATTAATATATGCCAAGACCTTAGAATACTACCTAGCATGTGGTAAATGCCACATTAAGATTTTCATTACAATAATTATTATTATCTGGCCCTATGCATCTAGGCCAGGAATAGGCAAACTTTTCCTCTAAGGGGACCAGACAGTGGATATTTAAGGCTTTGTGTGTCAATGATCTCTGTCACAACTACGCTAGCCTGTTGTGATGCCAAACTCAGCTTTAGACCATATACAAATGAATGGGCATGACTGTCTTCCAATAAAACTTTAATTACAAAAACAGGTGGCTGGTTAGATCTGGTCCATAGGCAATTCATTTGTCGTCCCTCATCGGGGCCTTTTTGATGGGTTTGAGTTTGAGTGGTGGAGGAAGGCTTAGCCAAGAGTCAAGAACAGAGCCACAGTGACCCAACATCTGAAGCCCAGGTCACGGTGGTTAATAAACTTCTATAGATAGGATTGCCCAAAGTGAGGGCAGGGTGGGGAGCATCTCCATAGAAGTGTAGCTGTGGTTGTGCAGTAGATAGGCTACAACTGGAAAGCTCCCTGTATTTCGCTCGCCAGAGTTAGTTTTGTCCTGACACATTGATTCAGTGCACATTTTAGAAACCCCTGTTCAATGAATGCTTGGGTATGCAAAGGTTTACTATGTATCTACACAGATGCCCTGTTTCATCCAGTTAATATGGAATTTAATCCTTTAAAAACCAGAGAGTAGTTTTGTCCTAAAGGGAGAGTTTGAAGACCCCAGATTTCTATAGAACATTCTTTAGCCTTACAGTCATTGGTGAGCCTAAATATTAGGAGAAAGAGGGACCCCTGACCTGCTTGGCAATCACCTTTCCCTGGAGTAACCTCAAAGGAGCCAGGGAGTTAAGTCTTGTGTTGTTGTTGCTAATCCCCCCCCCCCCCCATATCAGATCAGCTAAGTAATAGATATTATCTAGACAGATTGGGAGAAATGGAGAGGATATTTGTTTTCTTTATGAATTTGATGTCTTAAAGTGCCTGGGCAGTCAGTGTGTCCTCTTTGGCAATATTCTTCTAGTTTTGCATGGACACTTTCCTTCAGGTAACAAAAGGTCCCTGACAGAGTGTCATGCATTCTGTATTTCCCTTGTGCTTTCCAGGGGCAGGGGTTTTTCTACAATCCTGAGGACTACTGATACTTAAATTGGGCTCTTATTTGATACAACAAAGTACATTTTGATTTGTCAATTGATTGATTCAAGAAATATCTACTGAGCTCCTAGTCATGTATGCCAGATACCATACTGATCCTTGGAGCTGCAGGGATGAGTACACAGCACCCCTGCTCTCATGGAATTTACTGCTTGGTGATAGACGCAGACATTAAACAAGTCAGCAAACAGGTAAGGACAGCACATTATTAGAATGAGCAAGAAGTGCTAGGAGGGAGATGGGAGTTTATAGTAATATTTCTCAAATTTGCTGGTCAGAAGAATCATCTAGGGCCCGTGGTAAAATTGGGGAGTACTTGGACCCATCCTGGTCCTGCTGAATCTCTAGGGAAATCCACATATTTTATAAGTACCCCAGGTGACACAAATAAGAAAATTTGGGAAACCCTGGTCTAAGAAAATTTAAAACAAAAACAAAAACCCTCGTCCAACCAGGCAGTAATCTTAGAAGCATTCCTTCTAAAGAAGGATTATTTGACAGGTCTTCGAAAGTTTGTTGTAATAATTGGCAGAAAGCTTCCATTTCAAATTTGTGTTTGCTGATGCTGATGACCTATGGACTTAAATGCCACCTTTATGAAACCCTCATTAGGTTGCTAGGCAATGGCTGCTCTACTGACTTGGGTTTAGTTTCCTGGACATGAGACTTTTTGAAACTCCTTTGTTTTCTCTTTGCTAAAATATGTATTTTTTCTTATCCAGAAAAGATGCCATTGGGAATATTTACTCTGAAAACATTCTTCTCTTTTTTGGATGCCCACAGCATACCCTACACACCTCACAGAAGACTTGACTTTAACACATTGAGGGTTTTCTTTCTTTCTTTTTTTTTTAAAGATTTTATTCATTTATTTGAGAGAGAGAGAGAGAGTGGGAGCAGGGAGTAGGGGGAGGGGCAAAAGGAGAGAGATAAGCAGGCTCCCCTCTGAGCAAGACTCCATCCCAGGACCCTGGGATCATGACCTGAGCCCAAGGCAGATGCTTAACCAATGGAGCCACCCAGACACCCCTAAGCCATTGAGTGTTTTGACTTGGCCTCAATGAGAGAAGTCATCCCTCTTAAC
Source organism: Meles meles (assembly GCF_922984935.1). Lineage (NCBI taxonomy): Eukaryota > Metazoa > Chordata > Mammalia > Carnivora > Mustelidae > Meles > Meles meles. Next base: position 22,315,473 of record NC_060069.1, on the reverse strand, counting down.
AAGTTATGAATATCCTTATACACTATTTAGTTTTAGTTACTACTATTGTGCTTGGCTTATTTAACATGATATTTAACTTTCAAATACTCTTATTCTAAACCATTGTGAAATAACATTAAAAATAATGTTTACAGGGGCGCCTGGGTGGCTCAGTGGGTTAAAGCCTCTGCCTTTCGCTCAGGTCATGATCCCAGGGTCCTGGATCGTGCCCCAAATCGGGCTCTCTGCTTGGCAGGGAGCCTGCTTCCTCCTCTCTCTCTCTCTGCCTGCCTCTCTCCCTACTTGTGATCTCTATCTGTCAAATAAATAAATAAAATCTTTAAATAAAAAAAATAATGTTTACAGCTTTCTTTTCTTAGCATAAAAGTAATTTATTCATTGTAGAAATTTATAGAAACCTAAAAAAAAAAGAAATAAAATTTAAAAACCACCTGTATTCCTGGGGCACCTGGGTGGCTCAGTCCTTTGAGCATTCCATTTCTGATTTCAGCTCAGTTTGTGGTCTCAGGGTCATGAGGTGGAGCTCCACATGGGGCTCCCCATTCTGTGGGGAATCTGCTTGATTCTTTCCTTCTCCCTCTGCCCTTCCCTGCTCCCCCCCACCACATGCATATGTGGCACGTGCTCTCAAGTAAATCTTTAAGATAAATAAATAAAGAAAAATGACCTGTATTCCTACTCACTGTCAGCATTTTCGTCTATTTCTGTTTAATCATTTTATCGTTAACTTTTAATATATTAGTTTCAATTGCTCATTCATTGATAGGTCATTATAATTAGGATTATACTTAATGTCAACTTTGTATATAGATCTTTTAACAAAACTTGATACAGTGAGCATTTTTCCATGAAAATTTAGAATGTCTTGATGAGTACATTATATTCCATCATGAAGATATGCATACATTTATTTATTTATTTAATACTTTTTCATTGCTTCATTTTTAGATGGTTTTTAATTTTTCACTTTCATATATACATTTCATAACATAACATTGGCATAAACCCCATTGTATATAAACAAATATATGTCCATATCTATGACCCATCTTTTAAGACATTCCTCGTGATGCTATTACTGGATTGAAGAACATGCCATTTTTTGAGATTATTAATACATGTTGCCAAATTGCTTTTCAGAAAGACTGTACCAATTTAGGCCCAGGAGGTGTCTTTAGAGGGAGATGCTAGAAATTACCCTTGACTAGATGGATCCATTGGGGCCAATAAGCACTAGGAAATGGATGTGATTTATGATACAGTAATTAGCCTCCCTGTGTCCTGTGATCCCAGCCTTGTATTCCTAACTCTGACAACCCAGTTTCATAAACGATTAGTATAGGTGGGGTGTGGAAAGAGCCATATCAACCTATATCTACTATTGTACCAAAGTCTTACAGAATATATGTTACTGATGAGGAGTCATGCCATCTTCATATACTAAGGGCAGCTTATGAGTGACACCATGGCCTGGATCTCTATATTATAAACATTATAGTAAATTGGCATTTAAAGAGGAGATATAGTGAGGGAGTCATTGGTAAATGATAACGCTAGTATTCTCATTGGTGGGGGATATATTCTCAGTCTTCCAGTGAAAACATTTCCAAATTCTTGGTGATTTTTCTGGTTAACTGTCTTTAGGAAAAGATAAAATGCAGTGCTTGTAGCTTCATACTTTGTAAAATATCTTTTTCTTTTTTTTTAAGATTTTATTTATTATTTATTTGACAGAGATCATAAGTAGGCAGAGAGGCAGGCAGAGAGAGAGGAGGAAACAGGCTTCCCGCTGAGCAGAGAGGGGCTCGGTCCCAGGACCCCGAGATCATGACCTGAGCCGAAGGCAAAGGCTTTAACCCACTGAGCCACCCAGATGCCCCTGTAAAATATCTTTTTCATCTTCCTTCGCCATTCTCAGCTTTCAACTGTGCTTGATGTGTCAATGGAACTCAACGATGAAAAACAAGTAAAAGGAAAGCTTACCACTTCTCAGTCCTCACTGACCCCAGGTTACAAGGACACGGTTATGATACTTAGGTGGAGTTGTCATGTGGGTTAGTGTGCCCAGTGACATGTGCTGGACTGGCTCTTTCCACAAAATGAATCAGTTTATGTAAGAAAGGAACCATAATTTATTTGACTAGGCCTGTAATTTCTAAGATTAGGGCTTATGTTGCATGTATGCGTGTGTGTGTGTGTGTGTGTGTGTGTGTGTGTGTGTGTGAGAGAGAGAGAGAGAGAGAGAGAGAGAGAAAGAGAGAGAAAGAGAGAGAAAGTAGGTGTACTCTTTTACCTACAGGCACAAGTTACCATATACTGGCTTCTGGCTTCAAGCAGTAAAGATTACAGAAGTCCCTAGGATGTCTAGAGAGCATTTGGAAGCACCCTGAGGGCTTAAATTTCCACTTGATCTGATCTCTCTCCACTCTCTATTGGCAATTCATTAACAGCCTGAGTTTCGCAAAGCAAAGCTATAGAACTACAAGAGAGATCCAGGCGGACAGGTCCTGGGTGGGAAATGAACCCCTAATCACAGAAAGCTGTTTTTTTGGTTTTTTTTTTTTTTTTTAAAGATTTTATTTATTTATTTGATAGAGAGAAATCACAAGAGAGGCAGGCAGAGAGAGAGGAAGGGAAGCAGGCTCTCCGCTGAGCAGAGAGCCCAACGCGGGACTCGATCCCAGGACCCTGAGATCATGACCCCAGCCGAAGGCAGCGGCTTAACTCACTGAGCCACCCAGGTGCCCCCAGAAAGCTGTTTTTAAGGGAGATCTTTAAGGACAGGGACAGCATGACTGGAACAGGAGAAGCGTAAGACAGGCAGGATCTCAAAGCTGTTTCTAGCGCAGGAGGAGAGATCATTGGTACTGAAGAAGTTATAGAAAGTAGGATCTTCAGGGCTCCCTAAGTTAAAATAGATACTCATTCTGTCAAGTATTTTATTATCTATTGCCTTATTTGGCCATTGCCACACCTTTGAAATAAAAGGAACAAGTATTGTAGGTGTGCAATCCTTTATTCAAAACCCTTAGGGCCAGATCTTTTAGATTTCAGAAGTTTTCAGAATTTAGACAAATGACATAATGCCAATTGTGTATGCTATGAAGCATCCTTAAACGGGGTCTGGGGTATCATCCTGTTATCAGACCCATTATTTGGGTAATGAGACAGATGGATATTCACAATAAGGGAAAAAAAAACTATAAACAGCTTCACATCAGTTTAGGTGAGGTTTCTGCGGTTAGATGAGTTATGAAAATCGTTTAGTTTTTCAGAGATTTATGGAGTTTGCAATTGAGGGTAAAGAATTGTGGTCTCAATTATCCCCATTTTACAGATCAGGAAACAGAAGTCCAGAGGTGTTAGTGACAACATGCAGTGTCATGCAGAGCCAAAGTCTTTTTCCTGTCAGTGTTAGATTATCATAAAATAAGATGATTATGAATATTTCAAGATGATCTAAAGCAACCCAAGTATTTATTTTAACATTAGTGCCTGGTATGGGGCGCCTGGCTGTCTCAGTCAGTGGAGTGTGCAACTCTTGATCTCAGGGATGTAGGTTTGAGCCCCACGCTGGGTGTAGAGACTATTTAAAAATAAAATCTTAAAAAAAAAAAAAAACAACCCAAACTCAATGCATGGTAACCTTTGAAGAAATTTGATTCCATCTTTGCCTCCCTAAAAATCTTTTAAACCTTTGTTTCTCTTTCTCAAGATGGGCCTTGGGATTTTAGATTTCTCCTTTGGTTCAGATGAGTTCTTTTCCAGAATTCATTGTTGTCTCAGTTGTGGACCTGCTTGAAGTTATCACTTTCATAAAAGGGGTATGTGTTTACAGAAGTTTAAGTATATCTAAAGAGTTGTGCTGAGAAATAAAAACAAACAAACAAGCAAAAACAAAACAAAACAAAACAAAAAAAAACCAGAAAAGAATCATTCAATGTTTTCCTAGTCCAAGTGCAGAGAGGAATGGTCCTTGGAAAGCAATCAAAACACAAGCCACACCCAGGTGTACCTAGGTGTTACCAAAATGGACTCTGACTTTTAAAGAACATTGCCTAAATCAAAGTGTGTAACAATCTTTAAAAGAAGTTTCCTGTCATATCTCAAAGTGCCAATGTACACTATTCTGTACTCACTTGCCATCTGTTACTCCATGGTGGATTATAGTATTTCAACTAATGCATGAGCAAACTAGATGGTGACCAATGACTTTGAACTGACTTGGAAAAAGTCAGCATTGTTAAAGAAACAATGAGCTGAGTGTTACTCAGTCTAGAATTCAGTCCCAGGGCCTTTCCTAACTTGCTCTGTTATTTGATCATGATATTGCTTATAGTCTTTGACATAATTGTACATTGTACAATAATCGTAGTTCCTTCCCCATGTGTGCATAATTCATTAATAGATATACAAATAATTTTGTATGTGTTTCTAGAAGGAAAAGATATAGATATAAGTATATAATTGGTTTTTTTTCCTTACAAAAAGCATCATAATATACCCATTTACTCACTTTGCTTTTTGTTTTTCTGTCACTTAATATTAAGAATATATCTTGAAACTCTTTCCTTATAGGCATACTTATATAACTCATTCTTTTGGTGCTAAATTGTATTTCATCATTTGGAGTGCCAAAATATATTTAACCAATCCCCTTGCTGACATAGTATTGCCAATTTTTTTTCCTACCAAAATGTATCAATGAACGTACCTAAACATATACTTTACCCACCATTTTTATTAGTGAAAGCAGATTAAAATGCTTTTATTTGTTTCCTGCGGCACGAATGTAAGCTTTGTTCTTAGGCTTTTTTTTTAAGACTACTTTTTAAAAGATTTTATTTATTTATTTTAGAGAGAAAGAGAGTATGTGAGAGGGGAGAGACTCAGAGGAAGAAGCAGACTCCCCACTGAGCAGGGAGCCCAATGCAGGACTCAATCCCAGTCTCTGGGATCATGACCTGAGCCAAAGGCAGGAGCTTAGCCAACTGAGCCACCCAGGTGTCCCTTAAGATTATTTTCTTAAAGCAATTTTAGGTTCAGAGCTAAGTTGAGGGGACGGTACAGAGATTTTCCCTGTACTCCCTGCCCCCACACTAGCACAGCCTCCCCTCTTAACAACAGTGCTCACCAGAGGGATACTTTTTTGTTACAACTGATGAACCGGCACTGACACATCATAATCACCCAAAGTCCATTGACTACATTACAGTTTACTCCTGGTAGTATACATTCCTTGGATTTAGACACATGTATAATGGCGTGTATCCATTATTATGTGACTAAATGGTATTTTCATTGTCCTAGATGTTAGGTGTTGTGCTAAATGTTCTCAATTAATCTTTGACATTGCAAACTCAGGAGGATACTACTATGATTCTCTCCAATTTATGGTTTCAAAAAGAAGGCAGGCAAAATGAAGTCTTGCTCAAAAACACAAGAACAATCACAAACGCAATCTGTCTCAGGAAGTTTGCCTGGATGGGGAGGGATGCTTCACCACTGGGTTATCCTGTTCTTCCGATCAATAACCTTGATCTTTAAAAAAAAAAATTATTATTGAAGTATAGTTGACATACAATGTTATATTAGTTTCAAGTGTACAACATAGTGAGTTGACAATTATGTGCTCACAATGCTCACGATGATTAAGTGTAGTTACCTTTTGTCACCTGTTGAAAAGAAAACCACAGGTCCAAAATGTCACTTGGGCCGGGCCAAGTCACCAAACCCAACTGCAGTTTCTTTCTTTCTTTCTTCTTTTTTTTTTTAATTTTTTTAAAAATTTATTTGACAGACAGAGATCTCAAGTAGTTGGAGAGGTAGTCAGAGAGAGAGAGAGAGGAGGAAGCAGGCTTCCCGCTGAGCAGAGAGCCCGATCTGGGGCTTGATCCCAGGACCCTGGGACCATGACCTGAGCCGAAGGCAGAGGCTTAACCCACTGAGCCACCCAGGCGCCCCCCTCTTTTTTTTTTAAGATTATTAATTTATTTATTTGTCAGAGAGAGAGAGAGAGAGAGCGAGCACAAGCAGGAGGAGCAGCAGGCAGAGGGAGAAGCAGGTCCCCACTGAGCAAGGAGCTCGATGTGGGACTCATCCTAGGACCCTGAGATCCTGACCTGAGCTGAAGGCAGATGCTTAGCAAGTCAGGTGTCCCCCAGTTGTAGTTTCAATATCCCCCAGAAATGTAGTTTTAACTGGTCAGTCAGGAATTTTCTGAGCAGTGTTCATGAGGTAATGTGTCACATGGACCCTCTTCCATTCCTTACAGAAAGATGAGGTAATCCTCATAATAAGATCCTCTGCTATTCCCGGAAAGGAAGATGATCTTGCCTAAAACAATCCTTTCTTTTATTTTGCTTACAGCTTTCTTCCCACCCTCCTTCCTGTAAATACCTTCCATTTTGTCTGACACCTTGGACCTCCCCTCTACTTGGTAGGTGGGATGCTGCCAGATGCATGAATCCTTTAATAAGGTCAATTAAATCTTCAAATTTACTCTTGAATTTTCTTTTTAACGGGCCATATTATTACAGTATTATTGACTATATTCCCTATGCTGTGCTTTTCGTCCACATGACTTATTTATTTTATAACTAGAAGCTGTACCGCTTAATCCCCTTCACCTGTTTCTCCCATCCCCTCTGGCTACTACCAGTTTTTCTTTGTATTTATGAGTCTGTTTCTGCTTTTTTTTTTTTCCAGTGCCCTTGATCTTGTTGTTACCTCTGCTTGTAATGTCATCTCTTTCCTCTCCTCCCCCAGCAGTTTGATCAAGTAATACCATTAACATTCATAACTCAGTTTAAATCTAATGTGTTTCTCTGTAACTTTTCCAAATGCTTTAGTTTTGTCCTTTTCCTGTAGCTGGCAGCCCTCATTCCCTTCCTTCTCTAGCAAAAACCATCCCATTCTTTTTCACTGAGGTTCCCATGGTCATATTAGAGCCGCACACATTGCATTGTTGGCATTTGTCTGTATATCAATGTCTTCCGCCTTGAACTCCATGAAATCAGGGAACAGGTCTGCTTTTTTTTCCGTTTTTTAAATTTATTGAAAAAAGAGCTACTTCTTTTTTCCCCCCTGTCATCTTCCTATTGTCTTCCTCCCCTTACAACTGCCCTGGTGTTCTTGGAAGCACTATTTCAAGGAGTTTAGTTTTCCTCATGGGTGTGGATGATTGGAAACATTTAATTTCAGCCATGACTAGAAGAGGTAATGAAGAGATTCATAATTGTTAATGGATCTTCTGCTAAAGGTTGGTTTCACGCTTTTCAAAATGACACAGAAACTGCTATTTGTCTTTACAAAGTATGTCCTGGCTTCTTAGAGAACTGTTAGATGAAGATTATTTCTCTTCAGGATGAAGATCTAGCCAAGATGTTGTATCCATGTCTCTGCTAATATTACCTACTGTTCCAGAAACCTGGGAAGTGTCTTGGGCTACAGCTAAATGTCATTAATTTTAAGTGCTATAAATCCATTGTTAGTGATGAATTTAGGTTCACATTCACCTTTGTTTAGCAATTGTCTCCCTGTGCTACATTTTGGATGAATATTTAATATACTTAAGATAATAATTTGCCTTTCAGCACCTTGGAACATTACAGTCATTTACCTTTGATGAAAGTGATTTTAACACATTATCTTCTTTACTCACCACAATATCACTTCAGGATGAACTCTGGCTAAGCCAGAATTAAATGGGCAATTGAGAGTAATAAATTCTATAATTCAGACCTTTACTACATTGTTTTGCTAGTAGTTGGGATCAAGTGAAGAGTATAAAAAGTGCATGGCAACACAGAAGTCACTCAAAAATAATTGTGAATTAAATAAACTAAGGGCTTATTTTTTAATTTTTTTTTTATTTTTTGCAAGATGGATGAAGAGAAACTCATTTTTCTAGCATGGTTTCCTGTGTGTATATATGTATATATATTTGTTGTTGTTTTTTAAAGATTTTATTTATTGAGAAGGGGGGGGCAAAGGGAGAGAGAGAGATATCCAAGTAGATTCTACACTCACCACGGAGCTGAGTGGGGCTTGATCTCACAACCCTGAGATCATGACCTGAGTTGAAATCAAAAGTCAGTGGCTTAACCAACGAAGCCATCCAGGAGCCCCTCCTGAGTGTATATTGTTAAGCCCTTCTTGAAGTTGACTACTTAGCTCTTTCAACTCTGGCTCCAAGGGTCATGGCTCCTACTTTGTTCCTGTTACTACTTTTGGTCACATCCTCAGCTGTCACCCAGGATGCTCTTAGGTCTTAAAGGATGTCCCCTTGTGCCCCCACTTCATTCAATTAACCCAAGTAGAGCTTACAAGGGCCGAGGACTCTTCTGGGTGTACTAGGAATTAACAGCAAAGAAAGCAGACCTCCCCCCATCATTATGTATGCTTGAATGAAGCATCCATAAAACTATGCTAATGTATGTGTACAGACAATAAACATGATAAAGCGTAACATATATAAAATGTTATAAGAGGGTAAGTGCTGTACAGAAAAATAAGGCAGAGAAAGGGAATGGAGGGTGTTCTGTGTACACTAATTACAGTTAATGGCTACATTGTAAGAGAGTCCAGAACAAATTCTTCAATATAAATCATATTCACCTTAGAGAGAGATGGTATGGGTTCAAGTGATGGATGCCTTCAACAACTTTATAAGGTGCTTTTTTTTTTTTTTTTAAATTCCAGGTCCCCTCTTTCTCCATATTCTTTTCATTCTTTTCATCTTTTCTTCCTTTTTTCTTATTGTTGGTGCAACAATATGGAATGGTGCAACAGAAAGAGCAGGTTTACTAACTAGGACCTAAAGCCACTTATCTCTATGAGCCTCAGTTTCCTCACCCATAAAGTGGGGATAATAAAAACGTATTTTGTAGTGTTGTGAGGATTAAAGATGAAGCATGTTTGCAAAACATCACAGTCTCTAACTGCAGACCTCTTTAAATGGTAGCTATTATTAAAAGCACATCTCCTCTTATCCAAGTAAGTGGATCTATGTGTGCTAGCCTCAAAGTAACTCTCTGGGAAGTTGAGAACAAAAGGGGACTAGGACCCAAACCAGGAACGAGTTTTGCAGCATCCTTAATTTTCTGACAAAGGGCTTTGCTAATATCCTATTGGAGATGGATAAGACATGTGCTCTGGACCCTCTGTAACATAAAGTTTCCTTCCAAAGCACCGATGAAGCTCTTATTAGTTAACTTTATCTTTTAAAAATACACACGATAGCTCGGCGAGGATCCTGCTTCCTCCTCTCTCTCTCTCTCTGCTTACTTGTGATCTCTCTTTGTCAAATAAATAAACAAAATCTTTTAAAAAAATACACATGATAACCCTGTTATCAATAATGTCCATAATAAGCATGCTGTGGGTTACGCAGGTTTGCGGATAAAAAGCCACTGAACCCTTCCGTGACCGTCGGTGGCAGGTCCCATCATCATTCCCAGTTGGAGCTGTAGATATTTGAGAGCTGCGCTCCAGGTGTGGATATGTGGGGGTGGACTCACGAGTGTGGGAGCCGCCGTGGTGCCGGGTCAAAGGGACAAGCACACGAGGATACCTCGTCAGGAGGACTCCCTGTTTCAGAGGCCCCGAGCTGGGGTTCACACCTCCTGAACTGAGAGGGGAAAAAAAACCCCTGCACGAGTCCTGAAGACTCGTTAGTTCCTTTGGGGTTCCTGTGAGCGTCCTTCATACGGGTGGAGTCCTCCTATCATCCTGCTACTCTAAAGAACGTGGTTAGGAGGTAGGTGCCGTGGTAAACCCCACCGCACTTGAAAGCGTCAGGAGAACCTTCCACCCGAAAAACGAGTTAGACGCTCCGTTTCAGTAAAGATTTTACAAAGAGGGGCGGAGCTTCGTGAGGAGGTGGCTGGGGGTGGTGCACGCGGACCTTTGCGAGCCGCGGATTGGCTGGAACAAATGCCCGTCCCGCTTCCCTCCCTCCCCGTGTCCGGTGGCCTCCCGGCAGGGCCGGCGGACGCGCGGAGCCGGCTGGCGGTGCCAAACTGGCAGGGGGCGTGACGAGGGAGGCGGGGAGGGGGCGTGTTGGGGCGGGGCCCGGGCGCCGCGCGCGTCACGGCCTGCGGCCCCGCCCCCGGGCCCTACGCGGGTTACTCTTCCTCCCCCGCCTAGACCTCCCGCTCGCTCAGTTCTCGCTCCACGTTCCACGCCGCGGCCTCGCTCCCCCGCGAGAGCCAGCCTGCGGCCGCCGCGCGCACACGCTGCCCCGCGTCTGCCGCGCACGGCTCTCCCCACGCGCGCGCCTCGCTCACGGACGCACGTTCGTTTTCCTTCGCGTGCCCGGGTCTCGGCGGCGGCAGCGGCGGCGGCGGGCGGACGGCGCGGGGCAGCTCGGTAGCGGCTCCGCGGGTTGGCCGGCGGGCCATGGAGGCGGATGGGGCCGGCGAGCAGATGAGACCGCTACTCACCCGGGTAACGAACAGGGTGAGGGCGCCGCGGGCGGCGGGGCTCCTCGGCGGGAGTGGAGGGGCGCAGAACGAGGCAGACAAAGGCGGGGGCGCGGCTGGCGTCGCGGTCCGGCCACTTCGTCCCGGGCCCGGAGCCCCTCTGCAGCCCCGCAGCCGGCGCGCCTCGCCATCCCCTTTGTGTGGCCGCCCCGGGCGCGGGTGCGAGGGAGCGGCGGCGGCGGCGGCGGCGCCCTGGAGGCCCGAGTGGGGGCAGCCGGCAGCGCGCCGCGGGCATCCTCGTTACCCGCATCCTCGCTGTGGCTCCGGCCCCGGGGGCCCGTCTGTCCGCCCTTGACCCCGACCAGCTCTTCCTTTCTCCCCTCAGCGCTCACCTCCCTTATTCCCGGGCGTTCTTCCCGGCCGGGGTCTTCGTTTCGGCTACCTTGGCGCTGGAGTTCAGATTAGCCCATCGAAAACCCATCTTCTTTCTCCCTCTGAACGCGGCTCCACCTGTTTCTAGCCTCAGGCAGTGGTGAAGAGTTGGGGTGAATCTTTTCCCTTCTTTCGCTTCTCCCTGCCAGGTCCGCGTGGTGTGCTTTGTTCGGTGAGTTCTCCGGCCGCGTGGACGAGCTGCCTTCGCGGCCAAGGCTGCTTTTCGCTGCTGACTCTGCCTGGTCCGCCTCCTCCTCTTTTGGCGAGAACCAGGGGAGTATCCTCCTGCCGCAGGCCAAGTAGAAAGAGGAAAAGTGTCTGGAGCCCTCTGAGCTGCTCCTTCTTTCATCAGCCTAGCAAAATCTCGTATCCGGGTGGCTTTGGCTTCAGGATTCGAGGAGGGGGTTGGCGGGGGGAGCTTTTAGAAGGCCAGCGTTCCCGTTTAGGATGCTGGACCAGCGGCCCATGCTCGAGAAACTGACTTCCTGCTTTCATGTAGAAGACATGTGTCCCCACAGTTGTGATTCTCTTTTCTCTTCTCTCTTTGTAGCTCCTGACTCAAAAGGCCATGGAAGTGTTATAAATTTTCCTACTTCCAATTCTTACTCTGTGATCAGCAAAGGAGGGATGGTTGCACTGAAAATTTTCCAGTCTTTCACAACTAATAGGAAAATTGCTTTTCGTGTGTTTTTATTCAAGAGTTTTCTTCCAGTTTGCCCCCCCCACCCCCCCGCCCAATCTTTTTAAAGAATATTGTAAGGCCCTGGAGACTGGTCATTCATTATTACTTCAGTATGTTCACTTACAAATTCTCAAAACATGGAGGAAAACGGAGTCTCCAGACAGTGAAGTCATTTAGCAGTGGTTTTTGGGGAAGATCAAGTCACAGGGATGGTAATGGAATACTGTGTGACATTTGAATAAGCTGAGTTTTGGAGGTTTCTTTCTTTCTTTCTTTCTTTTCTTTTTTTTTTTTTTAGCACTTTCTGTGTTAATGTGTATCAAACAGTGTTGTCACATTTGCAAATTTTCAATTCAGAGCAGTTAAAGAACGTTCTAGTGTTCATAAAGCTAGATGGAAGCTATGTCTTCTCAAATACTGTCTAGTTAGCTAGCAAAAGAAGCATAGTAATGCCATTGCCTTCCAGATCAGTGATTCATTCATTCATTGTAATAACACTTAGAACCTATTTTGTAGTATTCAACAAGACAGAACCAGCTCTGCTGTACTTGGACTTACATTCAAATGAAGGACAAAGGAATTATCAAGCACTTATTAATGGCCTGGCTGGGGAGCAGTTTGGAAGGGTATACCTTCTAAATCTTTGCAAAGGTAAAGACTTGGCCACAGCAAACGTATACAAATCAGTAATAGAAATCAAATATAATAAGCAGTCACAGCACACAGCCTAAAACCAGAATGGGAGAACAGGAAAACTGTTGGTTAAAGTAGTACAGACCACTGTAACTTAAAAACTGGAAGAGAGGAACTCTCTTGATACTTATTTTTTCTCATCAGTTTTCCCCTGGAAAAGTTATAAAAATGTAAGATTATGATATTCATCAGTCATTTCTTCTTTAACAGGCAGCTACTTGGCATAGCCAAAAAAGTAGAATAAAATTAATATTTATAAAATGCTATCTTGGGTATGTGATTATGCAAAATTTTTGAATAAATTGGTGGTAGTTTATATTGCTCTGAAACAAGGCCATCTGTTCCATAATTTAGGCTCTGAGGTTTCTTCTGCCTCTAAAATTCTGTTCTTTTCATTGATCGTGGTTTTGGGGTAGGAGGAAAGTCATTTATCTTACAAAAATGCAACTTTTGTTTGCTTTGCTACAGAAACTTATTGCAGGCCTCCCTTAGAAGTGAACTGTCAGTCTTATTTTCTGGTATTAAATATTGTGTTACAACAGATAACATTGTTTAGAAGGTTCCCAAGTTTTGGCAAGTGTTTATTCTTTTAAGCAGTACACTATTTAACATAGTTCTGTTACCACTGAAATTTTTGGTCTGTTTCATGAATTTTGTTGTTTTACAATTTCATTCATTTTATGGGTATTAAATTGTCTCCTAGGTGCCAGGCACTGGGGATATGGGCACACAAAGTAGAGTCCTAACCTCACCGAGTTTATTTTGGCATGTATAGTGAACACAGTGATAGCATTTGCATTCCTGCTAATTCTATTTATGAGTGCCAGTTCAAACATTTTCCTGAGTTCATTAGAAATGCTTTTTAAAAAGTAGTCATTCAGTAAATAAAAGATAGTAACAATATACTGTGAATTCAGTGGTCATTGGCAAGTAGGTTTTTCTGGTGGGTCTGTAAGCATACTGTTTGGGATCTGTGGTTAGGTATTGATAACTCAAGAGATAATATGTACCCAACATAGTATCAGAATTTTAGTTACCTTTTTGCCTTTAGTTGGTTTCTCTGCATCACAGTCCATGGAGTTGTAATAAAGGGAGAGACAGGGAATCTCATCTGTCCAAATGAAACTGTAGGACAATTGAGTTGGATTGAAGAATTGTTTTATTTGGTAATTGAGAGTGATAAGTATAGATTTTCTTCTAAGAGAGCTTAGGGTTTGAAAATTAGAATGTTTTTTTATACTAGTCTTCTGTTTCTTGAGTAGGTTAAAATCGAAAGCCAAAGTAACCTGTTGTTAGAGGAACCTGGTTTATTTTAGTGGTATGTGGTATGCTAACCAATATATTTTAAAGCCTTAGTAGTTAAACTTGTCAACATCCTGTAATGGGTTGTTTTTCTTCCTCTTTCCTTCCCCTTCTTTCTTGCTATATTTTACCACAAATATGATCTTAAAGTGAATAGGATCTGCAGCTGACAAAATGGGCTATTTACATTAAAGGAGCATACAGGTAAATTCAGAGGGTTAGTGCTATAGTCAGCGTGGCTTTTGATTTATATTATAGCTTCTTCTTGTTGACTATAGATTTGTCTATAGTTGTCTGCTTTTTATGGATACAGTATTTCCAATTTTGCAGTAACCATGTATCAGTAAGAAAGACCAGTGTTTATCTATGTAAGGGTGCCACAACCTGCCGAGATGCTTTTAAGCCCACTTTTGAACCAAGAGAATTTTTGGTTCCTGTCCAAAGCACGTACCTATCTCAGTAGTCTAGCTTACAGTGAAATTTGCCTCTGTTTTTGTTTAGTAAACTACTTCATGTATTTTGTTAAGTAATATTCATCTAATTTTATAACTTGGGGAGACATTTAGGATTATTTGTAATTATGATAATAAACCATGTAGGGGTCTGTGCTTGGCATGATGGTAGGATAGTGTTTGGTACTGTTGCTTTTAACAGTCTTCCTGAGGGCACAGGACTTAGCAGCCTCGAGTATTGCTAGGTTTCCCAAATTAGTGATTCGTCACTTCATGAGCTAGACATTTTTAATGACTGTTATAAGATGAGAGTGGCCACTTTTTTTTTTTTTTTCAGTGCTTGGTTTAGGAAGATAATGTGATTATGACATAAATATGCACTTTGATCTGGAGCTGATTTGTCAGTGCAGAATGGTTCTAGTTTGACTATAAGATTTTCATATTTACTCCAAAGAGGATATTTTTAAATATTTTAATTTTTATTAAGCCATATTTGGATTTTAATAAGTCTAAGGAGTTTTTTGAACAATGTCCAAGTGAAGGGTAAAGCATACTCTGCCTTTTCATAATGAAATAGAAAAGATAATTTAGTATTTTAAATATTCTTTCTTTTTCTTTTGTAGAGAATATGAGATTAGTGTCACTAGTTTTTATTTTGTTTACCTGTCAGACAGTATAGAATTGTCCTCTTTTTCTGGAGTTCAGGACTGTACTACTTCTTTTTGTCAGTTGCCTGATTTGGAGAAGCTGTTGAGTTTTATGTCATCCCTGACTAGGAACTTGGGAATTGGGTATACCTTTGAAAATGGATTCACATGTGCAGCCTGCCCATACTTTATATTATAGAATGGACTGTGGACTAATTTCTCAGAAGAGCATGAGAAAGGAAAACACGATACTTTTAATCTCTTCTTCTCATCATTTGCCATAGCATATAATTAACACTTGGTGCTTTTATGTTTGGTGCATGTTCTTTTATCCGCAGATTGTTTTCGGCTTGATACCATTCTTTTTTTTTTTTTTTTTAAGATTTTATTTATTTATTTATTTGACAGACAGAGATCACAAGTAGGCAGAGAGGCAGGCAGAGCAAGAGGGGGAAGCAGGCTCCCTGCTGAGCAAAGAGCCCATGCAGGGCTCAATCCCAGGACCCTGAGATCATGACCTGAGCCGAAGGCAGAGGCTTTAACCCACTGAGCCACCCAGGTGCCCGATACCATTCTTTATTCTAGAAAAATACTGAAGATACTTACACAGACTCTCTTACTTAGACAATTGATGTATTCAACAAAGATAGGAATGTATGTAGCAGACTCTCTTCCCATTGAGTTCCATGGTAGTATTTGGAGAGGTTTTCATTAAGAAAAAAAGTTCTCTTAAGAAACACATTTTTGAGTGGTGTCTGGGTGGTTCAGTCAGTTAAGCATCTGACTCTTGATTTCAGCTCAGGTCTTAATCTCAGGGTTGGGAGATTGAGCATCCCCATCCTGCTCCATGCTGGGTGTGGAGCCTGCTTAAGATTCTCTCTCTCCCTCTCTTAAAAAAAAAAAAGAAAGAAAGAAAGAAACAAAAATATTTTTAAAGATCTTATTTATTTATTTGACAGAGACACAATGAGAGAGGGAACACAGCAGAGGGAGTGGGAGAGGGAGAAGCAGGCTTCTCTCAGAGCAGGAAGCCCAATGCAGGGCTCCATCCCAGGACCCTTGGATCATGACCTGAGCTGAAGGCACACACTTAACGACTGAACCACCCAGGCACCCCAAAACAAATCTTTTTTAAAAGATTTTTTTTTAAATCTTTTAAAAATCTTTTAAAAAAGATTTTATTTATTTATTTGAGAGAGAGTGTGTGCACAGAGCAGGGACAGGGGTAGGGACAGAGGGCGAAGCAGACTCCCCACAGAGCAAGGAACCCCGCTTGGGGCTCCATCTCTGGACCCTGGGATCATGATCAAAGGCAGTCACTTTAATGGACTGAGTCACCCAGGTGCCCCCAAAGAGACAAATTTTTGTTAAGAATTTAAATTAGATTTCCTTTCTATTATGGTTTGGCTCTGGGGTGTCATCGTGATTAGAAAAACATCTTTTCTCTTTTGTAATTGTAGCACTTTTTAGTTTTTGCCATGGGTAGGTTGGGTTTTGGGGGGAAGTGTCAGGAAATGGAAGGAAGAAGGGTATTATTAGACTCTGTTTGTCCAAATTACAACAGATGCCCCTTGTAGGCAGATTCAGACTAGCACAAGACTCCATGAGAGGAGCCTGGTCTGGACTTGAGTCTCCACCGGCTCTCCCTGAAAGCCCTTTTGCCTTTCTGTAGAATACCAATCCCAAATTGAATATGTTAGCCCCACATTTTTCGCTTTTTCAATTTAATACTTCTGCTCTAATCGTTTTGCCTACTGGACTGTAATCATGCTTGGGGATTCTTTGCTCTACATTTTAAATTCCCAGGATTTTTTTTCTCCTCTGGGCATTCACATTGTCACATTCAGATCTGCAGCAGATACTGCTGTGTGATGTGAAATGTATTGCATTCTGAAAATCCTGCATATTAAGATCAGATTGTACAAAATGAATTAAAGACCCAACTTTTTTAATCCTGTAAGAGTCTAATATATGTATTTAAAATGAGAGACCTCTGTGTAAAAATCAGACTATAACCCCTTGTGATAGTTCCCATAATTATTTAGTAGACTTGACTTTGCTTGATACCATTAATTAATTGATATTAAACATGATCCCTTTGAGTGTGCTTTGTTTGCTTTGCACCAAGGTACACTTCATGGTGAATTCTCTGCTGTTTTTTCATTAGCTCTGGGTTCTGTCCTAACATTTGGAGTATTAATGGTGCCACAGATAAAACAGCACTTAAATTCAAAATTGTTTCCAAAATAGATAAGACCATGGGGAGGGACTGTGTGATCCATGAATCCCCAGAAACTGAAATTTTATGCTTGTATGCATTCTTTCTGGGAGAGGATCAAATGGCTTGACATTCAGATCTCAAAGGGGTTTATAATCCAAAAAGTAGTGAAGGAATGCTTAGTCTAAAAGTTAGCTCAGCTGGTGTTCTTAGAAGTTCATAGAAGTCTTATATTTTGCTTAAATAGATGACAATAATTATTACAGCCCTGGTATTTGCTATGGTTTGTTTTGTGGAATATTTAATTTGTAGCAGGTTTTGCCAATTAAGTTTGGGAAATGTCACACACTATACTTTTCAGAGATTCATACTGTATAATGGTGTATTAAAGGCTCTGAGAAATCCTATAATAAATACATTAAACTTTGGTGGGGAGAGAATATAGTTATGTGAAATGGAAACTTCTGGTGGTTCTTACAAAATATGAGCAGTAGGTCACTAATCTGTCCTAATACAGGTGTAAGAAAGCAAAGCCTGTAATAGTGATAATTCACTTTGTTACAGTAGCAGGAGAGATTTGAAAAATAATCACTTAAGGGGCGCCTGGGTGGCTCAGTGGGTTGGGCTGCTGCCTTCGGCTCGGGTCATGGTCTCGGGGTCCTGGGATCGAGTCCCACATCGGGCTCTCTGCTCAGCAGGGAGCCTGCTTCTCCCTCTCTCTCTCTCTCTCTCTCTCTGCCTGCCTCTCTGCCTACTTGTGGTCTCTCTCTGCCAAATAAATGAATAAAATCTTTAAAAAAAAATAATCACTTAAGAAGATGCTTTGGGAACAACCTGATAAGGTTAGGTTGAATAAATTATGGTATAGCCACAGAGTGAGGTACTACAGCTATAAAAAAAGATTGAGGAAGATCTCTTTGTACTGATGTGGACAGATCTCTAGGATAAATTGATTAAAAAAGTAAGTGTGAATGACAGAGGGCACTATACAGTGCTTTTTCTTTATGGAGATAATAAGAATGTGTATTTGTATTTACTAGTATTTTTATAAATACAGGGGAAAGGAAAACAGAAAACCAACAAAAAATGGTTGCCATGAGGGGTATGAGGGAACAGGAATTGAGACAGGAGTGGGAGCAAAACTTTAATATGTACCTTTCTATGTGGTTTTGGTTTTTGAACTGTGCAAACACAGTATTCAATAAAATAGGATGGTTTCATACATTATGTCGTGGATTAACATGTCTAGCTATTTCATGAGTGACTTGGTATAATTTAATATGATATTGGCTGCTTAGTTTTTCGTGTTAAAAAAGCACCATATGAATGGCAGAGTTGTTAATACATGCTTATGAGTAA
This sequence comes from Meles meles, assembly GCF_922984935.1. Lineage (NCBI taxonomy): Eukaryota > Metazoa > Chordata > Mammalia > Carnivora > Mustelidae > Meles > Meles meles. Next base: position 22,297,264 of record NC_060069.1, on the reverse strand, counting down.
AATCACATATTACATGTCTAACTCTATTACTGAATCTTGGGTCCTTTGACAGCTTTGAGTTTGCATGGTACTGATGTCCTGATCCTCCTCTCACTTTCAAGTCCTTTCTCTCCGGGGATTTAGATTATGGAGGAGTAAGTAGAAGGCATGATATGGAAAAAGAAAAGTGTTGTAAATGAAGTGCCTTGGGCATAGGAAAGAACTGCTTGGTTACATATATTCTTACACTTAGAATTTTCCTTTTGATTTTTATACTTACCTTCAACTGAAGATCACAAGTGTTAAGAAAGAAATCATCCAGACTAATTACGATTAATTGTTGAGGTTACAGCGGCACAGTTGCAGGGGCCACCACTGAACTGTGTTCCTTGTTTTGTTCTAGAAGGGCCCATTACCTTGAGTGCGGTGTGACTGCTTTCCCATAGAGCTATGCAGTGTGGCAGTTACATCACTGTAACTATGGATTCTTCCTGTTGTATGTAGTCCTTGTGAAATGTCAGTCCCTACATTTAAGACAACTAGTTAAAAATAAGACTAAGAAATGATTTCTCTTTAGTCAGTTTTTAGAAGCCAGTAATTTGGAAGAGAGAATCATTTTTTTTCTTCTCTTGGAAGAATTTTTATATTTATATTTGAGTATAAACCTCAGTGGTATTCTGAGACTTCCCAACACTTCAGATGGAATAATGAAACCTCTTCGAAGGGGAGTGCTGGGTAAGGAGGAGGAATGCCATGATTCTCATATTGTTGTGAATTGCTAGTATAGGATTTATGATTTTGTCCTTTGCTCTGGGGCAAGTGAAGAACAGGTAACTAACTCTTTAGAGAGAGCCTCTTTTGAGGCATGTGTTTTATTAGGTATCTTTCAATCACTTTATATCCCTGTTACAGATGTGAACTCATAGACAGATTTTCTGAAATTTCCCAGGCCATACAGTTAGTAGGAAGCTAAGCTAAGATTTGAGCTCATGGTCTATGCTAAATCACCACTTCTCCCTCTTGTTCCATTTCTCATTAGCCCTGAGTAGTCAGTGATCCTGTTTGTCACTACCATTTAACATTAATCACATTAGGTAATTTTACATGTGTGATAATTGAAAGCTCTATTTGCCTTAGATAATTAACTGTATTTTTATATTTAAAGGTTTTTATTACTATAACTTCTGCGAATTTGTTGCTAATATTAATGGAAATTAAATATTTCAAAGAAATTTGACTCTTTGTCTCCAGATTCAAGGAATCTAATACATTTTTCTGGATCATTGTTGATTCCTCAATCAATGTATTCCTTAATTTCTATGTATTAAACCCCAGGTCTGTTCTGGTCAGGGAATGAATATTAGGATAATATGAACTCCTAAGATTTGAAGTTAAACACGGTTAATTGTTTAATCAGTCAGTTAAGGAATCTTATAGGAATCTGGGTGTTACTATCAAAGAAAAGACTGCTTTGCTTGATGTAATTGCCAGTAGAAGAGAATATTTTTTGCCTTGGTTCTATTGAGGGGAAATATTGAATAAATACACTTTGGACTGATCTTAGAGTAATAGTACTTAATATTTTTTTAAACTGAGATATGATTCAAACAAGTGAGTATTAAGTACATTAAAATGAAAATTTTATGATTCTTAAGATACTTCACAAGTTCTAAATACATTAATACTTGTGTAATGTATGGTTTTTGAAAATCTGCAAGTTTTAATGTATACAATTATAAAAGGACTAATGGCAAGAAAAGAGATCTCAAACTTCAGATACGATGTCAGCTGTTACATATATTGGTTTGAAATTGTGCTGTTTCTCTTAATTCGTTAGGATTATTTTTTTAAATCTATTTTTATTTATTTATTTATTTTTATTTGACACAGAGAGAGATCACAAGTAGGCAGAGTCAGGCAGAGAGGGGGTGAGGGAAGAAGGCTCCCTGCTGAGCAGAGAGCCCGATGCAGGGCTCAGTCCCAGGACCCTGAGATCATGACCTGAGCTGAAGGCAGAGGCTTAACACACTGAGCCACCCAGGCGCCCTAAGGATTATTACTTACATAAAAAATATATATATATTTTGTTCATTTGCTTTTAATTTTGTGATTTTGTGGTCTGTTGGCCCTCTTGCTTCCTGGACTCTGCCTCCCTAACTTCCCAGTCCATGCATCCGTGTTTACTGGCCAGTGCAAGTGCACTGACTCAGGAGAGTCCTTTCAGGAATATTCTGTTTTTATTTTTGTTTTGCTTGTAATTGTTCCCAGATGACCTTATAATATGTTCAGGAGGAATTTCCTTATCCATTTTCGCACATACCATTAGCAGTATCCTTAGGAGCCTGTTTAAATCTGGGCATATTGGTCTCCCTTTTGTTAGGAATAAGGGGTTCATTAGACTAAAATTAGCCTTCATTTTGTATTTCATTTTATTTTATTGAACTGTTTTTATTCAGTTAATAGGAAATTCACTAAATAACCACGAGGCCAAAACCTTATTTTCAGGAGAAGGTAAAATTTGGACGCAGCCTAACTTTAGCCCCTGGTGCGACAAGTGTGTGCTTGGGTTTCACACAACACCGGGTTCTCATACGTAATCTGCCACCAGGTGGCCTTGTGCAACTAACATCTTTGAATCTCATTTTTCTCATCTATAAAATTGAAATTATAATACTTATAGGGCTTCTTCAGGATCAGGGAAAAGAATATACTGTGCATAAAATGCTGAATGTGCCTGTGAAAACATGTAATTAGTAACCAACCTGTATTCTTATGAAATACCTCATATAACAGAATTCTAAAACAATTAGTCTACATATTGATTGAAAAGAAACAGAAAATAGAGTCTTGACTATCCTCTGACATTGGGATATTCTGGATGGGTCTGTGGGAAGGTATTGGGAAAATACCCTAACTGGGTTAGGTATTGGGAAAAACTCAATCTTCTACCTGTATTTTTCCTGTCCTCTCACATGACTGCCGCATTCACCACACTTCTGACAACAGATGTGGGATGGGGTGTTTCCTCTTACCAAGAAATTCTGTGACAGGAGCTGGGTGTCCTGCTATTTAACTCAATTCTGGCACTGTCCCCTTGGAGATAGCATCTGATCCCCTGAGTTAAGTACCCTGAGTCACACAGCTGCCCCTTCAGATGCCCAGGCCCGGTCCAGGTTGTCACCTGTCCTTCTGACTGACAGCTAGGAAGTGGAGGTTCCCCTGACCCCTTCTGGAATTCGATTGATATGCTAGAGCAGCTCACAGAACTCAGAAAATCAGGTTATTTACTGTTTGCCACCTTATTCTAAAAGGATATGATAAAGGACACAGATGAACATCCAGCTGGATGAGATGCATAGGGCAAGGATTGTGGAGCTTCTGTCAGTCTCTTTGAAGGCTCCTCTCCCAGCACCTCCACCCACGTGCTTCTGCCACCTGGAGGCTCTCCAGGCCATGTACTTGTGGAGTTTTATGGAGGTTTCATCGAGTTGGCATGACAGTCATTAACTTCGTTTCTCCCCTCTCCCCTCTTCAGAGAGTGGGGTTAGGGCTGACTTCCAAGCTTCTAACCACGAACAGCCCCCATCCAGGAGTCACCACATTAGAACAAGAGACCTTGCTGTCATCCAGGAAGTGCCAAGGGATTTAAGAGTTCTGTGTCAGGAATCAGGGACAAAATACTTAGAAGTTTAAACCATAGTCTGATTATTTTCATATTTAACCATTTGACCAAACATTTAAAATGTAATATGTCTTTCCTTTTGAGAATAGAGTGCTGATTACTGCTATTAGACTGTTGTGGTCTTTTAAAATCTTATTTTAATTATTTTCTTTTGATATTGGATTTCTTGTGTGTTTATGTGTTATGTATTCCTGTGCGTGTGTGTGTGTGTGTATACACACCACATCTTTGTCCATTCATCTATCGATGGATATCTGGGCTCTTTCCTTAGTTTGGCTGTTGTGCATGTTGCTGCTATAAACATTTGGGTGCAAGTGCCCCTTTGGATCACTGCATTTCTGTCTTTGGGGTAAATATCCAGTAGTACAATTGCTGGGTCCTGGGTAGTTCTATTTTCAACTTTTTGAGGAAACTCCATATTGTTTTCAGGATGGCTGTACTTGATTGCATTCCCACTGACAGGGTAAGAGGGTTCCCTTCTTTCCCTTTTCCCTAAGGGACAGAAGTTTTAGATTAAATTTCATCATTCCAGATCACAGTTAAAAAATACAAATTCCATCTTTTACATAATTGCATTTATACTCAATTTTTATGTTAATTTACTTTGCTATCATCTCCTAATTGGGTTGATTTAGCAATAAATGGGTTAAAAAGTTTAAGTAGCGAATATTGAGTGGATTGGCCACTACAGATTGTTTTATACTTAGAGTGCTAGTGCTTCCTCAGTAATGGTTGTGCACTTCAAACAGGGGCAGTTTGAGATTCTGATTTGCTGGCAGTGAATCTCAGGTTATCAAGGGTTGCTGCATCTCCCTGTCTCTACAATAGGTAGAGGTATCTGATTAGAGAAGTAAAGTTTATTGAGAAAAATTTTTGTAGAAAGCCCGATGATATCGTTTCAGCTGTATTTTTCATTCTGCCTCAAGAGAATGGCACGTACATCGTAATCTGTGAGCATTGATAGACTAATTTCGGTTGGATCTGTTGGTTAGTGTTTTAATGTTCATGCCTTTAATTACTCAAGGGATAACAGCTTTTGCTTTAGTTTGTTGTATGACATAAATGAAGTTGACCTTTGTTTTAGAGCATAGATCTAGGGCCTTTAATCAGAACTTTTTATTCACGGTGTCGATTGTGAAGTAAAATTTTAGTTTTACCGTTTTTCACTTTGTCCCTCATTATTCAAAATAGTTACAAACCTAAAACCTCGACTAGCTTCTGCTTGTCCAGCTTTTAAAGTAGGTGTTGTTAAGTAAAATTTAGGAAGGATAACCCTAAATATTCATTCCCTGAATCTTCTCCTCAGTTTTTCAAACTGTTGTGATTTATTAGTGATTTGCAAAAACAATTTATTGGGTTATCACAAGCATAAAAAAAGTAACAGAAAGTACCAAACAGTACATCTGGGTGAATAATTATTTTGTGAAACTTTCATTACATATACATATGTAGATGTAAACAGGTAACTGTGTATACTGTAGTCCCAGGGATTCCTGTTAAGAGACAATTGGAAATCCATTTCTATAAGGTTAACATTTGATTATTTTCTTTTGGGAATTTTATATATGTGTGTGTTTGTGTGTGTGTGTGTGTGTGTGTGTGTGTATATAATGTTTTTTCATTTAAAATTTTAACAAACCCAAATAAATATCTAGATTAAACACTATCTTTTATGTCTAAGTTAATGCTACATCAGAAGGTTTTATATTGCAGAATTTAACTTCTGGTTCCGTGCATAATAAGTGAGGTATAATGAGAAAGAAGAATTTCCAACAGATATTCTTCTGTTCAATTTTAAACTCTCATCAACTGTTTAAGGCTTTAGGATTGTGGTCAGCAAAACAACCTATATGTATATGTGTAAATAAAAAGTTAATCAGTTTAGTCAGTTTGACCCACAAGTAGCTGAGGTATTGTAGTATTTTTATGAAGATGGTCATTTGTAAAGGACTTACATGGAACACTCTATAGAGAAAAATATTACCTTTAATACCTGAGCACTTGAATCAGTTCTCTATTGCTGTACATTACCTGCTTTGAGATTTAATAAGAAGCAAGATGAGAATCATGGACTGGTTAATGGTATTAAACTGTAATTCTTCTGATCTGTGTATATGTAAATACATAGAGAAGGTTTGAAAGAAGACACATATTGTTTATTGTATATATTGTGTAGGGTAATCCTTATTGACTTACGCTTTTTTTTTTCTGGAGAGGGATCTGAAGGAGATTCCATTTGGTTCAGTAGTTTATTGATGTAAGGAGAAATGAGTCTGATTCTGTTTGATAAGCTGTAATTTTTTTCTTAATCTCTACACCCAACATGGGGCTTGAACTCACAACCCTGAGATCAAGAGTTATTTGTGCTACCAACTGAGCCAGCCAGGTGCCGCTTATAAACTATAATTTAAATTCAATATATTTGCAGATTAGGTATTAGTGAGGAAAGCAAAATATGTTCCTTATGATTCCATTTTTTAGTGTATTAATTGGAAGGTGATTTAATATTGGATATTTTTAATATTGAGTATCTTGGAGGTGGAATTTAAGGGTAAATAGAAGATTATTTTTGAAATTTTTACCTAGAGCATATATTATTTTTAAAAAAATTTTAAAAGGTTTTTGTTTGTTTATTTGTCAGAGAGGGGGAGAGAGCACAAGCACAGACGGGGGCGGGGCAGGGATAGGCAGGCAGAAGGAGAAGCAGGCTCCCGCTGAGCAAGGACTGGGACTTGATCCCAGGACTCTGGATCATGACCTGAGCCGAAGGCAGATGCTTAACCAACTGAGCCACTCAGGCGTCCTAGAGCATATATTATTTTTATAATAAAAAAAATATATTGTTTTAAGTAAACTGTACCCTCAGTGTGGAGCTCAAACTGTGTGACCCTGAGATCGAGAGTTGTGTGCTCCACTGATTGAGCCATCCAGGTGCCCCTATAATAAAAGTATTTTAAAGTATCTGAAGTTATTCTCTTACAGCCACTTCTTACCCAGATTCATTATTCCTAGAAGAGTTAAATTATTTTTTAGGGATTGGACGAAATGGTCATGTTTTTCACTGGATCATCTTAGCACCTTAGCAATAGCTTTAGCTATTGACCACTGTGTTGAGTTTTTAACTGAAAAGATGGTTGTAGTGAAAATAATTTTCATATAATTGAGATTTAGGCTCTTGATAGGTTTAAGTGTATTTAGGCTTGGCTAGCATCTTATGAGAGGCTCCTCTAAATTATGCCATTCTAGAACTAATTTCCTTTACCAGGTTTTAAAGCCTAAATGGTGTTTGAACTTTTGATGACTGAGAAGTCTTCAGTGGGCTCTTGTAGGAATATTTGTTTCTGTTTTGTAATGTTGTAAATGTGATCTGGTAACAGTATTCTCCCATAATTCCTAGTCTGTGAATCTTGAGGCGCTCCAGTTATTTAACCTGCCTTTCATTTTTGTTTTGGTCTATTGCCTGCATTTTCCTGTCCGGTTTAGAATCCATAGCCCATATCTCCAGCATTTGCTTTGTTGTTTGAGGACATTTATCATCATGTCTCTTGGTATTAACTATTTCAGTAAATTCCTAATTCTCAGGCAGTTTAACTGTGTTGAAGATGCTTAGAACAACTGGAAAAATTAAGTTACCCAGCTTTTTAGATTGGTACCTCATACATCGATGTTTCTTTCCCTCTGGTTCCTCATCAAACAGAAAATACTCCCCTGTCTAATTCTCTCCTGTTCTCTGCAATGGGTACACCAAACAGTCTTGCTTTGGTCAGAATGTATTCTCTCACCCCTCAGTCTTAGTAAATGTTGCTACTTTCTTCAAAGAGGCACTGGAGGAAACCAGAAGGGGCTTCATACACTTCATTTACTCACCTGGAGTGAGTAAATGCATCGCTCACCTGGAACTTGTGGTGTCTTATATGGGACTTACCAAACCTTTTCTTCCTGTGTTTCATATCTCAGTGAATGGCACACTATCTGCTTGGCTCAAATTTGAAAATGTGAGCACTGTCATGACTTTTCTCTCCCTCTACCCAAACCCCAAATCCAGCGGATTCAGCATCCCTTCTCTGATTGGTCTCCTTACTCCATACTTCCTTTGATCATTGTGGTTCAGGCCTCTATCTTCTTTTGCCTAGAATAAGGCAGTATCTTTCCAGTTGGCTTCCAGTGTTAAAGAAAAATTTATTCAGTGACACTTGCTAAAGAAGGTAAAGCAGACTTTATTTAAGGGAGACCATCATGGAATTGGTGTAGGGATCACTGCAGTGGAGGAGAGGGATTGGATCCAACTCTTACTCTAATAAGGACAAGAGGCATTTATATCCAAGAAGCAAGATTGGGGGCGGGGGGGTCATTAGATGGAAAATTACTAAGAGCAAACAGCAGAGGGTAAGGGGGTTCTTGTTAGGTCAGCTGGCAGAATCTGGAAGGCAGGACAGAGTGGTGAAATATCCAAGATGGCCAGACACCAAGGATGAGGGATTTTCATTAATGATTTATCAGGATTCTCACTCAAACTGAATCCTACAAAGGCAGAGAGGGAAGCCCCAGGTCTGCTTAGAGAAGTCTGATTAAAGTTTGGTCAAAAGAGAGAATCTTTGTCACCAGTTTCTACATTGTTTCCTTGCTCGGGGGGTCTTTGTACTAATACATACACTCCCCTTTTTAAAGTTCATTGCTCTCAGGGTGAATCTAAAACTTACCTGTGTACATGTGCAGTGATCTGAAGGGGCATCTGCATTCCAGTGTTGATAACCGCAATGTCCACAATAGCCAAACCATGGAAGGAACCCAGATGTCCATTGACAGATGAATGGATAAAGATGTGCTACACACACACAATGGAATACTACTCAGTCATCAAAAAAATGAAATCTTGCCATTTGCAGTGACATGGATGGAGCTAGAGGGTATTATGCTAAGCAATATAAGTCAATCAGAGAAAGACAGTTATCATGTGATCTCACTCATGTGGAATTTAAGAAACAGAACAGAGGTCAAAGGGGAAGGGAGGGAAAAATAAGACGGAATCAGAGAGGCAGACATGCCATAAGAGACTCTTAATCATAGGAAACAAACTGAGGGTTGCTGGAGGGGAAGGGGGTGAGGGGGTGGGGTAACTGGGTGATGGACATTAAGGAGGGCATGTGATGTAATGAGCACTGAGTATTATAAAAGACTGATAAATCACTGACCTCTGCCTCTGAAACCAATAATATACCATATGTTAATTGAATTTACATAAAATAAAGGAAAGGAAAAAAAAATAAAACTTACCTACCCCCTGAAAGGTCTATCCTTTCCCCCCTTCTCTACCTTTATCTGTCTTTTTTTTTCCCCTTTTATTTATTTTTTTCAGCAAACAGTATTCATTGTTTTTGCACAACACCCAGTGCTCCATGCAAAACGTGCCCTCCCTATTACCCACCACCTGTTCCCCCAACCTCCCACCCCTGACCCTTCAAAACCCTCAGGTTGTTTTTCAGAGTCCATAGTCTCTTATGGTTCGCCTCCCCTCCCCAATGTTCATAGCCCCCTCCCCCTCTCCCAATCCCACCTCCCCCCAGCAACCCCCAGTTTGTTTTGTGAGATTAAGAGTCATTTATGGTTTGTCTCCCTCCCAATCCCATCTTGTTTCATTTATTCTTCTCCTATCCCCCTAACCCCCCATGTTGCTTCTCCATGTCCTCATATCAGAGAGATCATATGATAGTTGTCTTTCTCCGATTGACTTATTTCACTAAGCATGATACGCTCTAGTTCCATCCACGTCGTCGCAAATGGCAAGATTTCATTTCTTTTGATGGCTGCATAGTATTCCATTGTGTATATATACCACATCTTCTTTATCCATTCATCTGTTGATGGACATCTAGGTTCTTTCCATAGTTTGGCTATTGTAGACATTGCTGCTGTAAACACTCGGGTACACGTGCCCCTTCGGATCACTACGTCTGTATCTTTAGGGTAAGTACCCAGTAGTGCAATTGCTGGGTCATAGGGTAGTTCAATTTTCAACATTTTGAGGAACCTCCATGCTGTTTTCCAGAGTGGTTGCACCAGCTTGCATTCCCACCAACAGTGGAGGAGGGTTCCCCTTTCTCCGCATCCTCGCCAGCATCTGTCATTTCCTGACTTGTTAATTTTAGCCATTCTGACTGGTGTGAGGTGATATCTCATTGTGGTTTTGATTTGTATTTCCCTGATGCCGAGTGACGTGGAGCACTTTTTCATGTGTCTGTTGGCCATCTGGATGTCTTCTTTGCAGAAATGTCTGTGCATGTCCTCTGCCCATTTCTTGATTGGATTGTTTGTTCTTTGGGTGTTGAGTTTGCTAAGTTCCTTATAGATTTTGGATACTAGCCCTTTATCTGATATGTCGTTTGCAAATATCTTCTCCCATTCTGTCAGCTGTCTTTTGGTTTTGTTAACTGTTTCCTTTGCTGTGCAAAAGCTTTTGATCTTGATGAAATCCCAATAGTTCATTTTTGCCCTTGCTTCCCTTGCCTTTGCCGTTGTTCCGAGGAAGATGTTGCTACGGCTGAGGTCGAAGAGGTTGCTGCCTGCATTCTCCTCAAGGATTTTGATGGATTCCTTTCTCACATTGAGGTCCTTCATCCATTTGGAGTCTATTCGTGTGTGGTGTAAGGAAGTGGTCCAATTTCATTTTTCTGCATGTGGCTGTCCAATTTTCCCAGCACCATTTATTGAAGAGGCTGTCTTTTTTCCATTGGACATTCTTTGCTGCCTTGTCGAAGATTAGTTGACCATAGAGTTGAGGGTCGATTTCTGGGCTCTCTATTCGGTTCCACTGATCTATGTGCCTGTTTTTGTGCCAGTACCATGTTGTCTTGATGATGACAGCTTTGTAATAGAGCTTGAAGTCCGGAATTGTGATGCCACCAACTTTGGCTTTCTTTTTCAATATTCCTTTCGCTATTCGAGGTCTTTTCTGGTTCCATATAAATTTGAGGATTATTTGTTCCATTTCTTTGAAAAAAATGGATGGTATTTTGATAGGGATTGCATTAAATGTGTAGATTGCTTTAGGTAGCATGGACATTTTCACAATATTTATTCTTCCAATCCAGGAGCATGGAACATTTTTCCATTTCTTTGTGTCTTCCTCAATTTCTTTCATGAGTACTTTATAATTTTCTGTGTATAGATTCTTAGCCTCTTTGGTTAGGTTTATTCCTAGGTATCTTATAGTTTTGGGTGCAATTGTAAATGGGATTAACTCCTTAATTTCTCTTTTTTCTGTCTTGTTGTTGGTGTACAGAAATGGAACTGATTTCTGTGCATTGATTTTATATCCTGACACTTTACTGAATTCCTGTACAAGTTCTAGCAGTTTTGGAGTGGAGTCTTTTGGGTTTTCCACGTATAGTATCATATCATCTGTGAAGAGAGATAGTTTGACTTCTTCTTTACCAATTTGGATGCCTTTAATTTCTTTTTGTTGTCTGATTGCTGAGGCTAGGACTTCTAGTACTATGTTGAATAGCAGTGGTGATAATGGACATCCCTGCCGTGTTCCTGACCTTAGCGGAAAAGCTTTCAGTTTTTCTCCATTGAGAATGATATTTGCGGTGGGTTTTTCATAGATGGCTTTGATAATATTGAGGTATGTGCCCTCTATCCCTACACTTTGAAGAGTTTTGATCAGGAAGGGATGCTGTACTTTGTCAAATGCTTTTTCAGTATCTATTGAGAGTATCATATGGTTCATTGATTGATTTGCGGATGTTGAACCAACCCTGCAGCCCTGGAATAAATCCCACTTGATCGTGGTGAATAATCCTTTTAATGTACTGTTGAATCCTATTGGCTAGTATTTTGGCGAGAATTTTTGCGTCTGTGTTCATCAAGGATATTGGTCTGTAGTTCTCTTTTTTGGTGGGATCCTTGTCTGGTTTTGGGATCAAGGTGATGCTGGCCTCATAGAATGAGTTTGGAAGTTTTCCTTCCATTTCTATTTTTTGGAACAGTTTCAGGAGAATAGGAATGAGTTCTTCTTTAAATGTTTGGTAGAATTCCCCTGGGAAGCCGTCTGGCCCTGGGCTTTTGTTTGTTTGGAGATTTTTGATGACTATTTCAATCTCCTTACTGGTTATGGGCCTGTTCAGGTTTTCTATTTCTTCCTGGTTCAGTTGTGGTAGTTTATATGTCTCTAGGAATGCATCCATTTCTTCCAGATTGTCCAATTTGTTGGCGTAGAGTTGCTCATAGTATGTTCTTATAATTGTCTGTATTTCTTTGGTGTTAGTTGTGATCTCTCCTCTTTCATTCATGATTTTATTTATTTGGGTCCTTTCTCTTTTCTTTTTGATGAGTCTGGCCAGGGGTTTATCAATCTTATTGATTCTTTCAAAGACCAGCTCCTAGTTTCATTGATTTTTTCTATTGTTTTTTTGGTTTCTATTTCATTGATTTCTGCTCTGATCTTTATGATTTCTCTTCTCCTGCTGGGTTTAGGGTTTCTTTCTTGTTCTTTCTCCAGCTCCTTTACGTGTAGGGTTAGGTTGTGTACTTGAGACCTTTCTTGTTTCTTGAGAAAGGCTTGTACCGCTATATATTTTCCTCTCAGGACTGCCTTTGCTGTGTCCCATAGATTTTGAACTGTTGTGTTTTCATTATCATTTGTTTCCATGAATTTTTTCAGTTCTTCTTTAATTTCCTGGTTGACCCATTCATTCTTCAGAAGGATGCTGTTTAGTCTCCATGTATTTGGGTTCTTTCCAGCTTTCCTCTTGTGATCGAGTTCTAGCTTCAGAGCATTGTGGTCTGAAAATATGCAGGGAATGATCCCAATCTTTTGATACCGGTTGAGACCTGATTTGTGACCCAGGATGTGATCTATTCTGGAGAAGGTTCCATGTGCACTAGAGAAGAATGTGTATTCTGTTGCTTTGGGATGAAATGTTCTGAATATATCTGTGATGTCCATCTGGTGAAGTGTGTCATTTAAGGCCTTGATTTCCTTGTTGATCTTTTGCTTGGATGATCTGTCCATTTCAGTGAGGGGAGTGTTAAAGTCCCCTACTATTATTGTATTATTATTGATGTGTTTCTTTGATTTTGTTATTAATTTTTTGATATAGTTGGCTGCTCCCACGTTAGGGGCATAGATATTGAAAATTGTTAGATCTTCTTGTTGGACAGACCCTTTGAGTAGGATATAGTGTCCTTCCTCATCTCTTATTATAGTCTTTGGCTTAAAATCTAATTGATCTGATATAAGGATTGCCACCCCAGCTTTCTTCTGATGCCCATTAGCATGGTAAATTGTTTTCCACCCCCTCACTTTAAATCTGGAGGTGTCTTCGCGTCTAAAATGAGTTTCTTGTAGGCAACATACTGATGGGTTTTGTTTTTTTATCCATTCTGATACCCTGTGTCTTTTGATTGGGGCATTTAGCCCATTAACATTCAGGGTAACTATTGAGAGATATGAATTTAGTGCCATTATTAGTCTGTAAGGTGACTGTTACAGTATATTGTCTCTGTACCTTTCTGATCTACTACTTTTAGGCTCTCTCTTTGCTTAGACTAAGGACCCCTTTCAATATTTCCTGTAGAGCTGGTTTGGTGTTTGCAAATTCTTTCAGTTTTTGTTTGTCCTGGAAGCTTTTGATCTCTCCTTCTATTTTCAATGATAGCCTAGCTGGATAGAGTATTCTTGGCTGCATGTTTTTCTCGTTTAGTGCTCTGAATATATCATGCCAGCTCTTCCTGGCCTGCCAGGTCTCTGTGGATAAGTCTGCTGCCAATCTAATATTTTTACCATTGTATGTTACAGACTTCTTTTCTCGGGCTGCTTTCAGGATTTTCTCTTTGTCACTAAGACTTGTAAATTTTACTGTTAGGTGACGGGGTGTGGACCTATTCTTGTTGACTTTGAGGGGGGTTCTCTGCATCTCCTGGATTTTGATGCTTGTTCCCTTTGCCATATTAGGGAAATTCTCTCCAATGATTCTCTCCAATAGACCTTCTGCTCCCCTCTCTGTTTCTTCTTCTTCTGGAATCCCAATTATTCTAATGTTGTTTCGTCTTATGGTGTCACTTATCTCTTGAATTCTCCCCTCATGGTCCAGTAGCTGTTTGTCCCTCTTTTGCTCGGCTTCCTTATTCTCTGTCATTTGGTCTTCTATATCACTAATTCTTTCTTCTGCCTCATTGATCCTAGCAGTGAGAGCCTCCATTTTTGATTGCACCTCATTAATAGCTTTTTTGATTTCAACTTGGTTAGATTTTAGTTCTTTAATTTCTCCAGAAAGGGCTTTAATATCTCCAGAGAGGGTTTCTCTAATATCTTCCATGCCTTTTTCGAGCCCGGCTAGAATGTTCAGAATCGTCATTCTGAACTCTTGATCTGACATATTACCAATGTCTGTGTTGATTAGGTCCCTAGCCTTCGGTACTGTCTCTTGTTCTTTTGTTTGTGGTGATTTTTTCCGCCTAGTCATTTTGTCCAGATAAGAGGATATGAAGGAGCAAATAAAATACTAAAAGGGTGGCAAAGACCCCAGAAAAATGCGCTGTAACCAAATGAGAAGAGACCCCAAATTGTGGGGGGGAGAAAGGGGATAAAAAGAGGTTCAGAAAAAAAAAAAAAAAGAAAAAAATTAAAAAAAAAAATAAAAAATATAAAAAAGAAAGAAAAAATATATATATTTAGATAAACTAGTCAAAAAACGTTAAAAAAGAAAAGGGTAAAAGTTTTAAAAAATTTAGCAGAAGAAGAAAAAAGAAAAAAAATTGAAAAAAGAAAAAAGAAAAAAAAATTGAAGTAGCCGCAAGACTAAAGAATCATGGGGAGAAAGCCATGAGTTCCATGCTTTGCTTTTTCCTCCTCTGGAATTGCGCTTCTGTCTTAGGAATTGAACCTACTTTCCTTGATAGATGAACTTCGTCCTGGCTGGATATTTTGTTGATCTTCTGGGGGAGGGGCCTGTTGTAGTGACTCAAGTGTCTTTGCCCGAGGTGGGATTGCACCGCCCTTACCAGCGGCCGGACTATGTAATCGGCTGGGGTTCGCTTTTGGGAGCTTCTGTTCCCTGAACGCTTTCCGTAGAGTTCCGGAGGACGGGAATGAAAATGGCGGCCTCCTAGTCTCCGGCCCGGAGGAGCCGAGAGCCCGGGGCCCCACTCCTCAGTGCGCCCCCAGAGGACAGCACCCAATCACTCCCGTATCCCCAGCCTCTAGCCGCGCTCCGAGCTCACCCAGCCCGCGACCAGTTCAAGGTAACCCCGAGCTGAGAGTTCAGTCCTCGGCTCTGTCTCTGCAGCCGGCTTCTCCGTTCTAATACCTGCGAGCTCTCCGACACTCCGACACCCCCGATCCTTCTGTGACCCTGCGGGACCTGCGGCCACGCTGACCCCGCGTGGGCTTCACCCTGGGTTAGCCTCTGGGGCAATGTCCCTCAGTGGAACAGACTTTTAAAAGTCCTGATTTTGTGCTCCGTTGCTCCGCTGCTTGCCAGGAGCCGGCCCCTCCCCCCGCGGTCTATCTTCCCGTCGTTTTAGATTCACTTCTCCGCCAGTCCTACCTTTCAGAAAGTGGTTGATTTTCTGTTTCTAGAGTTGCTGTTCTTCTTCTCTTCGATCTCCCGTTGGATTTGTAGGTGTTTGCAATGTTTAGATAAGCTATCGAGCTGATCTCCTGCTACCTGATGTAGTTTCAGCCTGCTACTTCTCCGCCATCTTGACCTACCTTTATCTGTCTTAATCACTCTTCCCTCTTTTCTGCATTTCAACCACAGTCAAATTTTTTTTAGTTATTTGAAGCTAGTAGACTTTATCATCTTTGGGTCTGGGCATATGATATACCTACTCCTACCACAGTGATTGGCACATAGTAGGTACTTGATAAATATCTGTTCGATGATTAAGTGGATAAAAGAACAAATAAAAGTATGTTGTATAAGGATAGGTATAAACATTTCTGAAATATATATAGATAGCCAAATGATTTAGCTGGTGAAAAGGTAGATTTAAAATCCTGTATTCAAATGAAGAATTTTGTGATAATGCAAGGGCTACTTGGATATTTATCATAGTGCATACTATATTTCCAGTAAGATGCAAATTTGTATAAAATGAATGGAAAATCATTTGCATTGAACAGGCCTTGGGTATAAAGGTTGGTACTCAATTTTCTTAGATTCAGGTTTGAATATTATTTCCTGGCTACATTTACTGATTGCTTACTCTGTCTCCTAGAATTCATAAGGAGGGACTCAAATGAGTATGAAACCATTATCACAATTGGAAAGGCAAGTTTCAGTATGTGTCTTACCTATGCTGGGATCAGTTTTTTTGTTTTGTTTTTAGTTTTTACCTTTCAAAATGTCCACGTTTTGAAATGAAAGCCAAAAAAAAAAAAAAAAGAAAAGAAAAGAAAAAGCCATATGTGACTTGTATCAAATGTAAACTAACAAGGAATATTTCATTTTTACCACTAAGAATTTTTTGTATATGTACAGAATTAATAAAATTCGGTGTAAAGAAACTTAATGTCTCTGGGGCGCCTGGGTGGCTTAATTGGTTAAGTGTGCAGCTCTTGATTTTGACTCAGGTTATGATCTCAGGGTTGTGAGATCAAGCCCCCCGTCCGGGCTCTGAACTGGACATGGAGTCTGTTTAAGATTTTCTCTCTCCCTCTTCTCTCCCTCCCCCCACCAATGTGTGTGCACGTGCTTCTCTCCCCCCGCACCCCCCAATTCTCAGTCTCTTGAAAAAGAATTTATATCTCCACGGACCTTGAAATTAGTTGGGAAATGGTGATAAATATATTAAGAATAGATTCAATTTCACTTAAATATAAAATGAAATTAACATAGTATGAGCAGTAAAGATGATCATGTAGTGGATGGTACTAATTCTTTTTTTTTTTTTTTTAAGATTTTATTTATTTATTTGACAGAGAGATCACAAGGAGGCAGAGAGGCAGGCAGGTAGAGAGAAGGGGAAGCAGTTTCCCCACCGGGCGGAGAGCCCAATGTGGAGCTCAATCTCAGGACCCTGATATGACCTGAGCAAAAGGCAGAGGCTTAACCCACTGAGCCACCCAAGTGCCTCAGGATGGTACTAATTCTTAATGTTACATTGTTTTGTGCCAGGAACTTGTGTAAGCTCATTGCCTTCATTATCTTGTTAAATTTTTATAATTTACCAGTTGTGATACTGTTACTGTCCACATTCTACAAGAGAGGACACTGAGATCCAGTGAGATTAGGTAATTTGCCCACTTTTGCATAGTAAAGAATAGAACTGGGATTTGAATTCAGGCAATCTGATTCTAGAATCTATACACATTAAAGTAATGTTTTATCTTTAGCCAAAGTAAACTTGTTTACAGATTGCATTGTGTGTGTGTGTGTGTGTGTGTGTGTACATATATAGACACTATTTTCATTAGTATTTAGTGTAATTTTACACTAATGTAACTTTAACTTACTGGATTAGGTCATTAATTGGAAGCTGTTTCAATTAACAAAATTTTACAGTGTTCATTATTTAAACATGGTTTTGCTTTCCGAGTCCGATTTTATTTCTCACATAGCCACCTATTTTAAGGTTGCTATTTATTTACCAAATGCACTAACCATTGCAACATGCACTTTATATCTTCCAGAGATTTTATGATGTTTCTCATTTGTTGTAGTTTCTTCTTTTCTGCCTCCTGTTTTTTGTTTTTAAAGATTTATTTATTTTAGAAAGAGAGAGAGAGCTGACATGTAAGCAGAGGGGAGAGGCAGAGGGAGAAGGAGAAGGCATTCTCTAGCAGACTCCCTGCCAACCTTGGAGCCTGAAGCAGGGCTGGATCCTCAGGTCCTGAGATTACAACCTGAGTGGAAACCAGGAGTCTGGATGATTACCCGACTGAGCCACCCAGGCATCCCTGTAGTTTCTTCTTCCTCTTTGTACTTGTCAGCTTATCCTTTACAAAATTGCTTTACTATCATGTTAGTAAATATTGGGAGAAAGAAGACATAGGCCCAAACCCAGTTTTTGATCTGTCATGTTCCTCAGTAACCTCAAGTCATTTTTCTTTACTTCCCTGCCTTCTATAAGCGTAAAATGAGTTACTCCTAGAAGGAACCTTTATTTTTAGTCCCATAAAGTGTGTCTCCTGTTAGAGAACAAATATGGAAACTGTTGGGAGAATACAAAATAAAATGTCTGACCATAGTGTTTGTTTGAGCAATTAGTTGCTTTAAGTACTTAAAGTTAGATGATGTGTTTTTGAGCTTGAGGATAATTGCCTGATGTATTAATTTTATTCAAATTTGGGCCTTTTGAAAGATAATTATTACTCGAATCTTTAAAAAAAGAGCTAGTATCAGAGTATTTGCAACAACCATTTATTGTAATTGGTAAAGATCTGCCAGTTTATCTGCATAATAATTAAATTTGGTAACATTTTAATCTTAATTTTTTAAACTATTACAGTTTATAATGGAGCTTTTATCTTGATAAGTAAAAACAAATAGAATTATTTTGAGTATTCCAGGCAGGATCCTTTTGGTTGCCTGGGATCAGAAATCTAAACTTGTGTAGTTAAAGAGATCTTTATTGTAAGTATATGGAATTTTTTCTGGACAAGCTTCCGAAAGAGTGAAGGTGGCTTTGGAGCGCAGCTCTCTCTCGAACCTGCCTCTTCCTCATTTCCCACACATGGCTGCTTTGTGATGTGCTGCTTGATGTCACTCCTAGCTTCTGCCTGCATCTGCTTCGATCTCCAATTTTTGCTGTCAAGCTGATGTAGATCCTTTTAAGGATTTTGATGTCAATCCTTCTAAGAATAAGAATTTTGATTTAATAGATTAACCAAATAAGTGCCTTGTGGTGAAATACAGGGACAAGTTACGATGATTTTCTAGTATATTCAGTTGATCTGAAGGAGTTACTATAGAGGTGCTCTGTACCAAAACCACTTTGAAATGTGAAGGTTTAGGCGAATAGGTAAGGCCTGAGAGGCTTGTTTTGTAGTATCTGAAAAGTATGCGTATGTAAAAAGATCTTCATCCTGCCTTTATTTACTTAAAAGTATTATGTCAAAACTATGATAGGAATACACTAATAACAGGTCGCTTTCAGTGAAACTGTTAATCTTAAATGCAAGTTCAAGATGGATTTCTGCCTGTTGGGTTCATTGCTAAATGCAGCTTTTATAAGAGAATGAGGGCTTTACTATCGTGGACATTCATGACAACTTTTGAGGAAGAATCTGGTAGATTTCGTTGATTTCTTTTATACGATCTTAAAGAAGTAAGTAGTAGCTCCCAGTGCAGTTAAAGCAGTGGTTCCTCAGTGGATTTGTGTGTTGGGGTGTGTTTTTGCCTTTAAAGGGGTATTTGGCATTCCTGGAGGTTTTTTGATGGTCATAGCTGGGGAGAGGGGATTTCTGTGCTATGGCATCTAGTAAGTAGAGGCCAGATATGCGACTGAACATTCTGCAACGAACGGGACCTCCCCCTACAACAAAGAAGTGTCCAGCCCCAAGTGTCAATGGTGCCCCAGTTGATGTATAGAATCTATTATATAGAATCAAGGATCATAGACCAAAAAGGTTAAAAGGTTATTAGAGTTAGAAAAGTTACCCTGAATTGGTTTTGAATGCCTTAGGGAGAAAGAGGAAGTCATTTCTATGGAAGCCTGTGTTTAACTATCACTGAGTGCATTATATTAATCTATATTTTAACTTTGGTGATTTTCCTGTATATAAAGCAGTTTTAGTTATATTTTAATTCTGACTAATCAGAATATTTTTTAATTTCTTAGATACATTTTCCTAACAGTAGTCCAAGATGAGACCTAAAAGAGTGAAAAATTCTTTGTAATTAACATTTAGGAGTATTACAGCTAAATATATTCTCAGTGAAGATATAAGTTGAACTATATCTCCTTTGTCCCTAGCATTTAAATATGAAGTATTAATCTTAAGAAAAAGATACTTTCCCAAGAAGAGTTGCTACTTTTTATAATGGTGATTTTTTTTTTTTTAAGATTTATTTATGTCATCTCAGCACCCAGTGTGGGACTTGAACTCATGGCCCCAAGATCCTGAGTCTCATGGTCCACCAACTGGGCCAGCCGGGCTCCCCTGGAAAGTTTCTGATAAGACAATATTTACATTATAGTAAACTATATTTGTGAACTAGATTCTTCAGCTGTTTAATTCTCATGAAGTTATAGATACACCTCAGAATATGTTTAAAAACAAAATTCCTGGGTGCCTTGGTGGCTCAGTGGGTTAAGCCTCTGCCTTCGGCTCAGGTCATGATCTCAGGGTCCTGGGATCGAGACCTGCATCAGGCTCTCTGCTCAGCAGGGAGCCTGCTCCACACCGCCCCCCCCCCCCCGCCCCCCCGCCACCTGCCTCTCTGCCTACTTGTGATCTCTCTCTGTGTGTCAAGTAAATAAATAAGATCTTTAAAAACTAACAAACAAAAAACCCCCCAAATTCCTGAAATGCTGCAGGTATTTGAAACAATTAAAAAGAAAAACTGTAAAATCTACTTTGTAACCCATTGATGATTCAGTGGTACATGTAAAAATGCCCTTATGAAAAATATAGCTCTATTATTTCTTAAATATTCTAACATATAAATGGAATATTTACTCAGTAGTTCTTTAAATTTGTTTTTAAAATTTTTAAAGATTTTATTTACTTATTTGACAGAGAGAGATCACAAGTAGAAAGAGAGGCAGGCTCCCCACTGAGCAGAGAGCCTGATTCGGGACTTGATCCCGGGACCCTGAGATCATGACCTGAGCTGAAGGCGGAGGCTTAGCCCACTGAGCCACCCATGCGCCCCTCAGTGGTTCTTTACCTTCTGATCTGAATGAAATTAACGTTCAGGTTTCTTAAAGCAGCTCCAGCGGAAGTTTTTTCAAACCCATAATTTCCTGCCTAGAACATGAATTTAGAGTGGTTCTCTCCATGATCATTAGACATTCCGCATGTCTAATGATCGCCACCAGATGGCGATCTTATACGTCGATAAAGACATACTTGGTGAAAACTTGATTGGTTGCCCGAATTAAGCCCGTTGAACTCAGCAGTGATACTTAGCAATGGTGAAAGGTGTGGACTGGCTATGCATCTCTCTGAAACATGAGACCTGTTTTTGTTTTACAGGGTTTTTTTCTTCTTTTCTTGGCTCTTTGCTTCAAATTTTTCTGTGGAAACCAAAGCAAAACAATATCCCCCCAAATTTATTATAATATTGATGCTGATTTATTATGTTAAAGTTTTTGCTTTTGATGATAGTTATTTTATGGTATAGCTATTTCCAAATTTCTAATAGATTTAAAGTAGTATTTAAAATAATTAGGTGAATATTTTTGTGACTGAGTACTTTATATTTTACTTACAATTTCCTAAATTAGGCATATAAGCAATTAAAATTTTATGTAGAATAAATAAAATGATATGTAGTTGAACTTAGGGGAAGGTATGTGGCCTAGTGGAAAGAGCATTGGCTTTGAAGTCAGATGGCCCTGGGAAAATGATCAGCTATGTTACCTGACAGAATTCTTATGAGAATTAAAAATAAGGTTTGTAAGTGGCCTGAAAAGTGCATGATTTCTTAGCTCCTCCAGGTCCAAACTGTGGGACTTTGGGAAAATTACTTCCCCTTTTAGAGCCTAAGTTTCTTCTATATATTTGGGTAGTAATACCTACTCCTAGAAATGTTTAGGATAGTAAATGAAAGAATGTATGTAAAGCATATAGAAAGTTTTAATAAATCATATCTTACATTTATCCTCTGATACCATAAAAGCTAGTAAGAAAGAAACACAACAAAATTCCTGTCCATCATTGTTTGTTTTTTTTTTTTTTTTAAGATTTTATTTTTATTTATTTGACAGAGAGAGAGAGACAGTGAGAGAGGGAACACAAGCTGGGGGGAGTGGGAGAGGGAGAAGCAGGCTCCCCACTGAGCAAGGAGCCCAATGTGGGGCTCCATCCCAGTATCCCGAGATCATGACCTGAGCCTAACAACTGAGCCACCCAGGCGCCTCCCCCACCGTCCATCATTGTTAAAGCAGATTGTTCTCATCACACCTCTATTTTTTAAAATTTAACTTAATTTAATTTTTTAAATTTTAATTTAAAACATGTTTTCTCTTAATTAGGAAAAGGGATGCACTCCACCTTTTTCTGGCCAGATAAAGACACTTTACGGGATCCTCTGCTTTATGTCAGCAGCGTTATCTACACATCATTAACAATTACCACAGTATTGTGTTCCTGTACAGTAGTCCTGCCCCATCAACAGTTTGGCTTTCCATGGAGATTGAGAGGTAGCTGCTCCTCCTGACCTTTGTCAGGAGGTCAGTAGTAGCCTAACACACATCACAATGCCTGTGTCATGCACCTCACTTCATCTCATCACGTAGGTGGTTTTTGACCTCACATCATCCCAAGAAGGGGCGAATACAGTACAATAAGATTTTGAGAGAAAGATGACATTCATATAACTTATTACAGTATATTGTCGTAATTGTTTTGAGTTATTCTTTTTAATCTCTTATTGAGCTAATTTATAAATTAAACTTTATTATTGCTATGTATGTATAGGAAAAACAGTATATATAGGGATTGGCATTGTAGTTTCAGGCATCTGTTGGGGGTGTTGGACTGTATCTCCCGCTGATAAGGATGGGGAACTGCTATACTGAAAAGGTGACTGTAAATGGAACCTAAATGGATATTGCATGTTTTTAAAATCATTTTGATTCTTGTACTATTCTCCACCAAACTGTTTGGTGGGGAATTTTTCCCCCTTGGGCCGATTGAAATTCACAGTTAGAATTTTGTTTTAGTATTTTTTTTTTCCTGAATTTAAATAAGAAAATCATCTTATTAAAAAAATCAGTTTATGTGATTATATAATTTTCCCACATGATGCTGAAAATTGTTAGTTTATACTGTGCCTACAAATTCATTATAGTTTTTATTTTTATTTTATTTATTTATTTATTTTATTTATTTTTAAAGATTTTATTTATTTATTTGACAGACAGATCACAAGTAGGCAGAGAGGCAGGCAGAGTGAGAGGGGGGAAGCAGGCTCGATACTGAGCAGAGAGCCCAATGTGGGGCTCCATCCCAGGACCCTGGGATCATGACCCGAGCCAAAGGCAGAGGCTTTAACCCACTGAGCCACCCAGGCACCCCAGTTTTTATTTTTTTAATGTTTTTATTTAAATCCCAGTTAATACACAGTGCAGTATTTGTTTCAGGGGTACAATATAGTGATTTACCACTTCATAGGACACTGGGAGCTCATCACAACAGCTGCACTCCTTAATCTCCCATTACCTATTTCATCCATCCCCCACGACTTCCCCTCTGGTAACCATCATAAGTGAGCAAAGGGGGAAAAAAAAGAGAGGGAGCAAACCAAGAAACAGACTCTTTTTTTTTTTTTTTTCTTTTAAGGTTTTATTTACTTACTCGACAGACAGAAAGCACAAGTAGGCAGAGAGGCAGGGGGGAAGCAGGCTCCCTGCTGAGCAGAGTCTGATGCAGGGCTTGATCCCAGAACCCTGGGATCATGACCTGAGCCAAAGGCAGAGGCTTAAGGATTGAGCTACTCAGGTGCCCCAAGAAACACTCTTTTTTTTTTAAATTAATTAATTTATTTATTTTCAGCATAACAGTATTCATTGTTTTTGCATAACACCCAGTGCTCCATGCAATACGTGCCCTCCCTATTACCCACCACCTGGTTCCCCCAACCTCCCACCCCCGCCCCTTCAAAACCCTCAGGTTGTTTTTCAGAGTCCATAGTCTCTTATGGTTCGACTCCCCTTCCAATTTCCCTCAACTTCCTTCTCCTCTCCATCTCCCAATGTCCTCCATGTCATTTGTGATGCTCCACAAATAAGTGAAACCATATGATACTTGACTCACTCTGCTTGACTTATTTCACTCAGCATAATTACTTCCAGTCCCGTCCATGTTGCAACAAAAGTTGGGTATTCATCCTTTCTTTTCTTTCTTTCTTTTTTTTTTTTTTTATAAACATATAATGTATTTTTATCCCCAGGGGTACAGGTCTGTGAATCACCAGGTTTACACACTTCAAAGCACTCACCATAGCACATACCCTCCCCAATGTCCATAACCCAACCACCCTCTCCCTACCCCACCTCCCCCCAGCAACCCCCAGTTTGTTTTGTGAGATTAAGAGTCATTTATGGTTTGTCTCCCTCCCATCCCCATCTTGTTTCATTTATTCTTCTCCTATCCCCCTAACCCCCCATGTTGCATCTCCGTGTCCTCATATCAGGGAGATCATATGATAGTTGTCTTTCTCCAATTGACCTATTTCACTAAGCATGATACCTTCTAGTTCCATCCACGTCATCGCAAATGGCAAGATTTCATTTCTTTTGATGGCTGCATAGTATTCCATTGTGTATATATACCACATCTTCTTTATCCATTCATCTGTTGATGGACATCTAGGTTCTTTCCATAGTTTGGCTATTGTAGACATTACTGCTATAAACATTCAGGTACACGTGCCCCTTCCAAGAAACACTCTTAAGTACAAATTCATTTTTAAAAAATGGGAATGTGTTGAAAATTTTGAACCATCTTCTGACCTCATGAAATGCACTTTTGAAATGTTACTTGCCTTGTTATCAAAGTTCTATTAGAACATGAGTTGATCACATTTTTTTTTTTTCAAAGATTGTACTTATTTATTTTGCGGGGGCGGGGGGAGAGAATGAAACGGTGAGGGGAGAGGGAATCTGAAGGAGCCTCTGCACTGAGCACAAAGCTTGACGTGGGGCTCTATCCCACAGCTGGGATATCATGACCTGAGGTGAAACCATGATTTGGACACTTAACGGACTCAGCCACCCAGGCACCTTGGAATTGGTCAGTTTTGAAGAATTGACTAAGATGATAATTTTTTATGTTTAATAACTTTTTAATGGTTATTTCTGATATTAAATCATATACTACATGTTGAATTAATAGATCCTTAACATCTTTAGAGAAGCGTGATCTTTGTTGAAATAGACCAGTATATCATCCTCCTATACTTTTTATCTTTTATGTTTATAGAAATACTTACTAACAAATATGTTTTATCCTTTATAAAACATAAAAATGTGATCATATTACATATGATACTTCTACCATTTGCTTTTTTTCTTAATATACTAACTGGTATCTATAGAGTGGAACCTCCAGGTTCTGTTTCATTCTTTGTGTCTTTCTAATATCTAATGGTAATTAGCTGTTCTCTATTTACTTTCAGGTTGTTTTCTCTTTTGCCAGTTTGAATAGTAAGCATGTTTGACCTTATCTTTACATTTTGGTGCTTTTATTTCTGAGTAGATACTCAGGAGTGATACTGCTCCACAAAGAATATTCTTAAAGATTTAAAAAAATGGACTCTTGCTAGCTTACACTCCAGAAAGTTTTGAGAAATTTATATTCCCATTGGGAATTATGAGAGTGTCTGTGTCTCCCTTCCTGTATTGGTTTAGATGTTAATTTATTTTTCCCCCTAATCTGATGAGTAAAATTTGCTGAACCTGTAGTGAGAATGTGTGTCTTATACGGTTATTGGTCTTTTATATTTTATATTTTCTCTTAAGGAAATTACTTGGTTCATATTTTTTGTCTATTTTTTATGCCTTTTACTTCCTTTTTAAATCAAGAAATTTCTTGTATTAGAGATATATAATGACATGTCTGTCATTCTGCATATATTTCCTTATGTTCTACCTTGTCTCTAATGATGTTCTTTGCTTTAGAGAAATGTTTGTTTTTAAAATACATCTTTATCAGTCTTTTTCTTTATGACTTCTAGATTTCTCATCTTGACCAAGAATATATCCCCACTCCAAGATATTACCCTTCTAAGTAATCCATCTAGAATTTATTTTTACCTGTGGTTTGACAACGAAGTAGACAACTTCGTTTTATCAAACTGGAAAACCAAAGAAGTCTTAGTTTCAGTTTCTTGACTCAATTTTACCTTATAAAATATATAATTATTGTTTCTGTGTTGGTACCATACTTATCATAATTTTATAGTATATTGGATTTTTTTTTAGGCAAAGTGTCCCCCCGCCTTTTTTCATGATTTTATTGGGAATAGATTGTCTTAGAGATAGTGGAATTTTATGACTTGTGCAAGGACTGAAATCTTTAGTATTTTGCATTTTAATATGTTTGCTTTTGATATCTAGTCAGTAATTTATCATTTTGGGGCAGGTTCTTCATATTCTACTTATACTTAAGTTACATTGAAAGAGATTTACTTGAGTGTAATATTTGAGAGAGTTTCTTGAGCAGTACGGGGTTTAGTGACATTTTCTAATGGTCCAGTCATAAATCTTGATTCTGAACTAGATAGTAGTGTTTAAGTAATCCTAGTACTCTACATGTATTTTTAACATGGATTTTAAAATTCAAGACAAACCATAGGACACAGCTTACTTAGAAGGCTTCACTATAAATATGGAACGGAAGGTAGTTGTTATCAGTCTTTATATAAAAATAGAAATCTAATTCACGTAAGTGAAAAAGGTGTGTTTGTGTCAGGATGGTGGAAAATCCTTATTTTTCTTTTTGTAAAATAAGCAGATATTGCCTAAAATGATACATTTAAAGTTATGATGACAACTCTAGCTACCAAGAACAGTTATAAGGCAAAAACAAAGTAGTTCTGTCTGGTGAGTGGACATGATATGAGAGGAGTAGGGAGCCTTGTGTAAGTCTTGATTTCTATCATGTACAGGTTTACTTAATTTTTTCCAGATGAAGTTGCCTTGTACTGATACAGAAAAATCTTTAGGTATATTTTTTAATTGGAACAAAGCAAGTTACGTATATAACAGTGAGTTGTAATATGGCTATCTTTTTTGCTAAGAATATATATACTTGAATTTGCATTACAGAAATGGAGAAAAGGTTGAAAATGGGGCAGAGAGAACAAGGGAATAAATGAGACTGTTTTGATTCATGTAAATGTATGCCTAAATGAAATAAGCCGGATACAGAATAACGAATACAGTATGCTCTCATTTATATCCGACTCACAGCAGACAGTGGAATGGATGGTTGCCTGGGTCTGCAGGTAGGAGGAGGTGAGGGGGGTGATGGTTAAAGGGTACAAAGTTTCAGTTACATAAGGTAATTAAGTTCTGGAGATGTGTTACACAGCATAGTGCCTACAGCCAAGAAAACTGTATTGTAGGGCTGCCTGGGTGGCTCAGTGGGTTAAAGCCTCTGCCTTCGGCCCAGATCATAGTCCCAGGGTCCTGGGATTGAGCCCCGCATCAGCAGGGAGCCTGCTTCCCGCCCCCTCTTTGCCTGTCTCTCTGCCTACTTGTGATCTCTGTCTGTCAAATAAATAAGTAAAATCTTTAAAAAAAAAAACTGGGTTATATACTTAAAGTTTTTTTTGACAGATAATGGTCCAGTATTCTTACCACACACACACACTCAATAATAAGGGGGGGTGGGAGGAAACTTTGGGAGGTGACAGATATGTCTGTGGCCTTGATGGTGGAGATGGTTTTATGGGTGTGTATCCC
The DNA here is from genome assembly GCF_922984935.1 of Meles meles. Taxonomy (NCBI): domain Eukaryota; kingdom Metazoa; phylum Chordata; class Mammalia; order Carnivora; family Mustelidae; genus Meles; species Meles meles. The sequence continues at coordinate 22,270,020 of NC_060069.1, read as the reverse complement.
CAGTCTCATAGAGTTGTATGTATGACACACATACAGCTGCCTACATGTCAATCATACCTCAATAGATCGCCTTAAAATAAGGATTGCGGAAAAATCTTTAAAGAAATAGGTTTAAATTTTGTACCTTATATGTTGAGTTAATATCTTTTTATTTTATCAAGAGAGTGGTGGAATAAAACTTATTTTACCTTTCTATTTAATCTGTAAACTTGATATTTTAAAGTTTAGTTTGAATATTGGTTTTAGTAGTACCCAGGATACTGTCACAACAGGTAATGTGCTGCAGAAATGGATCTTTTGTATTTTGATGTAGAGTCAATTCTGTTTTGCAATTTAGGAAATTAAAATTTTGTATGTACCTAATTCCTTCTTTTCCCTTTCCTGGGGACTCTTAACCTTCCTTTCCTCTCTCTCCTATACATGTGTCCGACACCCCCCCGCCCCGCTTTCCCTCCTTCCTTTTACCTAAATCCCTGTGCTCAGGGTTTTTATAATCCAGTGCTTGAGACCTATGGCTGACCAGGATGTTAAGTTCTTAAATATAGTGGGGAGGGCCAAGAGTTTCTACAGGAGGTAAATTTCAAGAGGTTGTTGTGGGAATTGCTATTGAACTTGATTGTTTGCAGACACTTTTTTTCATTCTGGTTGTGATCTATTGAGAATTTTTAAAATTGTTGACTAACAGGGTGCCTGGGTGGCTCAGTGGGTTAAAGCCTCGGCCTTCAGCTCGGGTCGTGGTCCCAGGGTCCTGGGATCGAGCCCTGCATCAGGCTCTCTGTTCGGCGGGGAGTCTGCTTCCTCCTCTCTTTCTCTGCCTACCTCTCTGCCTACTTATGATCTCTGTCTGTCAAATAAATAAATAAAATCTTTTAAAAAAATTGTTGACTAACATATTTTCTAGTTGCTTTTTAAAAATTTATGTTTATTTGCCAACTATAAATCATAGAAAGGTTGAATATTTTAAAAAATATGATTAGTGGGGCGCCTGGGTGGCTCAGTGGATTAAGCCGCTGCCTTCGGCTTAGGTCATGATCTCAGGGTCCTGGGATCGAGCCCCACATTGGGCTCTCTGCTCTGCAGGGAGCCTGCTTCCTCCTCTCTCTCTGCCTGCCTCTCTGCCTACTTGTGATCTCTCTCTGTCAAATAAATAAATAAAATCTTAAAAAAAAATATGATTAGTTTTATGCTTTAGGGGAACTATTGATGTCATTGGGGTTTCTATCTTAGAGAAGTTTAATAAAATAGAAGCTTTAGTTTGAAGGCGATAGTATGTCTTTTGGCTGCTATCTACAGTATCCTGTAAAGTTGTGGAAAATTAAAACACTGTTTTTCTGTTTGATATATTATTTTGGTTTTAAATTTCTTACTTTGTTATTTATCTGGTATATGTTTTCTGAATTTTACAGGATTAGCTGGTAGTAAGACTTCGTTTTTGGGAAATAGATATTTCTATAAAAAATATCATTTATTTGCATTGTTACAGGCTTTGATGGTTCCAGGGAGAAAATATATGTATCCAAAGAGAATAGTTTAATTTAGATTACTATTACTTAAAAAAAATTTTTTTTAAGATTTTTATTTATTTGTTTGACAGAGAGAGACAGTTAAAGGGGGAACACAAGCAGGAGTGTGGGAAAGGGAGAAGCAGGCTTCCCACAGAACAGGGAGCCCAACGTGGGGCTCGATCCCAGAACCCTGGGATCATGACCTGAGCCGAAGGTAGACGCCCAATGACTGAGCCACCCAAGCATTTAAAAAAATTTTTTTTAAAGATTTTATTTGAGAGAGAGTGTAAGTGCACACAAGGGCTGGAGTGGCAGAGGGAGAGGGAGAAGCAGACTTCCCATTGAGCAGGGAGCCTAGGATGGAGCCCAGGACACTGAAATCATGACCTGGGCCAAAGGCAGACACTGAACCAACTGAACCACCCAGGTACCCTAAATTAAGAGTACAATCTATATGGATTTGGTACACATTTTATTTTATTAATTCATGTTCAGTTAGAATTTTGTTTTAATCATCTATAGTTGAAATTTTTTTATTATTTCTATTTCTTATATCTATTATAGAATCTTATATCTATTATAGAAGATATCTATTATATCTTATAAGATCTACATCTTATATCTATTTTTCTTTATAGACCGTTGGAATAGAGGAAAAAGCATGGACTGAGAAAGACTAGGTTTGAATCTTAAACCTACTGCTTACTAGATCTGTGACTTCGGAGAAGTAATTTAACTTCTCTGAGCTTTAGTTAGTGTTGAGAGGATTAAATTAAATGTTTGAAGGTTAAATGTATTATGTAATAATGCAGTATGTATCATGTTTAGCATAGTTTTGGCCCATAATAGGTGCTCAATATGTATTTTTATTTCTTAGATACCCAGAATAATAGAATGATAGTTTTTAGTCTTCGTTCTTTAAAATGTTTGTTGAACAAACAGTATCATAGAGAAACGAGAAAGAATATAATCCACCCACAACTATGTATTTATTTATTTAGTTAGTTAGTTAAAGTAAGCTCTGTGCCTAGTGTGGGTCTTAAACTCACAGCCCCAAGATCCAGATTCACACGCTCCACTGACTGAGCCAGCCACCCCACACCCAAAACTTTAATTCTATATTTTCAAGATATAGCCTTTTACAGTAGTTCTAAAAGTGCTGTCCATGGACCTCTGCCAGTCCCTGAGATCAGGGGATCTGTAACGTCAAAACTATTTTTAATAGTTCAAGACATTATTTGCCTTTTCCACTGTTGTGGAATTTGTACTGAGGGTGCAGAAGCAATGATGAGTAAAACTGCTGGTCCCTTAGCTCAAAAGAAGGCAGAGGCACCAAACAGCCCTGATAGGCATTCTCAGTTTAAAAAATGAAACAGGTTTTCACTGGGATGTCCTTGATGAAGAAGTAAAAACCGTCTTAGTAAATCTGAGTCTTTGAGTGCACATTACTTTAATATTCTGAATGACAAAATAGGAAGAATGCATGAAAACACTTCTGTTACATACTGAAGAAACAGTAATTGGGGTAAATACACTGGTGTGATTGCTTGGCTTCTGAGCTGAAGCTTGCTGCTTTTGTACTTGAAAGTAACTGCAGACAAAACTATGGTTATTTAGACTTGATATTTGGCAATATTTCCTAAGAAAGGAAGTGAACTTACCACTTCAAACAAAAAGAACTGGTAATATTTGTTACCAATGATAATAAATCTAGCTTTCATGATAAAACAAGAAATTTGGAAAAGTTTTATCTACCAGCTGAACTTCTCTGATGAGGTTATTGATGATATTAACAATATATATTTTTAATATCATATAATGAAATGTGAGGTTTGGAAAAGTTCTAGTACCCAGTGAACACGTATTTTAGAAATGGGTGAGAGAGCCATTCAAAGTGCATGGTAGTCTAATGGATTTCAGTATACATGTACAAAAGCATTCATTTGAAATGGTTTTAGATTCTACCTTGCAAACTGACGTTTAAGAAATGACTACTTCTTGGGATGCCCAGCTGGCTCAGTCGGTAGAGCATGCGACTCTTGATTTCAGGGTCCTGATCTCTACCTTGGGCATAGAGCTTATTTAAAATAAATAAATAAATAAATCTAAAAAATGACTACTTTTTAAATTTGGTGCAGTATTGTGAGGAATATCCACAGTTACCTGAAAAGAGTATTAAAACACTTCTCCCTTGACAACAGAGTATTTTGAGGATCTGGAATTTTTATATAATTCAACCAAATCATATCCTTGATTAGAGAATTAGATATGAGAATCTAGTTGTCTTCTATTAAGGTCAGGTGTTAGAGATGTGCAGAAATTTAAAAGCTTATTTTTTCATTAAAGCTTTTATTTTTGAAAAGGATTATTTTTCATTAAAATACTATTTATGTTAATGTGTAATGACTTTATTTTAAATTGAATTTAAATGTTTTAAAGTTTTCTCAGTTTTACTTCCAATATGGTAAATATAGATGTTAAACTTGTATAAACAAAGGCCCTTCGAGGTCTTCTGTAATTTTTAGAGTGTAAAGAGATCTTGAGTCTGAAAGTTGGAGGAATGCCTCTCATTTTCTTTTTCCTCTTTTAGCTAAAAGATTAAAATAATTGTAAACCATAATGTGATTAAATAATTTTGTTGAATTATTAATCTTGTTATTAATATAGTTATTATATTATATACTATTAATGTAGTTGTGATAAGGTGGTATAAATATTAGAGTAACAAAGGCAAAACTTTTTTCAGATGCAGACATCTTTGGGTCCTCCTGAAATTAAGTGAAAGGGCTAGATTGAATGAACTATGTTGTTGGCAGTTTATTCTCTAAGATCTATCTAACCCTCATTCACTCACTCACGTAGCCATCCCCATATATCCTTAGAGTATGTTCTCTTTTGAACTACTGTTACAGTAAGTTTCAGTTGAAAACTGGTTGCTATATTTCTCTTTTGGTATTTTCTATTACTACTAACTGTGTGTATTATGCTCCTAGTCTCTTTTGCTGTCACTCTCTCTGTATAAGTTGTAGTCATTAGCTTGGAAGATTAGGTAACTTAGAAGACTGTGATTGGCTGTACCATAAAAGCAACTTAGGAGAGTTCATCTGTGCAAAGCACAGTGACCTAAATCATCTGTGTACTCACTGTCCCTGGAATCTTCAAGGGACTTAACTGCGTTACATTGTCAAAGACAAGCCATTTATATATTGCTATGGAAAGATTTCGCCTGGAGAAGAAGTTACCTGTATGTACCTGGTTGTGATCTTGTGTTTTATTTGCAAACAGATCTAACTTTTTCAGTTTACCACTGAAGCTTGAAGAAATGTCAGGCTTATTAGCACTGGCTTAGAATAGTATCATCCTCTGTGTCCTTGGCTGTGGAAGTCGTATGCTGCAAAGAGTAGATCCTGGTGTAAAGTTAGCAATGTTTGTAGCATCATTATTATTCTATAAAAATAGTTTTTTGATCAGTTAATATTACTGGAATGAGGCTTTTAAAAATTCTGTTTGGCCAAGATACCGGGAAAGAAATCACTTTGTCTTTAATGGTTAAGTATGTTTTGAATATAAACTGAAATATTTGATAACTCTTTGTAGTTACAATCATAATTTTTTGGAGGTATTACTTTTGGCCTGTGGCCATATGTCTTAAGTAATGAAGAAATTAATTTGTGATAGGGATCTTATGCTGTTTTAAAACAGATTTTGTAAACCTCAAAGGTCCCAAAAGGATAAAAAACTAGATTTATGGTATATTGTTAAATAATCTTTTAATATTCTTTTTTTTTTTTCTTAATATGATGCCTTTGACCTGTTAAAGTTTGGTTTTTGGTCATTTGGCCAAGAAAACACAAATCACAGATTGTGCTTTTTCAGATGGAAAAATGACTTACAGGAAGAATTAGTGCAATGTGTTACGTAGTTACAAAGTCTGTTTCAAATAGTTTGATTTTGCTGGGAATTCCCGCTTGTGAATTGAATTTTAATTTTATCATGTGTTGGTGATGGGCTTTTTTGTTTATAAACTGATTTATTACATTACAAAATACTGAATACCTTTGTATGTTTGAGCTTTAATTGTGTTCATAAGGAGTCTTTAAGTAAATCCAGGGTAAATTTTTAGCTGAGTAGTCTTGTCCTTTGAAACATACTCAACATTCCAGTAATAGAGAGCTTACTACGAATCCTGCTTGATGCTTAGGGCATACTAGTGAACAAAACAAACATGATTCCCCTCTTCTTGGAACTTACTGTTCTATTGGGAGATAGTAGAAAGAAGTTAAAGAAGTAGTTATATAAGTATGTAAAGAACATTGAAGAAGTAGTTACATAAATATATAATTGTAAATTTTAACAGATGCTGTAAAGAAAAAGTACTGTGTGTTCTCAGCATATATTATAGTGACCTTGGTCTCTTGTCATGTGGGTAAAGAACCCATGTAACTGGGACTCTGTAGAGACCTGGCTTTTAATTTCAGTTCTTTCACCAGCTTACAGTGTGATTTTATGTCGCTTAAGCTGTGTGTATGTAATGTATATATAAAACCTGAACATTGAATGAAAAAGTAAAGCCTGTTGATACCTATGAGTCTGTGAGGTCTTATTCATTAAGATTAGGAATGGAAAAGATAATTCATTTACCTCCAGATTTTTTTTTTTTTAATCATGGAAAGCCACTTAGCTGTAAATTAACTGTTAAGCTGAAAATTTGATGGTATTACAGTTTTTTGTTCATTTATGTATCCCTGGTACCTGGAATATGCTTGGCACATAGTTTGTACTCAGTAAATATTTGTTGAATAGATGAGTTCCTTAATTCCTAGTCTTTAAGGGAATGAAACTTCTCTCATGATCTATTGGATTTACGGGGAACAAGGTTATTATCTAGTGGAAGAAGAGGCAAACCGATCATATTGCTAAGGGATTTTTCTGACTGTCTCCTGTTCGTTTTTACTAGAAAACTGCAAAGGAACCCTAAAAATAGCCAGGTAATGATAACCTCGTGCTGACCAGAGATGAGGACCAGAGATGACAGAACACGTACTGGGTCTTATTTCATTGAAAAACATTGATTGGATGTGTGTGTGTGTGTGTGTTCCCTTTAGTGCAGAATGCCTGTGCTTTTCTACACATTTTAATTACTAATAAGATTGTGATAGTTTTTTTAAAAAGCCTGTTTTGGAAATAGATTTTATTATGCTTATTTCAGTAAACATATACTACTTGATAACCATAAAATAAGTGATTTGTATGTTTTTTGGTGTGTGTGTGTATACTGATTTGGAACTTGGAATGAATGCATTTCCCCGTAGAAATAATATAATAAATATTTGTGATTTATAATTTAAGTAGAACCCTGATGAAGCTTTCCATTTGTTCATGACTCTTGTGCCTTGTGATGAAGCACGTGACAATACAGTGTGTCACTAGCAATCCTCTTTCTTATTGGAGTCCATTATGTGGCAGTTTTTATGCCTCAGACCTCTTAGTTTTCTTACTCTTACATTCTTTGTTACTTCACTTTTTTCTTTTGAAACTTTTTCTTAAAATTGATTGAGTTTAGTTTTAACAGTGGTATATAAAATAGATTTTTGAAGGCTTTTTGCTCCAACATCCGAATCTATCTGCACCGGGCACAAGGCATTTTTCTCAAGACTTTAATTTTTTTTTTCCCCTGTGGGAATTGCTTGATTGCCTGAGTGTGAAATTTGCTGTTTTAAATTTGCAGTAATTTCCCACATACCTCTTCTGTCTTTTCTGCATATTTTGAGGAATGAATCAGAAATGCCAAGTGAGTTCTTTAGAAACTACGAATATCATTCTTCGGCTTTTTATTTTATGAAATTGTAGGCATTGATGATTGATCTCCTTTTAACTGGATTAGAAAAGATGATTTGCCCTATTCTTAAGGTTTTTGCCCATAAATTTACATTTCCTAAATAAGTTCAACTTTTGGTGGTAGATGGGGATATGGTTAGGAATTGGAAATGTTGGAGGAAATCTGTATTTTGGAGGGGGGACAACATTGTTATTTTATACATACTTTGATAAGTTGCCCTACACGTTTTGGGGACATACAAATCAACTTTTAAAATACTATTTGTTGATTTAGGTTTCTTTGTATTTCAGTTTAAGTGTATAACATACAGTATTGTCTTGTGAATTGGAATATACTTTTCATTTTCTGAAGGATTAAAACAATGTAAGTGAAGTTGACAGTAGTCCCAGGCAGGCTTACTAAAATGATTAAGAGCATGAAGCAGTCTTTATTGAAGAGCATGTGTAGTACTTTAGTCCTAATCATAATGCAGGGAGGGAGGTGGTGTTTAAACTTTGGTGTGCACCAAAATCACATAAGGGGGTTATTTAATAGAGGTACTTGTTACCCATCTTAACCTACTGAATGAGCACATCTAGCATAGAGCAAGGGGAGGTGAATTTTAGTAAACCCTTTAGGTGTGCCTGAATTTTTAATACATTAAAAAGTCTCAGAGTAATAGTTTTATATCCTTATGAAAGTTACTTGCTGTATCTTGGCATTTTCTCCTAGATACTTATGCATGTATTTCCTGTGAATAATTCTTCATACAACCGTAATACTATTTTAGGATAAGGCCTCTCTAATCTAGTTAGAGAGCTTTTTTTTTTTTATTAAACATGGAATAGTTTCCTCATTTAGTTTAGTAAAAAATGGGAGCATTTTCTATGGGTTATATACTTTTTTGTGGCATTTTCATGTAATACATCCTTCCACAATGCTTTCAGGTGGGTATTATGCTCTGTAGATGAGGACCAAGATAGGTAAGTGACTTTCAGAAGATTGCATTCTTAAGTCTTCCTCTGTATTCACATGGCTAAAAATAAATCAGAGAATATAAGCAATAATAAATTCAAAAGTCTACATCTACTGCCAGAGGTAACCAATTTTACTGTTTTCTTGTATGTCTTCCAGTGTTTCATTATGCAACTTAAAATGTTCCTATTCTGGGTACTTCCTAACACAGAAGAAAGTAGTAGACCTTATATATGGTTCTCTACCTTGTGTATATTTCATTTTATAATAGGTCTTAGACAGTATATGTACTGGCATGAAAAATACCTCCCAGTACCTTGGTATTCCACTGGCATAGCCATTCCTCTATTAAGGACTCTTGGATTGTGTCCAATCTTTTCCATTATAAGCTGCAATAAGTAATCTTGTACATGTGTCCTTTCATACACAGAGAATTTAAACTTTCTTTATGATCTTCTATGTCTAGTTCTTTATTGTCTTCCTTGTTATGGAGCACTTATAATCTGATTAGAAACCTTATTTTACAAACAGAAATGGAATAGAAATTTGAAACCAATGCAAATAATTTTCTAAAGATCAGCGTGAGTCAATCTTACATTGACATACTTTGGGTAGTTTTTTTTTTTTTTTTTTTAAGATTTTATTTGTTTATTTGACAGACAGAGATCACAAGTAGGCAGAGAAGCAGGCAGAGAGATAGGAGGAAGCAGGCTCCCTGCCAAGCAGAGAGCCCGATGCGGGGCTCTATCCCAGGACCCTGGTATCATGACCCTAGCTGAAGGCAGAGGCTTTAACCCACTGAGCCACCCAGGTGCCCCTTGGGTAGCTTTTTTATTCTTCCATGTATTTCAGTTTTCTCAGTGCCTTGGGATTATTTCATTTTAGGAAGGCTTTTTAGGCATTGGCTTACATCACTCACTTATCTGATGTTAAGAATAAAAACATTTTGATGTCGGGGGATGGTCTTTGCTGTTACTGTATTTAGTTTCCCATTATATTCTTGGAGTTATTAAATGAAGTTTTGGGACACCAGGGTGGCTCAGTGGGTTAAAGCCTCTGCCTTTGGCTCAGGTCATGATCCCAGGGTCCTGGGATCGAGCCCTGCTTCGGGATTTCTGCTTGGCAGGGAGCCTGCTTCCTCCTATCTCTCTGCCTGCTTCTTTGCCTACTTGTGATCTCTGTCAAATAAATAAATAAAATCTTAAAAAAAAAAAATGAAGATTTTTCCTAGATGCAAATATAAAAATAACTGACATGTTAACAGATTGAAATTTGAACTTAATCTCTTTTTAAATTACTAAAATTAAATGTTTGTTGTAATAAAAAAAATTAAACAGTATATGATCGTCTCTGTGTTATTGCTTTCCTAATTATCGCTATGAGACAGTTTGAAGGTTAGCCTTCCAAATATTTATTACTGTATAATACATTTTTGTATGTACTTTAAAGAATTCAAGTGTACTTTATATAGTATATAAACATACTCTGTATTTAGAAATACGGCTTGAGGCATTATCCTAAAATGATAGGATTTAAAATGCAGTATATATATATATATTTTTTTTTAAAGATTTTATTTATTTATTTGACAGAGAGATCACAAGTAGGCAGAGAGGCAGGCAGAGAGAGAGGGAAGCAGGCTCCCTGCCGAGCAGAGAGCCCCATGCGGGACTCGATCCCAGGACCCTGAGATCATGACCTGAGCCGAAGGCAGCGGCTTAACCCACTGAGCCACCCAGGTGCCCCTAAAATGCAGTATATTTATTTCAGAAATGAATTGTCCCCTTGAAACATCAATGGCTTTATTCTAAGGGATTTCCAATATATAAAGTCATATGCATCCTGCAGACTTTGTTGAATTACTTGTAATATTTTAAGATGACTGTTTGTGTGGCCTACTTAATTTGATGTTTGCATTTATAGCAGATTGCCTTTTTGATTCGTGTTTCACAGTTGTTGAAAAGCTATGAAAAGTTTTTAAGAGAAAGGAGGAATGCAGATGCTCCTCCCCTTGTTTACAGTGCTAGTATTATAAATTTCTTATATTCTTAAAATTTGAACTTTAGTTTGTTCTACCAGTTACACATGAGAACATTCTTCTTGAAACCTAGTTAAGTTGTTTTTGAGTGTTAGCTGATAGTGTTGTTAGTACATCTAAACATGTAAATATATCTGTAGAAATAAAAGGGTTTTTTTTGGTTAGGGGTAAGAGAAAAATCTGTTGTTTTCCTTCCTATCTTAGGCAGTGTTTCTGATAATGAAAGTTTAGAATGGGAGCAGTTAATCCCTTTTAGAATACACAGTATGCTACCTCTTGGGATAATCATCTTTTAGGAGACTGCTCATATTCTACCTGTACATGAAATCACTAGAGGAGAGCTAAAGGTTTTAGAGTATGAAATGCTTACTAATTATACTTTGTTTTTTTTGTGTGTTTCTATGTGTGTATTTTTTGTGTTTCCTATTTTAGCCTTTCCTCATTACTTATTGGTGTTTGATTGTTGTGAGGCAGTTTGATGAACCATACATACTGTTGTCACTTGTCTTTCTCAGTCCATTATGTGAAAATACACAGTCTGTTACCCACTCCTGTAGATACGGAACCTTAGCAAGTCATTTGACTTCTCTGCTTTTTCTGTATTAAATTGAACAGCAGTCCTTCAAAGTTCTGTACAATAACCTAACCTCTTGATACTCAATTCTATTTGATTATATATTTGAATGTTTCATCTTCAGAAAGTGGATTTGGATATCAAGAGATCTGCATTGCCTTAATGTATTGTTTCTGGTTCTGAATTTTGGGAAGCAAATAGAGTTGGATAGCAGGGTATTTGTATAAAAAGTTAATCAAATTGATTCAGCTCCTGATTTAAAGATTGGAGAATTTAGACACAGAATCTGGATAGGAAGGCACAATTGTATACAAATTGTATGCATTGAAAAAAGCTGTACACAAATATATGCTAATATAGATCAAAATTGGAGGAGATGTTAATAGATCATTTTAACCAACCTCCTGTTTGATCCTTTCTTAAATGGTCTTCCAGTTTATGCTTGGCCCTTGAAATTGGTTAGAAGCTAACTGTATTCTTTCCGGTTTATTGTTCTAAGTGTTAGAGGAGATCCTGGACAATGAGATTAGCCATAAAATGGGAATGGCTGAAAATATGTCTTGAAAAATTTAAAAAGTGCTATAATTTGATTGATAAAAAAGTACCTGTATTCTAGAAAAATAATATTCAGTGGGATATTAATGTTGTAATTAATGTTACTACTATAATTATATTCATATATTTATATATTATATATAAATATGTTTATGTAAACATAACATATCTATATTATCTATAAACATATTTATGTATAATAATTAAAATTGTAATTTTATTATTTGATTCTCTTATCTCCAGTTGTCTCTGTTGCCTGCAAAATTTCCAGTTATAGCATAAGGACCTTCAAAGAGAATGAATTAGATTATTTATTTTCTTTTTTGAAAGCTCTTTCCCCTCCTCCTTTGGAAGGTTTGTAATACTTTGACTTCATCTGAGCCAGAATATTGTCCATTTCCTGTTGCCCATCCTTTTGCCTGCTTTGAACAGTGGTTTCAGCTTATCTACCTCTTTGTTCATCATGCCCCCCAGTGCTTTCCAGGGTATTTCTGGATCTTTAGCCTCTTCCTGGGCCATCCTTTTCCTTGCATTCATCTTTTGGTTTGATTCTTTGACAAAAGCATTATAGGATAGGACCTCCCTGGTGTGATTGGTTTGTTGAATGAGGTTTCATATCCCGGGTTCTTCAGCATACTCCACACATAGCATAGACTGTGTGAGCTGATCTAGGTCACTCTTAAAATTTTACGTAGTTTTGTTCCTCAGAACCTTTGTATATCTTCCCAAATTCTTGAATGTCTTCTCCAATATGTCTCCCTAGTCCCTGGCTTTGTTGAACATAGCCGAGTCCTTGTTCATTGTTGACTGAGTATTGTACACTGTTTTCTAGTTTTAAAATGGAATAGACTTTCCTGAGGAGCTAGAAGTGGTGATGTCTTCTTTGCCTACCCAGTCAGGGTGCACCTGTTGAGACGTGTTGCGGTAGTCATATAGGACAAAGTGCAAGGCCTCCTAACAATGGTAAAGGTTGGCAAGTTTCCTCGGACAGCTACAACGGACCCATGCTGAGCAAGGGTTCAGTATGGGCCACAGCTCAAAATGAAGACTTTTTGAGGGAAGGGAATTTCCTCATCTGTTCCTATCTGTGCTGCAGAATCTTGAGCATACTAATGTTCCTTTCAAAGTTAAGTTTGAAGTTGGGAAGGGAAGGTAAAACTAAAATTTCATTCATTTAAAAAATAGTCTATGCAGTATTTTACAAAAATATGTTTCTTTTTGTTGAACTGGAGAAGGGAACAAAATTATGAAGGTAGACTTGGACAGCTCAAACTTAGAACCTCCTTAAAGGTTAAATTTTGCTGTGCCTTTCCTTTGTAGAGAAATAAGTTCTTGTAACTTTGATTGGCTCTTGGTTAATTTATGAGTGGAAGTGTACTACATGTTTAGTCTATAGATGCATTTTTTTAAAAGATTTTATTTATTTATTTGATAGAGAGATCACAAGTAGGCAGAGTCAGGCAGAAGGGAAGGGGTAACCAGGCTTCTGGCTGAGCAGAGAGCCTGATATGGGGCTCAATCCCAGGACCCTGGGATCATGACCTGAGCCGAAGGCAGAGGCTTAACCCACTGAGCCACCCAGGCGCTCCTATAGATGCATTTTTGACCATTTTATATGGAACCATAATACAATCTGGTATAGCTGAGTTAAGTGTTTCCTTTTAATTAGGGGACCTAAGAGCAAAGAACAACCAAAAACATTCCATATTGATATCCAAGGGTTTCCCTCACCCCCCCCCCCCCATTTTTCTCTAATTGTTGATCTGGATTGTCTTTCTGTTGTAGTGAATATATGTACCAGTTACTTAGTAACTTCCATAGAAGACCAACAAAAAATTATCACCTCAGTTCTTACCATGAAATTTGGAATAGTCTTGTGTGTTAAAAAAAAAAAAAAGCCTATAAGCTTATGTTGAAAAAGAATGCAGTTAGCTGTAATTAGTTAGCTTATAGTTACCTTCTTTGAGGGGAAGGCAATCTGTTACTTAATTCTTTGCTTTTTCAAATAATGCCCCTATTAGTAGGTATATAGTATATATTTGACGTCATGAGTAAATGAGAATAATTTCTTTTTAGGGTCCTGATGAAGAAGCTGTTGTGGATCTTGGCAAAACCAGTTCAACTGTGAACACAAAGTTTGAAAAGGAAGAACTAGAAAGTAAGTTTGTTTAACTTATGCTTAGCAGGATAAATTACTAATGAAAGTTTGTTAGTGTGCTTTAAATTTTACCTATTTGTGGAAACATTTTGTTGTTATGAAGTAGAGAATACATTTAAAAGAATGTTTAATACTTTTCTAAATATAGTTCAAGGTATAATATAGCAGACACCCATATAACCATACTCATAGCTGCAGTTAGAATATTCCTTGATTTTTCTTTGTTGAAAGTATTGATATAACAAAGATTTCAGAATCTCTATGCTTTTTTTTTCTTTTGAGAGAGAGAGAGAGAGCGTGAGCAGGGAGGTGGGTATGGGTTAGAGAGAGAGGGAGAATCTCAAGCAGGCTGCAAGCTTAGGGTGGAGCCTAATGTAGGGCTCAATCTCATGGCGCTGAGATCATGACCTGAGCTGAAACCAAGAGTTGGATACTTAACTGACTGAGCCACCTAGGTACCCTTAGAATCGATGCTTTTCAATTTTCCTTGTTGGTTGCCATTATTTACCTTGGAAATTAAAATACCAAAGTTAAAAAGTCAGTTGATTCTTTTATTATTTTTTTTTTCATTTCTAGAGGCTAGGTAATGTGTGTTTTTAGCAATCCAGAATGCCATAGCCACAGTTATTACTAGTCATCTAAATGTTCATTTTATAGGTCAGTTGCACCAGCCTTTTCAAATGCTATGATACCTTAGCATAGAATTGTGGAACAAATGAATTATATGTCATTCTATCTTCCAGGAAGAAGTCCTGGCAAATGGTTTCTTCTCTCTTTTTTTTTTCCTTCTGATTGAAATAATTTTGATTTGCAGAAGAGTTGCAAAGATAGTACCATGTTCTGTTACCCTTTAAGCAGCTTTTTAAAATTTTAACATTTTACATAACCATCATTGTTAATGAAAATGAAGAAATTAACATTGGTACAGTTTTATTAACTAGACTAAATTTTATTCAGATTTCACCAGTTTTCAACTGATGTTGGTGTCCTGTTCCAGGATCATGTCAAACAGTTCAGGATCCAGTAGTACATTTAGTTGTCTCATCTCCTTAGTCTCCTCTATGACAGTTTCTTAATCTTCCCTTGTTTTTCATGACCTTGACGTGTTTGAAGGGTAGTGGTTAGCTACTTTGTAGAATGTCTCTAAGTTTGGGTTTGTTTATGTTATCATATGCACAGACTGAGATTATGGATATTTGGGAAGCTTACCACAGAAGTGAGTATATCATATCTGGGGACATGTGATGTCAATGTGACTTATTAGTATTATTAACTTTGAACCCTTGGTTAGGGTGGTGTTCCTGGCAAATGTTCTGATAGACTTTTGAGGTCTTTTTGGGAACTATGTTTTTAAGTTAAAGCCTTCTGTGAAAGCTGGTACCATATAAGGATATTAGTCTGTTGCTTTTAAAAAAGAGATGGAAAGAAGGCAAAAAAGTGTTCTTCATATTTACTTTGTGAGATGGAAGAAAGCCTTGTTTTTTTTTTTTTTTAAGATTTTATTTATTTATTTGACAGAGAGATCACAAGTAGGCAGAGAGGCAGGCAGAGAGAGAGGAGGAAGCAGGCTCCCCACGGAGCAGAGAGCCTGATGCGGGGCTTGATCCCAGGACCCTGAGATCATGACCTGAGCCGAAGGCAGCGGCTTAATCCACTGAGCCACCCAGGCGCCCCAGAAAGCCTTGTTTTTTAAAATCATCTTTAGAAATCTAGGCTTCCTAGGGCTTCTGAAAGGAATCTCAGTTATCTGGAAGCTTATTACCATATAATGTTACCTCTCAAATGTGTTCAATCTAGAATATGAAGACTAGCATTTGGATGTGTTTTTTTTTGCTTCCCTTTGTTACCCCAGAGCCTTTAGCTTTGTGTACTTGATACATATCTAAATTTCAGTGTGGGGTTTGAGGGAGAGATTACGTTTATCTGCGTTTGACTGAATAGCCCTTTGACAGAGTAAAGGTTAAAGAAAAAGGAAAGAAAGGAAAGGAAAGAGAGTTATAACACAGAATGCTAAGGTTGATAATAAAAGCTAAATAAACAAGCCTTAGATTTTCATATTCCTGTTTATTCTTTCTAAATTGGAAACTCCTATAATTTATTTTTATTTTGGTGCATTAGGGCTGTGTGCCAGAGCCATTAGTACTAATTGGAGTACAACCTTGTAATTCCCACTGCTCAGTGATGAGAATATGACTCTTTAATTTCCACTTTTCTGTAGTATTCAGAAGAAAACAGTCTCACTAAAATTAAATAGTAATATCACTGAGTTTTGTTATAATTTTTTTAGTTTTCTTATTGAGATATAATTTATTTAACATAAATTTCACCATTTTAAAGTGCATAGTTAATTTTTTTAAGGTATATTCACTATGTTGTGCAACCATGACCACTCTAATTCTAGAACATTTCCATCATCTTCCCTCCCCCCATGCTATACAATTGATTTTTAATTTTGGGCTTAAAAAATTATTGGTATTTAATTTCTATAATTTTTTTTTATCTGGTGCATACTGTGTACTAGGCATTGGAAGATGGTAAAGCAAATAATTTTAGTTGTTGTATATCTATAGTCCATTGTATATCTAGTTCTGTTTTATTTTAAATGTAGTGACTTAGTTTATTGATATTATCGTGTTGGCATCTGAAGCAAGAAATCAAGAGTCACCCTTTTCAAACTTAGCTGAGTATGTGTGTTTCAGAAAACTCAAATTTTTTTGTAAATGGATATTGGTAAATGAATGCAGAATTGCCATGGGTATTGATTTTAGAGTTACAAATGAATTTTAGGAAGTTGGCAAATTTGAAAAAGAATTCACAAATAATGAGGATTGACTGTACTTTCAAATCTCATCTAAAGTTGAGGATCTTGAATTTCTTGAAGTATTTATTTTCTGACCATCTTATGGAACTTGTTAGGAAAAGAATGTCATTAACTATGTGTATTTCAGCATGTTACTTTTTAAAGTACGTAAGGTCAAAAAGCAGCACCATGTCAGAAGGCATTTGCAGAGTTGCAAATTAGTTAAACTTGTAGCCCACCACTACTTTCACTCCATGTAACATAGAAAGGAACGTTACTTAAACTATTTAAGTAATCAAGTTCATTCCTCAGTATTTGACATAGTGCTGCTAGCTTTCTAGTTCCTTGATTAAGTTTTATTTAGTGGACAAAAGCAGAAACTACCTTTCATAACCATTTTGTTGGTCACAGTACAAATTGGGAATTGTGCAAATTCAGCAGTAGCTTTTTTAATATTTCAGAAGCATGTGATAACCTTATTGTATTGTTTCCCCCTACCAATCTAATAATTTATGCCCTTTAGTTGGAGTATTTGGATCATTTACATTTAATGTAGCTTTTAGTAATTTGGACCTTGCTGATTTGAGATTTTCAAAACTGTAATTAATAAATATTTATAAATATCTGCCAATGAATATTAATTATAAGGTATTTTGTTATCATTAAAACATACCTCGTAAGGATGTCTGTTAACTAGGTTTGATATCAGAATGTCGGTGGAATAAATTTGTGTCTACATGGTATGATTTCAGATAGGCCAACCTCTTCTTTCCCAAAATACCTTTTTAGCCTTGCCAAAGTAATGCTTACACAAGTAAACTGTTTAATCAATCAATGGTATTAACCCGTGACATAGCATTCTTTTAGTGTTCTATAAAGGAAAAGAACAGGAAATAACATTGTTAATTACATGAGCTTAGATATAATTCTTTTTTATCAAAGTAAAATTTGGTATACTTTTGTGTATATTCTTTCCTTTTTGGAAAATTAGTAATGTTTCTGAACCTTTGGCTAGGTCATCGAGCTGTCTATATTGGTGTTCACGTCCCATTTAGTAAAGAGAGTCGTCGGCGTCATAGGCATCGTGGTCACAAACATCACCACCGAAGAAGAAAAGATAAAGAATCAGATAAAGAAGATGGACGGGAGTCTCCTTCTTACGGTAAGAGAAAACAGTAGTTCCTTGTTAAAACCTTAAAATTCTTTCCTGACAAATTTTGTTTAAAAAGTAGATTTTTTTTTTCTTAAGTTTTATGTCTGCTGTAATTTAGACACATTATAAACCTTGAAGAATATAGAAGTAATATTTTTTTCTCCAAGGAATATACTCATTGAAGTAATAATATTTTTCTCTATTATATATTTCATTATTTATATGTGCAGTGAACAAATATCTGGAATCTTCAGGGTCCTGGATAAGATTAATTTTTCTTCCATTTTTTGGCTAGAAAAATTTATCCACTAAATTGAACTATTTGGTTATCTGTGCAGAAAAAGAGTGCTCTCATTTGATAGTATTGTCTGTGAAAGGACAGAGGTTTGTTTCAAAGAAGAGAAATGCAGAAGGGCCAATAGACAGAGGAAATCAGAAAGAAAAAAGGCATATGGTAGAGGAAAGAGAATGTTATCTGAAAAAAATTTTGTACTGATTTAAGTGGCTCTGAAATGTGCAAATGGTGAGAGCCCCCCAAAAATGCTGTACAGCTTGAGGAGGACTTCTAGGATATTGTAGTTAGTGGACATATAAAGCATCATTATTTTTTTAGGACATAATGGGCCTGCGTGGCCATCTCTACACTGTGGGTTCTAGTGTGTGCATTCTAGCAAAGTTACATGAGCTGTACTTGGAGGCATTTGTGTGCTTGCTATAGGAATGTTTTTGTAGCGAAGAAGGAAAGAATCTTACGGGTCATATAGCTACAACGTGAACATAAGAAAATAGTGACATATGAAGTGCTAATTCTGTGCTAAGCATTCCACCAAGCCCTTGACATATGCTCTTTGATTTAATTCTCTCTGCACTTTTAATTTATATATTTTTTTAATTCTAATTTTAATTCCAGTTACTTAACATACAATGTTATATTCATTTTAGGTGTATGATATAGTGATTCAGCAATTCCATACAACACCTGGTACTCATCACACCAAATGCATTCCTTAATCCCCATCACCTATATCACCCATCACCTACCCACCTCCCTTTTGGTAACCATCAGTTTGTTCTCTGTAGTTAAGAGTTTGTTTCTTGGTTTGTCTTTCTCTTTTTTCTCTTTCCTTATTTGTTTTGTTTATTAAATTCCACATACGAATGAAATCATATGGTATTTATTTTTCTCTGATTGACTTAATTTTGCTTAACATTATACTGTAGCTCCATCCATGTCATTGCCAATGGCAAGATTTCATTCTTTTTTATGGCTGAACAATATTCCATTGTGTGTATACCACATGTTCTTTATTCCTCTCTGCATTTTTAAAAGATGGGTATTGTTTTCATTTTGTAGATGGAGATACTTCAGCTTAGAGAGACTAAATGTGATGGGAATCTCTTAGAAGCCTCTACTAAGAAGTAGTACATGGCCTAGTATATGATGGCCTAGTACAAAGTACTGAGTGGCCACATAATTAAACAAAAGTCCTGTAGGTAGCAGTGGAGAAACCAGTACCAATTTCAGAAAGGATCACTGGTAGACTTTGGTGATATTAAGTAATTTAGAACTATTTTGCTGTTCTGTATGACGTATCCATCCAGTTTAGGATATCTTCTGCTATTTTGAATAGATCATTATGCTTCTCTGATTGATGTGAATAAAAGGGTACATCATGTTTTTATAGAATGCTATCTGCAAAACTGTAAGTATGATCACTAGGATAGGTGGTTTGATGTTTCAAGCTAAGGTATACATGTGAAGTCTAAATATAGTGGTTTGAAGAATTTAGTGGAGGAAATATTTGTGACTTTTTGATGGAATAACTATCCTTAGAAAAGTTTTATGCCACTGCAGTAGGTTTCTTTTGGTTTTAACTGCCAATATGTATCCAAGAAATTGCTATGAATGAGGTCTTTTTTTTCCCAGTGTCCACTCTCTAAATGTAGATTACATAGGACTTTTGCTTCTGGACATGATGTAATAACATGAATTTTCCCTCTTACTTTAAACAATTAGAAAAATTGACAAAGTGCATAAAACATGAACGTACAGATATTGGACAACACATTGTACCATTCTGACCACTGAGAGAGGGTAGGAAAGTGAGATGAGCCTTATACTTGCCTGAGCGTATTACCTAGAGACAGTTTCCAGGCCACAGCACAGGGAGGGGAATCTGGAACAGAACCTTGCAAGCTTTGAGAGTTGAGACAGAGATTGGAATTTGGGAAGGCCAAAGAGGCCAGTCAGGTATGGAGTGCCAGAGAGTAGAGAGCTATACACAGAGAAGCTTCCAAAGGTCGTAAAGGAAACTACTTGAGGCCTGGGAAATGGCCATCAGAAAACAGTAGGCTATTTGGATATTGGATATTGTATAAGACTGGGAGTAGGGTGTGTTTCCATCAGACAGAGAGGAAAGATCTTGACATATGGGGCATTGTGGAGAGTTCTCAGAAAGGTATTGCCCTAATATGGATCTTAATTTTACACTGCAGTATAAAAGCTGCAGTGGATTTGTTCTAAAAATTTTTAAAGCAGGTCTTAAAAGAATTAAAGTTCTTTTCCAGGACAAAGTACAGTACTACTAAAACAAATAAAGTAAAATCCAGCACCTAAGCATATAAAATCCACAATATCTGATATTTACAAATTACTTGAAATATGAAAAGTAGGAAGATAGGAGCCATAACTAGAGAAAACAACAACAACAACAACAACAAAAAAAAAACAGTAGAAACAGATCCAGAAATGGCAGAATTGATGGAATTCAAAAGCAAACATGTTAAAGCAACTATAACATATCTGCTTTGTATGTTCAAGAAGATAGGGAATGTGACTGACGAACAGAGAAACTGAAAATGTAAGAAAACCCAAAAGGAAATTCCAGAGATGAAAAATACAGTCTCTGAAGTGAAAAAATACACTAAGTAAGATTAACAGAGGGTTTGACTGTACAGGAAAAAAATAGTGATTTTTCAAGACATAGTGATAGAAACTACCCAAAGTGAAATAGAAAAGACTGAAATGAATAAATAGAGCATCAGTAATTTGTAGAGCAATATCAGTTAGTCTAACATATATATATTTGTAGTGCCAGCAAGGAAGGTGACAGAAAAAAATATTTGAAGAAATAATAGTTATAAAATTTCTTTAAGTTTAATGTAAACTCTGGACAGGTTCAGGGAGCTCAGCAAAACCCAAGAAGAAACATGAAGATAATCACACAAAGGCACATACAAATTAAATTGCTGAAGCCAGGATGTAACAACCCTACATGAATATGCATATAATAACAGCTTCAAAATACATGAAACAGAAGTGATAAAATTGAGAAGAGAGATAAATTTACAGTTGTTGGATAAATTTATAAAAGTTATAGATTTCAACTCTCTTTTCTTAGTTATGCATAAAACAAGAAAAAAAAAGTCAATAAGTTATGAAAGACCTGAGTAATATTATCAGTTAGGTTGATATTCATATTCCTTGAGCCCGCCACCCAACAGTAGCAGAATACATTTTTTTATAAGTGTAAATGTAATGTTTCCCAAGATAGATTATATTCCAGTCAATAACAAGTCTTAATACATTGAAAAGATTTAAAGTATATTCTGTGACCACAATGGAATTAAATTACAAAGATTTAATTACCAAGATAATTTACCAAAGATAAATTACCAAGAAAAATCCCCAGATAGTTGGAAATTAAACAGATGCTTCTCAATAATCTCTGGGTTAAAGAAGCAATCAGAAAAGAAATTAGGAAATATTTTGAACTCATAAAAATAAAAACACAGTACTGGGAATGATTGAGATAAAATCTTGCAAAGTGAGGACATGCTTCTGGTATACAGGTTCTGTTAGCATGGTACTGTACAAAGTTAGGACTGTGTATAAATTGAAATTCGTTAGATGCAGTTAAAGCAGTGCATAGAGGAATATTTGAAGCATTTAATCCTTATATTAGAAAAGAAGGAAGATCTGATCTTCAGTGACCTAAATTTCTAACTTAAGAAACTAGGAGAAAACCTAGAACAAATTAAACCAAAGTAAGGAAACGAAAAGAAAAATAAAAGCTGTTGCAGAAAATGAATCAAGTAAAGACCAGAAAAACAAGAGTAAAAATCAGATAGACTGAAATCTAGTTCTTTGAAAATATAAATAAAATTGATAAACTTATATAGCCAGAGTGATGAGGGAGAAAAAAAAGATATGAATTACCAGCATCAGAAAATTTAAGTGCAGATTGTATAGGTATTAAAAGACTGATGAGGGAATATTATGAATGGTTTTATGCCAACAAAATTGGTAATTTAAGATGAAATGGGGAAATTCTTTAAGAATACAAACTAACAAAAAAAAATGGATAATCTTACTTACCCTATGTGTATAAAGAAATTAAATTTGTAGTCTAAAACATTCCCACAATGCCATTTTACTCCCAAATGGCATCATGGATGAATCTGATCAAACATATAAGGAAGAAATTAGAGAGACTGTCAGAAAATTGAAGATGAAGGAACACTTCCCATTTCATTGTTATGAATCCAACATTACCTAGATACCAGAACTGAATAACAGTTGTTACAAAAAAATAAAACTATAGACTAAATATCTCTCACGAATGTGGATTCAGAAAGTGTTAACAAACTAAAAACATATTTTACCCCATAATATCCAAAAAGGATACTGTATTATTACTGTGGTAGGCAGAAAAATGGTTCCCAAGATATCTCTCTTCCCAATGCCCAGAAACTGTGAATGTTAACTTTATAGCAAACTTGAATTTATAAATGTGATTAGATTAAGGATTTTGAGATGGAGAAGTTGAGTGAAGTATGCCAGTGGGCCAGTTATAATTACAAGGATCCTTTAGTAAGAGGGAGTCAGAAGATCAGAGAGGAAGTAGTTGTGACCATGGAAGCAAATAGTTGTAGTAAGTGGTTCAGACCCAAATAACATAGGCAGCTTCCAGAAGCTAGAAAAGGTAAGGAAATGGATTTTTTTCCCTAGAACTTGCAGAAGGAACCAGCCAATGATTTTAGCATTGTAAGACTCATTTTGGACTTCTGGTCTCCAGAACTATATAAGACAATAATTGTGTTTAGGCCATCAAGTTTGTGGTAATTTGTTATAGCAGCAATAGGATATTAGTATAATAACCATTTGGAAAAACAGGGTTGGTATAAAATTTAACTATCAATATAAATAACCACATTAACACTGTAAAGGAGGAAACCCCTGTAATTGTCTCAGTAGGTGCAGAAAAAGCCTTTGACAAAATTCCACGGCCATTCATGATAAAATTCTCAGCAAAGAAGGAATAAAAGAAAACTTCCTCTACCGGATACACGGCATCTACAAAAACACTTTGTCAACCACACATTTAGTGCTGAGAGATGGAATGCTTTCTCCTTATGATTTCGGGAAAGGCAGGGTTGTCCTCTGCCACTTCTGTAGAACATGGTATTGTAGCACCTAGCTTGTGTGATAAGGCAAGAAAAATTAAAGGCATACAGATTGCAAAGGAAGAAGTAAAACTGTTTTTACTTACAGATACAAGATCATGTATGTAAATCCTAGGCAATCTGTGAAATTATAGAACTAAGTGAGTTTAGAAAGGTTATAAGATATACAATTATATTTCTATATATTTCTCGAATAGCAATGAACAATCAGAAATTGAAATTAAAAAAACCACTTAGAGTAGAACCCAAAATATTGCTTGGAAGTAAATCTGACAAGAGAACTGTAAGACCTAAATGTTGAAAGGTTCAAAACATCAGGAAGTTCAGTCATAGTATGTTTTAGTTTGTCCCGCATATGTCTCAGGGTGGTCCTTTAATATGAGGACCTATGTGATAAACATGCTGGAAAATTTTCAAATTTGCTTTTTATTGCTTCTCCCCTATTCTGTATTTTCTAATTTCTGGAGTTTTCCTGTTTGATTTTTCTTACTTTCTTCTCTACATTTCTGAACCTTTAGTTTTCCGTCTTCTTATTTGTTACTGATGCAGTCTGATTTCTTCAGCTTTGTCTTTTCCTTTATTTATTTATTAATATTATTTTTAAAAATTCTTTTAAAAAATTTATTTATCTTTAAGATTTTATTTATTTGCCAGAGAGAAAGAGAGAGAAAGAGCGAATGAGCACAAGCAAGGGTGAGGGGCAAAGGCAGAGGAAGAAGTGGGCTCCCTGCTGAGCAAGGAACCTGACGTGGGACTCAATCCCAAGACCCTGGGATCTTGATCTGAGCCGAAGGCAGTAACTTAACCAACTAAGCCACCCAGGTGTCCCTGTCTTTTCCTAAATTAATCGTCCTAACCTATTCTTTAACCTGTTTATTGCATCTGCAAGTGCCTGCAAGTTTGTTTACTTCGGTGTAGATTTTGATTTTGACTTCATATCTCATATTCATCAGGAATTGATTTTGTTTTCAGCTGATGCTTGTGGTTGTTTTCTTGTCCTAGGGCTATCAACTGTCCTGGACTAGAGTTTATACTAATTTTTCAAGGGACCCTATACTGACTGTGTAGGTAGTTTAAATTCAGATGCTGTGAGTGGGGATTCTGTTTTATGTCAGTGATTTGTCCTGCCTCCCTAACCTTAGCTGACAGAATTTTGCTTCTCTGTGGTAGTACAAAAAGCCAGTTTCTATATACCTCTCGCTTTGCTTTTTCTCGTAATTTTTTGGACCTTGGGAGATTCTCCTTTTTCAGTTTTGATCTTAGCTACATATTACATATTTTAAAAATTTGTTTTGTCCAACATTTTCTATATTTTTAGTGAGAAAAGAGTCTTATTTTTGAGTATAGTGTTCCATGTTTCAGATATTGCATATTTTTATTTATTTTTACATCAGTTAGTTGTATTAGTTTCATTTATTTATTTTTAATTTTACTTTTTTTTTTAAAGATTTTATTTATTTATTTGACAGATCACAAGTAGACAGAGAGGCAGGCAGAGAGAGAGAGAGAGAGGGAAGCAGGCTCCCCGCTAAGCAGAGAGCCCGATGTGGGACTCGATCCCAGGACCCCAGGATCATGACCTGAGCCGAAGGCAGCGGCTTAACCCACTGAGCCACCTAGGTGCCCCAATTTTACTTTTTTTAAAGATTTTATTTTTAAGTAATCTCTGTGCCCAATATGAGGCCCAAACTTACAACCCTGAGATCAAGAGTCACATGTTCTACTGACTGAGGCAGCCAGGCACCCCTCACTTGTTTATTTTTAAGATATAATTTTTCTTTTTTGTCTATGGAGGTGATCTTTCTGTGATACTCTTTGTTTTTGGTTTGTTGGTCTTTGTTTTCTTCCAGATTTATAGTATTTTAATAAAAGTTTTGATGGAATATATTTTTATTTAAATATATTAAATATTCAAATAAATGCATTTATTTGAAAGCATCTCACTTTCAAACTGAATTTATCTTTGAATGAATTGTGGCAATTTTTGAGTGTATTTAAATTCTTTTGTCAAGACACACCATCCCAAAGAGTTCAGTTCATTCTTGGTACTGAAGATGATGATGAAGAGCACATTCCACATGATCTCTTTACGGAAATGGATGAACTGTGTTACAGAGATGGAGAAGAGTATGAATGGAAAGAAACTGCCAGGTAATAATACTTGTATTATTAGTCTCAGTATTTAGTTGGCTTTTCCTGATTTTTTTTCTTGTGTTGTAAATATAATGAATTTATGAGTTCCTGGGTGCTTTGAAATAATGAGGAGAGAATTTGTTCTTGTCTGGAAGCTACAGCTTTAGTTTATCTCTTTATTCTCAAAATTGGTTTTCTTAAGTAATCCTTACCACTTTAACATAGCATAGAAGTAATAATATGTTAATTACACATTTTAATGTCTTTAATTAGAGAAATAAATTTCAAAAATTAAGGTCCTGCTGCATATGTTCAGTTTAGAAGAGGATTAGCAGTGGAAACCACAAGGTTCCATAGTTTTTCTTTGTAGACCTATTATTGTGTAGCTAGAACAGAATGAGGAACTGTAGAGACTGTAACTTGTGAATAGAGTGGACCATTAGCTCGATTTGTAAAAATGAGTTTGTAGCCAAATTTTGTGTTGGTAGTGGTAATCTTTTCTTTCTCTTTAAAAGGACAAGTATATATATAAAAAAAGAACAAGCATATGTTTATTATATTAAAATAAGCAAATGAAATCATCATTGTTTACAAAATATTTTTATGTGTTGACATATTATAGATGGCTGAAATTTGAAGAGGATGTTGAAGATGGCGGTGACCGATGGAGTAAACCTTATGTGGCAACTCTTTCTTTGCACAGTCTTTTTGAACTAAGAAGTTGCATCCTAAATGGAACAGTGATGCTAGACATGAGAGCAAGCACTCTAGATGAAATAGCAGGTTAAGCAGTTTGACTTTTTCAGTACCTGTGTTGTGCTGAAATTAGAGATATTTAAATAAGGAAAATGAGGTGGGATTTTAGACCATTGATTAATTGCTCTTGGTTGAACTTCTGTCCTCCGTAAGACAGCATGAGGAGTACACATATAAATAATCCTTTTTGTCTTTAATAAACTTAGAGTCTAGAAGATGAATAAATCAGACAAGCACAACTACAGTACCAAAAGGGAAGTGACTAGTGCCATAGCAAGATATGCAGTCTGTTTCTGGAAATGTAGCGAAAATAGCTTTTTGTTTCTTCAGTTTTTGGACCAAGGTATCTGGGGAAAATCCACAAGGACATTAAATGTACTACTTATTTACTACTTATTTATAGACTTTGAACACATGAGAACAAGGAGCAGGTGGTACAGGAAAAAGAAAGTATTCTGAGGAGGAGGAAGAGAAGGAAGAAAGGTCTAAAAAGTGTAGAAAAACAGGTACGGATCTCACATGGAAGTCAGTTCCCTGTGAGTATACAGATTTCTTGAATAGTATTAGGAGACATTACTTTGGCTTTGCAGGTATCGCATAACACAGAGCAATGTTTTAATTATTTACAATGTAATGTCTTCTAATCCAACGCCCCTTTGTGTAGTAGGCTGTAGTACTTATGTTAATGTTACAGTCTACCTATTAGGTTGATTCCAGTTTTCTCTCAGAGGAATCTCTTAGGTTTGAAAGCTTGACTGTTTTATCTCAAATTAGTGGCACTGTTTTAAAATATTTATATATATTTTATAGTCTAAAAATAGTCCAACCACTACAATAATGTATCATATGGCATTACATCAATCTCTCCATTCCCCCCATACCTCTGTCACAGCCTGATATACTCATCTTCCTAGAATTTATTATTTCATGATATTTTTATCCTTTAATTTGCTCATTGGTTTTTCTACCTCTGGAAGAGTGAGAGCGGAAACTTGATCTCCTTAGTTAAATTCTGTATTCCCAACATGTAAGGTACTCAGTAAGTAGTTAATTATTGAATGAAAGAGTCCAGTACTCATCTGTAGTCTTGACAACAATGTGAAGTGAGGCAATAAAATACCTTCACTTCTTAGGAAGCCAATATTACTGAATACTGAGTTTTAATAGAATTTATTGTGTCCATGTCAGGAAAGCACTTTCAACTATAGGAAGGCTATTAGTGTAGAATAGTGACCTCTTTAGAAATAACAGTATTTACAAAAGATAGAGGTCTCCATGTAACTTGTTTACTTTTCTTAGATAATGTTCGTATTTATCTTTCTTTCTTTTTTTTCTCCCCCATTTAAATTCAAGTTAGTTAACATATAGTGTATTATTACTTCCAGGGGTAGAATGTTGATTCATCAGTTGCATATAACACCCGGTGCTCGATACATCAAGTGCCCTCCTTGATGCCCATCACCGAGTTAGCCCATCCTCACCCACCTCCCCTTTAGCACATATTTATTTATCTTTATGCATACATTATTCACTATCAGAAGAGAATGATATTTTCTAGAGAACTATTTACACGTCTTATTTTTCAGTAAGATTTCATGTACATTTTATGGTTTATGTTATAGTCTTCCAAGTATTCATTTATTTAATAAAAATGGCTGTTATTTTTCTTTCAATAGATATGGTATTGGACAACATGATAGCCTCTGGCCAGTTGGATGAATCCATAAGAGAGAATGTCAGAGAAGCTCTTCTGAAGAGACATCATCATCAGAATGAGAAAAGATTCACCAGTCGGATTCCCCTTGTTCGATCTTTTGCAGATATAGGCAAGAAACATTCTGACCCTCACTTGCTTGAAAGGAATGGTGAGATAAGTTGTGGCATCCAATTTCACTAACACTTCTACTCTAATAGCATTCCAGCATACAGTTAGCATTTGGGGG
Source organism: Meles meles (assembly GCF_922984935.1). Classification (NCBI taxonomy): domain Eukaryota; kingdom Metazoa; phylum Chordata; class Mammalia; order Carnivora; family Mustelidae; genus Meles; species Meles meles. The sequence goes on along the minus strand of NC_060069.1, from coordinate 22,242,146 downwards.
CAGAAAGATATTTTTTCCAGATAATTCTGTAGATCATTTTATTATCTCTTTTATTATTTTTAAAAAGTAATAATGTTATTTTTGTATTTAAAAATATCATTTCTAAAATATTCTTTATAACATGACAGTTAATCTGTAGAAATCATTCAGATGAAAAAACTAAGTATTCACTTTGTTATAATGGCACATTTATCACTATAGCCAATCCTAAATTACTTCTTGCTTTTTTGTTTTTGTCAAGAACTCTTGAATAACTGATTAAAGAGACATAAATTACAATCTGTAAGTTTAATTTTTTATTCTAAGTCTTGGATTTGAATCTTTATTATTTATAGTAGATTTTTCATAGTGATTTTTTTGTTTGTTTCCCCAAATATACTTTATTTGTGGAGCATAAATAAGTGTTTTTGGGTTGGTTTGATGATTTGACTGCCTATTATTTATACACTTTGTGTAAGGTTTTTTATGGATGGTTTGTTCTTAAGCTAGGGATGACCTCCTTGATGTCTTCCAAACCATTGAGAATGGCACAGACCATTTTCTAGCTCCTAACTCTCATGGTCTAGGAGTGGATTATGTGGGACCTGGTGGCTTATGTGGGGATGCATTGTTTTTGTAGCCATTCACCTCCATCACTGTTTTAAGGCTGGCACATCTGGAGGCAGAGGATACTTCCCTGGGGTTCTGTTTTGGCTCTCAAAGAGAGCTCTGATGACAGTGACTCTGCAAAACCTAGGTCCAAAGGGCTGGAGTTGCTTAGGAGGATCCTTCTTGCCTCTAGCTGATACCATTACCCAAGGATTAGAGTTAAGAGGGATGGTTGATGGACCACAATGTCTTTCTGCTCATCTTCTTTGTTCCTGCAATAATAGGATGGCTTTTAAGTATTCTACAAACAAACAGCCATTGGGGATGGGATGGGGTTTAATATATCTAGAGTGGACAGTAATCATCTTTTGCAGCTCAGTGTGACATTCTTAAGTCCATTTTCTTCTGAGTATTTAACCATTAAAAGTTTTTTAATCTCTTTAAAATGATGCGTTTGTATATTTAAGTAACCTCAAGAATAAAGAAATCTCTTATGGACCTAAGTTCAATTTAAAATTAAGCCATCCATGCCACATTTTGTGTCTTTTTCATCTTCATGTACTGTATATTCTCAGCTTTCCTGAAATGAGTTCATTTACTCAGAGAGACCCTATTAAATCTTTATGCTTCATGTGGAATTGTTCCTGATATTCCCTGATTGTCATTTGTTTCCTTTTAATCATAAGACAATGGCTGTTTTCTTTTAAATATCATTTTAGCATGTGCATGTCATTTTTTTGTATTATAGTTGTAATTTAACAGTTTTCTGCATATAGCTTTAGTTTTAACTAAGTTGTGGTTGTTTATGAACTAAGGTTCATCTTTTTTAATATTTCTGGGATCTCTTGAGCATGTGGCTTTGATAACTTAGATCATATCAGATTGATTGTCATAGTTCTCATGTTTTTCCTAAAATTAGTATTATTCCACCAAGCTACACTTCTTAGAATACCAGGTCTTTGAAATAGAAATATATACGACCTTTTGAAATACGCTAGACTTACCTCATTTTTGCCACTGTTGGTGAGAAATACTTTATTACTAAATTAAATTGTATGTATTTAATTTTATCTGCTGTATTAGAAATGGATGCATATTTTAGGACATTTACTAGTATCTTTAGAGGGCTGAAGAATACTCTTTCAAATTGACACTTTTTAAAAAAAAAATTCCTGTAACTTTCCTTATATTTTAAAATTTTACTTGAGAGCACTACCAGTAGGTGATGCTCTACTGACTAATGTAGAGATTTGATATCAATTTTAAGTTAGGAATTATTAGATAATGCAAACTTTCCTTGTGAGAGAATTACCTATAGCAGCTTGAGTACAGTGTAGGAAAAATACACTAAATATAATCTATCAGTGCTTGTAAGGTTTGTTTAGGGTTTTATTTCTTAGATTATTTTTATACTACATTCTTATTTGCTATTTATTATCAACTTTGCATTGATAGTTTTTTTTAAAAAGCCACATTATTGAATATTCTGATTACTAACAGAATATTACCCCCACCATCTATCATTTGCATTGTTTTTTATTTTCTGTTTTGTTTTCTGGATACACCTTCAGGGAACTAAGTATAATTTAAGCAGGTTTTCATTACCTTTCTAACATTTAAACATCTGATTGCCATGCTAACTCTAATAGCATGAATTTGAAATTTTGGGCTTTAAAGCTTGCAGTTTACATTGTAAATTGATGTTATGTGTGTGTGTCTGTTTGCCTTCTGCAATGAACTTCATCATTTTTCATTTATTTGTTTTATCTCAGGGGAAGGCCTTTCAGCCTCCCGCCACTCTTTGCGAACAGGTCTGTCTGCCTCAAACCTTTCATTGAGAGGAGAATCGCCTTTATCTCTTCTTAGTCATCTTCTTCCTTCTTCAAGAGCTGGAAGCCCTGCAGGCTCAAGGTGTACAACCCCAGTACCCACCCCTCAAAACAGCCCTCCTTCCAGCCCTAGCATCAGTCGCCTGACCTCCAGAAGTTCCCAGCAGAGTCAGCTTCAGGCCCCAGAACTACTGGTTTCACCTGCCAGTGATGATATTCCCACAGTAGTAATTCATCCGCCTGAGGAAGACTTAGAAGCACTGAGAGGCCAGGAACAGAAGAAGGAGGAAAATGTTGACATGACTCCAGGCAACTATTCGCATCCTCCTTGTGTGGTGCTTTCTGCCTCCGGATCACTTGCACTTGGAATGCCTTTCAGCACAGAGCTTTAGCAGCATATGTAGATAATGCTTATAATTTATTTTGACTTCTGCATGTTTTTTCTTTTTCCCTTATAGTATATTGTAGAAAAGAACAGAAGTATTAAACATTTTTAGATTACAAAAAGACTGCAAAGAACTACACATAACTTAAAGCTCTTTCAAAAATTTTTACTGAGATTTTACAGGTCAGGGCATTTGAATGGTTCAGAAAAACAAATTTTTATAAGTAATCTTTTAATTTTCCAAGATTTAAAAAAAATGGTGGCTTCTTGTGCATTTCCTTCATAGTATGAATGAACACATCTTGGACATAAATTAGAATGAGGTGATGTGCCTTTCAGCTACTATTTGTTGCTTTTTTCCAAAGACTGCAGTATATTTTAACCTTCCTAACACAAATAGGATCGAATGTTCTTTTCCTCCTTTTGTCTCTGAGAAGATCAAAGTTCTCTAATGGCTATCTGGAATCATCATTATTTTAAGACTAGTATTATATTTTGAAGATCAAAGTTCTCTAATGGCTATCTGGAATCATTATTTTAAGACTAGTATTATATTTTGGGATAGACTTTAGTTTGTCCTCTGTTTAATGTCATAGCTACCTTTACTCCAAACTGACCTTGAAATTCTTAGGACCAGAGATCTTAGAGTAGTGGCTAGGATATATTTTTGTCTGTGAATTAGAAAAATTATTCCTTAGTGGATGAAAGGTTTAGTCATCCAAGTGTTATATATTATGGTAATTTTGTTTCTTCATAATGTATTAGTTATATGTACATTTAAACATGTGTATCTTTCCACTCAATTCATATAAAGAAGTATTCTTTAGTGGCTTTTTTACTGACAGCTAAGTGTCAGTGTGACATGTAAATGCTAGCTAGTGGTTTTAATCATATAAGTATTTTTCCATTTCTTCATAATACTGATAACATTTAACACTTCACTGATAATTTATGTTTGTTGTATTAGCCTATTCAGTGTATATAAAAATTTGTGTCAGTTAAGTGGATGCACGCATTTTTCAGAAACTCAGATTCTAAAACTCAGAAACTCAGAAAAGCTAGAGAACTTCTGCCTGGATCATAGAACTAGTAAGTGATAGCCTAAGTCCTCTGACAAAATTCTCAAGGTCCTATCACATATGACAAACTTCTCCTTCTCTGTACTGAATTTGTCCAGACATACCAAGTATATTTAATCAAGGCTCATTGTAGTTGCCAAAAAAATACATACTTTTAGAAGTAAAAAAGGGACATATGGTGGCTAAATCATTGTACATTAATTATGACCATAGCTATTGCTTCCATTGTTTTCTAGTTCTACATGCAGTGGTATTACTTTTCAAATATATTTATAATTCTCCTAACAGTTTGTTGAGGTTCTTGTTATTCCCTGTTTTACAAATGAAGAAGACAAAGACTTATTAAGATCGTGCCATAAATGACCAGGAATTGAACTCAGATCTATGCACAGCAAAATCTGCAGTATAATATATCATTGTAGATTTTAATACCTTGTAGAGAATATATAGTATAGTAATGAGGTAACTGAACAAAAAGAAATACCTATAATTATTTACTCAGAAGTTATCAACAGTCTTAATTAGAAAGAACCAGCAAGACTTACTATTTTTCTTTGAAGAAAGTGGTTTTTTTTTAAAGATTTTTTTATTTATTTAGTTGACAGAGATCGCAAGTAGGCAGAGAGGCAGGCAGAGAGAGAGGGAGAAGCAGGCTCCCCACTGAGCAGAGACCAATGTGGGGCTCTATCCCAGGACCCTGGGATCATGACCTGAGCCAAAGGCAGAGGCTTTAACCCACTGAGCCACCCAGGTGCCCCAAGAAAAGTGATTTTAAAGTAAATCCTTTGCATTTGTTTTTACTTATATCTAGCAGTAATACTGAACATTTCTTGTTTTACCAGCTCCTATGAGGGAATATAAATTTTATATAGGAACTAGGAGATGATAGACGGTTTCACAGTAGCTTGTTAGGCCATGTTGTTAAGGAGATAAAGGTAGCAATTAACTGAAAATTGAAGAAATTAAGCTTTTTTTTTTCCTCCTCTGCCATAAGTATGCCATGAGATTTAAAGAAAAGAAATTAGAATGGAAGGAAAAGAGAGGAATTTGTAAAGACAAGAAAAAGCCCATAATTACTGTTTAAAAGGACATGTGTAGAAGGTATGTAATTAAAATTATAGGAGCAGCTATATGTTGTTCCCTGGTATAATTACCTGTGGTAATACCTGTGGTATTACCTTGAAACACCTAGAAACCCTGGTTGAGTTTCCTTGAAGTCTGCTGTTATGTTACAGGAGGAAAGTAGCCTTAGCATCATTTTGGAGACTGATGTCCTAGATCTTGTGTCATGGGATCATGATTTGTGCATACCCATAGTAAGAAAGAAAGTGGTGTTTCCTATTATGTTTTGGAGAATAATTACATGTAAAAGAGTTAAGCTTAGTTTTAGTATTTGTAACTATCTTCTGACTCCCTGTTTTTCAAATTTGGCACTGTTGACATTTTGGGCTGGACTCGTCTTTGTCATGAGGGGCTATCATGTGCATTGTAGGATGTTCGACAGCATCCCTGGCCTCTGCACTAGCTGCCAGTAGTACTCCCTAGTTGTGGTGATGAAAAATGGCCCTCCCTATTGCCAGATATCTCTCGGGGGACAGAATCTTCTCTTTGTGCACCACTGCTCCAACTGCTTCTATTTTCAATCTTTTAGTGGCAGAAGACTCGGTATCTTGGATTTATCTTTCTCTAGATATGTTATTGTGAGAAAAACTGTAAAGACAAAAGAATAGATTTACCAAAGTATGATTTTAAAATCCAAGTATTGATTTTATATATATACAGACGTTGTTTTTTTCTTAAAGCCAAGAAGTACAGTCTTTCTGAGTTATCTGTGCTAGCGATAGTTTTAATTTTGGGGAATTTACTCATTTAATTCTGAGCACTGGAATTTATTGTACAAGCAGGGAGACTTCCTTTACTGGTTGAGAAACAACTTTAACTTAGCTGAGATTGCGAAGGACTGCACAGAGAGGATACTGGTGAAAAACTAACGTATACTTCTTATGCCAGTTCTAATAGGTTTAGGATGTCCAGGTTAGCTGGATGACTTGAGATCCTATTCTAACTTTATCAGTATTGCATTTCCACATCATTTCTTCTTCCCGCTCCCACTATATCCTTACATTCTCCCCATAGTCTCCATTCTACTCTTCTCTCTAAAATATGGTGGCTGACACTGTTCTAGGAAATTGAATATATATTCTTTTGATTATACATGGGTGGACTGAATATGTTTAGTAGTTAGAAGTGTATGTATTGATGGTCACGTGCAGTTGACACCTTGACACCAAGGCCTTAATGGTATGCCGCTGAAAAATGCTGGTTAACCTTTTTTTATCCACCCCCGTCCCCTAAACTGGGCATGTATTTTAATAAAGGAATGAACTCCATTCTGGAATTTCAGAGGCAGAGGTCAAAGAAGAGGAATCATAGTAACTATTCTGCTAAGCTAAGGTGATAGAAATGAGATAAGTTTTAGCATATAGTTTTTATTTGAGAATTGTTTAACACTTCCAGGGCATGTAGCTAAATTGTTTGTATATGCTGTTGTGGTTTGTTTTTTTTTTTTTTTTAAGATTTTATTTTTAAGTAATCCTACACCTAGTGTGGAGCTCAAACCCACAACTCCAAGATCAGAAGTTGCCCACTCCACTGACCAAGCCAGTCAGCTACCCCAACAGTTTACATACGCTTTTTATACTTGGGTTTTTGGGTCATGGTAACATCCTGTTTTAGGTATTTAATAAGAGAAGGGGATATCACAAATGTCTTCAGTCACTGAGTTTAAGTAGTAAACCCAAATGACGTAGATTCAATTATTAGTTACACTGTGTTCTAGAAAGATGAAAATTCCCTCTCATGGAACAGATATATCCAATGTGCTTAAAATTCAGGAAATTTACCAATATTAGCTTTAAAGTTTATAGGATTTAGGCACAAACTGCTTAATTGAATTTCTGTGGGTAGCTAGATTGTTGTGTGAGTGGCAGAGTTAAAACTAAAAGGTCTGTTGTAGGTCAACCTAGCATCTTTTTTCCTGTGCTCAGTGTTTGGGGCAATAATAAACTGTATTCTTGAACCAGAATATCCTGGGTGTTTTGAAAAAGTGAGATACATTTAGTGGTAGAAATCTGTGTTATGTACTTTATAAACATTGAGACTTGAGCTTTTTGCAGACTTCATAGTGATAACAGTTGGTCACAGGCTATGGGTTTTTTTAGGTTATTTTATTGTTGTGAAATATTGCTGCTGAATATCACTTGAAATGAGCATACTAATGATAGAATGTGTATCATTTGTTATCTAAACAAGCTAATTTTACCGATTTGTCTGAGTTGCATTTAAGGTTTATCAGAAAATAAGTATTGTTACTGATGTAAGTATGCCAGCTGTATTTGGCATCATTAAGCTCTGCAGTTGGCATGTGTGTTATGTACATCGCGAGTGCATTCCCTGAGTATTTGTAGTGTAGTCAGACTCAGGTCTTCCATTTTCTGTGTTCCTCACCTACTCACTTTTTTCCTTCTTTTTGCAAATGGCCACCGTTTGTGTAAATTCCAATTATATTATTTTAAATGTTAAAATATACAGCTTCATTATTGCTTAAAATGTTATTCTAGTCTTGCTGGTATGATACTAACACTTGGCACTTTTTTTTTTTTTTTAAACCTTGCACATTTGCTTTTAATAAATTATCACTTTCAGGATATGAGCAGAGTCAGTTTACAAAGTGAATTTCCTCCTTACTGATTTGGAATATTTTGGTTCTTAAATACAGGTATTTTGGCCTCTCCACAGTCTGCACCTGGAAACCTGGACAATAGTAAAAGTGGAGAAATTAAAGGTAATGGAGGTGGAGGAAGCAGAGAAAATAGTACTGTTGACTTCAGCAAGGTAATTCTGTCATTCACTGTAAATTTTCATAATCTCCGAGATTTTCATAATCACTAAGAAAATCACTAGCAATGTGACTTTTATTAGCACTGATTATAATAATTTTTTAATAGATTGGTGATTACAAGCCTATATGTGATACTTGTGATACTTAAGGTCAAAATTATGGCAAAGTTAACAGTCTTAAGAGCATTTGAATATCTTTATATATTACTAGTTTTAGGAATTTTGACAAAAGAATATGTGAATAATATGGTATTTCCATCTTATACCTACCCATAGATATCATGAAACTTTAGTACCTTTTGAATTTGTCATTTGTTCTGGAGCTACTTTCCAGCAAAAAGAATAATTCTGGGAATTATGTTTCAGCACTGGTGATTTAGCCTTTTCTTGGCTGTAATAAGATCCCAGAATTACTGTCTTACAGTGTCAGTATTTTCTGGAATGTCCCTGGGAAACGTATTGGTGTATCCCCATGGGTAGGTAAAGGCATGGATTTAAACACAACTCTCCTGTCTCAACTGTGATTTTTTATTTTGGTAGATGAGTATTTAGGTGAAATAAAAATAGAAAACTCAAAATTTCAAAAGAACTGGGCAAAAAACCCTTAAGTTCAAATTGCAGTTGAATTTAAAGCATACTTTATGAGTACTCCTTCTGAATAATGGATTCTGTGTGGCTGTTACAACTTTTTTGATTAGTTTGCTGTAAGACACTCTATTTTAACATCGTTGTATCCAATTTAAGACTTTTAATTAACTGTGACTATTTGAAGTAAGATGCATTTCCTTAAGCCTCTTATGGTATGAAATCTATAAATCACATTTTGCAGAAAAGGAGTGTAAATAAATGATTTGCAGTATAGCTTTGCTTGAGCTTCTTGCTCTAGAATTATAGAAGTATTTTTAATTCTTCTAACTTGACCATATTTTTACTGGTACTTCTGTTATTTCAGATGAGTGGAAAGTGTTCAGTAACCATACTGCAGCTTATTCTGGTTAAATTGATCAGTGTTATTTTCATTAGACATCTCTCTAGATATGGCAGATGCCATTTATTTCTGTTCCTCTGTCATAGTTTTACTTATTTTTACTTGGCCTATCCTTGTGTACCCCTCCTTGTCTCCTGTTGGGCAGGAGTCTGCCTCCTGGCACTGTAGTTGTGGCACACTGAGTGTGGGACTCAAGAGGCCCGCTGTAAGTGCTGGTTTCATTTCTCATAGATAGTGACTCGTGTGAAACTGCATAGAAATGAAGTTCCCATACTTTGATATGATGTTGATAACCTTTTCTTTGTAATTATACACAGACTACTAAATTTGATTTTATAGCGCTATCCTAAATCTGTACCAGTGATGGCTATTTACTTTAGTTTTAAATAAAAATAAAAACAGTTTTTTGCCATCTACTGAAAATACCAAGGAATACACAGAGCTTTTTTAAAATAAAAAGGACTTATAACAATATATGTAAAATATAAAAGGGCTAATTCATTTCTAAGATTAAGTAAAAATAATCATGAAATGAATAATTTTTAGCACTGTGTATAATTTCATGAGCCATTGTTAGTTTGTGAATATATTTTTGTCCCTAATAGTTTTTAATGAATAGTGCTATAATCACTGAAAATTTTCTCTAGTTTGTATGTTTGAAAATTTAGATCTCTAAAATAGTAAAGAAAAAAAACAGTTGGGAGCATTGTTTGATAGATGTGTTTTGCTTGCTTTTTTTGTATTTGTCTACTCCATTCTTTATATGTGTGAGAATTTTGGTGTTTTTACATCTATTAGATTACTGGTTTTTTAGCAAATAGTAGCCTTAAAAGGAGTTTTTCTTTCCTATTTACCTCTAAATAGACTTAAAAATACCATACAAATTTGATTTTAACTATTATTTATTTGTCGATAGGTTGATATGAATTTCATGAGAAAAATTCCTTCGGGAGCCGAGGCATCCAATGTTCTGGTGGGAGAAGTAGACTTTTTGGAAAGACCTATAATTGCATTTGTGAGACTGGCTCCTGCTGTTCTCCTCTCAGGGTTGACTGAAGTCCCTGTTCCTACGAGGTAGAGTTCGTTCTGATTAACACTCTCAGCATGGCTCAAATTTAAAAATTTTTATCTATTGGTTAAAAGGAGCGTTTTTGCTTTTAAAAGCTTATTTTAATTGTTAATATTGTCATTGCACCGAATGCTTTGACTAGTAGAGCATAAGAGTTATCTTTCTGGAATTAAAAACAAAAAGAAAGCATCCTTTTAAAAAATAATTAGCATTTATACCTTTATAAGAGGTTTGGTGTTTTAGGAGCTTTGGTTTAAAGGCAGCTCATCGTTTTAGACCTATTATGTTCTGTGGAGTGAGAATGGAATTGAATCTTTGCTGGGCCACTTTTTCTGGGAAGGTCAAGCCTGACTGAAATTTCCTAAGCGTCATTTATAAAATGAAGATGTGATTACTTCATAGGGTTGATTAAATGTAATAAAATGCCTCTGAATTAGGTAAAATGCTTTGTTCTGACCTGACCAAAAATTTCTGTTCCGTATTCGTAAGAATTAGCAAGTTGTGTTATAGGATAATCAGTTTATTAGCTACTAGCTGTATAAATTTAATTGTAAATAAGAAGAATTTTAAAAATATCAAAAATCATTTTTATAATAGTAAAGATGAAGAATTAATTATAACTTGATTAGAGTATATGTGCCTATTTCTGGTATGTTTTCCTGGGTTACATTAGTGGTATAGTATTAAGATAAATGAGAAAAAGAATTCTATAGATTCACATTTAAATTCTCATAAAACAAGAAGATGAGTACTTCCAATTTGGGTGTGAATATTAATATCTTACTGTAGTGTTAATGAGGATATAACTAAGTATGACATTAAATACTTTTTATTTAGTCATTTATAAATAAATTTAAAAAATAAAATAATATGAAGTTTGATGTTAAATTTGTGGAGTTGTGAATAAAAATTCTTTTTCCTTGCAGGGTTCCTTTTTTTTTTTCTAAGATTTTTAATTATTTATTTGACAGAGATGCAGAGAGAGCACAAGTAGAGTAGCAGGGAGAGGGAGAAGCAGGCTGTCTGCTGAGGAGGGGTGGGGCTCCATCACAGGACCTTGGGATCATGACCTGAGCCGCAGACGCTTAACAGACTGAGCCACTGAGGCGCCCCTGCATAGTCCCTTATTTACCACAGTAGAGTCTTTATCCACCATAATTTGAGGGATTATGAATTTTTTGTGTATGCTCTGCACGATTTTATTAGGTAAACGTTACTTCTAAGTATTTAGTGGGATAGGTATTTCCATTATTTGCTAATTTACTTTTTCATCAGTACAGATGAGATAAAATTGCTTATTCAGATTCAAAAGGGTAAAGAAAATGGGAACTTCTAACATAAAACTCTCAATTCTTTACTTTTTTACCCTAAAGAAGATGGGGAGCAGTAACTTGGTAGAAAGTTAATTATGAATGCCTTGCTTAGTTTTGTGGTCTGCTTTACTATGAGTAGAGTGTTATTTTTTTTCTCAGTGATTAGTGAGGGGGGTGGAAACGAGATCTGAATGTTGTTTCTGTGTTTACATTTGAATTATTTCTTTATGATTGCCTTGGTCTTTTTGTATATGTTGTTTTTATTAAAGTCTGTGTATTTTAATGTTTCTTTAGATTTTTGTTTCTGTTACTGGGTCCCGCAGGCAAGGCACCACAGTACCATGAAATTGGAAGATCAATAGCCACTCTCATGACAGATGAGGTAATTAAAATACCCCAAGAGGTAGATACTCATCATGACTATCATATTATAAAATCTCTTCGAAGTGGAATTTCAGATCCTTTTCAAACAGACACGAATTGTGAAACATACTATAGTTTTCTTTTTCTTCATAGTGAAGCTTACAAAATTGTCCTTGCTGTCTGTACTATTTTATCTTATTACCTCTTCAACTATTTGCCTTTGGTAAGGTCTTTGAGACCTTTCTGTCAAGATCAGTGGATGCTTTTTGGTCTTTTTCTCCCCTACCCCATTCCCCCGTATTTGAAGTTATTGGCCACTTTCTTGAAATTTTGTCCATCCTGCATTTCAGGATATCATTTCTTTGGGTTTTGCTCAGGATTTCATCTTTTTCCCCTTCCTGCTTTTTTTCTCCATAATTTCTCTCCTCCGTTTTTGAACCTTTTCACTGAACATGACTTATATTGACCAGGACTGCTGTCTCTATTTGGAGCAGAGATTTGTAATTAAGTGTTAGACTTATTTATCATATCTAAAGTGGATTTACCATGTGTAGAATTTTCTTTCAGCTTTAAAATCCTTTTACCCTTTTTTTTTTTTTTTTTGGTAGATTTTTCATGATGTAGCCTATAAGGCAAAAGACAGAAATGACCTCTTATCTGGAATTGATGAATTTTTAGATCAAGTAACTGTCCTACCTCCAGGAGAGTGGGATCCTTCAATACGCATAGAGCCACCAAAAAATGTTCCTTCTCAGGTAAGAATCTACACAATTCTCTGAATTACTTTTTCTTAGTTAAAATATTTTTGAATTGAATATTTTTATGATTCAGAAATCAAAATTATATATAAAAATGTACACTCAGAGAAGGTGTACTCCTACCATATTCCATTTACCTTCTTATAAAACCCTATACCCACCTCCTGTGAGAGGACCATTTGTTACTAGTTTTATGTTTATCCTTCTAATTTTCATTCAGTACAAGGAAATATGAATATAGTCCTATTTCTTCCTTTTTCTTACCAAAAGTTAACATACCACATGTGTTCTGCACTTTGCTTTTTTCATATGACAATATATCCTGGAAATTCAATCATACGATATCCTAGAAATATTTTTCATTTTCTCACAGCTTTGTTATGGGTCATTTATGGATATCCCGTACTTTGTGCTTTTCCTGGGCTCAGGCTTTTGCTTTTACAAAGCATAGAACAGTATTGATATGCCAATTTAGTCTTATGCAGGTTTATTTGTAGGGTAGATTCCCAGAAATAGGATTGCTGGCTCACATGGGAACTTACTTACAATTTTAGTCGATACTACCAGAATCCCTTCTTACTGGGTTGCACTGTTCTGGACTCCAACGCGGATGAATGTCCTTTCCCTACAGCCTCACTAACTGTGTTGTCACACTTTCAGTATTTGTCAGTCCGATAGCTATCTTCATCCTACTATGTCAAGTACTTTAAAGTGGTTTTAATGTACATTTATGTCATTCGTGAAGTTGAATATTCTTGGTTATCTGTAGTTCCTCACTCCAACCACCCTCAAAAAAAAATTCCTTTTCTTAATATTGAGCTTACTTGTTGATCCTTTGGAATTTATTATGGTGTATTATGTGGAGTATGCATCCAAGTTTACTTTTCATCTAAATTTTTAGCTGCCTTTTTGTTCAGCTTATTAAAAAGTTAAGTGTTAAGTGCTGGTGCCTTACATTTTCTAAATTTCCATTTTCATTCAGGTCTGTTTCTAGAATTTCTTTTCCATAGCCTGTCTGTTCATGGACGAGTTCCACACTTTAATTTCTGAGGCTTTTTAGCATATATGAATATCTAGTAGGTCTAGATTCCCTCTTGACCTATTACTCTTTCTTTTCTGAATTTTCTTTGCTGTTTCTGCATGTCTATTTTTCTATGTAAGCTTTAAAATCAGCTTTTAATTTCCAGAAATAAAACCTGATTTTTCAAAAATTGTGAAATTTGTAAATGAACTGACGGAGAATTGACATCTTTGTAACATTGAATCATTCAAGAACATGGTATGTTTTCCCCCACTTTTTTCCTATTTCAAGTCAGTTCTTCTGTCCTTAAGGAATGCAATAAAGTTCTCCTTATCTGCGCTTTACACACTTCTTGGTGAGTGTATTCATTAGCATTTTGTCTTTATTGTCTCTGTTGTAAATGAGGGTTTTGTTCCATTATATCACCAGTTTGTTACTGTTATATATGAAGGGTATTTGTTGCTGTATGTTTCTTTTTGATCTTCCTCCCTTAGTTCTCTCATTGTATGTAAGTTTTCCAGTTATATCATCTGTAGTCAGATATTTTTATCCCTCCTTTTCTCATTCTTCCAGCTCTAAGACATTTTCTATTGTCTAATTGTACTTACTGAAGCTCTAGTAGTGTTAAGTGGTAGTTGACTTTAAATGGACATTTCTTTTCTTTTTTTTTTTTTTTAATTAATTTATTTATTGTAGAGAGAAAGAGAAAATACTTCTGTGTAGATGAGAGTAGAGGGGGTGGGACAGAAGGAGAGGGAGAGAATCTCCAGCAGACTCTGCTTCATCTCATGACACTGAGACTGGGACCTGAGCTGAAACTCAGAGCTCACCTCACTGAGCCATCCAGGCTCCCCTAAATGGGCATTTCTGAATTTGTTCTGAACTGTAGTCCATGTGTTTTTTGTTTGTTTGTTTGTTTTTTAAAGATTTTATTTATTTATTTGACAGAGATCACAAGTAGGCACAGAGGCAGGCAGAGAGAGATGGAGAAGGCGGCTCCCCGCTGAGCAGAGTGCCCAGTACGGGACTCGATCCCAGAACCCTGGGATCATGACCTGAGCCGAAGGCAGAGGCTTTAACCCACTGAACCACCCAGACGCCCCTGAACTGTGTAGTCCACGTTTTTAATGTTTCTCTCATTAAGTCACTGACATTGGGGGCCAAAATACACATTTTTATCATGCTAAGAAAGTATCCTAATTTTTGTTTCATTGATATTTTTAATAAAAGTGGATGTTAAATTTTTTCAAAAAATTAAAAAAAAAAGATGTTATCATCTCTGGAGATGATTGTATGAATTTTATTTACTGATTATTGTGGCAAACCATAGTAAAGGAGTATATAATACGAAAACACTCTTGTGTTGATAGAATAAGCCCAGACTCAGCTTCCAAGTGCTGGTTGTCTCTGTCTAATATTTTGTTTGAGTTGTTTGCATCACTGTAAGTAGATTAGTTTGCAGTATTTTGTGCTGTCTTCATTCACGCTTTGACATCTTTGTTACATTTGTTTCATAACGGTAAATTTGTAAATTTTCCTCTCCTTGTGGTGTCAAAACTTTAAATGGCTTGGAATGATTTGGTTCTAAAAGTTTGGAAGAATTTCTTTGTAAAATGTTCTGAGTCTGAGTCTTTGTGTGGTGGGCTTCAGCAATATGCTTATTTCTTCTGTGGTGATTCACTTGTGTACGCTTTCTGGTTTTTTTCTGGGGTCAGTCTTAAGTTTTCCTAGAACATTACCTATTTCCTATTTTCTGGTGTCAGTTTTGGGAAATTATGTATTATTTGTGTATTACCTATTTCATCAAGGTTTTTAAATTTATTTGCATAACATTATACAGTATAGTCTGTGTGTGTATATGTGTTTAGAAAATTTCCCTCAGTTTGAAGTTGCCTCCTTGTCATATCTTTTGCTGAGTATTAGCTAATGGTTTATATTTTTTCAAATAAAAAAGCTTTTACAACTTATTTCATTTTTCCTTTTTAAAAAAATATTTTGTGGCTCAGTTTCTGCTTTTAGCTATTTTATTTCCTGAGTTAGATATTTAATTCATTTATTTTTATCCTTTCATTTTTCTTAATATAAGTGCTTAATTTTCTTGAATGATGCTTTTGCTGTATCCCATAGATTGTGTTACATAATATTTTTCATTATTTTTGTTTTTTAGGAATTCTATAATTTTATTCTCTTTCCCCTTTGAGCTAGAATATGTTAGTTTTAATTTATTTTCAAATGGTAAACATACAATTATAGATAAGTTTTGCTACTGAACATATAAACCAAGTAGTTTAAGTTTGTAGTTTACTCAGAGCTTTTGACTCGGGATTTCCAAGGATGAACACTCCTCCCCTACCTTTCTCTCTTTCTTCTGTTTTTCTTTTTGTCTCCTTCCCTCTTGCTCCCTGTGTCACATACGACCTTTCATCCCTAGAAGTAACAAATTAGAAGTTAGCTTCTTTATCTTCAGGTGAGGGGGGCAGGGACATCCTTTATCATAAGAATCTTGAATTAGTAATAAGGCTTAATGGGAAATTTATTTTTATGAAAATGTGTTTAACAGATAACTCTTGTATTAATGGCTTCAGGGAAGTAATTTGGTAAAATAAATATGGCATTTACTTTTTTATTAATGTAATAATACTTTTCATTAGTTAGTATGAACAATATTTTAAATATTCTGGTTGGAGAGATGCTTTATTGGGTATTTATTTTCCTATGGCTGATTCATAATTTGAAATAGGTGTATGAATGTGTTTCATAGTATATTTGATATTAAAATTCAAAATATAAAAAGCCAATCATAAGCATAAAATACTAATAGAGACAAATATTAGATGCTGTTCTAAAGTGCAGTTTATTTGAAATGGAGTTTATATTAGGACTCATTTTTTCTAGGAGTACTGATTAGATATGTAATCAACATAAGATCTCCTATTCCCTCTAATTCAAGGGTACCGTCTTAGCTTTTTTAGAACAGAATTCTGAAAATGTGTTTTTTGTGAAATGCAGGAAAAGAGAAAGATTCCTGTATTTCCCAATGGATCTGCCCCCAGCTCAGGTGATACTCCTAAAGAGGCCGACCACCATGCTGGGCCTGAGCTACAGAGGACTGGACGGTGGGTACAAATACTGATTCAATGTGGGAGTCTTCTAGGGGGCTAGGGGTTGATTTGATGAAGAAGGCATAAAAATTCTTTTTTTCTTTTTAAATATATGGAAGTTAGTCTTATACAGTGTTTTTTTCATATTTAAAAAAGTATTATTTTGTAAATGTATGATAAGGAAAATTAATTCATTTAAAAATAAATTTTACTAGTATATACTTGGATTTTGAGTATCAGGTTTTAATTTAAGGTGAAAATATTATGGATCATACAGTAAGAATATCGAGCAATTACATAGTATATAGGGTGATTTACATTACCCAGACAGAAGGTTCTTGAAGAAGGTATGGAGTGCTATTAAAATTCTCCATATGAAGATAGAGAATTATAGGAATAGAGAGGAATTGTAACTGATATTTTCTGTGTGTGTGCCTAGACATTATAAAATAATATGAAAATGAGCATTATATCATGAGATAATGTAAAATTAGAGAGTTAAGCATAATTAAACCATGGTAATAAGCTTTAGAAACCTAGCTAGAAAAACTATTGAAGATGTTAATTTTTGTAATAAATACAGAAATATTTGCTGGGTGCAAACATTGTCTTAAAATATTTTGTAGAAGTAGAGAAATGTTACAGTATTTCCATACCATAGCAAAGCATGTGGATATTGATATTGTTATCTATTGGTGGTGGTGTGAACAGAAGAGATTTTGAATCTTAAATATTTGTTTAGCAAATCAGGTTATTTTATACAGAAACATTATTAGGTGGCATTGATGACATGCCTAAAGAATACTATATAGAAGAAAAATAAATGGCATACTGAATATAAAATTTAGAGAAACTTAAAACCTACAGTTTACTCACTGCCTAATGTATTATAATCTCTATCATAGAAAATAGTCTCTGTAGAATATATATGAGATAGTCTCTATCATAGAGAATAAGATTGCCCTGGTGCGGAAAGTGGTGGTCTAATACTACCTGTTAGTGGTATTTCTTCAGATCTCTGACTGAGAAATACCAAGTTAGACTCCCATTGATTTCATGGTCACACGAGAGCCTCCTATGAAATATAAAACAGTTGTTGATTTGAATATACAGTTTCATTTTCTAGATTGGCACCTTTTTCATTGCAAGTTGATTTCCCTTGCTGTCAGATTATTTATAGAGTAACTTATACTTGTCAATGTGTGTTTAGTATTTATTTTAGTATTAACTTTAAAAAAAGGTAGAATGATAAACCTTGAAACATCCAAAGCATTTTAAAGCGTAAGATTAATTTTTTGGTGTATTTTCTACAGAGTGATTGTATGTTTTATGAGTCACAAAACCTTTTTGAATTACTGAGTTGTCTCTAGTATTTACTGAGTACCTACTATGTCCTAGACAGTGTTCTAGACACTGGTGATAAAGGCAGTAAACAAGAAAAAGCCCCTACCCCTCACAGAGCTTATATAAGATGTATCCAAGAGTCTGATAAAACCACACACACACACACACACACACACACACACACTCACATTAAAATGCTAAGACTTTAATGTACAAATATAGATGTTAAATTTCCTAATTAAAACCTCTTAGTCTTACTAATATGCACATGAACTTGAGTATATATTCAGTAAATTAAATGCTCTGAAGTGGTTTACAGGCTTTTCTCCTGGACAAGAAATACTTATGTTATTGAGGTACTAATTTTAAAAGTCATTAGAATTATTTGATTCACTACTGAGTCTAAGCACAACATACTATATTCATATTAAAGGGTATTTGGGGGACTTAGGATTTATATTATAATTGCCTCCTGATATTTCTGATATTTGCCTTTAAGATTTATAATGTAGATAATAATTGATAGAATTGCTTATGCTCGTTTTCATGAATGGAGTGTTAGGTCTTACCTATTTTATTGTATATTTTCTTGTGCATTTGTGTCTGAAATTACATTTACTCATATAAAATCATTTGCCTGCAGTCTTCTTAATATATAGTCCATAAAATACAGATGTTTATGTGTCTTTTAACTTAATGAGATCTGCCTTTCCTCTATCAGTGGATTAGACTAAATGAGTGTATCTCCTATAATTTATATCATGATTTAAATAGGATATTAATTTTTGTTGACGAAACACTAGGCACCAGCAGTTTTATGTAGCCCATAGTTTTAGTTTGAACTAGCTAGAATCCTCTAGTGTACAGTTTGACGAGTTTCATCTCACCTATTTAGGCTTTTTGGTGGTTTGATACTTGACATCAAAAGGAAAGCACCTTTTTTCTTGAGTGACTTCAAGGATGCATTAAGTCTACAGTGCCTGGCCTCGATTCTTTTCCTATACTGTGCCTGTATGTCTCCTGTAATCACTTTTGGAGGGCTGCTTGGAGAAGCTACAGAAGGCAGAATAGTGAGTACAAAGATTGGTAGTGGCCAGGCTCTTAGCTCTTCAGAGGCAAGTGTGTGTATGCATTTGTCTCACTATTCATACTTTGATTTGAAGAGTCTGCCCACAGCATGATTAACCTGTCCCAAAGCAGACTTCCCCCAAAGGTAATTGCTATGGAAAACATGGGGAAGCCATTTGAGCAAGAGAAGATGCACAGTTGAGGTAAAAAATAAATAAAATAAAGAAAAAAAGAAAAAAGAAAAAAAAAAGAAAAAAAGTTTAACCTGGCTTGCTGGATGAATGGTTTTATAAATTGAGTAAAAGGCTTGTACTGTCTTTGTTGTGGGGAGTGGGGAAGGGTTGCCTGTGGGAGACAAATTGAACTGATGCCGGGTGGGTCATGGGTGGGGGAATTTACCAGCAGGGCTACTTGATATTCTGTAAGGCATCATAGGGTTAATTAGAGCCATGCAATTATTAACTCATCAGCCCTGGTGGGTAGGCCCTGACTCCACAACCAGTCTTCAGAAGTTGTAGACAAATGGTGGATTTTTAGTGTTATTTTGCTGTTATGAAATTTGTGTGAAGGTAGATAACATTTTAATTAGAGAGTATAACTGAAAACTGCACCCATATTTTGATATGACTAAAATGAAAGTTTTTATGATTTTTTGTTCTTGGTAATGCTGTGTAAGGGGCTGTGGGAGGCATGATAACAGAGTATCCAGTGCTTTGTAAAATGTTGAAAGACTAATTTTTTTGTTTATATACGTTTTAATGGCATGTAAATGAGATTATTTGTAATTCTTGAGTGTATTTTATTTAATTGTATTTACTCTTGGGAGGAAATTCATTTTTTACAGACAAAAGATTTAAAAAATAGCCAAAAACTAAGTAATGATAATTATTCAATTAAAATACTTCATGAGCTGAACCTGAGACAAACTTGACAACTGAAATTTCCTTTGAAACTCTATTTTTGGTTATTTAGATTCTTTTACCTTATTCTGCAGTCATTGTATCAAGGGAATCTATTTTTAGTAAGTTGCTTTTATATGCTGTCTCAAACTGTATATGTAACTCTGCTGATCCCCTGGAGATGTGTCTTGTCTGTTACGATCACGGAAATGCTGCTTGCTTTTCGACTGTCCAGCACTGCCTGCCCTTCTCATCCCGCTGTTTAGTACTGCTTGCATGTGGGAGTGCTTGAGGCATTGGGGGAATGTAGACAGCTGTGAGATGGACCCTGACCGAAGAGAAGAAGATAAGATAGTGTATATGTAGGTAACAGATCATGGTGTGCTGTGCCACATGTGAGTGATATCAAGGAAGAGCTGTAACGGCTGAAGTACCAGGAACAGAGAAATTGGAAACATGAGTATTGCAGAGCAGAGTGGTGGGGAGATTATGCATTTGCTTTCAGGTGCTTTATTGGAACCTCAAGTAGGAGGTACAGTTCCAGAGTTTGTAGAGTGGCAAGGAGGAAAAACAAAGGTTGGGAATAGATGAGGTTAACAAGGGAGAGATTTTAGGGGCGCCTGGGTGGCTCAGTGGGTTAAGCCGCTGCCTTCGGCTCAGGTCATGATCTCAGGGTCCTGGGATCGAGCCCCGCATCGGGCTCTCTGCTCGGCAGGGAGCCTGCTTCCCTCTCTCTTTCTCTCTCTGCCTGCCTCTCTGCCTACTTGTGATCTCTCTCTGTCAAATAAATAAATAAAATATTAAAAAAAAAAAGGGAGAGATTTTACAGTGACTGGAGAGGAGAAAAATGGGAAGTTAGTTACATTTGTGGACTAGAGGAAGAATGAGAATGAGGAGGAAAATGGCAAATTAGGCATGGGCACTGTCAGAACTTCAAAAGAGGAATCACCGTGATGTGATTTTGCAAAAACCAAAATAGAGGCTTTGAGAAAGAAAGGGGAAAGAGGAATGTGGAGTGGTCAGTGCCGTGCAGTGGAGAGGTGTATGGGGAGGATAACGGTAGGACTTCTGATGGCTACAGTGGAAACTTGTGAATGTCACGAGGGGAAGGCAGGGTGGTGAGGCAGTGATTTCTTTAGGGAGAGAGACCTTTCAGTTTGGGAATGAACATAATTGAGACAAAATTAGAAAAAGAATAGATCTGGGTAAAGGAACTAGTGAATGTGCCAATAAGGTTTTGGGAGAGCAGTGGGGGAGTAGTGAAGGGAAGGTCTTCATCTGGCAGGTTCTGCCTTTTCAACATGATCTTTGGAAGGAAAACTGTAATTTTGTGCCTCTCCCTCTCATTGCCCCCCCTGCCCTTAGCATTTCTTTGCCGTCTCCTTGGTTCTCTTCTGAATTTTTTGCTTTTTTATCTCTGTAGACATTATTTAGACATTTTTTTCTTTGACTTGAGCTCTACTTAAATTCATTCCTAAATTATACAGTTTAATTGAACTAAGGATTTTATAATGGCTTAGCAGTTAATATGGACACTTTGTCTTGCCAAAAATATGTGAGTTTGATCCTATTTTTTATAGTAATAGTTGAGTAATGCTTTTACTACATACTGTTATTTTTGTGATTTTGATTTTGGAAGACGCTGTTATTTCTGATGATGAGATTTACTGCCATTTATTGAGTGCATTTGTATGGCAGCCTGTAGGCTTGCTAGGTGTTTGCACAAGCACGGCTTCCTTAAGTTCTCTTGGCTTTGGTCACTCCTATTTAAAAAAGAGAAAGGTTGGGCTTAAAACGTTTGAGATATGGCTATGACTTAAAGTCTAGTAGAAATGGGTCTCCTGCTCCACTCTGGTTCTGAAGTCCGCTCTTGCCTGCTGCTCTGCTGCCTGCCAGGTCCAGGAGGGGTGTTTCTCATGAGCTGCTTTTCTTTGCCTTACCAACGATGGGCTTTTCCTCTTTTGAGAGTGCCTTCCAGTTGACCTTGATGTTTGTAAATGGTAAACTGCTCTTCTCTCTCTGATCCCTCCCCTCTGTCTAGTGGCATAGGCTGTGCCCCTTACTCTCTAATAACCTAATCATTTAGAAGGTAATGTTGGTAGTGGTACAGAAACGACATGCTCGCTTTAAGTAAAACTCTCCTGATGCTTTCATTTTCTTATTTTTTTCTTTTTTAACCACCTCTTCATTTAATGGTAGCTGTGAGGTTTTTAAAGAGATTTTCCACCTATTTTAGGATAAAAGCATTTTATTTTTGGTATCTGGTAGTTAAGCCCATCATATAAGATGAATTTCTCTAAAATGTGTAGAAAATTGCTTTTTAGAAATCATTTTGAGAACCATAGCATCAGTTGTTAATTTCTAATTTATTTACTTGAAAGTTTTTTTGTGCACACCATATGGAATATTTAATGTTTTGTTTTTTTATAAGTGAACTATTTCAGACATAACAAAAACATCCAAAATAACAAATGTCTTTGTACTCCCCACAAACTTAAAAAATGAAATACCTATAGATAGAGTTAAATCTCTATATCTATCTCTCTTCCACTTACTCCTCCCTCCTGGCCTCCCACAATAATACGTTTTTGAATAAAGGTTGATTGTAAAAGTTCACTTTTAATATGAAAACAAAACAGTTTTCCCTATGTATTTAAAATGTATTTGTAATTTTCCATATTTAAAATTTAAATTTGACTTAAAAGTTGTTTCTGCTTTGTATTTTTAACTGCTTGATTAGTATTTTTATTTTCCAGATGTCTTATATGTATTTTAGTAGGTTAGAGATAGGTTTATGATGTATTACTTCTATTCATTTCTTTTTTCCTTAAACAGAGTGCAATAGAGTCTCTTTTTGGAGCATCATTAACTGGGATTGCCTATTCGTTGTTTGCTGGGCAACCTCTAACAATATTGGGGAGCACAGGTCCAGTTTTAGTGTTTGAAAAAATTTTATTTAAATTCTGCAGGTACGTAATTGTTATTTACTTATCATATGTGTATAATTACATAGTTTATTAACTTTAGTTAGAAGTATTTTATATATTTAGTAGCTGAAAAAGAGGACCTGATCAATATATATATTTTCAGCATTTTGGGGCTACCATGTAGTTGACCCTACTCTGGTCCCTTCTATCATTCCTACCCCAGTCACTTTGAGTATAAAATCAGTGGATTTGAGTCCTGGTCAACAAATCACTCGGGCAGTAAGAATCTTATGTCCTAGCAAATTTCAACCCACTAAGAAGGTGTTAAACTAATTGTTGATTAGTTGGTATGTTGGTCATACAAAGGAATTTTAAAAAGAGGTGGATCTTGGAGGCTGAAGCTGACTTTATCTGTCAGACCTTATCAATCAGACAGCCATAGCTATCTGTTGTGTTGTCAGTCTCCACTGGCCGGGTCATTCACAGTGGGAATCAGTGCGTGGTACTGTGGCTGGTAGACTTGGAATTTGACATGGCCAGTACTGTTCCTTTTGTGAGACAAATGTAGTTGAATATTTTAGCCTGAAACAACTTAAATTAAATTATTAAATATTTGATTCATCTAACTCATCTTGTTCTGATTCTTTTTTCACTGAGCAAGCTGATTCTGATTCCAATCTGGCATACTAACTACATAGACTAAGAGGGAATGCAGTGTCCTGAAGTGTTCTGGACCCTGTGGTCTTAATTTCTTACTTGACATTGCGTTTAAAAAATGAAGTCACTTCCTGCGGTGACACTGGTGGCAGGAGGCATGGTATTGGTGGCGGTGGTGAAGGGGACAGGGATGTGGTTACCATGTTGACAGAGTTTCTGGGTCTTCAGAGAGTCACGTCCAATTGTCCTATAGAATGTACATCTGTCATTTACTCCCTAGAACTGATTTCAAAGTGAGGTCTTTGTTTTTGGAATGTTAATTACCTGGTAGACTTTCACTGTCAATCTTTTGTATAGGTAAAATATAACCATTATAATTCTGTAATCTTCAGTTACAGCAGAAACGTACAGACAGCTTTCTTTAGTTGTTATTTTTATCCGGTAATTTGCTCTTTTTTTAGGGATCTTATGTTTCCATACTCTTTTTATTGCCTGTTACGAAATTTTAATTAAAGATATACATTGCCATGTGTGTATGTTGATCATGTCCATGTTTTTTCCCTAAACAGAGATTATCAGCTTTCCTATCTGTCATTAAGAACCAGTATTGGTCTATGGACTTCTTTCTTGTGCATTGTTTTGGTTGCAACAGATGCGAGCAGCCTTGTGTGTTATATTACCCGGTTCACAGAGGAGGCTTTTGCGGCTCTAATTTGCATCATATTCATCTATGAGGCTTTGGAGAAGCTCTTTCATTTAGGAGAAATATATGCATTTAATATGCACAACAATTTAGAAGAACTGACCCACTACTCGTAAGTGTATTCCGTTTTCCCCAGTATTAAAATGTATTTTTGCAGAGATGTCTGAGCCAAAAAAATGAATTTTTTTGCATTGTGATGCTCATTGTATATCTAGCTGTAACTACCCAACTAGCTATATGGAGGTTGACAGATGAGATTTTACCAGAGCACTCCATGAACGTAAATACAGTTGAACAAATTCAATCATTTTAATCCTTGAAACCACTTATTCAAGTATGGGTATTTTTGGTCTTCTGTTTGAATTGATTCAGTCAATTTAAATTTAGTTGGTAACCACCATCGATTTGAATCAGGCAATTATATTAGATCTTGTATTCTTTAGCCAAATCCTAAATGTAGGATATAATATTTCTTATATTTTTCTTTTTCTTTTTTATATATATTATATATATAATAATAATATATAATATATATAATATATATAATATATATAAATAATAATAATAATATATTATTATATATATTATATATATATATCATATATATTATTTATTTTTTTGGGAGAGAGAGAGAGAGAGATGGAGAGAGCACAAATGGGAAGGAAAGGGAGAAATAGGTTCCTCGCTGAGCAGGGAGCCTGAGGTGGGGCCATCCCAGGACTCTGGGAGCATGACCTGAGCTGAAGGCAGATGCTTAACCAACTGAGTCACCCGGGCACTCCTCTGTTTCTTACATTTTTTGTATATTGCATTTTCATTAACATTTTTGAAGTCTGATAATTTTTATTTGAAGTCTGATAATACTTATTTTAAAGTATGATAAAATTTTATTTTATTAACATTTTTTGAAGTCTGATAATTTTTATTTGAAGTCTGATAATATTTATTTTTAAATTATAATTTCAGTATACTCTCATGTATAATATTTGGTGCAGTACTTGTGATAAGAAAATCATGAATTGAAAATATTTAAAGACTCTAGAATAAAATAAGATTTGAAAAGTAATTATAATAGTTACAAAAGGTTGCCAGATATATTCAGTAAAGTCAAATAGGTTGTTAAAATTAAATGTATCTAGGTAGATGGAGACCTATATTTGCTGTTTTGAGCAGTCATGCTTGGAGTAATTGTGATCCTGGATTCGGTTGACTTACATGGAGAAAGTAACAACAAACAAGGGTACAAGTCCCTCCTACTGCTACCAAGTCTCAAATCCCTGTGCTCTCCCCTTTCCCTCCATCCCTTCCTTGCATACTCAACTTTGATGGACAGAGTAGGGAGGGGTATGAAAATTTCTATGAGACATTGACCTATTTGAGGAGAAGAGAGACACTCTGATGCCAACTCTGTTTGGTGCTATCATCTTTGCTCTTAAACTAGTTAATTTTTTAAGTGTTATTCTTGGTTTTTTCCTCTTTCCTGTTCCTTTGATCTTTATGAAGCATGGCTTTTATAACTAGTGCTAGCCAATCAGAACAGTATTTGCTTCTGGTTAACTGAGTAATTACACGTGATCATGATTCGGTCAGCTGTCATCCTGTGAACATTTGCAGGTACTGTGTTAGCAGTGTTGCATAATTCATATCACATGTGACTTGATTATTTGTATCATAGCCCCTTTTGTGTATGAAGAAACTGAACCTCATGGAGGTTAAAACCTGCCTTGAGTCAGCTAGTAAATGATAGAGCGTGGAATGAATCCTAAGTCCAGCCTCTTCTCTTGCCTGTTCTCAGAACAGCTCATAAGCTAACTGGGAATATTCCTGTGTGTTTCTTCTTTTTATTTTTTATTATTTTTTTCTTTTTCTTTTTAAAATTCACATTTAGAGATTTCTTTGTGTATGCTCCTAGGTTTTCTTTAGGTGAAATAGTTCTGGATATAAACCGAACTCTGTGATCTCCTTATGACCTTCCTAGTCCTGTCCTGATGAAAAATCATGTTACTTTATTTCTGTAAGAATGAATC
The DNA here is from genome assembly GCF_922984935.1 of Meles meles. Taxonomy (NCBI): domain Eukaryota; kingdom Metazoa; phylum Chordata; class Mammalia; order Carnivora; family Mustelidae; genus Meles; species Meles meles. The sequence continues at coordinate 22,216,127 of NC_060069.1, read as the reverse complement.
TTAAGATCAGTGAAGGATCTTAAGGATCCTTAAGAAGGATCATGAGTAGGCAGGGCTTGTCAGAGTACAAAGCATTCATAGGAGTATCGCTTTATTGGGAATCTGTGTGTTTTGTGTATGTGTGGGTAGGGAGGCAGAACAGCTCCCCTGGGGGTTAAGTAGGTAAGATTTAGTGGAGAGTGACCTTGCTAAACATGGTGGTATCTTGTCATATTTTTAAAGAAAATAGTATCCCTCCCCAAGGGATATATGTTACAGGTTTCATTAAAGTACTCTGTAAAATATCATTGTATTGATATTTGTATATTAATTATGTTCTATTTACATAGGGCAAATCTTGTTTCCTTCCATTGTTTCTGATGTGTTTTCACTTTCTAGTCTCCATGCATTGTAGCATGGGAAAAAAGTTTAATTAAAAGCTACCAAAGGGGCGCCTGGGTGGCTCTGTGTTTTAAGCATCTGCCTTCAGCTCAGGTCCTGATCTCAGGGTCTTGGATCTAACCCCATGACTGGATTCCCTGCTCGGTGGGGAGTCTGCTCCTCCCTCTCCGATTGCCCCTCCCCCCAACACATGCATGCGTGCTCTCTCTCAAATAAATAAGATCTAACAACAGCAACAAAAAGCTACCACATTGTGTGATTGCTTTAATAAAATGTAAACATGAAATGCAGGACCCTTAAAATTTTATCCTGTTCTCATTTCTCAGATGTGTATGTATGGAACCTCCTAACCCTAGCAATGAAACTCTAAAAATATGGAAGGAAAAGAATTTAACAGCAGATGATATTTTCTGGGGGAATCTCACTGTTTCTGTGAGTACATGATAAAATAAAGGATTTTGCAAACATTAACCTAGTTCTTTAGCTTTTTATGAGTAGACCTACATTTTCCTCTTGATCAGTAGGTATGCTGTGTTTTCAGAGTGTGGTGGTGTGCTGAGCAGACAGGAGTTACCACATGTTTATGTATCATGCAGTAAAAAAGTGTACACTGGAAAGAATGAACCTGGTAAGGGGGATAAAAATGAACTAAATGTGACTTCCAAGATTTAATTAATTAAAAAGTATGAATATACTTCTGGTTTCTAATTCCATGTAGATTGTAGATTGATAAATTCAAAGAAAGTGTTACTAGGACTATGGTTGAATATACTGGGGTTGACAGAACAGTCCACATCCCTTGTTCTGTTCTCCATGTGTCAGTTTATCTCCTCCATGAACAGCTTATTTAGAAGATCATGAATCCTTTCCTAATGTCCTCGATATCAAACTGAACTTGGTTTAACTGTGGCGTAGTAGTCTACTCTGTAGTCTAGTCTGTAGAAACCAGTGTAACTTAAGCAACTAAGAAGGGAAACAGGACAAAAACATGTAATGAGCACCTACTGTGTACTGAATACTACCACATGTTCTTATGATGTTGTTCTGGCCATAGAGTATCTGTTCAGGGCACTTCCCAGACTGGGCTTTGGTATTATGGTATAAACTGATTCTGGCAACATCAATTAAAATCAAGAGCTCTTGAGCTTCTCTGGTGCTTTTTATATCATATGAGCCATTATAGGTCATTGTTTTTTCACTAAAGATAATAGTTATATTATTGGAAGGGTATCGATATATAATTGGAAGGGTGCCATCTGCAATTTTATCTCACTAATAATTCAAGTCTGTATGGTCCACTACAGTAGCCATTGGCCAAATGTGTCTAATTTAAATTTAAATTAATTGATTAAATTTAAATTAATAATGTAAATTTAAATTTAAATACAATTAACTAGAAGTTCAGTTCTCAGTTGCACTAGCAATGTTTCAAGAGCTCAGTCAGTTCATGTGGCTGCTACATTAGACAATGGAGATATAGAATATTTCTGTCAACACAGATAGTTCTGTAGGACAGTGCTGATTTAAAACATATTTATTTATCAATAATTAACCTAGATTAATGCTTCACTGTTTTATTAAAAAGTCAGTTTTCCTACAAAAGAGGTAGAGTTAATAGAGGTGCTCAAATGAAAGTGATCTGTTAAAAAAGACCTCATACCACGGTGAATAGGAGGTCTTGATACTACAGATAAAGGTCTTCTGCGTTTGTTTTCTTGATATTCAAAAGGCCCACAGTTTTTGTTTTTGTTAGTTTTTTATACTTACAGCTTTTATTTTTGTGATCCATGATGTAAATCTGTAGCTGTACTAATCTCAGCAATTAGAAATTGAGAATAATCCTTTGACTATTTCTCTCTTGGTAAACCTGAGTTGTGTTTGTTAAAATGAGTCTCCTTAGAATGTAAGTAACATTAGTGATATGTATCATTGTTAATCTCTGGTTGTCTTTCAGTACTTTTTCCCCAAAAGGAAAATTAGGTCAATAGAAAATTACATTATATTATGCCATATAATTGATGAAGAATTTTTAAAAATAAAATTACTACTTGAATGATTGCTCTGCTGCAACTAGTCCCATGCTTCAATCCCATGGTTTTCAGTTAAGTCAGAAAAGCCACCTGGTTTTTATTCCTGATTTGAATTTAGCACTGTAGCCATTTCTTATTCAGCATTGTAAGTAGACGCAGTAGCAATTTTCTGTCAGTTGCTTTTGTTTTAAATGACTTGTTTGGAAATAAAGAGAAGATAGTAAAATGGCGGATCAGCACGAATGCATACAAAATATGTGGGAATTACTATTCACTCCAAGACATTCACTAAAGGGAATATGGAATTGAAAGGACCGTGTGGTATAACTTGGCAAAACACTGTATTTCAGTTCAGTGACTTAAGATACACATGTTTTTCAAACTGTAACATCTCTGAACTCAGAGTATATCTTATAGTTGATGATATGTTAAAGTTGACTTGGCAGTATTTTTTTTTTCTAAGTGAAATATAAAATAATGGCATGTCTTCAGTCACTAGAATCTTTGAGTCGGTGGAGTTCATTGACAATTTATTAGATACTTGAGAATCTTCTTCATTTTCTCCTTTTTCTATTTTTTTCCTTCTTTTTTCCCCAGGAATGTAGAACCTTTCATGGTGTATTTGTAGGATCAGCTTGTAGTCTTCATGGACCTTATATTCCAGATGTGCTCTTTTGGTGTGTCATCTTATTTTTCACAACATTTTTTCTGTCTTCATTCCTCAAGCAATTTAAGACCAAGCGGTATTTTCCTACTAAGGTAATTGGGGTGTGGTTTTGGAGTCCTGATAGTATTCATGTTTTTAGTTTTTGTTACCTTGGTTTTTTTCAGAACAGTAATACATTGTTTGGGGTTAATACTTGATATCAAATAGTGGTAAAGAACTTATTGATAGTGAAAAATGTATATCCCATTTCTGAACTAACGGTAGGAAGATAATGGTACCGTGAGGAATGGGATGGTAGTAGTATGTTAGTTGTGAAATGTGTTCTGTCTCTTTTTGAAAAGATATTAGATATAAATGTATTTCATGGACATGTCAATAATTAAAAACGTTATTCACATTTTCTAGTGGCATATTTTAATCTGAAAGGCGAGAATTATTTAGAAAAGGCACAGTTTTTCTGCATTTATTTTAACATAATCCCTTTAATATAGGTGCGATCGACAATCAGTGACTTTGCTGTATTTCTCACAATAGTAATAATGGTTGCAATTGACTACCTTGTAGGAGTTCCATCTCCTAAACTTCATGTTCCTGAAAAATTCGAGGTAAGAATTAAAATATTTGGCTATTTGTTACTTGGGGATACCGAACTAATTTAAAATTAGACACTTTATAGAAATATATATTTCTCACATACATAAAAGATGACAAGATATGAAGAGACAAGTGAACCTATTTAGGAAGTAAGCAAGAAGGTATCGAAGTTAGTCCCATCAGAGAGAGTGAATGAAAATACCCATGGTACTTGGGAGTCATTTAAAAAATTTGACCCTGCTGTTGTAACTGGAGTTCATGATGTATTTTCCAGGCGAAAGAAACATTTTTTATTCCTTCATAAGGAAGTGACTCAAACTTGAATTTAAAATTGTAACAAGGAGATCCTAGTTATTAGTAGGGTAGTGTTATCTGACAATAAATGGAATGCTCCATGTCTCATTTCTAGCAGAATCAGGAGAGAATTAAGTGTATTCTTCCACAAGAAGAATGATGCCTATGTGATCATCCATGAACTCTTTGCATTCATCAGTAGCCTGTAGCTATGTTGTGCATAATATAGCATATGCATAACATACATTCAAAAATTGTTTTCCCTTTTAAGTAGGAGTTGGTAGCTTTTGAATAGTTTCTGGAATTTCTTACAGTTGAGTATTTGTGTCACTGGTTATGTTTATCTTTATAGCAAATTATATGACTTCTTTTAAAAACAGAAGGTTTAAAGATGATTAGAAATAAGGAATAAAATGAATATAATTTTAGTCTGTTTTATTTCTCGCTGGGGAAAAATTATTTTTAAAACCAGTAGTCTCCAAAGTAGAGTGCATGGGTGGAAAATGATCCACTAAAATTATATAGAAGGTCTACTTAGATTTTTATTTAAAAATAAGAAAAATTTAGCTTTGTAATACTTACTATATGAATTTTACTATATGGAAAACCATTAGTAACCTAACATAAATGTGTATAGAGCCATTGGGTATACTCAATTATGTTAAAAAATTTTTTTATTGTTTTATTGCTGGAAGTATATAATAAAATTTGGATACCTTCGTTTGAAAGCACAGATACTGAGCCTCTGAAGATTTTTGGCCATCAAAAGATAACTATATGAAAGTTTTTTTTTAAACCAAGTCTTTTACCAAATGAAACTATAAATTAATACTGGTTCAAAATATTGATGTAATTTCCTTTAATCCTGGGCCCTGCTCCTTACTTTTATTCCTAAATATATTTTTGTTAATTGTTTATTGATCTAGCTTTCAAGTAGCAAACTGATTTCAAGGGGCATAAGATATATTTGGGGAAATAAATCAAGGAACACTTAAGAACTTTGTATTGTACATATAAAATATTTCTATTCATGTACAATTTTTAATATCAAACAGCTTAATGTGTATCGGTGTGGGAAAATTGGAATGCCTGCATTTGAAAATACTTAATGTTTCTTTTTTTTTTTTTTTTTTTTTGTTTTTTGTTTTTTGTTTTTTGTTTTTTGTTTTTTTTTTAAATTTTTATTTTTATTTTTTTTTATTTATTTTTTTTCAGCGTAACAGTATTCATTCTTTTTGCACAACACCCAGTGCTCCATGCAAAACGTGCCCTCCCCATCACCCACCACCTGTTCCCCCAACCTCCCACCCCTGACCCTTCAAAACCCTCAGGTTGTTTTTCAGAGTCCATAGTCTCTTATGGTTCGCCTGTATTGACATGTTTTTGCGACGAAAATACAGGCTTAAAATGAAGTTTAGGTAATGAAAACATGTTTAGATTTCAGTATATTCAGTGCCTTCCAAGAATACTAACCTTGTAGGATCTTTTAAAATGTTTTGTTATAAAACAAATTTTATGTTACAGCATTGGAATGTGTTTGAGTCCGATAAATTGCCAGATCTTTGGAAAAGTATGTCCTGAGGCCCAGTTCTGACCCTGCCTCTGACCCTTTAGTACTGACCCTGCCAAGATCACTAGTCTGTAGGATCTTCAAAGCAGTTTAGTTTAGGAGTTGATCTAGTAGGTAGATGACCTCACTTTATTCGAAGTAGGTTAGGAGCATGTTGAAATGACACTCTGCTTTGTCTATAACAAACCTCCCAAACATAAAGCCTGTAAAACACCAACACCTTATTTGTTCAGAAATCAGTGGCAGTTGGTACCAAACTTAGCCTGGTACTGGTCTGGTCTCTTGGTTTGGGATCTTTCTGTATGGCTGCAGTCATCCATTGCTTTGATATTGGCAGTATCTCTTCATTCCCATGTCTGGGAGCTCAGATCAGATGGTTGAAGCAGCTGGGGTAATTGGTTCCTTTCTCTCTCTCACCATGTTGTATCTTAACCTCAAGAAGGCTTATCCAGGCTTACTCAGCAGCTTAATCTCAGGGTTCCAAGAGGGTTAGAGAAACTGCAAGGTCCCTTGAGATCAAGACTTAGAAGTCACACAGTGTCCCTTTGGCTTTATTCTGTTGGCTGAAATAAACTATAAGGACATCCTAGGTCCAAGGGGAGGAAATGGATTTCTCCTGTAGATGGAAAGATTGACTACATGGCCAAGTGACCTGCATCGAGGGATGGGAACCATTCTTGTGGCTATCTTTGCAGATAATTCACTACACATTCCAAGATTTAATCTAGTTCTTTTTAACCCCTTGGAATTTCTTGGAATAGACACAACCCATGTTGCAGAAATTTTGTGCAGTAGTAAGAAACGTCTTTATCTTTAATTTTTTAACAGCCCACTGATCCAAGTAGGGGCTGGATCATAAGCCCGTTGGGAGAGAACCCTTGGTGGACTTTATTAATAGCTGCCATCCCAGCTCTGCTTTGTACCATTCTCATCTTTATGGACCAGCAAATTACGGCTGTAATCATAAACAGAAAGGAGCACAAATTGAAGGTAATTCTAAAACTTTGCCTCAGGTCTGTAATTTCTTCAAGAGTTTGAGATATTTTCATAATGACTAGAACACTAAAATGTTGAGATGAAAATTAATTTCTTCCCTGTGTATAAAGTAATGTAGTATTTTAACCTAAAAGAATAGTTTTGACTTATAAATATTCATGTTCATTTCACTTTTCAGAAGGGAGCTGGCTACCACCTTGATTTGCTCATGGTTGGTGTTATGTTGGGAGTTTGCTCTATCATGGGACTTCCATGGTTTGTGGCTGCAACAGTGTTGTCCATAAGTCATGTCAACAGCTTGAAAGTTGAATCTGAATGTTCTGCTCCCGGGGAGCAACCCAAGTTTTTGGGAATTCGTGAACAGCGAGTTACAGGGCTCATGATTTTTATTCTGATGGGCCTATCTGTGTTCATGACTTCAGTACTAAAGGTAAAATATTTTAAAATCTTTTTTGTCCTAAAATTATACTTGCTTATATGAAAATGAAACATGAAAATATCTAAAATTAGTTTCATTTCCTGGAATTTACTTGGAAAATAATATTTTGATAAATCGTGTTTAATATAGGAGGGATTTCAGTGTTAGATGTGTCCATTTTAGAAATATTATAGAAGGATAGTATTAAAGACTATATAGAGTTTTGGAAGGAGTTAATCCATGGCTTTGTTATGATCTAAAAGATCATATGATCTAAATATACCCAGAAGATTTTATAGGCATTTAGAGAAAGTAATAGTGAAATATGGTTGATAGAATTATTTGACCAAAATGTGAAAATAATTGCTATTAATTAAATAAATGTATTCTTTCTGATCAGCTAAATGAAGTAAAGGTAGTAGCGCTCATTAGAAAATAAGCACAGCTAATATAAATGAAGAATGCAAGAACTACGTTTAATGCAAGAACTTTATGTTAAATATCTTTTAGTTACATCTGGTATTTACTATACATATCCTAATGAATCTAGTGATTAAAAAATATAACAATAGCAAATGTAGCTAAGTGTATAATCTGAGATTTTCAGTTCATCGTGGGAAGAACTCTACTCCATTTTTTTCCTTTGGTGTTTTAGTTATTGCAAAAAAATATTAAGCAGAGAGCTATGTACATTTATATATTGGGGAACAAACTTGGAGTGTGTATATATGTTACTATATTAACTTAAAAAATTAAAGTTGTATGCTAGACTTCTTTGGCCTTCATCTCATGAACTTTATAGCAACGGACTAATTCACCAGGTATTTGTTGAGTAGTTACTCTGCTATTAAGACTGGGGGAAATAATAATAAATAGGATATATTATTGTTTGCTTTTCAGAACTTGGCAGTCTAGTTGGTGAAGCAGATAGGTAAAGGGGCATTTACTGCATTGTAGTGAGTGTATTGTTGGAAGTACCTGGCAAAAGAGGAGAAAGATTTAGTGTACTCTTTTGGGGATATTGTCCCCTACTAAGGAAGGTTGCATTTAAAATTTTTTAAGTATTGACTGTATATAGGCAGGAAATTCAAATAGAACATCAGGAAAGCCCTAAAATGAAAAGTTAGTCTTCCTATTTTCTGTTGCTTTCCAGAACCAACTCTCCAGAGGTAAATTCTTTTTAACATCTTTATTTTTTAAAGTTATATTGGTAGTTACAACCATTATAGTTTTACATGCTTTTATAATTTTATTTTTTGCTTTATTATTTTTACATTGAGTCTCTTTACCTAAGACAGTGATTCTCAAAGTTTAGTCTAAGGATGACCTCTGGGAGTTCACAGAAGCAAAAGTATTTGGGGAGCGTGTCCTCAGTTTATCTTTGAAGAACCTAGAAGGGTCCTGAGACCAAAAAGCTTGGGAGTCTGTTATGTAAGGTCGGATGTTTTATGAGGATTTAACACACTATGTGTCTACCAGCCAGTCTTCCTTCCATCACCTGCCTTTGGTTGACTGTGTTTTTAGTTTTATTGTAATGGTTACCAACATTTGCATTCTGTGCTGTAATTATAATTAAACTGTCCAGGCTTTTTCTGTAAGTTAAATTATAAAAATGTAAGCCCTCTGGGAACACATAATGAGTATTATGATGATACGTGTATGTTCACTGAGGACTAAGCAGTCTGATCTGCCTGCATGGAGGCAGAAATAGACCCTATTTCACTAAGTTCCTGTTGCTGCTTGAATAGTAACTGCCCAAGCCTTAGGACCCAGTCAGTTTTCTTAGGACAAAATTAATTATTTTGATAATTATATGTTTAAATCTAGAAGCCTTTTTCTTTCTGATTATTTTTCCTAGCATTCTAAAGTTGCTTTATGGGTAAAATAATCTCTCAGAATTTCCTGAGGATATTTATTAGATTTTTAACTTGTTTTCTTCTCTCCCTGTAGTACCTTTTCCTCCTGGGTTTCTTAGGAAGGACATACTCAGTTCATAGAGAGTGAATGTGGTTTTCCTCTGTAGCTGTTAGGTCTTGTTTCTTGTTTTTGAGAAGGTGGATGGAGCCCGTTAATGGCTTTCCTATAGGATGCCTAGACATGGTAGATAGGCAGTTGGGATCCCTCTAACTGCCAAAGTAATAAGGACTTTCTTTTGGAGTGGAGTTCAATTATTATATCAGTAAATGATACTACTGTATAATAGTTACTATATGGTAGTGATATAAAAATTAATGGCTAATGTGCTTACAAATTTTTTAAATTAAGCTTTTATTTTAATTCCTGGTTAAAGCTTTATGAATGATTGATACGCACCATGTGCTTTTCTGAGTATTTTAGTATTTGAAATCCTTTAATCTTCATGCAGTCTGTTATAGAAATTATGGCATAGAGAGGTTAAGGCTCAAGAAGAGGTTAACTGGCTTTTTAAACCAAGCAGTCTTGATTGTAGTGCTCACATGCTTAACCACTGGACATTCTCCCGTTTCATGAAGAAAACATGTAGAAGATAGTTTTTCAAAGAGGCTCTTGTTTACTAGCATTTTTCTTGTAGAATATAAGTTAGGTCTCATCACTGAAAGATCTTTTAATTCTACCTCCATAGGTACTCACTGTGTTTTTGTGTATTTTACTGCTATGAAATTGTTTTAGTAGCATGGGTTCTAACTGTGGTCCTTTTACTTACAGTTTATTCCAATGCCTGTCCTGTATGGTGTTTTCCTTTATATGGGAGTTTCCTCATTAAAAGGAATCCAGGCAAGTTTTAAGTAGTTAATGATTTTGTAGAGAAACTTAAAACATATTTTACATTTGCAAAGATTGTTTTTTTATAATGGTAGTATTCTCAACTCTGATATTCTGAGAGGCAGATTAGCTGATGACTTCAAATCCAGATTTTCCGAGTGATTATTGCTTACTACACATTTTTACCCTCAAGAATGAGATCATGATCTTTTTTTTTTTTAAATTAACATATAATATATTATTAGCCCCAGGGGTACAGGTCTGTGAATCGCCAGGTTTACACATTTCACAGCACTCACCATAGCACATACCCTCCCCAATGTCCACAACCCAACCAGCCTCTCCCTGTCCTCCCCGCCAACCCTTAGTTGATCATGACCTCTTTTTAATAGAAGCCAGTGAAAGGCCTTGTAACTATTGATAAAGACTGGTATAGTAAGAGGGGGGATGTTGAGGACTGGAATGGTTAATACTTGCCATTTGTGCAGTGCATTACATTTATAAAGCCTAGTACACAAATTAGTTTCTGTGATTCGCAAAACAACATTGTTAGGCAGGAAAGGAAGAAATACTAATTTTGTCAACTAATAAACAGAGGGACTTACGGACTGTTCTTAATCAAGTAAGCAATGGAGCCAAGGTTGAACCCAGTGATTTCCCTACTCTGTTTGTCTTGTTTATAATAATTCCTAGAAAACAACCTGATAAAATTTATTTAGTTCTTTGTGTAAAACATTTGGCTCCATAAGCACTGTTAGCACCACGTGGCCACACCTATCATGGAAAGCATATTGTCTGATGTTGCCAGCTGAGGCTGGCAAGGCTTCACAGAGATTGCATCTTTTTTTTTCCCAATAGTCTTGGATCTCCCCTCCACTGGTCAAGAAATGATCTCATCAACTCACTTGATTTTTTTATTTTTTTACTTTTTCTTTTACAACTTTTCTTTTATAATTTTGTGAGATCTTACTCCTGGTTTATAAATGAAGAAACTAAAGTTCAGAAAGACCAAGGAATTTGCTCATAGTTTCCTTTGCGTTGGGTGGAAGTTTAATAATTGTGACTTAAGGCTATTTTATAGCATTGATAATGTTAGAGTTGGAAAGAACCTTGGAAATTGTTATTTTGCTGTACATATTAGAAAACAAGGTCAAAGAAAGTAAATGGCTTATGCAGTTGATTATAGCAAATAAGCATATCTAAATATTTTAATCCCCCAACTTAAGACATTTTGGTTTGAGTTTTCTGATTAAATTAATTGCATTAATTTAGAATGATTGCCTTGATTTTTGCCCCTCTCCTTGGGTCCAGATGTTCTGTATTGCAGTATTCTCCTATACTATCAGAACATATCAAGGAAGTTACAGTTTAAATCACAAAACTCTGAGGTTTTGTATAATTTCCCAAGTAGCAGAAATGATGCTTTTGTTGAAAACTTTTTCTTGCTTTGTTTTGTTTTCCATTCAATACGTAGTTTTTTGACCGTATAAAATTATTTGGAATGCCTGCTAAGCATCAGCCCGATCTGATATATCTTCGTTACGTGCCTCTCTGGAAAGTCCATATTTTCACAGTCATTCAGCTCACTTGTCTGGTTCTTTTGTGGGTGATAAAAGCTTCAGCTGCTGCAGTTGTTTTTCCCATGATGGTAAGGCTTTTTTTTTTCAGACTTTGTCACTGATTAATAACACTCTATGTTTCAACAGTATTTTACTTTTTCTTAGTAATATAATAACATATTAGTAATATTTGTATTTGAGAAAGGGAATAGCCCACCTTAAGTACCTTAGGTGTTTCAAAATATGAACTGGCCCTTTCGTAGCCATTAAGCCAGTCACTTTAGAAACTGAATTCGCTTGTTATTTTCCACATTTTTGTTTGTTTTTTTTAGTTCCTGGGCTATAGAATGTTGTTTTGTATTTTTAAACAACTTTAAAGTTTAGGACATTTATGGAACAAAGATGATAATGAGATTAAAAAAGCAACGTTTATGGAACAAAGATGATAATGAGATACAAAAAAGCAAAGCAGCTAGAACAGCATAGTTTTTTAACAGAATGTTTCAATACATCTTTCTCAGAACTTAACAGATCTAGAAGTTAAAAAATAATAAAAATTTTAGGTAATATTAAGAAGACAACATTGTTTACTAAATTATCACAGAATATTGAATTTTGCAAACAGAGAATATTCATCCTTCTGTAAATTCCATGTAAACACTGGTTATGTACTTGGCCACAGAGAAAGTCTTTAAAAATTAAGAAGCTATAAAAATTATGCAGGTAATTACATTTCCTGATCACAAATAAATTACAAATGAATAATGAAAAGCACTAAAAACATGTGAAGTATTTAGACATTAAATGCTGAAATAATCCCTGGGTTGAAAACTGAGTTCAAAAAACATTGTGGGTATTGCAGCAGAGAATTTTTAACAAATTTGGTGAGATACATCTAAAGTTCATAAGGAAAATGTATACCCTTCACTACATATATTATTCAAGAAGACTTCTTTAAAAATGCAACCAAATTTTTTATTTGTAAAGCTCAATAATGAATAAGCTCCTTTCAACTTGAGTAAAGAAGAAAAGGACAGAGCGAAATGTACAAGATTAAGAAAGAGAAAAGAAATGTAATCACAGTAGTGGAAGAGATTTGAGGGGCTTTAAGAAAGTACTACATGAATCTATAGCAGTAAGTTTGTACATCTAGAGTGGAGGTTGACGAACTTTATTTCTGTAAAGAGTCAAATATTTTCCGCTTTGTAGATCACAAGATATATAGGCACTTCTATAACACGAGAGAAATTTCCATAATTTCTTATTGGTAAAATCTAAAAAGTAATTGTACAGTTTTTTAAAATGAAAGACTACTAATGAGAAGAATGTAATTCTTTTTCATTTGAGATATTTCACTGGGCTGAGGTTCAAAGTTAGTGTTCCCTATCATCAAATCAATTCCAAATGTGCATCTTTAAAACCTTATTTTAGGTCACAGGCCATACAGAACAGGTAGGGCAAGATTTAACCCAAGGTCTAGAGGAGATGGGTTATTTCCATTCTATACATACATTTCCAAGAATTAGCCCAAAGAGAAATAGAAAATTTATGGATCTGTATAACTCAGTTGCACACAAGAGACTGAAAAAATGGCCAAAGATCTGCCCTTGGATCACAGGCCCAGCTGATTTTAAAGAACAGTTAATTCCAGTACTTCTGGAATTATTCTAGACCAAAGGAAAGGAAGAGATGGAAAAGTCTACATTTTTTTCTCATGAAATACTAGCAAGATCTTAATACCAAACAAAGCCTAGTAAAGTTTTAAAAAGAGTGATGGTGACTTCTCACTTAACTAATATAAGTCCAAAAAATCTTAAGATATTAGCAAATAAATTTTTGTGTTTCTAGAAGTAAAATATCATGATTAAATAGAGTGTGATACTTCAGCAGCAAATAAGAAATACCAACATAATTAAAGATAGAAAGTCTTATAAAATTGCAGTCATTGTGCATAAAAATTTGTAAATAAATTCCAATATAGGGAAACACAATATTACTGTTGTTACTCGATATGAACTGAAGGTTCTGTGATAAAAGAATAATATAATATTTGTTAGAAGGGAGAGGTAACATCATTTGTAGATAATATGATTGTTTGCCCGTTAATTCAAATAACTCAAGTGAAAAAAGACTAAAAGCCCTAGTAGAATTAATAAGAATTTTGTTAGAGTGGGTGGTTATAAGAAAACTGATTGACGTACCAAAAGAAATTTACTGTATGATAGCTTTGGATGCTGGAGGTTTGCAAGCAAGGTGTGGATGGGGCCATGCTCCTCTTGTAACCCGTAAGGGAACTCTTTTGCCTCTTCTTAGCTTCTGGTGGTTTGCTGAAAGTTTGGCATTGTGTTGCAACTGTGTAACTCCAAACTGGCACCTTGTGATGTGATCTGTGTATCACTGTGTCTTTATATGACCATTTTATTAAGACCCTGGGCATATTGTATTAGGAACCCACCCTACTCCAGTATGACCTCATCTTAATTATATCTCCAACAACCCTATTTCCAAGTAAAATCATATTCTGAGGTACTGGGGGTTAGGATTTCAATGCATCTTTCATGGGGGACACAATTCAATCCATAATAATGTTGAGGAGTACATAAAATTTAGATCTGAACAAAGAGGAAGATATATCATATTCTTTGTGCATACTTAGTATTGTAAAAATGTCACTTCCAAGTTTGAATTTTATGAGTTTTATTTACATGTGTGTTTGTGTGTATTCGGAGAGGGTGTTGTCATTGTGAACTATATACATTGAGTATATAGTCTTAGAAGATTTAACTATGTATGGGAGCTATGTAAGGTTGCTTTTGTAACCGATACCATATTCAGAAAGAAACCATAAATGAAGATTTAAATGTTAAAATGTAATAGAAATTTTTGAAAAATATTTATGTAGTCTAGTGATAGAGGGTAACTGTTCAAAAGGATAGGGAAACCCAGCTGTAAAGGAAGGATCTATTTGACCACATGATAATTTAATGTTTTATATGAACATAGTAAAATCAGATTGTGAACTAGGAGAAAGTGTTTGTAACATACAGGGCAGATAAAATGCTTCTATCTGAACTACACAGAGCTCTTATGAACTCATGAATAAAAGTCATACAAGGCAATTGAAAACCAGGCAAAAGATGGTAATAAGGAAAATGGTAAGAACAGAAGAAACCAGTGGACATTTGAAAACATCTTGAACCTTAGTAGCAGTTAAAGGAAAACAAATTAAAGTAATGGTGTATCTTTTTTACATAAGTAATTGGAAGTCTAAAGCCAGTATTGGCAAGTGGGTTCTCTAATGAATTGCTCAAGAGATTTTTAAATTTATTTCAATTTGGGGGTGACCGGGTGTCTTAATTGGTTAAGTGTCCTACTCTTGATTTTGGCTCAGGTCACGAGATCGAGCCCTACATTGGGCTTTGTGCTGGGCAGGAATGGAGCCTGCTTAAGATTCTCTGTCTGTCCCCCTTCCCCCTATACACTCTCTTTCATATATATATATATATATATACACACACACACACACACATCTGCTTATATAATGTATATAGTTTAAGGTCATCATAAAAATTAATGATCTTGTACTGTGAAGATACCATGCTTAATCTGCTTTATAATTTTATGCAGAATGTATGGGATTTATATAGGAAGAGGTTAAAAATGCCATTTCTTTTATATGTTTTCTTTGAGCTGGAAGCTTGAAAGATAAATAGGTGACTCCGTTCCTTTGAAATAAGATGGTATATAAAGTGATTTTTTAAAAATTTACTTGAGAGAGAGGGGGAGGAGGCAGGGAGGGACAGAGAGAGACTTTAACAGACTCCTTGCTGAGGGTGGAACCCCAGTCGGGGTTCAATCTCATGACCTGAGCCAAAACCAAGAGTCCTGATGCTTAATCAGCTGCACCATGCAGAGGCCCCTGAAGTGATTTTTACATAAAATACATGAATTACTTTTTTGTTATTTATGATTTGATACTTTTTCTCTCTTTAAATGGCATAATTTGTATATTTTTAGATGTTACTTAATAGTTTCTCCCCCACTTTTTTAAGGTTCTTGCATTAGTCTTTGTACGAAAACTCATGGATCTGTGTTTCACAAAGAGAGAACTTAGTTGGCTTGATGATCTCATGCCAGAAAGTAAGAAAAAGAAAGAAGATGACAAAAAGAAAAAAGAGAAAGAGGTAAAAAGACCAGAATTTCAAATTTATGCTATTCACTTGTTTAATATTTCATATTGAGTAGTTGGCCCTCTTGTGGTCACTTTACAGGAATCCGCTCCTTTGATCCTCCTAAGAACCTTATTATTATGAAGCATAGGCACTTCTATTGTTCCCAGTTTACAAATAAGGAAACTGAGGCATAGGTTAGTAGGGAACTTGTTTAAGACATTAGCTCTTAATGCATTTTACCAACTTAAGTTGCCCCTCCAAAGCCTTGACCCCCCAAAAAAACCTTTCAAAAATTACATATCACATGTGTACTTAATTTTAAAAGTGAGAGAATTTAGCAGTCTTTAAAACATAGGTGAAGCATGGGTAATACAAGCACATTAAATACATCAGCACATTTTACTGTACATTTCAGTGTTAACATTTTAATAATCTGACATACGCATAATGACAAAAAGGACTTTAAATTTAATCTTTTTACAGAAAGTCGTGTTAAACTGTAGTCTTAATTTGCAGTATTATGTCCGGTAGTTACTTTGTATACAGAGATTTACATGAATATTTTATTCTGAATTTGATTTTTTTTAAAATAGCCAGCTCAATGCTATTGCTTAGTAAGAAGAAAAAGTAGACATTGAACATGTAGCATAGATGATTGTATTGATTTTAGTACCCTACTCCGTTTTCCCATTAGAATGAGAATATTGCTTGAAATTCAAAGATAAGAAGAAAGATACAGATTTTAAATATTGTGGTCCTGTTTAAATAGGGATCTCAACATGACTTTTCCCCCTCATTTTTGAGAGAAGGCAACATAATTTATACCTTATTATATTGCATAGTATTTATGGAAATGGATTTGTTAAAACTTAACAGACAAATGTGTTTATGCCTTAGTTTGTTTTTTTTTTCTCATAGCTTGGATTGATTATTCAGTGCTAATTTATGGCACAATTACTGGTTTTTATTTTTTAACAGAAATTATGACTCATTAATTAGGATACTAACTGAAATATATGTAAATGTTTATGAGCTTTTGGTGAATTTTCAAAGAGGATGCAATTCATTTATAAAATACTTAGGTTAAAATTACCTGTTTATTATTTTCTGCATTAAGTTAGAATAAGGTTCAGTTTACATAGCAGAAGACAAAAGTATAGGAGGCCTCAACACAAGCGTTTATGCTCTCCTATAGAAGTCTTGAGAAGAGTGAGTGATCTAGTGTGATGGCTCCCCAGAGTTGTCTGGAGAGCCTGTGCCGCTTTCCCCCCAGCCTAGGCACACAGCTTCCAGTCTCAGAATACCCTCATAGGTCAAAATGAATGCTGAGCCTGAGCTCTCATGTTAGCATTAGAGATGGCAGAAAGGATGGGGTGAGAAAGCAAAATGGGCTCTCCCCTGCTATCCATGTTTTTTAAGAAGTCTCCAGAAATGTCATCCAGTAAGTTCCACTTGAATCTCATGGCCACATGGAGTTACTACGAATGCTGGGAAATTTAGCTCTGGTTTTATTTATTTTTTTTAATGATTATTTTTTAAAAGCTGGGCATATTGTCACCTGCAAGTAGTGGGATTTCTAGTGGTAAGAAAGAAGAGTGTAGATGTTCTCCCAGTCCATCCTGATATGTCTCCAGTAATTACGATATCATGATTTTAGGTCATGTCTCCAGTATATGTTTTTCTCCACCTGGGGTGACATTTCTCCTCAGGGTTCTTATTTCTGTGTTTGAGAAACTTTTGATTGTCAGAATTGGATGGGCATCTAGTGGGTAGAGGTCTGGGGTCCTACCGAATATCCTACATATGCAAGACTTCCCCTTACTACGAAGAATTGTTTGGCCCTAAATGTCAGTATTGCTGAGATTGAGAAACCCTGCCTCATCCAAATGAGGTTTTGCTTATATTGTATTGTAATGAAAGCCATCAGATTTCACAAAATTGTATCTTACTATATACTAATAATTGATAATAAAATTTATGTAGTTAAATTAATTTTAACATAGTATTCATGATAACTGAAAGTAATGAAAGTTATAACCATTTAAAATTTAGCCTTTACAAGTGGTGGTTTTCTTTTGTGCTGCCAGTGTGTGTTTATAGTTGTAAAAGGATTTTTTCAGTCATGACAAATATGTTTAAATATATTGTCAGTTTGGGTTTCTAATTCTTGAAGATGTTATATATTAATTGGTCCTTGCTAAAATATTCTGGGAAAAGTAATTTTTTCATGTATGTGCTCTGAAGGAAGCTGAACGAATGCTTCAAGCTGATGATGACACCGTGCACCTTCCATTTGAAGGGGGAAGTCTCTTACAGATTCCGGTTAAGGCCCTAAAATATAGGTGAGATAAAACTTTATCTTGTAAAATGTGTTTTGTGTACATGTCAAGTACATGAATAAGCCAAGTAATGCTTTGTTAAAGTAGTGATCTCTATTTTTAAAAAGATGACAAAACAGATACCTGGCCTAATGTCAACAACTAAAGGGGGTCTTCGGGAATTTGAAAGGGAAATCTCATGGTCCTTCCCTTCGCAGGTTTGTAGGCGGGAGGGAAGAAAAATCTTGACTTGGACCAGAGCCTTAAACCAACTTCCATGCCAAGGAGACAAGAGTACTTGTCTTGCATCACTCCTGTTTGAATGAAGTTTAAAATCAGTATAGCTTTCCCTCTCTGTCCTTTATTAGGCCTGCATCAGTGTGTGCTGGAAAATTAACCTTTGTAACCCATTTTCTGATAACTTTCCAAATTGTGACTTGACCATTGGCAGTGAGTGCTCCTATTATGAAAAAGTTGAGTTCCATATAGAGCTTAATATGTATGACTTTGGTGATTTACATGTAAATTTAAGAACTAAAGACAGTGGTAAATTCTTCTGTTTACCTTTTTGTAGTTTTAAAAGATTAAAAACCTACATTATTTATGTACATATCTGATTCCTATTTCCACATTTTTTCTATTTCTAATTAGCTATTGATAGTAGAAAAGTCAGTTTTAGAATGTATATAGGTTCCTTCCCTGACCAGTTAATGGAAAAGTTTTGTTGGTATTTATTAACTTTGGGTTTGTTTTCATTTTTAATGAATCTTTATAGTTTTTACAAAGGTCTTACTTAGGCTTGTACATGTTGATTAGTTTTGATAAATGAATTCATCAAATAATATTCCTTTATACTTATTACTATTAATTTTCATCATTGATATTACTCTGTGTCACCTTTCAAATCTTTCTTATGTAATATACTTTAAACTAAATGCCAAGTATAGACATCTTAATATACACAGCTATAATGCCCGGCTTTGCTGGATTCTATAAATGTTCATTAAACGAGTTAATATATTAACTTTGTTGTAATTAAAAAAAGAGTATAGGAACTGCCATGATGGTTATTAGTGACTCATCAATTTGTTGAGATTATTTGCCGCTTAGTTTCTATAGGTCCTGCATTATCACTTTCTCAGTGTGATTATACACAGGCCTTGACAAATTTAAGTGGAATGTATACTTACACAATCTGATGTTTAACAAAAAGAGTGATTATCTCTCTTTACTTTTGTCTTTTTAAGTGATCACATAGGCCAAGATAAAGGCTGCTTTGCTTAAAATTTGGACATTAAAGAATGCCAGCAATTGGCTGATCTATCCTAATTTAAAATCTTAAGTAGCTTTGGATTACTTGCCATGAAAATTAGATGAGATAATAAAGGAAAACATTGGGAAACTGTAAAACTCCATAAAATATGAAAGTGATTTAATATAGACAGATTTTTTTTCCCCATCTCGTTTTATTTTGGGAAAAAAACAAAATGTACTATTTTTTAAAAAAAGGTCTTAATTTCTACTAATGGGAAAGTTCTTAGAGGGGGACATTTGAAGCTAGAAAGTGCTTCTGGAATGTCTCTCTTCAGTTATTTGAAGTTGGCAACCAGCCACAGAAACACTTACTCAGAGTAAATAGTTTCCAGTTGGTGGACTCTGCCCTTGTGAATCTGAGCATTCAAATTTTGTACACTTTAAAAAAATTGACCTGGTAAACCACCTTTTCTAGAGATTCTGCAGGGACATGTCACATTTCTCAGAAGTCTTATATTTTAAACGACATTTGGATTTAAGATGTGAACAGAGCTAACACTCTCTAAAATTACTGCCTTTTAGTTATTTATCAGGTAGCTTTGTATTTGATCATGTAGCTTTGCAATGTGAACTTAAGGCCTAATTTGACATTTGTATTTGTCACTTGTATGAATGAAATATTACTCTTCTGGTGAGGAAAAAGGACTTGCAAATATATTTCTATTAACTTCATAGTTAATAACTGCAACCTTGAGTCCAAAATTATTTATGGATATCATCATTTTTGAATTTGCAGTCTCAAAGGAATTTTGCAATATTTTATAGAGACAGGGAATGATTACATTTATCCCTTACAATGAAAGGACAGTATTTTGTTCTTTTGATTCTGATTTTGATAAATTTGATAGGCTAACACTTTGAAACTAAAAA
Source organism: Meles meles (assembly GCF_922984935.1). Lineage (NCBI taxonomy): Eukaryota > Metazoa > Chordata > Mammalia > Carnivora > Mustelidae > Meles > Meles meles. The sequence goes on along the minus strand of NC_060069.1, from coordinate 22,196,202 downwards.
TGTGAATGTCAGCTAAAAGTGATATATTATAAGCTGTTTTTGTGTTATCTGTTCATTTTCAGAACTCTGTTTTTATTTTTAAAGTGTTGCCTTTTCCATCATTCATTCTAATGATTTTTTTGAAGAATTAAAAACTAGTTTTTGTTTTTTTTTTTTAAATCATGATCTTAAGTTTTCCTTATGTACTTTGGATCTCTAGTTGATGAGGTTGAAATTTGTCCTAGTTAAAAAAGTTTTCTAATTGAATTGAGTCTGTATTTTTTATATGTAATGTATTCTTTTGTTACTTCAATAATATGTGTATAGCCAAGATGATTATCTTTGGGCTTCACTGCCAGTTTAATTAATCTTAACTCCTAGTTTTGGTTATATAGAAGGATGTAATTCCCCATGAAACCTTTATAACAGAACTCTGAAATTCTGATGTTTTGCTAGACCTTGGTTTAAATGCATGACAAAGAGTTTTCTCAATTTTAAAATTGATGAAGACAAATATTAATAAAGAGTGACAATATTAATGCTTTTGCAAGTACTGAATACTAACCAAAAAGTGTATTTGTTCTTCAGTGTTGATCCCTCAGTTGTTAACATATCAGATGAAATGGCCAAAACTGCACAGTGGAAGGCACTTTCCATGAATACTGAGAATGCCAAAGTAACCAGATCTAGCACGAGGTAGCTGTAACTCTTTACGCATTTTCTAACTGTAGTCAATTTTTAATCGACTTATGGGTAGATAGCTATTTCATAAAACATTAAATGTAACTCAATTTGCATAAGTTATATTCTCTTAACAAAGCCAGCCTTCTTTTCTTTCCCTCTTCCTTTTATCTGTCTATCCATCATTGTGCCGAATACTGGAAATCAGATATAAGTGCCGATTGGTTACTTTTTAAATTCATAATTGCCTATTTCCAAAAAGAATTTGAGCCATTTTATAATAAAAATGAATATATACATATGGCAGTATGGAATAAGTATATAAAATATCAAAACCATATAAAGAGAGATAATTACTAGGGGTTACATAAATACTCTTAAGTGAACACTGCCTCAATCATGCTTTCTGATGGTCCGAGAAAAAAAGATAGACATGACTGTTTTCCTTGTTTTGCTTTAGCCTGGCATTTCTTCGGATGAGATAAACATTTTCCTAGAAGATAATTGGAAAAAATTTTTAATCCATGGATATAAACACCATTTGATTTTATAATGGACCATGTATTCCATAACAATTTTCATAACTCCTCTCTTAGATTTCTTGTTAGGAATCCATTTTTTCTTTCTTTTACGCTCACTTCAAAGCCTGAATCTAAGGGATTCTAGTTTGATAACCGTTACTACTTTAATCCCTTGGGTCTGTGGAGAAATGAGGTATTATCCTGTAGTGCACGCAGTCATTCATTTTGCACAAATACTCTGTGTGCACTTTGTGTCAGACACTGTTGGGTGTCCGTATACTCTGCTTGGACATCAGATCAAAACATTTTTCCTGGGCAAATGGTCACTGGCTGCTTCTGATTGATTAGTTACTGTCTTTCTGGCCACTCCACGTCACTCGGCATCAGGGAAATACAAATCAAAACCACAATGAGATATCACCTCACACCAGTCAGAATGGCTAAAATTAACAAGTCAGGAAATGACAGATGCTGGAGAGGATGTGGAGAAAGGGGAACCCTCCTCCACTGTTGGTGGGAATGCAAGCTGGTGCAACCACTCTGGAAAACAGCATGGAGGTTCCTCAAAATGTTGAAAATAGAACTACCCTATGACCCAGCAATTGCACTACTGGGTATTTACCCTAAAGATACAAACATAGTGATCCGAAGGGGCACGTGTACCCGAATGTTTATAGCAGCAATGTCTACAATAGCCAGACTATGGAATTATTTAGGTTTTATTCATTCCTTCCTCACCTCTTCTTAGAGCTTTGCTCCTACTTAATCTCTATTATTCCCCCCGACCTTTTTTTTTTTTTTAATCATTTCTTGCCTTCTGATTTTTTAAGCTGGACTATTTCCCTTTTTCTGTCTTTGATCTTAAAAGTTTTTAAAAGTGAACTCTTTGTCATTTTGATTATTCCATGCGGCTAGAATTTAGCTTAATGCTCTTTTTACTCTTAATAATTTTTCACACTCTGTCAGCACTTGTGGCCCAGATTATTAGTATAGTTGCAGATGTAAAGACCTTACAATAATAATGATATTATTGTATTTCATACAATAATATAAAAGTATCTTTTATGCTTCTGCCTTTCATTGAGGTTGCCCCTCAATTCCAAATTATAGGGGAAGAAGGACAATGTATAGGTTATGTCATTTAACAGAAAAAATGTTTGGAGGTCCTTCCTTCAATCTTGTCTGGAGAAGGCAGCAAACCACAGTGTGTTATTATACATTTGAAAAGTTTTTTCAAAACACAGATATTCATATGTTACAATTAAATTAGTCACTTAAATCCATGGACATGAAATCATTGTATTTGATATAAATTTGAAAATACAGAATATATGTGTTTTGATTTTTTTATTTGTGAACCAAATTTGGTGAGAGAAATAAATTTGTTACATTTTGCAGAAAATTATTTGATGTTTATCTGTATTAACAAAGGTTGCTTTTTTTTTTTTTTAAAGATTTTATTTATTTATTTGACAGAGCTCACATGCAGACAGAGAGGCAGGCGCAGAGAGAGAGGAGGGAAGCAGGCTCCCTGCTGAGCAGAGAGCCGGTTGTGGGGCTCGATCCCAGGATCCTGGGATCATGACCTGAGCCGAAAGTAGAGGCTTTAACCCACTGAGCCACCCAGGTGCCCCACAAAGGTTGCTTTTTTAATGGATTTGTCAGTGAAATGTTACATGCTACAACTGTTTATTTATAAAATAAAACTAATAAATTAGACTTAGTCATTATATGACTAATTTTAAGAAACTCCTCTTCAATTGTAAAAAAAAAAAACATGAATTTCAGTGGCAAGCATATCCATTAAAAAAACTAAGAATTTTTAATATTTGTCTTTCTAATCAAATTTATTGGTAGGAAAAGAAAGCAGTAAAGTAATAATAGTGAATCATATGTTTATAGTATTAATAGTAATTTCAAAAGGCTTATTGTGGATACTAAGTGTTGGCCATTTTTTGAATATAATAAGAATCATTTATTCTCATTCCTTGTTTTAAATAGCCCTGAAAAACCTGTGAGTGTGAAAATAAATTTTGAAGATGAACCAACAAAGAAATACATGGATGCTGAAACTTCGTTATAGAATTGAACCAAGAGGAATTATATATATAGTTATACAGATATATATTTTATTTATATATATATATATACACACATATATATATATAATGTGTGTATTTCATGTCACTATATGTAACAATATTGTAAGTCATGCTGTTTATGTGTGACTCTGGGTTTTTGAAGTAGTGTCTAAAGTTTGTTAGGAACACCATGGAGACTGTGTATATAATGAAATGGTCTCTTAGAAATGAGGTACATGGTTCTTACTATTCAAATATTTATTCTGTTGAAAAAAGAATTTTCTGTTCTGCAGTAGAAAGATGTAGGGAAATGCATTCAATCTACTTTTCCTTTAAATCTATTTGTTCATCAGTGGTAATTCATACCAACCTTATGTGATGTACTTTGTCCATATATTTACAATTTTTACTTGAGCTACTAAAAATTTTTACATATTATTTCACTTTTGTTAGTTCTTTATGGGAAGAACAGGGAGTCTTTATGCCATTGTTGTAGACAAATGGTAACATGTCATGGCTTCTCTGTATGTATGTTTCATTTATGCAGATGTCCTTCATGTTTCACAAGCAGTGGAGAGTTTTTGGCTCTACCGGTAGAACAATAGAAACTGTCTAGATAAGAACTATAGTTTTGACCTTTGTGTCTTTAAAATTTGTTTTAAATCTTAAAAAACCTCCACATCCAGGTTTCTATTTGAATAGGCAAGTAAAATTGCAGGTGATTTTATAATTTAACACCATACCAGTCATAACTTTATGGATTTTAGAAGCTGTAAAATGCCAGTTCATAATAGTTAAATTTTGTTGCCTTTGTAGAATTTTTTTTTTTTTTTTGAATCCTAATCCTTTATAAGAGCCCAGAACACTTCCTCTGTTCTCTGCCTTTGCTGTCTCTTACTTAAAATATGGTTAAGTTTTATCAGGTTCAAGTTCTTGATTATTTTTCTATTACAAGTAATATGACTAAATAATCAGGAATCACAATTCTCTTAATGGGTTTATGATCAGTATTACTTTATTCTAAAGAATTACCTTTCATTTTCTTGTTTACGTTGTTATTCTTTCTATGGTATAGATAATATTTAATAGATTGTTATCTGTGATCTATTATAAACTTTTATTTATTTTCATTGATATGATACTTAGATATATAAACATTTGAAAAGGTAACAAATACAGAATAATTTAAATTGTTAATGTAAATAGTTGGTGCTCACTTGCATTTACGGTTTATTATCTTTGAAAGCAGTTGACAGATTTTACATCTTTGATATAAAGCACTGCCATATTTGTATCTTAAAAGGAATTTAAACATTTTATGTATAGCTCAGATTGATGGCATTCTTTCTAGTTTGTGTTAGTATTTTATTTAGTTTCTGCTTTTCTGAGCTATCTTTAACTTCTAGCAGATCTTTTTAGTCATCTTTTATAAAATCTTAGCTCTACATGAAATAAATAAATGTTTTTCTTGTTAAGCCTGTAGGACTGGATGAATGGAGTTGTGAAAGTGATTTGGCAAGAGGATAATTTATGAAAACCAAATGAGTATTGAGAAGCCACAGAAATACCAAAATTGTAACATGAATATTAGGATGAAAATTTTAATGAAATTCCAATGCTCCCTTTAGTCATTTGTAATTAAAACTCAAAAGTATGAACAGTTGATCCTATAGGGGATCATGAGGAATGCCAAAAGCTGATATTTTAGCAATTCTGAAGTGTTTTGAATCCATTGTAAACTGCTCGGTAGCTGATATAATTTCCCCATCTGAGACCATATTGTCAGATTCTAGTTAAAGAATTCGACTTCTGCCTCAAATGAGAAGTTGGAAATGTAGCTACTTTTCTTTAGAAAATAGAGCTGGCATCATTTGGTACTGCCTGAAAAAGAGTTAGACTCAATTGATAATCAAGTATTACCCACGGTGCTTATTATTCTTTATGGGCTTCCACTGAAATGATTCCTATTATTCGTAGCAGCATAATCATTTCCAAAGACCCCAGTATTTGCTGCTATATTTTGTAAACTCCCCTGGTGTACCCGAACAAGGGGATTTCCTCACATCATTTCTTTGTGTCTGGACATCATAGAGTTAACAGATGTGCTTACTTTACAGGAAGGGATTTTAAAATTTAAACTGAGAACTACCTGGGATCATAGTGTTTCTGTGATTTTATTTAATTATGTATAGTAATTGTCCAGTGCCAGAAAAACCATGACTTGCAAAATACTTTGCACTCAAAATGTTTTTACTGTTTCTAATTGTTAATGGTTTCTGCTTTCTTTTGACTACTTGACTTACAAAATAATCTGATACTACTACTCCATTGAAAAGCAAAGGTAACTCATGTTTATTAAGTAATTAACTGCTTGTTCTAAATGGTTATAGTATTTTTCCACTATTTTTTAAAAAAATAACAATCATGGATAGTGTTCATTGCAAGACAGTGAAAAATATAATTTACTACATATATTAATTTTTAAATGTTGCCTTAAATAGGTATAAATGAGCAGTAGTAATTGCAGTGTACTGATTTACCTCAAGGTGCAAAATAATTAAACCTGTACATATTCCATTTACAAAATAAATTAATATAAACAGCCCTGCACTTTCTTAGATGCCTTGGTTTCCAGGATGGAGCTTAGTGCTACTGAATACCCTGGCTACAGAGCCACCTCAGGATATTCTTCTCTCCACCCTATTTTATTTATTTATAGATGTCTGTTTACAGAGACTATAATAAATCCTGATGTTGACCATTTGAAATTTACTTTCTTTTGAATGCTATTTCACTCTAAAATAGCAGCTTTTGAGAAAACAATGAATGAACTTCCTTATGATAAAAGGATGATTCTATATATTCTCTTATATTAGATATGCTGAAGTGAAGCACACAGTCTTTCGTGTGTGTGTGTATGTGTGTGTGTGTGTGTGTTGCGAGAGAGAGAGAGAGAAAATGATGTTTAAAATCTTAAATCTCTTCAGTTGAAAAAAGCTGTGGCATATCAATGTTCATATTTGCCAAGTCTTTGTAAAACATGGTGTGCTAATGCATGTATTTATAAAGCAGGTTTCTTTACCACTCAAAATTACTAATTTTTGTTTTCTCCATCCAAAAAGCATTTGTTTCTTCCTCATGCTTCAAGTTTATGTATGTATATAATAGCTTTCTAAGTTTTTCCTTTCACAAAGACAGGTTCAGAATTCTGTAAAACATAAAATGGTTTCTGAAACTGAGGTATTACACCAGAGCTTGCTGTTTTTCAAGGATCATATCATGTGCATCAGTTCTTTAAATGTGCTCAACATGTGAATCCTGTTTTAAAGTGCTCAGATTTTGGATGTGTAAGCCATTGATATAACATTGTAATTCAAAAATGTTTAAATTAAATAACTTAATGTTTTAAATTTATTTATGTAGATTACATCATTGTTAATCATATATAATACAAATGTGTGAAATGTTTTTTGGTTTAGTCCAACAATTATTTATTTTTTAGAAAGTAAGCTTAAAGATTTTAAGGACATTGAAAATTTAAAATAGTGTTCAGAATTCAAAATTTGGCAATTTTAATGTAAAGTTCTTTTCTAACATTATCAGAAAGTAATATAAGTATCAATAATAGGAAAACATATAGTTGGAAATGGAATCATCTAAAGGTCATTTTAAAACTTTAATTAGCACATACTGACTTCTACAGTTGACTTATAGTAATTGTTAAACCCCAGTGGTTTTTAAATCAGATTTTGTGCATTGATTGATTTTTGTGTTGTGGCTTTTCTTTTGTTGCTTTAATATTAAAAATCTGGGGGGATTTTTGTTTGTTTTGTAGGGGGGTTATCTTCCAATGTTTACTATGTTTGAATAAATAGAAATTGAATTTTATTGTTCATTTATATAGTATTTGATAGCTTGGTATAATTTCACAGTACAGTTCTAATTTTTATGACTTTTATAATTACAATGATAATATTTTCTTTTGTAATAAAATCCAAGGTAAATTAAACATTTAAAATGTAGAACTGGTATTTTTCATTTATATGAAGTACAAGTCTCTACCAAGTCTATAATGTGAACAATTCTGCCTTTCAAATTTGTTTCATAATTGTTAGAAGAAAACTATTTTTTAGAGATGTTATTGAAGTTGAGAGAGCAATAAAAGTCTACTGAATTAGTTGTTGGCTATTGTCTTTATTTTGTACTTTGATTATTAGAATTGCTGCATATCTTTCTTATGCAGAGGAATGGGGGATGAAGGATATTAAGTGATTTCTGTTTCCTGCTTCCTAATATTCATAGGCTTCAGGAAGGAAACAGAAAAGAAGATGAAGCAAAGTACTGTGTGTTTCACAATGACTTTTTAATAGATAAGAAGTATCGAAATTAAAGCCCTTTAAGAGTAGGCTGGTCCATTATTTTCCCTTTAATAAGAAACAGCTTCTGATATCCCAACATGAACTTGATAACCTTTGGGAGTGAGAAAGGTGCTTAGAGGTTTAGAAATTTCATCTGAAAGTTTTCTGACATTTATTTTAAGAAAAAGTTTTTTGTCAATTTATTATTCCCATGTATAGAACTTTGAGTTTATTGTTTTTTGTTGTTTTTTTTAAGAAGTTGAGAGGAAAGGAAATCTTACTCATTTTGTTTTATCTTGCTCATTAAAGCATATCTGATCTCTTGAGTATCAGTTAATTCTTTCTATGACTAACATTTACATGTCTTCTGTTAGGCGTTGAATGAGAACATTCCTGATTGGAAAACCTTTCTTTCGGTTTCTGTGCTGCTCTTTTGGACTCACTTTCAGTTCTGCTTTTCCTTCAAATTGTACTCACCTTCTGTCAGTCTATAGGATCATTCTCATTCCTCTAGTGAAAGTGTGTGTACATGCGTGTTTAGATACCCTTTTTTAGTCCTGAGTATCTTAGAAATTTGGGCAAGTGATTTTGTCCTCTTGTTAATCCTGAAAATTTACACCTATTTTGGTACCTATTTACATTACTTTTATTTTTATTTTATATTATTTTATTCTTTATGTTATAGTTAAGACATTCTGTTTTGCTTTTGAACTAGGTAATTTACATTGTCTGTGAAATCATTTCAACATAGTAGAAGGGGTATTGGAAAACAAAAAAGGTAATGGATGTTAGGGCTTACAAGTTTGAGCCCTACCACATAAGCCATAAACTTAAGCAAACATCAGGGCCATGGATCTTCATCACTCCTCTCCTTGAGAGGCAAGTGCCCTTCATCTTAATCTTCTATGTAAGTTTCACTTCTATTCAGGAAAGGCCAAAATATTAGTTTACCATTTTGTTGAGAAAGAGAAAGATAGAAAGCACATTCAGTATTCTGATGAAGGGTAGAAGTAATTGGAATCATTTTGTCTCATAGCTAAATATTTAAGATGTCTTTAAGAGAACATTTTTCAACTCTGCATCACTCAACTTCTGTTTTCCAATTGGTAATAGTAACCTTGCTGGCTTTATGTTCTCTGAAGTTAAACTAGTTCTGTTGTATTTACTTGAGTCGCTTTCATTTCCCCTTTCTACATTTCCAAAATGGGACCTTGTTCTTGTAGGTTAAAATACGTATTTTTTAAATTTCTTTTTTTATTAAATTTTTAAATTTTTTAATAAACATATAATGTATTTTTATCCCCAGGGGTACAGGTCTGTGAATCGCCGGGTTTACACACTTCACAGCACTCACCATAGCACATACCCTCCCCAATGTCCATAACCCCACCACCCTCTCCCAACCCCCCTCCCCCCAGCAACCTTCAGTTTGTTTTGTGAGATTAAGAGTCACTTATGGTTTGTCTCCCTCCCAATCCCATCTTGTAGAATACATATTTTTAATTGTTATCCCATTAGGTCTGCTTTTCATTATTCAAAGCAGAGACACATCGGGTAAAGATTCATTGTATACGTTTTAAGTCAAGTTTTGGGAGCTGTAGTCACTGTACTAAGTGACACGGTGGTCATTTGAGCAATATTAAGATGGGATCGAGTAGGCCCTATACTTGAAGAAATCTGGAGCATCAATGTGGTTAAGACTGGGCTCTCATTTCAAACTGTAAGTCCTACCTACACAGAAATGTGTACGTTCTTCCCTGACTCTAGCACTTATTACGTGCTCCAGTAACTAACTGGGCGACTTAGGAAACTTCTACCTCCATTTTCAATTCTAAACTAGGATGAAAAATAATTACTATCAGTTGATGTCGTGGAATAGTGTCTGGCATAAAATGAGCATGAATATTTTTCATTTTTTAAAGCTTCATAATCTTTTTGACTTTAATGCAATTCAGACTTCTTTTCAAGAAGCTTCAGAATTTACCAAAAGGTGAAGAGACTTGCCTATGCTAGGTGAACCACAATACAGATGTCTTGAATGCCCGGTCCCTTTTATTTTCACAACACTCTATTGTCATTGCCTGAGGTGTGGAGTGCCCTTGAGTAACCGAAAATGTGTTCGCACTATATGAAAGCTATGTAGCATGTAGCGTTGATCCTTTCAAACTATTTGCTTTGGAAGAGAAGGGTTTTTTAGGCCATAGCAGTTCTTGAACCTAAGCACCCTAAGAAGCAGCAGCTCCATCCCACCCGTTTTATTTCATATGCTAAAAGTTGCACACAAGTACCCCCCCCCCCCCCAAAAAAAATGCAGGGTTTAAGAAACCTGCCCGTAGGCTTGTAGCTCTAGGTCAGGATGCACTGGACCCGCCCGGCACAGCCCGAAGGACCACTTTCCTCTTCTGCCTGCAGCCTTGGGGCTAGAACCTGCGCGTTCTGTGGTTGCTACGGCAACCCCGAGGCGGGTGTCACCCGTCGCTATGGCGCTCGGTACGCCGCAGCACGGCTGTTTCTGATTGGCCGAGGTGCCCCGGCGAAGCGGAAGAAGGGGTGTTGGCATTGGTTCAGCCAGCGCCGGTTGGTGGCCCAAAGCAGGATTTGATTGTACCAACGGTGCAGCAGGCAGTGGTGTCCCCGAGGTGGAGGGGACAGGGAGTGGGTTGGGGGGGTGGGCGGGACGGGTCCCCCGATCCGGAGCCGCGGGTGGCAGCAGCAGAAACGATGAGGAGGAAGATTCAGAAATTGGCCTGAAGGAGGGATCTCCCCCTCGGGCGCGGTGAGTGGGGCAGGGGCGGGCGTTCCTTTGCGCCGGCGCGCGGTTTGAGGCAGGGTCTCCAAGGAGATGCCCACAGGCCCTTGTGGAGCAGCCCGAAGCCTCCGGGAGTCAGCTTCATTCGCCCTGGGGCAGGGGCAGGGAGTGCGGGCTGGCGCGGATAGGCGAGTCGCCCTGAGCCTGTCTCTTAGCAGAAGGGTTGGTGTCGTGCGACTGGATGGTGGGCAGGTGCCATCAACGATGTTTGACGGCGCTTTCAGTTCGGTGAAGGAATTATTTTGGTTACCTGGAGCGTGTCTCTTCCAGTCTTCTCCGATACCTCTGCAGCCTCATTCATGAAATTCTTTACAGGCGTCGCTTTTCTGCCTTCCCTTTCTGTGATGCTGCTTTGACTGCCCTCTTTGCTTTTCTGCACCACGTGGGTGAGGCTGTCCACTTCCTCGCCTTCACGCATCACGGGTCTGCCGATGACTGGAAAGCGTCCACCTCCAGCCTAGGCTGCTTCACGAAGCGCCAGACCCTCAAATCCACCTGCCAGTTAACTCCCCAGCCGTGGGACCCTAGAAGCTATCTCCCTCCACTCCCACCAGACTGCCACAACTTTGGGTTCCCTATCTTGGGCAGACCTATCCAGTTACTAAAATCACATTCTGGGCAGTGTCTTTGACACCACCTCTTCTGCATATCCATCAATTATCAAGCCTCTAGCTTCTCAATAGACATCAAAAACCAATTTCCACATCACCATCTCCATTCTCACTATATTAAAATTTCCGCCAGTTCCTAGGTTAAATTCAGCACCCATCCAGCTTCCCTGATTCTGGTCTGGAACCATTTTCCCCAGGAGAGTTAGGCTGATCTCTCTTGTAAAAAAAAAAAATAATAAAATAAAATTATATATATGTGTGTATATATATATATATATGTCTTTTTTTTTCCCTGCAAAGATTGTGCATTATCCTACTCCAGCTCTTTAGTTAGGCCTCCCATCAGCATTTCCATCTCACTTATTCCCAGAACATGCCAGTGTCTGTCCCGTGTTGTAATTTCATCTGTTGTTCACACTGCCCACAATGGACTCCACTTTTTGCACCCTCCCCAGCCCTATTCTCATTCTCCAGTCTTGCTCTTTGTGTTGCCCCATTACTTTTCTCTTCCCTTCTCTAGATATTATTTGTGAAGGCAGAGGCTACATTAGTCTTACTCAGCGTTTGCTGTATCTCTCACAGTATCATGCCCATACCAGGAGCTCAACAAATACTGGTTAAGCGAACAAATCTCTAAAATGAGAAGCCATTACTTTTCATGACACCCTTTTTTAGTTCCAGAAAAGTCTGAAATAATCTCTGGCCAGTGAAGATTTATTTATAAAATATGAATATTGAAATTATGAGTTTTACTTAGATTTCAAGATCCTTGGTAATTGCAAACTACTTCACCTCAGAGTCTATCTTTCATAATTAGTATGATGGTGGTTGTTACTGCATGGCATGGGTTTCAAGTGGGAAATAGAGAGTACAGCATAGCTTGCAAGAGAAAAGCTTTGGAGTCAGAGATACATGGATTTGCATCCCGGCTTCAGCATTTTCAGTGGCCCATGGCAAATGACTTTGCCTCCAATAGGCTTCTTTATCTGTACAGTGCACTGATGATAGTAGCCATCTCACATGCTTGTCTTAAAGACTAAATGTGGACAATTCATATCAAGTGCACAGTGCCTTATACTTAGTAAATTTTCACGTTTAAGAAATTGAAATATTCACATGGATGTTTATAGCAGTTTTATTCACAATTGCCAATATTTGTGAACAACCAAGATATCTTTTAGTGGGTGAATGGATAAACTGTGATGCAGCCAGATAATGGAACATTATACAGTGCTAAGAAGAAATGATCTATCAAGCCATGGAAAGACATGAGAGAACCTTAAATGCATATCACTAAGTGAAAGAGGCCCATCTGAAAAGAATCTGAATTCTGCATATTGTGTGAATTCAACAATATGACATTCTGGAAAGGGCAAAATTTTGGAGACAGTAAAAAGATCAGTGGTTGCCAGGGGTTAGGAGTTGGGGAGAAATGGATAGACAGAGAACAGAGGATTTTTAGGGCAGTGGAAATACCGTATGATATTACAGTGATAGATACATCTCATTATGCATTTGTCCAAATCCATAGAATGTACAACACCAAGAGTGTTGGGTGATCATGATGTACCGATGTAGTTCATTCTCAGTATAAAAAGTACCGTTCTAGGGGCACCTGGGTGGCTCAGTGGGTTAAAGCCTCTGCCTTCGGCTCAGGTCATGATCTCAGGGTCCTGGGATCAAGCCCTGCATCGGGCTCTCTGCTCAGCAGGGAGCCTGCTTCCTCCTCTCTCTCTCTGCCTGCTTCTCTGTGATCTCTGTCTGTCAAATAAATAAATAAAATCTTCAAAAAAAAAAAAAGTACCATTCTAGTGAGTGATACTGTTAATAGGGAAGATTATGCAGGTGTGGCAATGGGAGGTAGATGAGAAACCTCTGTACCTTCCTCTCAGATTTGTTGTAAACCAGAGCTGCCCTAAAAAAAGGTCTTAACAAAAAAGAAAAAGTAGCACTGAGTGTGAGAATTGTGAAACTTCCATGGTCAGCCCACAGAAGGTACAAATCAATCTTCTAATTCATTCAAGTGCAATTTCTAGGACCTCCTCCTCCTACTTGTTCACACTATCTGACTTGATCACAAGCTTTGGTGTATTGTCAACAGCTCCCAAACAGGTAAGATACTCATTCACTCAATGAGTATTTGTTGACCATCTGATTGGTCCAGGGCACCATGCCAGCTAAGGTGGGTCAAAAGAAACTATAACCCGTAAAGTAGGTGAAAGAAAGGGCCAGAAATGTTGCTCTGCGAGTCACAGCCAGCTCATCTTTGAGGCCAAAGTTAGAGTGAACTGAGTTTAAGCACTTAGATAGGCAGAGAGGACCTAGAAAGTCATTCAGGCAGTTAATATTTATTGAGCATCTGGATGTTTGGCAATGAACAAAACAATGTCACTATTCCTTTAGAATCTATATTCTCAGGGATAGTAGAGCAGGGTCCAGAGGACACAGAATCTCATGCCAGATTATCTGGGCTCAAATGCCAGCTGCTCCACTGCCCAATATGGGACCTCTGGCAAGTTATTTCATTTTTTGCACCTCAATTTCCCGTAAAATGGAGTTGTTCTATTACATGAATCCATATTGACAAATTTCTTAGAACTGTGATGGGTACATGGGAAGTACCATGTAAATGTAGCTATTTGTATTTCTTGGGGTGGGGGAAGACAAGTAAACAGGTAAAAATAAAGCAGGGTAAGGGGATAGAAAGTGTCTGCCTAGGGACAGGTTGTGTGGCTTGGATTTGGAAATGAGTCTTATATTTTTGAAAGACTTGGTCTATTTCCATAGGAAAGTGAACATTAAACATACTTGTATCCAGGTGACATGTATGATGATTTTAAGAACCCATGAAAATGAACATTGCCTAAAATAGATGATTTCTTATCATTACTCATGCTTATCTAGAGGTCAGTCTTACCCTCATTTCAGCTGAAATTTCAATAGTCATAATAAAGGTCATGCACCTAAGTCTAACTTGAGGTTTATTAAATCTTCCATTGAGGATAATTATAATTGACTTGGGTTCTAGCGTCACAGCCCTTAGCAAAGTCACAGTGACAAAATGACAATTGACTAGCTTGCATCTGGAAAAGAAACTAAAAAACCCTCCTAATGAAAGTTAAAATTGGGGAGGGGAGGCGAACCATAAGAGACTATGGACTCTGAAAAACAACCTGAGGGTTTTGAAGGGTCAGGGGTGGGAGGTTGGGGGAACAGGTGGTGGGTGATGGGGAGGGCACGTTTTGCATGGAGCACTGGGTGTTGTGCAAAAAGAATGAATACTGTTACGCTGAAAAAAAAATAAATAAATAAAAAGGGAAAAAAAAAATAAAAAAAATAAAAACAGGAGGCAGAATGGAGAAAGCACAGCAGCCATAATATTGACCCTGGGCCATCAGGAAAAAGTTACACAATGTTTAGTGTATTGTTCCTGAAAGTTTCAGAAAAGTGTATATGAAGTAATATTTGATTATTAAAATGGTAAACATTTGTCTAGAAAATTCACTTAGGCTAACAGAGAGCTGGAAAAATTCCACCAATAAATGAGAGTTATTAAAGCATTTGATTAACACGGAAGGCTCTTCTTGGCTTTAAATTCCTGTTCTGCCACTTACCAGCTGTATGACCTGGGACACATTGGTTAACCTCTGTTGGCCTCAGTTCACTCATCTGTGAAAGGGGACAATAATGGTAGCTGCCTTCCAGATTTGTTAGGAGACTTGTACGAGTTAAGGTATGGAAAGCACTGAGCATAGCATTGGCATATGCTAAGCACCAGGTAAACATTTGCTCTTATTACTGTTGTTTTATTACTAGATAGGAGATCTTGGCCAAGTTACTTAGCTTCTCAGTACCTCAGTTTCTTCTTCTGTAAGTTGGAGATCTAACACTACCCACCACATAGGATCATTTTGAGGATTAAATGAATATACCAAAATGCTTACTATAGTAAACCTTGAATAATATTATATTTAAAAAAATTAAAATTGAGACTATTTTTGGTTTTGAAAATAAAACTTTTTTCTCATTTTCTGTCTACTATTTGTTATCAATGAATCAAAGTCAGCATATGTAACAAATGATTAAAAATGAGCATGACAGTTTCTTCAGATTGAAGTAATAAGTAGTATTACCCATGACAATATTTACAAACAGCTATCATAATAACAATTACTTACATTTCTATAGCTATTGACGGTGCTGAAGGTGTTTTGTTTTATTTAATCCCAACTACCACTTGATGATAGGGTATACTGTTGTTTCTATTTTGTGGTGAATGAAGAAACTACTAATCAGAGAGATCCTGGGGCTATCTGAGGTCACGTGGCAGGTCTCGTCCACCACCATTGCTCCTTGGGACTACCTCTCAGTGGTGTAACCAGAAGAATTCACATTCTCAAACCTGTGAAGTATTTGAGAACATGTGACATTCTTAGAATGTCCACCTATGTGCTACACTTGACACACATGTGAATACTCATCTTTAGGAGATGGTTTTGTCCTGTTCCTGTATACTCGAGGTAGTCCATATCTAACATGAATAACATTTACTTTGTGGCTTCCTTGTGTTTATGTGAGCTTTGTCAAATCAACATTCTGTAACATCTGGATCCTGGTCAGCAGTGGCAAACGTATTATTTGCTGATAGTTTTGTCCCCATTAGCTTTATTCCCCATACTTAGTGATACTCCGGTTATAGATGGAGCTTCCCAATCCTGTTTCACTTGGGACTTTTTCATTCATTCATTCATTCAGCAACCATTTGTCGAATACCTTTGTTATAAACTAACAATGCTGTGCTGGATGCTGGGGACGAGTGAGCGGGCCGCCATCCCAATCCCTGACTAGTTTGTAGTAACTAGAGGAGACAGGCACCTGTATTTATTGGATTATTGCTGCAATCTTCCCTTTATTAAGAGCAGCAAGGCAGTGCCCGGTGAAGCTGTGGCCCCATTGAGGATGCCAGTGGAAATTACCTTAAAGAATGGATGTGTAAGTTGAGACACGAGAGATGAGTCTTTCAGGTCTTCCCATACCAATTTGTTCCTTGAGTCCAGGAATAGAGATCCCAGGGTGTCCAGCAGAACCCGCTCTAGAGCAGGGATTCAGGGGTCAGGTGTGAGTGGAACTGGCAAGGGTGACAGAGGCATCATCCCATGGAACACCTCATAGGCCTTGTTAATTTTTGTTGTTACCTCAACAGAAATGGAAAGCCCACAAAGGCTTAATTGGTCAGAGTTGTCCATAAAAGGGGTGCTTTTGTAGCTTTGTGGAGAATGGATTCCATGTTGTTGGGCAGAGAGAGTAAATGGAAGTTGAGGGACTGCTTAGGAATGGATTGCTGTAGTTTAGGTGAGTGATGAGGGAGATGAGGGTGTCGGCTATGAGAGTGGAAAGAAGTGAACAGATAGAGACCATATTAGAAATGGTAGAAAAATAGGATTTAATGGCCAAACAACTAAGAGGAAGAGAAAGGTGCCATTTTTTTTCTAATGTTCATGCCAAAGTGCTGTATTTTGAGATTATTTGTGACTATTTTGTTCCATAAGTTGGCCGTAGACTTAGAGGCTGCCACTCATCCACGTACCATCATCCACCTCTCTCCACATTCCTCAGCTCCAGTCCAACTAATCTACTTGCTGTCTCCCCAAACCACTCCCAGGATTTTGCCTCCATCCCTTTATTCGTTCACTCTTCTGAAAAGTTCTTCACAAGCCCTACCCATTTTTCTGGACCTTCTTCACGTCCCCAGTTCACAAGCCTTTCCATGGCTTTTCAGCCCACAGTGATCTTCCTTTCCCCCAAATTCATTCGATTTAGAATCTCTTTTAGAAGTTAGCTTCCTCTGCTTTATGACATTCCTAGTATTCTTATTTAGTCCCTTGTAGTAGCCTGTACCACAAGAAACTACCCCCCCACCACCACCTTTAAGGTCCAATAGCAGTAGTTTCATATTGTTTGACTTCTCACACATACTGAGATGTGCAAAGATTCTTTTTTGCAGTGCCCAGAAGAGTTTGTGCACATTCAGACTATAGTAAATAATAAAATGCACTTAAAACAAAGTGTTACTAGATGAAATGTAATTGAATTTTATGGCTTAAAAGTACTCTAGTTTCTTATAGTGCCTCCAGTTGTTATGGACATCAATGTATTTACTTGTTCTCTTCACCCTTAGAAGGTCTAGGGTGCTGGGCTCAGTCCATACTTATTTATTATCACCAGGACTCATTTGTTATCGTGATTTATTACCATGATGGTCAGCTTTGGGAGAATATATTTTGACCATGTCTTATCAGTGCAGTATCCTCAGTGCTTGGCATATATGAGGGGATCAATAATTACTTTTTGAAGGAAGGAATGAATGAATATCATTTTCACTTTTCTCTTACACACAAAAACAGAGAACAGAATGTACTCTTGCTGTGTTTGGGGTCAATGAGAAAAGAGAAACTTGGTGTGCTACTTAAGTTACTCTCATGGATTGGTTAATATACATTTTCCCCTCATATCATCTGGACCTTTTTTTCCTTTTCAATATCACTACTTAATATATGGGTCTGCGGTTTCACTTGTTTTAACACAGAGATATGACAAACTATGTCCTGAGTAGGTTTAGGTCAGCAGCCACCCAAGGCATGAACACAGACATATCACAGATACCATTATGTAGTGGCAGTGAAGGGATCCATAGAAACCATATTCATATCTGCAGCTATTGCCTTTACCGAGAAAGGTCTAAATTTGAACAGGAATAAAGCCTCAAAAGAAGAAAACTATAATGGTGTCTGTTGCCACATACTCTAGTTGATTTTGGAGCAGCACCTGCAGTCCAACTTGGGTTAGTACTGGCCACAGGAAAATGAGGGCAAATTCTTTTTTTTTTTTTTAAAGATTTTATTTATTCATCTGAGAGAGAATGAGAGAGGGCATGAGAGGGGGGAGGGTCAGAAGGAGAAGCAGACTCCCTGATGTGGGACTTGATCCTGGGACTCTAGGATCATGACCTGAGTTGCTTAACTAACTGGCCACCCAGGGACCCTGAAGGCAGTCTTAAAGAAGTGTCTAGGGGCGCCTGGGTGGCTCAGCGGGTTAAGGCCTCTGCCTTCGGCTCAGGTCATGATCCCAGAGTCCTGGGATCGAGCCCCGCATCGGGCTCTCTGCTTGGCTGGGAGCCTGCTTCCTCCTCTCTCTCTCTCTGCCTGCCTTTCTGCCTACTTGCCTACTTGTAATCTCTGTCAAATAAATAAATCTTTAAAAAAAAAAAAAAGAAGTGTCTAACATACAGCGGATGTCAATAAATACTTGTGGGAGTGAGTGGGAGACAGAATACGACTGGAATTTTTTATTCTTTATATCTTCAATTGCTTGTTTGAATATAAGACAGAAAATTGTTTAAAGTATAAACAGTTTGCACAAGGAAGCTGTCAAGTCTACTTGACTCAGGAGCAAGGCCATGATAATACTTGCCCTTTAGCTGGGGACGTATTCCTGCCAGTGGAGGTTCTGTAGCAATTGCGTCTTTGTTTTCCTCTGCATGGTGATACGAAAATACACCGCCTACCTGTTTCACATGAGTGAGGCAAGATGAATGAATAGATGTTTGCAAGCACCCCAGGGTCCAGGAAGTGAAGTTATGCAAGCATCAGTTGCTATTAGATCACCCTTTGCCCTCGGCTAAGGGCCAATGTCAACAAGTTCTCCCTTTCCCATCTACCCAGAGCTTGCCATTAGGATTTAGGCCTCCAGAGGTATACGGGGTTGGGGGGGGGGGGGGTCTTTTAAAGGTGCTTTGTGGCCATGGATACCTTTTATCTCTCTGGGCCTCGGTCTCCTCTTTGGCCAAACGAAGGTACGGAATCATGATCTTCAACCCATGGCCTATAGATCTGTTTTATTTGTCCCGTGCAGGAGTTTTGATTTGCTTCATTTTTAAATGTGGGTTTAAATCCCTTTAGAGAGGGTATGCCTCCTCAGGTTTGACTGAAGCTTTGACTGGATCTACTCTATGCCTGTCATGCATTTACATTCCGTTCCTGGGCCTGGAAGGTGTTAGACACCCTCACGTCCATATTCTCTATGGTTTTTACATATAACAGCTGTTTCTGTTCGGCTGGCTCCACACCTGTTTCCCACTGAAGAACAATTACAATGTAACATTAGGGATAAAATCAAGTCCACAGTTTAGAGAAGCCTTTTTGAGCTGTAACAGGTACAGGTATAAGCAAGTCATGTTTCTTACAGGAGTTCCTTGACTTTTAGATCACTTTACTTTCAAGGGGGGTGTGGTGTGTGTGTGTGTGTGTGTGTGTGTGTGTGTGTGTGTGTGTGTTGTGCGTGTTTTATTTTCCAGTTATTTGACCCATCTAACTTGACACTTTCTGTGCAGGGCATATTGTTTTCTAAAACACAACCAGTTTGAAAAGACCAAGCACTATATCTCTGTGAGATTAAGTGTAATTATTCTTTGTAAAAAGGAGACCCTTTCTCTATTCTCACAGCACTTTAATTAAATAAACTGCTCAAGTGGCCAATGTATTTTGTTTATCCTGAAGTAATTTTAGACTTACATAAAAGGTGCAAAAGTAGTATAGTGAGTTCACATAGTATAGTGAGTTCACTCAGCTTCCCCCCAGTGTTAGCATCTTGATGACCATGGCACAACGATCAAGATTAAGAAATTAACACCTGACTAATGCATTTTGACACCCTTTGTTTTCAAAGGACCGCTATTAAGGGAATATTGAGAAAAAAATCTACAGTAAAGGACTTAGAGAAATGATTTTTTGTTTTGCATTGCCAGATAGTTATGGGGCTGAAAATGCTCTCGGTTTCTTTAATGTGTACTTGAGCACAGACAGATCTGTAACTTGTAATCTGATATGGAGGTTAACTGTCATTCATCAAAGGAAATAAGGACTCCCATTTGTCGGTACAAGGAAGTTAGAACTTCCTTTTGTGGTAAGCTTCATAACAGTTTATTTTAGTGCTTTTTCAAAATAATAAACCTGATGTAGCCAAAGTGGTGATTAACTGGAGTCATGTTAAACACTCTTACTGTTTTTACTTTCTAAGTGCTGTTTTTTTCTCAACCATTGGTAAATGTAGTAAATGAAGTAAATAATTAATCACCGAAGTGATTAATAAGAAAAAAAAAGTATTAGTGGGATTTGGAGCTATTTCCTATCATGAATCAAATGGCTTTCTGTTTCATATTCAGTAAAGATGAGGCCATTTAAGGATTTTCTGGACAGTTAAGGCAACTGTGGAATAAAAAAGAATTTCTGGTTAGAGAATCTGAAAACCATATTACAAATACCTTGTTATTTAGTTAGTGGGTTTATATTGTACAATTTAGATTAATTACAGACAATTGGGTAATTTTACCATAGTATAGATTTCTTTCTCTGTCATAGGTGTTTACCTTGCAATTACCAAGAGATCATGAGCAAATGAGGTGTGTGTCTCTGGGGACTTCTTTTAGCATTAACCCACATTTCAAACGATAATAGAAGATAAGAAAGAATTACTTTGAGAGTCTCTTTAAAATGGATTAAAAAAATTCAACAGTGAGTCAGTACTGTGATTTTGTCTGTACTTGACCAGGGCTGTAAACACCAAACCCGGTTTCGCTATCCCATGAGGCGTGGAAAGATCCTTTCTCACCCTTCTGTGATAGTATTTGAGTTCCATGGCTGAAATGTGCAAATGAAAGATACTGAAACTTTCTGTTCTTCAAGTAATATGCACAAGGATTTTGTACATAAACTTTCACTTCTGTGTCCCCTCCCTTTTTAAAAGAAAAAATTACTAAATTTCAGCTTTCCCACTTAGAATTTCCAGGGAAAATCCACCTGAACATAAGTATTTATGTGCCTAGTATTGTAATTTCTTTGGCCTCATCTCATCTGTAAAATAAATGTTAGAAAAATCAGTGGTTATCTTTTTTTGTTTTTAGCATTTTGTTTCTCAAATGAAACTGTACACAGACCCCCGGGAAGTGGGACTGCTCTGGCTTAAGAGGGGAGCCCAGGTTCAGCCCTAACTTCTCAGCCACAGTTCTCCTCTTCTAGGCTCCCTCGCACCCTCTTCTGGTTGTCCTGGAACTCATAACTAACTACCCAGTCCTTGCAGGCTCTGAACTTGGGGCAGTGGTTCTCAGAGAATCATCTAGGGTTGCTATGAAAACAATATTGCTATTCGAAAGGAGAGACTTCAGTTTTCTAGGCTATTCGGTTGGTCTGCAGACTAATATGTTATTGGTCCACGAGGAGATAGTACAAAATTGAGAGTGTTTCGAAATGTTGACAGCAATTCAACATTGCTGTGACATCCAACCACGTGATCCGAGCTGACTTACCTTGTTGAACAGGATATGGACCAAAAGTATTGGCCCATAATAGATTGCAAATTAAAAAGAAAAAGAAACTTCATAGGTTGCTTGAAAAGCACAGTTCATGCATATTATATTATATAGAACTCTAATTTCTCTCCGCAAGACTGAATAATCAAGATAATTCCCAAGTACATTCAAGATTATTATAACATGACAAACATCCACCCGTTGATTTGATTTATGAGGAAACTCTATGAAAGGTTTTTGAATTGAAAGAGTGATGACACAGGTTTTTTTTTTAAATAGTTCTTTTATCCATTGGTCCATTCTTTTTTTTATACAGTAAATATTTGTTGTTTGCCTTCCTTGGAACTAGAGGGTATTATGCTAAGGGAAATGAATCAATCAGAAAAAGACAATTATCATATTATCTCACTGGTATGTGGAATTTAAGAAACAAAACAGATCAGAGAGGAAGAGAGGAGAAAACAAAACAAGATGAAACCAGAGAGGGAGGCAAACCATAAGAGACTCTTAAACATAGGAGACAAACTGAGGGTTGCTAGAAGGGAGAGAGGTGGGCGGATGGGGTAACTGGGTGATGAGCGTTAAGGAGGGCACGTGACGTAATGAGCACTGGGTTTTATATAAAACTGATGAATCACAGACCTGTTCCTTTGAAAGCAATAACACATTATATGTTAATTAACTGAATTAAAATAGAGAAAAAAATCCCAAACCAGCCAACTAGGCTTTAAGCTATAGCCAAAAAAAAAAAAAGTGAACCAGGGAGGTCCAATTCCTGGTCTAATAAGGTAATCATGCAATTGCAATATTTTGCGCACATGTTTGCAAAAGGGGCGTATAAGCTGCCCTGGGGGCACTGAGGAGGAGCATCAGGTTTGGGAGGTTAGAGGAGGTTCATGAGCCAGGAAGAAGGCCAGTAGGGCTGAAGTGAAGGTGAGCAAGAGGGAAAGGGTAGAGGGATCAGAGAAGTGAAAGTCCTGGAGGGGTCAAGCAAAGAAGGCAAAGTTGAGGCTGTGCTCATGTGTATTCCCAGCAAGATTCTTGCATCCTCATTGTCCGCAGCTCTCCCACTGGGGTTGGTGATCACAGTGAATGACATGGGTGTCCTACCGAGAGCCTCTCCCATCCCTTAGGACTATTTGTGTGCTAGGTGTTGGCTTCAATATTCCTTTGCTTCTTACAGCCAGTTCCTATGTCTCTTTTTTGGAGGACTCCCCCCAAGCTTGTAGAGTCCCTTTACCCCCAGATAAGAGTGTTTGGGGTGTTACGACCTCCCTTGAGGACCCCTAACCAATGACTAAAGGCTAAACAGGAACATGAAATTCTGCTCCCTTCCCTCAAGTTTAGACAGTCCTGAGACATAATCTGCACTCTGGAGCTCCCCTTGGAATCACACCAAGGCTGCCCTCTGGAGAGCTTTTGCTCTAGGTAGCATCCTTGCTTGACTTCTCTGGAGAACACCTCCTCAGTAAGTATTCTGCCTCTGAGCAATTTAAGATGCAAGCTGCTTTCCCCCCATCCCCAGTTTTGGATTATAACCATTGGTATAACGTGATTGTTTTTGCTGATTTAAAATGGGATTAGATGAGATATTTCAGAGCATTCCCTACTTCTCGAAGTTTTCTTCTGAATAGTTTCCATTTTAACAGCCATCAAGTGGAAAGGATTTTGTTTTTTATCTGAAGGCAATTGTCTATTTCTACTGATTCCGGTGGATTTGTTTACTGTTTAATTAAGTGAAACATTCCCAGAGAGTTATCTATTCTCACTCTTCCAGCTCACAGAGTAGACATTAATCTTAAACTGATAAAACTATTAGATGATTATTTCCTGTTCACACACTGGCTCAATCAAATTATGCAGATTAAACAGGGGAATAAGATGGGGTGTTTAGCAGGGTATGATCTGGCTAGATATGCTCTCCTTCTGGCAGAAGCTTTTCTACACATTTTCATGTGCTAATCCTTGTGGCTTTCATTTCCTACTTCGAACACAGTCTGTAGCTATGGTTTGCACAGGAATTGGAGGCCAGCAGGCCAATGTGTCTATGTGGAATTTTCCCTCTGTCCTTGAGGGGAAAGTAAAATCAGATTCTATTAATTTTGACTGGATTTCCATTTATTTTAGAACTTTGGGGTCATTTTAATATCCACATATAAGAAGCACTGGATCTTTTGCTTTTAAAAATTATTTGCAGATCGCCTGTGTCATCCCTTCTTTCCTTCTTCTACCCTCTCCTCCTCTCCTCTTCCCTTCCTTCTTCCTTCTTTCTTTTATAGAAAACTGAAAGTGAAATCAATCTCTGAGTACATCACAAAACATAGTTTGAAGTCATTAAGTGGATTTTTATTTGCTTGCGGGAGAATCATATGCCTGTGATAGCCTGCTTTACCTTTAACAGTTTTCAGTCTGAGATTGGACATAGTAAATGTTTAGTAAGTATTTCTTGATTGTATGAATCCCTGGTGTTATGTCCTAAGCACAGTCCTAAAATACTATTTTTGTGCTTTTCTTGATGTTCTTCTGTGAAGAGAGCCGTGGTCCCCAACTGATAATTCCAGCTCAACTCTTTGTCATAAATATGACTACTCTACTGGAAAAATAATTTTTTAATCCTTACATAAACTTTGTTCATTTCACAAAATGAAGTTTCACTCCATTCTGTTGCAGTGAAACACCCATTGGCACATTCCTTTTACCTTTAAATATCTCTGAAACACTTGGAATTGACCTTCGATTTCACAATAGATTGAGGCATGCAATTATAAGACAATAATACATGCTTTCTCATGCCTGAAAATAACTCTGGAGTCAAGCTGTGACATTAAAGCACAGTTGGAAAATTTTACATCCAATCAAATTAAACCAATAGTATATTTAATTTTGTAATTGCTATGTAACTGAAAGTAAGGGTGTCTTCAGCTTTTTATTTGTTTATTTCTAGTCTGGAGATTAAAACAATTGAATCAGAAATTGATTAAGGAAAAAAGGACAAACAAATAAATAGTTTCTGTTCAATGGTTAAGTAATCTGCCTTATCTCTTACTTAGCTTTTGAGTGGGAGTGGGAAATAGCATTAAAATTTATCCTAGGAAGGGTGGCCATGATGACTACAAAGCTTATCTAGAAGACTGAAATGCCTGTTGGGTTGTATTCCCAGGCTGGCCAGACTGACTGTCCAGATTGTTTGAAAACAAACTTCAGCTGAGTAAATTTTAAAGATTTTATTGACTTTATTCAGTGATTCATGAATTAGACAACATCCATTCTAGCATATAGGAAGAAACTCTGAGGAGCTTCATAGACAGAAAGGAGCAGGAACAAGGAAGTAATGCTAGTCAAAAAGTAGACTATTGCAAGATTACTTTTCCCTAAAGGGTAACATGGGTTTATCAGGCAGATTATTTAACTAATGCTGATCTGATCATTCCTGCTTGGCTTGTTTAAGTGTTCATATCTGGGAGGGCTGAAAATGTAGTTAAATTTGCTTACCTGGGGATTAGCATAAGTGACTCTATTTTGGGCCTGTTGGCTTGTTTTCGACAGGGGGGTTGAGTGAGTGTAGGGGCTGTGCAAGACTGGCCCAATTCTTGCTGAAGAGCTTATGACTGCCATTGACCCACCTGGGGATCAGGTGACAGTTTGAAAGCTTTAGGAATTCTGGAGATCCAGTGAAGTTTTGTGTTTACTTTTGACACCGTAATGCTATTGACAGGTGGATGGGGCTTTCTCTGGGCTCTTAGGCAGATGATCCATGATGAGGGAGGAACCCCTGGAATTAGAAGCATATAGTTAAGGATACATGTCGAGAAGACAAGTAAGAAGGCATAAAAGCATTAGCTGGGCTCCAGGTATTTGCTTATGAGTATATATTTTGGAAAATTCCAATGGGGGCACTTTTCCTGACAAGGAGAATAGTATGTTTGTTGGAACAATTGGTCAGAATATTTGAAAACAAGGGTGACTCAGATAACAGAAACTCATGGGCTACTATACCATTAAACTGTGCCCTAAAGTATCTGAAGGCCTTTGAATGATAAACCATAAATGCTACTCATGTTTTTTTTTCCCCCCAAGATTTTCTTATCTATTTTGGAAAAGGGAGAAGGGGCAGAAGAAAAAGGGGAAAGAGAATCTCAAGCAGACTCCCCGCTGAGCACAGAGCCCAATGCGGTGCTCGATCCCAAGACCTGAGCTGAAACCTAGTCAGACATTCAACCAACTAAACCACCCAGACGCCCCGAAATGCTACTCATGTTAACATTTTTTTTTTCCATTTTTAAAATTAACATGTAATGTATTATTAGTCCCAGGGGTACAGGTCTGTGAATCGCCAGGTTTACACACTTCACAGCACTCACCATAGCACATACCCTCCCCAATGTCCCTAACCCAACCACCCTCTCCCTACCTACCTCCCTCCAGCAACCCTCAGTTTGTTTTGTGAGATTAAGAGTCTCTTATGGTTTGTTCTCCCTCCTGATCCCATCTTGTTTCATTTATTCTTTTCCTACCCCCCAAACCTCCCATTTGCTTCTCAACTTCCTCATATCAGGGAGATCATATGATAGTTGTCTTTCTCCGATTGACTTGTTTTGTTAAGCATAATACCCTCTAGTTCCATCCACGTCATCGCAAATGGCAGGATTTCATTTCTTTTGAAATCTTGCTGCATAGTATTTCATTGTATATATATACCACCTCTTCTTTATCCATTCATCTGTTGATGGACATCTAGGTTCTTTCCATAGTTTGGCTATTGTAGACATTGCTGCTATAAACATCCGGGTGCATGTGCCCCTTCGGATCACTATGTTTGTATCTTTAGGGTAAATACCCAGTAGTGCAGTTGTTGGGTTGTAGTGTAGCTATACTTTCAACTTTTTGGGGAACCTCCATGCTGTTTTCCAGAGTGGTTGCACCAGCTTGCATTCCCACCAACAGTGTAGGAGGGTTCCCCTTTCTCCGCATCCTTGCCAGCATCTGTCATTTCCTGACTTGTTAATTTTAGCCATTCTGACTGGTGTGAGGTGGTATCTCATTGTGGTTTTGATTTGTATTTCTCTGATGCTGAGTGACGTGGAGCACTTTTTCATGTGTCTTTCGGCCATCTGGATGTCTTCTTTGCAGAAATGTCTGTTCATGTCCTCTGCCCATTTCTTGATTGGATTACTTGTTCTTTGGTTGTTGAGTTTGATAAATTCTTTATAGATTTTTGGATACTAGCCCTTTATCTGATATGTCGTTTGCAAATATCTTCTCCCATTCTGTCAGTTGTCTTTCGGTTTTGTTAACTATTTCTTTTGCTGTGCAAAAGCTTTTGATCTTGATGAAGTCCAAATAGCTCTTTTTGCCCTTGCTTCCTTTGCCTTTGACGATGTTCCTAGGAAGAAGTTGCTGCGGCTGAGGTCGAAGAGGTTGCTGCCTGTGTTCTCCTCAAGGATTTTGATGGATTCCTTTCTCACATTTATTCCTTCATCCATTTTGAGTCTATTTTTGTGTGTGGTGTAAGGAAATGGTCCAGTTTCATTTTTCTGCATGTGGCTGTCCAATTTTCCTAACAGCATTTGTTGAAGAGACTCTTTATTCCATTGGACGTTCTTTCCTGCTTTGTTGAAGATTAGTTGACCATAGAGTTGAGGGTCGATTTCTGGGCTCTCTATTCTGTTCTATTGATCTATGTGTCTGTTTTTGTGCCATTACCATGCTGTCTTGATGATGACAGCTTTGTAATCGAGCTTGAAGTCCGGAATTGTGATGCCACCAACTTTGGCTTTCTTTTTCAATATTCCTCTGCCTATTCGAGGTCTTTTCTGGCTCCATATAAATTTTAGGATTATTTGTTCCATTTCTTTGAAAAAAATGGATGGTATTTTAATAGGGATTGCATTAAATGTGTAGATTGCTTTAGGTAGCATAGACATTTTCACAGTATTTGTTCTTCCAATTTCATGTTAACATTTTTATTGTTGTATTATAAATGAATGTTAGCTTTTGCATATTTAAATAAGTACTATAAAGTGACTTTTGACCTGAGAATATTTTGGAACACACAACCCAACTAAAGTTTTCCCCTCTGGTTTGTTTTGAAAGGCATGCAATGTTAATTCTGGGGCATTGATGTTTTACAATGCCTGATCAAGATAAAAAGGTGAAGACCACAGAAAAATCAACTGATAAAAAACAACAAGGAATCACCACCAGGTAACCCCTTCCTGATAATTAGTATCTCAGACAGTGGCCAGCAACAAGATTTAATGGCTTTTGAGAAATAGAGTAGACCCTTGACAATGGTTACTCTGGGTTATGGTGTTTACTGAAATGTTTGATTATTTCCAGAGTTCTGAAGGAAATGCTTAGTGTGTGTAGGTTTCCATCTATGAAACAGGCCTCGAAGGGGCAATTCCATCAGGGGGTTGACTAGTTCTCCGGGAATCTTCAGTTGGTTGACATTGTGTTCTTCTTTCTCCTAGGGACTATTCAGATCTTAAAAGACTTCGTTGCCTTTTGAACGTCCAGTCAAGCAAACAACAGGTAGTGTTTTCAAAGACTGCACATGTGTTAATAAAAGAGAACTCACGTGTTTCCAAAGGGATTGATTTAACATTTTTATGAACAATAATATTTCTGCATTTCTTAGTTCTTAAGTATGTCTTGTTTCTCTTCATGTGGCTGTCTCTCTCATACCTGGTTTAGGTTCTGCCAAGACTCAGGGTCTATAGCCTTTTTATTCTTTTCTCATGGCTGGGCCCTGCTCTATTTTCTGCTTATTGCCATGTGTCCTAATTACCAAAGCCCTTCAGTCTAGAAACAGTGTACTATTCTATTGAATGCCCAGTGTTTGACTCTTTGGAGCTTTAGGGAATCTGATTTTTTTCCCAAACACTGATTACTGAGTTGCCTTTCTTCTCCCCTCCACTCCTCTTCATGCTGCCCTGTTCCTACAGTACGGCTCTTGATGCTTGCGGCACATTTTATCTCATGAAGAGGCTAGAAATGGGTGAATTTGGTTATTTTTATGATAGCATTTTTGTATTTTTATTACATGGACGAAAGAATTGCACCTCTGTTTGAAATTATCTTTACACTTTTCTTTTTGGTTTTACTTCTGTAAGACTTGGGAGGCTCCTGAGATTCGAGGCTATCCATGAGGATTTGGGGCACAGCACAGCAAGTGCTAATTCTAATGTTAACAGTAGACAGTCAGCACCAGTAACTGGTAATGATAGGGATGCGTCTTGAACTGCAGTGACCTGGCACCAAAGTCTACTATGCTATACTTGTTTAAGTACATTTTTTTTTTAAGATTTTATTTATTTGACAGAGATCACAAGCAGGCAGAGAGGCAGGCAGAGAGAGTGAGAGGGAAGCAGGCTCCCTGCTGAGCAGATAGCCTGATGTGGGGCTCGATCCCAGGACCCTGGGATCATGACCTGAGCCGAAGGCAGAGGCTTTAACCCACTGAGCCACCCAGGTGCCCCATGTTTAAGTAAATTTCTTTAAGAGCTCAAATGGCGGGAATCCTGATGGATTTGTTTATATCCATCAAACTAACCGAGAACTACATTTTTGTCTATTTATTTATAGTCAAGGATAACTTCCTAATGATTTGATGGCACATAAAGGCTAAATAATGTAGTTTTATTTGGGGAACATTTGCTATGTGTCTGGTGTATCACGCTGTTTAGTAACCACATCTCCCACTTTTATAGATTAGGAAAATGAGGCACAGGGAATTAAGAGACTTTCTCAAGATCACAGAGCCAGCTGATGGTTGGAATACAGATCTGAACCCAAACACTGCCTCTTTGCAGTAGATGCTTCTAGCCCCTGAGACACTTTTAAATAATTTGGGAAATTAAATTCCAGTTAAAAAAATAGTTGGATAATCCTTGATTCAGAGTAAACAGGGGCATAAAATATCTTTTCACCTGTCAGTCCTTCTTCTCTGTTATTCATACTATGGCCTCAGGAACAATTTCTTCCCATCCAGCTGTGTCAGCATTCACCTTGCTCTTTATCTATCTCTACGCTGCTAAAAAAAAACTCCCTGGCTTGCTGCTCACAAGCCTTCATGGACAATTACCCCCAAATCACATCCATTCTTTCTTAGAAGGTAAGCCAGGTACTCACATATGGTTTTGGTTGTAGTTCCCATTCTGTTTCACTGTACATCCTAAGATGTAACCATGATGTCAAAGACTTCTACTTTTTGCTTTTACTATTCCCTTCTCCCAAATTTCTTCCCTAAAATCTCATCTATTTCTAAAACCCAAATTTAGTGACACTGCTTCCAGAAAAAAAGCCTTTCCTTTATTTTGCATTCTGAAAATTCTTTCTGTTTCCAAAGCACTTTCTTTCATGGTTATAGCACTATGATCTTCCTTGTTTTGGAAACGTTTATCTACATGTCTTATTTCTAGATGAGATTACATATTTCTCAATGCCAGCAACTTTGACTTTGCCTCTGCTTTACTGTATCCTGAGTTTAGTTAGTTCTTGGTCACTTTTTGTCAAATTGGAATTACGGTTTAAGAATTGGGTTCTGGAGTGCCTGGGGGGCTCAGTGGGTTAAGCCTCTGCCTTCAGCTCAGGTCATGATCCCAGAGTCCTGGGATTGAGCCCTGCATCGGGCTTCCTGCTCAGCAGGGAGCCTGCTTCTCCCTCTCCTACTCCCCCTGCTTGTGCGCACACTCGCTTGCTCTCTCTGTCTCAAATAAATAAATAAATAAATCTTAAAAAAAAAAAAAAGGACTGGGTTCTGTCATGAGCATGTATAACTTCATGACCAGAGTAACAGAAACACCAATGGTGTTGTTATTGTTTTAAAGACTTATTTATTTATTTATTTGAGAGCGAGAGAGAGAGAATGCATGAGTGGGGTGGGGGCAGAGGGAGAGGGAGAGATCCCAAGCCGAATCTGATGTGAGGCTCCATCCCATGACCTGAGATCACGACCTCAGCTGAAATCAAGAGCCAGAAGCTCAACCGACTGAGCCACCCAGGTGCCCCTCTAATGGTGGTTTTTGCCTCTAATTTTCCAACTTTGAAGCTCATGCTGCTAGATCTATTTTGTCTCAACACCACTTTCTTGTTAACAAAAGTTAACTAAAGTGAATTTAATAGTTCCTCCTTCTTTAACCAATTTTAGAATTTGCAGTTTGCTGTCTGACAAGTTCACATGGCATAGCTTTTTGTAACGTCTTTCACGTGTATAAAAATGCATATTTGTAATGCTTGAATTATTCAGAAAGTAGGTGGTTCTAAGAAGAAATGAAAATGTCCTCAATGATATGAAGATCCCGAGGCTCACAAAATTCATTCCTACTTCTATTTGTTAAACCTTAATTCATTTTAAATTTTGGAATAATAAATGTTATTCTGAACATCCTATTCTCCTTTTAGTAAAATAGTATGGAGAAGAATGATATTGGAAAGAATAAGTCAAGCATTTATTTATATCTTGCTTGTTCCAGAAAGAATGTAAGGAGGTTTTTACAAAGATACACAAAGTATGACAGTTTATCATAAATTAAAACCAGGGCCAAAGAAAAAAGAAGAACAAGGTTAAGGGTTAGGGACAAAGTAGAGTGAGACACACAGAGATAGTCATCGAAATATGCAAGTGGGTCACACATTTGGCTCAGAGATTTTTTTAGCAGTCAATTTGAAAAGGGAAATTTGGGAGTAAGGCTCACTCACCTGAATTTCTGATCTAACAAGATCTGGCCTGTTATTTGCAAATGGACCCAAATGGCCAATTAATTGGCTGCAGAGGAAATTTACTTTGTGGTTTAGGCAGAGAACTGCAAAGAACTGAATGTCCTTTATCTGAATCTCTAATGAGCCAAGCCACTTTTCTCTATTGTTTCCTTGCGTTCCATGTTCTACTTTCGTTCTTTGTCTTGACTACTCTATCTCTGTGTGCGTTATTCAACCACATTAGAGCTTGCCCTTCTGTGGGACAGTTCCAATAGTGGGACAGAACACTGAGGGGGCAGGGTTAGAATAACCATAACCAGTAAAGACAAATAATTCAAGGAAAGAAATTGCCCCAGGGCTCTTGAAGCATAGTGAAATTACAAAGTTGGTTGGAGATTTCACCAGAGGTTTCCACAAAGCTTGAAGTAATCTACCAAGAGCTGGAATTCGGATTTTTCCCTCTGTATCCAAAGCCACAGGAAGCTGAGAAATTGGTTTGCAGTAAGTAAAAAGGGTAGAAGAAAGAACAAATGAATTCATTATAGACCCGTTACCTTAAAATAAAAGAGGTTTTGATAAGTACTTAGGAAAGAAAAGGCATAAGGCACAGTTCCTGTGTTCTGAAGGATGGAGGTCTAGGAAATGCAGCTGTAGCACATGACGCAGCAAGACAGTCCTGAAGGAATGGTATGGACAGTGGGCGTATGGATTTTGACAGGTGTAAGGACTCCACTCTTAGCTCAAATCACAGGAAGAAGACGGTCCTTGGAAAATGGGCCAGTTTTCCATCAGTGGAATTGGTGGAAAGGCATTATCAGTGAAGTGAGTAAAATAATCAGATGTCTGAAGAAAGGAAAATCACAAGCATTTAAGAAAAATGGTGACTAAATATTTCTATTGGAAGTAGTCATACCTAGAGCTAGATGACATTGTGCAGTGTTTGAAGGCCCAGCTACACATTTTGTGTTTGATTCTGTAAGCCATAGGGAGTGTTGACATTTCCAACCAGAAATGACACAAACACGTTTTTAGGAAAGTCCTTCGCTTCAGTCTGTAGTCTCTTCACTTTCCACTCTTACTATTCAAGCTGCTCAGGTACCTCTCATTTTCTAGAACACACATAGCTGTCCTCTGTCTTCCCACCCATAAAAGTCTGTCTGGAATACTCTGAAAGACTCTTGGCATCCTGGTCTGTGGCCCAGCCTATACTTCCTTCTACCACAACAAACCCTTGTTCACTCATCCTGCAGCCTGTTCTCATGCTGGTTTTCCCCTCCCCCACCCCTGAACTCCTTGAAAGCAGAGACCATGGCTGTCCTGCTTCCTGTATGCCCAGTGCCTCATCACACTGCTGACTAATGATGTGTCTGGAATAGAAGTGCAGAACGGATGGATGCATCTAGAAAGTGGCGAACAATGAATCCGTTTAACAAGGAGACAGGGGATAAAGTAAGCGTTCATTCAACAGTTTCACCTTTGAGTATATAATGTGTGCCAGGCTCTGAGAGGTGCTAAGGACACAAAGACAGACAGATAGGATGCTGCCCTCAGGGTGGCCATATTCAAAGGGAAGAGGCTGATCTGTAAACTCGGAGTTGTACCAGGTGTGGTAAGTGCTATCAGAGAGGTTAGTGGAGAAATGCCACCAGGGAGGGAGTGAACCGCTGTGCCAGGAAGGGGCAGGTCCTCACCAGGAGGCTGTTAGAGCTGAGTCCTGAAAG
This sequence comes from Meles meles, assembly GCF_922984935.1. Lineage (NCBI taxonomy): Eukaryota > Metazoa > Chordata > Mammalia > Carnivora > Mustelidae > Meles > Meles meles. Next base: position 22,163,376 of record NC_060069.1, on the reverse strand, counting down.
TGATCAGTCTGCAACACACGCCCAGGCATGGAGTGGTCAAACACTACGGCGGTTTCTGGGACAAGTGACCGATACGATGCAGCCAGAATTTGGGGCACAGTTTTATATTTGACTGAACTGTTTGGCTTACTCATGTGTTTATTTATGTTATATGGACTTGTGGATTCTTATTTTAGTCCGTGGTAGATTTATTATCAAATACTGGATAGAAAATCATTCTAAAACTTAGTGGTTTAAAGCAACAATGATCATTTACTCTCTCACCCATTTTGTGGGTCCTGAATTGAGGGCAGTTTAACCTGGATTCTGGTTCAGGTTCCAGTGGGGTTGCCGATGGGGTTACTGGGGCTGGCAAGTAGGCGCTGTTTGTGGGTGAGAGGCCTCTCCACAGGGTTGTTTTTCCTCATAGAGTAGAGTCTGGGGATTCCCCCAGAAATCCCTCTACACATTTAAAGAAGCGATTTAGTCTTTTCAAATATTGTGCGAAGAGATGACACCGGACTGGAAGACAGGAACAGAGCACGGTGAGAGATTTTCCCACTGCGCAAGGTGGAATGGTGAAAAGCAAGAGGACTGACTCAGGACAGCGTTTCTCATCCCTAGAGATACATACACGGATGGTGGAGGTCTGAGCATGTTGGAGAGGGAGGCAGGTTGCTTGGATTTGAATACAAGCTCTGTCCCTTGCTAGCCCTGTGACCCTCAGGCAAGTCACTTAGCCCCTCTCGGCCTTAGTGTTTCTCATCTATAAAATAGTATTCATCTCATAGGGTTGTTAGGAGCATTACATATATTTAATACTTGCAAAGCACTTAGAACAGTGCCTCGTGTGCAGTGAACTCCATGTAAGTATTGTCCATGCTGATGGTGGTCATGAGGACCAATGGTTGAGTCCTGTGCCTTTTGAATAGGTTTCAAATCCAAGCGCCTGTAAGTCCATCACTTGTGGGAAAGGACAGGACACACTTTAAAGTGATCTATGTCATTTTGTGTTATGATACATTTATTATGTCCGAAGTTTCAGATGTTGGGTTGCGCAGAATAATCTGTCAAATGTAGTATGCTTTAAAAGAGCTAATGGCTTAACATAAAGAAATATGTAAGGGGGAGCTCACATGGATACCCTGATTGTGATGACACCAGGTAGGTGAATAGTATCATACAGATTTCATTGGACCTCCTGCAGTAGATGATGAGGAATATGGAGAGCAATTGGGGAGGCAAGGGAGAAGGCTGTGGATTGGACTCTGAACTCACATTGTTTTCATCCAAAGAGGGCTGGTTGCTTCAAGTTTCCTTCTAATATGTTCATGGTCTTTGCAACTATAGCTGCCAAGTCCATCTTATCAACTGAATCTCCATGAGTTGATTCCCAATTCTGGCTGCCTATTCTGCCAGCAAAGAGGATGGCTGCAGGCTGCGGCATCTTCCCACCCCTCTTCCCTGAGTGGACTGGGCTATTTTTCTCTGTGCTGGCTACCTTCCGTCTTGTGATCAGTATTCTGGAAGTTGCGGGAATGGCAGGTAGTTTGAAAAACTTTTGACCCGGAAAATCCACTTCCTGTTTGCTACATAGTGATGTTTCCTGTGTAACCCTGGAACATTTGCCCATTGCTGTGACTTCATGGCCAGTATCATTTAGGTTATCACACCCAGGGGTCATCTAATTTGTAAGGACACATTTTATTTGGTTAGCAAATTCATCTGCATGATGAGAATAATCATGAGGATTATTAGGGTATTTATAAAGCACATGAAAACTATGCCACGCACATAGCGAGTGCTTTATAAATAATAACTCAGTTTTCATAATAACTCTGCACATAATTATTATGTTATTATTACTATTTTTATTATATACATGTGTAATATATATAATATAATATATTATTATTATTATTTCCATTTTGATGATGTGGAAACTAATACACAGGGAGATTAGTAACATTTCCAAGATCGTGCAGCTACCTATTGGTAGTATTAAACCCAGGGCATCTGGCCGAGGGTTTGTTCTCTTAGCCAATAAGCCTTACTCTTTTGGGTGCCTGTGGCCTGTTATTTTGTAGTGTTTGTGGACTGACTGGCCTGCTATACTGAGATAGGTAGTTTAATAGGATGAAAGATTTATTATTAATGTTTTGAAAATGCAACTGTGCTGGCACATGATATATATATATATATATTTTGCTAGCCATTGAACAATGCAATTTTTAATTTTTATTTTGTTTGAGTTTTTATTTATTTATTTGAGAGACAGAATGAGAGAGGGGATGAGAGGGGAGAAGGTCAGAGGGAAAACCAGACTCCCCGCGGAGCTGGGAGCCAGATGTGAGACTCAGTCCCAGGACTCTGGGATCATGACCTGAGCAGAAGGCAGTCAGTCGCTTAACCAAGTGAGCCACCCAGGTGCCCAACAATGTCCTTTCTATAAGCTGACTGCCTAATGGAAAGTCAGACATACTCTTTTTGGATAGATGATATCTCTTTGTGGAATTGTGTCAAATATTTGGGTGGATAAGTACAACATATAGTAGCTTTATTTGATAATTATAATATATAGAATAAAAAGTAGATCTTTTATTTTTTATATTATGCTCTACTTACCTCCTCTGTAATAATCTCACTAGCTATAGAATATCCTTCATTTGTACTTTAGAAAGAATAAGGTATTTGTTTGCACTATGCTCAGCTTTATTACAGTACAAAAAAACAATACTCAGGGTTATCCTAATTATTGGTGCGAATTGATAAGTGAAACTATTTTAGTACTGATAACTTAGAATTTATTATATAAATAATTACAAGTTAATATTGGAAATGGGGACACATAGTTGCTATAGTTAATTTAAGCAATTTTTTTTAAACAAAATTTTGCTTTTCTTTTGGTGAATTCATGACTTTTATAAATATGATTGACTAATCAGGATGTTCAGACTCATTAAAAGAGATAGAATCCTCTTTACCTTTATGTCCCTGACACCTGGCAAGCACTGTGTGTGGCTAGCAAGTTTTGAATGAATGATGACTTATTCTCAGTTTAGGATTTCACACTCTACCGGAGAGTTCTAGTTGGATCTGGAAACTCTCTGGATCTGGAAACTGGCACAGTTGAATCATCCAAGAAGCTTTGAAAACTCCTAAGGCCCAGGCCTGACTGTGTTCAAAGTTCTCGTCATGTTGAGCTGCCACTATAATCAAGGGAGACTAAAAATACATAGATAACTGTAAGGTATGACAGGGGGTGTTACAAGCTATGAAGAGAAATAAAGCGAAATCAGGTAGCGAGAATAAATGTTTTAAGTCAGAGATGTTTAAATCTTGGGAAACTACATTGGCTTGGTTACCATGGTAATTATTTGTTTGGGAAAAATACTCATTCCCTTTATTCGGCCTCAATCTACCCCTTTCCCGCATTTTGTTACTTCTTTTATTGTTACCCTCATGGGTTCTGTGCTTCTGTTTTCATAGCTTCCAGCTATTAACTTCGATAGTGCCCAAAATAGCATGACGAAGACTGAGCACGTCATCAAGGTGGGTGGACACAGAGCCCGAGGTCAGTGGCATGAGTCCACAGAAGCTGTTGAACTTGAAAATTTTAGGTAAGAATGCAGTATTTCCCTTGTTTTCAGCAGCCTATTCTAATTAGCTCAAAACCTTGTCACAGGAGCTAAACTTTTAAGCTGTTTCAAAATTTATCATGAGGATTCTTAACAATTTTCATTATGCTTAAATCATTTCCAGAATATTGTGTAAATACAGCTTAATGACTGCAGCTGGAGCCACCTGGGTGTTTCAGGACACCTTGCTGCCATACCTTTGGCACTTATTCCACGAGAAAGAAGTTCCAGGTTGTTGACCTGGCCTGGCTGATTCCAGCCTTTGTCTTCAGCCTTTGGCCTGTCCATACGCTGCCAGCAGTGAGGAGGCATAAAAGAAGCCATTGCTGTGAACAGATGTGGTGGCAAAGGACTGGGATTGTCAAAGCAACCGAGTTTTTCAGTTGAAGGGATTGTACCTCACCTTTAACATGGAAACTGTCAATCCATGTTGCTCTCTCCTGTCACCATTTAGATCTCCTAGAAGTTGCACATTCTGTGGGCCACTCCCCTTCCAGGAGCTGGTTCTCTCAGGTTTACAATGTGCTGACTTCATCTGGCACTAAGTGTCATGTAAATAATGAATGGCATGAAATAGCAAGATGAATATTCTAGAATGATCATTTATTTATTTGGTCTAGACTTTGTCTCCCTGTCATTTTATGACAATGAATTTAATATTCCACAAAATCACAGGACGTTATACAGTTTCAATTTAGTGAGGAACACTAAATTCTTCAAAAATTCTTACACAGTCAGTCTACTGGTACCCGGGTACTAAGAATGCATTACAGCCCTCACCTGGCTAAGGTAGGGACACACTGTCCAATGACATCTGAAAGACTGCAAAGGCAGAACAGTTCAAATGGTAAGACCACAGAACTTGCCTTTGATGTGATATGCTCATGTAATTCCAGCTTGTTTGGCCTGGATCTTAAACCTGATCTATTTTAATATCCATAAAAATCATGTAATCATATATTTTATAGTGATGTCACAATTTTGTGCATTATTTCTATCCTCTCCCAGTTTTAGAGTGGAATGTTTGGCAGTATTTGTAACCTCTTTAATTGGCTATATCAGAAGAAAGAAGCTGAAGATAGGATACCTGCAGACTTGGTTAAGCACACATGTACACAGACACAGACACATACACATCAACCAATCAGCAACCACAACCATAGCAACTTTCATGGTTGAAGGGGTGTAGGCTGTGTTTGATAAATCCATATTACCTACAAGGAGATATGTATGGTAAACACTGATGTTAATAGCTATAGCAGCCAATGGGGTTGTGGGTGCAAAAATGAAGGGAAGAATTGTTTACTGCCTCATGCACAATGTCTAGATAATATGTCCTTATCATTCTTTCTCTTTGTATCCACTTTTACCCCCCTCCAAACAAGTTTAGCTGCGAAATATTTATGAGTACTTATAATTTAGTTAAATGATGAAATTAAGTATATATGCTCAGTTATAATCTTCATTATAATTATAATTGACTTTCTAGTTCCCTTTTTCTTTCTTTCTTTCTTTCTTTCTTTCTTTCTTTCTTTCTTTTTCTTTCTTTCTTTCTTTCTTTGACAGACAGAGATCACAAGTAGGCAGAGAGGCAGGCAGAGAGAGAGAAGGAAGCAGGCTCCCCGCTAAGCTGAGAGCCCAATGCAGAGCTTGATCCCTGCACCCTGAGATCATGACCTGAGTGGAAGGCAGAGGCTTAACCCACTGACGCACCCAGGCACCCCTCTAGTTCCTTTTTTAACAGTTGATATGTGCCTTTAGCAATATGTTAAACCCCAAGAATTTTTCCATATCTACATGAATACAGATGGTCTGTACTTGGGAACTTTGCATTGGGAACTTTGAGACGGGCTAAAAGATTTCTATTACAAAATGCTTTTCTGTTTGTTCCATATCAGTATAAACTACAAGAATGAGAGGAACTTCAGCAAACATCCCCAGCATAAACTATTTCAGGAGATCTTTACAGCCTTGGTGAAAAATAGACTCATCTGCAGGTAAGATTCTCCCAGAAAAGACCAACAATTTACCCAAGAATGGCATATCTTATACATCTTATTTCTAGTATGTGGTTTGAAGCAGTTTGTGATATTGAGCGCAACATACTTAAAAGATAAAATAGAGGAAATATCATAAATAGGCATAAATACATGATAAATCATAAATAAATGATAAAATGGGCAAATGAATAGACATTGCAGGTGAGTTTATTAAAATTACTCTGGTTAAGTGTTGCATTTAGCCAAATTTTATGGCATTAAGGTAAAATGGTATGACCCACATTATACTGTTTTTCTTATTATTCTTACTCTGAATTTGGATACTTAGAAGGAGTTTATTGCCAGGGTTCTTATGAAGCAGACATTGGGCAACCCCAATGCCAGCATCCTCTTGGTACGCTTTTGTGGTTGATACAAGGACTGATTAGATGGACTGCCCCAGCCTTGACTCTGGGAAAAGGCTGAAAGTATAACCTCCAGTCATGGCCCAATGACAATGTTTCCTCACAGGACCAAGTCAAATGTTCTCTCCATTGCTCTTCTTTGTCTTAACACAAGAGCAGTGTTGGGACTTTAGAGAAGGATTTGCAAGACCTCTAGACTCTGTCTAACAAACAGGTCTTTCAATGAACCATTGACTAGTGCTGGATTGCGGTCAGGACTGAATTTTCTATCCATTTGGGCTTCTTGAAGTGAGAGCTGGTTACAGTGCTGCCAGATATGGAGGTGGCCCCTAGCATTATGTCATGGTGGGACCTGGCCTTCTACTCTTCCCTGGAGGCCCAGGCTCTCTCCTCAAGCATCAACTGAAAAGATGCCTATAAAGAACCTTAAATCTTTCCCATTGCTTTGGGACTTGATTGAGATATCTGAATTCTTCCCCAGTGAGATGGGAAAAAATTACTCCTATTCTGGAAGATAGGAGAAATATAAATAATTTAATGCCTGACCATGTGACTTGGTTCAGTGCAATAGCTGACTTTAAGTAGAACAGTATTTCGGTGGATCCTCCATGATGAATCAGCACTAAATATGCCTGAGTGGTAGTCTTATGAGTTGACCTTTAGAAGGGGGTTATTTAGTATTATGTATGTAAGTATTGGACAGTGGCTGCCAAATACATTTGTTTACTTTAAAGCAATAAGGATTGGGACTGCATCTGTTATGCCTTGGTACTTGATTTAGGCAGAGGATTATTAGACTGACTCAGAACACGAAAAGCCTAAAATCTTTGTCATGGTTATGGAATTGGGTCCCTGCTTAGTTCTTGACAATATACTCAAAGATTGTTGAAAGATTAATGAACACTGCTACAAAGGACATGAAGTTGTCCCCGACTGTTTTCTTCTTGAGCTTGAACAGAGTAGGACAATGGTTAGTAGCAGAATAATTATGCCTGAAATGGTATTAGGCAATGATGTTCTTTAATTTGTTTTGAAGACGACTACCATCAGCTCTTCAGGGGATGTCCAATAGACCATTTATCAGGTTAGTGCTTTGAGGAAGGCAGAGCATTCCCTATATTTAAGATGTGAGAGATGTCACTGTGTCCCCAGCCTGAGGGCACTAGAGGCAGAAATTGTTAGGGAAACTAATCGGGCAAGGGTTGGCATCCAGCAGTTGAAAAGATCTTAACAGTTCTGCAGTTAAGAGATCTCTTGTCAGAACCTTTTCAAATTCTTAGTGATTAATGAGCCTTCTTAGATTGGATGGAATTACTGACTTGCAACATGAGTAGTCCCTGGAAATCTTCAAACTAGGAAGAGATGATTATAGATCTCTTTGCTTTCATAGCAGGAGAAGGAATTTAGGAATGTTGAACATCAAGGGCATCCTTTTACGTCATCCTCTGGCTGCTGACAGATTGTTACGTTCAGTTCTATTCTAAAAGCAGGGTTAGGTCAAAGATGGCTTAAGTGTGAAGGTCTTCTATTGTTTCTCACCCTGTATGACCTTGCTAAGATAGCCAGAATTACCTTTTCTCCTCCTTTTCCACTGAAATTTAGACTTATAGAAGAACTATATCTCGGGGCCTTTTCTGGTATAGCTTCCTATCCTCTTCTTTGCAAACATCAGATTTAATGTTGGCTGGAAAGCTTGGATTCAGCTCAGTAATTTAATTTTTGAATATCTTCTGTGCATAGAGAAGGGAGGGAATAAACAATGGGAAAGGAAAAGAGGGTGAAAATATAAAGATGAATAGGACACATGATCCCCTTTCTTCTAAGGACTCAGCATCTACTCTGGTCAGCAAAACAGTTACCCAGTATCCCAATACAAGGGAAAATATGGTGGATATAAACTATTTCTATTATGACAACTAAATACTGGGGAGGTTGAAGGACTGCGGACTTTGGTCTTTGCTCTGGTTCAGGCTGTAGACAAGATTGGGCATGTTCAGGATGCTATGCCATTCAGTTTTACCCTGAAGATACGGCTGATGGGGAGTAGAATGTGAGTCCTTCCAGGTCATCAGTCAGTTTATGGCTGAATGATGCTGTTCTCATTGTTGATCTATGTCATTCTCCCCAACTGTAATCTTCCCCTAAACCACACTTCTGGATACCTCCTTTCTGGGTGCATTTCCTAAGACTGACCTGTGATTACTCCCTCGTTCTCAGAAATGAAATCGCCAGGTGGCATCTGAAATGAGACAGGACTTGTTAATCCAGGGTCAGATAAGGTAACACTGTAAGCTGCAAACACCTCATGGTCAATCTCAAAGGGCAAGTGAAAATATCGTGTCTGAAACTGAGGTTACTTCTGGTTACTCGTGGTCGTGAATCTTGATGTGTGGCAGAGTATGGAAGCAAATTTTGTATTTTCCCAACTTTCCTTTCTGCCATAGGGTCATTTGTGTGTAGGAGAGTCTACTGTTAGAAAATAATTCCACCCCCCCTTACATTTCATCTGCCTGTCCAGAGAAGTACAAAGAGAACTTGGTATCCAAGACTAGGTTGTTATGAGGGTGTATAGGGAAGTAAAACTTGTCACAAAATTGACATATCCTCTAATTAACGCCTTATAAAATTGACTTCTACTCAGATATCTCTTCTGTGTATCTGTTCCTCGGAGCTCCCTCTTTGTTGGTCCATTCCGTGCTGACTGCAAGACAATGTGCAGATCCTGTAACACAGTACAAATATAACATAATCTATTTGTGAAATGAACTTGAAAATCTGAATATATAGAATATATATAGAATATATACATGTATATATGTACATGTATATTCTATATATATTCTATATATAGATATCTAGATATCTAGATATCAATATCTATGGAATATATTCCATATATACATGTATACACACACACACACATATATATATCTATTGGATATATATATATATAGAATTGGATCATGTTATATGATTGGTCAGAAAAAGTGTGCCCCCAGATGTCAGCAGCATCCATTCTTGCTTTGTTCTATTTATTAGGGCAGAGTTGCAATTATAACTGAAATTTTGCTAAATGTAAAATAAAATAAATCTCAGTTTCATAGTTTATATTTTAAGATCATGTTTTCATTAAGTCATGTCCCCTCCTATCTAATATGAAATTTGGTCTTATTTATTTATTTATTTATTTTATTTTTTTTTTTTTTTGTTTTTTTTTTTGTTTTGTTTTTGCATTTCTTTGGTTGGTTGATTGTTCTGTGGGTTTTTTTTTTTTTTTTCCCTTTTTATTAATTTTTTCAGCGTAACAGTATTCATTCTTTTTGCACAACACCCAGTGCTCCATGCAAAACGTGCCCCCCCATCACCCACCACCTGTTCCCCCAACCTCCCACCCCTGACCCTTCAAAACCCTCAGGTTGTTTTTCAGAGTCCATAGTCTCTTATGGTTCGCCTCCCCTCCCCAATGTCCATAGCCCGCTCCCCCTCTCCCAATCCCACCTCCCCCCAGCAACCCCCAGTTTGTTTTGTGAGATTAAGAGTCATTTATGGTTTGTCTCCCTCCCAATCCCAAGAATAAATGAAATTTGGTCTTATTTAAAGTGAGTTCACTTAACTGGTCTCTTCTTGGTACGATTATCCCACAATTGCCAGGAGATCTTCTCTTTCCTTGCCTGTAACTTTTGTAGACACAAGTATATATAAGGTTTTCAAATTTCCATTAAAAGAGAGCCACCTGACCCATTTAGCATGACCTTTTTGGCCTAAAAATGCAGTCACTTTTCTAATAAGAACAAGTTGGTGTCCTTACTATTTTACATCCCATTTTCAGAAATGTCTACTATAAACTGGCGTATTTTGGAAATGCATCTGTTAGAAGTCTAGATTGGGAAGATATTTATTTATACTCCACACAAGAGCTTAAGAACTTCTTGAATTGGGGGTGCCTGGGTGGCACAGTTAGGCACCTGACTCTTGATTTCGGCACAGGTCTGATATCAGGGTTGTGAGATAGAGACCCGCATCAGGCTCGGCATAGAATCTGCTTGGGTTTCTCTCTCCCTTTCTCTCTCTCTGCCCCTCCTCCCCAAAATAATAAATAAATCTAAAAAAAAAAAAAAAAAAGAACCCCTTGAGACAGGGAAAGCATCTGGCAGAGACTTCACAATTTAGAAATGCTATTCAGAGTGTCCTGGGGCCTTCACAGGTACTTTTAACCAATAGGACCTACGCAGTTATTTGTTTACCAGATAGACCTTTGCTCTCCATGTCCAAGCTAGGCCTAGGTCACGACGCAATTGACTCTTCTTTGAGCTTTGCTTGAACTTCGGCACTGGCTCTCCAGATCCTATCTGGGGAGGTGAGAGGAAAGGACTGGAAGCAATCTCTTGATTTAGTTCTTAAAATGTACAAAGTTGATAGAGAGATGCTTTTTCTGTGATTTTCTTGCATCAGGTAGCACACAGGTCAGTAGGGTCCTTTAAAGATTTCCTCCTCACCTGGGAAAAGGGAAGCCTGGTCACTTTGGTAAAGTCTGGCCATCCTCTAAGGACAGGGGTAAAACTCCAGTTCCCTAGTGGTTCACAAAGCCCTTGAGATCTTGTTCCCACTTGGCCTCATCTTTTGCTCCTGCCTCGTGCATCCATGGGGCTCACCAAGGTCACAGCAAGCCCCTGATTATTCCCTGGAGAGTGAATTTCTCTCACCTCTGAGCCTCCGTCCATGCTAATGCTCACCACCGTAAGCCTGCTGCTCCCGCGTCTTTGCCTTCCTCGCTGTTCTGGCCCCTCAGCTGTCCTCTCGTCTCATGGCCCTGGGGTCCTGTTCCTCTCTCCCATACACTGAACTCCCAGTGGACAGGGCTTGGGTGTCTTATATCCAGCTAAAGCCATTGTCACTGGTTTTATTGGAGAGCATGGGTTCTGAGAGAGTCTTCCTGTAGTGAAATTTCTCCGTATTAAAATATTTTGAGCACCATAAAAAAATGTAAGGATACAGAAAGTGATAAAAAAATGAAAAATTACCCTTTATACCACTCTTAGAAGTAGTTCCATTAATTCTTGCTCTCTTTCCTTCTAATGTTTTAAAAATTCTATGCTTTTTTCTTCATTTATTTGAGAAATTATTATGCACATATAAAACCCGTATGTTATCCAGAGTAAAGTTTTTAAAAGAGCTGTCTCATTGGCTGAGACTCCTTTAGGATCTTGCCTTTTTGTCGCTCTTTTGCTCTAAGTTTCAGAATCTTAAATGTACAAAGGAAGAAAATAACCTTTAAGAACCTAGGACCTCGTGTAATTCTCAAACAAAAACAAGCATCTTCCCATCACGTATCTTGGAGAAAATATTTAACTCTTATATTTTTATTTCTCCTGAAATGTTATTCTCCTCAAATATATACATATATATCCACACACACACATACAAAAGACATCATCCAATTACAGAGCTGGAGTAGACCCTGAAGGAAAAGTCCAGTCCAGCCTCATTAATACATGCAGTCGCTGAGAGGTTAAGGCCAAGCCCAGGGTCCTCAGACAAGACTTAGCTGATATTCTTTTCTCCTCTGCCTGGTTCCTGGGTTATTTATTAATCAAAGTAGTTTTGCACCAGAAAATATCACTTCAGTAATCATGTTCTCTCTGTTCTGCTCTCTACTGTTGCTTCTTGCAAAAATTGTCCACTTGGATGTCTAACAGGCTTGAAATTAAAATGTCCCCACCTTCCCAGGAAAGCAGTGCTTTTTCTTGAGCCACATGTAACCGCCAGAACCAATCTGAATGTGGCCAAATCAATAAATGACAGCTTCCCATCAGTTCGCGAGATTCCGAGAGCCAGCCACTGAGTTCCAGACACATTCTAGGAAGCACGTTTCTATGGCTAAAGTCAGCCAACCCCCAAACACTTGCACTTACGTAAGTCTACCCATCCCTTTATCAGCGTCACTCCGGCAGACTGTACTTTGTAAGTTGTAACTGCTATTGATTCATCTTTTGTTTTACATATGCCTTAGTAGACTTTTTCTTCTTTGGACGTCTCAAGGTTGACATACTGAAAACAAGACTTTTGATTTTTCCTGCTTAACTTGTGCACCCCGAGCTATACTCTTCTCCATATGTTGACCAGGTCCAAGCTGCCATCATGTTTTGCTTAGACAATTGCAGTAGATTAACTGGGCTCCCTGCTGTGATCTCTGGCTCCCTATACTGTTCTCAACACTATTTCCAAAACGATCCTTTCAAAATCTCTGTTGGATTGTGTTAGTTATTTGCTTAGAGCCTTCTAGTGGCTTTCCAGAATAATAAGTCTGAAGCCTCTGTTCTTATTCTACAAAGTCCTGCAGATCTGGCTCTTGCCATCTCTCTGACTTTAACTCCTCTTACTTGTCTATGTTCTCTTGGCTCCAGCCCCACGGGCTTCCTTGCTGTTCCTTGCATAATCAACCACACTTCTGCTCGGGGACTATATACTTAACTCTTTCGCTCTTCTGACCTAGACTCCTTCCTCAATTCATTTGGATGCTAATTTTATCAGAGAACCTTTCTGACTGCCTGAAAATAGTATCCCCTGGACTCCTAAACTTTAACCTTTGTTGTGCTGCATTGTATGCCACCTCATATGAATTTTTATTAGTTTGTGTTTAGCATTGATCTTCTCCCTTTAGAAGGTAAGCTCCATGAACACAAGTGCATGGTTTTTTTTTTTGAAGATTTTATTTGTTTATTTGACAGACAGAGATCACAAGTAGGCAGAGAGGCAGGCAGAGAGGGAGAGAGAGGAGGAAACAGGATCCCTGCTATGCATAGAGAGCCCAATGTGGGGCTCGATCCTAGAACCCTGGGATCATGACCTGAGCCAAAGGCAGAGGCTTTAACCCATTGAGCCACCCAGGTGCCCCAAGTGCATGGTTTTGTCCTTTGCTGTACCTCTGGGTGTGGAACAGTGCCTGGCTACGAGAAGGTGATGAGTAATATGTAAAAGCTTTCTACCTCTGAAACTGCCATCAACTATGTAGAAGAAATGCATGTAGACAGTCTTTGCTGTTCAATGACTGACTGTAGGAACCAGCAAAGACCCTTTAGATGGACTTTTGGTTGGGAGCCTATTTGGGGCTAGGGTGAAAATAAAGACCCGTTAAGATTAATGAACAAGTCAGTAAAGGTTCCTTGAATTAATTTCTTCACACATATTCTTTTTTCATCTAAGTTTTACCATATCTATTTTGATGTGAATTTTACTCTTCTAGGGTCTCCCCCCATACACAAAAATACCCCCACAGGGCTCTTTTCATGAATTTGGGATAATATTTATTTTGAAACAGGCTTGAACTTCTCCCCTCCTAAATTTTGAGTTGAAGGTAGAAGTTTTCTTGGTGTTGTTTTGTGTGTCAGTGAGAAGGGGAATTGAAATAACACCCCACCTTGAAGGTGCTGCGTGTTTTGAGCAAGAATCAGAGCAAACCATGGTACATATGAGGTCAGGGGTGAACCTCTGGCTTGCGCACCTGCCCCTGGAGTCAGCTAACCTCAGAGCCATTTGGCTGTCTTGTTGACCTTGGTACTTGCAGCTTTATGATCCAACACCACTGCCTTGTGGCTGGCTTTTACATGGAGCTCTCACATCGTACATTTATTTGTCTCTTTCACCATGCAAGAAGGTGAAACCCTGACTACCCTCCTTTCAACGCTATGCGGCCAGTGCCATTTTTCCTTCCCTTTTTTGTATCGATAGCAGAAAGTGGCGTGTGATGCTAAAAGCAACGTGGCAGGTGGTCATGGACAAAGGCCGTGGGAGCTGATCACGCTGCCATGTATTAATAGTCCTGTGAAAGAAGTGGCAAAAGTTCAGTCACAAGAGGGGATAAATATTTGCCTGCTCATGAATCCGCTGCTGTGCGGCGGCTATATTGGGACATAGCCTCCAGGGAAACACTATCTTTGCAGACGGACAGCTTCTTCAGAGCTGCCCCAGAGGACCCCCCGGCTGCTGTGCTCAACATTCCTGCTCCCACAGTAGCTGCGTTTTGGAGAGTCACTGTCTCCCTAGTCACCCCCGCCTGGGGGACCTGGGGTGGGGATGGGAGGGACGGCAGGAGCACTGGCCCGGGAGTCAGCCCCCAGTTCTGCTCTCATGTGCAGCCTGGAGCCAGCCACTCTTGCTCCTTGGGACCTCTGCTGCCTCAGTAGAACGAGGGCCCCTGTTTTTACCATTGGTCGCTATTATTCTCTGTAATTCTCCGGTTGCACTAAGTTCTGTGTTTCCTAGTCCCCCAACTCTTGGCAAACAGAGATCTCTATCATCTTACAGAGCACTCCATTCCACTTGAATACCAGAGATCCATCCCATGCGCTGCGTCCTTGTGGGGGGTTCAGGGCTGGGAGCCAAGGAAGGAACAACTGCTCCTTCAGAGGTCAGTGCTCAGAGAGGAGAAGCCAGAGGACTCAGACACCAGGAATTCTATTTACATTTACAACAGCAGAGGCCAGAATCATGTAGAAATATTAATAGCTTTGGGCTTCAGTTCCAAAATTGCAAAACAAAAAATGCCATTTGCTTGGAACAGAACTTTTAACTCTGAGACTTTTCTGGAACTCATTTATTTATACTCCTTTAATAACAATAATTTTAAGAAGCCTATTCTGGAATTTTTTTTCCTTTTCTGTTTTGGGGGGGGAGGAAATAGAAGAAAACTTTTCATATTTCTTTTAATATGAAAAACATTGCAAAGGTCATGAACTTTCCTCATGAAGAGTGTGTATAGTTAACAGGAAAAATACCAGTGCACACATATTTGTATCATGAATCACCTCTTAATATGTCCCGTAGCTTTTCCTCTTAAATAATGAAAAGCAATCAGCATTAAACCTCATTAGATTTTTAGCAGCTGTTGCAACTTGATCATTATTTCTGTTTGATCTTTGGGCTGTCGTATCTTTGCACCACAGTTCAGGCTATGTGCTATCTTTAGCTAACCCCAGCACCTGAAAGGGAAAGCAGCCATGTGCCGTCTCCCTATTTATAAAGATAAAAGGTATTCTCTCTGTAATAGGAGCCTCAGAATAACCACATCCTTACAAGTGTTCCCATAGGTAATGGTTGTAAATTCAAAGTGTTTTTTGAATTTGCATTATTTTTCCCCATGCAAGGAAGTCCGCATGAACTACAACAGTGCAGCTTCCCACTGTGGCCTTGGCGAATTCTGTCTGGGCTGGCAGCCCTGGGATGGTTGAGCCCTGCCTTTCTTCTCAGAAGAGACTGAACTTTGTCTCCACAGCAAAGGCGTTACTGTCATGGTGGCTGGGGTGAAAGAGGGCTGTGGTTGATGGTAGCTATGGTGGGCAGCTGCTGCCAGGAGCAATTCTCAGCCACTGATGCTTTGGGGACATTTTGCTTAGCCTCTCTCTCCAGAGCAAGGCCTCTGATGGAGCCTCTAATCTATCAGGAGCACTCAGGCATCCCTAGGAATATAAGACTATGGGAAAAACATATTTCCCAAGCTCCTTCTCATGAGCTAAGTCTTAGTGGATGGGATTTGGGATAGAATAGAATGGGGGAAGGTGACACCTCCAGGGGCAGTGACCGTAGATATTTTGCCTTTAAGGAGGGTGGGTCTTGTGCGCTCAGTTTCAAGATGTGCAGGTTTGGGGGCAGAGCTGTATTTCTTAGGACCGTGGAGGAGACGAAGCTGAATTCTACCACCAAAGTCTAAGGATTAATAGGAGGCAGGCCAGGCAAGGGTCGGCTTGGGACCTCAGCTGAAGCAAAGGTACCAGGTGATGGAAGGGGGCGGATCTTTAAAGTCTCTTAACCTTTCTGGATGCATAACTAGCTCAGCTGTGGCACAGGTGGGAGAGGTTGGGAGAAATTATGTGGATTCTAGTCTGGAATAGCTTTTGTCATCTTCCTCAGTTTTTCTTGGCTAACTATGGAGTAAAAGGCACTTTTTGTTCTAGGGATTTGTTAACATTTATACTAAGCGCCACTGTTGGACTAGCTTTGAGGGCAGTGGGAGACAAGTATTGCTTGAGATGGTGCCCATGCTTGCTTTTCCCCTTCTCCTTGGTGCTCCCCACCCTCAGTGGTCTCCCCCGAGGACATGTCCTTCCTTAATCATTCACCTGCACACCAACCTTCGTCTCAGGTTCTGCTTCCAGGGAAACTGACCTAAGAAAATACTTTATCATAGCATTTTCCCAAACTGGAAGCTACAGAGGACCCCCAGGGGTGTCACAGGGTCTTTTAAATTTGCAAGGAAAACAGAGCTACACCGTATCTGTCAGACCGAGGTACTTTATGGTTTCCATATGAAGGTTGTGCTGCCTTCCTTTAGATGACGGCATATTTTTATGGAGCTGGGTTTTCTGTGGTTGTCATGGTAAAAGCAAATACGATGTGAAATTCAGCTAGAAGAGAAGATGAAGATGGTAGTATGCAATCTGGTTACAAGGCTTGAGAATTTGTTTAGAGCCTACAGGTGCCCATACCCCATTCATAAGTAAATGTGGTCAAGAACAAAATAAAAGCACATTTCTTATAATTATGTGTATTATTTTTTCAAATTGGATACTAAGTTATCCGGGCATAAATTCTTATTGATTCAAACCTAATTATTGGAAAGTTTAGCGATGTCTTTTGGTCTGGCGCTGCCCTCAGCCAAAAGGGCACTGGCAGCCAAATCACTCTGAGGCCTCTGCTTCATGAGGGTAATGACAGCCTTTATGTATTTTGCACTGCGATTGTGTGAGTGTTCAGGTACCAACTAACATTCCTTACCGCAGATTAAGTTTGAAATACACTAATTCTGCTCCTTTGCATATTCCTTATTCCCCTTCATCGTCTTGTGTTGCTCTGTCACACTGGCCTTTTAAACATGGACAAACGTGCTTTCTCTTTTCTTCTTTCAGAGAGTGGGTTCATCGAGCCCCATCTATTCATTTTCTGAGAGTGTTAATCTGTCTGAGACTACTAATGAGGGATCCGTGTTACCAGGTTGGTTGGAAAAAATAAAGATAATTCTTACTTTTCATGAAGATGAGATTGAAAAAAACTGGGACCATGTTAACCTTTTTCCTCTCTCACAACTCAGTAGCCTTCAAATTTAGGAGGCATCTCACATGCTATCTAAAAAGATATAGCTTTAATAGAGACAAAACAATCTGTAAGTTTTCTGCTATATGAGCTGTGGGATCAAGTGGATGGAACTTTTGGTGTATGTCTTAACCCACTGGCAATCAGAGAGGTGTACACTTGGCTACACCAAGGCTCAGCAGCTCACTATGTCAATGTCAGCTGTGACCAGCGGGGGCCTTCCCAGGGGGTTCCAGAGGCCGCCAGAGGGAAAGGCAGGGCCTGCACTTTTGGCTGCTGCTCCAGAGGCCGCGCCCTTCCCCACATCCAGCCTCAGACCCTGAGTTAGAAGTGAGCAAGGGACCCTCCCGTTTGTCTCAAATGAGGGCTGCGAGGTCAAAAACCTTTCCCTCCCCTCCCTAGTTAGTGGAGTGTGCTGCCCCTCATTTAGTGCCTTGTTAACTTGGATGCACCTAAGAAGCCCCTGGGAATCTTGTAAATTGCAGATTGTGATTCGGCAGGCATAGAGTGAGGCCGAAGGCTCTGCATCTCTGACAAGCTTCCAGAGGATGCCCATGCCACTGGTCCATGGCCCACACATTGCGTAGCCAGGACTTGGTGCTTTTGCAGTGAGACTCTAAAGAGAAGCTTACCTAATATTTCACCTGACCCTTGAAAGTTCATTCTTCCAGTAACTGGCTGGTAGATAGCCGCTTCCATCAAGCAGCAGCTCTCACACTTTTGTGTCCATCAGAAGCACATGGAGGACTTCATGATGGCAAGGGCCCATCACACAGTTTCTGATTCCATAGGTTTGGGGAGGGCCTGAAGAGCTTTCCAATAAGTTCCCAGGTAATGCTGATGCTGCTTGTCAGAGGACCACAATTTAAGAACCACTCCTCTGAAGCCTCAAGACGGCTTATTCAGTCATTGTTGCTTCTGCTTGCAGTGTTAAATA
Organism: Meles meles; assembly: GCF_922984935.1. NCBI lineage: Eukaryota > Metazoa > Chordata > Mammalia > Carnivora > Mustelidae > Meles > Meles meles. The sequence goes on along the minus strand of NC_060069.1, from coordinate 22,145,333 downwards.
TCTAGAGTGTTCTTAGTGTTCATACATGCTTCAGTAATTTTCACAGATTGTTTTTTCCCCCTAAGAAGCATCTCCTTTTACATCCTGTCCTGATAAGCTACTAGGAAGCTCAGACCACTAGGTATTTCTTATTTAGGATTTGATTTTATTGATGAATTGTTTTGGGTCAGAATGTATCTCTTTTCACAACCCCAGTGACCACGTTTTCCAAACTTGGCACTTAAAAAAAGTATTTTGGTACTAGTCAGCTACAGAGCCTGCTCTGATTTGAGACTTTGGAGATTCCTGGTGGTTCCACTACTTTCCTTTAAGAAGAATCACCACTTCCTCATTGGTATTCTGAGTGGGCTTTGTGCTATTATCATTTAGCTTTGACTGTGGGCCTCAGAACATACTCCAAATGGCCTTCTGTCCTGGTTGCTCAAAGTTTCCTGGGAAAATAGCATCCTTTCCCCCATGACCTACTTTACAGAACTGTGTGTTCCATGTATTTCTGAGAAGCCATTTGCAATTCTGTGTGGAGCATATCTCATAAGGGTGGACCGTGTGTTCCATTTTTCCCAGATCAGTCCCAGAGTGTGCTCATTGTTCCCACTTAATTATTAATAACGCCCTCTTTGACTCTCATGAAGATGGATTGTTAGCAGGAAATCTAGTTTTTTGATTTACAGAAGTTAGAAAAATAGATGTACTCTGAGCTGTTCTCTCTGTTCAGAGAATTGATGACAGCTGTCTCATACTCTGCAGATCCCCATCTGAAGTCCTGCCTTTCTTAGTCTCGTTCTTGATGGATTGGGACTGGGTTGATTGCCCTGCTCTCTGCAGGAAAGAATTCAGCGATCTCTTTGTTTATGGCATTTTGTGACTAAACACATATTAAAGGAAGTCTTTCCCTGATTTCTAGCCTTTCCATAGAAGGGGATTCTCTTTGAATCTCTCCCCCACACTCTCTTTCCACAAAGAAGAGCATGTGGTCAGGCAGTTGCCAAGAATTGTTGGCCGAAGTCACAGAGCTTTGCTAGGATTTACTATAATTTATGCCAGTGAATCTCAGCAAGTCTTCACCCTTGCTAGGCATTTCTTTCACCTCTTGTTAAGTCGGTGCTACAGGATCCACAGAGGCTGGTCCAAACCAGGTCCACTTCTCATAGCCCAACCCCAACTCCTCAAACACTACCCCCATCATTCCCACCAAATCACAGCATCATCTGCTTCATGGAGAAAACCAAAGCCATCCCAGTGGGAGCTCTCTTATTATCTCTTTTTTGTTGCTTGAAATATTTGGCTTACCTTGAAACTTTATGTTGTTCTTGTTTCAGGAGAAATATTCCTCCTCCTTGCCAAGGCTTTCCCCTCTACCTATTCTCTTTCTTACTATGTCAGTGGCTCCCTTTCTATTTTCCATTGTCATAAAAATGTCCTCTCCTTGACCCAGGTGTTCCTTCAAATCTTCACCTTACCTTCATTACTCCATTTCTTGAAAAGTCAGGCTATGTCTCTTGAACCTACTTCCTGTTTGTCAGGACCGATGGGCTGCAGAACTTGCACGCTGAATTCCATGTACAAGGTTCTCCCAGGAAGCATGCTTTAGTCAGCATTCCTTGATCCAGAGATTGCAAACTGGTGGCTTGTAGATGGGCTCTTGCCTGCCAGAGACTTCAGTATGTTGTTTAATGGAGAAGAAGCTGGAAGGAATGAAAGAGTAGCCATTATGAAGGTATACATGTGTAGAGTTTGTCATAATTAAGAAAGACATGTTCTGAGAGTTCAAGTATAGTTGGAGGCCCATGTAGGAGAAACATAAATGCCCACCTGCACTCATTCTTGTGAGGCCAGAGCATGTTGCTTATTGAGGATACAGTGAAGATCTTAAAAGCTGCTACCTACAATTATATTAGAAACCACAATGGAAAGATAGGCTGAGTGACCTTTTCCCAGCACCTGCATTCCTCAACTCCTGTCGCAGCGCACAGGCTTCCCCACCTTTTCTGTTTGCCTTCACCCACCCCATGGGGCTCTGGCCCTTCCCCAGCACTTTGCGCCTTTCTGTATTCTTTACTTGCTCTTTTTCTTAATCCCGACTTCCTAAATGTTAACCTTCCCGAAGTTCTTTTCTTTAATCATCTTCTCCCCTAGCTTCCATGCTCTTGGCTTCACCTGTCGTGGTCAACATTGTCTTTTGCTCACAAGTACTTATCTCCAGTCTCATACTTGTCTCTCTGTGTAAGTCCCAAATTTCCAGGGATATTTTGGATGGCCATGTGTACGACACAGTAGCATCATCGTTCTCCAAGTGTGACCCGGGGAGCGCTTACAGGTCTCTGAAAGCCTTTCAGGGCTTCCACCAGGCGAAAAATATCTTAAAAATAATGCCACGATGTTGTTTGCCTTCTACACTCACTGCCTTATATGTGTGCAGTGGAGTTCTCCAGCGATGGCAGGATGTGTGACAAGCCATGTCTGTGAGGGCTGAGGGAGTGGGTGCTTGTGTATTCCTGTGCAGTTGCTTTAAAAATGTCTCACCTTTAACTTCTAAGGTGGCGAATGGATGTAACCCACATAAACAAAACTCTCTGAGGTTCTCAGTAACTTTTAATTTGTAAAGGAGCACAGACCAAAGAGTTTGAGAAGCACTGTGAGAGTGCCTTCCACTCAGCAACTTTAAAAATGGAGCCCTTGGGGCGCCTGGGTGGCTCAGTGGATTAAGCCGCTGCCTTTGGCTCAGGTCATGATCTCAGGGTCCTGGGATCGAGTCCCGCATCGGGCTCCCTGCTCGGCAGGCAGCCTGCTTCCCTCTCACTCTCTCTGCCTGCCTCTCTGCCTACTTGTGATCTCTCTCTGTCAAATAAATAAATTAAAAAAAAAAATGGAGCCCTTTGCTTCTTCCTCTCACCTTAAGCCTTCAGAATCAACTTCTCATCCTTTTAGTGACACCACCTTGCCTCCAGACGCCAAGGTAGGAAACTTTGAACCATCTCTTATATTTTCCTTTGACTCACCCCCTACAAATAGAGCATTAGCAAGTTTTTTGAAGAGTATTACTCTTCCATCTGGAAAGATAAGATACCAGCGCACAGAGGGGCCTTAAAATCATGACCCCAGCATGAGCAGCATGGAACCACTCTTGAGTTTTGAACGGTGAAGTAAAGTGATCGCATTTGCGAATCAGCATTAAGGGCTCTCTGCAGTGTGCCTGGCATTGATGTGGTTGTTGACTAGATCTGGGACGAGAGTGTCTAACGGCACTGACATTTGCAGCTGGGGCAAAAAGAGTTGTGCACTAGCAGCACCCATTTGGGTGCTGCATTGTGCTCCCATCTTTTTGAGAACATACTCATTATCTGTATTACAGTATTGTATTGTATTTTTTTGGGAAGGAAAACCTCAGGGACTAGTCAGAGCAAGGGCATTCGTTACATACTGCACACTGAACTAAAGGGCAGATTGACATGGCGACTTTCTCCAGGTCACTGGGCTCAGAGGTACTGAACCCAGGCTTGTGACCGTCAGGCTTGTGACCAGGGAGAAAATGCTAAGGTCTGATGGGGCACCCAGGAAGTGTTGCTGTAATTCAAGCATGCAGTCATATTTGCTTTTCAGATTAGGACCCAGAACTGTTAAGCCCAGGTATGTGCAGACCTTGTGGTCTTGGTTTTCTCCAGCTGACACCCTCAGGTGAAAGCGGTCATATGGGCATGACCAAAGGAAACATAAAGAAGACCAGGAGTCTGTGGCCTTGCCCCAGTCTACGTAGAAGCATGGGGTGAGGGGCAGTGTTTATTTCGTACATGACGGGTAATTTCTCGAGTATGTAACGACATTCTCAGAGAGTGACAAAGCCTCTTTCCCCTTCCTATACTTACTCCTGTGTTCCACAGGAGTTCATACGCATTCTGTGAAAAGAAGCGTGCTTCAGTGAATGATCTTTGTTTGGGAAAAGTTGCCCCTCTGTCCTCCCACTGGAGGCTTAGAATGCCCGGCAGAATGTTAAAGGCTCCGAGGGGTCCTTTGATAAAAGGAAACTCTGTTTAACATTATCATTTCCCAAGCTGATTTGAATTTGGTCATGAAATTATTATTATTTTTAAAACAGAATGCCTAATACCACCCACTCCACATAATAAAGGCGCTATTCCCAGAATGGAGTTTGGATAATAGGATTTAGTTCCCAATTCTTAATAGTGATTACTGGATAGATATGTTACTCGTTAAGGTAAAATTTTAAAATGACCATGCCAATCATTTTTTACTTATTTATTTTTTTAAAGATTTTATTTTATTTATTTGTCACAGAGGGAGAGCAAGAGAGTGAACACACACAAGCAGGGGGAGTGGCAGGCAGAGGAAGAAGCAGACTCCCTGCTCAGCAGGGAGCCCCATGCGGGACTCCATCCCAGGACCCTGGGTTCATGACCTGAGCTGAAGGCAGACACTTAACTGACTGAGCCACCCAGGCATTCCTTATTTTATTTTATTTATTTGAGAGAGAGAGAGCACAAATGGGGGAAAGGGCAAGGGGATGAGCAGACTCCCTGCTGAGTGGGGATCCTGACACTGGGCTGGATCCCAGGACACTGAGATCATAATCGGAGCCGAAGTCAGACGTTTAACCAACGGAACCACCCCAGCGCCCCGTGATCAATCATTTAAACATTCTCTCTCTTGGTGTCTTCTCACTCCCAAGCTTCAAATTTCAATCCTCTTCAAGTCATCAACTCTCAGATTTCAATGTTTTGCCCTCCCCTCGTCTTTCATGGTCTCTTCTGCTTTTCTCAAGTGAACATCCCATCAGCAGCTCAGTATGTCCCAAGTGGAGTCTTCTCTAACCTAGACTCTTCCCCCCTCCTTCCTTGGATCTGTTCAATTATCTTGCTTCCTCTCAGTCCTCGGGCTCAAATATGGTGATGTCGTCTACTTCGTTGCTTTTCTTCCAGCATGTCTTCATGTTTGGTGGATCACACTACTACATAGACTGTCTCTGCCTCTCTGTTCTCCTGCCCACTGCCCCTGCCAACCAACTGGGCTTCCGGGTGGCTTTCTTTCCCCCTCCAGTTCATTGCAAAACCAGAGGGTGGTCCTCACAGCTGATTCTAATCACCCCTTGTTCACACAATGTTGTCATCCGATCTCATGGTCCACATGATGAAGGTCAGGTTCAGGCTCACAGCTAAGCCTTCACACAGTTTGGTCCCACCGTGCTTTTCTGACATTATTCCCAGAAATGCCATTCATGGAGTTACAGAAGTGCTTCCTGGAGTTATGGAACACCTTGATGTTTATTTTGCACAACTTCTGTGCATCTTTGGACCTACTGTTCTCTTTGCTTGCAATCTTCCCGGTTTTCACCTATTTCTTCTCAGCAGATCTGTCCATCCTTCTAAACCTTTTCCATGGCCACCACCCTTATGACATTTTCAGTCATCCTCTCAGCAGGATATTATGTGTCCTTCCTGGGACATCATAGCACTTCACGTATAACTTCCTTATAGCACTTACCAAATTCTGTCTTAAATGCTAGTTGTTTGTATATCTACCTTATGCTTGCCCAAGGCTTAGTGAGGTCGGCCACAGTCATCTACATATTTGTGTCCTCTTCAGAGCCTGATGCTGGGCTTTTACGTAATAAGAATGAAAAAAGAACAAAAACCTGTTGAATAAACATTAGTAGCCTTGAAATGTTATTTTTATATGTATAAAATATTCTGCCATAACTAAGAATAATGTATACAATATTCTTCTGTTCTTTAATTATAGCTCTTCCAGAGTGAATAGCAATGGTGAAAATTCAAATTAGTGGGTAGCCACGGAACTATTTTTAATTGAGTTGTAAGTGTCGCTTCATACTTAATTTAAACATGGGTATGTTTAGTGTTTCCAAATTTATTGCACATACAGTAAGGAAACCTTGACCAGGAGGCCTCAAGAACCTTGAGCCTTTTTTCCAGCCCACCCACTCAGTGGATTTCAAGGTGGAACTAGATTCTTCTCCCTCATGCTTGAGTACCCATCACCATGCATTTCCCAGAATTGTAATGATGGCTAATATTTGTTTTTCAAATGACTTCCTTGTGTGCATGTAAGGAGAGTACAGCTTTAATTAAACAGGTTAGGGTAACTTGAAACACGTTTGCCCGAAGATAAATGTCAATGTGGATAATCTGAGAGCACTTGCTATTAATAGAGTTCCAAGTTGGTCCCTCTCATGACTGCAACCTCCCACCCTGTCTTCCCTAATTACTGCTTTTAGAGTAATTTCAGTAGTTTCATGAAATGCCTTCTTATTGGGCATTGGATTTAAAAGCCTGTATCAGGAGACATTTTGTGATGATTATTCTTACCTTCATTTAAAGTATGGGTTTAATAAGAACATTAGCCTCTTCATTTCAAGGAGGAGCCCTATAGTCTTAGAGCAATCCTAGTCAACTTTTACTGTCGGTGACTTACCTGGGAATTTTGTGGAAATTCAGAATGTGACTCAGCGAGTTTGGGGCATGGTGGAGATGCTGCATTTCTAACCAGCTTCTCCATGAGGCTGATGCTGTTCTCTGTGTACCACACGAGGCAGGGCCCTACAGGAAGGTCGTGGGAGTTGGTGATGCTGGATTCCATTCCTCTCCAGGCTGGTCACTTAGGCAAAATGGCTTACCATTCTGGGTCTTAGTTATCCTAATCTGCAGTGTGACGGAGCGGTATCTTAACAGCTCTTTCCAGCTGTAACATTTTATGATGACATGAGGGGAAGTAGAAGGAATGAGGAGTCAGGCTGCAGGTCTGAGCATATTTTCATTCTTTTAATTTCAACCCCACTTTCATATTTATTAAGAGTTTATATTTAATGTGGTTTGAATAGCAAACCTTAAAGAGCTGCATATTTATGTGGGACCTGGACTTCAAAAATAATTATTGATCTCATGATTTAATCAAGAACTTACATGTAAAATATACTTCCCCCTCCACGCTCATCTTTTGTGTATGTTCTGTTGTTTTTGTTTTATTAGGAAATACTCCATAGCTTGGGTGGAATTGAAAACCTAGCTCAGGTAAGATTCCTTCGCGGTGGCTGGTTTTGCCTTTCCGTTTGGTGCCATGGCTCTGGGCAAGGATTACATAGGTGTGTGACGGCAGATGGCTTTCTTAACTTAGGCTGCCTGCCAAGCGGAGGAGCAGTCAGGGTGGATAAGTGTGTGTGAGGCAGGATACTCACAGAGCAGGAAGGGACCCATGACATTTTGTTCCAGCTAATTTTACCCAGCCTGCCGAAACAAGAAAGTTCTATAAAAGGTCACATGTCTTTAGTTAGTAATGAAAAGAAATAGGTGTTGGCTGGCAGGCCCAGATCCTCGACATTGCACAAACCAAATGATGGGAAAATATTGGTTATAAAGATGTTCACAATTGTTGCACAAAAAAAGAATTATGCTCACTAAAATATTTCCAAATACATGACGATGTGAGGAACGATCGATCTTAACTCCATTTATTTGTCTGCTTTTGTAACTACTGAGGGAAGATAAGCAAGTTAAACCAGTCAAATGTTTGGGTTTATTAGTATGATAAGGCAAAATTTCTAGACATGGCATTGGGTTGGGACAGCCCAGTCTCCTACCACGTAGAGAAAGAATGGTTTTCATAATGAGCCTTTGGCCCTGCAAACTCATTCTGTATTATTAATGGAAGAGTAAGTTTAATGGCCAGTTAATGCAAAATCTATTATATTTTATTATATTTTCATTCTTGGGAAATTGCTGAAACATATCTAGTTTTTGTTTTTAAGATTATTTTTTTAATTGGCTGAAGGTTTACCTCATTTAATGAAATGGATTGTCTTTTGCAAAATTATATTGTAAAGGATCCTTTTATCTACCTTAACTTCCCTTGTTCTATTAGAACTTTTTTTTAAAGATTTTGTTTATTTATTTGACAGAGATCACAAGTAGACAGAGAGGCAGGCGGGAGGGGGGGAAGCAGGCTCCCCACTGAGCAGAGAGCCTGATGTGGGGCTCGATCCCAGGACCCTGAGATCATGACCTGAGCTGAAGGCAGAGGCTTAAACCACTGAGCCACCCAGGCACCCCTGTTCTATTAGAATTTTATGTGTGTTTCTCTGACTTTATTTCTTATTATAATCAGGTATCTACAATAAGTGATTATCAGACTACCCCATGCTCATTTTATTCTGATTACTGTTATTGGTGTATGCTGTAGATAAAAATTTTTTTTTTAATTTGGAGCCAAATTACACCACAAACTTATTTAGTCACACGTCATTTTTTGAGAGTTTATACACTCTTTCCATGGGCCCTCCCTCAACCTCAGGGCATGCAAGAGAAGGCAAAGAATCTAGAAACTCAAGCTACCTTTTGCACTTGAGTGAACCTGGCCCAGAAGTCCCGAGTGTTATTTGGTGAATCCATTGTGCCATCTACCGGTCATTTTCAGAAGTACACGTCTTGTCCCTTATCTGCTCCTGTGCTTTTACTAATGCTTCTGACTCTTGTTGGCTTGGTCCCTCCTGCAGTACATGGAGATTGTGGCCAATGAGTACCTCGGCTACGGAGAGGAGCCGCACAGTGTGGACAAGCTGGTCAACATGACGTGTAAGTGTTGTCACGGGGACATGGCAACTTCTCCCACTTGCCAAATGAGCGGGATGGCTTTTTCAGTAGGAAAAAAGATCTTTTGAATATTTATGAGTATACCCATCCACACAGTTCTGGTATTAGGAGTCCCTGCCAATTGTTATATTCAGTGGCAAAATATACCCAGAAGGAAAACTTCAAATCACAATCTTACCTTGAAAAGCCCACTTTCATGTTGCAGATTGTCACTGAGCACAAGTTTATTTTAATGCAAGAGGGACTTCCATAATGGCAGATTTTGATAAAAATGTTTTTTGCTTTCTTTGATTTCTATTAAAATGCTGGAGGCTGTTCACTTTTCATCTATAAAGTTGGGTTAATAGTAATACCTGCCTCATAAAGTTTAAAAGCTGTGAGCATAAAAAAGGAAAAAAATAAAGATCTTGATGACGAGGATGTGGAAATATTGGTCTGTGTGTGTGGAACTCAGTCTTCTCTCTCTGGAGGCTCTTTCCAGCCCCACTTTGCAGCCCCTCCAGGTTTGATGAGCTGTAGGTCCCCTGTTGCTGTGGGATGCTGACCCATTTTCTTTGAAGGGTTTGGTTTCCCGTATTTGTTTCCAGGACAGCACACTGATTCTCAGCTACCGCGAAAGGAGAGTACGTGGTGATCCCTGGGCACCAGAAAGTTTCTTTGAGAACAACTGTTCCCCTCAGCTGAGGAGCCTTGCTGGGTCCATCACCTTCAGTGGCCTTCCTCTCCTCTTTATACCTGAAATCTCTATAGGATGGATCTTTGAAGAGTAGGACTCACTTCGAAGTTGTAATCATGTTGAGGGACTCATTCAACTTTAAGCGAAGGAGATGTTTGCCTTTTTTGTTGTCTCCATTTGTATTATTATAATAGTAATATATAATAATTATTAGTTGAACTTCAGAGGTAATTTTCTCAGAGTAAAAAAAAAAAAATGACCCTATTCCTCCTCCTCCCTCCATTTTTCCTTTTGTGTTGTCTGTCTTCCCATGCGCCCTTTCTCTGCTTGCCCATCAACACGTTAGACCTGTGGTTCTATGAATACTGCTGCCCTTAGGTGCTGAATCCCTCTTTGAGCTATTTCCTTCCTTTATAGATATTTTTCAGAAACTTGCTGCTGTCAAAGACCAAAGAGAATGGGTCACCACAAGTGGAGCCCACAAGGTGAGTGGCCTCAGATGGAGGGAACACTTTGTCTCCTATGGCAGTGGTTCACATGCTGGGGTTCAGAGTCCTGTGATCAGGTTTCTAAAATTATAGTTCACAAACCTGCTAACCTAGCCCAGAATTGTAAATCTCTGCCAAGCCTTTAATATTCTTCATCAGCCTAAGGAGTAAACATAGAATAGCAAACAGGTTTTCTGAAACTCTTTTTTATTTTTCTTTTTTCCTATGCCACTTATTAACAACCAAGTTTGTTGCTTTATTTAAATGGTGCTTGAGAAGCCCTGCTATATATAAACAGCCTCTCAGTGTGTGTTTTTACAAATGAGCAAACTGTGTGTATACATATCAATACATTCCGTATGGCACATGGAGTTGTATGTGCTTGAACCATATGAAATTGTCATGTCTATTGGGCAATTTCATATGGTTCAACCCTATAATCAGATGGTATAATATTACAGGCATATGGATCAAACATGCATTTCAAGATGAATGGATGCACATTTAGTCAAAACGGACTAAATTTATATCTATAGCAAAACTATTTAGATGGTAGCTGCCTACAGCCAAGTTTTAATAATCTGTTGATTTCTCATAGCCCAAGAGGCCACTTTTGAGCATATGTTAGAGCAGGATTGCTTAAAACGTGTTACCACGTGCTGTTTGTTATGTAAGAGATGATTCTAGGTCCTATACCTATCAACACTTTTATTTTCAATAGCTGTATCTATTTCACTGATATTGCCACTTAGAATTTGAGGAACATTTTTGAGTAGCATTAAGGAGTTAAGTGGATATGGCAAAATTGTGAGAATGTTATGTCAGTGACTCAAGTTTGGAGAATGTGTTAGGAGATCAGAGAAAAAAGTGAGAGAAGAATAAGAAGAGGGGATCGAAGAAATAAAGATGATGATAGCTTCATAAAAAATGAATGAAATCATAAAGGGGAAAATTGATATAACAGAAACCAAAAATCAGCCAAGCAGTTGTAACATGGCTCTCAGCTCTGGCCTGAATGTGTCTGGGTGTGCACTTTTGGAGAACTCTAAGTTCTAAAAGTCTAGAGAGTAGAGGGATGAATTTGCAGTAATGGGAGTTCAGAGAAGGCAACTGATGAGGTACAGACTTCCAGTTAAGTCATATTACTTAGCATGATGTCTGGAAGCATCGATTCATGCTCTTTAAACATCAATTAGGAATCTGGGAGGCAAAGGAAGTGCTTGGTAATGTTGACATATCTTGCTTAGTTTGGGGGTAAAAAGACAGTTTTCAACACTCTGGTGAAAAGTAGTTCCACAATTGGGAAAGGGCCTACCACAATGCCTGGTTCACAATGAGTTCAAAACATGAACTCAGAAACAATGGCTGGTTGCTCCCAGTATCATAGTTCCTATCATTAGTCTCCCTTCTTGTCCTTGGGGAGAGGCAGAAGAGGCAGAGGGGCCTTCCTGGGCATATGAAAATAGAGGGAAGAGTGAGAAATTTGGCCATGTACCTTGGTCACTTTTTCTTCTGCCCTGGGTAGGGAATGGCCACAAGGAACTGGCCTTGAGTTTCAAACCCGGAAGAGGTTGCTATACCCCCTCAAAGAGCTGGGTGTCGTGAATGCTTAATAAAAAAATTCCTTTTGAGGTTAAGCTTCAATGGTCTTTGAAAGAAGCATTATACCACTCAAGAAACTTGTGGTACTTACGCAATGAAACTTTCTTTTACTTCATTTTTCAGACATTAGTAAATTTACTTGGTGCCCGAGATACTAATGTTTTGTTGGGTGCCCTTCTGGCTCTGGCTAGTTTAGCCGAAAGGTAAGTGTATTTTAATATCTTTCCAGTTCCGCTGCCATAGCGGTTTAGGTGGGAGAGACAAAAAAAATAGATCAGTTTCTCTAGTTACTTATCTACATAGTTATAATTTGTGAAAACTAAGCATGAAGTAGCATTAATATATTGAAGATGATCCTGAATGAAGAAGCATCATTTTCAAACTTAAGTTGGGAAGGAAAATGACAGTTTCTTCTCTTTTTCTTGACCAGAAACACTTACCTAGTCTTTCATCCAATGCTCAGATACTTGCACTTTCAAAATAACAGTAGTAGGGGCGCCTGGGTGGCTCAGTGGGTTAAAGCCTCTGCCTTCGGCTCAGGTCATGATCCCAGGGTCCGCATCGGGCTCTCTGCTCCGCGGGGAGCCTGCTTTCTCCTCTCTCTCTGCCTGCCTCTCTGCCTACTTGTGATCTCTGCCTGTCAAATAAATAAATAAAATCTTCAAAATAAAGCAGTATTTGACAACTGTATCTTTGACAACTTTATCTCTCTGACCTTAAAAATAAGTTCTCTACTGTACATTCGTTCTAACATATAAAATATTTTCAAACACTTTTACCCTTTAAATAATTCTGCATGACACGTTCCCTTATAGACATGATTATTTTAAATAAAAGTGCGTTAAATATATTTTTATGCCAATAAGTGAATCAATGCTTTTTTCTTGTTTTTATTTTTTTTAACTTTATTTGGAATAATTGGCACATATAACTACACGTGTTTAAAGTGTGCAGCATGATGATGGGACATACGTTATATGACTAGAATGATTATCAAGCTCAAGAGAATTAATATACTCATCACATACTTAACTCTTTGTGTGTGTGTGCACTCAGCACACTTCAGATGTGCTCTCACCAACTTTCAAGTGTAAAACACACACTAACTCTAGTCTCCATGCTGTACATGAGATCCTCAGTACTCATTCTTTTAGCTGAAAGTTTGTACCCGTTAATCTTATTTCCCTCCTGCAGCCCCTCACAGTCACTCACCATGCTCATCTCTAGATTCCACATATAACTGATATCATACAGTATTTACCTTAGCACAGTTCCTTTCAGCTTCCTCCATATTGTCACAAACGGCAGAGTCTTTCTTCTTTATGGATGAATAATAATATTCAATTATATTTATGTAGGCCCATATAGGTCATTTTAATATCTTGGCTGTTGTGAACAATGCTGTTATTATTTTTTTAATGAAAAGCCTATCATTCTTTCTGGAGAAAGGGAATCATGTTGTCATCATACTGTTATTAAACAAATTTAAATTGATGACATGTAACATTTGTTGAATGTTAGAATTTGATGTAGCCTGGCTCCATGGAGCTATATTGCTTTTTGTTTCTCCTTCCAAGATAATACGAGAACACAAGGGTATTAAATGAATGGATATGGTAAAGTATGTTTTTAGTAGTTACTAATAGTTTTTAATTTGTAGTCCAGAATGTAGGGAGAAGATAAGTGAACTCAACATTGTAGAAAATCTGCTGATGATTTTGCATGAATATGACTTGCTTTCCAAAAGGTAGGATTGCCAACAAGACAATGTCATATTTGATGAAAATGATAATTGTTATTTTTATTATGTCATGCTATTTACCTTACTAACTGAATGTCATGATTCACCTTGTCATTTGCTTTCTATTTAAGTTTTTATAAAGAAACTAGAACAAATATGTGTATTGATTTATCTTTGGTCTTGCATCACTTTTGATCTGGGCATAGAATCAAATTATATAAATATTATCATCACATCTTTAATATTTTTGTTTATTGAATTTTTTTTACATCCTGTCTTTTTAAGGAAAGAAACTCTGAAGTGGCTCTATTTTTGGTAATTTGAGATTGTATATTGAATAAATTATTAGATTGTTAAAATCTACTTCACTTAAGGCAAGTAAAATAAATGAGGATAGCTACTGACTTGTTTCATGACCACCTGTTATAACTCTAAACAGAATTGAAAATATATTCATTTTTGATTGAACTATATATTGCTCTAAAGAATTACTGGATCCAGTTAGTCATTAGGTTGTTTTTAAGTAGAGTTGCAACCTACATCATCTGATATCTAGTTAAGTAAGTCATGATTTTCTGAAGAGGTAAAACAGATAACAGAAATATCAAGTAATGAAACCCAGACACTTAACCATAGTAAATCCCCATGAGTCTTTCTTCAAAGTTAGTTTTATTCTCTTTCACAAACTATGCTTATAGACCTGCTCACCTGAACTCATTTCTAGGAAAACAACCTCTGCACAGGTGTTAGAGTACCAGAGATGAATGAGATAGAGTGAGTAGCGTCGGAGAGGGGACAGGCATGCACGTCAGTAGTTGCACCAGAGCACCGTGAGCCGTAAGGTTGATGGATGTCAAGGACAGTCTGGGAACATAGAGCAGAAGCTCCCAGTCAGAGCCTGGGGCCACGCCAAGTTTCCTGAAGGAAGAGGGAGTTATGTAGGCAAAGGGAGAGAACAAGTGGAAACAGAATGTGCTGTTTGGAGGCAGGAAGTGGTCTGTGTTAGAGGAACTCCATGGCTGGGCACAGCTGGAACAGAGTGCAGGAGGGAAAGTGTCAGCAAACTAGATTAGACAGTTAAGTTAAAAATATGAATTAAAATAAGTGAGTTAAATAAGTTAAAATAAGTTAAAATAAATAAAATAAAACAAGTAAAATAAAATAAGTTAAAAATATAGCAAATTTTGGTCTAGCTTTCTCTATATGGCAGGCCACACTGTAAGCACTTCTGTGTGTTCATCATTTGATCTGCACAATACCCCATCAATTTCTATATTTTATAGAGAACAACAAGATGCTTTTATCCAGGTCGCAGTCGGCTCTTTGTGCCAAATAAGAGTGTGCATTTTATCCATGCACATTATGGGGACTTACAGAAAGATTTTAAGCATGATCAGATTTATTTTGCAGGGAGTACTCTGATAGCAGTGTGTGGGGTATGTGGCATGGGGAATATAGTCACACAAGGAGCTCCATTTAGAACAAGGGAGGGGATGTTTGGTGTGGAAAGATCAAGGAGATAAAGAACACTATTTGCCAAAGAATATACGTTCTGAATGTCAGAGCACATAAGTTTAGGAGGGATTGGGGCTATAGAAAATTGGCTCAGGGAAAGGAACTGTAGAGCGGTGTGGGCATGAGAAGATTTGAGAGGCTGGTGACAGTGAGGCTTCTGTCTTGAGCACAATCAAGGATCACAAGAATGGGAGGAGCAGTGGGGTTAGACAGCTGCATGACTTGCAAGAGAATTAATCTCAGCAGTTGCCTAGGAAAAAGGGGGCACTCTTGATTGGAAGTGGTGGATTGGGAAAGGAGAAGGAAGCGTCTTGGATGGTTCCTTCTTCTGGCTTGGAAAATTGAAAAGACTGATGTCATGAATCAACACTGGGGATGTAACAGGAAGAGCCGGTTTGGGGAGGAGAATAATGACTTTGAGGTGAGACCCAGCGGGATGAGTACCTGGGACTACCATGTAGCTAGAACTTCTGGAGGCTGAAAGTGCTGCCTGGGCTGAGCTCGCAGTACTGGTATAGAGGAGGTGTTTGAAGTCATGGGAATGGATGGCATTGTCCAGGGAGAGTGTTTAGAGTGTGAGACTGGATGGTTAAGGATGGTTCTAGGAAATGTCTGTCATTATAATGTTTCAGAACTCTGCTGAACATTATGTGTCCTATGCTATCATTATCTTTATTTTACTGTCCAGATACTCACTGGGCACGTTGCATTTAATCTCCTTGCATTATAGTGGTTTTGGCATTTTGTTTTAATGTCCTGTTTTTGTAACCACATTGTAAGTTTCTGAAGACTATGATAAAATTTTATTTCTTTTGTCTTGAGCACAACGCAGGTCCCATTGTATATACTTGATAGCTGCTTGCTGGTTAGTCAGTTTTTAGCCAGACCAGTGGGCTTACAGGGAGGCTATGACTTAGAACAGTGGTCAGGAAACTATGTCCCACAGGCCAAATTTGACTCCCTCCCTGTTTTTGTAAATAAAGATTTATTGGAACATAGCCATGCCCATTTGTTTTTATGTGTTGTTTATGGCTGCCTTTGCATGTGCTGGCCGAAGCTGTACAGCTAGAAAAGCCTGAAACACTCTGCTGTGATCCAATCCTTTACGAAAACCTATGTTGATCCGTGACATAGGAAATGTTAGAGCACCACTGTGGTGATAACTCTAGTCCGAATGTAAAGTCAGTAACCACTGCTCTGTGATTCTCATCCTCCCCTCCCCTCCAACCCCATCCAGACTAACTGCGGAGTTACTGCGCCTACTTTGTGCTGAACCCCAAGTGAAAGAGCAGGTGAAGCTCTATGAGGGGATACCTGTCCTCCTCAGTCTGCTCCACTCTGACCACCTGAAGCTGCTCTGGAGTGTTGTCTGGATTCTGGTTCAGGTTTGTGAGGACCCTGAGACCAGTGTGGAAATTCGCATTTGGGGAGGCATCAAGCAGCTTCTTCATATTTTACGAGGGTGAGTCAGGGGGGCTATGGCCGACTTTGCCTTCGTCACTGAAGTCTGGGGACTCTGCCATACAATGTCAGATCAGCTTGCTTCCTCCTGCTCTTTGGTCCTTCATGTTATGGAGAATCACTTATACTTGCCACAAACATACTTGAAATCAATATCAGGGGCATATTCTTGGGAGCCCTGAAATATTTATCTTTGCATCACCAGCCTCCATGACAGTGCTGGGAATAGAGAAGGCCATCAGTCTGCAAATGTAGATTGAACGACCACAAGAAAACATTTAGCTTACCACCTTTTCCTTGATGCACTCAATGCATATTGTAATCCCAACAAGTATAAAGATTTTACTTGCAATTTTACTTTAAATTTACTTTTTTGCCAAAATGTCTACATTTCCGGGGCGCCTGGGTGGCTCAGTGGGTTAAAGCCTCTGCCTTCAGCTCAGGTCATGGTCCCAGGGTCCTGGGATCGAGCCCCCGCATCGGGCTCTCTGCTTGGCAGGGAGCCTGCTTCCTCCTCTCTCTCTGCCTGCCTCTCTGCCTAGTTGTGATTTCTCTCTGTCAAAGAAATAAAAATTAAAAAAAAAAAAGTCTACATTTCCATGACATTTTGTATGTCATTCATCTACAAAGAGAAAGCAAAACCTGTAATTAAAGAACAGATGCATAATCCTTAGTTAAAATGGGAGAAAATGTTGATCAAACGATTGCCATGTTACTGAACCTGGTCCAGTTGCTCTTAAGGTGGGTTAACACCTTAACAACATTCAAAACCTTGAGTATGGAGAAGGAATGGTTATTAAAATAGTTTCAAATTGAAACTTTCTTGAAGTATGTTTCAATAAGTATATATTAGATATATTGAAGCCATGGATAATGATATCTTTTGGTATCATCAATGGGAAAGTTCTAGTACCTAAAATTATTATCAAGCATAATTCAGCCCTACAGGTACTGAATCAAAGTTGAAAAAGAATATGTCTACTGAAAGGAATCACCCTTGTAATGTGCATACATCAATAAATCTCTCTAATAAAAGCAGAGTGACTTATCTTTCTCAGTATAACCAGATATTATCACATCAGTGTTATTCAGACCTTGTGCTTGTTGTACCTCTATGTATATTATGGAACTGTATGTTATCAACTTCATTTTCTGTGAGGGAATGTTTCAAAGCATAAGAACAGACTATAGAGTTATGGACAATAGCTTTATTCATTATTCCTATCATTACCAAAACAAAGGAAAATATATAAGCTATTGATAATCTATTTGCTTTTTTTAAAAGATTCTTATTTTTACTTATTTATTTATTTGAGAGAGAGCACGAGCAGGGGGAGCTGCAGAGAGAGGGAGAAGCAGACTCCCCAGTGAGCAGGGAGCTCAATGCGGGACTTGATCCCAGGACCCTGAGCCCATGACCTGATCCAAAGGCAGACGCTTATGTGACTGAGCCACCCAGGTGCCCCTACTTTCTTTTATGAGTATCATGTAAAAATGTCAAATACTTTATAGTATAAATTACAAATCTTTCATTAGGACTGTGGCATAATAAGCTAGCTCCTTGAACACTTAGCAAAGTTTTTTGTTTTTGTTTTTACATTTTTTTTGCTTGCTTCTGTAGGATGCTGATGGTGATGCTGATGGTAGTGGTGGGTATTATGGGGGGTCGATACAACTATTCCAACAGCTATGAATTGCCCATTTGGAGAGCAGTTATTTTCTTGATGATAAAATCAAATTCTATGACGGTTAGGCAATACTTCAGAGATAAAACTGTTTTACCATGTAGATTGTTTAATACAAGAAGGCACCAGTTTTCCTCTTTTCCTCAAAATGTAACCATCCTTGGGAGAAATGAGTTCTTTCATATCTAAAGAGTCAGTTGGCAAGTCCATTTCTATGCTGCAACGTTAGAAAACTCTTTCCTGGGAAAATGATACATGTCAGCACTTATTGTATGTTAAATATGTCTCAGTGCTTTGGCAGAATTTATTACCCCAGCTGGGTAAGCAATATCCTTTCAGAGCTTGCGCCTGCCCCTCCGCTGCCTGGAGCTGGTACAAGGGGTGGAGGTTGCCAGGCTGTCTGCAGGCATGAGCAGGAACAGGGATTGCTGTCAAGGCAGTTTCCAGGAAAACTGTTCATGCCCATTCACCTACAATCCTAAACTCCAGAACAGTTCCTGAGGGGTGATAGACTTGAGGAGGAGGAGTGTTCTCTGAAATTTGAGTTTAACATAATTTGGTTGACAGATGAAATCACCAGCTGTGACTATCCCTAGACCTATCTCCATTACTTTCCTTATGCTACCTGAAGGAAGGGCGCTAGTGGGCCCAGATGACATGGGAATGAAGCCATGGTGAATCCATTTATGCAATACTTAGGCACAAAGAAATCAAGGTAGAGCTACTGCCATAAAAAATAAATAAATGAAAAAATATAGTAGCCACATTAAACAAAAAGGAACAAAATGGATAAAAGACATGAAGAAGCTATTGTGGAAGGTGTTACCTTGAGTAAACAGAAAAATATGCTTTATTTTATCAAAAGTATTAAACAGAACATGACATTTATGACCTTAGATTAAAGATGAGATGCTAGGATAATAAAAAGGGAAGGAGAGATATTGCAGAGCTAGGGAAAAAGACAAAGACTGAATAATCCATGGAACTGAGACATTCATCAGAGTACCAGACAGAAACTGGAATTAGTACAAGGAAGGAGACACTTGAAAAATTGCACATAATGTGGAGAAAAAAGACGAATGAGAACCATTAGAAAATGAAGGATATGGCTTGTAGAAGATGAGTTTTCAACCTGTGGATAACTGATATCCTAGGTAAGAGAATAAAGCAAAAGGAATAAAAAAATTCAAAGATGGGACGCCTGGGTGGCTCATTTGCCCTTCAGCTCAGGTCATGACCTCAGGGTCCTGGGATCGAGCACTGCATGGAGCCCCAAATCTGGCTCCCCACTCAGTGGAGAGTCTGTTTCTCCCTCTCCCTCTGCTCCTGTCCCCTGACCTATGTGCATGCATGTGCATGCTCTCTTTCAAATAAATCAATAAAATCTGTTTTAAAAAAATTCAAAAATATAAAAGAAGAGATCTTTACCAAAATAAGGAAAGACTAGAATTGGTTTGAAAAAGAAAACTCAGAATGAAGAAGACTGACATGTAGTTAGGTGAATTGATAGCAGCAGAATAGTGTTCAAAAACAGAGGTGGGGGAGGGACAGGGGCTCTTCTAGCTGGCTCAGTCAGTAGAGCATGCAACTCTTGATCTCAGGGTTGTCAGTTCTAGCCCCCCACGCTGGGTGTAGATGTTACTTAAAAATAAAATCTTAAAACAAAAAAACAAAGGTGGGCATGTGAAGCTGTGAAGAAATGACAGAGTGATAGAGTTAGTTCAGTAACCATAAAAGAAAGCAGGAGGGAAGGAAGGAAGAAAGGGAGGGAGGAAGAAAAAAAGGAAGGAAAGAAGGGACCCCTGCCTCACACCACACACAGAAATATATTCTAGGTGGATTGGAAGGTGAAACAATAAAGATAACATAGGAGAAAACTTCACAGCCTGGGGGAGGCAAACATTTCTTAAACAGGACCCAGAAAGCACTGGCCACGAGGGAAAATTGATAAACTATACATTCACTTTTCTTTTTCAGAGACAGAAATTTTGTTTCCGATCGTTCTTCCATTGGCAGCCTGTCGAGTGCAAATGCAGCGGGCAGAATCCAGCAGCTTCACTTGTCAGAAGATTTAAGCCCTCGGGAAATACAAGAAAATACTTTTTCTCTTCAAGCAGGTATTTATATCACATTATTATGTTTTACTGTTTGATACTGTTTGGCATATCGTTTTATCATGCTCTGTGATGGTGATAATAATTTATTATTCTCTGTTATGTATGGTGATAGGAAGTAGGCACAATTTGTAAGTTTAAAAACTATGAAGGTAAATCCACGTAGATGACTAAAACCTCCAGGACTCGTGTTGGGCCTGCATGTTAGTCATACCACAGACTTTTCTCTCCCTTTCACATTCTGAACACATTGAGAGACCAGCATGGAGATCAGACATAAAGAGAGCAGAGTAGTAGCCTTATTACTGGTAAAGCTGGATTGGAGAATTCAGCTTGCTTTGTGGCCAGAATCATGGTTCCTATGTTTTCTAGATCTCAGGGCACCCTCCTTCAGGGAGATTCTATAATCCACACACCCATTCCCCTGGAAACAAGGGGGTGCCTTCATTATTCCACTTGAGCACTTAAAGGGAGGACAGAGCCTCTCTTGCCGCACAAAAGCAGGAGCAGGGATGTACGCCCACACTTTTGGCAGTTTGGCACAACACCGAACAAGTTCACACAAGGGCACCTGGCCTTTGGTGCTGCTGACCGCGCTGGGCGCCCTGCAGCAGCCAGTGGAGGGGTCAGAGAGGCACTGGTAGGGGTGCGGAGCAGCAGGAGGGCAGGCTGGTAGAAGTATATGAGGATATATATAATGTCCAAGGCACAGTGCAGGGCCAGCACGAGGGCCCCATAAAGTGGTAGCACCCTTTACAGGTGCTCTGTGCCATAAGATCCAGCACATTTCTGGTTGGACAAGAGGCAGCTCGGTACAGAACGTCATGGGAGGCTGCTGCCATGGTCTTGAGCGGGTAGGGAGGATGGTGCTCTAGGGGCGGGATTTAACATTGGGCAGATGCACTTAGACTTCTGGCCCCTTTCCCTTAGTAAGTTCTGTGGCCTCGTCTGTCAGTCTCTGTGAACCTCAGTCTTTTCATCAGTAATGCTGATAGTCACGGTACATCCTCTTATTACAAGGGATAATTTGGATCATGTATTTGAAGTACTCATGTATCCAACCATTGTAGATGTATTTACTGAGGACCTGCTGAGTGCCAGGCACCTGCTGGCCACTGGGGATTATTTATGATGAAGCTGCCTCCCTGTACAAAGTAAGTGCTCAATAAAATGCTGCTGACAGGTGTAGATGCGCACGAATTACATGGCGAGCAGAGGCAGACACCACTGCAAATCAGTTTCCCTCCCCCCAGAGCTATGTCGCAGGGAAGGGTACTGTGTTAGGAGGACTGACTCTGCTCACAGGATTCCCTGAGGAGCTAGAGTGTTGACAGAACCGTGTGCCGCGCAGTTGGTGATGACAGACGCTATCACTTGGTGGTTTTCCTTCCAGCCTGCTGTGCCGCCCTCACCGAGCTGGTGCTCAACGACACCAACGCCCACCAGGTGGTCCAGGTGAGAACGTGGCTCTCGGGGCTCTGGCTGCATTTCACATCTGTGCTCATGGACCCCGCCTCGGGCAAACTCTGTATCCCAGAATGCAGCGTATGAGATCCCATGCTGTGGTTTTAAGATGTTTTAGTAGGTCTTATTTAAGTTCTAGAATTCCATTTTATATTCTCTTTTATTTTTTAATTTTTTAAACTTTTTTTTAATTAAGATTTTATTTTCTTGGTCAGAGAGAGAGCGCACAAGCAGGGGGAACTGCAGGCAGAGCAGACGGGGGAGAAGCAGGCTCCCTCACCAGGCAAGGAGCCTGATGCAGGACTTGATCCCAGGACTCTGGGATCATGACCTGAGCCAAAGGCAGATGCTTAACCTACTGAGCCATCCAGGCATCCCTAATTTTTTAAACTTCCTTTAACATTGTATTTTTAAGTAATCTCTACACCCAACACGGGGCTCAAACTCAAACCCCCAAGATTAGGAGTCACATGCTGTACTGACTGAGCCAGCCAGGTGTTCCTAGAATTCTATTTTATAGCCTTTTTTTTTTTAAAGATTTTATTTATTTATTTGAGAGAGAGAGCATGAGAGGGGAGAAAGTCAGAGGGAGAAGCAGACTCTCCAAGGAGCAGGGAGCCCGATGTGGGACTCGATCCCAGGACCCTGGGATCATGACCTGAGCTGAAGGCTGTCGCCCAACCAACTGAGCCACCCAGGCGCCCCCTATTTTATAGTCTTGTCCTTCCTTTACCTCACTTGGCTTAGAGAGACCTGCCCTTGGTTAATCTATGGTGTTTCTTCCCTATATTATGTACGTTTTTTTCATTTTATCTCTTTTTTTTTTTTAAGATTTTATTTATTTGACAGAGAGAGATCATAAGTAGGCAGAGAGGCAGACAGAGAGAGTGAGAGGGAAGCAGGCTGCCTGCTGAGCAGAGAGCCCGATGTGGGACTCGATCCCAGGACTCTGAGATCATGACCTGAGCCGAAGGCAGCAGCTTAAACCACTGAGCCACCCAGGCGCCCCTCATTTTATCTCTTTTTAAAACAATTTTGAATTGCTTTAATTCTGGACATATAGGATACCATCAGCTGAAGATAGTAGTCATTTGAATTACGAGCATATCAGGTTATTCAGCTAGAGGTGACTGAAACACCACCACAACAACATATTTATTGCCAAGAAACCAGTTTCACAAAGCATAGTTCGTTCATCAGTCCACCACATACACAGCAGTATATGGAAGTAGCATACAATATTTCCAACTTCAACTTCAAAATACACAAATACATAAAATCATAAGAGATCAGATCACTGATGATTAGAGGCTGGAGGGCAATCTCAGCACATCGGGGGGTAAAGGTGGAGCAGGGCGTTTGGACTTGGCCATGTGAGGTTCAGTTCCTACTGTCATTCTTGGTGGTTCAGCCTTTGGAAAAATGACTTAGTCTCTCTAAGATTTGATTTTGTCATAGATAAAGCAGGAAAATTATAGACTGACTCACAGAATAGCTATAAAGACGAAATGCAGAAAGACAGGTAAAGCTCTGCACAATTTTAATACAAAAGTCCATGTTTAATAGAGTTCAGCAAATCAAGTATTTAATAGATAATAGAAAAGTAGCAATAAGTTAGCACTTTTTGTTCATTCTGTGTATATATTAGAGTAAGTCTAGAAGGATAACTTTCTGTAATTTTCATGGATCACTTTCATTTTTAAAAATCTATTACTCTTATTTATTGTTCTATGTTCTTTCCTATAATAATTTATTTATGTGTATAGTTATTACCAAACTATAAAGGGAGAAATTATATTTCATAGTTAGACAATTAAAATGCAAAGTATAAAGATATTTGGATCCCTTTACTCAGTCCCTTTTTATTCCTTACTCTTTATTTTTCAAGTATTTAAATGACTTTAACCTGATATGCTTTATGATTTATCCTCTTTAAAGACAGTTGAAATTTTAGATTGTGGTTGTAGTTTTCGGTGCTTAAAAGTATCACATTGATATATTTACTGTTTTCCTGTAAACTTATACAAAGTACTAAAATTCTATGAATATTTCTTCTCTAACATTAATTTTTGAGGTTGTGTAGTTGCCTCTTTGTGCTTCTGTGTCTCTATGGCATTGTCACTGGTCATAGATAACACGGGTTCTTTATTCTTCCAGGAAAATGGTGTATACACAATAGCAAAGCTAATTTTACCAAACAAACAAAAGAATGCAGCAAAAACGAATCTATTACAGGTAATAAGCATGTCCATTGTTCTTCAGTATTGAGTTACTGAAATCTGGGGAAACTGTGATAATATAAATTCCCTCCCAGTCACTACAGAGACTGGGAGGGGAAAACATCGGTGCAGGAGGCTGGCTTGAAAACAAATGCTGTTAAAACAACACAAAGGGCTTAACAGTGGTTTCGCTGGGTGGGGCGATCAGATGATTTTATTTATGTATTTCTTTGCTGATCAGTAAGTTCTGTTTTTTTCCAAAACACTGCTTATGTATCGGAAAACTGTAAGAGGGAAATTATATTCCATCTTTAAGCGCTAACCACAGTTGGTAACACTTCATCTTTACAAGGAAAGCCTATAAAATGGGTCTGGGTAGATGAGAAGAGACTTGCCAAGTTGCTGAAGGGGTATGCCTGGGGCAGCCGTGGCATCTGCTAAAAGGGTGGAAGGGCACTCCGCACAGGGAGAACACTGTGTACAAGGTGGGAGAGTCAGGGAGCTCAGAGTGTGCTTAGGCTGCCCAGTGGGGCTGGGGTTGTGGTCAGGGGAGAGAGGTGAGGCCTCACAGGTAAGAGGCTGCCCGTTACTGCACCTGTGTGCTGTTTTGAAGAGTGCGCATCAGGGGGCCAGTGTCCCCGAAGATACTGGAAAGATAAAATCTGATTAAAAGTAAGCCTTTGCAGTACTTGCCACTCATGTCTCCCCCCCAAGTCATGAGGAAAAGGAGGGAAGAATCCATGTTTCCCCCAACCTGATTGAAGGGCTGTCACCCAGAGCGAGAATGCAAACGAGCAGAGAGGTTCTGGTGGCATCCGTGGACTGGCAGGCAGAGGTTTTCAAGAGCTACCCATGAGAACATACGGGTGTGGGACTTCATTTCTTTGCTGTGCCACAGATGCGTGATGTAATGCTGGACCACAGAGTCAGGCAAATCCACCCTGCAGATGCATTTTGTCAAGCCTGTTGCTGCTTCCTAAAAATTCACATTGAAATGGTTTTCGAGGGAGTTCCTGGGTGGCTCAGTCGGTTAAGCGACGGCCTTCAGCTCAGGTCATGATTCCAGGGTCCTGGGACCCTGCATCAGGCTCCCTGCTCAGCTGAGAGCCTGCTTCTCTCTCTCTCCCTCTGCCTGCTGCTCTGCTTACTTGTACTCTCTCTCAACCTCTCTGTCAAACAAATAAATAAAATCCTTAAAAAAAGAAAGAAAGAAAGAAAGAAAGAAAGAAAGAAAGAAATGATTTTCGAGGAGGATTTGTGTCCTGTACTTTCTCACTGCTTCCACCACCCTCCCCCAGGCTCGGTCATGGCGTTGTGTCAGCTGCCTGCTTCTCTGGGCAATTTTATTTGGGACCTTCTGTATTCAGACCACTAATTTTATGGAATGATTCCAGATCCAAGTTCAGCAGACCCTGATCACCCCCGTGGTGGCCCGTGTCCAGGCCCGACTGCAGGCCGGGGGCTTTCTGTTTTTTTTTTTCTTGGCACTGCAAACCATCAGACATTTAGACGTTTATTTTTCTTCGGTCAAGTCTCACAGGCCTCTTTCTGAGTGTTCTCGGGAGTTACTGTAGATTGTTCTATTTGGGGAACGCTTAAGACTCTTTACTCAAGAGACCAATTTGTCAAGTTTGAGTCCAATGTGCCTGTGGCTATTTTTATATGTCATCATTTCAAGTGTTTATTTTCTCATAGAAGGCATATAAATATTGAGGCATACGTAGCAGGCTAGAAAGAAAATAAACCTGGAGCTCCTGAAAATCTCTGGACGTTTGGTTTTCTCAGAGTAGGAATTTTATTTCTGTCTCTGCATTTGTTTTGTTCTTTCTAGAAAGGAATTAATGACAAGTACTAACTGGAACAAGGGTAACATCCGAGCATTCTACAACATAAACACTTTTTAAAAATATGAGACCTACCCCAGGTATTGATGGGTTTTGGTTTTAGTCCTAAGCTTTGACTCCCATGGAACCCAGCCACTCACAATAAAGTCACTTTAATGTTTAGTTCTTGATAATTTTATACTGGGGATCTTTTAATTCGCTGAGCTACCATTAGAGAATCACACACCCTTTTATCTTCCAGTGTTATGCCTTTAGAGCCTTGAGGTTTCTCTTCAGTATGGAAAGGAACAGACCACTCTTTAAAAGGTATGAGCTTAGAGAAATTTAAGTGACCAGTGAGCATGAGAGTGCACGGTTTTCACATACCTGATTTAGATGTAAACAGTGAGAGAGGAATGAAGCAGTAAGCAAAACATGTGTTTTCAGATTTCTTAGAATCTGCACATAGTAACACTGACTTACCCTAGTGATATCTTAACCCTGAAAGTGAACTAAATGATGAAGGAAGGGAATAAATCTCTCTATCAGTGTAATTCTTAATTACTGTGACTGCTATGGTTTTTAGTTTTCCTTTTTTTCTTGGACGTTAACATTTTAAATGGATGGCATCAAAATATGTGCTTGTTCTTACGCATTTAGAAATTCCAAAGTTGGTCTATGCGTTGAATCAATGGAAGAGAAGCATATGTCAGGTATCCTTCATAGGGCAGGAGCTCATTTGAAGGGGAGGAGGCTAGGCATTCTTGGGTCAGGAGGCTGTGCTGGTGAGCGTGACAGGAAAATCAGCCCCTTGGGAAGCAAACAGTAGTTACCTACATGTGTGGTCTTCATGCCCCTGGCTTGGCCAGGGTGGCCAAAATCATAGGCCCAAGTTCTTACTAGAAATCTATCGATAATGTGGATAGAAGTAAGAACTTGAGTTAATATAATGTATTTTGTTCAGAAGCATTGGTGCATTTTATGTTGCTACCTTATTTACAAATGATGCTTGAATTTGAGGGAAGAAAAAGAAGTAAAGTTACTATAACCTTTTACTTTACTATGACCTTTTAGGATGGCCCTAAACCATCCATTTTTATGGACTTAGTGATTTTACTAAGCCCTTAAAACCAGTACCCTGCAAATGATTCATAAATCTCTCCATTTTTTTCATTTACCTGTATTTTTTTTTTATCTTCATAAAACGTTTAAGAATGAGGTTAGTATTTACCTCCTAGGGTTAATATGAGGACTGAATCAAATGGCATTTATGAAAGTGTTCAGCACTCCATAAACACCCCATAAACATTCCTTTCCAAAATGTTTAAGGCCTGTACCTCCAAATATCTTACAAACAAGTTTTTTGTATAATTTGTATCATAACATGAAATCTGCCCTCTTACCAAATTTCTAATTGTAGGGCACAGTATTGTTAACTGTAAGCACAATGTTGTACCCCACATCTCTAGAAATTTCCCTCTCTGGTTGCTTTTCATTAACCCTTAAGAACCGTAGTTCTAGTTCATTTTTGTGAGATAAGCTGGTGAGTGCTATTTGCCCCCGCTTTGTTGACAACCTAAGGAAGTTAAGTTTGTTTAATGTAATTAATCTGTGAGTAAGCTAGGTCCCAAAGGGAAGGAATGAGCAACAGTTACCAAGCCCTACATGAAATGTCTGTGTGTATGTTTTCCCTGTAGACTTTTCCCCACTGACTTGTTTGAGATCTTCATCGATATAGGACATTATGTTCGTGATATCAGTGCTTATGAAGAATTGGTATCAAAATTGAATTTGTTAGTGGTAAGTCCTGAGTTTTAAATATATTTGGTCAGGCTGGTATGTGGTCAGGAATGAAAATTATCATAGTGCCCATTTCCTTTTTATTTTTTCTTTTAGGAGGATGAACTGAAGCAAATCGCTGAAAATCTTGAAAGCATTAATCAGAATAAAGCTCCTTCGAAATATATAGGCAACTATGCAATTTTGGATCATCTTGGAAGTGGAGCTTTTGGCTGTGTCTACAAGGTGACTTTGCCCTTGGGGAACAATATTTCTGACATTCTGAAGCAAGCCAGACATCCCACTTATACACACCCATGCAACTGGATTAGAACCCTCGCTATTGAAAAACAGATACAAATTAGAAGGTTGTTTTTGCCCATCAAATAGCTGTACTATTGTTATTTTATGTTATTTTTATCTCAGCTCTCAGCTTTAGAAATTGGACACTGATCTTTGAAGACAAAAGTCCTTGCTAATGGCTCACAAAAAATAGTCAAAATGGCTAGTCCCAGTGCATGAGACTTCCTCTAAATTCATACCAAAGTTTTCCATATTTACCCAGGAAAACCTACTGAATAGTGCAGACTGATCCAGGAGATACCAGTTTTTTGAGCTGAGCTTAGTGTATAGACAGAATTTTAAAAGTTCTGTTACTTATGTAGATTATTTAGATTACTTGTTTTAATTGTGTGACTTATTAACCGATCTCTTTTTTTCCTTCTTTCTACCCCCACCCCATTATTATTATTTATTATTTATTATTTTATTTTTTGGTCTTATTTTAGGTTAGAAAGCGTAGTGGCCAAAATCTTTTAGCAATGAAAGAGGTCAATTTACATAACCCAGCATTTGGAAAGGATAAAAAAGACCGAGACAGCAGTGTAAAGAATATTGTTTCTGAATTAACAATAATTAAAGAGCAGGTAAACGTTTTTCTTGTTTATGAGGATATGTTCCTTAACTGAGTGTCATCGAAAGAAAGTAGAGTTCTTGTGCTATTCTCATCCATGCTGTTTAAGAACTGGTTCTGTTTACAATAATTGATATTGAGGTGGTAATATTTTAGTTATTTTTCTGCAGGCTTGACATTGAACTGTAGAAAGACTTTCTGGAGTTGATATCCGTGCTTGGGTTGCGGAATGATTGGGTTTACAGCAGAGTGCCACATATATGAAACATCCTTTTTTTTTTTTTTTCCTTGCAAGCATCTCCATTTCCTTCTCATTATATTGTGGAATATTTGGTTACTTAGTTACAGGCATAAGCATATGACTAAGAGTCCCCTGACTTTTGTCAAGTGAAACCAAGCTGTTAACATTCCCCAAATACAGCTTATTAAATCTAAAAGTAGATTTTCAAGATGGGTTATTATTTATTGGCATGAGCGGAATATTCAGACATAATGTAACAACTCAATTAACTATCATTATGAAGGTTTGTTTGGGGAGAAAGAATAAACATGTCAGAAGAGAAGTGAGATCGGATTTTGTGATCCAAGAATACATGGGTTTCTTTTTCAGCTTTCCTTATTTATACATTCATTATGGATACTGTTCATTTGTAACTCCTGTGGAGAGCGACCAGCTTCCCTGCTCAGTTAAATTTGCGTCTGTGCTGGGACATAAAGATCACCAAATAAATATGACGATCTTTATTCATTGAAATATGTAGTTCTAGCCCAATTCATAAATTGCAGTACATACTATCATTAACAGCTTATTTTATAGATGACTTTCATATATACTAAAAGAGTGGACCTGAAGAAGTTAGTGTGCGCTCCTGCGTGGGACACTCTGATCTTCAGCAGTGTGCTGTTTCACTGTAGCTCAAGGCTAGAGCATGGCCTTTGCTTCAAGCTGATCAAGTATTTTCATTTGAACCCTGATCTCGATGTGGTCCTGACCAGTGAGTTAGGCTTAGAATATGATTCTGTTGCTTACCTGGTCCCGTATTGTTTCAAATCTGCTGGCCACTTGACAGTTGATGAGGTAGACCTTGTTTTAGCACACTTCCTAAGAAAAGAGAGTATCAGGTAAGAACAGATGAGAGGCTTGGGTTTGGGCTTTGAGATAACTCAAAATCGTACAGTTGCACTCTTAAGAGAGAACTGAACCAATGGGAAGGATTATAACATTGAGGGCTCTAAAGGGAGGAGGTGATGGCAGACAGAAATGGAACTAGAAAAGGAGAATGTGTTTGTTAAGAATAAGACTAACCTGCAGTCAGAAAGAGGCTCCAAATACATTGGCCTAAACAAGAGGCCTTGCAATGCAGTGAGCTGTTTCTCTTCCTGTAACAATCCTAGCGTGAGTGGACCAACCTGGACCAAGTGGACCAAGTGGTGTTCTCTGTTCCAAGCAGTCATTTGGGGATGTAGGTTCTTTCTCCCTTACTGCTCTGCTACCTCCTAGGCTATTGTCTTCATCCACATGGTTGAAACTGGCACAGGCATGTTCGCATCCAAGGTGAAAGAATAGAGCTTGGTGGGGGGAGGGTATTTAGGCCTCAGACACAGGAGCACATGTGTTTCCCCTTACATTCCCTTGGTGAGAACTTAGTGGCAGTCCTCACGGCTGCAAGGGAGGCTGAGAGATGTAATCTCTGACTGGGAAGCCATGTTCCACCCATACTCAAATGCAATGGAGGAATAGGAGAGGAGGTTTGTGGTGGACAGTTACCAGACTTCCCTTCAAAAAGGTAAGAAAAGAGACCAGAAAGAAATGCAAGCCATTTATAAATGTAATGTCAACTATTCTGTGATAGAATAAATTTCAATTTGCCTAGAAACTTAAAATATAAATAAGCAACTATAAAAATTTTAGTATTCTTATAGAAAAGTAAAGTTTTGAAAAAGTAGAATTTCCACATCATATCCTGAGGTATACTTAGGTTAAAGAACGGAACACTTCTTAAACATGGTGAGGAAGACTTCACTCAAGACTATTGCAATAGGAGTCAAACTATTACAACAGGGGAGAGAGATTGAATTCAACTCAAAGACAATAGCAACAGCTAGCAATTTACAACCAGGAGGCTGGGTGAAAGGGTGACTGGATGGAAAATTACTTGGAAGGACTTCATTAGCTATCAAAGATGGGATGATGAAGAACTTGATTGGGATATCAAGAGTGGGGAGATCTTGCTAATCTGGTTTGGCAGGATTCTTGGTAAACCTAGGCAGTCCAAGAATGAAGTCTAGTCAAGAAGAGAGCTCAGAGAAGCCTGACTAAAGTTTGGCCAAGAAGGGAGTCCTTTCCAACTATTATTATAATGTGAACTCTTAGATTACTTCAGTTTCATACTAACCATTTTGGAGAACATAGAAAGACACAAAGTGTGAATAGACATAAACAGTACATAGGAATATTTAAGTAATAGGGATGGGGAGGCAATGGTGTACAATATCAACATAAGTTGTTTCATTACAGTTCTCTTCTCTTTGCAATGTGTGTGTAATGTTGGGATGGGGAGCGCTATATGAATTCTTCAGGTTACTTTCACTTCTACAGTTCTCTGTTTTGGTTAAATTAGGTGATAAAGTACAATCAGTTTTTAATTCTAATTGATAAGGCTATATGGGAGATTGCTATTTTCAGATTAGCTTTGTAGGTAGCAAATAATAAGAAACATGATAAAAATCTCAAATCTCAATTAGATGACATCCTGAAATGCTTAATTTTATAGATAAAAATGAATACAATAATTTCTGTGTTGTTTTCAATTATTTTCGATTATAGTCCAATTATATTTTCAAGTAATGTGATGTTTATTATTTATTTTCTTATAGCTCTATCATCCCAATGTTGTACGTTATTACAAAACATTTCTGGAAAGTAAGTATGAGTTTTCATGATCTTTCTAATTAAGGAAAAGTATCTATATTGTATATTTCTATCCATATTAGAATGTCACAAAATAAACTTAATCAATTCTTTTCTTTTTTCCAAGTATTTTCTGTACTTGTGGAGGGTCTTGTGCATTACTTATTGATCAGTGAAACAGTGATATGATAATCAGTGACCTACAGATAGTTAAAAAGTACTTGGACTCCTATGTAAAAGACACTGCATGAACAAAGCAAAATAGTTATTATAGCTCTTTTCTTATACACACACAAAACCATAGTAGGATCAGGAGAGAAGAAACTAAAGGATGATAGCTTATATAAGACAAAATGAAAAATTGTTTTCGTTGTCTCGGGTGATATTTTTCACCCCCCTAATAAACTGGGAGCGCTACGTCTTTAGATTTATTTTATGTGAAGTTCAGGTAATTACCACAAGGTGGCGATGGAGCCCTGACTGATTCTGCAGACAGGCCCTCTTAGGTACAAGGATCAAAAGGTTGAGATAAGGGGCGCCTGGGTGGCTCAGTGGGTTAAAGCCTCTGCTTTTGGCTCAGGTCATGATCCCAGGGTCCTGGCATGGAGCCCCGCATCGGGTTCTCCGCTCAGCGGGGAGCCTGCTTCCTCCTCTCTCTCTCTGCCTGCCTCTCTGCCTACTTGTGATCTCTGTCTGTCAAATAAATAAATAAAATCTTAAAAAAAAAAAAAAAGTTGAGATAAAGCCAAATCAGTAACATGCTGAAGACCTTTGACCAAAACAATAAAAGTATTGAGAAACCTTAATGATGTGCATCACATATGAAGTTTCAAAGTAAATCATTTGGAGGAAGATTTAAAGAAGTACAAGGCAACGGTTGGGACTTCCTCATTGCCACTTTATAAGTGCTATTACCATGCAAACCTATTGTGTAATGTGGCATTTTAAGATTTTACCCATCTCCCTTCCCCTAGGTGAGGAACCCAGTGCTGAAACTGTCCAGTTAATCCTGCTCCCTTCATATTAGAATTCTTGATACTAGAATAATTTCTTATAATTTAGTGCATATCCCATTAGAGATCAGGATTGGCTTCAGACTTGCACTACTGAAGTGACACAATTTAGACTACTTTAAAAACAAAACTTTTACAAAAAGAACTGAAAGTGGCTTAAAAATACATAAGATATGATAAAATAGATTAGGGAATTATATGAAATTGAATTAGGGAATTATGGGATTAAGAGTACCTTACTGTGATGAGCACTGAGTATGGTATAGAACTATTAAATCACTATATTGAACACCTGAAGCTAATATAATACAGTATATTAATCATACTTCAATAAAAAAATCAATTAATATAAGAAAGGAAAAAATTAAGCTAGGAGTGAGATTAGTATATACACTGAGTATTTCTTGGAATAATGAACAGTTGAAAACAATATGTCTGTCCGTCTTTAGGAGAATAAAGAATAATCCATCTGTGTTGTAGAATACTATGCAGCCAGCAGAAAGAATGGCGTGGATCTGTGTGTACTCTTAGGCCAGGCTGCTGAATGAAAAAGGATAAGTGGCAGAACATATATAGTAAATATTCCACTTTTGTGAATATTGTGGATGTATATATTTTATATACATCCATGATATCACAAAGGATACATGTCACATGCCATTGTTAATAGTTTCATATTGGTTTGGGAGGAGAAAGTAGCATTTACTTTGTTTCTTGACATCCAAAGCAAAGAGATGAATGCAATCAGTTATGGGATTCCCTCTATCCATAAGATAAACCCAGTAGAAGTCCAGCTTTCTCTGTTCTAGAGGGGCATGGCAAATTTCTGTGGTGGGTTATGTTTTCACCTGTGTCATTGCAAGACCTTGGCATGATTCCCGTGTAAAATTCTATGAGGTACATCCATGAGACTATCAAACAATAGTTTAAAATGCAATTTTCTGAATTTCTGACATGATTTAAGGGTAAATTTTAAAATATTGAGAGCAAAGGTGGGTTTTGTTCTTTAGGAAATGGCTCCATGACTTGGCATCATTTACCTTGTTTTCTTTGGCACCTCCCAACTGTTCTGTATCTTGGTGTACATAGAAAATGATAATATTTGCCAGCGTAAACTTGCACTACAAGGTAGTCCATAGCCAAAAGAGACTGTTGCTGGGCCCTAGGAGCCCCAAGAGCCCCTCACCTACACTGCCTCCAGGACTGACTGGATCCATATCTCAGCACGCCTCTAACTTTTCACTGCTGTGCCTGCACACACGTTGGGAAGCTCAGGTTCTAATTCATAAGTTTTTTTCTAAATATATTAAATTTAAATTTCTATTATGTCTTCCTTGTTTTCCTATAGATGATAGGTTGTATATAGTTATGGAGCTTATAGAAGGGGTCCCTCTTGGAGAGCATTTCAGTTCTTTGAAGGAAAAACAACATCATTTTGTTGAAGAAAGACTATGGAAAATATTTATACAGGTACACTTTTGTTTTCATTAATTTTGTTTTACCAGACAATAAATTTCTGAGCTGATTTCTTAGGCATGTGTATAGTAGTCATCGGTAGTGATATGTATATTGGGGAGAATAAAATTTGTTTTTTATTTGCTCTCTCAAGCTGTGCTTAGCTCTTCGGTACTTACACAAGGAGAAGAGGATTGTGCATAGAGACCTGACACCAAACAACATTATGTTGGGGGACAAAGACAAAGTAACAGTTAGTAAGTATCAGAATCTTAAAAATTTTAATTTAATAATTGCTGAATATTATTCAAGAGAGAGTTGTTCAATAGAAGTTTCTGTACTTAAGGGGGTATTCTATATCTGCATTGTCCAAAATATGGCTATTGGGCATTTGAATTGTGGCTTGTGTGACTAAGGATGTGAATCTTAAATTCTATCAAATTTTAATTAAGTGAACATCCCTATGTGACTAGTGGCTACTGTATTGGGCCGTCTCTAGTGTAGTTCTTTTTATTTTATTTATTTATTTTATTTTATTTATTTATTTGACAGACAGAGACCACAAGTAGGCAGAGAGGCAGGCAGAGAGAGAGGAGGAAGCAGGCTCCCCACCGAGGAGAGAGCCCGACATGGGGCTCGATCCCAGGACCCTGGGATCATGACCTGAGCTGAAGGTAGAGGCTTTAACCCACTGAGCCACCCAGGCGCCCCTCTAGTGTAGTTCTTGATTGAGTTATATTTTGCCCATTTGAGAGAATAAAGTACTGTTCGATGTTTAAATATTTAATTCCCAGTTCAGTGGTGGCTACATTTTTTTCTCCCTATAGAACACCACTTCATCAGCAAAAGCCTTTATGACCACCATGTGAACACATTGTTTTGAACTACTTTAATATAGTCTGTACCATATGGGTGACAAGTGTGCATATCAAGAGCTATGACAAATCTAGGTATTTGTTTATTTCAGCATCAGTTTTGATCAAATCACCTGATACAGGTATGCCTAAAATTTTACAAGTGAGGAGGTTATTTTTTCCCCCCGACAATTGTATATTCTCAATCATCACTTAAAATTAACTTCTTAGCCTAGATTGATAATTTGCATTCTTTTGTTCTTCACTCATCAACACTAGTGTTACTCTCACGGACTATTAGTCATTCGCCAACTATAAGTAGGGATATGCATATAAATCAGTGGTCTCTAAATATTTTCTGCTCATGACATTCCATCAGTAAAACATTTTTTGTAATATACTACCAATGTATATATGCTTACTTATAAATTCTATATCTGCATCACTGTACGGTTATTTAATATAAAGTATATAAAGTCCTCAAATAAAATATAACGGGGTGCACTAAATAATCAAAATAACGGTTTCAATATCTTTTCCTGCCCTCCAGTGGATTGCCCTAGGCGTTTAGCTTTGGGGACCACTTCCCTAAATGTTATTGGTGTGAGAGACACATGGTAACATTTTAAAGCTTCTTCTCTTAGTTTTAATAGAATCTAATTCTTCATGAAGGCAATTCCAAATGTGCACCTTAACCATCACCACGTGTCTTCAATAACAACAATTATATTTACTGTCCAGATTTTTCTAAGGGCATCCTATATTAGTTTAAAATATAAAAAGCAACCCCAAACAGGAACTCTAGCTAACTTCCAATGCAAAGTTACTTGGAAATATTTCCAGGCCAGGGCAGAAATATAAAATGAGACAAAGTAATTGTGAATCTTCACCTTGGACACAAATTTGCTTAATCGTTTGAAATTAATTATAATTTTGTTTGCCATAAACTTTCAGTTTTTTTTCTTTTTATAAATTAGACTTGTGTTTCCTTAAGAATTGTTCCCATTTATATACCTATAAATATTTTGATTTATAAGTTAATGAGAATTAATAAAAATCAAATTTACTATACCTATATATTATTAAATAGGACTGAACAGATTTAATTTTGTTTTGTGTGGGTATATGATGCCTTTGATGGCTATTCAGGTCACGTTTCTGGGTAATAGCCAACCCTGCATTTTATTTTCTCACTAAAACCAGCTGTAATCATTTCCTTGGTTACATTTAATACATTGAGATTAATCTTTTATTGTAGTAGCTTGATTTCTTTTCTATCTAAGCTTATTAAATTTTATATTTATATTCTGTAATCAATACTGCACATCAAAATAGTTTACAAAATAAAGTAGTGCTAAAAATCTTACAAAGAAACATTTACCTCTTTGCAATCCCCAATTCTCTGTTTTCTGAAAATTTTCATTCTCTTTAGCTTCTTCTGGCATTTGATTTTCCATTGTGATAGTTGAGGATTTAGTTTTCATATTTCTTCTTCTTTCCCATTTACCATTCTGCCTATATAGTTATTGCACAATTTGGGGTTGAATCAATATTTAATGTTTACATTATTATTACTATATAATTCCTGTTCAATGTTGATCACCTTTTCTTTCTCATAGACCTTCTTGTTTTTCTTGGAGTTAATAATTGCCTTCTCTTTTGTTTGTTTTCTTAATTTTCAATGTAGGTATTATTTCTTCTTCCCAAGTCTTCCAAAAAGATTGTAAAAGCCCTCTCTGTACTTGTTTCCATGTGGCCAAACATGGCAGTTGCTCTCAGTTTTGTTTTCCTGGATACTCCATTCTGGTAGCCACTTGAGGCAGTGGGATTTGAAGTTAGGTCTGCTGTATGGCCATTGTCCAGGAGCTCACATTCGCTTCTTTTCTAACTGGAGTCTTTCTTATATCCTATGATTTTCCCTTCCTTTTTTCTTTCTTTTTTTCCTTTTTCTTCCTTCCCTTCTCTCTCCCTTTCTTCTTTCTCTCTGTCCCCTTCCTTCCTTCCTCCCTTCTAGTTTTCATTTAAATTCCAGTTAGTTAACATACAGTGTAATATTAGTTTCAGGTGTAGAATTTAGTGATTCATCACTTACACACTCTCCTTTTTTAACTCTCCTGTTGTGCTGAAGTGTATCTTCCAGTACTTTCCTTAAAAAGAATGTTCTGGAATGTTCTTAAAATTTTTGGATGCTTGCATGTCACAAAATATTTTTAGGGGAACTTTGTACTCTATTGAGTGGGTGTAGTATTCTCAGATGAAAGTCATTATCCTTTCAAATTTGAAGGCATTACTTCAGTCTTCTAATATCCAGTTTTGCTGTTTGGAAAGCCAATGCTGTTTTGATTCCCATTACTTGATATATGAGCTCTTTATTTATCTAGAAAATTTTAGGTTGTTCCCTTCATCTGCGGCTTTGGATGGGCCTCTCTTCATTCATTGTATTTGGAACTAGGTGTGTACTTCAATATTGGAGGCTTAAAACTTCAGTCTTGTGAAATTTTCCTGCTTATTTCTTCATTATTTTCCCTTCTCCTTTACTTTTTAGAATTCTTATTAGTCTTGGATCGATATGCTAAATAATCTCCTAATTTAAAAATAATTATTCTCTTAGTTTTCAGCTCTGTCTCTTTGTTCTACTTCAGTTATTTCTTCAACTTAATTTTCTAGTACTTCTATTGAATATTTAATTTTGATTTTCACAAATTTTAATTTCCCCTTTTATCTTGTTCTTAATTTTATTTTCATGGAATCCCGATTTTCTTCTCTCTCAGGGTAATATAAACTTTTCTCTTTAGCACCCTGTGTTGTTTCTGTATCTTCTGGTTCCATCTCCACCCCACCCTCAATCTGTCTTTCCTAATGGAGACTTTTCTCAAATGTCTTTGATTCTGGGCTGACAAAGACACTAAATAAACTGTTGGAAGCTCCGTGAGTTCCAGCTAAGGCTGCCATCTGTGGACCTCATTAGAGCACAAAGACATTTCTCCTTTGGAAACCCCCAAAGTTATTATTCAAACTTTTTCCAGAGAATGCAGCTCCAGTATCTTGACTAAGGCAATGTCTATCTGTTGCTGTCATTTAGGGAGTGGTGTGGACAGAGGGGCCTCAGGGAAATATGTTCAGTTGATAGATTTTCCTTGAA
The DNA here is from genome assembly GCF_922984935.1 of Meles meles. Classification (NCBI taxonomy): domain Eukaryota; kingdom Metazoa; phylum Chordata; class Mammalia; order Carnivora; family Mustelidae; genus Meles; species Meles meles. The sequence continues at coordinate 22,107,863 of NC_060069.1, read as the reverse complement.
TGCTCATGGGATCATCCATACTCTGCTTTGTTTCTTTCTGGTCTGTCAGTGTCTTTGGAAAATCTCCCTTTCTCTTCTAGTGGCAGAGGGAACTCAGATACTGAGTAGTGGCATGTGTGAATGTAGGAAGGGACCTGTGGACTTGATGTTAACTGGACCTGTGGACTTGATCTTAACTCTGTCTTTGAGCTTTTCTTAACTTCACTTCTCCTTGTGTGGTACACTGTGCTCTACAGGGTAAATGGGCTCCCTTTTGGCCCTCTTATTCTAAGACACATGGTTTGGGACTTCTGCTTGGTATATTCTTCATCTTACAAAAATTCATTGAAATCCTTATCTCTGTTGTCACCAAGCCCATTTTCATTGTCCTTATGAGTTAGTAATTTCTTTTTTTTCTTTTTTTTTTTTTTTTTAGATTTTATATGACATATAGAGATCACAAGTAGGCAGAGAGGCAGGCAGAGAGAGAGGAGGAAGCAGGCCCCTGCTGAGCAGAGGGCCCGATGCGGGGCTCCATCCCAGCACCCTGGGATCATGACCTGAGCCGAAGGCAGAGGCTTTAAGCCACTGAGTCACTCAGGCACCCCAAGTTAGTAATTTCTTAAAGAAAATTTATTTCCCTTCATTTTAGCAAGATTTTGAGAGCTAGAAGACATACACACATATGATTAATCTACCTTTAAAAAAAAAGATTTTATTTATTTGTCAGAGAGAGAGAGCACACAAGCAGGGGGCACAATGGGCAAAGGGAGAAGTAGGCTCCCTGCTGAGCAAGAAGAACATTGTGGGACTCAGTTCCAGGACCCTGAGATCATGACCTGAACCCAAGGCAGACACTTAACTGACTGAGCCACCCATGAGTCCCAGTCAATCTACCTTTTAAACCCAAATGGGCAAGCCTGTTATATTATTAGGTCTATACATTAGATATAACAAAATATCCCACTTTCATTATACTCTATATCTTTAAAAAAATATATATTTTTGGGTGCCTGGGTGGCTTAGTGGTTTAAGCCGCTGCCTTCGGTTCAGGTCATGATCTCAGGGTCCTGGGATCAAGTTCCGCATTGGGCTCTCTGCTTGGCAGGGAGCCTGCTTCCCTCTCACTCTCTCTGCCTGCCTCTCTGCCTACTTGTGATCTCTCTCTGTCAAATAAATAAATAAAAATCTTTAAAAAAAAATAAATATTTTTGCTTGTACTCAAATTGTGAAGGACTCCCAGAAAAAAAGTTACTTTGTTTACAAGGAAAAATAAACTTTTATTTTCTTTTTCTCTGTCCTGCCCCTCATCACCATTCTGCCCAGCCTTTTTTTGGTTAATATTTATTAGACTTATACTTGAGTGTTACTAACTTAAAAATTATATTCAGCTTTTAAAACTTTTTAGCATTAAATGAGGCAATATTTTTCTAGTTTCAAATAAGAATCAGTGATATACCTCAGAACAGAATCTTACCTTAATCTAGTTTCTTTCCATTAAAACAGTTACGTGGACAGGATGTTGATGTGCTATTGTCCTTTTCAATGAGTATAAAATGATTTTATGACTAAAAAGATAATCCAAAGAGACTTAATATCACTTAAAGACTTAAAGATATTTTAAATGTAATAGTGATGAAAATATTTTTCAGTGTCTATCACTATTGGTATAAATGTTGACTTTAGAGACTTTTATTTTTATGATGGGTATCATTTAATTAAAATCTAGCATTAATTTGAAACCAAATATAGAAGATGCCCATATTTTGGGAGGTTGAAATAAAGCTGCCATTCATAGAGCCTATAAAAAGAGGCTGGGTTGTGTATGAAATCATGTCACCACAAAGGGGCAGTCTTGTCATATTTTATTTTTTCTTCTCTTGTGCTAGAAGGCTTATTTACTCCCAGGAAAGATACACAGAATTGACAAGTGATGTTTAAGATCCATGAGACAAAATGTACTGAAAATGTAACCAGACAAAAAAGTTTGAGAAAAATCAAATTTCCCTCTTCTTCTCTTTTTCTTAATGTAGATGAATTAGATGTTTTCAAATTGAGGTTGGTGTGCAATTATTTATAGTAAGCACACTAGCTGGGAATTTGCCTTCATGAGGCAGCAGAGTAGAAAGTACTAACTTTATGTTAAATACTAATATTTAGGTTTGTGTGGTTTTACAAATGGTATTTAATTTTAATGTCCAAATATATTTCCATTTAAAAGACTGTATATTTTAATGACTTGTTCTGTGAAACATGTCCAGGTCTTGCCTCTGCACTTATTTGCAATCTTGGATGCCACACAAGGAAACAGACCTGAGTCAGTAGCACACTAAGCAAAGTATAGTCAAGGTCACCTCTAAGTGCTTCAGCAGGTCAAGAAAGACCTACACTGTACTATCCCATTATAGAATGGCTCTGAAGGAGGGGATCTGTTGGAAAAATAGCTTGTTCGCAGACCCACCATTTCACATTTCTTGACCTTTTCAAATACCCACATTTTAATAAAAGCCTCTTATGCTCTCATTTTCTCCCCGATCCCAAATTAAAAAAAAAAAGAAGAAGAAGGAAAGGAAAAAAAAAAAAGAAAAGGAAAAGGAAAAAACAAAACTCAACTGTGGTAATAGATTTCAGACATGGGCTTTAGTGCATGACTCAAGAGGTCACATGTTTGTCCTGCAACCAAACAGGCTGTGCACATTTCTGCATGTTTCTTAAATGTTATTTGGCTGTTGCTACTGGTAATAACAACAGAAAAATACTTGGTTCAGTGGAACATTTATCAAAGACTCAAGTGCTTATTGAATGCCTTCATGTGCCAGGCATGGAGGGGTGGATATTAGATGAAAGTCATGTCCTCTGTCCCTTGAAATCTCAGTCTTATGGGGAAGACTTTGAGTTCTGTGCTCAGCAGTTAATTCCTGAGCTGCAACATTCAGCAGTGAACAAGACAAATATGACAGACATGGTCGCTATCTTCATGGAGCTTCTAGTTGCATTTCAGGGTAATAAAAACAAGAAAGTTGTCTATGCAAAATACTATTATATTAAAAAAATACTATTATATTAGTTGGGATAGGTCAGGTTATGCTGCAGTAACAAGTGACCTGAAAGTTTCAGCAGCTTAAAACAGTGGCAGACCATAACCTGTGCGACAAATCCAGCTGTGGCTTGTTTTTTTTAATGTTCTGTGAGCTAATGATGGCTTTTATTTTTCTAGATCATTGTTAAAAAAAAAAAGAAGAAGAATATATGACAAAAATCACATGTTAGGGCTCTTGAAGCCTTAACTATTTATTGTCTGGCCCTTTACAGAAGAAGCTGTCCTTGGGGCACCTGGCTGGCTCAGTTGGAAGAACATGCCACTCTCCGTCTCTGGGTCCTGGGTTTCAGCTCCATGTTGGGTGTAGAGAGTACTTAAAATAAATAAATAAATAAATGGAAATTTATAACCCACTTTATATTTTTAAAAAAGAAAAGAAAACATTTGCCCACCAAAAGAAAACATTTGTCCTGAGTTTCAGCTCCATGTTGGGTGTAGAGAGTACTTAAAATAAATAAATAAGTGGAAATTTATAACACACTTTATATTTTTAAAAAAGAAAAGAAAACATTTGCAAGGTTTCTATCTTCGCTCATACTCTGTGTGTGATGTCGGCCACTAAGGGAGCTGTGCTCAGAGACCCAAGCTGTCTGAAGCTCCTTTACACCTGCTTCAACATTGCAGAGGCAGGGAAGCAAAAGCATGGCAACCATACCTCTGCTCTTTTTTAAAACTTCTGCCCTGACTTCATGGGTCAAAGCAAGTCAAGTTTAAAAAGGTGAAGATATGTTCCTCCTCCCCAGAGAATGTGGACTGTCACAACTTTCAGGTGCAGGGGAAATGTAATTGACTCTGTCTGTGGGGCCTTCAGGTGAGAAGTTGAGCAGGAAAGAATTCCAGGCATGGGCTACGGCGATACAAAAGGTTAGAGAACTGAAGTGGTACAGTGTGCCTAGGCACTGGCGTGATGTTCAATGTGTCAAGACAATAGGGACTTTGGTGGGTGAGGAGCTTGGGCATTGATGTTTAGTCAGAGATTTATCTTTAGAAGTTTCTAGAATGGAAATAATGTGATCAGATATAGAATGTGGAGGATAATTGGAATGGCAGGGTAGGGTCACCATAGGGAAAGACTGAAGACAGATCCCCAATTCAGAAGATGTATCAGTTAAGATCTGTTTGGATGCAAAAAGCCAGAATGACAATGACTTATGCTGTAAGGACATGTAATGATCTCATAACAAGGGGTCTGGAGGTGTGCAGTTCTAGTGCTGGTTTAACAATTCAAGGAGGTCAACCATGATCTAGGCATTTCTATCTTTTCCCTCCAATATCCTCAGCAGATTGGCCAGAGCTTCAGATAGGAAGTAGGATGGCAGCTTGGTTAAGAAAAAAAAAAAAGCCAATTCTGTTCTTCAAATGGCTATTTCCTTTTATCATTAAAGAAAATCTTTCAGTCCCATTATATGTCTTACTTTGTGTTGGCCAAAGCCAAGTCATGATACCACCCCCAGATATAAGGGAGGCTGTCTAGGTGAGCTTTCAGCCTCTATAGTTGGGGCTAAGAAAGGGATAAAGGGGTGGCTAATGGCTCTTTTATTTTTTAAGATTTTATTTATTTATTAGACAGAGGCACAGTGAGAGAGGGAACACAAGCAGGCAGAGGAAGCATTGAGCTCGATACAGGACTTGATCCCAGGACCCCGGGACCACGACCAGAGCTAAAGGCAGACGCCTAGCAACTGAGACACCCAGGCACCCCTAATGGCTTTTTGAGAGCTAGTCCTCAGTATTTGCTGCCAAAGGCCCTTGCAGTTTTCCAAGGAAGATGTAATGTGGGCTTCACCTATGGCAGCAGCAGAAGAGGATATCGCAGAAGGATTAGATTCATCAATTATTTGAGACCCAGAATTTAAAAGATTTTGTGCTTAGTCAATGAGGTGTGAGAACAGTGAGAAAGAGTCTGAGTTTGTGAAGATTGTGACACCAGAGAATTGGGTGAGGGGATTTAAGGTGTAAGGGTTTGGACATACTGCTTTAGAAATTTGATCATATCCTTTCCTGATTAAAGTCCTTTAGGTAGCTCCCTATGACATTCCTTAGGGTGCTTAAACTCCTTTCTTCATGATCTCACTTTTGCTCTTTACTCTAGCCTCATGGGACAAATTGCTCCCTCCTGAACAGACCATGCTGTGGTCCTATACCTCTGTGACTTCCAACATTGTGTTCTCTCTACCTAGAATGCCCTCTGCTACTCAATTTAAATGCCATTCCTCCAGGTGGCATCTTTGATGGCCACATCTGACAGGTGCTATTTCTGGGCTCCTTAAGGATAGCAGGCTTGTCTTTCTCAGCACATAGGGCAGTGATTTATTGCCATTCCCTCCTTGAGGTAAAGGAAACTGGTTTTCTTTACTTTTTTTCTCAGAAAGCACTTTATAATATTTATTGACTACATGGATAGACAAATGAATGTATGAACAAATGAACTAAAATATACCCAGGTAGAAATATTTAGAAACCAGTTACAAATGAAAAATGATGATTAGGGAAGCTAGTTGGTTTTGAGATCTTGACCTTGACAGTTAAGACTTTGTGGGAAGAGTGTTTAATATAAGAGGAAATGAGGATTAAAGTGAAATCAGGTGGGGCGCCTGGGTGGCTCAGTGGGTTAAAGCCTCTGCCTTCAGCTCAGGTCATGATCCCAGGGTCCTGGGATCGAGCTCCACATCGGGCTCTCTGCTCCGCAGGGAGCCCGCTTCCTCCTCTCTCTCTGCCTGCCTCTCTGCCTACTTGTGATCTCTCTCTGTCAAATAAATAAATAATATTTAAAAAAAAAAAGTGAAATCAGGTGCATAAATGGGGAAAGTTACAAGCAATTCCCATTGGCATCGCAGTGAATAATGTAACCCAAAGTATGAAGGAATTTACTCTATTGAGTGCCAATAAAGTTTGAGAAATCAAATTAGACTTCTCTTGTATTGCTAGAGTCTTGGCATTTTAATTGTTTTCTAGAGGATTAGTGGATTTTAATTGTTATTGGTTGGTTCAGCTGCAGCTGAGAAATCTACGTCATTAAGGAAAAATGAATTAGTGTTACCATTCCGACAGGGAAGTCAAAGTCCTTCTATGCATATTATCTCATACCCCTCCAAAATCTCCTAGCTAAGTAGGCACATAATGAGTCTTTAGCTTTTGTAGGTCTCTTGATCTTTCTTTGAACACATTGTGTGGTTTACTTCTCATAAACCAGATATAGTATATTTTTGAATCTAAGCCAACACGGAGCTTTGAGTGTTCTTAAAAGACTACAGACTATTGAGTCACTCATGTTGCATACCGTCGTGTAACATCTGTGTAGTAAGGATAGCCACACTATTTCTAGAATTTCTCTCATTCAACAAATTACCTTCATGTCCCTAGGAAAACAAGAATATTTTCTGTCAAGCCCACCTTATATTGCTATTAGGTCATGTGAAGTAGGGAAATAGTCAAATCTAATTTCTAAAAAATTTTCTGAAATTCTCACACCGCCAGTGGGTGATTCTGCAATTCTGAGATTTGAATAGCAGTTGGCTTCCAGGAAAAGATGAGAATGGTAGTCCCAAGAAAGATTTCAGGATGATGATGATCTTGACCAGATGATTGTTAGGCTCTCCTGGTGGGAGGGACTCACCTTAGTTGACTGCATAAGTGAATAAGGGTGGCTTGGATGTCTACCATCATAGGAAAAAATTGGAACTAAAATCTTTCCAGTGCTGGATTTATATGGCCTATAAAAGCACCAAAGGACCAGGATAATAAAATTTATTTTAGTGTGTGTTTTCATATGGGCACATTGGGTTATGATTTAGTTCTCTGAGGAATATTTAATGTAAAGGGTAGAATCTGATGTGTTCTGGACATGTTTTTTTTTTTCATTGTGTGAGTTTTCCCAAAGTGTGTTCTCTGAAACAGCATGGTGAGTGGGTAGGAGTGCCTATTTTTACACAGACTAATTCAACAGTGCCTGCTACTACACATCTGATCAGTCTGCCCAGCCTCCCAAGTGTACTGAAGCCACTGGAGCCTTTTAAACTCTATAATCATGCCACAAACAGTGTGTGTGTGTTTGTGTGTGTGTGTGTGCGTGTGTGTGTGTGTGTGTGAGAGAGAGAGAGAGAGAGAGGGAGAATAAGAAAGAGGAAGAGCCTGGCTTCCTGTTTTTATAAGAATCTGACCCTTAGTATTCCTGTTTAATATTAGAACCATGTGTTTAAAAGTTTCATTCATTATTCCAAGTCATAGTAACCAGAACAAAGCCCACATTGGAAAGTGATTTTAGAAGAGTCCATATTTAGTAAGGACACTGGTTTCCCCTGAGAATCTAGTCTACTGGTAGATGTCCTAGAGTGAAATGATGTTTGCGTATCAAAGATATGGAGTTACCTAGAATTCAGAAAGTACTTTTATATCAGGAGATGAATTTTTCATCCTACAACTCTTTTTGATGATGATTCTATCAAAAGAAAGCAATCAAATAATGATGCCGTTGAGAAAGGGAAATACATTTACTGTCTCTCATCCAGGGAAAGGCCTGCCCTGGGGAAGGAAGCTTTGGAAGGGTGGGTGGCACAGTGGAAGAGCTCACCCTAGGAATTTGAGTGGCTTTCAGAGGAGGAAGTGCCAAAGAGGCAGGGGTTTGTTGAGCATCTTTCCAAGAACCCCATATTTCCCCCACAGAACCCTGCCTGGAGAGGATATTACTGATGATCTTGTCACTGTGGAAGTTGGAAGTTGGCCTTCATTTACTGAGGCAGAAGGAAAGAGCCGAGAGGTAGAGAGATGGGAGAGGTTACAAGATGGATATCTTTCTGAAATATTATACGGTAGTGTTCATGTAGCTGCCTCTGTCATTGCCTGGCACTATAGAGATTTCAACCGATCATTTCCTGAAATTGTCACAGTCACTCATCATTTTTATTTTACTCAGAAAAGACATTTTTATCATGGTGAAAGTTTTAGCTGTGCTTTGAAGGAAAAGAGGAACCACCCATAGCTACATCTCTTAAGAATTTACTATGGGAGGAAAGTTATATGTTCATTACCTCATTCAATTTCTCAGGCACATTCCCATTCTCACAGATAATGAAAAGAGTTAGAGAGGTTAGAAAACTCGCTTAAATCACCTAGCTAATAGGTTGACAGTACCAGGGATGAACTACATCTGGCTCTAGTGTTCATCTCTTCATCAACTCTCTTTATAGTATTCCCCCAGAAAGATCAATTCAGGTAAAGAAGACATCCTGGTGGGCATGGGGGGCTCATAATCAAGAACTGTGTTGAATGAATTGGAGGAATCCAATAGTTTTGTTGAGGTGGACATTTTAATTTGGGCAATATTGACAGGGATTTGTCATCTGAACATGGCCTGCAGGGTCTTACATCATCTGGCCATGCCCCTCATTGTCTACCCTCCCAACCAACCTGGCCTTTTTTTCAGTTCTTCAATTGACCATGCTCCCTTGATCACAGGACTTTCCCTCAGTTCCTTAATGGATCATGTTTCCTTGATCACAGGACTTTTGCACATGCAGGTTCCTCTGCTGGATATCTCTTTTCCACTTTCTCTTCTTACCTAGGTAACTCTTGTCCTCTGTTATGTATTCCCTCAATCACCATTTGTCACAGATTTTCCTGAACTGCTGTGTTTTCTGTGTTACTCTCTCATAGTATTATAGATCTACCTGATTTTTAGTGATCCTACCACAATTATAAATTTATATATGTGATACTTTGTTTAATGTGTATGTCTACCATTGGTCCCTATGGGCTATGTCAATATGGATAGTTTCTGATCTGGTTATGGGAGAAATGGATGAATCAGTGAGTAAAGGGACAGTATTGAAGGCCTAGGGCAGCTGGAAACTTTATAAACAATAGCAGTCAGGAAACATTCTGACACTTATATGGGGGCTTGCTTTAATGAAGATAGGGATTGGTAGGTAATTCCTGTGGAATGAATTAGAAAGAAAAGTTTTCTAATGAGATGCACCTAGGTTCTTGCAGGAAAAGGGAGGGCCTGAGCTCCTGGTATATTTAAACTATGGTCACAGAATAAAAAGAAAGAGTCAGATACAAGAGGTGAGGAGTTAGTAAATATAGGAGCAACAGGGAAGAGGCAGAGATTTCAAGCCCAGAAAATGGGGAAGATGAGATGCCATCTGCTGCTTGGGGTATCCTGGGTGACTGTGAATGATGAGCTCAGTCTGGGGTATGAAGGGCCAGGTGCTGCCTATAACTGGGATTGAACTGGCATGGCTTTGAATTTGGGAGCTACTGAGACAGGTGGTGGGTGAAAGTGCCCTATGGAGAGGGATGGAAATACCTTATGACTCCTTGCAAAAGATAAATTTCATAGGTTCTTTTGGAGAAAACAGAGTAGTTGAGTTGTGGATCCAATGTCACACAGATAGTAAACGACAGAGCAAGAATCTAAGCACTCAACCAGAGGCCACACGCATTTTCTATCTGAAGGTTGACAGCTATAGGCTGTAGCACAAACAGGCTACAGTTTTAGCATTTCCTGTATCATTCATTTTATCAAAGGAGAGATTTTTTTTACTGATTTTTTAGGCATAATGTGCCATATGTAAAATGTCATCTGTTGTCATTTTGAATTTCTATAATAGCACATGAATGCTTTTATGACAATGGTTTCTGAAATAAATCCTTTTCCTCTGCTCCTAATATGATCATGAATGTAGAAAGAGTAATAGAAACATTACCACGACTACCAAATGGGCCAAATGGCCAAACAATATTAGCTTTTGTTCTCTTTATGAATACTTTTCAACTACCTGTGTTTTTGTAGACATCCATCTGAGTCTCTGCCATTATCTACATTACATAGAGTGAGTAGAACCCTTGTAAGTACAACTCCTTAGTTTTTGTCTTTCAAAATCAATGGTATTTTTATAAAAACAAGATAATTTCTATGTAGCACTAAGACTAAAAGTTAAAGGATTATTTTAGATTGTAAGTACATGAAGTCTATGTGTGCAAAAGTTATAGTGAGCTCCTAAAAATAGTGATATGCTATACTATTTCTATTAATTTTCTCCAATACACACAAGGAGTAATGGGAAGATTAAAGCAAGCCGTCTAACTCATGACTAGTCCTTTTTAAAATATTTGTTTATTTATTTGAGAGAGAGAGCCTGAGCAGAGGAGAATGGGTAAAGGGAGAGGGAGAGAGAATCTCAAGCAGACTTCCTGTTGTTTGTGGAGCCCAATATGGGGCACGGTCCCAGGACTTTGAGATCATGACCTAAGCTAAAATCAAGTCAGATGCTTAACCAACTGAGCCACCCAGGTGCCCTTAACTTGTGAATAGTCTTAAAAATACTTTGTAAAACTTAACCCTCTACTATTTTTCATTACTGCTACTGAACTGAGAGGGCAGATAGATATATAATTAGAAAATTAGATATTTAGATAGATGATAGATAGATAGATATACATATATATTTTACCCTTGAACAACATGGGTTTGAACTGCACTGGTCCATTTATACATGGATTTTTTTTTTCAGTAAATACAGTTCAGGGTTGTAAGTGTATTTTTTCTTCCTTATGATTTTCTTAATATCATTTTTGTCTACTTTATTGTAAGAATACAATACATAATACTCATAATGTACAAAGTATGTTTGTTGGCTGTTTATGTTATAAGGCTTCTGGTCCACAGGTGACTGTTAGTAGTTAAGTTTTGGGAGAATCAAAGTTATATATGGATTTTTGACTGTGCTGGCCATTAGCACCCCTAACCCTCATATTGTTCAAGGGTCAACTATGTATCCATATATTTATCAAAAGATATAGCTCTGTCAATATACAGTGATAACACAAAGTATGGATCTTGCATACTAGTTAAGAATGATAAACACTAAATACATAAATGAATATTAAACAAAGACAGACCCCTTGTCACCCTCACGGTCCCATTTTTGCTCCAACAAGATCAAAGAAACTATCACAAATCAGGAGAAACTCACCACACTGCAAGCACAAGTACACATTGGTGGGAAAGGAACTGCCCCCGAAAGATGGTTCATAGAACTCCAGAGCGGATGATAAAAAGCTTAAGTCTCCTTTAAGAAGTTAGGGGCAAACAATATCTCTGGTATTGAAGAAGTGAATGTGTTCACAAACCAAGGAACAGAAATCCACTTTCACAACCTGAAAGTTCGGGAAGCCCTGGTGGTGAACACTTTCTCCCTTACAGGCCGTACTGAGACAGAGCAGCTAATAGAAATGCTACCCAGTTATCTTCAACAAACTTGGTGCAGACAGTCTGACTAGTTTACAAAGACTGGCTGAAGCTCTGCCCACACAGTATGTGGATGGAAAACCACCACTTGTTACCAGAGAGGAGGAGGATGAGGAAGTTCCGGATCTTGTGGAGAATTTTGATAAGGCTTCCAAGAATGAAGCAGACCAATAAACTGAGCCAATTTCTTGAAGATGATAAAACTTGAGGAAGTTACTGGGAGCTGCTATTTTATATTATGACTTCTTTTCAACATTTTGTTCATGGATAAAATCTAGATCTCTAATATTTTTAAGGCCAAGTCCCTTGGACACTGCAGCTCTTCTCAGTGTTTGCTTAGACACAATTCATTCTTTGCCGCTAATTAAGCTGACAAAGTCTGGGAATAAAGTTGGAAACAAGGTTAATAAAGTTCTTTTCCTCATACACAGTTTTATTTTTTATTTCATTGACATTGATTTGTATACAGAAAGCAAAGTTGTTTATAGAAAGCTAATCATGGCATGTAACATGTCTGGTAATCTTTGATGAAATTTGATTAAAGATTTTAAATGATTTTAAATGACAGTATAATGTAAAAAAATTAGAAAAATATATCATTTATAATGATGTATAAACACATGTAAAAAAATTAGATAATGAAAGATATGGACCAAATGTAAAAGAAAAGTATTAAAGAAAGGGACAAATATTTATGATAGTATGGTCAAGAAAGACTTTTCTGAAAACCCAGAAATATATGGCCTTCTATACCTGGTAGGAGTTTGGGTTTTATTCTTAGTATTTATTAGAAGTCTTTGTTGAACTTTAACTGTGAGTGGTAGTCTCTGCTCTAGGTTTTCCCAAGATCATTTTGGCTCCGGCATGGAGAATTATGTTTTGGAGGGAGTGGTAGTCTACGTGAACATGCATGGCGGTTTGGACTAAGGTGGTAGCAGTTGTATTAGTTATTGCTATGTAACAAATTGCTGTGAAATTTAGTAGCTGAAGACACCATTTCTGAGGGCCAGGAATCCAGGAGCAGCTTAGCTGAGTGGTTCTGGCTTAGGGTGTCTTAAGAGAATTCAGTGAAGCTGTCAGCTGGGGCTGCGTCTGAAGCCTTGACTCAGGGTGAAGCATGGACACTCACATGGCTGGCAGGTAGGCTCTGGAGTTTGGCTGCAGCTGGGCCTCTCATCCTGCAGGCTGCTCTACTCTATCTGGCCTTTCAGCAGAATAGCCTGAACTATTTTAGGCAAGGATTTCTTAGCTATAACATTAAAACTGCAATATATAAAAGAAAAAAAAATTAATTGAAATTCACAAAAGCTTAAAGCCTCTGTTCTATGGAAGACATTAAGAGAATGAAAAGACAAGCTTCAGACTGGAAGAAAATATTTGCAAATCATATACCTGATAAAGAATTTGTACCCAACACTCAATCATAAGAAAACAAAAAACCCAATCAAATAATGGGCAACATTTTGAAAAGGTATGTCACTAAAGAAGATGCACAGATGACAAATAAGTACATGAAAAATGTTCAAAACTATAAGTCATTAGGGAAGTGCAAATTAAAGCTATACTGAACTTTCACTACATACTTACTAGAATGGTTAATTAAAAAAAAAAATGACAACAGCGACATCTGGCTGGTTCAGTTGGTAGACCAAGTGACTCTTGTTCCTTTTGCTCTCATGGTCATGAGTTCAAGCCCTACCTTGAGCCTAGAGCTTACTTGAGGGAAAAAACATCCAAAATAAATAAATAAATATGTACATAAGTAAGCAAATAAATAAATCTGATAATACCATATGCCGGTAGGCATTAGAAGCAACTAGAACTCATACATTTCTGGTGAGAAAATATATTGGTTTGACAGTTTTTAAAAAACTTAACCATACACTTATTGTATTATCCAGTAATCTCACTGTAACAAGTTTGTTAAAAAAGAAATTAAAAATTATGTTTGCAAAGATTTGTATGCAAGTATCGTACTTACTAGCTTGCTTACTTACTTCAGCTTGGACCACTAGTACAATCTTGAATAAGAATGGTGAGAGGGAACATTCTTGCCTTTCTTGTTTGTTTTTCTCTTTTCTTTTTGTATCATTCAGTTAATACTACCTTGTAATAGTTTTTAATATCTTATAGGAAATCTTGTCTTTTTATCAAAATCCATGGCTCCTTTTGTTTCTATTTCTATTAAGTATGTTAATTTTATACTTAGTTTGTGAAATTCTACCCAAAATATTTGGAGGCATTTGATTGGAATTACATAAGTTAGTTTAGAAGGAATGGCATCTATGTAATATTGAGAATTCTAACCCATGAACTTCGAGTTTCTCTCCATTAATTTTAGTCTTTAATGACTGTAACAAAATTGTATAATTTTCCCTGCATAGATCTTTCATGTCTTTTATCATATTATTCCTGGATATTTGTTTCTCTGCCATTGTAGTAGTGTGTTCCCTTCTCCTCCTCCTTTTTTGTCTCCATCTTCTTCTTCTTTGTCTTTATCTTCTTCAGAAGGAAAAAAAAAGTTTTTGCTTTATTTTAAGAATTCAGTTATGAAAGGCACATTAAACAATTTGTTAATGTAGCAATCTCATCAAAGTGTATAGCAATATATTAACAAGCTTGCCACACCTTTTGTTTTCTTTTTTAATAGATATAATTGACACATGCCATCTTATTACTTTCAGGTGTAAAACATAATAATTTGATGTTTGTATATATAGTAAAATGATCACTACAACAAATCTAGTTGACATCCAGCTTTGTTTTGTTTTGTTTTTAAATATTTTTATTTACTTATTTGAGAGAGACAGAGATAGTGACAGAGATAGAGCAGGAGCAGGGTGAAAACAGAGAAGCAAGGAAGCCCCAACGTGGTTCTGAGCAGGGAGCCCTGACATGGGGCTTTATCCCAGGACCTTGAGATCATGACCCGAGCCAAAGGCAGAGGCCTGATGACTGAGCCACCAAGGCGCCCCATGTTTTTGAAAGAAAAATATTCACATTAAGTAGAGAATTAGTTGTAGCTTTTTATAGATGCCTTTTATCAGGTTAAGGAAGTACATACCTATTTATACTTTTATGGAAAGAACAGATGTTGAATTTTGTCAAATTCTTTTCATACATATGATCATATGATTTTCCTTCTTTAATGTGCTGATTTGGTGAACTCTATGATTGACTTTCAAATGTTGAATTAGCCTTGCATTTCTGGCATAATGTCCCTTATGTATTATCATTTTTATCTATGTCTAGATTTTACTTGCTTATATTTATCTATGTCTAGATTTTACTTGCTTATATATTTTTTGCTTATATTTTTTGTGTGTGTGTGTATTTCCATGGGGAATTTTGTTCTGTATTTTCTTTTTTTTTTTAAATTAATTTATTTTTTTCAGCGTAACAGTATTCATTGTTTTTGCACAACACCCAGTGCTCCATGCAATACGTGCCCTCCCTATTACCCACCACCTGGTTCCCCCAACCTCCCACCCCTGCCCCTTCAAAACCCTCAGGTTGTATTTTCTTTTAATGTCTTTGGCTTTGATCTCAGAGTAATCTTGGCTTTGTTAAATGAGTTTGGAAGTGTTCTATTTTCTGGTAGAGTTTGTGCAAAATTGATATTTATTCCTTAAATGTTTGGTAGAATTTGTTATTGAAATCATCTGGGCCTGGTTTTTCTTTGTTGGTAGTCCTGTGTTTCGATAAGGTTTGGGGCTTTAGAATTAAGAAACGCCAGATTCACATCTTACTGTTAATTTCTCCTTGTAAGACCTTGGGGCAAGTTACTCAATCTTTAAGTAACCTGAGCCTCAGTTTTCTCATTTATAAAATGGGTGGCTGCGAAGACTGAATAATAAGTATCAGTTGTTCAATCTGTATTATTCTGAGTTTATATATGTTAACTTATTCAGATTTTGTTATTGTGTCATACTATTTACTACTATTTATGCTGTTATAATCCTTATTTTAGAGGCAGAAAACTACTACAAAGGGAGATTAAATAATTTACCCAGAGTTACTCTGGTAGCACATGATGGAGCCAAGATTTGAACTGAGGCTAGTTCCTGAGTTCTTGCTTTAAGTGCTAAGCTGCACTAACCATAATAACACCTGTCTTTCAGGATTGCTAGCAGTGTTCAATTAGGCAATTCATGCAAGCAGCTCAATTTGTGTTATTTCAAAGTTGTTTAGTAAATGGGTATTGTTACTAATAATGTGAATTACTATTAGTTTGAAGTCTAACTACTTTGGAATATTTTGAACCTGAAAGACATATGTCTTTCTAGTATAGACACATGGTCAAATACCTTTATTAAAGTTCACTGCAGGGGCGCCTGGTTAGTTAAGTTAGTTAAGCATCTGCCTTCAGCGCAGGTCATGATCCCAGGGTCCTGGGATAGAGAGCCCCCATATCAGGCTCCCTGTTCAGTGGGGGGCCCGCTTCTCTCTCTCTCTGCAGCTCCCCCTGCTTTGCTCTCTCTCTCTCTTTTCTGAGAAATAAATAAATAAAATCTTAAAAAAAAAAAAGGACATTGCAGTAAAATTTTATAAACGTTTGGTGCCCTGTGGAAAGTGATATTGTGAATACCAAATCTTATTCGGCATAGCACCTTGAATTCTTGCGCTGGTTCAGCGCTGGTTCAGCGCTGGTTCAGCACTGTCTTTTTGTGTAATCCTGGTAATTAAATCTCTCAAAGAAAGTGTTAGAGGCTATGAAGAATATCTGTTTCCTTCACTTTGACCTAAGTTGTTGAGTGGTTTAAAAAAGAGAAATATCTAAAGGTGCTTAGAAAAGTACAGCGAGTGCTTGAGCGCCTGGGTGGGCTCAGTGGGTTAAGCCTCTGCCTTCGGCTCAGCTCAGGTCATGGTCTTAGGGTCCTGGGATTGAGCCCTTCATTGAGCTCTCAGCAGGGATCCTGCTTCCACCCCTCTCTCTGCTTGCCTCTCTGCCTACCTGTGATCTCTCTTTCTCTCTCTGTCAAACAAATAAAATAAAATCTTAAAAAAAAAAAAAAGTACAGCTAGTGCTCATATTAAGTATAAATATTTGGTGTTCTAAGTTAAAAATCAAAATTGTTTGTTGATATATATTTTGAGATGATTCTCATTATCATTATTTACTGTGATAGTAGTTAGATGCCATTTAATATCAGATTTTCAGGTTTCTCTGGTGGTTATTCAGGCTTGCCTTATTTTAGCTTTTTTTTTCTTTTTCTGTCCAAATGAGGTGATGCCTGGCATATGCCAAAATATCAGATTCATTTTATTTATTTGAAACTTATAAAGATAACCTAAAAAGTGCAACCACAAGTTCGATAAGTACTTTGCCCTACTTTTCAGTCAGCAAAACTTATTTTAGCTTTTTAGTGATAAATCTCATTATTTCATAATATCTAGCACAGTGGCCTATTGTATGCATGTGATTAATTAAGACTGTGAGTAGTGTGGAAGATTGGCACATGGTGCTTTTTGACAGAAGGTTAAAGCTTTCTGTTGTGAACTTTAATAGTTATTGTGCAGAATGTCAAAAGCTAAGGAACCATGATAATAATAACATTGCATTTTTTTGTGAATTATAGCTGACTTTGGGCTGGCAAAGCAAAAACAAGAAAACAGTAAACTCACGTCTGTTGTTGGAACAATCCTGTATTCCTGGTAAGGACAATTATTTTATGGTTCTCAAACAGCACACCTAACTGTTTGGGGCTTTAGTTTCATGTGTTGGCTTGCAAAGGAAAGACGATTTTAGGAAAAGGAGCTTATTTAATGTTTTCCTCAATTACCCAGATAATACACACGTACACAAGTATACATCATTATGTGTGTTTGAAATAACAACAAGAAATTGTCTTTAGGGTAACTCTGCCCCTCATGGAGACCACTTTTATTACTTATAAATTGAAACGTTCCTTGGCACATAGTAGGTATGCTATTGTTGTTGAAGAATCTGTGAAGAAACTAACAGACTCGCTACTCACCATGACACTTGGAATATTTTATTGTACCTGCTCGAAAAAGGACTGTTTTTCTCTGTCTTCCTGTAAACATTCAAGGACAGGAGAAAGGTTTTTTTGTGTACCAATACGTATCCTGGCACCCAGGAGATAATAGGTGCTGAATACATTTTACTGAGTGAATGAATAAATGCTGACAAATATACTTAGGCCTATGTTTATAACGTTGGTCGCTTCTTGGGTACATGGGTGTTTATATTTTGATGAATTGAAACACTTGTAACTTATTTAGCATGCTTTGAGGGTTCCTTTACAATCCATTAATTATTAGGCAGTGAGAATCTTCTTTTGCTGATCACGTATCATTTGTCTGAATCTTTTCAAATTAGCAAGCAGATAGAGTCATCAGTAGACATAACACATTCAGGGAAATATTCTCAAATCTTATTCAGCAGGTCAAGCCATCTAGACCCTTCCACCTTCTTTTTTAATCTACTCTGTTGTTGTGCAATTGATTTCCAGGGATAGGACTCTGAATAAATCTTCTCAAGGGAGGGTGGAAATTCTCTGTAAGTAACAGTCTTATTTTAAAAATGCCTTTCCTGCAAGAATATTCAGAGTAGTGTCAGGGTTCCTACTAGGATTCTGACTCTGTTGGCTAGTTATTCTCTCAAGTAATGAATGCAAAATTAGGACGTTTCCTAATAAACTGAGTGACACGTCCAGTTCCTTTTGAATTTTTTGTATCTTCATTTTCTGAGTTTGTGAATTGGACAAAAATAAAGCAGATATATTTCATGATACCTCCCTGCTCTGAGTCTCATACCTCCTGCCTTTTTCTTTATTTGTCTTTTTAGCCATCCCCAAAGTGTTTCCCACCAAATTCTATAATCTTTGTATAATCCTGAACTTCTCCGTGACTATTAATGTAGACATAGGATGTCTGTTCCTGCCTTCTGGAGGCCCACGCATTTGATGAGTCTGATGTTCCCCTGTCCTTTCTTCTTTCTTTTGCCTTTGCTTCCTCAAATATTACCTTATTTAATGGAAGAAAGTTCTCTTTATCTACTTTTGTAGGAAGTGCCTCAGAGCATTCTTTATTCTATAGCTCAGCTGCTAGATAAATGGTTTGTGGACACTGGACTGATTGTGCTAGAACAGAAGGTCAATAAAAGCTCCTTTTCTTCCTCTGATTTGATTCATAATGAAGCAGGTCATTGTTATCCTTCTCATGGAAAATAACCTCCAAATATGGTCCTTGGTTCTGGTTTTTATCTGCATGTCTTACTTCAATTCCAGAGTCCAAGACTGCACACTATCTTCAATGGCATTTGCAGAGCAAATTTTAGAGTTTGAAGTTCTGAGAAACATTTTAGGCATGTTCTTCATGGAACACTTATTTGGGATTTCTGGGTAATAAGAAAGTATGAGCTAAAACGAATGGAAAACTTTGACTAATCCTGGAATGGGAATTCTTTGAGACTTTATTGCTTAGTGTAATCCCATTCACATTATGACATTAGGTAATTTAAAGGAAAGCTGGGGATGTTTCCATTGGATGGGTGATAATAAACCTGTAGATAAACTTGGACAAGCAGAGACAAAGTGAAGCACACCCAACAATTGACTGTACCTCTTGCATTCTTAAAAATGTGGTAATAAACTCAGAACTCTTAAATTGCATAGAACAGTTCAGTAACTTCCAGGTGCTCATTATTTAAAGACCAAGTCTTCAGTGTGGCTACAAGCCCACAACACTGCATGTTCTAGCGCCTGCCGAGTCATCATCTTTACTTTAGCCCTGCCCTCACTCTATTGATTTCTAGCTGCTGCACCTGTGTTCCCACTGACCGCAGGGCCTTGGCACATGCTGCTCCCTCTGCTTGGAATACTCCCCACTGGCCATCTGGTTAAATCTTTTTCATCCTTCATCTCTCTGCTGGAGTGTTGTCTTCTCTGGAGAAACCTCCTAGCCAACATGTATTTTCCCTGGTCTATATACTTCATGCACTTTTCTTTCATATGGTTGAAATTTTCACTTATTTTGTGAGATGCCTGGATGATTTTGTTCACCACTATCCCCACCCCAGAGTCTGGTATTTTATAGGCTCACAAAAAGTATTTATTATATGAATGATCTAATACTTGCATGGTTATGAACAGTACTTGACACAATGAGCCATAAAGAAAATTGCTTCTTTTGACTGTAACAAAATTTTAATCTTCCATCTCTCTCCCCTTGTGATGTTCCTTCAGATCCTCAAGATGCTCCTACATGATTTCTCTTTCTCCAGCTAGCCACAGAGTTTATGTCCTTACTTCCTTCTGGTATCTGCTTTAATGTCACTCCTGGAGGGAGGTTTTCCTGATCACCTACCCCAAACAGCAGCCTCCTTCTGACTATCCCTTACTCTTGCTTTATATTTTCATGGCATCTGCCTCTATCTGACATTATGTCATATTTTAATTGATCTATCCTATGTCTCTCCACTAAAACACAAACTCCATGATGGTGGAGCTGTTGTTGACTTTGTTCACTGCTGTTTCCCTGGGGCTTGAAGAACAGACTTATAGAATCTTAATAAATATTTTGAGTTATTAAAATGAAAAAAAATTTTAAGTGAAAATGAGTCATTCTGGATTTTTGTTTGTCTGAAATGCCTTTTTAAAAACTTTATTAAGTAATTGGGAAAATGGACACGTATAGTTGTATATATTTAAAATATACAACACAATGATTTGATTTACATATACATCATGGGATGATTATTAAGATCAGGATAATTAACACATCCATCCACTTAGTTAACTTTCTTCTGTTCTGTTCTTGCAACAATGCTCAAGCTCTACTCTCAGCAACTTTTTAGCAAACAATACCATATTATTAATCACAGACACATACTGTACCTTAGCTCCTTGGAACTCTTTCTTCTTGTAACTGAAATTTTGTATCCTTTGATCAACATCTCCCCATTTCTCCCTTCCCCAGCCCTGAACAACCATCACTCTCATCACTCTACTCTCAGTTTTTATGAAATCAGTTTTTTTTTTTTTTTTTTTTTTTTTTGGTCTTTGTCTGGCTTATTTCACTTAGCATATTATCCCCTAGGTTCATTTATGTTGTTGCAAATGGCAGGATTTCCTTCCTTTTAATGGGTAAATAATATTCCATTGTATAAATATTCCATATTCTATATTTTAATATGATGAAAAATCCATGTGTGTTTTTATCAGGGTCTAAAGCACTAATATATTTTTGAATTTTTTCTGACTTTTGCTTTCATGAAGCTTAAAGGGAACATTTTTAGTTTGAAACAGTAAGTACTTTTGTGCCAAGGTCTGCTGTATTTTTTCTATTTATTTACTTTATATCTTTCATAGTTACCAGAACAGTGACTAATGGGATCGTGCAGGATATTATCATTTAAAAAAAATAAAATGTGGAATGATTAGAAGTTATTGAGACAAGTGTTCTTCTATGACTTATAAATTGGTCCTGAGGGAAATTGCTAAAGAAGAATTTTAAAGAATGAGAGCATAATTGGGAAAAGGATGTGAAATTGGCAGGCAGACTGGTAGGGTTATTATTGAGAGAATAGGCTCTGGAATCAGACTGCTTGGGTTTAAGTCCTGGGTCTACTGTTGAGAGTTATAAATGATTGAATTTCTCTGTGTCGCAGTTTCCTCATCTGTAATCTGAGATTATTAATAGTGCCTACCTTCTAGGATTGTTGTCATATTAAGTGAGGTAGTACAGGTTGCGTGCTTGGAACAATGCCGGATTGGCATATAGGAAGCGCTCATTAGACCACAGTGATGGGTATCTGCTAATTGGACTCTAAAATTTGAAAGGATGGCACTCATTTGACTATATAGATTGTATGGTGTCTAAGAATCAGATTCATTTATTTTTTTAACAGTATTTTTTAAAAGATTTATTTATTTATTTATTTGACAGACAGAGATCACAAGTAGGCAGAGAGGCAGGCAGAGAGAGAGAGGGAGAGAGAGAAGGGGAAGCAGGCTCCCTGCTGAGCAGAGAGCTCGATGCGGGACTCCATTCCAGGACCCTGGGATCATGACCTGAGCCGAAAGCAGAGGCTTTAACCCACTGAGCCACCCAGGGCCCCCCTCAGATTCATTTCTTAATAATTACAATAGAGAAGAATTACTTATGCTGTGTTTATTTATAGTTCATTCTCCTTCCCTATCTCTATGTTTGCTCCCTGAATGGCTGCTTTGGTTACTAGGAAGGATCAAGATTTTTCTAGCAGCTGAGGAGTGTGAAAGGGAAGGAGTATGTGTTTAGCATGCAAAGACAGGGAACCTGGAGAAAGAGAACTTTCCATACTGGGGCCTTGAGCAGGTGGGATGTGGGGATGCTTTTACCTGTATTTGCATTTATTTATGGCTTCTCTGTGGCCCAGCAGGATAAGATATACCTGAATAATATATAAGATCACCCTTTCTGCCCACAGACCCTCCAAGGCTCTATAAATACACAGACAAACACACACACACACACACACGCATACACACACACAGACCCTTAGATGAGGTAGGAGTGAATTTTGAACAAACTCAGGATTTATTTACACAAATTGAACTCTGAATACATCTTAAGACTCAGTAGAATAGGTCACATGGTCCCACGAATTTAAATGGAAGCTGAAAGATAGAAACCACTAGAGAGTATCTATTAATGGTGTTCCACCCCATAATGTCTACCCAGCAGCACAAAAAGCAAGAAAGGGAGTTCTCTCATGCTTGATTTTGTCAGTGGAAGTCCTTGCTTCTTTTTTGATTGGTAATTCCAAATCATATATCTTCAGTTTCTACATCTCCTTTTCTTTACCTTTTTAAAGTCCTTTTTACAAGTAAACATTGGTCTGTAAGCAGTGGATGTCTTTCTCCACATTTACCTGAATTATTTGTCTAGTTTGCCATTTTAAACATTTGATATTCAAGGCATTATATCAAATATTCCACATTTCCTATTAGAAGTAAGTGCGAAAGGGATTACAGGATGGTCAGATGTTTTACTTTAACATGTTTTTGCTGGTGGCGGGGGGAGGGGTGGTTTGACCAAAGGAAATGTCCTCCTATTCTTAAACACAATTTATTGAATAATTAAGAAATTAGATGAATTACTTGATGATGAAATAATATATGTTTTGATTATCTACTGTTACAGAACAGATCATCCCAAAATATAATTACTTAACAACAGTTTGTATGGGTGTGCTGTGCAGTTCCTCGGTTGGTTTCATTGGGCTCACTTACATGGATGCATCCAACTGAAGTATTGTCTTGTCCAG
The DNA here is from genome assembly GCF_922984935.1 of Meles meles. Taxonomy (NCBI): domain Eukaryota; kingdom Metazoa; phylum Chordata; class Mammalia; order Carnivora; family Mustelidae; genus Meles; species Meles meles. Next base: position 22,085,261 of record NC_060069.1, on the reverse strand, counting down.
AAGGTCCGAGATAGCCTCACATATCTGACAGTGAGAGCTGATTCTTGTTGAGGGCCCCTCGAATCTGTTCCAGGTAGCCTTTTACGAGACTGTGATAGAGTGGCATTCTAAGAGGGTTCCCCTGGATCACCTCATGCCTATACTGCCTACCCCTGGCCCATGCTGGGAATTGCAGGAACCCTCCCATCTGTCAGTGTCCTTCTAGCACTATTTGCAGAGATAACTTAACATGGTGCTCACTTTATAGGAAAAATACTTAAAGGAATGCCATTGTTTATTGAAGGCTGCATTAGGAGCTAGGAGGCATTAAATCGATAGCTAAGATATGAAGTCCAAGGTTTGGCCCAACACACCTGAGGATGGGGCATTAGTAGAATAGGTTCACACTACTGCCATGGCATGGTCAGTGCCTTTATTTCCACACAATACAATATAATTTATTTCTCTATACTTCAAGCATTGGTACATCTCCACAGTGTGAAAATGAAATTCTCCTTCAGTTCAATTCTTAACAGACTCAGCATATTTAGGGGAAAGCAGGAGCTGTGGTTTGACTGGGTTGGGATTTATGTTGGAATAGTGGGAGACCTGGAATTTTCCTCTTGGCATTATAGACCTGCTGGGTATCTCTCAGCCTGGCAGTCCCTTAATGGAAATACTCTTCTTCAGAAGACCTGCAGAGTGAAACTGTTCGTCACTTCACGTGTTTCTTACATAGGTACGTCAGCAATTGTCAGGATCAGACAACTTAGTTCTTTCCCATAGGGAGAATTCAATATAATTTGGGGAGATGCACACACATACACATATACACACATGAGTAGAATGATCAAGGATTAGTAAGCCACACAGTGCTTACGTGAGCCTCTGGCAGGTGCACAGAGAAAGTCCGTAGGAACGGTATGGAAAGCTCTGGGTAGAATGGGGAGCTGCCAGTGCTGCAGAACTTGAGGGACAGGCCCACAGGGGTGGAGTGAGCACTCCACTATTCTGTATAATGGTTGTACCCTGGTCTGTGCACTAGGCGGGATTTATACAAAGTGACTTATAGTTTCCTTCCATTAAGACACTATGGCAGGACTTCCTTGGAAGCGAGTCTGGCTGACTGATCAAATGGTCAGAAGGAAAGAAGAGAAAAGAGAACAGTGATGAGGGTAAACAGAGAAAGGAAACTGTGGGGGAAGGCAGAGGATTTAAACAATGGGGAAATATGAAGGTCAAATTATATCAGAGGTAGATAATTAAAGAAACATTTTAGTTATGTTGCAATCAGTGCTGCATTCACTGTCTTATTCTTATGAATGTATTACCCAATACATTACCCAATGATTATTACCCAATGACATTATTCTTATGGATGTATTACCCAATGACATTACCAATCATAATCCCTTTACATCAGTTTATTTCATAACTTATTCAGCTAATATTAACACTCTGCACTATTATTACATTTTAAACTTAATGTTAATTATTGATTTTTAATCTTGACATTTCAGAATGCCCTTAACAATCCTAGGAGAGGCTATAGCACAATGCCAATAAAAGAAAACATCTTTTGAAATGGCAGATATTGTTTTTCTCCCAAAAAGTAGGAATAGTTACAAGTCCAATATTTTGAAATTCAAGCTGCCCTTTAGGGAAGGAATTTTCAAAAAAATACACATAACAACAAAACAATAAACTGTCAATCTGGGACAATATTATGCTCTATAATAAAATGACAAAATAAAGATTTGAAAATGTGAACTGTATGTAACTTCAATACATACTGGTAGCACTCAACCATTTCAAAACCTCATTTTCACAGAAAGGGGAACTTGCTGGATCCACACATTTGGTGGGTAAATTCTGAAAGATTTTATGTGTATTACCTAATATCATCTTAGTATTCCAGGGTTTCAGGAGAACCTTATCTATTCCCCATAAAGCATTTTCCTCCCAGTCCACCCAGATCGCATTACCTTATTTACCTCAATTTATCCCCAATTTTTATAACAAAACCTGCTTCATCCATAAACTTTATAAAACCGTGCTCCAAATCACAGCAGTGAGAGTAGCAATGAGATGTCATTGGGTTTGCCTGCAGGGCTGTCCTTCTATAAGAACCAGTATAATGTAGTACAGACTCTAGGCTGGACAGCCTGGGTTTTCTCCTGGCTCTACACCTTCCTGTTTGAATTTGGGCAAGTAGCTTACTATTTCTGGGTCTTAATTTCCTTATCTGAAAGCTGGTGGTGATAGTGATAGTTCCTACTGCATAAGGTTGTTGTGAGGATTAAAAAGATAGAGGACAGATATATAGGTAGCTAGAAAAATAGATAGAGATAAGTAGATTGCACTAGCATTTGGAGTATAGCAGGGAGCACACTAGCTGGGACCAACAGCTTTATTCTTTAGGAAAATATTTCTTCCCCCACTCCACTCTAGGTACTCTTCTAGATGGTTTAGTAAGTCCCATTGTGTTAGAGATCTTGCCTCTGTGGCTTGTTTGGGCTGCCCAGACTTGGTGTTCCTCCCAAGGTGGGCCAGTCCTAGCATTCCTGCCCCTGTTGGGAAAATGGCAGGTGTGGGAGTGTTCTCTTCTTTGAAGCTGATCCAATTGGAATTCTTTTCTGAGAATGTGCTTGGCTGGGACTCAGTAAAGAGGTGAAACTGGAATGTGAAAGGCCCAGGAATGGGCGGTGGCCATGTTTGTAGCCATAGCGGAGGTCCATCTGAGAAGAGGCCAGTACTTGGAGAGAATAAGAGGAAGAGAGGAAAAGTTCTGGCAAGGTCCAAACCCTAGATTCCATTTTCTTTAAGACCCAGCTGCAACTTTGCTCTTCTTGTATGTACAAAGCCTATCAGTGAGTTCCTCTGGTTGCCTAGCCTTGCTGCATATCTTTCGCTTGACCCTTAGTTCAGGTTGCCCCCGGTGCACACTCTGAGACAAGGGTTCATGTGCAAGGGGATCCTAGGAAACAAGGGTAGAGGCGTGGGGAAGAGAGACAAGGAAGGGAAGACAACAAATGAAGAGTTTCTTGGGGGCAATTCACCACTATGGGCAACTGGATCTCAAACCTACTGGAGCCAGTTTAAATGTGTAACTCAACGACACCAGGTCATACCCACCATTGGTTAAGGTCGGTTACACAAGTTGAAATACACAAGTTGACTGATACTTCCGGCCTGTTGTGCCGCCGGCAAAGAACGTCCAATGGGTTAAGAAAAATCCTCAGACAAACATGCAAATGGTTGGAACTCAGGCCAGTATGCTCTGAAGAAGTAAGCGTGAAGGGGGAGTAGCGAAGACACCTGTAGAACCTGCTTTGACTTATAAGGGAAAACACTCCGACTGGTGCATGAGAAATCACTTGCAATGTGGCCTCGAAGTCTTTGTGGAAGCCGGGCAGAAATGTGGCCAATCCTCTTCTGTTCTTTGAGCAAACATAAAATCTTCCCAGCTCTTTCTGGACAGTCTTCCGTGTCGATAGGGGGAAGTCATTAAAGAATTCCCCAACAATTTGTTTTAGATTTTACTCCTCATTAGATGGAGGTGAGATTTTTTTTTCCCCCCAATCTCATCCTGAGAGATTTTCTCCCTCCCTATAGTTCTGGACTCGTAAAGAAGATGGTAATGTGATGCAGGTGATGTAATGATCACTTGAAAATAGCTGTGAAAGTAATAACTAAAAATCAGAAGCAGATAGGAATCTTCTCCCCGTGAGTGTGTCGACTAGCTTGTATAAAAGCTGTCTGAAGTTTACTTGGTAGTTGCTTGACTGCTTTTTAAAAATCAGTCTTTTGTTAAGGAGCAAGACTATACATTTTTATGTGATTTTATATTTAGAGGAATGCATTTGTATAATTATATACTAGAATTGAGAGATTGTATTATCCTTCTTTGCAAAATTACCATAATTACTTTATTTAGTTATGTACTTGAATTTTAAAAGCTGGTGATATTTGGCTTGAATACAAATACAAAATATGTGATGTCAACCGATATGCTAGCATTTTTTTTTTTAAACTTCATTAGAGACAAGCAAATGGCAGTCGATGTATGATGAAAAATTTAAAGGCTGTTGGATCTGAATTTAATTTCTGTTTGTGACTCGAAGTAGGCAGTGCTTGATAATTTGATGGCTGGAGTGTAATCGCTGGGGGAATGTAATCCATTTGTTTAATTGCCCAGACTCCTCACTGTATTTACAGTTAATTGGTTCTCATTATGGTCCTGCTAATAGATACCATAAAGCAGTAGGATTAGAGAAACCTGAAAAAGAACATTTAATTTTTATTCTTTCTTGAAGCAAAACTTAACAAGTGTTTATCTGGTTCATTTTTCACCATCTTCATGACAGGTTAAGGGGGAAAAAGTCTCCAAGGGAAGTGATTTATAAATTCTTTTCATGGTTTTGGGCCTTTGCCTTTGAAATTTCTATAGCCAGAAAGCCAAAAACCCAAAAGTATTCTTATGTCTAATTGAGGTCCTTTTCTTATGACTTGAAATGCTTTTTGGACTTCAGTGACTGTGCAAAGGAGCGGATCACAACCCACCTTTTAATAGTTCTTCATATAGTGAAAGATTCTAAGTCTTTCCTTCTAAAATTCTTCCCTGTTTCTTCATAATTCTAAACGTGCCGTTAGGGATTCCAGATATTCCCCCAAAAGCTGCCCATACTAAACCTTTTCTAATGCCTTAGGAAGGCCACATGAATTCATCTGACGAGGAGGAAAACAAGTTCCTTTTTTAAAGTGCAATTTTAGTGCTGCATTTTTAGCTCAAATATATGCTTTTGTTCCACATAAGGGCTGATTTTACTTTGTTTCATTTACTGACTTCGTTTACTGATGGAGAAAATTAAAATTGTAAATGTCCGTAGAAGATCTTCCAGTCTCTGCTTTTTCTTCCCTTCCTCCTTCCCCACAGTTACCCTCACTATACATTCAGGAGGTGCCAATGTAAACAAATAATGAAATTACTATAAATGAATATTTCTCATCACTGATTTTTAAAATTTTTAAAATCAGTGATCTGTTAACTGTAATTTTCAGAATTGTTTTTAGATACATAAACATTTTTACTTATTTTTAACTTTTTTTCTTTTTTTTTCCCCTGTGTATTTGATATTTTATTTCTAGATTATTTCCAACTATTGTGGCTACTGTACAATGAAATGGGGGCCTGGTTAGGTTGGCTAGGTAAATAATGGTAAGTGGTATTATAGTAAGGTGTTTGTTGACCTAAAATCATATGCATAGTATATTGTTAAGTGGAAAGATAGGTTACCAATAGTACATGTATATTGCCATCATAAAAACAGAAATATCTGAAAATCCTGCCAAATATGGCATCATGAACTGAAAGTGAATTAAAAACCAAAGGATGACAATCAGAAATAAAACAAAGAACAAACCCCTGAGTCCCCCAAAAGTTCAAAACTTGTTGATTAAAATTTCTTCTATTGTTTGCTTATTATAAAAGCAGTATATTTTTAGTGCAGAAAATAATGAGAAAAGAATCCTATTAGGAACACTCATAATCTTACTAACCCAGAGGTGGGACAAATCTCAAAAAACCACTTTGTGTCTCAATTTCAAATCCTTCTCTGTGCAAATACATAGATACCCATGCACATACATACATGCACTGATATAAATGAATGCTCTTTTTGTACCTTAGTTTTATATACATATTGTGTTCTAGTATCTGGGTAAATCATAAATTAGGCAACCAGTCTTCTTTTTTTTTTTAATATCTTATTTATTTGACAGAGAGAAATCACAACTAGGCAGAGAGGCAGGCAGAGAGAGAGGAGGAAGCAGGCTCCCTGTGGAGCAGAGAGCCCGATGCGGGGCTCGATCCCAGGACCCTGAGATCATGACCTGAGCCGAAGGCAGAGGCTTTAACCCACTGAGCCACCCAGGTGCCCCAACCAGTCTTCTTTTTTAAGACATTAAAAATTATTTCCAGCTTCTCCCTAATTCATATGACATAGGGCATGTATAATCGGCTGAAAATCAATTAGAACTAAGAAGGCAAAGAAGTTTTTACAGCAAAATAATTATCAATATGTGGAAAATCCAATAATTGGGGATATTCATTGGTGATTAATTTCTCATTTTCTAAAAGAAATTTTCATTTTCACCAGAGTTTTTTATGGCCATTAAGATAAGAATAGCTAGCTAGATCCCACCTCCCCCCAGCAACCCCCAGTTTGTTTTGTGAGATTAAGAGTCATTTATGGTTTGTCTCCCTCCCAATCCCATCTTGTTTCATTTATTCTTCTCCTATCCCCCTACCCCCCCATGTTGCTTCTCCATGTCCTCATATCAGGGAGATCATATGATAGTTGTCTTTCTCCGATTGACTTATTTCACTAAGCATGATACGCTCTAGTTCCATCCATGTCATCGCAAATGGCATGATTTCATTTCTTTTGATGGCTGCATAGTATTCCATTGTGTATATATACCACATCTTCTTTATCCATTCATCTGTTGATGGACATCTAGGTTCTTTCCATAGTTTGGCTATTGTAGACATTGCTGCTATAAACATTCGGGTACACGTGCCCCTTCGGATCACTATGTTTGTATCTTTAGGGCACGTTTTGCATGGAGCACTGGGTGTTGTGCAAAAAGAATGAATACTGTTACGCTGAAAAAATAAATAAAATGGAAAAAAAATAAAAAATTAAAACAAAAACAAAAACAAAAAAAAACAAAACAAACAAACAAAAAAGAATAGCTAGCTAGAAGTTCTTAGGTCTTTGCTTGTATCAATCTTTATATGTATCAATGTCAGAATTTAAACCAGATCAGTCTTTTTTTTTTTTTAAAGATTTTATTTATTTATTTGACAGAGAGAGAGATTACAAGTAGGCAGAGAGGCAGACAGAGAGAGAGGAGGAAGCAGGCTCCCTGCGGAGCAGAGAGCCCGATGCGGGGCTCGATCCCAGGACCCTGAGATCATGACCTGGGCCGAAGGCAGCGGCTTAATCCACTGAGCCACCCAGGCGCCCCAAAACCAGATCAGTCTTAACGGACTGCTTTTCAATGGAGTAGTTTTTAACCAAATTGTTGGTTGCTGGCAAGTAGGCATGTTTATGGCACCTTCTCTGCTTAACAGGACCTTTCCTCCTAATCTGTTCATATACAATTAAGGAAAGATTTTCATTATTTTCTGTTTTTGCTCTGCTCATATGAATAAAATTGTGTTTCCTTGCTTATGGGTATCACCTATGTAGTAATCTATATTTTCAAGTTTTGTACTAAGGAATTAAGGACAAATAACCTGTATTTTGATGGAATCAAGTGTTTATAATGAACCCCTCTGCTTCTACATCAATGGTGAGCAGAACAAGCTTGGAGGACACAGGTAGCTGAAGGAGCTGCAGGAGACTGGGGAAATGGGAAGTGTGTGCTGGAAGGTGTAAAGAGATGTTTGACTAAGACAGATCAAGCACAAGAGGGAGGACTTTCCGCTTTAAGCACGGGTGTTCCTGATCCCTATTTTGCTGAGAAAGCAGGAACAATCAGAAGAGAACTTCTCCTAGCTCTGTTTCCATGCCTTCCCACCTAGCTGGCCCTGTGTCCTTATAATGGACTATAATGGACTGTAATGGTCCTGCTCTCATGTGACTGTTTCCTTGGTCTTAGCAAAGTCCAGCCCTCCTGCTGTGTCTCCATTTCCTACAGGGTATCACTCCAGAATGCTCCCCTCGCCATTCTGCTGTATTAATTTCTCTGCTTCCACTGACTCAGTCCTACCAATTTGCTAGCATACTATCATTTTTCCCATCTTAAAAACAAACACTTCTCTTTCTCTTCAGCTGCTGCCCCACTTCCCTCTTTTCTTTTATAGCAAAACTCTGAAAGAGAGGTCTTGGCATATAGTAGGTGCTCAGTAAATACTTGTTCAGTAAATGAGTGAATGAATGAATGAATGCACTTAATGGAGTAAGTCTTTGTGATAATCCGGGTGAGGGCTGATTTGGACCTGCTGTTAATGGGAACAAAAGAGAAAGAGGGTGTTTGGGAATGAGGTTCAGGGGAATTCTCCATACCTTCCTTTTAATTTCGTTGTGAACTTAAAACTGCTCTAAAAAACAGTCTTTTTAAAAAAAGAAGAAGAAGAAGAGATAGTATATAAATTTCAAAGGAAAAACTTAAAAGTTCTTGGTGAGATTTATTTTATGTATATATAGTGGAGAGAAAAATAGAACATAATTTTAAGACTTTGTGTTTGAAAATAAGATTAATTAGTGGTACAGTGGATGGATGTACTTGATAGAAGTGATCTGTATTCTTGTTTCAATATTTTCATTTCCATTTTTTCATATGTCTTTTTTTAATAAGGATAAAAACTCTATCATCTTAATGTTACAGATATTGGTTGACCAGGTAATATTCTCTTCTAACATTCTAACTCATGGCTGATAACTCACATTGAGCTGAAATGGAATTTGTTTCTGTTTACTTTGATTACTCCTTGTTTTAATTACTCTGTGGAATTGGCTAAGGGCTGGCAAGGGGTGACCCAGAGTCAAAGCATTCCCAAAGTGTTCCTGTGACCCCAGGAACCTGTTAGGTCAACTCACAAAATGGCTTGTGCTCACCCCCAGACCTGAGTGTCCCAGGCATTGGATACATGATAGATATACTTTACAAGAATTCCCTCAATAGGTAAATTGTTCCCCCAATTCCTCTTTATTTTTCTTTTTTTTTTTTAAATTTTATTATTTATTTGACAGACAGAAAGCACAAGTAGGCAGAGAGACAGGCAGAGAGGTGGGGGGGGAAGCAGGCTCCCCGCTGAGCAGAGAGCCTGATGCTTGATCCCAGCACCCCCGGGATCATGACCTGAGCCAAAGGCAGAGGTTGAATCCACTAAGCCACCCAGGCACCCCTCTTTTTCTTTTTTATTTGGAGTTATATTTTATTTGGTTTGGGACAATTCCACAAACACATAGAGACTGGACATTTGTCATATTTTCTGATTGTCCAGATGACTTTGGAACACAGGTTCTACCTTTGGGGAATTTCCTACTTGATGAATATCCTCTCCTTAAGCAAGTCACTAGAAAAACGTGTTTTCTTCACCTCCCTTATAGCTGTAGCAAGTGGTTATCATGTGACTCAGACGCCATCATTCAGATAACTTCAGCAAGAGTTGGATTTGCAAGTGAAAACGGGAGAGGGCATATGCTGGGCAGAGTCCAGTTTGGGGCAAGGGCAGAAGTGGTGGTGGAAGATTGTGATGTTGGGATTCTGATGTCTGTTGCCTGGGTCAGTGATGTTAACTGTGCCAGGAGTATTGTTTCTGACCCTGGGGTCCTCACAGAGACTCTCTCAGCCTCTTAATGGCCTTTAATAAGTGCCTTTTCTGCATAAATGAGTTGTAGTGCGTCTGTGGCACAGGTGTAGTACTAATGGATTTTAATGAGTACAGTAAAGATTAAAGAGGGGACATCAGATGCACACTTCTCCAATTCCCTCTTCCCTCCACAAAAGTGGGAGAGGAATGCAAAAATGGTGATGAATCCCCGTCTATTTATTATTAATAATAATAAGTAACACTTTTTTGAGCACTGATTATTTCAGGCATTGTCTCATATAATACCTTCAGTGGTCTTATGAAATGGATCATCATTATCTCTACTTTTAATGGGAAACATGATTTTTTTTTTTTTTAAGAACGGGAGTGCTAATTCCAGGGCACCAAGGAAAGAGGGACAGTTAATAGAGTGTGGTGTGTCACCAAGCTGGTCAGAGCTTCACTAGGAAGCAGCCGGTTACTTGGTCATGTGGGATGTCTCTGGACAGATCTTGAGAAACCTCTGTATATTAAAGGAACACTTGGGGAGGAAGGGAGAAGAATTAATCTCCTGTCTCTCACTGGTCAAAGACTTCTATCCTACAGGCTGTAATTTCTCCATCCTTCTGGGTTGTGTTACTCAACCCCACTAGGAAGTCTTGTGGGAGCAGTAGTATGCTGCCAGTCTCCCATAGAGCAGCTGGCAGAGGCCTGGGTGCAGAAATGCCTGTAGCTCTCACCAAGGCTGCCATGAGGGAATCCAGGATGGAGCAAGGCCTCACCGTGGGTGACTAGACAGCTGTCAGTGTTAGGAAGTGGAGCTTTCCACTGAATAAGCTGATGATGTCCTCCTGTCCAGGAGGACAGGACAGATCTGGGAATGGGCATAGATGTAGATACATCACTCCAAACTCTGCCCCTGTCATCATATGGCATTCTTCCTGGGTGTCTGTTTGTGTCTGTGTTTTCTTTTTCTTTTTTTAAATCAGGATGCTAGTCGTATTAGATTAGGGTCCATCCTAATCAAGTGTAGCCTCATCTTGATGACACCTGCAAAGACCCTAATTCCGAATAAGGTTACATTCATCGGTCCTTAGTATTTCAGTACATTTTGTGGGGAGCATAATTCAACCCACAATAGCATCTACATGGTTAGGGAAGACATAGGGAAGAATTTACAAAGAAGGGGAAGTGAATAATTTAGTTTTGAGCATGTTGAGTTTGAGTTGCTTTTGAGGTTGTAAGGCTGTCAGGTCCAGTAAGTAACCCAAAATATGCTTTAAGAGCCTCAGGGAAGAGTTCTTGGCCGGTGAGGAGATGCAGAGTCATCAGCATCTGGGTGAGACTGGTTGTGAAACAGACAAGTGCTGAGCAAGACCTTGAGGAGTCACAGCATTTATGGGGTAGACACAGAGGAAGCCTCGGGGGAGACTTGGAAGGAGTAGGCGGAGAGGAGGTAGAAGAAGGAGAGCCAGAGAAAATAGTGTCGGACAAAACATGAGGAAGTTTTCAAGAAGGAGCACAATGCTTTTCCAAGGTCAATAGCATCCCATGCTATGGAAAGGCTAAGTACTGAGCATTGTCATTTTCACAAGGTGAATACATGACTCCGTGGAAGGACTGAAGGATATCCCTTGGATCTGCAGATAGGTAGTGGTTACCAAGAGTGGTTTAGGAGGGAAACCTGAAGGAAAATACCGCTTGGATTTGCGGATAGACAGTGATTACCAAGGTTAGGGATTTCAGGGGAGTGGTGAAGTCTAAGGCAAGACTGCAGGGGCAAGGGTGATAGCTGTGGCAGGTAGAACTATGGCCACAACCAGTAGAGAAAACCGCTGTGGAAGAATGTGAGGGGCGTGGTGGTAGTCAGAAACCAGGAGATAGAGAATGTTGTTCAGAGTGGAAGGAGCCCTTGAAGAGACTTAAAGGTGTGAGAGAGAGCATCATCTGTGGAGCAAGCAGGAACTCTGGATTCAGCCTCCTACTTCAGAGTATCTTTGTTTTGATCTCTTCTATTCGTTGGCCATTTGCACTTTATTTAATAAGAAGAGAGTGTGCTAGAAAATCGTTGAAAACTATTGAATGAGATGTTCCAGCTCTAAGAAAAAAGAACTATTAATCATTAACTATAGCTCTACACAGAGTAATTTGCAGTAATAGCTTGAATAAACACATTCAGATAATCCTGGTTTATTTAAGGTCATGTTTTCAAAAGGACCTTAATTGATAGGAATAACGATTATAGCTATAATTATTTGCATTTTAGTTCTTGATGGCACTTATAATTTGGCTACGTATAAACTTCAGCTTTTACATTTTGGCTTGAAATTTTTTTTAAGATTTTATTTGTTTATTAGACACAGAGAGAGAGATCACAAGTAGGCAGAGAGGCGGGTGGGAGGGGGGAACAGGCCCCCTGCTGAGCAGAGAGCCCGATGTGGGACTCGATCCCAGAACCCTGAGATCATGACCCGAGCCACAGGCAGAGGCTTAACCCTCTGAGCCACCCAGGCGCTCCTGGCTTGAATTTTTTAATCGAGCTTTTTATTTTGGTTCCAGTATAGTTAACATACAGCGTTACATTAGTTTCGGGTGTACGATATAGTGGTTCAATAATTCTAAGCATTACTCAGTGCTCATCATGATAAGTGTACTCTTAATTCCCTTCACCCATTTCACCCATTCCTCACCCACCTCCCCTCTGGTAACCATCAGTTTGTGCTATATAGTTAAGAGTGTTTCTTAGTTTGCCCTTCCCTCTCTGCTTTTTCTTTTTCCTTTACTTTTTTGTTTTGTTTCTTAAATTCCACATATAAGTGAAATCATGTGGTATGCAGTAGGTCATTTATTTCACTTAGCATTATGCTCTCTAGCTCCATCCGTATTGTTGCAAATAGCAAAATTGCATTCTTGTTTATGGCCGAGTAACATTCCATTATATATATACCACAACTTCTTTATTCATTCATCTCTCTTATTAATGGACTCTTGGGCCGCTCCCATAATTTGGCTATTGTAAATAATGTTGCAGTAAACATAGGGGTGCATGTATCTCTTTGAATTAGTGTTTTTGTATTTTTTGGGTAAATACCCAGTAGTGTGGTTGTTGGATCATGGAATAGTTATATTTTCAGCTTTTTGAGGAAGCTTCATACTGTTTTCCATAGTGGCTGCACCAGTTGGCATTCCTACCAACAGTGCATGTGGGTTCTTTTTTTTCCACATCCTCACCAACACTTGTTTCTTGTGTTTTTGATTTTAGCCATTTGACAGGTATAAGGTGCTAACTCATTGTAGTTTTAATTTGCATTTCTCTGATGATGGTTATCTTTTCATGTGTCTGTTGGCCATCTGTATGTCTTCTTTGGAGCAATGTCTGTTCATGTCTTCTCTCTGTTTTCTAATTGGATTATTTGGTTTTGGGGTGTTGAGTTGTGTAAGTTCTATATATATTTTGGATACTAATTTTGGCTTTTGTTTCTTAAAAAAAGCGATTCTCAACCCTGAACTATTAACAAATCTGTTTGGAGATTTTTATATCACAATGAAATTTTAATGCTGGTTCATTTTTTAAGTATTGTTTTTAACGTAATCTCTCCATCCAATGTGGGGCTCAAACTCACAACCCTGAGTTCAAGAATTACATGCTCTACCAACTAAGCCAGCCAGGTACCTGTACCGGTTCTTTTTTTTTTTTTTTTTTTTTTTTTTTTACAGTTTCTGCTTAAGTAAATTTACTGGTAGTGATACATTTTTGAAAGACACATGTATTATTTGTTACCATTATAAAAGAAATTTGTGTTGGAAAAATTTGAAAAATATATAGATGTGTCAAGAAAAAAATTATAGTCACATATAATCCCACTATCTAGTCTTAACCATTATTTTTAATATTTCTTCTTATTTTTTGTTATGAAAATTTTCAACATTAGCAAATATCCCTTTTTGCACATTAAGTTTTAATAAATTTATTATCTTCACTTAAGAAAAAAACTCCTTAAAGAAATAATATTATGAATTCAATTAGAGGTCTCTCCCAACTCTGTTTTCCTTTCTTCCCCAGAAGTAACCACTACCCTGAAGCTGGTGTGTATTCTTCCATGTTTTTATACATTTACAGTGTGTATGGCTATTCATTAATAGTATATGGAAGTGTTGCCAACAGCTGAGAGCCCTGCCTCAGGCAGGGCCCCCAGAAGGTGGTCTTGGCTGAGGTTCCTGGAAAGTGTCCCAGTTAAGTCCTTGGTAAAGAGGCCTCTGAATAGAGGTGCCTGAGCTAGAAATGCAGCTGTGCATATGAAAATGGCTGGTGGGGGTTCAGGGTGGGCTGAGTACTTGAATGTAATTCCCTCTAGGAGCTGTAATATACTCACAATGCTCCAGGTCTGGTGTGGGGAGGGCAACTATCATCCATGAGATCTGCTAATCAAAGCCTTGCAACTGCTTATGGTCAGACCTGAAAGATCACACATAGGATTTCGGCACAGCCTGGAGTCATACTCCTCAATAAAGTAACTCTGTGTCTAACTCTTTGGCTAACTGCCAAGTTGTTTTCCAAAGTAGCTGCCCCATCTTACATTCCCACCAGCAACATGTCAGGATTCCAATCTCTCCCTAGTGTCCTCAGCACTTATTAACATTTGTCTTTTTGACTCTAGCCGTCTTAGTGGATATGATGTATTATCTTACTGTGGTTTTGATTTCCATTTCCTTGTGACTAATGATGTTGAACAACTTTTTTTTTTCCCCATTTGTAAGTTGGATTATATTTGTTTAATTATTGAATCATAAGAATTTTTACTGGTTCTGCATACCGGGCCCATATTAGGTATATGACTTAAAAACATTTTTCCAGGATTCTGTGGATTCTTTTTTCACTTTCTTGTAGTGTCCTTTGAAGCATAAAAATTTTAATTTTGATGAAATCCAACTTACTGATTTGTTTACTGTGCTTAAGTATCATATATGAGAAATCATTGCCTATTTCAAGGTCGTAAAGATCTAAATCTATATTTTCTTCTAAGAGTTCTATAGTTTTATTTTATTTTATTTATTTATTTTTTGAAATTTTATTTATTTATTTGACAAAGGGAGACACAGTGAGAGGGGGAACACAGGCAGGGGGAGTGGGAGAGAGAGAAGCAAGCTTCGAGCTGACCAGGGAGCCTGACGTGGGACTTGATCCCAGGACCCTGGGACCATGACCTGAGTGGAAGGCAGATGCTTAATGACTGAGCCACCCAGGCGTCCTGAATTTTATAGTTTAATTCTTATGTTTAGATCTGTGATAAATTTAGAGTTAATTTTTATATATGATATGAGATAGAGTTTTAAATTAATTCTTTTGCATCTGAATATCTAGTTGTCCTACAACTATTTGTTGAAAAGATAATTCTTTCCTCATTGCATTTTCTTGGCATTGTTATAAAAATCATTTGACCATAAATATAAAGATTTATTTGAAATATTCATACCCTTATACCTGTCACACAGTCTTGATTACTGCAGCTTTGTAGTAAGTTTTGAAATCAGGAAGTGTGAGTCCTCCAACTTTGTTCTTATTTTTCTTTCTTTTTTTTTTTTAAAGATTTTGTTTATTTATTTGGCAGAGAGAGATCACAAGTTGGCAGAGAGGCAGGCAGAGAGAGAGAGAGAGAGAAAGAGAGGGAAGCAGGCTCCCTGCCAAGCAGAGAGCCCGATGCGGGACTCGATCCCAGGACCCTGAGATCATGACCTGAGCCGAAGGCAGCGGCCCAACCCACTGAGCCACCCAGGCGCCCTGTTCTTATTTTTCAAGATATTTTAGCTATTCTGTGTCCTGTGTGTTTTCTTATCAACTTTAGGATTAGCTTGTCAATTTCTGCAAAAAACCCCAGCTGAGTTGAATCTGTAGATCAATTTTGTGAATGTTCCCATTGTGATAGGCAGAAAGGTGAACCCCCCACTTCCCTGCACTGCTACCTTCTGCCCCAAGATATTCACAATCCTAATGTAGTCTTTGGAACCATTTACATGGTAAAGGGGAATAAGGTAGCAGATGGAGGTCTTGCTGGAAGTGTTGCTCCCATTGTAATGATAAGTGCCTTGAAATGTGAAAGGGAAGCAGAAGAGTGTCAGAGTGATGTGTTATGTCAAAGACTGAACTGGCCATTGCTGGCTTTGAAAATGAAAAGGGATGTAAGTCAGGGAATGGGGGTGGTCTTTACAAACTGGAAGAAGCAGGGAAAGGAAATGGATTCTTCCCCAGAACCTTCAGAAAAGAATGCAGCCTTACCAAAACCTTGATTTTGGCCTGACAGAATCATTTTGGAGCCATCTAGAACTGGAAAATAATACATTTGTGTTTTAAGCTATTAAGTTTGTGATAATTTGTTGTAACAATAAGAGAATCTAATTCAGTTATCTGAACAATATTGTCTTCCACTCTTTGAATACAAGACATTTTCCCCTTTATTTAGGTCATCTTTTTTTTCAACAATGTTATCTAATTTTCGGTGTACAAGTAGTGTACTTCTTTTGTTACATTTATTCCTAAGTATATACTTTTATGATACTCTTTTAAATGAAATTGTTGTCTTAATTTAATATTGGATTGTTCATTGCTAGTATATAAAAATATAATTGATTTTTGTATATTGATCTTAAATCATGCAACCTTAGCTGTAACTATTTTTGTATGTTTTCCAAGATTTTCTACATATAAGATCATTCCATCTGTGAATAGAAATAGTTTTTCTCCTTCTTTTTTTCAGTGTGAATACCTTTTATTTTCTTTTCCTGCCTAGTTGCTCTGGCTAGAAAATCCAGTACAATTTTGAGTAGAAATGACAGCAGACATCCTTGTCTTGTTCCCAATCTTAGGAGATATTAGGGAAACATAAACTAAAAAGAAAATCTCCTGCCAAGTCAGACAAACTCTCCACAAAAGTCGAAGAGAAAACAGTTTTATTATTGAATAAGCATCAAACCAGAATAGGGTCTGCATCACAGGTAATTCACTAAAGAGAATGTAACTAAGCAGATGCAATCCATTACATACATGTTTCAAGATAAATAATAACTAGTCTTCAAGTAAGTGGAATTGACAGCAGCATTTGTCACACATAGTTCATGCTAAATTCACCTGGTAATTGGGGTAGCCACCTGTGTTTGCTAGTTGCCCTTATCCAAAAGAAAAACAAATTTCTCATATCTTTATGACAGGAGGTAGGCTTGTGACTTGAAGCCAGCTGTTAGCTGAAGTTAGACTCCCACCCTCCATTGGGAACTGGGAGGTGTGGGCACTGTGTTCTTTGATGGTTTCATTTCAGAGATGGGTCTCAGATCCTTGAGAAAAAGACTCCTGGTTGTAAAACTGACAAGAGGCTTCTTTAGGTTTTAAAAAGATTTATGTGTATCTTCAAGGGACAGGGAAAGGATTCAAAATGACAAGGTTTTATTTGTTTGTTTTTAGAGAGGGAGAGAGGGAATGGGGAGGGGTAGAGGGAGAGGAAGAGAAAGAGAATCTTAAGCCAGCTCAATGCCCAGCATGGAGTCTGATGTGGGACTTGATCTCACAACCCTGAGAACATGACCTGAGGCAAAAGCAAGAGTCAGACACTTAGGGGCACCTGGGTGGCTCAGTTGGTTAAGCCATTGCCTTCGGCTCAGGTCATGATCTTGGGATTGACAGGATCTAGTCCCACATTAGACTCACTGCTGAGCAGTGAGTCTGCTTCTCCCTCTGACCCTCCCCCATCTCGTGCTTTCTCACTCTTTCTCTCTCTCAAATAAATAAAATCTTTAAAAAAAAAAAAAAAAGTCAGACACTTACCCGACTGAGCCACCCAGAGGCACACAATGACAAATTTTCTAAGGTAAATGCACTAGGAAAAATGGGTGGGGGGCATTGGAAGGTCCTTTTTGCATCAGGAAAAATTCTGTGTTTTGTTTTGTTTTTTATATGTTTGTATTTACCGTTATGGGGGATCACTTTGTTGATGTATTGCACAGATGTCTTTTATTAGGTTGGGGAAGTTTCCTTCTATTCCCAGCTTGTTGAGTGCCTTTGTCATGAAAGAGAGTTGGATTTTATCAAATGCTTTTTCTGCATCTATCGAGATAATTTCTTTCATGTTGTCAGTGTAGTGTATTACATTGATTGATTTTCATATTTCAAACCAATCTTGAATTTCTGAGATAAATCCTAATTAGTCATGGTATATAATTCTTAATCCGTGTTGTAAAGTTTGGTGTGCTAGTGGTTTTTGTGTTTTGTTTTTTCTTTTTTTAAGTTAAATTCAATTAAATAACATATAGTACATCATTAGTTTCAGATGTAGAGTTCAGTAATTCATCAGTTGCATATGATGCACTGATCATCACTCAGTTACCCCATCCCCCACCCACTTCCCCTCCAGTATCCCTCAGTTTGCTTCCTATAGTTAAGAGTCTCTCATGGTTTTTCTCACTCTGATTTCTTCCCTTTCAGTTTTCCCTCCCTTCTGCTATGATCCTCTGCACTGTTTCTTGTATTCCACATGACTGAAACCATATGATAATTGTCTTTCTCTGATTGACTTATTTTGCTTGTATAATACCCTCCTGTTCCATCCACATTGATGTGTTAATGTCTTGTTGAAGTTTTTAAGTCTGTATTCATAAGAGATACTGGTCTGTAGTTTTCTTCTCTTATTATGCCTTTGGTTTTGTTATCATGGTAATACTGTCCTCTTTGAATGAGTTACAGAGTGTTTCTTCCTCTTCTGTTTCTTGGTAAAATTTCTGTATGATTGCTATTCCTTCTTTACACATGGTGGAATTCACCAGTGAAGTCATCTGGTCCTGGGTTTTCCCTTGCAGGGAGTTTTTTGATCATTAATTCAATTTTTTGTTATTGGTCTATTCAGATTTCCCTTTTTCTCCTTCAGTCAATTTTGGTATTTTTGTGTGTTTCTAGTTATTTTTCCATTCCCTCTAGGTCATTGAATTTGGTACAATTGTTCTTAGTATCCTCCCCCCCTTTTTTTTACTTCTTTAAAGTCAACAGTAGTGTTTCCCTTTCCTTCCTAATTTTAGTAATTTGAGTCTTCTCTTTACTTTTTTTCTTGGTCCATCTAGCTAAAGGTTGTCAATTTTGGTGATTTTTAAAAGAACCAACTATTGTTTTTATTCCTTTTCTCTATTGTTTTTCTATTCTCCATTTTGTTTATTTCTGCATTAGTCTTTTCACTATCTTTCTTCCTTGCTTGGGGTTTAGTTTGCTCTTCTTTTTCTAGTTTCTTAGGGTAGTAGGTTAGAAAATATTTTTAAGATCTTTCTTCTCTTATTATATAGGCATTTTTAGCTGTAAATTCCCCTGGAAGTCTGCTATAGAGACATCCCATATTTTTTACTATTTTGCATTTTTGTTTTCATTCATCTCAAGGTATTTCCAGCTATCCTTTTCACTTCTTTGATCTATTGGTTACGTAAGAGTGTGTTGTTTAATTTTCACAGGTTTATGTATTCCCCAAATTTCCTTCTGTTAATGATGTCTAATTTCATTCCAGTGTGGCTGAGGAACACACTTTGTATAACTTCATCCCTTTTAAGTGTATTAATTTTATTAATTTTTGTGTGTGTCATAAATGAAAGAGATCAAATTTCTTAAATGATTTAAGAAAATAAAGACAATGAGAAATAAAATGAGTTTTTTGTATTTAAATATTTTGGGGCTTTTTCTATGTTTGAAGCTTATTTTTTTATTTGATTTTATTATATCATAGAATATATGTTATATAATTACAGTTTTTCAGAGAAAGTTAAGAAATTCCTTATATTCTGATGATTCAGATAGTCATTCACCCCCAGATGGGTGTATTAATACAAAAATAGTATTTGTTCAAATTCTACAAATTGATCAGGGCTTTTGAGAATAGCTTATATCTGCTGCATGCCACATCAACTAGGCCGCTCAATAGAGCAGGAGAAATAACTTCCAGTGATGGTTGGTACTGGTCATTTGCTGGGAGCTCACCTGGGGATATTGGGTCCTTGGTTTACTTCCATGTGTTCTCTTTACATGGCTACATCATGTGAATCTGATGGCTACATCAGGTTTAATTTCCTACATTATGGTGGCTGAGAGCTGAGAGAGAGTATCTCAAGAGTTAGAGTTACAAAAATATAGCGTCCATGTACAAGCACTTACCAAACATCTGTTAGCATAACACTTACCAATGTCTCATTGGCTAACGCCAGTCACATGGCCAAGCCCAGAAATAATGTTTGAAAGGAGTATACAAGGGCATGCTTACATGTAAAAGTGCTTTGTCGGCAAGTCACCAAGGATTAGTCTGCCACATGTAAAATATAGTTAAGTTTATGCAAGTTTTGTAGATTCTTTGAAAACACTGTATTTTATTTTTAGGTCACAGAGCTCAGTATATGTTTATCTGGCTATATTTATTGACAAATTATTCAGATCTTCTATTTCCTTATTTATGTCAGTGATAAATTGGTGTGTAAAAATCTCCATCTACTATTGTGTTTTGTTTGTTTGTTTTTTAATTTAGTGGTTATCTTAGTTCAGGCTTGTAAGAGAATGCCATGGACTGAGTGGTTTATAAACAACAGAAATTTATTTCTCACAGTTACATAGGCTGTGAAATCCAAGATCAAGACCCTGGCAGATCTGGTGTCTGGTGAGGCTTGCTTCTTGGTTCACGGAGACCTATCTTCTTACTGTGTCCAACATATGTTGAAGGGGCAAGAGAGATTTTTGGGGTTTCTTTGAAAATGTCACACTTGTCTCATTCAATCCCATTCATGCGGGCTCTGACTTTATGACCTAACCACCTCCCAAAGACCCCCCCCTTAATACCATCACATTTATGGTTGTGATCTCAAATAATGAATTTGGGGGGGCATGCATCATTACATAATAGTGGTCTTTATATTTATAACAGTTCCTATTTTGTTAATTTTTATGCAGTTTAGTGCAAATATGTTATGATTCATGAATCTTTATTTTCAATTTTACCTTTCATCAGTGACAAGTGGCTATCCTTGTACTAAATACTTTTTTGTTTGCTTGTCCTGTTTCCTTTGTTTCATATTAGTATTATAAATTATCATTTTTGTTTTGACCCTCAGTCACTTTTATTATTTCTTGTTGGCTTGAATTTGTAATGACTCTGTCTGGAATTCTTTGTCTTTTCATTGACAAATGAAAATTTATGATTAAGAGCCCTCCTTTTGAGTATGACCTGTTTTCTTAGACAATGAACCCATTCACAAAACTTGTTAGTTTATTCTTTTCATAAATTTGAAAATGGCATTTTTCAAAGAGCTGGAACAACAATCCTAAAATTTATATGGAACCAAAAGAGACCCCGAATTGCGAAGGAAATGCTGAAAAAGAAAACAAAACTGGGGTCATCACATTGCCATATTTCAAGCTTTACTACAAAGCTGTGATCACCAAGACAACATGGTACTGGCACAAAAAAGGACATAGACCAGTGGAACAGAGTAGAAAGCCCAGATATGGACCCTCAACTCTATGGTCAAATAGTCTTCAACAAAGTAAGAAAACATATACAGTGGGAAAAAGGCAGTCTCTTCAATAAATGGTGCTGGGAAAATTGGACAGCTATGCATAGAAGAATGAAACTCGACCATTCTCTTACACCTTACACAAAAATAAACTCGAAATGGATAAAAGACCTCAATGTGAGGCAGGAAAAAGGAAAGGAAACAGATCGAGTAATCAGCTTAAAAGCATTGAATCTTTCAGTGTTGGTACAATAAATTAAAGTGACAATCTCTTAAATGTAGTAACAAAGCAAAGTAGAATCCTTATTTCACTTTTTCTGTTTCTCTTTCTCTCTTTCCCCTATTTAAACTTCTAACATTTGAGGAAAAGGGAGGAGTAGAAATTATTTGAGTGAATATGGTATCCCTGTACCTTATATTTTAAAAATGTGTTGCATTTGGCAATCTTTATAACATACTTGACAGGTCATTTTCCTGTTGTACTGGGAAGGAAACAAAGCACAAAGAAGATAGCTAATTTTCCACAGTCCCACAGTGTCAAGGTGTCATTCCATTCAGCCACACCAGGTTCATTGCTAAATTGATTTATTTTCTCCATAAAGAGCTGGTATCCCATGGACTACACAGATAACAGTTAATTCCTAAATGGAACGCAATGGATTTGGTACTGAATGAAGTGCTTCCTGTTTTGAATATCTCTAGTTATTGTGTATAAAAGAGAGAAGAAGGGATTATTTTTATAAATGTTTCAGATTGTTAAAATTAGTTTCAATGGTTTTAGGAGTTGGGAATATGGAAATTTTCAAGGTTGATGCTTCTAAAGAAAGCAAAAACTGCCTGCCTAGCATTTCAGTGACTTGAATGAGAGAAAAGTTTAGATAGACCATTTAGCTCTTTGCTTATAGGAGGAAGGAAATTAGCAATTTAATGTGGATAAAATGGTGGTAAAAATGGACCCTCATTCTTTAACTTTTACACAGAAATCTAGGAGTTATCCAGTGGACAATTGCTTTTATTTTATTTATTTTAATTTATTATTTTATTTATTTATTTAAAACCTTAATTTTAGTCAGGTTAATAGATATAATAACCAATTATGGTAGAGCAGAATGTCAGCAAAACCATGTATGAAGGAAAAGTTTCTTTTGTCCTATCAGAGTTACAGTCAGCAAAGAGCAGTTGTCATGAAACATGACTTAATTCTGTCTTCCTTTCTCTCTGGAATCTCTTCCTTCCATATTCCTCTACTCTGTTTTCATTTCATACTCTAATCCAGGAACTGTAGTATAAAGATGCTTCCCATGTGGCCCTGAGCTCCGTCTACCAGGCCGTTGCCTTTAGCTCACTGTCAACCAGTTTATCCGTTCTATGGGCACTAATGCCCTGCGTTTTCATCTCTCCTCTGTCATTTCTCCTTATCAATTTCCTGGGAACATCTCCAGTGTTTAACACAAAAGAAGAGGATCTCTAATTGTGAGATGCAGACATTGACCTCAGGGACGGTACTGTGGGTGAAAGAGGCTTTTCTGTACTCCCCAAATCACAGTGACTCTGTTGCTATTGATAGCTTTCTTTGTTGGGGTTTAGCAAATGAGTCACTTATCGAGAACAGGGAGACAGAGTGAAATCAGTCATGAAAAATCTGCCAAAGGCCACAGCAAAGGTTTTTCGTTTGTAACTCATTCAGAGTTACGGAACTTCTGTTTAAGAGATGAAAGAGGAATGTTTTGATTACAGATTTCGGATCTATTTGCCTAGCATTTTATGAGGAAATACAGTCAGGATTCAGTCCAAAACATCTACAATTAAAAAGGATGAATTCTTGGGGCTCCTGGGAGCCTGCTTCTGGCTGCCACTCCCCCCTGTTTGTTCTATATCCCTACAGTGTCCAATAAATAAATAAAAACTTTTTTTTTTAAAAGGATGAATTCTTAAAAGTGACTTTGAAATATATGCTAGTTATCTTTTAGAATTAAAAAAATCCGGGGCGCCTGGGTGACTCAGTGGGTTAAAGCCTCTGCCTTTGGCTCAGGTCATGATCTCAGGGTCCTGGGATTGAGCCCCACCTCAGGCTGTCTGCTCAGTGGGGAGTCTGCTTCCTCCTCTCTCTCTGCCTGCCTCTCTGCCTACTTGTGATCTCTGTGAAATAAATAAATAAAATCTTTAAAAAAAAGAATTAAAAAATCCTTTGTTTGTTTAAAAATCTTAAATAATGGGGCACCTGAGTGGCTCAGTGGGTTAAAGCCTTAGGCTCAGGTTGTGGTCCCAGGGTCCTGGGATCCAGCCCCACATATGGCTCTCTGCTCAGCAGGGAGCCTGCTTCCTCCTCTCTCTCTGCCTCCTCTCTGCCTACTTGTGATCTCTGCCTATCAAATAAATAAACAAAATCTTTAAAAAAATCTTAAATAAAAAACAGGTTTTAGTAGTGTAGCAAAAGTAATATATCATCAAAAATTATTTGCCCACAGATTTGTTTCTGAGTAGCAAGCACTCTAATTTTGAATATAATGTTGACTCTATCCCCAATGTTTAGGTCATACTGAAAAACAAATTTAATCTTCCTTATAAAACTGTGTATATATCTGTCATTAAGATGTTTTTAAACCTTAATTGATGAATGCAGCATTTCAAAACAGGAATAGATCTTATAAAGCTCTCTTATAGAGATGAAAAAATTGAGACCCTCCAAAGGTCAAATAGCTGCTTGATGCCACACAACATTTAAATGCTAACTCATGAAATATACTTTCACTTTTAAATAACATCTATATTCTTCATAGTACTTAATAAATTTGTATTTATTTACTTATATATTCATTGTCTCTCTTAGCATAACATAAATGTTGTAAGGCCAGGGGTTTTTGGTGTGTTTCATTCACTGCTATGGCCCAGCATCTACAACAGTGCCTGGCACATAGTAGGTGTTCAATACATTTTTGTTGAGTTGATGAAAGTACATTTAGGGCAGAGTATGGGCTGTAGTGCTTTTTCAGTTTGGTGTCAGGCCGTCCATGTTTGCTGGCTCAGTAAGAGAAAGTTTCATGTGATAGGTAGAACTTGATCTATGTATTAAAGGCTGGCATTGCTTGGTGGTAAAGGGAGTGAATGTGCTAGGTAAGTGTTGCCATGAACTAGGGGCAAAGATCTGGAGGGAGGCTGGCATAGCTCCAAAAGGGTAAGAGTAGGCCACCACGAGTGTTTCGAGATCACACATACTTTTCTCAAATTGGACCTGGTGGAAAAGATAGCCTGGCAGCATGGTCAGCACTGCCAAGTTTTTTCACCGAGAGAGGTAAGAGTTCTTGGCCTATTTGACTTTGACTTGAACAGGTCAAAGGTCAAATAGTCCTTTGGTTGTCCAGTCAGACATCTGTCTTCAGGATTCAGAAATATGACGGTCCCCTCTTCACTACCACATCTGCTGTGATGCCCGTTTTTTTCCTAACTTATGGACACAGTCCTCATGAAAGGTGCTGTGAAATAAATAAAGAATGCTGATGGTGATGATGGTACTTTGCATTTGTACAGCACATAGGATTTTTCCTGACACTTGCACATAAGTATCTCCTGAGCAGATTCTGTGCTGCAGTAAATTGCAGTGTCATATAAAATGATCTGAAATCAGTTGTGCTACCTGCCCAGGTAATGGGGAAATGAAAATTGAGTCTAACTTGACTTTTCATTTTCCAGTTAAAACATCACATCAGTTAAAGGCAGATCGACAGTCACACTGGTATTCATAGTTCCTATTGCATAAGACAACATCGATCTATTCAGTCTTTGTACTATCTTGAGTTTTAGAAGCATTACATATAAATGTTTCCCCGGTTTAAAGAAGTATTGCATTAGTCAGTGAAACGATGGGTCAGTTTTAAAAGTCATTACTGCTCATTCATGGAAAGTATATTGATGAAGATACCCAATGAGTGTCTTGCCATTCTAACTTATAAAATGCTGCTTAGGGGCCTAAATCATACATCTCCCTGAACCCAATCCAAGGTGACCCAATGCGAAGGTTTGGCATTTAGGAACCAGTCTTGGCCTACCTCGACCTTGGAACTAATGAGGCTATTGTCATAGTCCGGTGTATTTATTATTTAACTAAATCATTTATAGATAAGATATGTTCATTGGGCCTGGATTTAATATTTCATATATTCATGTGTTTTGTACTTTAAAAGAACTTTCAAATCATTGATTTCATTGGTGTTAAGATACATTAATACATGTCTCCATGTAACACGAGAGAAATGTGGTACTTTTTGAGAAATGTCCCAAATGCCATATAAATATAGTGCTTCATTATTTTTATAAAGTAAGTGAAGAAAACCGTACTTAATATGTAAATGGCTTTTGGTATGCCTTTCTATAAGAAGGATGACTTAAACAGAAATAACAGAGAGTACACAAATAACATTCCAACTAGGGTTGCCAGATAAAATACAGGATGCCAAATAAAATTTGAATTCCAGATAAGCAACAAGGAGTTTTTCAGTTTGTGTCCCAGGTATTGTATTTTTTTAATATAAATTTGTCCCAAATAATGCATTATTTTAGTAGTTCACATTTAACTGACTGTCTTGGATTTTTATTGGCTAAAACTGCCAATCCTAGATGCAATGTAGGAGCAAGCAGGCCCTAAAATTTGTGATAAAGATTTTCTTCAGGCATAGTATATTATTCCATGGTTCCTGACTGTGTCATCCAATTCTCTTTCCTCCCTATAAGAAGTCTGTGTTTAGAACATTATTGGAACTGTTTAGGTATCAAATCTGTTTATCTGCTTAATGGCAGCAGGCTTCTATGAATGGAGAAATTTCTGTGATATGAGAGTTCAGAACCTCTGAGGATAAGACTTTAAGTGACTGTTAATAACAAGAATGCTGTTACCCATTGCCTATCCTCAACTGTGGATCTCATAGGCATAAATTAATATATTCCAAACTGTTCTAGTATCTTCTCCCACACCTGTTCCCCCTGTATCTGTGTTAATGATACTGATACCCACTCCGTCATTCAAGCCAGACACTTAAAAGCCTGGAAATGAAGGGTCTTCCCTTCTCTTATACTCCTTCTCACATCCAGTCAATCCTGTGGAATTCCTTTTCTCCCTGTTTCCTTGGCTTTCACATTAGTGGCAGCTCCCCCAGTCTCTGTCTCCCCTTCAGCTCACTCCCTTCACCCTTGCATAGTGGGAAACACACTGGGCTGATGAGAATGCCCTTTCACTGCTGTGACTAGACCATATTCTACCTATGCCTGCAGGGACTTAATAAGCAAGGTCTTATAGAAAAAAAAAAAATCCGAACATGGAAGGATCTTGCAAATGCATTCATCATTCTGCCTAGAGTGCTTTTTGCTAAGCACTGCTTATCTCACTGAGTATCTGAGTATCACATTGCTCATCCTCCAGAAAATGCCCCTAGCCACTTGTTTCCTCTGGGTTCTCCCAACTTCCCTCATTTCTGTTCAGTCTTGTTGATTCCCATCCCACCATAGTGATGGGTTTTTGAGCTATTTCTCAGGAACATTTACCCACCTCTAGCAATGATAAATGTGCACACACACCCACCCACCCACACACACACACACTTGTGTGGGTACATCCTCTTTATCCATACTATTATTGCTAAATGTTTTATATTGAATCATTCTAAGATAGAGCATAATTCACTTTTCAGCCTCAACAAACTATAATTATTGGCCTATACATTTAATTATGTCACTTCAGGTCAGATTTTTGTCCTCACGAATTCATAGGGACTTTGCCTCTTCAGTGAGCAAATAGTGGATCTTGTGTTCCCAGACAGATAGTTTATATTCTTTTAAAATTTACATTTTTGTTTCTTTTTCTCTTAACAATGATGAATTCATTCTCTTTCTCCGTCTTCTTTAAGGCAGTCTAGGGAGATGAAAGTTTGATGGCCAGAACCTGAGAACTAAATGTACTTTTTTAATAGACTTAGAATTAATATATTGCAGTGGGATGCAAAAATCCCTTTCTATTCTTACCCAGTGAAGCAAATATTATTGGGTTAATTATTTCAATACAAGAGACTTATCTCTAAACATTTAGCCTTAACTGTGTCCTAAACAACTCAAGAGTCTTTTATTAGTAATTTCTAATATTTGTTAGGCAAAATTTTCTTTTACGATGTCTCTCAACACCACTTCTAAGATGCGATATCATTATCTTGCCAATGAGATACGTTCTCAATAATAGCTTTTCAATTTCTCTAAAAATTCTAATTTCTTCTCCAATTTCACATGCCTTTCAACAAATGAATCTCCCTCAGCTCTAGAATTTCTTTCTGCTCATTAGTGCTATATACAAGCTCATTCTTATGAACTCACAGTTGTCACGTATTGTAAGTTTATCTTCTGTGTCAAGTGCTAGCCTTTGACAGGTTAAGTTTATCTACAGGTCACTAGTGTGATAATGGTGGACACACCAGGAACTGCGGATATATCTGAAGTGGCAGATGCTGTGGAAACACTGGATCTTGAGATGGAAAAGTTTCAGTGGGATGCAGAGTAGCCAGCCCCAAGTTTCTCAGATCAAGAAAAAGTTCTCATGCTCCCATACATGTGCGTACCCTCTCTCTCTCACACACACACACACACACACACACACACACATCTTTAAAAACCAAAGGAATGTTTGACATGCAAATGGAAGCAGAAATGGAAATAGAAAAATAAAAAGAAATGTTTGCATCAGGAGGTAATATTGGGGCAAAAATAGTCACAGGTCCCACCAGGAATTATGAAGTAAACAGACCCCGGGGTTTAAGATGGCTCCCTGGGGCTAACTATCTCCCTGGTACAGAAGCTCTGGCCTTTCTCCGCAGAGATACCTTGGCCCTTTTGCTACACCTCAGAAACAGCCCTTGAAATTCAAAAGGGACACGTGGGTGGCTTTGGTTAAGTGGCCAACTCTTGATTTTAGCTTGGGTCATGATATCAGGGTTTTGAAATCAGGCCCATGTAGGGCTCCGTGATGGGTGTGGGGCTTGCTTCAGGCTCGCTCTCTCCCTCTGCCGCCCGCCCTCCACCCCCAGCCAAAAAAAGAAATTTCAGAAAATGTGAGGGTTATTGATATTGGTTGGGTTCTCAGCACTGCTTGGTAAAATAGACAAATCATTCAGAGTCCAGGACTTCATCCTAAGAATTAGTGGTTTGTAACAGAACTACCGTGTGATGAGGTATGTGTGCCTGAGGGGCTTGTGGCTGTCGGTTAGATCTGGAAATTGTCCACATATAGTTTTAATGGAAGACTTAGGTGTGAAAGAAATTATTCAAGGAGAGAGTGAAGAGTGAGAAGAAAAACATCATTTAGCACCTGGATGAAAGACAAAAGTGCCATTATATGGGAACTGAGAGGACAGAGGGACTACCCTTTCTAATATTGCAGCCAGCCTGCCCCCATCCGCTCCCGACTCTTTATTCTAATCCAGGTTTTCCACTTCCTATAGCATTTACCATCTACTAAAATACTGTGTAATATAATTTACTTTTTAATCATTGTGTTGTGCTTTTTATCTTCCCTGCTCCCTGTTTCTTACTGGAAGGCAAGCTCCATGAGGGCCAGTGCTTTTGTTGATGTATTCTAAGCAGGTAGAACAGTGCCTGGTACTCCGGAGCAGTTTATTGAATAAATGAAGAAAATAGTGTCTCAACAAGTAAGTTTTAGTTGATAGTGTCAAAAATTGATGGGACGTCACCTAAAACAAGTGAGGCAGTTAGTAATTCACTGGTGCCCTAAGGGAAAACCCTACCAATGGCAAGATAGGAACAGATGCTGGAGTAGAGTTGGGTTGAATGATGGTGGGTGAGGAAGTGAGAGGGCCAACAGGAATTACTCTTTCAAAAGACTTTGCTTGGAACGGAAGAAAAAAGTGGTACTCACAGGAGGACTTGGGGTCAAGGAAGGATTTTACATTATTTGTTTTTGTGGTTTTTCATGATTGAGACTCACAGGACAATGGCAGAACGTGATTTATTCCCTGGAAGTGGTGAAGGGATCAGCTTTCTGTTAGGGGAAGGTCACTTTAGTGGTTGTGGAGAGGGTGGCCTAGAGCTGGAGAGACTAGGTTTAAGGACCCAGCTGGGCCACTACTATCAGAGAGGATGGGAGGGCTGTTATCCCTGACATGCCTGGGTCTCTTCTCCACTGGCTGTCATTGACCACCATTCCGTCCCCTCTGCCCTGCTCTTCTGCTTCAACCCCCCAGAATGCCTTCTGAAATTAGCAGTCTCCTCTTAGTCTCTCTGAAATTTTACCTCCTGGATTTAGGTGGAAACTAGTTTTCTGAAGGTCCTGTGATGGTGTTTGGAGATAGGCCTTGAAGTACTTGGTTTAGATGAGGTCAGGAAGATGGGGCCCTCACGAGGTCATCTTATAAGAATATCAGTCACCCTCAGCACAGCCCTTCCTCCACCTCCCAGCCACGTGAGGATACAGCAGGAAGGTGGCCATCTGCAGGCCAGGAAGAGGACCCTTATGGGGGGACAAAATTGGCTAGTACCTTGATCTTAGACTTCCCAGCTTTCTGAATTGTGAGAAATAAATTCCTTTTTACTCTTGCTTAAAACATTCCATCTATGGTCTTTTGTTATGGTACCTCAAACTGACTAATACATGATTCTATTTATTTTGCTGCTCAAATTGTTCCACATTTGGTCACTGGGAGCACTTTAGGTTTTATTCTGTGTCCCTTTGACATAACCTTATCTTTAGAAGTTTTTTTTTTCTTTTGAACCCTAACTTCCTGGCAATACAAGATTCTCCAGGCTCGTATATAGTGTATATATCCTCCCCCGTCCTAGAACCAGGCATTTCTCCAAGGAGTCCTGATTCTTTTTATTAAAGAATGGTATTAAAAACCAAGATCTGGGGACACCTGGGTGGCTCGAGAGAGAGAGAGAGAGAGAGAAAGAAAGAAAGAAAGAAAAAAAGAAAAGAAAAGAAAGAACCAACCAAGATCTGGTGCTAAGAGTGTTCATTGCTACTGGGATGTTGTCATTTCTAGGCCCCTTCAGCTGTCAGAGCAAGGAGATATATGTATATGTGTGTACTAACCTGTGTATATACAGCTATCTAAACTATTTCTATATGCAACCATAGTTATCAATAATAGGCTAAACATGAGTTCAGGGTGTTGTCTCCAACTCTATTTTAATACCCGCGGTAGAGTACATCTAACCACTTTTTTCCTCGCTTGTCTGTAGAGTCCCTCTCCAACAGTGAGAAATCTGGCTTTTGCTAACTGCTAATTCCAGAATAGATATACAGCAGGATCAGAATTTTTACTCTTTACCCCTAGAGGAAACAGCTTTTGACTAAAGGATAGTCCTAATGTACAGTACTTTTTTCTATCCTATCATCTCCCTGTTTCCAAAGCATGGAATGCTTCACAAATTTGCATGTCATCCTTGTGCAGATGTCAGGCTAATCTTCACTCCATCCTTCTAATTTTAGTACACATGCTGGAGTGAGCCCAGTAATCAAAACCTTAACAAACATGATAATATGACGATTGCAAGAAAGAAGAATATACTTACCTAAATACAAAAACCTTTTGACATCTGTTATCTAATTTCGTTAACTTTGGCCTGTTTAAAGGAAAAAAGATCCCCCTCCAAATGTACATAAATCATCATATTGTTAAATTACTTAAAAGTTATCAAAATACTCATGTTTTAAAATGTTTAAAAGACATCAAGTTTCACTGTTTTTCTTGTTTACCTCACTTAGTAAATAAGAATATTTGACAATTAGCAACTTAATTGTTTTTTTTTTAAGATTTTATATATTTATTTGACAGAGAGAGAGAGGTCACAAGTAGACAGAGGCAGGCAGAGAGAGGGAGAGAGCGGGAAGTAGGCTCCCTGCTGAGCAGAGAGCCCTATGTGGGCCTTGATTCCAGGACCCTGGGATCATGACCTGAGCCAAAGGCAGAGAGAGGCTTAACCCACAGAGCCACCAGGCACCCAACTTAATTGTTTATATATCAGTGAAGGTTTAGTGGTAGAATTTTAAGATCTAAATAAAAATTAAATTAAGCAGCCTTCCAACCTCATTGTTCTTCTGCCTTATTTTCACTGTCAGTAAGTTATGATTTTATAAAGCAAAGGTCGTGTTTAGTGTCCACCTCCATCGCAAAGGCTGTTGATTATGAGTTATGTTTACTTATTTATTAAAATATTTATAATAAATACACATTGTCCCTTACCATCCACTTAACTCTTTCCTACCCCTGGTTTCACTTAAAATTTTTTCCAGCACTGTTGAAGGATTATTAACAGTTAAAAACTGTATGTAGTTAAGTTGTACAATGTGATGTTTCAGTGTACTTACACATTGTGAAATAATTACCACAATCAAGCTAAGTAACATACCCATCACCTCACATAGTTACTTCTTTTTTAAAGTTTTATTTTATTTAAATTCAATTACATAGTTACCTCTTTGTGTGAATGATGAGAATACTTGTGATCTGCTTTTAACAAATTTCAAGTCTATAATACATTGTTTTATATTAGATACAATACCATGTCGTATATTATATCAGCAATAATAAAAATAAATACTTTCTTTTAACTGACAACGGATTAATTCTTACACACTTAATTGTAAATATTTTAACCTTTGCCAAAGGAACCCCTATTTTTGTTTAGTATCACCTAAGTTATGTTTTATTTTATCACTAAAAGATTTTGGATGACTGGATCACATAGGAATAACCATTTTTAAAATACAGAATAATGTTCTTGTTTGGAAAAAAGAAAACCCATTTTAAATTGTGTGTGTGTATACTATTGAACTTCTTTCCTTTAAATGAAGCATTGCTAGCTATAAATCTCTGTATTTTTATAAATGTGGATGGGCTCACCTTAAGCAGAGAAATTGGAAAGACAACAAATTATTTTTCAAGTGTTTTCTAAATAATAACCACCAAAAAACTTATATGATATTTGTAAGTTGTAATTGAATCAGTGACTTTAGTCCTATTTCCCAAAGGCTGGGTTCTTTTGAAGGTGAAAAAACGTTAAGTAGATTTTCTCATAGAACCTGCACTAGTTTTCTAAGGCTGCCATAACAAAAATACCACAGACCAGGTGGCGGTGGCTTAAATTTATTTTCTCACACTTCCAAAGGCTGCAAGTCCAAGATCAAAGTGTAGGTCAGTTTAGTCTCCTCTGAGGCCCAGATTCCACCCTTTTGTTGCATCTTCACATGGTTGTCCTTCTGTACATGCTAATGGTGTCTCTTCCTCTTCTTGCAAGGACACTGGTCATATTGGATTAGGGCCCATCATAGTGGCATCTTCTCAACTTAATCATCTCATACCAAATATCTTTAAAATACGATCACATTCTGAAGTAGTGGGTTGGGAACTTCAACATACGAATTTTGGGGGGACTTCCAGCCGTAACAGAACATTTTGTTGTGGCTTCTAGAAGTCAGGCTCTGTATTCTGTTTGTCATTGCTTTTGGTTTTAATTATGTAATTCTTACCTTAGAGGATAGTTGAAATTTATCCTGGAAGAAAAATGCTAGTTGGCAACTGCGTTGTTTGTCTTTAATTTCCCTTTCTTATTCTTTTTCGGAGAAGTAATTCTTGGTCTTTTTTCAGGGGCTCGTGCACAGCTTTGAAAATCTGATGAAAGCTATTATATCATTTAGCTTTGACAAACTGCCTCAAAACTCAGTGGCTTAATACAATAAACTTTTTTTTTTTTTTTTTAATCAATACACTGTGTGTTGGCGAATTGGGCTGGTCCCGGTGAGGATTGCTGATCAGTGCCTTGGATGAGATCAGTATGCATTGTGGTCACCTGGTTTCCAATGGCTTCACTCACATGTCTTATGGTTGACTGTCTATATGTCCTGGTGGTGGAGGTAATTGGTCATATATTATCATCATCCAGCAGGCAGACCTGGGCTGAGTCACCTGGTTGTGTTCGTAGGGTTTTCAATAGCAGGAAGGAGGAAAAAGCCCCAAAGAGTAAGTTTAAGTTTCTCCTTGTATCACTTTCGTTGGTATCTTCTTGGCCAAGGCAAGTCATATCAAGTCCAGATTCAACGTGTAGAGAAATAGACTCCAGCGCTTGATGGCAATTGCAAAGCCACAGTGCAAAGGGGCACACCTGTGGGAATGAGAGGAGTTTGTGGTCTCCACGGAGAAGGAGGAGGAGGTGAAGTGAGGAGAAAAATCAACTGAGTAAACTCTGTTGTTACAAGTGTTTTCCCCCAGGCGGAGTCATTATTTTTTCAGAAGAAATGAAGGCTCTCCTCCAAAGAAATACAGTTGCTGGCTGTTGAGAGTGAAAGCGTACCAGGAACAGGAAATGGAAAAAGGGTCTGAGGGGAAATGGGTAGAACACTCATAGCATCTGCTTCATGAGCTTTTGGAAATGTGAAACAAATCCTCTGAGTTCTCCGTAGATTAAAACCTGAGAAATTTGCCTGTGGGGAAATAAAGACCTTTTTTTAATTTTTCTGTACAGGACATTATTTTTTGTGAAGGCATTTTTTGAATGTGAACAGTTGACCAGGTGACAACAGGAGATACTTTTTTATACAGTTAAAAAGAACAGAGCTCTGGAAATTTCATTCCCAATTCCCCCATTGCCATATTATTGAACTCAAAATACCAAAAATGAAATGCTCAGCTGAGAGACCTAGAAATCATACTTTTCCTCTGCAAACACGTAATGTAAATCTAAAATCAGGAATTCATAATCTCACAAAAAGAGCAACTCTTTGATTATTCCTGATAGTCACCATTGATTATGTCTACTTTAATCATTCTAATATCAATTTGTCAGTTTCTTTGTACCTTAATCCACCATCAAAGTTAACTCTTAATCCCTCCTCTATTTATGTAGAGGGCTGAGCATAGTCCTAAATACACCATAGAATGAATTGCTAAACTATTTAATTTAGGATGTGTGGGTATTAAAAGCCTTCAACCCTTGGCTGAGTTTCATTCTACAAATATGATAGAGGAAACTTACGTTACTCCAAAATATCCAAGGGAACTTCACTTGCCTCCACATTAAAAAAACAAACAAACAAACAAACAACAAAAGGTGTCAAATCCATAAATTCTCATGGCTTAAGTTTATTTAGAAGCTGACAGCTTCCATGCCCAGATTGGAAAGGGAATTTCAGAAGACATGAACCTGATGGATGTTGTCATTTTCTGCAATGTATTTAGATTTGGTCTTCTTCCTGCCTCTTAGGCTAGAGTTGAGTAGCAAAGGAGAGAGGACTGTATCAGTCCGTTTTTCCCATAATAATGCTGATTAACAAGTTACAAAAATTTTGGTGGCATTCAACAATAAGCATTTATTGTCAGACTCACAGGTCTAGGTCTTCTTCAGGCTGTAGATTTATGCATCATCTGGGTTAGATCTACTTCATGTATCTTCTGCTGGACCCAAGCTGGTGGGAGAGCAGTCACTGGCATATGTCTTCTCTTGGTAATGCACAGAATCTCCTAGAAGGACAAATGAAAGCACTCAATATTTGTTAAGACAAAGGCTCTGGTGTGGTTCACTGACATTTCCATATTCCATTGGCCAAAGCAACACAAAACAAAACCAGAGGCAGGTGTGGATAATGCATACTGCTCACCAAGAGGCCATTGTAAGAGTGAGATGCACGAAATCTCCAGAATGGTAAAGAACTGGGGCCAACAATTCCATCTACCACAGAGGGGTAATTGTTTCTGGAAATAAAAACTTCCTTGGAAAATTAATGGGCAATATTTATATGGCTCATTGATATTTAGTGCTTAAAATGGAATTGCATGATTGTGTTTCTTGATTCATCTGAGTCTGGGAGAATTCAAAGATACTTTCTATAATAAGTTTACTTGAATCAGTGAGGAAGCATTTCAGTTCTTTTTTCTCATATCTCCAAGTATTGCTTGAAAATTGGACTCTTTTTCTGTGCCGATTTCTTCTCCCTTTTTCAGTATCTATTAACACCCTTATTTTAATTCAGCCCCGAGGTACTGAAGAGTGAGCCGTATGGGGAGAAGGCTGATGTCTGGGCAGCCGGCTGCATCCTTTATCAGATGGCAACTCTGAATCCCCCCTTCTATAGCACCAACATGCTCTCTCTGGCTACAAAAGTAAGCACTGTTGGGAGACAAAAGGGTCTTGTGTTGCTAAAAATGCCATTCCTTTTCTTCCTAAACAGAACATTTGTGATTTTTATAAAACCGTCAATTAAAAGCAGGCACATTGTTTTATTGGCCACATGATCCAGTTCATTTTTCCCCCTTTCTTCTAAATATACATCATGTACTATGGCGCATTCCCCCTATAATTGTCTTCATTTATCATAGAAAATTATACAAATAAATATATCAAATTACTTTTGGTCTTTTATTTTTAATTGTGGTTTGGACTGCCTGCAATCAGCACTTGATATTATCCTACACTCATTTATTGGGGATCTGAGGCTAACTTTAACTCAGTTTGAAGAATACAATCTGTGCTCAAGAGCTGCTTAATTGATGTTAATTTTTTATTTGTTGGGATGTTTTTGTTTCTGATTAAAATTTGTGCATGCTTATAATGCTCATTGAGCAGCTTTCATGTTGTGGCCAAGTATTGTACATACTAATGGCCTCTTTACGTCCATCACGCTGGTCTGTCTGTTTTGCAGATAGTGGAGGCGGTATATGAACCGGTGCCAGAAGGCATCTACTCTGAGAGAGTGACAGATACCATCAGCAGGTAATCATTCTCACCATTTCAAACCCTTCGGGACTATCAAGAAATACTTCTCATCTCTACAGATTTACTGTGTAAATATTCATGAAGAGGAAGGGCTCCCAAATAATCCAAACCTAGAAAAATATTTGTGCATCACCAGTAATGGTGACCATCTGGAAGCCACTGAAGTGTGTCCAAGAGGAAGTGGTATATGCACTTGAAATATGTAGCCATTAGAATGATTATTCAGAAGGCTTTGTATCAACCTGTGAAACAAAGACGATAAGAAGCTTAGTAAAGCAAACAGGATGTAGAGCTGTTTGTAACTATGATAAAAACTGTAAATACATGCATGAATGTCAGAAAAGACTAGACAAGGACATTGGAAACTAAAGAAGACCATGTTAGATGATAATATTGCAAGCACTTTTTCATTTCTATTTTTAAATTGGTCATGTTATGTTGTATAATAATTTTTCAAAGAAAGTCAGAAAGAAGTGCTCCAGCCATCAATATAGTAGGAGTTTAATGAAAGTCATTTCCTGTTGCACTCACAGAATTCTGACTTCACGGGGCTTGTCACAGCTGACTTGTCACCCTTCTCTCCCACTTGCCTTCTGCTCCCTCGCTGCCAGCCACAGGGAGCTCCCTGCGAGTCCTGGCATGTGCCTGCCTCTGGTCCTTTATCCTTCTCTTCCCTTTTCTCTGACTTCTCTTCCCTCTGGTACATGCATGGCACAGGCCCCCACTTCCTTTGTGTCTCTGCTGTTATTTCCCATCATCAGGGAGCCCGTTCTGATCCCCCACAGCCTCTCCACTTTTTTGCCCCCTTGCCTGCTTTCTAAAGCTTGCAGCACCCATCTCCCAACATGGTAGACACCTGTGTGTGCGTGTGTGTATGTATGTGTGCTTGCGCACGCGTGCACACGCCCGCAGACCTGTTTCTTTATTGCCTGTCTTGTCCCCACCAGAAGGAAAACTCTACAAGAGCTCAGACTTTTCCAATCTGGTTCATAGTTCTCCAGTGCCCAGAGCAGTGCCTGGGCAAGATCAACCCTTAACGAGTACTGGTTGTATAAATAAATGACTTGTTTTCCGACTGGTTGTTATTTCTATATCAACACATGCTCTTAAGTTGGCTCAAGATTACTTCCCTGCCCCATAGAGCTGAGTCAATTCCTTATTATAGAAATCCCAGAGTCATCCAGATAGAATACCTATCCATTCTCCTGCCCATTTCCCTATAAATTTGGTTCTGTATCTTTCTTGGCACTTAGCACCACCTCTGATGGAATGTAAGAGATACTTTCCCTTCACTTTCTCCTCCCAGCTCATCGTTTTGCATTAATAGGTACTCCTCACAGTTTGTAGAGTTGTATCTTGAATCTTTCCTTGCTCAGCACTATGCTGTCCTCTACAGTTCTAAGGGCCCTAGGCCCCGCCAGGGCTGAGTTTTACTAACTGCAGATTCTGAGCAAACATTTGACCCTTCTTTCTGCATCTCTATTCCCTCATCCAGTTAGGCTGGTATAATAATTATACCAGGTAACTGTGAAAATCACTTAGCATAAAGCTTGTTGAATGGTAAATCTTTTTTTTTTTTTTCATTTTATTTATTTTTTCAGCGTAACAGTATTCATTCTTTTTGCACAACACCCAGTGCTCCATGCAAAACGTGCCCTCCCCATTACCCACCACCTGTTCCCCCAACCTCCCACCCCTGACCCTTCAAAACCCTCAGGTTGCCCCAACCTCCCACCCCTGACCCTTCAAAACCCTCAGGTTGTTTTTCAGAGTCCATAGTCTCTTATGGTTCGCCTCCCCTCCCCAATGTCCATAGCCCGCTCCCCCTCTCCCAATCCCACTTCCCCCCAGCAA
This sequence comes from Meles meles, assembly GCF_922984935.1. Taxonomy (NCBI): domain Eukaryota; kingdom Metazoa; phylum Chordata; class Mammalia; order Carnivora; family Mustelidae; genus Meles; species Meles meles. The sequence continues at coordinate 22,047,826 of NC_060069.1, read as the reverse complement.
CCCCCAGTTTGTTTTGTGAGATTAAGAGTCATTTATGGTTTGTCTCCCTCCCAATCCCATCTTGTTTCATTTAAAAGAATAAATAAAAGAATGAATGGTAAATCTTAAGCAATACTGGCAGTTGTCATTGTTAATATTAGGAGAAATGAGCTGAAACCCCTTTTCGAATAATCTGAATTCTGCATATATTAGATCATGCCCTGTTGCTAATGAATTCAAAAAAAATGTATTTAAATTGCTCCTCTCCATGATTTGGACCTGTTCTCTGCTGTTTGTTTTCTGGAGGGTGACTCAAAAATTCAAGAAGTCTCCAGAGATGTCAAGACAAGAATACCAGATTTACTCATTTAATTTCTTCTTTTCATAGGTATTTGAGCACCACAAAGAGTAGGGGAGGGGTGGCACAGTGAAAATATACAGAGACATTATTCTGATTTTGTGGCACTGGGCAAACAGGACCTTAATTTGCTTCTGACAGGCTCCCTGGCTATTGGTATCCATGTGCCTGGGGCTAACAAGTTGGTGGAGGAGTCAGGTACCAAAATCACATGGAAAGGTTAAGAATGTCAGTAGATTCTGGAATCAGCTGGGTTTTAATCCCTATTCTTCCACCTATCCCCCTTTCTCATCTGTGATGTACGGGTAGCAATAGTAACCACTCACCGGGTAGTTCTGAAGATTCAATAAGATAATGCTTTCAGTGCTTTTAGCATGGTACCCAGCACTTAGTGAACCCTCAATAAAATTAGATATTATTATTAATAATAGTAGTGTTACTATTTATGGAATTAAGCATAGAAACTAAATTATGATAGACTCGATGAAGAATGGTAAAGGGATCAATGAGTGATTCCAGAAGGACTTGGCCTACTCTAGGGACTTTAGGAAGTTTCTATGAAGAAAGAGCCTATATCTGAGACCTGAACAACCATTAATCCTCAAATAGTAAAGAGTAGAGGAAGCGTTTCATAGACCAACATAGAGCTTATTAGTTTGAGGAACTAAAAGAAGTTGGAGATGTAGCATGTTAAGTCAGGGAGAGAATAACCAAAATGATTAGGGCCTGGGGAGGCTGATGGGGCCAGATTGACTAGGTCTGACAGGCCCCTTTGAGTGTTTTTGATTTTTTTTCATGAGTATTGAGGAGAAAACTTAAGGTTATTTACATGTGGGATATAGAGAAAATTTCTTCTGTAACAAAGATCACCCTCGCTGCTTTGTGGAGAATAGACAGCAGGGAATGGGGGCAGGAGGCGAAACAGGTCCAGCTGTCCACCAAGACGTGATGGCAGGTCTGACTGGAGTGGTGGTATTGTTGATGGAAAGAAATGGAGCTGTTTCCATGGTGGCTTGGCAGTTGAGTTAACAAGTTTGGGGGTACAAGCATGAAAATGGAATGACACTGAAAATGTGAAAACAATTGGGTTTATTCTGTGGAACTTCAGAAAGTGGAGCCAAGACCATGGAGTGGAGTTCCAAGGAGGCTCAGGTCAGTTTGTCATTAGAAGTGTGTGTCAGAATTGTAGATACCCAAATGAGGCAGACTGCTGGGGGGATAGTGAGTTCCCTGTCACCAGAATGTTTAAGAGTATGAATGATCACTACTAGGGGACTCTAGATTAAATATTTGTTAGGATGCCTTTTTTTTTTTTTTAAGATTTTATTTATTTGAGAGACAGCCCAAGAGAGAGTGATAATAAGCAGGGTTTGGAGTAGGGAGGGGCAGAGGCAGAGGGAGAAGCAGACTCCCCACTGAGCAGGGAACCCAACGTGGGGCTCAATTCCAAGACCCTGGGATCATGACCTGAGCTGAAGGCAGACACTTAACCAACTGAGCCAGCAAGGCACCCCTGTAAGGGCACTTTCAATTCAAAATAACTAAGATGCCATAAGTAAGAACTGACAATTTTATTTTAATTTTATAACTGATTATACATGAAGATGACCGTGCATTCTATAGCAGATGTGGTTTTCACTTAAGGTTTTTCAAGACTCATTGTCTGGGTTCACATCACAAAGTTTTTATCTTTAGAAAATTTGACATAAAATCAAATTCAGTCATGAATTTTATGCAGTTACATATTTAATTTGCTTTGGATTTTTAATCTTTAAAAATTAAGTTCCAAAAGAATAAGGAAGCAAATTTAATCTTCTATTTTCTTAGTTTCCTGTTTTCTTTGGAAAATTGATGCAAGGAATACATAAAGGCAAAAATAGTCTTAATGATCATTTATGACTCAGCAAATCTCAGGCTCAGAGCTGATTACCAGTAACATGATAGAGCCTTTGAAATGCAAGAGAGCCTCCATGGGCAAGTTCACGAGACTCATTTTTAATTTCACACCTGGTGTTTCTAGTTACATGATCTTCTTGCTTGTTTTGCTTTTGTATCTTCTCATTTTCACCTTCTACGCCCTGTCTTGGGTAGAGCGCATGCGGTTGTGTGTCTCACATGCAATCTCCTTCCTTTTTCTTGTTCGTTCATGTGGTGTATCAGCACATTCTGTCACTGGAACTTTCTTTCCTAGCAGGCTTTTGCACTGGGAGAATAACTTAGCAACCCTGAAGAGTCTGGGGCAGAAAATAAATCCATTTTGTTGCTCTGCCCAGTACCAGCATTACTATTTTTACCTTCCAGTACCCTGTTCAGAGAATATTGTCTGTTTACTTTCTAAAAGAGAAGAACATTTCCTTTTATGCACAAAATCTTCTAATTGCCTTACATCTCTCTATCTGTGCCTGGTTGCAGAAGCCGTCTGGTGCTTTGTTTCAGAGGCAGTTATGATGACTAGCACAGTTAATGTTTTCAGCTAGTTCTAAGGGCAAGTGGATCTTTACATTTTTCACCCAACCTTCAGTTCTTTGGTTTTCTCTTTTTTTAAAAATTTCCCCAAAGTAAATTTAACATGTTCCATTTTGTAAATTTATAGTGTACAGTGTGTCACTTCGATATATTTATATATTGTAATACGATTGCCAATGAAGCAATATTCATCACATTACATAATTATATTACAATATCATTGGCTGTATTCATTATTCAGTGCGTTAGATCTCCATTATTTGTTTACGACTCATTACAAGTTTGTATCCTTAGACACTATCATTCTTATCCCCCCACTGCTCATGTCCTGGTAAACACGATTTGTTCTCCATTTTTTAATAGGTCTGATTTTTCTAGATTCCATATAAGTGTTATCATACAGTACTTGTCTTTCTGTGGCATACCTCACTTAACACAATGTGCTCGAGTTCCATGTATATTGTCAAAAATGGGACTCTATCTTCCTTTCTCCTGGCTGGTAATATCCCCGTGTATACACGTACCACCTCTTTTCTATTCATTCGTATGAGGGTGGGCATTTGGCTCTCCATATCTTGACTATTGTGTATAATGCTGCGATAAACATGGGAATGCAGATACCTCATTGAAATTCTGTTTTCTTTGCTGTTGGGTGTATTCCCAGAAGCAGAATTGCTGGGTCATATGGTAGGTCTATTTTTTAATATTTTAAAGGAATCTCCATATTGGTTTTCATAGTGGTTGGACCAGTTTACATTCTCACCAGCAATGTGTGTATATTCCCTTTTCACTGAATCTTCACGATCATCTGTTACCTCTTTTCCTTTTGATGATAGCCATCCTAACAGGTGTAAGGTGATTCATTGTGGTTTTTACTTGCATCTTTTTTTTTTTTTTTTAAGATTTATTTATTTGAGAGAGAGAGCGGGCTCAAGGGAGAGGGAGAGAGAATCTGAGGCAAACTCCACGCGGAGTGCCGAGACCAACGCAGGGCTTGATCTCGTGACCGTGAGATGATGACCTGAGCCAAAAACAAGAGTCCGCTACTTGACCAGCAGTCACCTATGTGCCCCTGTTTGCATCATCTTGATGATTAGTGATGTTGAGCATCTTTTCATGTGCCTTTTGGCCATTTTGAAGGCCTCTTTGGAAAAATATCTATTGTGTTTGGCCCATTTTTAAGCAAATTATTTGTTTAAGTGTTATTATATTGTGTTTAGTTCTTTATGTGTTTTGTATAGTAACCCCTTCTCTGATATGTGGTTTGTAAAAATTTTCTCTGCTTATAGGCTGCTGTTTCATTTTGTTAACGGAGTAGCAAAAGCTGTGCAGAAGCTTTTGAGTTTGCTGTAGTCCTAGTCCCATTTGTTGTTTCTTGCTTTCGTGTTTGTGCTTTTGGCATCACATTCAAAAAATCATTGCCAAGATCAATATCAGGAAGCTTCTTCCTTCCCTTTCTTCTTTCAAGAATTTTTTTTTTTTTTTTTTTTTAGATTTACTTGACAGAGATCACAAGTAGGCAGAGAGACAGGCAGAGGGCAGGGGTGGGGGCGGGGGGGGGGGGGAAGAAGGCTCCCCGCCAAGCAGAGAGCCGGATGCGGGGCTGGATCCCAGGACCCTGAGATCACGACCAGCGCAGAAGGCAGAGGCTTTAACCCACTGAGCCAAGAGTTTTAGGATATCAATTCTTAGGTTTAAGTCTCTGATGGATTTGAGTTAATTTTTGTGGGTGGTGTGAGATGGGGGCCACTTGCTTTGCTTTGCATATACTTCAGTTTTCCCAGCCCCGTTTGTTGAAGAGCTTGTCTTTCCTCCAGTGGTTGTTCTTGGTTTCATTGTCAAATATTCATTGACTGGATATGCTGGGATTTAGTTTTGGACCCTCTATGCCCTTCCATTGGTCTATGGATCTGTTTTTGTGCCAGTACCATAGTGTTTTTATTAGTATGGTTTTGTAGTATAGTTTAAAATCAGGACGTGTGATACCTCCCTCCAGCTTTAGTCTTTTTTTCTCAGGATTGCTTTGGCTATTCAGGGTCCTTTGTGGTTCCACACAAATTTTAGGATTGTTTCTTCTATTTCTGTGAAGAATGCCTTTGGTATTTTTATGGGAATTGCATTAAATCTGTAGATCTTTTGGGTAGTATGGCCATTTTAACAATACTTATTCCTCCAAAACATGAATACAAAATGTGTTTCCATTTGTTTGTGTCTTCTTCAGTTTCTTTTAGCCAAGTCTTACAGTTTTTGTTGTATAGATCTTTCACTTCCTTGGTTAAATTTATTCCCAAGTATCTTATCATTTTTGATGCCATTGCCATTTAGATAGTTTTCTTTATTTCTTTTTCCAGTGCTTCATCATTAGTATTAAAAGAATGCCACTGATTTCTGTAAGTTGATTTTGTAACCTGCCACTTTCCCGAAATCATTGATTAATTCCAACAGTCTTTTTGATTGACTCTTTGGGATTTTTTATATGTGAGATTATATCATTAGTAAATAGAGAAATTTTTACTTCTTTCTTCCAGATTTGGATGCCTTTTATTTCTTTGTTTTGTTCTAGTTAAGACTTTTCCAATTCTATACTAAATAGGAATGATGAGAGTAGGGAACCTTGCCTTGCTCGTGATCTCAGAGGAAACACTTTCAATTTTTCTCCATTCAGTATAATGTGACCTGTGGGTTTGCCATATTTTGACTTTTTTATGTTGAGATATGTTCCTTCTATACCCAATCTGTAAAGGATTTTTTATCATAAAGCGATTTTGTATTTTGTCAAATATTTTTTCTGTATGTATTGAGATGATCATATAGTTTTAATCTCTCATTTTACTGATGTGACAAATTACATGTTTGTGTGTGTTGACTCCTCCTATAGCCCAGGGATGAATCCCACTTGGTCATAGTGCTTAATCCTTTTAATGCATTCTTGAATTTGTTTCCTAATATTTGGTTGAGAATTTTTCATCTATATTCATCAGGAATATTTGTCTGTAATTTTCTCTTGTGTCTTTATCTGGTTTTGCTATCAAGACAATGCTGGTTTTATAAATGAGTTTGGAAGTGTTCCCTTCTCCTCAATATTTTTAAAGAGTCTTAAGAGGACTGGTGTTAATTCATCTTTAAATGTTTTGTAGAGGGGTGCCTGGGTGGCTAAGTGGGTTAAAGCCTCTGCTTTCAGCTCATGATCCCAGGGTCCTGGGATCCAGCCCCGCATCGGGCTCTCTGCTCAGCAGGGAGCCTGCTTCCTCCTCTCTTTCTCTGCCTGCCTCTCTGCTTACTTGTGATTTCTCTCTGTCAAATACATAAATAAAATCTTTAAAAAAGTAGTAATAAATGTTTAGTAGAATTCACCAGTGAAGCTCTCTGGTCCTGGAGTGTCCTGTGTTGAGAGTTTTACTGACTCAATCTCTTGAGTCATGATTGGTGTGTCCAAATTTTCTATTTTTCCTGATTCAGTCTTGGTAGATTGTGTGTTTCTAGAAATTTATCCATTTCTTGTCTATATTTTTGTAGTATCAGCTGTGATGCCTCCTTTTTCATTTCTAAATTTGAGTCTTCTCTCTTTTTCCTTAGCTTACCTAAAGATTTGTCCATTTGTTTTTTCAAAGCACCAGCTTTTAGTTCATTGATTCTTCCTATTGCTTTTCTGGACTTCACTTAATTTACTTAATTTATTTATACTCTGTTATTATTTCCTTCTCTCTCCTAATTTTGAGTTTAATTTGTTCCTCTCTTTCTAGTTCCTTGAAGTCTAAAGTTAGGTTGTTTATTTGAGATCTTTCTAATTTCTGAATATATGTGTTTATTGCTATGGGCTCTTAAAACAGCCCACAAAATTTGATATGTTACATTTTCCATTTTTTAATTTGTTTCAAAGAATTTTTTATTTCCCTATTGATTTTTTCTTTGACCCATAGGTTATTTAGAAATGCATTGTTTAGTTTCCACAAATTTAAAATCTTCTTACTTTCCTTTTGTTGATTTCTAATTTCACATCATTGTAGTAGAGAAGATAGTTGGTATGATGTCAGTCTTCTTAAATTTGCTGAAATTAGTTTCATGGCCTCTTATGTGATCTGTTCTGGAAAATATTCCATGTGTGCTTGAGAAAAATGTGTGTCCTGCTGCTATTGGATAGAATGTTTTATATATATATATGTTTTATATGTATATATGTATATGTTTATATGTTTTATATGTATATATGTATATGTATATATGTTTTTATATATTTATATATTATAATATATATGTTATATATACATATATATGTAATATATATAAATATATATATTATATATAACACTTTAAAACAAATGAACTGATATGTATATCATATATATCATATATGATATATATATGATATATATATATATTTATATATCATATATATACTGATATATATATATACCAGTTCATTTGTTTTAAAGTGTTGTTAATTCCAGTGTTTCTTTGTTGATTTTTTTGTCTGGATGACCTATCCATTGCTGATAGGGTGCTGAAGCCCTCCACTATTATTGTATTGTTTTTTTTCTCCTCTAAGATCTGTTAATATTTGCTTGGGGTGCCTGGGGGGCTCAGTCGTTAAGCATCGGCCTTTGGCTCATGTCATGATCCCAAGTCCTGGGATCTAACCCCATGCTGGGCTTCCTGCTGTGGGGGGTGGGGGGGGGAGCCTGCTTGTCCCTCTCCCACTCCACCTGCTTCCCTCTCTCACTGTGTCTCTCTCTGTCAAATACATAAATAAAATCTTTAAAAAAAAGGAATTTCGGGGCGCCTGGGTGGCTCAGCGGGTTAAGGCCTCTGCCTTCGGCTCAGGTCATGATCCCAGAGTCCTGGGATCGAGCCCCGCATCAGGCTCTCTGCTTGGCTGGGAGCCTGCTTCCTCCTCTCTCTCTCTCTCTGCCCGCCTCTCTGCCTACTTGTAATCTCTATCTGTCAAATAAATAAATCTTTAAAAAAAAAAAAATAAATAAATAAAAAAAAGGAATTTCTCTGAAATATCTAAGCAGGGATGTATTTCAGAGAGTTGAGACTAAATTAGACCTTATGGAAAGAGATGTTTCTGGAAAAGTTTGTGGCCAAATATTTGGGGTATATCTTTTGGGAGAGATAAATTCTTTTTTTTTTTTTTTTTTAAAGATTTTATTTACCCATTTGACAGAGATCACAAGTAGACAGAGAGGCAGGCAGAGAGAGGAAAGGAAGCAGGCTCCCCGCTGAGCAGAGAGCCCGATGTGGGGCTCGACCCCAGGACCCTGGGATCATGACCTGAGCCGAAGGCAGAGGCTTCAACCTACTGAGCCACCCAGGCGCCCCCCATGGGACAGATAAATTCTTAGATGTTAGCCTAAGTTCGTTCATTCATTCATTCATCTGCTGAGTACCTATAGGACACAGATTCCATTTTACATGCTGAGGAGATCACAGTGAAGGTGACATATGTCTGTGCTCTCAAGAAATTTCTGGTTTCTAGTGGTGAAATGGATCATTGCAATACAATATTATAGTAATTTAAGGACTTAAATGTAATGAGGATATAAAAAAAAGGGTTGATAAGTCATTTGAGGGTGATCTAAGAAGTCTTCCTAATGGAGACTTGGAAAAAAGTGGATTTTTGGCAAGCAGATAGGGATGGGATCTGGAAAAGGGCAGATATTATTGGCAAATGCTAATATTATCTTTAATCAGTTTAAATATCTGCAGACTAAGACTTTAGTCCAGTGCACTAATGAAAGGCTTAGATGCTGGTTGTTGTTTTTTTTTTCCCCCTCCCATGGCAGTCATAAGCAACGCTAGGTCAACCAACCATTTTTATCAGCTTTAATTACTTTTGCTAATTAAGTGAGGGTGGATAAAGAAACCAATTTAATTAGAAGGTGAAATTCAACATTTTAGTTTCTTTCATGTTTATGAACTAAAACAAGAAATTTGAATACAAATATGTCACTGGCACAGACGTTCAGCTTCACGTGCTATGACCAATGCTCAGGGCTCCCATACTCAAAACAGTCCTGGGCTTAGGGGTTAAGACTCTGTATTCGAAGTCATGAAATCCTTATATTCTGTGTTTTGGAAATGAAGTCTGATGATACAAGAAGCATGTATGTTTGGGGCTTGGAAGTCTCAGTTACTGTGAGGTCCCTCCAACTTCTTACCTCTCTGACATAGATTCTCAACTGTCTGCTCCTGGCCCCGTGGCCCCTCCCTGGTATGGTGATTGTGTCTGTCACCAGGGAAGGCCTGTGTTCCATCTTCACCCTCCTCCCCTATGGGTTTGTGAATGCAGACAAGGAGAGGATCAGGGTGCAGTATGTACCCTGCTGAATCTTGAGGTGAGGCAAAAAGGAAGCCATCTTTAACCAGGCTGGTAGCACCAGGGTGCACTCAGTGGGTGGCTTAGTGGGGCCTCTTGCCCACCTCCAATCCAGGTACCAAGAGCATCATGATGACATGGAGTTTGCAATCACTTGGGAGTCTCCTTATCTACCATGATTTAGGACACTGGTCTATGGGAGGGGAGATTGACTTCCTCACTCTGGGCTGGAGCCCCACACTTTCATTTTCTACTGGGCACCCCCAGAATTATGTAGCTGGCCTTGTCTTTCTTTGTTATAAATGCATAGACTGAACTTCATTAAATATGAATTCAGCAGATGGGTAAGTACATCTCATAACCATAGTGCAAACCCACTGCCTTAGAGAGAAATAACATAAAGATTAAGCATGAGACGATAATGTCTAAGATATGTATATTTTACTCATAATCAAGTAAAAAACAAAGAGTAATCAGCAAATTAACAAGTTAGAGTCTTATTTTGACTTCTGTGGTGAATAGTTCTCAAATCTTTCCTGGAGACATCAGTGTAGGTGAGAGTTGTGTGAACTATAGGTCACTAAATCAAATACAAAAAGTGAAAATTAGATCCTTTTTTCAAAGTCCAAATAAGTTCAAGTTTATTAAGAAGCAAATGACTTCAGTAAAGTTGCATATTTTGAATTTGAAAAATAGACAAAATATTGCTGTGCCTGGGTGGCTCAGCTAGTTAAGCGTCTGCCTTCAGCTCAGGTCATGATCCCGGGGTCCTGGGGTCAAGCCCCGTGTCCAGCTCCCTGCTCAGTGACAAGTCTGCTTCTCTTTCCCTCGGCTCCCCTCCTCCACTTGTGCACATGCGTTCTCTTTCTCTCATTCTCTCATGGGCGAGTTCTTGCTCTTTCAAATAACTAAAATCTAAAAAAAATAATAAATTTTAAAAATAGACAAAATACTATAGTGAATGCCGAAGTACTTAAAACATGCTAACAATGATCTTGATAATTGATTCCACTGTGTCTAGAATAGCTTTCTATTAGTATTTACCTAGACGATAAATAATGTTCACTCTAGTCAGCTGATTGCCATTTCCTACCTCCAAATCACAGAAAATATTAGCATGAAACATGTCCAATTAGTTACTTTAAAAAATTATTACAAACATCTTAAACATTTAAGTAACTGCATTGCATTTTATTTTTATGACTCAGGTTTTGTAAGACACACACTATTCAAGTTGGGTTGATATTGCTGCTATCCAGCTAGAAAAGGCCAACAAGTTGTGACTCTCTAGAAACCTACCTTCCATTTGGTGTGTCAGGGACCACATTCTTGGGATCCCTCTTTGTTTCACTGACCAATGGTTTGGCAGTGATTATAGAAAATAACGACTTCACATGGGAGAAGATGACTATATCCACCTGTCCTGAGATCCGAGGAGCGGCTTCATGCTCAGCCAGTAGCCCTTGCCTGACATCCCAACTGCAAAGAGAAGAGTGCTGCCTCCCTTTGCTTCCCAAACTTTCCAAATACTTTTTGAGAAGTCTTGGATTCCAAGCTGTGCTTGATGTTCATCTTATCCCAGGAGTTCTTGGGTGTGAACACCATGGTGGACACACAGTGGGGGGTTTAACCTTGACCTTCCACACCCGTGGCCTGGTCCTGACATTGACCAGAGAGCTATAATCAGCTTGTCTTCTTGTAGGTGCCTCACTCCTGATGCAGAAGCCCGCCCAGATATTGTAGAAGTCAGCTCGATGATATCAGACGTCATGATGAAGTATTTAGACAACTTGTCCACATCCCAGCTGGCTTTGGAGAAGAAGCTGGAACGGGAACGGAAGCGTACACAGAGGTACTTTATGGAAGCCAACCGGAATGCGGTCACGTGTCACCATGAGCTGGCTCTGTTATGTCATGTAAGTGCACAGCTGTCAGTGTCTTCACGATGTACTCCGTTATAAAGTCACCTGCAGTGGTTCAGGCTTGTCTTAAGGGAGCATTATCTTAAGTTAGGAAAACATTAATTGCTACATGCAGTATTTCACCATTATATAGTTCCATATTTGGATTCCTTTCTAGACCTTATAATGAAAATTAAAATTAAAGTCAACATAAATGGCTTTCCAATGAGCTACCCCTAATTTATTGTATTGCAAAACTGGCAGCATCAAGTAGATCCCTTAGCAATTCCATTAAGTTTACACTATGCTCTTTGTGTAGATAGCAGTGAATACATAGATTTTATTTCTTCAGAAACGTGATTTGGGGAATATGGATGAAAATGTTATGTGTTAATTCAGAGAAGGAAATAATAATTGCCTTAAAACTTTTTCGTTTTAGTCTAGTTGTTTTTATTACTGTTTGTGGTGGTAATAATGCTGCCATGCTTCAAATAAGAATATGTCCTTCAATTTTTCTTGCCAATAACCTTTAAATTAGTTTGATACTTAAGTTTGTTTCTGAGCAGAGCTTGAAAAAGGGAAAAGCTACAAATGTCCACATATGCAAGTGACCATGCCAGTGATGCTCTTGTTGCTGTCTCTTGTTTTCCCCGTGTGCTTCTGTTGTATCATGACCTATGATCCATTCTTTGCTCATACTCTTGGCTCCCCCAAGCGGGGATCTAGTCAGGGACCCTTCAACCTGGTACATATTCTTTTCTTCCCTCTTGGGCAGGGGGCCCAAGGAAATGGAAATAGGGTCATAACACCCATTATTAATCAAAGTACTCGGTCATCAAATTCCTTTCCAGGACCCTAAAGACCTGTTCTACCTCAGCTGGGAAAATAATATGAAGAGTTCGTTTTAAAGAAGAGACAGCTGTAATTTCTTTTCCTTCCCTCCTTCCTTCCTTCCATCCTCCCTCCCTCCCTTCCTCTGATTTCTTGGATAACAGACTTCCCATCAAACTCGTTTCTATGAAAAGGAAAGCACTACTGTGTGGTGTGCTTGTCTTGACATTCTTGGAATCTGGAAGTTGAAGATTCAGTGTAGTTTTCCTTTGGGGGGGAAAAACTCATCTTTATTGCCTTGCTGAGCCCAACTGTAATTTCACAGAACAATACTTGGTGATTATCTAAGGCCTTGGTTTATGTTTAGGAGCATATAACTTGGAGTTATAGCTCTTGCTGAACACAGTTAAATCTTATATACAGCGAGTTAAAGCTCACTTTTCTTGTTATTTTACTACCTGACTTCGTAAAAAGTAGGCAACTATGAGAAACACACCTTTCTATGCATGTCATGTTACATTCAGAGTACGGTGTTCCCAGGAAACTGAAATGCAAGAAATTTAGCCATTTCTATATATCTTAAGTATTTGAGGTAAGTTCTGCACTGCAAAGCTACTTAGCCAATTTCCAGTTGGATATAAAAGAGTCCGTTTATATTAGATTCCCTTAGCTGATGTGGGGATGGGCGGAGTTAGTTTAAAATCTAACCACAAAAATCCTCTTATCTTTAGCAAAACACCTTGAGAATGACTGTTTTATTTATTTATTTACTGCACAGCCTTTTTTTTTTTTTTTTAAACTCTTACTGTGGAAAATTTCATGCCTTTACAGAAACAAAGATTGTGCTTCGTGTAGCCACCCCCCAACTTCAAGAATTTGCTACTTTGGGCCAATCACATACTGTTTTAATGCCCACCCACTATCCACTCCCTGCCCTCCGTAGGTTATTTTGAAACAAACCCAAACCACCATATCATGTCATCCATCAATATTTCAGTACGTATTTGGAGAGCCATTTTAGCTGTAGAAATCCAGCTCTCAGGCCATGACTGGGTTAAACAAAGGGAGATACCGTAGTCAAGGCAGTTTCGAGGTTCTAGAGGTTCTGTATTCATCTGTAAATTAGGGAGAACATATTACCTATCACAGAAAGCACTAGGATTAAGTAAATTTATGTATTTGAATAAATTGTACAAATGAAAAAGTGACACAAAATTATAAGATAGCACCAGTTATATAAAGTGAGCAATGATTATGTTAAAAAAAATAATTGTTGGTGCAATTTGCTAATCCAGTATTAACTGGTCCGTTAGGGCCAAATCCACGTGTGGTTTTCATGCAGTTAATAAGTATCTATTGAGCACGTGTTACCAGCCAGCCTTGATGCCCTCATGGAGCATTCAATCTCATAGGAACCATAGAGAAGTGCTTTGCCTCTTGGCAGTTTATATTACTACATTTAAAGAACAATCAGATATCATCTCCTTTGGCACTATTTTATGTATACTGATCGTTTTTCATCTCTGGATTAATAAAATGTTAGTTAAAAGGAAAAGTGCAGCTTTATTAAAGAACTGAGAAGGAAATATGATTACATTTAATCAAAAGACAGCATGCAGTTAATTGGCATTATCCTTGCTAAGTACTAATTATTTCTTTTTAAAAACATACATCGACACCATTGCTGATGGAAAATTACATGTATAAAATTTTATGTTTCTTTTTTTCTTAAGTTTTGTTATAGTATCATGATTATTTCATTTCAAATATGGTGGAATGTCTCCCAGAGCAGTTAATATCAACAATACAATTACACAATCCAATGATAAGCAATAGTCAAAGGAAAGGGAAATTAGTGGGTACATTACGTAAAACTTTATGAATTCTCAGCCCTGATAAGGAGAGCCATTGTGAATTGCTGGAATTTTGCAAATTAAGGGGCGAGCAAACAATTGATAAGAAATGTTAAGGACTCCTGTGTCATGGGGTGTATGCTACTAACTTTTTCACATATTCGCTTGTTCTCAATTATGGCAATAGTCTAGTAAAGACAGATATTAATATATATTTCAAGAGGACACAGAAATCTTCACTAATAAATTTCATGCCTGTGTACTGTGGTTTAGACCTAAGAAAGAGAAGAAATTTTTTTTTTTAAAGATTTTATTTATTTATTTGACAGAGAGAGATCACAAGTAGACAGGCAGGCAGAGAGAGAGAGAGAGGGAAGCAGGCTCCCCGCTTAGCAGAGAGCCCGATGCGGGACTCGATCCCAGGACCCTGAGATCATGACCTGAGCTGAAGGCAGTGGCTTAACCCACTGAGCCACCCAGGCGCCCCGAGAAGAAAATTTTCTTATCAAAGAATGTTAAACTGTCTAATTTTTATAATTCAAAATAAAGATCATGAGGAGAGCAGAGTCAAGAATAAAATCTAAGGGTGCCTGGGTGGCTCAGTCAGTTAAGCGTCTGCCTCCAGCTCAGGTCATGATCCCAGGGTCCTGGGATCGAACCCCGAGTCAGGCTCCCTGCTCAGCTGGGGGTCTGCTTCTCCCTCTCCCTCTGCTCTTCTATCTGCTCGTACTTGCTTTCATTCTATCTCTCTCAAATAAATAAATAAATAATATATTTTTTAAAAAGAATAAAACCAAGCAGAGAAAAATAAGGTGTAATTTTTACTTAAATATGTAATAATAAAAGTCTATTGTGCTACAGAGGGTACTGTGGCATTGTAGTAATCAAAATCATGATTGGCATTTTAGCATTATGCACAACATGTTAAATACACAGAGGAGCCGCCCTGTGGTTGTCATCTTGTATCCCAGACAGAAAAATCAGTTGCAGAAAATTCTAAACTGCATGCTGCCTAGATCCTCACCAGCAAATGCAAGGATGAGTGTTAAAACCCAGCCTGAAAAATGTGGGTAATCAATAGAAAACTCCAATTTCATTCAGATAAGTGGGATTTTGTGGATCCAACTGTAAGCTAATATTAACATTTGTAAATAAAGCATATTTCTATGTGTACAAATGGAGCAGAGTTGAATGTACTAGGGAGACTGATGGGTAATCAGTGAAAGGAGCAAGTTCTTGAAGGGTGAGTTTTGCAGGGATTCCCACTTCTCTTCCAGTGATATTTGACAGGTACTATTATCTTCACCATCTCTGTTTTAAAGCTACATGATTCTTTCTTTCTACCAGTAGAGTGAGCTTTTTCAGTCTGGAGAACTTTCACATCCATAAGACTAACAGGGAACAAAACAAAAAGAAAAATTGAAAATGCTTGCAGTTTATAATTAATAAAAGAACAAAGATTTGTTGAATATCTTCTGAATGTAAGACATGGTGCTTGCTATTGTGAAGGTTACAAAAGATTATAAGGAGTGGTCGCAGTCGTGAAGTGACTTATACAGTCTACCTGGGAAGCCAAGACATTTATGCAGGAGGAAATCTTGGTAAATACCAACGGATATCCCGGGCTGATAGAGTTTAGGGAGGCTCCCAAAACAAGTGGTGTAAGTTTTGGCCTTGAAGTAGGTAAGAAAGTCACTCCTGCATGGAAGAGCATAGTAAAAGTGCACGAGCTCTGGATATACCAGCTTAGCACACTTAGGGCTACTAATCACATTTTATTTATTTATTTATTTTTTTTTAAAGATTTTATTTATTTATTTGACAGACAGAGATCACAAGCAAGCAGAGAGGAGGCAGAGAGAGAGAGAGGAGAAAGCAGGCTCCCTGCTAAGTAGAGAGTCTGATGCGGGGCTCGATCCCAGGACCCTGGGATCATGACCTGAGCGGAAGGCAGAGGTTTTAACCCACTGAGCCACCCAGGCGCCCCATACTAATCACATTTTAGAAATGGTATTGTTTTATGCTTTAACTTAAAAGACAAGGAAATGGAAACCAAGAGAAGAGACTTTTCCAAGGTCACCAAACTAGTTTGCTGGTTTCAGACCTTGGACTGATAGTTGGATCTCCTGATTTATAATGCATATTTTGATATATATAGTTTGAAAATTCTGGGAAAGTAGGCTGGTGCTAGCTGGCAGAAATTTGTGGAATACCTAGTCATGGTATTCATACCTCATGTTTGGATTGAACCTGGGTAATGTGGACTGAAACCTTATATTTCTCCAGAGTAATTAACAACCAAATTATCAAACTGAAGGGTAGTTCTTCCTTATCACTCATATTTCCTTTTTGAATTTCCCCCCCCTGTGGTTTTAACCACACCTCTCTGTCCTGATTTCCATCTTACGTCTCTGAACACTCTTTTCTTATTCTCTCCTCCGACCCTGTACTCTTAAGCTTTGATGTTCTGCTTCTCTTCTTGCTCTTCTCTTCAGTGAGCTCTGTCCAGTTTCATGGTTTTTCATTTCATATGAATTTGGGTAAAAATTGCTTGTATAAAATGGGAACTTTATCTTCCATAATCATATATCATTTTGTTTTGAACCCCTGTTCCTGCTGATAGCAGAAAATGGTGGATATAGGCATGAACACTTATATCAGCTATTTTGGTCTAAAAGTTTCTCTCCCATTTCAAGGGCTCTCCTCTCCATCTCTGTCTCCCAAGATGGCAGCTGGATACAGGAGGAAGCCTAGGTATCTTCATGCCACTGGGAGGGGTTTCTGTGTGTTTTTGCCTTCTTCTTTTGGCCTCCGTTGACTTCAGATGAGGTGAACCTCTCTCTGTGGCTTTGGGCGACCTACGGCAGAATCCCTGGTTTGAGCTGTCTGCTCCCTCCATGAAGTGAAAACCTGGTGGACTCACCAGTGAGCGCTATATCCATTTTCTACGTTCCCATTGTGGCACATGGGAGCTTTGGATTCCCACCTATGCCGCGTAGTCCATGGGGAACTAACAGAGAGTGGGGGCATAATATCAGCCCTACGTTATCCATTCAACAAATATTTATGGAGTACCGATTAGGTATCAGGTACTATTCTAGGTACAGGGGATACCACAGTGAGCACAGTGTTTCTACCCTCACGGGCCTTGTACTAAATGCCCATATTAGCTACATAGTATAGAGTGTCATGATGGTCACGAAGCTTCTCTGGAACTTTCAGTCTTTTCTGGCTGAACCTGACTTGTTCTCTCAAACCCTCTGTTCTGCTTCACTCACAAGGTTCACCTCTGCTGGAGAGGATGTGAGGAGGAAGAACAAAGATGTTTGAACTTACCTTCTTATCTTCTATCCTTCTCTCTGGCTCCTTCTTTGAACTTCAGGAAGACTTCCCAGTTCCCCATCTGCACGCTCGAAACTGCCCTTCTACCACATCCTCCTCTTGTCCAGCTGTTCTTCATTCAGGACTAGGACTTTCCTTGGGTGTATAAGCCCCAGCCTTCTGGTCTGGTCTCAACAGTATAAGCGTTCGGGAAGGAAAAGTACACAGTATTTTCTAAGAAGGCCGAATACACTGGGATGAGTTTTACAACACATCCATTTTCTGAAGACCTCCAAAACTATGTATCTGATCCCAGCCTTTCCCGCATGACAGACCTAAATTTTGAGCTGGACATTTACCCATGAGTCTAATAGGTACCTCATGCTTAGCAAGTCCCACAGTAAATGGATTCTCTTTCCTTAACCCAGTCATGTTCTACACCTCATCACCTTAATTGAAACCTGGACATCTTCAATTCATTCTCCCTCAAATCCTACATCCATTTCATTAGCAATCTTTTACCAGTCCTATTTTTGAAATGCCTAACAAATTCATCTTAACCTTCCAGTTCTCATCTCATTGTCTCACATTGGGTCATTGCAATATCCAGCTTCCTTGCTTCTCTGGTCTCCTCCTCAACCCTGGCAGTGATTCAGTGTACCACCTCTGCACTGTCTACAAGGTCCTCAGAAACTGTGTGCGTGTGGAGGGAGAGCCATTTTGTTTATCACAATGATGTTGACTGCTACTGGCACTTAAGGGGAGGCAGCCAGGTCTGCTAATATTATGCCGTGTACAGAACAGTCCTACAGAGAATGTATAAAACAGAACCAGTAGAAGGTACATATGAAGAGATTTATTGGAAGGAATTATCTTATACAATTGTGGGGGCTGGCTAGGTAATAAGATAGGCTGGCAGGAAGGGCAGGCTGAAACTTTAGGACATGGGCTGAACCTGCTGTCCACAGATGGAGTTTCTTTTTCATCTCAAAGAAGCCTCAGCTTTAAAGACCTTCCAAATGATCAAATCCATTCTACTTGGGTTATCTAGAATCAGCTCCATCCCTTAACCATCCCCTATGTGCCTACCAAGATGATCTTTCAAAAATCACATCTGATCTTGATAAATCATCTCATGCTTAAGATGATGAGTAAATGTTCCCATAATGAGTCCTAGAAATGTACTCTAAGCTTTTGGTGAATTACAAAAATACAAAAAGGGAGATTTCTGTGATAGTCTCATGTTGTCAAACTACTGAAATACGGCGCACGTAATTATTATCCTAAATTCCGTCTACCTTGGGGCTGGGGGAAGCAGCTAGTAGAGCACTTGTCCACAAGGATTATTTTCTAAATCCACCAACTCTTTATAATTTCACTTAAAGAAATGGAATCTTCTTGTAGTTTTCTAATACAATCTGTATATGTTCTTGGCAAACTTTATTGACAGGCATTTGATATTAATCCTAAATTCTCAAATATCTTTAAAGTGGACCACATAGGAATTGAGCAAATATGCAACTACCTGATTCTCATTTTCTTACTGAAAATTTAAAAAACTGTTGTGCTATTTATTTATCTGAGCTGTTTTATTTTTATTACACCATATGTCATTTACAATTTCTGAGCATGTCACTAAAGGCGTGTGTCTGCAATCCTCTGCTAAGAGATTAAATTAAGCCATGTAGAAAATGATGTATTTTAAAGGGACAATATATTTGTGAACATCTTTGCTTTTATTGTCTGGTTAATTGTTGACCGAATTTCCCCCAAGGCTGTGAAAATGCAACAAATAATGATGCAGTGAAAGAAGTATCGGGAAAAATCATGACTTGTTTTGGCAGCATTCTATACTTGTTTTGGTTTAAGAAAATAAAGCAATGCCTTTTAGGCTCCCGCACAAATGTATATATCATTCTCACATCCACACCATAACTCCCCCCTTGATTATGGAGATATAATTTGCCTACAGGAAGATGTACAAATTTTAATTACTTGTGTTTAGTAACTTTTGACACATGGTTAACTTGCACCCAAAACGAGATTCAGAACATTTCTGTGAACTCAGAAATTTCCCTCTTGCCCTTTCCCATATGGTTCCCTGCCCATGGACAGACTTATGATTTCTGACACTGTGGATTACTTTTGCTTCTTATTTTGACTTCGTATAAATCACAAACGGTCCATGCTCTTTACCGTCTGCCTTAGTTCACGTGACCTAATGTCACTGAGATTGATTCGTGATGTTGTGTTTAATAGTTCTTTGTTTATAATGTTCGATAGTGTCATGTGGTATGAACATATCATAATTTATTCTCCTGTTGATGAACACTGTTGTTTCCAGATTTGGGGTTTTATACAAGACTGCTATGAATTTTCTTACATAAGTCTTCTTGTGCAGATGCTGTCATTTCTCTTAGGCAAATACCTAGGAGTACAATTTCAGGGTCTTAAGGTAGTAGTGCGTTTAATTCAAAAAGAAACTACCAAGCAGTTCTCCAAAATTGTACTGGTTAGCATTTTTAGGAGAATGTATGAGAGTTGCTCAATTGTTCCACATTCTTGTAAACATTTGGTGTTGTCAGTCTTTTAGATTTTAACCTCTGGAGGGGGCACAGGAAGGTATCTCTTTGTGGTTTTAGTTTGATTTTCCTGATCACCTTGGCTGCTGAGCACTTTTACATATGCATATTGATCATTTACGTGTGTGTGTGTGTGTGTGCGTGTGTGCGTGCGCGCTATCTATTCAAATCTTTGGTCATTATTTTATTGAATTATTTGTCTGTTTTTGTTGACTTTAGGAGTTCTGTGTATATTCCACATAGAACTCTGTTGCAAATATTAAGTATTGCAAATATTTTTCCCTAGTCTATGACTTGACTGTTTTTTTTTTTTTTGATGAGCAGAAGTTTTGTTAAATTTTAATTTTGTTGCAGTCCAATTTACTTATTTAGTTTTTTGTTATTGTTAGTGCTGCTGAAGAAGTCTTGGTTTATCCCAAGGCTGCAAAAATTGGCTCTTTTTTATTTTTGTAAATTCCTTCTTGTGATAGATTTTATGTTTAGGTCTATGATCCATTTTGACTTAATTTCATGTGTAGAATAATAAAAATATTGAAATTTGGGATTTTTTTTCCTATATGAGTACCCAGTTTTTCCAGCATCATTTCTTAAAATGTCTAATGTTTGCTCGCTGATTTTACTATAGGTCTTTGTTGGAAATCTTTTAACACTATATATGTGGATTTACTTCTGAACTCTATTCTGTTCATTGATCTGTGTATCTAAGGCCAATACCACGCTATTTTGATTGTTGTAGCTTTTTAGTAAGTCTTGAAATTAGGTTGTATGAGTGCTCCAATTTCATTCTTCTTTGTCAAATTTGATTTGGCCATTCTAGATCTGTTATATTTACTTATTAGTTTTGCAATGAGTTTGTCAGTTTCTTTGAAAAATAATGCTGCTATTTTGATTTCTACCCTTCTTTTTAATATGGTGAAGAGCTTTGCAATACTTTGAAAAATCAGTCTTTTACTTCGCTTTTTCAACAAGATTGATCTGTTTTCTTCTGGGGACTATTCTAGTCTGTGTTTTAACAGTAAAGAGAAGAACTCCTTCTTCACAATGGAGGAAGACAAATTATAAGTGAATTAATATACACCTAAGTACCATGGACAAAAATATAAAGGCAAAGTAATAGTGATTAGTAGATGTGGAAAGATAGGCTGTTTTAAATAGGGATGTCATGGAAAGCCACTATACCTGCAAGACATTTGAGTAGAAACCTGAATATGTTAAAAGGGTGAGCTGTGCAATTATCTGGGGGCACAACATCGATGGCAGAGGGAACAGCAAATCCAAATATTCGGAGGTGGGAGCATGCCTGCCAGATTTAAGAGGTCAGCAAGGAAGCCTGTGTGGCTGGAGTACAGGGAAGCAGGGGAAGGGAGATGAGGATGCTGTGGTCCACGGTACAGACTTGAGTGACACGTGTTTTGAGCAAAGGGGTGACATAATGTTTTAAAGTTATATAGCTGGCTGCCGTGTGTGAATCGACTGCTGAGAGTCAAGGATGGAAGTGGGAAGAGGGATAAAAGATGACGGTGATTCTTTGCCTTGGTTTTTAATTCTTTGTTTATTGGCACTTAATCGGTTTGGTATTTTGATGTACCAAGTGTGTGATTTGACAAGAACTAGACCTTCCCTTATGTAATTCTGTTTTAAAAAGGAAACAGTAAGCAAGGTTCTAATCTGAGGGGTTTCTTGTACTAATGCTACCCATGTCTAAGAACATACTGTTTCATACCTTAAGCAGTGCGGCTCTGCAACTCCATGTCTTGTTTTGAGCAATCCAAATTAGAATGCCTTTAAACGTGACCACTTAATGATTCTCTGTGCATGGTTTCTTCTGTATGTTAAATGGTTCTTCTATATGTTACCTGATTCTGGCTTCCTTTGGAATGCTGTCAAAAATATTCCCACACATTCAGTTCTTTTCCTGTGGTAGTATGTAGTTTTGAAATAAAATGGTGGTTAGTCAGTTGATGTGGACCATATCTTCTGTATTTTTAATAAGGTATAACTTCAGATTATGGCACTGTTCTCCTCATCCTTATTATTTCTTCTAGAAAACCTATCTTTGAATTAGGAATAATAGAGAACCTGTGCAGATGCTAGATACTTATGGGGAGGCAGTGAAACATTATCAAGCATGGTAAATTTAATAGTGGAATTTTAGACTGAATTGTAATAATTAATTCATCCTCTAATTTACTTATTTTAGTGACAGTTCATTAGTATGTTCTTGTGCTTTTAAGAAGTTCTAATTAAGAGAGTGTCATGATAATAGTGGGGTCATAATTATATGCAATTAATTATATTAAAGCAAAATATTTAGCTTTGTATGAATATTGTTAGGAAGTTCAAAATAAGAAAAACAACTAATATCCAAACTTGAAGAAAACATTTCCTTCATTATACAATACTTATAAATCTTAGTTATTTTCAGCACCTGTCACACCAATTTTTCTGGTTTCATTTGAACGTTTTGCTCTTCTACTTGATGTACAGAGCACAGGGGCAGGGAAATACTTCAGGGTTTCATAAACAAAATAGACATAGATATCAACCAAACAGCTTTGAAGCTCAAAGATCCGCAGCTACCATAGTAAGGGACCAGGCTCCGAGCTTGATGCTGTGGCCCACCTCTCTACAGTGGCAAAACCAAGTGGCTCAGAGTGAGGTCCTAGACAGGAGCTTCTTGCCACACCTGCTGAACTGGTCAGGCCACTCAGCTGTGGCCGGGGTCAGTGTGACCCCCTTCAGCCCTCTTGGTCACACTGGCTGATTTTCTTTTTTAAGAGTTATTAACTTATTTTAGAGAGAAAGAGAGAGAGCATGCAAGTTGGGGGAGGGACAGAGGAGGAAGAGGGAGAGAGAGAGAGAAGCAGACTCCCTGCTGAGTGGGGAGCCTGATGTGGGACTGGATCCCAGGACCCTGAGACCATGACCTGAGCCGAGATCAAAAGTCAGAAACCCAACCAACTGAGGTTGCCCCTGGCTGATTTTTTTTTAATACTTTGAAATTTAGGGACTGCATTTTTGCACAATAATACCTAGTCAACGATCTGTCTCATATTTGGGGTTTTCTTTGTGCTGTCACCCATGACAAGCATGGAATGTGGTTTGCCATTAAAAAAGATCACCTCAGCCAGGTGAATTGCTGTCAAGCACTGGGTAGCCCTAACTTTATGTAACTAAGGTCACAGTTATTACCTAAACAAAGGTAATAGAAGGTATTATAAAGGTATTTTATATATACATTTATATATATATTTTATATATACCTATATATATTTATATATATAAATATATATATTTATATTTATAATATATAGGTATACCTATATATACCTATATATATTTTATATATACCTATATATATATATATAAAGGTATTTTATATATTATAAAGGTATAGAAGATAGTAGGCAAAGACACAGCTCAAATAGAATGACTATTTTAGAACAAAAGAAATGATGCCTTCTTTATGGTTCTAAAGTAAGGCATCTACAGGATATAGTTAGTGTCATGCTTTATATTTATTTCTCACTTTTTTTCTTCTCTCTCTCGCTCTCTCTGTCTCTCCTGATAAAACATTCTGGGCAATTTAAAAAGTTTGCACTAGTTTTAATAAAATAGACTCTCTTAATTCTTTCCCTACTGTTGCAGTTAATTTAGGCAATGTCAGTCTGTTACTGTTAGAATTGCTATTCAACTGAAAATGTATTATAATCTGGTGCACACATAAAAAATTACATTATAATGAGCAAAACCAAGCTAAACATAATTGTGCCTATAACAGCACTGTGACAGGAAGTGTCTCCTGTAACGGTGATGATTTCCATATCAGGGATAATTTTATTGTCTGATTTGCATTGTCTTCTTCTTGCTGCCATATTGATGCACAGAATGTGTCCATCCGTTCCTAGGAAATATATAGATGCCAAAAAATATATATAGTTAGCTCCATCTCCTATTCCTAGAAAAATCTTAAGTAATTAGAAAGTAAAAAAGATGACAGCAGCCAAATTGCATCCCCCAATGCTGTCCCCACCCTGCGCCCCCCCCCCCCCCCACATACACCCAACTCCCTTTAATAGGTTTATGTACTTGCTGGAGGCAACTTTTGAAAATACCTTAATAGCCTCAACCCGCAGGCTAAAAGCATTTAAGCATCTCTGCCTTTGGCCAATGCCTACTGGGTTACAGAGGCATTTTGTCTTCTGGGCCAGCCATCTCTAATCCAGATGAGTGGAGTTTTATAACTTCTTGTAAGAGCAAAGGGGAAAAAGGAAGGGAGACATTCACTCCTACTTATTGGTGTGTTACCAGATAGTCTCTTCAGCTCTTAGAGAAAAATCACAATGTAGGATTCTGGATAAACAGGCAAGATAAAAACAAAACAAACAAACAAAAAACTTAGAAGCTACAAAACCTACTCACCATATAGGGGAATTCACCTGCTTTCCTGGCCCTTTTCTCCCTTTGATCTCAATACAGCAACTAATTATTAAGCAGTTGGTATGTACAAAACATTATCCAATGCATGGAGGGATCCAAAAGGGACTGAAATAGCCCCAGTTGTTCAAGGGAAGAGTTGGTAATAAGTTGGGTACTCAAATATCCACAAGGAAAAACTCTGGAAATCATATTCAGGAAAATGTGGCATATCGTTTATGTCAAGGTCAAGAACTCTATCGATTTTTATGAGGCAAAAACTGCTGTAAGAGCCTATAAAAACAGATGATTAAAAAAAAAAACTAAAACAACTATACATTCTACATTGCTTTATCATATCTTCCATGCTTACAGAGTTTGAAAAAGCATCTCTCTCTGAATGCGAATACCCCTTTATTAGATGCTAAGCAAGCACCCAATTATTTATGGATGCAATTTTGGTGATTGCAAATGACTTCACCTGCAGCCCAACTGGGTCTTGATTACTGGTTGCAAGTCAAAGGTCCTCAAGTCTGGAATGCCTGCATCAGGACTCACAGCTTCTCTTCACTCTTCATTTGTCCAAAGAAAAATATCTTATCCATGTCTGTCTAAAAAGAAACAAAGCGTTTGCTGCAGTTTTGCGAGTTTTAGAGATACATGGATTCTGGCATGCAGTTGCTTCCGTGCAATAAACAGTTTTGTCAACCCAAAAATGATCTCTCTCTCTCTCTTTCTCTCTCTCTTTTTTTTAAAATGTTGATAGCATTGACACATCTTGAGTGTATAGTCCCTACAAGGTTGTAAATCTAGTTATGGCCTTTAGAATGGGGCAATGGAGGGGTGCCTGGGTGGCTTGGTGGGTTAGGCCTCTGCCTCCGGCTCAGGTCATGATCCCAGGGTCCTGGGATCGAGCCCCACATCAGCTCTCTGCTGAGCAGGGAGCCTGCTTCCCTTCCTCTCTCTCTGCCTGCCTCTCTGCCTACTTGTGATCTCCATCTGTCAAATAAATAAATAAAATCTTTTTAAAAAGTAGAATAGGGCAGTGGATGATTAATTTTGGATAAAAATGTCATAGGAGGAGGGGCACCTGGGTGGCTCATTTGGTTAAGCAACTGCCTTCAACTCAGGTCATGATCCTGGAGTCCCAAGATCAAGTCCCGCATCAGGCTCCTGACTCAGCAGGGAGTCTGCTTTTCCCTCTGATCCTCCCCCTTCTCATGTTCTCTCTCTTACTCTCTCTCTCTCTCTCCCAAATAAATAAGTAAAATCTTAAAAAAAAAAAAAGCCATAGGAGGAAAAAACCCTACATTTATTTCTATGTACATTTCTGACTTTAGCTGAGGATGTTGGAAGAAGAAGGATTTGTGGGTTGGGACAGAAAAAGGAGGAAAGCATGGAAGGAGTTGAGGGAGTTTGGCAGGAAAGTTTTGAGCCTCAGAAGGAGCCTCCTGGATTTGGTGTCAGGGGCTGAGCTTGGGCAGAGCTGAGGCTGACTTTGGAAGCCCCTTATGAGTCTTAAGCATGGGGAAAATGTCAGAGAAGCACATATTCAGCAATGCCAAAGAGTGTCCGAAGCATTTTCCATTTTGGGTTCTAAGTTCTCAGACGAGAGTAGATCCAAAAGGCAGGCATGAACAATGCTGAGTCACGAAAGCAGGAAGATGTGGGATGGAGGACTAGCCGAACAAAATTAACATGCTCCTTGAACTGCATGTTGGCTTCAACAGAATGAGAACTATCTCCAAGCCTCTTGGTGAAAGCTTGAGGAAAGAACAATGAAAAAATTCTCAGGAAACAGAGATAATAAGCAGAAATTGGTTGCACAGTTTGCATGGCACAACATGTCTTCAATATTCTTTTCATTGTTTGTCTTGTTTAGTGAACAGAAACACGTGAAAGCTTTCAGAGGCTGACTTCTAAGTCCAGTCACTCGTAACGTCTTAGGTTTTCTTCACCTTCAATTCCATCACTATGGAGTTTTTAGGAACCTCCCCCGGTAGCTGTGGGTGTCACTTTCATTTTGGAAAAAAGTATCTGAAAACAAAACAAAACAAAAAACCACGGACCTGTGTCTCTAGCGAGCATTGGTCATCATTGGAGCCACTGCCCAGGTCTTCATGTTTCAGGGGACCGCACCTCTCTGCCTCCATGGCCTGGCTGTGTCTGCCACTAAGTTCCCTGAGATTTGAAAAAACTAAGCCCTACTTACCCATTGTGGTGCTGAGATTTGATAGCAGTTTTTTTTCTTAATATTAAAGTATAGTTGACATACAATGTTCCATTAGTTTCAGGTGTACAACATAGTGCTTCCGTAATTCTAAACTTTGTGCTCTGTTCACTACCAGTGTGCCTACTGTCTGTCATGATACAGTGCTGTCACAATGCCATTGACTATACTCCTTATGCTCTACTTTTTATCCCCATGACTTAGAGAGCAAGTATATTATTATTATTATTATTACTATTATTTTGTTTTGTTTTGTTTTTAGAGGGAGAGAGAGTGGGGTGGGGGGAAGGGGGAGACGGAGAGAGAGAATCTTAAGCAGGTTCCATGCCCAGCATTAGGGTCCAGTGTGGGGCTCGATCCCACGACCCTGAGATCATGACCTGAGCAGAACTCAAGTGTCAGACACTCAACCAGCTGAGCCACCCAGGCACCCGAGACAGAGCAAATATTATTAAGATAACTTAAAGGAAAGTAATTTCGGCTTCATTGGCACATATCTTTTCCTTAGTGCCACACTTTCTTCTGCCAGACTGTACAGACCTCTGTCGCTGAGCATCTTGGCATATCCACTCTTGTTTGTCCGGCGGTGCAGCTACACTTTCTTCTTAGTCCCAGACTGAAGGAGCTCTATCGCCAGCGTGTGGCTACAATGTTACTGGCACTTGAGCACGAACGTTTGTAAGAACGCAGCCAGCATTTTCTTATCCGCGCTGACAAGCTTTGGATCCTCCAAAGGAAGGAAGGAAAGGCCACCCTAAGCTAGATCTGTCTTGCAGGAGACCTTCGAAAAGGCGAGCCTGAGCAGCAGCAGCAGTGGGGCGGCCAGCCTGAAAAGCGAACTCTCAGAGAGCGCAGACCTGCCCCCCGAGGGCTTCCAGGCCCCCGGCAGTAAGGAGGAAGACAAGGCCTGTGATGAAATCCTGTCAGAGGAGAACTTCAACTTGGAAAATATCGAGAAAGGTATTTCTAGTGAAACGGGGACAGCAGGCATGAGCTCTCGACTTTGGTCTCTTTCGAGGCTTATTTGCTTTTTATTTTATTGTTACTCTTTGATTCACATACAGATATGTACTCAGAGCTAGATGATGAACTGGACATTTCGGACAACTCCAGCAGCTCCAGTTCAAGCCCTTTAAAAGAATCTACATTCAGTAAGTTTTTGCTGGCCTGCAGGGTTCCGGTAGGTCATGGTTTGGGAATCACGCTTGGGAGTTGAGTAAATGCCATCATGTACGTAGGCAGAAGTTTGTTCTCCAGGTGCGGTGCTAATTAGAACAGGTGGGTCTAGCCCTCTGACTGGCCCAGAGGCCAGCCGGCACCGCGGTCTTCTATTCACTATTCTATAGTGAATAGTTTCACTATTTCTACCAGCAAACCCAGATTCCAACTGGCGAGTGGCGATAACGAATTCGGAGATACACTAAATAACCACAAGAATAATGGAAGTGACTTCTTATGAATCTGGTCTATAGGGATTAGAGACCTGGAGAAGAAATTAGTCCTGGGGTAGACTACGTTTTGTACAATTTTATTTCCATTATGAAGAGATATATTTCAAACACTAAAGAAAAATAAATATTTTAATTGTTTATTACTATGAAAAAGTGGAATATGTAAATTCAGTCCATGTGTTAATTCTGACTCTTGATTTAAAACAGGAAAGTAAATAGTCTGGGGTATGATGTATGGAAAAGAAAAGGAAAGATATATTTGGAAAAATGTAAAGATTATAAGGAAAGATAGGATTCAATTTGTTCAACAAATCTGCAACTGAAAGAAAAGAAAGGTTAAAATAGAATATGGAGAGGAAAGAATAATTCATTTAAAAGAGTAGGTTGAAGGCACATTAATTAGATAGGTAGAAATATTCTGAAATAAAGTTAGTGTAAACGATTTCCTCTCATTAATGACTATACCTTGAAAATCTCATAAAAGAAAGTTTAAAATAGTCTCCCCAAGGACCTAAGTAAAACCCTAAGGAGTTTCTTCATTTGCTTCATTTTTTTGTTCCTTTCCAAAGTTAATTGTCCATAAAATAGTGACTAGATGTTCCAGATTTTCTGGGATAATCTGTTTCCGTCATTGATCTATTTTCCCATAAATTCCTACTTGCTAGATAAAAATGTCCTGATTGGTGATTAGGAAAACATGAAAGCTATACAGGAAAAAATATTCATACCTATGTAGCAAATTCTACAAGCCGTTAATTACTGGCTGTTTTGAGATGAATTCAGCTTTGTATGTTCGGGGTAACAATGGTGAGGAAGGTCAGTGGGGAAGCGAGGAAGGAAAAGTTGAACCCTTAAACTTGCGTGTGGTAACTTACCTTGTCAAGGCCTTTAGGATAATTCTGAGATAGATATTTTATTGTATTTTATTAGCTATTAATAACAGAGTTTGCTTGTTTAGTTTCCTTTGGAAAAAGGACCTTAAACAATCCTGTCAAGTAAACAGTAATTTGAAGCTTTCTATTTTAACTGATACTTTTATAAATGAAGACCGTCTTTAGAGTATGCTAAATACTGCTCACATAATAGAATGCAGCTTTCTTTAATGAATAAACAGATAAATAAATAAAATATTTGAACAGGGAAAATGTAAGCTATTTTTATGTTCTTGTTTCAGGCATTTTAAAGAGAAGTTTTAGTGCCTCAGGAGGAGAAAGACAATCCCAAACAAGGTGTGTACACATTGAGCTCCCAGAAGTCTGCAGAGAGCCATATTGGTGGCTAAACTAAAACCTGGTAGCCAGAAGTCACCATGGATATGGGTGGTAGAGGCTGATTAGACCCACCCTCCCAGCACAGATTGCAGTTTACCGGGAGCGTACTGGAAAGAGTACTAAGCTTGGACCTGGGTTTAATCTAGCTTTGTGATCTTTAGCTAAGTCATTAGCCTAGTGGAGCTCAGAGCTGGACCAGAGGAGTAGTTAGTTATGCTTTATGAGGCCATCTGGAGCCCTGGCTCCTTATATCTTGTTTTTCCACAACCCCAGGGTATAGGGCTCATCCTCGTGGCAAATGTGGCAAACGTGGACCCCATCACCTCCACATCCCAGTCAGCAGGAAGTGGAAGGAGCACGTGGAGACAGGCCCCTTCCTTTTAAGGACATGACTAAGGCATTGTGCTCATCCCTTCTGCTCACATACCACTGGCCAGAACTTAATCATATAAACACATCCAGCTGAAAGGGAGGATAAATATGTTTGGGGGATTCTATTTTAAAAGGAAAAAGAACTCTTTTAGGACCACCAGCAATTTCTCCAACAGTTATCTCTTGGACGAAAGACTAAAATGAAACTATTAAGTCTGACCTTTTGCAAGTCCCTGATGACCTTCGTGAGGGTGATTTCCATGACACGGGGTGAGGTGTACAGGAGTAGAAGCCCGATCGTGGTACTTTCAGAAGTTGCAGAAGCAGAGATGGGAAAGAAGCTACCAGTGAGCTGGCCAGTTAGCTGACGAGCGATGTTTGATGGAAAAGGACCTTCTTAGACTCAGGATGACTGCAGGGTGCCTGGGACTCAGGAGAGGCAGCCAGTAGAGAGGAGAGATAAAGAGGGAAAGAAATTGCTGGAACACTGGCACAGAGTAGTGGAGCCCAGAGCAGGTCTGGGAAAGAGGAAGGGACGGCCCCTTTCTCTGTGTCTGAAGAAAGGGAGACAGAGATAAAATTAAGCTAGAAAAGCAGAGAAGAGGGTTAGAAAAGATAATACTTGGTGGTTTCTGGTCATTAGATTATGTTCACTGCTGTGAGGATGGTCTAGATTTGAGGAGGGTGGTCAGTGAGGAAGAACCAATATAAAAATGGGCAGACACCTGAGGGAAGACAGCTCTGAGGTGAAGGTGCTGGTTGAGGCTGGAATGAAGTGAAGCTGCGGGGGACCTTGGTCGGGGGCGTGGCTACATGCCCTGGGACAAAAGGCTAAGGCCATGCTGGGCTTTAGCAGTTGGGCTTTCTGGACCAGGTAAAATAACATGATTCTGATTGACTTGTGCAACAGGGAGGTTCAGTCAAAGGCTTTGGGGAGCTCACATAATGAGGAACCAGGGAATCAAACTTAGGAAGGAATAAAATTAGGTGAGCCACTGCAATCTGTAGAGGAGACACAGGCTCAGAAAGGCCCTGGTGTTGGGACAAAGGAGCTCCCAGTCTGTTTGTTCCATCCATGTGTCACCTTTCTCAGGATCCGGTGTCCTGTGTGAGAGAGTCGGGGGGCCTGGTTTGAATTAACACTCTATTCACTGCTGAAGGGAGGGCTGAGCTCCTGGATCTACGTCCATTAGGGTCTTTGTTGGAGGGAGCAGGTTCTAGGTGCTAGGCAGCCAGAATGGAACTCTTGTCCGCTTCTGGGCTCAAGGGTGCTGTTGGGAAGATGAATTCAGAATGAAGAACCTGCCTAGCAAAATCCTGAGGGGTTCATTTAGGTGGCAAAGGAGAGTTCCTATAGAAAATCATTTTTGTTTAGTCAAAGATACAATACCATTGATTACTGATTTTTTTTTCACATAAGGTTCAGGAAAGGTTAGCGTGAAACTTTTCCATTTCCTAACTCGTTTCTAGTGTTGCTAATAACAAAAACCCAAGGAAAACTGATCCGAGTGCATAAAATACCAGAAGCATCGTTGAGGAAAGCCTACACATTTTTTAGTGGGCCAGTGTGCAGAGGAGTGGTGGTTAGAAGTAATGGAGAGAGCAGGGGAAAGAGAAACAGTCCCAAACCCCAAGGAGAATGGAGAACGAGAATGGGGGATCTGGAGGAATTGGGACTTGAATGATAAGATCACCTAAGGAATTTCCCTGGCTTGTAGTTCTCTCTCATAGCCTACCTTCTGTCGTGTTGTCCTTAAGTCACCACCTCTACCCCTACTTTCTACAGACGTGGAAGCCCCACACAGGAGCCTGGAGCCATGGGAGCTCTTGCTCGTTTGGCCCAGCAAGGGGGTAGACAGGGTTGGGAGAAATGGCTATGGAGCTGGGAATCTGAACACCTGGTACCATGGACTCTGGCATCAGAGCTTCTGTCTTAACCACATTGCAAGTTGAATAGATTTTTGTGAGCTGATCTGGAAATCTTTCCAACTGCTTGGGAACAGTGTTTGCATAGGAAAATGTTCCACATGTTTTCCTGCAAACTACTTAGCAAGCGCCCTCGGGAATCTAACAATTCCCAATTTTGTGATTATTTATATTTCTAAGAACATGATCAGAAGGCTTTTTTTTTCCATTATTGGATAATTTATTCATTGATATGAAATTGCTTAAATGTATAGAAGAAGTGCAAAACAAGTATTTTAGTGCAAAAATACATTATGACATATGGGTTTTACTCCCCAGTTAAAAGAATTTTATGTTAAAATGGGAATTTCCAATCAGATAAATTTAGGTATCTTGAAATTGTTAAATAATTCTAGTCTTTTTTTTTTTCTCAAAGGACTCATGGAATTGTGTTATTTGCAAGAATTCACTTGAAGTCCAGCCCTTCAAAAACAAAAGAAACATATGTATTACATATTCTAGAGTTTGAGATGGTTTTTTTTTTAAAGATTTTATTTATTTATTTGACAGAGATCACAAGTAGGCAGAGAGGCAGGCAGAGAGAGGGAAGCAGGCTCCCCGCTGAGCAGAGAGCCTAAGGTCAGGCTCAATCCCAGGACCCTGAGATCATGACCTGAGCCGAAGGCAGAGACTGAACCCACTGAGCCATTCAGGCACCCCTTGAGATGGTTTTTAAAAGCTAGTCATCATATTAACATTTTATAGCTAGTTGGGTGAAGTTCAACAGAATCAACAGAAAGAAGTTCAAACTGAAGCTCATTGAAAAAGGGGTTATTACAAGGTGTTATTACATTAACCCCTTTGAATTGTGGCTAATGACCACATCAACAGGTGGAAAATGGGAAATGACCCAAATGTTGAGGTTGATGGATCAGAAGTCACCTAAGTGAATAGGACCGAAGCTAAAATCATATTTGAAAACTGTACTGTGTGTGATAGAGTGTGCATGCCATCAGGGAACACGGTTTGTTTTAAGACAAGCTCTCTTCCCTCAAGGAACTCAGAGTGTAACAGGGAGACCAGGGCAGACTTCAGAAGAGAAGAAATGACAAAAGATAGCCTATGATTCATGCCAAATGAGAGGAAAGAAGATTAATGACTTTTGATTTCCTTCCAAACAATACCCAGAGCTTCTCTAAATTGAAAAGCGACAACTCTAAAATGTACTTATGATTCTTTAAATTAAAAGACATTAAATAAAGCTTGAGTTATTTGCAATCTAACTTGTTTAGGATTTTTCTGGGTTTCTTGGTTTATACCAATAAGAAATGTGAAGCCATCCTGCAGAATATTTAGAAGCTAAATGAGAAGTTAGAATCTTAAAGAAGATAGCCACACTGCGTACTAGAAAATATTTAGAAGCTAAATTAAATGTTAGGATATAAAAGAAAATAACAAAGTGACATAATAGAAAATATTTAGATGTTAAATAAGAAGTTAGAGTCTAAAACAAGGTAGCAAAGCTGCAAAATAGAATAAAGATGCATAGAAAATCAAGCTGTAGAGATTTTTGGCTCTTCTATGCCATATATATGAAATGGTAGACCAGTTACAATGAGACCCGGAGCAGATCTCCTTCTTGGGGAGCCTTACTGGCTCTTTAAACAAGAGACTTGGTCTCATTTAGAAAAAGCCATAGGTAAGTGCATGTTTGACCTGAGCATGTCTACTAGAGCTTAGAATTCAAACATCATCCTGGCTACCTAGTTCAAAGAGAAAACTTAAGAATAAATTTTGAACTTATGTCAACACAGATATCAGGGCCCAGATTTAAGCCAATTATCTGCTGAAGAACCAAGGTAGCTCCCTAATAACTCACCATAGACCTGCAAATGGAACTAGGCAAATGGAACTAGGAAGGGCAGCTTCTGTCCTCCCTAGAGAGATATTGGTATCAAGGCTGATGAGAGGAAACATCACATTAGGACTGAAAGGCACCTGGTGATCCAAGTCATCACCAGATGATGAAATGCTTTCAGGACTATAATTAATCACAAGACCAAGAGAGAGCTAGTTCTCAACTCTTGGAAGTTATATATATGTTCCATCTATGAATTACTTAGCAGAAATGACATGAAGTCAACAAATAATTCTTTTGGGCTCCTTTCCTTGCCAAACTCCTCCCCAGATCTCAAGCCTCCATCCTCAAATCACCAAAAGTCCTAGAAGCCAAACTGAAAACAACCAGATCAGTAGAGAGAACCCCATTCCTCAGGTCTGGAACTGGAGCCATTCACAAAGCAGAGATGAATCTCCAAATCCCCATTCCCAAGTCTCCAGATGAAATCTCCCCCATCAGGATGTCATCCATATAGCAGCCATTCCCAGTGCTCTCCTGGCTCCCCAGAAAATCTGAAGATGTCGATGGAGCAGTTTTTATACTACAGCAGTGGACTTTGGGGAGCTTCTAGTTGACCTACATTTCCTAATAATAAACAGGTCATTCATACTGTATGTGTATTCACGTAGTATAATTTGCTTTTAGGCTTTTGACTTACTAGAATAGCCAATTGATTTTACATCTTCATTTTTTACATCTTTGCATGTTATTGGAGAATCATTAGCAGAAACATCACCTGGGATACTCTTACAGATGTTTTTCAATATGAATGTCACCAAGTAACTGCTTTAGTTGCAATAGACTCATTCTACTAAGGTCTAATAGTTCTCCTGAAGATGTAGAACCATGAGATAACTAGAACTAACAAGAAGTTCCAGCTAATAAATAACGAAAGGCAGCCAACAATGAACTTAATGGTATATATTTTTATATATTGCTTTTAACGAATGCACACAGGTCATGTGATGGTCTAGTTGAACAACTTTTCTTAAATGAGAATGTGAGAAGTTTGTTTTAACAGTTTCAAAGAGGTATAATTCACACAAAATAAACTGCACATATTTAAAATGTGTAATTTGATAAGTTTTGAATATGTATATCTCTGTGAAATAACAATTAAGATGGTGAACATATCCACCTACAAGTGTTCTTGTGTCCATTTTTACCTTCCCTTATGTTTCTCACTCCCCAACCCCAGGCATTCATTAATCGGCTTGTTGCACTCTAGATTAGTCAGCATTTTAGAATTTCATCTAAATGGAGTTATGTAGTACATACTTTTATTTGTCTGGCTTCTTTTAGGCAGCATGATTATTTGGAGATCTACCCATGCAGTTTTCATAATGTATCAATAGTTCATTCCTTTTTATTGTGAAGGAGTAGTCCGTTGTATGAATTTATCATGGTTTGTTTTCTATTCGTCTGTTAATGGACATTAGAGTTCCAGTACTTGGTCATTACAGATAAAGCTGTGATGAACATTTGTGTTTTTGTATGGATACATGCTTTTAAAAGTCTTGCATTGGGGAGCCTGTGTGTGGCTCAGTGGATTAAACATCTGATTCTTGATTTTGGCTCCGGTCATGATCTCAGGGTCCTGAGGTAGAGCCCTGCATCTGGCTCCACATTCAGTGTGGAGACTGCTTGAGATTCTCTCTCTTCCTCTCCTTCTTCCCCTCCCACTCATGTTCTCTCTCTCTCAAATGAATAAATTTTTAAAAAGTCAATAAAAAAATAAAAATTTTGGGTAAATACCTAGAAGTGAAATGACTGGAACATATGGTAGGTGTATGCTTAACTTTTTTTTTTTCCCCATTTTATTTATTTTTTTCAGCATAACAGTATTCATTGTTTTTGCACAACACCCAGTGCTCCATGCAAAACGTGCCCTCCCTATTACCCACCACCTGTTCCCCCAACCTCCCACCCCCGACCCTTCAAAACCCTCAGGTTGTTTTTCAGAGTCCATAGTCTCTTATGGTTCGCCTCCCCTCCCCAATGTCCATAGCCCCCTCCCCCTCTCCCAATCCCACCTCCCCCAGCAACCCCCAGTTTGTTTTGTGAGATTAAGAGTCATTTATGGTTTGTCTCCCTCCCAGTCCCATCTTGTTAACTTTTAAAAAAACTGCCAAACTCTTTTCCAGAGTGGTTGTACGATTTTTACATTTCCAGTTTTAGAGATTTGAACCCTACTTATACATTGAGAAAGGTTGAAGTGCATGATAGTGTTTGTGGAAATCATCTTTTATTTTAATGTGTACATCTCTGAAATCATAAGGAGTAAGAAAGTGGAATTTACTTTTCATAGCCATCTGTCACAAAATAGCTCTTTTGAAGTAATCATATTAAGTAAATATCCTTATTATTACTGTTTATTTGATATTTTGTGAACAGTGATGGAGTTAGTCAAGAGCTTGCTTAATTAATGTCTGTGTCAAGGAAAAAAAAAACCCAAAATCGATAATTAAGACTGCTTTTGAAATTTCTAACTTTAATCATTTGAAATTTCAACTTAAATCATGTAAATTTTGCCTCCATTACTCCTTGTTAGGAAAGAATTAGGAATGGGTTTGACTTTCATCAGTTTCTTATCTGGATTTTAAAGTGTCAGTACATAGGTAGATAGTTCTCACCCGATGAACTGTAACATTTTATTTCAATTTACAAATAAATGATCCTGTATAGTGGAACTTAATAATGCACACAGGGGCTTCAACCTCTTGAACTATTACGTGCACTCACTCCTAGTAGGCTTTGGCCATGTATTATGGCTTTCTTAAGAATATTCATTCATTCATTCCTTCAATTAATATTTATTATTTCATACTGTCACATACCAGACGATGCCTGGGCTGTCTTTGCATTTCTCAGGATGCAATGTATTGCACACAGGTGCCAGGCCACAAATACTTTTTAATTAACAAATGAATGACTGTTATCTTACCATATATTCGATACCTTTCTTTAGAAGAGGACTAAAATCCCACCTACCGACTAGAACCTATGAGCCTTTGCCATAACCACAGCTTAAGCAACCCCCCCCCCCCTTTTTTAAGATTCTGTTGCTTAGGCAACAAGATTTCTCCATGCCTGCTTGCATTCCGTTGCCAAGGCAACAGGGTATTGTTGGCAGGTTGGTCTGAGACATTGAATGTTTGCGGTTTGGGAGATGCCTATGGCTCGCAACTTCTTTGATAAATCAGGGTATGCATAATCATATTCAAGCATGTGAACTGACTCTAGTCTTTGAGTCACATCAAAGACAACTGTGGACATTTGAGACCATCCAGCATTATATATGTGACTAGAAAGACCTTAGTATAACCTCAGGGCCCATCGGTCTTGCCTCCTTTTAGCTGAAGTCTTGCTTATTTTGACTTGTGGGTATTTTCTACTCCCCTTTTTCATAGTGCATATCTAGTTTTACTTACATCAAATAAATACTGTTTGATCACTACTTGCCAGAATCAACCTAGCCTATCAAACAGTCTTACCGAAACAATGTATTATCAATAAGACCACTTTATTCCTTTCCTGGGCTAGTTCTAAACTTTTGTGGCTAATTGCTTGTTCGTTTCTAGCTGTTCTTGGAGTAGGAGAGGAGAGCCCCAGGGGGACTGTTCTCCTTTCCGGTAGTGACATCACTGCCGTTAACTTCACAGATAGGGGACAAGAGAACCCCGCATAATGCCGGTTTTTTTCCACACATTATGAGTGTTGCTACCTGAAAGAGACTTCTAAGCAGTTAAGTGCTAGTTAGCTCAGATGATGTGATTACAGTAGCCTCAGAAGGCATTATCTTAATACTGTAAGTCACCCCCTCATTTCAAAATGTTAAATATTTCTCCTTTTATCAACATCAGCTAATACTACTTTTCACAATTGAATTAAGTAACATAATGCACCTCCCTTGGTTCATAAGTATATTCAGAAGAATTTTATAAAATAAAAATTCTAGAACTCTATCTTCTTCATGGCTAAGACTCTTCTTTCTTTTTTTTTTTAAGATTTTATTTATTTATTTGACAGAGAGAAATCACAACTAGGAAGAGAGGCAGGCAGAGAGAGAGAGAGAGGGAAGCAGGCTCCCTGCTGAGCAAAGACTCGATCCCAGGACCCTGAGATCATGACCTGAGCCGAAGGCAGCGGCTTAACCCACTGAGCCACCCAGGCGCCCCCATGGCTAAGGCTCTTCTGACACAGTAATTATCCAAGTAATTTACCCTTTACTTGAAGTCATTCAGTGAAAAGTGGATTTAATAAATTTCAAAGCTAATACCTTCAGTCTCCGCTTTACCTGTTACTGCTTTGGGGTGGAAGTTGTAGGCCAATATTCCGATCCAGTGCTTCAGTTTCTGCTTTGGCTTATAAATTCTGGATGAAGTTACCCCAGATCTGAAGAGAGTTGGAAGGGATGACCTTTCAGAATCCTTTGAAACCTTCCGTTTCTCTGAAATTCTGTTTCATCAGCCTGAAGTCCTATTAGTCAATTCCCATTTCAAAAGTTTCAGAAGACACAAGCTTCATTATATTAAGCCTTTTCACCAGAAAAGAACATTTCTGGAATGTTCTCTTTGTGTTAAATCATTTTTGTCTGGTTTCCAACTTACACTATCAAGGGAAACCGTCCTCTGCAGCCGTAATGTTCTGTTGGACATAAACATTCAATCCGGTTCAGTCTAGAGGCAGACTTCCCTCAGGCTCTGCATAATTTCAATCTTTTGCCCATCTGTGGACCTAACAGTCGTATAGTTAAATGTTGTCACTTCTGGCTACAATGAGTCTGTTCTATTTGGAAATTTCAGATGACTAATCTTTCTTGTGATCCATGATATAATTTCCAGAGAAATTAACAGTTTTCCTGCCATACCCCTGCAAGCTTGTGAGTTTCAAGATGAGGGACTATTTCTTTTCACCATCCCTTCTGTATTGCCTGGCACAGTTTCTACACATAGTGGGCCCTTAATAAATATTGTTTTAATGAATGTGTGGTGGTTATTTTAAAGATCCCCTAAAATTCATTAAGGAGGAGTTTAGCATTATATTAAGGAGTAACAAAGTTTAGCGTTATATTAAGGAGTAACAGCAACTTGGCAATGTTAGGATAGTCTGTTTCACATATATCACTGGCCCCTTTTTTAATACGTACAAATGTTTGAAGCTTTGGGTTCTTCAGGACAACTGGAATAGTCATCTACTTAGCTCGGCATGTGAGTGGTTATCAGCTATCAAAAGTACCCGTAACCTTAGGAATAAAAGATCTTTTAAGATCTTTTTAAGATTATTATTATTTTTTTTTTTTTAAGATTGTCTAAGAGGTATTGCTGGCTTAGCAGCTACAGGCCATGAGTATTAGCCTCAGGCATAATGTTTACAAAGACAATGACAAGACCTTCCAAAGAAGAGTCTGGCACGCACTGTTGAATATGGAGGCTGCTGGCCACATGTGGATCTTGAGCAGTTGAAATGTAGCCAGTGTGACTGAGGAACGAAATTCTTAATTTCATTTTAATATTCACTTGAATGTAAAACAACGTCAGATATCTCATTAGTTTTTTATAGTTAGTGCCTGCTAAAATAGTATTTTAGATAAATTTGGTTAAATAGGATATATTCTTAAAATTAACATCACCCTTTTATTTCTACTTTTTGAAAATGTGGCTACCAGAAGATTTAAACTTTTATTTGTGATTTGCATGGCATTTCTGTTGGACAGTGGTAGACCTGTCTACAAGGCTATGGCACAGGGTTACTCGTGCATGCTGTGATATACCATGTGTCCAAAGATATTCTGCTCCTCAGCTCAGCCCTGAAGCACCCTGCCCATATTTGGATACTACTGAGATTATGCCCCTCTTTGACCTTTCTGAGGGCAGGGCTTATCCATTTTCTTTCTTTAAACATGCCCTTATCCCAGAACTAGGGAGAGTTATTAACTGTATAAGTATGGCAAGTTTCTATAGACTTTTTTTTTTCCCTTTTTATTAATTTTTTCAGTGTAACAGTATTCATTCTTTTTGCACAACACCCAGTGCTCCATGCAAAACGTGCCCTCCCCATCACCCACCACCTGTTCCCCCAACCTCCCACCCCTGACTACTATAGACTTTTCACTGACTTGAGAACTTGTGCTGAGAAAGGGACAGAGAAAATGGTGGGATCAGGAGAGGCCTGGCTTGGTGGGGGGTCAGGAGGAGTGAAAAAGGATGGGGAAGGAACTTACAATCGGCTTTAGTATTATTCCTGTACTCTCGTTGGGCGGAGGGTAAATGAGAGCCAATTTCGTTTTGCTTCATAATTTAGGTATGTGTTGCATTTACATATCCAGATTTCTGTGCTTAAAATGAAAATGTTGGGGTAAGAGATTTACTAGCCATGTTTATTTGTATTTAAATCCCCCCCTCCATTCCTACTCAGCAGATACCTATCATGTGCCTTGAATGTAGTAGATGTTCAATATGTTTTTGTTGGGCTTAAATTTTGCATTACATTGTGTTACATTAAATTTAGTATAGTTCTTATAACTTGTCAGGGCACAGATGTTTCTTATTTCATTCCAAAATAACTATTAAGAAATTAGCTCTAGATATCAGCAGAAAAAAACAAGGTTGAAGGTTATTTATGGCTGTCCCTGGTGGTCTTGAAGGCCACCTCGAGGGGTTGGAAGGCACTAGACCAAAAATGCAAAATGCTCAGGAAGTCTAGAATTTCAGGCCAAGGCAAACGAGTGATGTCAATAACACTGAAAACAGGGGAAAAGGTAGTCCTCTTAAATGCAAAAGTCATCTTATTTCATAGGAATAGTTATAATTTCTTTTTTAAGATGACAGGAACAAAGCATAAAAAAATACCACATGTGAAATTTTAAACACTTGTATTTTTTACAGATTTAATTTATTTTAAAAAGAGAGAGAGCATGCCCAGAAGTGAGGCAGAAGGGCAGAGGGAGAGAAAGAATTTCCGGCAGACTCCTTGCTGAGCACGAAGCCTGACTTGGGGCTCAATCTTATGACCCAGAATCATGAACTGAGCTGAAATCAAGAGTCAGATGCTTAACTGACTGAGCTAACTAATGCCCCTAAACACTTACTTTAATGTAACATTATCATTTTGATTTTAAGTATAAAAAGATTATCCAAGACACTGAGATGTAGTTTCTTAGTTATTCTTAGAGCTTATAAATCACTGTGATGAGATAGGGTTCTCGATGTGCCAGTAGAATGTGAGGTCTGCTATGGGTTCGAATGGGCTTGTTTTCCTCTTTATTAAGCTTCTGAGAGCATCTTGAAGGAAAATAATCTTTTTTAATGTTTGTATTATAAACCATAGTAAGGTATAGACTTTCAGTCAATGTTAGTCAAGTCCAAGTTGAGTAAATCCTTCTAACAGCCCCTAATTCTCTTTTCAGGGACTTCACTGCTGGATTAGGATACAGACCAAGACCAGGTAATGGCGTGTTAGCAGTAACAAATTTGTGCATGCCTCCCTGATATTCAGTGTGATTTATGTTACAGTCTCATATCTTTCCCCCTTTTATTTCTTCAGCTTTGCTGCCTCTTGACCTGCTTCTGAAAGTACCACCCCTCATGCTCAGGGCCCACGTTAAGGAGATAGAGGCCGAGTTAGTGACGGGGTGGCAGTCCCATAGCCTTCCCGCTGTGATTCTTCGCAATCTCAAAGATCATGGTAGTACTTATTAGATCAAGTTGATGTCAAGCCCACAATGGGTGAATACAGAATTATAGTTGGGCCTGAAATGTCTGAATGATTCTTGGGAGGTAATTTTAATACAAACAGCAGGAGAATTTCATTTTGTTCGTCCATGATTATTAGTTTGGCAATTTAACAGTATCAAAATGCTTTCTGTGTTCACTTATTTGATTGAAATATAGTATAGGCTGTTTTTCTAAAGTTTACATTTTTGTTTTGGTGGGGATGTTAACCCGTTCAATTATCTGTGCTTAAAGTGTATACCTATGAACAAAAATAATAGTTGTTTTACATTCATATTTCTTTTTTTTTTCTTTTCTCTTCTTTTTTTTTTTTTTTTAGAGAGAGAAAGAGAGAAAAGGGGGTGGGGAGGAGCAGAGGGGGAGATGGAATCTTAAGCAGGCTCCACACCTGGCATAGGGCCCAATGTGGGGTTCAGTCTCATGACCCTGAAATCATGACATGAGTCAAAATCAAGAGTTGGATGCTTGACCAACTGAGCCACCCAAGCACCCTACATTCATATTTCTATAAACTCTACACCTATATGATATGAGGGAGAGAAGTTTATCTCCTTTATTCTGACTTAGATAGTCTTTTTTGGTTACTTCAAATACTTCGTATTTGATTAAAGCAATATTATATAACGTTTTTCTAATAATTTAGAAATTACAGATTCTTAAAACATAAAAGTAATGGTTTGGGGGAAAACAGAGTGTATTAGTTGATGTTTCAAATTTCTATTAAAGAGGACCAAAGTTCAATAGTAATAGTTAAACTGTTAGCTAAACCTGGACAATTCAGGGAAAACGTATGGTGATTGTACTTTTAACATACGTATGAATATGTATGTGCCTCTTTAGTATAAAGTTCTACTTTACTGTTTTGGTTAATTTGAAATATTGCTCATTACTGTTTTCATTTTGGCTTCCTTAATTCACATTCTTTTGTAGAGTTAACACCTATGGTGAACATAAGCGATGTGAATTGATTTACTGTAACATTAGTCCATGTCTTCAAATGTATTAAATTTGCTTTGGAAGAGTTATTGACAGTCTGGGTCCATTTACACCATCAGCATAGATGCAAAAAAAGATGGTTTTGTTATTAAGATGTCATAGCTATCATGCTGACCATGCTGTTTGGCATAAGGTAAGTTTATACATAACGTAATCATGAAGCTAAAGTGGTTGTTGATTGATTTTATAATAACAAAGCAGAAAAATGTATTTATGTAAGCAATTCACAGTTCTGCTGTGACTCATAATAGGAATTCCTTTTCCTAAAGGGCATGTTGAATTGGCCTAGTTTAAGACTTACTTTATATCCATGAAATTGGTCAGATCTCTTGACCTTTAAACAAACTAACTGCATTATAGCACAGTTTACATGTAATTTATTGTATTTTTTAGAGTGTGTTAGACCATCGTAAAGTATACTGACAGATATTGTAGAATATACTATAGTGTTGTCAGTGACTGC
Organism: Meles meles; assembly: GCF_922984935.1. Lineage (NCBI taxonomy): Eukaryota > Metazoa > Chordata > Mammalia > Carnivora > Mustelidae > Meles > Meles meles. The sequence goes on along the minus strand of NC_060069.1, from coordinate 22,005,479 downwards.
TAAAGTTCACCCACACAGAACTCTATTTCTACTAATATTATAGACATATTAGTGCATATGAAAACATTTGGGTTGGTATCTATGGGTTATTCTAATTTTAAGTAAAAGAACTCTTGGTTTTTCTGCATCTTAATGCAAAATTACTTTTCTGCTTAATATAGAAGTCATACTTTTTAAAGTGTTGTGGCTGAGTTTTAATTATTGTTGCTTTACCAAATCACCAACATCTGGTACCCGCCCTATCCACTTAACTTACCACGTCTGCAAATCATGCTCCATTCCAGTTGTTACCTCCATTGTCTCTAGCTTGAGAAAATGAAAAGGTACATTAATAGAGCCCTCCAACAATAGGGAAGCAAGTTTGGACCAAGGTGTCATGAGACACTATTGGTTTGGGCAGTTGTAAGTTATATCTTGAATATTAGTTACTCAAAATAGGTAAAGCACTGAAATGTGTGGATAATTAACTTCTTTTCTTTTTTACAAGCAGTCTATATTAATGTATTTTCATTTATTTAACATTTGATTTAGCCTTTTTGGATAGATAAGAACATGCTTGGATGAAAGGAACACTGTGTATAACCAACAGCCCCAGCCTTGTATTGTCTAAATGTTCCAGAAAAAATTTTCAGGGAGGGGAGAATTTTGTCAAAACCTGGGTGTGCTCCCAGGACCATATCTAGAATGTAAACATCATTTTCCATATGCTCCGGCCAAACAAATGGTGAGAGCTGTGATTTTAGAGTACCAAGTGGCTCTATTATAATATAATTTTATCTGTCTGGTAGTCCTGAAGTGAACTTCTAGCTTCATATTGTGGTGATACAAACTCCTGTAGAACGAATAACTATGGAACCATTTCAAGTTAGCACTATTACTGTCTTTTAATACTAACTAGATTGGATAAAGAATTCATTTTATACATATTTTACACATATGACATATACATATACAGATACATGCAGTTCTTTGCCAACAGAAATGGAAACTTAAGAATTTCTACCCTGCATGGATGAAAATACTGACACTAATTAACATGGATTGAATGAACGAACAAACATTTTTAACATGTTAAGTATTTTAATTGCATTTCCCTAACTTTAGTCACTGATGGATTACCTAAGTACACAAATTTGACCATATCAGAGTATCATCTGTATTATTCTTTTCCTAATAAAAGTTTCTTAATTTGACTCACTTTCTCAACTTAAATTTAGTTAGAGAGTTTATATTCTTGCTACAAATGGGAAACCAGTATAGAATGACTTACCAAAAATAGATGGCAATTGTAAAAATAAATGAAGTATAAGCAAAAGAAATATTAAATTCTAACTACATATTGTTATCTGCTTATCCTGAGGTCTGTTTTCTTTGTTATGAAGGAACATTAGTTACTGTTTGAGAAATGGTGATGATATACTTGCTTTATACTAACCTACTCCTTAATATAATCAATAGAAAAGAAAATTGGAAGAGTTTTATATCTATTCTAATTAACATGCAAGATTATGCTGTATTAAGGAGACTCAGTTCTTTAAAAAATAATTGGTTGGTTCTGTTGTGTGTCAGTCTAACAATTGGATATTTTGAATGGGGGGAAGCATGTGGTGTGTTGTGTCTAAAAAAGAAACAGTTCTTTCCTCTTGAGGTAGGGGACATGGTGTCATATATCCATGAAAACTAAATCATACCAAAACATTTTATGAGAATTTTATCCCTTGTCAAGTACATAGAGTACATTTTAATAATGTGGATGCCATTAGCAGGGGTCAAATGTAAATTTTGGGAAGCGCCAATCAAGCCCAAGTTTCAAGTGCAAATGTAATGTCAACTACGAATATGGCCTAATTTGACTAGAGTAACACTGACATTTCCTCTTCCTTGCTCACTTTTCCATTTCACAGCAGCGAACAGCCAGGCACTGAGCTGATATATGGGAATTCTTATGCTCTGCATTTTGAATAGGAATTGTCACTTCATGATTTCTGGGCTCTTAAATATGCTTCCTTACTAGATGACTGAGAAGCTATTTTTATACTTGTCTTTTGTTCATAAAGGTCAGATCTAAATAAAGTAGTCAGTGTTTCATCCAAGTATTCCAGAGAGCACAGCTTAATATTCCAGCCCTTGTCATTAGCAACCTTCAGTAGCTCACTTTCAAGTTAGTTATTGACATACAGTAATTAATGCTAAATTTTGCAATTGACAAAGTGGTTTGGAGTACATGCCTTCTCTTTATTTCATGGCCATTCTTTTAGCATATAAAAAAGTGCTCCCCAGATTTTAATACAATGTCTTATAATACTTGTCTATACCATGCAATTTGGCATATAATTATATACTTTTTTATTTTTTTATTATTTTTTTTAAGATTTTATTTTTATTTATTTAGACAGAGATCCCAAGTTGGCAGAGAGGCAGGCAGAGAGAGAGTGAGGGGAAGCAGGCTCCCCGCTGAGCAGAGAGCCCTATATGGGGCTCGATCCCAGGACCCGGAGATCATGACCCACGCGGAAGGCAGAGGCTTTAAACCACTGAGCCACCCAGGCACCCCTATATACTTTTTAATATTGTTGTTGGGATTTGAATATATTGGTTAGATTTCCCAACCAAATTATAAATATAATTTATAATATATTTATTTAGGAAAGTTTAAATATATCTTGGGTACTTTCTCTGAGGTCAGGCCCCTGAAAACTACTTATTGAGTAACTGATGCATATTACCACAATAGAAACTGTTGTTCATCCTTGCTACTGAGAGCAACTTGCATAAGTCATCTTATGATGACTTAAAGAATGGGGAAAAATGATACTTTAATGTTAGATTTAAGATTGGGGAAGCGGTGGGAGGCAATAAATTTCTTTTACCAGTGGTGATTTCCTTCCTAATTCTTCCTGCCAAAGGAGATAGGTCGCAGGTGAATGCTGCCTGGAGATGTAGATTTTTTCAAGTTCTTCTCTCCAAAGAGATACTCAGTCTCATGGACGTTATTGAGGGGTCCAATCCAAGACCAAAATTTGCAAATTGCAGATCAGCTATTAAATGGTAGCCCACAACCCTGCCTTGGGGGTTTTTGCCCAGGAGGGAAGGCTAAGTGGAAGGAGGGGAAGAAAACTACAATACCATTCAGTAGGAATAAAGGAGGTCAGTGTGGCTTGGATAGATTGTAGCAATGTACAAAATAATTGAGTCAATGGAGAAAGACAAAGGCTCTCAAATTCCAGACTATTATTACTAATGTTTTTTAATAGAACTTAAAAACAGTTTCAGAGTGTTTACAATCCCCTCTGAATTATTTTCATATGATAGTTTGAATATTGAGTACAGTAACAGGTGAGTCAATATTAATAAGAAAGAGGCAAGAGACCTCTTTCTTCTAGCTAACCAACCACCTGCCCTCTCATATAGCTGAGACCTCACCATTCTTCTTAATTAATGAATTAATTAATTTGAGAAAGAGGGAATGAGTGTGCACACAGGTGTGGGGGCAGAGGGAGACAGACAATCCTGAAGCAGACTCCCCACTGAGCACAGAGCCTGATATGGGGCTCAGTCCTAGGACCCTGAGATCATGACCTGAGCTGAAGTCAAGAGTTGGTTGCTTAACCAACTGAGCCACCCAGGTATCCCATAGAACCCACCCATTTTTTTATAAGATTTTATTTATTTATTTATTTATTTATTTGAGAGAGAGAGATAGACTGAGAGAGAAAGAGAGAGCACAAGCAGGGCAGAGGGAGAGTGAGAAGTAGACTCCCCACTGGGCACAGAGCCTGAAGCGAGACTTGAGCTCAGGACCCTGAGATCATGAGCTGAGCTGAAGGCAGCGGCTTAACCCACTGAGCCACCCAGGTGCCCTCCACCTTTTTAAAATACATTTTATTTATTTATTAAAGAAAGAGAAAGCACATGCAAGGGGAGGGCAGAAGGAAAGGGAGAGTGAAAAGCAGACTCCCCGCTGAGCAGGGAGCCCTATAGGGGGCTCAATCTCCCTGTCGTGGAATCCTGAAGGCAGACTCTTAACTGACTGAGCCACCCAGGTGCCCCAGACCTCACCCATTTTTTTTTTTTTTTTTAGGATTTTATTTATTTGACAGAGAGAGATCACAAGTGACAGAGAGGCAGAGAGAGAGAGAGAGAGAGAGGGAAGCAGACTCTCTGCTGAGCAGAGAGCCCGATGCGGGACTCAATCCCAGGACCCTGAGATCATGACCTGAACCGAAGGCAGCGGCTTAACCCACTGAGCCACCCAGCCGTCCAGACCTCACCCATTCTTAACTGACATTCCTCACTGTGGATTCTATAGATTATTTGGGATATTTTAGAGAGTGTGTTAATTAATTTAAAAAAATTGTATAACTATTTCTTGTTTTCTACTGTATCGGAATGCAAAAGCACAATTCTTCTTAAAGTTATTCTTTAGCAAGTGTCTTAGTTTTATTTAACCCATTATTGATAGAACTAGATGGAGAATAAAAGAGCTAGTTCCAAGAGCATTTGAAGAACAAGGATTTGTTTAGTCAAGAAAGAAAAGCTGAAATAACATTGTTAAATTAAATTGAGCATAAGACTGATGAAATAAAACTACATATTTTTGTAATTAACTTATTGATCAGTCTGTAAAGTCATACCAATACATCAATTTCTGCAGGGTAATCATGAACACTACAGGATGTAAACTGCTTGTACCTTTATTGGTGTGAATTATTGGTTAGGTATACTGGGACATTACCCAGTAGCATTAGAATGGGATCAAATGGAATTATTAGAAAATGCTCTAGCATGTTGTCCGAGATTCATACAATAATAATTTTGCCTATTCTCCATGACTGGGATAAATTCTTCTTGTTCAGGTAATTGAATGGGGCTTGGTGTGCCATCTTTTTTTTCTGTGTTGTTTTGTTTTGTTCTTTAGTTTGCTTGATTCGTTTTGTATCCATAGTGCTGAACATAGTGTGTTTTTGCACCACAGTATTTTCTTCTTGAGAAATCTGGGTTACATCAATAGAGTTGACTTTTTAAAAAAATGTTCCCTCTAGGAAGACTAAAGGGAGCAAGCATAGTCATTGTAGCATCGTAAAAGAAATAACTAAGTCAGTGGAGAAAAGTCAGGCTGTTCGGAGTACACCAAATGCATATGCTGTTTTTAGGCCACAGATTCAACACCAAAAATCTAACTTCTTATATTTTCCCAACACTAAACTTAATTCTTATATGGAGCCCCATTCCACATATCAGAACACAGGGTCAATTACCTTATAGGTAAATTTCAGTGTGTTAGTGATTTCTTTGTCAACTTAAAATTAGACAAGCTGAGGCTTGCTCTTCTCTCTGTTCTTCTCTGAGTGGCATTTTTGGCCTTATGGTACTGGGGTTTTGAGACTGCCTGTGCTGGTATTTGATCTGACTACTGAGTACGATTATCCTTCCACATTGGCATCCAAAGAATGTAGTGGCCCTGCCTGATTTCCAGTTCCCAGTCCACATGGTTTCATTCGTGGCCATGAATGAAAGCAAGACCTCTATAGGGCACACACTCTCATTCTGTCAGTTCACCATCTCAGGGGCCTGGGAGGGTTGACTGGTTCTTCTCCACTTCTCTGGGCCTGGAGACTTCAGAACTCAGCAGGCCCTCTGCCTCTGACACCCTGGAGAGCTATCTCTCCTATCACACCCTACCTCCCTGCTGTGGTGCAGGGAACAGCTCATGACTAGTGTTGTCAGCGTTCCCTACAGGACCTGAGCCCACAGCCCTACCACTCTTGAATCCCCAACTTAAGGAGAGCTCCATCATCCAACTCTCCCTTCCTCTTGCCACCACCCAGACTGCCTAAAGTCTCTTCTGAGACTTCTTTTCTTCTAGTCTTTCTGTCCTCCCTCCTCAGAGCTTTTCTTATGCCAGAGGGGTGGGAGGATGGGAGGGAAATGTTGCTTGGCAACAATTCTTTTGAATCTCTCTTGCCTTCTACTTAGACTATTCCTTTTTAAAGCCCAGAAATGTACTCTCTCTGTTCTTTGGTTCCTCTCTGCTACCCCATCTTGGGCAATGCTAGCCTCACACTCCACTGCTTGACAATAGGAGGCTTCTGAAGTCAAAAGTAAGTGTAGGAAATGATGTAGCAGTAAATTCTCTACACAGCATCTTCCTTGGGTATTATATAATCACTTCTAGGAACTTCGACTTCACACATCCCGAGATTATATTTTTATAGTTTGGAAAAGTAACTAAAGAGGTCCCACGTTTAGAAGGGAGGAAAACCCTAATCCTCATACATGCACAAATTAAACATGAACAGGATGTGAGGTGCATATTGTAAAGGTGATTATGCCAGAATTCAAGAAGGAAGGTCTTGGGCGCCTGGGTGGCTCAGTGGGCTAAGCCGCTGCCTTCCGCTCAGGTCATGATCTCAGGGTCCTGGGATCTAGTCCCACATCGGGCTTTCTGCTCAGCAGCGAGCCTGCTTCCCTCTCTCTCTCTCTGCCTGCCTCTCTGTCTACTTGTGATCTCTCTCTGTCAAGTAAATAAATAAAATCTTAAAAAAAAAAAAAAAAAAGAAGGAAGGTCTTCAATGTAGCCTTGCTTTTTTGGCCTTTAAACAGTTTGTTTCTGAAGAGTCCAATGAAAGGGGGTGAAAGAGTCTGATCACCCAGTGAGTAAAAGAAGCTGAGACTTTAATGGAGCTTCCTGCCATCCTGTGGGAAGTACCACCAGGGAAAGTGGGAGGAAGTGGAGCGGGCGGGAGGCGAAAGGGGGTGACTAGGTGCGGACTGTCAAGTCTCTTCCTAATAATTCCTACCTGCTTGTGGAAGTGCTGGTCAGTCTTGGGAAGGATTCCATGCCCAAGCCCAGTCGTCATCATCCTCTCTGTCACTTCCCTCTCACTTTCCATGGGATGTCCTTCTCCCAGTGACTGGGATCCAGTCTTCAGCAGTGTTCTTGGCATCTGTTCCCCATGGGCAGATGACTACCACATGCTATTCCAAACCAGATCTTCTGACTTTGGCTTTGGGCTTCTTCTTATGAGATCACCTTTCCTGAAGCACAGTCTCCCTTATGGCTCCTCACCATCGTATACAGTGCCTGGCTACCTCTTTAGCTATACTCAGTACTGTACCTTTTTATTATAGGGCACACTAGATAAATTAGACAACTTGCTGACACCTTCACTTAGTTGACTCCTGCTTTTGCTGAAAACCGTTCCTTCTGCTCAGAAGCTGCCGCTCATGTATACCTTTCCTCACACCCACACCAAATCCATGTCCTATGCTTCTGCTTATTGAAGGCTTACCAATTCTCCATAGTCTTCTCAAATGTAACTCTCTATCCCCCATCTTCTGGTTATCTGGGTGAACTTTTCATGAACATTTTTAGGTGCAGTGTCCTTTGTTGTACTTCTGGTGCCTTCTACGCTGTTAGCCGTAGGGGTAGATTGTTGAACATTTGTGGTTTTGAACTATAATTCAGTTACTTTATTTCATTTTACAGAAGCTAAGGAGAAAGGTGAGAGCAAATCTGATTTACTATACTAAAATTTAAAGGGTTACATTGTCTTTCAGCAGGGCATTTGGTCAAATACAGAGAAGCCAATATATGTTTTGGCCCAATCCATAGAGTAAAAATATTTCTTGCTTCTTCAGAACCCAAAATGTTCTCTTCTGCAGTTGTTCAGAATTTCCTGACTCTTAGCAGAGAGAATTCAGAAAATAGGAGTTTATACTATATCTTGGTCAGCTTGGTTACAAACTTGAAGTGGAACCCATATTTTGTTCAAATCGTAGTAATTAACAGCTTCAGGGCTTGTGTTGTGAATTGTAGTTTCAGTAGACTGGATATATAGCATAAATCAAGTCTCAAAGCACCACGAAAGAACCCCTAACTTGTCTATTGTAATGTGCCATGAGTGAAAAACCAGAGAGAGTGTATTGCACAGACTACAAAGACCTAATGCTTCCGGTTTACTACATGTAGATGCTTTCCAAAAATATTTAATCCATTAAACGTATAAAGGCCTAGACAGAACATCATGTTAAAAATAGTGACCCTTTTGGGGTGCCTGGGTGGCTCAGTGGGTTAAAGCCTCTGCCTTCGGCTCAGGTCATGATCCCAGGGTCCTGGGATCGAGCCCCGCATTGGGCTCTCTGCTCAGCATGGAGCCTGCTTCCTCCTCTCTATCTGCCTGCTTCTCTGCCTAGTTGTGATTTCTCTCTGTCAAGTAAATAAAATATTAAAAAAAAAATAGTGACCCTTTTAAGAGAAATAGTATTTGAGACCTGGGAAGGAGCATAAATACTATTTTATATTGGAGGTAACCAGAGGAATTGTGTTAGTGATGAGTCAGGAAGAGAAGTGGAGCCCCTCAGCTCCTGTCTAGACTGAGTCAGTGGTTGTTTTAGGACCTGCTTCATTTCATGGTCCAGCCATCACCTGCTCTGTGATGTCATTGGACAGTTTCCTTAATCTTACCCTTCCTTAAAAAAAAAAATAAAAATAAAGATTTATTTATTATTTTAGAGAAAGAGCACATGAGTGAGGGGAGGGACAGAGGGAGAGAATCCCAATCAGCCTCTGCTCTGGGCATGGGAGCCCCATGTGGGACTTGATATCATGACCCTGAGATCATGACCTGAACCTAAACCAAGAGTTAGAAGCCCAACCGACTGTGCCACCCAAGTGCCCCATCTAATCTTACTCTCTCTATCTGTAAGATGAGACAAGAACAGCTACCCTTCAGAAGTTTTCAAGGATTAGATGAAGCTGAATATGTAAAACCCATCCCAGTGTCTGCCCCAAGTTCATGCTGAAAAATCACTGGTCTTCCTCTAGGTTCTCCTACTTTTTACCCTAGAGAGGTGGAAAAAACAAATGCTGTTTAGGGTCATGCTCACCAGAGTAAGATAACAAATATAATTACTTTAAAAAATTTCTGATACCTTTAAATAAATTAACTTTTATAAGAAATTTTGAAGTTTCCTGAAGTTTTAAAATTAAATCCACTAATTAAAGTCACTATTATAATAAAATTGGAAAAGGAAATTAAAATTGAGTCAATTTTAAACTTTGGTTTGATTTAAATTTTAATAGGACCAAATATTGTCTATCTTTTGTAGTAGGAACTATATGTTTTTATATGAATCATAGGAATACTATATATGACTGACATTGGAATATAATCACCTTCTGTGATATTTTTTAAGAAAAAATTATTTTAATAAAATTATTCAGGACAAAATTATCACCATAATTATGTTTGCATGTTTTTTGTGAAAAGTTAGGAAGCGTAGTATTTTTAGTTTGCCGATCTGACAGATTTATTGAGAGAGAGTGCTTTAAAACTCAGAATGGTATGGCTAACATTTGCCACAAATTTGGTAGTTATCAATATTTAAATAAACAATAAAAATTTATAAAACAGTACCTATGTGAATTTTTATCACTATTGTTTTCCTAAAATTATTAAGGACTAAATAAACATACATTCTGATGTAAGGAAATATAAAAATTTGTGAGCATTTGATCAGGTAGAAGGGGGGGTTAATGGTTCTCATACCCAGGATTAGCTGAAGTAGTTCAAGAAATCAAGAGGGTTTGTAAATGGTATAACCAGTATATAGAACTATCATTCGTAGTCTCAGAGTTCCTTTTTTCCTCCAATCCTAACTCATGAGATTACTCACATCTCAGTAATCCTGCCAGAGCACCCCTGAAGTGCTGAACTGGTTTTAGGATCCTGTCTTGCCATTTTACAGCAGCAGTAGGTATCTGAGAGAATGTTCTGGTGGTCTCTAAGACTAAAAATTACCTTTAATCTGGTGATAGGGATGGGAAATACCCTTTAAATTGAAAAGAAGTAACAAATTGGGTAAAAATACTCTTAACATACAAAATACAATAAAATCATTAGTATTTAGACTACATAAAGAGCATTTACAAATCACTATGAATAAGAAGCATGGGACAGAAACAGGAAATTCACCAAAGAAGTTCAATAGCCTTCTGTTAGGTAAACACAAAATAAAACAAGTTCAGATCGGCAAAACTGAGAAGTTAGATAATGTATAGTGTTGATTGAGGTGTAGAAAAATGGACTCTCTTCCGGTCAGAGTGCAAATTGTTTCAGCTACTTAAATATGTATTTGTTAAAATAAGAAATATGTGTATCTGAGGGCCCAACTATTTGATTTCTGCTATCTCCCTGAAGAGACCTTTTGTCCTTAGACACAATGAGGTGCCTGTGTGCTCACAGCAGCATCATGTATAATCATGAGAGACTGAAAGCAAATTAAATTCCCTCTAAGACAGAAGTGGCTAAAGTAACTGCCACATGCAGAACATGTAGCACTCTTTAACGGTGGTTATAAAGAATGGCTGGCCTAGAACGGTGTGTGTTGATAAAAAAGAATCTCCATGACAGACTGAGTCAAGAAGAAAAAAAAAAAAATTGTAACAACCTTATGATGTGTCCCCATTTATTTAAAAAGAGAGAAATAAAGAAAGAAAGCATGAGGTAATACTAGACTTCTACAATAGTAGCTTTCAAACTCTTTTGGAAATGACCTTCAACAGGAAACACATTTTATATTGCAACTGAGCAGACCCTTACTGTATGCGATGCACTCTGAAATTCTTCTATCCTGTTCCATGTCATTCCATTCCATTTATCAAAATGCTGGTCATGACCCATTAAACTGCTTTCAGGATTCAACTAGCATTTGAAAAATACTGTTCTGAAAGTACACAGTAAATGGATAGAAAAGGGACCGGAAGGTAACACACCAAGCTGATGTCAGAGGTCACTTCTGGGGGGGGGGGGGCGCTAGGGTGGTGGGGGGTCGTTCCAGGGAACCTCCAGCCCTTTCTGTAATACCTGGGTTGTTTTATGATGGACACGTGTAATTAAACATTTTTAAATTGATTTTTTTAGAGAATGAACAATCAAAATTATTTTGAATGACCAAGATTTACTGGGACTGAGAAGAGTGGTCAAGAAGTCTTAAGAAAATTTTAAGTTGCTTTGCATAATTGAGTAGTTCAGAAGACAGGCATTCTAGCTAACCATCTCTGTTTTTGTGTTTAGGGCCACAGATGAGCACATTCTTGTGGCAAGGTAGAGTCAAACCCGTGTGATATCCCACTCAAAATGTCATCACAATCTCAGAACTCTCTGCCACGCTGTGAGATTTTAACTCGTTCCCTATGAATGTTAAGTCCACGTATCAAAAACATAGAGTAGTCAACACACAGGTGATCCAAAAGATCAAACCCTCCAGCTTCAGAAAATGTGAAGTTAGTGTTCCTGTAGCAACAGCGTTTTGGCCACATTACACGGTCTGTAGTTCTCGGTATGGATCTAGAAAAACAAATACTTACGTTTTAAGAATCATTTCTACAGGAAACCATAGAAAATTTGACATACGTACAACGTGGCCATCTCTGCAGGCTGGAGCAGATACTCCAGCATTCTGTTTTCTATTTTAGACCTACTTTAATTCTTTCCGACTTACCTTCACATTTTTACCCTAAGGGTAATTTATCAAACATCATCCTAATGTCAAGTAATTGATGCTTAAAAGGACTTAGACACAGTGCCTAGGGTAGGTAAATCTTTTGCATTTCAAACATTTAAACAACGTATTAAATGCAGATAAGCTGGAACTGGATAATTCTTTATATGTATTTCTCAACTCAGTAAAGATACCCATAAAGAAAATGGTACTTCTTTAAACATTGTTTTCTTTTTGTGTCTGTGTCCTAAATATAAATTGTCACATGCTTATAATAGAACAGGTTGAATCTTTTAATGACTACATGAAATTTTTTCGTTGAATGTTCTGGAAACAATTTTTTATGGTAAAATAGGCAAACTTTCTCAGAAAGCATTTATATAAGAATTATTTTTCAAAATTTTAGCTGTTGCTAAAGCAATGATTATGTTCACACTGAACTTTCTACAGACTCAAGGTGGTATGGAGGGAAGTAGAGAGGGCCTTCAGAGCTTTGCTTTTTGTAGAAAGCACGCTATAGGTCACATCAAGGAAGGGCAAGAGCAAGAGGAACTGGGGGTTGGGGGGAGGATTCCATCCATCCACATACCTGAAGTCTCTCTTCCATTTTCTCCAGTGTGGATCCGAGAGTGGGAAGAGTCAGAGGTGGCCTTGCGGCTAATCTAGAGTCTTATATTCCTCAAATTTTAGAATGGGCGACTTGTGGCTATGACAACTGAAGCCGAGAAAGCAGCTCATATGCAGTTTGATGCCAAGTTAGCCTCAAACTGTGAAAAGTGGTGTGGCTGGATGATAAGAACTCAGGATAAGTTATGAAATGTGTCTCATTTAGACCTGGAGAAAAATCCAGGTGAAAATTCGTACTAATCAAAGGTTACAATCACTTTCAGTCCCTTGATGGTTACAAATGATACCTTTTTTGGTTTTTGGTTTTTGTTTGTTTCTGTTCTTTTTGTTTTTTCCTCTGTAAGATTGCCTGTTCAGCATTTGCATTAGTAGTTTTAATAAAATTAGTTTTAAAATATGGTATTAAGGCATAATGACTGTAAAATTTAACGGGCTGATAGTCTGTTAACTGCACCTATCTGAAGCCCAGCTTTTCAAAGGTCGCAGTATCCAAAGCACCACTGACTCCTGGTGACGGCCTGACATGATTGCCGGCAAAATTTCCAAGAGTCTTTTAGATGTTAAAAAAGGTGACATGGTCATTTTACTTAGCAGTCTTATAAGTAAAGGAGAGAAGGCTTGCATCCCATATTGTAAAATATTGAAGTGTTACAGGGTCTCTGCATATTATTTCATTGGTAGGATAAGGATCTTAGCTTAATTTTTTTTTCAGAATTTTATACCATTTTTCACTAATATCACTTTTGAAAGAGAAAACCAGGATCTTGACTAACTGCAGAATGTATCATCCGCAGCGTCTGCAGGGATTGCTGTGTCCCAGAGGAAGGTACGACAGATCAGCGATCCTATTCAGCAGATCTTAATTCAGCTGCACAAAATCATCTACATCACACAGGTTAGCGCACTAGCTTTTTATTTCCTTTTCATCTTAAGAACGAGTTTGGTGCTGATATTATTGAAAACTACTTTGTGGGACTTTCACTTGGAATGAATGCTGATTTTTATCCTCTCCAACTACATATATTTGGGAATATTCTGGCTTAGCAGCAGGGCTGGAAAGGTCATTGGGTTAAAAAAAAAAAAAAAGAAAAAAGCAAATATGGCAGGTTTCCCCTGTGGTTCCTAACCTACTCATTGTCAGTGTCCCATTAAAAACAAACTACAATACAAACGGCCCTCCAGTGTGGGGGTGAAAAGGGACAGAGCTGGGTTCTGAACAGCTTCGCTACAGGAAAGAAAGAATAGGAGTGCCCACTCACTAATCTTGAGGATGCTGGGTTAAAACTAGAACATCTCAGAGAAATGAAAACACAAGGTCTGAGATTATTGACTCTTAGGCACTGTGGATGCATCCACTATTAGAAAATGGCTATTAATAATTTACAGAAATCTATCTAGTATCTATCTATCTAATAATTTACAGAAAGCTATCTGATAAGCAAATTGTTCATTTATCAAAGTTGACGAAAGTCCTATTGTTAATAAGAAAAGAAATTTTTATAGATGAAGTGTAAGCATTTGGAGAAGAAAGTAACAAGTGTTTTGCAGCTTATGATCGCATATCTTATACAGTTCATTCATTCATTCCTTCCTTCGACATATAGTTACTAGGTGCCTGTGATTAGGTGCTACTGTTCCATGGACTTGAAACATATCAAAGAGCGAAACATATAAACATTTCCTCAGTCTAAGATCCAGAGAGCCAATCCGGCGATTCTGTCAGTTGCCAGTTGTGGCAATTCCAATTATACATTCAAGTACTGGAGGGAAATTCCACAGGTCTGTGGACCAGCTGGGTCCACTGTAAGTCATACTGGTCTATTACACTTAACCTCTCCCCAAAAGCAAACAAACGAACAAAAGATACATGCCAATTGGTATGCCACAGTGGCACGATCAGACTCTAGCAATTGGTGCTAGTTTACAACCAGTGTCCAGTTCTCTGAAAGGCTGTGTATTTCCTTCTCCCCAGTGAACAGTCACTCTGATAAATGGCTGCAGGTCTCTCTGGGCAAGGCTTGAAGGAAAATTTATAGCGTATACTTAACAACAGTGTTTCGGGGGCCCTTCCTAAAGGGGTTCCAGCTTTCCCACTAATCAAGGGCTTTGGGTCTTTGAATTGACTGAAGTCTAGAAACTATAGGAGAGTCTGTGACTCTCCACTGTGGCAACAGCAACAAAATCAGTTTGGTTTTTTGTTGTTTTGGTTTTGGGCTGTTTTTCTTATTTGTTTTGTTTTTTGGTGGTTTGTTTTGTTTTTGTTTTTGTTTTGTCTACCAGGCCTAGTGTTTCTTTTCTGTTGTTTAGACTAAGGAATAATCTAGTAAACTGACCACCTATTTCCTTCTCAGGAACACCCTCGTCAGTTAACCACCACCAAAAATCTCTATGGGCCAAGGCATTCTAATTAACAGTACATCTCTCTCACCCTTTATGGTAAATGCCCTGAGTTTGTCGCTGGTGGTTAAGTGCTGTCATTTGGCTTTTGCTCCTCTGGGGTCGCATGATCCTCATCAGAATCCTGTAGTTTCCGTGTTGTCCCTGGCCCACAAAGGAAAGCAACCACAGTAGTTTTTAAGGATGCCGGGGCTCCCCCTCTAATGTATTTCTCACTGCCTTAATGACAGGAGTCGCTTCTCAGTGTTCTTGCTGAATGTAATTGGGGAGTGAGTGTGCAGGTCACATATGGTAAATCTACCCCAACATTCCTATCTCCAGGCCTTTGAATTCCCCCCTCCACATACCAGGGAAGCTCTGGCATTTTATCCCTATTAAATGTAGGCCACCACTGAGTTCAAGTTGTAGTACACCGACCGATTAAGCAGTCACCTTCAGCTGCATGACTAATACATGAAATCTGAACTCTGTAGTGAGATCACTCAGATGAATGGATTCAGCCTGTTCTAGTGCTGTATTTCATCCCCCTTGGCCTAAAACCTGAGAGCCTGCTACACATGTTCTCTGGGTTGCTGCTGATATATAATAACAAAGTCTTGCAATTCTTTTGACGGATAAGCTATTTCCTCTTGGGTCATACTGCATACCAGTTCCCTGGAATCATATTGAGTCATGACCCTAGTAATGGACTTGAGCCTCATTGTTGGGGACCTTATGAGGAATAAGCATTCCTTTTTAAGGTATCACTCCTCATCGGTCCCAGATGTGTTTGGTGTAAAGTTTTCAAGCAAAAGAAGGTTTGACATCTCAGACACAGAGTGACAAGCTACCTCTGCTGGCAATGATAGCTCCAAGTGACTTGAATTTCAAGATTGATACTTTTATCTGGATCCAGCAAAGTGTCCCTATTTCAAGTTTTAGGATCCCATTCTTTTCCTAACTTTCACATGAGAAATTTGGCATGGCGTGCACTTAACTGACATTGTAATTTAGCAACCTGCCCAATTAAATTCGTATTTGATTATCAGCCATATCAGTGCTATGGTAGCAAGAAATAGCAGGTCCTTTTATAGCTATAATGGAATCTCTTTGGGTCTTAGCCTCTGACTTGAACCGAGAGTTAAAGGACCCAGGCTTGTCATTTTTTTTAAGTGCTTGGATGCACTCAGAAGAATGCCTCCCCCAACTCAGTCCTCGTAGTCCTCATACTGCCTAGAAGTTAAGTGCGGCAGCCACGTGAGCTCGCGGGGCACTTGGTTCAGTTGGCTATCACAGTGACACCCTGATTGATTGCGATGCCACTGCGTGCCATGGGTTACCCACATCCTCGGTCCTATGGCAAAACTCAGCACTGGACTCACTTTCGGGGAACCATCAAACCAATTCCCAAATCCCATCTGTATTGGTCCTTCTCCTGGGACCTTCCTGGAACCACTCTGTATCAGCAAGGGTCCAGTTTGGAGACAGAAACTACATGGTAATTTCAACAGGGAAGATTTAATATAAAAAATTGCTTAAAATTATTAATAACATCAGGGTATTATTTAAAAAGGAGGGGAAAAGAAAAATCTAAAGAATATAGGAAGTCCAGACGAGGAAGTCACTACTTATAAGGCTGGCGCAGAGAGCATCCAAGAAAGGAACAAAATAAAAGAGGACAACCCCATCCCAGGCTGAAGTCCAGACCTTATTGGGAAGATCTGAGAAATCCAATGAGGTGCTGTGCTAGAGAAACTTGCAAGGAAGTCTTCCTCTGGGGGACTGGGGCAAGTCATCCATGGTGAGTTGTCTTGCTGTGGAACTTGCTGGAAATCAGCGCATGAGGCTTGGACTGGGAAATGCCCTCTATGGGACCAGAGGAGGCTGTCCAGTGGTAGGTGCTACTCCGTGGAACATTCTGGGCAGCTGCCTGCAAGATTGGTGCCACTGAAGTTGCTTGGGAGTGAGCACCGCTTGGGTATTCCTATTCCAGCTATCCACTCAGGGCTGCAGGACTGAGGCACAAGCCTCTTCCTCCTCTAGCATCCCTCCAGTGCTCTCTCCCAAGGGAGCTGAACATCGTGTCAAGGAAGAAATTCCGGTATCACATGCAGGGCACTGAAGGGCGGATTTGGAGCTGAGAAGCAACCCATGGGCAGCTGGCGCACTTAGCCTGGGGGGATAGGCAAGGGGCTCCCTTCTGTGGGACCTACTCACCTTTGAG
Source organism: Meles meles (assembly GCF_922984935.1). Classification (NCBI taxonomy): domain Eukaryota; kingdom Metazoa; phylum Chordata; class Mammalia; order Carnivora; family Mustelidae; genus Meles; species Meles meles. The sequence continues at coordinate 21,988,747 of NC_060069.1, read as the reverse complement.
TTCTCACTGCTTTCCTTTCCCCTTTTCCCTTTTTCCCTAGCCTGGCTCTTATTCATCACATTTCCCCCAAATTGGGCATTCTTTTCAATCACCATGAAGACTAGCCTTTTGAGACTCGTGAGTCTGAAATTGAATTTGAGAGTCTTTCCTTCATTTTCTGCTGTCAGCCTTTCCTTTAGGCAATCCCACTGAATTGTCTACCTGATTAAATGAAAGAGGGTATAGGGGTCCACAGCAACGTGAGGGGACGTGGAAAATTGTTTAAAAAATCAAAACATAATCTGCTATACCTCTGTTGAGTAAAGATATTATATTCAAAAATGCATTCCATTTAAATGCTGATGTAGAAATATGGGGAAGCATTCTTAACTTTAGTGTTATGGAAATAGCTGTAAATAGCTTATTGGTTACTCAATGCTTAAGTACTAAATTGAGAGAAAATAGGCTTTGAAATTTAAATATAGTTTCCATATGCCTGTCTTGCTAATTTTTATATAATAAAAAACTTTTTAATGTATGTATTCCATTTCTTTATTGGATTTCAAAATATGTTAAAGCAAGAATGAAATGATTATAAATATCTTATTATTATGCTCTCACACTACCAGCATACCAAATGATTTCATATTTTTTGGCAAGATGGCATTCCTTGCTACAAGCTCAGACGTAACCATTGTGGTTTTTTTTAAAATGTATTTCCAGAATACTTGAAGGTTTATGACATTGCCCCCCTTTGGGGACCTTTAAATGACAATGTTAACCCAAGTCAATGTGCCTTTCAAATAAAGGAGATAAAAACAAGTCGAAACATTATATTATTGAATTTGCTGTAGGTTAAAGACCAAGATCAGTTTTCTGTGTCTGCTAATTACAAAGGAAAACTGCTGAAAGTAAACCTGGACCAATAAACAAACAGGCAAACAAACAACTTTTCTTGTCTGCGTGTTTATTTCTAGGTCAGACTCCCTAGCAGACTTCTGCTGTGATAATTGCCCTGAGTCGCAGGGCCAGGTCCCTCCTGACAACCGCAGATAACCTTACAGAGGAAACTGCTTACTTTTGGCCCGTGGTGGCCTTTCCCATCCAGTTTCCATGGAGACAGATCTTGGAAATCATCTAAAAGCAACTATTTTAAAAGGCAGGATGTTAAAATCCTTACGCTGTCAAAACAGATTTGACATCTGTTTTTATCAAAACTGAGATTGTGATCTTAGGACAGCCTGCTGAGAATGAAATCAGTGGTTCATTTCCGTTGCTGGAAACCAGAATCGATCTTTGGGCACATAAGGTGACCAGTGTATACATATGGCCCCTTTTGGTCCGAGTCTGTGTATGATTGCTTGGGTAGAACCATGCAGCCCGCTGAAGGTCTGGATTTAATTCCGTACTTACGGTTTGATTGCTTTGTTAAAGGAATGCTTTGAAAATCAGCATATGGCAACTTTAAAAAATTAAACAGCTGTCTCTTAGAGGACAGATAGAGAGTTTACATGGATCTGCGTTGGACTGCCATCTTAACGCTCTCAGCTGTTGCCAACAAAACAAAAAAATGTGACCGGGAACAGCAATGTGCTCCCCCCGTTTTGCTAGCTACTGTCATCAGTGAAACAGACTGGTTTTTTCAGCAGTAGTGATAGATGAAGCTAGAACCATCCTTACTTTCTCTTATCTGGGTCTCCTGGCTACTAATGGCAAGGGGGACAGATTAAACAGAATTGAGGGGAAACCCATGTATCTAAGTGCAGTCGTGTTTTCGGGGTTTGCAAATTCTAAAAGAAAGCTTACATTTTGTCTATTTATTTTGATAATAATCATTGAGTATTTTTTTAGCATTTACAGAAATCTCCTCTTAAGAAGCAATATATCAAAATAGTTTATTTTTGTAATAAGATATTATTTAAGTCACTTCAAATGGCATCCTCTCACCTACTGATGGTCTGCTAACATATTCTTGGAGATACTAGAGAGTGTGTTTTTAGAAAGTCTCTGAATATAATGCAAGTTCAAGAAACTATAGTATAGAACACAGAGATCAGATTTCATTTTTTCCTGTTGTGACTTTGTTTGGTGTGGTAAAAACAAACAAAAAATAAGCTCTTCGATGGGTGGTGAGAGACTCACCTTTTCTAGAATCAGTTTCTTTATCGGTAATATTCGGGTAGTTTATGGGGCTATTGTATTAAAGGAGATAAAGTATGTGAAGTATTTATAAAGTATTAAACGGTAGTAATGCTATAGTGGTATGTTTGCTCTAGGATAATAGTTGTGTTAAAAGACACACTACATCAGAAAATATCTTTGCAGTTTGCATAATGTCTTTAAACTCTGATTTCCTTACCTATAGACTAGTACCTGCTTTATAAGTTTATTGTGGGGAGAAAAGTGACATAATACACATAAAGGAGTGATCATAGTAACTGGCACATACAAATCGCAGGTATTAATATTCTTAGTGTAATTGTCTTTAAATATAATATAGTAACATAGTTACATTTTCTGCAATTGAACTATGCATGAGTCATCATTCTGTGTAAAATTTTAAATTCTTCCATGAAACTTTTCAAGATGGATGCTGTGTATAGTGACAATTTCTCCAGTAAGATAAAATAGCTTTCTAATACTTCCTTGTGTGTGAATCTTGAGTTCACTGTTAACTTATTCAAGAAAGCTTTTATGAGAATTAATTCAAGCGATCAGGAGCAATGAAAGCAACTCTAAGTTAACGAGAAGTTTATCAAGTTAAATAAATAGCAAGGATTTTTAGAATATTTGAATTAGTAATCTGATACTGATAGTTGCCAGTGTTGGGGTAAGTCTCTTTGGAAAGAAACTGAGGGCCCACTGGTCTTCACGCCTTCAAAGTTTGCTGTGCAGACAATTAGAGGTATCAGAGCTGGCTTCTGCCTTTCACCTCATTGGCAATTAGAATCATGCAAGGCAACAACTAGACGGTCCTAGGCCAACACTGCCCTCTGGTGTTTGATTTTGGGAAGTGGCAACTTCCAGTGTCAAACAGTAGGGAATTACCAAATCCCAAAAGGTTATCTTCAGGCGCTTCTCCCATCCCTTCTCCACTCTAACCAATTCCTTTGCTAGGAAAGTGTGCAAATAACCCTTCTCTTCATTGTCTGGTCCTCCTCTTAAGTAAACCTCATTTCACTTTTGCTAATCTCTCATGCACACATATATCATGTATATTCATTTTCCTTCTCATCTGTCTTCCGACAATTTGCCCATTAATGCCAAGAAATCTCTCTCTGTCTCTCTCCCTCTCTCTCTCTCCACATTTCTTTATTTCCCTTTTCATTTTATGTAAAATGACAGCAATAATTATGACTGTTTGCTGGGGATAGGGAGAGTGATTACATCTGGAGCAAAGTACAAGAATGCTATAGTATTGACATAAAAAGAGCTCAGTAGAGATTCAGCGCTGTCATTTACAGAACCTTTCAGTATAACAAAGGGCTTCAGACCCTTCAGTAGAGCCTTGGTTCCTCTGTACTTAAACCTGCTTTGACTCAAATAGAGTCAAAGGACTGCCTAGGATTATAGCTGCATTGTAAAAGCATATTTCAATTATGTTGTTTCTCTGCTTATAGCATTATGGTGCTTATTAATGGGTCCCATATTCTATTGTGTTTAGACTGATGAACAGGTTTTCTTTGGCTATAAAATAAGCTGTTGTGAGCCCCCAGTGACCCTACTCACTTCCCTAGTACCTTTTATACATTCCCCTGCTTCATGAAACTTGAATAAACAGACATTTCTTGTAGTAACCGGGATATGGAAAGTTACATTATACTAACAAGCCCCGAAATCTCTTTGCTTGATACAATAGAGGTTTATGTCTCACTTAGCTAAAGTTAGACAGGTCAGGTGGCCCTCCTCCTTGTGGCTATGCCATCTGGAATGGGTCAAATCCTAACTCCTTGCCCAGGGTGGGCAGGGATGGAGGAAACATACTGGCTTTGCATTTCCTCATCCTCAGAATGACACATATAATTTCCATTGGCCCAAAGTCGTCACAGGGCACCAAACCTAAGCTATAAGAGAGGATAGAAAAATGGAGTGGGGGTGGGTAAATGATTGTCACTACCATGTTGCTCTTTCTTTTAATGTAAACTTTGAATTATATTCTTTTTTTTATTGTTTGTTTGATTTGTTTGGTTTTGCGTTTACTCTTAAGAGCGCCTACAACCGCATTTTCCTTCCTACTTAGCCATCTTTGTTCTTAATGATTCTTTTTCGTCTCCTTCCAGGTCCTCTCCATATTTTAAACAAACCAGACATTATTTGCACTCTGAAACCCCTTATCATTCTGACCCTATTTCTCTGCTCTCTTATCCTTCTCCCAAACTTTACTTCATCCCTCTGTGCTTTTCAGGATCTTTGGTTTCCTTGTCTAAATTCAACTGCAAAGCACTACAAAATCAATTTTTGAAATCCCCAGTTTCATCCAATCACCATATTTTCTAAGATTTTAAGAGGGACTTCCTACTAAGTTATTAAATCCAGCTCATCCTGGCCCAGCCCCAATGTATGCCCATTCATTTTCTTCTTGACAAAACTGGTCCCTAGAATCCGACTTCCCTCTATGTGAATACTCAGGAGCATCCACAGACAGGCACAGGACTACGTAGTAATGCAGATATGTACTTCCTGTTCTAAAGTATCAGATCCCTCAGGACAAATGCCTTGCTTCCCGTGTTTAGCAAAATCCTGGGCATGACATAAGCACTGAACACCTGCTAGAATATGCATCTTTCCTTGTGAAGTCTCTCTTTTACCAAATTCAATTTATAGCTGCAGTGTTGTTGTTCTGTGAAAATAATACCAATAGAATGAAAGAACAATAGAACAAATAGAAGCAGCGTTTTGAAAGAGAGAAGAGTAACATATTCCTTCTGGATTATGGAATGAAACAATATCGCACTTCATCATGCTATTTGAAGTAGAATTTTTATTCTTTTTTATTCCCTTTGAATTAATATCGTTACACTGACCCTCAGTGAATGCTGCCTGGGAGTCATCTGTGCAGGGTTAACAATTTGCTTATAATAACTGTTTTCTCATTTTATGCAGCTTCCTCCAGCTTTGCACCACAATTTGAAAAGAAGGGTTATTGAGAGATTCAAGAAATCCCTCTTCAGCCAGCAGAGTAACCCTTGCAATTTGAAATCTGAAATTAAAAAGGTACAGTATTCAACACCTAGGAGTTCTTCTCTGGCTAACAAAAACACATCAGAAGAGCTAAATTTTATACCTTCTCTGCTTTGTACTTTAAACTCTATCCTCTATTAAAGGATGTTATCATTGTTTTAGTCCTTTCAAGCTGCTATAAAAAAGACACCATAAACTGGGGAGTTTATAAACCACAGAGGTTGCTCACAGTTCTGGAAGCTGGAAGTTCAATATCAAGGTGCCAGCATAGTCAGGTTTGGTACAAGCCCTTTTCCCAGTTACAGACTTGTGACTTCTTTCCCTGCTTGGCAAAGAAGGCAAGGAAACTGTCTGGGGCCTCTTCATAAGAGCACTTTTTGTAAGAGCACTCCAGGGCTCTGTCCTATGGCCTAATTACCTTGCAATGACCCTGCCTCCCAATACAGTCACCCGAGGGGTTAGGTTTCAGCATAGGAATTTAAGGGGATGCGAACATTCAGACCATAGTAGCCCTGCTTATGATATGAAATTGAGGATGTCTTGCCTCTGATTTTCTCACCTTTATTTCTGTGGCCGTCATCTCAGAAGCTTAACAGGAAGTTCTTTTGGTATGATTACTTGTTTTCCTAAAAACAAATGTTTTTAAATACCTTTAATTAAAAAAATATAATTTAGCCTTTTTAAAGAGAATTCTATCCCAATATTTTATTAGAACGTTCTCCAACAAGCCTCTAAATTGAGCTGTGCTACTCTGGACAAGTCGTTTAACCATCTGAAGCTATGATTTTGATCACCTACGAGGGTGGAATGAACCACTATTGACCGTTGAACAACACGGGGACTAGCACTGATCCCCTGCTCCTGCACAGCTGAAAGTCTTTTTTTTTAAATATATATTTATTTATTCATTTTAGAGAGAAAGAGAGCATTAGCACGTGCAAGTTGAGGGAGGAGCAGAGGGAGAGAGAGAATCTCAAGCAGATCCCCCTGAGTGTGGAGCCAGCCTTGGGGCTTGATCTCATGACCCATAAGATCACAACCTGAGCCACAACCAAGAGTCAGACACTTAACCGACTGAGCCAGCCAGGTTCCCTGAAAATCCATGTATAAAACTTTTGACTCCCTAAAACCTTAACTAAGTGCTTGCTATTCACCAGAAGTCTTGTCAATAGCATAACCAGGGGATTGACACACATTTTGTATGTTATATATTATATACTGTATTCTTACAATAAAGTGAGCTAGAAATAAGAAATATTAAGAAAATCATAAGGAGGAGAAAATACATTTACAGTACTATACTAGAAGAAGTCCACAGATAAGTAGACCCATGCAGTTCAAACCCATGTTGTTCAAGAGCCAACTGTATTTTTTAAGCTTCTTTCCATCTTCGATATTCTGTAATCTCCTAGACCTCGGGTGTTGGTAAATATTTCTGTTCACATACACAAAATCTAAATCACAGAGAAGTTAAATCAACCAGACAGAAGGAAAATTATTTATCTCTATTTAGCACACCTTGATGACAGGAAACCCCTTTGTCCTGGCTGACAGCCATTTCCATGCATCCCTTGGAGGTGGTCACAAGCTCCCCTTCTCCTGTCCTGGAAAGACTTGAGGCTCAAGCAGTTTGGGCCTGCTCCCATTTTAATGTATCCATCTTTATCTATCTATCTATCAATCTATCTGTTTGTCTGTCTGTCTATCATCTGTTTTATCATCTTCTTAAACTTTGAAACAATCACATGGCCAATGAACTTTTTTCTTTAAAGTTTCTCCTTTCCTGGATCCAGTCTTAAGCATAAATATACTTCTTATTCAGGCAGTATGATGGACTCTTTGGTAAAGAAATGCAAACAGTGTGTTTGCTCTGTTGCCTTCCCTCTGTGGTGCCTGCAGCTACACAAACAGGAGATGGGAAAAGAGATAACAGTGGCAGGTAAACAAAACAGAAATCTACCTCATCAGAGATGAAAGAGCACAATTCCTTTCACGGTTGTGTCGGCCAATCAGGCCCAGAAACAAAGCTCAAGGAGCTCAAAACAGGTGGATGAGACTGCGGATATTTGTTTTATGATATTTACATATTGTACCGTGAGTACCAATAAATATATTTTAGGAAGACAGAGGCTCAAATCTCCCATGAAAATATTACATGTTGCTAGGTTTAATATTCTTATTAAAATGATATGCAGAATAATCCAGTTTGTACACAAATTTATTTTAATAGAAATCCCAGCTTTAAGAGATGAAAGTGCCCGCAGCAGGCTGTCTGATGCACAGGGGTGCCTCCAACTCTTCCCCAATGCTGTGATTTTCCACCCATGCACGTCCTTAAAACAGAGCGCTTGCTCTTTTGTTACTGAGGTGTACTGGTTTGCATCCCTTCCTTGCTGTGTTTCTTGTCTCTCCTGATAGAAGAAAGATTCTCTTTCGTTAAAATGGCTCCGCCTGCCTTGTTGGCCTTCCCCGGAACAGTGGCAGCCTCTCTTAGAGCACTTACCTTCTGTCCTTGGTTTGGGGAATGAAAAGGGATTAATGAGGTGGTAGAGGGCGTCCAGGGAGCCTGGGTGAGGGAACTCAAGGGGGCATAGACTTAGCCTTCTTTTCAGCGTCGTTTAGAGGCAATTTAAATTCTCCTGTGAGGAATGCTATGGTCCCCTTCTCTGATAATTACAAGCTGTGGTGGTTCATACCATCATGGTGTTTACCCTCCTGATGGTGGAGGCAGGCCTCCTCTTCTGTGAGGAAAACCAATCTTCTGCCTGGAATATTAACATGCTTCCTGTTCTCCACCACTGAACCAAGAGGCCAGCTCCTCCATAAAAATCTCCCTTGATTTTCCCTGTTCAGAATTAATCTTCCCTTTCTCTGTGCTTCAGGCATTTTTTCACCGTATTGTTGTAGTTTTTTAAAATTTAAATTTTTTTTAAGATTTTATTTATTTATTTGACAGACAGAGATCACAAGTAGGCAGAGAGGCAGGCAGAGAGAGAGGAGGAAGCAGGCTCCCTGCTGAGCAGAGAGCCTGGTGTGGGACTCGATCCCAGGACCCTGGATTCATGACCTGAGCCGAAGGCAGAGGCTTTATTTAATCTACTGAGCCAACCAGGCGTCCCAAATTTTTAATGTTTTTTTAAACCTTTTATTTATTTAAGTGACAGAGAGATACAGAGTGAGAGAGGAAAGAAACACAAGCAGGGGGAATGGGAGAGGGAGAAGAAGGCTTCCCGCTGAGCAGGGATCCCAATGTAGGGCTCGATCCCAGGACCCAGGGATCATGACCTGAGCTGAAGGCAGATGCCCAACGACTGAGTCACCCAGCTGTCCCTCACACTGCTGTGTTTTAAATAGCTCTTTATCTAGCTTACATTTTTGTTGCCCCCAAAATCAGTGGGAGTGTTATATGCATCTTTGATTACCTGCAGTCTCGCACGGTGCTTGGCACATGATAGAGCTCAATGTATGATCGTCGAATACAGAATATATTCTATGTTGACAAATAAATTCTGTGTAATATAGTCTATATTGGGTCTATTCTTTATTGATGTATATAACATATTATATGACATATATTGACATATACCGTATTTATATATTTTTATATGGATATAAAAAGAAGCCCTCCTGCCCTCATTTAAACACAAATGAGAAAAGTCTGTGGCCTCTGTTTTTCTCCCTTTCTAGTGTAATCTTTTGTTTGTGACAATTTTTGTTTAGAAATGGATTTTTAGGGGCACCTGAGTGGCTCAGGGGGTTAAAACCTCTGCCTTCAGCCCAGGTCATGGTCTCAGGGTCCTGGGATCGAGCCCCACATCGGACTCTCTGCTCAGCAGGGAGCCTGCTTTCCCCTCCCCACCCCCCGCCTGCCTCTCTGCCTACTTGTGCTCTCTCTCTGTCAAATAAATAAATAAAATTTAAAGAAAAAAGAAATGGATTTTTATCCCCTATATAATCTTGGTGGAGTGGCCAGTTAGCTTTTTTGACTAATAGTCCCCCACCCTAGGGCCGTGGAAGAAGCAAGCAGTGATAGTTCATAAAATGCACTTGATTTCCACCCTCCCCTCTGAAACTTGTCCTGAGATCCAGGGAGTCCATGTCTCCAGTTTGAGGAATCATTATGGGGTGATTGTGCCTTCTAATGAATGGCCCGAGACCCAGCAGGATATATAGAAGAGTGAAAGAATAGAAAAGCCATTTCCTAAGAAACTAAGCTCTTTATTTATGACTTACCTAAGCTGATCTTCTGTCCAATCTGCTCAACCTTGGCTAAAAATTGTGAGGGGAATAAAACATGGGAGTAATTGTATAGTGTTTTGCGAAACTAGGATTTTCGGCAGGGGAGAGAGGAGAAACAAAAACAAGATGGAATATATTAATTCAAATTAGAATTGGAGATCCCAGTATGAATGAGTATGAATTTATGATAAATCTTTTTATTTTTTTATTATTATTTTTTAATATTTTATTTATTTGACAGAAATCACAACTAGGCAGAGAGGCAGGCAGAGAGAGAGGAGAAAGCAGGCTCCCCGTGGAGCAGAGAGCCCGATGCGGGGATCGATCCCAGAACCTTGGGATCATGACCTGAGCCGAAGGCAGAGGCTTTAACCCACTGAGCCACCCAGGTGCCCCAATGATAAATCTTTTTAAAAAATGCACGTATTTCCTAATATTTTCTAAGTCGTCTTGAAACTAAGCAAGCAGCAGTGAGCTTCCTTAGCACTCGCGCCTCTTCGGAGATACGGCTGACTGCCGATAGAGCTAGAGCAGGGACTAAATTAGGTGGAATGTCTTGACGTAATAGATCGTCTAGTGAGGATGCCATCAAGGATTACTGAGGATGTGTCAAAAGGACTCAGGCACCAACTTAAAGAGGCTCCCACTGGCTAGCTATTGGATAATTAGAGCATCAATAAGAATAATGACTGCAATGGATTGAAAGAATTAACTAAAGTTTAAATCTAAGAGTTCATGACAGAAAAAGAAAAATCCTTCATTGGTTTCCTTTGGAGGATGCTAAGTAACCAACTCATTACTTTGAAAATTATTTACAAAAGGAACGAATCAAACATTTATTGTGCCGTTGCCTTATGAATTCTATCCCAGGGTAACTAAATTGATGAAGGGGAAATTTCTTATTAAAGTAGTCCTTCAGCTAATAAGAGCTAGAGGAATAAAAAAACGTTGCCGTTCTGCAGCCTCTAGTGGAATGATGGATCTAGACATCAACCCAGTGGCTTGCTAATACCGCAAAAAAGGGACAGCCAGATGTTATATGGCTCCTGATGGATGTGCAGTACCATCCATGAAGTATATTTGCTAAAGGCTTGGATCTGCGTCCGAGGAAGCCTCTAAATATGGTTTTTGGAAATAAAGTTACTGGAACACGACCACACGCCTTCCCTCACGTATTGTCTGTGGTCACATTCACCACCACGTAGGTACAGTTGAGTGGCCATGACACAGATTACACGGCCTGTAAATCTGTCAGTATTTCCTATCTCACCCTTTACCAAAGAAATTTACCAGCCCCTGCTCTACCTCAAGCCGCGCACATGTAGCAGATACAGGGGACGAGAGAACATGTGAAATGACACCATGGGGATAAGCAGGAAATCCAGACTAGGGAATTGTACAGGAAAAATGACCCTTGTTCTTATATAAAGAAACTGCAAGGAAAGACGAGCACTTCTCTTTGGTTCCTAATCTGTACTTCAACTCCGATCAGCAAGGTCAAGCTTACCTTATTCAGGAGCTGGCAGTCTCTCTAATTCCCAACTCCAGGTTTCCGGCTCTTTTCCAGTTAGCAGATTGCTCCTCTCTTCATGCTTTAATTAATGTCTCTTGATGCACATAATAATTATGCCTTATATTTGCCTAGCCCTTGTCAGGGCCCCATGGAGGCATCATAAATCAGCAGCGCCCAGCGCCAACCTGTTTGGACCGAGTGGAGAAGTTCCTAGAGCAGGGCTCTCCTGCCCAGCAGGGTCAGGCCATTGTTCATTTTCTCCCTGGACACCACCTTCAGTGTCCGAATGGAGGTCCTGGGAGGAAGAGCTCGTGGTTGGAAATAGCACAAGACAGTGGTTTGCCAGCCTTTGCTGAGTTGTGGAATTCTTTGCTAAACACGATCTTTGGTGGAAATGTAAACAGCAGGGCAGCAAGGCTGCTTCCGGGGGAAGTAGGGTTGAGGGCGGGGATGCGATGTGCATCCCATGGACATGATGATGGACCATCCTTGTGAAGGCACCATGCGTACGTGTGCGTGGGCGCTTCCGTATCAGAGAAAAGGGAATATAAATACTGGACATGTCTGTTGACGAAGTGGTCTACAGAAACCTAATAAAAAAGAACAAAAAGGAGCTATGGGTTAGAAAAGATGAAAAATAAGACAATATATTATGTCTTAACGTATTATAACTAAGTCGAAGAAGACAGCTAAACCTAAAGGAAAAAAAGATCAGAGGACGGGTGAGTGCTGTGTGATGTGGTACCTTAAAAAGTTTATCCCCTCTGGCCCCTAATTTCACTTTTGCTGTTTCATTTCTTTTTTACCTCATCTGATTAGATGCCAAATAATTGGCATAGTTGTTCTGCCGCAAAGATAACCTTATTTTATGATATGGAAGAGAAGATACAGTTTGGGGAATTTAATGAAGATTACAGTTTGTGTTTCTCTTTTAGATTCGGCCTAAAAAGTACTAGACTCTCAATTGAACAATGAAGTGCTAAAATTGCTAAATACTTGCTCAAAATCAGTGAGTGAGTTTTGGGGGAGAGGGGGTAGTAACAGTGATACAGTGATCTTTAATATTTGCTTGGCTTTGGTTCAAAAGTGTGTACGGTCATTGGCTCTTTTGAACTGTAGATGTTTATTCAGAGCAGGAGAACCTTTCATGGCAGTTCAGAAAGAGGGTCTTAAGCATTCTTCCAAAGAGAGCATATATGCCAAAGATGGGAGAACCCCTCTAAGCTGAATGTTTGAAAAGCAAGAGAGGGCCGACATGGCACAGGCCCAGGACTGCTGGACCACCTCGGGGCCTCTGCCCGCCAGAGGGGCTGCTCTGAACCGTTCTGTGGTAGCATCCATAGTCCCCCTACGGGATGAGCCTTTTCTTGCCTATCTGGTGTGTCCAGAATTGGGCTCACCACCTTCTTCCTTCCTACATCTGCTTCGCTATCGCTGGAGGCACGTTTTCCTTCTGCTCAGTCTTTAAACCTTGCAGTCACGTTCAGCTGCTCCATGTTATTTCTTTTGTCCCGTAGGTCATTAACACCTGCATCGTCTTCCTGTAGGCAGTTTTACTTGCCCTTTGATGTTAAAGCCCTGGGTTATAGCCCTGGTTCTGCCACTTACCAGCTGTGACCCTTGAGCAAATTCCATTTCGATGTCCCCATCTGTAAACCTGAGATAATGCTTACCTTAGAGGTAGTTGTAGGAACCAAACGGAACACCCAATGTGACCGGACAGTTTAAGGACTCAGTAGGTGGCTGTAGGAGCTACTGGTGTTATTAGGGGAGGATATTCGATCTTCCTCTTGGCTACCACCTGGTTCAAGGTCTTAACGCTTCTCTGGGCAGCTTCTTTGCTGACTTCCCTGTTCTCCAATCCATCTTGCCAGACCAAGTTTCTAAACATACCGGCTCTTTTTTTTTTTTTTTTTTTTAAGCATACCAAAAAACCTTGTAAGCCTCCAGTTTCTTGCCTCACCATCTAAACACTGGCATCCAGTGTTCTAGTCCCCCATTATTTGCAGGAGCTTCCACCCGGATGTCCCCAGCCCATGCAGACTGCTGGTACACATTGCACCAGAATGACTGTTTCAAAACAGAAATCTGACCGTGTCATACACGCACCCACCCACACAGACACACAGAAAGCTGTTCAGGGGCTCTAAGTAGAAACTGCCAAATCGTCCCCACAGTATTCCCGGTCCCATTTGGTCCAAGCCCTGCCCACCTCTCGGTCCTCATCTCATCCCTCTCTCGTTCTTCATGGTCTCATACCAGCCGCAGATCCCGTCTGTCCACCATGCAGCCTCCTCCTGAGTCTTTGCAAATGCTCGTGTTCCCGCCTTTCCAGATCTTCCCGCCGCATCCTTCACTCACTCTTTCCCATTCTTTCAGTTCTCAGTGCATCATTTTTTCAGGAATGCCACTCCTGTCTAAGTTGAACCTGCCCATTACCTCCGAGAACCACCGGCCCGTCCTTCAATGCATTCCGCACAGTTGTAATTTCACGTAGATGCAGAGGGACACTTCACAGCTATAGTCCTCCATAACTAGGAAGTTAGCTCTGAGAGTACAATTTTTAAAAGAGTTTATTTATTTATTTGAGAGCGAGAGAGAATGAGAGAGAACGAGAGCATGAGAGGGAATAGGTCAGAGGGAGAAGCAGACTCGCCGCCAAGCAGGGAGCCTGATGCGGGACTCGATCCCGGGACTCCAGGATTATGATCCGCGCCGAAGGCAGTTGCTTAACCAACTGAGCCACCCAGGCGCCCCCTGAGAGTACAATTTTTGGCCACCATTGGTTGTTCTTATTGTTTGGATCTGTGACACATAAGAGTTGATAAAAATCCCCACTGAATTAATGAACAGCATTTGCCTTCCTCTCTTCAACCTAGATCCCCTCACCCCTGTACCGTGGACTTCTGTCATCACCCTTTCATCCCCTTGCTACTGGTAGGCAGTGCCCAGCCTTTGCCCCCAAGTTCCACTCACCTGAAATGTCTGCCTTGCTTCCCTGCATCCGCCCAAATCCGTCCTTCAAGGCTCGGCTCCAGGGCTTCTGCTACAGGGCTCTGAAAATCAGGTCGGACTTTTGGAAGCTCGGGACTCCCTGCCTCATTTTACACTTCATAGTTCATTCTCCTTCTTGTTCGTGGGCATGAGCCCACTTTCCCAGTCACATGGCAAGCCGCGCGTCCTTGCTGTGTCCTCCCTGGAGCCCGGCATGGTGCTAACAAGCTGGATAGATCACTGGTATATGAGATCCGGTGGTTTCCATCTCTGTTTTGCAAGACCCGCTCAGAGCACGACACAGAGTTAAGGGGCAAAAAAAGATGCGCTGAAAGAATATGTATGTCAGAAACTAGAACTGCAAGAAGTTCTGGGAAGTTTCTGGAAGAAAAATAAATGTACCTGGGATTTAAACACAAGACCAATGAATTTTAGTCCTTGGCTTCATCCACAGGCCCACTCCTCTGAGGATTTGCAGTTCTTAAGCTGAAGGAGACTGTTAATGGAGGAGGCACCCGCATCCTCAAACACTCCTCTTTTCAAGGTTTGAAACAACGAAAAGGACTCGTCCTTTTTTATAAAATGGCTATCTTGACCTGCCCAGCTCACAATTCACACATTTCACTGTGTAGCTTTAAATACCTTCCTGTCTCTGGACGAGCTAGGATTCCAAGGTGTTTATTTAATAATTAAGTTGACTTAACTAAGCTTTCTATAATTAGAATGAGCGTTTTAGGCAGCCAAATTACTCCGATGTTCAACCACATGAAAAACAATCCCATCTGAAGTCATTTGGAAGGCAATACCAGGAAATCATTCTCAGCATTACAAGACAGAGCAAGAAACTTAGTTGGAGCAACCTACTAGCTTGGCTATAAGAAATAGAGTGCTTAGGCCTACCTCTGTGGCGTCCTAATAACATTGATGAGAATGTTACTAAGGCATGTGACCATCAGATCCTCCTGCAATCTTACGATCTTGTCATTTTACAGATGGGCTATTCGTTTTATCAGTTGTCAGTGAAGCAAGGGAAATAAATTTTCAAGAATAACAAAGGATGGAACCATAGTTTTTTCCTGGAGTGTAGTATTCTTTGGCAACATGGAGATTGGTAAACACAGAAATAATTTGTATTTGTAGTGTCCAAAGTACACAGATGGAATAATGATCAATTACTCATCGGAAATGTTCTTATTAAGGTATAAAATGCAGAATGCACCCAGTGAGGGACCTGTACCGCTCTGTGGACTTGCACGTCCATGCTCTTCCGGGTGATCACCACTTACTTCACTCGGTAGAACACTTCCGGTACTGAAGAAGGCTCCTGCCTGCCTTTTCCTGGTCAGATCCCATCTTCTGCCATAACGTAATCATTATCTTAATCTTCATCGCCACTGTTTAGTTTTGTCTGCTTGTGAAAATGGCTGTACATGAAGTTATACATCTTATATATCTCTTCTTTGGTGTTTTTGGCTTCTTTTGCTCAACATTCATTCATGTTGCTGTTTTTTGTGCTTTGCAGAATCCCAGTGTATAAACACACCACAATCTATCTATTTTTCCATCTGTAGACATTTGGGGTCAGAGGTCCTCATGTCTCTCGTGTGTATACCTAAGAGTGGAATTACAGAGTCATACGGTAAACATTGTATCTCAATGAATACTGCCAGTTTTCTCAAGTGATTGAACCATGGTGTATTCTAACTCATTAGCAGAATAGGGGAATCCAAGGTAACTGCTGTTGCATAGTCTAAATTGTGCCATTTATTTCTGGTTTATTAGTAAGAATTGGCATTTTAAAAGTATGTTATATTAACATGGCATGAAAACTCGACCAGCCCAAGTGCTGGTTGGAATTAAAGGTAAAAGAAGTTTGCAAAATGTTTACAGCCTAAAATTCCACTTAAAAAATTCAGCTTTGGGCGCCTGGGTGGCTCAGTGGGTTAAGCCGCTGCCTTCGGCTCAGGTCATGATCTCAGGGTCCTGGGATCGAGTCCCGCATCGGGCTCTCTGCTCAGCAGCGAGCCTGCTTCCCTCTCTCTCTCTCTCTCTCTGCCTGCCTCTCTGCCTAGTTGTGATTTCTCTCTGTCAAATAAATAAATAAAATCTTTAAAAAAAAAAAATTCAGCTTTGTGGGAGAGCATCAAACAATTGTCATTTAGTGAATTACTCTCTCCTTTAGAGTGTTGGGGATTAATGTTTGGAGATTAAAATTAAGCAATGGTAATTTAGAAAAATGTATTAAGAAACTCGTTTGCCCCAGTCAATCAAGAAGGCTTTGTTTAGAGGAGATACACAAAAAACAATGATGATGTGGGCTAATAAGCATATCATTCTGCTGAATAATTGAGTTTATTTCTCATACACCTGATACAAAGAACATTTTGATGTCCCAAGCCTGTGCCATTATTTTTCTATCCATTTTTATCTTGCTCTCATAAAGCCATGAAGTGCAGGGTTGTTTTTATGTTTTCATGTGACCAGGGAATTATCTACCTTGCTTTCACTGTAATTTGCCTGCCTCTGATTTGGAAGTTCTTTTGAAAGGAGAATGTGCCTTTCTCTGTTTACAAGAGCCTGAAAACCACAAGCACTAAATTCTCCACGCCGAGACATAGGGAAAGAGGTCTCCTGTCCTTTGCTTCTGACAGTAGAATAACATGTGGCTTTGCCTTTTCTGTTCCAGTTATCTCAGGGATCTCCAGAACCCATTGAGCCCAACTTTTTCACAGCAGATTACCATTTATTACATCGCCCATCGGGTGGAAACAGCTTGTCCCCAGATGACCCGACAGGTAATGGTCTTCACCACAGGAAATCTGGTTTTCATAAAGAAATATATTGTTTGGATCAACAGCTATCCTTAAATGATTATCTTCAATTTAAAAGAAAAATAGAGCTTATTTTGATTATCTATGGCAGTAGTTGGAAGAGATACACAGTACAAGTATAGAAGTTCCCTGTGAGGTTTATCATGCCCTGTTGTGGCAGCTTCCTTGATCATTTATTCATGCCATAAACAAACAGCAGAATCTGTTTGAGTGAATTGTATTTCCTTTTATTTCTTCTTATCTGATGATGGGAAATCAAATGCCCAAAAGCATCCAGGGAGATAAAAAGCAGAAATGAAGACTTTGAATATTCAAAATGGAGAACATTTGAAACTTACGTGAAGAATGTACATCACACATATTTAATTTGATTTTCCTTTTTGCATTAATCTCACATAGGGAGACGAGACAATGTATCATGGGGATTAAAGGTGCAGATTCTCAAAACCTGGATGCCTAAACTTGAATCTCAGCTCCAGCATTTAGTAGTTGACCTTGGACAAATTATTTGACCTCTTGAACCCCGGTTTCCTTGCCTATAAAATGGGGGTAAATGTGGAACTTGCACTATAGGGTTACAATGAGAATCAATGTAAACATATAAAAGGTACTTGACCATTAACAGGGGCTCAGCATAATGTAGCTCTTCTCAAGATAACTGAACTCTCAGAAGAGGTTTTCAAACTACTCTGAAGTTTCAAGTTTCCTTAATAATTTTCAAATCCCTACAAACTATAGTTACATCACTCAGTCACATAGATAGATATGACGGCTTAAAGGGAGACTCTCCATCCCCTCACTCCTCAAATTAGGCAAATCATTTCACGTATTAATCTCAAACTTTCCCTACATCTTGGACTCCTGGGATAAAGCCAACCTGTAGGCTGAATTTTGTTTAAAATAGTCCCTGAGAAACCCATAAGATCAAGATGAACTGTTGTCTAAAGTCTTTTGCTTTGAGAAACGCCCCCAGGGCAGGTCAGGCAGTTTGTAGGCCAGACTTCTTACAGTAGCGATTCTGCGGAAACCAGGAGCTCTGGTGGAAATCTCGGGGTGGCCTGAGAGACAGTCAACGGATGTCCAGGGCAGCTGGAGGGGCCAACCTGGGGTGGAGCAGGCAAGTGCCGTTCTAGCAGGCTGGCTACAGGCTCGCCCAGCAGAGCCTGCAGGCACTTTGGGGAACACCTTAGCTCACAGCTTTGAAGAGGAGCTGCCAGGACTCATCAGCCTCCTGCCTCCCCTCCACTTCAACCTATTCCCTCTTGTCTCTCCTAAGTGGAGGGGGTTCCTGGGCCTCCCTGCACACACCGGTATTAATTGATCACAGTAGAAGATGGCCAGCATTGCTTTGGGGGGCACTCAGTTGGGTGAGGTGCTAGTCTATCATCTTTAGAACACCCAGCAGGGGCACCTGGGTGGCTCAGTCTGTTAGGCGTCTGCCTTCAGCTCGGGTCAGGATCTCAGGGTCCTGGGATGAAGCCCCGCGTCAGCTCCCTGCTCAGCAGGGAGTCTACTTAAAAAAAGAGAAAAACAAAAACAAAAACACTGGCAAAGAAAGTATTGCCTCCTAGCATTAAGTGTGCTGTATTTCCCTGTAGGCAGTCATGGAAAGAGCCAGATCTTCATGTCTTCCCCTGCCTACTTCTGCCTCCCTCTAAGAATTCATTTTCTTTCTAGCACACATGAACTGGTTTTGCTTGTAGCTTAAGGAGAGTTTTTTAAATCAGAAAACTTGCCCTTTGGGTCATTTGTGTTGGGAATATCCCTCACCTGTCCTTTGTGTTCACATAAATGGGTGGGCTCACACATGCCTCTCTAACTAACTAACTAACTCTCTAACATGCCCAGTTTATACCCCGAGAAATGCTCCGAGATCTTTGTGTATTATTTTGTGATGGCCACCCGAAAGGAGCCACTATTAAAGGAAGAGAAACTACAATAACAAAAAATTAAAAAATAAAAGAAGAGAAACAAAGCTTTTGAATATTCCAAGCAAGGTGCTCTGGAATGTGCTTAGAAGTACTTCTCTTCATCATGACTAAGTTGACCCTGTTTTCACTACAGTTGAGTTGTAATTGTCAACAAAGTCCAACTAAGAAAATGTGAACCGAAGGTCAGACTTCCCGTAACCTATCTATTTCAGGTCTACGGACCAGCTCGGACTTGGAGGAGGGAATAACATATGAGCAGATGCAGGTGAGGTTTTTGTAGTGCCTTTGAACTATTTTATTTTGTTGCTTTTAATTCAGTACTAACCCGAATATTTTTTTTTCAACGTCAGACTGTGATTGAAGAAGTCCTAGAGGAAAGTGGTTATTACAACTTTACATCTACCAGGTGAGATCTAGAGTTTTCTTTTAAATGTGAAAGTTCAGTTGAGATCATTGGATGTTAGATGTAGTTATCCTGGATTCCAGAGCTTTTTTTCCCAACTTTTATTTTAAATACTTTTGTAAATCTTGGCTTAGACCGATACAACCATGGGTAGAATATATGTTGCCCATCTTTTGTATGGATGCAGCTGCTATTTTTCTGTTGAAAAGAAAGGGTGATAGCTTAGTGGTAATTTACTCCCAGAAAAAAATAAGAAACATAATGAAATGGAAAAGCATTTCTAGGTTGTTTTTTGGTTTTGTTTTTGTTTTTAAATTAAGCATTTGTTCCATGCTAGTAGAGCTGTAAACTCGGAGTTCCATCACTGAAATGTACCCATTATTTGTATAGAATGCAGGGGGGAATGCAACTAAACAAAGGATCACTTCTGGTGAATTTAAGATATGCTTGTGGAGGGGCGCCTGGGTGGCTCAGTGGGTTAAGCCGCTGCCTTCGGTTCAGGTCATGATCTCAGGGTCCTGGGATCGAGTCCCGCATCGGGCTCTCTGCTCAGCAGCAAGCCTGCTTCTCTCTCTCTCTCTGCCTGCCTCTCTGTCTACTTGTGATCTCTCTCTGTCAAATAAATATATAAAATCTTAAAAAAAAAAAAAAAAAGATATGCTTGTGGAAGAAGGACTTGTTGTTACGTGTTGCCATTTGCTTACCCTAAGTAAGAAACCTCAGTTTATTGTGTATTATCTTCTAACATAAGAACTATTTGTGCTCTAAAAATACAGTGTTTTATCACTTCTGGCCAGTTCTGATTCCTGCATTTTACTGTTGGGCACAGTGTTGGCCACAAAGATTTGGGTGCAGTTAGTTTACTTGAGAGGCAATTCTGGAAACACTGGTAGGGGAGTGAAGAAATAATTCAATAAAGGTTTCATTTTCAAGCAAGTAACTCTTGTGGCTGACCGGGGCTAGGTCTCACTGGGGAAATCTGAGAGCCAGTCACAGAACAGGTACCTCAGGTATCCACCCCACTCAAGGGCAGAGGGATGTTTGTCCTTTGTCCTAGGGTGTTTGTCCTCGTGTTTCCACTGGTCATTGTTTGCAGCCTTTCCCCAGAGAATGGTAGTTCCCTGGCATTTCTGGCCTTCTGTAAGGGTGAACAGAACAGATTCCAGAGACCGGAGAAATACTCAGGAAGAGAAGAGCAGGCGCTGGCAGCTGGAAAGCAGGCCCGCTTGCCGTGGATGAGGGGATGAGGGCACTGACAGTATCTACACATGAGTTGTCTCTTGACTTTTCCAAGGAGCCCCTCACAACTGAGTCCTGAGACTGATCATAAGCAGCCACATCCCCATTCTCTGTGGCTCCATGTTCCTTCAGTTTGTTCTCTCAGAGTGGCCTTTAATGCCTGAAGGAGCTGCCTTCCTTCCCACTGCTGAAGCTCTCTGTGACCACTGTTTAAGTCATTCCAGAAGTTGTCTCTAAAGCTATTCGCCATGGTAAGAGAAAGAGGCCTCAAGAGCATCCCGTTAGGTTCTTGTATGGAAATTTGATTCTTTTTTGAGGTTAGTTCAGTCTCCAACCTTTTTTTTTTTTTTTTTTTTTTACTTCTCTTATTTCAACAAGTTGTTTATATAAATCACACATAAGATTATTCAGCTGCTTGCTCTTTGGGCTTGATAATATATTTCCAAAATACGACCAAATGATGAATAATTCTCATTTTCCAAAGGCATATTATTAATAGAAATCACCATCTTCCTAATTGCTCTCCTCTCACATTCCCTGGAGAGACTTGGAATCTTCATTTTCTGTTCTTGGGCTGCGTACATCCAGCTTTTCATGGAGAGAATGATTGTCTTTGTTCTAGACTCTTAGCTCCTTATTTTAAGTGCCTTTGGCTTGGAGTGGGGGCAAACGTCAATTTTGTCATAATTTGTCTGCATATTCTCAGAGACTCAGGGTCTTGAGCATTGAATGGCTTCTTATTTTTGCAGAAACTTCGCTAAGCATGAGTGAAAAACCAGGTGTGTAAGGAAGTTAGGGAAGCTCTTACGAGAGCTCTTATTTTTCCTTAAAACGTAATTTTATCCCTTTTCAGTTCTATCCCTAAGTTTTAAAAAATTCAAACATTATTTCTACTTTCTATTTCTACTTCCAAAGCTGTACCCCTCTATTAAAAGACATCGCAAATTTTCTTATTCAAAGGAATAGATAATCAGATGCCTAATAATGAAGACAAAAAGTTACTTACAGTTATATTCAGAGTTGTGCATAGAATATGGAGAAATGGTTTAAATGATCAAGTTCAAGAAAAATACGTTGGATATGACATACATAAGATTTTCTCAAAATGCTCCAAATTAAAGTGAATCACTCACAAAACATTCTTATATCCATGATATTTCCTTTTCATGCTCTTATAACAATGAGAGACTATATCTTGAGAGAAGACTCTTCACAGTTTACTAGTAAGAATAACCCTTGGCTGTGCTTGAAGTACTCGTTTACTGGTGTTCCAGATGAATTACCAAAAGATAAGTCAGCCTCCACTTAGAAGCACCTAAGGGTTCACATGCTAGAAAGACACATAATTCCAAATATGAACCAAATCAGGTAGTCAGTGATGATTTTTCCACGGTCAAAAGATAGAGGATGCTAAATATCCCTGGACATGAACAAGAATTTGGAACCAGAAGAATGTATTTTCCCTAATAGGTTCCACAGAATAGCCAATAGCCAATATTATCAAAGATGCCAATAGATGCTCCCTGAAAAATAAAATTCTGTGATCAAATAGATTTGGGAAACTCTGAAAGTATACTTTTCCAAATTTAGAGGCTGTTGACACACATTACCATATCACAGAGTCTGAGATGCGCTGTAAGAAATCTGTTAACCTTGTTTATCCCAGTATTTGTGCAATCTTTCACACGAAACACAAGTTCAGAAATCAGCCCTCGTGCTGTGGTTAGAAATGGGACACGTGGTCTGAACTCCCAGACCAGTCACCAGCATCTACCCAGATCTGCTGCTGTTCTCGTTCTCTTTGTCATCATCTTAATTGTCATTGTCATCATCATTGCAAAATATCATTGGTGATGTTGGTCACACAGAGAATTGCATATATCTTTTCTGTATTACTGAAGTTTACCACTTCAGACAGTCAGTTCAAACTTAAACGCATCTCCCAAACACCCAGACAGGAGCTAAAGCATGAACCCAAGACATGGCACATTTTTTTCCATAATTTTTATTATTTTTTTTAATAAACATATAATGTATTATTAGCCCTAGGGGTACAGGTCTGTGAATCGCCAGGTTTACACAGTTCACAGCACTCAGCATAGCACATACCCTCCCCAATGTCCATAACCCCACTCCCCTCTCCCTATACCCCTCCCCCCAGCAAACCTCAGTTTGTTTTGTAAGATAAGAGTCTCTTATGGTTTGTCTCCCTCCTGATCCCATCTTGTTTCATTTATTCTTTTCCTACCCCCCAAGCCCCCCATGTTGCCTCTCAACTTCCTCATATCAGGGGGATCATATGATAGTTGTCTTTCTCCGATTGACTTATTTCATTAAGCATAATACCCTCTAGTTCCATCCACGTCATTGCAAATGGCAAGATTTCATTTCTTTTGATGGCTCCATAGTATTCCATTGTGTATATATACCACATCTTCTTTATCCATTCATCTGTTGATGGACATCTAGGTTCTTTCCACAGTTTGGCTATTGTGGACATTGCTGCTATAAACATTCGGGTGCACGTGCCCCTTGGGATCACTACGTTTGTATCTTTAGGGTAAATACCCAGTAGTGCGATTGCTAGGTCATAGGGTAGTTCTATTTTCAACTTTTTGAGGAACCTCCATGCTGTTTTCCAGAGTGGTTGCACCAGCTTGCATTCCCACCAACAGTGTAGGAGGGTTCCCCTTTCTCCGCATCCTTGCCAGCATCTGTCATTTCCTGACTTGTTAATTTTAGCCATTCTGACTGGTGTGAGGTGGTATCTCATTGTGGTTTTGATTTGTATTTCCCTGATGCCAAGTGATGTGGAGCACTTTTTCATGTGTCTGTTGACATGGACACTTTTAGCTTAGGTCCCTGAGTGAATATTTAGTTAGCGATAGAAGCTATCATCAAACCGAAAGCCTCAGGATAAAACCATTATCCGTTAGCTCTCTTCAGGGACAGTTACTGCAACTGTTTAAATAATGGGGAGACTACTTGGACTGTTGTTTAAGAAGCTTGTCTTGGGCACAAAATGCTGCATTAGGAAAAGGAAAATAGTAACAGAAACAAAAATAGCATCAAGGAGCCCTAAGCAAAGTGGGGGATCCTTCACTTCCAGGCTTCCGGGAAGGGGAGGCAGAATGAGTTGAGAGGAAGAAAGCAGTATAAAGACAATAAAATAAGCTCAAAACAAACTTGGCCAGCCCAAAGCATGCTCTATTCTCGATCTTTGCAGGAATGTATGATTAAATTATAGTTTACATTTATAAACATTTAGCTTCCTTACCAGAAGGAGACAGCCTAGCATGCCTCAATTTTATCCTTGTTGTTTGTGAGAGTAAAACTGTTTGAATCCTGTGGGTGAACAGACGTCAGACATATCCTCCTTATATACTTAGGGGTACACATTAACATTTTTAACAATGAAATCTGCGTTGAGAAGTAAAATTTGCAAGAGAAAAAGAAATCTATAGTTTGCATTGCTTTTCCCCCCAATTAACTGATAACATGTAAATTAGATGTTTAAAACTATAAGCTACTTTGAATGGGTGTTTATTTTTCTTCTCTAAAGGGTTATCATTTCCAACAGAGTTTATAATTTGAGAAAGACCCTGTTAGCCCCAAACTTCAGCAAAATGTGGCTTTCTAAAATTGTCCCATCCTACTATGTTTAGAATCATCTTTTCTTCCCTGGGATTTATTTGCATATATCCCTGAGCTACTGCCTTTGAAGTTGCATGTGTGAAGTCAAATATATATATGACTATAGTGAACTCTTGCCACTTCTGAATCTTCTAGATATCACTCCTATCCGTGGGGGACCAAGACTCACCCAACCAAAAGATGAAAACCCAGCATTTTGAATGGACTTCGTTTTCCTAGTGAAGTTCAAGTTCTGGACTTCAGCTCTACCAGACGCCCAAGGATTGGGAGCTGCTGGAAGGGTGTGGAAAAGACAAGACCAGGATGCCTTGGCCCCTCCAGGCCTCTCTCTGAAGGTCCTGTGCTAGGACCTTCATGTCCTGTGCTAGGACTTCCAGCATGGGAAGGCTCTGCTCCCCGGATGTGGTAGACACAGAATGACAGGGCTGTCAGTGTGCTCCTGGGAGAAAATGCTGCAGAATTCATCTATGGGGAGAAAACTTGCACCTCACAGAACTTTCCTCCAAGTTAAAAAAGAAACAACAACAACAACAACAACAAACCAAAACAAAGTCATATTTTTCAACAGAATGTTTTATATTTAGGATTGCAGAAACTATGTTTAAAGGCATCTAGCCTTATGTGTGTATAAAAATAGTTTTAGAAAGAGAAAATTACAGACCCCAGAGTAATAATATATGGGCAATTCATTGTATTCCCCAATTTTTTCCTTTATTTTAAAAGAAATTTAAAATAGGTGATTGAATTTTGTTGTTGTTGTTGTTTTAAGGAAAGGATTGGTGGGTGCTAGTGGTCTGAAGACAGTAGACAGTATTTGTAACCTTTGCACAGCCTCTGGGAATAACTGTCAAATTGTCGGATGTAAGTTAGACTAACAGGATATATTGCTGTACAGAGTGTGTGTATATATACATATATATGGGGGGAGGGAGGAGAGGTTTTGATTAGGCTAATGCTTTGCTGCTAATCAAACTTATAGTGTTTTTAGAGCACTTTGAAGAGTTCATAGAATCTATGAAAGCGATGCAATATTCCTTATTCTAAGTCCCTTCTCACTAAAATTACCTATGTTTTATTGTTTGGGGATTTAAAATGAAAACAAGTTATACAATTAAATGTAAGTCCCTTCTTTATTCATTGAGACATTCCTACAAAACCTGGAAATCAGAATGCCAGATAGTGTTTCATTCCTAGAGACTTTGTGATGGAAATTTTATAGATTCTTATTGGGCTAACATCTCTTCAACTGGTTTATAACTGGTTTAATATCCAGAAATGCCCTTATTGCCAAGTCAGACTGCACTTCTAACTGCTTAAAGAACATTTTAATTCTATATAATTAGTAATCTGAAAGCTGAAATTATGCTTTTTATTTACTTCTCACTTAGTTCTGGTATCTTTATTTACATTGATATATTTTTAGTATGATTGAACAGGATTTAGTTCATATATTTACAGTGTCTGAAACATAATAGCCTTTTGTATAGTATAGAAAATCTCTTAATGTGAACCCATACTATTTTTACAATTTGTTTGTTCAACACTTAAAGGCTATCCAAATTTCCTTTAACTAATGCCTTTGAAAATTGCCAATGAATCTTTGTCTTTAGGCCAAATTAATGATTATAAATATACTGTAATTTAAAATAACAGATGCAATTAGAGTAGTGAAAAATGTCATTTTCAGCTTTCAAACCAATTCCATTCATATGTGAAATTTATATGTAAAATCAAAATGCTATGATTTTGTTGATTTACCCAGGTAAAATTTTATTCCTAGCCCAACTGAATTTGAACTTGCACTACTATTTTTTATATCTTTTCATGTATGGAATGGGCACATTTCCTTGTTATTTAAGAGGCAGAGGCCTACAAGGGCATAAATTTTCATTGTGATAGAAGCCAATACCTAGAAATAAACCAAGCTGCTGGGATGAAAGTTTGAACAATAAAGTTCTTTCTCAAATGATAATATATTGTCAACGATGTTTAGAAAAGAATACTATTCAGAGGTTGCGTTTTGGTTAAAAAAGAGAGAGAGAGAAATGATTTGTTTGAAGGTGTTTTTGAATGCATACAGTTGACCAGAAAGGGAACAAAATGTTTCCATCAAACGGTTTCTTTTAGACCATAGACGTGGCATTTACTATGCTAGAAGCCAGGATGAATTAACAAAGATAAACCAATGGATGTCAGCAGCTTTAGGTCTCTTAACTCTATGCTGACAGATGCGTTCTTTTGCCAAGGTCACGAATGTGTGCTGTTTGATTCCCTTCATAGTCTACCAGTCGCTGGATTCACGTTCTCGCAGCTCAAGAGCAGGCCTCTAAGAGAAAGTTGGGCGCTGGTAAGGGACCCATCTCGTGCACAGAGTCTCATCCCCATAGCGATGTTGCCCTTTCAAAAGCCCTCACTTTCTGATCTCCTGATGAGAAGCCCCCTGGCCTCACATGGGAACAAGAACCATCATCTTACTTTCACTCTCCAAACTGCCCTCTAGTGCAAAGATGTTGTTACTTGAGTGTAATAGGCCTCATGATCTTTCTTGATTGCCTTTAAATTTTTTCTCTTTCTCTTGTATAATTGTTAATTATTTGTTGTGCAATGGTATCCCTGTGACTTCGTCTCGTTCTCAGTCACTGGATATTGGTATGGGAGAGAATACGAATCAAACTTTCCAGATCGCTTTGGATACACAAATGCTTCAGTTAATGATGTTTTGATCTACGAACTCTGTCTGAATATGTGTACTTGAAACCTTAATTTGCTTTTTAAAAGCAAAATGTTCCATTTAGGAAGTGACTGCCGCAGGCATGTGTGCTTGCCAGTTGTTGACCTTGTTCTTTCTCAAATGATAATATATTGTATATATTTTTTGTATATATACAAAATATAGATATTGCATATATCTTCCAGATATGTGCTATTTCACTGGAGGTCTCCAGGGAATAGTGACATGGATACCAGACCCAGTGCTCCTGGGTGAATTTCAGGACCTTGCTGGAGAAACGCTGCTTAAGTTTAACGTGGACACTTGGATGGCGCTGGGTGGTGTGCACACTCTGGTCATTTGAAAGCAGAATCTAATTAAGAAACACTGTTATGCAGTCTACCCAAATGATGGAAATGATCAGGAGGTAGGGTCTCCTTAGAGGTACCATCAATGACTAGTAAGTACTACGAATTTTGATGATCAACAACAGATACAAGAGTGGTTGAGGGCATGCAACTCCAACAATATCATCAGTTACTCGCCACTCATATTTAAGATGTGGGAAGGCAAGAACGTTGCTTAGTCAGTTGTATCAGTATTAATATGCATCGTATCCGCATCCCTCTATTTGATTGGCTGAATTGCAGACTATTTTTATTATTGTCTCTTTTTCTTTCGTGGGACTGGTGAGGAGCCACGTACAGCAAATATGCTGGACTCCTGTAGAAATGGCTTCAGCTTCTATTTGAAGGCAGGAAAAACTCCTTTGTAAGCTACTTTTATTGCTTGCCTTTCACTTTTCCTGCGGTGCGTATTCATGAACACAGAAATCTGCTGGAGGCGATGGAGACGAACCAGGCCGCAGCTCCTCGGCAAGCGGGAGATACAGCTATGAAGAGCTTGTGAGCAAGGGAAGCTCAGTGCTTCCCTAGGGTGACCTTGACTCTTGGGGTGAAATTCCATCTAAACGTGAAATTCTTCATGTTCAACAACTAAATGTAATAATAAGTATATTTTATGTACCTTTAGATATTCCGGATTGTGTCCTTTGATGGCAATGGACAGAATTTCGGATAGATTATCTTTTCCATTGCAATGTGCTGCTAACAGTGTGCTTACCCTTGGATGCCATTTTTCACGTTGATAGGAAGACACAAATGTCTCAGGGAAACAACTTTGTGATAAAGAAAGAAATTCTTATGTGTGTCATTGCGGTTAAATTGCATATTGTAAATAGAACTGTTATGGTTGATTACATTCCTGCTGTGATGTTACTTTGAGATTTGCAAGAGGGATGGGAAAGATTTTATGATTCTGACGGAGTGACTGATGGATATTGCAAATTTACATGTCTTTTGGGTCCATAAACAACAGTTATTTTAAAAATGAACATCATGCACCCTAGAAGCATAGCAGCATTCTTAGTCTGTGAGCCAGGTTAGTTTTTTGTTTTTTTTTTTAAATACATAGAAGCAGTCATGAACCAGTTGTTAGCATCTTTAAAAGTTTATTGATTTGATCATAAAAGTGAACTCTATTCTCAACAGAAGACTGAATATTATTCCTCAAACTGTAGCAAGCTGCCCTTCCCCCCCCCTTTTGTGCCATGAAGCTTTGCACTGTACCCAGGACGTGTACTTAGAGGTAACAGAAGTGCATGCATCATAGGAAATACGCGATTGCGTAGAGGCTGTCATTTGGAAATAGCTTTACCTTTGTTTCCTCCGAACAAAGATAGAAATTTTGTTGTTTATAGAAAACCAGTGTCACTTTGACAGCTAATCAGCAAGTGTGAGTAGGTGCTTGGAATTGATGTGATGCGCTCACAAGTAAAAAATTAGCTGAAGGTTTTGCAAATGTGTGATGAGCCCGTCCCATAAAACCAGCAGAGAGAGGTTTTGAACTAACCTAACAAGCCCAGAGGAACAACAGCTGAAGGTCTCAGCACCCACAAGTCAGACTGCAGAGGCCACTTATAAAATAATACCTTTAACCCATGATTTAGTTTTACATTTCAAGTTCCATTTGAGTCAGAATTCTGGAAAGGAATATAATGCTTACGAATGGCTAATAAATTTTAGTTTTCCTTGCCCTTCATACAAGTATGTTTACCTCATATTTCAGTGAGTTTGGAAGGAGATGGAGCTGGCTTAGGGACCAAGAAGGAATGCATGACGTATTTGTATGATCCCTGCATGACATTGAGGGAGGCGAATGTTAGAGATAAAAGATGACTCTTTCAAGGAGGTAGGACAGTCTGCAAACAAAAACTGAGAAGTCATAGGGCAAGCAGGAGGCGAGTGGTGTCCCAGAGCCTGGCACCTCCCAGCAGGCCAGTCCCCGGGTGGCCGGTGATTGGCAAGGGGCTTGGCAGTTCCTGATGCTTGAATGATTCCTGCCCCTGGGTTCTCCTGGAAGCAACGGGTTGGGTCTCTCCCCGACGTGCAGTTCCTGAGGAACTGGTCATTCGGCACTGTCACCGAGGAGTTGACCCCTCAGGAGAGTAGCAGATGGGCCCCTAAGGCGCCCTGGTAATGTGTTGATCCCATTGTTAGGACCAGGTCCCTGTGAAGCATTCCAAAGACTTTAGACTCCTCTCAAAGACACAGGTTGTGTCTGCATTCAGTGAACGTGTTTCTACTGCTGACAATATGTTTGCTTCCCCATCTTTTATCCATGGCCTCGGGCCTGTTTTTCTAACAAAACAAATTTTGCAAGAGATATATGTGGGCTTTAAATAGATAAGTGCGGGCAGATCTGAATACATTTACACTTGGCTAGATTCAAAAAGCAGCATTTCTATGTATTTCAGTTGTTTGTGAGTAAACCAATTGATAATCAAGCTATGGAAAGATGCCATCATTTTGCTCTTCCAAAATGGGAAACAAAAATCACTTCAAAGGACAATCTTTCGAGTGCATTTTGTGTACTGACATTTAGTGGATCAAAACTGAATTATGACGCTTCCTGTATTCTGTTGTTCCCAGTGGTGAGTTTGGGAAGATCAAAAAGAACAGAGAAATATCCTCTGGGGGGTGGGGGGGGGGAGTACAGCCCCCCATCTTATGTGGCCCAGAGCTTCCGTGTTCTGGACAGCCACAGCCCCACTGCACCCACAGAATGGGAAAGTATCTTCAATTTGCTTATTCTCCCTTACCTTGCAGGAGCAGAACCTTTTCTGTTCTAGTCCCATCTGCAGGCCTCTTTCCTGTCTGGCACACGCCCCAGCTGCCAGTTCCTCCAAGAGGAGGAAGTGCACAGCTACAAGGCTTCCTGTCGGGGACCCTGTGTCATTAGAGGGAATGTGAGGAGTTTGGGGACGGTGCGCGGTATGGAAGGCAGAGGGATGATGGGCTTCTTCCTCTGCACGTGATTCTGTCCTCCCAGACCTCCAAAACACTGCTGCTGGGAGCACACTGAGGGCTCCAAGGTGACAAATTCTGAGGCCCCGGAGGAGAAGAAAAAGGCAATGCCTCTATGAAAGATTTATATAAAAGATCCAAGTGACCTTTATTTTTGCTGTTGCTTAAATATGCTCTGTAAATTGCTAAAGAAAATTAAATACGTATTTTCAATCTTATTGGAAAAGAATCTCTCTTTTGTCAAGAGTTTATAGGAAATTGTTGTCGCTTTTCTCTGACCAACTCTCTCAATCTCTCCTTTATGCTTATGAGTCTTCTGATTAAAAAAAAAAAAAAACTCCCAAAAGGTGATCATATATGTTTATGTTCAAATATGTCCCACAGTTTTAATTGGTGGCAACTCTCTACTGCCACCAATGTCACATAACATGTATTTCCAAACTTAGTGACTGAAAAGGACAAGCATTTATGATTTCTCATGAATCTGTAGGTCAGCTGCGTGTTCTGTTGATCTGAGCTGGGCTCCGTCATGAGCCTCCGGTCAGTTGTCAGGTTGCCTGGTTCTGGATGGTCTAGATGGACCCAGATGGGACAGGTCAGTTCTCCCCCACGTGTCTCTTACACCTAGCCCAGGTGTTTTTTGTGGTGGCAGCAAGGGCCAGTGCAGAAATCCAGGATTCCCCTGTCAAGCTTCTACTTGCATCAGGTTTTCCCAGTTCCCATTGGCCAAACAAAGCAGATGCCATAGTTAAATTTTGCGTGAATGTGAGAAGGTAGATCAGGTCTTTATCCCTGTGTAACAAATTGCTATAAACTTAGCAGTTAGAAATGACGCAAATTCTTTTATCTCGAAATTTCTGTAGGTCAGAAGTTTGAGCATGTTTTAACAGGGTCCTCTCACAGGCTGGAATCAAAGGGTGGGAGGGGGGCTGGGGTCTCATCCAAGGCTTGGGATCCTCTTCCAAGATCATGTGATCTTCAGTTCAGTGTTTGTAGGGCTGTAGTCTTCAGCAACTGGATGCCACCTGTAATTCCTTGCCATATGGCCTCGCCCATAGACAGTTCACATCAAGGCAGCTTGCTTCTTCAAGACCCACAGGAGAGTTGATCTCTTTCCCTTCTCGTTGTGGAGGAAGAGAGTTGTTTGGTTTTTTTTTTAAGATTTTATTTATTTGACAGACAGAGATCACAAGTAGGCAGAGAGGCAGGCAGAGAGATAGGAGGAAGCAGGCTCCCTGCTGAGCGGAGAGCCCGATGTGGGGCTCGATCCCAGGACCCTGAGATCATGACCTGAGCCGAAGGCAGAGGCTTTAACCCACTGAGCCACTCAGGTACCCGAGGAAGAGAGTTTTATAACACAACCAAATCAGGTGAGTGACATTCCGTCACCTTCATTACATTCTAGTTGTTGTAAACAAGTCACAGGTGCAGCCTGTACTCAAAGGGAGGGCCTTATACAAGGAAATGGGTCACTGGGGGTCGCCTTAGGGTATGTCTGCCACAAATGTAATATTAAAGAGCATAAGAATCAGGAGATCTTAGAAACTGGGGCACAAAATATGAAATATCACAGTATCAACATACCTGGAGAAGGAAGAGTTGTGTAAAGTAATCTCAGGAAGATGACCTCAGACCACAGGACCTGAATTCTAGAGCATTTCCAGTCCCCATCCCAGGACTCAGTTAGATGTCTCCAGCAGGCTGTTTGAAAATCAAGGCTAACCCAACCAACAGACCCACAGACCTCGGTCACCGGCATGAGAAGTGGGAATGGAAATTTTTTTTCTAGAAGCCAGAGAACCTTTGGGAGAACCTCATCCTTCAAACTCTGCAGGGTAATCTGCTTTTTCGTTTTAGTTCTTTATCAAATGGGAACAAATTGATTATTCTCAGTGTTCTGTCTGTATGGCAGAGAACAGGAATTAAATAGGGAATTGTAGAGTATAGCTTGATATAGCTACAAACTACAATTTAAAAAATACATCAAAAGAAAAGAATGTATCATAAGCCATGAGTAAAGGAAAATGGCATCCAAATATAAAGATTCTGTCCCTCTTCTCAAGATTGAGCACGTAATTTCATATTCATTTTGCTCTTTATACGAGCTTTATATAAAGTTGTCCCTATCATGCAGATTCCGTTTGCTGCCATACTATATGAAGACTAAAATGGCATGAGTTAATTTTACTCATGTACTGGTTTTATCTCTTGAGCCATGCAATGTTCCCACAGATGTTTTAACCATCTTTGGTACATGCAAAAAGATTGTTTCTATAACCCAGGAAAGCAGTTGTAATTTTCATAATAAGGATCTAGGTGCACATATTGTGAATTGTTCAAGGATCAAGAAACAAATCACTTAAAGTCTAAAATTCCCTCAATTTATTTGCACAGGAAGCAAGAGGTAAACACAATTAAGGATCTGGGCCTTCGGCTCACGCAGACTTGGGTCTGAATGCTAGCTCCAGAATTTTCTGTTGGATGACTGCAGAGCAAGGACCCACCCTCTCTAGGGCTTAGCTGCCTCATCTGTAGAAGGTAGACATTAGTGGATTCCACCTTCTAAGCTTATTGAACCCAGACTCGGTGTAAGAATTCCATATCTGGGTAAAGGTGAGGCACTCGGGCAGCATCAGCCAGTATGCGCCCAGCTCCGCAGCTCCTGTGCTGTTTCTGTAGCTGTGGCCTCCTGTGGATTTTCTCTCCCCACAGCCTGCATCTGGATGTCTCTGGTGAGAACTGTCCTCGGGTTGCAGAAACCGGTTTTGTGGGCTGGCACTGGGTACACCTGGAAATTTCACTCTCCAGAATAGCCCTTAACCCCTTATATTGATGTTGAGGGGAAGGAACCCTCCAGCACCCTCGCCCCTGACCGGGACAGCTCTGGGGTAGGCCCATCACTGTTTCACAGCTCCCTTGGAGACCTGCGTCAGTCACCCTCCGTGGAACCGAGGGGGTTCCAGCCGCCGGGCATCCTCACCTGGCTCCTTCTGATCCCTGCCCTTCTTCCCCGCTCATCACATTTCCTGACGGCACTTCCCGACGCATCCATCCCTTACCTCGGGGTGTGCTTCTAGGGAAGACCACGCAAGGCACTGGCAAAATATAAATGGCCAAATTAAAATTCACTTAAAATTTCTGGTTTAAGGAAAGTGGATTGATAATCCCTTAATGGTACATGTGCCGAAGATATGTCACCGTGGGCCTGGTATAGAGTCCCCTTTAAGCAGGAACGAAACTAGGCACAGTGACGTCCCTCCTCTGGCCTCCTAGAACGGGTTGGAGGCCTTCTTTTCCATCCCTAGGGTCAGCCGCTCCCTCTGCCCTCCCCACCCACCCCGTGCTTCTATTGTTATACTTTAGATCAAATGAGGTCAGAATTTCAAGAAAAGAAGTCCCAGTAAGTTGAGAGAACCGTTAGATGGGGCAGTGGTATTCCTCCGCCACTATTCACCACACACAGACTTAGCTCAGCTAAAGGGAAAATTCCCTGCCATCTAGAAGGAAAGGGTAGCTGGCTCCCATTTTGGTCTCTAAGAGAGATGGAATGGTTTTCTCATTTGTCCTTCACCAGTTTTCCTTTGAGATTTTTTTTTTTTTTCAAATAACCTTAACCCAAGTGAAGAGCATCATGGTGTCTGCTAATTTATTTTTAAAATGCATTTGAGTTCTGTTTATTAATCATCCCACTGTGAGCCTTTTAGATGATCATATCTTTTGCCTTTCCAAAAAATGAATTCTTAGGACAAACATGAACCTTTCAGCGTGAATTACATAACAAGTGACTATTCCATTGAAATGCTTATCAGCATCTCATCTCTGTTCAGTTAGACTATTTTCATTGGAAAAAAATTGTTAAGACAATCTCCAAAGGTCTCACGTCCTGCTTTGTTTCTCTTGTCTTTTGCCTGGTCAGGTCCTACCGGCAGTGTCCTTCGCATTTTGGTAACAGGTGCTCCAGTTTGGAAAGGGTATTCCAAAGTCAGCAGTGCAGAAAGGCAGAAAGCGGTAGTGAAGTACTTGGTCCTTCACAGTCTGCTTGCCTAGACAATGCCAGATATGGGGAGGAAAAGCACTCACTTCTGGCCATAGTCTTCACTCCTGAAGGATTCAGTAGGAGAACTGCCACCAGAAACACTTTCCTGGCCCCTTCTCCTCCTACACCAGTCCTTCCCCATCCTGCCTTTGCTCCTGCCTGCATGTGCGCATACGCATTCATCCCCTCCACTCTTTCAAGAAGGTGGACAGAATCTTCCAATTCTTTTCCTATTGATTAGCATTTTCCTTGGTCAGGTGAGATGGCATGAAGCTTTATGTTCGCCATGTTTCCAGTCGTCTCCTCAACTCTTTCATTACTTTTCCCTTATTCTAGATTTGGAGTGTGTTGGTTTATATGCTAACCCTGTTTAACTCTGTGTCTAATAGGAAAATATTTTGTTCTACATAACATTATGACCTCAAGAGGCAATACTGTTTATATTATTTAATCTCAAAGTTTGTCTCCTTTTTCTCTTTCTCCTAAATTTTGAAATAGTTTAAATGTACATCTTATACATTAAAGATATGAGATATCAGGAAACGATATTTGCTTTCCTACTTTATCCCGTAGACTCCGTAACAGCCTCGGGAGCGTTTATAAACCCACAGATTTTTGTTTTTGTTTTCCCTCAGAAATAATAGAAGTGAATTGCTAACTTTGAAATGAAATTCTGACCTCATCTTTAACTAGCATTTCTATTTTCAAAAGTTTCACTGAGTTACATGGATTAAAAAACATACACACAAACAAATAAGAAGTCGACCAATACTATTTGAATCAGAAAGTCTTTGGTCCACTTCATAGTAATCAGATTAATTTAAAAAAGTGCTAGATTTACCTCGAACAGTAAGTTTATGGGACTAATTTCTAAAGTTCTCACCTCAAAATTCACAGTCTCTACTTTGTCCTGGGGAGGGAGAGGTGTGTTGAGTGGTTACTGCATGCAGACGGTGTACAAAGCACTTTCTAGATTTCTAGTCGTCATAACAGGCACTGTGCAAGAGGTCGTAACTAATAGTATTGTAGAAATGAAACAAACAAAACCAGGTTCAGGAACATTAAGAAGCCAATAGCTAGTGGTAAAAAACAAAACAAAACAAGAAAACCCGGAACCCCGGAGGAAAACCAAGATTTTGCACGGCTCTAATACCCAGCTGTTTTCAGTCTCGCCAAGTAAAACTCTTAGTTTATATCAAGATAAGATTACTCAATTTATGGGACTTTAAAAAATTCTCTTTATGCCTTATTTAATGGTGTCATTTTGCCTCTTAGCTCCTAGCATCTGCTTTGTATGTTTCACCGAGGAATGCTTTATAATAGTTACAGGACAACAATGCTATTCACTCTTTCCAAAGGCAGAAATGCAGACCACTCCAGCATTTCAATAATTGTTCACTGCTGGAGCATGAGCCACGCGGGAATACTCACAATCCAACCCACATTTTAATGTTCTCAGTACGACCCAACTTTCTATAAAGTGCTTTGATGACCCTGCTCGTGTAACCTCTTGATATGTTGTAAGTTTGCAGGTAATACTTACTAATTAAACGGCTCAAAAATAAATCTGGCATTTAGTCTATAAAAGTCAATGGACAAAACAACAGCAACAACAACAACAACAACAAAAACCCACACACAACAGACCGGAGGTTTGCCTTTCAAAGATAAAGTGAGATATTCTGGCTGTGAGACCCAAGGTAAATGACTTAACTGCTGTGAACCTCCGTTTTCAGAGGTATGGTGCTTTTCTTACTGTATCGCCGTAAGAATTAAAGGTGCTAACATATAAGACATGGTTCAATGTGTGGGCAAGGAAACACTAAATCAATACCAGTTTTATTAAGTTGCCGTTTCCCAGAGGTTAAATGACAACCTTGCTGACTCACTTAAAAGTTTTCTCATTTTTATTATTTTATTATTTTATTTTTTTTTAAGATTTTATTTATTTGTCAGAGAGAGAGAGAGAGTGAGCACAGGCAGACAGAGTGGCAGGCAGAGTCAGAGGGAGAAGCAGGCTCCCTGCAGAGCAAGGAACCCGATGTGGGACTCGATCCCAGGATGCTGGGATCATGACCTGAGCCGAAGGCAGATGCTTAACCAACTGAGCCACCCAGGTGTCCCTATTATTTTATTTTTATTTTTTAAGATTTTATTTATTTGACAGAGAGAGAGAGCGAGAGAGCGAGCACAAGCAACGAGAGCAGCAGCAGGAGAAGCAGACTCCCTGCTGAGCAGGAAGCCCGATGTGAGACTTGATCCCAGGACCCTGAGATCATGACCTGAGCCGAAGGCAGATGCCTAACCACTGAACCACCCAGGCACTTGAAAGTGTTCTCATTTTTAAAATGCCCCAGCCAGCACTGTCTCCTTGACGATGTCTAACCCTAAAGACATGGGTTCCAGTGAGCCGGTGCCAGAAGGGTCTGTTGATAATCCAGCATCCTGTTCAACTCTGGAGTACAAGAGCTCGAACACCAACTGGTTCAAAGAGTAAAAGGGAATCAATTGACTCATTTAGCTGAAATCTTCAGGATGGGAAAGTGTGAGGCATTGCTAAACTCAAGGGCTCAGGAGGTATCAGGAAGGCCCTCTGTCTCTCTTTCTCTCCTTCTTGGACGCTCTTTTCTGAGTTTTGCCCTCCTCGATCATGCATTTACTTCCATGCAGGTCTTCTTCCCACAGTGGTTCCCGGGGACACTAGAATTACATCCTTCCAGTCCCTGGTCCATCGGAAAGATTCCCTTACCACTTGGACAAATTGTAGAATTAAGTCTCAGGGGACCAAGCTGGACAACAGGCTCTCCACTTAAGCTGAAAGAAGAGAGGGTAATAGGATATGCTGATTGACTTTGACCTGGGTCCCCTGACTGCCCTTGAGCTGATCACTGTGTCCAGGGAAATGAGGTGCCCATCCCTGGAGACCCAGGGAGAGGAGCCCAAGGAACGCCAGGAATCAAGGGTGGGAAGGAGGACTCTCAGGATGACGAGCAGTTGGGTTTGGGGCAGACAAAACGTAGATGTTTATGAACTTGGCTTTGTCTTGCCAGGAAGCGTTTGCGTCTGACCATCGACAGAGATTTCTGGCCAAACTTTTCCTGCCTCATGACTCCGCCATCTCAGTTTGCTTCCAGGTACTTAGATCAACCGTCTCTTAAGTAAAAGATGTTAGCAGGGAAGAAGTATAATCAAAGTGAATCAGGAAGTCTCGGGAACAACTGTCGGCCTCGCTGTTCTGTTTCATTTGTCAGAAAGCCCACTGGGTGATGGCAGACAAAGGAGTAACCGCGAGCAAGCTGAAGGAATAGACATCCTTCCCTGTGGTCAGTTTACTGCTCTGTTACTGTAACACCTGTGATTACCTCTTTATAATAGCTCTTCTGCTCCCTGAGGGCGTGTTTTGTATTCTGGGCGGTGATGCTGCCCTTGTTTCTCCCCACCACTCCCCTCCTTCGGGCGGGAGTATGCCTCAGCCTTTCCCCAAACTCTACTCCTCAGCCTGCAGGGCGGATTGTGAACCTGTAGGGTCAGGCCTTCCAAGGCCTGGGCAGCCAGTGTGACTAACAAGCTCAAAGTCACAGGAAACCTCTTCCCCAACCCACAACTGCTGGGATCTCGCCTTGTTCCTGCTGGCCTGCCCGTTGTGTCCATTAGGGCCCTTAGCACCGTCTGTTACCCTTGTCATCGGACCCTCTTCTAGGCGTTATCTGCCTGACTGTAACCCAGGCCCCGGACTGGCCTTTCACCCCAACCCATTTGGCTGAATCCCAAATAAACTTAGCACCTGAAACCCAAAACAGAGCCTGCCACTCACCAGACACAGAGTGGCCCCGTGGCTAATGACCTTTGCATCAAGCCCAAGTTGTCAGTGTCCACTGGATAATGATATTTAGGTAGATCCTTTCCTCAGCTTACAGGGGCCCAACTCGTCCTGTTCGCACATTCCAGTTCTGTACCGGGCACGGAAGTTTCCGTTGTGCTTTGGTGCCGAGCTTGTTCATGGGACTTCCGGCCCCAGGGGGAGTTCCCCCTGTGTAAACATGGCAGAGCTGGGTCATCCTGACTGAGAGCCTCTCCTGAGCCAAGTGCTCATTCACCCCTTTATTTATTCACACCACAAGTGTTCATCACATAATCCAGTGCTTCTAAAACATTAACAAGCGTACGAATTACCTGTGGAACTTACTAAAACGTGGGTTCTGATTCCGTCGGGCTGCGGTGGGGCCTGGGCTTCTGTATTTTAAAGAAGCTTCTAGATCCTACACCTGCTGACATTTCATGAATGGCAGTTTCAGAAACGAGGACTACAGAAACTCAGGAAACATTTGTTGGATGTAACCTGAATGAAAACCCGAAGCAAAGTTTTGAACAAAAGTTTCAGTTTAGGGAGACAAGAGAGGCATGATGTTGGCAAGTTATTCGCAAGTGACAGTTACGAGGTCAAAGGCTAAAGCCTCTGTCAGCTGAGGTTTTTGTGGCGCGCTGCCCCTTCCATCCTTACGGCCTTTGATGGATTTCCCCGGCCTCCTGCTAAAGGTAGCAGAGCCAACTTCAGAGTAGCATTTCAGTTATTTCATGTTTAAAACCTGCTGTCTGGGGCACCTGGGTGGCTCAGTGGGTTAAAGCCTCTGCCTTCGGCTCAGGTCATGATCTCAGGGTCCTGGGATCAAGCCCCACATGGGGCTCTCTGCTCAGTGGGGAGCCTGTTTCCCCCTCTCCCTCTGCCTGCCTCTCTGCCTACTTGTGATCTCTGCCTGTCAAATAAATAAATAAAATCTTAAAAAAAATAAAAGCCTATTGTCTGTTCTTTTTGAACCATACTCACAGTTTTCCAATATGTTCTGTATAAGTGTGGCTTTATATTCTCTCTCTCTCTCTCACACACACACACACACACACTCACAATGATGTCTAATTATCGATGATTTATTTGTAACCAATAACCTACATCCCCCAACTATACGGGACACCAAGACGATTCATGGCATGGCATGTCTAGATTACCAACAATGTTACAAAAGTTCAAGCCAGGTAGAGAATGGAGAGTGCCCGAGATAACTCACAAGAAACAAGGCCTCTTACCCCACTTCATCCCTACCATTTTCTTCCTCTTTACCTGACCTTTGGCTTGATTTCTTTGCCAATGTGGATTAGCTGGACAAAGCAAACCTTCTTTTATACCTTCAAAGTTCATTTTTCAGCTCATAGCATAGTTTGTGGAGAGATTTGCTCGTGAAGGAAGAACACAGCGGGTCAAAGACAAGCCATTTCATAGAGGTCAGTTGGGAGCCCATTCTCTGTGGATCTTAGATAATCTTGCCTTGTGAAGAGCTCATTAGAAGTTCCCAAGAGGTCTAGAGAGGAGGCTGGTGTTGGAGAGGGGATAATGGTGGCTGGTGGAAGCGTTAGGGTTGTCATTCCTACCTCTGAACTTCAGTTTTCCACAAAATGAACACTTTGCTCTTAGCTGAAACTTGTTGGAAATGAGGAATGCTCATGTAGTAGTTACCTCTCTGCCTGCCAGCCAAATGCCTCCCTTTGCTGTATTCCTATAGACCACAGACATTATTACCTCAGACAGAAATTATGCAGAGCTCTGGTTCCTCAGGTATATTGAGCTGGGGATGTATTTTTTAAAGTAAAATTTAATGGTAAGTTTCCTATAAGCATCACCTCAAACAACTTTACCTGTCCTCCTAAATCCATCCACATAACAAATTAAATTTCATTTCTTCTTTCTAGAATAGACTTTCCTGGGGCACCTGGGTGGCTCAGTCGGTTATGCATCTGCCTTCAGCTCGAGTCATGGTCCTGGGGTCCTAGGACTGAGTCCCATGTTGGGCTCCAGGCTCAGCAGGGAATCTGTTCCTCCCTCTCCTCTGCTTCTCCCCCTGCTCTTGCTTTCTCTCTAAAAGGAGGGAAGGAAAGAAGGGAGGAAGGGAGGAAGGAAGGAAGGGAGGAAGAAGGGTAGATAGAATGGGCTCTCTTTCCACCTTTAATAGCAGGTGGATTAAATTTGAGTTCACATTCAGCCGGTGTACCATTTCAGTTTAACCTGCCATAAACGTGAGCTCACCTGAGGTCATGAACGGAAAATGTCCACATCCCATGATCACAATTCAGCAGGCTTTAGAAGACAACCAAAGACTTTCATCAACTTTTTGAGGAGGCAATGTCTGTCCTCAAAGTTTCAATATCTTAGCTGTTATAACCATTGTAGATTTAACTGGCATCCGAGGACTTGGAACTACACCCTTTGAGCAGCTAACGGTCCCTCAGCAGAGCCACTGAATCGTGGACTTTTATTACAGGATGAGCCTAGAGAGAAGTGTCCAAGGGCTCCGCTTTGCGGGTTATAAAACTTGTTCAATGTCACATCATTTCAAACTCATGGAAGAAGACAGTCTGGGAAGAGCCCTCAGGCTGAATTTGGAAGTATGTATTGAAAAAGCCATACTTGAATTACAAATGGCTTGGGCTGGGCTTGTTCCATTAATGCTTGCTAGCTGGGTGCTGTGTCTGGTGACAGTGTGACGCTTCTGATTTGGATGACAGTGGCCAAAAACTGGAGGATTTTAAGAATACCACAGTTATCTACATATTAGGACAGTGTCTCTCTAAGGTATTTTTTTTTAGGTTAGAACACTGTTTTCTGATTCACATGTCCCTTCCCCCAGAAAAAAAGAAATACAAAAATTGTTCACAAAGGAAAAAGTAAAATACTTATAATCCTGCCATTCAGATCTTTTTTAAAGGCTTAGGCATTTTGTTATTATTCTTTAAGGATATTGCACATTTTCTAATTCCATTTTTTTTCACTTATCAATATAAGTGGGCACATTTTTATGTCGAGAAAATCCTCCTCTACACCGGGCTTCAGCAGGCTGTCGCCTGACAGCCAGATCCTGCCCACTGCCTGAGTTTGTAAGTAAAATTTAATGGGAACACAGCCATGCTCATTCATTTATGCATTGTCTCTGGCTGCTTGTAAGCTACAGTGACAGAGTTGAGTATTTGCAACAAGAACAAGCTGGCCCACGGAGCCTAAAATATTTACTATTAGCCCTTTACAGGAAGACTTGCCTGACTCTTGATCTACACTATCACTTTTTAATATTTGAGCAATATTTCATTGTATCATCATATCATTATTTATTTAAATAGTTTCTATTGAGGCACATGTAAATTGTTACCTGTTTTATTTTTATTAGCACATAATGTATTATTTGCCCCAGGGGCACAGGTCTGTGAATCATCAGTCTTACACAATTCACAGCGCTCACCATAACACATACCCTCCCCAATGTCCATCACCCAGCCACCTCAGCTCTCCCCAGCTCCGGCATTGTTTCCTATTTTAAACATTTAGATTGGTTCCCATTATACTTAACACGAGGCTGAATATGCTCATATTTGCCTTTTTTTTTTTTTTATATATTCCATTAGGAAACTTGCTGAGGACTGGAATTTACTAAGTTAAAGGATTTTCTAATCTTTCCCTTTTAAAGGATTTTGGTAACCATTATCCTATTTTTTCCATTTCTAGGTAGGGGAGTTTTTCTTAATATGGTAACGGCTGAAACGGAGATGTTGCTCTCCACAGTTTCTCTTGCTTATTATGTACAAAGCTATTCTCAGAAACCAAGAAAATCAGAAAACCACATAGGCCACCTCGTGGGGCTTGGTAGTGGGACAGACTCCATTACTGAACTCTAAAGTCACAGCCCTAAGAATTGCTGGACACAGGGAGTGAGGGATATCCCCTCCCTTTCCGTGCCGTTGGTTTTGTCCTCCAGCCTGACTGAGACAGCAGTCATCAAATAAATAACCAGCTTGTGGAGGCAGCCCAGAGACAACGATGCTGTTTGCTTAGGTGGTTTGTGGCATGTCTTGAAGGGAGAACATCAAGAGATGCCTCTCCCAGAGTGATGGGGCTGTCATGGTTGGCGTCTGGTCTGTCAGCCTGTCTCTGTCCATTTTAGCCAGAGCTTGAAGTGGTGTCTATGCTTCTGCCTAGAATTGGGTCTAAGCCTTGAGTTCCTCAGAAGCCCCACTTGTAACTGGATGAATGCTGGGCATCTCATGGATAGTGTCTGCCATCTTTCCCCAGGATGCAAGGAGAGGGTTAAGGTAGACAGCAGAAAATGATGGGGGGCATTTCCCTTGTCTCTTCATTTGCCAGTCTCTTCCTATGGCTCTAAAAGCATGTGTGTTCACATACATGTACACACAGCTGCACACACACACACACACACATCTGATATTAATGTGGAAGAGTCCACTCAAAAAATTGACTTGATTTTGTATGTGCTCTGTGTGATTTTGCATGTGATTTTTTGCTCTGTGTGGGACGACCTTGCACGGCAGTTATTCCTGGGACAAGCAGCTCCTTTGCTTTTTCTTTTCAGAGCCAACAGAAATAAACAGCTAACTCTCAGCCATCCAGTGGCTACCAGTATAGCTAGTCATACAATGAATTTCTATGCAGCTCTGATAATGACCCATCTACTGAGACACACAACACGGATAGATCTCAACAGCATTATGTTAAGTGAAAGAAGCCAGACAGAGAAGAGTACATACTATAATGAGTCCATTTACATGAAACTCCAGAAGAGGCAAGACTATAGTGATGGAAAATAGATTACTAGTTACCAGGGGGTTTGGGGTGAGTTTCCATCAACTGCAAAGAGACACAGGGTAACTCTCTGAAGTGATGAATATCTACGTTTTGATTGTGATGGTGGTAACATAATTGTACAGTTTGTCAGAACTTATTGGACTGTGTTCTTTAAGTAGGTACATTATATTATGTGTAAGTAATACTTCAGTAAAGTTGATTATATATATATAAAAAAAGATATGTAAGTGATAAAGAAAGAAGTGGGAAAGAAAGAATCTGGACTCAGGAGTGTCTGGTTTGAATAGGTGAGTGGTGGCGCCATTTAGGGGAGACAGTAAGAGAGAGGAACACGTCTAAGAAGTGGTAGGGAGAATGAGCACACCAAACGGAGACTTCTCATGGAGGGAGTCCGAGTTTTGGACTGGGTTCTGAGACTTTGGAATTCTCAGTGCACTGATGGGGGTATACGCACGAGTTTATTCAATGACAGTGAAGTGAGAGAAAAAAGACCCTGGGCTCACCCCGAGGCCATGCTGAATGCTTGAGAGTAAATGTTAGCCCACTGTTACTCAAACTACCATCCGAGGACCGGCAGCAATGGTGTCAACTGAATGTACTAGAAATGCAGAGTTTCATGCCATAACCCAGACCTATGGAATCGTAATCTGCATTTTAATACGATCTCCACGTAGTTCTTACCCACACTAAAGTCTGAAGACTGTAGTTTCGGATCAACCTCAGCCCTGCTCCTTACTTCCTTGAATTTCCTTCCACAACCCAGTTGAGAGAATAAAGAAACATGGCCTGCTGAAGCCAAGGATTACATCATCAGATTAAAATTGTTTTTCATTCTTAGTTAAAAAAAACAACTCTTGTCTGCTAAGGGAGCTAAGAAATGTTAATTCAAATGTTCTCTGTTTATTCAGCAGGCTGTGGTTGCTTCTGGGAAGCTGTCAAGGTTTATTTAGACTGGAGAGAAACTTTTTTTCTATTTTCTTTCCTTTCTTTCTTCCTTTCTTTCTTTCTTTCTTTTTTGAGAGCAAATACAGAGAGGGACAAGTCCTACCTATTTCATTAGGAATTGCTTGAGAAATCTTTTTTTTTTTTTTCTTTTATAAAAAAGGGCTTTGCTTGCCCAAAGGACATAAATGCTTCTCCTTGAATTCTTGTAGACAGACTGTCTGTTAGGAATGTTGAGCTATGAGGAATTTGGAATGAAGTACAGCACTGTCCCCATGTTGAGCCTACAGTTGCTTCTACAAATATAGGGTTTTTTTTTTAAGATTTTATTTATTTATTTGGCAGACAGAAATCACAAGCAGGCAGAGAGACAGGCAGAGAGAGAGGAAGGGAAGCAGGCTTCCTGCTGAGTAGAGGGCCCGATGTGGGGCTCGATCTCAGGACCCTAGGATCATGACTTGAGCCAAAGGCAGAGGCTTTAACCCACTGAACCACCCAGGCGCCCCCTAAAAATATAGTTTCTTATCCGAGTCCACTTCCCAGGAGAGATGATGGGTGAGCAGAAGAAAGCTGTCCCGGCTTCTCCAGGTGTGAGGCTCACTGCTGTGGGCTCCTGAGACCAGAGCTTGTCCAGGACATCGGATCTGCTTGCTTGCTCATTGAGCTGTTATTGTTTGCAGGTGATTTCCCACTGAAGATGGATTTGAGCTGGATTTCAAAGAGAAGTAGGACCTAGAGAGGTAGAGAAAGTGGGGAAGAACATTCTGAACTGAGAAAAC
Organism: Meles meles; assembly: GCF_922984935.1. Lineage (NCBI taxonomy): Eukaryota > Metazoa > Chordata > Mammalia > Carnivora > Mustelidae > Meles > Meles meles. Next base: position 21,944,310 of record NC_060069.1, on the reverse strand, counting down.
TGAATCAGAAAAAAAAAAAAAAAAAACACGTTTCTAGTAACTGCCTCCTTGTGTGACATTTGGTAAATCGCTCAACTTTTTTTTTTTTTTAAGATTTTATTTATTTATTTGACAGACAGAGATCATAAGTAGGCAGAGAGGCAGGCAGAGGGGGGCGGGGAAGCAGGCTCCCCGCAGAGCAGAGAGCCCGATGCAGGGCTCCATGTGGGGCTCAATCCTGGGACTCTGGGATCATGACCTGAGCCAAAGGTAGAGGCTTTAACCCACTGAACCACCCAGGCACCCCATCGCTCAACTTTTCTAAGCCTCATGTCTTTGTTTGTAAAACACAAGTTGTATTATTTGTGGCCTCTAAGGTTCTTTTTGGTGGAAAGATCCATGACGGATGTCTGACAGGTGTGAGCTGGAGGAAAGAAAACACAGCTGGTTTATTAGATTAGCTATCCTTATTTTTAAAAAGCATCTTAAGGGAATGGCAAATAAGGTCGCTCTGTTTTGACAGGTTGGCCCAGGTCTAGGACCAGGACCTGGGCGGCCACAGTGAGAGGACATCTGAGTGGGAGGGGCCTCGTGGGAATCACGGGGACTGACCGTACAGTGGGTTTGTTTTACGGTTTGCCTCAGGGAAAGTCACAATCACACGCATTGTCTCATTCTTTAGAAAGGCAGTAGGAACAGCAGTCCAGTGTGTGGGTGCTGGATCCCGTCCACTTGGGTTCAAATCTCAACTCTGTCGCTGAAGCAATCCACTTAACCTATCTGTGCCTCAGTTTCCAAGTCTGTAAGATAAGAACAACAATGTCTTCCTCATAGGGGCGTTTTAAGTTTTAATTCTTTTAACATTTATAAGATGTTCAAAGGGGTTCCTTGTACATGATAAAACAATGAATGTTAGCTGTTCTTCTTATCACTATCTCCCTGTGGCCAGTGGATGCTGGTCTGAAATCTGGGCCTTGATGCTCTTTCTTTTTGCTTTGATTGCTGAGGGGTGACAACAAATGCTATTCATTCCCTCACAAATACAAACGGAAGGTCTACTCTGAGCCCGGAGTGCTGCAGGCTCTCTGGGAAGGAGGAAGGGAGGAGAAATCATTTTTTTTCTTCCAAGTTGTTAGGAGAGGTAAAGCTCCGGGATGTCAGCTCCTCAAGGACCAGAACTTGCCATTTTCCTTTGAAATCCAAGCTCTGGAATGGGGTCAGACACAACCCAGAAGTGATCTGAAATTGTATGTGGAACTAGATCCAGGGGAGACGGAGAGAGAAGGAGGCGGGTGGGGGAGAACATCACAACATACCCTGATCACCGCCGCCCCACCCCACCTCTCCCATATCTCCTCACCTGCTCTTTCTCGCTGGTTCTTGTTTCTTGCTGGCTACAGAGTAAATCCCAAGTCCTCCACACACTGGATTTCCCAGCTGGTTTCCACTGATCCTACCTGCCTAAGCTATTTTCTTGAGCACAGGCTTGTCTCTCATGCTTTGCTGCTGCCGTTCCATCTCCCCCATGCTGGGATTCCCCTCCCTCTGGAGCCACTCATCCCTTCAAGTTTCAACTCAAATGACATGTCTCGCCACCAATACTGCCAGCAGCCCACCTCTGGCCCCTCAGCATCTTTTTTTTTTTTTTTTTTTTTTTGTGCATGCCAACCTGACTTCCGACATTCCGCTGCAGTGACTGCCTGAGAGCCCTCTAGCCACAACCGGCCTGTGGCCAGACCAGCCGCCAACGCAGGGGAACTAACTCAGAACTCCTGTCCCTGTCCCCGGACTCAGCAGCTCTCAGCTGTAACCAGCAGGATTACTGGTAGGGCAGAAGAACTCCAGGTGCAGATTGCCTGGGGGCTCCCAGATTCTCCTGCAGCATCGATCTTGCTGCAAAATGCCTCTTGTTGTTTCCTCTCTCCTCACTCTCATCCCACTTCTCCACCAGTGGTTCCTGGGATCACCTCCAAAATTACTTACCTTCACATCCTCCTCTGAGGTTCTGCCTGCTCTGCTCTTCTGGCTTTCTGAGAACTCCCCAGGAGAAGAACAATGCTTGCCTACCTATTTTCCTATCATATTTGTCCATACCTTTGGTGCAACATTTATCACAATTTAGTGCAATTATTTGTTTATGTGTTAGGCTGCGTAGGAAGAGGAAGCAAGACCCATGTCATTCTAATCCATGAGACTTGCTCAGTGTGCACCTGCCACATAACAGGCCCCCAATATTTATTGAACTCAACTCTTTTGGATTGACTTGCCCATCTCGGCTTCTAGCTCTGTCCTGGCATCATGGATGCACCAGCACTTTCCTTCCCGCTCCCAACGGCACCAGCACTTTCTCTGAGAGCCAGCGGCGTTATGCTAAGATTCTCTCAACTTCAACTGCAGAACAAGAAGCAGTTACTGAAGAATCACAGGGAGGTCCAAAGGTTAAGCAAATTTGTAATTACAAAAAGTTCAGCCTGATAGCACTTGGGAGCTGTGCATGTTTGTGTGATGATTACTAATCAGGAAGGTTAGGCTCACGAGGATGGGTCCCTGACCCAGGGAGGAAGGAAACTTGCTAACAGGAGCAGGTGTAAGCTCCTAGTCAGGCTGGGTCTCTAGGTTCCCCTAGGCACGGAGTCAGGGAGAGCATCACCCCCATCCCTGCCACACGAATGCAGGCACACAGAATGCAAGGTGCTGGCTTTTCTGGAACCTGCCAGAGGGCAACCAATGTACCTAAAACCTGAGGTGAGACAGGCACCTGCAAGAATTCATCTGGAACAGTTGACAAAATAGTGGACAGCAAATCTGGGCTGGTAGAATAGTATAAAGCCCTTGGGGGCTACAGACCCAGCGTTAGGAGTCAGTTGGATGGTTAGGTATCGAGGGTCCCCAACAAGACAATATGGAGTCAGAACAGCTAAAATCCACACAGCATGGCCAACCTGCATCGCAGCTTAGACAGGACCACACTGAAATTCTGCTTTGCAGCCTTTGCAGAAAGGACTTCTGCAACACGTCCTAAAATAAGACAATTATCCACAAAGCATTTGTCAGTATCACAGGCAAGAGGCAGTTAAGACTTAAGCCCCCAGAAGTCAGAAAAGAAAAGAAAAAAAAAACCACGACTATTTGTACGTGGACATTAACTTCATGGACACATACGTGACCAAAGACTTGATTGGCATGACTCACTCTAATTGCTTAGGATAGTTCTGCAAAAGAGCTCATAAAACTACCTCAACTTAGAAACTCCAGGGGCAACCCTCTCGGGCCTCTCTCTCTCTACAGGAGCTTTGTACTCTTGTTCAATAAACTTTGCTTTGCTGCCCACCACTCTGCGTCTGGTCTACCTCTTCATTCTTCCAAGCGGTGTGACCAAGACCTCAGTTACTAAGGGGACAAAAAATCCTGGAACAACAGGAAGCTCTTGTAGGCTTTCTCTAAACCTATTAGTTGTTCACAGGGAAGACCAAGAAGGTTCCCAAGAAAACCCCCATCTGGTGCAGACCCAGGGGAGACTAAAAGCAGTTGCTGTAGGACAGGCATAAGACTCGTGTTAAGACCCTGCACCCTTCTTATTTCCCCTATGGAATAAAATCCTCAGTCTGGAGGGAGAGGAACAGAAATCCCTGTGGTATGCCTGTGAAAAGCCCTTGTAGCTGGGGCAAGGGCACAGAAAACAAACCAAAATAAAATACCTTAGGCCGGGGGTGGGGGGTGGGGGGGTGGGGTGAGGGGGGTGGGGGGTGGGGGGGTGGGGTGAGGGGGTGGGGGGGTGGGGGGGGGAGCAGGGGGAGGACTAAAACATGAGCCAGGAGCCTGTTCATAATGCCCAAGAGTAACAAAATGTTCAAAAAAGGATGAGGATATGCTAAAAGGTCACAAGAGTCAAACTGAACTCCCAATATCCAAGGCTGAAACAATTTGAACTATAAAATAATTAACAAGGGTAAATAATTAACTGAAGATCCATGAGCCCATAGTGACATAATAATATGGAACGAATAAATATGGGGGGAAAGGCAGCTCTCCCCTTTACAGAATAATTTCAATGAAGAGATGTAGAAATAATGAAGAAAATAGATAATCATTGTTAGAACATTTTAGTAATGATTGTTGCAGGCAAGAATAGATCCATTGATAGTTGTTAAAATGAAGGAAAGAAGATTGAGGAGAGACGGAGTCTCCAAGTATCTGCCTGGAGGAATGTATCAGTTGCGAAGCAAATAGTAGTAACTTTATCAGTAAAGAGACAAATGGATGCAATGAAAAGGGCACGTCACCTATGTGGTATTCTTACCTCAAATGCATAGCATCAGTCTACTAATGAGAAAGCACCCCCGAACCCCAATTAAAGGATATTTTGGTGTTCTTCAAAAGTGTCAAATCCATGACAGTCAAGGAAGGACTGGAAACTGTTACCAACTTGAAGGAGACTAAGGAAACACGACAACAAATTGCAGTGTGGGATTCTGAGTTTAATCCTGAAATAAGCAACTAACAAAAGCCAAATAAAATAGTTTCACTCCAAGTCTTGTGCAAATGTTAATTTCTTATTTCTTATAGTTTTGCCACTGTTATGTAAGATGTTGACAATAGGGAAAGCTAGATGCATGGTATACAGGGATTCTACAGTTTTGCAGTTTCTTGTTGGTCTAAAGTTATTTCAAATTAGAAATTCAGAAAGCATGCCAAAAAGTCATATCTATATTCTGTTCATTACCACTAAATTTCTGCTTATTGGAAAATTATTTGAAAGGAAACATACAAAAATATTTCCAGTGTGTGTGCTTGGTTGATGAGATCAAAATGAGGAAAATAACATCTTGGAAGTTCTTCCAATTAGTGATTTTTCTTAATTCTCAAAGACATTTTCTGATGTAGCACAGTTTTCTACATTTCACAGACAAGAACAAAGAACTCAGCGAGATCAAAAGTTCTAATCAAGTTTAGAAAGAAACCAAGAGGAAGATCCCCAAAATGAACCCAGGTTTTTTAACTCCAAGGGCCATGGATAATGCTATTTTTTCCCCTTTCTTTTCTGCTCCTCTGTTTGTCTCTCCTTTGGATTTGTAGCTCTGTTACCATTTTAGTGGGGGAAAATGCAACAAAGTATAATAAAAAAAGAAATGAAACCTAGAACCTGAAGATAATAGACTCTGAAATACACCAAATGAGAGTTAAAAATAGAGTTCCAGTCCTGGAACACCATACATGGACCTCAGGCAATGGTTTAGTTGCATTTCTTAAAGCTCTTGGGAATTACACTGGCCTTGTAGACCGCAGATCTGCATGTTTCTCTTATTTCCTGGTTTCAACCCTGGATGATGCATTAGTCCCTGAAATACATTAGTAATATACTAAATAAGAATTCTAAACTTTTTTTATTTTTTGAGAGACAGCAGGACAGACCTCTAGAGAATCTGGTGAGAGCTGCTACAGTGCTCTCCAGAGAAATGCATATATAAAATGCATTTCTAGGCCCCCCAAAGGCCTAGCAGAATACAATAGCAGTCATAGCCTGCACCCTCTCAGTGGAATTGCAAGACTGTGCGTGCAGGACAGGCTGAGACTGTGAAACCAGCCCTCCTGTGTCACCAGATCATTCATCTAATACAGCGCTACCCAACAGAAAGAGCATGGGAGTGACAGATGTAATTTTATGTTCCAGTGGTCCTATGAAAAAGTTTTAAAAATGAATTTTAATACTATCTTTTATTGGATCCAATGTTTCCCAAATATGATCATCTCAACAAGTCTTTAATATGAACATTATTAAGAAGTTTGGTTTTTTTTTACTTTGTTTTTGTTTGCTTGCTTTGTTCTGTTTGTTGATGAGAAAATAAAGTCTTCCACATCCGGTGTGAATTTGAATTTCATTTATAACGCATCTCACTTTGAACTAGTCATATTTCTGGGGCTCAGTAAGCCACAGGTGGTTAGTACCAGCACAGATTTGTAGTCTGGGAGAGGTGAAGGCTGAAAAGGCGCAGAGAGGAGCATTTCTTGAAGAAAGTGGAGGGCTGTGGTTTTGTCTTCTCTCTACTCCCTTCAGGAGTTAGGAGGAGGGCACGTCCTCTCACGTCTACCCAAGTGAAAGAACTTCAAGGGACTTTCTCCAAGAGCTTGGTGTATAGCCCCTTGGAATTTGTACAACATAAGGTCTGGAATATAAATTCCTCCTGGGAAGGACCTGAAGTGAAGAGAAATGGCCAGAACACTTCTCAAGGAGGAAGCACAAAGCACAGGACTAAGGGGAAGGCCATGGGCAATGGAGGCAAGTAGACACACTGGAGGGTCTGGCTGGAGCTTTGAAAGAGCGCTGCCCAAACTCCTCCTCCCAAACACTGGAGAGATCCCTTCAGGCGCTGATGTGGCGTGGACGCAGATGGTTGGAGGAGATGACCTGCCTGCCTACAGGGATGGCCTGTGGAGCAAGAGCCTCGGAGAATCCATAGCGATATCCCCAGATGCAGAGACTTCTAGAATAAAAGCTCTACTGGGGCAGGGGGTTATGTCTGTTTTGTTCACTGAGGTCTTCAAGTGCCAAAAATAATATGTAATAACTTCCATTGTATCATAGTCATCATTCATGATCATTCATATGAGAGGGAATCACCTGGTCCTGAAGCCAGGTCACACCAGGACCACAGAGGGCTGCCCTTTTCCTAACCCCCCTTCTTAGTTGACCTGTTTTGGGAGCAGAGTGAGAAACAGAAGGACGTACTCTTTCCCCCTTAGCCAAGATTCTGAAAGTCCTAAAGTAGGGGAAGGGTAGAAGCTCTCTTTGAATTATAGCCTGCTCATCTGTAAAATGGTCACAGCACTGTCCTTAGCAGAGGTGTTATAGGATTTGTGTCCCCTTAGTGCCCCCAGTTCTTGGTCATGCTGCTTGGAAGAATGAAGAGGGAGACCAGACGAGGAGTGGTGGGCAGCAAAGCAAGGTTTGTTGAGCAATAGCACAGAGCTCCTGGAGACAGAGGGGATCCCAGAGGGTTGCTATTTTTGTGTTTAATACTAGGGATTTTTATAAGATCTTTCCCAGAACTGTCTTGAACATCTTGACTGTGGGACCTCTATGGATTGGCTGCAAAGGTGTGCCAATCAGGGCTTTGATCATGCACCTGTCTACCCATCAGGATGCTGTTGACGTGTTGATGGTCTTTGGGGCTGACATCAGGAGACTAACCGCCTCGACTTGTGATAGTGACCAATGTTTTATGGTTAACTATTCTGTTTCAGGATGTTTTGCAAAAGTCACTCCTCAGAGGCTGCCAGAGAGGTTGCTGTTGGGGTCTTGTCATAGCTGTAAAACATGATGCTGGTGTGGTTTTGGTCTTGGCTGGCCTGGCTGTTTTGCTTTGTTGTTGGGGACCCTGGCCCTGACTACCTGAGTGTCCAATGAACTCCGAACAGAGTTGTGACATCAACACAACAACCCACGTAGCAATGCCTCCTGGTGTGCCTGGCACATGGAATGTGTAATAAACATGGATATTCTTCCTTCCTGATGCCCTTCCTCCATTTAAAAAAATTTTTTTTTAATTTATTTATTTGTCAGGAAGAGAGAGAGCATACAAGCTGGGGGAAGGGTTAGAAGTAGGCTCCCTGTTAAGCAGGGAGCCCGACGTGGTACTCGACCCCATGACCCTGGGATCATGACCTGAGCTGAAGGCAGATCCTTAACTGACTGAGCCACCCAGGTGCCCCAGAGATTGCAAACTTTTCTGAGCTAACCTAAGCAGACACGGACACCCAAGGCCATATGCTTCAGGACAGAGCAGGCCTACATCAAAGCAGGAATGTCCTGAATGGGCCCTGAGTCCTTTTAGGAAGGCCTTACAACTCCACGTTCTCCTTCTGACTCTTCCCTTCAACGAAAATACTGCCCCAAGCCCAGACACAGTGGCCTCACCTGGAACCTTCCGTTTCAGATTCCAAATAGGAAGCAAGATGAATGCGCTGTCAAGACCTTCTCTTCTCTCCCTCTGGGAGAGGCTTGGATTGGCCAAAAAAAGAGAAAACAGTCCTTTTTATAGAGCTGTATCAGACGGGACTCAGCACTGGCTGTGGCTTTGACCGACCCAAACAAGGTTCCTCAGGTCACCGATACGCAGGGCTCTCCCCAGCCTCTTTTAGAACGGGCACCCTTTATGCCGTGTTGTGAGTTTTAAAGGGGACTCGTGCCCATGATGTTCTGAGCAAACCGCTCAGAACCTGAGTGTATAACTCAGGCATATAACAAACGCTCTAAAATACAAACTTCATTATTTCATGGAATTTCCCCATCTGCACCCAATAGGGCATCTCCCATCTGGCTTGAGTATTTCCTGAGTCCTGTGTCGTTCTTTCCAGGAAGAGGTGCGGAGCAGGTGTGCTTCGTGCTGAGAGAACATCCAGGCGAGGGGGTCTCCCTGCCTGGTCACTGGGCTGCAGATCTAGCTCCGTATAGTTCATTTCCCACATTGCTCTCTTGAGCTCTTCCTGACCCACTGGAGGAAGAAAGAGTATATCCTTATGTAAGCTCTTTCCGCTCCCCTTGCAGATTTTCCTAAAACTTTGGGGGTTATTTGTGTCCAAGGTGGGCACTGCTGATTTCAAACAACAGGCAGAGGAAATTGGAGAGTCTGCTCAGGAACGAGCAGGCCTGTCATTTGGCTGTCATTGGTCCTGTGGATGCCGTACGATCCTGTGCCTTGGAGCCATCCCCGTCCACCGCTGTCATAACAGCCTTGACTATTCCGTTATTGCCTGCAGAAGCGGGGACACACGGTTCTCAGCATTCACGAGCCCACCTGTCCGAGCCCTGCTCCCCCGGCCCAGCCGCCGTGCTGGAGGGCCTGGCCGGAGGTTGGCGTGCTGCTGCGGCCAGATGGTGAAGCAGGGAGATAGCATTCCTGGCAGAGGAGACAGCAGACCAAAGACTTGGTAGCGTGGAAACATGGCCCTTCTGGGCAGTGTGCCATGCCCCTTGGGGTTGTTGGAGTGTCGAGGCTTCCTAAGAGCAGAGGATAGAGGAGAGATGAGTTGGACAGGAGGCAGGAGCTTGGACAGCTGGAGTGAGATCCTAAGGGTTCTTGTCTGCCAAGCCGTTCGAGCTCTACCGCATAAGTGGCTTGTTGACCATAGAGGCTACTAAGTCTGAGAGCGACCAGGCTGAGCGGTGCTTGGGAACTGGGATGTTGATATGGGGCTGCCATTGACATTCCAACTTCAGAAGGTGCCAAGTATAAGGGGAGCTGCTCAGGAGGCACCAGCGTCTAATCCGACTGTGCTCATTTTCATTTCTGGTGATCTACAGCCTCAGACACAAGGAACACGGCTGGCTGCGACCACGCACACAGGCACACATGTATGTGCTGCAGTGTGGATCAGGGCTCCGTCCTTGGACCTGCCTCAGGGTTTGGCACTGAGTATGGCAGCTGCCTAAACAGCTCCTGGGTGATTCGAGGACCCAAATTCTGAACGCTTATTATGTGCCAACCACGAGGCTAAGATTTAGGATGCACTGTTTTCTTCCCCTGAAGTCCCCAGGTTAGCAAAGTTGATTGATTTTTAAAAAGATTTTGTTTATTATTGTTGTTTCTTTTTATTTGAGAGAGAGAGAGAGGACTACTGGTGTGGGGGTGGGAAGTGAGAAGCAGGCTCCCCATGGAGAAGCGAGTCCTCTGCAGGGCTCCATCTCAGGACCCCCAGAATCAGGACCTGAGCCACAGGCGGATGCTTAACTCACTGAGCCATCCAGGCAAGTTGATCAGCCAAAGCTGATGGATTTTTAATCAAATCATTAGAATACAATGTAATCAGAGCTACAACGTGGATGTATAAAGCATGTTGGAAGGAAAGGTTGTGGAGAAAGTGGGAGGAGAGGTCACAGGAGGTCGGAGACTCTGTAAAGTCTTTGCAAGGAAGTCTCGCTTAGGAATCTTTGCTTCCCTCTCCACTGAGATCATTTCTTCACCAAATATTCCGAGGCATCTAGGCATGAGTTGAAAACTGTTCCCGTGCAAAGACCTTCAAGTCCCGCTTAAATGGAATTTTGTCTATGTCATGGAGAAGCTGCTGAACTTTCCAGGAATTTGATTCACCGTATTTTGCGAGTGTCTAGAATCCTCTAGGATGCTGGTGGAGGTGGGTTTTGTTTTGTAGCTGTGATTTCACCCCAGAGTGTATAAACTCAAATGCCTACAGGGACAGGCAGCAACTGAGCAGGGCGGGGACTGAGGAGAGTGCGGCCACATATCCCGAAAGGGGGCAGCTGCTGCCGGGCTCCAGTAAAATTGTCAGTTCCTATTCTCTTTTGCAAATTTGGCAGTTAATTAAAATATATATATATTTTAAGGCTCCAGGTGGGCATTTTAGCATGTAAAGCATGTCCACAGGTAGTCTGTTTATGACCGTTGATTTTAGAAACACTCGGGATGTGACATCATTTGTCAGAGTCACTAAGACTAATGACAGACGAGCCCCAAACCAAGGAGAGTCAGAAGTAAGAGCTCAGCTCAAATTTGAGGCATAGTCTACATTTAAGAAGAAAACTCATCCGTCAACCCTACAGTGACAGCTTGGCAAAGGACGTTCCTCTCTAGTTTATATCCCTGTTCTGTTTCTCCTTGGGCCCACCCATTAGGTGAGGATGGCAGGGTCTCCAAGGCGAGGAAAAGCCGGTATCAGTAGAACTCCAGCTGTTGGCAGCATCTTTAAGTGACAGCTGAGGAATCAGGCTGTTTGAATGGATGTGGTTTTCTTTTCCTCTGCATTTCTCGATTTTTGTTGTTGCTGATTGCCTGTTAGCTTTACAGCTCTTAGTCTTGGGGACAGGAATAAATAAAAATGAAAGATTACAGGGTGCCTGGGTGGCTCAGAGGGTTAAGTCTCTGCCTTCAGATTGGATCATGGTCTCAGGGTCCTGGGATTGAGCCTCGCATCGGGCTCTCTGCTCAGTGGGGAGCCTGCTTCCTCCTCTCTCTCTCTGCCTGCCTCTCTGCCTGCTTGTGATCTCTCTATGTGTGTGTGGGTGTGTGTCAAATAAATAAATAAGATCTTTTCTAAAAAAATGAAAGATTTCTGTTGGTGTCCAGACAAAGTCTCTGGAAATCATAGAATCTGTGACTATAGAGACCATCTGGCCCATCCCTCTCGTTTTATAGGGAGGAAACTGAGGCTGTGGGGTGATGTTATTCTCTCACTGGCAGGTGATCCCTGGAGAATTCATAAGGAGCTTCTGAGGCTGTGGAGTGCTGACCTGCATCCAGACTTAAGTCGGCAAGCTGGGTCTCGATCTTGATACTTGTGTTGGAACAGAAAGATTCTCAGTCTTTCTGGCCAAATCCTGTGAACACTTGTGTGAGCTGAAGGCAGTTATTATGACATTATTGAGGGACTGTTAATACACTTTGGGTTTATAATGGATATTGTGAACTTGACCTAGATAGGTCAATGCTGTAAGCCAACTCTGCTGGAGAGAGAAGGCGGGGACATGTACCATTGGAGGGGCTTGAAAGGATCTCCAGAAAGTCTGATCTTCCATCCTATGATAGTCTTTTCCATCTTTGTGGTCAGCAGATTTCTAGGCTTCTAGTCCCCTCTCCTCAGACTCGTGGGGCTCCTGATTGTCCTGGATCACTGACAAGGGTCAATTGACTCATGTAGTCGTTCACATAGACTGAGCACAATTGGGGAGAGTCCGATGATATCACTGTTACTGGAGGACTCACAGGCTCATCTCTGGCTACTGTGGGTGAATGCTGTTTATTGATGACCTGCTAGAGTCAAGTGTATGGTACAGTCTTCGCTGGCAACCCGAAGGTCTCCAAACATTGATTCAATTCCCAAGAGCTCCCTAGTGCTGTCACCTGACCTCCTCGTGCAGGCAGATTCCAAGGAATCTTGTGACACTAACTCTCTTACTGGTTCCGTGGTCTCTTCCAGCCTCTGCACACAATCCTCCATGCTGCCCCAACCCCCAGTCTCTTCCTGGTCTATTCTTCCCTTCCCCCCAGTGCTCTCAAATGGAATGGGGGTAGCCAGCTTTTCAACCTGAAATCTATTATTGATCACAAGCGTTTTTTTTTTTTTTGTTTGTTTGTTTGTTTTGTTTTTTGTTTGTTTGTTTTCTTGCTACTCAAAATAGCCAGGTTCTTGCAAGAAAGCCTTTCCTTTTAAAAGCAACTGTCTTCGCCACGGACCTCAGATGTGCATTTTGAAATTCAAGGTTGTGCCACCACCGGTTTTTTTTTTCTCTGCATTTTTTTTTTTTGTGGCCATGTTCTCTTGAGGGCAGCGTATAGCAGGAAGTCCTTAGTTGCTGTGTGCACACTGGGGACGGGACAGCTGTGATCGGAACCGCAGGAGAATCATGCACAGGTTAATTGAAAACTTTTTACCTTACTACAGGGAGAATTTAGATCCCCTCCCACCCACGCCTGATGTTTGCCAGTGATCCACATAATTAAAGAGAAATTGGGGCCTCGTTACCTTAAGTTAGCCAGATCCTTGCCCAGCTTCCCATTTCATGTGTTGCTTTGTTGTGATTTGAATATAAATTATTTTGCCCAAGGAGCACCTGGGTGGCTCAGTCATTTAGCATCTGCCTTTGGCTCAGGTCATGATCCCAGAGTCCTGGGATCGAACCCCGCATCAGGCTTCCTGCTCGGTGGGAAGCCTGCTTCTCCCTCTCCCACTCCCCCTGCTTGTATTCCCTCTCTGGTTGTCTCTTTCTGTCAAATAAATAAATAAAATATTTTTAAAAAATTATTTTACCCAGGAAGAGCAATGTGTAGAAATTTTCTATAGGAATAGCATTCTTGGAAAACAGCCCTGGGTCTTTGTCTTTGTCTCTTCAGAAGTTGTTTTAAGGTGGGTCACTGAGACAGCTCCTACCCGAGAACAGAGAGATTTTGAGGAGGGCCCTCACAGCTAAGAGAAGACTGAGAAAAAGAACATATTCAGAAGCCAACAGGGGCCAGAGATAGAATAAATATATTGTCTGTGGTTTTCACGGATGATGCTTATTAGTCTCCAGTATATTCTTGAAGGAAAACTTTGTGTCTTTAAACTGAGATAAGGGACAGAGTTTGAGCAATTATCAGCCTTTCTACTAAGAAAAGAAAACCCTGTGTTAAACTCATTATTATTTCTTCACTTCTGTTTCCATTACTCCAGCTGTAGATGTTTTACCTGCTTAATAGGCTGTCTCCGACTAGAGGCTGGCATGGGTGAAAGACGGTGGCTGTTGCTTGTCGTGCACTGAACAAGTGTTAAGGAGTCACAAGGTCCATTTGGGACTGTGGATTCCCCCACATGGCTAATGGTAAGGTGGTCTAGGGCTGAGAAATTCGATCAGTCCCTACCTCCCCCAGCCAGCTTCTGGTTCCCCAGGTTCAAACGCCAGGTCTCCCATCGCCTTGGACTTCCTTCCGTAGGGGCTGGAGTCAGTCAGTTGGGTTCTCTCCCTGGATGCTCACCCTGCCCTCCTGCAGGGTCTTAGCCTGTGCACATGTGTGGAAACCTCAAACCCTGCCTCACTTCTTGCCCAGTTCTTTGAGGAGGTTGGATTTGCTCCCTTTGACCCAGCTACTGGCTTGAATCCTGGATGACAAGAGACGAAATGCTGAGAAACTCTACAGCATTAAGAATTGGCTTTCCTGGGGCACCTGGGTGGCTCAGTGGGTTAAGCCTCTGCCTTCAGCCCAAGTCATGATTTCTATGTCCTAGGATAGAGCCCCACATCAGGTCCTCTGCTCAACAGGGAGTCTGCTCCTCCCCCTACCCGCTGCCTGCCTCTCTGCCTACTTGTGATCTCTCTCTGTGTGTTAAATAAATAAATAAATCTTTAAAAAAAAAAGAGAGAGAAAAGAAAAGATTTGGCTTCCCTACATTACTGCTAGATATCCATGGGTTGTTTCTCTTGGTTTCAACTTTCCTCTTCTGTCTCATCCGCACAGCAGTGTGGTTAAAAGTCTGAAGTAGGGGCTTTGAAGTCAGACTACCCTGGAGTGTTTCCTGATTCTTCTCCTGGATAGTTTTGTGACCTTGGGAAATTTATTCAATTTTCCTTGGGCTTCTTTTTCTCTCTCCGAGGGTAACAACAGTTTCTGTGTGGTAGACATAGTCTTGTTGTTTCTTTCTAACTGAACTCCAGCTCCATCCGGGTCTCCATCCTTCCTCCATAGACCCTCAGGGAGAGTGAGCTTCGCATCACTTGCTTCATGAATGGGCACATGTCCTAGTAACATTCACGGAGAATTGAAGGGAAATCTGCTAATCCCCAGTTCCCTGACTCCTAAGAGAGAGCCACAAGGAGAGTTAGTTTTCCAGCTACATATTGGATGTGACAACCCAGAGCTACTGTAGCCATCTTGCTATGTCTTGTTACACTTGCAACCAAAACAGAGATTGGAAGAGCATGGACACAGGCAGATATTTAGTACTTGCTGGATCAACCTAGTCCTGAAGTCTGCCCTTCCACTGTCTATGGCCTTATAGAGAGAATAGATTTACTTCCTAGTTAAGTCAGTTTGAGTAAGAGGTTTTATTTCTTTTGGGTAAGAGAACATTACAAATTAAGTAAGTAAGTAAGTAAGTAAGTAATTTATAGAGAGTGTAGGGAGTGGGGCAGAGGGAGAGAGAGAATCTTAAGCAGGCTCCACACTGGGTTTGATCTCACAAGCCAGAAATCTAACCTGAGCTGAAATCAAGGTTTGGGTGCTTAACCATCTGAGCCAAAAAGGCACCTCTGGCCCAAAGAATCTTAACTTATAAGTAGGGTTATTGACAGTACTAAGTGAGAATAAAGCATTTAAAGTACTAAGAATATAGTTGATGCCCATCACCTATTATTGTGAATATTATTTTTATTATAACTCTACTGACTCTCCTGGGCCTGACTTTGGGGGCTGGGCCATACCAGCTCCGACCTTTCCCATTTAGTCCTGGTGTGTTTGTTCATGAATCCCTTGCTGCTGAAATCCCAGTGTGTTCCATTTCTGATCCTTCCTGAGCTATGATTACCAGAAGAGGGAGGAAGAGCAGTATGTGCCCATTGGAAAGACATGACTCATTCCTGAATTCTGCAGGCACCGGATGGAATTCATTCTGGGCTCGTGTGTGTGTGTGTGTGTGTGTGTGTGTCCCTATTGCTGGTATTCCTTTAGGATTTCTCTACGTGATTGTCCATTTCAACTCACTTGTACCTCCATGGACCTGGCTAAATTCTCATTTGCCATCTAGCTCCTCCTGGGCTTGCTCTCCTGGTCTGCTTTCAGTTGGACATAGTTGTATAACCCTATTCGCAGAGATACCACAAGGGCCCTTAAATTTTCACCCACCATCTGCAGGGTTCATCTTCTATCTGTATTTGCTTTGTGTCCTTCCTCCCCTGCCCGTTATCACATAGACACGTAGAGCCCCGGGGGTGATCCTTGAAGCCAACAGATCTCGTCCACACAGATATGCTGTCATAGAGAACTCAAACTCTCCTTACAATTACCAAACATAAATTAGTTCATCCAATTAAAATTCACAAACACATTGAACATTGCCAAAGTGCAGTGTAAATGATGCATTTTCAAGTTAATGTATGACTAATGCTTTCTTATGCTCAGCCTAGTCATGGCTGGGTTTTGAAAACTAAGTTTATTTCTTATTCCTCGTCATCATTACCAATGTCTTTGTCTCTCTGTTTGAAAGCCATGAAGTTAGGAAGACTTCAGGTGATCCCAATGCTGTGATGTTCAGGTTACCTTTTCTTTTCTTTCTTTCCTTTTTTTTTTGGTTTGTTTTGCTTTTCAAAATGAATATAAAATTTGATGGAGACATGAGAAGCTAGGAATTGAGAATTGGTGTAGGATGGAACAGAAAATGAAGAATTTCAGTTGTCAGCTGTCAGAGCAGGAGTAATATTTCAGACCCTATTAGGATTCTATAATTAGGGAGCAGTTATCCCAACCTGAAGAATATTATAATTGAATGATATCAGTTGGGAGGTTAAGTAAGGAGTTATCATGGCTGGATTTAAATTTCTTATTTTTTAAGCTAATTCAGTGTCTAATTTTAGAGGTGTGTATCTGCAACGTTCTCACAAGGGGGAAATCCCCAATCCCCAATTCCTTACGGGATCTAATAATAATTCCTTACATGTATATCATCCTTTACGGTTATCTCACTGACATCACCTTCAGGTCCGGTAACGTGATCTCTTGCTAAAGATAGCCACTGCCAGTCGCCTGTCCCAGGTTACAGTGGATGACCTAGAAAAAATGTAAATCGATAGATGATCCTCCGAGCCCACACAGCCCACATTCTTAACGCCAGGCTCTTTCTCTGCTGCAAGGGATGACAAGCAGTGAAGACGGTTGTGGAGGCATTAAGTAAGCAGCTAGCAGGGGCTGACGTCCAGAATCTCATTTACGTCTTACCATCCGCGGTGCTTCAACTCTAGTGCATGAGAATCGCTTGGGAAAGTTGACAACAAGTCCCAGTGACCAGGCTACATCCCAGAGCAAGACCTTGGTATTTTCTGAGCCCCAGGGGATTCTACTTTGCGGCAGGATGACAACCAGGGCTCACAGAAGCCCCTTTGGCCACCTGCAAGGAGAGGTCCAGTAACCATAATGGACTGACTCGGGAATACATTTTGTAGGTAACCCTGGAAAGCAAATCTGTTCACGTCTGAGGTCATGCTCATTTGCTTCCATGTCTCCGCCTCTCAGGAAATCGAAGTGTATGGCATAAGGGCTGATATATTTAAAGCGTTTGGCCCACTATTTCTGTTAACTAATTCTAGTTTATTTCATTTCATATCATTCTATTTCTCATGTGGCTGATTTTCTAGAAATGGCCCATGGCAAAAGGCGGCCATGGTACAACTTTGGTTGAGACTCAGTGGTTGTAGGATGCACGTTCCTGGGTCAAAGGATATTTCCTATATTCCCCCAGGACCCCAAAGGCCACATTTAGCTTTCCTGGCTCTTGTCACAGGCTTTCCTTGTGGAAACAGTTGCTGAGTTGACCACTCTGATGCTCAGGCTGAAAAGCAGGCAACTTTTAGCTACTTTTAGCTGGGGCCCGATGATAGTCCAGACAAGCAGCATCCCCCCCGCCCCCCACCACCACCCACCTGCCTTCTCCTCTCCTGATCTGCTGAGCTGCCGTCCTTAGCATTTAGATAAATAAAAGCAGTTAGGTTCCTGGGTCTGCACAGCCAATTTCCTCTTGGCAATTTTAAACCTTCAAAGATTGCCCGATGTGACAGAAAACACTGCAAGTGAGACTGAATTTTAAGGAGGAAATGAAGCAAGGGGCTTGTGTGAGAGCAACGGGGGGAAAGTGAACTTTATTTGTCCTTCTGGTTCTTGAATCACCAGGGGGAGGCTATGCCTGTTAGGTTGCCTCTTCTTACTAAAATTCCCCAGGAATAAAGCCTATGGCTGGAGACGAAGGTGGAAGGGTGGCAGAGAGATGGAGGACAGTGGGACACCAAAGGGGATTAAACTGTCAGTAAGCAGCTGGACCAGGATGAGCCATGCTGACCCCCGGCAGCTGGCAGGCCTCCGACTGCAGGAGAGGCTTCTTGCTGTCCTAGAGCTCTTATGCAGGTAATCTCAGCAGCTGCTTCTCCCTGGACCAGCAGTTAGCATTCCACCTGACAGCTGAGACAGGAAGAGATCTTCGAAGCTGTGGGTCTGCTTTATTACCAAAGGTTTTCAGGTCCACAGTGTTATGCCCGAGTTTTTGCATCTGAGACACCACCAAGGAGCCAACACCGATGCAATCACACGAGGGTTTATTTAACACGCTTAAGCTTGGGCCCAAGAATACCCGATACAGCGGAGTAGGGACTTGGACCCCGAACCAGATTACAGTCAGAGTTTTTAAAGGCAGAGTAGGGGTGGACTTGGCGGTGGGTGAGGACAAAGGGGATTATGGATGATGTAAGTCCCTAAGGACTTTTGGAAGCAAGGTCTCCAGGACCTTGAGGGGCTAGCTATTGTTGGGAGAAAGGTTATTTATTACCAGTAGTAAAAATCTTCCCGTGAGACCCTTTAGATGGATATCAGTGGTCCATATGCTTGGGAATGATTCTCGACACTATCTTGGAGGTTTAGAGATAAAGTTTCCTAAAGGAATTGTTAAAGTAGATTTACAGGATCCTGGTTGGACCTGTTGGGGTAGGGGTAAGGCTAGGATTGTCCTTAGCAAAACCTCAAGGTGAGGACAGTTGAGTCTCCAGGGGAGCGCCACTCTGTCTGTTTCAAGGGCTTGTCGGTAGGTAAGGAATTTTAATGATTTTCTTCTGCCTCTGTTTCCCACATCACACAGAGCTCCTTTTATTCATTTCTCTTAACAACCAGTTTCCAGGAGGCCACGGTGGTTGTGCTTGGTTGGTGATGAGAGCAGCCCAGATAGGTGTGTTGGCGGAGCCGGGAGGTGGGGACTTTCTGCTGGCTGTTTGAAGATGCAACGCGTGTCTTGCAGTCAGACAGGAGGTCCAAGAAGTCACTGTCCCTCCAAGAAGGTAGCTTCTGGCATGGTCTTAGTCTGTGCCTCATTCTGGCAACTGTTTGGAAGAGTCTACTGTGCTTTCAGAGTAGGAAATAGTGCTGGTCACCTCTCTCCAATGAGGGAAATGTAAGAACTTCTAGGAGAGGAGAGTAATCTCATTTGCAGCCATCACAGTATGGTGAGGAAGTGGGCAGCGGCAGGAACCAGACACCCTTGTAGTTAAAATCCAGGGGTGTGGCCCCAGGGAGGAATTTTGTCTTTCCAGACTTCATTATCTGTAGGTAACGGGTGTAAGGTATTTATAAGAGCTGTGGTTTTCCAACTTTATTTGTGTTAGAATCGCCTGGAAGACTCGTGGAATATAGATTGCCAGCCTTTACCCTCAGAGTTTGACTGAGTAGGTCTGGGCTGGAGTTTGATTATTTGCATTTCTTATTAGTTCCCTAGTGTTGCTGCTGCTGCTGCTGCTACTGCTGGTCTGGGGATCACATTCATTTATTTTGTGGATTTCTAGTAAATCATGTATCCAGCATTTACCTAGACATGGGTCGTAGTAGTGAGCAAAATAAAGTTCTTATCCCCATAATGTTTGTATCTAGTTGTAAGAGATGGCAATAAACAAACAGGTAAATATACAGTAACATAAAGATGTACCATAAGAAGTATGTGGGGGAGGAAGAAATTTCCCTCTGTCTATCATGACTATCATTCTTCCTCTGTTCTAAGGTTTTTCCAGGAGGAAACCCGACAGTTTTATTAAGTACACAGGGAAACCCAAAAATGAAATTGAGACCTCAAGAAATGACCAAGGCAGGCAGTTTGTATGCTTTTTTTTAAACAAAGAGACAAGTATCTGTGAGGAATTGGCAGAACAAAAGAAAAGTTAATGTTGGGAGTTTCAATTAGTAAGACATCTAAGCAGAACTTGGGCTGCAGTGGTAAAAAAAAGTTACAAGGATTGTTTATACAGCCTTCTTAGCTTTCAATTTCTTATCTCTGATCATAAGGATCTCTTTGCCTCCTGGTATTGGAAGAGTGTCTTTTGCATGATAGATTTATTTCTTGCTTCTGGAGACAAAGGTGGCGGGGTTGTTAGAGGTGGGGTTTTTTTTGTTGTTGTTGTTGTTTTGTTTTGTTTTTGCATTTGTTTTTTCTTAAGTAACTTTTATGTAAAATAATCAATATGCCAAAGTGGCACATTTCACCCTCACCCTTGGCCCCTACAAGTAACATTTAAAAATTAGAACAGGATTAGGGCTGCTGTGATGAGGTTATGGCAGGACTATCATTCTACATACAATGGTCAAGGTAGAATTTACTAATACACTGACATTTGAGGACCAGTCTGGAAAGAATGACTCCTCTTCGTTGATATCTGGGAACAGTGTCTTAGGCAAGCAAAACAGCAAGTCCAAAAGGCCCTGAGGCAGGAGTGTGGTATATATGTTTAACAAACCATGAAGCAACCACTATGGCTTGATGAGGAGTAATCGTAGAAGAGAGCGGATGTCCCTAGGACATTAAAATGGGAAGCCAGGGGCACCTGGGTGGCTCAGTGGGTTAAAGCCTCTGCCTTCAGCTCGGGTCGTGGTCCCAGGATCCTGGGATCCAGCCCCACATTGGGCTCTCTGCTCGGCGGGGAGCCTACTTCTCTCTCTCTCTCTCTCTCTCTGCCTGCTTGTGATCTCTGCCTGTCAAATAAATAAATAAATAAAATCTTTTAAAAAAAAAAAAATAAATAAAAATAAAATGGGAAGCCAGTGGAGAGTTTGCCCAGAGGGGAACCTGACCTGACTTCCATCATAAAAGATCTACTCCGGCTGCTGTGCTGAGTGAGGACAGATCGCAGATCGCAGTCCAGTAAGGATGGAGGCCTAGAGATTAGCCTGGAGGCTACTGCAGTAACCTGAGTACTACATAATGGTAGCTTGGCCCATGGTCGTGTGGAGTGGTTGAAATTCTGAATAACTTATGTAGGTAGAGCTAGCAAGATTTACCAATGGATTTGATGTGGGATAAGGAGAACAAGAGGCGTCAAGAATTAATCCAGGTTCAGCTTGGATATCTGGAAAAACGAGGTTCTGTTGGCACAGAGAAGGCAGGGAGAAGTAAGGTGTGCAGGAAAGGGTTAACCCAGCAGGTCTGCATTGCTCAAACCCTGCAGACTGCACAGAAGCTAGTCTTCAGGACTGATCTTTGACCAGCTCCTGTGAGATAACCTCTGAGCCCCTGGGATATTCTGCCTGATAGAGCCCTTTTGTATGTCTGAGGAGTTGGTTGGACCACTAGATACCAATGTGCGTGAAATAGGCCCAAAATAGAGATGAGATTATCTATTATACTATTATATTATAATTATATTATATACTATTATACTATCTATTATACTATTATTACGGTGAATGACTGTTTACTCTCAGGAGTCAGAGATTGAGTGACTGAGATCAGTTGTGTGGTCACTGAATGTTTACATGATTAACCCCCTCCATCCCCCCAAAATCATTGAATACCAAAACTTGGGTGAGCTTCCTTGGCTGGCAATACTGTGTATGTGTTATCATATACCAATTCCCCCATCCTGGGTGAACTAAGTGTGCCCCCATCTGACTCCACTGGGAGGGATTCCTGAAAGCTTGCATATGGTTTCTTCTGAACATGTATCTTTCTCCATTTGCCAATTTTAATCTGTATCCTCTCACTGTAACAAACTACAGCTGTGAGTATAACAACTCTTCCTGTTCCTGTGAATCCTTCTAGTGAATCCTTAAGCCCAAGGGTGGTCTTGGGGACCCGTATCATATGGTACACAAAGGAAAACTGAGAATTTGGTTTGGGACATATGAAATCTGAGGTACTTACTATAGATCCAAATAGAGATGTCCGCTAAATTGTTGGATATATGAGTCTGGAGTTCAGGGGAGAGATTTGGCCTGAAGATGTAAGTGTGAGAGATGAGTGGTGGTGCAAAATCTATTGTTCTCTGTAGTCCACAGTGTTCTCATTTTTCATAGGATTGGTTTGGGCTAGATCATAGCACCTAGAACTCCTTCTAGAGAGGATATTTAGAATTTCAAGTTCTCTTTCCACCTCAGAGTGATTGCTTTTAGCTTCTTATTCAGGAGCATGTTTCCCTAAGGGTAAAGTGAAAGCGTGATGTTACTCAGTTGCTGGGAAGAAGGCAAGTGAAGCATCTGGGAGGGGAATGGCCAGAGGAAAACCAGACTTATTTCAAGATTTCAAGTTCGCTACTGTCCAGGCTTCTGTCTTCTGGCCACTTCCAGCCAGTGTTCTAGCTGCCTTCTGATTACCCTAGGCCTTTGCCGAGGAATAACAGAAGTGGTAGGAGGGCTCATCCTATTGCCACTTGAACCAGTGATGATGAAGGCAACCATGCACGGGGGTTTGTTCTGGCTGGGTCCTTCCTCTGTTGGGGTTTAGCATTTGTGGAAAAGGACCTTTTTTATGAAGTGGTGAGAAATCTATCATGTGAGTAAACACATTCTTGGCAACTGCCTCAGACCTCCAATGTGGACATTGTGATAAGATGAACTCAGTGAGGACAAGTGAATGTGTAGATAGCTAAGCTATTAAGATCATTAAGTATCGGCACTTAGCAGCTGAGGTTTGAGCTGGGGCTAAGCTGGGGCTTCTATTTGTGCTTATGGTGACCCAGTGTTGTGGCTCTTCTAGGACTGAGGGGTTCTCATGATGTGGGACCTTCAGTGCTAAGACCAGGAGAGCCTCAAACAAACCAGGATAAGTTGGTCAGCCTCGTTGACCCTGAGAAACATTTCACTTTTGCCTCCTCATGTGTGAAATGGAAATAATGGTACCTACTTCACAGGGTGGATTATTCATTAGGTGGTTATGAGGATTCCGTGAGGTAGTGTGTTCAAAAGAAATAGCATAGATGGGCTGCCCAAGAAACACTGTGCTCTCCTTCATGGTATGGTGAGAATGGGTTTTGTCACTATCCAGGGCTTTATTAAAGATCGGCTGGAATGTTAAATAAATAACCCCAAGAACATCTTGTTTTATACTGCACCTAGATGCTTCAAAAGAAACCCTTTCACGTTTTTTGTCACACTTAATGCCAGTAACGGTGCTGCCTTTTGGAGACAGGAAATCCTGACACACGTTAGTTTTATAAGAGGATAAGCCAGGGCTCTAACTTTGAATGCTATGGTGTCCAGCCCAGGATATAGGTATTTATGGCTACCTCAGGAATTAAAATGACAATTTGTTAAGTGACACCTTGTAAGCCTGTAATAAACACACACACACACACACACACACACACACACACACTGAGGAATAGATTATTTTTCAGTTGAAGGCTTTTATTATCTATCTCCAACCCACAAAATGTCTCCTCAGGGATGGTGAAAATTAGAAGAGGTGCCGGCATGTGTTAGTGAATTCTGTCGTTCGCGAGACCAGACCTAACTTAGGAGCCCAATGCTAACCCTGAGAAGACCATTTTCCATTTTCTATAAAAGGCCTATGGTACTCTAGCAGACTCACCCTGGTGTTCCAGAATGCCAGCCTCCTTTATGTGGTCCTTCCAAAAATTAACAATGACTTTGTAAATTACCTAATGAAAATAGTGATCCTGTACAGAGCAGCATAGTTTTTTTTAAAAGATTTTATTTATTTATTTGACAGACAGAGATCACAAGTAGGCAGAAAGGCAGACAGAGAGAGGGGGAAGCAGGCTCCCTGCTGAGCAGAGAACCTGATGTGGGGCTCGATCCAGGACCCTGAGATCATGACCTGAGCCGAAGGCAGAGGTTTAACCCACTTGGCACACTTTCTCTTAAAGGGTGAGATAATAAATGTTTTAGGCTTTGTGGGCCATAGGGGTTCTTTGACAACTACTCAGTTCTACTATAGTAGAAGGAAAGCAGCCACAGCCAATAAGAGTTGATTTACAAAAACAGGGTACTGCCAAGGCCTTAGTTAACTGATCTCTGTTCTATATTATCCAATCCTTTATATAGATTTGCTTATTTGAGAGAGAGTGTGTGAAAGTGGGGGGAGGGGCAAAGGGAGGAAGAGAATCTCAAGCAGATTCTGCACAGCGTGCGGAGCCCCATGTGGGACTGGATCTCACAACCCTGAGATCATGACTTGAACCGAAACCAAGAGTCAAATGCTTCACTGACTGAGCCACTCTGGTGTCCTGTATATTACCCAGTCCTTTAAAATAGTTCACAAATGATAAAAGGTATTCTTTTACTTAAAAATAGTGGCTAACCCTATTATAGTTATGACTTGAAGTAGTTTGCTTCTTTTTCATGTGATTTCTGAGCCCGTCATCTTTGTCTGTGGTTGTGGCAGCCTTATGGAGAGTCTGATGTGTCAAAATAATTTCCCCACACTATGACTTGTCCCTCCTACCCCAACACACCCACCTCCATGCCTGTCACTTAGAGAATCTACATTGCCTGATGTCCCAGAAGGGCAGCCCTACAACTCATATGGCCACAGTGAACAGATTAGGGGAGAATATTTGATCAAGATGGGCCACGGCCGTTTTCTTTATGGAGACTTTGGAAAAAGGATGAACAAAGTCAGTTATTTCTAAGAAGTTGATTTTGAATGTCAGGCTGACACAAAGACTGAGACTGTCATTGGGATGTTCATGAGTGAGCATAGATGTTTTTCTGCAGAAGAGAAGAGAAGAATGAAGCTTATAGACAATGTGAGCCTGGAGCTAAACACAGGACCCAAGAGAAGTGGTAAGGGGACACTAACTACCTGGGGACAGTCCAGTTCCCAAGAGTCCAGCTGCATTTTTTTGCAATTGGGTTCCATGAGATTCTTATGGAACCTTATAGAAATTCCATTTTCATGAATTTCTTCAAATGGATTTCTGTTCCTTGTATCTTTACAATTCCTCCCTAAGACACTGTCAAACTCCTTTTTTTTTGTTGTTTGTTTCTTCTCTGCTTTAAAAGGCTCTGTCACTTGCTGCTTGCTGGGACACCTGACATTAATATGATCTTCAGGAAGACTGAGAATATAGTTGGAGGAAAAGAAAATCTCTTTGAGAAAATATAGCATGGTCATTGTCTCAATAAAGCAGTGTGGAGTTCTGGAAAAATCATTAACTTCAGAGTGAGCCACATCTGTCTTTAACTCCTGTCTCTCTACCACATGCTAAGTCTGTGATTATGGACTAATTATTTAACTTTTTGGAGTTCAAATTTCCTTACCTATAAAATAGAGATATTAGTATCTCTCTCTTCAGACTGGGATGACATATAATGAAATAAGGTAGCTAAAGACCATGGCACAGTCCTACATAGAGTTGAGGCCTAGTGCAAAGTAGATCTATGAACAACACACGTCATTTTTGTTAGGTTCCGTGATCAAAGGAACGAGACTGACACAAAGTGAAAGTAAAGCAAAGCTTTAGTTCATGCTAAGCATCGAAAATCAAACTGACCAGTCAGGGTCGACTCTTACAAAGAGACAACCACGACCAGGACACGGACCCCGACGCTTCCCCTTACCCGAAGCTTCCCCTTACCCGACGCCTCCCCTTCCCCCAAAGATGCTGCTCCCAAAGATCCCCAGATCCCCACACTCCCCAAGATGCTGCTCCTGACGACCCCGACACTATCACTCCTACACTACTCCTCCCATGCTTCACAGACCAATGTTTATAGAGGTGTTAGAGCCCGGCCCACACACAGCTGGCCAATGAGACTGCAACACACAGGGAAAACTGCACAGTCACGCTCGGTCAGCAATACCAGTGGCCAACTGAATTCCAATTCACCACAGCAAATATATGGGTGCCCCACTGATTGGATGTCTCCATCTGGCCTGGCCCACCCCCATATCCGGGGCCTGCAAGCAAGTTCCTCCGGGAGGGGCAGGGTCAACCCAAGCCCACAACGAAATGGCTCCCTCTGGCCAACCAGGCCCTTACAATTTTTATTAGAGAATCAAAGGGATGGATTAGGATGTGTTTCTGGCAGAGGAATCATAGAAGACACCTGGTAGGAAGGGAGGGGGAAACAAACTTCTTTAGGTCTGAGAGAGGGTTGGAAAGCAGGTTTGTTTGGCATCGTCAGGAAACATCTGTCTAGTGACGTCTCAAGAGTTGAGGTCAATGATAAGATTTGGGCAAAGTGAGGTGTCACCCATACATAATACTCTGGCCAAGGAGCTTTGAGTATATGCTGTAAAGTAGACAACTCCCTCTTAGGGCTATCTGTATGCTCACTTGCCCAGCCTTCCTGGTACACGTGAAAGTAGAGCTCTCTGTGGCTTCGTTCTCCTCTCTTCTCAGTATTTTCTCTTCTGTGCACTTGGTTATGCTTTTCCTTTCATTTTAAATTAATCCTCATATTTTTCTCCAGTATCACTAACTCTGAAGGCCTATTCCAAACGACCATTCATCTTCTTCAATTGTGGTTCCTCTCTCCTGCTTTTAATTTCCTGTAGTTCTGTGTTCATGTTTCTTGCACACCACTCAGCGTGGTCTGCCCTGCTTATCAACAGACCCTGTAAACTCTTAAAAGCTCCCAACCTCTTGTCTGATTCTGCTAAAGAGACTTTGTGCCTGTCTGCATTTCCCAATTCTGTCATCGGTGGGTAGGATCCTGTCACAGATGGACTATATATTGGGCCTTTGCAATGTACAATTTGGGGGCTTGGAAAGGACAAGTGGCCACTCTGTTGGTTTCCTATCCAACACCAGTTCATTCTTCTTTGCTAGCAGAGCTCAGTTTGGGTCAGGTATCAGACAGGTAGTTAAACAATTTAAGTTAAGAGGGCAGGGACCCTTTTCCAGTCTTAAGGGATGAATCAGAGTTCGCTTTATTTACTCATGGTGTTCTTAGCTCTTTCGCTAATGACTGAGGGGTGTGACCCAGTTCTTGCCAGCGAGAAATAAGGAGAAGTTTGCTGAGGGCTTCTAGAGAAAGTTTTACTTCCTGATAAAAGAGACGCATATAAGAAATCCTTTCATTTTTTGATCCTGGACCATTTGGGTGAGAGCATGATGCTTGCAGCAGCAGACGTCTTGCAGCTGTGCTGGGAGATTTTGCCAACACACTGGGTAGAGCAGAGAAGAACAGAGAGTGTAGAGCCCGAGTCCTTGATGCTCTCATTGAGATGCCAACTCAAACCCATTTCTTTTTTTTTTCTATCTCTTTCATATAGAAAAATAATTTACTGGGGCACCTGGGTGACTCAGTCCTTAAGCATCTTCCTTCAGCTCAGGTCATAATCCTGGAGTCCTGGGATCGAGTCCAGCAGAGGCTTCCTGCTCAGCGGGAAGCCTGCTTCTCCCTTTCGCACTCCCCCTCCTTGTGTTCTCTCTCTCACTGTGTATCTCTCTGTCAATAATAAAAAAAAAATCTTTTAAAAAAGGAAGAAAAATAATTTATTAGGGTAGTCTAAGTTTCTATAAAAAAATCAAACCCCCTAAAATCAACAGCTTAAGGCAATTTATTTCTTGCTCATATAATGATATTCAAGACAGTGGGAACAATTATTTTCCTTATAGTCATTCAGGGACTCAGGCTTCCTCCATCTTGTTGCTCTGACTTCTTATTTGTATTAAGCCACTGAAAAGAGAAAGAGCATGGGAAAATGTACATACATCAAGGGGGTTTTATGAGCCATGTCGGAAAGTGACCTCTTACTACCACTCATGTTCAGTTGGAGAGAACTTAAATATTGACCGACAGCCCCATCTAACTGCCCGGAGGCTGGAGACATAGTCTCCATAGTCTAGCTGTAAGCTAGACTTTTTAGTATAAACTTTTTAGTATAAACTCCTGGTCTCTGTTATGGATAATATGTATCCCATTGTTCAAACCACTTTTTTTTTTAAATTTTCAGTGTAACAGTATTCATTGTTTTTGTACCACACCCAGTGCTCCATGCAGTACGTGCCCTCCCTATTACCCACCACCTGGTTCCCCAACCTCCCACCCCCCCGCCCCTTCAAAACCCTCAGATTGTTTTTCAGAGTCCATAGTCTCTCATGGTTCATCTCCCTTTCCAGTTTCCCTCAACTCCCTCTCCTCTCCATCTCCCCATGTCCTCCATGTTATTTGTTATGCTCCACAAATAAGTGAGACCATATGATACTTGACTCTCTCTGCTTGACTTACTTCGCTCAGCATAATTTCTTCCAGTCCCGTCCATGTTGCTACAAAAGTTGGGTATTCATCCTTTCTGATGGAGGCATAATACTCCATTGTGTATATGGACCACATCTTCCTTATCCATTCGTCCATTGAAGGGCATCTTGGTTCTTTCCACAGTTTGGCGAAATCAGCTTTCTGATTCGGAGCCCACGCTGGGCTTCAGTGGCTTTTGTTATGGAGGTGAAAACAGAAGGACCCAAATACTCAAGAGTAAGAAAGACAAAGTGAAGTTTCAGTGGTTGTCATTAGGGTCTGCCTTTTATATACACGGCAGCCACAATGAGCTAATTAGGAAGTTAACAAGCCCCTGATTGGAACTAATACCTGGCTTGATTGCATCCCATCATCATTATTGTGGGTAAGAGGCGAATTTCAATGAAAGTTTTCAAGTCAATATGACATAATGAACTGATCACTGCGGAGATTTGATTGGAGCCCATCTATCCCTCTTCCAAACACACATTAACCTTCTCCCCAGGAGAAAACAGAGCTTCTGGAAGCCTCAGGGCACAGAGCAGGGCTTGGTCCCCACAATGGCAGTGATCAGGAAGCCTGGCTGGCAAGACCAGGCCACAGACGATGCTGCCATATTTAGTGTGAAGGAAAATCCTCCACAGACAATTTACTGATCACTACGCTTTTATTCAGCCATTCATGAGTCAGGCAGCATCCATCCGAGCAGATAAGAAAGGAGCTCCGAAGGGCTCAGCAAGGCGAAGACCACCGAGGGCGCGGACCAGAGGGTTAGGCTGCGCCTGTGCTGTTGGTGCCGGCAGCGTTGCTCTGTTTACACCGAGCAAAGGGAAGTCTCTCGCAGCTGGGTGAGGTACCTCGGCTGGCCCGGGCGATCGGACAAAACTGGCTCTCCATTTCTGGGAGAGCGGAGCCCAGACATTTGTTAAATTTAAGTTTGACGTGGAACTTAGTGTGAGTGACAGTTCTTGGGCCCAATCTGGTTGCTTTCGTAAGAGGGAAGCGCATATTAATCTAAAGGCTACCTGCAAAGTAGACTGAGCATATCGTGTATAATCCGACAATAAACCCTTTTTTCTTTTTATGTTTCTGTAT
Source organism: Meles meles (assembly GCF_922984935.1). Lineage (NCBI taxonomy): Eukaryota > Metazoa > Chordata > Mammalia > Carnivora > Mustelidae > Meles > Meles meles. The sequence continues at coordinate 21,915,586 of NC_060069.1, read as the reverse complement.
CTGTCTTTGAGGGCTGGACATCCCAGTACTTGGCACAGTCTCTGACAGAGAACGTACTCAGTCTGAATTTGCTGAAAGAATGAGTGAATGGGTGAGTGAGGAGAGTCCTGTATGTTGAGTGGGTGTTGGGGGATGATGAGGACAACGTGAGCCTTTCCTGCACACCTAAATACCATGTGACATCATATAATAATGCATCTTCTCTTTACAACACCTCTGCCAAATTGGTGAGATGTCCTGTTTTTCCCACAAGCAGTTATCCCTTTTGTCAACTGTATAACCTTAAAGAAGGTAACTGACTCCCTTGGCCCTTAATCGTCCTGGTCAGTAGAATGGGAATGAAAATACATATTTTATAGGGATGTTCTGAGAATTGAGTAAAATATAAGGTATATAAGGTACTTAGCAAATAGTGCCCATTCAGTGTTCAGCAGTGTTCCCTCAGTAGGTAACCTAGTAGAGAGTAGGTTACCCTCTGGGGTAACCAAATTGCAAAATTTAAGGACATTGGTGTCCGAAGGTTCTTCGGCAGTTCCTAGTTTCGCTGATGTCGTCATGAAACTTTTGGTTCAGGTTTTGTGAAAAGATGATCATCCAAAAAATTCCCTGCATCAAAGATAGAAGGCTATTTCACAGACGAGATTTCAGTGGTCTGGAGCATCAGGAATGTGAACTCCAGCCATGGTGGCTACCAGGCTGTAACCCAGCCAGAAAGAGAGAAACTTCCAAGGGAAGGAGGCACTGATTGTCGTGGTCACTCTCTTTCTCAGTGATGATGCTGGCCATCCAGCCCTGTCTGGGTAGAGACTGCTCTCTGGAGAAGAGCCCCATGCTTACAGGAGGGATGTGAGGCATCTGCTACTTTATCCCGGTTCATGGGATGAAAGGGAGACCTATGAGGTGGTCTTTTTGTGGCACTTTGTTTGCCTCCAAGAGGATCATTGGCAATCTCACTCCATCCTCATAACGTGTCTAGTGGGAGAAGATAGCATCGGTTTTCTCCTTCTGAGAATCTTCTTTATCTCCCGGCATATTTCTTTTGTAGTGTCTTGAAATTGCAAAATTGGGAATGACAAAACTTGCAAAAATGAATCACAGGTAAGAGTGATGGTTCAGAAATGACAAATTGGGCCGTAGGTGGGATGCAGTTTAAAATGGAACATGAACAGGAGCTAAACTTTCCTTTCCCTTTGCTTTCTTTCCTCCTCCCTACTTTCTAACCCTTATCTAGGAATAGAGGCTAAAGACAATGCAGGGAGTACATGTACTCCACTCATGTAGGCCGTGCGAGGGACCAAATCATAAAATCACACAATTGAGAGAGAAGAAAGCAAGAGTGAGGCCAAAGATGAAGGCTGCAAAGAATATATATATGTATTTAGTACTAATTTTATACACGGGTTGTATTGCAGAAGTCTGGATTGCATTATCTTCTCTTTTAGTGTGCGATCAGGGATTGGAGGAGAAGACAAAAAAAGAGGACAGCATGATACGGAAAATGGCACACTTTTGTGTTTTAGCTATGGAACAAGTCAAGTGGAGGCTGGTATTCTAAGGCAGGAGCGAGTGATCACACATGGCAGTAGCCTAGTTGGTGTGTCGGCTACTTGTGGTGATGTACCAAACCACCGCAGACTCCAGGGCTTAAAGCAGCATGCATTCTAGTTCACGTGTCTGTTGGCCAACTGGCCAAGCCAGCTTGGTGGTAGTTCTGCAAGTTGTCGGGGTCACTGGGCTTAGCTTCTCACTGCATACTGGGCTCAGGTCTCCTTTGTGGAGAGCCACGCTGGGGTCTGAAATAAGAAGGCAGATGTGACCTGGGGGAAACTCTTCTCGTGTTAATGGCAGAAGTGCAAGAAGGACAAAGGAAACAGGTGATGCCTTTTAAGGCCTCCCTTGGAACTGGCACGTTGCCACTCTTATTCACATTCATTCTTGAAGAGAGGGAGAGAAAGGAAGAAGAATGCCTCTGGGAGGAAGAGCTACTCATTTGCTTAGCAAAGGTTGTGGATCCAAAGACGGGTAAAGAAATGTTGCCACTAACTCAATCTGTCCCAGTTAGGCCTGGTCAAAGCTTTTCGTCGTCTTCTTTGGGAAGTGTTAAGGAAGGAAGACAGAACAGAGCTGCTTGTCCCACTGGGACTAGAACTCCAGTTACATTCCTTTTGGCTGATTTAGCATGAAGAATAAATTACTTCAAAAAAGGGCAACCCGGGGCGCCTGGGTGGCTCAGTGGTTTAGGCCTCTGCCTTCGGCTCAGGTCATGATCTCAGGGTCCTGGGATTGAGCCCCGCATTGGGCTCTCTGCTCAGTGGGGAGCCTGTTTCTCCCTCTCTCTCTGCCTGCCTCTCTGCCTACTTGTGACCTCTCTCTCTGTCAAATAAATAAATAAAATATTAAAAAAAAAGGGGCAACCCAACACAAAAAAGGAATTATAATTATGTCACATGATAGAGATGCTATCACTGAATGACAATCCTGTTACAATAGGTAAATGTATCAACATCAACATGTTGTACATCTTAAATTGACACAATATTATATGAAAGATATTTCAATTAAGAAAAGGAAAGGTAATGTATGAATCTCTTTTATCCTGGAGGGTCACGGGATAGACAAGTTGAGGTGCCCATTTAGGTTACTCAGTTTATACTGGCTCACTAAGGAGTCACTACTGCTCAGAAGTATATGACGAAGTTTGATAGCTTCTGTAAGATGACTGACAAAATGAGGCCCATGCCTCCCATAACAGAGCTGTTCCAGGAAAGTTGGTGACAAAGTGCATTTGCCTTTAGTGGATTCTATTTCCCATTTTACGAATATAATCTCTATAGTGAGAGTAAAATCCTCTCAACCCCTTGCCTGGATTACATTCATTGATAATTTCTTTTTGAAAGTATCTTTATGATTACTTTCTCTGCTTGTCTGGGGGATTGGAATGTCAGTGTGTTCCCCCTGGTGGAAGTTGTCGGATTCCTGAAGCAGGTTCTTCTCTGACACTTTGCTGTCTCAAGGGTCTCATCTCTGGCGGGGACTGACAGCCTGTCTCCTTTTTTCTGCCCCAAGATGATTGGCTTTGGTGTTCCAATGAAAAGATGGCCTTGAATTTAAGGTAACCTTATTGTGTTATTTTCCATTTGTATTTTTTTTTTTTGCCCTTTATTGTTTTGTAACTTGTGCTTCTTATTTTAAAAGAAAATACAGATAACAGAAACCTCAGAACACAAATGTACAAGTTGGAGAAACAAGATAAAGTGAACACCCCTGAAATCACTGCCCAGGTCAACAAAGACGGTGTTGCTGGCTCCCCAGGAGGCTTCCAGGTGCTTCTCCCAACAGAAGGCCCTCAAAAGTAAGCACCACCTTACCTCTTGAATAATCATTTTCTTTCCTTTCTTGATGGTTTCATCTCACAAAGGTTTCTTTTTTTTTTTTTAAATATTTCATTTATTTGACAGAGAGAAACCACAACTAGGCAGAGAGGTAGGCAGAGAGAGAGGAGGAAGCAGGCTCCCCGCAGAGCAGAGAGCCCGATGTGGGGCTCGATCCCAGGACCCCGGGACCATGACCTGAGCTTAAGGCAGAGGCCCAAACCCACTGAGCCACCCAGGCGCCCCGCAAAGGTTTATTCTTTAATATAATAGTTTAAACTTGCCCAAGTTTAATAACTTAAAACTTTTTAAAATGTTCGTTTAAATCTATAGATTCCCCCTTATCCTTTTCTTTCCTTATATTTTATCTGTTAACCGACCTAGGCCGTTTCACCTGTAGTTTTGCACATTCTGGGTTTTATGATATAACGATGGTGGAGTCAACTCTGTCCCTCTATACCTATGCAAATTTACAATGAAATGAAATTTTATCAGATTCAGCTTCACTCCCTTTGGCCAGAGTCTAGGTAATGTGTTCTTTTATCAGCAGGTACGTAGTTACGTATCTTAGCAGAAGTTGATGCTTCCATCTAGCTATTTGGGGATTGCAAAATGGTGATGCTCTAAGTCTAGCATTTTATTTGCACTTTTGAGCTAGAATCATTTTATTAAGAAGTATTTCCCTTCATCTAAGGTTTGGTCACTCAGTGGTACAGTTCCCATAGGAAAGGTAACTTTATTTAGTTGCTGGTTTTTAAAACAATGAATTTGTTTTCTGCAATCCTTGAAAGTAACCAATTTTTATATCATTATTTATTCATGATTTGGTGCATTTGGTGTTTGTGGGCTTTGATATCTAGGTGCTCTGTTTTTATGTTGGACTCTGGGAAGAAACAAAAGCTGTGTTGCTCTTATTACGGCCGTATTTATGTCTGATCTTACTGTCTGATGTAGAGCTCCATGAAATAATACGGAATATAAACTGTCATATTAACCAATGAACGAGAGAAGGAACATGCAGAGAAAAGTTCTTTTCTTTTTCAAATGTGTACTTTTTCATTTTGTGATGACCTTACTGTAAAGAAGATATTTGGGATTACCTGTTTTATACAGTTAAGGGTTACCTGTATTATATAGTTAATGGTTTGTTGTTTGTCTGTTCGTTTTTATTTTCTAGAGAGGGAGAGAGGGAGGGTGGGGATGGGCAAAAGGAGAGGAAGAGAGAATCTGAAGCAGACTCCATGCCCACTGTCCAGTCTCACAACCCTGAGATCAGGACCTGAGTCAAAATCAAGAGTCCAGTGCTCAACCGACTGATCCACCCAGGTACCCCTCCAGTCAATGTTCTTCAATTTCGTTCTCTATGTCTCCTTTTGTTTCTGTTGTCAGAAATGAATGAAAAGCAAATACTGGATGATGTCACTTACATATGGAATCAAAAAAAAATGAATAAAAACAAAAAAGAATCACATAGAAAAAGAGAACAGACTTGTGATGAGCAAAAATGGAAGGTGGGGAGAGGAAACTGGAGAAAGGTGGTCAACAGGTACAAATTCCTGGTTATAAGATAAATAAGAACTAGGGATATAAGTACAACATGTTGACTACGGCAAATGCTGCTGCATGGTATATAGGAAGGTTATAAAGAGAGTAAGTCTTATGAGTTCTTATCATGAGGAGAAATGTTTTCTTTTTATCGTATCCATATGAGAAGATGGTTGTTAGCTGAATCCATTATAATAATCATTTCACAATGAATATAAATCAAGCCATCCCACTGTATGCCCTGTATTTACACAGTGATGTATGTCAATTATTTCTCAATAAAAATGATTTAAAAATGAACAAAAGAACAGTACCTTGTAACAAGTGCCACCATTAATCTTTTATTTATCCTACTTTGAATATTCCTTTAACTTAAGGATTTCAATAACATTAAATGACTTAGTTTAGTATTTGGACAATTCTTCAAACTGGATATCATCTTCTGCAGTCTCACAAGAGGGGCTCACAAGTATCTTTTGATCACACTTTGGCTTCCCCTAGCCATATCTGATGTCTGATTAACTGCTACAAGAAGCCTCCATTGCCAAGCCAGCAAAATGAGGATGGAAATGGCTCTGGATACTTCTACTACTTCAAGTCCTTGGAACACTAAAGATGGTGTTTTATGCCATAAAAATGCATGTGAATGAACCTTCTTTCTAAAGGTTTTCCACTTCAACTGGACCCCAAAGAACTTTTCTTTGGACCCAGAATATCAAAAGTCCTCTTTGATCCACTTCCCTTTTAATGACTCCTCCCACCAAAGGGACTCTAAAATTAATGAAAAGAAACCAGTGGGGAAACAGACTTCTTTTAATCCATCTCATGTACCATTTTTTTTCTTCTTCAAATTCTTCTTCTCTCATAGTTTCCTCTATCTTCTCCCAGTTACATTAAAAAAAAAGTTTTCATGCAAATGGAGATAAGTGGATATAGGAACTGGGAAGGGGGGATATTCCTGGCATTAATAGTAGCCATCCTGCAAAATAATTAAGTCGTTAGTTTTAATGTACTTCACTAGCTTGAGTTTTTGTCTGGCCAGCTTGCTTTCCTAACATCCTTCCCCTGGTTCATTTGAATAATCCCTGTCCCATGCCATGTGGTCCTATTGCTGTCGTAATAGCAAAGCCTGCTACCACCCATTGCAGCAGTGGGCACATGACCAGGATTGGTTAATAAGGTTATTCCTTTATCTTAGTTATAGTGAATGATGCAAGCATAAGCAAGTGATCCAAACAGAGCTAAGGTTAATGTGTACACTTTGGAAGAAGGGTTGTTGGGTTTGGAGAATGTTAGTTTGGAGCTCCTGGCAGTCATCTTGCCTGCTACATGGAAGGAGGCTGTGTAAAGAATAAGGCCACAAAAAGAGAAGCAGGACTGATAAGAAGGAGAGAGATAAAAAGCCCAGACCTAAAGCTAGCCGCATCTCTATTTTTTTCTAGTTAATGAATCAAAAATGAAGGCTCAAGATACTTGCAACTTGAATTTTTGGGTGCAGCCTCATGAAGTTGGCTTTTCCCCTTGAGAGTTTTAGATGAACCTGCTTTGGGAGAAGTGGGAGAGAAAGGATAGAAAAGAAAGTAAAACAGAGTGATCTGGAGAGCAAAAGAGGCATTGGAGTGGGAGTGAGAATGAAGAATCTCCCTCTTAGAGCAAAAACAGAATGGAAGGGATTCTAGGATAAAAATCTTAAAATCCTGCTATCCTAGATTGAGTCCCCATTATTTACCCACCCTTTATTCATGTCCTCTGCCCTGTGACTTTGCAGCTCCCTCCCAATGTTAGCAAAGAGTGCTTCTCTGCTTCTTGACTTTGGGTTTGCCTATGTGACCTGCTTTGGTCAATAGAATGTGACAGAAATGACGATGTTTGAACCAAGACCAGGTCTCGAGCAGATTTGTTTTGCTTTTGCTCTTGGGCCTCTGCCATCACTATTAGAAGAACATGTTTGGACTGATTACTAGTCCAGAGAGGGATGAGAGATTTGTAGAGCAGCGCTGAGCCCAACCTAGGCTGGTGGATTCTCAGAAAGCTACAGGGTGAGTGAAGGAGTTCAGCCACATCTAGCTTATGTCAGCCATCTCACAGATCTATAAGAATACACCGTTGTTGTTCTGAAGCATGGGTTTTTGGGGTTGTTTGTTTCATAGCACTATTATGGCCATAGTTAATGGGTACACCTGTCAACAAATGACCTGATGCTTAGTCATTTTGGATACTTGCAAGCCTTATGGAGAAAAGGTAGGGGACTTGGAAATCCTGTGCAGAATGCGGCATAAAGGGAAAACCTGACTTTCTGCTTAAGGTAGAACTCAGTTGAATTAACAGGGAGTTTCACTATAGTTAGGCAGAAATGGAGAAATTGGATAAAACCTAGTAGATGGAAAGAGAGAGGATGTGGCTACGAGTTATAAAAATATTGATTATATCATATTTATTTGATTTTTTTCTATTGAAAAACCCCAGGATGTGAGATTTGGGGTTTTTTTTGTTTGTTTGTTTGTTTGTTGTTACCCCTTACCTAGATAAGTGTAAAATTAGCTCCCTAAATATTACTGGTCACCAGCCTTCCTTCACTCTTGTAGATACTCTGGCTCCATCCATCCACCCACTTGTCTTCTGCTATTAATGTCAGTCTGGGTCACCAAAGCATAAAATTCTTAGGGACCTCTAAATGATGGACCACACAGAAAAGAAACATTTTTTTTAATTCCATACGTGGAAAAGCCAAGTACTTTTTCAGAGTGATTAAATTCAGCAACTAACCCATTATTGAGGTAATTACTTTTTAATTTGCTGCAATGTTAGAGCACAGCTGTCTGTGACACTGGGAAAAAATGGACTTCTCGGGGGTTTTAGAGGCAGAGGGATTAAACCAAGTATGACAACAACAAAATGTTCTGTTCCGTCAGTATAAAAACCTGAAGGTATTGGACGTTCTCCTTTTCAGAAGTTAGTAGGATAATCTAGCTTTTCATGTGCTAAACCCATGCCAAGTCCATGGCTGTGGTCCTTGGCACTTCCCTTAGCTTCTAATCGCAATCAGATACTGGGGTTCCCCTAATATTAACTGCAAATCACAAGATGTGATCTTGATCATGTCAATTCTATTCTCTGAGTTCAGTATCCTTACCTGTAAAAGGAGGTTTTTATATAAAATTATCTCTAAGGTCACCTTTTGTACTAAAACTGTGTAACACTCAAAAGACAGGTAGGGTAGGGAGGTCGGACTCAAAATACACGAACAAGGACCAAGGATCCAACCTGTGTGGAGTTGAAAGGTGGTAAATAGAACTTCCAGGCAGCACACTTTTGGACAAGGAAGTGTCTGAAACTAGCAGGCCACATTTCCCAAACCCTGATTGCCTGCCCATTTAAGGTACTTTTAAGGCTCACACCCCTGAAAGAGAGATGTTAGAAGTTGGGAGGAACGCGAGGAGCCTGCTTCCTCCTCTCTCTCTGCCTGCCTCTCTGCCTAGTTGTGATTTCTCTCTGTCAAATAAATAAAATATTAAAAAAAAAAAAAGAAGTTGGGAGGAAAGGCTGGATAGAGGAGATTGAAGCTTCAAAGAAGTAAGCTGAAAAGGGGGGAATCTCTATGATCAGGGAACTTTAGGACTGTTGCCTTTGATTGCCTTGCCTCAGCTCAGTCTTGACTGATATGGGACATAACATGGAAAATACAGCCCCTGTCTAGATTCCAATGGACCTGGGTGTAAATCCCTGCTCTGTAACCTATCAACTGTGTCACTGTAAGTCAAATACATAATCTCTGAGCTTTGCTTTTATTTTTATATCTATAAAGTTTAAAAATAATATCTACATTGTAATGCTGTAAATTTTATTTATTTATTTATTTAATTTTTAAAGATTTTATTTATTTATTTAACAGACAGAAATCACAAGTAGGCAGAGAGGCAGGCAGAGAGAGAGGAAGGAAAGCAGACTCCCTGCTAAGCAGAAAGCCTGATATGGGGCTTGATCCCAGAACCTTGGGATCATGACCTGAGCCAGAGGCAGAGGCTTTAGCCTAATGAGCCACCCAGGCACCCCTATTTATTTATTTTAAAGATTTTATTTATTTATTTGGGAGACAGCACACCTACAAGCAGGGGGGTAGGGACAGAAGGAAAGGGAGAGGAACAAGCAGACTTCTATTGAGCAGGGAGCCCGATATGGGGCTCCATCCCAGGACCCTGAGATCATGACATGAGCTTAAGTCAGGCACTTAACTGACTAAGCAACCCAGGTGTCCCACAGTGTTATGAGTTTTAGTTGAAACAATGCACATGGCAAGGAGATTTCAGCTTAAACCTTGAGTGGGTTTGCCATGGGGCTCAGATTCTGACAAATTTGCAGATTCTCCCTGAAGAAGTAGATTTTCAGGGGCTCTAAGGAAGCTTCTAGACAAATATTTATTTTATGGTAAGAAGGAGCCAGGCCTCATGAACTTGATCATTAATATCAGTCAGGGGTCAAGCGCAGAAGAAAAAAACCCACTCTAAATTCAATAGGATGAGACCTTAAACGGTCTTGGAGCTTATTAAGTGTCTATGGAAGACTGGTGTCTTTGTGTCTGGTCCTGGGCAGACAGTTGGGAAGGGAAGATCAAATGTAGTGGCAGACACCAATGGCAAAATGAAATCTGCAAGGATGAGCTGATATCCATGCCTATCCCTCACTTCATTTAATTCCAGTGAGTGACCTACTGAAAATGCTAGTGCCCCTCCCCATAGAGCTGAAAACACACCTGGTCCAGGCTAGAGAGAAGCTGAAGGCAGAGATCTGGTAGAACCTGAATTAGCTGCCAGCCCAGCTGCTGCCCCTCACCACCCAAGTCAGCCAGAGACCAATGACGGTGTGTATGAGCAGCATCAGTACCTCGCCACACACCTGCCTCACAGGTTAACAAAATTGCTGTGGATACTCTTCTGCTCCCTAAACTTCAATGAGGTTTCTCTGTGGCCAATCCTAACCTAGAACAACATGGGCAGGGAATTTGGGGTATGTTGTTCAGGTTTAGATGAATTGACAAAGCGTAAAGCCATTGGCTCTTTTAATGAAGCCTTAAGAGGCTTCCGAGCACAGTAAGAAGGCTGTTAATTGACTCAAGTTCCAGCCTAATTGAGGCCTTGGGAAAGAGAGAATTATAGTAAACATTGGAACAGTGGATTCAGTCCATTTTGTTACACATTGACATGCAAGCCTCACTGCTAATCAAGCCTCAGGGAGTGGGCATTTTCCTTTTCTGCTCACTTTACCGCAGCACGAATATAGTTGAATTGGCGAAAAAAAAAATAGGACTTGGAAATGCATTCCAGAAGTGTAGTCAAGTAGACACTTCTTTCAGGGTCAAAAGATCAAACCCAAAGGGAGCGGACAATCCCTCACTTTCGTGGACAGAAGTTACCAGAAGGAAAGGGGCCACACTGCAGCCACCATAACTTGAGGACTGGCCCAACTAAAGAAACAAATCAAAAGAATTATGATAATTTACATTGTGTAACTTTATGATAAACATTCTAAAAATCTGGGTGAAGTAATGGTTATCTAAACTAATGAATTGTTGAACACTACCTCAAAACCTAAAGATTACTATATGCTGGCTAATTGAGCATAATAAAAAAGAAGAAAAGAAAATACAAATGACTAAAGCTGACTCTGGAAGAAAAAGAAAATCTAAGAAGACCAGTTGTCAAGGACGCAACTGGGAATGTGGTCAAAGAATTTTCCACTCAGTAAATACCCATCTCATACTTTGTCTATTAAATTCTTCAGTCCCTTAAGTGATGGATTATTTTGAGTATATCTTGACTATTCCAGAGCATAGAAAAATGAGGGAAATTCAGTGGATGCTTTTGGTGTCCCACCTTGACCTCCTTTCATGGTCCAGAGTAGCCTATTCTTGAGCTGCTATAATTATTGACTGCTACTGGCTCACACTTGTGTCCTACATAGGAGAACTGCCCCTGCCTCCGGCAGCCACCTCACCCAGAAATATCTGACTGGTTCTGCTTATTTCCCTGGAGGATCCCACAGCAAATGATGCCCTATGGTGAAGGGACAAACCTTGTCCCCCTGCCTCAAGGTGGCATAGCTCTGCGGCACCGTTTACATGCTGGAGCTCCCTGTGGAATTAGATAGAGGATATGGCATGACTTCTTTGTCTGCCCTAGCCTGCTTCCATCCCTGCTACACTGGTTTCTTCTGGAAGAAACTTCTCAATAAGTAGGTTACCCAGGATCTTTGTTTCAGTGTTTGCTTCTATGACTTAAAGAGAAAAGCTTTCTATTTTTTCCCCCCATAAAATAATCATCATCAATTAAACAGAAAAAAGGGAAAAAGAGGTATCTCGAATAGGGCAGCAGGAAAAGAATAGATTAATCTCGCAAATAATGATTCAAAAATCCTAATAAAATAATCACAGATGGAATTTGGTACTAGATCACGACCATATGGATTTAATTTCATGAATGCCAGGGTAACTCTATATTTCAATGCTTTGAAGGCCATCTTCTCCCAATTAATAGTTTTAAAAAAAGACATGATGAGATCATGGTAGCATATATACTTTAAAAAATACACCTATCCTTTTCATCTTTCACATCTACAAATATATCATGAGTTGAATAATTCTTCCTCATGAGGGCTATTGCCAATCAAATCATAATATAGCATTTTCTGCAATATGGTACCTTTCAGAGATGTAAATATGTGGAATTTCAAGGACAGAAAGTATTGAAAGAGGGCCCTGGGGAAGGACAATTTATCGCCTACAACATGAATCCTCCAGGCTTGGCTCTTGATCCATTGACAAGATCTGATGTTGTGCTTTTGTGCCAAGTAGCCTGGAAGCTGAGGACCATGCAGCAAATTAACAGAGTGGCCTGGGGGCTCCGGGAGCAAATAGTCTTTGGGTATATAAATGACAAACCTTAAGAGAAGAGTGGGGAAGTTACAAACTCTACCAAGGCTTGAAGATCTGTAAGCAATGACTTGGAAGGGGCCATGTGCATAGAAGCCTCAACACAGGCTGGGCAAGTCCGCGGCAACACCTGCTCTACGGATGGTCCCTCAAAGGAGCCTCTGCTCTGAGTGGTAGCTACCCTGGGGCCAATTTTTTAGGAGTACCTTCCTATCTGACAGACACATCTTATCAGGAACATATGTTTTTGACAAGTACATTTTTCTTTTTATAAAAGTAAAATAAGTCCACTTAGGAGACACAGATAAGCAAAAAGGTAAAGATTACTATCACGTGTAATTAATTCCAGCGTCCCGGAAAAGATCACTATGACAGTTTGCCATACTTCCTTCTGGGCTCTCTAGCTTGCTGTCTAGCTATCTGTCTGTCTATTTGCTAAGCGATTGGTCCACCTACATGTCTGTAAATAATCTAGTATCATGTATTCTATACATGTGGTACATATGGTTTGCCAACATATGATTTATTGTACATTATTTATTGTACATATTGTACAATTTCTTTTTTCTTTAAGGATTTTATTTTATTTATTTGACAGACAGAGATCACAAGTAGACAGAGAGGCAGGCAGAGAGAGAGAGAGAGGGGAAGCAGGCTCTCCGCTGAGCAGGGAGCCCAATGTGGGACACGATCCCAGGACCCTGAGATCATGACCTGAGCCGAAGGCAGAGGCTATAACCCACTGAGCCACCCAGGCACCCCTACAATTTCTTTTAGGAAAACGATATTACATCATCCAATTCATCATCAATTGTAGCTTGCTTGAAAAAATTAAGTTAAACATTGTTTCCTTAAAGTGAATTCATATTGCTCTACAACATTTAATGGCTATTTTGTGTTCCTTACTGTGAATGGACAACAATTCAGTTAATAAATCCCTTATGGTTGGGCTTTAGATTTTTCCAAATTTTTGCTATTATAAATAATACTAATGTGCAAATCTGGCGGCTCGATCTTTGATGATATTCTTAATTGCTTCTTGAAAGCAAACTCTGAGAAGTGGAAATGCTGGGTCAAAGGATGAGTATTTTTAAGAGTATCGTCCTATTTTAAATGTTTTAAAGAATCTCCTTGCTGTTTTCCACAATGACTATACCAATTTTTGTTCTTACCAGCAGTATACAAGGATCTCCTTCTCCACACAGCCCCGTATTTACTGCAGCACTATTCACAATAACTGAGATATGGAAACAACCTAATTATCTGTTGATGAGTGGATAATAATATGTGAGGTATATAGATCTATCTACACACAGACCACACACACACACACACACACACACACACACACACATGTGCATGCGCACTCTGGAATGGCATCCAGGAAATCCTGCCATTTTTAACAACGTGGATAAACCTGAAGGACATTATGTTAAATAAGACATGCAGATACTATTATATAATCTCACTTCTATGCAGAATCTAAAGAAGTTGAACTCCTAAAAGCAGAGACTGGAAATGTCATTTCCATAGGCTAAGAAGTGGGGAAAATTCGATGTTAATGAAAGGTACACAGTTTCAGTAATGTGGGATGAATAAGTCCTGGAGATCTAATGTGCAGATGGTAACTACTTTCATTAATACTGTACTGTATACTTGACATTTGCTAAGAATTGATCCAAATTGTTCTTACCCACCCCCCCAACACACACACACCACTAAATGAGATGAGGCATATGTTAATTAGGTTGATTGTCAGGGGGGAGTCTTCACTGAGATACCATGTATCTTTTTATCTAGAGCCCTCCCCTATCAGGGGGTAGAAGTGGTCAGGCCAAAGCTTCATTTTCCCAGAGTCCCATGCTTCAATTCACCCCCCTTCCCTGCTTTGCTTCCCTCACTGTTTTAAAGTTTTTCCCCTAAGAATACTTTCTCAGTGAATTGTTTACAGCCAAACGCCCCTCTCAGACTCCACTTAGGGAAACTGACCTAAGACAATACTCTTGAGAATGGGTGTTAGTCTTCAAGAGCACTCTGTCTAACCCAGCACTCCATCATCCCTTAAAGAAAGAATTTAATTAAGTTGTATTTAATTCTTAATCATTAAAGCTTACTCATTTCACATCTTGGTTGTTTCGTTACAGATGGAATTACCCCAGGATTCTGAAAGGGTTAATATGAGTAGGGTGTTTACTATTATTTAGATAGGTTATCAAACAATTTATCAGTCCCTTCAAAGTATTTCCTGCCCTGACACTAGAGACGGACCAAATTGGTTCCTTAAATAGCGGCCATATTGTGTATACAACCTTGAAGGGCCTGATCACTTGAAAGGTATGGTCGCTTTGGCTTCTGCCCTGGGATTATCAGAGGTCAAATTGTCCTTCTGCCCTATAAGGGGAGTGTCTGGTGTGTTTCTTCAGAAGGTTTTGGCTTATGGAAACCAAAGACTGCGTCTTTACAATTTTGTTCTTAACTAGATAATTGGTAACTTAAGAAGATCCCTCAGAAAATTAACCTAAAGCCTGGTAGAATTTAGGTTATAAATTCAAGTTAAGTTGCTCCAAGTCTAAATGTATACTAATAAATAGTCAAAATAGAATTTGGAGGTGAGGGAGAAGTTGAAGTCAGAGAAAGCATTAAGATTTTGAGCCTAGGTCATTGTGATTTTTTTCTTCCTTGATGGAAGTCTAGCTGGATATTTTAAAGTTTGGTTATTTCTAACTCTTTAAGAACAGTATGGTTCTGGAAGCTAGAATGGGCTGGAAATGCTGAAAATAGTTATTTACTAGGCCCGTGAATTCATTATTTTAAAGACCAACAAAGTAAGTAAAAAGACATAATGATTCGTTACATTGTCAGAGAATGCAACCAAAAATAAGAAACAAAAAAGCAAAGGGTGATGATCACGAGGTTTAGGATAGAGTTTTAGTTTTGAAAGTTAAATATGATAGGGTGTTTCGATATAGGAAGAGCACAAAGATACAAATAGATACTAGTTACAGGTGCTGTTCTAGTTTTTAAATTATTAGATGGTGGGTTCATAGGTGTTATATTAGATAATATTTAGGAAATAATAAATATAATGCCAAAAGTGAACCATGGGTAGATCAAAGATGGTCATGTTTCATGAATCATAAATAATGTCTAAACTAAAACTTCTCAACTAAAAGAGAAGGAAAGAAGGAGAGGGAGAGGGAGAGAAGGAGAAAGGAAGAAAAAAGAGAGGGAGGGAGAGAGAGACAAAGAGAAAACAAAAACAGCCATTGTGTTTCAAAGGTATTGAAGCTTATTTATACTTATTAATTTATTTTGTTGTTGTTTGTTTGTCTGTTTAGGACAAACAATGTGGTTATGAAGGCTATGCAGAAAGGAGTAAGATAAAATGAAAAGCACGGATAAAAATATGTATTTAAGTTATTCGTTAATTTCCATAGCCCTTTTCATTTCCACATGTAATCACTTTGAGAACTAATGACACACCAAAGATTGAGACATGATTTTTCTGAATTTCTCAACTCTTTTACTTCTTAACTGAGACCTTGAACACATTCCCTAAAGTATGACTCAGTTTCTTCACTTGAAAATGGAGACTATAATCCTTGTCTTGCAAGAGTGGTAGTAAGAAATGAAGGTAATACAGAAAACAATGCCCGGGGTCCAGTTGTGCTGAGCAAACAGTAGGAGTTGCTGCTGTAAGTGCCTTATTGTCATGAAATATTCCACCTGATTGTCCCCAGGATTAGAAACTAGAACGTAAGACTGAGGGGGGAAAAGGGTAAAATAACATGGTGGGGGATGGTGGTACTAGCCCCATAATCCATGAAGCTGAAAATGAATTGGTGGCCTGACTCTCCTTCTAGGACTTACTAAGTGTGGGCAACCAGATGGGCTCTGCTAACCTCCTGAATTCCGAAGTCACACCCTTTCCTGGTCTGGGACATTCAGTCAATTACTGATTCAGCAAATACCTAGTGAGCACCAATTCTCTGACAGATACTGTACTAGGCACCTGAGATCCAGCAGTGAATAAATTAGACACAAATGAAACATCAAGAGACTGGGGAAGAGGCAAAGAAAACTTTACATTTTAGAAAGATCATTAGCCTAGCGGGATGCATTGCATGCAGTTGGTTGGTTGGTTTGTTGGCTTTTCCTATAAAATAAGAGAGAGAATCCTAAGCAAAGAGAGAGGTGCATGAAGGAATATTTCGTATAGAGGAAAACGGATCAGACGTCTGATTAAACTGAAGACACTGAACTGTCCAGTCTAGTCTTACAATAACTGAAAGTGATCATAAAATTGTAGAATCTTCCTAGTGTTACAGGATGGAAAAGTGGTTGGGAAAAAAATACAATGCAAAATACAATAATACCTCATGGATCAATAAGTCAATCATCATCATCAAAACCATTGAATTAGGGGCAAATAATCTCTTGCCAAAGGGATGATAATATGAGGTTTAAGAATGCTAAAGCAAAACTATTGCTTGGAAAATAATAATCTACTGTGTTGCATGAAGATGGGTCCCCCAGATCCAGCCTCCCTTCCAATGTCTAGCTCCCCGAGTAGAGTTCTCAGGTTACTGCAACAATCCTCAGGGGCAATCAGGGTCCATATTTCAGGCCTCTTTGAGAACACATCTGCAAGGAATTAGCTTGGGGATTAGTGGAGCTGGTGTGTTCTCTCTTCTCTGGCAAGAAAGTGGATGAGTCAACTAATATAAATTCTATTCTTCCATGAAGAAAGAATTAAGAACAGACAAAGTGACTTTCTTTGCGAAACAAAGCATGCCTGTGTCTTGTCCCCATTTCCCGAGAGTTTCTCGGGCTATTGGGAAATCAGTCTGCTGAAACACAATGGTCAGAATTGGGTCAGCATTCAGAAGCTGTCTACTTGACAGCCCGGTCGTGTCCAACCCAAAAGCTCCCCTTTTTGGGTTTCTAAAGACTTGGAATGGATGTGACCGATGAGCACCATAATGTAGGAAACCACGGACTCTTCCAGAATTATGGCACTTGCCTTCTGCTGAGAATACTAGATTCAGATACCATACCTGCCTTTTCTGGATTCTTATCTGAGCATCTTGAGCAAAAAAGAAAATCCCTGCCAGGGTCCAAGCAATGGCATATTTGCCTGGACAGTTTTGCCTGGATTTGGGGATTACACAAAACGTTATTAAGTAATTCTGATGCCTCCCAAAGTAACCAAGAAAAAAAAAAAGAATGAAGTCAGAGAATTTTGAA
Source organism: Meles meles (assembly GCF_922984935.1). Lineage (NCBI taxonomy): Eukaryota > Metazoa > Chordata > Mammalia > Carnivora > Mustelidae > Meles > Meles meles. The sequence goes on along the minus strand of NC_060069.1, from coordinate 21,898,498 downwards.
ATGAATCTCTCTGGTATTGACTTGTCTGCAAGGGTCTAGCTTTTTATAGTCAATATCATTTCTATTCCTTCCCCTGCTACACAACTTTCTCTCATGCAAGTGCATGTTGGGCCCTTCTTTTGTTTTTCCCCTTGTTCATTCTTAAAATCTCAACTGGGACATTGTCAAGTGGTAGAATTGTTGTATACAACTATACACACAAACGTACACTTAGATACTCTTAACTCAGCCAGTAGTAAAGAAGCATAAGATAATTTTTTAGGGTATCACTATCCAAATCCAACCCTCCAATGATTTCGTGTGAAGATGGAAGACCAGGGGCCTGAAGAACTAAAAATAAATAAAGCCTCAAATTTTAAAGAGTCTCTTTCAGAATTTCTCAACCATTTGGCTCTCAGGACCTCTTACACTTTTAAAAATTATTGAGGACCCTAAGAGCCCCTGTTTATGTTAGCTAGAGCTCTGTATGTCTATCACATTAAAAGTTAAAAATGAAAACTTGAAAAGATTTATTATCAGTGAGGAGGTATAAAAAGTGATCTCTGCATATGAGATACTTAAGAGATAATGCCAGCGGTGACTCTGGTAGTGTTTTTATGATTAATGATACTAATGGTAATAATTATGAAGGAATGATGACAACTTATCTTTATTTAACATTTCCAGTATGCCAAGGATATGGTCTAAGGACTTCACACTTACAATTACATTTAATCTTCACAGCAAATCCATAAGGTAGTGGATTTTTTTGCTAGGGCTGATGTTAGCAGAAGTACAAACTAGGTGAATTAAAACAATACAACTGCATTTTCTCACAATATTGCAGACTAGAAGTCCAAAATCAAGGTGTTGGTAAGGCCATGCTTTTTCTGAAGGCTGTAGGGGAAAATCTGTTCCATATTTTCCTCTTAGCTTCTGGTGTTGTCGACAATCATTGGCATACTTGGGTTTTACATGCATCCTTTCAATCTCTGGCCCCATCATCAAATGGTATCACCCTGTGGGTCTCTCTTCATCTGAGAAGAACACCAGTCTCATTGAGTTTAGGACCCATGACCCCGTTTCTGAATTGGGTCACATCCTTGGGATTTTTTCATTGTTTTTTTGACTCAGACTCTTCTGTCTTTTAAGGCCATAAAAAAAAAAGATTTTATTTATTTATTTGACAGAGAGAGAGAGAGATCACAAGTAGGCAGAGAGGCAGGCAGCGAGAAAGGAAGAAGCAGGCTCCCTGCTGAGCAGAGAGCCTGATGCCGGGCTCGACCCCAGGACCCTGAGATCATGACCTGAGCTGAAGGCAGAAGCTTTAACCCACTTAGCCACCTCGGCGCCCCATTAAGGCCATTTTTAATTATACATTGGGTTCACTTGGCTAATCCAAAATTATCTTCCCATCTCAAAATCCTTAAGTTAGTCACATCTACAACGTCCCTCTGCCAAGTAACATTATTTACAGATTTTAGGAATCAGGATGTGGACTTCTTGGGGGCCATTATTCTGCCTACCATAACAACTAACAAGGAGAGCAGAGGAGGGAACAATCAGTGTTGATGGGACCTCAATGGGCAGAGGAGGGTTCAAATTAGGTCTTAAAGATGGGGAGCTTTTCATGATGTGGAGAGGGTGCAGGCAGATTGGGCAGCACCAGCAAAGGCCCGGTGGCTACCATGAGCTTGGCATGAACACACTGGGCAGGAAGGAGATGGGTCTACCTGAAGAAAAGAAGTGTGAATTGGAAGATGATGGGAACGAAAACTATGAAAGATTGGGATGAAGGCTCACATTTTCAACCACGATGTGGAGGATAGTGCCTCTTTTTCTACAACTACCATTTCGGTATAATTTGTGGATGGTCTGTGTTGGAGACTAGGAATGGATTAACTAGCCCTCTGAGATTCTAGAACAATTTTTTTTTTAATTTCTTCTGATTAATCTTTCTCATTTTGTTTTTCCTAATGCACTTGCTTTTCTTTTTCCCTTAACTCAGTTTTAGCTTTGTAGCAGACACTGTCAGTACCCCCTCTCCACTCCTGGCACTCATCCCCTTAATTTCCAACTGCCAGCAGTTATTTTGCTTAATGTCTTCCTCTGCTGGGTAGTCAGAACCTCTGTGGAACTTACCACTCCCTGAATGACTGAGGAGGTAGGTGTATAAATTCCATTTCCTTTGCACCCCTCAGGTGGGGTACCTCTGAAGAATGTGTCCTATGCTGCTCCCAGAGGTCCTCAGCAATTTAAGCTCCAACTACCCATAAAGTTTTCTTCATTGATATTGAACATGTTCTGGCTCTTTCCTTTACCCATCTTGCTTCTCCACTCCCTTGTGAGTGTTTGTTGGGATCACCTGCCCGATAAACTACTTGCACTTGAATCTGTGTCTTGGAGAGGCATGAATCTTGTGTCTGGGGCAACCCAAACTAAAACAGGCTTTCATCAATCCCTGATTCAAGCTCTCTGAAAGTCAAAAAAAGGAAGAAAGAAAGAAAGAAAGAAAAGCCCAGGGGCACCTGTGTGGCTCAACGGGTTAAAGCCTCTGCCTTCGGCTCAGGTCATGATCCCAGGGTCCTGGGATTGAGCCCCGCATCGGGCTCTCTGCTTGGCTGGGAGCCTGCTTCCTCCTCTCTCTCTCTCTGCCTGCCTCTCTGCCTACTTGTGATCTCTATCTGTCAAAAAAAAAAAAAAATCTTAAAAAAAAAAAAAAAAGAAAAGTCCAGGGGAAAAGTGTCTATTAGAGAAAAGTAAGAGGAGAGATAGGTGCAAAGAAGAAGGGGTACCCATTCTGATAGAGGAGACATATCATAGATGAAGGTCTTTATTAGTAATGTTCCAGAAAATATCCTATATCACATGCCCAGAAAATAAATCACTGGCAGGGTCAGAGTCTTACATAAGACATGTGGTCTGTAGAAGCTCTGGGAAGGGAGCCAATCAAGGACACTGGGCCTCTGTAGTGGAACATGTTTGCAGTTCCTAAACAGACCCAATAACCTTATAATGTTACTATTAGCAAGGAGGTCAGTTGGGCTCTGATTTGTTCATGATTCCGATAGTTTCTCATTATTATGGAAAGACACAGTGCCAGAAACACCATTTTTTTTTTTTTTTTTTTTTTTTTTTTTTTATGAAACCAATCACCCGAGTAACTCCTGGAAGAAGATCCCACATGGGTGCCCCCACAGAAGGTACTGGGCAAACAATTATTTTTTCCTCCCAAGGATTCTGTGTGATACTACCCTGGAAAATGCACAGTGGTCAGTTTCCTTAACCCCATGGAAGTGTGCACTACACTGAAATTTATTCCTGACATGACTCTCCTTTTACTGGTTGAAGAGCAAGCAAAACATTACTGTTTGGACAGAAACTCAAGATTGTCTTTTCAATCTGCCATGTCAATTTTAAATGAACATCCATTTCTGGAAATGAATACCAACTTCACCCTACTTGATTATGACTCTTATGTCTTATCATTTGTTTTTAAGAAGACTAGCAAATTAAATGCAATGTGCAAATAAATTAGAGGTAGGTTGGAAACTTTCTGCAAACTTCTACGACTTACCCTGAAACTTCAAGAGGCAGAGGAAGAGAAAGGTTTGAAAAGGTTCAGAGGACAGGGTGGGTGGGTGCTGGGAGATAGGAATGAATACTACTAATTAGGCAGAAGACTTGCAGAGGGCTTTGCTTGCCACCATGATGAGTGTAAACTTTATCATGGAGTTAATAGTGCTACTCTGAATCACTATTTTGGTACAGTCAAAATGATGAATGGAGGCCTTCCAAAGATTTTCTTTCTCTGCCATGATTTCCTTGTCATTCAGAGACATCAGACAGGTTGGATTGGGTAGACTCTCATGAGATTGGCTTTGACCATTTTGTAGGTCAAAACAGTTAGATATATGTCATTTAATGGGATTTCACCTAAAGTACGCTAAATGAAGTAACTCAAACTGGCCTGGAACTTCTGGTTTGGGAGTAGAAACTAGAATATGTTCTTCCTGTCCATTGGCAGCTGCTGTATCCTGCCAGCTGGATGAGGGCAACACCCAGGGGAGGACCCCTCAGGACTTTGAATACTCTCCCTTCCTTGTCCCCCACTGGGTGGAGTCAGCTTGCAAGCCCCTATCAGGGGACCCCTGCTGATTTCACCCCTCTTCTAAAGACTGCTTCTCAGGGGGAGGGAGTGTCAGCATGCAATGCTATCTCCTTCAACTTCCCAGGCATAGATAGAGCAGCTGGTGTTTTCAAAAGACTACCCTTATCCTGCAGAATCTCTCAGAGATCTCCCCAGCCCTTCCTGGCAATATCAGGAACAGATGGCCTGTGGTGAGCCCCTATGAGGAGGGGAAGGAGCTGATTTGTCAAGTGTTTAATTGAAGTGTGAGAAGTGGGGTTGGGGAGAGGGGAATTGAAGGAAGGAGGGAAAGAAGGAGGAGAAAGAACGATGGAGGAGAGAAGGAATTGAAACCTGAAGCTTGGAAACAGAAAATTAGTTTGCTAGATATATGTCCCCCTGCAAATCTTACTTGAGAAAAATGAGGTCAGTTGAAGAATCCAAATTTCAAAAAAGAAACAATTTGTTAAAAGATTTATCTATTGTTTTGTGCATTGCTTTATATAAAAATCATTCTAAAAAAGTCTGGAATATCTTACCTATACTGAAAAGAATAAAATTATATTTAATCAATGGTTGAGGAATGATGTGGAAAGGTCATAATATTTCTGGATTAGAGTTTGGGCTATCTTTTGAGCTAGTGAGAGCTGTGTGCCTTTTCTTTTTTTCTTTCTGGGCCTCAATTATTTCCTTTCTGGTCAGTTTTATAGGTCCGTTGTTGAAGGTGGGTACAATTAGGGAAGAAGGTAGGTGGGCAGGACTTTGGCTTCCCACTCCATCTCACTTGGACCATGACAGTGCTGGAACCCTTATATCTCTCTTTCTCTCTCCCTCTATTTTTTTTTGGGGGGGGGGCATTTCTCCATTTAGTGAAATTGACAAGGCCCTTCTCTGTCCCGTCCATAGTTCACCTAACAGAGAGACCTCTAGACTTCTCCATGTTTCTATGAACCTCTACCAAATTGCTTACTTAAGATTCTATGAGCCATCATCTCTCCCTCCTTCAGTGGAGACTTGCCATCGTTGATGGTAAAACCGAGAACATAAGCATGCCTTTTAAATGAAAGGCATTTCCTCCTCCCAGAGCATCTTGGTGAATATGGCCTGATTTGGTATTTGAATGTAATGACCTGAAAATAAGACTTCAGACAAAAAAAAATGAGATTGATGGAAACACACTGTCAGTGCACAGAATTTAAGGCATCTGGTAGATTTTCTGTTACCCATTTTTCCACTTGGGGAGAAAGATGTGTTTCTGCTGCTTTCTCTGAGTGCAGCAGAGGGAAGGTTGTGGTTTTGGTTGAGAAAGCACTCTTATTATTCACCCCTATTCTTAGAATTTTTAGACGTTTAACTTATTGACTTGAGTTTATAATTTAGGCCTGTAACCTTTAGAAAAAAATTATCCTTCCCCCTTGAAACTTCTCATGCATGATTTTAGCCCAGAGGAGAATTTTGTTTGAAAGTGTGGCAAAATCTGCCTTATCATCACAGTTGTAGAGCCATTCAAAGAGAAAGAGTGATATTTCATCTATAATCTCCTGCTATACTCTCTAGATTCCCCCTTTTCTGAAGACGTCTTTAAGGATACGTGGTATACCCACAAAAGGGAAATGTTGCATTTCACATATATGCACGTCAATTCACCCAGTATATATATACATATATATATATATATATATATATATATTTTGATCTTTTATTTATTTCTTATTTTTTTATAAACATATAATGTATTTTTATCCCCAGGGGTACAGGTCTGTGAATCACCAGGTTTACACACTTCACAGCACTCACCATAGCACATACCCTCCCCAATGTCCATAAACCCCCCTCCCCCCCTCCCAACCCCACCTCCTCCCAGCAACCCTCAGTTTGTTTTGTGAGATTAAGAGTCAGTTATGGTTTGTCTCCCTCCCAATCCCATCTTGTTTCATTTATTCTTCTCCTATTCCCCTAATGTCCCATGTTGCATCTCCATGTCCTCATACCAGGGAGATCATATGATAGTTATCTTTCTCCGATTGACTTATTTCACTAAGCATGATACCCTCTAGTTCCATCCACGTCGTTGCAAATGGCAAGATTTCATTTCTTTTGATGGCTGCATAGTATTCCATTGTGTATATATACCACCTCTTCTTTATCCATTCATCTGTTGATGGACATCTAGGTTCTTTCCATAGTTTGGCTATTGTAGACATTGCTGCTATAAACATTCGGGTGCACGTGCCCCTTCGGATCACTACGTTTGTATCTTTAGGGTAAGTACCCAGTAGTGCAATTGCTGGGTCATAGGGTAGTTCTATTTTCAACATTTTGAGGACCCTCCCTGCTGTTTTCCAGAGTGGCTGCACCAGCTTGCATTCCCATCAACAGTGTAGGAGGTTCCCCTTTCTCCGCATCCTTGCCAGCATCTGTCATTTTCTGACTTGTTAATTTTAGCCATTCTGACTGGTGTGAGGTGATAGTATTCAACAGTACATTAAAAGGATTATTCGCCCAGTATATATTATTGGATGTCTGTTTTCTGTTTTGAGAGCACATTTGGAACATAGGACAGATGTTGGAGGCAGTCATGTGAGGTGTCGCAGAGACATCCTTTTAGAATAAGCTGGAGTAGCTCCACTAGATATGTTGGCCCACGTATGGAGTGGTTACACCTGTCCCTTGACTGCTCTGAGCTTGCCTGATAAGGGCTGAAAGCAGCATCTTTCTCCAGCCACTTGTCTTCCCTATGGGATCTGTATTCCCAGGAGATGCCTGAGAGATTATTCCTTCCTGCCCAGGGTTAGCCACAGCTAATGGCTAACTGAAATGGAGTACAGCCTCATGGTGAAAAAGCTCCGTGACCCCTTTCATCCTGCGGAGCTCCCTGGGGTCTCAGGCTGAGGCTGAGGTTCTTGGTCAGCTCCTTCACCGGCCCTGTCCCGCTTTTCTCACGCCCTCTGGTGGTTTTCCTCATGGGGGCACTAAATCACTTGTACAAGAATCCTCGTCTTAGCTTCAGCTGCTGGGGAAACTTATGTAAGACAGTAGTATTTATTTTGTTAATTAATTTTGGCTTTGTTCTTATTACAAAAATAATTCATACTCATTGTTGAAAATTGGACAATCGATAGGATAAAAACCACAAAATAGGATAAAAGGATGGAACAGTATGTAAGTCTGACTCCAGGAGTGACCATTGTTGACCGTGGCAAATATCCTTCCACTTGGAAATATTTATGCAGGAGCTGTTACAATGACAGGCCTCAATGGGCAATATCTCCCGTATCCGTGCCCTTGTTCCATCCCCTCCTATTGCCTTGATCGTGTGATTTGCTCCTGTCAAAGGGATCTTAGCAAACATGATTCAAATAGAAGCTGGCAAGAGCTTAGTGTGCCTGTTGGGACTGGTGGGAACGTATTTTCTTATCCCCCCCCCTTTTTTTTAAGATTTTATTTATTTATTGACAGAGAGAGAGCACAAGTGGGCAGAGCAGCAGGCAGAGGAAGAGGGAGAAGCAGACTCCTAGCTGACAGGGAGCCCGATGTGGGGCTCAATCCCAGAACCCTGGGATCATGACCTGAGCTGAAGGCAGACACTTAATCGACTGAGCCACCCAGGTGTCCCATGTATTTTCTTATTCTTGATGCCCTGGTATTTGGGGCTTTGATCCTAGAGACACTGTCCCTCCCAGGCTCTCGAATATCTGGAGATAGTAAATGGCTTCCCTGTGTTGGCTTTTTTTTTTTAATATTTTATTTATTTGACAGAGAGAAATCACAACTAGGCAGAGAGGCAGGCAGAGAGAGTGGAGGAAGCAGGCTCCCTGAGGAGCACAGAGCTCGATGTGGGGCTCGATCCCAGGACCCTGGGATCATGACCTGAGCGGAAGGCAGAGGCCTTAACCCACTGAGCCACCCAGGCGCCCCCTGTGTTGGCATCTTTAATGCACAATACAAACTAACCAATCCAGAGCCCACAATGCCAACTCTTTTTAATCTACATCACACACCAAGCCACTATTCCTCTTGATCTTGTTTCTAGGGATCTTGATAAACCTCTTCCTTCACGACAATCATTTCTGTCTGAAATCCAGGCGGATCCCAGGCACGCTTTTAGAACAGGGTGTATTTTCCTAGAACACTCTTACTTTAAAGCCAGTCACTGCGCACAAAGAGGTTCGGGCAACACTCCTGAATGACGAGTGAGGCCCCGGAGTCCATTTGGAGGCTTTGGTGTAGGTTGAGCTCTGAGCTGAACGCAGCCGCTTGAGTAAGCTCAGGTCCACTGCATGGGGCAGAGCCATACATCAGAGCCCGGGCAACCCACAGGATTGTGAGCAGTCGTGTCATTGTTTTGAAGCAGTTGCATTTTGGAGTGGTTTGTTATGCCACAGCAGATTAATGAAATCATGTCGTTTAGCAGGACCCTGTGGCTCTGGTCTGCCTTTCATCCCATGTACACACACACACCTCCTTCCCCACTCCTCCAACCTAGGGAAGATAATTTTACTGATGAGATTCTATGTTAATCATGGGGTCATGGTTACTAATGGGCCTCTTCACTGTCATTAAAGGGTGGGTCTCCCTTGATAGTTCATGTTTACTGGCTCTTTTCATTCCTTGCAGTGAGATCAAAAAGCTAAGTCAGGTCTGACTCTCCTCTCTTGTCTGGATGTGCACCTAAGTGAAATCCCTGCTTTTGGCTGTGATGGGGAGACAGACGCCCTACACAGATTCCCAGTTCGTTTCTTCTTCTACTCCTCCTCCTTCTTCTCCTTCTCCTCTCCTCCCCCTTCCTCCTCTTCTTTTCCTCCTTCTCCTTCTTTTTTCTTCTTCTCCTTCCTCTTCTTCTCCTTCTCCTCCTCCTCCCCCTCCTCTCCCCGTCCTCCTCCTCCTTCTTCTTCCTCTTCTTCTTTTTTCTCCTCCTCCCCCTTCTCTCCCCCACCCACTTCTCCTTCTCCTCCTTTTCCCCTTCTCCTCCTCCTCCTCCTCTTCCTCTCCTTCTCCTTCTCTTTCTTCTCCTTTTCCTCCTCCTTCTTCTAGAGAGGGAGACAGAGAGGCAGGTAGGGAGGGGCAGAAGGAGAGGGAAAGAGAGAATCCCAAACAGCCTACATGCCCAGCAGAGAGGTCCATGCAGGGTTTGAGCTCACAGCCCTGAGATCATGACCTGAGCAGAAATCAAGAGTCGGACGCTTAACTGACTCATGCGCTCCCCTACACTCTCCAGCTAGTTCACTTTTAACTGAGAAGTCTTATGAACATCTCAGGCACTGACCCAGCTATTAAATTGGTACTCTGTTTACTGTTTGAATTTGTTCCTTAAATTTCTCTTCTTTGGAAAAGCTGAAAGAAATTGGGAAACTTGCCAGGGCAAAAGCCAGGCATTCCTGAGTCCCTGGCCCAGTTGATACTTAACACCATCAGAATCCTATGCACATTTTCACCTTTTATACTTTTCTTTTACTATGATAAAATCATCATTTTTGTAATCTCTTTTTTAGGTAAAAGTATGCTACAAGTGTCTGTATCAATAAAAAATCTGCAGTCTGATTTCCAATGGCAAAATCCTATTCCATTTTATGGGTATACAGTATTTTTCTCAACTGGGAAATTGTGAAAACTTAGATTCTGCTTTTCTGTTATTATTTTAAAAAATACTGTGCTGGATATCCTTGAAGTTGAAGGCTTGTATGCATCCTTAATTATTTTCTTAGCATATAGTCATAGAAATGGAATTTAGGATCCAAAGTGTATGTGAATTTTCTTTTTTAATATTTATTTACTTATTTTAGAGAGAGAGAGAGAAAGAGGAAGAGCAAATAAGTAGGAGGGGCAGAGGAAGAGGGAGAAAGAATCTGAAGCAGATTCCCAACTGAGCCAGGAGCCCCATGTGGGACTTGATTGATCCGAAGACCCTGAGATCACGACCTGAACTGAAACTGTGCTTAACCACCTGAGCCAGCCAGGTGCCCTGGGTATGTGAATTTTATAAACATTTTATAAGTATTGCCAAATTCCACATCTCCCTCCAGACAGGTTGTACCACTTCGCCCTCAGTAGTATATGAATATGGCCTTTGTCCATAATCCTCACCACCATGGATATTTTTATTTATTATCAATTTTATAAGGAAGATGCTATCCTAACGTCTTCATTTCCATTTTTTAATTATAAATAAAGCTAAATGATTTTCATAATATTGGTCATTCAGTTTCTTGCTCTGCAGCTTGACGCTTCATAATATATTTATAAAATTTTAAAATTCCTATATATCATCATGTCCAGAAAACATCCATTTGGCCCTCACTCTTGTGAATTATGGGAGAAATTCATGGACCACTTTCACCTGACCTTGCTGAAAGGCAAAAATAAATGTTTAGGTGCATTTGTTGAAGACACATTTGGCTTGATGGTGGGATTCCAATGCAAATCCAAGTCCTCTGCAGTCAAGGAAGGAAAGGAGATGCTTAATGTTATTCTTTTAAATTCAGTATTGATGCAAGACATGCTTAAGTTTTAAAAAAATGATTCTCTAACTGGTTGGAGAAGTATCAGACCTGGAAAAATACTGAAAAGAGTCTTGCTGTAGTTCCAGAATTCCCATGAGAGCATTTGGAAAACTTGGAACATCCTTTTCATAAACCCCTGCACCTGGTGTTGCTTGATTAAGCCTTTTGGATCTATGCCTTTGGTTCAAGTGTGAAGAGATCTCTCCACTGGGATTTGTAGTGTGAACGGTACATCCTAAAATTCATTTTTAACCCAAGGAAGCTGACGACAGCAAGAATTGAGAAGAAGCCATCTTGAGCACATTTTCCAAATTGTTTTCATCTTTCCTTCCTGCTGGTAATCTCTCTCTCCTTAGTGTTGGTTTATAACCTTCTTGGGAGCTTCCTGGTACTATCTGAAACTGACCTCCATGTGTGGAGGGTAGGGAGAGATGGAAGAGAAAGCCAGGCTATTCCAGGTGGGCAAGGGGCAGGTTTAATAAGCAAAGGGAACCTACATATGCGGGTCGTCTTAGGCAGCAGCAAGACGGGGGTCCTACACCCACCTCCCGAACCTTACAAGTTTACTTAGAGGCCTTAACTGGGTTCAGTCATATAAACCACATCAGCATCTTAAGGTTGTGTCCTATGTCCTTGGAGCAGCCTCTGAGAGTAGAAAAGGTAAGCAGAACCAACGTTTCAAAGACAGAGGCCAATGTGAGGAGCCACCGATGTCCTGGGTCCAGTTCATGGATCGATGGTTGGTCATGTCATTTCTATGACCTTCCCCAATACTAAGCCTTCTAGACAGCTCTATTTTCAGGCTTGCATCTGCAGACTGAACCAGAGAAGTTCTCTGGAGGCCAGCAGTCTTGTTCTATTTTGTGTGATCAAAGGCCAATTGTACATATGAACATGGTTCTCATTGGGCCATTTTCTTCTGATTTTTATCATAAAGCTTACAGCAATTTCATTGACTGAACAAAGTAAATTTTGTTCAGATTGTCCCTCAAATAAACACAGCATAGTATGTATTAAAAGTATGTATACTTTAGATAAAAGCATTTTTTGGGGGAAAAAAAAGCCCATCATTTTGTCTTCTCTCGTATTCCTTTGTGTGTTCAAGAAAATAAGACATCGACACAGGGACCAATCTGTGATGAATTACTTTTCTTTTCTTTTTTTCCCCCATTTTATTTATTTTTTTCAGCATAACAGTATTCATTGTTTTTGCACAACACCCAGTGCTCCATGCAAAACGTGCCCTCCCTATTACCCACCACCTGTTCCCCCAACCTCCCACCCCTGACCCTTCAAAACCCTCAGGTTGTTTTTCAGAGTCCATAGTCTCTTATGGTTCGCCTCCCCTCCCCAATGTCCATAGCCCCCTCCCCCTCTCCCAATCCCACCTCCCCCCAGCAACCCCCAGTTTGTTTGTGAGATTAAGAGTCATTTATGGTTTGTCTCCCTCCCAATCCCATCTTGTTTCATTTACTCTTCTCCTATCCCCCTACCCCCCCATGTTGCTTCTCCATGTCCTCATATCAGGGAGATCATATGATAGTTGTCTTTCTCCGATTGACTTATTTCACTAAGCATGATACGCTCTAGTTCCATCCACGTCGTCGCAAATGGCATGATTTCATTTCTTTTGATGGCTGCATAGTATTCCATTGTGTATATATACCAAATCTTCTTTATCCATTCATCTGTTGATGGACATCCAGGTTCTTTCCATAGTCTGGCTATTGTAGACATTGCTGCTATAAACATTCGGGTACACGTGCCCCTTCGGATCACTATGTTTGTATCTTTAGGGTAAATACCCAGTAGTGCAATTGCTGGGTCATAGGGTAGTTCTATTTTCAACATTTTGAGGAACCTCCATGCTGTTTTCCAGAGTGGTTGCACCAGCTTGCATTCCCACCAACAGTGTAGGAAGGTTCCCCTTTCTCCGCATCCTCGCCAGCATCTGTCATTTCCTGACTTGTTAATTTTAGCCATTCTGACTGGTGTGAGGTGATATCTCATTGTGGTTTTGATTTGTATTTCCCTGATGCCGAGTGACGTGGAGCACTTTTTCATGTGTCTCTTGGCCATCTGGATGTCTTCTTTGCAGAAATGTCTGTTCATGTCCTCTGCCCATTTCTTGATTGGATTGTTTGTTCTTTAGGTGTTGAGTTTGCTAAGTTCCTTATAGATTTTGGATACTAGCCCTTTATCTGATATGTCGTTTGCAAATATCTTCTCCCATTCTGTCAGTTGTCTTTTGGTTTTGTTAACTGTTTCCTTTGCTGTGCAAAAGCTTTTGATCTTGATGAAATCCCAATAGTTCATTTTTGCCCTTGCTTCCCTTGCCTTTGCCGTTGTTCCTAGGAAGATGTTGCTACGGCTGAGGTCGAAGAGGTTGCTGCCTGCATTCTCCTCAAGGATTTTGATGGATTCCTTTCTCACATTGAGGTCCTTCATCCATTTGGAGTCTATTTTCGTGTGTGGTGTAAGGAAGTGGTCCAATTTCATTTTTCTGCATGTGGCTGTCCAATTTTCCCAGCACCATTTATTGAAGAGGCTGTCTTTTTTCCATTGGACATTCTTTCCTGCTTTGTCGAAGATTAGTTGACCATAGAGTTGAGGGTCGATTTCTGGGCTCTCTATTCTGTTCCACTGATCTATGTGCCTGTTTTTGTGCCAGTACCATGTTGTCTTGATGATGACAGCTTTGTAATAGAGCTTGAAGTCCGGAATTGTGATGCCACCAACTTTGGCTTTCTTTTTCAATATTCCTTTGGCTATTCAAGGTCTTTTCTGGTTCCATATAAATTTGAGGATTATTTGTTCCATTTCTTTGAAAAAAATGGATGGTATTTTGATAGGGATTGCATTAAATGTGTAGATTGCTTTAGGTAGCATGGACATTTTCACAATATTTATTCTTCCAATCCAGGAGCATGGAACATTTTTCCATTTCTTTGTGTCTTCCTCAATTTCTTTCATGAGTACTTTATAATTTTCTGTGTATAGATTCTTAGCCTCTTTGGTTAGGTTTATTCCTAGGTATCTTATAGTTTTGGGTGCAATTGTAAATGGGATTGACTCCTTAATTTCTCTTTCTTCTGTCTTGTTGTTGGTGTACAGAAATGCAACTGATTTCTGTGCATTGATTTTATATCCTGACACTTTACTGAATTCCTGTACAAGTTCTAGTAGTTTTGGAGTGGAGTCTTTTGGGTTTTCCACATATAGTATCATATCATCTGCGAAGAGTGATAGTTTGACTTCTTCTTTACCAATTTGGATGCCTTTAATTTCTTTTTGTTGTCTGATTGCTGAGGCTAGGACTTCTAGTACTATGTTGAATAGCAGTGGTGATAATGGACATCCCTGCCGTGTTCCTGACCCTAGCGGAAAAGCTTTCAGTTTTTCTCCATTGAGAATGATATTTGCGGTGGGTTTTTCATAGATGGCTTTGATAATATTGAGGTATGTGCCCTCTATCCCTACACTTTGAAGAGTTTTGATCAGGAAGGGATGCTGTACTTTGTCAAATGCTTTTTCAGCATCTATTGAGAGTATCATATGGTTCTTGTTCTTTCTTTTATTAATGTGTTCTATCACATTGATTGATTTGCGGATGTTGAACCAACCCTGCAGCCCTGGAATAAATCCCACTTGATTGTGGTGAATAATCCTTTTAATGTACTGTTGAATCCTATTGGCTAGTATTTTGGCGAGAATTTTTGCATCTGTGTTCATCAAGGATATTGGTCTGTAGTTCTCTTTTTTGGTGGGATCCTTGTCTGGTTTGGGGATCAAGGTGATGCTGGCCTCATAGAATGAGTTTGGAAGTTTTCCTTCCATTTCTATTTTTTGGAACAGTTTCAGGAGAATAGGAATTAGTTCTTCTTTAAATGTTTGGTAGAATTCCCCTGGGAAGCCGTCTGTCCCTGGGCTTTTGTTTGTTTGGAGATTTTTGATGACTGTTTCAATCTCCTTACTGGTTATGGCCTGTTCAGGTTTTCTATTTCTTCCTGGTTCAGTTGTGGTAGTTTATATGTCTCTAGGAATGCATCCATTTCTTCCAGATTGTCCAATTTGTTGGCGTAGAGTTGCTCATAGTATGTTCTTATAATTGTCTGTATTTCTTTGGTGTTGGTTGTGATCTCTCCTCTTTCATTCATGATTTTATTGATTTGGGTCCTTTCTCTTTTCTTTTTGATGAGTCTGGCCAGGGGTTTATCAATCTTATTGATTCTTTCAAAGAACCAGCTCCTAGTTTCATTGATTTTTTCTATTGTTTTTTTGGTTTCTATTTCATTGTTTTCTGCTCTGATCTTTATGATTTCTCTTCTCCTGCTGGGTTTAGGGTTTCTTTCTTGTTCTTTCTCCAGCTCCTTTACATGTAGGGTTAGGTTGTGTACTTGAGACCTTTCTTGTTTCTTGAGAAAGGCTTGTACCGCTATATATTTTCCTCTCAGGACTGCCTTTGCTGTGTCCCATAGATTTTGAACTGTTGTGTTTTCTTTATCATTTGTTTCCATGAATTTTTTCAGTTCTTCTTTAATTTCCTGGTTGACCCATTCATTCTTTAGAAGGATGCTGTTTAGTCTCCATGTATTTGGGTTCTTTCCAGCTTTCCTCTTGTGATTGAGTTCTAGCTTCAGAGCATTGTGGTCTGAAAATATGCAGGGAATGATCCCAATCTTTTGATACCGGTTGAGACATGATTTGTGACCCAGGATGTGATCTATTCTGGAGAAGGTTCCATGTGCACTAGAGAAGAATGTGTATTCTGTTGCTTTGGGATGAAATGTTCTGAATATATCTGTGATGTCCATCTGGTCCAGTGTGTCATTTAGGCCTTTATTTCCTTGTTGATCTTTTGCTTGGATGATCTGTCCATTTCAGTGAGGGGAGTGTTCACGTCCCCTACTATTATTGTATTATTATTGATGTGTTTCTTTGATTTTGTTATTAATTGGTTGATATAGTTGGCTGCTCCCACGTTAGGGGCATAGATATTGAAAATTGTTAGATCTTCTTGTTGGACAGACCCTTTGAGTAGGATATAGTGTCCTTCCTCATCTCTTATTATAGTCTTTGGCTTAAAATCTAATTGATCTGATATAAGGATTGCCACCCCAGCTTTCTTCTGATGCCCATTAGCATGGTAAATTGTTTTCCACCCCCTCACTTTAAATCTGGAGGTGTCTTCGCGTCTAAAATGAGTTTCTTGTAGGCAACATACTGATGGGTTTTGTTTTTTTATCCATTCTGATACCCTGTGTCTTTTGATTGGGGCATTTAGCCCGTTAACATTCAGGGTAACTATTGAGAGATATGAATTTAGTGCCATTATTAGTCTGTAAGGTGACTGTTACTGTATATTGTCTCTGTACCTTTCTGATCTACTACTTTTAGGCTCTCCCTTTGCTTAGAGGACCCCTTTCAATATTTCCTGTAGAGCTGGTTTGGTGTCTGCAAATTCTTTCAGTTTTTGTTTGTCCTGGAAGCTTTTGATCTCTCCTTCTATTTTCAATGATAGCCTAGCTGGATAGAGTATTCTTGGCTGCATGTTTTTCTCGTTTAGTGCTCTGAATATATCATGCCAGCTCTTCCTGGCCTGCCAGGTCTCTGTGGATAAGTCTGCTGCCAATCTAATATTTTTACCATTGTATGTTACAGACTTCTTTTCTCGGGCTGCTTTCAGGATTTTCTCTTTGTCACTAAGACTTGTAAATTTTACTATTAGGTGACGGGGTGTGGACCTATTCTTGTTGACTTTGAGGGGGGTTCTCTGCATCTCCTGGATTTTGATGCTTGTTCCCTTTGCCATATTAGGGAAATTCTCTCCAATGATTCTCTCCAATAGACCTTCTGCTCCCCTCTCTGTTTCTTCTTCTTCTGGAATCCCAATTATTCTAATGTTGTTTCGTCTTATGGTGTCACTTATCTCTCGAATTCTCCCCTCATGGTCCAGTAGCTGTTTGTCCCTCTTTTGTTCGGCTTCTTTATTCTCTGTCATTTGGTCTTCTATATCACTAATTCTTTCTTCTGCCTCATTGATCCTAGCAGTGAGAGCCTCCATTTTTGATTGCACCTCATTAATAGCTTTTTTGATTTCAACTTGGTTAGATTTTAGTTCTTTAATTTCTCCAGAAAGGGCTTTAATATCTCCAGAGAGGGTTTCTCTAATATCTTCCATGCCTTTTTCGAGCCCGGCTAGAATGTTCAGAATCGTCATTCTGAACTCTTGATCTGACATATTACCAATGTCTGTGTTGATTAGGTCCCTAGCCTTCGGTACTGTCTCTTGTTCTTTTGTTTGTGGTGATTTTTTCCGCCTAGTCATTTTGTCCAGATAAGAGGATATGAAGGAGCAAATAAAATACTAAAAGGGTGGCAAAGACCCCAGAAAAATGTGCTGTAACCAAATGAGAAGAGACCCCAAATTGTGGGGGGGAGAAAGGGGATAAAAAGAGGTTCAGGAAAAAAAAAAGAAAAAAATTTAAAAAATAAAACAAACAAAGAAAAAATATAAAAAAGAAAGAAAAAATATATATATTTAGATAAACTAGTCAAAAAACGTTAAAAAAGAAAAGGGTAAAAGTTTTAAAAAATTTAGCAGAAGAAGAAAAAAGAAAAAAAATTGAAAAAAGAAAAAAGAAAAAAAAATTGATGTAGCCGCAAGACTAAAGAATCATGGGGAGAAAGCCATGAGTTTCGTGCTTTGCTTTCTCCTCCTCTGGAATTGCGAGGCTTTCTTAGGAGTTGAACCTACTTTCCTTGATAGATGAACTTCGTCCTGGCTGGATATTTTGTTGATCTTCTGGGGGAGGGGCCTGTTGTAGTGACTCTCAAGTGTCTTTGCCCGAGGCGGGATTGCACCGCCCTTACTGGCGGCTGGACTAAGTAATCGGCTCGGGTTCGCTTTTGGGAGCTTCTGTTCCCTGAACGCTTTCCGTAGAGTTCCGGAGGACAGGAATGAAATTGGCGGCCTCCTAGTCTCTGGCCCAGAGGAGCCGAGAGCCCGGGGCCCCACTCCTCAGTGCACCCCCAGAGGACAGCACCCAATCACTCCCGTATCCCCAGCCTCTAGCCGCGCTCCGAGCTCACCCAGCCCGCGACCAGTTCAAGGTAACCCCGAGCTGAGAGTTCAGTCCTCGGCTCTGTCTCTGCAGCTGGCTTCTCCGTTCTAATACCTGCGAGCTCTGCGACACTCCGACACCCCCGATCCTTCTGTGACCCTACGGGACCTGCTGCCACGCTGACCCCACGTGGGCTTCACCCTGGGTTAGCCTCTGGGGCAATGTCCCTCAGTGGAACAGACTTTTAAAAGTCCTGATTTTGTGCTCCGTTGCTCCGCTGCTTGCCGGGAGCCGGCCCCTCCCCCCGCGGTCTATCTTCCCGTCGTTTTAGATTCACTTCTCCGCCAGTCCTACCTTTCAGAAAGTGGTTGATTTTCTGTTTCTAGAGTTGCTGTTCTTCTTCTCTTCGATCTCCCATTGGATTTGTAGGTGTTTGCCATGTTTAGATAAGCTATCGAGCTGATCTCCTGCTACCTGATGTAGTTTCAGCCTGCTACTTCTCCGCCATCTTGACTCCTCATGAATTACTTTTCTAATGGATCATCAAGGGACCTTTTGTGGAATGTGGTGCTTGATGTTTTTGACATGTACTTTAGGCTCTGAACACATTTGAGACCTCTGATTTGAAATTGATGATTCCTTATGGTTCTCATATCCATGAATCTATCTAACTGTCTTTGTTTTTAGCTCATACAAAATTTCTGGTAATGAATCTTTCAATATAATTTAGTATTTTCGTATTTCATGTACTTATTCTCTAAGAACTTCTCTTGTTTCTCTGTTAATTTTTTTTTCCATGAAAGAGAAGTTACCTCTTATTTTAGTATTTCTTTCTCTTTTGAAAAGCAAACTATTCTTTGCCAAATAAATGTGGGCTCTGGGGATCATCAGGCAACTTTCTTGAAAACTCTTGTCAGCCAAGTAGAAAGTCTCTCCTGGGGCCCAACTTTGTAGCTCTCTTCTCCACATTTAGGGTGAGGTTTTCAAAAACAAACTTGGGATTTAATTTAACGGCTCTGCTTAGAATACCTTTTTTGGCCATAGTCTTCCTAGATGATGCAGCTCAAACACAATAATATTTGAAGACTTCAAGTCTGTCAGGCCATCAACCATCCTTTGATTTCAAAAGAACTACATCTGCTCCCTGAAAGTAGTTCAGAACAGTGCCTGGAAAAGACTGGCTTTACTGGTACAAAAGGAAAGAAAACGATAGGGACAAGTTAAAGGATGGGGAAAAATTCATGTCTTTGTTCTTTAACCCAGATAAACTACTAGGAATGTATTGTTAATCTCTGTCACGTCCGTCCTCTTGGCATTGGCCTTGGCACGGTTGAAGGAAGAAGCAATGAAAAGAGAGGCGGGGGTAGGGGAGGTTGCCTCTCCCTGCTGGTTTTGGAGAAGGACACTGCCCTCTTCTGCAGACTTTGTACCACCATTGTATTCTCTCCCTAACTCCATGTTCTCAAATGTGCCTTGTTGAACGATCTCCTAGTACAGATCATAACAGATGCTAAAAATAAACAAATTGTCCCCAATGCCATCGAGCGAAGCACTTGTAACAAAAGCGACCATCATCACCACTGCCATTTTTGAGTCATTACTATGTGTTGTTAGTCCCGTGTTTTATTGAGCCCATTATATCTACTGATTCATATAATAAACCCACCCATAAAGCTAGAAGATTGAGGAATTTTATTAACCCCATTTTATAGATGAGGACACCGAGGCTTAGTAAGTTGGATAAATTACTTGCCAAAATCTACAGCTGATACGGAGTGGAGCCGGAATTTTAACTCAGATCAGGCTCTCTTCAGACTGCCTATCCTTCCTTGTTGTGCTGATGTGATCACTATGCAAAGAGCCTAGGATCATAGATATCGAAAGGGAACTTCTCTACTCACCTTATTTTACCAATAGGACACCTGAAGCCAAGACATGGGAAGAATAAATCTTAAGGCATTTGGTTTTGTGATAGCAAAGACATTAACATAGATCTTTCCTGATTTAAAAACAAATACATTCTTAAAATAATTTTTAAGCACTTGCATTTGAGGGAATATAACCTATACTTAAAATATGTATTTATTTCCCTTTTTGGAAAATCTTAACTCTACAATTTATTTTTCAGCATTACAAGTCCAAGTTTTTCCAAAATATACCTCATACCTTTCTGTAAGATAGTACCAGGCACTCTGTCATGCTGAGCATAAGTGCACCATTTGGAAGGTATGTATTAGTTTGTTTGTTTGTTTGTTTTTTTAAAAATAAGTGATATTTTATCAATTCACATGAACCATGACAAAAATATTTTTAGAAACCCCTAAGTTATTGACAACTTGAAAGCTTTTGACAATTTCACATTATAGGCATGCTTATAGAATTAACTTTTTTTTTCCATTTTTTAAAAATTTAATTTCTTTTCTTTTTTTTTTCTTGCATTTTTAAAAAATTTGTTTATTTACAGCATAACAGTGTTCATTGTTTTGGCATCACACCCAGTGCTCCATGCAGTACGTGCCCTCCCTATTACCCACCACCTGGTTCCTCAACCTCCCACACCCGCCCCCCCCCGCCACACCCTTTCAAAACCCTCTGGTTGTTTTTCAGAGTCCATAGTCTCTCATGGTTCATCTCCCCTTCCAGTTTCCCTCAACTCCCTCTCCTCTCCATCTCCCCATGTGGAAGGTGTATTAGTTTTGTTTGTTTGTTTGTTTTTTATTGCTGTGTAACAATTAACCACAAATGTAATAACCAAAATCAATATGCATTTATTATCTCATAGTTTCTGTGGGTCAGGAGACCAGACAAAGATTGCAGTCCTCTGCTCAGGGTCCCACAAGGCTGCAGTCTTTGGTGCAAGCCATTCCTTTCTGGAATTCTGGATTCTTTTCCAAGCTCACATGGTTTGGGGCTGAGTTCAGCTCTGCAGTTCTAAGATTGAGGTCCCTGCTTTCTTGCAGGTTGTCAGCCAGGGACCGGAAGGTGTAGCAGCACCTGGTTGGATGGCTATGGCTCTCTCAGACACTGTTTTATTTGGTTCGGGCTGCTGTGACCAAGCACTATAGCCTGGGTGGCTTGTAAACAACAGAAATTTATTTCTTACAGTTCCTGAGCCTGAAATTCTGCAGTCAAATGCTCTTCCACTGAGCTATACCCCTTCTGAGACTGGAATTCTGAAATCGAATCCAGCAGATTCGGATAATGGTCCTCTACCAGTTTTGCAGATTGCCTTCTTCTCATGTCCTCACATGATGGAAAGAGAGCAAGGCTGTCTAGCTCCTTCTCATAAGGGTGCTAATACCATGCATGAAGTCTCATTCGTGATCATTAGATCATGATCACCCTCATGCTCTCATACCTCCCATAGACTCCATCTCCAAATACTATCACAATAAGTATTAGGTTTCAAACTATGAATTCTGGAGGCAGGGGGCACAAATACTCAGTCCAGAGACCCTTGCACTATATGGTTATTTACTTCTTCAAAACCCACAGGAGAATCTCTGTGTCTAGTCCACTATACCGGAGCTGACATAATCATCAGATTGCCTGTCTCCTCACCTTTGCCATATTCCCTTGGCCAGAAGCAAGTCACAGGCTCCATCGGCAGCAAAGGGGTTGATACAAGGGTACAACTCATTGATGGTCTTCTTAGAATTCTGCCTTCCACAGGGGAGAAAGTTCAGAGGTGACGAGAAGTTCCAAGGTAATGTAGAACTGAATGTGACAGAATGTCCACACCACGTGAACTCAGGGTGAAACTGGCCTCACGGGTCTCAGCTTGAGGAACTTTAAACAAGTAACTCTATCCCCTGATGAGTGTAAAGTAATTAATTTAGGGTAAGGCCTGAGGATCACTTTTTAAAAATCTTGCCAAGTGATTGAGGCATATTCAGGGCTGAAAAATACTGACTTAGCCCAACAACTTTATTTCACAGATGGGGACTTGAAGTTCAGGAAGGCTGTGTCTTCCTGAAGGACATGCATCCCATTAGTGGTAAAGGCAGGATTAGATCCAAGTCTCCTAGCTATGTCAGGCCTTCCTCCCCCTGGTCAAATAAATGGGATCTTGTGGAAATTGTCTGATTTGTTGTATGGCCTTTTAAGGCCAAAGTCCCCAAATTTTAGGTAGATTTTACAAAAGTCAGCATAAATTCTCTCTGTTGCTGTGTAGCCAACTTCTTAGTACCAATATGGATTTCGCAGCTGGAGCTTTCTGTCACCAGCTTCAAGAAGGAAAAACATAAATAAAATTCACTTACTTTTGAAGAGTTGGTATAAAACAATTCTTAGTGTTTGGGGAAATGTATTTTCCATTGTGGCTTAAATCATAAATTATTTGATGCTTATGTACGATGTTGTTCTTTTTCTGTCATGGATGAAATGGGTACCTAGAGTTGTTATTTAGAAAGGTGGTTATGGGAACACCTGGGTGGCTCAGTTGGTTAAATAGCTGCCTTTGGCTCAGGTCCTGATGCCAGGGTCCTAGGATGGAGCCCCGCATCGGGCTCCTTGCTCAGCAGGGAACCTGCTTCTCTCTCTGCCTCTGCCTGCCTCTCTGCCTGCTTGTGCTCTCTCTCTCTCTTTCTCTCCCTCTGATAAATAAATAAATAAAATCCTAAGAAAGAAAGGTGGTTATGGGGGCGCCTGGGTGGCTCAACTCGTTAAGCGTCCAACTCTTGGTTTCAGATAGGACCATGATCTTGGGGTTGTGGGATTGACCCCCGTGTCAGGCTCAGTGCTGAATCTGCCTGAGATTCTCTGTTTCTCCCTCTTCATCTACCTCTCCCCCTTCATCTGCCCTTCCCTCTACTTTCTCTCTCAAATGAATAAATAAATAAAATCTTAAAAAACAAAACAAAACTGTGCTCTTTTAGCAACATGCTGTAGATCTAAAACGGAAATCCATAGCACTTGATGGGTTCATATGTCCTGGTTTAACAGTCAGTGGATCAATCAGGCCTTTCCCTGGGTTTGGGCATGCTTGTTTTTAAATGCATTCTTCACTCTGTCTTGCCGTTCACCATCTCTACTACTGCAGGTTTTTTGTTTTTTTTTAAAGATTTTATTTATTTATTTGATAGACAGAGATCACAAGTAGGCAGAGAGGCAGGCAGAGAGAGGAAGGGAAGCAGGCTCCCTGCTGAGAAGAGAACCCGATTCAGGGCTCGATCCCAGGATCCTGGGATCATGAACTGAGCTGAAGGCAGAGGCTTTAACCCACTGAGCCACCCAGGCGCCCCTACTGCAGGTTCTTGTCCTTCAGCTCTAATATTCTCTGACTGTGGGAAGTAAAGTCCCAGCCAGCAGAGAAAGATATAGGCCCTTGCAGAATCAGAAACTTGTTATAATCTTCTGTTCCTTGCTTGGCTTTGACAACACATATCTCCATTTAAAGGAACACTGGGGCCACCAAAGCCCTGAACATGAGCTCCTGCTGGCTCTCAGACTCATCAGGAATTATCTGTCTCTTTATTTGACCAGGAAATTCTTACTGTGTTATATCAGACAAAGATAATGGGAACCAGTGGGAGTCTGGCACTAACTTCAAATTATTCCAGGTCAGTGAGGGAGAAGGAGATAGCCTGGTCTTTTTGCCATTTCCTCACTGACTAGCCTAGTCCTGAAGGTCAGGACCTAGACCTAATGATCCTGTAAGACTTTCCAGATGGCAATAACAAGGATTGGATATCTATCCAGAATTTCTCATTGAAAAGCCCAAGGATGTGATCAGGCATTTAAGATGAACATAACCATACAGAGTTTAATCTAGAATAAGGAAAAGCATGTTAACTTGTTTTGATTCAAAGCTCCTCTAGCTAAGCTGAAACATATCTGCAATTTCTGTAGAGACCTAAATATAAAATTAAAATGGCATGTAATCATGATAATCACCATGGAAAGACAGCATGAGTTCCCAGAAGACCAAGGGCAATAGTAATTAATGCTCCTGAAATTTATGCAGGTTTTTTTTTTAAGTGGCAATTTGCTTTCCTTTTCCTTAAAAGAAATTGTTACCAGTAACTGAGAAATGCTGCCCTTACTCTAAAGAGACACATGGCTGAAACCAGTTCATAAAACCAGCTCTCTGGATTGATACAGGGCACTAGACATTGAAGACTATCCATCCGCCAGAAGACTGGGAAATGTATACATGTTGCAGCCTTTCTTCTTGTCTGTCTCATAACTAGCATTGCCCTGGATATCTCATTTTACCATGAATTGTAAGAATGCAAAAGACTTGGATGGGCTCACTTACTATTCTCCTGTCTTTAGGCTGCTTCATACAAATTCCTCAAGATAGAAGAAAACCAGTCTGATTTGATGGCCATAGAACAAGGAAAATCCATAACCTTCTGATATTACTGATTGGTCCACAACAATACTAACAATAACAGCTACATGTCACACACCAAGTAAAATAGTTAGCAAGCAATAAATACTTGAAAAATTTTGGAGATTGTTGATTTGGTGATTGCTGAGGGCGATGATGGTGATAGCAACAACGATGATGATTTCCTTCTTTGTCTTTCAGATTTTTTGTTGTTTTACTTAATTTTTCTCATTTCACCCTTATAACAAGCTCACTGGGTAAGTATTATTATCCTAATTTTACAAGGAATGAGGTAAGGCCTGGGAAGTACAAGTAACGGGCTCAAAGTCACCCAGTTAGTGAATGGAAGTGGCCAGATTTGCATACACGTCTGTAGACGTTTTTGGTCATTACCTATTACTTTCATTTACTTTTAGGAAGCAATTTCAATTAATAGTCCCTTTCATCATTCTGTTCAGTTCTAAATTACCCCAGGGTCCATTATCAATGACGAAAGGCTTATTTTCCTCAGCTTTTTCATCTGAACCTAGTCCAAATTCTGTCACTCTTTTCATGTTCCTGTGACAGCACCAGTTAATATTATGGAAAAATCTTTGAGGTTCTGTGACTTTGAACCCCAAGGCTAGATTTCTGTCTCTTGGCTAAGAGGTGCCTCAAATGGGAGTATGAAGCTTTGGCTTTCATGACTTTTATCCTGTTGAGAATCCCTTCTCATGCAACTTTGGGACCTGTGATACTCTGACTTCCATTTAAAGTACATAGCAGTTCAAAGTAGAGGAATGAGTGAGAGAAAGGTAGGTAAGATTGTTTTTAGATTTCTTCCAACCTTAATGTCATAAGTCTATAATCATCCTCTACCTTGGAGACATAGAAAAATCCTTACTGGTGTCAAGGTGGTTAGCATTCTAAAAGGATTACACCTTCATGATTATCCCATATCTATATTTTTGAGGAGTGTATGGACTCCTTCCTAGGTAGCCTGAATCCACTTTCTTCTCTGTGCCCTAGAGTAGCTAATGCAACTCCAATCCTATCCTTTTTCATCCTTGTCTTGTTTTTGTCATGGCTGGTATTGGCTTTCTCATTTTCCCAGCTCACTCATGTTTCCAACTTTTTAAGGTATTTCTAACTCCATTCATCCTTTACTAATTACCTAAACAAATACTAATCAAAAGATTAATATTGCCATATATAAAGTCATCTGTGGAGGGAATTGACATACACACCATAGTCCCAGACTTCAAGAGTTTATGTCTAATGACAGAAGGTAGTGTGACAAAGGATATAGAAACACAGAGAAAAGATTCTCTGGGGCAGAGAGAGATGAATCTGGGAAAGCTAGAGGAAGAGGCAATGCTGGGGCTAATGCTCCAAGCAACGAGAACTAAAGATTTATGATTTGTGTTGATCCAAAGAGATCCACACTCATCTTCCCCTTCCTTTTCATGAGATTTTGAAAGAAAATTCAATCCAAGTCTGATGGTAGCTTAGAGGTTCCCTCAGAAGTGACCACATTATGTCTGGGTAGGCCTGAATGCTCTTATGGGACAAGAGGAAGAGTTAAACTCACATGAAAGCACATGTGTAAACAGCCACAGTGTGACAAGCCCCAGTTTGCAATTTCATCTGGAATTGGGACGTTAGATACATCAGAACAAACCACAGCTTGATTTCCTTTACAAAAATTATTTTCATCCTTATGTATTAGGCAGTGTAAGGTAAACAGCTTTCGACTGGGAACCAAGAGAGCGGAGTTCCAGTCCTTGGACAAAGCAAATACTTTGTTTGGCTTGCCATTCCTTGACTAGACAGGTGAGGAAACCCCTGAGACTCCTAAGAGTTGTTATATGCTATGATTTTGTAATTTAATTCTTCAATGATATGAAATGAAAAACAGAGAAATCATTGTGTGGAAGGTTTGTGAAGTGGGGAACACTGAGCTACAATATTTACTTTGAACTTCAAATTACCACTGACTATATAAAGATATAAATAAATAATCTTGGGACCTCAAGAAGGAATATAGATAGTGACAGGAGAATCTAACTATATTAAAAATGTACTGATATTACCTTACTGAAACCGAAGAAGGGGACAGGTGCCAACCAAAGAATCTTTGGAATTGAGTTGAGCTGGTAAGACTAAAGAAAGAAAAATTATATCCCAGTTGACAAAGTTGTTTCCCATGGGGATTCAGGTTAGTAATTCTGATGCTACCATACATCTATTGGAATTGAAGAATTAATTAAATGGATGGGAGATAGTGGGGACCAGTTCTTTCACTACTGGAGTCAGAAGTTCCAGATAAGCAAGAAGAGGAGTCTAAAATGATCCATATGGCTACAGATTAGAGTTGGGGGCATCAGAATGAAGTTATGTTTAGCTTCATACAGATACAGATTTTTACATACTTAAATATTTATAGATATGTGTATATACATGGACTAGTATAAAACCCTTGTTTTTGTTGTTCTGTCAGCTTGAGAGGGCCTAATAGAATGAACACTTCAATAACAATAAACACACTAGAATCTGGACCTTGGTTTCTAATGCTGTTCTCCAAAACAAATAACCAGGACTTGGAGAAATGACTGATTCTATGACTTGGATCATCTTTATCACCAGAAAATAAAAAAGGACTCAAAAAGAAGAAGAAGAAGGAGAAGGAGAAGGAGAAGGAGAAGAAGATACACCCACCAGCACACAATAATGGGGACATGCTAAAGGGAAAAAAAAAGCCAACTAAAAGAGTTCCCAATGGCCCAAAATGGACAACTTGAAGCAAAAAAACAGAGTAGTATTAGACTTTAGCTAAGAGTATAAAATAAATATATATGACTCCAAATGACATAAATTAATGATTGAATCAATTGACAATGGGTAAGTATTGACAATTCTCCCACACAAAAAAATTCCAAGTATGTTATGTAGGGCTCTGCCTTGAGGAGTTAGAACATAAACCCTCACTCCTTAAATGTAGGCCGCCCAGGATTTCTTTTCAAAATGTACAGCATGAAAAGGGGAGGAAACAGTAATTTGATTCAATTCTGGAGACTCCTGAAAACACTACCTCAACCAGATGGTCAAAGCCAACATAAATGGTTAAAAACCACATTGCTAGTCTATACACTTAATTGGGTTTGATGCAAATAGCATTTTGTCTTTCTGACCTTCTTTCCAGTAGCCCATAACACCAGTCTGACCATGATAAAAATATCAGGCGAATTCTAATAATGCAGCATCCTACAAAATACCAGATAAATACTCCTTAAAACTCTCAATGTCATCTAAACAAAGTCTGAGAAATGACCACCGCCAAGAGGAGCTTAAAGGGACATAACATAAATGCAATATGAAACCCTGCATAGAAAAAGACTATGAGGTAAAAACCAAGGGAAATTAAATAAACCATGAGCTTTAGTGAATTATAATGGATCACTGTTGGTTCATTATTTGTGTCCTACTCATGTATGACATTAATAATAGGGGAAAGTAACATGAGGGAAACTGGAACTCTACTATATTCTCAAATTTTCTATAATCTGAACCAGTTCTAAGAAATAGTCTATTAAAAAGAAAAAAGTGTGAGGGGCGCCTGGGTGGCTCAGTGGGTTAAAGCCTCTGCCTTTGGCTCAGGTCATGATCCCAGCATCCTGGGATCGAGCCCCGCATCGGGCTCCCTGCTCAGCGGGGAGCCTGCTTCCCCCTCTCTCTGCCTGCCTCTCTGCCTACTTGTGATCTCTGGCTGTCAAATAAATAAATAAAATCTTTAAAAAAAAAAAAGAAAAGAAAAAGTGTGTATAAGAAAAAATGCAAGAAACCTCTCATCTCCCTGCTCATGGTATAAGTGAACTCCACTGTTTCCTGGCACCTGACATGTCTCAAGGTATAGTAAAGGAGATGTCTAAGACTCTAGTTGGAGGGGTACCACGGCAGGGCAGGTTATCCTTGATCCGTCGTGTGAGTGCAGTGAGGTTAGGAGAGAGAGACAAAATGCTCAAATGTAAAAGCAGACAGATTTCAGTGTTGGACCAAGATGTTTGTGGGCTGCGGAGAGTACCTGGGACAGAGGGTACCAAGCTGCAATCACCCTTGCAGGCAGATGGCTTTTTTGTTATGAAAATAACCACATTCATTCTTCACGCTCATGGCAAAAGAATAGGGTAGGGAAAAGGAGGTATTGCTCTAAATCTTTTCAAATCTCTATTAATTGAATTTCTGATTAGCACACATATTATTCATAATGAGGTTCTAAGGGAGCAGCTGCAAATACAACTCGTTTAATATTCTGTTTCCATGATGTTTCCATGTAGGTGGGGCAGTTGGACAGTCATGGAAACAAGCGCTGGCATATGTGGCCTCATCCTGATTGCAATTTGTATGAAGTAATGAGACTAATGACCATTTAGCAGAAGGTTTAAAATAAATCACAGCGTGTATGCGTTCTCAGTTCACTTTTCATGTGTACCTTCGTTTGCCGAGGAAATTAACACATTTTCTTCTGGTAAGACTTAGAATCATAAGATATCAGATTTTATGAGAAAATTGAAGCCTGGACAAGTGATGTGACTTGATCAACATCATACAAGAGCCACATGTGAGTTAGCACTTGGATGTTCCAAGTGTGATGTGTAGCCTCTGTAGGGCAGGAACGTGGATATCACCTGCCTATTAAAAATGCAGAATTTTAGGCCCCCTCCCAGATTTACTGCATCAGAAATCTGCATTTTAGCAGGCTTCTGTGGTGATTCATATGCACATAAAATATAAGACTGCTGGTTTAAAATCTACAATAGTTTCTGGGGCGCCTGGGTGGCTCAGTGGGTTAAGCCTCTACCTTCGGCTCAGTTCATGATCTCAGGGTCCTGGGATCCAGCCCCACATCAGGCTCTCAGCTCAGCAGGGAGCCTGCTCCACCCCCCACCCCAGCCTGCCTCTCTGCCTACTTGTGATCTCTGTCTGTCAAATAAATAAATAAAATCTTAAAAAAAATAAGTGTCTAGTGTCTACTGGATCTTTGTATTGTATAAGATGTTTGGGCTGCAAGTAAGAGCATAAAACATTAATAACATGTATAGACAGGGTTCTTATTGTTTCCTATAATGCAAAATCAGGAAAAGAGGATCCCATAATTGGTTACACTAATGACTCAAATTCTTTATTATCCATCCATTCCATTATTTTTAGTGTGTCAAGTATGTTGCCTCACTGATACAAAATGGCTGCCACAGCTCACCCAGCTGAGTCCAAAGACTGACTGGGGATAGAGGATGGGAGAAGGATCCAGAAGACAATCCCTTATGTATACACTGATCTGACTGTCTGGTGGAAAATCTTTCGCAGATGCCATGGATACTTTTCCTTGGTCTTCTTGGCCAAGTTTTAGTCACATGATCATGCTGTAGCTGGAAGAAAGGTTCAGACAATCTCACCAAGTTATATGGTGGAAGTTAGTCTCTGCTAGTAAGGGAAGACAGGTGGAAAATGACTGTTGGTTAGGTGACTAACAGTGTCTGCCCCAACCAGGCTACCTTAAGTTAACACTGGATGTAAACAATCATAGAGTATTCAAGATCTATTTCATTATTCCATTCTTTTGGATGAGGTCCTGTAGGTTAAAAGTCTCCATGATTAGATAGTTAGATCATAGGATTAAATAGAAGCCAGCACTCCCGGGCTGCTACTTGTGGCAAACACTACTTTTGTAGCCAAATGTCATTCACAACACCCATTTCTTTATCTTCCCCTAGCTTTACTGGAAAGCTAAACTATCACTCTGATTTGTTGTGGCCATGTGACAAAACTCTGGGTTAATAAGATGTAGGCCAAAAGCACTGAGAAGAATTTATTTCTTGTCATAAGGAAGGCTTTTGATACTTCCCTGCATTTCTGACCTGGAATGTGAATGTAATGACTGAAGCTGCAGCAGCCATCTTGCAATCATGTGGATAACAGCCACACACTAAAGTTGGTGGAGGTAGAAAGATAGAAGAAAGCTGAATCCCTGATGAAATGAGAAAACCATAATAGTGACTGTGCTGGCAATATTGGGGCTCCTTATTCATGGTAAAAAATATAAAAACCTCGACTACTTAAGTCATAATTAATTATATTTGTGATTACACATTCAGAAACAATCTAAACTGGTACAAGTGCGCATAAATGTGTTCTCTTAAGGAAAACTAATTTTCCTAGAATACTATGTGTAGGGAACTATTGTGTCAGAACAATTTTTATGCACTAGGCACCTTCAGAGAAATTATAATCGCTTTTATTTTTCCATCTGCAATACTGCTGGACACGAGAGATTACATGGAAGTGTGAAGCAGGGCAGTTTGCCACAAGGGTTTTGATGTTGCTGTAGCTGTTTCACAATTGTGTTTCTCTTTCTGGAGGTTTTTCTGTATCTGACATTCTCATCTTGTTGACTAATCACTTCAAGCTGAAGCAATGAATTCCTCCATCTTCAAATAGACTATTAAATGATGTTCTCCAAGACCCTGGGGTTTTGTTTACATATTTTTCCCCCTTGCCTTATTGAGGATGTATCTTTTTTCTTGGAATATATGAGATCCCCATCTCCTTTACTATTTCCAGACTCTATTTTTTTAATTAACATACAATGTATTATTAGCCCCAGGTGTACAGGTCTGTGAATCACCAGGTTTACACACTTTATAGCTCATACCTTCCCCAATGTCCATAACCCCACCACCCTCTCCCTCCCCCGCCACCCCCTGGCCCCCCTCAGTTTGTTTTGTAACATTAAGAGTCTCTTATGGTTTGTTCCAGACTCTATTTTAAGGAGGAGAGGATCTTTTTCAAAGACTGTGGCTATTGTCCTCTTTCTCTATTCCTTTCATTCTCTCTCATACCATCCTCTGCAGTCCGATAGAAAGCAGGACCAAGGATTGGTTACCTGTAAATCTGAGTACGGCTCTCTAAGGAAGGCAGATGTTCAGGTTCCCGGGGGACAGAGTCTCTTGGTTCTGACTGGCAGCAGAGAAAGGATACTGGCAAGAACTGAACTATCATGCATAATGGAGTGAGGAAAATTTGGAGCTCTAAGGGAATCGAGGAAGAAGGCCATGCACGGCTTGGGCAGGAAGAAGAGAGTGACCAACAAATGATGAGATACTCTAAGACATAATCTCTTTTTAGCAAACTGTATTTTCCAAGCATAACCACAAAATCGCTTCGTATCCCACATGTCCTTTTAGAATCTCGCCACTCCCTTTTTAAGTGGGAGTTGTCTGTGTCTTCCCCTTAAAGCTGGTGGGATATTGTGACTTCCCTGGCAAAAGCATATAATAAGAGTAATGGTGGGTGACTTTAAGTTCAGTTTAAAAAAGGTGATATCGCTTCTGTTTATCTCTGCCTCTTGGGACACTTTCACTGGAGCCTGGAACTGCCATTAAAAAGTCTAGCTACTGTTCAGCCCAAATGCTTTAAGACCATGTGGTAAGACCATAAAGCGAATAATTGTCCTGAGGAGCTCCAGATGTTCAAGTCCAGGCACCAGACGTGTGAGTGAAGCCTACGGATGGCTCCCAGCCCAGCCTCTGAATCCACACGAGAGGCCGCGTGAAAACCACCCAGATGAACCTAGCTCCAACTAACATTGTAATGAGAGGCTATAATAATAATAATAATAATAATAAATAATAATAAATAAATGATTATTGTTTTACATCACTAAATTCTGGGCTGATTTATTTCATGCAGTCCTGTTTTTACATTGCAATGGGAACCTGCAATGCATTTCTTGTGATTCTCAAATTTCAATAAAATCTCATCTACTCAGAAAATGCTTGCTTGCTGTCAGTGGACATGTATGTAAGACAGATGAAGGACAGGATACATTGCCTTCATGTTGATCAATGCCATTGGGATGAACCAGAGATAGCATACTCACACAGAGGAACAGGAGGCAGAGAGAACCAACAATAAACTTGGTGCAGAAATTGTGTGCAGTGTGTTATTCTTTGCAGGTCCTGGGACTGGAAGTTGATCCAAAGGGCAGGATCTGCCCATTTAACAACTAGGTTATGTCGATGGCCATGGATGCAAATTTCATAGGTTGAGGTGTGCATGAAAGTCACTTCCTGATTCAGCACTTCCGCATCATTGAAAGCCCTAAACAGCTTCCCCAGATATTCCTTTTGTCTCTTCCAGGATCAAATCAAAGCAAGATCATTTGAATGTCTGGGTTGGAGGTGGCCTCTTGAAATATACTGATCTGGGGTAGACTCACCAGCCAGTTGAATTTTAACATCTGGGATGAGGGTTTAAATAGTGTCCTGTGATAAGCAGGTCCCTTCTCTACAGAGCTATCCTTTATTTGCTACTTACTATACTCCAGGCACTATACTAAGACCTTTAGTTGTATTAAATTATTTAATTCTATATAACAAAAGAGGTCTTAATAAAATAGCTATAATAGGTAACATGATAACATATATGTAATATATATAAAATATAGCATTATATATATATATATACACAATATCTACACCTTAAAATCAATTCTTACAGAGAAATTGTGAGATTACAATGTATTTTTTTAAAAGATTTTATTTATTTTTTTGACAGACAGAGATCACAAGTAGGCAGAGAGGCAGGCAGAGAGAGAGAGGGAGAAACAGGCTCCCTGCAGAGCAGAGAGCCTGACATGGGGCTCGATCCCAGGACTCTGAGATTATGACCCGAGCCGAAGGCAGAGGCTTAACCCACTGAGCCACCCAGGTGCCCTAACATGTATTTTTTAATTAAAAAAAAATTTTTTTTTGCTGACTTGGAATACTAAATCAAAGGTGTTCCTGTGAAAAGTTTAAATTAAAATCATACTTCAAGAAAACATAGAGATATATGTCAAAAGTGCCAAGGTGACAAAAACATGTGATAATAGTCACAATGTATTCTAAACAAAAGTGTGTTCCTCCTGGAGGAAGAGCTCTGTCTCATAAAAGGCGTTAGCTGAGATTGTAACTTCCTTAGAAGAGACTATAGGTGTTTGAAGACTTGGCTATTTATTTTTTAAAAATTTTTAAAAAATATTTTATTTTATTTTATTATTTTTTTAAGATTTTATTTATTTATTAGAGCATGCTTTAGCATGAGCAGGGGAGGGGCAGAGGGAGGGAGAGAATCTCCAGTCAACTCCATGCCTATGGCAGAGCATAGAGCCTGACTCGGGGCTTGATCCCAAGACCCTGAGACACCATGACCTGAGGTGAAATCAAGAGGAGGATGCTTGGTCAGGTGCCAGGAAGACCTGGCTCTTTAGAGATACAATCTGGTCTTTAGAGACACAATCTGCCCGTCACGTTAGGACAGAATCCTAAGGTTCAGGCCTCAGAGCCATTTCAGACAACTTTGAACTTTTTCCTGTCTGCAATGACTAAGTGTACACCTCTGAGTAAACTCCTTAACCAATCTTAGCCTCACTTAGCCCATTTCCCTTACTGAATGTTGCTGCATTTGTGAGCGCTTGGCCAGAGCAGGGGCGGGGGTGGGGGGGGGTGGGGGGGTGGGGGGGGTGGGGAGGTGGGTAGTTAGATCTATAGCTTGTCAAGGCCTGGGTCCTTTTCATGACTATGACTCATATTCTGGCATTCTATTCTAACTGGAAAACTTGAGAAACGTCTTTTTCAGAAAGAAAAAGGGCATCTTTTTCTATTGTAAGTGTTTTTTCCCTATATACCCACTTTGAGGCAGATTACTTGGGCTGTCTTGGCTTATTAATTGTATACTGAGATAGACTGAATTTGTGGCACCAATGCTTCTCTTCGCTCCCTAAACAACTGGGATGGTCAGTGCAATCCATCCGTGTTGTTTGGTGTGTGAGTTTGTGGTTCTGCTCACCAAGGACGGGGCTGTCTTTCCCTATTCCTTGATTCTGCATTGAGCCGAGTGACTTGCTTTGGGTCAGTGGCATGTTAGCGGTACGGATTAAGCAGAGGCTCGAAAAAGCATGTACACAGTTGAGTTTACACCTTTGAATTTCTGCCATGGACAGGAGAAGGGCATGCCTAGACAAGCCTGTTGGACTCAGGAGGAGAATGAGAGACACAAAGCAAGGGCTACTCCCAGCCAAACTGTGAGATCAGCCAAACCCTAACCAATGCAAAAGCTCAAGCAAAGTAATAAATAATTGTTCTTTTAAGCCAATGAATTTTGGGGTGGTTTGTAACATCCTATTACCTAACTGATACTTTTCTCCCTAATTTTATAAATCAATTCCAGTTTGGACATGAAGGACTCCCTGTCAGGGATTTTTCTCCTTAACCTTCCTATTAGCATCTTCTGATTTCTTGGCATGGTATCTTCGGATAGAACTTAAAACTCAGCCTGACATTTGGTCACTTGCTTTACTAAATCATTGATGCATGCTTTCCATGGACTCTCAAGTCTATGAGAGGGACAGAGAAATTTATGTAGATGATAATTGTATGTGCTGAATTTTTCAAATGAAATTTCCCAGGAGGGTAATTGGAAATGGAAAGGACCTCTTCATTTGAAAATCACCAGTATTTGCATATCTGGGAGCTGCTGCTGACCCCAGTGAGGCCAATCAA
The DNA here is from genome assembly GCF_922984935.1 of Meles meles. NCBI lineage: Eukaryota > Metazoa > Chordata > Mammalia > Carnivora > Mustelidae > Meles > Meles meles. The sequence continues at coordinate 21,863,915 of NC_060069.1, read as the reverse complement.
CAGAGAACATTTCTTAAGTACTTTTATCAAGGTGTCTTGCTTCTAATCAGCTGTTATTTTTCCAATACATTATTCATTGTTTTAACGTTTACAGTTTGGGGAAAACCAGCAAGAAACAAGCAGATAGGCACGTCTTTCAACATATCTTCATCCGTATATCTTTTTCCTTCTCCCTGGAATTGTCTATCTTATCTCTTTATATAAATAAAATATTTGGGGGAGGCGAAAAGGCACATTTGGAAGGCGATTTATCATTACAGATAAACTCCAGATGTGAATTGATAGTGCTCTCTATTTGGTAGAAAATAGCAAGCAAAATTTCCTCATGCTGTTTTGAGCTGATGTGAGCTATGTTCTGTTTTGACAGGCAGGCTTTTTCCCCGTGTCTGTTTCTAGTCACTGGAGACATTTCAGCTTTAGGGAACTGTTAAAATTTATAGGTGAATTGGATAACTTGCTTTCTTGAGTTCTGATCATGGATGTACCTCCGAATGGGAGTAAGTTTTTTCAGTCTACTACCAATGTTTATGGCACAGCATTGCCTGAATGTACATTAATTTCGGTAATAGGTGGCTTGCTCAAGGCATAAGTAGGAAAACTTTCCATAAACCAGAAGGAACCAGAAGGAACCCTGAAAACATCCTTGTTCATTATCTCCCAAAGTGTAGATAACTATCACCGAGGCCACAGCAAATGCTCTTCCGTGACACATGAGACAACTGGCATTGGTTCCTGGGTAAGGCATTAAATGACATTAAATCACCTACCGAATAGTGTTCCCTTTTCAATACTATAAAATCATTCTGGGGATGCCTGGGTGGCTCAGTCAGTTAAGCTGTTGCCTTCAGCTCAGGTCATGATCCCAGGGTTCTGGAATCGAGTCCCACATTGGGCTCCTTGCTCAGCAGGGAGCCTGCTTCTCTCTCTGCCTCTGCCTGCTTCTCTGCCCACTTGTGCTCTTGCTCTCTCTCTGACAAAAATAAATAAATAAATAAATAAATAAATAAAATCTTAAAAAAAATCATTCTGATTATGGTAAGCAGAAATTTTCAGGTTGATGTCAGTATGTGTTTATGCTTCCCAAATGCTTATTGACCTTTGTTGTCACAAAAAGAGAGGAGACTTTGTGTAGCTAGGGCCTAATGCCATTGTTCACTCCTCTTTGAATTTATTTCTATAAATACCATCTGCGGGTGGCAAGTTACAGTGGTGGCCCCTTAAATAGCAAAATCATGAAGGCGGCACCCAAGACTAAAAGTCAGGAAGCATTAATCTGGTCCCGTGTGTATGAAAAGCCTGCTGTCCAAGTAAGAGGAACCCATTTTTCATGACAACGTGCTCTACAGAGGAAAGTTAGGGTGATATTAGTATTTACAGTTAGCAATCACTTACACCAATGGGGAAGGACAGAAAGCTTCCTGTGATGGTGCATAATCTCTATGTGTCATCATACTAGAAAGTCAGTGTGATTTACTGGGATGAGTATATATATTTACACTCAGCCTGGCCTGGGTTGGATCGCAGCTCTTCTACTTTTGACATGGACAAGCCAATTAACCCATCTATGCTCTCATTTTCTCATCTAGAAGATGATGATGATGGCATCAAACTCACTGTCAGAAGGATTCCTTAATATAATGTGAGTAACGTCCCATTACAGTGCCTGGCTGGATGCTTGAGTGGGTCCATGGTCACTGGTAGCCCTCTAGGTCTGGCGTGCACCTTCCTGTGAATGGGGGCATGGCAGTATTCTTAAGAGTCTTCGTGAATTGAATATACAAAGTCATCTTGTTCACAGGTGACACCATTAAGGTGACCAATGTCCAAGGTGGAAATACGTATGATGTAAGCCCCCCATACTTGGACTTTAGTGGTCTGCCTTAATGGAGTAGGAACCAACTGATGGTAGGTCAGCCTTTGTTCTTCAAAAGAGTTTCTAAGAATTTTATGGACCTTCCAGGTGCGCATCCTTTATATCATCTTTGTAATGACCTTCAGAACTGGAGAAGTAAATGGTTTACTCAGTGAAGTTAGGTCCCGTGCCCCTGTTCTCACAAGAAGCAAATGGCAGAGGCAGGGCTTGATAAATTTTAGATGGGAAATGGATAATCGATGTGTAACAGGCCTACTATCTGTTATTATAGACTGATGTATGAGGTGCTCTCAGTTTTGTAGGGAGCCATATAACATAGTGGTTAAGAGAATGACATACAGGGGTGCCAGGGTGGCTCAGTGGGTTAAAGCCTCTGCCTTCAGCTCAGGTCATGATCCCAGGGTCCTGGGATCGAGCCCCACATTGGGCTCTCTGCTCAGCGGGGAGCCTGCTTCCTCCTCTCTCTCTGCCTGCCTCTCTGCCTACTTGTGATCTCTGTCAAATAAATAAATAAAATCTTTTTTTTTTTTTTTAAAAAAAAGAGAATGACATACAGCCTGGATGGACGACATGGTTCTACCACTTCCCAGCTGAGTGACTTTGGGTGTCAATAAAGGTCAGTTTCCTCTCTGAAATGAAAATAGTAATGGTATACCCCTGATTAAGTGAGGATTAAGTGAGAAAATACTACATCTATAAGCATAATGAGCTTGGCATGTAAGAAGGTGGATTACAAATCAGTCATTAATGTAGTGATGTTGTGGGTACAAGTGGTTAGAGGCCCAACCCATGGAGGGCGATAAACGATAAGGAACAGATCTATTCTCTCATAGACCCAAGACTCTTGACATGTTTCATCCCCATCATACAGATATTTAGCTATAACTTTCACTTCCTTTTATACTGGCACAGATTTTAATATAAAGATGTGTGTGAGAGAGAGAAAGAAAGTGAGAGAGAGAGAAACAATTCAGCTACACATTTGCGTAAGAAGCCATAAGCTTCCAGCTCATTTAATAAATAATGGGATTGTATGACTCACATATAGAAAACTCCTCACTTGAACTCTCAAGGGTTCAGGGAAGAATCTAAGTTTGTAAATCACGTGCACAGGCATGACAGCCATGCACCTGATATTTCGGTGACCTGTGTGAAGGAATACCTTTTTTGTATGTGACTTATTCCCACCTGAGTTGTGGGGACGTAAAACACTTGTGAAAGGAGGCTAGCCCAATTCCTTGCATGGCTTCCTGCTGCCACATTCCTCTGCTGGTCAGCCGTGTCTACCTGCCCTCCTCTTCCATCTGTATTTTGGGACAATTGTCTCCCAGCACAGCATAGTGTTCTGTCTGCTATAAGAAATCTTTTAAAAGATTTTATTATTTATTTGAGAGAGAGAGAGTGACAGAGAGCATGAGCAGAGGGAGGGGGAGAGGGAGAAGCAGACTCCCCACTGACCTGGGAGCTTGATGTGATTGATGCGGGATCCATCCCAGGACCCTGGAATCATGACCTGAGTCAAAGGCAGACCCTTAACCAACTGAGCCACCCAGGTGCCTCTGATGTATCACTTTTTTTTAAAAAAACACTAAAATTTTGTTCAATTGCTTCCTTGTGATACAAAGGCTTGTGTCGATATTCTGAACTATCTGACCACTGCAGTTCTCAAACTTTGCTTCATCACAATCCCAGGCTTATTAAACACAGACTACTTGGACCACTGTCCCAGTGACATTCACTGTCCCCACTGGGACCAGTGAATTCAGTAAGCCGGAGGTGGGACCTAAGAATTTGCATTTCTAACCAGTCCCCAGGTGATAGCGACGCTGGTGGTCTGAAGGGCACACTGAACTTTTAGCTGTGCCGACTGAGAGGAGGTTCAAAAATACTAGGCCTCTTGAATCGTGCTCAATACCATAAAGACTGGCAGTTCTTCCAGAGAGAGAAAGTATCGTCATGTCAGGTGGGTCCAGATGATATTTCTGCCTCCAGTGTTTGATTTCGTGAAAAACCAATTTCTCGACAGCCTACCCCCAACTCTAAATTATGATTATTTCAGTGGTTCTGACAGCGATGAAACTGGTATAGGCAGCACACAGAACTGATGAAGTTCAAGCTCACAAATCAAAGTACACGTTTATTTCTATTTTCTATCCTCCCTTACACTTATTCAGGGGAGATCATTTTCTTTTCCAAGTGAGAATTCTGGCAGCTCTCTGACTTCTCTTTTGGTTTTACCTACAAGACAGGTAAAAATACAGTTTGTTTGTTTCAGTAAGGAAAGTGTTCAGTTGGAGATACGATTCAAAACCCTGAGCTGAATTCAGTGCAAACCCTTCTCTCCTGCCCCCATCTTTGGCCCACTGTAGGCCATAGGTCTGTGAACGAGAACATCCCTGCCTTGGGCTTCTCCTTTTCCCTCTAAAGCTGCTGTTGGGGAGGCTGGGATAGCAAGGAAGGAAGGAACAGAAGATTGGGACGATAGGATGGTTCTCACTTGAACTGGTCCCTTTACCCACTTCTCTCAGATTTGGCTATAGACTCCCATGACCTCTTCTTCAGGTTCGATTAACTTGTGGGAGCTTCTACAGAACTCAGGGAAACACATATGTCTTCCAGTTTATTAAAGGATACAATAAAGGATACAGATGAACAGCTTGATAAAGCACTATATAGGATGGAGGTCTTTAGCCCAGGATCCTCTCTCCCCATGAACTGGCAGTTGTCACAGCACTGATGTGGGTGTGTTCACCTCCCTGAAAGTTGTTCAAGTCTCTACTATTAGAATTTAATGAAGGTTTCCTTATATGAGCATGAAGAATTATTAACTCCCTTTCTATCCCTCTCCCCTCCCTGAAGGATCAGGGGTGGGACTGAAAATTTGAAGCTTCTGATCAAGGCTCAGAGTCACCTCAGTGGAACAAAAGACATCCTTAGAGATCTTATCACCTGGGAAATAACAGGGATTTTAGGAGCTCTCTGCTGGGAACTGGGGGGAGATGCACACACACACACACACACACACACACACACACACAGATATATATACACATATATATGTATATACATATTTCTTATTATTTCATATAGCTCAACTACAATAGAAGTTTATTTCTTGGGCATTTTCTTGGGCATACAAACATTTAAGATAGATGTTTCTGATCAGCTGGCAGCTGGCTTCCATGTGGTGATTCAGGGATCCAGGCCCCTATGGTCTGGTGGCCTTACCACACTAGAGCTCTGTGATCTGCCTCCAGCTGGTGGAAAGGGAAAGAAAACAAGGAGGAGCCTGTGAGCCGTACAGGAAATCCATCATTTTGGTTCACCTTCTGTCAGCCAGACCTTGTCATCTGGCCCTACCCAAGTACAAGCTGATCTACAAAATTGATTTCCTTCTGGGCATCTGCTTCCAAGCTAAAACATTTTGGTAATGGAAACAGGGATGGTTTGGTGATCGGTTAACTACCATACCATGTCATAAATTATCTTTGCTATCAAGGTGTTTAGATGAATTATAGATGATGGAGAGCCACCAAAAAGTTATAAATAGTAGAATGACCTGATGGTATTTGCATGCAGAAGATCATGAGGGCATCAGTGTGTCAGGGGAATGGAGGAAGTTAGGTGAATGGAAGCCAGGGAACCAGTACTGAGGATTTGCAGTCATTCAGACAAGAGATGAAGGTGTCCTACCTAAGTGACAATTACGAAAAATGGATACATTTTAGAGGGATTTAAGAGGTAAACCTTGGATATGTGTTGAATGTCAAGAGAATGAAAAGAGATGGCCAGCTGACATTCTGGCCTGGGTAAATGGAAGCATGTTGCATTACCAACTAAATTTGGGAAAAATGGAATGAGATCCCTTCTGATCAATGTGGGACGATCGTCAATCATCAAGAAAAGATGATCCTCAATCTTTTCTTCCAAAGCTCCTTTAACAACAAAACAAGGTAAATGTGTATCTTGGGAGGCTCTGGTAGGTAGTTTACCTTGTAATTAGAAAACTTATTTGAGGTGTCACGTTTTATTTTGAAAATTATGTAAGTTTATTAACTTTCTATTCCATTATATATCTGGGCTTATTCCAAAAACAAAATAATGTTTTAAATTACTTTTTAAAGAAAAAAGCTTAGTAAATAAATAATTTATAAATCTACACTCCCACTTTAAAGACAATGAAAACCTTACAGTCTGAAGTCCCCCTTGACCACCACTGAAAATCTGTCTCCTCTCAATTCCTCAGAAATAATCACTACTTGTTTGTGATTTATTCTTACAGATTTACACTCATTTATGGTTGTTGAAAAAAGATACCATATTTTTGTGTTTTAAAAACAGATTATCAGGGGCACCTGGGTGCCTCAGTTGGTTAAGTGTCTGATTTCAGCTCAGGTCATAACCTCAGGGTCCTGGGAGTGAGCCCCACATTAAGCTCCCTGCTCAGCAGGGAGTCTGCCTCTCCTTCGGCCCTCCCTAAGCACGTGCTCTCTCTCTTTCTCTCAAATAAATAATAAAATCTTTAATTTTTTTTAAAAAAACTTTATCTATTTATTTTACAAAGAGAGAGAGCACAAGCAGCGGGAGTGGCAGGCAGAGGGCGAGGGAGAGGCAGGCTCCTTGGTGAGCAGGAAGCCCAATGTGGGGCTTGATTCTAGGACTCCAGGATCATGACATGAACCAAAGGCAGCAGCCCAACTGACTGAGTCACCCAAGTGCCCCAAATCTTTAAAAAAAATAATATTATTACACTGTGCATAATTCTGTAGCTTGCTTTCTTCACTCGAAAATGACATTTTTGACATCTACGCATGTTGATACAGATAGATGAGTTCATTTAAATTACTTCTTTTTTTTTAAAAAGATTTTATTTATTTATTTGACAGACAGAGATCACAGGTAGGCAGAGAGGCAAGCAGAGAGAAAGGAGGGGAAGCAGGTTCCCTGCTGAGCAGAGAGCCTGATGTGGGGCTCGATCCCAGGACCCTGGGATCATGATCTGAGCCGAAGGCAGAGGCTTTAACCCACTGAGCCATCCAGGTGCCCCTAAATTATTTCTTAAGAGTCAAACGGATACTCTAGGAACATGAGCTACATTTCTCTTGTGGCATTGAGTGTTGCTGGCATGCTGCTGCACGTCCCCAGTCTCTCATTAGCTCAATTAGAACACAAGTATATGGAGATAAGATACTTTATCTCTGAAATAGTAGGAATCTGCTTGTCCATATAATGATAATCACTCATATTTATTGGCGCTATGCGCCAAACACTGTCTCATTCATACCACACATGTATTCATGGCAACACGATGAGGCAGTTACTCTAATTACTCTGTAATTGCAGATGAGACAATGAAACATGCGAAGTTTAGATAGTGGTCCTGGGTCACTTAGGTTTTGAATGGCAAAGACAGGACACTTATCCAGGCAGTCTGAGTCCAGAGTCTGTGTTCTTAACCACTTTACAAAACTACCAGGGGCAATGCGTGTGATGCATCTTCGAATTTTTGCAGATTTCTTCGTGTTGCCCAAGGCAATGAGATATCCAGTGAGACATATGCTCTTAATGCTGAACTTGAGCCGACACCTACAGCCAAGTGGTATTTCCCATCACTCATTTCTGAGGCTATGACTTGGCTCATTGACAGAGTAGGTGCCTAGTAATTCGTTAGGTGAACTGAAGCAGGATAGATGGTTAATGCACATGCCCAGCGTAGAGTGTAGGGTAAGGTGCCTAAATCCTCAGTGACATAGCTCAGTCGCCAAGAATGATCCAGAGAATTGCGGAAACAGTGAGAAGTCCATTTTCATGGAAAGACAATGCTTTCTAAGAAGCCATTCTGGGTCTGCTGCTGTCCCTTCTGTTGTGGCCCTTGGAGGACAGTGCCAGACCTGTGTGGGTGTTCAGCTGCTGCTGCTTCCCCGAGACAAGGATGGGATAGCACAAATAAAAGGCATGAAGGGGTGAATGTAATTCGTCCTGCCTTTTTCTCCCTACCTGATGTGATTGTTAGCCTTGACACCTATGAGGCAGTCGGAAGGAAATCTGTTACAGAGGTTCTTTCACTAACAGAGGGAGGCTGAATTTCAGAATGCTGGAATGAGAGAGTTGTAACTTTGTTTTTCTTTCTCCTGTACTCTTTAAGTACAAACTGAATTCTCATTCTGTTGCGGCACCCTTTTCTTACACTTGATTCTATAATTCCAGTGTCCAAACAAATGGAGAAGGGTAAAAAATAACATTGTTTGAATAGCTGGCAGCAGAATTTCTCTTAGGGAGAGAGGAGCGCAGTATCAATTTAGACAAGTGCCTTGATAAGACTTAGGCAGTAGAAGATGAAACCCAGAGGAGGTGACTAGGAAGGCAGTAGCACCACGGAGAAAAAAAAAACAACTCTGTGCAAATATTTTACACAAGAAATAAACAAGAAACTGGAAAAGGGCAGAAGTGAGGGAGAGAGGAACCTGGGAAATATAGTGGGCAGACAAGCTGGGAGGAAGATGGTGGCCAATGGGAGCTTGAAGACAGCCTGAAGACTCAAAGGTCTAATGTCCAATTTGAATTCTCTCTCTGCCCCTGTCTCCTTCTATTTCACTGCAGTGTCAACAATCATCGTTGCTCCTCAGAACCGTGAAACATAAAAACTGCCACATTATAGATTTGGAGTGAAATTAAGGAAAGGGGACTGAGTTCCTTTCTGGGTCGATCTGGAGCAGAAAGAAGTAAGTAGTCTAGTTACAAGAGGAGAAGTGAAAATCAGGAGAAAGCAGGGACAGGAATTCGTCTCAGAAAAGATGTTTGACTTCCCATAAGCTAGTGACTGGTATTGAGCCAATTTTCCTTAAATCTCGAAGGGCGGCCCCAGTGAGACACCTGAGTGACAGAGAAAATATAGACCCAACACAAACTGCAGGGAATTCCCACTGATCGTGTAGAAAAACCCCTATTGGGTTATAGGTCAATGCGGATACTCCACTATCTCACATCCCCTCTTTATTTTCATGGCAACGTATAATTTGCGGATGTTCAGCTCAGTCTCTTAGATTGGAATACGGGATGCTGTGAAGGACAGAACAGAGACTCTGGGTCAGAAACATGTGGATTGGAGGCTGCCTCAACTGTTGGTGAAATATATACTCTTGGAGGTAAGTCTGTGTTTTTTTAATAGTACTTATCATGATTTAGAATATTTTTAAAATTTTGTTTACTTATTGATTACCTGTTTACTCAGTAGAGAACAGAATGCAAGGCCCATGATAGAGGGACTGTGTCTGTCTGCCATTATTGCACCTCTAAGGCCTGGCACATCATGGACACTCAATATATTTATCTTGAATGAATACATAAACCTGCGGCTTTTTGTTTATAAACCTGAAAATAATGTGAAGGGAAATAACACCACCCACACTACAGGTTGACAGGATAAGACAAACCACACAGTGAGACCTAGTACAGAAGCTGGCTTCACAATAAACAGCAACTTTCTTTGCCTTTTTAGTCATAGATTTATTCTTTTTGTGGTCTAGTTGATGTCATTGTTTCCATGACTGTGCACTATGACCTTTGGTACCCCCACAACAAGGTTTCTTTGGTTATGGGGAAATGTTGGAGGAAAAAGACATAGGAAGCTTGTATAACCCAGTATACTCAATATAACTAAGAGTGTTGAAAGTCATCAAGAATATTCCCTTCAAGTGACATCAACTGCAAGTGACACAACTTTGTTACTGGGTTATGCTGCTGTCCCTCTACAAGAGCCAGGGAAAATGGTCAGTTGGGCCTCTGATTCTGCAGAGCTCTTCTCTGCATTTTGCCATGAGGTCTCTGTCTAAAAGATATAATTTTATAGACAATTACCAAAGGAGAGAGCAGTTGCCAAACCCAGAGCAGAAAATTACATTTAAGGTATCCAAGAAAGGAATGTGTTCTTGTAAAGACCAAGAATGAGGCTCCCTGGAGGAGAAACCAATCAGCAGAAGGAACGGACATCACACGTACAGAAGTGACTCAGAGAAGGAGCTCCCTGTTTGAGCACGGGGCCCAGCTTTTTAACTTGAAGAGCAGAATGGCAGGCCCTGGTTGGAAATTTACAGATAGATAAGTGTCGCCTCAGGGAGATCGCTGTTAGGAGAAGCTGACTTGATCTAATGGTAAGGTCTAAGAGGAAAGAACAATGGACCTAAGAAATGTGGTTCTTGGACAGTGGGAAAGAAGCACATTCACCCAGTAGTACGTGGGACACAGTCTGATGCTTCCAGAGAGTCAGTCCACTGATAAGCCATTCAGACTTCGGGATTGCTTACCCGGACTTTGTAGGGTATTTCTGTTTATTAATGAAATATTTTAGATGGACACTACCAGTTACAGAAGTTATGTTCATATAACTTATGTTCCATGAAAGAAGCCCATGGACCCACGGACCCAGGTGACTTGGCTCCTAGGTTTGGCTCTTTCTCATATCCTGTGACCTGAGCAAATCAGAAAAGCCTCTTTAAACAGTTGTTTTTATAAAATAAAACATTACTGCAGTAACACTTGTCACCCAGCTCAAGGGGTCTTGAGATCTTCATTTCAGCCTCTGCCAGTTGTAGGGTTTCACCCCTTTCTTTTGGGTGCCAGATTCCTGTTGTGTTGCAGGGACTGTCCACTGGGAGTCATGAAAGGTGGATTGTGACTCATGATTGAGTGTCACTCTGGATGGCCAGGTCTTGGGACAGCAATGCATACTGACAAGGTCCTCAGTGGGTACCCATGGGGAGGCATGGCTGGGAAAGGCAACCCAACCCTGGTGATGAAATGTTCATCTCTGTGTGAAGCTTTGGTATTCAGAGGTGGTGGATTAGCAACCAGGTAGCTCCTAAACTCATGGATGGTGCAGTGAACTTGGTGAGTTCCAGGCACCCAGTCCTTCCTAGGTAGCTAGCCTCTCCTGCCGTGGAAATTTCCTTGGGATCTTCCCCTTCTTTTCCAATAAAGCCTGATAACATATTTAACTCAGGCCCAGAACCATAATAACTGAGTGACCTGTTACACTGTTCTCAGGGGATAGGGTGGTCTTACTGTTCAAATTGTCCCTGGAGGTGTGAGGATAATAGGAACCTTCTATTCCGCAAAGACAAGGAAGAACACAGAACAGTTAAGTTTCCATATTATCACGATCTGAACTAGCAACAATCTAGGTGGTAGACAGAATACTTTCTAAATTCTCTTCCACCTCTAACATACTATGAATTTGAAGCCAAGAGCAACAGAATGCTGTCTTCCCTTTTGGAACCACTAATTACATTGAGAAAATCTTAGCCTCTTTAGGATCTGGATCTAAGAGGACTTTTAGACTCCAAGTCACAGAGGGAAATAAATAGTGGCACATAACCTACAACTGTCTGATCAGGGCTGAGTGAATTTAGGACACCAAATTCCTGTTGCACCATTATTTAGAAAGATGGGTGTGGTCTTAGAAGGCTAGTCTCTAACCATACTTCTTACGAATTTGATGATTATCTAAATGAATTAGCATGTTAATTCCTTACCGTAGGAGTCCCAGGAATTGTTTGAAAAGGCTTATACAGACAAGTAGCTTAGGGGAAAATGACAGAGAAACCACAATCAATTGCTTCACACTCAGAGTCTCAGAAGCAAACACCTAAAACCTTCCTCCTACGTAGACTGACATTTTCTTTCACAGGTCTCATCTGTTTAATCAACTTTCATGATGCTGCTTGAACCCTGACAAGCACTGCCATTTTGAGTTTGTTCAGTCAACCCAGAAGCTTCTGGGAGTCATCCCAAGCTACGAAGAGGCTGGCATCTAGGACTAGGCTTTCTGACACAGTATGTATGACTCGATGAAGAAGGGAGCTGAGTTTTTCATTCATGCATTTATTCATATTTTCACTCATTAATCAATCTGTCCATCCATTATGGGACCTTAATTATGCATCAGGCACTATGATGGGCAACAAAAAGTTCGTAGGTATTTCTGTTTGGAAATAAAGCTCAGGAAACAGGAAAGAGACACATTTTTCAATTTTGTGTTCAGTGGTGTTGAACGATCGGCATGGATGCCTTTGCTGCTGAGTGTCTGAGGGGAAGTGTCTGCTAGGAGCAATAATCTGAGATTAGGCAGCCCTTCCTGCCACCACAGGACATGAAAGAGCCTTAATGCTGCTCCTGGGAAGAGGCAGGGACCCCTCCAGGGAACAAGGAGGACTCCCCACTTTCTCTTTATATCCCAGGCTCACAGAAAGTAGCATTTAGGACTCCACATGGGGCCCACATCTCTCCAGGCTCCCTTTTGCTGCTGAGCTCTCACTGCATGTTCTTCAGGGAATGAGATGCTGCTCCAATGTAATGCAAAGTTGATTAATAATCTGTGCACACACTCCCTCCAAGGGAGGCACTCAGATGAAACTATCCAAATGTGTCTGCCGAAAATCAAAGCAATTAACCTAGAAAGTTACACACCCAGGGCTTCCATCTCTGATCTATTTTCATCCACAGAAGGGATTTATGAAGCTTATGTTTTTATACAGAATATGGTCCACTCCCGTCTCTCTTCCTCAAAGGTCAGAGAGTCTTCTGCTGACCCAGTGGAAGAGGTCTTGACAGTTACATTCATGGCCTTCCTGAACGGGTATTTTGTGAAGAGTCTCAGAAAAACTGAAAAAAAAAAAAAAAAAATAGCAGACCCAACATCATGGTCAGAGAAAGCCCGTGCGTCTCATCAGAAAGGTGGGAATAATAGAACCTTGTGGGCTATTGTAAGGAGCAGGCGAGATAATGTGCAGATGCTGCTGAAAGGGCTTGTCGCGTGGGCAGTGCTCAGCAGGTGCCACCGACTTGGAGGGAAATCGGTTCCCTCTGGGTTCCAGGAAAGGGTAGTGAACAGCTATGTACTTCCATCGCACCACCTGGTAAGGATGTCTGAACTCAGCCTGGGAGACAATGCCTATGAGACATTCCCCAGCAGAGTGAAGGAGTGAAGAGGGCAAGGAGTGAAGATGAGAAAAGAGCCTCTGTTAGAGAATGCTGGGCTTGCTGAGCCAGACGGCTGCGCCCAAAGAATGAATATCACCGTGAACTTATCCTCCTCTAAGAGTGCGGATAACGTTATTAGCTCATTAGCTCTTCCTGGCTAGCAGAAGGATGGCCCAGGCTCCCGTGGCTTCCTGGATGTTGAAGCTGCAGGAAACGATATTCCAAGGAAGGGGCAAGAGGGGCAAAAAGAGCTTCTTCCTGGGGGCCTCTCTGCTGTTGGAGGGAGCTCTGCAGTTTGCTCATTTCCTCCTGCCCCAGGACTTTCTGCTGTACCTGGTTTCCAGACTTCTGTGTTCCCTGCACTGACAGTCCCTGAAAGGCAGCTCACACTTCTTGACCAGTGTCAGGGGAAGAAAACATGGCCGAAACTCGAGGTCGAAGCTAACTTCTTCCAACACAGCACAATATGACACTGTGGTTAAGAATGTCTCCTCCGACTCTGAGAAACAAACTGAGGGTTTTGGAGGGGAGGGGGTGAGGAGTTGGGTGAGCCTGGTGGTAGGTATTAAGAAGGGCATGTATTGCACGGAGCATTGGGTGTGGTGCATAAACAGTGAATTTTAGAACACTGAAAAAATAAAATTAAATTAAAAAAAGAATGTTTTCTCAGGATTATAACTGAATTCTCTGGATTCAAATCCCAGGTCTGTCAGTAGTTTAATCTTTTTAAACCTTCGTTTTCTTGCTTCGTCATGGAAAATCTAGTACGTAACTAGCAGTGTTGTTAACTAGCAGTGTTTTATATTGCATATAAAAGCAATTAACCCAATGCTTGACTCATGCTAATGGCCCAGTGAACAGTAGCTACTAAATTTATGACCTGGTTCTTTCTTTCATCCTTCTCCTGTGCACAAAACCTTGGAGACTGAACAACTCCGTGGATTTCATGAGGAAAAATGTTTGCAGAGTCACCTGAAGAAGTGATCCTCAAGCTTATATTCTTGTCTTTCAGATAGAGAGCTCTTTCACCAATTCAACAGGGCTCAGGAAAGTCTGCAACCCCCCCAAAAGCTAAAGAGTGAGGGATTCCCTATTTTTGGGCATAAGAGCTGGGCTCTGCTCCCATCCCTTGGGCCTCTCCACTTCATTGCTCTACAGTTGCGTCTCAGCAGTCGATGTCTACTTCTTTCCCCCCTGGGGGCTCTCTCAGAAGCTTGGAGAAGCTCCGATTGCAAGGCAGGCTGGGAGTGCTGGGAATAAATACCCCCAGGGAAGCCGATTTATTCTTCTTGGGTGGGACAGTCCTGACAGTGTGGGGTTTACAGTTTGCTCAAGATTTCCCGTGGGCCGAAGCTTCCATTTATGCACAGTGGTGGAGGGATTGATCGTGTGTTCAGTACGTGCTGTCTTTCTTCACGGGCTAATGTTTCCTGTCTGACTCATGTTTTCTGTACCTTCCATACCAACTGCGAACACTTCACTGATTTTTCTGGGGGAGCCCCCTTAAGACATAAGCCCTCCCTCAAGACAGTGGGATTAAGCTCAGGGAAGAGAGATCGCTCGCATGTGGTGCTTCCTGAGGGCTGACAGTCTCTCATTTGCTTCTGCTTTCCTACTTCTGAGGAAAATGCGGGGCTCCTGGTAGTCATTCCATACGGGCTTCATTAAGGGAATAAGAGACAGAAGTAACACCATAGTTCTTGAGGAAGCAAAAGAGAAAACTATGTAAGCATTATTTAAAGTATGACTAGCATTAATTTGTATAGCAATTCACCATTTAGAATTTTCGAAAGCAGTTTCATAGACTTCACTTGAAGGTATTTTACAGATGAAGAAACGGAGTCACAGAGCACGTGGTCTCTTGTTCCAGGCCATGCTGTGAGTGATGGTGCTGAAAGTCACACCAAGCTCCTTTGCACGGTGTCATGTTCCTGCTGTCGCTGTGAGCACATCAGCTTGGCGGCAGCGTGGCGCTTCCACCACCGTGGACGAGGAAGGCACATGCCGCTTCTCTGTTTCCCCCAGAGACACCACACTGAGCCTGATTCCAATGACTTCCTTTCTCTTCTCTTGAATTCCTCTGATGAAGGGGTTCTTAACCTGGGGTCCACGCCTGGGCCTGGAGGACTTAGTATTTGCGTTCACATGTGCTTTTTCAGAAGGGGATCCCTAGCCTCCATCTTCCTCTCAAAGAGGTCCGTGACCCCAATAAAAAGCCATTGTCCCAGGTGCTGCTGCTAATAGTGCCTTGCTCTTTAATTATACTTAAGATGACAAAGTACTTTCACTGTTTCTCTTCCCCTACCTGCAACATCCTAAGGTTTCTTAAAGAATTCAACACTTAGGGGCGCCTGGGTGGCTCAGTGGGTTAAAGCCTCTGCCTTTCGCTCAGGTCATGATCCCAGGGTCCTGGGATGGAGCCCCGCATCGGGCTCTCTGCTTGGCAGGGAGCCTGCTTCCTCCTCTCTCTCTCTCTGCCTGCCTCTCTCCCTACTTGTGATCTCTATCTGTCAAATAAGTAAATAAAATCTTTAAAAAAAAAAAAAAAAGAATTCAACACTTAGCAGCAGGATTCTTTTTTCTATAGAAAAAAGGAGTTGGGACAAACCCCTCCATCCCCTGAATATGCATATTAATACTCTTTTTCATATGTTAGGATGTCACGGGAGCCTCCTTTTTAATTCAAGACTCTGCAATATAGGGCAGCAACTAACTTTCCCATTTCATCCTCCTCTGATTGTCTCCATCTTCCCAACTAGACTTCCTTTCCTTTGCTCTAGCCTTTCACACAGCATAAATCCCGTTTGAAATGCTGTCCCTCAGATCTCTTGCCCATGGAAATCCTACCAGTATCTCGAAGCATAACTCAGATGCCCTTTTGTCAGCCAAGCCTTTCCATCCTAATATTGAATGATATTTATAGTGATAGCTAACATTTATTGAGGGCTTGCTATGTACCAGGCGTGATGTTAGTAAGTTTTTTGTAAATATTTAAACCAAAACCTTTTAGCGTTTAGAAAGATTAAAGAGTGTTAGCTTCTGTAACAAATACAACAAAACAAATGAAAAATAATCTCTGTAGCTTAACAGAGTCGAAGGCTTATTTCTTAGATAGGTAAGGTCTAAAGCGTTTTCTGTTGAGCAGGAAGACAGGATTGAGGGTCTTGGCTCTCTCCATCTTCTGGCTTTAGTATCTTTAACAAGTAGCTTCCAAGCTTGCTGGGCTTGGGGATAAAGGATAAATGGGCACATGTGGGAAGCTTTTATGGGCCAATCCTAGAAAATGGTATGTATCACTTTTCACGTATGTCCTATTGCCAAAAAAGGAGTCATATGGCCAGGAGATTTAACTAGCTTATGTCGAGAAGGAAGAGGAAATAAATTTAGTGTTTGCCACAAGGCATTCAGATGGGAATTAGAGGGTCACGGTAATGTTGAATTTTACCCGAGCTTTCTATTCCTGGAAAACAGCAGCGGCTCAGAAGTCCCTCCACTCTATCGTATTCTGGGAAATGGCTTACTGCAAAGAGACACCTTTCCTCATGTGACTTAGGCAAGACTGACAGATGCCCCTTTGTTTACCTGTGAGGAGGCCTGACACAAACTCTCTAAATTTCCACTCTTTGCTTCACAGATGATTCGCTGAATGGTTTGTCCATTTAATTAATCAGAACAAAATCCTGTGAACCACACACTTGGGCTAACTTTCTCTTGCTCCCCAAGGTTCCCGACTCTCCCTCCCCCTGAGCCAGCCCGCAACACCTTCTTACCTGCCCCTCCCAAGAATAGGCTGATCTCAGGGTGAAGCTTTCTCTGATCTACTGTCAGGTCACTGCCATGCCCACCTGTTCACCCATCCCCCACCCCTTCCCATAACAGCCTCTTTCATGCCGCAGTACGTCCCCTTAAAGAAAAGCCCCTTTCTGTGTAACTCAGACACTGGCAGATCCTATGGTTGGCGCATTCTGCCTATGGTTATTGTCCCTTACTTCCTCTTGCAATAACCTTTTAGAATAATGTCTCACCTCACGTAAATTTGGCCCTGGGTTTTTTGTTTGCTTGTTTGTTTTTGCTTTTGTTTTGTTTTTGTTTTTTGTTTTTTTTTTTTGAGAACAGAGATTTGAACCCAGGGCTTCTGACTTAAAAGGACCCTCAGATTGCCTTCTGGGCCAAGATGGCTACTGCTTACGATGTACTCCTTGGCCCCCTACCTTTTCCAGCCTGCAGAGTCGCCACACACTCAGGCACTAGAGTTTCCAGCCCCTGCTTTTAGAACTGGAAGCGTGTGACTCATGTGAGTCAATGAAATGCGAGTGGACGTGATGTGTCCTCTCAGGCAGAGCCGGCCTCCTGTGGTCCCCCCTCATTCTTGAACACCCCTCAGGAGAAGGTGGAAGATGTCAGCATCAGAAATGCAGAACACATGAGACCTCAGTCATTACATAGGGGAGAGACCTCCCCCAAAAGCCACCAACCAGAAGGTGTGCATCAGGCATTTGAGGTTTGGGGACATATAACAGACTCTTCTGACTAATATACTTGACAATAGTAACAACACATTGGGTACAGCAAAATATCCCATGACAGGGGACTAGAAATCCCTCATTCTTCATACAAATGCCTCTGTATTTAGTAGCCCCCTTCAGTCCTTACCACAATGTATTTTGCATTGGGATTGGGTCTATTTTCTCTCCTTATGCATCACTGAGGTCTTCAAGACAAACATGGGCATAGTCATAGTCACCCACAGGATTTAGCAGTTTCTTGCATATATCAGGGACTGAGTGCTGGAAGAGTGAATAAATGAACTGTCTAATTCTGTTTTCAAAACAACCTTTTCTAATCAGCAAGACATATTTATTTTCATTACAGAAATAACGCAGTGCAAAACGTTTGGAATTTTTTTTTTTTTTTAGAGATTTTATTCATTTATCTGACAGAGAGAGATCACAAGTAGGCAGAGAGAGAGGAAGGGAAGCAGGCTCCCCGCTGAGCAGAGAACCCTATGCCGGGCTCGATCCCAGGACCCTGAGATCATGACCTGAGCTGAAGGCAGAGGCTTTAACCCGCTGAGCCACCCAGGCGCCCCTGGAATTTTTTTTTTTTTAATCAGTTTTAATCCCATCGCTTTTGTCTGTTATCATCTTTGTATATTTTTTTCTTTTTTATTTTTTAAAGATTTTTATTTATTTATTTGACAGACAGAGATTACAGGGAGGCAGAGAGGCAGGCAGAGAGAGGCTCCCTGCCAAGCAGAGAGCCAGATGCCGGAGTCGATCCCAGGACCCTGGGACCATGACCCGAGCAGGAGGCAGAGGCTTAACCCACTGAGCCACCCAGGTGCCCCTGTATATTTTCTTTTTTCATATATTTTTTTTCCATATTTGCCACGACAGGACACATGCTTTTCTCAGTGTAATTTTATAGCATGGTTATTTTTACATGCTGCTACTTTGCCCTCCTAGCCATTGTTCTTAATTCCTGTTTGTACAAATTTATGTAATTTATTTATCTGTTCTTATATGCACTATGCAAATGTAGCCTCAAAAAATCATTATGCTTAGAGATTTTCTGTGTACTTATTTCATTTGTTTGGAATGAATTTTCAAATGTAAGATGACAATGTCAAAGGGTGTGAGCATTTTATTAATTGTTGATAGATATTACCAAGTTGGTTTCTAGAAGATTTGTACCTGTTTACAGAGAATTACTGTACCCTTGCCTGCATAATTAAGAATGAAACATTTATTCGGAATTAGTATATGAAATATCTCATTATTTTAAACTACATTTTTTCAATTACTTGAAAGAGAGAATACTTTTGAATTATTTTCTAGTTGTGTTTCTTTTTTTTTTTAATTGTCTTTTCTTATCCAATTAAACCATTTTTTTTAATTAAAAAAAAAAGTATTTGTGCCAAGCAATGTTCTGTGTGGTGCAGTGGAAAACAAGAAGTCTTTGTCTTTAACAAATGTTTATCTCAATGGGAAGAGATGGGAAGTCAACAAGTAAACAAGTAAGGGTGATCACCAGTACCAGAAAGGTTTATGGAGGAAATGTGCAAGATTGATGAGAACTTCACTTCAGGGAGCTGATGAGTACCCTCTGAAAAGGGGATGATTTCTCTGGGAAATGAGAAAAAGTAGGTCACATAAAGAAATCACATTCAGTTATCTGGAAGGTGAGAATTGCAAGCAAAGAGACGAGTAAGTATGCGCCATTAGGGTATAAGAAGTCTTGGCATGGTCTTGGCAGAAAGATGAGACTCTCTGGAACATAGTGAGCATGGGGTATGAGATGAGGTTGGGGGTTTGGGTTAGGACTAGAACATCAAAGTTTTCACTGGCCATCACAAGGAATTTGGGTTCTGTTCTACATGAACAGGAAACACTTTCAGGGTTTTAAATATGGCAGTGATATGATATAACTTAAGAAAACCATTTTGACTGCTGTGTGAATAAATTTGAGATAGAAGAGGCATATCCACATTTGCGATAATGTGGATGGAACTAGAGGGTATTATGCTGAGCAAATAAGTCAATCAAAGAAAGACAATTATCATACGATCTCCCTGATATGAGGAAGTTGAGAGGCAACATAGGGGTTTTGGGAGGTAGGAAAAGAATAAATGAAACAAGATGGGATCGGGAGGGAGACAAACCATAAGAGATTCTTAATGTCACAAAACAAACTGAGGATTGCTGGGGGGAGGGGGGCAAGGAGAGGGTGGTGGAGTTATGGACATTGGGGAGGGTATGTGCTATGGTGAGTGCTATGAAGTGTGTAAACCTGGCGATTCACAGACCTGTACCCCTGGGGCTAGTAATACATTACATGTTAATTAAAAAATTAAAAATTAAAAAAAAAAAAGAAAGGGCATATCCATTAGGAGGTTACATAGTGTTCCAATCAAGTAATGGGACATGAGCTAGAGTGGTGGCAAGGAGGAGCTAGAGATTAAAAAGAACTAAACTTCTTT
Source organism: Meles meles (assembly GCF_922984935.1). Lineage (NCBI taxonomy): Eukaryota > Metazoa > Chordata > Mammalia > Carnivora > Mustelidae > Meles > Meles meles. The sequence goes on along the minus strand of NC_060069.1, from coordinate 21,844,086 downwards.
TGGATTATCCCCAAAGCAGAAACTCAGACCAAGATTCAGGAACAGATAATTTATTTGGGAGGTAACCTCAGGAAGTGGAGTGGGAGAGCCAGAAGAATAAGACAGGAAAGTTGGAAACATCCAGTTAAGGCTGAATCAAGGTCATTGCTCCAGTCAGTGGGGCCTTGGAGAATATAATGGTTCCCAGAATAGTCCACCCATCTACTGGACATTGAGGCATTTACCCCACTGATTCTAATATTCTGTTACCATTATTGATGACAATAATTGTCATGCACTTCTGGGCTCTAGTCACACCCAGTAGACAGACTCTCCCAGTTTTGGAGAAGGACTTGGAGTGAGAGAGAGAAAAGATATAGTCGGGTGCTTGAGGTGGGATGCAGTCAGGGAGCGTGGAACAGGCTGCCACAATGACAACAGAAATCAAAGGTTTCAGGGAGAGGGGTGCCTGGGTGTCTCAGTGGGTTAAAGCCTCTGCCTTTGGCTCAGGTCATGATCCCAGGATCCTGGGATTGAGCCCCGCATGGGGCTCTCTGCTCAGCGGGGAGCCTGCTTCCTCCTCTCTCTCTGCCTGCCTCTCTGCCTACTTGTGATCTCTGTCTGTCAGAAAAATAAATAAATTTTGAAAAAAAAAAAAAGATTTCAGGGATAGATGAACCATGAGAGACTATGGACTCTGAAAAACAATCTGAAGGTTTTGAAGGGGTGGGGGGCGGCGGGAGGTTGGGGGAGCCAGGTGGTGGGTATTATGGAGGGCACGTATTGCATGGAGCACTGGGTGTGGTGCATAAACAGCGAATTCTGTTACGCTGAAAAGAAATTAAAAAAAAAAACACCTAAAAATGTAAAATAAAATAAAATGATAAAAAAAAATGCCTGCAAGAAAAAACAAACAAAGGTGGCCTGAGGACCTGTGATATAGGGTATCAAAAAGATCTGCTACACACAGAGATGAATGAAGAGCCGCCTTTCAGTGTAAAAATTCTCTTCCTTCGGGAGGACTGGAAACTCACCAGAGTGTCAGAAGCTTCTTTAGGTATTTGATTACCCACTGAAATTAAAATGTAGATTCTTTGCTAAAAATAGCAGGAAACAAATTGTTTGCCCTGATCCTTGATCAGGAGCTGAGGCTGATGTTTGCCTGTATTCCCCTTCCTAGAGTTAGATTTTCTTCTATGAAGTAAGAGAAAAGAGGCCTTGGATTCAGTATCTGCACTTAAACTCTCCAGACTGTCCAACCTCATAATTAGAACATTACATGCATTATTTCCTTTGACAAGTTGTTCTTTTAGATGATTTCTCCGGTGGCTTTGCTCCTTGCCATTTCTTGGAGAGTAAAAAAGATACATCCTGAGAAATCACTTCAAGACCTGGAGTGACCTCCAGGAACTCAATCAGGGAGAGATGCCTTCCCCAGCAACCCCCTGAATATTGAAATTTCTGTCTTTCTCTTCACACATGTGGTCCAGAGACTTTAGAAATGACTTTGCAATTCCAAAATGAACCCCAAATTTGCTTGAACAAGAAAGAATTAAAACAGAATTGTCTAGCATTTCCCAGTTTTCAAATTTTAGTTTTTTTTCTTTTGACCAAAATTATTTTAATAGGCACTATAACATAATGACGATATTACAACTACTAGTATGATACAGTACAACATAGTAGAATGATAATATCCATGGTGTATGAGGGCCACAATGTGCCCAATCTTTTGCTAGGTATTTGTTAATTTATCTCAAATTCCCAGGGCATTAAGAAACAGACATTGTTGTTCCAAAAGGTTACATGAAATATGAAAATCAGACATCTCTAATGTAAAATCCAGGATTTTCCAACTCCAAATCTCCTACTGTTCAAGTGTGTTTTGCTGCGTTCTCAAACTGTGTGCTCATCTACATATGAATTAACGAATGCATTGAATAAGGACACATGGGGTATAATCTAGAAAGCAGCTTTTCAATTTTAGTGAAAAGACTTTTCTCTTTCTGCTTCCCCTTCACCTCCTTCCCAGAAAAACCCCTCTAGATAGGCTTAGTTTCTTTCTTTCTTTCTTTCTTTTTTTGGGGGGGGGGTCATAATAATAATTAGAGCTTTGAGTTACTGTGGTTTTGAATTTTAAGTAACAAACTTAATCTTTATTCATGGAGAGTTTCAGTCAAAGATGTCCCAGGTAACATCTGATCAACAAATAACCACAGGCAATGTTGGCAACACCACGAAGAAAAGACAAGCCAGAAAAGCAAGCCAGATCCAAAATGGTAATTGATCAGTAGGATCTCATTCTATGTAGTCTTACGTATGGTAATTTCCAAAATCAAATCCAAATCCGTGGTGAATAATATTAGAACTGTCATTGCTTCTTGGAGTGAGTGTGAACAGGGAAGGAGAAAGGGAACTCTGTGAGGTGATAACAACATTGTGTTTTTGACAGGGATTTAAGTTGCACAGGCATATGTGTATTTCAAAATTTATGGATTGGTACATTTCAGATGTGCATACATTTAAGATTTCTATGTAAATCTTCTCTTAAAAAAAGCTAACATTGACCTCTACTGAATGGCATGTATACTGAATTATTTAGGGGTCAGGAGTACTGATGTCTAAAATTGGCTTTGACATGCATACAAAATTAGATCAATGGACTTGAGGAATGGACAGATGGATAGCTACACGCTAACATGATCACAGCAAAATGTTAATAGAATCTACATATTTAGTATCAAGGTGTACAATTCTTCCAGCTTTTCTATATACTTGAATTTTCATGAGAAATCATGCTGGAGAAAACAGTCAAACCCTTGGGGCTCTGCAGTTCTGCAGAGGAAACCCCCTAGGAGAAAACTTGGTGTGTAATCTTTTGGTCTTTCTTCTTGTTTTTGATTTTTTCCTTATATAAAGGAAATAAATGAATCATCCTCATGAAGGCATTTGAAAAAGTGACCCTTTATATGGGACTTTTACTGAGTCACAGTGATAGGCAGAATTCATAGTCCCCACACACATTCTGGAATTTGTGAATATGTTATCTTAATATGGCAAAAGAGAGTCTACAGATGTGACTGAGATGAAGAGATTATCCTGGATTCTCTGAATGGGCTCATGGAATCACAAGGTCCTTAAATGCGAAAGAGAAAAGCAAGAGAGAGTCAGAGATGTAACAATGGAGGCAGAGTTTAGAGTGGTGTAATTGTTGGCTGCGAATGTGGAAGAAGGTGGCCAAGAGCAAAAGAATGCAGGGAGCCTACTGTAGCAACTGGGGCAGAAAATTACGGGGGTTTTCCACAAGAGTCTCCGGAAACACCAACACCTTGAGATTAGCCTAATGAGAACTGTGTCAGATTTCTGACCCATCGATCCTTAAGATAACAAACTTGCATCATTTTAGGCCATTGGGTTTGTGGTAATTTATTCCCACTTCAATTACAGAAGGAAAGTTGTGTATGTCAACGTATTCTTCTAAAGCATTATGGAGGAAAAACGAGGCTAATAGGTAAACCATTTTACAGTGTTGTTTATTTTAGATAAGTAAATTCTATGGGTTTAAAGTAGATTCTTTGGGTTGAAGGAACAGGCTAACTCACTGTATACATTTTCGGGATTTATTTTAAGCACATACATAAGAATTAGAAAAACAAGTCTCAGCCAAGACACATGGGAACCTACGAAAAGCCCAACATCCCAGCCTCATGGGAATTATCGGAGTCTCGAGACAGAGGCCTCAAGGATTGTCAACAGGAAGGTCATTCAGCACCCAGGACAGATCTAGAGACCCCCATCAACAAGAGCTTCTATGCTGTGAATGGGACTTGAATTTTTCTACGTCTTTGATTCATCCTGTATCAGTCTGCATTTTTTTCTCAGTGCCCGTGGCCGGGACCATTGTACACACCTTCCTCTGGTGGGCATAGCCATGCCAGAGTGGGCACGGCCTAGAAGGAAAAACGGATCCTGGATTTTGGTCTTGACCCCCCTGCCCCTCAGCCAGGTGCGATGTGCAACCTGCTCAACCTTCTGAAGGCTCCAGCCTATTGCTTCATCATGTTTCTGTATCTTTCCATCCCTAGAGCTTCTTGCTGCCTAGAACCCTTGCTTACTTATATTGTTAGCTCATGCGTTGCTCTCCAAGGCCCCTCCTGGTTTGTCAGTGAGAACCCCTCAGTACAGCTTTCATAACCAACTACTTGATGCTCCTCATTGACCTCAAACTTAATTCCTGAAAATGAAATTCTGATTGGCTCAATCTGACCTTAATTTGGCATGAGTTTTTCACTTCAAGTGATCTTTTTTTTTTTTTTTAAGATTTTATTTATTTATTTGACAGAGAGAGATCACAAGTAGGCAGAGAGGCAAGCAGAGAGAGTGAGAGGGAAGCAGGCTCCCCGCCGAGCAGAGAGCCCGATGCGGGACTCGATCCCAGGACCCTGAGATCATGACCTGAGCCGAAGGCAGTGGCCTAAACCACTAAGCCTGGAGGTTCAACTGCTTTGGGATCAGGATCTCATCCCTCATCTTGTAAAAAAAATAATAATAATGATAATTTAAAAATTAAAAAAAATTTTTTTTGAATAGTAGATGAAGCCACTTGGAACCCAAGGGGGTTAGACCTGCCATTTTTTAAGGTGCTTTGGGAAGATAGGACCATAACTGACATGTACAGGTCAAGTTTTAACTATCGTAGATGTCATTTCAATTTATGCTTTGTTCCTAGCCCTGTTTTAGCTTTGGGGAAGCTAAAAGAAAAACACAGACAACTCATTTAATAATGTAATCAGGCAGAAACTATAAGGAAAAAAAAAACTTGGGAAACTAGTTAGAGAAGAACACGAATATTTTGACCAATGGGGTTAATAATGTGGTTGCTTGATTGTGCTTCAGATTCATTTCTGAGCTTCTCCATATCCAAGGAATAGAGGGGAGTGGGGTGATTTGTATAGTTCTTAATGATTTTATTTATTCTGTCAAATAAATTTTAAAATCTTAAAAAAAAAGATTTTATTTATTTGAGAGAGAGCACATAAACAGGGGGTACAGCAGGCAGAGGGAGAAGAAAGCTCCCCGCTGAGCAGGGAGTCTAATGGGGGGTTCAATCCGAGGACCCTGGGATCATGACCTGAGCCGAAGGCAGACACTTAATCGACTGAGCCACCCAGGAATCTTATTATAGTTCTTATTATTGGAAAGGAAATGATTGCATTTCTTACTTTATTGGGTGGCAGAGGCCTTACGCTTCTTTAACATGTATCCCCTCTAGCAACAGATAAGGCTTTGGGAAAGAACTCTGTTGAGAGATCTGGAGGGAACAGAAATCTAACTGCATATGAACCATTTGTCTTTATTTATAAGTGATTCTTACTTGAGCAGACTGTGTTTCCAGCAAGCTTGTCATTTGCTTCATTCTCTTATAACTCAGAACAGAGCCCTCAGGTAAGTGAATCCTCCTGGGTAATGAGTATTTCCCCTTGCTTCCCTAAATGTCTGGCACAGAAGCACGTCTTACCAAGTCAAGTACCATTACATGGAGTCACAGGGAAAAATTGAATGTGTCCCTCCACTGAGATCTTTGTTTCAAAGCCTTAAGCATTTTCAGCTTATCTCAACCTCCACGAACACCTGTTTCTCTGAAAGGAGAAATGTTCAAGAACATTTTGTTTTAGCTAACACCCTCCATGTCAAGACTATGGTTATGGAAAGAGAATGGACCTGAATTCCAAGAAAGTTGGAGTTGATCACCAGTTCATCTTGTGTGGTCTCAGTTTCTCTCCTTATGACTTTGAAAGGATGGGCGATGACCTGAGTATTTCTCACGATTGGGCCCAGAGTCTTTACGGGGGTGATTCCTTATGAAAACTCAGGTTCTAGGACCCTACTTCAGACGCATTGAATCAGAATCACTGGGGACGAGACCTGATGCTCTGCATTTTAAGTCCTCTCCAAGTGCTTCAGGTGCACATGGGATTTGAGAATCACTCTATTTGGTAATCTTCCAGATCTTTCCAGGTCAGTATTGATTTGATACCATATTCCTCAGGAAGTAACCATATTCTTGCTCCTGGTGGAATTGTTCAGCCATCCGGGACTAGGGATGGATACAAAACCAGATGAAAGGCAAAGCTGGGCTTTTTTTTCCTTATTTAGATACACAGTAGACCACTTCTTAAACAGAATTATTCCCTTAAAACCTTCAGGTGATTTCTTCATTGTTCTGTTTAATAGCAAGCATAAGTAGAAAGTTCCTCTGAAATATGGACCCCAGGAGTCGCTGGAGGCTGCAAGATGATAAAAAAAAAGAAGGTTCTGCCAGAAAACATATTCAACGCAAAATTTAAAAATGAACTTCAAATATCTGTCTGAAGGTCTGTGGGAGTCATTCTGATTATTCGCAGATAGTTAATTTCCATGCCTCTTGAACTCCCGAGGCCGTTCTCCCTCCCGCTAGCTGGGCTCAGTCTCTAGAGTCCCGTTAGTTAAGACCGCATACTGTATAAAACTGGTTAGGAATGGCCTGTCGTTTTGCCTTCTGGGGCATCACATGCTAACCTGCAGCTTAACTCTCTCTGGTTTAGGCTATAGCTTTGTGCCCTCGTGGTTTTGTTATACCTTGTGGTACTTGTTATGTGCAGGGCCTCTCTCAACAAGTATTAGCTCATTTAATCCTCAGAGCAGCTATCTGAATCCACTGAACAGATAGGGAAATCCAGTCCCCAACAATCTTACATAAAGGGCTAGTAAGTAGCGGCGCCAGAATGGAGAATGGGGTGACTGACTTGCCCCGAGAGAGCGGTCATTAGATGAAAGCTGCCACATGAAGTGTGGTCCTTACCTTGGTCTTCTCTCAAAGACCTGAGATCTGTATGAAGACTTTACCCTTTCTGTCGTCCTTTTCTTTAGTGAGAAGAAATAAAACTTCTGCGGTGTGCCTAAAATTTGGTGATTAATGCATAAGTCTAAGTGGTAATATTTCTGAGTGTCAGTTACTGTCATGACGTAAGCACCGGTCGTGGGAAGTGCTCTGACACGGGGGTCGAAAGCAGTGAGGCTTCCATTTCCAAGCCGGGTTTGCCCTGTGTCCTTGAGAAAAAAACAAAAAGTCTCTTTGGTTCCTTGGTCCCATCATTTCTAAAATAAGGGACTGAGTCAATTTTTTTTTTGCAAGGTATTGTGCTCTTTAAAGAAAACATAGGGGCAACCGGGTGGCACATTCGGTTAAGCGTCTGACTCTTGGTTTCAGCTCAGGTCATGATCTCAGGGTTGTGAGATGGAGCCCCGAGTTGGGCTCCTCACTGCTCGTGGAGTCTGCTTGGGGTTTTCTCTCTCCCTCTCTCTCTGCCCCTCCCCCTGCCTCTCCATCCTCTCTCTCTCTAAAATAAATAAATACATCTTTAAAAAGTAAAAGAAAGCTGTATGCGGTCAAATAAAATTGAGAGAATACATGATCTTTGTTTCTTTAAGCAATTTACTGGGCACATTAACATATTAAATGCTTTGCAAAGCCCTGCCAGAAATGACGTGTTTATTTTTATTTAATTAGGAGTTCTAAATTTATTTGCATGCATGTTTTTCCACCCTTTTCCCACCATCTTCAGACCAATAAACATCTTATGGAAAGCACTTTGGGGAACATCAGATTACACAATTTTTATGCTTTCAAACATGAAATGCTTTAATTTTTTTTCCCACCACTTACTGTTGGTTTGTTGATCTTTAGGGTGAAAGGCGTAAATAGAAAACACTAGCCCTGACAGATTGAAACCACTGTGTATAAGAAATCAAAATAAAGAGGAACAAAGTGGGGGGTGGGTCTCATTTATACGCTGAGAAGTTTTGAGTTGAAATCTGTTCTGTTGAACTGAATGCTGATGGAGAATTTTTCTCATCTGAATACCTACTTAATTGCCAGAAGAGAGTTAATATCTCCAGTTCAATTTTGGAAAAGAGATAGAACTCATCAGACAAGGGCAATTAGTTGACCTCTGAGTGCAGGCTAAACCTCTTAAGAATGCTGTTGTAATCATTAGTCCAGACAATCAGGACCTGAATTCTTCTCCCTCTGGAACAGATGAGGAATATCCACTCCTGATGTTTTCTGTGTGTTCCTTCTTCTTGTGGCTGAGCAGATTTAATGCCCAACTTCTAAGAAGCCAATTCCTTTTTTTCACTACGAGGACATGGAATGAATTACAATTTATTTGCAAAACAGTTGAGACTTCAGGCATAAAAATGAGACACGGAGTAGAGTCCAGAATTGAAAGCATTTTCCAATTACGTGTTGGAAATCTCTCCTACAGATATGGGTATGAAGTAGTCGGGGGAGCTCTTGGAAGAACAGAGGCAGACACTCCACATTCATCACTGATCACCTGCAGAGATCCAGCTTTGACACTGTAATGGGCATTTCCTTTTGCTGGGCATCATTTAACTAGTCCCTTGGTCCAAGAACCCTGACTGCTATTGCTATGTGGGCCAAATCAAAAAGCATAACATTGTCTACTGGAAAAAGCTTAATAAAAGGCTTTTGTGAATCTCTTTTATCGTCAACGTTCCAGTAGCATTTAACAACTCTGTATATGTATTCTTTTCATCTTGATCAGAGAGGCAATTTTTCCCAAGTACTCAGAAGCAAAGTCATCCTAATTGTATTTGTATTTCTGTTGGCTTCTTTTAAAACCATTTTAAAGCTTTTTGTTTTAAAACATAAACAAATGTAGACAGTAGGCCGATGAATCTCCATTTACTCAATCATTCCCCACCTTTGGCAATGATTCAATATGGCCAATCTTGTTGCTGCTGTTATCTTCTTACTCTTCCCGCTCCCGATAACTGTATTATTTTGAAGAAATTCTCAGTCAACATCTAAATTTGTTCATAAATACTTTAGTGCTAAGAAAATACATTTATTCATAAACATTTGAATATAAGATTCATTTTGGGGGGGATGCTACAACATTGAACCTTTTAAAAACTTACCAATAATTAGGGGCACCTGGGGGCTCAGTCATTAAGCATCTGCCTTTGGCTTGGGTCATGATCCCAGGGTCCTGGGTTCGATCCCTGCATCGGGCTCCTGGCTCCGCAGGAAGCCTGCTTCTTCCTCTCCCATACCCCTTGATTGTGTTCCTTCTCTTTCTGTGTCTGTCTCTGTCAAATAAATTTTTAAAAAATCTTTAAAAAAACCTTACCAATAATTAAATATTAGCAGATTGGTAGTCAATATACAACTTTTTCTGATTGTCTCATGATTAAAATACCACTTTTTTTTTATTTTGTAAAACGCAATGTCCATACATTGCATCCAGCTGACTTTCTTTTTTTTTTTTTTTTTAAGATTTTATTTGTCAGAGCGAGAGAGATACAGAGCATAAGCAGGGGGAGCAGCAGAGGCAGAGGGAGAAGCAGAATACCCAGTGAGCAGGGAGCCTGACTCTAGGATCATGACCTGAGTTGAAGGCAGACACTTAACTGACTGAGCCACCCAGGGGTCCCCCAGTTGATGTTTGCTTTCCTGCCTTGCCAACAAGTAATACCAGTCTTTTTAATTTTAGCCATTCGGATGGGTGTTCAGTAGAATCTCATTGTGGCTTCGATCTGCATTTCCTTTGTGACTAATGACACTGCGAATTTCCCTTTGTGCTGAATTGCAAAAAGGGTGTATTTCTTACTTGAGTTGCAGCCTGGTACAGGTAAGGTGGTTTTCCTGGGCATGTCTTCTGAGGTTCGAAAAAATCTCACTGCTTTCTTTTTGCAACTTTGCTATCCTGGAGTGCTTTGCTTCTTGAACCTTAACCATCTTGAACCAAACTGACACATTCCCATAGGCAAAAACTCAATTATACGATCCCAACCTAACTATTAACAGGACTGCGAAATAGGATTTTCTGGAGTTTGCACAGAAGACAAATAATGTAGTAATCACATTATTTCACTGCAATTATTGTTTCTCCCTATTTATAAACTTTGTTAATTAAACTCATTTAAATATTTTAAATTGCACATATAAATTTAATATATTCTATTTCCTTTCAAGTACCTCAATTAAGTATTTAAGTGTTTCTTATTAGCCCAATAATATAAATATATATTTATGGTGAATATTAATTTGTATTTAGTGTTCTAATACTATTTACAATAACTTAGTAAGATTTCAATTTAAAAACGCAAGTCTATAAGTACATAAGCAAAATTTTAACAGTATTTTTTCCCAGGGATGGAAAAGAGTTTGCATATAGAATAAAGAAGAGGGTAAGTGTTGTAGGAATGTTGACATATTTCTTTTGTATTTTTTAAAGGCATGATTTAACAAGTAAAGAAGAACCCAAAGCATAAACCAATAACTAAATTCCACATTAACTTTTGAATTAGAATTTTGGGGCCCCTGGATGGCTCGTCAGGTTAAATGTCCAACTCTTTATTTCAGCTCAGGTCATGATCTCAAGGGTCTGGGATCTAGCCCAGCCTCTGGCTCTGCGCTCAGCAGGGAGTCTGCCTGAGATTTTCTCTCTCCCGCTCCCTGACCCCTCCCCCAAGCATAAGCATGGGCTTGCTCTCTCTCCTCTCTCAAATAAATACATAAATCTTCAAATTAGTATTACAAGTCTCACCTATGTAATAGACCAAAATTTCCTGATCATTATAAATACTTTAACATCAAATAGGCACAAATGTAAATTAAGTTATTAGTATCATGGCTTGGATTCTTTTAAATATTTCTATTCCGAATTCCAAATATTCCCTGTGTTAAAAGATGCTACCAACTAATTAAACAATTATGCCAAACCAAAATATTTAGGGTAACTTTTTCCAACAATTCATGAGGTTATATCCTCAGCTGGCTAAAGTTTTTAATGACTTGCAAAGTTTCTCTCTGAGATGTGATGTGATTCTTGCCTACAGCTCACAGCCTCCAAGATGAACTGTACTTTAGACTTTTTCCTTTGGTCCCCATCTCAGTTCACCGTCCGTCTCCTGGACTGACTTTCCACATTATGTATTTGTTAGGTCTCCACTTGATTAGATTCAACTAATCTATTAAGTTCTTCCTTAAATTCTACTCATATTCTTCCTATATGTCAGTGCCACAACTTATGGATATAAAGACTTACTTATTCATTTGAACGAGAAAGAGCATGTGAGTGGGAGGGAGGGATGTGGGGGAGGGGAGCAGATGGAAAGAGAGAATCTCAAGCAGACTCCCCGTTGAGCATGGAGATGGCCCTGAGGCTCCATCTCAGGACCCTCAGATCATGACCTGAGCTGAAACCAAGAACTGGAGGCTTAACCCACTAAGCCACCCAACCACCTCTGACTTCCAGATATTTAAATGATATGCAATTCAGTTACTCACAGGACCTCAGACTCAGGCACTAAAATGAATTCTGTATCCAGACTGTTTAGGTTCCAATCCTAGCTTACCCATTTACTTGCTGTGTGACCTTTACCATGTTACTGGACTGCTCTGTGTCTCAATATTCTTCCGAGTAAAACAGGGATAAAAATAGTACTTACCTCACAGGGTTGTTGTGTGGGTTGTGAGCTGGTAAAGACAGAGGACTCTGAACAGTGTTGACACATATTAAGGGCCTAATATAAGTGAGCTATTGTTGTTGTTGTTGTTGTTATTTCTGTGACTTTGAGGTCATGCCCACGACGCCTAGTGGGTAGTACGTGGAACCCCACTCGTTAGGGTCCATCAGTGTTTATCTTCTCATTGCATCTCTCCACTCATTTTTTTCTCCCAGAGGATCCTTTTCTTGTCTGGGGATCAGAGAATTGAACTGTTTCTTGAGATGTTTTTGCCCAACTCTTTGGGTGGGCCCCGAGTTATTTCCACCCAGGATCCTGTTGTAGTTTCTGTGTGCCCTTCTCAAGCGTTGGTGTGCTTGGCTTCCCACACCTGTGGGTTTTTGGGCAGCCTGCTCTTGGGCTACTGGTGCTACTTTGCCTGCTTTTGCAGAGAGTCGGAAATGCTCCCCAGCTGATCCCCTGGGGCAGCCTGCAGCCAACTGCAGACAGGTGCGGGGCTGTGAATGTCCCGTTCCTCTGCCTCGGGCTGGGGCAACCCTGAAGACTAATTACACTCCAGAGCTCCTGCGGGATCCGGCTGGACGCAGCCTTTTATTCCTTTGCTTGGCTCCTTCACCTTCTCCTAGCTTTTGCAGCTTTTCCTGGGCAGACTTGATGAATCCTTGCATCAGAATCTTTGTCTCTGCAGGGAACCCTGATGCTAAGACACAGCAAACTTGAACTGGCGGTTTGAATGGGGACAAGGACCACCGGATTCAAATGATTATATTTTTAATTTTCTAATCCCCCCCATTCCCATTCCCGTTAGCATGTTAATTTGTATGTTAAGGCTTTTTACACTTCAGGATCCATCAGAACCATCCGCAAGACTTGGAGAAAAACACAGATGACCAGCGTCTTCTTTTCTCCCGGCTCTGTGTTTCTGATTCAGTAGGTCCAAATCAGAATTATTGGGGCCCAACTCTCTGCTTTCTAGTGAGTCTCAGTGATGCTGATGCTGCTGGTCCAGGGACCAGACTCTGAGAATGAGTAATGTAAATGATGCCTGAGGCCCCACGTGCCTCCCATAAGGAAATATTTGCACAGTAACAGAAAACAGAGCTACATGACCAGATAGTGCAGACCTAGGAAGTTAGCAGGGAAGTAATTTGGAGGTAAGGATGAAGAATCTCTGGGCTTTTCTAATGAGAATAAAATTTTATATTTTTTGTATACTTTGATTTAGATACATATTCATTTATTTTCACTCACTTATATTGTCTTCAGGATAAAAGACCCTTAATCATAAAAAAAAAAAAAAATTGACACATGTGAGTGCCTCACGCTCTTCCTGGTCATACTCAGTGGGCATCCAATGGGTATTATCTGCTATTCCTTCTCTGAAGCACCACCTTCTTGAGCCAGGCCAATCTGCTGCATTTCCTTGGTGTGGTTTCTTGCTACAGTTTGGAAGCAAACATGGTAGGAAGGAGGAGGTAATAGTGAACTCTTATTTCCCACACGAAGTTGCGCTCGGTTATATTGCTGCTGTCTAAAGTATCTGGCCGGTCATCACATGAGATGTATGGATAAGTACATTAGAGATGGAAATGCACCCATAAACTATCATAATTTTTATTCTTTGGGGCATCTATTTAGATGAGACTACAATGTCCCTTCCGAACTAATATTTGTTGCTCACGAAGGCAGCCACCTGAAAAAGGTACTTGCTGATCTAGAGAGAGGTCCATGGGGAAATAGTGCTGATGGGTTGCTCACCCCCTCCTGGGAGGGAACTCGGAGCACCTGTTGCTCCCCAAAATGGATCTGATGTCTCAGTCCTTCAAAGTGAGAGACAGGACAGATTATGTGATTCACTTGAAATTTCACTTTCCTTTTTTTAGAAAACAAAACATATGCTTGTTTGATTCAGTTATCTTAGGAGGCCCTAGTGAGTACCTGTTGAAAGAGGAAGTGAATAATTTGGAAAATGTGGCGTATGTGCTTAGGAATAATATTACACAATTACTATTGCTTAAATAGGCGCTGTTGTGTTTAAAACATTTTTAATAAAATTCAATGTGTTCTGGCTATAAAACTTTAAGCATTCTATTTATAAAAATTCAGAAAAACCTTTGAAATACACAGTAAGTAAAAATGTCCGTAATTTCTGAAAGAACCACTGTTAATATATGGCCCAATAGATCCCTCTTTACTTCTTCATATAAAATACGTATTATTTAATGACATTTGGGATATGTATTAGTTTTCTCTTGCAAATGTGGACAAATTATCACAAAGTTAATGACTTACCTCAGAGTTATTATCTAACAGTTGTGCAGTTCTCTAGTCTGACAGAAAAGTCTCATGGAACCAAAATCAAGGTGTTAGCAGGCTGTGTTCCTTCTGGAGGCTCTAGGGTGGAATTCATTTACTGGCCTCTTGGGTTTCCAGAGGCTGTCTGCATTCTGTGGCTCCCTTTTGCTATATTGAAATAGATGTTTAGATTTAAAATAAAACGAAAAAAAAAAAAAACCACCCTAATAAACCTATCTTTATTTTGGGGGGGCTCTTTTTTTTAAAATTATTTTTATTTATTTCTTTTTTTAACTCCAGTATAATGAACATGCTGTATTATGTTAGTTTCAGGTGTACAATATAGTGATTCAATAGTTCTATACATTTCTCAGTGCTCATCACCATAAATGTGTCCATCTGTTCATCTATTTCATACATTTCACCCAACCCCTCACCCACGTCTCCTTTGGCAACCAGCAGTTCTATATAGTTAAGAGTCTGTGTTCTGATTCCTTTTTAGGATAAATTCCTGGGGCAGTCGGTTAGGTGTCCGGATTCTTGCTTATGGCTCAGGTCATGATCCCAGGGTTGTGAGATGGAGCCCCACAACCAGCTCCCTGTAGGGCTCGCTGCTCAGCAGGGAGTCTGCTTGAGATTCTCTGATTCTGCCTCTGCTCCCCTCCTCAGGCATGCACACACTCTCTCTAATATAAATAAATAAATCCTATTAAAAAACCGAATTCCTAAAAATGAAATTCCTGGCTCAAAGGACATGTGACTGGGTTTAAGGGCTAGGACTGTTCTGTTAAATTCTCCCCTGGCTGCAGGGGTTTTGCCAAATTAAGCTCTTACCATTGAGTAAGGGATGGGCGGGGCTACTAGCGAGAGATAGGTAGGGGCTCTGGGATCAGGCTTACAGAAATCCCCAAAATGCTGAGATGTAAGGAAACCAGAGAATGGGAACAAGGCAGACCACCCTGCCCTAGGCGTGTGTAAAGGGGTGTCTTTTTTTATGACAGTCACCTGTGACCAACAAAGAATAACCAGACCCTAAAAAGGAAGTAAGCCATTAAAGATATTATCACCAGTCCTTACTCCAGCCAGAACAGCACAGGAATGGTAAGACCTCAAGCTCCGCGGTCAGTTCTAAAGAAAAGATGATCAGTGGAAGTCCTTGTTGTGGCAACACTGTCGGGACCCCTTCCACTCCTGAGAGCTTTTTCTGTTTCCTTGCTTAATAAAATTCTATTGCTTTGGCTTTACTCATTCTCCTTTGTCTGCAAGATTTGATCTTGGACTCCGTGAGAGGAGAACCTTGCTCTCCCGTGGCACCATCACCGCGCAAGAGAAAAAATGTCTCCCGCACCTTCATCAGTGCTTGTCTTGCTATTTTTAAAAATCTTTGTCTAGTTTTCAGGGAAAAAAAAAAAAAGGTTTTTTGTTTGTTTGTTTGTTTGTTTTTTAAATCATTTGTCTTTGGTTATAGGGTGAGGTTAAAAAAAAAGAATATCATTTAAGGCAATTAACTACCCATATTCATAGTTTTTTTCTTCCCCAACAAGTACTTATTACCAGTGGTTTTCTCTTGAGACAGACAGACAGAGGAGGTGGGTGGGGAAAGGGGGGCGGGGAGGAGAGGATCCTAACTAGTCTGGGCATCAGACAACAATATTTATGCTGTCATAATGTTTCCTGTCAAGCTCAGTCTCAGTCTCTGTCACTAGCTACAAAACCAAACAAATTAAAGTCAAATTTCTTCAAATTGAAATAAAATTCTTCCTCTACTAGCGTATTTACAAGAGACAGAGCAAAATCTACTCCAGATGAATGTCAGTATTGACCCAGGAGCTCCCACTCAACTAATAAAGCCTATACTCAGTTATCACAGGAATGCCTCTGATCTTTAGTGCTTTTATATTTTCGGGACATTTCCCTGTTATATTTTTACATGCTGTTTTAATATGAATAAGTGTTGATCTTTTCAAATGCTTTCCTACTTCTGTTGAAATGATCATATAGATTTTGGCCCTTATTATACAAACAGGGCACACTACAAACAGTACATTGCTTTTCAATTGCTAATCCAACCTTCCACACCTGGGATGAAATCTTAGTTGGTCGTGATGTGTGCTATTTTATACCTTGTTTATAATCATTATCCTAATATTTTGTTAAGAATTATTAAACCTATGTTTATGAGAGGTACTCTTTTTTAAGGTTTTTTGGGTTTTTTGTTGTTGTTGTTGTTTTTTAGTGATGTCTTTGCCAGATTTTGGCGATAAGGTTATGCTGCCCTCATACCCCTCCTCCTCTGTTTCTTTAGATTCTGTGTAAGATTAGGGTCATTCCTTCCTTGAATGTTTTATAGAATTCCCCAGTGAAACCATCTGGGTCTGAAAGATTTTGTTTTTGTTTTTTATTGGTGCATGTGGGTGTGTAATGGGGAGCCATGATTTCAACAACAGATTCAATTTCTTTAACGGATCTAGAATTTTCATCTTTTTTCACTTTCCTGTGTCACTTGTGGTAAATGGTACAACTGAAATGGTACATTTCAAGAAATGTGCCCATTGCATCATAGCTGTCAAATATATTGGTATATATTAGTTATTAATAGTCTTTAATGCGTAATATAATATATTAATCATATATTTATTGTAATAACTATAATAACATAATAATTATTAATATAATATTAGTAGCTTAGATATTAATATAATATTAATAGATTAGTTATATCTAGTATTGTAGGAGCCAAGGGCAGAGGCCCCAGGATGGGCCACTTTGGCATAAAGATTTTGAGTTATATTTGAGTTACATTGAGTTATATTTGAGTTAAAAGGAAGCAAATCCAACAGATGCAGGAAAGCTTACCACCTCTCCCTCAAAGGCCTAAATTTACATGGAAATGGAGAGCTCTTTAGGGGAAGGGAACTATTAACATAGACTCCCCTTTATCAAAGAAACTTATCTGCATAATAGGATAACTTTTGTTTTTCAAAACATCTCCTTTCACCATCCTGCTAATGACCTTCCTCATAACAGTGTCCTTAGACCTACCTCTCTTCTCAGTCTTTTTTTTTTTTTAGAGTCCTGTTGCCTCATTGCCTTAGGAATCTCATGCCTGGGTGGAGTCCCTGTACACATGCTATTAAATTTGATTTTGCTCCTGTTATTCTGTCTTATGTCAGTTTAATTTTAAATCCAGGTAAAAAGATTGTAGGCAGAGGAAAGACTTCCTCCCCGAGAGTTACCTCTCTTGGTCTCTATTCGTCTCTCTCCTCTTTTCTCCTTCCATGCCCCCTTTTCTTTCTTTGTAGAATGGTCAAAACTATGAATTCAATTTCCTTAACATATTTAAGGCTATTCAAGGTTACCTGTTTCATCTAGTTTCAAATTGCTGGGCATAAAATCTTTTACAATATTCCATTTTTATCCTTTTAATGTCTGTAAGATGTATAGCGATATACCCTCTTACATTCTTTCTCTTTTTTCCTTTGGTCTTTGTAAAGGAATGTCAAATTTCTTTTATCTTTTCAAAGACTCAGCTTTTGTTTTGATTAATTTATTGTATTTGTCTATTTTCTATTTCACTGATTTCTGCTCTTCTCTGTATTATTTTATTTTATTTGCCTTGGGTTAAATTTCCTCCACCTCTACTAGTTTGCTAAGGTGGACATTTAAATAATTTAATAATCAATTGACTATTTGGTAAATTTCTCTGTATCTTTTTTAAGCTTTATCCCACAAATTTTATATGTTGTGTGATGCAGGAAAGACGATATTAGGGTTCGATGCCAACGGCCAAGAAAGAATTCTGGAGATGTCTTTGGCGCAAAAAGGTTATTTTATTAAAGCACGGGGACAGGACCCTTGGGCAGAAACAGCTGCAATGGGGTCATGAGGAGTGGCCCATTATATACTTCCAAATTGTGAAGGGGTTATTGTAAGGAATTTTGGAAGCAAGTTTTCCAGGACTTGAAAGAGCTAGCTATTGTTGGGAAAAGGTCATTTATTACTGTTTAATAAAACCTTAGTCATGAGACCCTTCAGATATGTGTCAGTGAGCCATATGCTTGGAGGATGATTGCCAAAACTTATCTTTGGTGATGGTGATGAAGTTCTAAAACCTAGGTGAGGTTCGGTGGGCTGAGGTCCGGAGCCGATGACCAAGAGAGTTCTTGAGACATCTTTGGTGCAAAATGGTGGGTTTATTAAAGCACGGGGACAGGACCCGTGGGCAGAAAGAGCTGCTGCCCTGGGTTGTGAGGGATGGCAGGTTATATACCCTGCCCTGCGGTTGGGGGAAGGTGAGGGGAAGGGAGGTTTCAACAGAGTTTTCATATGCTAAAGAGGGCCCACTCAGTGCTGGGAGTATCCCAGAGGTCTTCAGGCTTGATCAATGTGGTCTTTTTTTTTTTTTTTTAAAGATTTTATTTATTTATTTGACAGAGAGAAATCACAAGAGAGGCAGGCAGAGAGAGAGGAAGGGAAGCAGGCTCTCCGCTGAGCAGAGAGCCTGATGTGGGACTCCATCCCAGGACCCCGAGATCATGACCTGAGCTGAAGGGAGCGGCTTAACCCACTGAGCCACCCAGGTGCCCAGATCAATGTGGTCTTTTGCCAAGCCATTAACATCAAGATAGCTGGGAGATTCTTGGCGGAATGTCACAATCCTGCTATCAAGCGTCTTTGTTAGAGAGATTTAGGTTCTGAGGAGATTTAACTATGTTTACATTTCCTTCTACCTCAGCCTCCTTCAGTTTTGTGTATGGAGGGGAGGCCTTGAGGAATGTTACACACACTACCGAGGGGAGCCGATGGAGAGAGGGTGCAAGGTGCCAGCTTTTGCTTTGTCCTCAGCCAGCCTCCTGCTCCCTCATCAATGGTCGGGGGGAGAGATAAAGGAAATTTCCAGAGGAATTTCTAGATGTTCGAGTAGACTTACAGGATCCTGGTGGTGGTGGTGGTTGGGGAGTGGGAGTTGGGGGAGTCAGCCTAGGATTGCCTTTGCCCTTAGCAAAGTATTAACATTGAGGCAGTTGAGTCCCTGGAGGAATGTCACTCTGCTTGTTTCAAGGACTTGTCAATGGACTATAGGTAGTAGGGAAATTTAGTAATTTTTCTTCTGCCTCTCCCCCCCCACATCATTGTGTTTTTACTTTCTTTCAATTACAAAATTTTCTATTTTTCCCCGTGAATTCTCATTTAAGCCCTGTGTTATTTAGAATCCTTTCATTTCCAATCATTAGGAGGATTTTCCTGATATATGACTGTTATTGGCTTCTTATTTAATTTTGCTATAGTTAGAGGATATACTTCATCTGGTTTTTCTCTTTTAAATTGGTTATGGTTTGTATTCTTATCTAGAATATCGTCTATCACCACTGTTGTACTGGAAAAGAATACATGTTGTGCATTTGTTGGGTGATGTATTACAGAAATATCAATTAGGTTAAGTTGGTTGCTAACGTTCAAGTCCTCTATTATCATTACTGATTTTCTGTCTACGTGTTGTATTGATTGCCAAGAGAAGAATGCTGATATCTCCAACCATTATTGTAGATCGGTCTATTTCTCCTTCCAACTCTGACAGTTTCTGATTTAATATTTTTAAGCTGTGTTGAGGTGTATACCCATTCAGACTTTTAATTAACCCTGTTTAATTGTCCTTCTTTATCCCTCAAAATATAGCTTGCTTTAAGGTCTACTTAGTCCAGCTTTCTTTTGATTGGTGTTTGCATGCTGCATCATTTTTCACTTTTAATTTGTGTATATCTTTATGTTTAAAGTGAATTTCCTAGATATGGCATACAGTGGGTCTTCGTTGGTTATTCATTTCGATGATTTGTTTTTTTATTATTCTGATTAGATTATTTATATTTAATGAAATTGATATGATTAAACTTAGATCAATCATTTCTTTCTTTTCTTTTTTTACTCCTTTTTTAAAAAGATTTTTATTTGTCAGAGAGAAAGAGAGGCAGGCAGAGGAAGAATCAGGCTCCCTGCCGATCAGGGAGCCTGATGCGGGTCTGGATCCCAGGATTCTGAAATCATGACCTGAATTGAAGGCACTTAACCTACTGAGCCACCCATGAATCCCATCTTTTCTTTCTTACTCTTGATTCATGTTTATTTGTTTCCTTTTTTGCCTTTATTTAGAATGCTTGAATAATTTTTGGTATTCCATTTTAGTTTACTTTTTGACATTTAACTCTTTGTATGTGCATTTTTTTCAAGATGCCATATACATACCTAAGCTTTCAGAGTCCACTGAGAGTTAGTGTTGTACCGCTTCAAGTAAAATAGAGACACACTGCAACCACATAGGTCCATGTAGCACTCTGCAATTGACCTTGATGTCATCACTGTAACATGGGTCATAACTATGTGCATTGAAAACCCCATCAGACAATGTTATGATTTTAATGTTCAAGTCATATATGTTTTATAATTTATGTTTTTGTGTTACCATTACCAGATATTTACCATTTCTGTTGCTTTTCCTTCATTCCAGGAGAGCAGGTTTCCCTTTGATGTCCTTTCCTTTCAGCCTGAAGAATTTGTTGAGCTCTTCCTCTAAGTAGTTAATTCTCTTAGTTTCTTCACCTGAGATTGTCTTTATTGTTACAGTTCTTCCTGAAAGGTATTTTCACTGGATATGGATTGCTGAGTTGGAAGTTCTTTTAGCACTTTGAAAATATTATTTTGCAGTCTTCTTGTCTCCATATTTTCTTTTTTCCTTTTTTTAAAATTTAAATTCAATTTAGTTCACATTTAGTGTATTACTAGTTTCAGGAACAGAATTTAGTGATTCATCAGTTGCATATAACACCCAGTGCTCATTATACCACATGTCCTCTTTAATGCCCATCACCCAGTTATCCCATCCCCCCACCCCCTGCCTCTCCAACACCCTCAGTTTGTTTTCTATGGTTAAAAGTCTATTATACTTTGTCTCTTTCTCTGATTTTGTCTTGTTTTATTCTCTTCCCCTATGCTCCCTGTTTTGTTTCTTAAATTCCACATAGAAGTGAAATCATATAGTATTTGTCTTTCTCTGACTGACTTATTTTGTTTAGCTTTATACCTTCTAAATCCATCCATGTTGTTGCAAATGGCAAGACTTCATTCTCTTTGATAGCTGAGTCATTTTCATATCTTTCTCTCTCTATATATATATGTATATACCACTTCTCTATCCATTCATCTGTCCGTGGACATCGGGGTTTTTTCATTATTTTCTAATAAGAAACTCAAAGTCACTTAAATCATTGTTTCTCTGTATGTAATGTCATTTTTCTGCAGATGCCTTCACACTTTTTTCTTTATCTTTGTTTTGCATTTTACAGCAGTTTGATTATGATTTGTCTATCTAATTGTTTTGCTTGAATCTCTCTTATTTTGGATCCCACGTCTTGAATCTGTAAATTTATATCTTTTACCAAATGTGGAAAGTTTTCAGACATTATCTTTTCCAATATTTTCTTTCCTCCATCTCATTTTCTTTTTCTTTTTTTTTTTTTTAAAGATTTTATTTATTTACTTGACAGAGATCACAAGTAGGCAAGAGGCAGGCAGAGAGAGAGGGAAGCAGGCTCCTCGCTGAGCAGAGAGCCCGATGTGGGGCTTGATCCCTGGATCCTGAGATCATGACCTGAGCCGAAGGCAGAGGCTTAACCCACTGAGCCACCCAAGTGCCCCCGTCTCATTTTCTTTCCTGAGATTCCAATGACTAATGTGCAGGATATTTTGGTATTGTCTCCTTGGTCACTGAGGCTCTGTTTCCTTTTCTTTTTTAAATCTCCTTGTTTTTTAGATTACATAATTTTATTTTTCTACTTTAGTTTTCCTTAACTCCCTTCTTTCACTTTCTTAAGTGCACCCAGCGAGTTTTAAAATTTTTTGGATATTTTCTTTTTTAGTTCTAAAATCTCTACTTAGGTCTTTTTTTTAATTATTCCTATTTCTTGGCTAAGAATTTACATACTTCTGTTCACTTCCGGTGCATTTTCCTTTATCTCATGAAGCATAGTTGTGACAGTTGTTTTCATAATAGTTCCAGTGTCTGGGTCTTCTAAGGGCTGAGTTCTGTTTAGAGTGTGTGTGCGTGTGTATGTGCACACATGTGTTATTGTACATCAAGTACTTTAGATGGTAAACCTGAACATTTTAAATGTTAGGATGTTTAGACTCTGGGTCTGGTTATAATCTTCTGGGGAATGTTGATGCTTTTGATTTAGTGGGCAGTCAACTGGGCTAGAATCAAACTGGAAGCTCTGGCTTGCCTGCTGTGGGGGGGCAGCTCAGACTCCAGGTCTGGCCCCTAGGCTGTGCCATGCTGGTCTGTGTCTGACCTACACCTGTGCTGCCCAACCTTGAGTCTCAGGATGAGCAGGTTCACACACAGAATTAGGAAATACTCCCTGTGGCATTCTCCAGCATGGGATGTTCCTCTCCCTCTCTGACTACCAAGCGCTCTTTTCCCTGGTTTCTCTGACTCAAAATCCAAAGTTTCTCCTCAAGTATTAGCTGCCTGTGCTGCTGCCACCACCTCACGGCTCTGTATGAGAAGTTGTCAAAAGAAAACAGAGAAACTCACGGAAGCAGTCACTTCTCTAAATTTTGACATCTGTCCTTAATCCATCTGCCTTAATTTTTTTAGCATCCTTGGGTAGTTTTTTGTGTTCCATCCAGAGCTTTTCATTATAATCAGCAGAAGAGATGGGCTGTAACAGATCAACCCTCTGTGTTAGAGCCAATAATTCTCAAGAATTCAGTTTTTATATCTTCTAACCAAAAGAAGCTGCATGTAATAGTAATAATAATAATGATAAAAACATCCCTTTACTGTTTTAGCAACTGAATTTCAGAGATTTGAAATAGACTAGAGAAGTTGGCCTAGCTAGTTAGTGAGGGCATAGAATATAATGGAAAAAAAACCAAACAAACACAAAACCATGCACTTTACAATTAGATCTATGAAAGAACTATGGCCCTGTCATTTATTAGAATTCTTAATGACCTCCTTTGAGTGTCGTCCCCCCCCCATAAACAAATGAAATCAATACTAAGTTATTCTCTCCCCTACCCCTGCCCCTGTATTTGGAAATTCCACTGACAGCTGAGAGCAGGCATGGTGTTGACTTTATGCGTGCTGAAGAAGTGATTTCCAAGTCTCTCCAGAGAGACAGGACTGCTTGCTTCCAGGCCAGGGAGGCTTGACTATCATTACTTAGCAACCTTGCTCTGATCCCACTCTCTGGAAGAAACGCTTCAGGTTGTTAGTTGACTCCAGGGATAGCTTGTCTATAGGGAAAGAGTGTCCCGGTCATACTGATGTGAGCTCCCAGGCTGGCTGGCAATCGTAGTTTTCATCACATTTTCTCAAATTGGCATTCTGGCTCTCTACAGTTGTCTTGTAAGATTTGTCAGTTTGATTAAGCCTCCTAGAATTTGTGCAACTGGGGGATACTGACAAGATCCGAATTTGTGAGTTTCCGAGCCAGGCAAAAAATCAGCTTTGAAAGTAATGAATTTTCTAGAAAATGCACTTGTTGCAATTGGACATCTTGGCCAGTTGGTACAAAGTGTGGTATAAGATTATTCTAAATGTTTCATTTAGTATAAATATTGTTGAATATAATAGTTTGTGCTTATTTTAAAGGCATTGGAAAAATACAATTAGCACCAGAAATCCCATTATTTCTTTTTCTTTTCTTTTTTTAAAAATATTTTATTTATTTATTTGACAGAGAGCGATCACAAGTAGGCAGAGAGGCAGGCAGAGAGAGTGAGAGGGAAGCAGACTCCCCGCCGAGCAGAGAGCCCAACGCGGGACTCGATCCCAGGACCCCAAGATCACGACCCGAGCCGAAGGCAGCGGCCCAAACCACTGAGCCACCCAGACGCCCCCCCATTATTTCTTTTTTTAAAAAAAGATTTTATTTACTTATTTGAGCTGAAGCACATGAGAAGAGAGTATGTGCATGTGCACGAGATGGGGGAGGGGCAGAGGGACAGATTCGGTTCTGAGTATGAGCCTGTCTTGGGGCTTGATCTCAGGACCCTGAGATCATGACCTGAATCAAAGTCAAGAGTCAGACGCTTAATCAACTGAGCCACTGAGGGCTTCCCCATTATTTCTGAATGGGGGAAAAAACCTCACTTTTTCTCCTTTTGTAGGGAAAAACCCAGGCTTCCCCACTGTGTTTTTCTTTTCTGTGAGCCTGCTTTACTACAAACATAGCACACTTTACTTCTGATACTTCTTGTCACCAAATGTGTGGATATTTGTCCCCACATCAAGCATTTCTCCATGCTATCCTAACTCAATTCCATATATATTCCTGGAGACAGCGTCAGATCCTATAGGTTAACGGCTAGTCTCAGAAGACTGCTCCCACCACACTTCAGATGCCAATTGCAAGTGTTAAGTCCCTAGCTTACCCACAATTTCTGTCTGATTTGGTTACAAATCAGAGTTTCCCACAGTCTACTCCAAAGTTTGATGAATTTGCTAGAGCCATTCACAGAACTCAGGGAAACACTTACGGTTACCAGTTTTTTGAAGGATATGATAAACAGTACAGACAGCTGGATGAAAATATGGCTAGGGCAAGGTCTATGAGGGTCCTGAGTGCTAGAGGTTTTGTCCCTGGGGAGTTAGTGTGTGTCACCTCCCAGCATGGTTCTGTTTGCCCACCTGGAAGTTCACGGAACCCCATACTATTAGGAACCCATAGAGGCTTCTTCATGTAGGGATGATCAAATATCAAGTTTATTTCTACCTCTGCCCTCTCTGGAGAATGGGAGGTGGGGCTAAAAGTTTGAGCTTCTAATTGTGGCTTAGTCTTTCTGGTCACTAGTCCCCATTCAGAAGCCCAACCAGAGTTGCTTTGATAGAATTAAAGATGCTCTTAGTGTTCTTATCATGTAGGGTTTATAAAGGTAACTTACCTTTTAATTATTGGTGCATTTGAAGTTGATTATAGTGTGAAGGATGAGGTAGAGAGTAAGTTTCTATGCCATACTTTCAAATGGCTAGTGGCTTATACGGTATATCAAAAGTTTTTAGAGCCAGACAGGTGTGGACCTACCAGTCCTATTTGTGTAGTGGTGCTTCCAACTTTGATTTTATCTTAGGTTGTGATCTCAGGGTCACAATCAAGGAGTCCCGAGTGGGGACCCTTGGAGTCTGCTTGAGTTTCTCTCTCCCTCTCCCTCTGCCCCATCCCACTCACTCTCTCTCTTTCAAATACATAAATAAATCTTAAAAAAAAATTACATATTGAAAACCCAATACACATACACAATGTACAGTATCTCAGTCATATTTTTATGTTTATTAAATTTTAAAATATTTTAATATTTAAACATAAAGGAAATCTAATGTTAAATAGAAGATTATTACTACTTAGTAGTGATTAGTGATAAAATGCCATTAATAGTAAATAAAATATTTTGAAGAAAATCTCTGTGGCACTCAATATAGGAAGCATGATTCAGGTCTCAGGGATCTGAAGTTTGAGTTTGCCCATAATGCAAAACATTCTTTCCTCTACCAGAGTACTGAGTTCCTATTTCTGATTTAACTGATCAGATGGGCCCCTTTCCCTGTTCTTTAAGCACAGATTTTAGACTCTACATTTGGTTTCACGTCCCTTTAAGACAACAGAGATTCACTGGCTGTGTCCACTCCGTGATGTTTGTTTTCCCTGTTAGTGACGGCAACCATCATTTCCCAGAAATCGTACTTAGGCTCCCACTTCATTTGGGTGACTGCGGTTTATTGTTATCCTTGTTAAATAGAAAACCATGTTGTATTTCAAAGTGCTGTTTCCCTCATTAGACCTTGGTGGTAAATTTGCTTTTTTTTTTTCGCATTTGTTTCCTCCTATATCCTTTTCTCCAACCGTCATACATTTTTCAGTGGCTGGACACCTAATGAGACAGAGTCAGAAGATGTCCCCAAGCAATCCGACTTCCTAGGTTGTGACAAGCCTGGTTTGGATTTTTCAATTAAAAGGAAGTTGAAAAGAGAAAGAAGAAAGCAGGCAAGTAATTAAGCAGCAACAGGGTCTTGGCAGAAGTTAAGTGATTATTTAATGAAACAGTTTGGAGCAGGGAGACCTGACTCCCTCTGGCTCCTTCTTCCTGTAAAAACCCAGGTGGCCGCTTCCTACTCTCTTTGTCGTGCTCTGACAAAAAGGCACAGGTGGATTTTAGGACTTGGAGAAAGTGGGAAATTGTGTGTGATAAACATTTTGCAGTGAGTTATCAGCCACAGGAAATCTCTGCCATTGAGATGCCTGCTGGGAATGGCCTTGGCTTGGGGAGTCCCAGCACTCCCAAGGAGGGTGTATAAAATAGACCAATTCTCTTTAAGAAGCAGCCTGGTAATAAACATATAATGTATTTTTATCCCCAGGGGTACAGGTCTGTGAATATGGACTCTGAAAAACAACCTGAGGGTTTTGAAGGGTCAGGGGTGGGAGGTTGGGGGAACAGGTGGTGGGTAATGGGGAGGGCACGTTTTGCATGGAGCACTGGGTGTTGTGCAAAAAGAATGAATACTGTTACGCTGAAAAAAATAAATAAAATGGGGAAAAAAAAAAAAAGCAGCCTGGTGTGATATCGGGGTTTCAAGGTGCAATTCATCCCAGGGCTAGCCAGGTTGAAATGACTGAGGAAGGATTCCGGAATTTCAGAGTTTCATGTTTAATCTTTCTCTTTTTAGCAACTAACACAAAACACATTATGATACCCTCTGGCCATCTGCTGGCTAGATTTCACATCTGAGCTACCAGTTTAATTTGCAAACTGTGGGTTCAATCATGTGAATAGGGGACATTTACAAAGAGAGAGGGATGGGAGTCAGAGCCTCCATGCCATTGGGCACCAATGATTTAGTGTCTCAGCCTCCCCACCAAGAGCACCCTGTGTGTGGCCATTCTTGCAATGCCAAGTATTCATGTCACAGAAAATGACCTTTCTGTTCTGTGCATCTGGGCTTAACAATACTAACTTGAGGCCCGCGGGAGAAAGCAAGTGGGGCCCTTATGTGTCTCCACCTGTAGGGTTTCTCATTACTGATGCTTATTTATGTGTAGTGCTTTGTAGTGTGTGTTTGTGTGTGCACAAATACAGGAGGATCCCTCAGAGGAAACAAAACACGTTTGGATAACGCAGGGGAGTAATGGAAAGGAATGGAGGATGTGGTATGAGTGGCTCAAAGTGATCTCAGCTTTCCAAAAGGAAGCCTGGATATGCTAATATGGGAGGGTATCCTGAGCTTGGAGTGGGTGCTTGGTAAATGTGTAGTGTCCTTGAGGGGTGCTACAGAGTTCAGAAGCAGCAATGTGGGTCTGGAAGCAGAGGCACATATCTAAAAAGAGAGAAAAATTGACAAGGGAGGGTATTTGCAAGGGGGGGTGGATAGTATCTGCCCTGGGAAGGGATAAAACTAACTGAAAAATCAGGGGACTGGGTCATAGGGGAAAGAGGAATATTGGAAGGGATGTCTGTGAATAATGGGACGCTCTTATGTCTGCTCACCTCCAGGACACTGTGAGGATGGTGGTCAATTCTTTTGAGATTCCACCCTCTCAAGGAGGCTTCTCCTTCGAGGTTTGTCTCTAGTTAATGCAGAACTGTGACTGCATATGTCCGCTGAATATTCTGGTTATGGCAGGGCTGCTGCTGGTCGAGATTGACATGTGTAAGATGAGCCATGTATGTGCCCACAGTCATAATAAAAACTATCATTTCTTCAGTGTTCTTGACAATGTAACAAGGAATTTAGTACCGTGATTTCAATTAATGGAATCTTTGCCATACCTTTAAGGGGAAGACATTATTTTCCTCACTTTGAAGATGAAAAAGGTGAATTGGAGAAATTAACTTACTTCTTAACCCAAAGTTACACAACCTATAAATGGCAGAGCCAAGCTTTAAGCTCTGCTTTGTTAGATTCCAAAGGCACTGTGTAATGGAATGCTTTTTTATTGTGCTGCCCTAGCCACAGGGCTGTAAGGGTAGGGCAAAGCCAGAAATAGAGGAAGATTTTCAGTCACTGAAAAGGAGGAGTTGAGAGAGAAAAAGATCAACTGAGCCTAGGAGTCAGGAAAGCCCCCTAGGGTGTGTGCTCCTGGACCAGCAGGGAGCTGGCTAAGCAATAGGTGAGAAGAGAGACTGTTCAAGGGAAGAATGACTTCAATTTACCTGTGCCAGTCATTCAGGATAAAGTCAGTAGCTGAGAGAAAAAGAAAGAAGTACAAGAAATAAAGATGTAGAAGGACTGCAATAAATAAGATACAGGGTTCCTTGTTCTCTCTGCTTTCTATCGTCTGTGGGGAAGGAAAATCATTTTTCCCTCTACCATTCTAGGTTCTTCACAGAGAACCCCTTGTAATGAAAGGCAGAACAGAATAAAGACATAAGTTTAATTACATGTATACTTCCCGTATGCATGGGAGAGACCCAGAAAAACTGAGGAACTCCCCCAAATACTCCAAGCCACCTCTTCAGGACTATCTTCAGTTAAAGACAACAGAAGATTCTGAGTTGGTGAGGAGGCCAGTCATGGGAGTTTACAAAAAAGCACAGGAAACAACACAGGAAACACACAGTGAATCAGTTATACAGGTTTAAGTTATTCCCTTTTCCACTGATATCAATTCTAGAGATTTGGAGTCAACCTTTCTCTTCCTGGTACAGATCGGAAGACACTTTTACAAGTAGAGCTTTCCCTTATGCATGTAATTATCTCTTCCAAAAGGATAACTGCTACCCATTTCTCAGAGTTTCACCTGTGTCTACTGTTTCTTAAGAATAACTGATTTGAGAGGCATACTTTGAGGTGTCATACTCTGCTCCCCTTCATTTTACCTTCTTCTCTTTCTTGTTCTTGCTGTCTCGTTCCCAGCTCCATGAATTTGACTAGCTGATAAATCACAAGTTTGTAGAATATACTCTTCTCATGTTGAGAAGAACTTGAGCAAGGAGCACAAAAATTACAATGACCCCCCAAGCCCTCAATCCCAAGTTTTGGTGAAAATAAACAAATTGCTGCCTGTGCCCCACTGTAAGGACAGCTCCTCAACTGTCACTTCCCACCTTGTAAAACCTGACTGGGGTCCAATTGGAGAAAGTCCTGGTCAACAGGTGCAGCCTGATGTGGATCAGATGAATTGGGCCTTTAATATTGGTTGAGTTACTTAAAGCATTTTCTCTTAAAAACTACCTGTACCTCTGTGTTCCAGGTTATAGAAGGTCACCTTTCTCTTCTGCTCTCTTCCTTCCTCAGAATAAACACATTCCCAATTCTCACTTCCTAGGTGCTACTTGTGCTCTCGGGTTTCCCCCTTATGGCTTCTTACAAACACTTCCAAACACTTGTGTTCTCAGTGAGCTTCCCATTAGAAACAGCTCTCTTCCTTACTTCCTTCCTCACTACCATCCTTAGCCTTCACTCAGTCCTGCCACTTCACCCCAGGTAGATTTCTACCACATTTGTCACAGCTTGGGGGTGCGGGGGAATATATTTTATATATATATATAATATATTTTATATATATATATATACACACACACACACACACACATACATACATACACACACCTATATATATATATACACACACATATACATATATATACACATATATATGAAAATATATTGATATATATTGAATATATATACACATACACATACATATATATACATACACATATATATGAAAATATATTGATATATACTGAATATATATATATATATACATATATATATATGATATATGGAGAAAGAGAGAGAGGGGGAGAGAGAGCACTTTCATCTTTGATTATCTTTTCTTACTATTCAACCTTGCTCCAGACTCCTCCAATTCATTATCAATCTTCGCCACACTGAGAAAATGTCTCTCTCTAAACATGCCAAAAATCTAGTCTCTCCAGCCAGAGGCTTCTTGATCCTACAGAGTGTGGTTGATGTGCCTTCTGAAAATCTTCCTTTTTGGATCCTGCAGCTCTGTGTTATTGCCATTGTACCTTTCTGACTCCCCGCTGATGAGTCTGAAAGGTACAATTGCCCTCCTCTTACCTCTCAGTTGGCATTCTGTCCTTCTCAGCATTATCCTCTCCCTACATTCTTTCTCTTAGTCACGTTATGTCCTTAACATTGAAACCTCAACAGCTGACTCAGTATTTCCATCCCTGTCTCTTCTCTTAATGCTACATTTAAAATAGATGAAACTTTGGCAATGTCTAAAACAGAACCTACCTTCTCCTCATTTTAGACCAAACATTTTCTTACTTCTGGTAGTCTTTTGGCCCCTTTTCTAAATCTCTCTAACTCAACAAAGCAACAACAGTGGATATCTCCTATGGCTCAAGTACTGTGCATGGTGCTGAACAGGGATGAAAATTTTGGTTTTCCCGGAAGTCTGTATTAATCAACTCTTGCCATGTTCTCTCTGCCAGCACCCAAGTCAAACCCTGTTTACCACTTCCATGCTATCACAGTAGTTCTTTAATTGGTTTTCTGGTTTCTAAGATTGACATTTTCAATCTATTTTGCATCCCACTAAATGTTGCAACTCTTATAATATTCTACTACCTAGATATCTTGCTTGTTAAAAAGCCAAAAAATACAACCAGATTCCTTTCTGGACATTCTATTTATTCTCACCTCAAGCCCTTACCCACTTTCCCAGTTGTTTCTGTGGTTCTTCCATTGTTACCAAAGTCATTTACTTGCTTTTCAAGCACATTTTAAATTCAGGCAATTTTTCTTTCCTAAAATATAACTTATAACCCTATTCCACCTCTTACAGCCCTAGCCGCGCTCTAAGACCCCTTTAGAATGTCAGCTACTTCACTAAGCCTTCATTTTTACTTTGGGGTAAAGCAAGTCTTCCTCTTCTCTGAACTTTTAAGATTAAAAGTATCAATTAAAGGACAACATTTTTTCCTCCCCAACATTTGTAACTTACCAAAAAAAAAAAAATTAAGTACTACAAAAGGAAAGTAAAAGTCCATAAAAACCTTATTCACCAAATTTTACTGTTGGATGCATTCATGAGCATTGATCATATGGAATACTGCAATAAGTCAAATATTCTCAGAGTTTTACGTAGTTACTCTCAAATCCTGCGTGTTGCTCACCATGGAGAGGTGATGAACACTTTCTAGATTGGCCTGTGTCTGCAGACCACACTGCAGGTAAGTAGTGCTTTAGATTAGCATACTCTGCTGTTCATATGTCATTGACCAATTTATATCGAATTATATGTATGCTTGCTTTACATAACCTACTGGATAAATCATTGAAAATGCACTGAGTGAGTCTCAAGCATATTTTTTATCCCATCCAACCCAGTACACTGTCTTGCAACAAATATCTGTAGAGTAATAAATGAATAATAAATGAATGAATGAAATACTACTAATAGTAATAAATGAATAATAAATGAATAAATGAAATACTACTGACACACCTACACTCACCAACATTAATACATACACCTAAACTAATCCAGACCTAAATAATTCACTTAATCTAGATGAACAAATGACCTTGCATTCAATCCCCTGGAGGCATTTTGGATCAGGACACTAACTATGAACTACATCATAAATTTATCTTTTCTTCTGGTTTCTCTTTTTCTTCTCTTCTCTGTTTTCTAAATTGGGTTCTTTACCTTCCTTTATTACCACTATTCCCAGCCACTGCTAATACTCATGTTTTTATTGAAAAGGCAAATTCTGATAAATGAAATCTGATTTCTATTAAAACTGGCTGGTAGGTATTGATATTAAACAAGAAATGGTCTTTGTCTAGCCTTAAACATCTTATATTCAGCTTTTATTATTTCTTCCTTATAATTTTTAATTCACTTCTATTGTAAATTTACTGAATGATGTTCTTGCATATTCTAAACAAATACTGGCTTTTCATAAAACATATCTTGTAGTATAAAGAATGATTGAAAATTGGACAAACTGCTTATATACCTTTCTTCAATGTTGCTTTAAATTAGAAAGGAATGCAATTAAGCAACTTTCAGCAGGACAGGGGGTATTAAATCTATTTTAAAAATGCAGGCAGGGGGGCACCTGGGTGGCTCAGTGGGTTAAGCCTCTGCCTTCAGCTCAGGTCATGATCTCAGGGTCCTGGGATCGAGCCCCGCATGGGGCTCTCTGCTCAGCAGGGAGCCTACTTCCTTCTGTCTCTCTACCTGCCTCTCTGCCTACTTGTGATCTCTCTCTCTTTGTCAAATAAAAATAAATAAATAAATAAATAAATAAAAAATAAAAATGCAGGCAGGGCAGGAAAAATTGTTGATCAACTTCTGTCTCAAGAAGACTTCAAATTGAAAAAAATTTAACCCATGTTTATACTCTTCCCCGGCTATTTCAATATTAAGACTAACAGAAATTTTTGACTTTAGTTGACACCTCAGGTAGAGAAGAAAAGAAAACGGAAGTTCTAGAAAGCATAACGATGGAGGACTTCTAACTCCAAGGGCAAGTATATACTTGCTAATGGAGAAAATCAGGCCTCCTCCAAAAGGGCTTATACTGGAGTGTGTCTGAAAAACAACAGCAAACAAACATGTTTGTCCTGGGATGATACTTCTACCTTAGGGATTTTGTGCCAAAGGGACTCAGGTTCAGTTGGTGTTGGTAGAAATACTGAAAAAAAATAGTTTTGGGAATAAAAAGAAAGGACTTCCCTAATTATTTTTCCTTTTGAATAGACTTCATTTTTTAAGGATGGTTTTAGGTTCATAGCACAGCTGAGAAGAAAGTACAGAAGTTCTCATACACCCCCAACCCTATACATGTAAGTCCCCCCACCACTGTCAACATCCCAACATTTGTTAGGCAATAACCCTGTATCGATACAGCATTATTACCACCCCCCCAAAGTCCAAAATCCTCTAAAAATTCTCTGTGTTCTTCTTATCCACCCCTCTTTAACCCCTAGCAATGATTGGAATTTTTATTGTCTCTATAATTGTGCCATTTCTAGAATTCCTTTACAGGAAAAAGTATGTAGGTTTTTTCAGATGGGCTTCTTCTCCTTAGTAATATCCATTTAAGGTTCCCCATGGCTTTTCATGGCTTGATAGTTCACTTCTTTTAGCATTGGACACTGTTTCATTGTCTGAATGTACCATAGTTTATTTATTCATTCATCAATCGAAGGATATTGTGGTTGCTTCCAAGTTTTGGCAGTTATGAATAAAGTTGCTATAAACATCCATGTGTAGGTTTTGTGTGGACATGTTTTTGATGCCTTTGGGTGACTACCAAGAAACATGATGCTGGTTTGGATGGTAAGAGCATGCTTTGTTTTGTGAGAAACTGTCAAAATGTTATCCAGAGTGGCCATACCATTTTATATTTCCACCAACAATGACTGAGAGTACCTGTCGCTACACATCCTTGCCAGGATTTGGTATTGTTAGTGGTTCTGACTTTGGCCATTCTAATAGATGTATAGTGGTATCTCATTGTTTTGGTTTGCACTTTCCTGTTGATATACGATGTGGAACATCTTTTCATATGGGGCTTTTCTTCATGAAAGGAAGAGGAGTTTTCATTTTCATGTGTCCACATGGGCTTGTGGAGCCTAAAAGTGGTGAAGGGTGGGGCGCCTGGGTGGCTCAGTTGGTTAAGCATCTGCCTTCAGCTCAGGTCATGATCCCCGGGGTCCTGGATGGGCCCGGCATAGGGCTCCCAGCTCTGCGGGGGTGGGGATTGCTCTTCCCTCTCCATTTGCTGCTCCCCCTACTTGTGTTTTCTCTCTCTCCCCCTCTCTGTCTGTCAAATAAATAAATAAAATCTTAAAAAAAAAAAGAAATACAAGAATGGTTTAAGAAAATCTACTTATAGGTAAAATATTAAAAAAAAAAAAAAGAAAATCTACTTATAGGGGCACCTGGTTGGCTCAGTGGGTTAAAGCCTCTGCCTTCGGCTCGGGCCATGATCCCAACTGGGATCGAGCCCCGCATCGGGCTCTCTGCTCCGCAGGGAGCCTGCTTCCGCCTCTCTCTCTGCCTGCCTCTCTGCCTAGTTGTGATCTCTCTCTGTCAAATAAATAAATAAAATCTTAAAAAAAAATAAAAATGAAAGCATAGAATGGTAGGAAAGAGGGTTGTTTGCTCTGTCCTTCCCTAAGCTCCACTAAGCACACAGCAGCAATGATTGAAAAGGTGAACAGGAATCAAGGTGATGAGGAAGATGCTCAGGCCTGTGACAGGCGGCGACTGACAAAGAGCAGATAGCAAGTTGGAAGTGTGACCAAAAAATCTTGAGTAAAGATAAGGGGAAATCCCAACTGGGAATATAAACTAGTGAAGTTTTACAGAATAAAATGAAACATTGTAAAGTCTTTTTTTAAAGGTAGAACAATCTTACACTAGAAATCCTTGATATAAAAAGAGTGTACTGCAAGAAGAAAGAGTCTAAGGAATGATGTTAAAATGGAAATACTGATGCTATTTCCAATATTATGCAGTGAAAAATGTCAAGTGACAGATGGCTTAGTTTTGTCTGAGGTAGAGTGGAAAGTGTGTGTCTTTTAGATTCAGAAAGATCTGGACTCAAAACCAGCTTCCACTCCTCCTGGTTATGGGAACTTGGCCTCTTTATTTTAGTTTCCTCATCTGAAACATGAATTTAATAAGATCTATTCCCACCACTGGGAAGAAGATACTTCATGTAATCAATATACTTGGTTGCCTGACACACAGTAAGTGTTGGTAATAGCATTGAGTCAATGTGGGTATTAAATGGTACTAGGTTGGTTTTAGTGTTCATATTATGGGCATTCACTTTTCTCAACCACTTGTCTAAAAATTTCTATAAATGTAAAAATATATATTAATCTGTATCATCCCAGAGGAATTACATGCCCAGACTGAAGCCTGATATACTGATTCATACTAAATAGGGAGTCAACAATACCAGATTAAAGCATAATTCTACAAAGGTGAGGTCAAAGTTGTACAGAATTCTGATAGACATATATCCCCAATATAGAGATCTAAAAAACACAAAGGAAAGGGGTTATTCAGTTATTGTTATGTTTTCATGAATATTAGTGCAGCTGGCAAAACAGACTGGATAATTTTACTGTTTAGAATAAAGAGCAACAACCGACTGAGACATGTCCATATGTTTAATTCATTGACTATGACTTTCTTCATTAACCTGGCACATGAAAATAATTTTTAATACATCTAATTTTAGTTAGTCTATCATTTAATAGATATTTTCCAGATAAATATTTGCCAACTGCTAAACATTATTTTATCTATCATCGCCGAAGTTCAACAGCTTAAATGATCAACATGGTTTCCAAATATGCTCTTGTCTTCATGGTTTACACAGAGTGATTTAACAATCCACCAAATATAATTATGAAAATTGATATAAATCTAAAACAAAAGTGTGCTCATGTTATATTGTGTGTGTGTGTATGTGTGTGTGTGTGTGTTTGTGTTGAGCTATACTTATTCTGGAAGTTAAATGGATGTTCCTTGGGTCATGAAATTCCTGATATGTAAGAATTAAATCATGCACAATGTTTTCCATAAAATTGATCATTTTTCGGAGGCAGACAATACTGCATTTTATACAGAAAATAATAACACCAGAAGGCATTGTGTTCCCAGTCATTGTTTTTTTTTGAAATCCAGGCCTGTGGAGATGGTGCATGGCTTCAAGCAGAGAGGGGTTGGGGACAGCTTA
The DNA here is from genome assembly GCF_922984935.1 of Meles meles. Taxonomy (NCBI): domain Eukaryota; kingdom Metazoa; phylum Chordata; class Mammalia; order Carnivora; family Mustelidae; genus Meles; species Meles meles. The sequence goes on along the minus strand of NC_060069.1, from coordinate 21,808,530 downwards.
TGTGCGTGGGTTATAAATTCTGGGGCTTCTCTCATGTTCCTGAGAGATTCCCGTCCTTGGTAAAAGAACATGGGGGTAATCAGGCCTCGGGCTCCTCCCTGAAATTCTCTGAGGTTTCCACAATCTCTGGAGAGTTTATCATTATTCACTTTCTTTTAGCTTCCATTTTGAACCCCACAATCATTTACCTTGAGTATGTAAGTTATATTTATTTTTTTGACCTTGATGAATGTGAATTACAAATAATCTTCTGAAATGAAACAGTTGTGGAGCACCTGGGTGGCTCAGTGGGTTAAGCAGCTGCCTTCAGCTCAGGTCATGATCCCAGGGTCCTGGGATCGAGCCCCACATCGGGATTTCTGCTCAGCAGGGAGTCTGCTTTCCTTCCTCTCTCTGCCTGCCTCTCTACCTATTTGTGATCTCTGTCTGTCAAACAAATAAATAAAATCTTAAAAAAAAATTTTTTTTTGAAATGAAAACAGTTGTATAATTTGGGAACTATTTATGCAGTCTCAGTCAGATAGTAAACATTAGCCATAAGACACATACTTTACCCAGTGGTAAAAACATCAGCAAGGCACCCAGGACATCTTGTAGAGGAATAACTACATAAAATGGGAAATATCTATTCAGCTCTTGGGCAAAAGTTGGACATTAGCAATGATACACATGCTTTTGACTGTGGTAAAAGTTTTATGAGAAGAAAAAATTACTGTACATTGACAAAATAGGTTTCTTTTTTCTTTGGGAAATTAATTCAATTTTGACCGAGATTCTCATCCCATTTCTAGAAGTTATTTTTGGCACTGGCCTTCAACAAGGACATACCACGGTCAATTATTTAGCAGTTCCAGAATTAGACCATCGTTCAATTCTTTTATCAACTTTTGTGCAACTCATCTTCAGTCTCGAGATATCATTTCCAGTGTTCACAGTGGAAATTGATATATCTTCTTTCTTGAAAACATGCTCATTTAAAAGAAAACAGGCAAATTCTTTGCAATCTTATGGTAGCCTTGGGTCTCTAAAATAGTGTCTCAGCAGAGAATAAAGTAGAAATTTGAAAATGTGTTGAATTTTCATTTCCCTTGTGTTTAAGAGTAACACAGGAGATTATATATGTATACATATGTACATATGTATTTAAATGAGAGCTAGAACAATAAACCCACTGTAAATGGGAATTATTATTATTTTGTTGTCTGTACAATTTGGTCACTTGTGCTCCACCCTTCTCTACCCTACCCCCTCCCCCCGCAAAGTGCTATAGTTGCATGGACTAGATGTGGAATTCTTTGAGATTAATTATCTTGAACTTTTTTGATGTCTTTTCTAGACTTTTAAGGATAGGACACAGAACATTAAACATGGGAAATGGGGAAGAAGATTCTATGTACTAAAAGGATATTCTCAGTCTTTGTCTTAATGTATGACAAAGCTGCGTACCTTACATGCCATTCCATATTGGATCACAATGTACATTTCTCCATTTCAGTAGAGAAAGTGGAATCACTTAATATATCTGTGCCTCATTTTCCTTAATGGCGAAGCAGCAATTATTGTCTTCTCTATCATAGGAAGGAATTCATGCTGATTTAAAGAGATAATTGAGAAATAAACGATAATTTTGAAGCACGTAATACTTGATTACTGATAGCATAAGAACAGCCAAATTAAGAAATATTTTCAAGACCATTACACATTTCTCATTTGTTCTAACAAAATTGAAGTTTGGTAGAGAAAAATTCTAGAATAGCGCCAAATTGAAAATCAACAAAAATTCCCAAATGCAAGACTCACGAAGCCAATAATCTGTAGGCAAATCAACCACATTGAACTATAACAGTTGGAACCACTTGAGGGCAAGTGAAAGAGAATGAAAGAATGAGTTTCCTAAAATTCGGCAATGACAGCAAACCACACCCAGGTTTTGTTGTTGTTGTTGTTTAAGATATTTATTTATTTATTTGGCAGAGAGAGAGAGACAGAGAGCACAAGCAGAGGGAGCAGCAGCAGGAGAAGGAGAAGCAGAATTCCTGCTGAGCAGGGAGCCTGATGCCCAACGGATCCCAAAGACCCTGGGGTCATGACTTGAGTGGAAGGCAGTTGCTTAACTGTCTGAGCCACCCAGGCACCCCCACATCTATGTTTGACCCAACACAGCTTTATCATTAAAGTAGCTCTCTGTTTGAATTAACTTCTATAACTCAATGGTGAAGTGTTAGAACTCAGAGTTATTCAATGTGTTTTACACTTTTATTATGACCCCTCTTAATTTAGATAAACTAACATTTGTACAGAACACTTTTTATTTTAAAATACTTCAGGAGGCAACCAAATATTCTGTATACATTTTAGTAACATTATTAGTGTTGTCATTTCCCTCATGAGAAATTCTACTCCAGGAAGGTTGCTAGTATCAGAAAATTCACACTTAGGAGTTCCACTATCCTTATTTCTGATCAACAACCAAGAGCATTGCTAACTAACATATGGGTTTCCACTGGTGAAATTACTGACTTACTCATTGGTGTAATGTGTCTTATGAATTAGCCTTCATTGGTGGAATTGAAGCTGTTCATGATAAATGGATTGGATTAAATTAGACATTTAACAGAGTCCCTATATTGTGTGATTTGGGCATAAAAATTGAGAGACATGGTCTTTATACTATTTTTCTTCCCACCTGCTCTTCCTATCTCTTTCTCTCTTTTCTCTTTCTGTTCTCTTCTCTCTCCCAATTTCACTAAATTTCCAGTTAGTTTAAGAATATCTTAGGATATGAAAGTCTTCAAAAAATGTAAAATGCATGTTTGGAGTAAATTTTTCTGTCTTTAATTTGTTTTTTACCCCTGCCAGTTTTATTGAGGTTTAACTGACAAATAAAAATTATATATATTTAAGGTGTACAATGTGATGCTTTGATATGCGTATACACTGTGAAATGATTTCCATAACCAAGTTAATTAACATATCTATCACCTTACATGGATACAAGTTTTTTTTTCTCTAGTGTAAGCACTTAAGATCTACTTTCTTAAGAAACTTCAAGGATAAAATACAGTGTTATTAACGATACTTACCATGCTGTACATTAGATCGACATTATTTATCATATACTAAAACTTTCACCCTTTGACCAACATCTCACTTCCTCACTCTTCAGCGCCTACTGAGAGTGAATCACAAAGAAATAGAAAATCTGAACAGACCAATAAAGGAAATTTTTGAAATAAGAAATAAGAAAATAAAAATAAGAAATAAGAAAATAAAAATAAGAAAACTAAAAATATTGAGTCAGGAATCAAACATCTCCTAGCAAAGAAAAGCCTAGGACCAGATGGCTTCACTAGTGAATTCTACCACATATTTAAAGAAGTTAGATTAGAAGTTAAATTAAAAAGTGTATTCTGCCAATCTTTCTCAAATTCTTCCAAAAATTTTAGAATTAAAATTTAGAGAAGAGGGAATATTTTCCAACTCATTTTTTGAGGCCAGCATTACCCTGACTTGTCATCAGACTAGAGAATGAAGCTGGTTCTAGGTTCTATGTTAATATTCACTATGTGTGGGATCACTTGGAATGTCACGACTTTGTAGATAAATAGACCCGAGTTCAAGTCTAAACCTGATCTCTCACGAATTCTGTGAACTTTGGAGCTGATATTTGAGTTTCAGTGTCTCTAAGTAGGATTGATAATGTCTCACATGCAGGGCTGCTGTGCTGACTAACTGGGATAGCTTGGATGAAGTCCCTATCAAGGCACTTTGTCCTTAGTAGGATTTTAATAAAGATTAGCTTACATCCTCCCCTGCAACATTGCTGCCCTTGAGAATATAAATTGGATATTTATGAAGGTCTATCTGCTGTCTTCAGTTTTACTGAAGTATAACTGAGGTATAGTAAATTGCATCACTGTGGAAACCACCTACTTTTATAAGCCACAGTTTTCCCATCTGTATTGCTTTCTACATATTGTTGTTACCCAGCTATTTCTACCTCATTTTTCACCTACAAGGCATCCAGTGTGGATAGGATCAGATCTGAACCTTGAAATCAGGCCTTTATTTGTTCCAACAATGGTCCTCATATTCTTCTTCATCTTTATCTCCTTTGAGTTCTTTGTTAGAGAAATAAGTTTGTTCCTCACTCTTCAGGTTTGCCTTGTACCAGGGTTTTATTTTTCCTCTCCACCCTGTACCTACCTTATTTATTAAAATGTCACTTTAATAAATAATATTATATTTTGTAACATTAATATTATATATCATAATATTAATCTTAATAATACAATCTTATATTAATAATATAAGATATAATTGATTTTATAATAATATAATATATATTATATATAATAATATATATAATAATTGACTTTATAATCAAATATATTATAAAGGATATTTATTAAAATATATTCTTTTAAAGACCAGCTGAAATCTCACATCTTTTATGAAGGAATCTCATCAGTGTTAACTTTGTTTCCTCTGATTTCCTTGACTTGGTACCAATGCTATTGTGTCCACTTCCTGAATCAGAGGGTGCATGAAGACGCTCCCAGATCAGCGGCTGGAACAGAGTCAGAACTCGATAAATATTATTTTAACATAATTAATAGTGGATAGCTTGACTCCCTGAAGTTAACAAACACTTACTAACATTTTAACAGGAATAGACTACGTAAGTCCGGGTGGGACAGGTACAGATGTAAAAGGAACAGGATCACCTCCCCCCACAAGGCAGAGGGAAGGATAAGTGAGCAAAGAGAAAACTCACAGCTCAGTGTGATTTGTGTGATAAAGATGAGTGTGGGGGTTCATGAGAGGGAACCTGAATTCAGCTCTGCTCTTCACTGCCAGAGCTGGTGTGCCCAGACTACTCTGAAGATATTCCCAGAATCGTCAGATCTTTTCATTTTTCAAGCAAAACTAGAAATCCATATCTCTGCATGTATTCTCTCATTTTGCAACGTAAGTTCAAGTTTCTTCAACATGAATCGAGCCAAACTAACTGATTTTGAGGAGTCTGGCCTGCCATATGGCAGTTTATGAATTTTGCTCTCATGCAATGCCATGCCATACTCACTTGTGAGATGGCAGGGTCTGCTGGGTGCAGAAAACACACCAGCGCTGGGAAGGATGTCATGCTGTGAGTGACATAGTCTGCGGTACTATTTCCCGTCAGCTTGCCCTGTTCCTCTTCTGGTCCCCTTATCCTCTTCTTGTCGTAGCATCTCATCTCATGGTTCCATTGTGAGTTTTTCCACAGTCTACACCATTCCCCATACGTGCCCCAGGCTGAGGCCAGTTGTCAGGTGCCAATCAGCACCGTGTTTACATAGTGTTCTTTATCCTTGTAGTAGAGAGAGATAGTTCTACCATATGGCCATTAAAGAAGCGAAACGGAAGATAAGCCCGAACTAGATTCTACTTAAAATAAAATGGCAAATAACATTTTCTGTAAACACGGAAAATGTTCTTAAATATTTAATATGCAACATGAGATCCTTGTCACTTATTATGGCTCCTTTCCTGACTCCTTATACGAATCGTTGCTCAGCTGAAGACAACAGAAAACTCTAGCATTTTGAGAAGGAAGTGATTTAATAAGGGAATGGAACGTTGATAAAATCATAGTCAGTCTGAAAGGCGAGGTCTTCAGGATTGACTCTCAGCCAACGTCACAGAGCTAAATCCCCAGGGAGCCAGCTGTACCCCGGAGACATGTGTGGTACTCCTCACTGGGATCTGGGGATTAGGAAGCTCTTGTCAGTCTGCTGTAGCTCCACACTGTTTAGCTGAAATCCAGAGACAAGGTCACAGCTACCAGTTCAAAACCAAGCCATGCTTATTAGATCCTTACCTGCAAAACAGATACCTTGCATGTCTCTGTCCCCTCTGCACTTAATACATTTCTGAATTCAGATTCATGAAGTTCATGGGGCCATCTGATTAGTGAAACTTGAAAAATATTTGGACCTCAAGAGACTCAGGAAAATACAGAATTTTTTTAAAAATGAAATTTTATCATATAGTATGTTTTCAGAACACTTTTTTATAGTTAAATTTATGTCTTTTAAAATATAATTTAACGTAGCATAGTATTTTTTACTTACAAATGAACACATGGTATTTCAGAAGAAAAATAGTGAGTTCCTCTACTTTCTGTATTGATCACTTCAACATCTATATATACCTTTCTTTCCATATGTAAACTTTAAAACAGCAAAAACCAAAACCAAATCCAACAATTGGTTATTAAGATAAAAAAATTGTATTTACAGATGTCAGGAATACTACTGATTTTCCCCATTAAGCTTATTGTACTTAGAACAACAGTTTATATGTTCTTAAGAACAACATTTATATGTTATTATTAACTAAAGTCCACCTTTATTCAGATTTCCTTTCTTCGTTACCAAATGCCCTTCTTCTATTCCAGCATCTCATCCAAGATACCCCATTACATTTAGTCATCATGTCTCGTTAGGCTTCTCTTTGTGGTGACAGTTTCTCAGACGTTCCTTGTTTTTTTTTTGTAACACTGATGGTTTTGAGGCATATTGGTCAGGTATTTTTAGAATCACTCAATTTGGATGTCTGACTTTTTTCATGCTTAGGCTGGGGTTATAGGTTTAGGAGAGGAAAAACACTGAAAAGAAGTGTCATTCTCATCATATCATGTCAAAGCTCTGTACTCAATACGACTTAGCACTGTTGGTACTAACCCCGATCGCCTGGTTAAGGTAGTACCAGTGGGGATGTCATAAGGATTAATAATCCTGCATTGTTCAGATTTTTCGTGGTGGAACTAATCTTTAGGATCCTTCTGTATGCAGTGATATTCTTGGTTTTCCACTTTGGTTGGAGAGAAGCATGGTAAAAGGAACAGGATCACCTCACCCCACAAGGCAGAGGGAAGGATAAGTGAGCAAAGAGAAAACTCACAGCTCAGTGTGATTTGTGATTGGCACCTGACAACTGGCCTTCTTGCATAAGAACCTCCAGTTCACAGATTAGAAGACTAGAGTGGAGTCTGCCAATTTCTGATTATAGCTGTTCAACTATGTACTTAAGAGTAGGTAGATTTCCAGACCAGCTGGTTCTACTGGGAGGCAAACTCAGGTCAAAACTCCATCTATGACACGGTCTCCCTAACCTCCCACTCTCTCTGATTGGTGGGCCAAAGTGGTATTCTTTCCTAGATCCTTGGAAGTTAATGTTAGCTCAGAGGTAATGTTTAATAATCCTGCCAAATCTGAGTCTTTCTGGGCATGTCCCTTTCTACAATGTACAGCCATTCAAGTAGGTGTTTCAAGTGTTCCTTATCAATTGGCCTGGTCCCACTGGAAATTGACTCAGGCCAACCCACTGTACCAATTTCATACTTCCTCAGCACATCAGTATCTGCCAGCCCTCCCTTCTTACCAAAAGGGTTTGCTACAGGGTGCCTAGGTGACTCAGTTGGTTAAGCCTCTGCCTTCAGGTCAGGTCATGATCCCAGGGTCCTGGGATCGAGCCCCGCATCAGGCTCTCTGCTCAGCAGGGGGCCTGCCCCACTACCCATCTGCTGCTCTGCCTGCTTAGGATCTTTCTCTCTCTGTCAAATAAAAAAAAAATCTTCAAAAAGGTTTGCTACAGGCAGTCATAGCTCATGGGACTGCTTGTTGTTGTTGTTTCAAACTTGATGATGAAGTCACCAGAAGTCAGTGAGAGTACATATGTAAATAATCCTTTCTTTCAGTGGGACAATCCCTGTTCTTAATTGCAATTAGTTCACTAACAGGGAACTCATCTAAGGATCCTAGATTTTATGTATGCTAGGAAAAATAAGCAGGTGAAAAAAAAGAAAATTGTTAACACTAATATTTCTGTCCCCAGAGAAAAACACTTTATAATACTCATCTTTCATCTTTACAAAACTTAACAAAGTTTTCTGTTTTGTTCATAACCTGATCATTTTTGTCCTTTCAGCTAACTCTATACATTTGCTGCCTTATTACGTCCGATTAACTTCTGATTAAGACCCTGGGTGGGGCTTAAATCCCTCCTGCTGTTAGCAGCTTTGGCATCTCCTGGGTCCTTGCTAGAGATTTAGGAGTTCAGATCCCACCCTGGACCTGCTGCATCAGAACTAGCATTTTAATAAAATCTTCAGGTGATTTGTGTGCACTTAATATTTGGCAAGCACTGTTTTAAGATACTCACCAGAAAACCTGCTCGAGTATCCTAGGCCTCATTTCTGTGACATTTGGTAAGTTACTGCACACTGTAAAACTGGGTTTTTACATCTATAAAATGATATTAACAACATTTCTTTATAGTGCCCTTGACAGAATTAAGTAACATAATGTGAGCGAAGTGCTTAGCTTGGAGGGTAGTGTTATTAGTATCTTGTGTTATAAATCTAGTACTGGAACACTCATAACTGCCATTGACTGAAGAATTGTCCTGTGCCAATGTATTAAATGCATGATTTCTCGACAAAGTAAATATGAATGAGTCCCATTTTACTGATAAGGACTATGAGGTCAGAAGGATTAAGTGTCTTACTAAAGCCATAAAACTGGTAAGTAAGGGAACTGGGATTCCAACCAAAGTTTATATGGCCCAAATTTCTACCTTCTATATTTTAGGCTGAAAATCATTACTTCTCTTCATTATGGAGGGCATTTCTTTTATATTCTGTATGTTTTCGTCAACTATACAGACTTACTTAACCTATGTGCAGTATCATTGAAGAATTTGAAGTTAAAGAAAAACTATATCTTCAGAATGACATTTCCTCCGTAGGTTCCACCATTTGTCATATGAACAACTAAAATTGGTCTCATCTCATCGTCGTAATTTTTTTACTTCCTTCACTGAGTTATTCAGAGTTGGTGTTATAGTCAACTCACTTGTGAATACCCTTAACGACTATTTACAAGTGAGCTGCGATGAGCTGGGGATGGGAGGAGGAGAATGAGGAGTGTGGCCAGCCTCTCAGGAGAAAGATTCAGGAAATAGCAGTGTCTGGTGACAAGGCAGTCTCTGTTCATCCTGACAGGTGACAAGGGACAAGTGTCATTATCAGAACGCCCACAACAACAACAAATATCTAATGGAGGTTACTTGGGTACAAAGAGTCACGTAAATATTCAAGTTACCGTCTAGTCTCCATTTAGTTTCTAGATTGGGTCCCCTCCTTAATGGATGTTATTACACTAAGACAGAGAGACCTTTGCATGAACATGAGATGTCTTCTCAACTGGGACCGGCAGATAACACGACTTCAAATTAGAAACACAGTAAAATTAAAGTTTTTTGCTTGTTGCCTGTGAGCTGAAAGGATAGACATGAGTAAAGAAATAAAAAAGGTAAGAGAAGGGACAAAGAGGTAAGAAAAACTGGCAAGGCCAGGGGTTCCTTTATAAGAAGACCACTCTGAACAAGGTGTATGTCTCAAAATGCTGACTGGAATTACTTTATTTAACCAACAAAAAAGCACTTTAGGAAACTGTTGGAGTACCAAGAAGCATAGGGTATTTTGTCTTTAGATTAGAGGCAGTGGAGGTGGGCATTTGAAATAAAAATGGAGAAAAGACAGTCAATAGGAGTCAAAAAAAGAACCTTACTTAAAGGGACATCCTTGACCAAATATTCACTTCCTTCTTCTGGGGGAAGATTATCTTCTTTAAACTGAGTGTAGCATTTAATAATGGAAATATGTAGAGTACAGATTAGAATAAGAGGAAAAATAAACTGCCTTTATGTATATTACTTGCATCTTTCAATAAAATATTAGAGGGTCAGAGTAGGGATATTATGAGGCAGAAAGGATGTGGTGATGGTCTGAGATACTGGAGGGATTCCAGGATGTGGGAAGTGGAAGAAGCAAAATTTCCTTGGGATCTTGGGGCATGAAAGGAGAATGTATTAGAAGGAAAGAGGCTTCCAAATGAAGAAGTGTTGTGTAGATTCTTACCCCCATTTCAGACCCCATGGGTCCTGGGATACATAATCAATTTATTGAGGGGTGGGTGGGTGAGTGGATATGAAGCCTTAAAAGAGATGTTTATATCATGTTCAATACCCGTCCCAACTCTGGAAATATTATAAAAGTTATAAAGAAAAAGAAACATACATATTGAAATTCAATTGTATTATTTGGGACAGGTTAGATTATGTTCTCAAAACAATCTCACCAAAATCTAGTGAGTTTAAAGCAATCAAATAACAAAGAGTTTAATCTGTGTGTAGGCCACATTTGCTTTGATTATTAGTGGGGGCTTTTTTTACATCACCTCGCTCGAAGATCCAGCCTATGGAGAGTTCATTATCCAGAATTCCATGGTCACGGCAGCACTGGCAATTAAGGGCCAGAACTGGTACATCACTCCCATTCAGATTCCACTGACCAAGTGAGCCAGTCCAATGGACTATGTCACCCAACTTTAAGGGTGGTAAGGGGAACAACCCTCCTGTTGGCCCAGAAGTAGAAGGACCTGCTGTGGGTGAATAGAAGTCATGGCTTCCATATTAGAGTATAAAAATCAAATCATTTAACAAGTTCCTTAAAATCATACTAATTACAGATTCGTTATGTTTAATGTGGTCATCTTGAAAATGTAAGTTCTCTAGACAATAAAATGGACCATTAGCAATTAAGGCTTTAGTATGGGTGGGCTATATTATATAATTCTTCTTTGATATTAACGAGTTTGGATTAGCCTTTGAGGGTAATGGATATTTTAAGCAGAATGACAAAGTTAATTTGAGACAAGTGGCATGGAGTGACAGAACAGTGGAAGTCTAGAGGGCATGCAGAACTATGGGCATTTACAGGATGAGGGAATGCAAAAAATGATACTGTCAAGGCATACTGTGCCTTTGACTAGTCCCGAAACGTGATATGCTAGACTGTAAACCCACAGCACTTGGAAGTAAAAAGGAACTAGTTTGTTTTCAAAATAGTTTGTTCCAAAAATATAAGCTAGTTTTAAAATGGTAGCTAAGTGCTTTTACACTCTTTCTATTTATGAATAACTTTATTGAAAAAAATAGCTTCTTATTGTGCTATCCATCCTTATTGGTGTTGCACGAAAAGTTCTATTTAGGAAAGATTTAGAAAGGGACTCAATATTGTGTTGAGAGAACCATTTGAGAATTTGGATTCAAAAATGCTGGACTCAAATCTTAGTTTATGTTTTACTAGCTATGTGATTATTAGCAGATTATTTAAACTCTTCAAAATTCAGTTCTATCATTTGTGAACTAAGGATGGTAATAATTAAGATGTCTACCTCATAGAATTGTTGTGAGGCTTGAACAAGGATCTTTATGTAAAAATGTTATAAATACATTATAAAAACCTCATTATAAATATTATTGTTGAAAATGATACTATGTCTTTTTCTTTTTTTTATCAAAGTTAGTGAGTTACTATTTACATACATAATCACCAAAGTGTACAACTTGATGGGTATTGACAAATGTATATTATATAATTGTGTAACCACCCCTAGAATCATGATTTAGAACATTTCCATCACATCAGAATGTTCCTTTGTGTCCCTTATATGTCATTTCCTAACCCCAACCCTTGGTCCAAGTAAACGCTGATTTTTCTCTCGGTTGATGTAGATTGGTTTTCCGTCTAAAACTTCACATAAAAAAGAGAATCAGTGGGTATTTATTGGAGTCTTGCCTCATTTGTTCAGTATACAGGTTTTGAAATTCACTCATCTCATTGCATATGTCAGAGGTTCATTCCATGATTATATTTATTACTTAACATGAAAAAAAAAATAGAGTTAACAAAGTATCTGGCCAATTTTAAAAGTAGAGAATTAATAAAATAAACCTAAAAAAGAAAAACCAAGATAAATAATGACAAATTACATGCCAAGCCCTTAATTAACATCACCCTCGCTATTTGGATCCGTGTGGGTGTCCACGTTTTCTTCACGCACCTTCAAGGAGCCCATGTATGCTCAGTGCAAGCATTATAGCAGGGCTGTATGAAAAAAGTGGGTCATTCCACGTGATCTGGGAACTCAAATTTCATAAATAATATCTTTAATGGACACATTGAGGGTGATTTTCCTTAAGTAGCTTTTATCATATACAATATTGAATACATAATTTATTAATATTATGCATTCATATGTATATTATGTATATGTAATATACATATAAAGGAATATACTATGTATATTATGAATACATAATAAACTACTAATATTTTATATTAAAGGCTAGACTGAAATAATGAAAAAAATACTTATTTGAAATTAAAAGACAGGGTTTCAGTCTTCTAATGAATAGCTGGTGAGGTCACATAACCTTTCTCCTTCAGTTTTCTTGTATGACAAAGGTAAAATGTGAACCTTTGCTCATTGGTTGTGTAGACCCCTTGCTAAACCAGAAAGGACAATATACCTGTAAGATAGTAATAAACACAGCATTGTATACCTACTTGATTTAAAGCACTCAAATACAGTGTTGGTTTTGGACTCTTTGGGGATATCGATTTCCTTTTGGAAAAGGAGACAAAATATTTCCTGTGTTTTATTTGTGCTTTGGAAAGAAGTATCTAGAGTGTTAGTAGTTTGCAGACACAGACTTGTTCTCCGACATCTGTTACAGTTTTTGTGTGTGTGTGGTTTTTTTGTTTTTTGTTTTTTGCCTTTTAGATGTTAACAGGCATTGGCTTCTGTCTCATCTCTTTTTTATCTGTTGCTCTGTGATAGGATAGAATTACACCCTTAGGGTGAGTGCTGATTTCAGTGGACTGAATTACCGCGTGTATATAAATATATGTCCATTCAATCATCCTGTTTCTTTGTCTATATGGAGAATGCAATCACAGGATACACAGTAACAGATGTGAGCACAATGAATGAATGCACACATTCTCCCAGTGACTCAGGTATTACTCCTGCAGCCCAGTATTGGAAAATTGGGTGTTTAATGTAAACCATTTATTGTATCTCATACTATAAAGCACTCTGTCACTCTTCCAAGGATTACTAGGTTATACTGTAAGAGCAACATTTTCAGTAGCCTGACCTTCCTCAGGTCTCTACCAACTCCATCCCTCCTCCTCCTCAAGACACAGGAAGCCTCTAGGTCATCTCTTGCTCAGACAGGTCTGTTTGGCTCATCCAAGGACATTTCTCTACTTTTCACTCATAATTGTGCTATTATTTGATGAGGGTCTTGGATACTAAAGTGTAGATAAGTGATACAGCTATAGAAAGCTCAGATGTCAAATTTGTATCAGTCCCAGTAACAAAAAGCAGGAACATAAAGGGGTTAAGATGATAAAGTACTTATTTTGATCTGGTGTCTTCCTACCTAAGTTTTTTAGAAGACTACTAGACTTCCCCAGGTACATGCAGTAGATCATGAATTCCCCAGCGCTCAAGGAAATGACCTTGGAGTCCCAGCTATGCCTCCTAATTACCAATTTGCTCTCATTTACACTCCATCCCTCTCTACCTCTTTCTTTCTGACTCTCTGAGTCTTACCTTGGTTCTTCTGTCTGGACCCTAGCCAAAGCAAGTAGACCCCATATTTTGGTATCTACTTATTGAACTCTCCCCATTGTTTAGCCATCCCTCCAGATTTCTGTGCCTCCAATTATCTTTAGTAGGAAACCTCTTAACTGCAACTGCATTCCCAGTATCTTAGATAGAACTTCCCCTAAAGATAATAAAAATGGAAAATACTCCTTGAGTATTGATTCTTATATATGGTGAAATTTGGATGTGATTACAAAAAATTAAAAAAAAAAAAAAAGGAAAGAAAGAAAGGGACTTTACAGAGTTCCAAGGCTGTTAGAAGATTCTGCAGCTGGCTCCAGAGAATAACACTGGTTGCACCTCTAATGGGACTGATGTCTGCAGCACATGTCATGGAGAACTACCCTATGGCGGTATTGATTCCAGATCTGAATGTGTGAATCAGACCTGGCCAGTGAATGGAATAGGAAGTGAAGCCCAAATAATACATGCAGATCTCATAGGTTGGCTGTGTTGGTCAGATGGGTTCTATATGCTCCAAACATTGATACAGACCTACCGAATGTGAGCTCTGCAAGGTCAGGGGCCTTGCCTTTTGTGTGTATAGTGCAACCCCAGCGCTTAGGACTATATCCTACATATAGTAGGCACTCAGCAAGTATTTGTTCCATCAATTTCTTCCTCAATATAACAACTTCTGCAAGGGTGTGATAGCCAACTCCCTGTGACCAGAGAAGCTCCCTTCCGAGTCTCTGCTGGGATGTAAAACTCACGCCATCAGTCTTCTGGGAGGAGCAGATAAGTATTTATTACTCACCCAGGTGGGGAGTCTGAGACAAGGGGCAGGAAGACAGTTTTGTGGGAAGGAGGGTTCTGGAAATTTGGAGAGCAGCAAATGCATGGGTATTTATAAAGGGAAGCCTTTATAAGAAAGAAGGTCCTACCCCAAGTGAAATTTAAAAGAGGCAACAAGAAAGAACATGCATGCATGTGTGCATTTGGCGGGGGTAGAGCGAGGTCTTATAATTCTTACAGAAGGAAGGTGAATTTCTGGATTGACACCCTGAATTAGGAAATTCTTCCTATTTGATGATTCACTGGCATTTTTTGTTAATACTTTTAAACTTCTCTATCTCCTTCCCCAAAGCTATTATGGTTCTCAATTTTTTTCTACACTATAGTTCTCAATCTTTTTTGTTCAATATTAGTTGACATTTAAAATTAAATTGAAAATGATTCCTTTTTTTGCCTGTATCTCATTGCATGTAAAATGTAAAAAGTATTCCTGGAACACCTGAGTAGCTCAGTCGGTTAAGTGTCAGCCTTTGACTCGGGTCATAATCCCAGGACCCTGGGATCCACCAGGACTCGGGCTCACAGTTCAGCAGGAAGTCTGCTTCTCCCTCCACCTCTGCCTTCCGCTTGCTCATGTTCTCTCTCTCTCGAATAAATAAACAAAGTCTTTAAAAAATGTAAAATGTACAGATAAAATTGACTCCATATGGCAAGGATCCTCATCCCACTAGGGGTCCCATAGGAATTTGGGTATGGGTGATCCTTGTGTCATTTCTAAGAGGCCACCAAGTGCTTCTGACACCGTGTCCTCTATCAGACGGGCCATCAGGTTTGCAGCCTTTCCTCTCATTGAGTCTGAGTGTCATGGTCTGGAGGCTGCCTATTTAAAAATGCATGAGGGTAACTTTTCCAAGTTTTCTGCATGACATTTGGGACTAGTAAGTGATTCGTCTTTGTGATGTATGCCTTATGAATAGAACTGCTAAGATCATCATTTATTTATTTGGCAGCTGCTAAGTTTTGACCCATGCTCAATTCCAGGAGGAGATACAAAGATCACTAGGAGCCAGTCTAGGACTGTTCTCCCGAGACCAGGACGGAGTCCTTGCACTGTCACTCGCACTGTTAGAGTGATACTGCGGTAGAGTTTAGGTGGCCACCGCTGACTGACCAAGATCACAGGGAAGGGAGTCTAAGCCTAGGTATGAGATTCAGCTTTTACAGATCCATGAAGGCCTTGGAATAGTCAATTCCTTTCTCTGGCAGATGCAAGGGAGAAGGAAAGTATTTCCTACATAGAAAACGACCTTGCAAACTCCATCCAGGTTCCTTGTGAAAAGCTTCATGTTTTAAGTTCCTTAGAGAGATGATGTTAAAGGTAAATTCTGGGTAGGTATTTGGTTTGCAAAGAAAGTCCATTCATTCAGCAAAACTCCAGATATTTAGTGATAGAACTAAATCGTCTAACACGATCTGAGTTACTCCCAACCCTGCATACTATGAAAGTGTGTACCTTGGAGTGCCTGGATAGCTCAGTCTGTTAAGCATCTGCCTTCGGCTCAGGTCTTGATCTCGGGGTCCTGGGATGGAGCCCTGAGTTGGGCCCCCTGCTCATCGGGGAGTCTGCTTCTCCCTCTCCCTTTGCACTCCCCTTCATGCTCTCTCTCAAATAAATAAAATCTTAATAATAAAAAAAGAAAATGTATACCCCCCAAACTCTCCTTTTTACATCAATTCATTTTGTTGAATGTAAGCTAGAAAACTGTATTACTTGAGGCAAACTCTGCATGTGATCAGTATGTAATCAAAAACCTACAGATTTGATTAGGTGATGTTGCTTGTCATCTTGTTGCCCAACATCAGTCATGTTGCCCACATCACAATAGGAAAACTGACGTGCTTGCCCTCACAGTAAAGTTATGTTCCATACATTTTTTTTTTAAAGATTTTATTTATTCTTTTGAGAAAGAGAGATACAGAGCACAAGCAGGGGGAGCAGCAGAGCCAGAGGGAGAAGCAGGATCCCCACTGAACAGGGGGTCTGTACACACTCTATCCCAGGACCCCGGGATCATGACCTGAGCCAAAGGCAGACACCGAATGGACTGAGCCACCCAGGTGTCCCTACATTTTATTGTTTGTTACATAACACATAAAGTCTTTTTTTTTTTATCCTAGCTAATATTTGACAACGTGCATTTCAAAAGTTTTAGCAGATTAAAAAAAATACAGAACAAACTCAAAACATGTGTCTCCTAAAATGTGCTGGAAAACACACGCACATTTTGGCAAATGGAGAAATAAAGGGTGGCATATTTGCATAACGGAATGCTACTCAATAATAAAAAGCTAGAAATCGCTGACATTTGCAACAATATGATGAACCTCAGAACATCATGCCAAGTGAACGAAGCTAGACGGAAAACATAACATGCCGTATGATTCCATTTCTATGAAATATCTAAGCCGACAAACTTGATGTGGCTGTTTTAACGTGTCCTCAAATTCTTTGATCCTCCTTTCAAGAATTTGAGCGTAACTCCTCTTACCCTGAGTGTGGGCTGGACTTAGGGACTCTCTTTTAACACTTAGAATAAAGCAGAAGTGACAACGTGCAGGTCATGAGAGACAGAAGAGAGAGAGGAGGAGGAGAATAGGAAGAATCAGAAATAACAGTGTGGGAGACCCTGATTTTTGGTCAGGACTGGATATGTAATTCCCTGCTCTTCTCTATGTTTACCGGAGCTTTTTCTGGCCACCCCCTCCCACCAGCTCCGCCACAAATAGTGGCCTGTTGTGAGGCTCTGTGAAACACCCCTGGTCCAGATTCCCAGCAGAGTTAGGAAAGTCTCTTGATATTCTAACCCCTCTTTCTTTCACACAGTCTGGCAATGCCGTCGGGGTGGGTAGTACCAGGAAAAGTAGTGCATGGGAAAGTCTCACCCCACCGTGTGAGAATTTCTAGAAGTCCAATAATGATAAAGCCTATGACTGGATTCAATCAGCCTCAATGTTTTCTGTCAAGATGTTAAATATACAATCACGAACGGTGAAAACCAATGAACAGTTGCTTTTGAAAAGTACCAGAATCCATTTACAAAAATTAAACACCTTGAGGCTGACTTATAGAATATTGGAATATTCAATTAGACATATATATACATATATATAATATATATAAACATATATAATTTATATATATTTGAATATATCAAAATGTCATTTATATATGCATATGTATGTATAAAATATGTATAGCTTGTTCCTTTGACTTTTAATTGCAGGAATGGAAATTTAGCCACTGCCATGCATTAATATCTTCTTATTAAAGGACCTTATTCACGTGTCAGAGTAGGAACTGAGGCAAGGCTGGTTCTGCAGGCTGTAGGGGGAGAAGACACACAGTGACACGGATTCCAGCTCTTAATGCACGTGCTCCCTGTTTGTCTGAACTATACTAACGTCTATATTTTTGCCTCAATTCTTTTCCTGATGTCATTCCTTCTCGTTGGAGTACCCTTCTCACCATCTCTGTCTATGGAACTCTTACTCATCCTTCAGGACCCAAATCAGTTGTCATTTTTCTCCTTGAAGTCAGAGCTGTGGGTCATTACCTTTACAACTGGATGTCTGCTCTCTTCTGTCTGGCCCACAGACCTTAACTTTCATCTTTCTGAACATCTTTATAAAGTCTGCTTTGGGATATAGTTATTTGCAGACGTGCCTTCTCTTTTCCATTAAGCATTAAGTTCCTTGAGAGTAGATCTTGATCTACTACTGAACCTACAAGAAGCTTGTTAGTATTTGTAACCTGGTATTCATAATGGGTTTTGTCTCTTTGTAGGATATGCTATCCCATTGGTACAGTCTTTGGAAGATGTGGTAGATAACTGAAACATGGGGCATAAATAAAGAAAGGAGGATGTTTGTAGCTTGCAACCTTAGAAGTTAACCAAGAAGAACAGTGGGCTGATTTCCAGATACCTAATGCTTACATAATCTTGCCATGTGGCAGGTTCTGTTCTAAGCACTTAATTGGAATTTTCAACCTGCATAGTTTAAGAAGAAATTGAGATACAGGAAGTACGTGTAACTTGTTGGAGAACACGAAGCTGGTAGGTTGCAGAGATGTGCTCTGGGCTCACGTGCCTCTGGACCACTTGCTCTTAACCTTCCCACCGTGCTCCCCAAACAAGTAGAGCCCCGTTTTCAAGGTCTCATCATAGTGTTTCCCTTTGTGGAAACTCGCCGAGCAAAGAAGGTTTAATGTAACAATCGGCAGTCCTTTTTTAAGTTCTTGTCCTCATCCCTTTCCTGGAAGAAAGTGCATTAAAAACGTGAATCCGTCGCTGGAGTAGAGAGGTATCCTTAATGTGTAATTCATGTGTGGTCCCCTAAGGAGGTATCTTTGATTGGTGAGATAAATCACTGCAAGTAAATGTTCATATGCTCACATGCTGATTCTCAAAGTCTGTTCCCTGAGCCAGCAGCACCAGTATCACCTGAGAACTTGCTGGAAACGCAGATTCTTGAGCCTCACCCTAGGCCTACTGAGTTAGTCTTCCGTGACTTTAATGCGTACTTAACTCTGACAACTACTGCACTCGTCCGTTGGTTCTGTAACTTGGTTGCACATTGGGATTGTCTGGGATTTTAAAAATCCCAGGGCTGGCCTCTCCCCCAGAAATTCGGGTTTAATTGGTAGGGTGTGGTCCTTTGCACTGACAATTTTAAAAGCTCCCAGGTGACCCAGATGTCCCAGCCCATGGGAACCAAGACTCTGTCCTAATAGTTAGGGTTTCTGGCATGTTAGTGAGCACCCAGTACAAACCTGGTTAATGAGGGGGCAGCTGTTACCGGTGACCATAACCACACAGGACCTCGGGTAGTACCTGGTTTAGTAGACCCTCAATAAATTAATGTGAACGAGTAAGTGTTACACGGATTTGTCATGCTTCATAAAGTATATTAGATAAAACATTATGGTATTATAGCATTTCACTTTCTTCAAAGAATATTCAAAAACTTTGTCCCAGATGAACCCAGGTTGCTTCGGATATGCTAGTCCTTTTTGGGCCTTGGCAAATCAATCCCCTTTGCCTATAATGACTTCTTCCTTTTCAAACACTTCCTGGCTAACTTCTACTCTTCATTCAAGTCTCAATTTCTCAGCTTCCTCTTCTGGGAAATGGACCTAGACTGAGAATAGCTGCCTAGGAGATGTCCTCTCTGATCTCTTATTGACCCCATTGTTCAACTCCAGTGCATCTTTTAATCACATGAATGGAACTTGCCCCCTTTTTAGACTATTTGTCCTCTCTTCTTCTTCTTCTTCTTTAAGGATTTTATTTATTTATTTGACGAGAGAGAAAGAGAGAACACAAACAAGGGGAGCAGCAGGCAGAGAAGAAGGAGAAACAGGCTCCCCACAAAGCAGGGAGCCCAACACAGGACTCTATTCCAGAACCCTGAGATCATGACTGGAGCCAAAGGAAGATGCTTAACCGACTGAGTCACCCAGGCATCCCTATCTTCACTTCTTCATGGAAAGCACTGCCTTTTCATCACCTGGCACCTCTAGACACAGAGTCGGTGCTTGGCACATGACACTTGCTCAATAAACATTGTCCAAAGGGATTGATCATTTCTTCCTTCAGGACTATCCCACATGAGACAGTCTCCTGGTCACCAAATCAGGCCTCCTTTGATCCAGTAATAAAATAGTCTCTGCCACGTGGCTGCTGCACTGGTGAGAGATGCCATGCAATTTTTAGCTGCTGGTCATTCTCAGGACCAGTATCGGAGGCCCAGAAAATGGGTTGGCTGGTGTTCTGGTTCTATCTGATTCTGCTCTTGTACAGATGAGCTATTTGGAAGCTTCGGTCTCAATACCAACTTGTTAAACCTGACCATCTGTTGGGGAGGATTTTATTTTAGATGAGAGCATCTGGGTCCCCATTTACATTTGCTGAGGTTAATAGACCTGACAACCTTCCTCTGTTCTCAGCAGGGAGCACAGCCTGGAATTGCTGGGGAGGAGGCCGCTGAGCTCTTCACTGGCTGTTCTCGAATACACTCTCCCCACCCGCAGGCATTTCTATATTCTGTCTTAAAACTCTTATGTCTTAAAGCCATAGCTTTCTAGTCCATAGATGGCACACAGCTGAGAAGCTGCCTTAACTGGCCTGAGGTTGTAGTGGGCTCTGAAGTGGCAGGATGACAGGCCCAAGCCCATCATGGCCACTTAGCAAGATGAGCTGGGCCAACACTGTGACCTCTCTGAGCTTCAGTATTCTCACCTGAAAGTAAAGGAGGAAACACCCGTCTTGTAACTTTTGTGAAAATTGAACAATACGCATTACAGTGCCCAACATGGTGCTCAGTGAATGGTCACCACGATTTTTACTTTTCTGTAGGCCACCACTTAGGAGAGTCTGTAGGAACCTCATGTACCCTTCACTTGAGTCTCTTCACAACCACACTGCAGGCTCTCCTTCCTGGGAAGCAGATCTGAGATGGTTAGTGGGCGGAATGGTATGAAGTATTCTTGGGATCAGCACTGAAGAAAGAGTGGGACAGGAGGTAGGATGGGGCAGGGGGGAGAAGCTGAGCAAGGTCTCGGCCCAGTGACAGCCTTAGTCAATTCTGTGGGAGCTCCGGAGCTGGGAAATATGCTGAAGGTTTGTCCCGAGTTGGGCGAAGATGCCCAGGTTTTCATACCCCTGCATCTGCCAGTCATTGAGTGAGGGTTCCTGGCATCTGCTGGACAAGGGCTCTCCCTGCAGAGAGGCGTCAGGGAAGGAGATGGCAGCTGAGGCCTTCCACCAACAGCCCTCCCAGCTGTCAGGTGACAAGTCCTCCACTGTAGAGGGATCTGGTTTTTGTCATTTATCCCAGGCTTGGAGTTTCTTTCCGAAAAATGTAAGGATACAACTTTCTTTTAAACGAGATGGACAAGTGTGCATGGTGTGTAGAGAGAGAAGAGAGAAAAGAGAGGACAGAGGACAGACTGGAACATAACGTCATTTTCTTAATTTTCTTTTCTTTTTTTTTTTAAATCCAATGTATTTATTTAATATATTCATCACGAGGGCTCAACCAGAGACTTAATTTATTTTATTTTATTTTTTTAAACTTTTTTTTTTTTTAAAGATTTTATTTATTTATTTGACAGAGAGATCATAAGTAGGCAGAGAGGCAGACAGAGAGAGTGAGAGGGAAGCAGGCTCACCGCTGAGCAGAGAGCCCGATGTGGGACTCGATCCCAGGACCCTGAGATCATGACCTGAGCCGAAGGCAGCAGCTTAAACCACTGAGCCACCCAGGCGCCCCCAGAGACTTAATTTAAAAAATAGAAACAAAACAAAAATGACACCACAGCTTAAGATACACAGTCCTAGATAGAAATGAAGAAAAAGACAGACTGGCTAAGGAGAAAATAAAAAGACAACACAAGGAGAGAGGCTGGACAGTCAGGGATCTTGGCTGGAGACCTGCTTTGAGGAGGTTTCTTGCAGATACTTCTTAAAGGCTGTGGGGTTTTTCCAGAGCTCGGCAGCGTGTGTGTTCAAAGGACTATCAATGTTTGGTTCTCCTAGCAGGCTCTGGATGGACAGCAGAATGGTCCTGACATCATACAGGGCTGACCACTTGTCCTTCAGGATGTCCAGGCAGATGTTCCCCTGGGTGTCCACGCTGGGGTGGTAGCAGGGTGTGAGGAATTTCACCGCGGGCGCGTTGTAGGGGTAGCCACTGGGGAACTCCAGGGAGAGCTTATACCGCAGGTCTTCATACACTGTGCCAGCTGCTCCATGGATGGTCCCCACCCACTTGAAAAGGTTGTCTGATTCAGGGAAGGCAGAAATTCCTTTGTCGCCGGACATCATGAGGGTCATCAGCTCCTGCTGTAGCCTCTTGCCCACGGGGCCACGGGCGGCGCCCCCGCTGGGCTCGGCTCCTTTGCGGGCGGCTGCGACGCTGGCGGTAGCTGGGTCGCGGTTCTGGAAGGCCATCCGGGCGGCACGAGGAGGTAGACAGGAACTCGGAGAGCAAGACTCCATTTTCTTAATTTTCTTAACTGGAGGCCCTTTGGAAGTGCAGACAACTTGATTTACAAAGTTCAAAGTTCAACTTGCTTTAGGCAAGACCCTTTGGAGCACACAGTCAGTGATCGACCTCAGCTTCCCAGGGAGATAAGTCAACTGAGAATCCTATTCCTCCTTGCTAAAAAAAAAAACCACTAGGGAATAGCACTAATTGAAGAGGAAGCAGGGCGGTGTTAAAGTAAGAATTCGCTGGAAAAAGTCAAGCAGGAGACTTCATGCAAGACTATAACACTAGGGGAGAGATAGTAACCTCAACAGTATTGCAGGTGTCAACAGTGGGTTCCTAGATATTTCTCTCTGGAAGGTTTTTAAGAACTGGTACGGGAAAACTGTTGCCACCTCTGTTTGCTAATTGGCTTTACCCGGAGGAAAAGCAAGCTCCCTCCTATTTTCATGACAGTAGTTTACAGCTGGAAGCAAGGCACCCTCTGAAGTCAGGCTCCTACCCTCCCACTGAGACTGGAAAATAGTGAGCTCTGTCCTGGGATTTTGAGGAAAGATGGTTTCTAAGTCCTTGAGAAAGACGTTTCTTGGGTCCTAACACTGGTAAGAGGCTCCTTTAGGAGACTGATACATGTTTCAAAGGGAGCAGAGAAAGAATTTGCAAATACGAATTCTCTAAAGTAAATTCTCTAAGAAAAAGGAAGTCAGGGGCAAATAATCAGGAGCAAATTTCCTTAAAGTTTAGTGATGCTGAGAGGAATGTTAAAGCCATCTTGGTCAGTGATTTTCAGAAGAGCTCAAGAATCAGAGCAAGACTAACAGGTTTTGACAAAGCAGAACAATTAAATTGGCTCACAGAAAGAGGCGCTCTGAACCTGGGTCCTTGCGGAACTGTCTGGAGATGGAGTATCTGACGCTAGCCACCTAGAAAGGGTCTATGTAAGTTGAAGTCCAACCAGGAAAACAGAAAGCAGTAAGTATGCTAGATAGAAGGGATTATAGCACCTTATTTTTAAAGACCGTATGAAGTAATACAAGTGACATATACTCATTGCAGAAATTTCAGAAAGTACGGCATGATAACCACTGCTGACACTTCAGTGAATATGTCTTTAGTTGTCTTAGATGCATGAATAATCTGAATTTTCCATCAGTCTAGAGGAAATGCAAGGTTCTATTTATGGTAATAGCTGAAGTTTCATTGGCTTCCCATCCTTGAGCGGCCCGTCTTCCCTACTCCTGCTTATCTCACCCAGAGATTTGTGGAATCTCTACCAGGAAGGGGATGTTGCAGGTGTCAAATAAAAGTTCACAAACAATTCTTACATGTATTTCTTCTTCAAGCCTATAGTTGCTTCTCATCCTGGGGAGGGGATTGGTAGGTGAGATGAGATAGTTCTCCTCCTTCAAAGGCCTTTTGCTGATTTGGACCTGTTTGCCTTTAAATCCATGCCTTGCTCTTCCTATGCTGAACCCCTACCATGTTTTCCCCAGAGACTGGGGGGATAGGAAGAAGGGGGTGGTCAGGATAATTCTTTATCTTTCTTTCAGCCTCAGGTTTAACACCTCCATTGCTCTAACTCAAACTGGACAAGCCCACCTTAGCCCTCTTTTGCCTTGGGTGACCTAGCCCTTGGGTTCTGTTGTTCCCATCGTCCTCTTTTATCCTGGGGGGTGGAGGGGATGGCATGTGGCTTCCTGATTTTTTTGATCTCTGGTTTTCTCATCATCTCCTCTTTTCACCCAGCTGTTATCACCAATTCCACAAATTAAATTCTCTCTGTTTAAAACACTTAGTCATTTCTGTTTTCCTTATTGGACCCTGACTGGTACAGATCTTCTCTGGATAACCAAAAGGAAATGTAATATAACCTTTATCCTTCAGGCTAGCTCTTATTTTCTCTGGGGAATCCCATAAGGGAAAAATTCTTTAGTTTCAGAATCCCTCAGCAGAGAATAATAAAGGAGGTATAATTGTGTTAGCTAAACTCATATTCCCCCTGGCTATGTTTGCAGCTGAGACCAGAAGAAAAATCACGAGGTCATCTGTAAAACCTCAGAGCTTTCTTTCTCTTTGTTGGAAAAAGGAGGCAGAAATTTGGTGGCTTATAGTAAGGTCTTTAAGAATTGCTGCCAGCACCATATTGCTTAAAGGAAGAAACACTTCTCTCTACGTATGATATCAAAGCATTCATTGTTTCATGGGTCACAAATATTTAAGACAACTGGATTGCTTGAATTCTGTGTTCGTGAGTACACTCTTTCCAGTTACTTCCTTCCGATCCATTCTTCAAGGCAATCTTGTGCTCACCTTTTCCCCATAACATAATGAATACATTAAATGCAGTTAGAGGTTAATTATTAGAAATTGCAAGTAATTATTAATGCAGAAGGGTTCTCATTATTTGTGATGAACTAAGGAAAAATGACATCAGAAATTGTATATGAAGTGATTAGCATAATAGGCTCTTGGAAAACATGAATCTCCTTGCCACTTCAACTAAAAATGACTTTTCTTTATTTTTTGTCTTGCTGAAAGCTATATTAACAACATCTGGGTGTGTTCTAAGTACCCATCTCTTTTTGGCATATCCACTTAGCCTTTATGAAGCCATCATCCTGGTGAAGAGAGGGGAAGGTAGCATCAGCGATTACCTCTCTGCCTCTCATCTTGCTAAGCTTTCCTAGAGTGGGCTGACCTGCTTTCCAGGGCCATGCTCTTCATATTTATCATTTTGCAGTGCGCTTTTTTCCATTTGGCCATCAGAAAAACCTTCTACAGCCCTTACATATAAAACAGGCCAATGCAAATTAGTTATAATGTGATAGCTAAGGCTTAGCTATAAATGATATTTTAAATATAAGAGTGTGACTCTTTTAGGAAGGCATTTTAGAATTAATAGGTGTTCTATACCTGAATACCTGAGCCTTGCAATGCCTGAGCACTCATTGTAAGATTTAGGAGTAGTAAATTGATTTAATGACCATCTCCCTGGGGATTTCTGAGGTTACTGGGTACAGGAAGAGACTTTCAGGTAGCATTACTTTTCTATTTTTCTTTTACTTTTTTAAGATCTTATTTATTTATTTGAGACCAAGAGAGAGGGAGAGAGAGCGAGTGCACAAATGGGGACGGGGGGGGGGGGGTGCAGAGGAAGAGGGAAAGTAGACTCCTTGCTAAGCAGGGAGACCAATGGGACTCGATCCCGGGCCCTGAGATCATGACCTGAGCCAAAGGCAGATGCTTAACTGACTGAGCCACCCAGGTGCCCAGAATTACTATTCCTTATTGATAAATTTCTTTCTTTTTTTTTTTTTTAAAGATTTTATTTATTTATTTGACAGATAGAGATCACAAGTAGGGAGAGAGGCAGGCAGAGAGAGAGAGAGGAGGAAGCAGGCTCCCTGCCAAGCAGAGAGCCCGATACGGGGCTCGATCCCAGGACCCTGGGATCATGACCTGAGCGAAAGGCAGAGGCTTTAACCCACTGAGCCATCCAGGCACCCCCCTTATTGATAAATTTCTTAAAGACACATGATACATTTTTTCCACTTACGGGGTATTAGATCTCTTAGAAATGGGTCTTACACTGTTTGTACAGTGGAAGTTAATGAATGGATATTGCCTTTGTGAGCTTATTGGTGTAGGCACTGGAATTTGCTACAGATAAAGACAAGAGACAGAATCTCTGGTATGAACCATGTTTGGCTATTGCTCTCCTGGACAGGTCATCACACTGGTAGGACCTCAAATTATGTCCCAGCTTTAGAGCTTTCCCCGACTGTAATATTGGATGGATCATTTCACCTGTTTGAGTCTAAGTGCTTTTATTTATAAAATGGGAATAATAATGTAATCAATATTTCATTAGATGTTTTATTATTTTTGTTTATTTAAGATTTTATTTATTTATTAGAGAGAGAGAGCATGAGCAATAGGAGAGGGAGAAACAGACTTCGCACTAATCAGGGAGTCCAATGCGGGGCTTGATCCTGGGACTCTGAGCCGAAGGCAAGCACTTAACCAATTGAGCCACCCAGGTGCATGTTTTTTTTTTTTTTAATATTTTATTTATTTGACAGAGAGAAATCACAACTAGGCAGAGAGACAGGCAGAGAGAGAGGAGGAAGCGGGCTCCCTGCGGAGCAGAGAGCCCGATGTGGGGCTCGGACCCAGGAGCCTGGGATCATGACTGAGCCGTAGGCAGAGGCTTTAACCCACTGAGCCACCCAGGCGCTCCCCCCCATTAGATTTTTTTTTTTTAAAGATTTTATTTATTTATTTGACAGAGAGAGAGATCACAAGTAGGCAGAGAGGCAGGCAGAGAGAGAGGAGGAAGCAGGCTCCCTGCGGAGCAGAGAGCCCGATGCGGGGCTCGATCCCAGGACCCTGAGATCATGACCTGAGCCGAAGGCAGCGGCTTAATCCACTGAGCCACCCAGGCGCCCCTCATTAGATGTTTTAATGATCAAATTCAGCAACTGTATGTGAAAGAGTCATGTAAATTGTGGAGTAACAAACAAATATAACCAGGTACTACTAATTTGCAGGGAGATAATTGTGAGATAAAGCTGGAGAAAGAATGTCTTGGCAAAATTAGCAAATTCTTCAGATTCACTGCCTTGTATTTCAAGGTAGTCTATACCATTTTGTTTTTACCCTGAATTGAACTCATTGTCATTAAACATCTCAGTGTGTATGTACTTCCATTCTGTTTTGTGACCAAAACTACACTTTACATACAAACATGATGGAGTTCAGAAAAAGAGAAAGTAAAACACAAAGTTCTATCTCTCTTCATAGAAAATGTCAATCTCATGTCCATCCATTCAAAGTCCATAGACATAACTATTTCTCTCTTGAACCACAGAGATAAATACACTTTAAGATGAACACTATTATGAAGCAAATGTTAAAAAACACAAAGAAAGGAAAAAATACATACAAATAAAATAATATGTCATGGGACGCCTGGGTGGCTCAGTGGATTAAGCCGCTGCCTTCGGCTCAGGTCATGATCTCAGGGTCCTGGGATCGAGCCCCGCATGGTCTCTGCTCTGCAGGGAGCCTGCTTCCTCCTCTCTCTCTGCCTGCCTCTCTGCCTACTTGTGATCTCTGTCTGTCAAATAAATAAATAAAATCTTTAAAAAAAAAAATAATATGTCATGAAGAAAATTAAACGAAGAAATCCCACTACCTTGTTGCACAAATCATCTAACACTAGCATATTTGTTCATTTTTTTCTTTCTAAAATTGATAAGCTTTGACTATCTTGGGGTTCATACATTGGAGAGAATGGTTTAAGTTTTTATGGTAAAGAATGCACAGGCAACCCAGGAATCACGACTATTATATATGTTGGAGGACTCTTTATGACTTATCGGACAAATCCATACAGTTATTTGTAGATGTATTATCTGCTGTTATTAATAACAATTATATTTATTTTCTGATGTATATCAGGCATTACTTGTGTATATAATGCTACAATAACAGAGTACATAAAGAAACATTTAATCTGTCAGTTGGCTCTTGCCTCTACACCTGGGCCAATTCACTGGACAAATTGTTGAGGAAACAATACATGAAGAGAATGAATTTTGACTGAATTTTTCATCGAACACAGATATAGCTAGCCAAGTTCATGAAAATGTTAAAGTATAACCTCATATAAATCACTCGCCTTTTTTGAATTTTCATTTTATCTGATAACTGAGAATAATAAGAGCCAACTTGCAGACTGATACATTTAGTTCATCAGGTACTGAGACAATAATGGCACAGGATAATTAGAATCGTTAGGAATTAAGCAAGATTCTAAAACAAGATGGAATTGGGAGGGAGACAAACCATAAGAGACTCTTAATCTCACAAAACAAACTGAGGGTTGCTGGGGGGAGGGGGAGAGGGAGAAGGTGGTTGGGGAAGGTATGTGCTATGGTGAGTGCTGTGAAGTGTGTAAACCTGGCGATTCACAGACCTGTACCCCTGGGGATAAAAATACATTATATGTTAATAAAAAAATTTTAAAAAATTAAGCGAGATTCTAATTCAAATCTCTTAGTACCGTGGCACCATTCAGTGGCTGTATGTTGTATGTTCATTCTGTTTTCTGCATGAAACTCAACCAGCTGACCATTCCTTTCCCCTCAAAATAACCACTAACAATCATTGGGCATCAATTATGTGGAACCATTTTGGTTTGCTAATTAAATGGCCAGGCCTCTAACAATATAGATAAACTGTGTTATGGGTAAATACACAGCTAGCATTCTGACTTTGAATGCTGAATAAGGACCTACGAAGGTCACTGCTACCCCAGCTAGGGAACACATATAGAAAAGAATATTCTAGGAAAATTTTCTTTATTGTTTCATTCCAAAATCTTCATCTAATCTGATCTGAGCTTGACTCTTGGAAAACTCAAAATCCTCTATTTAGGGCTAGAAATTCTGTGTTCCTTTCTTGGAATATTTCTGGTATTTTATTTTGGGGCTCTGGAGAGCAGGAGGCAGGTAGGCACCTCTGCCACTGGTAGCCTCCCTCCAGTCACCTTCACAAGAAAGGAGAAAACGTGTAGAAATGAAATAGTTCCCAAAGAGTAGGGTTGTGGTTACATGTTACTCTATTTAGAATCTAGTTATTTCTCCCATTCTTATGAAAAAAAAACAACAACAGATTCTAACAACATATTCTTTTTCATGAGGACCCCATTTTGTGACCTTGAGCTTACATTCTGTCTTATTGCAGCATTTCCTCTCCTTGGGGCAAAGTATGTCCATGCTAGGGAAGAGAGGAAGAGGAGAGGTTTTAATGCCTAATGGAGGATAGGGACTTTTTATTTGGAAAATGGAGCCCCAAATATGTAAAAAGATGATCGAAATGAACAAAAGTGAACTGAAATTTCATTTGGGTTTTGACATAGTTTATGCAGATTTTGTGGTTACCAATGTCCTAGGGAATGAGTGGGAAAGTACACAAATAATTATGCCTACAAAACTGAGAGTCCAAGCTGTGGGCAGGTGAGTAAACGAAATTCTCTGTGCCTAGAAGCATGTGGACACACTGTGTATGGCAAGAGGGAAGGGAGCTGGTGGGAGGGGCTCATTCGCAGGCCAAGCTGTGCGGGCAGAAACATTTTGAGGAAACTCCCATAACATTCACCAGCTGCAGAGCATTCTGTGTGTTCACGAATGGCCAAATTTACACTCTGTTAAAACAAACTGAACAGAATCAACATGAGATGGTTTTCAAATGAAGCCCCCTCCCATATCAACAATCCATAAATCTGAACCAATGAAAGGGGAAAAATGTTTTAGTTGGTAACAGGCCTGGGAATCATGGTAGCCAGTGCAATAAACAAGAAAGATTTACAGGTGATAAGAAAATGCATTTAGTTTTGTTTCCAACTCTTCTTTTAAATTTTATTCAGTGGGAAAAATCCTTCCCTTGCTCTTGTATGGAAATGCAAGCAAAACTTAGGGGAAAAACTCGAGATTTTTCCAGTAACTCTTAGATAATAAAAGTCCCATGGTCACTGTAACTAGCAATTATCATCTCACGTTAACAACTGAAAATGGTCATTTCCAAATAATAATCACAGCACAGTACTTATTGTTAGATGATCTCCTTTCCTCCTGGTAATTTCTCCTTTCCAGGCAGTTAGCTTGGTCCTGTTTCCTCTTGTTCACCACCTGAGTTTAGGATGGAGGCCATTGAGGTTTATGGCTCTTGGCAGAAGGCTTTGGATGAGACCTAGCTTTTTAGAGAAGTATCTTGAGAATTAAGAGGTAAACACTAAATAAGAAGTTGAGAAAGGTGGGCACTAGAAGGAAACAGAGTTCCCAAGATCAAGATCCTCTTTATTACTGCTACAACCCCATGTTCTTTCCTGGTGTTCCATAAATGATCTCCAGGTATCAGAAACATTTGATCTGTGGACAGATGGATGTACAGTTAGTTGTCAGATGCACCCCTAAAAATCAGCTGACATCCTCACCTTCTCAGGTTTAGTTCCCTCTGTACCCCGCTGTTATGCTGCAAGGACACATACTAAGCTCTCCAGGAGCTTACCCCCTCAATAAAGCACTGGGTTAGGAGACTCCATACTCCCTTCTATTAAGATGTGAGTGTAAGATTCAGACCAACTCTCTCCCTAAGTAATAGTAAATCCTCCTTGTAAATATCTTTCTCCTTGTATATCTTCTTTAGGGGTCAGTTACCTTGCTGGTCCTCACTCAAGGCAAGTACCACCCACTGATTGCCCTCATGCTTTGCCTGAGCTGAGTTACAGTATCTAAGCGCTAATTTAATATTGCCCAGTCCCTAGATGTCCCTTGGCTGTGATAAACCTCCTTAGTGTGGGTGGGGGGCAAGTTGGATTTAATTCAGTCTGTCTCACCCCCCTAAAATAGTGCAAAGCAAAACTGTCTCAGACTCAATAATTCTTTATGGTCTATGTCCAATTGAAATGACTTGTTTCCTTTTCTCAATGGCAGAGTAGACCAGTGACCCTCCTTTCCCAAGACAAATACTGCCACTAATGAGGTCGGGTGGGCCTCGTATTTTTTTCTAGACACCAAAAAGCCCAACTTCATCGGTATTTTTAGTTTTCCTCACAGAGAAATATGCTCAATACTCATTATAACAGAGGCAGCTCTGGAGGTCCCAGAAATCACTCAGAACTTTTACCTCCCTTCCAGCCCTGAATTTACCTTTGGAAGGACTTCTTAGCAATGGTATGATGTTCAGGGAGTTCTTTGTCAACCAATTTTCTGAAAAATCTCAACTGAGATCCTCTAGATATTTCCTAGGATTTATTAATGCTGTGCCAAGTTAGAGTATTTGAATTTCCTCTAACCAGATTAGTATCCGATTTTTCAAGTTACTATCTTTAATGTTACTATAGGAAGGGAAGGAACCAAAAGGAAATGGGACATTGATGTCAAGTGATTGGGCACCTGCCACTCTGTTGAAGTATTCTCAGATGTGTCCCTTCATTGCACACTTGCATTTTATGATAGAACATGATACTGCAACTCAGAACATCTAGGTGGTCTATTTGGTCTTTGCTTATTATATATGTTATATTATTTCAGCACACTGTCGTGCAATTACTCTCTATTTAAGCTTTTAGTTTCCTCCTTTTAGGAAGGTCTCATGAAACAGAGGACACATTAGCTTAAAATAAACCATCTTTGACTGCTTCCTCTTCTGACAATGTCAATGTGACTTAGTATTTCTGAGCTTTGATTTACTCATCTGTGAAATGGGAATAATTTTAACTTCCTCACATAATTGGGATGTCAAATCAGAAAAATATGTTAAGTCCCTGACTGGGAGGTTGCTCAATAAATATTTATTCAACATATGGTAGACAAAATTATGACCCATACTGGAAAGCATCTGTGAGGTTAGACAGTCTGGGTCCAGTGGCCTGTTCATCACTACTGTCTATGGGCTTGTGGAGATGCTCACAGAAGTGGCATGGCGTGTCAAGGTCACACAATGAAATCTGGATAGATAAAAACTCTAACCCACTTCTTGCCCATGCTCAGTGTGTTCACTGTTCTTTCTGTCACAACTTGATATCTTTTGCTAAACATCGTGGTTCTAAACCTAAGTTCTTTCAACTCATCCTACTAATTAATAGGGGATCCTGTGGGAGATGTTCCAAATAATTTAATGCCCTTAAAACCTATTGTGAAATAAATTTTGTGTATAAATGGCTGAAGGCAAAAAAAATCCTATCATTTCAAAGTTCTATAATTGCCACTAATGCAAATAGTATTCACATATGCATCTATTCATTTTCGAGGCTAATCAGTTAGATGAGTTTTTAGAGAAGCTAACCTATTTTTCTCCTTAATAAGGCACAAAATCTTCAAATTAGAAATGATGTCATTGTTTTTACTATGAGAGCCTGATAGTCCCAAACGATTATTAGACAAATATGTTTCTCAGAGGAGTCATGCTGGAGCTCCAAGCATTCTACTGACATGAAATAATTATCTCTGACCCTTTGGGAGCCCTCACATGCATAGTTTAAAAGAGGAATGAAATGCCTGGAAGATGATTAGTACAATGGTAATGCTGTTTTTAATACTTCTCAGGCAAAGAAACCTATAAAACACATCACTGGAAAGAGGAAAAATGATATAAAGTTAAAACGATAATGTCAAAATGGAATATTTCTCTGAAATATCCTACTTGAACTTTTTTTCTTGAGTTATGGTAAACATATTCTGTTTTCGTGTAATAAGGGTAACATTTGTGTATCACTTGACTGATGTGGCCAGAAATGTTTTCCATACATGACTTCAGTTTTTTTCTTTTTTTTAAATGCTTAACCAGGTTAAGCTAAGCTGAGCAAGTTTAATTACACTTATTTTAAAGATAACACAACAAGCTTACGTCAATGAAGTAACTTTGGGATTCATCGAAGAAGTGAATAGAAAGGGCTTGGAAAAAAGAGAGGTCACATGTTCCTTGGAGACTGGGAAGAAAGTGTTTCTAGATGGTTACCTATGTGAGTTGGATCTGCAAGCTGATGATACTTGCATCCCACAAAATCTGTGACACGAGAGGCAAAGCCATCTCTGGAGAAAGAATGGAACAATATAGGTTGGGACATGAGGGAAATAGTAAGTTGTGGCAGAGGACATAGTCACCAAGACCTAATTCAGAACATGCAAGATAAGGACAGGGCTGCAGGCTCAGACAGGAATAAAAGCAACTCTGGACAGGTACCTCTGGCTTCAAAATAGCATTCTTGGTTCCTCCTTCTCTTCCCTAAAATCTGAGAACTAGAATCTCAGTGTGGTTAATGTTATATATTTTTTAAAGATTTTGTTTATTTATTTGACAGAGAGAGACAGCGAGAAAGGGAACACAAGCAGTAGGGTGGATAGGGAGAAGCAGGCCTCCCACTGAGCTGAGCAGGGAGCCCGATGTGGGGCTCAAACCCAGGATTCCGGGATCACGACCTGAGCCGAAGGCAGATGCTTAACAACTGAGCTACCCAGGTGCCCTATTATTTTTTTAATATAATAATTTGGACCATAGGAGTTACAACTGAGCACACAAACACAGCAGGATTGAAAGAAGTAGCTACCTTCTCACTAATGAGGTCCTCACGAGTATAAACTCTTAAGGACCTCATTAGTGATATCTGTGGTGTCATCCTCAGGCCCGCAGCCATGGCAGTGCGGCACGTTGGCATCTATTTCCCACCCTGAGAAGAATCCACGGAGTGTCTCAGTCTTGGATACTCAGAATGGCCTGTCTTAGCATTCCCAGCCTGGCCCCCCATTTCACTGCGCCTTAATTCAACTGGTTCAAAGGTCATTGCAGGAGGAAATTCAAGATTTATAAAATTGGAGATGAGACAAGGTGGAGAGATATGATGAAGTGGGATGAGAGGAATTATTCAGGGAACTGCAGAATCAGAACATTGCTCCTCAAAGTCCCTAAGGGGTAGCATGTACCCTATGCACACATGACTCACGGATTCCAATGGACCGAATAGTAGTTTAAGGTGGACACTTCCTTCCACTTACTTTGCTCCTCAAGGCAGGATTTTGTTGTGAAAGTTATGTGGACATTGGAACTAGACAGCTGTGACGCTCACCTCCAAGATCCAAAAAGAATTGCTGTACCAGCTAATACTGACAGAAAATTCAACTTTAGATTGTTTATACAGTGAAAGAGATGAATTGAGTATTTTATTTTATTTTTAGAGATATTATTCATTTATTTGACAGAGAGAGAGAGAGAGAGAGATCACACGTAGGCAGAGAGCAGGCAGAGAAAGAGGGGGAATCAGGCTCCCCGCTGAGCAGGGAGCCCAATGCAGTACTCGATTCCAGGACCCTGAGATCATGACCTGAGCCGAAGGCAGAGGCTTAACCCACTGAGCCACCCAGGCACCCCTGAATTGAGTATTTTAGATGGAAATCCAGGGCCTGGCTGTGTTTCATGGTTGGTTTGATTCAGTAGCTCAACAATGATATTGGGACCCAATTTCCTTCCCATCTCTCAACCAAAGACACTGGATGCCTGCCTATTATTCCCACACTGCATGCGTCCTTAGCTCTGTCCAGGTGTTTGACTTTAGCCAATCAGCACATTCCGTTGTTCTGGACACCATCATTGCTTCAGAAAAGAAAATAAATTCTGTGCTAGTTAACTAAGTAAGTTTTAGATTTAGATTCTGGGACTGGAACTGCCTCTATTGAATGAACCATTTAGTTGTGACTGCCTCTGTGAAGGCACCTTAGAAGGAGTCATTGAGAATGGCAAACATTCCAAGGCTTGGTAGACAGGTTACGTGGAAGTCTTCAAGCTTTGAGTTCTTTGTCTGTACATTATGGATAATGTCAGGGCTGAGTGGAATGTTGCATTTCGTAAACATGGGAAAATCTCCTAGTGCAATGCCTGGCATGCAGTATGTTGGCTTCTTTCTCTCTCCCTCCTGTAAAGCAATGATGTACTGAATAATGAAGCACAGATACAGAATTGGGTAAGCTAGTTTGCAAAGTACTTTCTAGCTCTCATATTTTATACTTCCATGAAAATTTGTGCCACTTCGTTTGCATTTTATTACCTTAAAAATACCAAGGACTTCCGGGCAACAATCAGCCACTGATAGAGTTCATTTTTCTCTCCCTCCCCTTGAACAATTTTTATTATAAAATATAACAGAGGCACCTGGGTTCAGTTGGTTAAGAGTCTGCCTTCAGGTCATGATCCCAGAGTCCTGGGGTCCAACCTCTCTGCTTAGCCAGGGGGGGAAGGGCTGCTTCTCCCTCTCCCCTTGCAGCTTGCCCCCTGCTGATGCTCACTCTCTCTCTCTCTCTCTTTCACTCACTTGCTCTCTTTCTGGCTAATAAATAAATAAATAAAAAAATTTTTTTTTTAAAAACATAACATCCATTACACAATCCTTGCCCCATAATTTTTAAATGTTAAACCTTAACATGATCTGTGGGAGTAGTAGACACAATTTCTCTTCAAGTTAAATTTTGTACTTGTGAGTAAAGTGGAGTTCAATGCGATGTTTGCACCCGTTTACTTTGTTGGTTATGAGAGCCATTTGTCATTTGTCATGAAGCTGGATACAACTGTGTGAAATGGAAAAAAGAGGCAATGAAGCCAAGCGATGTTCTACGAGAACCTTAGAGAAATTCTTAACCTCCTAGTTCCTCCATTTTCTGATCTGCAAAACTGAGAGAAAGAAAGAAGGGAAAGAAGGAAGGAAGGAAGGGAGGGAAGGAAGACATGAATTATGAGGATTTAATAAGGAACATGAGAGGCTGAAGAAATTTCTGCCAAGATAGTATGATAAATAAATGATCCTTATAATCATCTTCCCTAAAATTAACAAATTTGCTTTTAAAGGTGCTTTTTAAAAAAATTTTTTTTATTTGTTTATTTTCAGTGTAACAGTGTTCATTGTTTTTGCACCACACCCAGTGCTCCATGCAGTACGTGCCCTCCCTATTAGCCACCTCCTGGTTCCTCAACCTCCCACCGCCCCACCCCCCGCCCCTTCAAAACCCTCTGGTTGTTTTTCTGAGTCCATAGTCTCTCATGGTTCATCTCCCCTTCCAGTTTCCCTCAACTCCCTCTCCTCTCCATCTCCCCATGTCCTCCGTGTTCTTTGTTATGCTCCACAAATAAGTGAGACCATATGATTCTTGACTCTCTCTGCTTGACTTATTTCGCTCAGCATAATCTCTTCCAGTCCCGTCCATGTTGCTACAAAAGTTGGGTATTCATCCTTTTAAAGGTGCTTTTAAGTATGTGTTTAATAAAATGAATTGATGCTGTTAGAAGTCAGAAAAGAGATTATCTTCAGAAAAGCAGTGACTATTTATCCGTCATGTTTTCCAGAGAAAACAGATCCAGTAGGAAATGTACATGCAATTGTATATAGTATATGTGCATTTATACACACACACACAGACACAGACACAAGGAGATTTAGTTCAAGGAACTGGCTTACACAGTTGTCCGAGCTGGTAAGGCTAACATCTGTTGGATGGGCTAGCAGGATGAAATTCCTGTGCAGGACCCGAGGCTACAGTCTTGAGGCAGATGAAATCTCACTTTTCAAAGATCTTCTAGCTGATTGGATGGGGTCTACCCACATCATTGAGAATAATTTCCTTTACGTAAGGTCAAGCGATTGTGGATGTTAACCAGCCCTACGAAATACCCTTACGACACCTAAACCAGCTTTCGATTAAATAACTGAGCCCCATGAACACATAAAACTAACCATCGCAGACTGGAAAGAAACATGAAGGGAACTTCTGGAGCAGTACCCTGTTTCTTGATTTGGATGCTTGGATTTTGAAAATTCTTCCAACAGTATATTTATGATATGTGTGTTTTTCTATATATACATTATACTTTAATACAAGCTTTTAAATTTTATTTCTTTCTATTTGCTCTACAACCCAAATCAAAGAGAGCAAGGGATTTCTTCTCAGGCAGATTTGTCTGGTGGCTGCTTCTGGATTGAATAGAGAATTCTGTGATTGAACCCAATCTTGGTGGGTGTGATTCTTGTGATCAGTTGGTGATAGCTACAGTAAACAGGGACACGTCACTCATGTGCTGACCATCTCACTGGCAATTACAGTTAGAAGTGCATATGGGCTCTTACAATGTCCGAAAATACTTAAGATTATGCATTTTTTATATATTGTTAAAATAATACTTTGCTAAAATGGCCTTTGTATAAGTGGTTATTTGAACAACATGTAGTCAGTTATAAGTGCCCTTAACATGACTTTCTTGTCTACATTTATCTTCACATCTGTCTTTTCCTTGTTCTTTTCTTTAGTTACAAATGATGAATAAAGTACATATAACAAGATATAGTTGGACAATAACACCATGTAAGTACTACTTGGACTGGCAGTTAGGAAACTTGAAATCTAGTATATATTTTGATGAAAGTTTCCTGGTTTTCTGCGTCCTGATTTCTCCCAGTCTTACTTTATGAATCACTCATTAGGGTCTGGACTCTTAAATCTCTTGTTGACAAAGGAAATAAAAGTATGACATCACAGTTCTCCATTGACCCTTCCTACTTGGCCCTGTATTGCCAAAGATCAGGTGGAAATGGGAAAAAATTTCCAGGTAACTCTCTCCCATCTGACTCTCTGCACTGACAAAGGCTACCTTTTTTTTTGAAACCCGGTTTCCTCATGGTTTAAGTTCTAATGGGTGCGGGCAGTGATTATACTGAAGAAGGTGGTATGGAAGGGACCTGCTTTCTGGTCATGTCACGTTGTTAATACTTTCAATGTACAAATGTCATGGTCATCTGTGAGTGATTCTTTTCATTTTATGGACTGGAAGCAGAAGAGGCTTTTTTCTTTTTTTTTAAATGCCAGATAACCCCTTTGTAAATGAATGATCAGGCCATTTTTCTCTCTGGTGTTGGGTGGAAGGGCTAGGACTAGAGTGAGTGAGTTTGACACTTTCCTCATGCACAGAATTTTAGGGGACTCAAAAAACTTGCTAGTGAACATCAATACTGTTTTCTAAACAATATTACATTAAAATAGTATTGATTTTGATTAATAAGTTGTTTTTGGCTTTCCTTAACAACTGTCCCAAAGCAAATTGAGTAGAACAAAACTGGTCTTTAGGGCCCTTTCTTTTCCTTTCTGTTTCCTAAACCCATATGGTTTGGAGTTTATACTTTTTCTTGAATATGTAGTTTCTGTTCCTTAGCTATTTCCATTTTAAATACATCCAAGCTTAGAAATACCCAGAGGACAACAGCAGGCAAAGTTTTAAGGTGAACAGTGGTAATTCAATAGATAAAATGAGCCAAATAGACAAAAGAAAATACAAAGGGAACATGGAAGGAGAAACTATATAGAAATGTTTTCTGATTAAATGATGGGTGTTCAATTCTTAGTATGAAATGTAAGATTTATAAATTTCAGAAAGTTGTAAAAAGAAGGAATATTACCTTCCCAACCATCCTTCCTGCCAACAAATATGCTGATGAGTATCTTCTCATTCTCTCTCTCTCTCCCCCGGTACATCTAATATCTATCTATCTATCTATCTATCTATCATCTATCTATCTATCTATCTATCATCTATCTATCTATCTATCCATCCTATCATCATCTCTTACCTATCATCTATCTTCTATGTGTGCAAATATACACAGTTAAAAATTATATCTATCTCTATATACGATTTCATATACTTGCTTTTCCACTTAAAATTTTATAAGCATTGTCTTAAAATGCACATTTATAAATATTTGTGTTATAAGGCACTCTATTTATATACTAGATTTCAGTTAAATACTTAACCTCTTACTATACATTTAACTCTATCAAATTTTTTTGTTATCATAAATATTTATAAACATAAGCCTTTAATTATTACCTAAGGAGACATTCCTAGAAGTTAGACCATAAAGTCAAATGCTATAGGCTTTTAGGTAGTTAATGAGGCAGATTGCCAAACTGTTTCCCAAAAAGTTTTCTTTTTATAGAATTATTGACAACATTATATCTTTTTTCATTATTTTTAATGCTTAGAAAAATCTTTTCCAAATCTGAGATGTATTCAGATGTGTTTCTTTTTTTGAATTTGTTTTTAACAGTTCTACTTTTGACATTTAACAGTTTAATCCATCGGGGTTTACTTTCAAAGTAAAGAGTGAGTGTTGCAGTTGCATTTTGGGATCTAATTTAATGTAGAGAAAGCAGAGATCTATGTACAGACTTCTATCTTGGTCTTTGTGGTCCGAAACTTCCATGTATAATTCTGGGTTATGGATTATTCTTTTTTTCTCATGGATATGATTCTCTTTGCTCTGTTTAGCAAAGTTTATTTTGTATTAAATTAGACTAATATAAATCATATCACTCATACTTACCTTTGGCTTGTTTTCATTTAATGTATCTGTGCCCATCTTTTAGTTTTATTTTTCAGAGTCACTTTATTTTTAGCTTTGCCTTCTATAAATAGCAGGTAGTTAAGAAATGTTTCTTAAACAGAAAATTTAACTTATTTACATTTATCTTGAGTAATACTTATTTTTCTTTTTATCTTATGTTTACATTTGATTTTTATTTTGTCTAATGCTTTATGGGTTTCTTTTTTCCCTCAAATGATTTTTTTCTTAGTTTTTAAAATTCTATGAATGGTTTTATTTAAATATGCAAAATGTATTAGTGAATCTATATGTATTTGTTGTCATCAAGAATAAATGAGTTTTGGGATGCCTAGGTGGTTCAGTGGGTTAAGCGTCTGCCTTGGGCTCAGGTCATGACCCCAGGGTCCTGGGATCAAGTTTTGCATTGGTCCCTCTGTTCAGAGGCGAGACTGCTTCTCCCTTCACCTGACACTTCCCCTGCTTGTGCTCTTTCTCTCTCTCTTTGATAAATTAATAAATAAAATATTAAAAAAAGAATAAATGAGTTTTAAGACTTTTTCTTTCAGTTAATATGAAATAATTGTTACTCTCTGTGCTATAACAGTAAAAGAAAAAAGTGAACAAAATATATAAAAGAATAGTTCTCAAGACAGTGGGTATGTGATAACAAAGGACAGTGACCCCAGAAGGAGATATGGAAACCAGATAATATTAGCCCTCTGACTGACCCAGCATCATGCCTTGAGACTTTCCAGGCTGTGTGGGAGGGAGGGAGAGCCTAGGCAAAGTCCACTAGACTTCACTTGTTGGGCAGAGTTGGGAATTTGGGGAGATGAAGCAACTAGAATTCAGAGGACAGACTATGGGGGAGGAGAGAGCTGCAAGGAGTGAGATCTGTAAAGGGGCCCCTGAAGTCTTCTGTAGGCATGTAGGAAAACTTCTAGAGGTTGTGGAAGTACCCATTCTAAAGGGCAAAAGAAAGCAATACAGGAGCACCTGGGTGGCTCAGTCATTAAGTGTCTACCTTCGGCTCAGGTCCCAGGGTCCTAGGATAGAGCCCCATGTTGGGCTCCCTGCTCAGCAGAAGGCTGCTTCTCCCTCTCCCACTCCTCCTGCTTGTGTTCCCTCTCTCACTGTGTCTCTCTGTCAAACAAATAAATAAAATTCTAAAAAAAAAAAAAAGAGAACAATACATTATTATTAATTATAGTTACCATGCTTTACATTAGATTTCCAGAACTCATTCATCTTAAAACTGAAAGTTTGTCATTTGACCAACATCTCCCCATTTCTGCCACTCCCATCCCCTGGTGAACAACATTCTACTCTGTTTCCATGAGTTTAATATTTTTAGATTCCACATACAAGTGAGATCATGCATTATTTGTCTTTCTGGTTTGGTTTATTTCACTTAACATAATGCCTTCTAGGTTCATTCATATTGTCACAAAAACAGGATTTCCTCCTTTTTTAAGGCTCAATAATATCAATTGTATATATACGTACCACCGTTTTTAAAAGATTTTTATTTATTTATTTGAAGTGAAACACAGAGAGAGAGTGTGTGTGAATGCACAAGCAAGGGAAGCAGCAGGGGGAGAGGGAGAAGAAGGATCTCCATTGAGCAGGGAGCTTGACACAGGACTTGATCCCAGGACCCTGGGATCATGACCTCAGCCAAAAGGCAGACCACCCAGGGGCCTCTATACCAAATTTTTTTTATACATTCATCCATCAATGGACATTTAGGTTGTTTTAATATCTTGGCTATTGTGAATAATGCTGCAGTCAACATAGGTGTGCAGATCCTTCGGGATAGGGATTTTACTTCTTTTGGGTATGTACTAAGAAGTGGAATTGCTGGATCATATGGTTCCTCTATTTTTAATTTCTTGAGGATCCACTATATTTGTTTCCATAATGACTGTACCAATTGACACTCCCACCAACAGTGTATTAGGGTTCCCATAACCTTGCCAATATATATTATCTATACATCCTTACCAACACTTGTTAGCTGTAACAAGTAGGCTATAATTAAAAATAATGTATCATATGCTTGAAATCTCCGAGAGAACAGATCTTAGATAGCGTCACCACGCATGCACACACACACACCCACACACCTGCAAAGGTAACTATGTGAAGTGATGGATATATTAATTAACTTGAATGTGATAATGATTTCACAGTGTATATGTATATCAAAACATCACATTGTACACCTTAAATATATACAATTTTTATTTGTTAATTATACCTTAATGAAGCTGGAAAAAAATAAATCCAGTTTTGTCACATCCAAAACAAACAAATAAATGTAAAGAGTAGAAGAAACAGAACTTGATATTCCTACAGGGCTAGGAACAGTGCCATTTTTCTCCTAGAGAGATGGGAAAATATCATAATTCGTTTGAATATTGAGTAGAGTACTCAGAAGTGTCTTGCCTCCACAGTGGAGGGAAATTAGCCCAAGACTTACTGCTCTTTTGGTCCCATCTAACAATCTTAAAAGCAAGACTGAAAGTTTCAAACTATATCCAAGTAATTAAACTTTGTCCCAGAAAAAAGCTCAAGAATATTTATGAGAATACAAAAGTATCCATTATCCAACAAGGTCGTATCCAATAAATATTATTTTGCATCCAGTAAGAAGATATCAAGTTTACAAACAAATAGATGTCATTGTCTATAATGTGGAAAAACATATACTGATTCAAACTTAATCAGAACTGACACAGATGTTAGAACTAGTAGACAGGGGCTTTGAAATAGTTACTTCGTTACTTACACTCAACAAATTAAGTAGAGATACAGAAGATATTGAGAAGATATGAAAAAGATTTATGTAGACAGTATAAAATACTCTCTAAACTTAACAAAGAGACAACAAAATTAATATAGGAAAAGTATTCTAATATTTCGAAAATATTTCACTTATTCAAAATGATATACCCATGATAAAAAAAAAATCACATTGACTATTGTAGACATTGCTGCTATAAACATTCAGGTACACGTGCCCCTTCGGATCACTATGTTTGTATCTTTAGGGTAAATGTCCATCAACAGATGAATGGATAAAGAAGATGTGGTATATATACACAATGGAATACTATGCAGCCATCAAAAGAAATGAAATCTTGCCATTTGCAACGACGTAGATGGAACTAGAGGGTATCATGCTTAGTGAAATAAGTCAATCGGAGAAAGACAACTATCATATGATCTCCCTGATATGAGGACATGGAGAAACAACATGGGGGGTTAGGGGGATAGGAGAACAATAAATGAAACAAGATGGGATTGGGAGGGAGACAAACCATAAATGACTCTTAATCTTACAAAACAAACTGGGGGTTGCTGGGGGGAGGTGGGGTTGGGAGAGGGGGAGGGGGCTATGGACATTGGGGAGGGTATGTGCTATCGTGAGTTCTGTGAAATGTGTAAACCTGGCGATTCACAGACCTGTACACCTGGGGATAAAAATACATTATATGTTTATAAAAAAAATAAAATTGGAAGGGGAGGCGAACCATAAGAGACTATGGACTCTGAAAAACAACCTGAGGGTTTTGAAGGGTCAGGGGTGAGAGGTTGGGGGAACAGGTGGTGGGTAATAGGGAGGGCACATTTTGCATGGAGCACTGGGTGTTGTGCAAAAACAATGAATACTGTTATGCTGAAAATAAATAAATTATAAACTACAAAAAAAAATCACATTGACAGATGCTCAGTGTCATTAATCAGTTGAAATTAAATGGTAACTACAGTATTTCATTATCCACTACCCGTTAGAATGGCTAAAATTAAAGTGAAAGATCTCCTTGATGAACATATGGAGGACTGGAACTCTCATAAGAATGTTAAATGGTACAACCAATTTAGAAAGCAGTTTGAAAGTTTCTAATAAAGTTAAACTGACCTACCATATGGTCAACCATTTCATGTCTTGGTATTTACCTAAGAAAAATAAAAGCAAATAGCTACATAAAGATTTGTATGGGGTGCCTGGGTGGCTCAGTCAGTAGAGCATCTGACTCCTGGTTTAGCTCAGGTCATGATCTTAGGGTTGTGAGATTGAGCCCCATGATGGGCTCTGGGCTTAGTGTGAGAATCCTGCCTAAGGATTCTCTCTCTCCCTCTCCCTCTGCTCCTCACCCTTACTTGTGCTCTCTCACTCTCTCTATCATTCCTTCTCTAAAATAAAATAATCTTAAAAAAGAGATTTGTACAACTATGTTTATAATAGCTTTGCTTGTAAAATCGAAAATTGGCAAACAAGCCAAATATTTATCAACAAGTAAATGGGTACATAAATTATGGTATATTCATACCATGGAGTACTACTAAACAAAAACAAACTATTAATGCACACTACAGCATGAATGAATCTCAAAAACAATATATATGGTATGATTATACTTATATAAAAGTCTAAAAAATATAAACAAATCCATAGTTAGAGTTAACAGGGTAATTGGAAGGGTTGAGTTTATCGTTACAAATGTATAAGGGGAAGTTTTCAGGGATGAATAAATTATCTCAATTGTGGTTATACTTTTTTGGTTTTTTTTTTTTAAGATTTTATTTATTTACTTGAGAGAGAGAGAGAGAGAATGAGTATGGGACAAGCAGACTCCATGCTGAGCAAGGAGCCCGATGGGAGGCTAGATCCCAGAACCCTGGGATCATGACCTGAGCCAAGGTCAGACATTTAACTGACTGAGCCA
The DNA here is from genome assembly GCF_922984935.1 of Meles meles. NCBI lineage: Eukaryota > Metazoa > Chordata > Mammalia > Carnivora > Mustelidae > Meles > Meles meles. The sequence continues at coordinate 21,764,524 of NC_060069.1, read as the reverse complement.
CCCAGGTGCCCCTGTGGTGATAGTTTCAAAGTCATATTCAAATGTGAAAACTAAATAATTTCTATCCTTTAAGTATATGAAATTTATTGCATTTCAATTTTATCTAAACAAAACTATTTTTTAAACAAATAGTTTTTTTGACATCTCCTATTTAAGATTTTTTTAAAAAAATATTTTATTTATTTGACAGAGAGAAATCACAACTAGGCAGAGAGGCAGGCAGAGAGAAAGGAGGAAGAAGGCTCCCTGCGGAGCAGAGAGCCCGATGCGGGACTCAATCCCAGAACCCTGGGATCATGACCTGAGCCAAAGGCAGAGGCTTTAACCCACTGAGCCACCGAGGCACCCCATCCTATTTAAGATTTAATCAGTAAATTTTATTTTAATCCATTCACTTTTTTTTGTGTGTGTGTGTTTTTTTTCCATTTTATTTATTTTTTCAGCGTAACAGTATTCATTGTTTTTGCACAACACCCAGTGCTCCATGCAAAACGTGCCCTCCCTATTACCCACCACCTGTTCCCCCAACCTCCCACCCCTGACCCTTCAAAACCCTCAGGTTGTTTTTCAGAGTCCTTAGTCTCTTATGGTTCGCCTCCCCTTCCAATTTTTTTTTTTTTAATGAACATATAATGTATTTTTATCCCCAGGGGTACAGGTCTGTGAATCGCCAGGTTTACACACTTCACAGAACTCACGATAGCACATACCCTCCCCAATGTCCATAGCCCCCTCCCCCTCTCAAAATCCCACCTCCCCCCAGCAACTCCCAGTTTGTTTTGTGAGATTAAGAGTCATTTATGGTTTGTCTCCCTCCCAATCCCATCTTGTTTCATTTATTGTTCTCCTCTCCCCCTAACCCCCCATGTTGCTTCTCCATGTCCTCATATCAGGAAGATCATATGATAGTTGTCATTCTCCGATTGACTTATTTCACTAAGCATGATACGCTCTAGTTCCATCCACGTCGTCGCAAATGGCAAGATTTCATTTCTTTTGATGGCTGCATAGTATTCCATTGTGTATATATACCACCTCTTCTTTATCCATTCATCTGTTGATGGACATCTCGGTTCTTTCCATAGTTTGGCTATTGTAGACATTACTGCTATAAACATTCAGGTACACGTGCCCCTTCGGATCACTACGTTTGTATCTTTAGGGTAAATACCCAGTAGTGCAATTGCTAGGTCATAGGGTAGTTCTATTTTCAACATTTTGAGGAACCTCCATGCTGTTTTCCAGAGTGGTTGCACCAGCTTGCATTCCCACCAACAGTGGAGGAGGGTTCCCCTTTCTCCACATCCTCTCCAGCATCTGTCATTTCCTGACTTGTTAATTTTAGCCATTCTGACTGGTGTGAGGTGATATCTCATTGTGGTTTTGATTTGTATTTCCCTGATGCCGAGTGACGTGGAGCACATTTTCATGTGTCTGTTGGCCATCTGGATGTCTTTGTTGCAGAAATGTCTGTTCATGTCCTCTGCCCATTTCTTGATTGGATTGTTTGTTCTTTGGGTGTTGAGTTTGCTAAGTTCCTTATAGATTTTGGATACTAGCCCTTTATCTGATATGTTGTTTGCAAATATCTTCTTCCATTCTGCCAGTTGTCTTTTGGTTTTGTTAACTGTTTCCTTTGCTGTGCAAAAGCTTTTGATCTTGATGAAATCCCAATAGTTCATTTTTGCCCTTGCTTCCCTTGCCTTTGCCATTGTTCCTAGGAAGATGTTGCTACGGCTGAGGTCGAAGAGGTTGCTGCCTGCATTCTCCTCAAGGATTTTGATGGATTCCTTTCTCACGTTGAGGTCCTTCATCCATTTGGAGTCTATTTTCCTGTGTGGTGTAAGGAAGTGGTCCAATTGCATTTTTCTGCATGTGGCTGTCCAATTTTCCAAGCACCATTTATTGAAGAGGCTGTCTTTTTTCCATTGGACATTCTTTCCTGCTTTGTCGAAGATGAGTTGACCATAGAGTTGAGGGTCGATTTCTGGGCTCTCTATTCTGTTCCACTGATATATGTGTCTGTTTTTGTGCCAGTACCATGCTGTCTTGATGATGACAGCTTTGTAATAGAGCTTGAAGTCCGGAATTGTGATGCCACCCACTTTGGCTTTCTTTTTCAATATTCCTTTGGCTATTCGAGGTCTTTTCTGGTTCCATATAAATTTTAGGATTATTTATTCCATTTCTTTGAAAAAAATGGATGGTATTTTGATAGGGATTGCATTAAATGTGTAGATTGCTTTAGGTAGCATGGACATTTTCACAATATTTATTCTTCCAATCCAGGAGCATGGAACATTTTTCCATTTCTTTGTGTCTTCCTCAATTTCTTTCATGAGTACTTTATAATTTTCTGTGTATAGATTCTTAGCCTCTTCGGTTAGGTTTATTCCTAGGTATCTTATAGTTTTGGGTACAATTGTAAATGGGATTGACTCCTTAATTTCTCTTTCTTCTGTCTTGTTGTTGGTGTACAGAAATGCAACTGATTTCTGTGCATTGATTTTATATCCTGACACTTTACTGAATTCCTGTACAAGTTCTAGCAGTTTTGGAGTGGAGTCTTTTGGGTTTTCCACATATAGTATCATATCATCTGCGAAGAGTGATAGTTTGACTTCTTCTTTACCAATTTGGATGCCTTTAATTTCTTTTTGTTGTCTTATTGCTGAGGTTAGGACTTCTAGTACTATGTTGAATAGCAGTGGTGATAATGGACATCCCTGCCGTGTTCCTGATCTTAGCGGAAAAGCTTTCAGTTTTTCGCCATTGAGAATGATATTTGTGGTGGGTTTTTCATAGATGGCTTTGATAATATTGAGGTATGTGCCCTCTATCCCTACACTTTGAAGAGTTTTGATCAGGAAGGGATGCTGTACTTTGCCAAATGCTTTTTCAGCATCTATTGAGAGTATCATATGGTTCTTGTTCTTTCTTTTATTAATGTGTTCTATCACATTGATTGATTTGTGGATGTTGAACCAACCCTGCAGCCCTGGAATAAATCCCACTTGATCGTGGTGAATAATCCTTTTAATGTACTGTTGAATCCTATTGGCTAGTATTTTGGCGAGAATTTTTGCGTCTGTGTTCATCAAGGATATTGGTCTGTAGTTCTCTTTTTTGGTGGGATCCTTGTCTGGTTTGGGGATCAAGGTGATGCTGGCCTCATAGAATGAGTTTGGAAGTTTTCCTTCCATTTCTATTTTTTGGAACAGTTTAAGGAGAATAGGAATTAGTTCTTCCTTAAATGTTTGGTAGAATTCCCCTGGGAAGCCGTCTGGCCCTGGGCTTTTGTTTGTTTGGAGAGTTTTGATGACTGTTTCAATCTCCTTACTGGTTATGGGCCTGTTCAGGTTTTCTAGTTCTTCCTGGTTCAGTTGTGGTAGTTTATATGTCTCTAGGAATGCATCCATTTCTTCCAGATTGTCCAATTTGTTGGTGTAGAGTTGCTCATAGTATGTTCTTATAATTGTCTGTATTTCTTTGGTGTTAGTTGTGATCTCTCCTCTTTCATTCATGATTTTATTGATTTGGGTCCTTTCTCTTTTCTTTTTGATGAGTCTGGCCAGGGGCTTATCAATCTTATTGATTCTTTCAAAGAACCAGCTCCTAGTTTCATTGATTTTTTCTATTGTTTTTTTGGTTTCTATTTCATTGATTTCTGCTCTGATCTTTATGATTTCTCTTCTCCTGCTGGGTTTAGGGTTTCTTTCTTGTTCTTTCTCCAGCTCCGTTACGCGTAGGGTTAGGTTGTGTACTTGAGACCTTTCTTGTCTCTTGAGAAAGGCTTGTACCGCTATATATTTTCCTCTCAGGACTGCCTTTGCTGTGTCCCACAGATTTTGAACTGTTGTGTTTTCATTATCATTTGTTTCCATGAATTTTTTCAGTTCTTCTTTAATTTCCTGGTTGACCTATTCATTCTTTGGAAGGATGCTGTTTAGTCTCCATGTATTTGGGTTCTTTCCAGCTTTCCTCTTGTGATTCAGTTCTAGCTTCAGAGCATTATGGTCTGAAAATATGCAGGGAATAATCCCAATCTTTTGATACCGGTTGAGACCTGATTTGTGACCCAGGATGTGATCTATTCTGGAGAAGGTTCCATGTGCACTAGAGAAGAATGTGTATTCTGTTGCTTTGGGATGAAATGTTCTGAATATATCTGTGATGTCCATCTGGTCCAGTGTGTCATTTAAGGCCTTCATTTCCTTGTTGATCTTTTGCTTGGATGATCTGTCCATTTCAGTGAGGGGAGTGTTCAAGTCCCCTACTATTATTGTATTATTATTGATGTGTTCCTTTGCTTTTGTTATTAATTGGTTGATATAGTTGGCTGCTCCCACGTTAGAGGCATAGATATTTAAAATTGTTAGATCTTCTTGTTGGACAGACCCTTTGAGTAGGATATAGTGTCCTTCCTCATCTCTTATTATAGTCTTTGGCTTAAAATCTAATTGATCTGATATAAGGATTGCCACCCCAGCTTTCTTCTGATGCCCATTAGCATGGTAAATTGTTTTCCACCCCCTCACTTTAAATCTGGAGGTGTCTTCACGTCTAAAATGAGTTTCTTGTAGGCAACATACTGATGGGTTTTGTTTTTTTATCCATTCTGATACCCTGTGTCTTTTGATTGGGGCATTTAGCCCATTAACATTCAGGGTAACTATTGAGAGATATGAATTTAGTGCCATTATTAGCCTGTAAGGTGACTGTTACTGTATATTGTCTCTGTGCCTTTCTGATCTACTACTTTTAGGCTCTCCCTTTGCTTAGAGGACCCCTTTCAATATTTCCTGTAGAGCTGGTTTGGTGTCTGCAAATTCTTTCAGTTTTTGTTTGTCCTGGAAGCTTTTGATCTCTCCTTCTATTTTCAATGATAGCCTAGCTGGATAGAGTATTCTTGGCTGCATGTTTTTCTCGTTTAGTGCTCTGAATATATCATGCCAGCTCTTCCTGGCCTGCTAGGTCTCTGTGGATAAGTCTGCTGCCAATCTAATATTTTTACCATTGTATGTTACAGACTTCTTTTCTCAGGCTGCTTTCAGGATTTTCTCTTTGTCACTAAGACTTGTAAATTTTACCATTAGGTGACGGGGTGTGGACCTATTCTTGTTGACTTTGAGGGGGGTTCTCTGAATCTCCTGGATTTTGATGCTTGTTCCCTTTGCCATATTAGGGAAATTCTCTCCAATGATTCTCTCCAATAGACCTTCTGCTCCCCTCTCTGTTTCTTCTTCTTCTGGAATCCCAATTATTCTAATGTTGTTTCGTCTTATGGTGTCACTTATCTCTCGAATTCTCCCCTCATGGTCCAGTAGCTGTTTGTCTCTCTTTTGTTCAGCTTCTTTATTCTCTGTCATTTGGTCTTCTATATCACTAATTCTTTCTTCTGCCTCATTGATCCTAGCAGTGAGAGCCTCCATTTTTGATTGCACCTCATTAATAGCTTTTTTGATTTCAACTTGGTTAGATTTTAGTTCTTTAAGTTCTCCAGAAAGGGCTTTAATATCTCCAGAGAGGGTTTCTCTAATATCTTCCATGCCTTTTTCGAGCCCAGCTAGAATGTTCAGAATCGTCATTCTGAACTCTTGATCTGACATATTACCCATGTCTGTGTTGATTAGGTCCCTAGCCTTCGGTACTGTCTCTTGTTCTTTTGTTTGTGGTGATTTTTTCTGCCTTGTCATTTTGTCCAGATAAGAGGGTATGAAGGAGCAAATAAACTACTAAAAGGGTGGCAAAGACCCCAGAAAAATGCGCTGTAACCAAATGAGAAGAGACCCCAAATTGTGGGGGGGGAGAAAGGGGATAAAAAGAGGTTCAGAAAAAAAAAAAGAAAAAAATTTAAAAAATAAAACAAATAAAGAAAAAATATAAAAAAGAAAGAAAAAATATATATATTTAGATAAGCTAGTCAAAAAACATTAAAAAAGAAAAGGGTAAAAGTTTTAAAAAAATTTAGCAGAAGAAGAAAAAAGAAAAAAGAAAAAAAAATTGAAAAAAGAAAAAAAAATTGAAAAAAGAAAAAAAAATTGAAGTAGCCGCAAGACTAAAGAATCATGGGGAGAAAGCCATGAGTTCCGTGCTTTGCTTTCTCCTCCTCTGGAATTGCTCTGCTGTCTTAGGAATTGAATCTGCTTTCTCCTTGATAGATGAACTTCGTCCTGGCTGGATATTTTGTTGATCTTCTGGGGGAGGGGCCTGTTGTAGTGATTCTCAAGTGTCTTTGCCCGAGGCGGGATTGCACCGCCTTTACCGGCGGCCGGACTAAGTAATCGGCTCGGGTTCGCTTTTGGGAGCTTCTGTTCCCTGAACGCTTTCCGTAGAGTTCCGGAGGATGGGAATGAAAATGGCGGCCTCCCAGTCTCCGGCCCGGAGGAGCCGAGAGCCTGGGGCCCCACTCCTCAGTGCGCCCCCAGAGGACAGCACCCAATCACTCCCGTATCCCTAGCCTCTAGCCGCGCTCCGAGCTCACCCAGCCCGCAACCAGTTCAAGGTAACCCCAAGGTGCGAGTTCAGTCCTCGGCTCTGTCTCTGCAGCCGGCTTCTCTGTTCTAATACCTGCGAGCTCTGTGACACTCCGACACCCCCGATCCTTCTGTGACCCTGTGGGACCTGGGGCCATGCTGACCCCGCGTGGGCTTCACCCTGGTTTAGCCTCTGGAGCAATGTCCCTCAGTGGAACAGACTTTTAAAAGTCCTGATTTTGTGCTCCATTCCTCCGCCGCTTGCCGGGAGCCGGCCCCTCCCCCCGCAGTCTATCTTCCCGTCGTTTTAGATTCACTTCTCCGCCAGTCCTACCTTTCAGAAAGTGGTTGATTTTCTGTTTCTAGAGTTGCTGTTCTTCTTCTCTTCGATCTCCCTTTGGATTTGTAGGTGTTTGCAATGTTTAGATAAGCTATCGAGCTGATCTCCTGCTTCCTGATGTAGTCTCAGCCTGCTACTTCTCCGCCATCTTGACTCCTCGATCCTAATCCATTCACTTTTAAAGTTGATATTATCCAGGGTTTTAGATATAGTTTATTACTATTGAAAAGTTAGTTTGCATTCAATTTTTAATGCTAATTTAACAAATATTTAGGCTTAACATTTTAACTTTTTACAATGCTTATGATTACATCTTTATAACTTGTTACTTTTTGGGCATTATTTTTATTCACTTGTTGCTTTCTTGGATTATAGCTTTAGACATCAAGAAGCATAGGTGATGTATTTTATGAGACATTCCAGAATCATACATTTGTCTCCTTATATGAAACATACTTGACTAAAACATTTGGGGAACCTACACTTGCTTTCAGAAATCTATAATATATCCCCCACATTTCCTGGTATTGAAAAAGAAAAAAGCTTGATGATCTGAGTATGAACACTTGTAGGCAAAATTTCCCTCAAGTAGATTCATGGAATAATATTTTTCCTTCATGAATAATATTAATCATGAAATGTTTAGATTTGGGCTTCCTTTCAGTTAATTGGTATTAGGTGGGCCTCTTTGATTTTTAAGTCTTTCCACAGTTTGCATTCTTTTATCTGTCTGTTTGTTTCTTTCATGGTTGATGTCCACTCTATTTATCATATTCTTTTCTCTAGCAACTACAGTTATCTATTAATTAAATCTTTATTTTCAGGGTGCCTGGGTGGCTCAGTGGGATAAGCCTCTGCTTTCATCTCAGGTCATGATCCCAGGGTCCTGGGATGGAGCCCCACATTGGGCTCTCTGCTCAGCAGGGAGTCTGCTCCCCCACCCCCACGCCCTCGCCTCTCTTCCTAGTTGTAATCTCTGTCTGTCAAATAAACAAATAAAATCTTTAAAAAAAAATCTCTATTTTCTGTCCTCTACTCTGTCATCTTCTCACTTAATGCTTTCCTTTATTAATCTTCCTTTGTCCTCAACACTGTGATTTGATTTACTATAGTATCAGTTTTCCTTTTTCTACCTCTAAACCAAAATTAAAATCTGTATCAAAAGTAGGAAATAGGGGTGCCTGGGTGGCTCAGTGGGTTAAAGCCTTTGACTTCCGCTCAGGTCATGATCCCAGGGTTCTGGGATTGAGCCCCACGTCGGGCTCTCTGCTCCACAGGGAGCCTGCTTCCTCCTCTCTCTCTGCCTGCCTCTCTGCCTACTTGTGATCTCTCCCTCTCAGTCAAATAAATAAAATATTAAAAAAAAAAGTAGGAAATATTTTCTTACCTATTTTTTACTCTTTCTGTACCTCTATTAACACCTTTTCACCTCATATTTTATATATCTTATAACTTACCAAATTTTATTGGAATTACAGAGCTGGTAACTTAAATTTTTACTTTATTTTCCTATAGTACTTTTTAACATATGATTTTCTCATTCTGAATATGGATCTTTCATTCATTGTTCAGAATATTTCTATTGTTAATTCTTCTTGTTGATATTTAAAAATTTAATATCAATAATAACTACAAATTCTTTGGAGTTTATACAACAACAAACAAACAAACAACAAAAAATAATGGCACTGTCCTAGGCCCTGGATATGCAGAGTTTGAATTCTTACATGACCTCTGGGAAGGAATTGATTCAGTCTTGAATGAATAAAATTCTTTCCTGCCCAATGTTTGCCAAAAAACCAGAGTGGATCAGTTTTTTTCTGGTCTCCTGGATTGTCTAGCTTGTTTTCGTCAGATTTCTTTCCTAAGATCTTGGGTGAGAGAGATGACTGTTGTCAGTATCCTGGATGAATTTTTGGTTTTGGCAGTCTAACGTGGCTCTACTAGATGGAGAAAATTCCTTCTTTGTCTACTAAACTGTAAAGTTCTGGAACCTGAAGTAATTTCTAGATATTTTGATGTTATCTGTATTATATGAAATCACTGTAGTCCCTATCTACATTTGATTAGTAGGATCTGATCTTGACATCTGTCGAATTATGGACCTGTATTCTGTGTTTCAGGTCCTTTATTTTAGTCATGTATATTTCAATAGGCAGGTGCAAGAAGATGAATCAATTTCTGCTTTCAAGGTCCCCAAGGTCTGAAACTACTTTAAAAGTATCTATCATTTTTCCTTTCTTTTCTTGTTATTTAGATGTCATGTTATTCATAGAATGATTGGAAACAACTCTAATTCTTTGTCAAGTCCTGCCACAGAGATGTTACTGTGGTCCCCGGATATAAAGCTGTTAAAAAAAAAAAAGAAAAGATGTATTTTAAAAATATTTTTAGGATTGGTTGGATCTTCACTGTGCCAGCCCAGAGCTGGTAGATGGATTTGTGTTTTCTCTGAAATGCAAGTTATAATAAAGATATAGGCTTCCAATTTCATTGTCAGGTTTCATTATGACTTGTGACAAGTCAGGATAGACATTTCAGACGTGGAAAGAGCTGACTACAAGTGTCTGGCTGGCTTCCAACTGTTATGCCACATACATGCTAAAAACAAGCCATCATCGTTCTTCCTAATTCTAATTCTCCCTTCCTAGGAGATCAGGAGATATGTTCATACTGAATGATCATTGCATCTAAAAGATTTGAAATCTCATAGTTTTGAATGGCACTTCATTACCATTCATTAGTCTTCCAGTTCCACTCATTCATCATTCAGTAAATTTGTAGTGACCACCTATTATGTTCCAGGTAAAAAATCTCATAAGCAGAAGATGCAGCAATGAAAAAGGCTAGCAAGGCCATTGCTTCCATGGAGCTCATATTAGACCGAGGAGCACAGGCAATAAAATGTAAACAGATAACATCACTTCACCAACTCTAAGTCTTACAAAGAGAGAGGAATGGAATGGCTAGGGAGGGGAGGCACCATTACATGAGGTGGGCCACAGAGGCCTCCCCAAGGATGCTTTTGGCTGAGACCAAGATTATAGGAAGAAGCAATTCAAACACAAATGGGAGAAGATTTCCAGGCAGAGAAGACAGCAGTGTCTAAGTCTCGAAGCAGGTACAATTTTTGAATGTTCCAGGAACAGAAAGAAGCCTATGAGGTAGAGGCATTGTGGCAGACAAAGACCCAAGTAGTGGATAAAATAGGAGGGGGTGTGCGGAGGCTGGAGCATGGAGGTTTTTAACCTGATGAAGATTTGGGATTTTGGGTGCGATCATAAACCACTGGAGGATTTTAAAGAGATGGGGCACCTGGGTGGCTCAGTGGGTTAAGCCTCTGCCTTCGGCTCAGGTCATGATCTCAGGGTCCTGGGATCGAGCCCCACATCTGGGCTCTTCGCTCAGCAGGGAGCCTGCTTCCCTCTCTCTCTGCCTGCCTCTCTGCCTACTTGTGATCTCAGTCTGTCAAATAAATAAAATTAAAAAAAAAAAAAGAGAGAGAGAAACGTGTCTTGTCATCATCTGATTTACCAAAGAGCACTTTAGCTGTTCTGTGGGAGAGGAATGAAAAGGGGGAGGGAGTGATATTTGGAAGTAGGGGTTTCTGGGACAATTGCAGAGCTCTGTGATGCTGGCCTGGACAGCCCTGGAAAAGGGAAACAGCAACAGATGAAGATGTATTTCGAAGGTAGAGCTGACGGCATCTGGTATCCGAACTGCAGGTAGCTAAGAATAGTCGCCTTTTATTTTTCAAATAATATTTAAAGAAACTTTCAAGGAAAATACTTGCCTGTTTTCCCTACCAGTTTTTTTTTTCCTGTATTGCTTTTCTGTTTCAATTTATAGAATGTTTTTCTTTCTTTTTTTTTATAATCCATTATTTTCTTAATACTTTCATGTATATTATTATTCCATTTGGTCCTTAGCCCAACCCTGGGAGACAAGTCATGCAGTTTCTCCTATCTCAGTTTTTATAAAGAAAGTAAACTTAATTTGGGACAAGGGGAGTCGCCCATGACTGCCTACGTAGTAAAGCAATAAACTGGGATTCAAAGCCCAATTCATTAGGTTGGTTTCCCTGTAGTATAGCCCAGCTGAGCATGAGAAAGGGATCAGATGAGATGGGTCTCCATGTTCCTTTTCATTGGTAGTTGTTTAGAACTACAGCAACCTGCCTTACTGTCCGTGCCTGCTGGAATGGTTCTGTGGAGGCAGGGTCAAGAACTATGTTTTTCTCTTTCACTTTTACTTGTCAAAGCTGCTAACACCCGAGATGAGACTTTTCCTCACTCTCAATCCCATCACGTTGTGGCCACCACCATGCTCTTTAACTCACTGTTTCGGGCAGAGGTCTACAGAAAGGAAGAATCCACAGGAGAATGAATCTTTAGGAAAAGTCTTTAGAATATTGAGGGTAGTCAACAGGGAGAATCCAGAGTCATCTCTGTTCACCCCAAAGCTGTAATGTACTCAAGGGGTCAGAGTACCCCTCATGGGGAGAAAACAGTAAATGAAAATGAAAACAGTAAAAGTGATTTCACCTTAACAGTCAAGGTTGTCTTGAAGGAAGTTAAATTTCATGAGTAAAACGTGGTTATTTTTGAATACAGTCCATCTATTCTCAGGTAGTTTGGCTCATAAAGGCACCCCACCACCAATTTCCCAGAAATATGAATAAGTTTATCATCATCTCTTCATCTTGCAGAGGAAGCAAATGATTATTTCTTTTCTTTTCTTTTTTAAAGATTTTTATTTATTTATTTGACAGAGAGAGAGAGCACAACATGGGGAGCAGCAAGCAGATGAAGAAGCTGGCCACTCTGCCCAGCAGGGAGCCTGGCACAGGGCTCCATCCCAGGGCTCTGGGATCATGACCTGAGCTGAAGGCAGATGCTTAACCGACTGAGCCACGTGGGTGCCCCCAAATGAGTATTTCTAACCAGAAAGTATACTAAATTAATTATGTGAGAATAACAGTTTATCATATGGTGTCCTGTGAAATTAATTAATTTTATTATTTTTAATCACTCAAGAAATAGTTACTTAGTACCTTCTATATGGGAGACACAGCACCACAGAACATATTGTACTCTTGCTCTCTCTTTCCTCTAAAGTTCTTGGCCATCTTGCTGTTCCAGGAGGCATGCATATGCCTTAGAGCTTAACCTTAACATATGCTGTTGCCCCTGCCCGAAGCCTCTTTCCCCAGAATTTTATTTTATTCATTTTCTCACCTTTCTTCCTCAGATGTCCCTCAAATATCATCTTTCCAGTGAGACCTGCTCTGGCTCTCTCACCCAAAATTCCATCCCCACCCCCCACTACCACAACATGAACATTTCCTATCCCCCTCTATCTTCCCCAAAATGTAAGCTTCAAAGGGGCAGGGATGTTTGTCTTGACTGTGTCTTTAAGACCTAGGGCAGTACCTGATACATGGAAGGCACTAAAGTATTTTGAGCCGACGAATGAATGAAATTAATGCCTGCGTCAAAGAACTTGTAGTTTTAACTAGAAATTTCTGTTCAGTATGATTGGTGTCATGGAAAGGTGAAGAGAGAGGAAGAGTTTGCAACTCACAGTGGGGATGGGTGTCAGGGAAGCCTGGTGGGAAGAGAAGCTGCTAAGCTAATATCCAAATATGGATGAGGAATCAGGCAAAAAAAACTCCTGGTTAACTTGCAAAAATTTAACTTAGATTTGACCATGGCTGTTAAGGAAGACATTGTTGCTCATCTCTACGTAGCCAGAATGACAGCTTTGACAAATAGACATCGAAAAAATAAAAACAAATAACTAAAAACATCTTTGAGTTATCATGAGACATCATCGTACTTAAATTGCTGGCATTGTGGTATTTACAGATGAGATACTGACATGAGCCCATCTCTGGGATATTAGTTTATAAAATTGCCTTTACTTGGTTTAGAGTCCCCAGTCTATCGCTCGAGAGGATCTTAATTCTCTCACAGACTATGGTTTGTGGTATCTGGAACCTTGGGTATGGGATCTGAAGCATGTGTTAAAAGCTGAGATTCAGCTCAAAACCATCAATTTCCTAAATCTTTTCATTTTAAACCACTTATTAATAGCTATTTCTATTAAACAAGAAACGCAACACTGAGAGAACAAATAGATCATAAAGGCTGATGAACAATTCGAGTCATATAATGAAGAAACAAAAAAATTAGGTAGCGAAAAACATCGACCGTTATTGATTCCTTTATTTTGCACAGAAGAGGGAAAACCCTGGTTCTGCTCCCACTTATTTCAGCATCGAACTGGGAATGGCATCCTCTATCAGCGTTGAAATCCCATCTGTTACCTGAGTCTCGAACTAGCTCTGTTCCCCCAGGAACTGCCCAGTTGACACATCCTCCTTTTCTTGAGTAAAAACGAACTAGAATGATTTGGGAAATAAGGGACACCAGGGAGAGGGGGAAAAGAGAAATGACCTCTGACACCTGGCTTCTACCAGTCTAGAGGGACCACGCTTTTCTCTGTGGCAGAGGCGGAAAATGGAGGTCTTGGTTACATAAGTGCGTCTTCCAGCAAAGAGTGAATTGCTCTTTTTCGCGTGGTAAGGGAATAACGTTCCAATTTCTGCTTAAGGAACCACAGAGAGTATGCCCTTCTGCAGATCCCGTTCTCACTGCGGGCTGCTCCCCTCCAAGTTGCTCCCTGGCTCAGCTGGTTTCCTTGGTAAATTGGCTTGCCCCCAGCAACCCCAACTTCTCAACCTGTTGTCTTCTGCAGATTTGGCAGGTATAAATCCAAGTTCATATGGAAACAGGCCAGCATTTAAACGGGAAACATAAAAAAAAAAAATTTTTTTTTAAGATTTCAGGTTTTAAGAATTATTTTTTGCCTCAGACACACAAATGATGGTTTTTTTTTTGTTTGTTTTGTTTTTAGAACAGTGGTTCTCAACTGATTGGGTTTTAAAATTATTTGGGGCACCAAAAGAAAAAAAAAATGCCGGTGCCTGGGTCCTTTCCTTAGAGATTCTTATTAGTTGATGTGGGAGTGACCTGCTTCCATGTTGAATTTTCTGACAGGATCAGCCACCATCAGTGGACTGTAATGCAGCTGAGGGGCATGGTTTATCAAATAGGGCTCAGAGCACTTGGCTTTAATCACAGAAACTACCACTTTGTACCCACATGGTCCTTTTTGCATCCTTGAGCCTCACTATCCCATCTTAAAAATGAGAACACCAGTATCTACTCATTCTTTGAGCCTAAGTTTGTGTGTTGGAATAAAACAATATACAGTTTTTAAAATACTTTGAAAATGTGTTTTAAACTGTAATAGATGAGGGTGCCTGGGTGGCTCAGTTGGTTAAGCATCTGACTCTTTTTTTTTTTAAATTTTTTAATTTTTTAATAAACATATAATGTATTATTAGCCCCAGGGGTACAGGTCTGTGAACTGCCAGGTTTACACACTTCACAGCACTCACCACAGTACACACTCCCTCCCCAATGTCTATAATCCCACCCCCTTCTCCCTCCCTCCCTCCCCCCAGCAGCCCTCAGTTTGTTCTGCGATATTAAGAGTCTCTTATGGTTTGTCTCCCTCCCAATCCCATCTTGTTTCATTTATTCTAAGCATCTGACTCTTGATTTTTTAGCTCAGGTTTTGGCTCAGCTCATGATCTCAGGGTCTGGAAACTGAGCCCCGCAATGGGCTCCTTACTGAGCATGGAGCCTGCTTAAGATTCTCTTAAGAGTCTCTCTTTCCCTCTGCCCCTCCCCTGTTTACTTGCTCTCTCTAAATCTAAAAACAAAACAAAACTAAACAAAACCCAAACTTGTAATGCACGTGATATGTGAAAATATGGGTGAAAATTTAGGTACTTCAAAAAAGTGTACTATTTGTTATTCATAACTGCCCAACATTTATTTCATCCTGGGACTATAAGCAGGAGGTCAGAATTCATTTCCACACATGACCTAAACCAGGCCAATCAGGGGGTCCTTTGCTAGAAGGCAGGAGAATTTCCATAGTCAGGTTTCCATTCAGGGGCAGGGTCAGAACCCAGACCTGCCTACCCTGAGATCTTGTTGTGGCATTGCCCCTAATCTGCAGAAATGTTCCGGGGCATCCAAATTTTCAAGCTTCATTTTTTTTTCTTTTTGCAGTCACACAGTTGCAACTACTGTCCTTTACACTAACTGAAATGATTCAGCCTTGACCTTTACCAGCTAGCTCATTTCCTGACATGTCTTCAAGGACCCATGTTCCCTGTAGGCTCAGATGGTCTGAGAAGGACAGGGAGGGCTGCTACCCTACTGCCCTTCACATTGTGGGCTGACTTGACTTGACTTCATTTCTTTATACTTCATGGGCTCCTCTGAATGTGGTGCCATGTCCCTTCTTATAGTGTGCCTTTCTTCTTACAGCACCTGGGAAGAGAAAGAATGATCTCTTGGAGGCAGGGATC
The DNA here is from genome assembly GCF_922984935.1 of Meles meles. NCBI lineage: Eukaryota > Metazoa > Chordata > Mammalia > Carnivora > Mustelidae > Meles > Meles meles. The sequence goes on along the minus strand of NC_060069.1, from coordinate 21,749,259 downwards.
AGGAGACATTAGGAACTTTCCTGGTGTGTTAAGCATTCCATCAGGGAAGGAAGGCTATGAATAGGATAGAGCAACCAGCGGGCTCCTGGTTCCAAACTTGCATCCAGCACTGTGTGACCTTGGACAAGTCATTTAACCTCTTTGGGTCACAAGATCAACACCTATAGATGGGACTCGGAAGTTTAAACAATTAAGAATGTTCTAAGTTAAGTACTTTGTATATCCGAAAATTTTTTTATACTAGAAATTTTAAAATGTTGAATAATGATGCTGATGAAGAGAAGGATAAGAAAAGAAACTGGATTGTGCACTTAGATTGAAGAGTTTTTGTTTGTTGATTTGAATGCCGGGAGCTACCTCAGATGGCCTAAAAGCAAATGTTTTTTCAAATCAGTGTTCAGGGCCCGTATTTACTCAGGAGATAGGGTACGGAGTTGTGGGTTGCTAGGAACTTTCCTATTTATGGATCTTTGTTCTTTGAAGAAAAAGAGTTTATTTTGCACCAAAGAGAATTTATAATTAGTAGGCTGTGGTCATCTCGTTAGAGAAACCTGTTTTTCTTTCTTATCATTCTGTTGCACATATGTGCACACAGGTACACACACACACACAGGGTTAATTAATGCTGAATCTATATCATCAGTTGAAAAAGATAAAAAGCTTCAGCACCTTCTATGCAAAAACCGCTTATTGTTATCCAGCACAACGCATTATGGTGAATTTGTCCTTACACAATAGCTTTGCTTTATTTACTGTGAAGCTCTGGAGAATAGCAAAGGGACATGTCCTCGATTTCCAGCTTCTACAAGTTTAAAAGCACAGTTTTTTTCAATTCTGATGCTGACCTGGAAAGAATGTATCTTCTATTTTCCACCGGGCAGGACATGCACTGCAAAACTCTATCTGAATTTGATAACAAGAATGTATGGTGGGTTTATTAGTGACGAACTTATTTCCAAGCTCCCCTGATATTTGCCTGAGTCAAACTTGTATTGATTCTGGTGGCTGTTTGACAAGATGGTATTACCCTTACAGAGTAGACATTGTGTGGAGTGTGGGTTCTTAGAGAAAGCGCCCAGAGGTTTCTTTTGTCTGAACTTTAATTGGAAGATAAGATAGGGTGCTAGGAAAACTGGGCATGTGTATTTTTCTCAGGACAAGGTTAGTACCTGGCTGATCCCAGGCAGGGAAAAGAGGCTTAGAGATGGAAGATGTGAGATCGTGGGGGTTAAGTTTACGCAACATTATGAGCGCCGCTGAGAGCCCATGAAGGCACAGAAGACAAGTACTTGAAGTCTTAGAAGATTATTCCAAGTGTGTCTGTGTCGTTCTCAGAACATTATCGCCAATGTTCCTGACAAATTAGTTTGACTTCTTTTAGCTTTGAGGCCTTGGGCAAATCATTAAACCCCTTTAAGGCTGCAGTTTTAAAAGATGGGAATATAGTATCTACAGACAGGCATATTTGATGCGGCAGGAGAGTTCCCAGTTATATTTAATTCAAAAGGCACAGAATTCAACACTAATCCTGCCAAGTGAGGCAAGGCATTGATTAAGTTTGGAGCCAGACTGCCTGGATTTAATTCTACTTCTGCTATTCACCTTTCCTTCATCTGCAAAATGGGGATAATCATAGTCCCACCACATAGGATTTTTTTGAGAAAAATAAAGGGGGTGTTACCTATGAGATGCCTGGTTAGTGTGTAGTAAGTAGTAGCTCTCATTCTACCAATTAGGATTTTCCAGCAAAAGTGGCACACCCATGTGACCAAAGCATAAATACTATTTGAAACTCTCCAGGCTTGTCATTTACATGAGATAATTCTTCATAATTTTTTAAAAATTGAGAGACATTTGCTAAGTTGAAATTTTGTAAATAAATGAGCCTGTGTTGATATTTTTATATTAAATGATTTCGGATTTACATAATTGAAATTTGCATAACTCCAATTTTCATAAAATGCGACTAGCTCTGGATCTCACCGGGCTGTCAGGAGCATTAAATATGCTAATGGACACCAGTCTCACTTAGCCCCGGGCCTGAAATTATTAATAATAATGATCTCCAGGCAGTGAGAACCAAGATTGGGCACTTGGGATAGAAAAAAAATGACCATTTCCCCTTTTTATCTTGAAATAATTCACACAGTAATTAACTCTCTTTCTGTTATAGCACAGTGCTGGTTAGGAGCATGAGGGAGGGACTTAATAATTGTTGCCTAGAGATCCCCATGCCAGGGGGATGGGGCAACTCAGGCAAACTTATGAACTTATGAACTCCATCAGACTCTTCAAATTCCATAGCGAGGGAGTGCCGATAACTTGGATATTTTCTTATCTCTAAAACTTAAACAAAATATATGCAAAATTGTAAGCTTTTTTTCTTAAGATTTTATTCATTTATTTGACAGAGATAGAGGGGTCACAAGTAGGCAGAGAGGCAGGCAGAGAGAGGGAGAAGAAGGCTCCCAACCAAGCAGAGAGCCAGACGCGCGGCTTGATCCCAGGACCCTGAGATCATGACCTGAGCCGAAGGCAGAGGCTTAACTCCCCTGAGCCACCTAGGCACCCCACAAAATTGTAAGTCTTAAGAGAAAAATGTCTTAGTAAGTGGTGGTAAGTCCTTAGGACTCCTGCTTTCTATCTCATACACCCCCACTCCCCATCAATGATATCAGTTTTTCGTGTATAGACTCTGAAATCAATTCACTGTGGACAAAAGTGTGCTTGGGTTTATGTCACACTCCGAAAGGAGTTGTCTCCCCAGAATCAAAATTTATCCCTGACTATTCTCTATCATCTCCCTATCCTTTATTTATTCATTTATTTACCAAACATACATTAAGATTTTACTCTATGTTAAGCGCTGTGCTAAGTTTTGGAGAAAAAGAAAAATAAGGGACTGGATTGAAGGCTCTTAGGACACACACAGCCCAGAGTGGGAAGAATTTAATGTCACTTATGATAGAAAGTAATAGTGCAGTGATTAGGGATGGTATGTAAATCAGGGAAGGACCATCTAACTTGGCCTTGGAGATGAAGAAAATTAACTAGAGAAGGTTAGTTAGAGCTACTGGGAAAACAATGACTTCTGAAAGAGCCCAGAAAAATGTGACTTTTAATGAACTGTCATAGTCAAGTTGGTCTCTAACACAAATTAAAGCTAAAAATGTATCAAGTCCACAGAGAAGCAAACATTAGCCCATGTCAAATTCAGATTGCATTTTAAAAATAAATAGTCAACAATTTTTAAGAAAAAAATGCAACCACGAGGTAGTGAAATCAAAAGTACAAGGACAGTGAAAAACAGATTAATTCAAAGCCCAGTGGTCCTAGAAAATGTCATGGAAATTAAGTCTGATTCTTTCCTTAATTTTGAGTCTAGAAGCTTAACATGGTTTGCACAGCTTTGGAAGAAAAACAATTACTCTGTGGTAATGAGTTCATTTACCTACTCAATAAGTCTTTTGTATCTCTATTAGGTGCTAGATGCTTTTGCTGGGGGTAGAGCAATCGTCAAGAAGAGTATGCTTAAACACCAACCAAGGTCATCTAGGACACCAAACCACTCGCCATATTGTATTAACAAAATGATACAAGGGGAAAGGTGAAATTGTTTACTTTGGGTGTGGAAGTGAGCCACTAGGGGATACAGGGACTTGTGTAGATGACTCCTGAGTGCAGATTGGATAGGAAAATGGCTGACCCTTGTTAGTGAGTGTGATGAATAAATCATGGTTCACTGGCAAGGATAGGAACATAAGATGTTGGAAGAGTCTTGGGTGAGTTGTGTTCGAATCAGAACACCTGAGCAGGCTGCTCCTTAAATATGGTTGGTTTTGTTTTCTCAGAGCAGGAAGAACAAAGAGGCAGTGAACACGGAAGTACCCAAAGAAACTTTGTCATGACGTTAAACATCTTACTTCTGCAACCATACCCTGAGCAATGACTTTCATTATCTAGATAATTTCCCTTTGTAAAGGATGTTAGATTTTCCAATAATTCCTGACTTATTGATTCATAGGGACATCTTATTTAAAGAAGACCTAAAGCAATAGTAGAATGTCAACATCTCTATAATTTTTATTTGAGTATGCTTGTTAGGATCTCTCTGAAAATGTTGACTTCTCAATCTGGAGATCTAACAATATGTTTGATTTCCTGGCCATACTGAGAATAACCACCCCCATGCCCCCAACACACATTCTTGTCACAGAGATCTAAAAAGGCATTTTCAGACCAAAGGATATAACAGAAGACAACCTTGCCAATAAATTTCTGATGCCATGTTTCATTAATACCTTTCAATGGCAGCAGAAAGGAGTGGTGTCAGAGTGTAATTTCACTTACAAAGTCAAGCAGAAAATGAATTTCTCATTGTGGGAGTCCGTACATGCAAGCATGACTTTTCGGAAGCCAGCCTCTGAACTCATGGGAGCCAGTTCAGGGGAGCATTAAATTACCACAAAAAGGAAAACAATTTTCCCCATTGAACTGTAATAGGAGTGAGAGAGGATTTTACATGACACGCAGCCTTTTTAAAAGTCGTTTTGTGAAAGACAACTTTAGAGTTGTTATCATGTTACACTAATCCTAATTTCCTAGATCTGATTAATTATCAGTCATTTTTTTTTTTCCCCTTTGGAGAGAGAGAGAAAATGCCTGCATGTGTGAGAGCAGGGCCAGGGGTGGGGCTCGTGCAGAGGAGAGATGGAGGGAGAATCTTAAGTAGGCTTGGTGCCCAGTGCAGAGCCTGACTCGGGGCTCGATCTCTCCGTCCTGCAATTACGACCTGAGCTGAAATCAAGAGTCAGCTGCTTAACTGACTGAGGCACCCAGGCGTCCCAATTATGAGTCAGGTTTTAAAAAAATATACGAGAATATTTCTGTTAGTGATGAGAAGATGATTATTAATAATAACCCAAAATTGGTACATGTTCCAGGTCTCACAAGGTCTACTGAACACCAGGCAAAACTCTACCTGAGGTTCTTGACAGTAGGAAGACTCCTTTATTAAATACCCCCAAGAAGATCTTGGATTTGGGTCTTACTGTTCTAGGCAAAAATCTCAACTCTGCCATTGACAGGCTCTGTGGCCCAGGACAGCTTGTCAAATATTTTCAGTCTCAACTTTATCTGGAAAATGGAAAAAAGAGTATGTATCTTGTGATTTTGAAGTTAGGATAAAAGAGATGGCAGGGGCGCCTGGGTGGCTCAGTGGGTTAAGCCACTGCCTTCGGCTCAGGTCATGATCTCAGGGTCCTGGGATCGAGTCCCGCATCGGGCTCTCCGCTTGGCGGGGAGCCTGCTTCCCTCTCTCTCTCTCTCTGCCCGCCTCTCTGTCTACTTGTGATCTCTCTCTGTCAAATAAATAAATAAAATCTTTAAAAAAAAAAAAGAGATGGCATATATAAAATGTTAACACGGTGCCTTACTGATAAATGATGCCTATTTACCCCATATGGAGTCTTTTCACGCACATTGTAAGGGTCAGGCCTACTACTTGTTAAAGGGGCTTCAACAGGTGAGTCCCTGGAAGACAAGGCAAATGGCTTGGAGAGCATCTTCATCCCTTCAAAGACAGGTCATTAAAAAAAAAAAAGGCAGAATGATCAAAGTCAAGAGCAAAGGATGTTAAAATAAAGCAGATTGAGAATACAACATATTAATGTTCTCATTGAGATTCATTACCATGGCTTTCGCAAACTAATCTTGACCACGTAATTTGTACTGTGAGTTTTAATGACCGTTGTCAAAGTTCTTAGATTCTTAAACTGTATTGAATATCACTGGATGGCAAGTTCCCCTCTTTGTCATCAGCCAGATGTATGGGTTTCCAGATTTCAGCTGTCCTTTTCTTTGACTTGCTTTCCCCAATTGGTTTGACAAAATAATGTTCAAATAACTACAGTTATATTTTGTCTTGTCTTATTTGATTAGGTTGTCTTACTCTCCATTGCAAGTCACAGAATATAGACCAAAGTATAGTTTTTCTCTATATCTAGGGTCATAGTGATCTGAAACAACAAAAAAAAACCCAAAATTAAAATTTAAAAACAGTTTTAACTAAGGTAAAATGCAACAGGATGTTTAAAAATTACAGATTCAACAATTACTTGGAAATTTTTTATGTGAATGAATGGTGAGTGGTTAAAGGCCTAATTTTATTTTTTATTTTTATATCTAGTTTTCCATGGGTATTAAGGCAATAGTTTTAGAGGAAAGTCGATGAGATTTGGCAGTCTTCTTGGACTGACTCTGTGAGAAGTCATTAAAGTGATAGAGTTATATATTGTGTCTCAAGGAATAGCAACATTTACTATAATACTGTCTCTGAAAAACAAACCTGATCTTAAAAATATTCAGCTTCTGTAATAAAGCAGGGAGTACACAACAAAAAAGCCTGGTGTGCATGAATAAATGTAAACTATTTTACTATTACTTCTAAAATAAAATTGCACTGAACTTTTAAATATTTTCAGTGCAATGATGCGTTTTCTTGATCTTTCCAGTATATATTCCCTTTGTCAACAAGAATCTTTCATTTTAAGGGGGAAATTTTATTTTATTATATAAAGAAATCTTGTGATTCTCTTACTGGCATCATATCACATAGCAACTAAGAATGGTAAAGTAAAAATTTTCAACCTAAACAATGTTTTACAAAATAAAAATAACTTTGGTTTTCTTTACCTTCTAGGTAAATTACACTGGCCTCTTGTATCTTCTTTAAAAAGAAAAAAATGGTGTTTCCCTGTATAAAACCTTCAAATGGATCCCCTCACACTAAGAATAAAATTTAAGCTTCTTATCATGGATGTGATATGGCTTCTACCTCCCAGTCTCTCCTCAGTCACCATGCTCTAGCCACTTTGGTCTTTGTCCTTCTAGATGATTCTGCCAGCCTTGTTCTGGCCTCAGGTGCTTTGCCTTATGATCTAGAGTGGGCTTTCCCAGAGCCCCGCACCACTGGCTCTTTGTAGAGTCATTCATTTTCTAGCACGAGTGTTTATGCCTCGGAAGGACCTTCTTCAGTCTGAAGTGGTCACCATCTCCTTCATTCTGTTGTATTTTCTTCTTAGGGTGGATCATGATAGGAACTTATTTGTACTATTTGTTTTCTTTAGACCATCTGTCTCCACCTCCCTTCCTCTACATTAAATAGAGAACTGGTTCATAAACACAGAAATCAAAAATAGTTTAGGGCTCCTGGAGGGCTCGGTTGGTTAAACATCTGCCTTCCCCTCAGGTCATGATCCTAGGGTCCTGGGATTGACTGCCCCCTTGGGTCTGCCCAGGGGGTCTGCTTCTTCCTCTGCCTCTCCTCCCACTTGTTCTCTCAATCTCTCTCTTTCAAACAATAAATAAGTAAAATCTTTAAAAAAAATAGTTTAGTGGAAGAATAAAAAACGGAGTAGCTACCCCAAGTTGCCCTCTACTCCCTGGCAGTGATAAGTGGGTTCTGAAATGAGGATCTGGATTCTAGCCAATGATCCTATATGAATTAGCTGTTACCCTCCAGGCAAGTCACTTCACCACTCCATACCTGTTTTCTCATGTATCAGTGAAGGAATAGATAATTTCTGAGATGTTTTCTACTAATATCTTATCATTTTTAACTAAATACTGGAAATTGGCAGTCTGATATCATGGTGGATGTATACATATATATTTTTTGAATCTGTCATTTTATTTGCTTTTTTAAAGTTTTTTTTTTTTTCTTTCTTTACGATAGCACAAACCCTCCTCAATGTCTGTCATCCAGCCACTCCATCCCTCCCATTCCCCTCCCTTCTAGCAACCCTCAGTTTGTTTCCTGAGATTAACAGTCTCTTATGGTTGGTCTCCCTCCCTGGTTTCATCTTGTTTCATTTTTCCCTCCCTTCCCTTATGATCCTCTGTCTTGTTTCTCAAATTCCTCATACCAGAGAGATTATATGATAATTATCTTTCTCTGATTGACTTATTTCACTTAGCATAATACCCTCTATTTCCATCCATGTCATTGCAAATGGCAAGATATCGTTTTTTGATGGCTGCATAGTATTCCATTGTATATATATACCACATCTTCTTTGTCCATTCATCTGTTGATGGACATCTAGGCTCTTTCCATAGTTTGGCTATTGTGGACATTGCTGCTATAAACATTCGGGAGCACATGCCCCTTCGAATCACTGTATTTGTATCTTTGGGGTAAATGCCCAGTAGTACAGTTTCTGAATCCTAAGGTAGCTCTATTTTCAACTTTTGAGGAACCTCCATACTGTTTTCCAGAGCAGCTGCAGCAGCTTGCATTCCCACCAACAGTGTAGGAGGGTTCCCCTTTACATGACAACATGAATGAACCATGAAGGAATTATAATAAATAAGTCAGACAGAGAAAAGCAGATACTGTATGATTTTACTTACATGTGGAATCTAAAACAAAAAAACAAAAATAAGAAAACAAAAAAACAGACTCACAGAGAGAACAGATTGATGGTTGCCAGAGGTGGAGGGTGGGGGTGGGGAAAATGGGTGAAGATGGTCAAAACGTAGAAACTTTCAGTTCTGAAATAAGTAAGTCATAGGGATGGAATGCACAACATAGTGACTGTAGTTAATAATACATCTTAACTATGCTATTAATAATAGTATTGCATATTTGAAACTTGCCAAGAAGAGTTGATCTTAGAAGTTCTCATTATAAGAAAAAAAATATAACTATGAATGATAATGGATGTTAGCTGGATTTATTGGGATCATTTCATAATAAATACAAATATTGAATCCTTGTGTCTTACACCTGAGACTAATATAATGTTATATGCCAATCATACTTCAGTAAAAATATTACCTGTGAATGTTGTATATTCTGGTCCTAAATTAAAACAGCTTACTATTTCCAAGTAGCATAAAATGTAATGTTTGCATGAGATTGAAGTTAATGGAAAGATTAGCTGTTGTTGAAATCTCTGAACTTTGCTGTAGGTTTATGTCTTAAGAGTTTCTTACAAATTTTTAAGTACCAGAATGAGAGATAGGGAGATATAAATTCCCCCACCATCTTCTGCCCAGAAGAGACAACCAGACTTCACAAATAACATCTGCAACTTAAACTTCATCTACCCAGATATCATTGGAACTTCCAGCTATACTGCTTCTAGAAGGCAGAAATGCTAGTTAATAAAAAGCAATCTTTCCTCTTCTCAATGGACTCCTCTAACATTATGTAGGTAAACCTATGAAAAGGTACAAACAATTCTAATACAGTCTATAAGGTCTGGGCTCTAGCTTCACTCCCACTGGCAAGTAGTTGTATGTCCTTTGACACTTTTGGGTGCAGTGGAATCATTTTTGGAATAACCCTACAGACCCTACAAATTCCCTGAAATTGTAATTCCAACTTCCAGTTTTTCTGAGTAAGTAAGTACGGTAAACCAAATTCATTAAAATATATCCTGAGACATCTATGAAAGAGAAGAAACTGGTCAAAGGTGAAAGCCACAAGAGACTTTATAAGAAGAAATCACATCTGCATGGTTCTTTATCAAGCATACCAACCTTCTTCAGGTGGGAGAGAAGTTGAGATAAAGAGTGACCATAGCGGCGGTTTTTTTATGCCTCTCATAAGATGGAATTGAGTTCAGGGCCAGAATACAAGATCATTACTATGGGCCAATTGTTTAATGACCTGTATGAAATGAGTTGGTTATTTGTCTTAAGGGGTGATCTCTTATATAAGGTAAGGGATACAAAGAACATTAATGTCCAAGTAGGGAAACCGATACCTTTGAAAGATAAATATACCTCTGGCTTTAGGATGGAATCAGCAGGGACCCACTGATGATTACAGGAGAAACAATGTTACTAGATTAGAATATTACTTCTGTCCAGACACCTGAAAAAAATTTAATTTGTGTTTTTCTCTCACAGTTCTTTATTTTTTACATAGCAGGCTATTCCACATCTTCATCTCTGTTACCATCTTTTCCGTTTGCATTTCCTTTTCTTCTTTCCTATCCCCTGCTTAACTAGAGATTTCTTTATAATCAGCTTCTATGCCCTCTTGTCCATTTCTTGTGGTGAAGATTGTTTTTATAATTCACATTTTCTGTTCGTTATTCGTAAATTTTTATTCTTACACTCATGAAAAATAGATTTAGGGCCATGTGTCCACGTCAGGACTGCCATAGTCAAGGAAACTTGGTGAACTCGAAGTTTCAATGGCTTTCTCAAGGTTGTGATGAAGAATCACTTGTGGGGAGCACCTGGGTGGCTCAGTGGGTTAAACCTCTGCCTTCGGCTCAGGTCATGATCTCAGGGTCCTGGGATCAAGCCCCATATCAGGCTCTCTGCTCGGCAGGGAGTCTGCTTCCCCCCTCCTCTCTGTCTGCCTCTCTGCCTACTTGTGATCTCTCTCTGTCAAATAAATAAATAAAATCTTAAAAAAAAAAAAAGAATCACTTGTGGAGGAGTTGCAGCCTTTGGTTCTTTTTCAACAGGTTGCCAATAATTTTGGAAGATAAATTTGTGGTCCTGAGCTCATCTTGTGCACTAATGTATTTTAAACTAATTGATTGTCATGGATACATAATTAGTAGCTGGTCTGATTAACTATTGCTGTGTAACAAATCACTCCAAAATTTAGTGACCTCACAAAGCTTTTTTTTTTTTTTTTAATTTAAGCTCATGAATCTGATATATTTCCTAAATTTAACTGGCTAAATTTGTTCTCTGCCATGGGTTGTGGCTGTTGTTTAGTCTTTGTGGCATGGGTACATTACACCTGCTGGATAAACTTTGAGGTCTTCCATAGGGCAAGACTTCTTTTGAAATTCTACATAACACACATATATCTGCTACATGTCTCCTGATATTGCCATGTGGCTTGTTAGAGCAGACATGCCTCCTAGCAGGTCACAGGGTTGGTGATTGTCTTCTCTTGGCATATGTCCTTTGTATTGGCTTGTTTAAGTACCAGATGGCCCTTATCCACAGTTGGCAACTCTAATTTTTTCTTAAAAAAAAAAAGAACAACTACAAGAAACTCATGGAAGAATTCAAGGGTACCTGTCACTTAAACAAACTTCTTACTTAATAAGTAAGAAGCAATTTAAATTTACTGTCATTTAAAATTACTGAATCACAGGCAGAATTTAGTTTATTTTTAAATAATGAAGAAAATTGGGCACAACAGGAGCTTTTCTCCTCTGAACTTTTCTTAAACAAGTTCTCTTTTTAAATCTTGAGATTTATTAAGATCATTTATTTATAAACTGCAAGAGGCATTCATTCTCTCTCCATCCCTCCTTTCTCTCAACCTACCCCTGTGTCCACTTTTTTAACCCTATTTCTTACAAATCCGTCTCTCCTTTTCACAAATATTAAATGCCTCATTTTACTCCATAACTGAGTATTGCAGTGAAATAATTGCTCTGTTCTCATCTTCTAAGACTCTTTTTATATAAAATGTCAATCACAGCATCGTCCTTTCACTTTCTGAAGTTTGCCGTTCAAGCAGTTAAAGGGTGAAGGTAGAGAAAGCCTATCCTAATATTTTCTTGCATGTGTTTGCTGTGTCGCTGATAAAACATAAAGAATACACTATTCGGACCTTCTACATATACAATAGCCACCGTGTATTATTCCACTTACCGTACTCTAGAAGTCTCAGATGACCAGAAGAAATGAGAAATGGACAGGAAAATAAGCACACTAACTGACCACATTCCCCTGGCATGTATAACAACACAAGGCGCCAGTTAGCTACAGTTAGTGTAGTCTTAATATATCCATGTCACAGAGAAAGACAGAATACCTGCTAGAAACCCTCACAGTTTTTTATCTTACTTGCAACAGTTTTGATGAAAAAAAAATTTCCATATTTGTTGACTTAGATAATCTTTATGAAGTGTAACTGGGATTTCAATATTAATTTGTTTTAATAGTTATACCTCTTGCAAATCCTTTCTATTTCCCTCAGTTGAAACGATCTCTATTCTTTTGAGATGTCAAATCTGAATCAAATTTGAAACACGCAACATCTTCTTTTGTTTGGTATAGAAGAAAATCACATTCTTTTATTGAGATTCCTGGCTAAAAACAGGGTAGCCTTTTGATTTTAGTGGTAAAGAAGCACGTCAAAGCATTGCTTCTGATCTGGATCTTGGTTGCCGTTGGTTGCAAGCTGTGCTGAACACACAGGTATATGTGTACATATGGTCACACTATTTATAACGTAATGATTTTCTTTTCCTTTTCCTTCCTCTTTTTTTTTCTTCCTTCTTTCCCATGCTGCATTAGGTACATGTTAATTTTTGTGAATGAGAACCCTTTTTATAAATCTCTGTTTGGGTCCCTATTTTTTTTTTTAAGATTTTATTTATTTATTTGACACAGAGAGAGAGATCACAAGTAGGCAGAGAGGCAGGCAGAGAGAGAGGGGGAAGCAGGCTCCCCACTGAGCTGAGAGCCTGATGCGGGGCTCCATGCCAGGACCCTGGGATCATGACCTGAGCCAAATGCAGAGGCTTAACTCACTGAGCCACCCAGGCACCCCTTGGGTCCCTATTCTTGACCCTTAGTGCTTCTTGAATCTTTTACTTTTAAGATAGCTTTATTGATCTAGTCCACTACTCTGTGTGACTGTTTCTAAGGTCCACTGCTGGAGTTGATGTTCAAATTATTAATGTTTTATTTTTTCCCTTAAGGTAAAAAAAAATATCATTTTGGAACAAAATATGCCAGGTTCATGCAGATTCAACGAAACAATATGTTACTCATGCAAAAAAAAAAAAAATAGAAATGGGTAGAGCTTTTATGTTTCAAACATGATTTTCCAACAGACATCAGTCCTTCAGTTGTTTATTTTTCCTTCAAGTAAAAATGAAATTTCTTTACAGAAGAGCCACACAGCACTGATAACACCCCTATGATCATGACTTAGAAAAACTAGAAGGACTGTGGAGCTCATGGTGATCTATAAAACACTTCTTGAAAAAAATAATCTAGCTTCTGTTAAACATAGTGGTCTTAATCCAAGTGTTTCTCTCTGTTCCATCTTGAAGTATTACCAAAATTACATAAAAGGAATAAGCAAGCAAAGAATAAGAGTACAGGGCAATGAGAATTGGAGAGGAGAACAGAAGGAGGAGGAACCTGGGCTCATCTGGAAGAGTGATAACTAACATGGCAGAGAAAGCTGTGATCTAAAAATACACAGGATGGATGCCAAGGAGAAGTCAATGTCCTGTGCCCCACCCTGGGAAGACCCAATGCATTATGGATGAAGGCATGGGCTGAAAAGGGGGATATTAGTTAAATTAATGTATAAGATGTTTATCATTCTTACTTCTGGCAAGCATCTCTCCTCCTCCCTGATAGAGGGAGTTTATTGACAGGAAAAATGGAATCAGGGAGTTTTGGGGGCTCTGAGACACCCAGCATAGGTAAAGTCAAAGTAAAAAAACAAAATCAAAACAAGGAGATTGTATTATACTATGAGACTCTCAGTAACCCTTCCTCCCTTATAATTCCCCAGAAGGAGATGATAGAATTCTTCTCTGGAAACTAATGGGTCTCCCAATGAAGACCTACAGATAATGACATTTGGAGTACCATAGTGAAAAGGCTATCTCTGTGTGGCAAGCTGACATTTGTACGAAATCCGCTCTGTAGTCAACCTTCAGGCAATAGAGTCTCACTGATTAAGGCTTTTTGGCTTAAGCCACTAAAACTGTCAATTTTATCACTGAAGTCAAGAACTGCTGATTCATTCTCTTTGGGAAAATTAAATGTCTGAATAATTGCAGAGTGGATGAGCAATGTTTTCATAATGTCTTCATTTGGGCCCTCCCCCCGCAAGCAAACCCTAAGATAGGGATTAAGGAACAAAAAGCCTACTTGGGAGATGATCCCAGAGATACTAGAAAAGGAGTGAAGAAGTCAGATGGAGGAGGAAGGCAACCAATGAAGTGTTTAATATCAATCAAGTTACCATTGTCTGTACATGGGGCTCAAACTCTCTATGGACCATGAGAGCTTGTGGAGAAGAGAACTCAGTTATTTCTTCTGAGGTGTGAGCTAGCTGGGATATTCATACAATGATTCCAATCTTGCATTCATGGAGGGCTGCTCCAGGAAAGCATTAATTCCTTGGCATTTCTCACCTGCCACACAGGCAGCAAAGTGGGCTCTAAGAGCCAGCGAAAGACTTCAAGAAAAGCAGGGGTGCCACTGGAACTTTAGCAGGTATGCACTGAATGGAAAGTGCTAGCGAATTTGGGTGGAGCACCAAAAGCATCTACTACACATAATGAATTACTAATTTTTTTAAAAAAAAATTGCTATCTGGATTATAATGTATTTGGACCCCACATAATTAAATACCATAGCAATCCATGAGAAACTATATTATTTGTTCTTTTTTTTTTTTTTTTTTCTAAATAAATACATAATCTTTGAAAAGGAATCCTGAGTCTACCCAAGTTTCATGGGGGGGAAAAAAAACAGGTTTTAATTCTTTTTCATGAAATTTCCCCAAGAATATTTGCAAATACATTTTTTTTTAAATTCCTTTATTTGTTTATTTACAGCATAACAGTGTTCATTGTTTTGGCATCACACCCAGTGCTCCATGCAGTACGTGCCCTCCCTATTACCCACCACCTGGTTCCTCAACCTCCCACCCCCCCGCCACCCCTTCAAAACCCTCTGGTTGTTTTTCAGAGTCCATAGTCTCTCATGTTTCATCTCCCCTTCCAGTTTCCCTCAACTCCCTCTCCTCTCCATCTCCCCTTGTCCTCCATGTTATTTGTTATGCTCCACAAATAAGTGAGACCATATGATACTTGACTCTCTCTGCTTGACTTATTTCGCTCAGCATAATTTCTTCCAGTCCCATCCATGTTGCTACAAAAGTTGGGTATTCATCCTTTCTAATGGAGGCATAATACTCCATTGTGTATATGGACCACATCTTCCTTATCCATTCATCCGTTGAAGGGCATCTTGGTTCTTTCCACAGTTTGGCGACCATAGCCATTGCTGCAATAAACATTGGGGTACAGATGGCCCTTCTTTTCACTCCATCTGTATCTTTGGGGTAAATACCCAGCAGTGCAATTGCAGGGTCATAGGGAAGCTCTCTTCTTAATTTCTTCAGGAGTCTCCACACTGTTCTCCAAAGTGGCTGCACTAACTTGCAATCCCACCAACAGTGTAAGAGGGTTCCCCTTTCTCCACATCCTCTCCAACACACGTTGTTTCCTGTCTTGCTAATTTTGGCCATTCTAACTGGTGTCAGGTGGTATCTCAATGTTGTTTTAATTTGAATCTCCCTGATGGCTAGTGATGATGAACATTTTTTCATGTGTCTGATAGCCAGCAAATACATTTTAAAAAAATATTTATTTATTTGACAGAGAGAGAGAGAGAGAGAGATCACAAGTAGAGCAGCAGGCAGAGAGAGAGGGGGAAGCAGGCTCCCCGCGGAGCAGAGAGCCCGATGCGGGGCTCGATCCCAGGACCCTGAGACCATGACCTGAGCCGAAGGCAGCGGCTTAACCCACTGAGCCACCCAGGCACCCCGCAAATACATTTTAAACAACCTGATAGCAAACTTTCTTTTCTCTTCTATGGATCCCATTTTTATTTCCAGAGAAATACTACTTAAGATCAAAGATGGTGAAACTCATAAACTGAGGCAGATTCTGAGGGTCAAATAATAATAGAGGGGAAAAGGAACATCTTTCATAAATATTGGGCCAAGAAAGTACATAGAGGAAGCAAATTAAAAATCTTTGCTACTTGTGTAAAGTAAAGCATATTCCTATCTGCAGTTCACACTAAGCTTTGAAAGGTGAAGAGAAATCTCAAAAGCCCTCAGACCCTGCCGGACAGAAAGAGACAACGAGAGTCATGGCAGCCAAGACTATATGCTCTGTATGCATCTCCTTATTCACGAAAGAAAATCCAACTAGTCCACAGGCAAATAAATACGGCCGCTCAGAGGTCTCGGTGCTCATGAAAAAGAATTTCTTTTGCTGTTCTTAAGACTGAGAGGCAAGCAATGTATCTTAATAAATAAACTGATTTCTTATGGCCCACACATACGAAGAGCATATAAATATTTTAGCTGACAGCAATACTGTTTTCGGCACATATGCCTTTATTTATTTCTTGTCATTAATTACAACTGAGGTATACAAACGGCCTTTATTTTCGTTGGCCACCAGCAGAAAAAACATTTCCTGGAGAAAGCATGAAATGTCAGGGACCAAATTCCTTTTTCATATTTTCAGCCTTATAGTATGTGCCTAGAATATCTTAGATACAATACTAGAAAAAGAGGCTATTTTCTTTTTGAAACTGAGATCTATTTTAGGAGTAAGGAGCAGCCTGGATGTGTCTTCAGATTAATTTTTCTTCCAAAACATTCTTCCCATAGAATTCTTTCTCTCAATTGTTTCAATGCAGTATCTGATTAAGTCATTGTTTTTCATTATGGGCACACAGTTTTTCCATATTTCTCAAAATGAAATGTATTATTTTGTTTAGTTGTTGGTTGGCCTGTTTCGCTCCTATATTTTGAGGCAGGATGTTAAAACATTATTTCATGAAATACTTCAAAGCGCTACAAATGTTTGGAATTATTCACATATTTATAAGTTAAGGTCTATTGCATAAACTTCTATTTGCTACCTTAGTTGCTATTTGTTTTGCATTGGGAAAATTACTTCAAAAAAATAAATAACTTCTCTCAGCTCATTCCATGTACTTTCCCAGGTGCAGAGTTAGACGTTTTTTTCCATTTGTTTCAAATTTCACATTTCATGGGAGGGTATATCTAAAATAAACAAAAAAGACACCAAAACCAATAATATTGACAATTCCTTTCCAAAAAACTCAAGCCTTCTTCTTCCCTTTTTTTTTTTTTTAAAGATTTTATTTATTTATTTGAGAAAGAGAGAGAGAGCATCAGGACGGGCGATGGGCCCAGAGAGAAGGAGAAGCAGACTCTCCACTGAGCAGGTTGCCTGACGTCCACCTATATCACAGGACCCTGGGATCATGACCTGAGCAGAAGGCAGAGGCTTAGCCAACTGAGCCACTCAGGCACCCTCAGGTCTTCTTTGTTTTAAGAAAGTATTTATCATCACTCGCTATGGATCAACTCTTCCTGTCACCAGCCCCACCCCACCCTCATTCATATGTGGAAGCTGTAACCCCAAAAAATAGAACGTTTATGGAAGTCATTAAGGTTAAGTAAGGTCACATGGGTGGGGCTCTGATCAAATAGGATTCATGTCCTTATAAGAAGAGACAGCAGAGAGCCCACTCTTTCTGTCTCCACCATATGAGGACACAGTGAGAAGGCAACCATCTGCAAGCCGGGAAGGGAGCTCTCACCAGAAATAAAATCAGCTGGCCTCTTTGGAAGGCATAACAATGATCATGAATTTCTTCACTCCTAAGAATAAATTGTCATATTCTGGAAATTGGTTGACTTAGGTTTCTCTGCATCCTTAGATCTCTGGCATATTAAAACAACAACAATAAAACAACAGCAACAACTTTGATTTTATAGCTTACCTAGCTTGTTTTTGTTAAGGTGGAAGAAACAATAACACCCTTTTCCTCATCTTCTTTGAAAGTGGAAATCCCTAACACTTTAAAATGTAATTTGAAGATATTTTTGACTTTATGTTGATCTCATTTTAGAGATCCGCAGTGGAATTTGCTAACAATAATTTGCTAGTTGCACAGTATATTGTTTTATATTTGATTAACATCCATCAATTGGCTAATGTATTCCAATGATTGACAAATTTGTGGATAATGATTCTACTTTCAATAATGATTCATTTACTGGAACATAGACTTTGAGTTAGACCAGCCTGGCACTTACTTAAAGTTACTGCTGCTGTATACAATAAGCCCTTTATTGGTCCTTGAACTGCTAGGATTTTTTTCACTCAAAATTTTCCATTATCCTTGGATGAATGGTCATCATCTTATTGTTTTAACTATTTTCTCTATAATTTCATTTGTACATATTTATTTCTATTGCTTATGTGTATACTATTTTTTTAAATTTGGCATTTATTTCCTCTTAAATTTCATTTAAGAAAAATAATCACATTTGTTGGAATTTATTAAAGAGAAGTCATGCTTAATTTTATTTTAGAGTGATACATGTATTTCCTGCCCAGGACCTTCTCCAGTCACCCTCCCCCTCAGGAATCTGAGTTGTGCAAGTCTCATTGCCTACATCACATAATGAATGTGACCATGGACATCATTACCATTTTATTAATTCACTTGTTAATCCATTTATCTTTTAACAAGTGGTAATTGGGTACCCACCAGGTACTCTGTATGTGCTCAATGTTTGATACAATAATGAGCAAGAAACAGTTCCTGACCTAGATTGAATTACATTATGTTGTCCCACATTCTCTCACACTCATTTCTTTTTGGTCAGTAATTTTATGTGATGTTTTTCATAGATGCTAGTATCAGTAACCTAACTCACTTTTGAGTAGTCTTTTGCAATGCTGAGTCAAGTTAAAGATAAAAAGCCCTTATCTGGTTTATAGAATCTCAGAAGAGTTATTGAATTAATGTTGCCTTCATAGACATTCCAGGTAGTAGGTCCAGCCTAACACCTGGTAGAGAGTCTCAATAAGAATCATATAAAAAAAAATAGAAAAGACACTTAACTAACAAGATTTCACACTTACCCATTTTTAACTTCCCAAAATTTTAACCCAAATTTTTATGGATGGAGAGACATTAAAAGAACATATAGGAGAAGACACTGCAGCTTGTGTTCTAATTCTTAGATATCAGATTTTGTGGGAGATGTTCTCCTATTTTTTTTGTGATCCCATGGCATCTTGTTCTACCATTACTTGACATCCTAAGGGGTGACTGGCATTATAAAAATTAGCAAGATTGTCAAATTTCCCCAAAACTTCACGAGTAAAGAATTGATTATTCTGTTTGGTTCAACAAATGAATATGCAATATATAATACTTCTTGATGAAAACAAAGTTGTCAGTTACTTAAGCCATTTTTTAGGCTGAGAAGAGTTGTGTTAATATGACTTTCAGCTATTTATTTATCAATTGGTAGTCAATTGTTTTACATTTTCAGGATTGCCTATCTTTAACCTTTATTGATCCATCCTCCTTTCCTAGAGTTTTCCCTACCCAGTAATAGACAGCTAGTATAACTTTAAATCATTCTGTGTATTCATGATATGTACTTAGAGTCAAGTGTGATTGACAGGGTTCTTAGTATATTGGTGGCTTCAAATAGAGCCATCTGGTTGGACCAAACATTGAAACCTGATTGTTCTCTTTTGGAAATAAAATGTAACTACTGTTATATATCAATACTTGGGTGCTCTTGCGGGAGACTTTATCTAAATATATCTGTACTAAATGTAACATGAAGCCCATTCTAACCCAGGTTGTAAATATGTGATTCCAGGAGAGTTCCTGAGAATGATGGGCAGGAACCATCTACCACGACTTGTTACCTCCAACAGAACCACTGATACCACCATGAATCACTGACAGCCCTGCCTTGGTAGCCTTCCTGGTCCACACCTATATGCTCTTTCCTTTCTATTCTATTTCCAGGTAACAATAAGATGGAGAATATTTTCCTTGCAGAAATATATACTTAGACTACCTATAAACATATTGAATGTTAAGTGAAGCCTTTTACAGATAACTTGCAATCCTTAAGGTGGTGGGAACAAAAGAAGTTATTGATTTTAACTTTAAAATCAGATATATTAGCCCATAATTCTTTTGGAGGAAAGCATTTAGCTATGGTATCCCAAGTGGAGGCAGAAGCATAGAAGAACACATTTTTTTTTTCCATTTTATTTATTTTTTCAGCGTAACAGTATTCATTCTTTTTGCACAACACCCAGTGCTCCATGCAAAACGTGCCCTCCCCATTACCCACCACCTGTTCCCCCAACCTCCCACCCTTGACCCTTCAAAACCCTCAGGTTGCCCCAACCTCCCACCCCTGACCCTTCAAAACCCTCAGGTTGTTTTTCAGAGTCCATAGTCTCTTATGGTTCGCCTCCCCTCCCCAATGTCCATAGCCCGCTCCCCCTCTCCCAATCCCACCTCCCCCCAGGAACCCCCAGTTTGTTTTGTGAGATTAAGAGTCATTTATGGTTTGTCTCCCTCCCAATCCCATCTTGTTTCATTTATTCTTCTCCTATCCCCCTACCCCCCCATGTTGCTTCTCCATGTCCTCATATCACGGAGATCATATGATAGTTGTCTTTCTCCGATTGACTTATTTCACTAAGCATGATACGCTCTAGTTCCATCCACGTCGTCGCAAATGGCAAGATTTCATTTCTTTTGATGGCTGCATAGTATTCCATTGTGTATATATACCAAATCTTCTTTATCCATTCATCTGTTGATGGACATCTAGGTTCTTTCCATAGTCGGGCTATTGTAGACATTGCTGCTATAAACATTCGGGTACACGTGCCCCTTCGGATCACTATGTTTGTATCTTTAGGGTAAATACCCAGTAGTGCAATTGCTGGGTCATAGGGTAGTTCTATTTTCAACATTTTGAGGAACCTCCATGCTGTTTTCCAGAGTGGTTGCACCAGCTTGCATTCCCACCAACAGTGGAGGAGGGTTCCCCTTTCTCCACATCCTCGCCAGCATCTGTCATTTCCTGACTTGTTAATTTTAGCCATTCTGACTGGTGTGAGGTGATATCTCATTGTGGTTTTGATTTGTATTTCCCTGATGCCGAGTGACGTGGAGCACTTTTTCATGTGTCTCTTGGCCATCTGGATGTCTTTGTTGCAGAAATGTCTGTTCATGTCCTCTGCCCATTTCTTGATTGGATTGTTTGTTCTTTGGGTGTTGAGTTTGCTAAGTTCCTTATAGATTTTGGATACTAGCCCTTTATCTGATATGTCGTTTGCAAATATCTTCTCCCATTCTGTCAGTTGTCTTTTGGTTTTGTTAACTGTTTCCTTTGCTGTGCAAAAGCTTTTGATCTTGATGAAACCCCAATAGTTCATTTTTGCCCTTGCTTCCCTTGCCTTTGCCGTTGTTCCCAGGAAGATGTTGCTACGGCTGAGGTCGAAGAGGTTGCTGCCTGCATTCTCCTCAAGGATTTTGATGGATTCCTTTCTCACATTGAGGTCCTTCATCCATTTGGAATCTATTTTCGTGTGTGGTGTAAGGAAGTGGTCCAATTGCATTTTTCTGCATGTGGCTGTCCAATTTTCCCAGCACCATTTATTGAAGAGGCTGTCTTTTTTCCATTGGACATTCTTTCCTGCTTTGTCGAAGATTAGTTGACCATAGAGTTGAGGGTCGATTTCTGGGCTCTCTATTCTGTTCCACTGATCTATGTGTCTGTTTTTGTGCCAGTACCATGCTGTCTTGATGATGACAGCTTTGTAATAGAGCTTGAAGTCCGGAATTGTGATGCCACCAACTTTGGCTTTGTTCTTCAATATTCCTTTGGCTATTCGAGGTCTTTTCTGGTTCCATATAAATTTTAGGATTATTTGTTCCATTTCTTTGAAAAAAATGGATGGTATTTTGATAGGGATTGCATTTAGTGTGTAGATTGCTTTAGGTAGCATAGACATTTTCACAATATTTATTCTTCCAATCCAGGAGCATGGAACATTTTTCCATTTCTTTGTGTCTTCCTCAATTTCTTTCATGAGTACTTTATAATTTTCTGTGTATAGATTCTTAGTCTCTTTGGTTAGGTTTATTCCTAGGTATCTTATAGTTTTGGGTACAATTGTAAATGGGATTGACTCCTTAATTTCTCTTTCTTCTGTCTTGTTGTTGGTGTACAGAAATGCAACTGATTTCTGTGCATTGATTTTATATCCTGACACTTTACTGAATTCCTGTACAAGTTCTAGCAGTTTTGGAGTGGAGTCTTTTGGGTTTTCCACATATAGTATCATATCATCTGCGAAGAGTGATAGTTTGACTTCTTCTTTACCAATTTGGATGCCTTTAATTTCTTTTTGTTGTCTGATTGCTGAGGCTAGGACTTCTAATACTATGTTGAATAGCAGTGGTGATAATGGACATCCCTGCCGTGTTCCTGACCTTAACGGAAAAGCTTTCAGTTTTTCTCCATTGAGAATGATATTTGCGGTGGGTTTTTCATAGATGGCTTTGATAATATTGAGGTATGTGCCCTCTATCCCCACATTTTGAAGAGTTTTGATCAGGAAGGGATGCTGTACTTTGCCAAATGCTTTTTCAGCATCTATTGAGAGTATCATATGGTTCTTGTTCTTTCTTTTATTAATGTGTTCTATCACATTGATTGATTTGCGGATGTTGAACCGACCCTGCAGCCCTGGAATAAATCCCACTTGATCGTGGTGAATAATCCTTTTAATGTACTGTTGAATCCTATTGGCTAGTATTTTGGCGAGAATTTTTGCGTCTGTGTTCATCAAGGATATTGGTCTGTAGTTCTCTTTTTTGGTGGGATCCTTGTCTGGTTTGGGGATCAAGGTGATGCTGGCCTCATAAAATGAGTTTGGAAGTTTTCCTTCCATTTCTATTTTTTGGAACAGTTTCAGGAGAATAGGAATTCGTTCTTCTTTAAATGTTTGGTAGAATTCCCCTGGGAAGCCGTCTGGCCCTGGGCTTTTGTTTGTTTGGAGAGTTTTGATGACTGTTTCAATCTCCTTACTGGTTATGGGCCTGTTCAGGTTTTCTATTTCTTCCTGGTTCAGTTGTGGTAGTTTATATGTCTCTAGGAATGCATCCATTTCTTCCAGATTGTCCAATTTGTTGGTGTAGAGTTGCTCATAGTATGTTCTTATAATTGTCTGTATTTCTTTGGTGTTGGTTGTGATCTCTCCTCTTTCATTCATGATTTTATTGATTTGGGTCCTTTCTCTTTTCTTTTTGATGAGTCTGGCCAGGGGTTTATCAATCTTATTGATTCTTTCAAAGAACCAGCTCCTAGTTTCATTGATTTTTTCTATTGTTTTTTTGGTTTCTATTTCATTGATTTCTGCTCTGATCTTTATGATTTCTCTTCTCCTGCTGGGTTTAGGGTTTCTTTCTTGTTCTTTCTCCAGCTCTGTTACGCGTAGGGTTAGGTTGTGTACTTGAGACCTTTCTTGTCTCTTGAGAAAGGCTTGTACCGCTATATATTTTCCTCTCAGGACTGCCTTTGCTGTGTCCCACAGATTTTGAACTGTTGTGTTTTCATTATCATTTGTTTCCATGAATTTTTTCAATTCTTCTTTAATTTCCTGGTTAACCCATTCATTCTTTAGAAGGATGCTGTTTAGTCTCCATGTATTTGGGTTCTTTCCAGCTTTCCTCTTGTGATTGAGTTCTAGCTTCAGAGCATTGTGGTCTGAAAATATGCAGGGAATAATCCTAATCTTTTGATACCGGTTGAGACCTGATTTGTGACCCAGGATGTGATCTATTCTGGAGAAGGTTCCATGTGCACTAGAGAAGAATGTGTATTCTGTTGCTTTGGGATGAAATGTTCTGAATATATCTGTGATGTCCATCTGGTCCAGTGTGTCATTTAAGGCCTTCATTTCCTTGTTGATCTTTTGCTTGGATGATCTGTCCATTTCAGTGAGGGGAGTGTTCAAGTCCCCTACTATTATTGTATTATTATTGATGTGTTCCTTTGCTTTTGTTATTAATTGGTTGATATAGTTGGCTGCTCCCACGTTAGAGGCATAGATATTTAAAATTGTTAGATCTTCTTGTTGGACAGACCCTTTGAGTAGGATATAGTGTCCTTCCTCATCTCTTATTATAGTCTTTGGCTTAAAATCTAATTGATCTGATATAAGGATTGCCACCCCAGCTTTCTTCTCATGCCCATTAGCATGGTAAATTGTTTTCCACCCCCTCACTTTAAATCTGGAGGTGTCTTCGTGTCTAAAATGAGTTTCTTGTAGGCAACATACTGATGGGTTTTGTTTTTTTATCCATTCTGATACCCTGTGTCTTTTGATTGGGGCATTTAGCCCATTAACATTCAGGGTAACTATTGAGAGATATGAATTTAGTGCCATTATTAGCCTGTAAGGTGACTGTTACTGTATATTGTCTCTGTACCTTTCTGATCTACTACTTTTAGGCTCTCTCTTTGCTTAGAGGACCCCTTTCAATATTTCCTGTAGAGCTGGTTTGGTGTTTGCAAATTCTTTCAGTTTTTGTTTGTCCTGGAAGCTTTTGATCTCTCCTTCTATTTTCAAAGATAGCCTAGCTGGATAGAGTATTCTTGGCTGCATGTTTTTCTCGTTTAGTGCTCTGAATATATCATGCCAGCTCTTCCTGGCTTGCCAGGTGTCTGTGGATAAGTCTGCTGCCAATCTAATATTTTTACCATTGTATGTTACAGACTTCTTTTCTCGGGCTGCTTTCAGGATTTTCTCTTTGTCACTAAGACTTGTAAATTTTACTATTAGGTGACGGGGTGTGGACCTATTCTTGTTGACTTTGAGGGGGGTTCTCTGCATCTCCTGGATTTTGATGCTTGTTCCCTTTGGCATATTAGGGAAATTCTCTCCAATGATTCTCTCCAATAGACCTTCTGCTCCCCTCTCTGTTAGAAGAACACATTTTTATACCCAAAACTCACATGATTTGAAATTTGTTTTATTAAAAGGAAAAAAATGGGGGAGGGGCATGAGTTTAGAGAAACATTTTCCATGGCCCTGTCTCTGGAGTAAGCAAAAGAATGAGCTACAAATACACACTTTTTATCATATTTATATGCCTGACTTAATGGTTAATTACTTCCACCATGTTTGGTGGTATGTGGAAGCATAAATACTCAAGCTGAAGAAAAGAGAGGACAGAAGACGTCTTAAGAAAATGTTTGGTGGTGGACACCTAGGTGACTCAGTTGGTTAAGCGACTGACTCTTGATTTCTCCTTAGGTCATAATCTCAGAGTCATGAGATTGAGTCCCGTGTTGGGCCCTGTGCTAAGTGTGGAGTCTGTTTGATATTCTCTCTCCCTCTCTCTCTCTGTTCCTCCACCTGCTCCTGCTCTCTCTTCCTCTCTCTAAAAATAAATAAATAAACCTTAAAAAAAAAAAAAGAAAATGGTGAAAAATTAGGTATGCAGGCTGAATTTCCTTTCTACACCCATCTACTCTTTGGAAGAATCCTTAAATCTTGACTAAGAAATCTCTCTGCCTTATTGTTCCTCATCCCAGATTCTCTTCATTTTCTTGGAACTTGATGTGATAGTGGGGTCTAGGTCTTGGGTCACTCAGTCAGTTTATCAGAAGCCTGTGTCATGCTTAAAGCAGAGCTCTAACAGTGTTTTCTTGGATTTTTTCCAAAATCCATGATCGCTCTGAGAGAGGATGGAATGCTCTCTTATACTCAGTTTCCATGCAGTGATTCAATTTAGTACACATACACATTTTGCCAACTGCTGGTAAGAACCAGGCATGTAAATGCAGTCTAAACGTCTGCTGTGGCCCTCTGCACATGTTAAGCCTGATTAGTCACCACTGCGGTAAAGTCCAGAATCCTTCCAATAATTTCTATGACTTCTGTTCTCATTTTTTTCTGACTTTGCATTCATGCGCCAGTGCACACATATTGTTTCAGACCTATGTTGACCAGTAGACAAGTATAAGTCCTATTGCTATTACCCAGGAGAAACTGAATCATACTCAGAATTTTCTAACTTTAGACACATTAGTGAAAAGTTGACAATAGTGTAGGATGATCTCACGACACACTTTCTTGTTTTCTTCCATCTTTTTGGCCCTTTTCTCTCATTCTTCATCTTATCAAAGGACTTGACCTTGACCGCTTGAGCTTCTTCATTACATGCCCCTTAAAACTGTAAAAATACAAATGAAACAAGATGGGATCATGAGGGAAACAAACCACAAGAGTCTCTTAATCTCACAAAACACACTGAAGGGTGCTGAGGGTAGAGGGGGCATGGGGAGGGTGGTTGGGTTATGGACATTGGGGAGGGTATGTGCTATGGTGAGTGCTGTGAAATGTGTAAACCTGGTGATTCACAGAACTGTACCCCTGGGGCAAATAATACATTACATGTTAATAAAAATAATTAATAAAAAATAAAAAAATTTAAATGTAAAAATACACTTTTTTTGTTTAACGTATTTCTCCTGTGGAGCATGGCTCCAAAAGTCAAGGTTACTTCCATAGTCGAAACCCTTTCCTTCAAATGTAAACAAGTTCATTATCCAACAGTTGATGGTATAGCTAACTAAATGTGAACATGAATGTAGGCAAGTCTTTAGGGAAATTCAAATCTCCCGATTAACTTTTAAAAAAGTAAAAAACCTGCATAAATTAGAGATGGGAAATAGAAATTCTTCTATTATATCTGAATAGAAGAAAATTAGAGGTAGTCAAATATCTATCCCCAAATCTGCATCAGGTCAAAATAATATCATTTGTTTTGCCCAATTTTCAAAAATCTCTAATTTCTATTTTATACAAAATGCTTCAGAGTACAGAAATTAATGGTAAATATGAAAATCTTCCCAAATTATTCTATAAGCATAATATAACTCTGATATCACAAATGAAAAGTGAATGCACATAAAGCTTAATTTTCTTAATAATTTAGAGGTATTAATTTTTTTCTTGAGTCAATATTGAAAAGTTAGGTTTTTAAAAATTTGTTCATTTTGATGTAAGTTTTCAAATTTGTTAGCATATTAACACTAATTCCGTTCTCTTTTTATGTTTTAAAATTTAAGCTTATCAGAGTATCACATACATATAAAAGGTGCACAAAACCCTTGTAAGGTAGATTAATTTTCACAAAAATAAGTACAAATAAAAACAGTACTCACAAAAAATAATGCAATATTATTGAATATCAAGAGTTCCCTCCATTGTCCTTGAGGGAAACTATGTTACTGTAACCATTTTTCTGCCTGTGCAACCATAGACTAATTTTGCATTTTTAAAATTTTTATAAACTGAATCATTCTGTATATATTCTTCAGTCTGGCTTTTATTCTTAAGGCTTAAGGATTTGTCCATGTTATAGAATGAAGTTATAATCTGTTAGTTTTAATTTGTGTGTAGTATCCCGTTGTGTGAATATGCCGCAATGTATCTATTCCCTCTACTTTTTCCAAAAGATTATATGTTGATTTGAGTGAGAGAGAGCAAGCATATGCCAATTGTAGTGGGGGGAGGGGGGAGGGAGAGGGAGAGAGAGAGAATCTCAAGTAGACTATAAACTGAGTTTGGAGCCTGACACGGGGCTTGATCTCAACTGAAATTAAGAGCTGGACACGTAACTAATGGGGCCATCCCGGCGCCCCAATTCCTTCTATTTTTGATAGACATTGAGTGGCTTTCAGTTCTGGCTATTTCTTAAATAGGAGAAAATTAAAAGGGAGTCGAAGACCTTTCCTTAAATAGGCGTCAGGCTCAGATGATTTGGGGAGCAAGTTCCACCAGATTTTAAAGAACCCATAACTTCAAAAAAAAAAAAAAAAGAAGAAAAAAAAAAAGAACCCATAACTTCTGTTTTCTATAAACTGCTCTAGAACAGTCTTTGACATGCCTTTTGGAATACAATTGCTGGATCACAGGGTATGTACATGTTCAAACATTTTTCTAAACTGGTACCCCAATTTATTTATTTATTTTTTAAAAGAATTTTATTTATTTATTTGTCAGAGAGCGAGAGTGAGAACAGGCAGACAGTGGCAGGCAGAGTCAGAGGGAGAAGCAGGCTCCCTGCCAAGCAAGGAGCCCGATGTGCGACTCGATCCCAGGATGCTGGGATCATGACCTGAGCCAAGGCAGCTGCTTAACCTACTGAGCCACCCAGGCATCCCTGGTACCCCAATTTAAATTCTCAATGGCATAGCTGTGATATACTGCTCCCCAACATTTGGTTTCACAGTTTTTTTCATTCATTACAGGTGTGTACCAGTACCTCATTTTGTTTTAATTTTCACTTGTTTATAATTAATGACATTGAGCCCTTTATATGTACCTACTGGCCATTTGGATTTTTATTTTTTTTTTTTTGGTGAGTGTAGTCTTTTAACCCACCTGCTTTTTCTTCTTAAGTTTTTAAAAAAATATGTATTCTAGATGCAAATCTTTCATCATATATGTTCATGAAAAATATCATTGTCCCTCGAAGGCTTTCCCTTTCACTGCCTTAAAAGTTGTCTTTTGAGGAAGAGAACTTCTTCTTCATTTTAACTTAGAATAATTAATCTACTTTTCTCCTTTATGGTTTTAGCTATTCCTGTGACTTGCTTAAAATATCTTTGACTAAGAGACGGTTTTAAAGACATCCTCCTATGTTTCATTCTAGAAACTTTATTGTCTTACTTTTGTTATTTTAAACTAGGTAATCTAATTGGAATGTGTGTGTGTGGGGGGGGGTATAAGATATTGTCAAGATTTCATTTTCTCATGGGGTATTCTATTGTTCTAGTACCATCTATTGAAGAGACCTTCTTTCCCCCTTCCTCTGCAGTGGCACCCTTTTCATTAACCTAGTGACTGTAGACATCTAGGTCTGTTGACTGAGCTCCACAGCCTGTGACATCTGTTTTCCATATTCTTTTACAATAAATTTGTTATTTGACTCTAGCCACTGACCTTCTTTAGTCTTGGCCCTCTGCATTTGTATATAAACTTTAAAATTATCGAGTTGGGGCATCTGAGTGGTTCTGTTGGTTAAATGTTGGACTCCTAATTTTGGCTGGGTCATGATCTCAGGATTGTGAGATGAGCCCTGTGTTCAGTTCCACACTCAGTGGGGAGTCTGCATGGCATTATCTCTCTCTCCCTGTCCCTAAGCTCCTCCCTATGCTTGCACTCTCACTTTCTCTCTCTAAAATAAATAAATAAATCTTAAAAAATAAAATAAAATAATCATGGCAATTTACACAGAGACGCACATACACATACACCTGGTGGGATTTTAATTGAAACTATATTGATTCTGTAGATCAATTTGTGCAGAATTTATTTTTTTTAAGCAAAATTGAATCTTCCAGGAATATGATTTAGCTCTCTGTATACTTAGGTATTTTTAAAATTTTCACTATTATGTTTTATAATTTTTAGTGTACAACATGTTATCTTTATTTTTAGCTGCTTCATTTGTTTATGCTATTGTATATTTTAATATTTTCTGATTATTTGTTGTTG
This sequence comes from Meles meles, assembly GCF_922984935.1. Classification (NCBI taxonomy): domain Eukaryota; kingdom Metazoa; phylum Chordata; class Mammalia; order Carnivora; family Mustelidae; genus Meles; species Meles meles. The sequence goes on along the minus strand of NC_060069.1, from coordinate 21,720,049 downwards.
GAACATAGAAATCTAAATTGACTTTCTATTCCACAACCTAGCTACATCATTCTGTTATTTTTAGGTCTCCATTTTATTGGCAATTTGTTAACTTCTGTATGTTCCCTATTTTCTGATGTGTTAAAAAGAGATATATTAATAGTTCTAACTACACAGAAATGGTGTGATAACTAGGTGAGATAATACTTACCAAATACTTGGAATAGTTTTTAACCCATAATAATTGCTAAAATGATATTATTATATATGCTAACATAAAATGATCTCCAAGACATTGTTAACACACCAAGTCATAAATTAAACATTATAAATTAAAGCATTATAACTCCAATATGTTTAAATAGCAATGATTATGTGTGCAAGTGCATATTTATATAAATGTATAGAAAAGTTCTGAAAAAACACTAATTAGTGTGTTAATAATGGTTACTTCTGAGATGAGCATGAAGTGGGGGAATGTAAAGGACTTTATTATGTGTACTCCTGTATTTGTTCTCTTTTTGTTTTTTTATTTATAATGAAACTATATTTGAATTTTATTTACATCCCCTAAAACTCTAATTTTGAAAATCAATTTTTTAAAAAGATTTTGTTTATTGAGAGAGAGATGGATAGTGACAGAGATAGCAAGAGAGAGCACAAGTGGGGAGGGGAGGGAGAAGCAGGCTCTGCTAGGAAGGGAACCAGACATGGGGCTGGATCCCAGGACCCTAGAATCACAACCCCAAGCCAAAGACAGACATTTAACTGACTGAGCCACCCAGGTGTCTTTTAAAAATCAATTTTGATGGCTGTATGAAAAGTAGAGAAGAGCTGGAAAGCCCACGGGTTGATATAATCTTTCTTTCTTTCTTTCTTTTTTTTTTTTGAGATTTATTTATTGTAGAAAGAGAGAGAGAGAGAGAGAAAGCATGTGGGGAGAGGAGAAAAGGGAGAGAATCTTCAAGCAGACTCCCCAGTGAGCACAGAGCCCAGTGGAGTGCTCCATCTCAGGATGCTGAGATCACAACCTGAGCCTAAACCAAGAATTGGACACTCAACTGACTGGGCCACCCAGGTGCCCCTCAATATAATCTTTCAATGCTAGTGAGCTAGTTCGAGGGAGAAATTTCCAGGGCTTATAGTTAGCAGCAACCCAGGGAATTGAACAGAAAGGATAGATTTAAGATATGTCTCGCGTATGGAATAAACAGATAGATCTCAGTGTTGATCAGGTACAAGAGGTAAGGGAGAGAGAGGAAGAGGAGTTGTCTCTGATGTCTCGGTTTTTGATTTGGGTGACTTCGTTGATGGTTGTGTTAGTCAACAAGATGGTGAACACCAGAGGCACATAGGTTTGTAGGGTAAAAAAAAAAAACAATTTCACCTTTGGGCTGAGAAATCTGAGAAAGGTGTGCTGCCTTCAGGTGGATCTTGTCAGTAGGCACTTGGGGGTGTGTATATGGTGGTCAGTAGAATGGTGTGGGCTGGGGCTTATATTTTGGAGCAGACCGTGTCTCATGGACATTTAACAGCATGAGATGTCCAAGCAAAGATGTATGAAGATGGATGAGAAGAAGGCTGATGCCATAAGCTCTCCTTTCACCTCTTTTTTGTAATTGACAGTTGGGGGTATAAGACAGAAAAGCAAGATGCTCCAACAGGTGGCATACTAATCTTTTTTTCTTCTCTTCCTTGAAAGGTCATTATTCTACATATATTGTAGAATATAAAACTCCTTTTTTAAAAATGGTGATGGTGGTCTGTCTTCTCAAAAAGCTGAACTGCTCTTAAAAAATAAAAATGAAATAAACTTTGGATGCTTTTCTATTTCTACACAAACTGATAGCATCCCCAGTGGCTGAGAAAAATGTTCCTCTTCCCCCTTTTCTCTCTGGTTACCTCATGAAGGCTACTGATTGACCAGCCAGCTATTCAGAAATGCTGTAAAGTTCTGAGGGCTATGGGTATCTGAAGGCAGGGTCCCCTTTTAAAATTTCTGGTTGACCAGAGGTATATTGTCTCTACAGACACAGTGTAACTCTTGAGTGAGAAGGAAAAATAAAATACCATTAGTTTGTTGTTTTAGCTAGGTGACACAAATTGGTTGATGTATTATTTTTCTCTCCTGGAATAGATTGTAACAACAATTCATTATTCAGAAAACTTTCATTAAATTCCCTGCAAGTTCAGGAAACGGAACCAGGCCTCGTATCTTGGATTTAAATATTAGGTGGTCACTGTCATCTTTATGGCTCTCAGAAGAGCCCTAAATATTTTTCTGTATAAATGAGTTACAATACTTTACAACAGAAGAGTGAATAGCACTTTGGAATATAGAGTGTGGAATTTTCAGTATTCATTTATGGATTGCCTTGTATTTTTGTAAGTGTATCCAAACAATAGAGGTTTCACTTATTAGCTTAAACACATAGTAATATCTTAGGCCTAAACAAACAATAAGGCTTTTCTTTTAGTTACCGAGAGGGGGAGTCTCTATTGGATTTCACTTTCTCAGCATAAAATTGAACAACAGTGACATTTCTTGGAAGTTTCCTTTGTGTTGAGACATGGTCTCCGTATAAGGATGTATGATAATTAGTCAAGCAAATGATAATGGAAGCTATCATTCGGTATGTGTGAGTAGTAAACAATAGGCTGAGGAGATATGTGGCTGAAGGATAAAAAAGCAAACAAAAAATGAGCAGGTAGTGTGTCATAAAACCTTGGCCATGGTTTGCCAGGGATTGTATCTTAACCCAAAGGGAAGAAACCAGTGCATGGATTTCCTGATGCTTTTTTTTTTAAGATTTTATTTATTTATTTGACATAGAGAGAGAGAGAGAAATCACAAGTAGGCAGAGATGCAGGCAGAGAGAGAGAGGAGGAAGCAGGCTCCCTGCTGAGCAGAGAGCCCGATGTAGGGCTCGATCCCAGGACCCTGAGATCATGACCTGAGCCGAAGGCAGAGGCTTTAACCCACTGAGCCACCCAGGCGGCCCTCCTGATGCTTTACATCCAATTTGAATGTTAGAATAGGGGCACTTGGGTGGCGTAGTCAGTCAAGTGACTGAGTCTTGGTTTCGGCTCAGTGATCTCAGGGTCACGACGTTAAGCCCCAGGTCAAGCCCTGTGCTCAGAGCAGAGTCGGCTTGAGATTCTCCCTCTGTCTTTGCCCCTCCCATTCATGCTGTCTCTCTAAAATGAATAAATAAGTGACTCTTAAAAAAAATCAGAATAAAAAAACTGACTTCTTAGACAGAAAAAAAGACAGGTACACACACGGTCTACACAGTAAAGAACATAATTCTGTGAATACTTTAGTCCAGAGCCAACATTCAATTTAGAGGATAATTCAGGGAAAGGGAATTTCTTCCTTAGTTATCCACACTGACTTTCAAATGGTTGTCACTGGAAGCAGCAAAAAACAAAACAACAAGAAAATACAGTCTCTTCAGAAGTGTTTTAATAACTCAATGTATTAGTTTCTTCCTATTACAGGTGTAACAATGATTTGTGTCTTCCTCATATACAATATAAATTCACCCCATCCCTAGGTCCCCACAAGTCCCAACCCATTAGAGTATCAAGCCAGGTTCAAAATCTGATCTAAATCTCATTAGTTCTGAAGTCCCAAATCTCATCATTAAATCATCTAAATTGGGTGTGAATGAGACTCTAGATATATTTCATCCTGGCACACAATTCCTCTCCATCTGTGTACCTATAACATTGAAGATTCAAGTTATCAGCTCCAAAAATAAAATGATGATCTAAGCATTGGATAGAGTTCTATGTATCCCCGTCCCCCAAAGGAGAAAATGAAAAAGAAAAAAGGAGATCCCAAGCACTTCTGAAATTCAAAGGGGCAAACTCCATTAGATTTTAAGCCCAGAAATAGTTGATTCCCCTATGGTCCATGGACCCACCCTCTGGGCTCAAAGTTTTGTCCTTCTGCCCCACAAAATCATCTTTCCTTTTCCGCTGAAGGTATTATGACTTCTATCAGTCTGTTTCCTGCATACAAATTCGTAGGAGTCCCAAATCTTGTGGGTCTCCTGCTAGCGTGGGATTCATTCCATTAGACAAAATATTTCTTCAATGGTCTTTTCTAGGTAATATCTCTATTTTTGTCCTCTGCTGAGATAGCTGAGGGGGCCCATGATTCACCTGCCCCATCACTTCAAACAGCCTTCTCTGTGAATGAATAATGTGACCTTTTGTCTCTTCTAAGAATGTAGGGAAAGGCTCCAGAGAATCACCTTAGGTTTTCTCTCCAGAGCATCCCTTCCTGACAGAGAAGCTCTTAATTTTGGTATCTTTTGCAATCTGGATAAGGCTAAATACACATTTCCACCAAATCTTTTTTGCTTCATGTTTCCTCTCTCAAATTCTCTTTCTTTCTTTCTTTCTTTCTTTCTTTCTTTCTTTCTTTCCTTCTTTCTTTCTTTCTCTCTCCTTCCTTCCTTTCTTTTTTTTTTCTCACATTTTACCATAGACAGCAAAGAGGACCAGGCTGCATCCTTAACACTTTGCTTGGAAATCTCCTCAGTGAAATATCCAAGGCCACTGTCTCTCAGTTTTGCTCTCCACTCAACTCCTCGACACAATTCAGCTACACTTTTTGCCACTAAATGACAGAGGTACCCTTTCTCTCAGCTTTCAACAGGATGTTACTCTGTATTTCTGAGACATTAGCAACAGCCCCTTTAACGCTCATATTTCCATCAACAGTCTTGCATGATAATTCTAACATTCTCTAAGATGATAGGGGCTTACTTCCTTCTGAGTCCTCACAAGTAGCCCTATAGTGTCCATATTTGAACCAATCACCTGTCCGGAGGAATCTAGGCTTTGTCTTTCACCTCAGAATTCCTCAATCCTCTACCCATCATCCAATTCCAGAGTCATATCCACATTTTTAGGTATTTGTTACAGCAGCATTTCCAGACACCAAAATGTGTGGTAATTTCTTAATTTTGTTGCAACAAATTATTACAAATCCAGTGCCTTAAATGGCACAGATTTATTGTCTTAGGGTTTAGAAGGGCTGGAGAAGTCCAATATGAGTGTTTGGGGACTAAAATCAAAGTGTTAGCTGGTTTGATTCATTCTGGAGTCTTTGAGGGGAGAATCTACATCTTTGCTCTTTTCAGCTTCTAGATGCTGCCTGCATTCCTTAGCTCCTGACCCGTTTCTTACGTCATCCCATCTTCTTTTTTCCATTGTCATATTTCTTACTACTTTTCTGATCTCTTGCCTCTCTCTTATAAGCACCCTTGTGATTACATCAACCCCACCCCCATAACCGAGGATAACCTCCCCACCTAAAACCCCGTCACTCACATTTGCAAAGTACCCTTGCCATGTAAGATTCCATATTCACAGGTTCTGGGATTAGGATATTGGATATTTGGTGGACATCTTTGGGGAAATCTCTCAAAGAAAACAGATTTTTGCCCAGATTACCCAATTTGAGAAATTTTTTTGGCCCTCTATGTTTGGCATTCACTTATTCATTAGTCTTATCATTTAATTCATTAGCATTTAATAATCACCTCTTCTGGACCAGGCTCTGTGTCATGTATCAGGGCTAATAAGGATGATTATTAGGGTTCCTATACTCAAAGCCGAAGGGAAGAGAATTGTAAAACAATATTGTAAGAACAATAATGGAGGTACAAACAGAATGTCAGATCTGTGAGAATCAATATCCTAGTGCCTGTTCCCCATCAAGTGAAATGACATAATCACATATGTCAAGTATGTTTCAAAATACTGGCCAACATACAGCCATCCCTTGGGAGTCTCAGGTGAGGACAGACTGCCTGGCAACTCTTATACACTTCCTCACAATTTTGAGCAATATAAGAGCCTGAAACCGGGGCGCCTGGGTGGCTCAGCAGGTTAAAGCCACTGCCTTTGGCTCAGGTCGTGATCCCAGAGTCCTGGGATCGAGCCCCACATCAGGCTCTCTGCTATGCAGGGAGCCTGCTTCCTCCTCTCTCTCTGCCTGCCTCTCTGCCTATTTGTGATCTCTGTCTGTCAAATAAATAAATAAAATCTTTAAAAAAAAAAAGAGCCTTAAACCTGAATTTCTTTTTAGCAGGAAACATTTTATGCATTTATCATGTCAATCCCCATACCCTGGACAATCCTGGTCCCCAACGGTGGCCAACAAATTTCTAGAAGCATTGAAAATATAATGATAATGATATATCATTATCATTAAATACTTGTCAAGCTGAATTGAATTGAATTTGGATTTGAATTGCAAAAAAAGACCACTTGAAAAAAAAATAATTCCTGCCATTATAGGGGGATTTGAGAAGAGTGTAATGAGGTTCTTTGTTGACTTCCACTTCAGCTGGTGGTCAGAGTAAAGAAATTCCTATCAGGTGTGACATGGAGAAATGAGATCAGAAGAAAGAACAGTGCTGGTTGGATTTGAGATGTGATGAGGAAGGTTTTTATTTATCCCTTGGTAGCCTCTAAAGAGCCTTGACAGATGTATCCTCCCTAAAAGCCTTAATAACCCAACCAATCTGTTTGGCATTGGTGGTAGAGTTGCTGATCATCAATTTTATACTTGCTAATGATTTACTAGTAGCAAACCCAGCCCCAGTGTCTGCAGTCCAGTAGCACTGGCAGCTGTAGAGGAAATACTGGCCTTGAGGTGCTACACAAGCTGTAAAGAGCCAGAATTGTCTAGTCTTGACACTTTTTAATGCTGCCAGTAACAGTATAGCCTTGGACACAAACTCTACTCCTGGCTTAAAAAAATGACACTATCATCGATACCAAAGATTTATTCTATAATAGACAGAGTGTTGGTGTGGAAACTTGTCATCTATAATCTACTGTTTCCAGAAGGCTGGGCTAAAATGTATCTTTTCACTGTGGACCAAATCCATGCATTGAAAGGTTTGCTGACCAAATGGGTAGAATAAATATGGGAGTGTTTATCTACCCTAAGGGTAAAGGCAAACAAATTAATTTCAATCTGTTTAGCAGATGTCTTGGCATTCCCAAAATGAGTGTGATTGCTATCAATGTCTCTTATTTATCAGTTAAAGCATTCTAGGGATTCTCTAAAATCCAGAGCCTTTGTATCCTGTCTCTTTTCTACACTGCCCAGGCAGCAGTGACTCTTCTGTTTTTTGCTCCATGATAATCATTATTAACCCACCATTTATTAAGCATCTTAATGTGCAGTTTATTTAAAGGGTCCATTAATTTCATTTAATCTTCTTGTATGAAGATTTTCCAATCCCAACATCAGTTTGGGTGTTTTATCTTGCTCAATTCCAGCCTAAATTTTAGGAGAAACTACCTCCACACGCATGACCCTCTGTGTCCTTGTGCCCCTTTTGTACTTTCAGATGCCTTGACATGGGTCAGGGAAGAAACTCTCATAGATCAGCCAAAAGCTATGGCCTTCAACAATGCAAAGCTTGGATAAATTTTGGCCTACTTACATTATGACTAAAGAACTGGTTTGTGGGGGCTCAGGGGGTATGCAATGGGTACATTGTGACTTACCTAAAGGCAACTAGCCAATTTTGGCAAATTTTACTCCAAATGGAATCTCAGAATTGATGAACTCTCTCATATTTTGAGGCAGGAAAACAGTGTCTATTATAGCACTTTTTTCTCTGGTCTACATACCTGGCACTTTCTATGTTCACAATCTTCCTCTAGAGTCTGGGTCTCAAGATTTCCACGCCCTCATTCGGATACTTCTTTTCCTTAGGTTTCCACCAATGTCCCCTTTCTACCTTTTACACTGAAGCTCTCTCATCAGGCTCTTATCCCAAAAAGGAATACACAAGATATCTAGAAGTGCTTAGTTTTCCTAGATCTGGGGCCCTAACCATTATTCACAGGGAGTGTGTTTATTCTACCTCAAGGTAAGAAGGGCTTAGGATTTGTGGGAGAACTGTGGGTCCAAGGGCTTCCAGAAAATGAAAAAAAAAGTTGGGTTTTATATTAAAAATTAGAACAAGTTGCATATTACTTAGAGAAAGTGGAGCATGGTGGCTAGGCTGTGTGTGTTCTCAAGTCAGTCTGGCTGAGTCTGCAGCCAGACTCTAGCACTGACTAGCTCACCTAGGCAAGAAGTTGGCAATTTTTTTTTCCATTAAGGGTTAATAGTAAATAGTTTGGCTCTGTGGCCATGCAGCCTTTATTACAACTACTCAGTGCGACCACTATAGCATGAGGGCAACCACAGGCATTGCATAAACCAATGAACATGACTGTATTCCAGTAAAACTTTATTTAAACAAAAACATAAAGAACAGATGCTGACCTGGATTTAGTTCATGGGCTATAGTTTACCACCCCCTGATCTATACCAATTTAGTTAATGCTATGGACGGATTGTGTGTATCCCCAAATTCATCCCTATGGGATGGTATCTGGAGGTGAGCTTTTGGGACTTTTTGGATGCTGAGGATAGAGTCCTCCATGCGGATAGAGTCCTAATGAATGGCTTAGTGCCTTTATGTAAGAGACCCCAGAAATTTCCCTCACCTCTTCTGTCATGTGAGGACACAGGGAGAAAGATGATTTCTATGAACCAGGAAGCAAGTTTTTACCAGACGCCGAATCTGCTGGTCTCTTTATCTGGGACTTCTCGGCTTGCAGAACTGTGAAAAATAATTGTTTGATGTTTAAGTCACACAGTGTATGGTATTTCTGTGATAGCAGCCCCAAGATACTAAGGCACTTAGTCTGACCTCATTTATAAAATAGGGATAATAAGATAATACTAATGCACATAAATTACTTAGAAGCATACCTAGAACTCCAGAAATGCTATTACTATTGCAATTGTTACTACATAATTTTATACCTAGCTGTGTAATCAAAATTTGCACTTTGTTATCTGATTGACATTTCAAATTTAGTAAGTCCAGAACAGAGCTCTTGATCTTTCTTCTTAAATTTGTCCATCTCTCAGACTTCCCCATTTCAGTGGATGGCAATTCCATTGTTCCAGTTGCTCAAAATAAAACCTTGGACTCAGAGCCAACTCTTTTCTTTCCCCCTTATCCTATATTTAATCCATTAGGGTGTTCTTTTGGCTGTATATCTAAATATATCTAACACTGATGACTTCTCCCTATTTCTACTGCTACCACCTAGTGCCTCTTGGATGTAATTGGACCTTTTCATGAAAGTTTAAGGAAAATCCTCCTCCCATCTTTGCTGTCTGGCTAACCCCATCCTTCCTTCTGTGGCTTATTAAAGTTAGTTTTACTTAATTTGCAACTATTTTAAAATATTAAGTAAAGTCAATGGGCATCATTTTCCCGGCCAGTATACCATCATTGGAGAATCTCAAGCATTAAACTTAGGGAATAAAATCATTCCAATTCATGCAGGAAATCTGCCAAGTAGAACAAGAGGAGGGTGACTTAAATTTTTTGTGGTTAGTTAAGTTCCTGTACCTAACCAGGTGCCAGGTAGAAGATTATTCAATAGAAAGTGGTTTAGTTACTTCTACTTCACCAAGAAGCATTAAGTCTGGGTGGGCTGGGACAAGGGTGGAGACAACGAGGTATTTGCCACTGGTACAAGATTGAAGAAGGTGCCAAAAGCTCTGTGGTCAAGAGAAATACTATTTTAATGCAATATTCTAAAAGAATCAAATCAGCTAACTATGACTCTTGGCATAGCTCCTGTTTTTGTCAGTGAAATTTAATTAGAAGAGACCTATCCATTTCTGAGGGAGATGGGTCCCAAGCCTGGAGAAAGAGCAGCAGGGAGTGCCATGGGCAAGCTGATTAGCAAGTCTTCATGCCTGTAGTTGCCTCTCGCTAATAAGCCTCATCTTCCACACGACCCTGGTGCAACGGGAAGGAAATTGGTCTGGGAAGCTGCTTGACCAGCATTCTGGTTCTGGAACTACCATTGACCCTGGGAAAAACTTGTAATCTCTCCTTATCCATGAAATTAAAGGTTTGAACTTCATCATCCTCAAAGGTCTTGTACTTCTAAAATTCTACAAAATGCATTTGCCTAACTTTCTCTAGGTACTTGGTCATGTATGCTATTTGTCTTGTTGCCTGAGTCCTCTGTGCTCACATTTTGCTTTTTTTCCAACAAAGTTCCTTTCATTCTTAGCTTTGAGGTGGTGAATTCTGATACCAGCATAGTTAAAGTTTACCCTGGAGCCACCTCCAAATCCCATATAGCACTGACTTATTAGCGTCTCCCCTGGAGCACTGTGTTCTCCTCTGGGTGCAGATGATGGTACATGCTAGAATTCTCATTCTGTTGCTTTCATTCTGCAAGTGCTTTTATACCCTGCTCATAAATCTGAATACTAATAACTTTAAATTGGAGGCTGCTGGCTAGCAGCCTTTATTCTTCTCTGAAGGTGACACCAAAGTGAACAGGCACATAGCAGACACATTTACAGGAATTAAAAAGAAGAATGTGAGTGGCGCCTGGGTGCCTCAGTCATTAAGCGCCTGCCTTCGGCTCAGGTCATGATCCCAGGTCCTGGGATCGAGCCCTGAGTTGGGTTTCCTGCTTGGCGGAGAGCCTGCTTCTTCCTCTCCCTCTCCCCCTGCTTGTGTTCCCTCTCTTGCTGTCTCTTTCCCTTAAAAAAAAAAAAGAGAGAGAAGAAGAATGTGGATTGAGTTCACTCATGGAAGTGAGACAGTCCTTCTTTAAAGAGCTCCAAGCCTGGCTTTGATGAGGAGAATGAAGGCAGAGAGGGACGGAAAGGATTCAGGAAACAGGCTCAATGCACTTGAGCAATTGCAGCTAACGAGGGCCCTTCAGCCTTCCTTCAGCCAGTCTCTTTGTAGTGCAGCTGGCTTTTCTATAAATCATTGTTAATTTACCACTGTTATACCCATGGATTAAAAAGTACATTTAGGGGCATCTGTATGGTTCAGTCCCTTAAGTGTCTGTCTGCCTTTGGCTCAGGCCATGATCCCAGGGTCCTGGGATTGAGTCCTGCATCCGACTCCGTGCTCAGCACAGAGCCTGCTTCTTTCTCTCCTTCTGACCTCTATTAATGCTTGCTCTCTTTCTCTCTAGTGCTCTCACTCTCAAATAAATAAATGAAGTCTTTGAAAAAAAATAAATAAGCACATTTAACTAGCACTGATGACACTATAAATTGAGGTCCCCATCCTCAAGCATATCAATTTTTCTATACCTGTAAGTCTATTTCCTTCTTAAATATCTAATGAATTTTTGTGGGCACTAATACAAACCATCCTTCTATCTCTCTATTTCATTTCCCACAAAAAAAAAAAAAGCAAACATTTAACTTACATTAAAATTTTTAAAAGATTTTTATCTCTTTATTTGCGAAAGAGAGAGAGCAAGAGAGCAAGAGAAAGAACACAAGCCAGGGGGAGCAGTAGGCAGACGCAGAGGGAGAAGCAGACTCCCTGCTGAACAGAGAGACTGATGCGGAGCTCCATCCCAGGACCCTGGGATCATGACCTGAGCTGATGTCAGACGCTCAACCGACTGAGCCACGCAGATGCCCCAATTACAATAGATTTTTTTTTTTAAGATTTCATTTATTTGGGGCGCCTGGGTGGCTCAGTGGGTTAAAGCCTCTGCTTTCAGCTCAGGTCATGATCCCAGGGTCCTGGGATTGAGCCCCGCATTGGGCTCTCTCCTCAGCGGGGAGCCTGCTTCCTCCTCTCTCTCTCTGCCTGCTTCTCTGCCTAGTTGTGATCTCCCTCTGTCAAATAAATAAATAAAATCTTAAAAAAAAGATTTCATTTATTTGACAGACAGAGATCACAAGTAGGGAGAGAGACAGGCAGAGAGAGAGGGCGAGGCAGGCTCCCTGCAAAGCAGAGAGGGGCTCGATCCCAGGACCCTGGGATCCTGACCTGAGCCGAAGGCAGAGGCTTTAACCCACTGAGCCACCCAGGCGCCCCCATCACATTAGATTTTGATCGAGCCAATAGCAATCGCTATTTTTCACACTTTTCCTGGTCATTTAAGAGATTTTTCACTCAGTACTGAAGAAGCATCCTGACAGCCTGGGACTGACTACCAGAAAGACATACACCTTGTAGAAAATCCAGTGGCTAAAAACTGAACAGTCACTCTGGCCAGCCTATGCATCATTAGGGTTGGCGTAGGAAACATCAGTTCCTTTCCTCTCAAAATGATTCTTGCCAGGTCGTTAGTTTTCAGGCACCATTTGCACGCACCTCTGCTCTCCCTGTGCTGTGCCAGGCTAACCCCTTCTTAATGGATGTGGAGCCTGGCATCTTTGCTTTCCATGCGTACCCACTCATCTTCTGCCTACATGCTTGCTGTTCTCTACATGGTTCTGGCAGGAAGTTGATTTCCTCAGAGAAGCCAGAATCACAAAGGACAAAAGAAACTATCCTAGAGAACTCAAGCGATCAGTAGATGTGATTGACATGTCACAGCTTTTCTGAGAGTCATTTGCTTTTACTGTTACTGGAGAACCCACATTGCCTTTCAGTGAATGTTGAGCATCATTTTTAAGGGTCATTTGCTCACCAAAATGATGCTTTACAAAACAAGAGTGTCTTTTATTATCTATGAAAATGGTTTTTGTTGTTTTTTAAGTATATAAAACTAATTTAAAGTCCTTTGTTTTTGTAAAAACAACATTATAAGACTAGAATAATTTGTTTTTATATATTTTATTTATTTATTTTTAAAAGATTTATTATTTATTACAGAGAGAGATAGCATGAGCAGGGGTAGGGGCAGAAGGAGAGGGAGAGAGAGAATCGCAAGCAGGCTCCCTGCTGAGCCAAGACCCAGATGCCTGCATCTCATGGCCCTGAGATCACAACTTGAGCTGAAACCAAGAACTGGATGCTTAACAGACTGAGCGCCCCCAGGCACTCCTAGAATGATTTGTTTTTTATAAGAAAGAATTATGTATAATCCCACTATCTGAATATGGGACTATTTTTTTTTTTAACTATCTGTTTCCAATCTTGGTCTCTATGCCTAAGTCTATTTTCAAAGTTACCGTGTTCATGCATATTCAAATTTAATTCCCTTCTGTCACAGGACTTTCCCATGATGCAGTCCCCATTGATAACATTTTTAATAGCAACTTAAGAATCTGCTAGAAGAACTAGACAGTGATTTGTGATAGTGATGCTCTCTGTTGCTCTAATGTTGGCTAAGTAACTTTGGGGAGGTGGTCTCAATGTCTATTTCCATCTACTGTCTCTCTTACCAGTGCTTACAGCAGAGACTCTTTTTTTTGGTTGCTTGAAGCTTGGATTCCACAGTAATCACGTGAAAAGTAAATGGAAGTCTTTTGGTGTCATTTCTTTCTCTTTCTATTTTTTCCATTCGTTTTCTCTCGGAGACTCAAAGGTGATGCTGGAGCAGCCATCTTGCAATCATGAGGCTACAGGCCTTGAGGGCTACCCTACGATGGAGAAACAGAAGGACAGAAGAGCTTGGATCACTGAGCCATTGCACTGGCCCTGAATTACGTAATTGTCGATTTGATATTATAAAGATGGATGATCTCTTATTTCTTAAAGTACTGTGGTCCTCTTTTCTGTTATTTGCAGCTATATTTATTCATTAATGAAATAACTGATAAGCCGTAGGATTCTTTTTGATATAACTGCTCTTGAACCACTGGAAACTCCTCAGTTATGACATAGAAATGCTGCTAACCGTGACCCTGATGATGACCCAGCAGCAACTGCCTTGAAGTTTCCATGTCGGTTTTCCTTGTGCAATTAAAGAAGTAGATGCTGGTATGGCGCCTGGGTGGCTCAGTGGGTTAAAGCCTCTGCCTTCGGCTCAGGTCATAATGCCAGGGTCCTGGGATCGAGCCCCACATCAGGCTCTCTGCTCTGCAGGGAGCCTGGTTCCTCATCTCTCTCTGCCTGCCTCTCTGCCTAATTGTGATTTCTCTCTGTCAAATAAATAAAATATTAAAAAAAAAAGGAGTAGATGCTGGTGTTAGAAATGCTTGTGTGAATTCTTCACCTCTGATGGCTGTCAAGCAGTTAACATAAAGGTTCCATCTATTACCCAAAGATTGCTAGAATCAAGATAGAACTATCCAGAGGAGGTCAGTGGAGAACAGCTATTGGGAGCATTTGATGATGTTCTTTCTTTATGTATTTATTTAATAAATAAATATTGAGAGCATGTTATGAACCAGATACTGGGTTATAAGGCACTGAGATGTCCAGATGGCTGATTAAAGAAATTTCTTAGCTACAACACGGCTGAGGCATGTCTGGAGAGTGTAAGAAATAGTAGAATGCCACCAGAGCTAAGGCACTTGAGAGAAGGACCAAATATGGAAAGGTAACAATACTTGATTGCAACAAAAACAGAGAATGGTCGTTTCAGGTCCAAAGTCACAGGCTAATAGAAAAAGCAAGGATGTGAAAGAAAGGAAAAATTCTTCCTCTGTCTTGCAAGATCTTCCAGCTGGACTAAGAATTAAATTTACATGAGACAGGTTAACTAGGAGGAAAAAAAAATCAAAGTTTTATTATATGCACATGGAGGCCTGATAATGAAATTGAGACCTAAGAGATGACCAAGGCAGGCAGTTTTTACATTTAAAACAATAAATAAGTGAGGGATTGACAGGACAAGGAGAATAACTTTGAGCTTCAATTAGTAAGGAGCTTTAATTAGTACGGAGTTCTAAATAGTATGTGGGCTGGGGCGGCCAACTAGTAAAGTAATAAGGTTTGTTTCTGTAGCCTTCTTGGCTCTAAATTTCCTGTCCCTGGTGATAAGGATGTCTTTCTATCCTGGTCCAGAGTGGATGCTTTTCATATGGAGAATTATTTCCTGCTTGAAGGGGTACAGAAGAGGGTCTCAGTGTCCTTGTATGGGCTGTCTCTTAAGTAACTCATTTTTGTTTTATTTTATTTTATTATTTATTTGACAGAGAGAGATCACAAGTAGTCAGAGAGGCAGGCAGAGGGAGGAGGAAGCAGATTCTCCGCCCAGCAGGGAGTCCGATGCGGGGCTTGATCCCAGGACCCTGAGATCATGACCTGAGCTGAAGGCAGAGGCTTAACCCACTGAGCCACCTAGGGTTCCCCTCTTAAGTAACTCTTATTTAAAATAATCAACATGCAAAGGGGCACATTTTGAGGCAGCCTGATTGTGGCCCCTATAGATGATAAGAAATACAGTCAATCACACACTTACTTTTTAAATGACCAAAACATATATGCATGTCCCACGTGTAAGAAGTTATAACTATAATAATTGTACAGCTCCACAAATTTTCACAGACTGAATACATTTGCAAACCCAGATCAAGAAAGAATATGATCAGCACCCTGGAAGTTCCCCCCCTCCCTACTTCTTTCTGTCACAATTCCTCTAGGCGTAGCAGCTATCTCCTTCTCCTTCTCCTTCTTCTTCTTCTTTTTTTTAAGCAAGCTCTATGTCCATGTGGGGCTCAAACTCATAATGACAAAATCAAGAGTCTCACGTTCTACTGACTGAGCCAGCCTGGAACCCCTCTCATTTATCACCATCATAAGTTAATTTCATCCATTTTGTTACTTTGTAACTTCATATTAATGAAATCATCCAGTAGGTGTCTAGCTCATTTTGCTCAACTTTGTATGAGTGAGGGTCACTCATAATGTTGCATAAAATCAGCATTTGTTCTCATTGCTGTGTAGCCTTCCATTGTGTTGCTGGCCCAGAATTTCTTTATCCAGCCTACATTTGATGGTTATTTGAGCCATTTCCAATTGGGGCCATTGCGAAAATATGGGAAAAAAAGAAGTCATGTACTATGAGTGATATACTTCGGTAAGCATTTCTGCTGGTTGTAGAAACCTAGGAGTGGATTCCCTGAGTCATAAATGCATAAAAGGTGCATTTTTCCTTTTAGAGGAAGTGCCAAACATCTTCCCCAACATTAATCTACAAATGTATATTCTACAGCGGTGCCGTTGCAGCTGCTTCACATTCTTGCCAATACCAGGTAGTTTGCGTTATTTTCAACTTAGCTGCACAGCACCCCTATGATGGGTATATGGTAGCTTCTCATTGTGAGTGTGTTTTACACTCAAATGCCTTAATGAAACAGAGATATAGTAAAATTGCACAACTTTGAGTGTAAAGCTCAATGAATTTTTACCAGTGTAAACACCCATGTAACCATCCCTCAAATAATGATCACCACCACACTCACTGTCCTCTCCTGAGGCATTCTTATAATTTCTACCACCAAAGATGAGTTTTGTCTGTTCTTGAATATTTATTAAGTGGAAACATATAGTATGCTCCTGAGATCTAGCTTCTTGAACTCAACATGTTGAGACTGATCCATTTTATTAACACACTAGTAATTTGTTAATTCTTCTTTCTGGGTGGCATTGTATTATATGGTACTTTTTCAAGGCAAAAGGCCAGTCACCCAAACTAAACTTGGTCTGTCTCCCAGGGATCTGGTCATATGCATCACTTCTAATACGAGTCTTTACAGCCTCATAATCTATTGGTGTAGTTGCATGGTCTAACTTAGCCTTAGCCTTAACTGATTTTTAAAATTGTTTCTTTCTTGAGCAATCTCGTTTTGGCAGACGTAGCCTGACATTACCCATTAATATCAGAATGCTTATTCAGTTCTCTTATTCTCGCCTTTCTACTTTCACATTTTCCTTGCTACTCTCATTTCAGAATGTTTATTTCCACTGGATTTAGACATAACAGCATACTATTTAAGTATAAATGTCCATTGAAAATTCCTAATGCTCTAGAAGCTTTTGGAAATTTGACCTAGGTATAGTTGAGGTCTCTAGAATGACAGCTACCCTAAGTGTCCCATCTCAGGGAGAAGTCATAGTTCCCTCTGCTTTGTTTGCAAGCACTTTGTGAAGGCTTCAGAACAGCCCTCCCTTCTCTGTGGAATAGCCAAGAGTTGGACCTATTAGGTCAGTAAGTTGGTATAATTCAACATACTCTTTCCAGGAATATCTTAGTGGCAGGTACCAAAAGTAGAGAGATGACAAAACACCATCCCTCAAGGACTATGGCTCAAGCTGGTCTGGCACCGGGAGGAGGAACGCAGTACATGTAAATAATTTTTTCTTCAAAGACATAACCTTAAACCACATTGGACAGGAAGATTCTCAAATTGTGTTTTTCAATGATTGTGTTCTGGCTGGATCAACATATATTTTAAAAGTTCAGAAAATAGAAATGGTAGAGTATACAAAACTTTCTGAAACTTTACTTTATTCATTTAAAACAAAAATCTTTTGGAAGAAATCTTAACACAGAGTAATCTTCAGCAGCAAATTAGATTACTAAATGTTGACTTAGCCACCAAGGGGGGAAAAGAGGGGAGATAAGGCAGAGTGCTACTGTCCTCACAGTGGCTGCCAAACTGAATTAGAGTCTGATTTGTTTGGGGGAATGTAGTCTCTATTATGTATATGTGGATATCATGTTTTCCTGAATCAAACGTCCATCTCTGGAGAGATGAGAGGGTTAGGCTGGGATATGTGGCCCCCGAGAGGCCAAAACTCGGCACACCGTTCCAATGAATATGCTTTATTTTTTTGTCTACCATTTATTAATGAGGAGGTAAATGTCCATTAATAAAACTGTATACCCCATTCCACATGTTCAAAATAAAGTACTTATTGTATATACTAATATAATACAAGGCTGTGATTTGTTTGAATTACCTTTTATATCTTCATATTTTGGCATTCATAACCGATTACAGATGGTCATTTTCACTCACTAGGAGCAGACATAACTTGCATGCATAAAGCAGCAAAATATCTTCCAAAATACTTTCATGTAGGTTAAATGCTTGCCACTTTTCTGCAGTACTTGTTCTCACTCCAGTTTTCTTTTTTGCAATGCATACATAAAATGGCTTTATATTTAACTGGGAGGATCAACCACTCCCCTGGTGTGCTGGGATGATGCTCCGGGGTCATGATTTGGTTTCTGCTTGACTGAACTGACCTCTTAGGCTCAACTTATCCAACTGGCTAACTTTAGTTCAGGGTTGGTGATTTTTGTCTTGTATTGGTTGTGTTTCATTTTTCTGTTGCTGTTTTTTTATATTGTTTTATTTATTTATTTATTTTTTTCTCTTCTTAGCTTCCTTTATTGCCCCCCTCCAAGATGGTGGGCATTGTATACTCCTGAGGGAGATTACATTTACTCTTGGTGCATTGTACACAACATTGTGTGTGTAAACCTAAATTACCTGGAGTCATTTTCCTGATGTTCTCCATGCAGGTTTTGAGTCCTGTAATTTGATGCCTTATGTGACTGCCATCTAACTCCTGAATCCAATCCTGGGAGAGTCACCAAAAGAAAGATGAAAAAACTAGGTATGAGGAACCAAGACCAGATTTGGGGCTCCCTGGGGAAATGTAAATTAACAGAAAAGATTACCCAGATATTATTCAACTTTTAATATTAATATTTAATTTACTGATCAAATTTATCAATAAATAATAAATATATAATATAAAAATACATAATATAAAATGTATAATATAATATTAACAAATATTATATATAAATATAATGTAATAAATATAACATATATTGTATTATATAATAATTTATAATAATATACGTATAATAAATAATATAATATATAATAAACAACATAAATATGATATACAGAACAAAATATATAATATTATATATTATAATATAATATATATTAATATATGATGTATATTAATATAATGTAATATAAAATATACAGATAAATAATAAACAAACAAATAATAAATATCAAAAATGTTAATTAAATTAATAATATTAATCAAGTCAAATTAATTAAATTACCAATTAATTACTGATCAAATCATATTACTTTCATTTACTGTTTTATAAATAAGATTTATAAATTTTATTTGTTTATTTTATTAATAAAATGAATTTAATAAAAATTAAATTGTTAACATTAAAATTAATTCAATTTTCTATTTTTTCTTATATTAACTTTTACTTTAAAATACTTTATGTGCTTAAATTTATCAAAATCTAACAGATTTAAATGGACTTCAACTAATATTCTGTCCTGTTTCAAGGTTTTAAACTCCTTTGACTATTTTAAATTAAGTTTATAAATGTAGTATATTAAATTTATTTTTTAAGAACTTCAAATAACTGACATGCAAAAAGAAATATTTTTGAATACCTCAATCATTTTTTCAAATCTAGGAATTAAACTTATAAAAATAGAAATTTTAAATTTGTATTAAATAGTTCCATATTATATATACACGTATAGTAAAATTTCAAACTCAAATGTCACATCTAAATCAATTACTCAGCTACACGTTCCACACTAGAATTGTAAAGCTGATATGTTTTCTCAAAGGGAAAATACTTTCAAATATTACCATCTCTGAAAATATCAAGCACATATTTGATACAAAAATTAATACCATAATTGTCTTAAGCATGTCCAAATTTTCTCAAGGTTAAAAGGTTCTTATTCACTAACAAGAGTGATAATATTTAAATGATTTTGAGGTTATCTTCTCACCTAGTGAAGGTTACGTAAGAATTAGGACACTGTCTAGGACCTTGATTAAACTTTACTTACCAGCTTTTTGTGATCACCGTGGGAGACACTCAACAACATATTCAGGGCAGATTGCCCCCTGGCCTGAGTTTGAATATCTTACTGTTTTGCCTTTTCGAGAGAATGTGAAACCCATGCTACTTTACCACATGATTGAATTCAACTGGTTTGTTCTGTTCTGAATTACTTTTATCCTTTGGGCTACCTGTTTAGCTCATAGGGATTCCACATGTCTCTAGAGTCAGACATGTCCTTACAGTGACATGAACAGAAGGCATCGGGATGCACCCTTTGGAAAAACACAGAGAAAAAGACTCAAGAGAGTAAGGCATCAGAGTCTAGTTTGCTAGTGTACCCAGGATGCTTTGCAGTCAAGCTCAGAGCCATTGCTATGCACTGAAGAACCATATAAACATTATTCATATAAACATTCAATAAGCACTTATTAATATCTATCATTGTCCAGCCTTTGGAGCTAAGAAAGGAAGAAATAGGCACGAGGAACTGATTGTTTAAACATCTATTAGGGAACAGACATTTTATTTGTACCCAACAACTCCATGAAACCGGAAACCTCAGTTTTATTTCATGGGTGAGGAAAATGAGGCGGCCAGGGGATAAGAAATTTTTTCGTTTTCCATATTAACAAAAGTGACCCAAACCAGATACAGACCTGCTAGTGGCTGGATCTAAAATGTATTGACTCTGCCTCTGGAGAGGAGCTCATCATTTAGGGGATGGGAGGGGGCCGTGGAGGCACCAAAGGAAATGAATGGAAACAGTAGAGCCTGGAAAATGGAGAACTCAATGGTTAGAGATCTTGCCACTGGAACCCAGGCTGAGGGGCATGCACGCGTGTGTGTTGGAAATGCAGATGTTGGACATGAGAGCACTAGACACCGTAATAAAACCTTCTTAGAGCAGGTCTCGGTCTCTGAAACAAACTTGAGAATGTTTACCACTGCAGATTAATACAAAGTGAATATGAAAGAAGTTGGCACATAGCACTCAGATAAACTAGTTTTTTAGGTTGTTACTTGTCCTATCCCTTGGTGTCTTAGGGGAAACATTAAACGATTGTGTATCATTGCTTCATAGGTGAGGGTGATTTTATTGACAGATCATAATAGGCATAGGGCTGGGCATCAACCTCCCAGCCTTCTCTGATAGCTGTGTCTGGATCAGTCTAACACAGGCTGCCAGCATAGGAAATTCTCCAGCCCGTCCATGGGGGTTAGACTGCCTAGACCGCAGGAAGAAGTCACTGTACCCCTTGGTAGAGTTAATGCTTTTAAAGGATAACAAATAATACAAGCTCAAGCCCTGTCTCAAGTGGGCTCCTACCATATATTTCAAACTCATATTCTCAACTTCTTGTTTTCTGTATCTCTTTTTTATGTCTCCAGCCCTCTTACGATGTCCTTCCTCCCGAATGCTTCACTGTTAGTTGCACTTTCCAACAAGAAACAAAAAAAAAAAGGAAAAAGGCCAGTTAGTTAACTGTGCCAGCCAGCTAAGAGCCTCTGTCATAAGATAAGGTTGTGGTTTGGGTTTTGGTTTGTGTGACAGTTGTCACTGATTTGGTTTCAGCAGGATCCACTACCCTCTCCGCACCCCACCCCCCATCATCCTCCCTCCCAGCTCCTGGTCTACTTACTCTGCTCCTTCTGTCTCCTTTCCTAACATATTCACCTTGAAACTGCCTCTTTCAAAAGTCCTGCCATTTTCAAGATGGCTTTCTGGGAAACCTATTTTATTTGAAAAGGCTATGTAGACTCATGGTCAAAAATGGAAAACATGAAACTAGAGTCCCTGAGTACAGAATCCTTGTTTACCCATTCCTACTTCTGTGACCTTGTGAAATCATTAAAACTCTTTGTGCTTCAGTTTCCCGCTGTCAAATGGGGACAAAAACAGTACCTACATCATACGTTTACCGTGAGGATTAAATGAGCAAATCTGTCTAGAGCATTTGGAAGTATGCAAGGGTATAATCAGTGCTAGAAAAGCATTCATGACCAGTTCTATTTTGCTAGAGCAAGAACAAGAGCAAGGCCTGACACAAGTTGGGTACAGAATGTAAACTTTGGTGGATGGGTGTGGAGTGGGTTTTCCATTGGCCCGACTCTCAAGACCCTGAGGCCATGATTAAATGAAAGTCAGCTCTGGATTTAGTTGCACTCCATTAGAATGAAAAATGTGTAGGGATTATTTCCATTTGGACTGGAACCCCATATCTTTCCAACAGGGCCCCTTTTTTATGGTCACAGCTCTCTTTGACTCAAAAACTAAACACCGAACAACCCAGTAACAACCAAGAGCTGTGTCCAAGGAACGAAGAGGAGCTAAATGGCAGAAGAATAGGAACTCAGGACCCAGCAGTGTCTTGATTCGGTTTGGTGAGTGCCAGGTTCTGAGGCCCAGAGAGACAGTGCTGAGTTGCCTTTTCTTCCTAGTTTACCATGAAGTTGAATCTATGATGCTAGTTTCTCTGACAGCAGATTCTTTTGGAATTCAGCTCTTAGAGGGTTAACCAGGTTCCAAACGGGGAATTATTTTGTGTCAGCTTGTCATTGGTGAGCATTCAGTAAAAGCCCTTGTTCTCTGAGGACTGGGTCTAATATTTCTGCCTCTTTCTGAGGTTTGACCAAGTGGGAGGTTTGGGAATGGAAACCCTGAAGTGCCATCTGGCCAGCCAGCTCTCTTTCATTCCTCTTTAGTGGGGTTTTCCATTGTGTTCCTTGCTGCATCTGCTTAGTGGGTGAATGCTGATCCCAGCCAACACCTCCCTACTCTGTTACAAATGCCACGCTCATTATCATGTTCAGCAGACAAGGGTTACTGTTCTAGGGCCAGAAGTCCATGCCTTATAATCCTGATTTACACAGATGGTATGTGGGCATGGGTTCAGAAGTTTTGGATTAGAAAAGACCACACACATCATCTCTACCAGCATTGTACAAAGGAGCTTTCTGTGATGATGAGATGGTTTGTAATGCATGTTGCCAATATGGTAGCCACTAGCCACATGTGGCACTTTAAATTTGACTGGTGTTACTGAGGGAGTGGATTTAATTTCATAGCTAAGCACTATCATATTGGACAACTCTGGACTCTTTATAGAGAAGAAAGCTCAGGCTCAGAGAGAGGCAAAGTGACTTGCCCAAAGCCCCAGAGTTGGTGCAAAGGAGAGCTGAGATAGAGATTGGGTTCACACACTCCCAGTCGAGAGTTTTCTCCATTTTATCATCCTGAAGCCAGTTCTAGAATCCCATTGGCAACGAAGACACCAGAGTCCCTCACAGTTGTGATAGCCAACTCCCAGGAGACAATTTCCAATCTTTACCACCCTCCTAGCATGTTTTCTTTCTGTATCCATTAGGTGTGAACAGTATACAGTCTCTATTCTTCCTATGGAAAGATTTCACTAAAGGCTGAGTTAGGTGAAACGCTCAGTAACCTATATAACCATATTCAGCCTGACAGCGTTTTCCTTTTTCAGAGATAATGGGAGCTCCTTCACACCAGGCCCCATGTCTGGTTCCCTCCAGATGACTCGAAACAGTAAGATGAAAAGATGAAACCTTATTCCTGGAAGTGTCCCTCACAGCATTTTCTGAGATTTGTCAATAGCTTCAGCAAATCCCATGATGAATGAGATCCTGAATATTTGGCAGACTTCAAAGTAAATTTTTTCTTGTCAAAGGTTTGCTGGCTTCTGGGTGGTTTCTGATGAGAATATTAGTATTCATTGAACGATTCCTTTTAAAACATTGGAAATTGCCACGTAAGCAGAATGTGGCTAAAGGCTGTAGTCCAAGAGAATTTTTAGCTGCAGAGTGGAGATGTGCAAAATAAATACATAAATTCACTAATTAGTTAATATTTTAACAGATCCCTTCCTGTGATGAGACACATATCCACCATGAGGTGGAATATTTCTGTTATTCAGCTCTGTGGGATACTAAAGCATTCATCCGGGGCCTTTGACCTGAAACGAGGTCCTCTGCACTATGTCAACCCATTGGTAAGAACCAAAGGGCATAGGAATCATGTCCATGTACATCTTTCCCCCTGGCTTCTTGCTCTGCTGATGACATAGAACAAGAAAGTCCCTACAAAACCTGCTTCTCTCATAATTTTTTCTTACTGGAAAGGTGTTTATAGCCAAACCTTTTTTTTTTCTCCTTGACATACAATAAGTTCTTGATAATGCATTTTTTAAAAATTTTAACCTTACATGATTATCCTGCATATATTTTCTGTCTATTAGGGCGGCATGAGGAATACTAAACTTGCCCTGTGGAATTTCTTTCTTAACAAATAGTTTCTTAGCTCCATAGTAGACTCTGAGGGTATCCCTCAAATAATCGGGAGGAAAGGGGAGGTCTGCAAAGGCTCACGAATGGGGAGATCTTGTTTGGTGCTCAGACAGTTGCAGTTACACAAGATGAATAAGTTCTAGAGATCTATTGTACAACATAATGTCTATAATTAATACTATGCTGTGTACTTACAAATTTAAAAGAGTAGATCTCTGGAAGTTTTCTTAAGGTTTCCCTCTTTACCACACAAAACAAAAACCAGAGGGATATAAGGAGACTTTTGGAGGCTATGGTAATGCCCATTACCTTGATTATGGTAATGGTTTCATGGGTGGGTATATGTAGATGTCCAAACTATGTACATTAAATGAAATGTACATTAACATCAAATTGTATACATTAAAAATGTGCATTTTTTGTATACCAATTTACCTTAATAAAGTTGGTTTTTTTTTTTTTTTTTAAGAACTTCAAAACATCCGATTTATGGAAGATGGCGGAGAAGTAGCAGCCTGAGACTACATCAGGTAGCAGGAGATCAGCTCGATAGCTTATCTAAACATTGCAAACACCTACAAATCCAACGGGAGAGCGAAGAGAAGAAGAACAGCAACTCTAGAAACAGAAAATCAACCACTTTCTGAAAGGTAGGACTGGCGGAGAAGTGAATCTAAAACGACGGGAAGATAGACCGCGGGGGGAGGGGCCGGCTCCCGGCAAGCGGCAGAGCAACAAAATCAGGACTTTTAAAAGTCTGTTCCACTGAGGGACATTGCTCCAGAGGCTAAACCAGGGTGAAGCCCACGCGGGGTCAGTGTGGCCCCAGGTCCCACAGGGTCACAGAAGGATCGGGGGTGTCGGAGTGTCGCAGAGCTCGCAGGTATTAGAACAGAGAAGCCGGCTGCAGAGACAGAGCCGAGGACTGAACTCGCAGCTCGGGGTTACCTTGAACTGGTCGCAGGCTGGGTGAGCTCGGAGCGCGGCTAGAGGCTGGGGATACGGGAGTGATTGGGTGCTGTCCTCTGGGGGCGCACTGAGGAGTGGGGCCCCGGGCTCTCGGCTCCTCCGGGCCGGAGACTAGGAGGCCGCCATTTTCATTCCCGTCCTCCGGAACTCTACGGAAAGCGTTCAGGGAACAGAAGCTTCCAAAAGCGAACCCAAGCCGATTACTTAGCGCGGCCGCCGGTAAGGGTGGTGCAATCCCGCCTCGGGTAAAGACACTTGAGAGTCACTACAACAGGCCCCTCCCCCAGAAGATCAACAAAATATCCAGCCAGGACAAAGTTCATCTATCAAGGAAAGTAGGTTCAATTCCTAGGACAGCAGCGCAATTCCAGAGGAGGAGAAAGCAAAGCACGGAACTCGTGGCTTTCTCCCCATGATTCTTTAGTCTTGTGGCTACTTCAATTTTTTTTTTCCTTTTTTTTCAATTTTTTTTCTTTTTTCTTTTTTCTTCTTCTGCTAAATTTTTAAAAACTTTTACCCTTTTCTTTTTTAACGTTTTTTGACTAGTTCATCTAAATATATATATTTTTTCTTTCTTTTTTATATTTTGTTATTTGTTTTATTTTTTAAATTTTTTTCTTTTTTTTTTTTTTTTCAGAACCTGTTTTTATCCCCTTTCTCCCCCCCACAATTAGGGGTCTCTTCTGATTTGGTTACAGCGCATTTTTCTGGGGTCTTTGCCACCCTTTTAGTAGTTTATTTGCTCCTTCATATCCTCTTATCTGGACAAAATGACAAGGCAGAAAAAATCACCACAAACAAAAGAACAAGAGACAGTACAGAAGGCTAGGGACCTAATCAACACAGACATTGGTAATATGTCAGATCAAGAGTTCAGAATGACGATTCTGAACATTCTAGCCGGGCTCGAAAAAGGCATGGAAGATATTAGAGAAACCCTCTCTGGAGATATTAAAGCCCTTTCTGGAGAACTTAAAGAACTAAAATCTAACCAAGTTGAAATCAAAAAAGCTATTAATGAGGTGCAATCAAAAATGGAGGCTCTCACTGCTAGGATAAATGAGGCAGAAGAAAGAATTAGTGATATAGAAGACCAAATGACAGAGAATAAGGAAGCTGAGCAAAAGAGGGACAAACAGCTACTGGACCATGAGGGGAGAATTCGAGAGATAAGTGACACCATAAGACGAAACAACATTAGAATAATTGGGATTCCAGAAGAAGAAGAAACAGAGAGGGGAGCAGAAGGTCTATTGGAGAGAATCATTGGAGAGAATTTCCCTAATATGGCAAAGGGAACAAGCATCAAAATCCAGGAGATGCAGAGAACCCCCCTCAAAGTCAACAAGAATAGGTCCACACCCTGTCACCTAATAGTAAAATTTACAAGTCCTAGTGACAAAGAGAAAATCCTGAAAGCAGCCCGAGAAAAGAAGTCTGTTACATACCATGGTAAAAATATTAGATTGGCGGCAGACTTATCCACAGAGACCTGGCAGGCCAGAAAGAGCTGGCATGATATATTCAGAGCACTAAACGAGAAAAATATGCAGCCAAGAATACTCTATCCAGCTAAGCTATCATTGAAAATAGAAGGAGAGATCAAAAGCTTCCAGGACAAACAAAAACTGAAAGAATTTGCAAACACCAAACCAGCTCTACAGGAAATATTGAAAGGGGTCCTCTAAGCAAAGAGAGAGCCTAAAAGTAGTAGATCAGAAAGGTACAGAGACAATATACAGTAACAGTCACCTTACAGGCTAATAATGGCACTAAATTCATATCTCTCAATAGTTACCCTGAATGTTAATGGGCTAAATGCCCCAATCAAAAGACACAGGGTATCAGAATGGATAAAAAAACAAAACCCATCAGTATGTTGCCTACAAGAAACTCATTTTAGACGCGAAGACACCTCCAGATTTAAAGTGAGGGGGTGGAAAACAATTTACCATGCTAATGGACATCAGAAGAAAGCTGGGGTGGCAATCCTTATATCAGATCAATTAGATTTCAAGCCAAAGACTATAATAAGAGATGAGGAAGGACACTATATCCTACTCAAAGGGTCTGTCCAACAAGAAGATCTAACAATTTTAAATATCTATGCCCCTAACGTGGGAGCAGCCAACTATATCAACCAATTAATAACAAAATCAAAGAAACACATCAATAATAATACAATAATAGTAGGGGACGTAAACACTCCCCTCACTGAAATGGACAGATCATCCAAGCAAAAGATCAACAAGGAAATAAAGGCCTTAAATGACACACTGGACCAGATGGACATCACAGATATATTCAGAACATTTCATCCCAAAGCAACAGAATGCACATTCTTCTCTAGTGCACATGGAACCTTCTCCAAAATAGATCACATCCTGGGTCACAAATCAGGTCTCAACCGGTATCAAAAGATTGGGATCATTCCCTGCATATTTTCAGACCACAACGCTCTGAAGCTAGAACTCAATCACAAGAGGAAAGCTGGAAAGAACCCAAACACATGGAGACTAAACAGCATCCTTCTAAAGAATGAATGGGTTAACCAGGAAATTAAAGAAGAATTGAAAAAATTCATGGAAACAAATGATAATGAAAACACAACAGTTCAAAATCTGTGGGACACAGCAAAGGCAGTCCTGAGAGGAAAATATATAGCGGTACAAGCCTTTCTCAAGAAACAAGAAAGGTCTCAAGTACACAACCTAACCCTACACCTGAAGGAGCTGGAGAAAGAACAAGAAAGAAACCCTAAACCCAGCAGGAGAAGAGAAATCATAAAGATCAGAGCAGAAATCAATGAAATAGAAACCAAAAAAAACAATAGAAAAAATCAATGAAACTAGGAGCTGGTTCTTTGAAAGAATCAATAAGATTGATAAGCCCCTGGCCAGACTCATCAAAAAGAAAAGAGAAAGGACCCAAATCAATAAAATCATGAATGAAAGAGGAGAGATCACAACCAACACCAAAGAAATACAGACAATTATAAGAACATACTATGAGCAACTCTATGCCAACAAATTTCACAATCTGGAAGAAATGGATGCATTCCTAGAGACATATAAACTACCACAACTGAACCAGGAAGAACTAGAAAACCTGAACAGGCCCATAACCAGTAAGGAGATTGAAACAGTCATTAAAACTCTCCAAACAAACAAAAGCCCAGGGCCAGACGGCTTCCCAGGGGAATTCTACCAAACATTTAAAGAAGAACTAATTCCTATTCTCCTGAAACTATTCCAAAAAATAGAAATGGAAGGAAAACTTCCAAACTCATTTTATGAGGCCAGCATCACCTTGATCCCCAAACCAGACAAGGATCCCACCAAAAAAGAGAACTACAGACCAATATCCTTGATGAACACAGACGCAAAAATTCTCGCCAAAATACTAGCCAATAGGATTCAACAGTACATTAAAAGGATTATTCACCACGATCAAGTGGGATTTATTCCAGGGCTGCAGGGTCGGTTCAACATCCGCAAATCAATCAATGTGATAGAACACATTAATAAAAGAAAGAACAAGAACCATATGATACTCTCAATAGATGCTGAAAAAGCACTTGACAAAGTACAGCATCCCTTCCTGATCAAAACTCTTCAAAGTGTAGGGATAGAGGGCACATACCTCAATATTATCAAAGCCATCTATGAAAAACCCACCGCAAATATCATTCTCAATGGAGAAAAACTGAAAGCTTTTCCGTTAAGATCAGGAACACGGCAGGGATGTCCATTATCACCACTGCTATTCAACATAGTACTAGAAGTCCTAGCCTCAGCAATCAGACAACAAAAAGAAATTAAAGGCATCCAAATTGGTAAAGAAGAAGTCAAACTATCACTCTTCGCAGATGATATGATACTATATGTGGAAAACCCAAAAGACTCCACTCCAAAACTGCTAGAACTTGTCCAGGAATTCAGTAAAGTGTCAGGATATAAAATCAATGCACAGAAATCAGTTGCATTTCTGTACACCAACAACAAGACTGAAGAAAGAGAAATTAAGGAGTCAATCCCATTTACAATTGTACCCAAAACTATAAGATACCTAGGAATAAACCTAACCAAAGAGACTAAGAATCTATACACAGAAAATTATAAAGTACTCATGAAAGAAATTGAGGAAGACACAAAAAAATGGAAAAATGTTCCATGCTCCTGGATTGGAAGAATAAATATTGTGAAAATGTCTATGCTACCTAAAGCAATCTACACATTAAATGCAATCCCTATCAAAATACCATCCATTTTTTTCAAAGAAATGGAACAAATAATCCTAAAATTTATATGGAACCAGAAAAGACCTCGAATAGCCAAAGGAATATTGAAGAACAAAGCCAAAGTTGGTGGCATCACAATTCTGGACTTCAAGCTCTATTACAAAGCTGTCATCATCAAGACAGCATGGTACTGGCACAAAAACAGACACATAGATCAGTGGAACAGAATAGAGAGCCCAGAAATCGACCCTCAACTCTATGGTCAACTCATCTTCGACAAAGCAGGAAAGAATGTCCAATGGAAAAAAGACAGCCTCTTCAATAAATGGTGCTGGGAAAATTGGACAGCCACATGCAGAAAAATGCAATTGGACCACTTCCTTACACCACACAGGAAAATAGACTCCAAATGGATGAAGGACCTCAATGTGAGAAAGGAATCCATCAAAATCCTTGAGGAGAATGCAGGCAGCAACCTCTTCGACCTCAGCCGTAGCAACATCTTCCTAGGAACAACGGCAAAGGCAAGGGAAGCAAGGGCAAAAATGAACTATTGGGATTTCATCAAGATCAAAAGCTTTTGCACAGCAAAGGAAACAGTTAACAAAACCAAAAGACAACTGACAGGATGGGAGAAGATATTTGCAAACGACATATCAGATAAAGGGCTAGTATCCAAAATCTATAAGGAACTTAGCAAACTCAACACCCAAAGAACAAACAATCCAATCAAGAAATGGGCAGAGGACATGAACAGACATTTCTGCAACAAAGACATCCAGATGGCCAAGAGACACATGAAAAAGTGCTCCACGTCACTCGGCATCAGGGAAATACAAATCAAAACCACAATGAGATATCACCTCACACCAGTCAGAATGGCTAAAATTAACAAGTCAGGAAATGACAGATGCTGGCGAGGATGTGGAGAAAGGGGAACCCTCCTCCACTGTTGGTGGGAATGTAAGCTGTGCAACCACTCTGGAAAACAGCATGGAGGTTCCTCAAAATGTTGAAAATAGAACTACCCTATGACCCAGCAATTGCACTACTGGGTATTTACCCTAAAGATACAAACATAGTGATCCGAAGGGGCACGTGTACCCGAATGTTTATAGCAGCAATGTCTACAATAGCCAAACTGTGGAAAGAACCTAGATGTCCATCAACAGATGAATGGATAAAGAAGATTTGGTATATATACACAATGGAATACTATGCAGCCATCAAAAGAAATGAAATCTTGCCATTTGCGATGACGTGGATGGAACTAGAGCGTATCATGCTTAGTGAAATAAGTCAATCGGAGAAAGACAACTATCATATGATCTCCCTGATATGAGGACATGGAGAAGCAACATTGGGGTGGTAGGGGGATAGTAGAAGAATAAATGAAACAAGATGGGATTGGGAGGGAGACAAACCATAAATGACTCTTAATCTCACAAAACAAACTGGGGGTTGCTGGGGGGAGGTGGGATTGGGAGAGGGGGAAGGGGGCTATGGACATTGGGGAGGGTAAGTGCTATCGTGAGTGCTGTGAAGTGTGTAAACCTGGCGATTCACAGAACTGTACCCCTGGGGATAAAAATACATTATATGTTTATTAAAAAAAAAATTGGAAGGGGAGGCGAACCATAAGAGAGTATGGACTCTGAAAAACAACCTGAGGGTTTTGAAGGGTCAGGGGTGGGAGGTTGGGGGAACAGGTGGTGGGTGATGAGGAGGGCACGTTTTTCATGGAGCACTGGGTGTTGTGCAAAAAGAATGAATACTGTTACGCTGAAAAAAATAAATAAATAAAAAGGGAAAAAAAAAAGAAAAAAAGAATGAATACTGTTACGCTGAAAAAATAAATAAAATGGAAAAAAAAAACCAAAAAATAAACTTCAAAACAATGAGACAAAGCAGGAACTCACAGTTAAAAGGAAACAAAGTCTCTTCTCAGTTAAAAAGAGACAACGTGTGAATGGTAAAATCCTCCTCACAAGGGTGTGTATTTATAAACATGAATCTATGTTTTGTATTTGTAAAGTCAAGGCATAAGACTTCCTACTTGTAATAATCTCGATTTTGGATTCAGATGCAAAAACTTGGTTATCTGATGAAGGGACACATGGGTACCACAGTCCAGGGATCACTTCATTGGGCCAGTGAGACTCGGAGTTCTCCAAAGATGAAGAGACTTGAGACAGATTTGATCTGAAATTTAATGGAAATGTTACAGGAACACGGGACATGCAGGCAGTGTACCAGAAGGCTGAGCAGGTTCTGGATAATTTCAGGATGGATAGCAGAGGAGAAAATAAAGGAGCAACAAGCCCTCTCTTCTCTGAAATCCAGTGTGTGGTGCTAATATTATGGTCAATATGGTCTACACAGTAGGTCCAAAGATCCCTGAAGCAGATACCTTAATACCTCTTAGCAGGATTTGGAGTCAGTCAGGCTTGGGTTTGACAACCTCCTGGGTAATCCTGGGCAGGTTGCTTTTCTTTCTTAGCCTCTGTTTCCTCATATTTATTTATTTATTTATTTATGTTTTGTTTTCTCATTTTTAAAATGCAGATAACAGTATTCAGTTTGAAGAGTTCTTATGAAAACCTATATATACATATGTATGTATATGTATATATGTATGTATGTATGTATGTAATGGTAATGTCTGTATTTTCCTCTAAAATTAATAAGTAACTTATAGTAATGCTATATAATATTACTTGGTATTTCTTCAAAATCTGGGCCATATCTCCTTACCTTCACAGAACTTTTCGGCCTGTGGGTGTGCAAACGGAAAATAACAGTGACATTCAAATTTAAATTCCTCTCGTCCTTGCCCCTTCTGTTCAGGCCCTGAGAAGTCTGGTTTTCTCAGAGCCCTCTGGGGAAGGCTGCTATGCATTCCAGAACTAGCCTGCACCCCCAGGCATTTTCTGGACTCTGTCATCTCCACCAGACCCAGGAGCACTCGGAATGTCATGGCTGACATGACATGACGGGGCTCAAGTTTAATACATGGATAAAAATAATATCTCACCTCCCATCAAAATTGCTCAAATGGATGCAACATAATCAAATAGTCTCCTCATTTGGGGATATAGTTTCAACAAGCAACACACTCCTTTCCTCTTCTGATATACTTCCCTGAAGGGATGGCACTGCCTCTGGTTAGAATCACCTGCTGTCTGCTCTACTGTGGTAAGGGAAGACATGTCTGTTCCGTGTTGCACACTTTTAGACAGAACCTCCCATAGGACTGCTTGGGTCATGGAGCATCTCAGAAATCAGCCATCTCTATACAAGGCTCATACATAAATCTATGATCTCTGCCGGACCACTAAATATACATAAGATTTAACAAACAGTCCTAGGAGGTGCTGTTCCCATAGGGGATGATGTGAATGGAGCCCGCTGGGTTGTGGAATACACACCTTACCCAGCTCTGCAGAGGGCCCCTGCACAGAGGAGATAGACAGCAAGCTCATCTCTCCTTTGCAAGATCCATCCCTGGTTACCAGTCTACAAACCTCCTTCAGAATGGTCTTTTCTAGGTAGAAATGAGTCCATGCAAATAGATGCTTAGGGACATCTGACATCCCCAGTGCATCAATAGACACAGAAATGTCTCCCTACCTTCCTCTAACAGTAAGGGTGATGAAACACATTCCTTCTCCCTTCCACCAGAAAAGACATCTTAGCTGGTAACCCACAACTGAATGTAGCCTGTAATCATGTCTTTTTTTATTTTTATCAACATAATGTGTTAAAAATTTGGAAACTGATTTTCTTAAAGCAGGGCTTCATTTTTACATTTTTTTAAAAGATTTTATTTATTAATTTTTGACAGAGAGAGAGCACAAGTAGGCAGAGAGGCAGGCAGAGAGAGTGAGAGGGAAGCAGGCTCCCTTCAGTGCAGAGAGCCCGACGTGGGACTCGATCCCAGGACCCTGAGATCATGACCTGAGCCGAAGGCAGCGGCTTAAACCACTGAGCCACCCAGGCGCCCTCATTTTTACATTTTTACTAGCACTTGGGTTTCACCATTGCCTTATTCCAAGTGCATTTATGTCACCTATCTGGCCCTTGAAACCTTTGAGTCTCCCTGAACCACACAAGCACTCCACCCTTTTTCCTCTGGCAATTGCTCTATGGGGTCTTTTGCTGAACTGTATCACTCCATAAAATAAAAATGTCAATATAACATTTGATCAAGGTTCTAGTTTTGAGAATCTATGCTTTTATAACTTGTTCTTTGGATATATCCTTTTCAGGCTCAGCACTGGATTTATACTCAAAAGAGTCTCCCTGCAAAGAGATTTAGGATTTATTAGAATTTTCCAACCCTCTATAGCACTGTAGAGTGGAATAATCAAAGTAAAACTTTTCATGAAGCTGTGCTTTATTTTGTACTTACTAAGAAAAATAAGAGCTAATATATATTGAGTATACACTGTATGTTAGACCCTTTATTATCATATTTAACCTATGAAATAACCTTATGAGATAAGTACAACCTTGTTCCTATTTTATTAAAAAAAACAAAACTAAGGAACAGAGATTATGAATGTACCTAAGTTCACACATTAGATGAAATATCAAGCATATAAACCTAGACAGCATAACTCCATGAAACTTATGTTTTATTACTACTAAGTATCAGACCCTATTTTTATATCATCACATTTATCATCAGTACAATCTTCTAAGGTCATATTACTGTACATAATTTGTACTTTAGGAAACTAAAGTTTAGGAATATTAAATATGTATTCAAATTCTATATAGGTAGTGCTGAATCAATATTGAAACCTAAGTCTATCTGATTCCAAAGTTTGTGCTCTTAATCACAGTGAGGTGTTTGCTTTTTAATCTCAAGATCTGTGCAGTTATGATTTCAAGTCTGCCAGGAAGGAGAGGACACTCTGTCTCATCTACAATCTTCTCTCACATAGAGAACCAGAAGAGAAAGATGTATTTCTTCATTCTGTCTCTGCAAAACCATTCCACTAGACCCAGGGCTATAGAGGGAGTGTCTCTAAAGGACCTTGAAAGAATTGGTACATAAAGGACATTTTTTTCTTATGCATGCCCCATAGAGTTATACAGTAGGGGAAGTAAGCAGTTACCAGTTGTGTAATGTTGGGAATATTTTCTAAGGTTTTTGAACTTCAGGTTCTGTATCAGTCAGCTATTGAATCTGTAATAACGCTTTGTAACAGAACTCAGTTACAATGCAGGCATTTCTTTTCATGTTTAGAATCTGTAGGTCCACTGCAGATTGGCTGATCTAAGCCAGGCTTAGTTGAATGGCTCTGCCTCAAGTGGTGAGCTGGACTTGTCTCTTCACTGTGGATTAGGAGACTCAATTTATCTACCTAGGTCAATTCTGCAGCCTAAACTGAAGGCATCGCAGCTGCTTGAGGAGAATCTCTTCACCTGGCAGTGGGAGAGACAGGGGAAGGCATACCCAACATCACAATCTTGATTCATGCCTTTGGTGCATCTCAGACACTAACTATTCCATTAGCCAAAAAACCTCACATGACCAACTCCAACATCATTAAGGATGAGGAAATATACTAAGAGATTGAGTATTGGACAAATAATTCAAACAATCATGGTTTTCCTTATATAAAATGGTAATGAGAACTAATTTTAGGACATGAGATGATAGCATGAAATAACATAGATCAGTAATTTTGTAAGGTTCAAAGACCCATCCCAAAATAAAGAACTGTAATTACTTTTTCCAGGGAGAGGCATTGATAATCCATAGAACGTGTTTCTATCTTAAGAGGAGTTGATATTTTCCAAAACAATAGGCCAGCAAGTGCTCAGGGGATGCTATAACTGCTCAGCCCTTTAAAGTAACTGGTGAAAATGCCATTTAAAGATAATAGGCTGTATCTGCCAGGCTTGGCATTTTGATAGTTATTTTAATGTCTCGGGCAATTAAATGCTGGCAATAAATATTCGTACATTTTGGTGAACTGGCTTGGTGAATTGAGATTTAAAATTAGCATTAGGCTAGGAGGCAGGGAGTCAAATCTGACAATGAGCCTAGGTGTGCTGAAGGGGATCAGTAGCTAGAGGATGAAAACCTGAAGTCAAATGGTCTAAATCAAGTCTTAGCAGGGAAGGCAGAGTACGTGGGAATAATTCACTCCTTTACCCATGAATCAAATGACAATGACTCTTCTATACTCCAGACCAAATTCTTTGTACCATCTGCTGGATCATGGTGTACAAACCAGGTTTTGCTACTCAAAATGTGGTCCATGAGTGAATATCGAGAGAATCACCTGGCGACTTTTTAGGAGGATGGGTCTCTACTCTTCCACTCCCCAAAGGCCTGTTGGATCAGAATCTGTATCTTTTTTTTTTTTTTTTAAAGATTTTATTTATTTATTTGACAGACAGAGATCACAAGTAGGCAGAGAGGCAGGCAGAGAGAGAGAGAGAGGAGGAAGCAGGCTCCCTGCTGAGCAGAGAGCCCAATGCGAGGCTCGATCCCAGGACCCTGGGATCATGACCTGAGCGGAAGGCAGAGGCTTTAACCCACTGAGCCACCCAGGCGCCCCCAGAATCTGTATCTTCACCAAATCCGCAAGTATTCATATGTTCTAAAGTGTACGAAACATTGCATTATTTTGTTAAGAAGCAATAAAAACTGTCTCTATTCAATTTACATTTCCAGGAAAAGATAGTAAAAGATGTTGAAATTCTCAAGAAGAAAGAGTCGACCAGCCAGGATCAGAAAAGGAAGGAATCTCAACAACATGAGAACCAGGAACTTCTCTCTAAAATGTCACTGTTAACAAAAACAGCTCCACTTTACTTCCCCTCCCTCCCTTCCTTCCTTCCTTTCTTATTCCTTCCTCCTTCCTTCCTTCCTTCTTTATTCCTTCCTTCCTTCCCTCCTTCCTTTCTTCCCTCCTTTCATTAAATAAATATTAATTGAGCACCTACTATATGCTCAATGCCATGATAGGCAATAGGGATTCAATGAACAAAACAAACAGTCCCTAACCTCCTGGGATTTATAGCTCTGTAAAGAATATAGATATTAGGGATACCTGGGTGGCTCAGTGGGTTAATCCTCTGCCTTCAGCTCAGGTCATGATCTCAGAGTCCTGGGATTGAGCCCCATATGGGGCGTTCAGCTCAGCAGGGAGCCTGCTTCCCTCTTTCTCTCTGCCTGCCTCTGCCTACTTGTGATCTCTCTCTCTCTCTCTGTTAAACAAAAAAATAAAATCTTAAAAAAAAAGAATATAGATATTAACAAAGTAATCACACAGAACAAGCCTAATTACCACTATTCAAAATTCAAGGAGAGATATATGGTTCTACTAAAATATATATAATAGGATAACCTGTTTTAGGAAGGTACCAAAGTTACAGTTGGGAGTTATAATTGGAAGTGACTAGAGGTCCCAGTTTTATATTCTTGGGAGAGTATCTGATTTTCCCCACATGGATCAAGAATCTACCTATGGGTCAATCAGTTTTGGCCAAGGATCACCATTACATAACATAGAACAGGTCCAGTAGAACCTCAGCCCTGCAAACTTGGAACCATTCCTGAAAATGAGGGGAAATTTGTGGGCCAAGTAATTGTCCCTAGAGCTTTCTCCTATGACATCCGTACCATATGTTAAATAGATTTCCAAGTGAAGTCTCGAGAGGAGGGAAATAATGATTCAAGGATGAGTGAGGTACATTTCTGATAGCCAATGGTTCTCATACCAGCATTAAATTCTAATTTCAGAAATGCAAACCCCAGACCAACTACAATCTGAAATTCTGGGAGTGGGGCCTAGCCGTCTGTATCTACGGTTAGTAAGCCTTCCATGTGGTTCCAATGGATGCTCTCGTTTAAGAATATTTGTGCTAAGGGGCGCCTGGGTGGCTCAGTGGGTTAAAGCCTCTGCCTTCTGCTCAGGTCATGATCCTGGGGTCCTGAGATTGAGCCCTGCATCGGGCTCTCTGCTCAGCGGGGAGCCTGCTTCCCTTCCTCTCTCCCTGCCTGCCTCTCTGCCTACTTGAGATCTCTGTCTGTCAAATAGATAAATAAAATCTTAAAAAAAAAAGAATATTTGTGCTAAGCTGTCAACAGTAATGAAATGAGAGGAAAAAGCATGTGTAAGAAATTGCCGTTTACCAAACCATTTGCAAATATATTGTTCTATTTTAACCTCACCAAGGTCTCTGATGGCTCTTCTAGCCTTTTCTCTCCCTTCCTCCCTGCCTTAAAGTAGTGGGGTTGTAAATATTTTCTGGAAGATTAGACTGAGGTACAAATAAGTGAAGGAAATGAACTCCTGAAAGTCTTAAAGAAAATGGGGGGACCCTCCCAAACGGGACCCTCCCAAACGGGAGGAGAGAGTGTGGTCTCTATGGGTTTTCCACCATAAAGATCTGTACCGCATGCTGGCTGAGACATTGCCCTGTCTGCTTATCCCCAGAATCCACCTTATCCTCCATCTCATTTGCAACCAAACAATGGAGACTTGTCTAACCTCAGTCACCTCCCAAAGGCCCCATCTACGCACACCATCATCTTGGGAGGGAGGGTTTCAACATATGGATTTTAGGGGGACACAAACATTTAGTTCATGGCAGGAATTATCCTCCATTAATGGATATGGAGCAAATTCATTCTTAATGGCTGCATAGAAGTGAGTTTCTCACTTTCATTCTTAGCTGGCCTGCTGGGTATAAATAATACTTACTCTCTTTGCATTTTCTTAGTACCACTGAGCTTGAGCCTCTTTCCATGATTTTGTAGACCCTTTGGAGTTTCTCTCCATTATATAAACTTGCTCACTGCACCCTTTGTCCATTTTCCCTTTGGGTCGCTTCAGTCTCCTTTCTTATGCGTGAGAACAGTTTGTATCTTCGTAAATTATATGCGAAGCCTCAGATATCATCCACAATATTGTTTCCAACTACATTATGTTTCTGTTGATTCTGTTTATGGTATCTTTTGCCAGTTAAAGTTTAAAATTTTTGTAGTCGCCATGTACATCTCCTTATAGCCTGTTTCTGTGCAATTTATATTTTTATCATATTAAGCTATCTTATTCAAGAACATAGTATGTATTTTCATCAGCTTAAGTTTTCTATTACTTAATAAGCTCTTACATTATCTCTGTGGAAGTCCATGCCTTTTTTTTTTTTAAATTTTATTTATTTATTTGACAAAAAGAGAGAGATCACAAGTAGGCAGAGAGGCAGGCAGAGAGAGAGGGGGAAGCAGACCCCCTGCTGAGCAGAGAGCCCAATGTGGGGCTCGATCCCAGGATCCTGGGATTATGACCTGAGCTGAAGGCAGAGGCTTTAAACCACTGAGCCACGCAGGCGCCCCCATGCCTTTCTTTTAATAAATTATCCTGAATATTTTTTAGTTCTTGTCAGTATCAGGGCTTGCTTCCGTAGTACTTACACAGTGCTTGTCACTATCATAAATGTAATATTTTCTTTTTTTTTTCTAATTCTTTTAACTGGAATAGAGCAAAGCTACTGAGTTTTGTAAATTGACCTTCAATCCAGATATAATCTTAGTGTAAACAATATAAGAATTTATAAGCATTTATATGTTTATGTATATGTTATTAGACTATATGTCATTTCATTTTATTATCTTATTGTTTTCATAAGAATTTCCAGAATCCTATTGAAGAGTAATGCTGACTCTGGCTTTGCTGTCTTGTTTCTGTTTTTAATCAATATTTTTTGGTGATTCATCATTAAAATAATATGATGTTGGGTTTGGGTAAAAATGTTTAATAAGTTTAAGTGTTTATGTCCATTCTTATTTAGAATTCTATTAGAGTAGATGATAAATTTTATTCAGTGTCTTATCTTTTTTCTTTGATTTTTGTTTCATTTGATAATATGATTGATTGTGTTGATAGATTTTCTGAGATAAACTCTGAATTTCAGAAAGAAACTATTTGTTTATACTCTAGTCTTCTTTTTTAACGCATTGTTGGAATCTTTTGTGAATATCAGACTTAAAAATCCCTCAGCTATAGTCTTGGGCAAAACTGGTCTTTGGCTGTGTTAATATGATGATTTAAATTAGTGTTTATTGTTATTTTGATGGGGACAATTCATTGTGAGATATCTTTACCCCATGAAGGATATTTAGCTTACATGTTCCCCTTCCACTAAATCCCAGTGCTGCCCTTTCTATCTCCATATACATATATAGTTTCAATGTTTGACCCATCCCTTTTTATTACTCATTATTGGAAAAACTGGAGGTAGTTTCTTTAAGGAAGACACTTTCCATTATCACATACCGAAGATTTCTTCTTTGCTGCTACAGAGACAGGCTGTCTTTTCTCAGTATGGTGGTGTTGGGGTGGCAGGCTGAGGATTTTCGTCACTAGCCCTGTTCACTTCAGTTCAGACAGTGGATGCTACAAACAAAGAATATTGCCTTTACTATTCTGATTGAGTCCTTCTTCTTCAGGGAGTCTCCTTCCTTCCTTCTTTCCTTCCTTCTTCTCTTCTTTCTTTCTTTCTTGATTTCATTTATTTATTTGACAGAAAGAGAGAGAGAGAGAGCACAAGTAGGCAGAGAGGCAGGCAGAGGGAGGAGAAGGGGGTGAGGGGCTTGATCCAGGACCTTGGGAACATGACCTGACCCAAAGGCAGATGCTTAACTGACTGGGCCATCCGGGCACCCCAGGGAGTGTTTCTATTGTGGTTCTGATTTCTGCCTTCACTTGGCGAACTCACCACTCCCTGAACTGCTTCTTTTTCCTGCAAGGAGCCCCACAGACTTGTAGTTTTCCTGAAATTAATTTTATATTTTTTTCCTCTGTTACTTTTGTAAGATATCCAGGGGTAGAAGAGGAAGGCTACTAAAGTATTTCTACCAGAGTGCTGTACATTTTAAAAATGATCTTTCCAATGTCTTGGTAGCTCCTGGATCATAACTGCTTTGTGGAGAAGTTAGAATTCACAATTTTTGTGTTAAAGATGAGTAAGGAATAAGAAATCAGTAATAAATGATACTCTGTGCATTGTCTTGATTAGGGTCTCTATAGTTTGGCTCAGACTTGGCAAATTTCACTGGTATCTACTTGACTCAAGGGAAACACCCATATTTGTCATGTCACATCATGGATTTGGTATCTCTCCAGTCTTATCTCTCATTGTTCAAATAGAGAAATTGAGATGGTTGTGGAGGTGATCAA
Organism: Meles meles; assembly: GCF_922984935.1. Classification (NCBI taxonomy): domain Eukaryota; kingdom Metazoa; phylum Chordata; class Mammalia; order Carnivora; family Mustelidae; genus Meles; species Meles meles. The sequence goes on along the minus strand of NC_060069.1, from coordinate 21,679,771 downwards.
CAATTTAATCCTAACAATAGTTCTTTTTTTGTTTGTTTTTTGTCTTTATTGAGAAAGAGAGAGAGAGAGATGATGGTGATGGGGGAGGAACAGAGAAAATCCTAAGCAGGTTCCATGCCCAACATGGGCCTTGATCCCTCGACCTGAGATCATGACCTGAGCCAAAATTAAGAGTTGGATCCTTAACCAAATGAGCTACCCAGGAGCCCCAATCCTAATAATAGCTCTGATTGGAAATAAAAACTTGCTCCTTCTAGCATTTATCCATCTTCTTGTATGCAAGATTTGTTTGGCTTTGTTTGTATCCATTGTTTTTAAGGCAGGGGGATCATTGTCACAACCCCCATGATGCCAATTCATGACATTAATCATTGTTTTCTCCCTTGTTTCTCTTCCCTTTTCATGGTCTTCTGCTCATTGTCTGAAGGAGGGCTGTTGCTCGTTTTTGATCACGGATATCAGAATGTTTGGTACTTGGAGTTTATTTGTCTCCAGCCTTGGGAACTGGTTGTCAGTTCTGAGACAACAGGTAATGTCCTACTCGGTTTTCTGTAGTGCTTACTAAACATTTATTATGTGCTGGATGTTGTACTATGGACTATAGTTCAAATGTGTATCAGGTTTCCAGTGCCAAAGGAATAGCTAATTTTGCTGGAGAAATAAGAAATACTAAAATAGCCTAATGAAAAGTGAAATATCATTGCTCTCCTTGTAGAAGACACAATTTGCTATGGGAGTTTAACCAAAGAATTCCAAGTGGTGAAACCATGGAGAAGGCAACATTTGAGCTGAGATGTAGACAGTGAATAGATAGTTTCTCATGAACCACTTTTCTCTTGAGATTATAGGATTCTTGTATTAGAAGGGCCATTTCAGGTCCTTTAATCCCAACCACCTGGCTTCCCAGATGAGGATCAAGTTCAGAGAGTAATGTTTCTCTTTCAGGATTGCAGTTACTCTTTGAGCCAAGACTTGCTAGAATCCCAACTCTTAGGCATGGGCTCCTTCTTTTACACTATGGGGTCACCAATATTGCAACACCACCAAGCTCCAAGGCCATCTTCTAAGCACGTACTGACCATCCTGACCTTGCTCTGCTTTCCAGGTCAGATGCACCCAGGAAATAAGGCCTGGTGAGTGCTTGAGTCTTACGTAGAAACATGTAGACTCTCACCTGTTCTTGATCACTTGTCAGAAATGAACTGTCATAGCCTGGTAACTCCTTTTGCCAGCTCTTTCAAAATCCAAAGATAAATAATATTCAGTCCTTACCCCCATGCATTTATCACACTATGCATTGCTTTCCATTCCCACATTTTTTATCGACATGCCAAGTCTGCTTTGGCTATTAACTCTCCTTTCTGATGTTTTAATTACAATTATGCATAAATAGTGATGAAAAGTAGCAAAAAATTTAAGACAGTTCTTCCCTAATATTATTACTTAACCTTTGCAGAAGGCTATATATTTACAAAACATTTGTTTTGTAAATTATCAGCCCTGTTGGAATGTGGCCAGGCCATTTATTTCAAGGACTTGAGTAACAGACTTTGATAACAGTGGCCCTGTAGGATGGGAAGGGACTTTCAGGGATCACAGAACTCTATGCCCTGCTCTCAGAAAGTCTTGTATTGAAAATGTCCTGGACATTTTCTGATGTGTCTCCCATTTTCCGATGTTTGTTTTGCTCTTCATATTCTATTCTCCTAAATTAATCTCATATTCTAGAAGCTAATGGTGCCAACTGTTACCTTTAATCCATTCTGGTCAGTCAGAAATTTGAAGTATGAACTCTTTGCATTTTAACTTTGGTTCCTCAAATACATCCACTAGAAGTCCCCATCTACAAATTGTCACATTATGAGCCAGGTGGGAAATCACCATGGCCTCAGTTCAACAGAGCTCCCAGGAATTGTGTTCTGTAAATCTACTTTGTGGGATTTTAGATTCGGAATGTCATAGAAAAGAAATGGAAAGGAGAAGGAACTTACATTTATTGAATGCCAGGTATGGGTCACTCATTTTCTAGATTCTTTATATACTTGATTTCCTTCTGTGGGAGACAAAACAATGCCCCCCCACATATGTCCACATCCTAATTCCCAAAACCCATGAATATGTTACCTTATATAACAAAAGGAACTCTACAGCTGCGATGAAATTAAGTACCCTGGGGGAGAGTATCTTGGATTATCTGAGTAGGCCCAATGTAATCAGGTTTTTGTGAGAGGGAGGCAAGAGGGTCAGTGTATTAGTCTTGTTCTCCAAAGAAGTCATAAGAGATACATATGTATGTATTTAACACATTTATTATAAAGAATTGGCTTGCGTGATTATGAAGGCTGAGAAATCCCAGTATCTGCAGTATGCTAGCTGGAAACCCAATGGAGCCAATGGTGCAGTTCTGGTCCCCAGTCCAAGAACCAGGAAATTCATCAGTCTATGTCCAGAAACTGGCAGACTTGACACCCCAAAAGAGCCAATAATTCAGTTTGGGTCAGAAGCTAGGGAAAGAACAATGTTCCAGCTCAAGCAATAAGGCAGGAGGAGTTCCCTGAAATTCAAGGGAGGGTTGACCTTTTTGTTCAATTCAGGAGTTCAGCTGATTAGATGAGGGCAACCCACATTAGGAAGGACAATCTGCTTTACTTAGTTTATGAATTCAAATGTTAATCTTATCCCAAAACATCCTCACAGACACACCCAGAATAAAGCCTGACCAAATATCTGGGTACCCTATGGCCCAGTAAAGTTGACACATAAAATTAACTATCACACAGAGAATGTTATAGGGCAAATTAATTGAGACCATTAATGCAATAAAGCTATCATGGAAGGTAATGGCTCCCCATCACTGCTGGTCTCTGATGGTTTTCCCTTAACTCTTCTCACACCTCTGTAAAGTCCACTCAAGCCATCTGAGAAGAATCCTGTTTCCTCTTATGACTCTGAATGACATATGTGGTAGTCTAAAAGGATAGTAAAATTCAAAAATAATCCTTCCCATTCTCCGGATTAAGGAATAACTGTCACCAACCTTATCTATCACATTATTCTTACTATTTGGTCTTCATTTAGTAAGTTGTGAGAATTTTACTTTTTGACTTCGATCCACCACCTGATCATGATGGAAATGGTTGAGAACACATAGTAAGGCTGCTAAGTTAAGGTGTTACTTAGCTATAGCAAGCTTTGTCCCTTCTCTAGTTGGATAACCTGCAGAGAATCATGTCATCTCTCTGGGCTCCAAATTCCCATTTCTGAAATGAGAGAGTTCAATTAGGGGATCTCTCAGCTCACCTGTTCTATCAGAGACAAGACCTTTTTCTGAGCCACCTATGAGAAAACTGCTGAAAGCAATTGCCAAACCCTCATTCTCTGTGGACACATTTTGTAAGACTAGGAAGAAAGCTATAGATGAACAGTTCAAGAATGTGTTTTCCATTCAACATTGATGTGGATTTTGGACAAGACTCTAGGAAACCAATGAAGTAGAAAGGCTTGAGTCCTGACCTCTGAAAGCCTGCAGTCTATCTAAGAGGCAAAAAATGATATATGAATTATATCCAGTTTCATAGCATTATCAAGGGGAAAGTATAAGGTAGGAGAAGTACCTACCTTAGATTTGGATTGCTGGGAAGGTCTCCTGGAGGTGGTGATATCTAGACTGCTCCTTGAAATGCAAGTAGAAGATGGTAGACATGGGGACGGGGGAGTTGAGACAAAGCACCAAAGTGTCTATAACAGTTTAAATATTGGCCAAAAATATTTTCTTCTTCTCTTCACCCATTTCTTCCCTTATAAATGGCGTGTATATACCTTCCCCTCAATTCTGTGTGACTTCCACTGGCCAATGGAATATGAGCAGAAACGACAACGTGACAGTTCAGGGCCTGGGTCTAGGGAGGCACCACACAGTTCCACTCACCCTTTCTTAAGTAAGAAAAATCACCCCAACTAGGGTAATGGTCTAAAGAAGGTGAGTGCCATGTGGAAATGACCTGAACTCAATCCAGCATAAAGAACCAAGTGTCCTGGACCCATAGGTTGAAACAGAGCTGCCCCACCAATTGGATTTTTATCAGCTGACCCCTAGGCAACCTGCCAATGGATAAATGAGCCTGGGTAAGGCCAGCAAAGCCAACTCATGTATGTATGAGAAAGAGAGGCTTATCTTTGCATATCACTGAGATTTTGTGATTGTTAAGCAGCATGATTAGGGTAAGAGTCCACTGATACAGGACCTTTCTTTGTTTTTTCCTGCATTCTGGACAGAGGGAAAAGCACATACAAAAATCTACAACAGAAAGGTGCATGGTCACTGTATTAATTTCTTAGGGCTGCCATACCACAACAGGGTGACTTAGAACATCAGAAATTCAGGATATCATAATCCTGAGCACCAGAAGTCCAAAATTAGGTTGTCAGCAGAGCCATGATTTTCCAATGCAGTAGGGAAGAATCCCTCTTTGCAGAGTCTAGCTTCTGATGGTTGTTGGCCTTCCTTGGCTATGGCAGCATAAAACTCCAAACGCTGCCCCTGTCTTCGCATGGGCTTCTTTCCCATGTCTCTGTGTCTCAAATCTCTTTTTTTTTTCCCCTTTATAAAGATCCCAGTTATTGGCTTTAGGGCCCACCTTAAATGCTGGATTATTTTATCCTGGGATCATTAACCTAGTTATGGCTGCAAAGACCAGTTTCATATAAGGTCTGTTCATAGGTGCCAAGGGTGAGGACCTACACATGTTGTTTTAAAGATACTATTCAATCCACACACAATGAGAAACTGAAAGCAATTTATTCAAGTGGGACTCGGTTTCTCACTTGTTAAATGCGGACATCAGCAATAAACTCCCCATACAGTTATTGAGAGGATTAAAGAGGTCATTATAGAAAAAACATTAATAATAGTACTTGACGAGCCAAGATGCCCTTCAACAGACGAATGGATAAGGGAGATGTGTTTCCATATAAACCATGGAGTATTACGCCTCCATCAGAGAGGATGAATACCCAACTATTGTATCAACATGGACAGGACTGGAAGAGATTACACTGAGTGAAATAAATTAAGCAGAGAGAGACAATTATCACATGATTTCACTTACTTGCGGAGCATAAGGAATAACACGGAGGATATTGGGAGATAGAGAGGAGAAGTGATTTGGGGAAAATAGGAGGGGAAGACAAACCATGAGAAACTGTGGACTCTGAGAAACAAACTGAGGGTTTTGGAGGGGAGAGTGGTGGGGGATGGGTGAGACGGGTGGTGGATATTATGGAAGGGATGCATTGCATGGAGCGCTGGGTGTGGTGCATAAGCAATGAATTTTGGAACACTGAAAAAAATAAAATTAAATTAAATTAAGAAAAAACAATAGTATCTGGCATATGGTAAATGGTCAATAAGCATTAGCAATCATCACTACCATTATTTGTATTTGTACAAATATTTTTAACTTATTTGTTAAAGTTATTTAGTATTGTTCTTATTGTCATCATGGTTTAGATAATTATTACTGCCTTCCCAACTTCAGAAAATTATGTGAAAGTGTTACAAGAGTCTAGCATTTTTGGAAAGCATTTTTAAATATTGAAATAATTTAAAATGTTATTACTTCTGAAAATTTTTATGCATACATATTTTAATAAAGCAAATCACATTAAACATGTAGTGAGCTCTAAATGGAGAGACATGGTAAGGTGAATCTTTTCTTAAAATGAAAAATATCTCTGTATGATTTTTTAATGGGTCAGACTTTGTATAAATCAGTTGGCTAAAAGAGAAGCACACCTGCTTACGTTGTTGTTCATGGAACATGCTACAAAACTGATTTAAAAGTAAAACTTTTTTTAAAATTTAATTTTATTTTTTCAGTGTTCCAAGATTCATTGTTTATGCACCTCACCCCAGTGCTCCATGCAATATGTGCCCACCTTAATATCCACCACCAGGCTCGCCCAACACCCCACTACCACCCCTCCAAAACCCTCAGTTTGTTTCTCAGAGTCCACAGTCTCTCATGTTTCGTCTGCCCCTCCGATTTCCCCAATTCACTTTTCCTTTCCTTCTCCTAATGTCTTCCATGTTATTCCTTATGATCCACAAGGAAACAAAACCATAAGGTAATTGTCTTTCTCTGCGAGACTTATTTCACTCAGCACAATCTCTTCCAGTCCCATCCATATTGATACAAAAGTTGGGTATTCATCCTTTCTGATGGAGGCATAATATTCCACTGTATATATGGACAATATCTCCTTTATTCATTCGTCTGTTGAAGAGCACCGTGGCTCTTTCCACAGTTTGGTGATTGTGGCCATTGCTGTTATGAACATTGAGGTACAGATGGCCCATCTTTTCACTACATCTGTATCTTTGGGGTAAATACCCAGTAGTGCAATTGCAGGGTCATAGGGAAGCTCTGTTTTTAATTTTTTGAGGAATCTCCACACTGTTTTCCAAAGTGGCTGCACCAACTTGCATTCCCACCAACAGTGTAAGAGGGTTCCCCTTTCTCCATATCCTCTCCAACACATGTTTACTATCTTGTTAATTTTGGCCATTCTAACTGGTGTAAGGTGGTATCTCAATGTGACTTTGGTTTGACTCTCCCTAATAACTAATGATGATGAACATTTTTTCATGTGTCTGTTAGCCATTTGTATGTCTTCTTCAGATAAGTATCTGTTCATGTCTTCTGCCCATTTTTTTGACGTGATTGAGTGGTGAGTTTGAGGAGTTCTTTATAGATCTTGGATATCAGTCCTTTGTCTGTAGTGTCATTTGTGAATATCTTCTCCCATTCCGTAGGTTGCCTAAAAGTAAAACTTTTTATTAAAATAACAAGATCTGGGACAAGAACACAAGTTAGTATTTTTCTTGGCTGGAATCCTTGGGAGCCCTGAATACTCCCACACAAATATACTATTGTCAGATTTTCTTAAGTAAATGCTTGTTTACCTTCTTCTGAGTTACCTTTCCTGTACAGTATGTTTCTGAAAACATTTTAAAAGCTCTCCTATAATTTTCTAGTTAATCTTCTCAAATGAGGATGAGAAGTATCCTTTTTGCTAAACAGTGGGGGAAAGTGACTTATTTCATCTTTTAAAATACGAACATTAGGTTTTATTGATAAAAAACAAACTAAATGGGACTCAGGGTTGTTTTGGGTTTCACTTATAGGCTCAAAATTATTTATTGAAGACCCATCATGTGCTGGGCCTTATGCCAAGTCCTGGGACAGAAATTTAAATGAAGAATTTAAATAAGATATTGTCTTTACTCAATACAGTAAAGTGTAAGAAACATTAAAGAAATGAGAAACTCAGCAAGCAGAGAACAGTGTAATGAACATCTTAATGGTTCTATTAAGAGAGAAGCATAGGAACATGGGGCCAGGCATCCTGATAAATGAGGTGGGGAGAATGACTTGGTTAGAGGATAATGTTGTACAAATTGAGCTCTGAAGGCAAAGGAGCCAGAGCCCTGTCATGAAAGGGACAGGGAGATATATGCACATAGGTATGTAAATGTGACATCCAATGAGGTCAAGGAATTTTCTTTGACCAGTAAATATTTGTTGAAAGAATTTCAAATGTTCCATGATGTTAGAAGGAGGAGTGTGTCAGAGAGCAGAAGGAGACAGAACCATGGGGATGTCTCCTGGTCTATATAGCAGATTCTGTGTGATGCACTAAGGGCTTAGCACTTTATCCTGGATGTGTTCTAAATAGGAGAGGATCCAACAGTAGAGGAGAGAGAGAGGCTAGAAGGGTGGTATTGGTGAGAAAGGGAAATTGGTTATAAGTCAGCATCAGTTCAGAGGACCAAAAACCTTATCTATGACGGGTGAAAAAGAAGGTGAGACTGTGAAGGCAACAAGGAGATAGCATCAATGATAATGGGTGATTAATGGAATGTGATGGGTAGAGGGTCAAGTTGGAAAGAGTCTACAGCTCTGCTCTCTGATACAGTGGTCACCAGCCATGTGTGACAGATGAACAACTCAGACATGGCTAATAGAACTTGAGATGTGCTCTGAGTATAAAATACACACACCTAACTTTGAAGACTTGGTATGAAAGTCCATATAAACTACCTCATTAATAACTTTGTACATTGATTACATGTTGAAATGATAATTTGGAGGTATATTGGGTTATGTAAAATGTATTATTAAAATTAATTTCACCTGGTTCTTTTTACCATTTTAAAGCGGCCACTAGAAATTTTAAAATTACACATGTTTCTCACATTTGTGGCTTGTGTTATTTCTAATGCACAGCACTGATCTAAAGTGATTCCTCAGGTGTCTGTCTTGGGCTTTTTGAGAACTGTGTTGTCATTGAACAAAGAAGAAATGACAGAAACTGGAAAGTTCTAGAGGGATGACCAAGCATTTTATTTCTGATGGGTTGACCTCAAAATGTCTGTTCGACTTTCATGTGGAGCTCTCCACTTTGCACATATGTTAAATACATGGGTTGGAGGCTCAAGATGGAGGTCAGTTGGAAACAATAGATTTGGAAGCTGTGTGGTCATCTAAGCACCAACATTCAGTTGGCATTTACTGTGGACCTGTTAAGCTCTTTACATACATTTAATTCTCAACAATCTTTTCAGTCAGGTATTATTATTATCATCATCATTCTCATTTTTCAAATGAGGAAACTGAGGTTAGCAGAAACAAGATCACAAAGGTATTATGTAAATGATAATGATGCTTAAGCTTTGGGGGCCTCCTCCTGGAGGACCCATTCCAAGGCTTAGGATGGTGCTCTCCGAGGGTGTGGACAGGAATCAGTAGCTCCATCCAGTGCCAGGATACTGAGCAATACCCCAGTCTGAGGGTGACTTCTATGCCCTGGAATTGGTCCTGGGGCAGCTCAAGCTGTACATTCTCTCAGCCACACTGACATCTTACATCTTATGCAAGCATCAAGCAACTAGACTCTTCCTTTCAATACAAAGAGAGGCATCCGAAGGAGATGCTTTCCACTAGGGATTACTGGGACTCAGGTTTCATGGTTGTCCAACCTCCAGGATCAGCCATGTAGGTTTGAGGAGCACAAGAGCAGAGTCCAGTGAAGACTTGACTGAGCTGAGACAGCTGCTGAGTGGTCTTTGGGCACCAAGTTGAAGGACATCAGTTGTCTATAGACACTCAAGGCTGCTCCTGAGCAAGAAGCACCTTCTTGGGGAAAACTGCATAAAAACTGACAGATATGGCATGACCAACAGTGCACCGAGAAGCTGAAAGAGCACCTCTAAATAATCAAGAATAGAAAAGCAAATGTCATGTATTCACGCCATAGGAAATATTGAAATAACTTTTTCGAGTTCCTCTAGAGAGATTACAAGACGTTTGCCATATGAGGAGGTGTTAAAAGAGTAGATAGTCAAAAACATAAAGAAAATGTATTATAGAGGTATTGTCAGATATAAAGATAGTAATAAAAATATGATATTTTTCTAGATTTGGAGATATTTCTATTTTTCATCTTAAAAACATTAATTTGCTGAAATGTCTTAATTCTAGTAATTATCCACATTTATACTTTATTTTGTAACTTGTTTAAGTTAACTTTTTTGGGGGATAATTTGCATAAAAAATGCACCAATCTAAAACGTACAGTTTCCTGAGTTTGACAAATTTGGACAAGAGTCACCTCCTTGGTAGTCAAGATTTAGGACCTTTCCATCATTCCAGAAAGTTCCCTATGCCATCTTTGTGGTCAGTCACCTTCTACCCCAGCCATAGGCAAACTACTTTTCCGCTTCTGGTACAGTATTTTTACCTGTTCTAGAACCTCATATAAGTGAAATGATACACTATACCTTTTTTTTTTTTTTTTGGTATGGAACTTTAACTCAGTGTGTTCTTCAGATTTCACCAGGTTTTGTGTGCACCATTAATCCATTCCTCTCCATTGCTGGGTACTATTCCATTGTGTGAATGTACGGTTGTTCTTTTAATCCATTTGCCTTGATAGAGGTTTGGGTTGTTTCCAGTTTGGGTCTATTTTATTTTATTTTATTTTTTCCAGTTTGGGTCTATTTTAAATAATTCTGCTATGAAACACTTGTTTTTCTCTTTATGGACATAAGTTTTTACTTCCTTTGGAAATGCTTTGTCACAGGGTAGATGAACGGCTACTTTTATAAAAAACTGCCTAGCTAATTTCCAAAGTGTTTATATGTTTCTCTCCTTCTACCAGCAATGTCTGAGATAAAATATGGACATACTTTTATATGTTTTTCTTCTTTTTCTTAAAGAAGGTCCCTCAGATTACATAAGTCTTAAACCTTACAAAACCTGGCCTCTCCTGTTAAGGTGGGAGAGTCAGATCCAATACCCCAGACCCCCATAGTATGGAGAAAAAGCAGAGGAGAGGGAACAGAGCCCCTGGAAAACCAGCCATCTTTTGGATGAATCTCACAGAAACACTTTGAGGTGATTAATTTTGTGTCAACTTGGCCAAGCCACGAGAACCAGATATTCGGTCAAACATTATTTTAGAATTTCTAAGAAGGTATTTTTAGATGAGATTATCATTTTAATCAATAGACTTTGAGTAAAACAGATTACCCTCCATAATGTGGGTAGGCCTCATTTAACCAAATGAAAAAGTACCGTACTCCTGTGACAAGAGGGAAATCTGTCAGCCAGGAGCAGACTTCAGACTTGAGCTGCAGTATGAACTCCTCCCCTGGTCTTCAGCCTGCCAGTCTAACCTGTGGATTGTGGCCTCGCCAGCCTCACAATTGAGTAAACCAATTCCTTAAAACCCCTCTCTCTCTGCGCACAAACATACATGCACACATTCACACATGCACACATACACCCATACACACTCTCTCTTTCTCTCTGGAGAATCTTAACATGAGCTTTGCCTCTCTCATCCCAGATCCTGAGGGACCATAAACATTCAGAACAGATGGCTCTCCCAAGTTCCTCTCTTCCTCAAGTCTAAGTTACTACCCCGCTCAGGAAAATGTCCTTCTGTTAGTGTTTTGAACACTCCCAGACATAGTAAAACATTTTGTACCTCAGAAACAACCTTTCATTCTCACAGAGGGGAACCCTTCTAGAAGATGGTATGGGGAACTTTTGTTCCTCCAGCTTTGGGCTCATCAACATGCTTTTCTACATAGGACAAGCTCTTCCTTTTTACTCTCTGGCCTTTGTCCCCTTCTCTTTATCAGCTTTTAAACTAAGGTGTTTTTGGTCTTTTTTTCTCTACTTCTCACTACCTTGACCACACAGTAGAGTCTGTACAGACAGCAGTTGAAGCAGAGAAAATAGGAGATACTGTTAGCATTATGTAATGGTTTCCTCTGGATACAAAATTGCCCCTAACAACCCCGGCTCTGCCTAACAGTGGAGATTTGGAGCTAGGCGGACACAAAGGGGCTCAGTGCAATCAGATATGAGATCCAGCTACAATGATCTCTGCCTGGCAGGGCTAATGAAGGCATGCCAGGAGGAAGGCCTCTTGGAAAGGAAAACCCTCCCCTTCTCTGCAGCCGGTGCATGCACGCTGAGCATGCATCCAGTTTCCCTTGGCTCAAAGGTAAGAGCCAAACTAATCACCCAATGTGGGGCACCCAAAAACAAAACGATGGATTCTTTTGGTGTCTTCTCCATGGCAGGAGTGGTGTGGGGGTGGTGGGGAAGCTATGTGACCCTCCAGCATTGCTTTGAGGGTGTAGGAGCCCAAAGCAAAATGCCAAGGAACTGTTCACACCTAGATGAATCTTTATTTTTTTAGCATGAAATCTATCTAATGTTTTAAGATGCCAAAGGAAAATATAGACAATATAAAGACTATGGTGGAGGTTCAGTTACCAGAGCTTCCCCAGCAGTGAACAGTACTGTCATGAGGACAGGACAAGCTCCTGGGGTAATGAAGGTCAAGGAAGAAACATCCTCGGCACTGTAAACAAACAAAGCCAGGGGACACTCATGTTCTTCCAAGTTCTTCCTGTTCCCTAAAACCGGAAATAATCCTTTCTGAGAGTGATGGGCTATCTCTGCAACACAAAATGTAGGTTCTAGCCTCTGTTATTCTTCAATTTTTTTTTTTTTTGGTCTATTTCTTTCATGTTTAGGTTTTGCTATGTAGGACTGTGTACATTTTCAGGATATCAAATTCTCTGAAAACTTTCTTGAATCCTGGCTTTGCACCCTACCAGATCTGTTAGTTAATCTTTCTGAGACTTCCTCATCTATAAATTTAGGAGAAATTATAATTGTTCTGAAGGAGTTTCTTTAAGTGAGAAAGTCTTTATAAAGTGGTTGACTATGATGATTGGTAGAAGTGGCCAGTGACCATCCGTGGTCTTATGTTCCCCCTTTCATAGGAATTGATGGAAAATGATCACCGGGAACTACATTTTCCAGGTGCCTTGTGTCTAGAAAATGAAATGACCAGCTCTGACTAATGGTATGTGAGTGGAAGTGATTTTTTTCCATCCTTGGTCCTAGCTGGTTAACCATCCTGACATATCTTCCTCCCACTTTCTTAACTCTATCTTTGACTGGTACATGCCCAAGGAATCTTGGAGCTCCCAGGTGGAAATAAATATGTACCTGAGTCAATTCTGGTATGATAGTTACCCAAAAGAGCCTCACCTAACAGAGGTCTTTTCAGGAGAGGAAAAACTAATTAACTAAAGAACATAACAAGCATTGAAACAGGAAGATCATCTTTGACATTGTTCAAAAGATTTCAGTCCCCTAACGAAGTGATCAGGTTTAAAGGACTAAACTCTAGATATTAAACAAGAGTAAATAGGACTCCAAATTAGAAGAAATGGCACAAGTGTCTGACTACTGGACCTGGAGAGTAATGTGAAGATTCCCTTCCTCCCCTCCTTCCTTCCTTCCTTTTTTCCTTCTTCCCACTCTCTTTCTTCTTCTTTCATAAGAATGAGGCAGTAGCTAGTTGTTAGAATGACCTTTGGCTGGCTCTCTTGACTAAAATAAATACAAGTGTCTGCCTCTCACATTTCTTCTAAGACTCAAGCCATGATTTAAATGTAGTGCCTAAAGAGCCTGAGCCAAAAAAACTAACAGTCCTCCAGCAGAAAGTCCCCAGAAGGGCAAAATATGGTTAGCACTGTGTTAATTTTATAAATCATAATTTAAAAATATCTGTGTTTGCTAAGGAGGAGGCTTTTCTAACACTAATTAAAATAACCTTATTAGCTTTTGGCAGGCAACTGCTGTTCTTAATTTGAAGAAAAGAGATTTAGAAGAGAGATTTGAAAATATTAAAGAAAAATAGATGATACCCCCCAAAACAATTTTATGGCTATATAAGCCTTGCATACATACAGCATGAAATTGACTATAATCATAGAAAAAAAAAAACTCCTAATTCTCTCTCTCACCTTCATAATATAAAGGTTATGTAAAACTAATTTCAAAATGATGACACCTCTTTTTTACTTTTTTCCCCCTAAGTATTGACTAAATCTGTGAGTGAAAGAAAAGAACCAGGAGTTCTTTTCACTCTCATAGAGATGCCATGATGGCATATTCTTGGTCAGGGTTGTTAATCACCGACAGCAGAATCCACTTTAGCTCTTAATAAGAAAGAGATCTGGAATGGTATTAAGCAGTTCACAGAGAGTCAGGCCTGGACACTATTCAATGAAGAAAAATGCAGCCAAATATAACAAAACATACCATGGGGCTCTCTACCAGACCCATCACTGCTGATACCACCTACCACTCAGCAACATGATACCAAAGCCCGGACCTTAGAACGTTTCCTAGGGCCCGACATACCCATACACTTGTTGGCCAAAAATTGGTTCTTCCCAGTGTGAGGTACAGCTTCAATTTTCTTCTTTGCTTTCTAAGACATGTGAGGTTGTAATTGTGTGGTGAACTGTAAGTTCTCCTGTGGATTTCTACCTTCCTGAGAGTTTTAGAGTGTAATTTTTAGTTTGGCAGATTCTATAGCTCAGGAAAGGAGGCTAGAATTTAGGTTGTCAAGTAATCCAAAGCCATAAGTATTGGGCTTCCCTCTTTGAAGTTTTTTTTTTTTTCCCCTAAAAATAAAGCATTCATGGAACATGTAGGGGCATGTGTTTGGCATCCAATGTCAGGATGGAAGGTCAGTAATAAAAATGACATGGGGTGTGGGTACTCTCAAACTCAGTCAGATGCACAGTGAATCTGTGGCATCTCTGGGACTTGCTACTACCCCATACCAGAAGATTCTACCTTCCTTTCAGTGTAACATCGCATTTAACCCAGTCTTGAGTTTCAGAAGTGAGGAGACAAGTTTTGTCTACAAATATTGTGGAATCTACCTGTCATCGAGTGAGTGAGGTGAGCAGTCTGTGGTCACACCTGCATTTGAAGATTGGATGTGTTCTTTTTCCTTCTGATCTCTTGTTGCCAGTGAGGACATGAATCGGGCTTGAGACCTTTCAGGAGCTTGGAGGGAAAAAATCCTATTAATACACACATTTATGGAACACTCATACATTTACAAAGCACTTCTTTATACACTCTTAAGAGTCTTGGGAGGTAGGCAGTTGCAAGGGAAAGGAGGCATGATTGTCTGCATTTTAGTCAGAGAAACTCAGGCTTATACTGAGTTGTCCGAAATTCATGAAGCTAGCAAAAAGCAAAACTAAAACCCTAATCCATATATTTTGGCTACAAGCTTACTGCTCTTTGGATCACCCCAATTTGCATCATATTAAAGAGGAAAGGTGGCACCTGTGACACTTATTAGAATCTTCTCTGTGCTGGGCACCATCTTGGATATTTTTCATTTATTGTCTTACATTTGGTCAAAACAATGCTCTGCAGTTGGTGTTATTCCAGTAAGGACACAGCTCGGAATATAACACAGATCACCCACAGATAAATCCCAGAATCTGTATCACAGCCTGTCAATCTCCACCGAGAAATTTGCTCCTAGATTCTTATTAAAAATAACATGGCTATGAGATGGAGAAGGAAAAGTAGAAATTCCAAGAAAATACAAAGGAAGAGAGAAAGAGGAAGAATTGTTAACAGATCATCCAAAGATAGGTATCTGCCTGTCTGTGCGTATCAGCTGCAGGTCCCATTCCCTGAGATAATTGCTGCCTTGGCTGACATTTTCTGCCCCACTGATTTCTGGAAACTGGCACATGATCTCCAGGTGTGTGGGGAACAGAGACGTGGTGAGGCTTTTCCCATCCATGCTAGTTCAATCTATTCCAGTTCACGTCCAATTTCCTCCTCAGTGTCCCTGCTACTGACCAGGGATATCATTAAGTTGCTTGGTTATAAAAGGAGAGGGATGCTAGAACTTATAATTCAGGAACAATATAATTAAAATATGATGATATCTATATATCCCTCTTATACCTCAATTTGGGGAATTCTTCCACAAGTTAAAGATTTCTTATCTGACCTAATTTTCCTCCTATGTATATACCCAAGAGAATTAAAAACAAGTGTCTATACAAAAGCTGTACATATTCATGGCAGCATTATTCGTGATAGCCCAAAAGTAGAAACAACCAAAATGCCCATTGGCTGATGAATGGACAAGCAAAATGTGGTATATTCATGCAATGGAATATTACATAGTCATAAAGAGAAATGAAGTACTGATACATGACATACTATAAATGGATGAAACTTGGGAACATGCCCAGGGAAGGAAGCCCAAAACAGAAAAAAAAATCACATGTTCTATAATTCCATTTATATGAAATGTTCAAAATGGGCAAACCCATCAAGACAGAATATAGTTTAGCAGTTGCTAGAGAGTGGATGCAATGGGGTATGCTAGGTTGAGGATAACCAGTAATGAATATGAGGTTTATTTTGAGGATGATAGATATCCAGAATTAGATAGCAGTGATGGATATGTAACTCTACGAATATATTAAAAACCACTAAATTTTACCCTTTAAAAGGGTAAACTTTATGGTATGTGATTATATCTCAATAAAGCTGTTATTTTATAAAATTAAAAATGTTGCATACAAAAAAAGAAATACCTGATATCTTAGTTGCCTAATCATAGGGAATACATCAAGCATATGGCTATAACCCTCTAGTGGCATTTAAAAGCTTTTCATCATCACACTGTATATACGGAATTCTTTCCAGAGAAACCCACATTTTAAGTCTTAGGATAGGGAAGTAAAAATAAAGTCTTGATAAAATATGCTTTGGAGAAAGAAATCTGTGTATTTCTGTCAGCATGTTTTGATTTAATTTAAATGGCTTACTTTTGGAATTGTTCAAGGTTTAAGTATTCATTTATTCATTGAAAATATCTTCATAGAGCAACTACTATGTGCAAGACACAGAGCTAAAGGCTGTAGATTATTACAAGCAAGCAGTGTGAGACAAGGATAATGTTAGGATCTCAGAAAGGAGATACATGTGCCCACAGACTCTTAGAGGTTAGTCCTAGCTCTAGGGCTAGATGTAATTCCTGCTTTGAGCAAAGCAACCGTGGCCAGTTAGACTCCCCACTGATCCCAAGGACTGCCTTCGAAATCTTTACAGAACCCTGCTCCAGACAGACCCTACCAATCACTAAGCACAAATGTGAAACTTAACTGAGGGCCAGATTCATCAAATTCCCTCATTAGTTCCAGGGAAGTTAAGAGATTTATTAGTAATTTCAGAGCTGGTCGGTGCTGAGTTAGGACAAGAATTTGAGTCTCCTGAGTCCATGCCATGAGTTTTTACCTGTGACATATTAGATACTAATCAATAAAAGTTGAATAAAAGTAGACATGCTAAGTGATACAGGACTTTAGAAGAGGAAAGACAAATATGGGCCTGTAGATTGAGAAGGCTTCATGGATGATACAGGACTTGGAAAAATGAAAGGCAAAGAGAAAGACATGCCAGGCCCCAGAAAATGCTTGAACATAAGACTCAGGCTCAGAATGACCACAGCATTTGGAAGCTACACAGAGCATATGGCCATCTAGGAGATAGACGTTCAAGTGCACCAGCAAACTCCTCAGCCTTCACAAATGTGCTGGCTACAAGTACTTGAAAATCAATTTTAAGCTTTGTGAATTTCCATTTATTCCTGGGAGAAGCAGTGCATTGTATTCCTTCATTTTGTAAGTATTTATGGAGCACTTATAATATGCCAGGCTCTGGGCTAGCTTGGGCTCTCAAAGAAGAAGGAGGAGAAGCAGAAGGGGAAGGGAAAGCGGAAGGGGAAGAGGGAGGGGAAAGTGAAGGGGAAGGAGAGGGAGAGGGAGAGGAAGAAGAGGAAGAAGGAGAAGAAGGAGAAGAAAAGACTTAGCTCCTATTAAGGACTTATGTAGGGACACCAATATATGTCATTGGTTTTGTGAATCTCAGGTTGAGTGTATTTACCTCTTGCCTTCTTTAGAATGGACTGTGTGTTGAGTGTGGGTGGGGGATGAAAACATGAATATAGGTGGGGGTCAAAGTCATAAAATTGAAATTTATTTCATAAATCATAGGAAGAAGATAGGACTTAAGAATAGACAATCCATGACCTCCATGAAGGGAGAAGTCTCCAGAATGATAAGCCCTTGTCTCTTGGTGTCATTGAGGGAACTCACTGACAGAGAAAACAATGATTTGTCTGGGGCCACACTACAAATTAGTAGCTATAAGTAGGACCCAGGTGCTCTGATTCCTGTTCTTTCTTTGTATCATGCCCTTCCCATTATTTCCCAAATGCCTGGTGGTTTGTAGCTAAATTCCACTAAGAGGCAATGTGTCCCAGACACAGCTGGACCTTGGCTTCTCACCATCATGTCTATTTACTTCATTTACTTTTTTTGTTCCATCAAAGCAATTGGCTACAAACAGCATATGAACTAACAAATGAGTGAGCTCCCAAGAGGCTGTCATCACCGCATGGTGTTACCTCAAAATCTTAACTGCTTTAGCCTCAGAGAACTCTTTGGTTGACAGTGTGCTGGGCCAGTGCGCTAAGGGACCCAGTGGGGCATAGTGTGTTTGATGATGCTATTTCTCATTCACGTAAAGAAACTACTTTGTATTGCAGGAGAAAGAACACATCTTGGTGCACAGTTGCTGGGTTTTTGGTGAAGGAACCGTTCCTGAGGCTGCAATCAACATCTGCCGGTTTAAAAGAGGATTTTGGGGCACTTGGATGGTTTAGTTGGTTAAGCATCTGCCTTTGGCTCAGGTTATAATCTTGGGGTCCTGGGATGGAGTCCCAGATCAGCCTCCCTGCTCAGCGGGGAGCCTGCTTCTCCCTCTCCCATGTCCCCTGCTTATGTGCTGTCTCTCTCTCTGTCAAATAAATAAATAAAATCTTTTTTTTTTTTCTTAACCTGGAGCATGCTGGGCTCTTCCATTTACTCTGGCACTCTGGTCCCATTGGTCCCTCCACCCTATGGTGTGTCTCCTTCAAGAAATAGTGAAAAATGGACTTTACTGAAATCCCAATCCAAGACCTTCAAGCAGAACTAAAAAATAGCAATGAGACACAGGCATCTAGTGAACATGATTTAACGCAATTTTAAAAAATATTCTCCCCAGGAGAGAAAAATCTCACTAAAATCTTTCACTAAAGAAAAAGCCTAACTCACGTCATGTCTCCTATATAATGGGTAGGGGCCACATAGATAAACATAAAATGGCCTTTGACTTCAATTAATGAACAACTATTTGAAGGAGAGGGAATTAAAAAAACCCTAGGGTCATGCTCACAGTACAATCTAATAAGTGCTGAAGTAAAATTAATAGATAGCATTTAGAGTAACTCAATCAATGTATTTAGTTGACACAAACAATTCCTTCCCGCAACATGGTTTCGCAAAGAGGGAGATTGGCTGTAACTGATCCTGAATTGAGCTATAGCTTTTGGGGAAGTTGACTACAGATGCCAAATTCTATCATGATGGATCTTTCTGGAGATGACCACTTATTTTTCCTGGTGGATAATCTCCAGTTGAGTTACACCAATCTCCATCCTTTGATGTCCAGTCATTCTGTCAGAAGAATCCTGTAGAATCCCAGAAACCTCTCAAATGAAAGCAACTTGTCCCTGAGAGGGCATTATTTCTACACAATTATTCTAATTGCTGTAGATCTTTTTCTTTCAAAAGAAAGTGGATCAGTGGATTTATCCTCCCGGTAAAAATCACCTACAAGTGGAGTTGGTCCACTAGAAGTTTCACAGACAAAACCATAAAACTTTCCACCAGTCACCAGTTTCCATTTTCCTCCTTCATCTTCAGATCCAAAGAAGCTGAGAAGCCTTGAAGCATCCTGTAACCCAAACACCACATCCTATCACAAAGGAGATAGGATTTCATGAGAAGGAGCCATCTCTTTGAAAATTTAGAAAAAAGGAAACATTTCTCAAGAAATTTCATATGGAATATGTGCTAGAGAGGCTCTGCACAGAGAAGCAAAAGGGAAAAAAGGAAGGATAGGCTGGTAAAAGAGACAGCAAAGAGAGAGGCTAGAAATAGAAAAGGGTAATGATAAGCGTACAGAAGGGAAGTAATAGGGCAAAATACGCAATTAGAGGCATAAAACATTTTTTAAAGCTGTATATGCATTTTATTATTGTAATGGCTCCTCTTCCTTGGTCTTATTTTTTTAATGCAGCAACATTTTAAAACAGAATAAAAAGACTTTGAATCAACGGTGTGTTATGTATCTTGATGGAAAGATGGGTTTTTGAGAATAAGGCAGCCAAACATTATGTGGCAGAGAAAAGCTTCTATGAAAGGTTCCCTTTGTGCTGATTGAAGTTTTGCAAATCTGCCCCTAACAGGAGGATTTGCAGTTGGATTAGCCAGATCAACTTGCTGAGCCAAGGAATGGTTTCTTTTCCTATCCTGATTTTTTTTTAAACCCAATGTTTAAACCCAAATCCTACAATGTTCAAGTAGAATTTGTTGACTGGTGATTTAAAGGAGAAAATTTCAATGACTTGGAATCAAATCTGGGCTTCAGTAAGAATCCTAAAAAGGCTGGCAGATGGGTGAAGGATTCGCTATTAATTCTAGTGTGAATGGGACTCTTTCCAGAAGAGTAGGACAGTGATTTTAAGGAAAGTAACTTTTTACAAACGGTTCCTCGCATCACTAGAAACCCGCATGTAATTATGATGAGAAATAAAACGAAATAGGATCTCATTAGGAAACTGAACCTAAGCTTCCCTTGCATGGAATGAGTGAAGTATGAAAATGACAAGAAAGATGTTAAAGTTTAAAATCCTTTCCCTTTTCAGTTATCAGAGATGCTATTTATAAGATGAGATGTTTTAGAAATTTGCAAAAATGTGGCTCTCCCTGCTCACCCAGGCCAGCACCAAGCCTTGTCCTCTGGAACCTGTGGGTGGGGGAATTTCAGCACAAGTTATCTGGTTGAGATTCACCAGGCCTGTCATTCAGGGAAGGAGGGCATTTCCACAAGCTGTGCTCTCACCTTTCCACTGGAGGGAGAGCAGAAAAGGCAGTTCATTCCCGTCCCCATCTCGTGGGCGTGAGACCCACCGGGTAGTCCCATGATCTGGGCTAAGCTGATGTGTCTGGTTTTCCAGAATGATTGGATGGCTTCAGTCACAGTTGATAGCAAATGCAGGTGCCTGTGAAACCCTAGGACGTTCCGTGGTCTATTCCAACATCCTTTACCAGAACCACCTCCTACACACCATCATCTTCCAGTCCACTGACCCAGGTGGGACAGATCATGTTTCCAAGGCTTTATTTTGCCTCTTATATTTTATTTCTCAGACTCATTTCCCCCTTTCAGTTTTACTTGTCATTCCTCAGTCCTGATTGGAGTCTCCTCCTGTCCGTTACTCTAGCGGTCCCCTGGAATATTTTACTTTCAAGGCCCTTGGGAATGCCTATCAATTGTAGCCCACTCTCTCTTTTTCTTTTTTTTAAAGATGTGTAGGTTTAGAGCCAAAGAGGTCTAAGAAACTCGAGAGCGTCTTAAATTTGTGCCCCTTGTGTTTTTGCCTCTTTTTTTTTTTAAAGATGTGTAGGTTTAGAGCCAAAAGGGCCTAAGAAACTCGACAGCATCTTAAATTTTGCTTTTCTCCCGAGTATCATACTGTGCTCCTATTCATAGCCATGATCCTCCCTATATCCTTCCTGACAAAGGGCCAGGCAGCACCAGCTTGATAGTCCCTAGCAGGTGGGAACTCACTGAGCATCATGAACTCAAAACACGTGTGGTGTGGTGTTTTCTAAGCAATGCCTTCCCCTTGGGGGGCCACTCTTTTCCAAGCCAGATCTGCCTCCTGCTAAGCGACACCCAGTGGCCCTGAACCATCTTTCCACAGATTCATAAAATTAGCTCCAACCCACTTCTGAATAAACACTCTGCCCATATTTGAAAATCACAGCACAGCTTCTCCTAGGTTTTCCTCTTTTTCAAACTTAATCTTATTTATAGACTTCTTCTAAAGGCACCCTCCCGAATATCTGTGTTTTGTTAACGTTCCACTTAGGATCTTTGTCCCAGAGATGAACACACTCCAGATGAAAACCAAGCAGTGAAGGAGAGGCAGACAAATATGGCTTCGGCTCTAGACTCCAGATTTCATTTTGTAGCTGATTACGTTAGTTATAACTTCCTCACCGCTAGATGATAAATTCATTAAGGCCAGAGACCCTGTCTGATTTTCTGCTTGCACAGAGTTTAGCACTGGACTTGACCTAGGTTTTCTGAATAATTTAATGAATAAAGAGCAGCAACCTTACCCCACTGACTTAATTTGCACTTGCATTCAGTGAAAATATATATACCGTTTACCTTAATTACTTCTATTACATCAAATCGTCCCAACCAAAACTTGTGCAGTTAATTTCTTGGTCCAAAGGTGTGGAATATTCCATTTATTATTGATCCAAATGGTCTAACCCCTTTCATTGGCTAGGCAAGTGTGGACTAGCTCTGGTTTGGTGTCCCTTTTCACACAGTTTTATCAAAGAAAGTAGGACATGGCAAGGAGTATGTTCCTGGGAAGAGTTGCCAGCTAGAGAACCATGAATTGCCTTTTAATTTCTGTTTTGTGAACCACGTCTCCACTCCACTCCACTCCACTCCACTCCACTCCACTCCACTCCACTCCATTCATTAGAAGAATCTAATCCTTCCCTTACGTTTGCTCTGTACATTTACAAACACCTTCTGAAAGATGACTTCAAAGCTCAGGGCTGTACGGTCCATTCAGTCCGGTCATTTACAGAGAAGAAGTTGCTCGGTTGCTCACAGAATAACTGGCAAAAGTGGGACCGAAACGCAAAAATGTTACAAGGACCCACAGACCACAAAAATGGGAGTGCATTTTATTCCTTGTAAACAGGGGATTTAGACCTGGTTATGAACGAGTGTGGTATTGAGAGGGGACACGGTTCCCCCCCCCCGGTTTTATTGAGGTGTAAGTGACCCATAACCTTCTAATAAAGCGTGGTTTGATAATGTATATATCATGAAATGGTGAGGTTTTGTTTTTGTTTCTCTCTCTCCTCTCTCTCTGTCATCATCGGCAAGAGTACAGGGGCTTCTCCAAAATTCCTAAGGCAGTTACAGACTGGTATATATGCCCCCTGGTGTTTTTATTTTATTTATTTATTTGACAGAGAGAAAGAGCACAAGCCGGGGGAATAGGAGAGGGAGAAGGAGAAGCAGACTCTTAGCTGAGCAGGGAGCCTAAGGTGGGGCTCGATCCCAGAACTCCGGGATCATGACCTGTGCAGACACTTAGCCAACTAAGCCACCCAGGCATAGCTCCTAGCTTTCTGACAAGAAAATGGACTAAAGCCTTGCTACTCTGAGTGTTGTCTATGGGTTGGCGGCATCAACATTCCCCAGGAGCTTGTTAGACAGAATCATGGGCCCTAGGCCAGACTTAATGAGCCGGAGTCTGCATTTCATCAGCATCCACAGGTGATTTCTCTGCATAGTGAACTGTGGGGAGCACTTGAGCTCAGGAATGGGACTTGTGATAACCCAAGAAACTTCAAAAAGCACTAATGGCTGTCTTCTGCCTCCATAAAATTCTGATTTAACTGGTCTGATCTGTGATCTGAATGATGGGATTAAAAAAAAAAATCGCCAGGTGATGCCGATACACAGCTCAGTTTGAGAACCATTGCCATTAATAGCAGAGTTTCTGTAGATCTGCGTGTTACTATAGGCTGGCCCCAAACTCCGAAGCTTCCGAGGAACTGAATCCGTGCTTCCTAGGAGCTGTCTGACATGACCGTGCCCCTGTGCTGTGGTTCACACTCTTGGTTTCACACTGGAATCACCTGGACTGATGCCCAGGTCCCACCCATCAAAATGCTGAGTTAACTGGTCCAGGTTATGGAGGGAGAATCAAGACTTCTCAGGTTCCCCTAGGTGCCTCGAACATGCAGCCAAGATCTGGACTCCTCTTTCTCAAGGCCACAGAGCCCAGAACATTTCACCTTAGTCCCTCTTTTCTTCCCCCCACCTCCATTCCCTGTGGAATTTCTGCAGGGGCTGACAAGGTGGACCAGCCACAGAGATTTCTCCCTTTGGAGTGAGGTGAGCACCCATTCTTTGGGCCTCAGACTCACAGGGCCTGACACGAGGCAGGTTTCCATTATCTATTTGACTTATCGGTCTTCCTATATACCAGACCCCAACTGATTTCCTCTATTTACTTTTCCACATTGGTCCAATCAGTTCTGTAACTGAAAACATAACTGGAATATTAACCACAGACGGAACTCCTTCCACCTCCTTTCCTTGCTCACAGATTGGCCTTCTAACTGTGATCTGTGGGAAGAGACATTGGCAGGTTGGTGGAAATCAACCTGTATTTTTTTTTTTTTTAATTTGACAGACAGAGATTCACAAGTAGGCAGACAGACAGGCAGAGAGAGAGAGAGAGAGGAGGAAGCAGGCTCCCTGCAGAGCAGAGAGCCCGATGTGAGACTTGATCCCAGGACCCCGAGATCATGACCTGAGCCGAAGGCAGAGGCTTAACCCATTGAGCAGGCGCCCTCAAACTGTATTTTCTACTGGGTAGTTGGTCTCAGGTAGAAAGCTCCCCTACCTAGGGCTGGCATTGAGGGGGCGATTTCTGCCCAGCAGTGATCAGGAAGGAAGGGAAGAGCTTCTCCACTCCGTGGATCCCAAAGAGGGCTTAAATAGTCCTTCATGGAAGGAGTTTGAAGGATTACCTCAAAGGAACAGAAAGCTGAGGTAGGCAGATGGGCGCACGGCAGCCCACCCCACACCCAGTTGTAGGTAATGCACATGTACTTTACAGGCAATACATACCCTGTACGCCTCTGAAAGGAGCTGCTAGTAATGGACTTCCCTGTTCGTTTTTGTCTTCTTCCCGCTTCCTAAAGTTGTCCCCATTAACACTTGTTCGTTCAAGGGTCTCCACTGTCCGTTTTTTATTTTTGGGAACTGCCAGATTTACCAAGAATCAGATCAAATCGTAGCCTCCATCTGTCTCTCCTAATGTCCCATACAATTTGCAGTCTCAGACGTTGGTTGATAATGCTCTTTATCCTCTGGTTTTAGTGTCCAAGGCTCCCACAGTGAGGGGCTGAGCTCGGCTCCCAGGCACTCAGGGTGGGGAAGCAGCAAAGTCAGGAGGGGAAAGGATGAGAGAATGTTTTATTCCAAGAATGGATGGTTCTCTTCAAGAATACTTAATCCAAACCCGTCACAATACCGGAATGTTGAATTTCCTTCTTGGATTCTTAAGTTTGGACAACTTCAAAACAAAACAAAACAAAACTATCTCTCATGGTAATTTCATTTTTATTTTCTTTCTTATAAACTAATAATTTGGTCTTATAATGACTAACAAAGCACTCAGAGCTTTCCTGAGTTAGATATGTAAATATATAAAATCATCTCACATTACCATGACAATGAGGCTTTCTAAACCCAAATTACAAATCCCTAAACACTGAAAAGGCTCAGTCAATGCCACACAATGTTAGTCATCTTGGGTTTCTAGCTGAAGAAAGAAAGAAAATACTTCAGATTATTTAGAAATTGTGAGATATTGAGGCATATTCATCACACACCAACAGATATGGTCAGTTTGGTTTAAAAGTGAAGCCTCTATTTCAAAATAAAACTAGGGAACTGTGTGTGTGTGTGTGTGTGTGTGTGTGTGTGCATGCATAGGTTAAAAATGGGTACTCAAAAGCTATTTACATCAGCCATAAAACATTTAAAAAATATCAGTAAGTGGCTTGTATCTTTGCTATCTACAATGGAGTTGGGACGATTTCTCAAAATATAAAAGTTTATCTTATTCTTAAGGTTGTCGGCTCCTTTTAGGTTGCTAATGTGATTTTGTCCATTAAGCCAGGCTTTTCAGGCTATATTTCAACTTCTGATTCCAATATTTTGACATAGAACCACACCCCCAGAGAGGGAGTGAAAGAATTTGGCTTCAAGCCTTTTCCTAAAAGCATGACTCCTGGTTTCCTATTTTTATAATGGGATTTTATTTTTTTTTTGCCAGTTTGAAAGGTACCATTATTTTCTTTTAGTGATCGTATTTTATGTCACATTTCAACTTCTGTGCCTCAGATATTTGTCATCTCAACATTGCTTTGTCAAGTCTTCATTACACCATGGCTCCCTTTTTTATTCTGCACATAATGAAAAAGAACGTCAAGGGGAAACTGACACTTTTCTTGAATTTATCCTGAAGTAGGGCTTCATTTCCATTGTATCAACGATATTTTAGTATCACACTGAGTGCACTAAATTTCACAGACGAGAACATGCAAAACTGATAATGTTGTCCTTCAAAAGAAAGCTAAATGGGATAAAATTGCTCACTCTTTTCACAGGAAATCCTTTCATTTAATTTGCATACTTAGAGCATGGCCATTTGTTCTCAAAGCTCACAAGCATTTCTGGCAGGACATCTATGTACCTATGCCTCTTCCTTTTTTCTTGTTTCTTCTGAAAATAAGTTGCAAGAAACATGGAAGGTATTCTACAAAGAGAAAACACAGGCATGTGTTCACCCCACTCCACTACCAGCTGACTTCTCCTTTTTGCCCAGTTCTCTCTTTTCAGACCCCTCTTATCCCTCAACACCTCCCCTCTCCCACCTTCTTCACAGAGCCATCAGTAACTCTTTCTTTCCATATTGAGTTCCTTCTTGCTCCTTGATTCTGGTTTTTATCTCCTCAGGTATACCACATTCTCCTTAAGCTTAGGGACCATATTTTATAATCCTTACAGTCTTAACCATGTATGAGGTGCATAGTAAATTCATTTGACTTTTGCATTCATTCATTCGGTCAATAATTCATTCAGCCATGTTTGTTGGGAACCCTCCCAATGTGAGGCATCACACCAAGTGCTTTGAAGGCAACAGGAAACAGTGCTGTTCCTCCATCTTATTTAGTGTAATGGTTGAACGCTCAGGGTGAAATGTTTCTTAGGAAGCAGTGGCAGCCAGCAACTGAGGATGTAAGATCTTCACTTCCAGCTTCCTAAGAGCTCTCAGAAGTCTTCTCTGGCACTCAAGCTTCTCCTCACCCACTGGGCTGCCCAGGAAACTCCCAGGGTGCTGAGATACAGCCAACAACTGGGACATGTTGTGGGTCATCCCATGAGTTCAGAGCCGGGCAAGACATCCTAGAAATGTTGAAAGAATTATAGTGACTGCGGAACCTGACTTTTCATTCCTGCTTTCTTTATTTTATGGGTCACACTGAGCAGGAATCATACAGGCCAAAGGCTCCTTGGTTTCTTTCCAGCCATGGTCCCCACTCTTCTTCCTTGGTCTCAGGTCCAAATGTCTGCCCTGGATAACAAAAGACAGAGGTTGGTCACCTCTCTCCTTGGAGGGAAAACAACTTAAGGGGTTTCTAAGAGGCTGGAGAACAATGTTAAGGTTTATTTTTCTTGAAAATTATGCCATCATTTACCATTTGTTATTTGCAATGGGTTATATATTAGTTTTGATGGTCTCTTCACCACATTGTTAAGGGAGAGATTCCTGAAATATAGGGATGAGCAAACACAAGACAGCCAACCCTGAATAGAGAGGGTCAACAGCTACTTATTTGTTGCCTATATGCACACCCAGGGCAGAACACTATATGTCATGCAGGGTTACACAGGGTTGTGCTTGGGGAGTAAAGCATCAGGCTGTGGGAGGAAGGTTTGCAAATATCAAGAGAGTGAGGTGCACTTCCTTCCCCTGGGAGGAAGTGATGGCTTGCTTGAATAATTCTAAGAGCAGGCAGGAAACTGTAGCTCATTATCTGGGGTAAGCAAGGACTTTGTCTGGTCCCCATGATAAGAAGGGTTGTTTGGCTAGGGGATCTTGTCTATGGGAATGGAGCAGTGGAGAGGGGAATTGGCACTTAGGCCATTTGTGTCCCTCCCCATTTTACCAGATCTCAAAGCAACATACAATATTGAACTTTAATCTTAGGTCTTCTACTTAGGTGTCATACCACGCACTTGACACAGTCTATATCATTTCACCCTCATAATAAGCCCAGGAGGTAATTTATTGCTATTTCTAACTTTATGGTCAAAGAAACCTGAAGTTCATAGTATTTAAGTCACCACAAGTGATTCCCAGGAAATGGAAAATTCAGGATTCAAAGCTGGTTTTATCTTACTCTATAGCTGTGACACACACAGTGACTCAACTTGTGAGGGATACTTTGCAAATCATAACAGGCCATATTTCCAATTAACAGTGAATTTCGACATCAGGATCTGCATAAGAAAGTGAAATGGAAGTTTTTGATTCTCCTGCCACGTACTTATCTTCTCAATGAGCTGCACTTCCACGGATGGGAAACCCTTGGGTACAGTGAGTATGTTGGTTCTTAAGCAAAGTGCTAATTACCTTGCAAAACCTCAACACATTTCATTCCCTATGCACTATGTGTCCTTTGAGTTTTATGAACTGTTCAAGCCAATCTCAGGAAGATACTTTACAATAAAATGTAGACATATGATTTGGCATGGTTCTAATCAATCTTACATATGGTGATTTTTAGAAATAAGCAAAACACTTTCGAATACTCATCCCTACAGTCATTTGCTTTTATGTGAGAATCAAACTGACACACGAAGGAATTTTGGTATTGAAGAAGGGTTTGCCCAAAGAATTTTTACAAAGAAAGAGTTATGGATTTTTTTCTATGCACATCACACACACAGGGTGTTTCCTCTTAAAATAAAGTATGCCCTCCAGGCTTAGAATGCAGCAACCCTGGTCTGTTTCTCCCCATCAATGTTGAGTGCCATTCACTTACAGCAGTAGGCAGACTCTTGGGGGCACTTTTCTGTTCAGCCTTTTACCTGTAGGTATACTTGAAGGTTATTTCTTAGGGACTGTAATGGTCAGTTATTGCTGCCATCTACTGTCTTCCAAACAAACCGTCTCAGTGGCTTAAAGGAGTGTTATGGATTGAATTGTGTCCTCTTGAAATCCATGTGTTGAGACTATATTCACCCTCTTCCCCCAAGGTGATGGTTTGGGAGGTGGGGCTTTGGGAGGAAATTAAATGAGATAAGGTCATGAGGGAAAGTCCTCATGAATGAGATTGGTGCTGTTACAAGAATTCAAAGAGAATGTGCTCTTTGTGCTCTCTGCTATGGGAGGACACAACCAGAAGATGGCCATCTATGAACCAGGAAGTGGGCTCTTACCAGACACCAATCTGTTGGCACCTTGATCTTGGACATCCCAGACTCCAGGACTGTGAGAAAGAAATGTTTGTTTTTTAAGCCAGCCAGTCTGTGGTATTTTTGTTATAGCAGCCTGAACAGACTGAGGAAGGAGGAAACATTTTTGTTTATCCTGCTCACAGTTCTGAAAGTCGGCAGGGGTGACTCTCTTCAAGCTACGAGGTAATCTGTTTCAGGAAGTTCAGGAAATCTGTTTCATGGGTCTTTCATGCTCGTGAGCCCCATGGCTGAGATATATGCTGTTCTCATGGCAAGTACCAGAAGCACAGGAGGGTGAGGGGAAGCATTTGATGTCCCTTTGAGGCTTGGACTCTGCTACTTCTGTCCAGAAAAAGGTACTGCAAATCACTTAGTCCTAGATAAGATGTGATGGGAGCGTGGATCAATCTATTATAGGAATACTTGTTTTCCTCTCTTCGCTTTTGGAATTATACCTTCTAATTCATATATACATATATGAAAAGGAACTTCAAAATGTCATTTAATTTAGGCAGGGCGAAATCTCTAGGGGAAAAAAAAGACTTTAATCATACAGGATTACTTCATTCCCAAAGCTGTTATTTTTCTTACTTTAGATTTTTTTTTTCCAGATGAATCACAAAATTGTGTTTTGGAGACATCTCTCATGTTTAGGAAAAATAAAAAATCTCATGTTTAAGAAAAATTTACTGCAGGGCCGCCTGGGTAGCTCAGTCATTAAGTGTCTGCCATCAGCTCGGGTCACAATCCCGGGGTCCTGAGATTGAGGCTAACATTAGGCTTCCAGCTCAGTGAGAAGCTTGCGTCCCCTCCCTCCGCCTGCTGCTTCTTCTACCTGCGTTAGCTCTCTCTCTGTCAAATAAGTAAATAAAATCTTAAAAAAAAAATTACTGCGTACTTTCTCAAAGAGAAGAGTGTATGTATGGTTAGAGCACCCAACCTGTCATAGAGAAGAAATTGGAACATTCATATGTTGGATTCAGCATCTACCCATCACATGAATCATAATAATTTATTGTCTTCAGGAAGACCCTTTATCTTGACTATAGCTATTAACTCTTTTTTTTCTAAGATTTTTTTTTTTTATTTGATGCAGAGAGAGAGTGAGAGAGAACATAAGCAGGGGGAGGGCAGAGGGAGAGGGAGAAAAAGACTCCCTGCTGAGTAGGGAGCATGACATGGGGCTGGATCCCAGGACCCTGGGATCATGACCTGAGCCAAAGGCAGACACTTAACTGACTGAGCCACCCAGGTCCTATAGCTATTAGCTTTTAAAATGGTTGGTAGCTTCTCAGTACTGGCAAAGTACTGTAATCTAGGTGATAACCAAACATTCATCTAGCTATTAAATTGCATAGCCTATTACTTATGATGAACAAGAGTTATTAAATCATGGCAGCTTGGCTAAGACATACCAATGATTAATTGTGATGACATCCAATGTCCCTTAATGTGAAGAATGTCCAGCTTCATCTCCCCATGCCAGAGGGTAACTAACATCCGGTGTGACAGCCCTGATGTCTTGGAATGGGTTGTTATTGGGGCTTAGAAATGCACCTGCAGCAGTACCCTGTCTATCAGAAGACTGAGGTTATGGCCCTTGATCTCTCTTACCAACTCAGGGACGCTGGTCACTCAGTGAAGGTTCTTCTGGTATACGTTCTTACTTAGAGAATGAGGACCATAATGATGCATCATGTTCTCAGGCTCAGATGAAGTAACCCAAGTGTTAATTATCATGATGATGAAAACACACGGACCGTGTCCTCCTGGCATGGAACAGCCTTGTGAAGCTAGCACGTGGCTATGTGGCCACCTGTGTAGGGATGGTTTGCACTGATGTTCCTGCTGTACGTTGGAGGTGTGACCTCACATGAGTTCATCGTCCCTCCATGCTTCAGTTTACTTATCTGTACAATGTGAAGCAGAATAGTATCTACTTCAGAAGGCTGCTCTGAAGAGTAGCCAAGAAAGTCATGAAAGGTGCTAAGCCAGATACCTGGCACATAATAATTGCTCAATACTTGTTGAGCAATAAATGGTTGCTCTCATTATTTTGTGGAATTAACATGTAAAATTTCCACAAGACCAAAGGGTCCCAGAGAATATTTTGTTATACTGAGTCTTAAAAACAATGTACTTCATCTTATTTTTGACAACTTGACAGAAATCCTTTGATAATACAACATTTTTGATTGGTTTGGACCATGATGTGACTTTTGAGTGGCATGGGAAAGAATGTTCCAGTTGTTTCCACCCACCATTAAAGAACATCTCCTTTTGTGAGTTCAGGGTACAAATATCTCACAGCCTAATCTGAATGAAAGTGCAGAGATTGCCCAGACCTCCCCAAAAAAACAGTTTTCTACATATGTGGAGATGGGGGAGAAACTAGCATGACGGAGATTCCAGCTGGTTACTATTCTCATATCAAGGATTAGACAAGAAATTTAATAAATGACATTAACGTGAGCTGAGTCATTTCCCTGCAAGGGGATAAGCGGTTGCGGTTTTTGATTTAGAGCCTTCATTAAGAAGAGGTCTTCAAATAAAATGAACTTTATCCTTTTCTGACAACCAGAAGAAAAGATAGGAGGTCATGTCATCTGTAATGAAGTTGAAATCAAACCTATTTTTGGCTACATCAGGTTGAGCCTGACAATGAAGCCATGTGGCCTGGCTAGAACAATTAAGCTAGTTTCCTGAAGCTTCCTTAAGTCCATGTAATTTCATTGAGTTGGTTATTTTCATGTATCATCATTAAACCTTAGGGATGGAGAGCAGCTATAGTAATAACAGCTACTTGATGACGGTGGGGATGAGGAGGAGGAAGAGGAGCAGGAGAACCGCATCTACTGCCTGCTGGGAAGCATCTCCCAAACAGCTCTTAAATTCACCTGCCTTCTGGTACTACTGCCACAATCCCTACCTAGGTGACTAGTTTTTTCCTCCTGAATTTGTGCAACAGATATCTGGGTCCCTTGTCTCTGAGCATCCCTTGCTGCACCCCCTACGCCCCCCAATTCCAGCCTTGCCAGAAATGCAAGGCTGATTTCACTCTAGACCAGCTTTGAACTCATCAAAGAGCCTCATGAGAGGCAAGGGAAGTTTTCAGGAATTCGTGAGCCGAGAGACAGGACCCTCATGGAGTTGGGGGTAGGGGTGGGGACAAGAGGACATTCTGGAAAACTGGACAGGTTGGGTCAAGAAGAGCTATGTTGGCATTAAGGGGTAGGGTGGAGGTAAGAGAACATTCTGGAAAACTGGTCAGGAGAGGTTAATCAGAGCTATGTTGGCATTAAGTGGTTTGGCCTGGGCATTACAGAGGGGAAAACAGGGAGCCGTTCAATGTGTCTGAAAAATGTGTATAAGATGTCCCTTTTTTACAAAGTTTTCTATGTGTGTGTAAAGAGAGAGAGGTCCAGAAGAAAGTTCAAAATGTTGACCTGTTACTTCTGAGTGGTAAGGTTTGGAGGAACTTATATTTCTTCCTCGTGTTCTTTAAATTACTCTCATTTTCAACATGATTCTGTATTTTCAGGCTTTTAAACATCGAGGTTATTTTCGTCTTGCAAGCAAAAGAAAGCACGTTTTTGTTTTGTTTGTTTTGTTTTGTTGTTGTTTTTTCAACCACATCACAAGGCCAATTAAAACCCTGGGTTAATTGGACCTCTCTACACGTAGGCTTTCACAGTAGCTGAATCTGTGGTACAGGGAACGGTGTTCTAATAGGCTTCCCACAGTTGCTGGCTTCGAAGGTTCTTGCCTACCCAAGTCTTTTGAGTCTCTTACTGGCTGAACCACAGTCACTGCTTGCTGAGGGGACCCAGGTGTGTACTGCAGCCACCAAATGGTCAGCCAACTCTAATTACAGTGTTTTTATTGGTCTTTGAAAGGTGAGAGGCAAGAGTCCTCATTTACCGTGCAGGTCTGAGTTTTCAGAGCCGCTAATCAGAGAAGCGATCATTGGATTGTAAACTGAGCCCATCTACTGTGAAATTGTTGGAAAGGAATTGATAAAGCTTCCCAGTTTTAAGTTTTACCATAATGGAGTAGTCGAGATTTTTTTGCTCTGATGAAAATTTCTGAGGAAGCTAGGGCAGGGGGTGGAGTAGGAATTGGGCTGAAGTTAAATATAGGGCACGCTGATAATTATGCCATTCTTCCAATTAAGATGTTTTATTACCTATGGCCATTTTTCCCCTTTAAAATAGTCTTAGCTGGGAATGAAGCACTATCTGATAATTTATTCATTTTGTCTCTTTTGTTCTCATATTTCTACATGAAAGTCTTCATTTCTCAGAGTTGTTATACTTACTTTTCAGTATGGGGCATTTCCAGAACTAAGAGGTAGATCCTTTACAAAAAAAAAAAAAAAAAAAAAAAAAAAAAATTGTTTCCAAAAACTGAGGACAACAAAAAAGATCCAGATATGGGATGGCATTAATTAATTGCATTTTCTAAAATTTTCTTACATTGCCTCATAAGGAAACCTTCCAAAATACTGCCCAGAAATCAAGGGTTAATATATGGTATTAGTCCTCTAACTGCCATTAAAAAAATGCCACAGACTGAGTGCCTGAAACAGCAGAAAGTTATTTTCTTTTAGTTCTGGAAGTCAAGGTGTCTGCAGGTTTGCGTTCTTCGGAGGCCTCTCCCAGATGGCCCGCAGATGGCCACCTTGTTGCTGTGATGTGAGATGGCCTTTCCTCTGGACATAAGCATCTCTGGTGTTTCTCTCTGTGTCCTAAACTCCTCTTTCTTATAAGAACACCAGTCACATTGGCTTAGGACCCACCTTAAAGATTTCATTTTAACTTAATTCTTTCTTTCTTTTTTTTTTTAAAGATTTTATTCGTTTATTTGCAGAGAGAGAGGGAACACAAGCCGGGGGAGCGGGAGAGGGAGAAGCAGGCTTCCTGCTGAGCACGGAGCCCTATGTGGGGCTTGATCTCAGAACCCTGGTATCATGACCTGAGCTGAAGGTAGATGCTTACCGACTGAGCCATCCAGGCACCACTATTTCTTTTAAGTCCATACCTCCAAACACAGACACCTTCTGAGATAACCAAGATTAGGACTTCAACATCCAGCTTTTGAGGGGGACTCAATTTAGCCGGTAGCGTGTGGCATCGTTTGAAAACAGTAAATGGAGGGAAAATAAAACACGAAAATATTGCTTATGGTTTTATAATGCCAGCAACAATGACAATATTATCTGCCAAGTTTGAGTAGAGATGAATATGGGATTTTTTTTATCCCCTAAAACCAAGTTTCTTCTGGAACCAGATTGTTACCCTTCTCCTTAAAATTATCTGAGGCCTCTCTAAATGTGTTCATGCCTCATAAATAAGAAGTGGCTAGAGCACAAACTTTGGTGTCAAGAGAACTCATTGCAAGTCTGAGCTCTTTCACTTATTACCTAGAGACATGCTGGGGAGGTCACTAAGCATTTCTGGGTCTCAGTCCCCACCTCCTTCTTGCCATGGTGGGTGAGCAGAGGCCAGTGGAGGCCTGTGGGATTCTGAGGCTTGAACTTGTGTTTGATCCTGAATCCTGTTAATTAAGGCATAGTTTCACAGTAAAGGATGATTGGGTATCAAACATTTGGGGCACATAAAAGCAAGGGGAAACAAATTATAAAAAAAATCAGAACTTAGGCAGTACCAAATAGGAAATGAGTTGGAAACAATCTCTAAATTTGCGGGCAATGTAAAAGGCAGCAAATAAACATAAATGTTTTCCCTGTGTCACTAAATGAAGGGCTTGAGGGGTCTTGAAGACATACTTGGAATAAAATAGAAACATGTGAGTAATAATTTAAAACAATCAGATCACGTACTACTTACATGTGACAGCAGCTTAAAAGCAGAGGAAACTAAGCTATACGTGGATAGATTAGGAGATCAGATGTGTTCCTAAAACAGAAGTGCAGACTATTCTTTCCTCTTAATTTTCTGGCATATAAGGCAAAAACCGGAAACTTTATTAAGGGTTCACATGACACTCATTCTCTGTGAGGGGACAGCTATTTACTTTTGTATGGCAGCAAAGTTTCACCAAGCACATCTGAGAAGACATTCCCAGTGCAGAATGTCCTCTCGGTCGGAGTTACTACCCTGACTGGTCACTCTCTCGGGGAAGAGACCAGAGCCCCACCTTCAAGGATTCTGGCTCAGCAGGTCTGAGTGAGACAGAGGTATTTATATTGTTCAAAAACTGTCAGTCTGCTGATCCTTAGTGGGGTTTGGAAAGCACTGATCTAGGGTATACTCGGGGATCTTAGCTTAGGTTTTTCCAGTGAGCAGACAGTGAGACAAGGATTTGAGTACAGAGTGTTTATTTGGGAGGTGAAGGAAACACAGGGCAGTAGAGAAATAAGACAAGAGAGTGAAGATAGCAAAGGTAGAGAGGATGTCACGAAGTCTGTTAGCACAGTGGGCCAAGGCGCTTCATCGTTCTGAGGAAATGGTAACACAGAGTGGGACCCATGCTTCTGAGAGCAAGGGAGCTGGGCATTTATGTAGCAAGTGCAAGTAATCAGGGGGTGAGGGCTGCTCCTAGATGCTGGAGGTTCCCCAGTATCCCGAACCTTCTGTGTAAGTGCCAGCCAGGGTGAACCTTCAGGAAAATGCATGCAGGAAGTGCCAGTTGAAATTTGGTGGGTGGACACAAAAATGGTAGGGTTGAGGACAAATATGGTGGCCACAAAACAAAGGACACCCACCATACTACCCTTCAGGGAGCAACTGTGGAACTGTGGTCATCATCCCCATGACCCAGAGCTATGTTCACATTGGCCCTGCCCGGGAGCATGGTTTACTTTATGTATACATGGGATTTCAGAGCTGGGCACAGAGGGATGGATGAAAAATGGCAATGAACCACTGTAGTCCCCAAACACCAGCGCTGTGACCTGGCTGAGTGAGCTAAGGCTTGCTTTTTTTTTTTTTTTTTTTTTTTTTTGGCACCTCCTTTCTCTCCTTTGCAAATTAAGAAAAAAATGTCTTGCCCTATCCTTCTTCATTTATTATTATGAGACTTAAGACTTCATAAAACTAAAGGGTGAAGCGGAAACTTGGCAGTGGGGCTTAGGTAGAGCAAAGGACGGCAGACAGCTAGATTTGTTCTACTATTGCACGTTAGCTGTGAGGACTTGGGCGGGATACATTCTGAGTCTTGGTTCCTTCACCTGTAAAATGGGAACAGTGATAATATCAACTTGGCAGAGCTGTTGTCAGTACTAGGGAAGGGAGAAACGGAGACTGGCACTATGCCAGGTAAATGATAACTGTTATTAGGGAAGGGGGACTTATATGACAAAACGTTCTTTTATTTGATAAAAGGTTCTTTATCTGTGACTTACACATAGGGATTCCTCAGTTCCTGTTTTAATGGGAAGATAGAAGTTCTCATGAATGATGAAATGTTGAAAATGTCTGTTTAGGTCAGTCTTGTTTGTTTCCCCAGAGTCTTCTTCCAGGGAGTGCTCTCCCCGGTTTTTCTCCCCGGTTCTTCATTTCACATTCTCCTCTTGTCACTGCTGCTTGCTCCGCGGAGAGCCAGGGAATTGGCAAGACAGTCTGTGAGGATGAAAGACTCTGAGAGCGACCAGCATCTTTCATATATCTTTCTTCCAGAAGGAATGTGGACAAGTCTAAGAAAGCTGGATTTGTGTAAATTAGCCCCATCCCAATCCCTGGAGACCATTTTATTCTAAAATCTATTCAACAATCAATGCCATTAGCTCAACAGATGGCTTGTTAATCTTTAAAGCAACAGCCAGACTTTAAATTGTCTTCCATTTTGCAAGCTCTTCTCAGAAGGGAAAAGTAAATGAAATATAAAAGAAAAAAAAAAAAAGAAAAGAATTTTGATTCAATCCCAGGAGACCTACAACATATTCATTTCAGGCCTAGCTTTTCAGGTCAACTTCAGCAAATTTTTGTTGCTTCGATGCTCATCTATCTCTAGGCAAAGAAAGTAAATGCATTGATTCTTTTTTGAAAACGGTGAGCAAAATGCAGAACATTTGTCAGTCAAAGAAAGAGCATAACTCTCAAACCCGATCAACTCAAACATGATCAAATCAAACCTTGCCATTAGTGACAAGCATACATGTTTTCTTTGAACTTGGGGACAGCCTTGAAAGTACATCTAATAATTTCCCTGGAAATCCCAAAGCTCTGCCATCTCTAGGTCAGATTGTGTAAAGATTTTGTTTTTAGTGATCTCACTACCTCTTTTCCTGATGCTTTCAGGAACCAATTCCCCACCATGTTACTCCCATGCACACATGGACACACACACACACTTCTTAAACAATTTACACCAGCTTCTGATTCTTTTAATATTAAATAAGTTAGAGCCATAAAATAGGGGTGAGTTTTCTTCTACTGTCTCCCACCCATGATACAGTTGGACCCTAAGTCCGTCTGGTGACCTCAAGATCTTAATTTCCCTGAGTCGGCAGGAAAAAGTGTTAGACCTTAAGGAGTGCCCCCTGATGAATCCACTTGATCCACTAATTCATTTGGTGCATCTGGGACCATCCATACGAGAATGTGGGCAAATGTGGGATAAGGAATTCAGGTCTTCCTCTTCCCTAAATCCTGATTCACCTATTTGGATTGGAAAAGGGTTGGGGAGGGTATTTCCAAATCTATAGCAAATGAGTTTGCCTTTGGTCCGCTTTGTCTGGGTCAGAGAAGTCAAATTAAAGAATCAGGGACACCACTTCCGGGAAGAGAAAAGAACATCAGGTAGAGGCAGGGACTCCTCTCCTGCCAACAGGGCTGCACTTGATCACTCGGGTTTATGCTGCTACTCAAGGAAATACATGCTAACCAACCCTACTTCCCTAGGAAGCTGCACCAAATCATTTCCTCCACCTCTCCCCAGGGAAGCCAGATCTTGCCTAGTGTGGAGCATGTTATCTGGGGGCTGTTTGTGAAAGGAAAACAGATGATTTCATCCTATCTTGAAGGAGCAAGAAGTTTTTTAGAATCACAGATATTCTTCATGACAACTCTGTGACAATGTAGGAACCTCAAGTGCCTTCTGAATCCTCAAAGAAACTGCTGCTGAGAGCTGGGACATTTTCATGGTATCTATATTTTTACATTTTTCTGTTTCCTAGAAGACTGCGGAGCAGTGCATTGGGAGAGGCAGTTGGTGACCTGTGAATAACATTGGGTGGGGAATATGGGCCCACGTGTGTCAACACCCAAGCCTGAAGGGTTTCCATTTCAGCACCTGTAAAATCAGTGTATGAGATCCTCTCTAGGACTCTTCCAGCTCTGAGATTCTAGGAGTTCGCCTATTTCTAGTAACCCGAACATTTCATTAGGCAGAATTTTCCATTCTCTAGCTGTGCCAGATAAATGGGAGAACTTACTGAATGAATTGGAAGTCTCGAGCCAGTAAGGAAAACCTACCCACATCTCAGACTGCCTTCTGCTTGTTGATGTCAGAATAAGAATTATTGTGGGTAATCATCGAAGGACGTAAAAAAGAACAACGCGTACCTGGCAGAATTTGTATATCAGTGCATTGCAATTTGCCAAAGTGTTCTTGAAAGTTATATCTTCCATTACATAACTTTTTATCACTTTCTTAAAAAATGTTCCAGTTGGGCTGGCATGTTTTATGACTGGCCTTGCTTCAGAGATAAGTACATTGTCAACGATGAGACGAAACTTCCCAGGTATTTTTGAACTGAAGAGGCTGAGATTGGCAGAGAGACGCCAAAGGAGGGGGTTGAGCAAAAAGGCTGTTATTTCAAATATTTAAAAGGCAAGATGGTACCGATACAGCTCCGATAATAAGCTGATAGTGAATTTCAAAAATCTTAGATTCTTAAAATAGGTAAATCATGTATATAAATATGCACAAGGTTCAGAAACTTAAGGAGTGTACTAGGATTGAAACTGAAGTAGGCATTATAGGGCTTTTTCTGTTCAGCCAGCTGTGGGCCTTAGGAAACTACCCCTTGGCATCATGTGCTGTTGGTCCAGGAGGATGGAACATCCCTACAAACTGTTGGGGAGTGTGTTTCCTTCCAGGTCAGCTCATGAAGCTGTCTTACAGCCTGTTATTTGTTTGTCTTTTAAGAGTTAATTTTCTTCTTTAATGGCGTAACTACTCCAATGCATGGAAAAATCCCTTACAGGGATTTTTGTTTTGTTTTGTTTTTAAACTTAACTTGCACTTACAGCATCATTAACTGAAAATCTACACACAGAATCCAGGCAGGGGAATGATTACTAACTTAGGATGCACTTCTTACCTCTATGTATGCAGAGAATTACTAGTGCAAAAGGGGGAATTTCACATTGCCACCTTTGAACCAGCAGGTGACTATCCTACAACACCCTTCAGGATTTTTTTTCTATAGATACTTTCACTTGACTAATGCAATTAACCATTAGGAAAATAAACTCTTATTAATATGAATATAAAGGCAATTTTGGAAGCAGCAAACTGAAATGGATTATGTGATTTGTGAACGCTTTCCTAAAACGTATGTGACTCACATACTCAAATAAACGCAATTAATTTTTTAAAGTGTTATCTTAGCAATGACTCTACTTTCCTATTCTTTAGGGGAATAAAAGTGTGCTTTCAGTTAGGCATCTCTCTGTGGTCGTGCTAACCGAGATATATTCTAAAGTTGTCCTCCAGGGGGCGTTAAATCTTCAGCAAAGCTCCGATTTCTCTGGAAGCTGTTCAAACCCAGTTAGTAAAGCAGACAGTCTGGCTTCTTTCTCACTGGGATGCAGAAGTGCCCAGATTCTGAATTTCACATCCCAGACTTTCAGAAGAGGCCTTACATTTTTTCAGTAAGGCTAGAGTGGGTCTGCCAGTCCTCTGGTCCTGGGGTATATGCCAGTGTAGCCTAGCCGCGTTGCCCTGAATGCTCTACTGAAGGTCTTGGATTGGCTGACTCTCATGGTCCATGCCAGTAAGCTTTTAGGAGATTATTGATATGGATGGGAGCTGCTGTGCTTTCCAAAGGCAGAAATGTGATTCCTGGAGGTCCCAAAGACAACCTGATGTGGGTTGGAGAAGGATCTGTGGGTCAAAATTGCCAAGGATCGATTAATCCTTCCTACTTAAGCCCTACAAAGGGCTATTTGTGCTGTTAATGAGACCATCACTTCAGATAATCTGCAAACCTCCTGGTCTGGGGAAGCTGAAACTTCAATAGTAAAGTGTATGGTGGTAAAGTAATGCAGCACAGTGGTTACGAGGTTCTAAAACTGACGGACTGGATTTCAGTATCTGCTCTACTTCTTATAAGGCAAGGATCCTGAACTCATTGCCGAAACTCCTGCATCTCTGATCCCTCATTTGCAAAAGACTGTCTCATAAGGTAATTGGAAGGATTAATTAATACAACCCAAAGAAAGTACTTGGTGCATCCTGGGAGCTCCATAAATTCCATTAGTCATTCTTATTCCCAAGAATTGAGATCCTTCTGATGGGCCTCCAGCTTTGTCTCTCATTACTCCCCTACATAGACTTCTTCATACCAAATACCAGCTTACACTTTTTACCTCTTTGCTCCCCCCGATTCAGCTACCTTCCTTGCCTATATTACTCTCTGATGAGATCCCACCCACGTTCCAAAGGTTATCTGTAATGGCACCTCAAACCCGAAAATCCCACAACATTTCCTACTCAAGAACTGAATGAGCTTTCTCTTATTTCTGAACAGTAGCAGAGGCATGATACTTGATATACAGGAATATACATTTGTCAAAATTTGTGGAACTATATACTTAACATGGGCACATTTTTAGCATGTAACTCATACCTCTACAAACCAACCTAGTAGGAACATAATGAGAGGGTCCCAGCTTTTGGACAGAGAAAGATATACTTCAAATTCATGTTCTAGTACTTTCTACTTGGTAAGCCATTGAACTCCTTCCACCTGTAGTTTCCTCTAAATGGGGCAGTTGTCACATTCTCCTTTTGGTGAGGGTTGAGAGCCATAATCATAGTATAAAAATGTCTCACACACAGTGGGTGCTACACTATTAGCATCTTCCTTTTCAGCATCTCTATTTCTGTGTTACTTATATACCCCTGCCCACAAAAGGTGATCCTAAGGACAGAATGTGCGCTGTCCTCTTCTTTTCCATGTTTCTAGTATAGAGTAAAAATACTGTGTTTAGCTATGTATATATAGATAGATATGTAGATATCTATATGATACATATACATGTATATATATATATTTTTTTGTAATATATATATTCAACCTTTGGATAGTAAGCACCTAGCAGCATCCCCACTGAAGTCTCTGTAGGATGCCACACTGCATTTTCACTTGGGTTTGCTAAGGCTAGTATTTTAAAGTCTGACAGATATTTCCCTTGGTCGATAATTCAGCTATGGCTCCCCGGTGTATAGTAGGGCTTAATAACACATCTTTCATTATGATCGTTCTTTAGGGTCATAAGGGTTGTCTATGTCTCTCAAAAGCAATGGAATGGCTGTACTGTTTTCTGGACCAATAAGTCACTCTGTTTTCCATGGTTCAAAGTTAAGCTTTTATTTGGTTTTAAATTAAAAAAATAAATTTCATTATTAAATAGTGAGATGGATCTAACTTATGTTCGGAGAGTAGCTTACTCAAGGAATATACCACTGGGGGTACAAGTAAGGGGTGGGTCACCTAAACTAAAATGATTTGTTATGTTGTCATGTTTGTTAAAAGTTCAACAGTGGCATAAGTCAAAAGAAATGGATATACAAAGTTTTAAATGTTTACAACGGATGGGAGAAGTAAACCACTTATCCTATCGCAACTGCCAACAAATATCTTTCTCGGCGCTGGTCGGCTTGGACGCTATACCACAGTGCTAATGTCGTCAGGCTCATCTGCTTTCTTCTGCCTGCTCGGCAGGGATTTCAAGTATTCCAGGTGTCTCCGGGCATCCTCCTGATTTTGCCTCACGTAATACACCACATAGGAGATCACCATGGTGAACCAGCCAAACATGGTGACCAGCATGGCATAGTCAGTAG
This sequence comes from Meles meles, assembly GCF_922984935.1. NCBI lineage: Eukaryota > Metazoa > Chordata > Mammalia > Carnivora > Mustelidae > Meles > Meles meles. Next base: position 21,638,048 of record NC_060069.1, on the reverse strand, counting down.
TCTTTTTAGGGAGGTTACAAAGGTCAGCATCATTGGCAGCATTGAGGAATGGTCTCCCGGCGTGCTCATCCAACACAGAAGTCTTACAGATCACGTTGTGGGCTGTCTCGTGGTTGGATGCCATGCTCCTCAGAACTTGCTGTAGAGTACAGTCGCAGTGCCAAGGATTGTTGGCAATTCTGGCCCTGGCCTTCAGGTTATTGAAGGCATTTTTGTGCACGCTTTGAATCCGGTTGTCAGACAAGTCCAGAGTCTGCAAAGTTTCAGCCACTCCTTTGAAGGCATGCTCATCGATAAACTCAATGCCGTTTTTGGACAAGTTGAGAACTCTCAACTGATGAAGGTCCTTAAAAATCTCATTGGGGATAGAGGTGATCTGATTGGAGTCCAGATACAATAAGACTGTTTCAGGAGGAAGATCTCTAGGTATTTCCTTGAGATTTGCATTGCTACAGGTGACATTTAAACCCCCAGAGGAAGAACAGAGACAGCCCTTGGGACACATACTGGCAGAATGGAAGCACAGTATCATAAGAACAAAACTTTGTAGGAGGAGACACATGGAGAGGGAACGGGTTAACCACAGGTCTACCAGATTCATGCTGAAATGTCAGCATAATCACAAGCCCATTCCTCATTCACTCCAACAAGCAAGTGTGGCAACGGTTCCAGCCCTGTCCACACTGTTGATTTCCTTCTTGCTTGGTTCAAAAGGTTGCAACTAACACACGTGTCTCTTCATTATTCCTGTCCTTGCTTGGGTACCTAAAGGAAAGGGAAGCAGATGTAATTAGCTTTTTTGCAGAGGGAGGTACACTGCAATTAAAAGTGCTCTCAGAAAAAAAAAAAAAAGTGCTCTCAGGCGTCTGGTGTTCTACGTGGGCAGGAGAGTTGGTTATGTAGTTAATTTTCATCGATAGCACTGGGAGTTATCTGCATAATGGGAGTCTCTTGCTCAAATCCCAGGTGTTGGGCAAAAGGACTGTCAATAAATGACATTTCCGAATCCTGTTGCCTTGGTTATAGTTTTGCAGAATTACAGCAAACAGTCCAGATTTCTCTTGTCTCTACTTGTCCTCTCAACATCCTGAACCCCTTCTAAATTAGACAGCAATAAAATTTAATTAGACCTTCCCCCTTCTATAGTAACAGATGCATTAATGCAATTTAGACCTGTTCTTCAGCAGCAATGAGAAATAACACCGATATTTCATGGTTAATGACCATAGATAGCAGTAATTGTCATGGTTTTTGAATGGATGTCCAGTTGGAATATTTTCTCTAAAGAAACATCTTACTTGAATTAAGAAAGGAATAAATGCATTCCAACTTTCACAACAGAATGTCCCTAGGGGCTGATAGACTAGGTTCTCCAAAAGGACTATCTCCCTGTTTTTCTGTTTTCTAAACAAACTATCCTTTCCCCAGTAGATCTTCAAATATGACACACACCTCCAAGGCTTTTTATTTTTATCCATTTATTTATTTGTTTTTAAGATTTTATTTATTTATTTGAGAGAAAGAGACAGAGAGCAAGTGGAGAGAGGGGCAGAGGGGGAGGGGAAGGGAAAGGGAGAGACTCCCAAGCAGATGTTGCGCTGAGCACAGGGCTGGACATGGGTCTTAATCTCACAACCCTGAGACCATGACCTGAGGCTAAAGGAAGAGTCCAATGCTTAACTGACTGAGCCGTCCAGGTGCCCCTTCAAGACTTTTTAAAATAAAATATGAGATAAGAATTTAAATATATTAGCCTCTAAAACTTTCCCAATAGCCCATTTTTTTCTTTCTAATCGTAAATATATGATTGTTGAAATATATATATTATTCATAAATATATATGTATATATATACAAACATATAATATCGTTGGACAAAGCTTCCAAAATGACAAAAATTAAATGATATAAATAAGGATACGAGCTTACTCAAAAACAGAGATGAGAATATAAGTGAACGCTCAAAACTACCTTTTCATGTAGAGAAGATAGGCATCTTTGAGACCAGTTCACAGAGGAAGTGAGTGGATTTTGGAGAGATTATGTGATTCAACCAAGGTCAAATAGCTTGTAGGTGGTAGAGACAGGACTCAGGCCAAAGGCTTTGTTCTGACTTATTAATCTCCTAACTCTCTGCACTACCCCCACAAATTTCTCCCGATCTCGTCCATTCTAGGGGTCCTCCTAGGACTCAGGATCCATGGAGCATTGCTTGTGATTTCTGATGCTGTTATGTTGCAGCTCAATCCCAAATTGAGTACCCTATGGAGTTGGAGGGAGCTCCATGTCTGAATTCAGAAGGTCCTCTTTCAGGATGTGAGAAATAAGGAGAATGTTCCTTCTTCTCATTGCTGTAACAAATGACTCTGCAAACTTATCTTTTCTAAAGATCCCAGATGGATAAATACAGAGGGAAATGACTCCAAATGTTACCAAACTCACAGAAGAGAAGATTAATGTGAGCTGAAAACATAATGAACGGGCTGTTAATCATGGAAAAAATGAGATTAGCACCAGCAGAATGGAGTGGATGTGCTTTTGGAATCCTGAGTCCCTTAAATGCCAGAGAACGCTAAAGAAGGACCCCTAGGCTTATGAAGCCATCCATCAATAGCTCATTTCATTTGCAGTGAGTTTCCCTCCCTTCCATGTTTTCCTTCAACAGTGAGTTGCATGATATTTGGGCACTCTGGCGATTGTCTAGATAGGAGAGAGAAAAAATAAACAGGTGTGGAGGGGAGAGCACTCAGAGAGGAAAGAGGGTGGGCAGAAGGATAAGGCAAAGGATGCCAGGATGAGAACACAGAAGGACACAGGAGATGGGAGACATGAACTTGAACAGAGAAAATAAAAAGAATCTATGTAATCAACCAACTCCCGTCAACAGCCTAGATCCTGTTGAAAAGTGAAAGGCCTTCTCTGGGAGATACTTCACATCTCTCCAGAGACTGATTCAAAGTCTACCTGAAGAAAAATGTTCACCAATTGAGACTAAAAGTTCTAGGAGGGCACGGATCTTGTTTCTACCTCATGAAGAAAAACAGCAAACAATTAAAAAGTGAGAACTACACTGGTTTGTGTCCCAGCTGTAATCTTTGTTAGCTATGTGTTCCTGGGCAAGCTATTTAACCTTGCCAGACCTCATTTTCCTTATCTTTGTATAGAAATTATAAAAGAACCCAATTACAGAGTTGACTTGAGAATTATAGGAGATAATCTACATAAAGCATTTAGCCCAATGCCTCTAAAAGCAGTAGGAGTTCAAGATTGTTGGCTACAGTTACTATTATTATTCCAGATATATTCTCAAATACTGCCTTAGTTCTTGGCATGCAGTAAGGGCTAAATAAATATCTATAGGATGAATGGTCCAATAAGATATTGAAGGATCTAGCTACGCTTTTTCTTCCTTACAGTGACTATTTTTATTTTTAATATATATATTTGTTCATCCGATGTCTATTGATTTTATATGTCGACATGGCAGTCTTTGGGAAAAAATCGTGGGTGCAGGCTCTTAGTTGATGGAAGAAAGAATGGAGCTTCTTTTCAGTAGGCTACTTGACACTTAATCTTGTTTTCTCCAGAATGACCAGTCCAATGGTCATGGTAACAGCTGAGAAATGATTAGGACACATCGTGAGTTCTCAACATTAGAGTGTAATACCTCTTCATGCCCAAATGATCTATATAGACAATGAGTAGAATCCCTATTAGGGACACAAATACAGAGTGTCTCTTTTATTCAGAGAGGTTGGACTCAAACTAAGTATGCATTTTCTTTCTATGATGTTTGACAAAAGAGAAATAAGAGCTCTGGGATTGGCTAGATGACTGAGCTGCTATGACTCAGCCCCTAAAGCCTCCACCCTCAGCCAAGATGAATTGAGAAGAGAGGTAAGAAATAGAGAACTGAGCCCTTTGATGTCCAGGAGGCAGAGAGAGGGCCCAAGTTCTTGAGTGAAGGTCATCTTCAGCAAGGAGGATGGAAGAACTGCCTCTCCACTCTCTCATGCTAAATTACTATTTTCCAAAGGGATTTGGCAGCTTGACATTGTCTTATATTGTTGCTAGGTCAAGAGGGTTTCTTGGAAAGGGAAGACATGGGGAGATGTGCCTCATAGTAAAAACGTGGGTATTCATGGGTTATCACCCAGTATAGTACAGGTTTAAAGAGCAGCGAACTCTGAAACAAATATTCTAAATCTCATACATCCTCCTGCTCTGTTTCAGTCAGGTCTATCCATATACGCAAAATAGCAAACAAACTATCCTGCTGGGAAAAGAGAGGGCCTCCTTACTAACTTCAGAATGAGGATACAGAGCACAAAGAAGGGCAGGGGTCACACTGGTGATGGCAAGAACAGAAGCAGCATCACTTCCTGTCCTCCTGATAAGGAACAAGACCAGCGAAAGGGGCAGAGCAAATTGAACAGCATCTTGTCTGCCTCTTGACTCCCTTCTCCACTTCTCAACTCATTACACGACACTATCCTCATTCCCTTATTCCCCTCCAATATGTCTGGGGCAGGACACTAGGACACTATGGTATTTTTGGATGTGGTGTTTAGGTATGAACTGTGCTCCCAAAGGGGGCCATTTTATCCCTAGACCCATGCCTTGCTCACGTTTCCCTGTCACACAGGTTTCCGAGCCACAGCAATTAATGCCCAGATGGGAGGCAACCATCAAGTACTGTTTCCAGAAGGAAAAAAAAAAGTACATTTAGCAGACAGCCTGAGAAGACAGATCTTTCAGTGGTTGATTAACAACTCTATCTTGCTTCCTGTTCTTTTCTTCCCATCATTAGGGGACACTCAGGGACACTCAGGGCTTCTAACCCAAAGCTTTCATTAACTCTTCTGAGATAAGTGAGTGTACCAATTCAAGAAGAAATACCAGGCACACTGATTTCTCCCAATTACATTTCATGCAACTCTGCTACCCACAAGGATTTGATTAAAAAGCAGAACAGAGCAACACAGGGAAGCCTTTCGATTTGGGAGGTAAAATTCAAATCAGTGGGAAAAAAACCAAACCTCATAAATTTAAGTACTTGAGATTAAAACTTACATATGGCAAAAAGTAAGACCATACACAAAATGAAAGGACGGGTGATAAAATAAAGAGTTAATTTCTTTAGTATCCAAGAAGTTCGTACAAAAGGATGAGAACTTGATCCAACAGAAAAATGGGCAGAAAAGCAATCTACACAAATGACCAATAAATCCCATGAATAGATCTTTGATCTCACTGACTGTAAAAATAAATACAAGTTAAAGTACCTAACATCTTGGTTAAAGTGAGGAAGCATATCCACTGTCAGTGAAGGTGTAAAGAACACTCTCAAAACTTGACAAGGGAGACTTGGGGCTCTCTTCTCGTATGAGCAACTGCGGAATAGCTATTCAAATTCTAAAAGACAAGAACAACTTAGACGGAATTGTACCGATGTAAAGGTCTCCAAAGATGACCTCAAAAAGCAACTTGGAGAAAGGGTTTCCTACAGCATCATCTTATTTGTGCAAAATTTTTAAAAAGAGAAAGTAAATGCGCAGGTATGGGTATAGAACTTGTAAGTTTCTGTACGCACAGATCATTGCTGAAAGGATCCGTATGGAAGGAAGTGCAGAAGAAACTATTAATTGTGCCTAACTGAGGAGTGGAACTTGGGGTCGACAGGGGGAGAAAAGGAGTTTTTGTTTTTGCTTTTTAATACCCTTCTGATGGATTTAACTTTCTGTGGTATAAAGGTGTTCTGTTTGTTTTGGTTTACATAAAAATGAGAAGAAGTTAATACAAAAGGACCAGGGATGAACTGAAAAAACCAATCTGAACATGATGTCTCAGAAGGCAATTTTTGAGCATGTGAAACAGTTGGACATCGGTGGCTAAGAAGGTTGGGCAAATAACAAGACAAAAAATTTTAAAAAGCTGAACATGTTTCGACATGAGAGACTGAAGATACAAAGGGACAGTGGTGAGACTGTACATAAAAGTAGAACTTGAGGGGCACCTGGGTGGCTCAGTGGGTTAAAGCCTCTGCCTTCTGCTCCGGTCATGGTCCCAAGGTTCTGGGATCCAGCCCCGCACCAGGCTCTCTGCTCAGCCTGGAGACTGCTTCCCCACTCCCTCTCCACCCCCCGCCCTGCCTGCCTCTCTGCCTACCTGTGATCTCTGTCAAATAAATAAATAAAATCTTTAAAAAAAAAATTAGAACTTGAACCCCCAACCTGCTGCAACCAGCCCAGGAAGACGAACTACAACATCAATAGCAATTTTCCCAACTCAGCCAGATCAGTAACTGCCAGCTTCCCTCATTTTCATTCCTACTTCCAATTTAGGACTAACCAGGGAAAGCCAAATCTGCTCCCCTTGCCAATCACATGGGATGCTCTGGTTCTAACTAGACTGCCTCCAGCTTCCCTATGCCAGGAGCCCCCAACCAGGGCACTTCTGAGGCCTTCCAGAATTTTTCCCACTATGAAGCTTTTCCACTCCCCTGCCTGCCTGTGAGTCTCTGCCAAATGCGGGGGATGGCGGCTGGCTCCCTTGCTATAGAAAGCTTGGGAAAAATGGCCTCTGCTTATTCTCATTTGGGTAGTTTTCATTTACTTCCATAAAGACAACAGTTTGAGTATGTGATATTTTCAATGTAGTATTTCCAAAATTAGCTTTATAACCCATCGTAGAATATATAAGGATTTCTTTACATGCTCAGGTTTTCTATAGACTATGTATGGGCTACATAAGACATCAATGTGTCAATAAGACTACGTATGGGCTGCATAAGACATCAATTCCTGACTGCAAACTTAGGAACCCCTGGGATCTGAGTGATTGTCTCTATTGCTACTCTTTGAGATCTTGTTCATGGAGACAACACCTTCATTCACGTCTTTTGCACTGAGCCTGCCAGGAGCTGCAGTTCTACCCTTCCATTCACAACCACAAGATTCAGCCCAGGCTTCAAAACGGGTATCACTAAAAGTAAAATTTTCACCTTTTACCCCCACCCAACTACCTTCCTCCTCTACCATCCACCACCAGTTCTTCCCTCTTGATTTTTTGAGAACAGTTTTCATTTTCATCCTACTTGTCCTCCTTCTTTTGAGCTTTGGGTCCCCACTTCCCTGTTCAAACCTCCATCTTTTTGCTCCAAAAGGAAGCAAAGATGTCCTTCCTGGACTGCCCACATGCAGCTTCTGTTCTTCTTCTAACGTCGGGTTAAAATAACCTTCTGACCATGTATTTCCAGTGGTTGTAAAGCTTTTATGACCCCCTGTGGTTTATAACAATCCTCCTATTCCAATCCTACGTCCCACTACACTTCCTCACCCAGACACAGAAACCTAGCTCAATAAACAGAGATCAGCAGTTCCAAAAGTGAGGATGAACAGCACTTTGTTCCACAAATATGAGATTCATCAGAAGTCATCCCAAGCAAAGGCCTCTCCAGCTTGGAATCGCTTTCCAGATGAGGAAGATCTGGCTCGGGAGTCCTTTATGTGGCTGCTTTATAAGAGCAGTTTTCATCACTTAGTTAAGGATATGAACTGATAAGCTTGATGGATATAGGAGGAACTAAGGATCCTTATATTTAGAAGGAATTTAATCTGCTTGCAGACCCATAATGTTTAAAATCAGGAGCTCCTGAAATCTCAAAACTCTTGCTTTTGTAATTAAAGCTATCTATTTATCTTTGCTACCAGACCATGGGTTTTCAGAGGGCAAGATCAATGTCTTACTCATTTTTATATTCTCTTATTGCCCGTGGTAAGAATTTAATAAATTCTGTTTACTTGGCATTTATTCCATGCCAGGTATTTATTAAGTGATGAACTCATCTAACATGAATAATGGATGATAAAATTAAAGTTCTGACTAGGTCCCTGGTTAAATGGACAAAGAATTCCAAAGTGAGGGGTCAGGTTGCCATGTTGCTGACAATATTCTTTGAGTCTCACACGTATGTCCTTGCCCACTTTGAGGGTAAAAGGCATCAAGAGGTACCTATCCTATCATCTCCCCAAAGAGAGGAGAGAGTTATTACAGGATTCCTGGAGTTTATGTGGAGGTGCAGAATGTCCTAGAACAAGAACAAGGTTGGACCTATTGTTTGGCGGTAGAGTTGGGTAATGTTTTGATGTTGGTGTGAGACCGCCCTCCCAGAATTTGTCAGAAGAAGGATAGAAAACTATTTCCTATGGGTCAGATTGACCACCTGAGGGAAGGAAATTCTCAGGAAAAGTATCTCAAGTCATTTCTCATGGTCCCATAGGATTCCTCGGGAAGGCAGAGGGTCTTGAGCAACAAGAAGCAAGAATGGCAGATGCTTAGATTTGGGGAAGTGACTATCTGGAATATATCCACCACGGGGACCAGGAGAGTCATATGAGTAGGTAGAGGACTTGAAGGAGCTCTGGGAAAGAAGCACCAGGCACATCTCATTCCACCTTCTAGTGAGCCTCCCAGCAGAGCAGCTGAAACCCAGTGATGCTGAAGGACTGGGAGAGGGGTGGGGTGGAGGGGCAGAGAGGAGAAATCAAGCTGACCACCATACCTTCTTTCCCTTTCCTTTATGGCTGAAACAAGGAGAGGGGAGAATTGTTAAATATTAGATGAAATTCAGAGTACTGGCTAATCTCTTGAATTAGACATTTCCATTACCATATTTAATTTTTTACTTCAGTTTAAGTTAATGAGTTTGTGACTTAAAATAATGGTAAGACAATCTATTACCTGAGACTGGCACAAAATCATGGGGGCTGACTGATGCTTTCATTCAGGGACTAGAGGAAGATGATTATCTGCACAGAACTGAGATGAAAGGAATGGCGGAGGCAGAAAATGAGTTGTATTTTATTCTGGATATACATATATCACCTTGAATAATCCTCAGTTCCATCATTAAAGGTAGCAGTTATGACCCCTGCACAGGTGGGCAAATTGAAGCATAAAGAGGTGATGTAACTTGTCCTCTAGACATAGATGCTGAGTTAAAGGGGCACAATCTGAACTCAAGTCCTCTGCCTTCCAGAGCTCATTGGTCAGACATGACACCACACACCTCTTTAGAGAGGAACTACCATAATTTTTTTTCCTCCTCTTCAACTGATTCACTAAGATGAGGAGTAAGGACCATAATGTGTTTTACACTGGAGAAATATTGCTAGACAAGAAGACTGGCAGGATAGGAGGAGGGAGAAGAGCTGGCATACGCTTCTGAAGGGATTCAGAACAGGTCTCTCCAGGGAGCACTACTCTGGCGTGATGCTTATTTTGAGCTGAAGACAATCAAATCCTAAAAGACCACCCTCTTAACTGCCTCTAAGAACTCACAGAGAGGGCCTCGTTTAGGAAGACAGCTAGCACCAGAGAGAACTATGAAGAGTATGGGTGACGTGTGGTGAGATAGGTGGAAATTGGCAGGGCCTGTTTGTTCAACTTCCTTTCTGTGTTCCATTGTCTCTTCATGGCCGCACAAACATATGTTTGCTAAACATTTGCTCTTCCCACCTTTCTGTGAATGGTCTTCCTTCCCTGGAAACCCCAGACCTCTACCCCTTTTATTTTAGCTCAGAATGGCATGCACACCTCAACTGCCTGACTGTTAGGGAGCCTCTCATACTCCCTGTATGTAGTTAAATTTGTTTTTTTCCTATTAACTTATTTTACACCACTTTATTTTTTAATTTAATTTTTTTAAAGATTTTATTTATTTATTTGACAGACAGAGATCACAAGTAGGCAGAGAGGCAGGCAGATAGAGAGAGAGGGGGAAGCAGGCTCCCTGCTGAGCAGAGAGCCCGATGCAGGGCTCCATCCCAGGACCCTGAGATCATGACCTGAGCTGAAGGTAGTGGCTTTCACCCACTGAGCCATCCAAGTGCCCATCTTACATCAATTTAATTAATGGACCAGCCAAATGAACCCACAAATGTAGAGAAAAAAATTCCTCCCCTATATTTCTAAACCAAAAGTTCTAAAATTACATTTGCCTTACATTTGTGAACTACCATTACAATAGATGCTTGTGGGACAAGTCCATGGATATGCTCTTATGTAATTATCTCTATCCAGTCCTTTTAGATACACATTATAAGCATCACTGGTTCTATTTTAGTATAGTTGAGGAACTCACTAAATGGAGACTGTTTAAAATCATACCGCTGATTAGCAGAAGGACAGAACCTAGATGCAAATGTCCTACAGAATAGATCCCATTCAACATTCTTTGGTTTATATATCTTTTCTACTGGCCACTTTTTCATATGGAGAGTCTGTACACACAAGTACTGAGTTTTAAATGCCAAACCAGTCCTCTGTTGATTGCTTCCTACAAAGTTTGGGAAAGTTAATAACAAGAAGAGAAACTCCTTTTCCTTTAAGAATCTTTTAAAATCTATTCATACAAAACTTTTATCAAAATGACATGATATCCATCTGTCCCAGATTTCAGTCAGTTAAGGTACTGCTTTTCCTTTTTTCAACCTATTTTACAAAATAATTCTTTAAGCAAGCCCTCAATTTATTAAGGGAAAAAAAACCCCAACTCTTATGAACACATTGCCTCCTTTCTACATGATCTAATGCCCATAGGTCTCCAGGGTGGACTGACATATTCTTCTCACTAGTAAACCCACTGGAAAAACAGAGAAAAGCAAAGAAATACACAAATAAAAACCATTTCCTTTTTGTTTGTTTGTTTTTGTTTTGGACCTAGTATGTATCTCTCTGTGGGACTAAACACAGAATAAAGATAAGACTGTCTTTGCGAACATCTGTATTTATTATTCAACATGCTCCAAGTTTGTAGGGAGATTGAGTGGGAACCTATCTATCTCAGTTTCTTTCTGCTTCTCTATTATTACTTCTCAGCAAGTGCCTATGACATTTAACTGTGAGAGCTTTGCAAGCTCTTAACACATAATCTACATAAATGTAGGCTCCCTAAAACTCACCAGGGTCTTGAAGCAACCTGAAAGCTGCTTTTAGAAAACACTAACTTATGTTGAATTCAGTTGGATTTCTGAGTAGGATGAGTGACTGTTATACCGTTTAAAAACAAAAACAAAAACAAAAAACCTTGTTTGATTAACCTTATCCATTGACTTGGTGGGGAAGATACAGGATTGAGATCCAAACCAAAGTCTAGAAACTGGATTCAAACCCCGGCTTCTGAGGAATGAATTCCAGGAATTTAGCAAATCACTCACACTTCTAAGCCTTTGTTGTCCTAGAACTACAATCAATAATATCCACTTCATTGGTCTCACAGTAATGAAGACACAATAGATAAATATATGTGAAAGATGCTTCAGAAACCATCAAGGAACACTTAAAGATTATGCTCTATTCTGGGTTTCAGTATTTGGCTGTTTTCCTCAAATATCAGATCATTCCTTTTCCAGAGATGTACATGTCTTTTTCTTTTTCTTTTTTTTTAAGATTTTATTTATTTATTTGACAGACAGATCACAAGTAGGCAGAGAGGCAGGCAGAGAGAGAGAAGGGAGGGAGCAGGCTCCCCGCTGAGCAGAGAGCCCGATGAGGGGCTCGATCCCAGGACTCTGAGATTATGCCCGGAGCCGAAGGCAGAGGCTTTAACCCACTGAGCCACCCAGGCACCCCTACATGTCTTTTTCTTAAACATAACCAACTAGGATATGATTCTCACATAACCCTGTAATAGTATGCATGCCAACATATATTTAGCCTGAACCTAATCAAGAGGAAAGGAACTGACAAATTCAGAACTTAAGACACTTCGGAGGTGACTGACAAGGATGCTTCTAAGGGTCACTGAAAGGAAACAAAACAAAACGACAACGACAACAAAACACACACACACACACACACACCCCAAAAATAGTCTGCAGAACTATTACTGATTAAAGGGAAAAGAAATGTGACAACTAAAGGAATGCAAAAGACTGACTTCTGGATGTAAAAAAAAAATGTTAGAAAAGAGCACTTTGGAACAATTAGGGAAAATTTTGAACACAAACTCAAAATAGATGTTACTGTATGAAATATAAATTTGGGGGGCTTTTCATGATTTGACTCAGAAGGAGAGAATGCGTAAGAGGTACGTACTGAAGTATTTTGGCGTAACGTGTCATGATAGTTGCAATTTTCAAAATACCCAGGAAAAACAAAACTATATTTTTACATGGAAAGAGGGACACAAAAGTGGCAAAAGATTAACATTCAACAAACGGAAAGCGAGGAATATGAAAGTATTCATTGCACCAATTTTTCAACTTGTTGGAAAGTTTCAAGTTTCTTAAAAGAAAATTTGAATGGGAGATTCTGTGCTTAAAAAATAAACAACAACAATAGAACTTCAAGAGAAAAATCCCTTCCTGATAAAGCAAGAGAGTTTTAGGAATACTCATTAGGGTGTGGCTTATCTCCTTATAGTGACACAGAATAGAAACCCAAGGTGAAGTGAGAAACAATTTTTTGGAATTGTATTTCATCTATGCCAGGACTATGAAAGGACTAGCACACTGACTGAAACACAGTGTAGTGTGGACGTGGTTTTAAACGGGGAGCATGGAGATCATGGCTTAGCCTCTTACAAATTAGATAACATCTCTACCCCACAGTCTTCTCAATCGAACATGGTGGGGGGGTAATAGTTTCTCTCTCAATGGGGTTTAATGAGGGTGAGTTGAGACAATAGCTATAAAACACTTAGAAAAGTTTCTGTTACATGATAAAATCTCCATGTGAGTTTACTACCACTGTCCCTTCAACCGCTGCTATTATTGTTACTGCCCTCGCCATCAAAATTACACTTTGTCCTCTCTCCTATAGGAGAGTGTATAGGGCCAGAGTGTGACCTTATCCTTAATGCAATAAAGGGAATAACTCCGATGGTGGTTAACATTTCTTAGACACCTACTGTGTGCAAAACACTGGACCAAACACTTTACTTTGAGGATGGAGAGAAATTTCAACCCAGGATGTATCATACCCAGCATCTCCTTCATAGTTACTTTGGATGATTTAGATGACGAGATTTGGGGCTTTTGAGCTGATGATACTTAGATGAAATTTTGGATTTCAATTTGATGTCATAATGAGTTGAGAATTTGGGAGATATTGTGATATGAATGAATATATTTTGCTTGGGGGAATGGATGTGAATCTCTGGGACCAGAAGGCAGATTGTGGTAGGCTGAAAAATACTGCCCCCCAACCCCCACCTCCCCCCAAAAGTATCTAGGTCCTAATCCCTGGAACCCATGGATGTTACCTTTTATGAAAAAAGAGACTTTGTAGATGTGATTAAGTTAGGGATCTTGAGATGCAGGGATCATCCTGGATTATCTGGGTGAACCCTAAATGGAATCACAAATGTCTTTATCAGAAGGAGGCAGAGGTGGAGTTGATATGGGAGAGAAGGCAATATAACATTGAGGCAGAAATAGGAAGGATGTGGCTACAAGTAATGTGGGCTACAAGTAATGCGGGCAGCCCTCAGAAGCTGGAAACAGCAAGAAAACAGATGCTCCCTCAGAGCCTCTGGAGGAAATGGGCCCAGCTGACAAAGTGATTTGGGTCCATCAAAATGGCTTCAAACTTCTGGCTTCCAGAACTACAGAATAGATACACGTTGCTTCAAACTCCAAAGTTTGTGGTAATTTGTTATAGCAGCCACAGGAAACTAACTCCGTAGTAAGTGGAGACTAGAACACAGAGTCAGTTGTGACTGACTCTCCATTGCACTGGATTAATGATTTTTGTTTCAACTAAAGACCTGGCTTAGCTCTGAGTTTCCTGGGCGTCAAAGGAAGAAGACAAAAATGTCAAATTACAAAATTATTACTAATTAATATAGTGAAAGATGATTAGTAAGCAGAGAGAAACGTTTTCAAATTTCAGAATTTTTCAAAGATCCTGTGAAAGGGCTACCACATGATATGGTGGTCAAGATCTTGAACATGTCACTGATGATGTATGTATATTCTGTTTTGGCTTTGGGCATCATGTAAGTCATTGCTCTGTGAAAGACTTCCTAAGCCATAGAAGGCTAACTTATCATATAGGAGTGATGTTTACTAGAGAAACATGATAAAATGGGGATGATTAGCATCTCCTTTGTACTGTCAGGGTCAGCAGGGTTTATCATGCAAGCAAAATCACCTCTGACAGTGAAAAGCCGTGCTGGTAACAACCGTGCTGGGACAACATGCTCAAACAGGAATTGCCCCAGACAAAATGAGACACACGGTTGATTATCTTGCTGACAGGCAGCATCCTTAAAAGTTAGGAGACAGCCTAGTCGAATCTGTCTTTTTAAAAGAATATGTCAATCCTGGACTGAGACTAAAACAGACTTTTTGTTCAAACTTCAGATTCTTCCTAGACAGCCACATAAATTGTCTTCTGTGAACTATTAACTTATTACATTTACAAATAATATTATAAAATAGATACAATGTTTTATAAGTGAAAAAAAGACTGCCTAGAATTCAGAGCTAGCAAATCAAATATTTTATTCTTCTAGGTAATTTTTAATTGCCATTTTAGCATAGGTGACAATTTTGTTACTTTTTTAAGATTCTAAATTGTCATGACCCTCATTATTTTAATACCAGCACCATGTGCCAGTGAATGGAGTTATATATTAAATCTATCCAAATATTGTTCTTTTTCTAGATATTTTTATTTTCTCCCATTTTTGCTAATAATTTATCATAAAAATGTGGAATTGAAATAAATGTTTCTAGTTCATAGAATTCCCCTTTTGGATCACTTCCTTTCTTTTTTTTTGTTTTATTTATTTACTTGACAGAGAGAGAGACAGCGAGACAGCGAGAGAGGGAACATAAGCAAAAGCAAGGGGAGTGGGAAAATGAGAAGCAGACTTCCTGCTGAGCAGGGAGCCAATGTGGGGCTCCATCCCAGGACCCTGGGATCATGACTTGAACTGAAGGCAGACGCTTAATGACTGAGCCACCCAGGCGCCCCTTGGATCATTTCCTTAAGATAAATTCCTAGAGGTGGAATTGCTAGAGTCAAGCTTTTCATCTGAATTCTGTTCATTGTTTATGTCACTGAAAGGGCCAGTTGCATAAAAGGATGGGCAAGTCTTTAAATGGCCAAGAGTTGCAGTGGGTTAAAGCCTCTGCTGGGCTCTCTGCTCAGTGGGGAGCCTGCTTCCTCCTCTCTCTCTGCCTGCCTCTCTGCCTACTTGTGATCTCTCTCTGTCAAATAAATAAAATCTTAAAAAAAAAAAAAACCAGGGGCGCCTGGGTGGCTCAGTGAAAGCCTCTGCTTTCAGCTCAGGTCATGATCTCAGGGTTCTGGGATGGAGCCCTGCATCGGGCTCTCTGCTCTGCGGACAGCCTGCTTCCTCCTCTCTCTCTCTGCCTACCTCTCTGCCTCCTTGTGATCTCTGTCTGTCAAATAAATAAATAAATAATTTAAAAAAAAACCATTTATAAATGGCCAAGAGTTGGTTGCATCTGTCCATTTTGTATTGAATATGTGTCCATAGCATCAAAACCAAAATACATAGAGTTGTTCCACCGG